>NC_060121.1:454199347-457111014 GCF_021461395.2 Schistocerca americana
TATAAACCCGTCCAGGAGGTAGAAGCGTCACCTGACGAGAAATGACTGTTAGACAGACACATTCACGGTGTTTGTAGTATCAGTGAGCGAACTGTCCGTATGTAGAATGGGGAAGGCGTGCTGTCGTCTGAGTTTGACTGAGGGTATATTGTGATGGCTTGGAGGCTCGGCACGAGCATTTCGGGAATGCGCGATTTGCCAGGTGTTCGAAGACGCTGTGGTAAGTGTCTTCAACACGTGGCAAAACCAAGGTGAAACCACACCGTGGGCCTCATTACAGATGTCGGACGTCGCAGGCCGGTAAAACTGGACGGGCGTCGGACTGTGGCGGAACTAACATCAGCCTTCAACTTTAAAAATCCCTTCAGGTTTGCTGCCGGATCCTAAAATCAACTAGATTCAATATTTCGACTATCCAACTATTCGTCATCTTCAGGAGAACGCTGCTTCTGCTCCTGAGCCCGCAAATCGACGTCCTAATAGGTCTCCGTACCGCACACGGCGCATACGTCCCCAACTACCGTTGCTGCCCTCCAAGACAGGGCAGGTGGCGCGCTCTTAGTAAAACACCGGCGGCAACGATATATCGTACACAGAGACTATTGTACCGAGGATTGGTGTTAAAGATGAAAACCACGGCTGTAGCTGGGCTGTAAGTTTTTGTTAAAAATTGAATATTATTTCCGCGAGAGCCAATTTCGGTGTTAAAAGGCAATTTTCAACTTGTAACACCATAGTTAAGACACTATATACCTTTTGTTGATTTATTTTGCTTTCTGTTTTGTTCAACATTCCATCGTTGAGCTTCTGTAAATGTTGTTTGATTGAATCAAATGATGGAAATGGCTCTGTGCACTATGGGACTTAACATCTGAGGTCATCAGTCCCCTAGAACTTAGAACTACTTAAACCTAACTAACCTGCGACCGTAGCGGTTCCATAATGTAGCGCCTAGAACCGCTCGGCCACACCGGCCGGCGATTGAATCGACAACACAAAATTATATACTCCTTTCTTTGTAAAAACTTTGATGGCATGGTTTGATTCTATGCAATGTAGTGTATCTATTATTTGAATTCTTTGTCTCATTTGGAGGGAAAAAGACTTCATGTATATATTTGGAATTTGGGTGAATAATTTTTTTGTAGAAATGTCAATATATGCAAATGTTCTGTTTTATGTAATATGTTTGGTTGCTATTATGTAAACTGCTGACTTTCACGTAGGGTTCTTAGTTATTTTGTATGTAAAAGGCGTGTGATTCCGCTATGGAACAGAACCTGGTAGCGCGCGCAAAATGTGGTTGGCATGGATAAAAAGGTGGCACCAAGAGTCAATCAGGAACGAGCTACCAAACTATCAACTGCTCATGTAAAATTTGTGTATTGTGCTGGTTCCGAGAGAGGCTTTTCATGGCGCATTCCTATGCCTCGGATGGATGGATAAAGAGCTGGAACTATTCTGGAATTGGTATCTATCATCGCCACCAAGAAATGACAGAGTCCAGCAATTATACCCGCAAATCCACCTACCAACATGTAATCGCCACCACATTGCGCAATCACTGAAAAGGAACCAAGGAATAGTAGAAATGGACAGTGAAGGATCAGCTCATGTGGATGAGTTATTTGTTTTCAATAAGAAGGTAACCAAAAGACTATTTATGAAAACTTACCTTGATTTATCCTGTCACATTTCCACTTAGGATCCTTCCCATGCTAAGGTTATTACCCAGTCTCCTTATTGAAAGAACATTAAATTTCAGTGTTTTACTAATTAATGCCACTTGAAGATAGTAATAGGAAACTAAGTTAAAGTTAATGTAGCAGAACTGAATAATATAGTAATTGATGCTTACTGAAAATATTTTTTCTGTTAAAACTGCTTATTAATATTTTGTTACCAACTTCTAAAGTGAATGTTCTCAAAACTGTGGCTTATAGAGCTTTTCAAATTTAATAATCACAGTTCAGTCTGTTGAAAATCACCCAAAGGTGAGCTATTGTCTTATAACCACATCAACTTGTGTTCTACTGCAGTAAAAGTTGAGAACTATTACTGTTGAAAGTTACATGTTCATGTTTGTTAAGGGCTTGTTTCTTTAGTGAATTGAAAGTGTGTTTAGTTTGCTCTGCTACAATGGTCAAGATTAAGGGCCCCCCTCCATAGAAAGTAGTTAAAATGCACTAAGTGACGTAATTATAGAAAGTTTCAATTATTCTTGCTATTCAAGTGAAATCCTGTACAATATTGGGTTCCTCTTGTGTATTAAAAGTGCATATTAATGGTGTAACAGGATCCACAGTTTGTCTATTGTGCTCACGCTAGATAACGATTAATAGAAAGACGACTATCTATGAAAAGAGTAATTTCTTTATCCTAAAGCTAGTGAGAAGTAATTTGTTAGTGAACTCCATTTAATTTTCATTGTAAGTTGAAAGGTGTTTAGTAGTGAGAGACTTAACCTATGCACAATAGCTAGAACCGTATCCATATTTCATGTCAGACAGGAATATGTTTGAGAAGTAATATTGAACCTATGTCCAATTTATGATTCTAAAGTGCGCTGTAATAGTAATATTATTGAAACCACTCAGTTTGACCAAGCCTTGAAAGCAAAAAGTGGATGTCATAATCTGTTGTACTTATGTTAATAACCTTGTTCTTTTATAACTATTGATACTTTCACTCTCTTTAATGGTAACATCTGCTAGTGACAGAGTTCATTGCACTCTCGTGTGACAAAGTATAGGCTGTGTTTGCCCACTGAAGTTACATATTTTCAGTTTCTTGAACAAGAATGTTATCATTCTTATGCCTAATTAGGCTGGCGACCGTTTTTATCATCATTTGGACTCTGTGGATAGGTAAATTATTGTTTGTTACTGTTTAAATATTTACGTAATTCTGGCTTTCACTTCCGATAAGCCACCTCCGTTAGGTATATCACGGTCAACACAACTAAATTCCTTTCGGAGGGTAACACTGCTCTGTTGCTTTATACCATAATTGCTTTAACAAGATACTTCCATTTTACGATCTGCATTCAGCTAAGGTTATGGTATAGCAGTAGCACACGGACGGTAGTGTTATAAATTGATATCAAGAATTAGCCAAATAAATTAGTTTTTTGGCGTCTGTTAAAACAGAATTTGAGGCCGAAATCAGACGATCATGCAAATAAATTTCAATTTTCAACGAAAGCTTACAGCCCCACCAGAACCATTGTTTTACCATGTAACACTTTCGTAGAGGCTATTGGATTTAAAGTAAAGAAGTCGATAACTCTGAAATTCTTCAGGTACGTCCAAGGTGTTTCGGCCTTTGCGATTTTATGCAAGGATAATTTGCTAGATCACTTGCAAGCGATATGCCCTATCGAGCGTGTGACTATCTTGGCCTCAGATATCGATTTTGTTCACTACGTTAACCAAAACAAAAAGTGTTACTAATTTAACTTACTCGTCACTCAGATCTTCAGCTGGGGGAATCCTTTTTTTCCATACGAAGGGTGCTCTGTAGACGTATCTCTCAGGAAAAGCACGAGAGTCTGGCAAGGTAGGCGTTTGCAACCCGGCTGCAAATAGTGAAAATACAGGCACGGAAGTATGTGCGGTTCGTGACAATCATGTAACGCATCACACAAGAAAAGCCACAGTAACCACAAGCAGTATTTGTAGATAATCTAGGTTCTGAAGCAGTGACTTCTAACTTACATTCTGTAATCCACCAAGAGACTAAGAGAATACTCTGCTATATCATCAATTTACATCTATCGAACCACGTATTTTTACTTGTCGTAGTTCTTTTGTGACGTTTCGTAGTATATAACTGAAACGTGAAATCAATATCAGTCGTGTTTATATCGAGTTTCACACGCGCCTCCCCATGACAATCCGCGTAATTCGTAAAATCGTCATTCGACAATAAATGAAATTTCCAGCAACATACTAAACCACTTTCCACAGCACAGCTCGGAATTAACTACCGCCAGGTAATAATATTGCGATTCGACACTTCACGGAATTCGGTTCACTTATAGGTAGAGCACTGCTGACAACTTTCACTCTTACAAGATGTTCTGTCATCAACGATGTAAGCAAAAGCATTAACTAATCGATATGTGCCGCCATGACTGTCGCGCGCTCGATGTATATCATCACCTGAAAGTGATCTTGGAAATGAACTTCTCACGTTATCTCTGATTTTCTCACCAGTTACACGAAATCTTAATCTTTTCTTAGTACTATCGCCTGTCACGCGGTCTATTTTATTTTTTCTCGTTGATTGCCACACAACGAAACTGCCATTGCCTGTTTCCTTTTCTTGTTTGATGGGAGTATGGTACCGTCTAGTGCTGTTTATTGTAAAGTCCTCGCACAAATCTATGAACATACTGAACTTCAGAAACGAAAATCTGTTTTTCTAGGAATCTCTCCTAAATACTTCCGGTTTGATCGTGTGGTTCGACAATGCCACAACTGCCAGTACGCAGTAAACCAGGCAAAATATTGATAATTTTGTGTTGTAATGGGACATGTTCAATACAAACTGAATTATCGCTCTCTTGAAAGAATTTGTTAACGACATGACCACATCTAACTAGAGTCTAGTACAATCTTCCACCTAATGGAACAACAGCAACTGTGATGTTGGTTGAAAGCTATATGTAGTTTAACACTGTGTGTTCTCAATAGTATGTACTGTTCGCATTCTTTGATGTATCTGTCTCACAAGAGGTCTCGACTAGACGCTCTCCACGTTCCCCTGTACTATGGTGCTTCTTTAACCTGCTGGTAACTAACCCTTAGACTTCCAATTTTATTTCAAAAACATTAATTTTATTTTAACATTAATGTTATTTTAACTAATGTCTTAGTCACAAGTAACAACACGAAAAGAATATTTCCCGCCGTTATTCAAAAGGGAGTTGGATGGAGCTGGGGGGGGGGGGGACTTAATAGGATTATTAATAAGTATCTCATGGTTTTAGAAGAAAACTGGGTAAAAACTGCAACACCATACTGAAGATGAAGGCACACATCGATGGATAGATCATCTCTCCAAGTGTGTAACTCACACTACAAATGCCCTGTATGGACTCTGTTTGTGATGCGGCAAGTGCCAGTTCGTGGGAGCAAGTCGTTGAAACAGTGTGCCCGGAAAGACACAAAGCAGAACGCTTTGAGAATCTGGTAACTGTGTTGCCTAACTGTAGGCGCTAAATAATTCGATGTGATAATACGGCGACGACGGTTAACAATGAAACTTGAGGACAGCCACCATGCAGGTGTCATTTGTAATTATAAGAATTCTACTGATCATTAGCAGCCTTCTCTTTTCCAGTGGGACACTGATGCAAGCAACAAATTCTGATTGGTACTCTAATAATCTGTCATGGGACACATATGGCCGCGCGGTTAGAGGCGCCATGTCACTGATTGTGCCCCCCCCCCCTCCCGCCCTCTCTCGGGTATGGGTGTGTGTTTTTTTCTTAGCATAAGTTAGTTTAAGGTAGTTTAAGTAGTGTGTAAGTCTAGGGACCGATGACCTCAGCAGTTTGGTCCCTTAGGAGTTCATACACATATGTCCTGTTGGTAGTCAAACGGTTAGTACCATCCAGCTTTCCAAGTCTCCTTCTTCCTCTTTCTCTCTTCTCTGCAATATTTCCTTCTGTGTGTTTTCTTTGCACGCAATTTCTTCGTATTATATGACCCAGCCAAGACGTTCTGATCATTTCCACTAGTTATGTGAGTTGGTATAGGAAGTTACATGCAAAATGCAAAATGTTTACAAAAGGTGAGTTACTGATGTACGAGAATCGGCGCTGCGGGAGCTGAGTGTAGAGGAGTGTGACTCGTGGTTATGCAAAAACTGAGAAATATACCGACTGCACTGAATAAAATCACGACAGAATAAACTGCAGTGTCATTAGAGTTGTTCTGAGTTCTCACGAAATATGCGTTCATCCTTTCCTTCGTCGTCTATTGGTCGGCAGACTTTGTTAAACTAGCAGTAGCGCACAGGAGCTTTCAATTGACGACGGTAGGGAGCACACGATGGCACATCAACTGTAAGTAGTGCATTCAAAACAACATAAGTTCTGATAACGAGATATAAGCACAATTTTTACTACAACCTCTAAGAACCATTAGCTAGTCGTCGACGCAACTGTGTGTTACAGAAATGATTTGAGTCAGAAGGGAGTAAGAAACATTAGGGCTTAACGTTCCATCCACGACGAGGCCATTAGAGGCAGAGTACAATCTTGGTTTGGTGTAGGATGAGAGAGGAAATCGTCCGTGCTTTTAAAAATTAACATCCTCCGAACTTGCATTAAGCGATTTAGCGAAAGCTAGGCAAACCCAATGTTCCGTTACATGTTGTTACATGTCTGAAGTCTTCAACGGAAAACAGGTGCAAATATTTGTTCCCTGTTATATACCTGTACGGCTGGATGCTTTTTGTCGTTCATGCAACACGGCCTGAAGATGACTCTATTGAGGAGTCGAAACTGTTAGCTTAAAAAAAAGCTATGAAAATAACGGCTGTTGGGATCTATTTTTATAATTCATCGATCAGCCGCAGTCCATCACTCCACAATTGCAAGATGGAGTGACGTTTACTGAATCAGAGTGGCTGGGTCGCGATTTGAACTATTGTCCTTCCGAACAGTGTGTTACTACTGCACCACCTTGCACGGTATTTCAGTCAGGCTTCAGACTATTGGAGTCTAGTGTTCGGAGAAGATGACAGTAGTGCGAGAGTTGGGTAAGTGACAGCAAGGGTTTATAACTTTGTTCGTGATTCGGTAATATTGAAGTGGAGGTCGTTATATTGGGCAATGTTAGCCAGCGGAACAGTTTGAAATGAGAAAATTCTATGACGCTTTGTGCAGATGTAATATGACCAGTAAGACCGCCGACGGCATATCGCACTTTTCAGTTCCGAGCGCACAGTGAGCACGTAAATATGCCTACTTTCTGATGTTGAGCATGTTTTTAAGTAGACCAAACAGATAGGGTCATCAGTTTCCCATTAACCTCCCCCCCCTGTCCCATTAACCCCTCCCCCAAGGCAGAAGCAGTGTACCCAATCTGTCTGGTACATAGCTAATTCTGTGTGAGTGTGTGAGAAAGTGTTCTAAATGTTTCTGGACGGGAACCACCCTGGTATTCACCTGGTGGGATGTGGTCACAGCCTAATAACTACCTGAAGGCTGGTAGGCACACTGACCCCTTGTTGTTAATCTTCCTGGCGGATTCGGCTGCACTAACACGCGCGGCTACCCGTGGGAAAGGGAGAGGAGGGGGGGGGGGAGATGATACCTAGAATAACAGAGTATCCCGCCAAGTGTGACATGAGTAATGTTATTCGTTTCTTGACGCTGAGGGATTCCGCCTGATTTCATGCAGCACACGTAATATAACTGTCGTGCATGTCAGCAAAATGCAGCAATGCTGCAGGAACTTCGAAGAAGTAGATACAGACGTTCGTGGTGCAGATGGTCAGAGAAGGAAGCGAGTGAATCAGGCAATTCCAGAAACTCGTCTACGACGGGCAATTCAGAAAAAGCGAACAGGAATGTTGTCACCAGGCATCGCCCTTCTTTAAGACAATTTTTGCCGCGCATGGCACTTGCAACAAAGACGCTCCTGCAGCATTTTAGACGGGAAGTGTTTGATCACCCAGCGTACAGGCAGGACTTAGCTTCCTCTGATTTACATTTCTTTGCTCACATGATCCGCTGGCCGTGAGGACAGCGTTTTTGCACAGACAAAGAACTGCAGACCAGCGTAGACAACTGACGGAAAGCACAGCTGGCTTTCTTCTATGATGAGGATATTGGAAAGTTTGTAGAACGGTATGACAGATGTGTAAGTCACTGTGGTTTCCATTTCGCAACAGTTAAACAAAAACCATTAATTTAATTTCCACTACCGGCTACGTTCCTTCAGCATAGTCGGGTGACTAATGTCTGGAACCTCATGGGATGGTTTGGGACTCATGAAGAAAATTTCATTAGTATGTTCAGTGAAGCCAACACTGAGTGGAAGTTAAAGCATTTCTTGAAAGCAGCCAAACTGGTGTCTTACATATAGCTTGAAGTGCACAGCTGTGGCCAGATAGTATGGAACATGAATAAAATTATTTTGTGAAATGAAGGCATCTCACTGTGAAAAACTCCAAAGACACAGAATGATGGAATTTTACATCCTATTGATACCTGTACTTAGGTATTTGATGTAAACGCACTAGCTATACAACGGCCGGAAGTTATTTATCACCTCTGTGTATGTTTTATAGCTATTGAAAGGGGCTGGTCTGAGAAAGCGTGAAGGCACTGTAAAATTCTAAACAGGTGACAGCAATACAATCCCTGTGGCCAAACTAGTTTGCTGAAGGTTATGTAAGATAGTTTGTGGTAGATTAAAAAAATGGCGATTTTCATGAAATGAGAATCATCGAGCCGGTGAAGTTAAAATCGACCATGTGCAGTTATGTGCCGAACGGGGAGGTGTGTAACTTAATTAACGACCATGACACGAATAAGTAAATAACCATCACAGTATAACCGAAATCAGTGAGCTCACTAAAAACTGTTTCGAAATTCAAGCTTGTCACAATTCAGAGCAGTTAAAAATTTGTAAACTGGAAATGTGTACACCCGTAGGGGATACTACCGGCTCCGGACTAGGGTAGGTAATTTAGCAGGGAGAGGCCGTCAGGGCCAGGCGCTGCCGTTACTTTGGCAGCAGGTGTGACAATTTTCGAGAGCGCGCCGCTGGTAGGCAGCCACCTGTCGTGACACAGGTCAGGCAAATGCCCTGTCAGTGCGCTCGCCGGTGGGAAACAGCACAGCTGCTATCGTGAGCCGCGTGCTGCCAGCTGAGTAACGGAATGGCTTGTTACGAAGAGCTGTGCGGACAGCCGCACTGTCAGGGGAACATGTGCTATCAGAGCCTAGGGATGGGAAAAACCAACCGGTTAAAATCGATACCGGTATTTTTAGGTGTTTGTTTGGTCTCTGTTATAACGGGTGTTTTTTAAATATTTTACTAATAACCGAAAAGAGACCGGAATATCAAATACCCTTAGCGGAAGTGCTAAAATTTTTCGTTTGTCACCCGTAAATCTATATGGTAGATTCTCATTGTCGTCGCCGGACACGCGATGTATTGCAGAATGGCACCAATCCTAGTCTGGAATTTTTTTTAAGAAGTGACGTAGCAGTGAAGTGTAATGCTTCAGTATTAAACATTTGTCTATAATTCCCATGAATTAGTTAAAGAGATGAAATGGTTTTAATTGGCTTTAGAACAGGTTTATTTGGTTGCTTAAATTGCTGGAACCCTCAAGACAGATATGACCTTCGGGTAGAGAAACGCCGTTAGATGGTGGAACGTACATTAGACGAAGTGCAAGGTCTTAACGAAGAAGTGCTTGACTCGCCCTTTGGTAGATCCTCCTGGCTTTCACTGTCTACACATGTTGGCTATTCCTGGCAAATTTTGGAATAACACAAACAGGTATTTGTATGCCACTTCGCACCACCACCCAGCCCAGAAGCAAACAGTGCTCAACACTCTGTCTTCACGTGCCTTCCTTATCAGCAATGACAACAACTTGCAATCGGAGTTGAATTTTTTAGAGAGGACATTGAAGGCAAGTGGCTATGACGGTTGTTCAATAGTCGGCCTTTTAGGCGGAATTTTCATCACCCTAATAAGAATGACAAGGAACCGCCTTCTAACTCTGTTACGTTACCTTTCGTTTCTCGGATCACTGACGGCTTTGGCAGAATTCTAAAGAAAAATGGTATCCAGACTTCTTCCTTTAGTCAAAACAAAATAAAAGATATTTTCCGATGAAAAACGGATACACCTGATTGCCTTCACAATGTAGGCGTCTATCAAGTGACATGTGGCTGCCGCAAAGTGTATATAGGCAAAAAGGGAAGAACTGTTAAAGAACACATTAAGAAACACGAACGGCAAAGGAGGTGAATATGGGGCCGCGGTGTGCGAGCAATATAAACAACGTTCTGCAAGTCACCTCGGCGGACAATAATACAAACATCAAAAAAAGTTTTGCATCACCCCGGTTCCCAGAACTCCTGGAAATAGACGTTGACTGTGGATATTGCATCACAGACACAGTACCCTTGACTGTTCAGAGATGTCACTAACCTCACCCAAAGATGTAAACAACAATGCATGAGCAGAGCGTATTAGACGGAGGCAACCAATCAGTTCCAGTCATTCCACCAGGAAAGTGATACATGGCTTGTGTTGTCTGTAGTTCAACCATGCGTAGACGGTCAATACTGCGGTTCGATCGCGTCCCCATTGTTACTTTGTGCCAGGAAAGGCTCTCAACAAGGTAATAGTCCAGACGTCTCGGAGTGGACCAAAGTGATGTTGTTCGGACGTGGAAAAGATACAGAGAGCCAGTAACTTTCGATGACATGCCTCTCTCAGGTCGCCCAAGGGCTACTACTGCAGTGGATGGCCACTCCTACGGATTCTGGCTCGGAGGAACCCTGACAGCAACGCCACCATGTTGAATAATGCTTTTCGTGCAACCCCACGACGTCGTTTACGACTTAAACTGTGCGCAATTGGCTGCATGATGTGCTACTTCACTCCCGACGTCCATGGCGAGGTCCATCTTTGCAACCACAACACCATGAGCCGCGGTACAGATGACCCCAGCAATATGCCGAATTGAC
Organism: Schistocerca americana; assembly: GCF_021461395.2. NCBI lineage: Eukaryota > Metazoa > Arthropoda > Insecta > Orthoptera > Acrididae > Schistocerca > Schistocerca americana. Next base: position 454,210,080 of record NC_060121.1, read on the forward strand.
CGCTCAGGATTGGCATCACGTTATCTTCACCGATGAGTGTTGTATGCCTTGAACAAGACAATCATTGGAGGCGTGTTTAGAGGCAGCCTGGTCAGGTTGAATGCCTTACACACACTGTCCAGCGAGTGCAGCAAGGTGGAGGTTTTCTGCTGTTTTGCGGTGGTATTATGCGGGGCCGACGTACGCCACTGGTGGTCATGGAAGGCTCTGTAACGGCTGTGCGATAAGTGACTGCCCTCTTACGACCGATAGTGCAACTCTATCGGTAGCATATTGGCGAGGCATTCATCTTCATGGACGACAACTCGCGCCCCTAATGACTTCTTTCAGGATAACGATATTGCTCGACTAGAGTGGCCAGCATGTTCTCCAGACATGAATTCAGGCATGCATCAATGCAACAGGACGTCTACTATGTATTAGAGGTACTAGTGTGCACAGCAATGTGGACCACCACTTCTGAAGGTCTCGCTGTATGATGGTACAACATGCAATGTGTCGATTTCATGAGCAATAAAAAGAGCGGAAATGATTTCATGAGCAATAAAAAGAGCGGAAATGATTTTTATGTTGACCTCTATTCCAATTTTGTGTACAAGTTCCGAAACTCTTGGAACCGAGGTTATGCAAAGCTTTTTTTGATGTTTGTATTTTGGGTAATCATTCCCTCTCTCTTGCTCTGTCCGTTTCGTATTTAGCCAATGATGACAGCCAACCAGTAGCAGTAGGAGGAATTTCAAACAATAACCCTTCTCCAGCGTAAGTGTAGGATAGTGCCTTTCTATCTAATTACGATGCGTCACTAATAGTATCCACGGGAGTTTAGCCAATAACGCCCCTTCTTCTGCATCAGAGCGGGAATATTAGCCCACCATTGGGAGCCACAAGAATTTTAACCAACACTTCCACTTCTCCAAGCACAAACGCGGGAAAACTTTCCTTTATAAGAGACGCGACACTGGCCTCTGACAGTGTTCTAGCAATGGTGGACACCGGAAGATCCTGAAGAAGATCCCAGCAGAGGGCCTGCAGGCTTTCATGAAGCTTCCTGCTAGATTAAAACTGTGTGCCAAACTGGGACTCGAAACTAGGACCTTTGCCTTTCCCAGGCAAGTGCTCTACCGGCCGACCTATCCATGTAAGACTCACGACTCTTCCCCGCAGCTTTACTTCCGCAAGAACGTCACCTCCTACCTTCCAAACTTCACACAGATTCTCCCCCATAACTTGCAAGTCTAGCACTCCTGTGTCATGGCTTACCCACAGCGTAAGGGACTGTTTGCAGACTGAAGTTTCACCTTGCGGCAAAATGTGCGCTGATTCATTGAGATAGTGGCACAGTCACGATGCTACTGCTCAATGATAGAGCTTGCCGCTATGTTTGCATGTGGCGCGCGTATTGGCCGCGGGGTTTGAGGCACCATGTCGCGGATTGCGCGGTCTCTCCCGCCGGAGGGTCGAGTCCTCCCTCGGGCATGGGTGTGTGTGTTCTTAGCGTAAGTTAGTTTAAGTTGTGTGTAAGTCGAGGGACCGAATGACCTCAGCAGTTCGGTCCCTTAGGAATTCACACACATTTGAACATTTATATTTGCATATAACTCTTGTTTTACCATGCATACTGACTCCAGACATTGTCTCGAGGCCACGTCACCGCAGAGTGCCTGACAATGACAATTGTGAATAAACAAATTATATGATTCCACAACGAGTAAACAAACGCCTCATTTGACCGAATGTTGTCTCTCGAGCGCCTGATAGCCCTTGCACTTCCTCTAATGTTCTTTCCCCCATCTAAGGGTGTTTCGCTACCCCAAGGGAATATCTGTCTTGTGGTTTGCTGCGATTTAAGCAGGCAAATACACCTTTTCTAAAGCCAAATAAAACCATTTATGTTGCCACGAAGCCGTTTGACACGATACTTTCACATCCCTAGATAAATATTCTCGTTTTCTTCGCTGTCGCTGTTGTTGGTAGGTATACCAGAAACCACCTCTTCTGTTTCATTAAGCGGTTTGGGGTAACCACGGGAGACTATGTCCTGTTTGGCACACTGGAATGTGAGTACAGTATGTTACCACCGCATCACCTCACTCGGTGTTTGAGACAGGCTTGAGCCCATTAAAGCCCATTGTTTGGAGAAGAAGACAGTACGGCTTTACAGGTCCTCGTATGTGGCATCAGTGGCCGTAATATCACTCACCATACGAGCTCTTCCATGAAGTTGTGGCCATCAAACTGTTCCAGTTTTATAAGCAGAATAATCTGAAATGACATACATGTGAAACTCCAATGCAACTTCTGTCAACAAATCCATGGTCGCGGTTTTTACTTCACATTTATTGTTCACATTTTTGGAATTAATACTAACATTACTCTAATTATGGGTAACATCTTCTACTGAAATGTTAATAAACGGGTATAACGTACGTCAGCAAAATTTAATATTTGTCTGTCAACAAAATACGTGACAGAGACGTCATCCAGCTGCCTAGTCCCATGGCAACTCGCGAAGTGCTCACCAGCGGTTAGCCCTTCACTTTATTTGGGAGAGCTAATGTGTGTAAACTGATACATTCGACTATTTGAAGTTTAATGTACTAAAGATACTGTATTACATTAAGCGAGTAGTTTACTACCTCATCGTAGCATTATCCCGAATGCATCTTTCACTGTGCAGTGGAGAGTGCGGTGTTTTGAAAGTTACTAGAAGATTAAAATATTGTGCCGGACCTGGATCCGAGCTCAGAATCCTGCCTTTCGTGAACATTGCGATCCTGCATACTGTAATGCAACTGTGGCAGCATGATACTGGCAGAACTGAAGTTATGAGGGCGTGCCATAAATCTCGTCCGTATAGCTTGGCGAGAGCATTTCCCGCTTAAAGAAAATATTTGGCTCCTTGCTGTGTTCCTCCAATCAGGAAGTTTCTTTCATCTATGTTTCAAATTCTGTAAATATCGTCGGATAAATTCAATTCATGATGTAATTTTTTTCCAGTAGCTAAGAATTTCGATCCCTATGCCCTTTAATTTCAGTTGCCATTAGTTTAGACTTCCGCTGAAACGGGCAAATAGATTGAGGATTCGGCACTATGGGTTTTACCCTAAGCGTAATATTTTTACTTAATATTATTTACTTTTGTATTTATTATTCTTTCATATGGAGTCAGGCTGGCTATCGATGGTAAGTGCACAAAAGCAGACCAACTAATATCCAGCTGTTCGAAGAATAAGGAAAGTATTTAGGTGACCGACAGCAAACGTGTGTAGGGAAGCAGTGTTAGAGGTACCTGAATTTGCACAGAACACCAGAATATTAGCAGTACACTACTCATTTTACGATACAGAAGCACAGAACGACAACATGCCTCTAGTGGCCTGGCTGTGAACTTCGGGCACGAAGAAATCCGGCACGGAAATTCGTATTCTTGCTTTACGAAATACGAGTGTTAGATGACAATATTATTCATTTATAATTTATGAATGGACGTCATTGTCTAGTGGTATAGTGCGTGATTCGAAACGTTTTCGTGCCCTCGCAAAGTAATGTATTAGAGAGATGTCAATCAAAAACTTAGATTAACTTCTAATAGCTTGGGTCCAGTCATGTAACATTTCGTAAATGGTCTAGTGGTCACCATTGGACTGTAAAATTAATTATTTGTAATACCGATTGTTGGAATTTAGACCGCGTGGCCATTACCGAGTGGAAGTAATTGCACTGTATCACATGTCAAAACCTAAAACTCATCTGACATGACATGACATGGAAGCTCATTCCATCACATGATGTTCCTGATTACGTATTGCTGTGTTTATTGCACTCTTTGAATTGCGTTGGATGTTTCACGTATTGTGTTTCACTTTTTGCTTTCATCTGTAACACTGAATGGAGTAAACCTTTCCACATTGGTTACTGTTTCATATAAAACAAAAGTTGGTTTCGTCACACGGTGTTGTGTAGGTTCATGTATATTCGTACCTACTTACGAATTCATGTGTGAACAGCTCGATTTAACTAGATTGTAAGTACTTTGGTCGTATTTTACTTTATTTTTTTGGCATCCATTTTTCGTACTTTCTCACATGTAATGGTGAACACCATATTAGCACCTTTTAACAGATCTGGTATTCAGTTATATGAAGGGCTTATTTCAATAGTGGTACAAGTCCATTTTTGTTCATTCTGAGATACAGAGTCCTAAAGTTAAATGAGTGCCGAAAAATCTGCAGTTGAGATACCAGAAGTATTCTGTTATATGGCTTCTTGCTAGAGATGAATCTTTCTTTCTGTTTGTTTCGACCATTAATTTCAGAAGCATTATGGCCAGAAAAGTGGAGGTAATGGACTTGTACCACTATTGAAATAAGTCCTTCATATTATTTCTTGTAATTATGCTTTGAATGCTGCCACTGATTACGCCTTGTAGGCTTACTGACAGATTAAACGATTCTGTGACGAAAGGTGGCTCTCTTCGTATGATATCGTCTACTTCTTCTGCTAATTCTACATGGTAAGGGTGACAGATTGATCAACAACACCCAAGAATCGGTCCATCGTTTTGTAAGCCTCTGCTTTCGTGGATGAATAACATTTACTTAAGATTCTTCCAGTGAATCGTAGCTTGGAATATATTTTTCCTGGTATTTGTTTTAGTCGTCATTTTACTTTAGTTCACTTCTAGGCACTTTTAAGATTGTTACTGCGTATTGTAGCGTACCGCTGGCGCCTTTCAACCCGGCCACACGCCACACAGCAGAGTATTGCGGGTTGCCGCCATGTCAAGACACCTTCAAGCGACGCAGCTCAGCTTGTCTGAGTCAATCGCTGCAGGACTGAGGGCGCAACATCCACCAGGTACAGCTGTCACTAGATCACTTCCACGTGACTCGTGACACCAGACGTCTTCCTGGTATTTCTCCGCCCGCCAGCCCTTCATAGGACATCGCCCAACTCTCCAGCCAATGCGAATCCGGCCTCGACATCGACATATGCCGCGAGTGTCTTCCTCTGAGTGCAGTGCATTACACAGGAACTAGGACATCACAACTGCGGCCTACACCGACCTTGCCTGTGGCAGTGCTTCTCTACTGTGACAGACTGCTTACTTGCAACTCTCCAAACCGTTTTGTATTAGGGCGATGATTACGTTGTCTATACGAGGAAGGTGTTTCTACTGTTCACTTTATTCTGTGCTTTCTCCGTTTCGTGACTATCTGGACACTTTTGCCTCCTTCTATATGCGTCACGTACAACGGGATACTTTACATACTCTAATAATAACGGATCTATGCGTCTGTTGCTCAAAATACGTTACAGTTATTTTCGTTCTGGGTTTGCCGCAGTCCCTGCACCAATGTTGGATCCACCACAGGTCTCTATGCATCTCGAGACATTGTTTTCGCGTTACCACCTTCCTGCTGAGAACAGCATAGTGTGCAAAAATTCTTAGAGCTCTATAACACTCCCTTGTGGTACTCCAGAAATTACCTTTACATCTGACGTTTTCTTAGCGCTTAAGAATAACTTATTGAGATCTACCTCTAAAAAAGTCCTGAATCCAGTCACAAATCTAGTCTGCTTCTCGATAAGCTAGTAGTTTGTTCACTAAAGCCGGCCGCGGTGGTCTAGCGGTTCTAGGCGCGCAGTCCGGAACCGCGCGACTGCTACGGTCGCAGGTTCGAATCCTGCCTCGGGCATGGATGTATGTGCTGTCCTTAGGTTAGTTAGGTTTAAGTAGTTCTAAGTCCTAGGGGACTGATGACCACAGTAGTTAAGTCCCATAGTGCTCAGAGCCATTTTTTTGTTCACTAAACAACAGTCCAGAAGTGTGTAGAATTCCTTCCGGAAGTCACGCAACACGGCATCGGCCTGGATACCTCTATTTATGCCGTCCTGGATCATTGACAAGGAGAATAAGCTATGTTTCAAAAGATCTCTGACTACGGAATCCATGTTGGTTTTCGTAGAACAGATTTTTATTCAAAGACGACAATTACACTGAAGCCACTGCGATTTGTGATGGTCCTCTGGACATTACAAAACGCGGGAAATGGTTCTTAATAGTGTGTGTGATCACCGAAATGCATTCTCTGTAACGTGTTCCCATGATAGCCTCAAAATTGGTAAGGAGATCTGGGGGTGGTAGAGCTAGAATTATCGCACAACCAGCTTAACAGCTCATGCGCCAAAGTTACTTACGCCCAGCCGGAGTGGCCGTGCGGTTCTAGGCGCTACAGTCTGGAACCGAGCGACCGCTGCGGTCGCAGGTTCGAATCCTGCCTCGGGCATGGATGTGTGTGCTGTCCTTAGGTTAGCTGCGTTTAATTAGTTCTATGTTCTAGGCGACTGATGACCTCAGAAGTTAAGTCGCACAGTGCTCAGAGGCATTTGAACCATTTTTGAAAGTTACTTACAAGAATAATATACAGAAGAATGGAAAAGAAAATTGAGGATGTGTTAGATGACGATCAGTTGGCTTCAGGAAAGGGAAAGACACCAGAGAGGCAATTGTGACGTTGCAGTTGATAATGGAAGTAAGAATAAACAGAAACCATCAAGATAATTTCACAGGATTTGTCGATTATGAGAAAATAAGGGTAAGCTGTAGCGAAACATGGGTAATAGGTGAAGTGTACAAGAACCAAGAGTGAACAATAAGGGCAGAAGACCAAGAACGAAGTGCTCGACTTAAAAAATGTGTTAGACGGCGGTGTAGTCTTTCCCAATACTGTTCAACCTTTATTTCGAAGAAGTAATGTTGGAAATAAAAAAGATTCAAGAATGAAATTAAAATTGAAGGGGAAAAGATATTAATGATAAGATTCGCTGATGACATTGCTATCCTGAGTAAAAATGAAGGAGAATTACAGGATCTGCTGAATGGAATGGGTTGAGAGTAAATCGAAAATCACGAAGTAGATGAAGTTAAGGGATTTTCCTACCTAGGTAGCAAAATAATCCGTGACAGACGCAGCAGGGAGGACGTAAAAAGCAGACTAGCACTGGCAAAGAGTCTGCTGGTATCAAAAATAGGCCTTAGTTTATGGATGAAGTTTTGTACGGTTGCGAAATATGTACTGAGGGAAAACTGGAACAGAAGAGAATCGAAGCATTTGAGATGTGGAGTGGCAGAAAAATGTTAAAAGTTAGGTGGATTGATAAGGTAAGGAATGAAGGGTTGTCTGGAAACTCGGCGAGGAAAGGAATATACGGAAAATACTGACAAGAACAAGGGACAGGATGGTAGAACATCTGCTAAGACAACAGGAAATAAATTCCATGTTACTAAAGGGACCAATAGAGGGTAAAAACTGTAGAAGAAAGACATTGGAATAAATCCAGAGAATAACTGAGGACTTAGGTTGCAAGTGCTACTCTGAGATGAAGAGGTTGTCACAGAAGCGGAATCCGTGGCAGGTCGCATCAGATCGATCAGAAGACTGATGACTCAAAGTAAAGGGCGTTCCATTCCTCCAGCAGCGCGTTGACAACCGCTGGATGGTCATTGGTGTATGTGTACGTGCTGCAATACTCTCCTCAACGCATCCCACATTTGCTGGATGAAACTTAAGTCGGGGGAATGCCACGCCGAATTTTTTCTCGTTTCAAGAGCTCCTCGACCTGAGAAGTTTGATGAAGTCCAGCATTACCATCCATAAAAATGAAGTCAGGGCCGAGTGAACACTGAAAAGAGGCATAGTAAGGGGTCACAATAACGTTGACGGGCGAGTGTACGTGTTCAAAGATCTGGAGGTCTGTACGCCCAAGTAGCATTATGCCTCCCCACAGCATAACTCTTGGACGAGCAAACAATCATGTTCGGCAATGTTGTCGGGTCGATTGTGTATTCCCATCATTCGCCATATGAGGGTATGTCCAGAGTAACTACTCAGACTACATATACTCTCATCCGAGAAGAGAATGCGAACCCGCTCCTCAGTGGTCCAGTTGCTATTCTCCTGGCATTATTGATAACAGTCCCTGGGATGCGCAGGTGTCAACGGAGCACAATGTACTAGTCTTCGGCCAAAGACTGGCGCTGCAGTCTGGAACCGCGAGACCGCTACTGTCGCAGGTTCGAATCCTGCCTCGGGCATGGATGTTTGTGATGTCCTTAGGTTAGTTAGGTTTAACTAGTTCTAAGTTCTAGGGGACTAATGACCTCAGCAGTTGAGTCCCATAGTGCTCAGAGCCAAGACCAGTTTCACACAGTCGTCGTGCCACTGTGGAACATGAGACAGCTTGCCTTACAGTCCTGTTAACAGTAGTTGCAAATGTTCCCGCTGTTTGATTTGGGTCCCCTCTTATGTTATGCACAATGTAGCGGTCATCTGCTACTGTAGTTGACCGTGGTCGATCACCTCCTCCCCTTCGGCAGCAGTTCCTACGGTTCAGAATGATGCTCCCCATGCACTTGAAGCAATGCTGTGAGCCATACGAAACTCTTGGGGTAGACTCGGCTCACTTCGTCATTCTTCCAGTTACCCAATGATTCTTCCCGTATGCCGATGATTCTTCCCTGCGTGAAGTCATTAGATGTTGTCTTCGGTCTATGGTGTAATGCAGAACACGACCATCGCGCTCATCCGTAACTACTTACTGACGGACACACAGTGTCTTTTCCCATTCCTTCAACTGCCTCGTGTTGTCACGCTAACACCACGTCATATGACGTGCAGCTTTCTATGCACGACTGGGAGTCGTCCGGCAACGTGCTCCAGCACTTTGAGGCACTAAGAATCATACAGGCCCAAAGTACAGCAACAAAGTATTGAGAAAAATAGATGTTTCTGAAAATCAGATTTGTAGGCATGCTACCAGTCTCATACGTCTGACTTGCTTTCGAACGAAGTCTCAACATCCTATTTTTCTATAAAAAATCATGTATCCATTTCATACTGTTAAATTTTCGTTAATGTCCGCCTGGTTAGCTGGGTGATAACGCGCTTGCCTCCCGTGCAAGCGGCCCCGTGTTCGATTCCCCGCCGGATTGGAGATTTTCTTCACTCAGGGACTGGGTGTTGTGTTGTCCTGATCATCATCTCGTCCTCATCCCCGGCGCGCAAGTCGCTCAATGTGGCGTCGACTGAAGTAAGACTTGCACTTGGAGGCCGAACTTCCCCGGATGGGCCCTCCGGGCCAACGATGCAATACGTTCATTTCATTTCTTTTCGTTAATACTTAGAATTATTATTATCCATAAAATTTTCATACAGAAGTTATTGACAGTAGTACCTTTTTGACTGTTGTATTGTTTCTAATTAATGTGAAACTAGAATCAGAACGTAAAGGACACATACTAAATGCTCCTCTCACACAGTTAACATCTGCACCAACATTTCAAGGTCCTCGTTATCATCATTTTCGTGAAGCACATTTTCTGGCTTGAGATTCAGGTAACAATGTCTGTTCCCTTTACGCATGAAATCTAGTAGTTTTGTTAAGTCTGTCTGTTTCAAGTGTGATCTAGTCGTTTTGTTAAGGCTTTGTGTTTAAAGGTTGATGTTTGCCTTCCATCTAAGTATTTAGGCACTACATTCTGCAACGCATCTACGAACTGAGGGGAAATGATAAATTGTGGTCTTCCTCGATGTGACTTCAAGAAAATGGTTGCCTTCCACGACTCCAGTGAAGAATATATTACTTTAAATAACAGTTAATTGAGTCCTGTTGAAAACTTCATCTTTGCGTAATTTCTGAAACATACATTTTCATCACGAAGATAAACTTTTGTTCTATTAGTGGCGTCTATCACACTATTAAAGGTTCTGAAATCCTCAGCGTCCGTTTTTGAGAGTGGAATGCTGAAACCATGGAACATGACGTTATGATGGGACATTCCTTCAAGAGCTTTCACCTTTTATGAAGAAAAGTGAGCCTTTCTACTGCACTGAAAATTACTGCTTTGGGCTCTTGTGGACGTATATATCAGAGAAATCGGTGAGACAACTTTCCGCAGGTGTTTATACAGGGTGTTACAAAAAGGTACGGCCAAACTTTCAGGAAGCATTCCTCACACACAAAGAAAGAAAATATGTTATGTGGACATGTGTCCGGAAACGCTTACTTTCCATGTTAGAGCTCATTTTATTACTTCTCTTCAAATCAAATTACTCATGGAATGGAAACACACAGCAGCAGAACGTACCAGCGTGACTTCAAACACTTTGTTACAGAAAATGTTCAAAATATCCTCCGTTGGCGAGGATACATGCATCCACCCTCCGTCGCATGGAATCCCTGATGCGCTGATGCAGCCCTGGAGAATGGCGTATTGTATCACAGCCGTCCACAATACGAGCACGAAGAGTCTCTACATTTGGTACCGGGGTTGCGTAGACAAGAGCTTTCAAATGCCCCCATAAATGAAAGTCAAGAGGGTTGAGGTCAGGAGAGCGTGGAGGCCATGGAACTGGTCCGCCTCTTCCAATCCATCAGTCACCGAGTCTGTTGTTGAGAAGCATACGAACACTTCGACTGAAATGTGCAGGATCTCCATCGTGCATAAACCACATGTTGCGTCGTACTTGTAAAGGCACATGTTCTAGCAGCACAGGTAGAGTATCCCGTATGAAGTCATGGCGGTGAATCGAGGAAGTACAGTGTATACTGACGAAACTACAATGAGCTCTAACATGGAAATTAAGCGTTTCCGGACACATGTTCACATAACATCTTTTCTTTATTTGTGTGTGAGGAATGTTTCCTGAAAGTTTGGTCGTACCTTTTTGTAACACCCTGTATATATAGTGTAGGGGTATAGCACCCTTACAGCTGGTTCACCATAAGATCAACAGAGGTCAGGAGCATGCATACATACAACTCGAAATAGACGACGGTGTGCTTTAGCCCTTACAGTTCTCTGCACTTGAATTTATTTCTAGCGGGTTGTTAATATGTTATGTTACTTTATATATATTGTCCCTAAGTTTTGCAGAGCAATGTATGGTTTCAAACCTCAAGACGAGAAGATTTTAGTACATTTCTTTTTTAAAAAAAACGTCTCAGATCCCAAACTGCGTTGGCTGACAGTGAATTTTAACATTTCGGCCAGTTTGCAGCCAAGCCATTACGCAGTAACTCAAATGGACAGGTGCTGCACACAAATATTGCGAACTGAACATTGTGTAGTGCTGTCTGTAAGGAAGAGCACGTTTCTCAGCTTTCACCGACACGGCCGTCTTCTGAGAAGGCGCTGCGGCGGCGTTGCCGTTTAGCTGCATCGGCCGCTTGCCGGCTGCCCTCGCACGACTGGGCCCTTCGTTAGGCGGTGGCAGTGCGGCAGTCAGCAGTATTCACGGGTAAGTGGCCGCGATTACGGACGGCCCATTGATCGCCACGCCGACAGCTGCGCCACATCGCCTCGCGCCCTTCGCTCCAGGCAATGGGGCACGCGGACAACAGCAGCAGCAATGTGTGACAGGCACCAGTAGGAGCTACTCAGCAACTGTGTGAATCAGATCCTCAGGTTCACAAGTGTCACAGTTTACTGGACCACAACGGGAAAAGGATTGAGTGGTTGACAGGGTAGAGAAAACATTGGAAAACATTACTGTTTTTAACATTTATTAAGGTGAGAAGCACAGTACTTTGGTCACCGACGACTATACGAAACAAATCTCATTACTATTATACCGCAGGGAGCAGTCTCGTATTTTTCCTTAACCCACCTTACTTGAAAAGAGCAATCACTTAACACATCAAAATGAAATTCCTTTCTTAAGAAAAATATTTCAGACAATATTCCAGCCGTTCCAATAACTATCATACACTTCACAGTTTAACGTCTAAAATTCAACCCAGTATGCCAGTTTTTAAATGCTACTCACCCTTTCGAAATTTTTGTGGCGTTTACACTATGTAAACTGTTAATTAACTGCTCCTTTCCACACTGACTCACTAAACACAAATATGCATAACAAAACTAAATGTGAAAACCTTAAGGTTACGTAGAATTCCGAAATTAACTAGTTATACTGAATAGACAGAAAATCTGTAGCAATTTGTAGAGGAATCAAAGGCAACTAGATGGTTTTAACTCTCACAGACTTCACATTTATACATAATTAGAAATATAATATAGCTTCCATTTTATTAACGTCTGTTCATGTCCCAGCTGCTGCTACTTCACGTACGGTGTCCGTCGGTAACCTGTGTCCGTCTACCTCAGTCCTCAGAAATGCAAGACAGTAACAGCTCTTACAGCTGAAACAGCTCAATATTAGAGGCCAACAGTAACAATATTTGTGGAGGCCAAATACGAGTAAGGATATTTCGACAAAAATGGTTCAAATGGCTCTGAGCACTATGGGACTTAACATAGGAGGTCATCAGTTCCCTAGAACTTAGAACTACTTAAACCTAACTAACCTAAGGATATCACACACATCCATGCCCGAGGCAGGATTCTAACCTGCGGCCGTAGCAGTCGCGCGGTTTCGGACTGAAGCGCGTAGAACCGCTCGGGCACCGCGGCCGGATATACACTCCTGGAAATTGAAATAAAAACACCGTGAGTTCATTGTCCCAGGAAGGGGAAACTGCTATCCTCCCATGGAGACGATCGTAGAGATGCTGGATGTAGTCCTGTGGAACGGCTTGCCATGCCATTTCCACCTGGCGCCTCAGTTGGACCAGCGTTCGTGCTGGACGTGCAGACCGTGTGAGACGACGCTTCATCCAGTCCCAAACATGCTCAATGGGGGACAGATCCGGAGATCTTGCTGCCCAGGGTAGTTGACTTACACCTTCTAGAGCACGTTGGGTGGCACGGGATACATGCGGACGTGCATTGTCCTGTTGGAACAGCAAGTTCCCTTGCCGGTCTAGGAATGGTAGAACGATGGGTTCGATGACGGTTTGGATGTACCGTGCACTATTCAGTGTCCCCTCGACGATCACCAGTGGTGTACGGCCAGTGTAGGAGATCGCTCCCCACACCATGATGCCGGGTGTTGGCCCTGTGTGCCGTGGTCGTATGCAGTCCTGATTGTGGCGCTCACCTGCACGGCGCCAAACACGCATACGACCATCATTGTCACCAAGGCAGAAGCGACTCTCATCGCTGAAGACGACACGTCTCCATTCGTCCCTCCATTCACGCCTGTCGCGACACCACTGGAGGCGGGCTGCACGATGTTGGGGCGTGAGCGAAAGACGGCCTAACGGTGTGCGGGACCGTAGCCCAGCTTCATGGAGACGGTTGCGAATGGTCCTCGCCGATACCCCAGGAGCAACAGTGTCCCTAATTTGCTGGGAAGTGGCGGTGTGGTCGCCTACGGCACTGCGTAGGATCCTACGGTCTTGGCGTGCATCCGTGCGTCGCTGCGGTCCGGTCCCAGGTCGACGGGCACGTGCACCTTCCGCCGACCACTGGCGACAACATCGATGTACTGTGGAGACCTCACGCCCCACGTGTTGAGCAATTCGGCGGTACGTCCACCCGGCCTCCCGCATGCCCACTATACGCCCTCGCTCAAAGTCCGTCAACTGCACATACGGTTCACGTCCACGCTGTCGCGGCATGCTACCAGTGTTAAAGACTGCGATGGAGCTCCGTATGCCACGGCAAACTGGCTGACACTGACGGCGGCGGTGCACAAATGCTGCGCAGCTAGCGCCATTCGACGGCCAACACCGCGGTTCCTGGTGTGTCCGCTGTGCCGTGCGTGTGATCATTGCTTGTACAGCCCTCTCGCAGTGTCCGGAGCAAGTATGGTGGGTCTGACACACCGGTGTCAATGTGTTCTTTTTTCCATTTCCAGGAGTGTATTTCAACGCCAGTCGCTTAATACTGTAGGCGCGGTAAGCGGCCTTGTACCAGCGTTATTAGTAAACAACCTGACACCAGTGAGCATCAACTAGTTCCGTAAATAGTACCAACCCACACTTCATAATTTGCTTTTGCAAAACAGGTACTTAAGCAGCCATCGAGTCTAAGAAAAACTCTGCCCAATAAACAGAAGACAAGCCTTGACGACAAGGTTCATCTGTATGATATCAACACGCCATAGAGTGTTATTCCCCCAAAATGATGACGGTATAATATTGTCGAGTGAAAGTGCCTCTTGCAAACCCTTCTGTCAACACAACGACAGCATTAACACTTCATGTATCTGGCCTCCGCACTCGCGTTATGTGCATCGCCGTCTGCTTCGAGGCAGCGTGCTTGTTACATACTCGTGCGAGGAACTAACCACTCTTCCCAGCGTATCGTCGACCGTGTAAACAGCAACGTCGAAGCGTGCCGGCATCTTTCCACAACAAGCGCTCGTACCCCTTGTCTCCGTCCATCGGCACTCTCTCTATCTTCTGGTCTGATGATGTTAGTATGGGCCGAAAACGTTGCCGAAATTAAAAATAAATAATTTATTGAGATCTGAACTCTTTTTATTATTAATAATTTCCAATGGCGTACAAAAGTGTATCGCACTATAGAAACTACGTGTTTTGGTAGCTCGTTTTAGACAGGAGTTATGAGACTTGAGTGTTCAAATAACTTTCGGGAATGTAGCCGGGTGACGTCGTCGACAACCGTCGATATTTCGACAGGTGCACACCCGGTCATTTCAAGTCAAAACAGCAAAAAGTAAGCGCTGTGCTAGGGAATTCAAAACGTTCGTTTGCAGAGCAATCCCGAAAAGATAACACACACACACACACACACACACACACACACACACACACACACTCTCTCTCTCTCTCTCTCTCTCTCTCTCTCTCTCTGTAAACACTAGCGTTACCATACAACCGAAGCTGATCGATGTCAGAAGTTATCGATAGTGAAAACTAGTAACTAACGGACGAGCTAGTGTTAGCTCTGTCCCTCTGATTTTGACAAGCGAGAGACCAGAATCCCACGCAGACCTTAAACAAAAAGTTCCATCTGTGTGTTTGCAAACTGAGGTTTTAAATTTCCTTGCATAGCGCTTATTTTCTGCAGTCTTGCCTTGAATATCGGCGGCTTTTATGAGGATTAAAGAGGTAAAAAACTTAGTATCCCTCTGCCTATCATCGTTTTTCGAGAACCTTGTTTCGAAATCTTGAACCATATTGGAAATCAAAGAGGTGTTTCGTCCTAAACGACTCAGCACTTTTATACAGTATATGTTCAAAAGTATTCGGACATTCCTTGACTATGTGGAACTGACCATTATGTGTTACGAGAGACGGACCAGCCAGCCAGTGGGATTATGCAATTATACTGTTATCAGTAGAGAAACACAACAGAAGCATGGTTCGGTTAGGTAATTTCGAACATGGACTACTTATTATGTCACCTAAATAACAAATCCATCAGGGACATATCACCCACTGAAAAGCTGCCATAAACGAGTGTTGGTGATGTGACTGTGGAGTGGAAACTAGAAGGAACAATCACAGCTAAACCAAGACCAGGCAAACCTCACGTGCTGACGGACAGGCACCATCGAGCATTGCGGAGGATGGTCGTAAGAACCGTTTTAAATCAACAGTAGGAATCTCAGGTTAGTTCCGAAGTCCCACCAGGAGCCGAGCTAGCACAATGCTTTGGCGTAAGGAGTTAAAAAAAAAGGGTGCAACGGTCGAATAGCTCATAGACGATATATTTCTGAAATAAATTGTGGTAACTCCGTCATAACTTGCATTGAGAATTTCTCTAATGTCAGTTCTATGTGGTCTATTTACTGTTATTGAGTCAATCATAGTGCTACTTTGATCATTATTGCAGGGACAGTTTTTGTACACAGGCTACACGATAAGGGTGGGTTTAAAATGGGCACAAGTGGTCGCAACTAGTCACCATCAAGAATAAAAAAGATGCTTCTCGATGCAGCTTATGACAGAGCTACAATCGTTTAGTTCAATTACCTACTTTCCACTGCAGCATCCTGCAAGTTCGCCCATATGTTTCTGCAGTCATTGCTAAGCGACGCTTAAGATTGTGTGAAGAGCCTTGCCATTGGACAGTGACTGATCGGCGACGAGTCATTTAAAGCCATGTATCACGCCATATCCTGCTACAGACCGATGGAGCGGTTTGGGTCTGGCGTTAAATTAATTCTGCGATAAAAGTATCAAGAGTGTTTCAACATAATTCACCCGATTTCTTGAGGCTGTATCTGCGTTGGGCATGGATGTGTGTGCTGTCCTAAAGTTAGTTAGGATTAAGTACTTCTGAGTCCTGGGGACTGATGACCTCAGATGTTAAATCACATAGTGCTTAAAGCCATTTGAACCATTCTGACGTAAATTTTAACCTGCGCTTAGAGCTGCAAAGTTTTCATTTTCAAAAGAATCATCCGATTTTACAAGCGTATGTGTTTCACATATATACATGTACAATCTTGTGATGCTTTCTACACATACGTTTAGGATTAAAATTTTCATTTACTTGTCAGATGTTCAGTGTATCATCGCTTGACGCACCGACAGACTTCAAGACGACTCTCATATACTACTGCGAGCCCGTTTCGAGTTACTGCATTGAGCGCTGTTGCCAACCGACGTTTGCTGCTCTGAGCACTATGGGACTTACCATCTGTCATCAGTCCCCTAGAACTTAGAACTACTTAAACCTAACTAACCTAAGGACATCACACACATTCAAGTCCGAGGCAGGATTCGAACCTGCGACCGTAGCGGTCGCGCGGTTACAGACTGAAGCGCCTAGAACCGCTCGGCCACTCCGGCCGACGACGTTTGTTACAAGGGCTGGTACTTGTATCCAGTTTCTCACAAATCCACACAAAACAATCTCATATCATGAATGCAGGTCACTTTGAAGACTAAAGGTGCTGTGCGAACTCACACACCCTTCACGGACGATCTATTGAGGTTGCTCGTTGATAAGAAATACCCTAAGATGCAGGTGCCACAGTGGTGGTGCCTGTTGAAAAATGAAGTTTTGGGTATGCTCTCGCAATCAGATCTCGAACGTCGGTATATAATTCCTATAACACCGTTTCCACAAACAGGGACGGCCATAATCTTTGTTCGGGAAATGGGGCAAAGCACATGGAGCATTCGAGACTCTATCACATGTTCGACTATCATATGTTGCTGCTGGGCTTCCGATATTCTTACGTGATGGGGTTTACTTTTACTTTTACTTGAATACACGTACTCTCCTCAGTGAACGCTACAAGTGAAAAGAACTAATACACAAATAAATGCATAAAGCCCCACGCGTAAACAAATTTCTTGTTGTGGACATTTTTCGTAGCTGCTGTATACAAAATACAGTGGTTTACAGGAGAAATGTCGTTTGCATGTTGCACATGAATTCTTTATTTTGTTTATACACCCACATGCGTTTCACCGTTTTAACAAGGTATCTTCAGTGAATATCATACATTACTTATAGGTTAAAAATATTTCGTGGAAATTTTTCATAATAAAATGGAAAGGTACAGAGGTGTGCACCTAGTTCATTATTTGAAAACCGTGCAGGTTTCTTCTCATGTTGAATGTCCCCAATTTTTCATTTAATCACTGTGTTTTCGAAACACAACACTAACTGTCATTTTTCGTTTTGTTTCTATGCGTCATCTGTTTCTATGTGTTACCAACTTCCCAGGCTTTTGCTTTCACTCGTTTTTGCCTGACTGTATGCGTGCTGATGTAAGGTTGTGTGTGTGTTTGTGTTTGTGTGTGTGTGTTTGTATGTATGAGCGAGTGAGAGTGAGTGTATGTTTATATATAGGAGAGGAAACGGGCTTCTGATCATCAAGTCTATCATCTATTATCGCTGTAAACACCTGCCCCGATAGCTGTCCGTGTTACAGCGCCACTTCCGGTCCAGAGAGTATGCTGGCCTGGGATCGAACCCGCCCGACGCATTAACGACGAGGGTTGGTGTGCTGGCCAGCCTGGATGTGGTTTTATTGCTGTTTCCCATATCCCACTAGGTGATAATCGGTCTGATACTCAAGTCCCGCCTGATCTGCAAAATTTGCGAACATTTAGAACCATTTAGATCACTTTCCCCTGAATAACACTACGGGCAGACCCTTGGGCTACGCACCTCCCGTCCCGCGGAGCTACGGGGTGGTGACAAGAAGGGCTTCCGGCCACGTCTTAAACTAACCATGACAAATCCTTTCATAATCATGCCGACCCTGAGCTGATGTGGGACAAAGGCACATGAAAGAAACGAAGAAGAGGAAGAATCAGATAGCAGAAACAGAGAGTGGTTAGCCATATTCACCTGGTCGTTTAGTACTAGTTTCTATTCTGCTTTTCTTTTGTATGTATAATAATTATCTCGTTGAGTTAACAGGTGCCTTTAATTATTTATTCTATTTTCATGTCTTGCGCTCTTGTAAAACGTTTGTGTTTCATTTCTATTCATTGTTCTGCAGAAGTTGAGTGGCTTGTTCCATATTTCCAGATTTGGGATACGCTCCTTGTATCAGGTGTTGACTGTTCAGTTGGTTTGTTCAAAATGGTTCAAATGGCTCTGAGCACTATGGGACTTAACATCTGTGGTCATTAGTCCCCTAGAACTTAGAACTACTTAAACCTAACTAACCTAAGGACATCACACACATCCATGCCCGAGGCAGGATTCGAACCTGCGACCGTAGCAGTCGCACGGTTTGGGACTGAGCGCCTAGAACCGCTAGACCACCGCGGCCGTCAGTTGGTTTGTCCCACAAACCTTCTATCACATGTTTGGCATAGTAGTTGGCATATCCGTGCTTTCTGTATCCGTGCCTTTCGCCATCTTGTATACTCCTACAATTTACCCTGACGTTGGTGTTAATAACCATCGTGAAGGGTAACCATTCTGAAGGGCTTGTAGCAGCTAAATCGTGTCTGGTTTGAAACAGAAACGTCAGCGCAAAAACAAAAAAAGGGGGGAGAGGGGAGGCAGACTGATCCCTAGATTCATACAGATCCATGTGGACGAGTAGGCTTCTGTGAACTACGTGCAAAACTTTGGTAAATGCGCTCTATATCTTGAACGAACACACGCGGGCGACCGTTTGTTTCCCCTTACATAAACAACCAGGGTCCTGAAACGGCTGGAACCATCATCAAAGGCTTTCGTTTACAGATCTAGTGTTATACCTGTTGTCGCTACCGCGGCTCGACTTACATTGAGTAACGAATGAGCGAGTTAGCTGCACCCAGGAGACTCTCATCGGTAGCACCAACTTACAACGGCCTCCAAGGCAAACTTTTAGTTTTGATGCGTAATTTAAAATCTCCCCCAAGTTTATATCTTCATTCATATAGGAGAATAATCTTAAGAAATCGAAAGAATCTTTTTGGAACACTGTAAACCATGAGCAAAGATTGCGAGACGTGTACAAACGGAAACCCGCATCTTTGCATATCAAGAAAAATTAAATTGCGTTAAGAGCAGAAATTCGAATAAAAGTCAAGCAAAGTCGCCCGTGAGATAATCAACAACGTAAACAGTATATCTACCGCTGCCCCAGTTGGGCTTCCTCCACATCCGGGCTTCTTTATGTTAGCGATAACATTTAACAGGAATTGTGATGAATGGCATATAGCTCTAATGTGGCTAAATGTGAGTCAATGCGGATGAGTAGGAAGAACAAACCTTAGCATTAGGGCTGGTACTGTTTAGTACCCATATGAAGAAATTCACACATGCCGGTAACTCTTGTGATCTACCTATCAAGACCTGAATGTGTTGCATAAACAGAATTTAATCTTAATCGGTTTGTGTATGTAATTAAAAACTGAAATACATAGTATTGATGTTCAACAAAAATACATTGATCAAAAGAAATGTTGCATATCGCTGAAACTTTAATACTGAACGCTGTTATCCAGAAATAGGTTATGACATCAATACGTTGGTTTGTTTGTAATGCAGTTCTAGCTGAAACAGATCATGTTTCTACCGTGAGGCGACAGTATGTGCAGTCTACTGCAATCATATCATCTGTAAACATTGCACTTCTAGAGCCGTGTGTCGTTAAGAGAGTTGTTTTGCCGGCTGGTGTGGCCGAGCGGCTCTAGGCCCTTCAGTCCGGAACCGCGCGACCGCTACGGTCGCAGGTTCGAATCCTGCCTCGGGCATGGATGTGAGTGATGTCCTTAGGTTAGTTAGGTTTCAGTAGTTCTAAGTTCTAGGGGACTGATGACCTCAGATGTTAAGTCCCATTGTGCTCAGAGCCATTTGAACCATTTTTTTAGTTGTTTTGCTTCAGGATGGTTCGGACAACAATAACGCACGATCAGAGACTCCGTATAGACAGCCTAATGGAATAGGGACTGATTGTGTGACAGGCGGATATCGCAGCGGATGTCGCTGTGAGTGAAGGTGATGTATCTAGAATCTGAAACATGTTTATAGCGACAGATTTAGTTGAATATCGTCACATAACTGACTACGGGAAAAAACAACAGGTGTGAAGCACTGATATTTGTGTATAAAAGAATTAACATCTACATCGATACTCTGCAAGCCACCGTACGGTGTTTGGGAGAGGGTACCCTGTATTACTAAGTCATTCCCTTTCCTGTTCCACTCGCAAATAGAGCGGGGGAAAAACGACTATCTTTATGCCTCCATATGAGCTCTAATTCTCGTATATTATCTTCATGGTCCTTAGGCGCAATGTATGTTGGCAGCAGTAGACTCGTTCGACAGTCAGTTTCAAATGCCGGTTCTCTAAATTTTCTCACGAAAAGAACGTTACCTTTCCTCCAGGGATACCATTGCAGTTCCCGAAGTATCTCCGTAACACTTACGTATTGTTCAAACCTACCGGTAACAAATCTATCAGTCCGCCTCTGAATTGCTTCTATGTGTTCCTTCAGTTTGACCTGGTACGGAACCCAAACACTCGAGCAGTACTCAAGTACCACTGTTTCCTAAAAGTCTCCCAATAAACCGAAGTCGGCCATTTGCCTTCCCTACAACAGTTCTCACATGCTCGTTCCATCTCATATCGCCTTGAAACGTTACGCCCAGATATTTAAACGACTTGACTGTCTCAAGTAGGACACTAGTAATACTGTATCCTAACATTACAGGTTTGTTCTTCTTACTAATCAACATTAACTTACATTTTTCCACATTTAGGGATAGCTGCCATTCATCACACCAACTGGAAGTTTCGTCTAAGTTGACTTGCATCTTCCTACAGTCACTCATCTTCGACACCCTACCGTACACCACGGCATCATCAGCAAACACCCGCAGATTGCTGCCCACCCCGTGCACCAAATCATTTATGTATATAGAGAACAACAGTGGTCCTACCACACTTGCCTGGGGCACTTCTGACGATACCCTTGTTCTCCGATGAACACTTGCCGTCGAGGACAACATACTGAGTTCTATTACTAAAGAAGTCTTCGAGCCACTTACATATTTGTGAAGCTATTCTGTAAGCTCTTACCTTCGTTAGCAGCCTGCAATGGGGCGCCGTGTCTAACGCTTTCCGGAAATCTAGAAATACGGAATCTCCGTGTTGCCACAGCAAGCAGAAACTCCATCAGAATGTTCTGCGTCTACTGCGGCAGTTGCAGACAGCTGCAGGAGTGCAGACGTCAACACAAACGATTTGAAGTAGGCTCTATGAGCAGGGTTCACATGCCACAGCGCTTCTCAATGCGCCTCCTCTAAATCGAGGGCGGAGTGGGGCCTGCGTAGCAAAGGCACGAAACCACTCTATGAAGACTAAGTAGCAGTCAGACACTTCCCTTTTTTCTGGTGAGGTCCGGACAATACCGATAATCGGGTGTAGGGCCAACGGGAACAACGTTTACACCCTAATGTACCGTAGGCCGCCGGCATTATCAAAGCAATTCAGTTATTTTAGGATGGCTTAATGTATGGCCGCAGAACGCCTCTTCTGCCAGTACATGGGAGGATGACTGCTGTGAAGTATCGGGATGACATCCTTGCACGCATTATGGCTCCATTTGGTGAACGTATTGGAGCGAGACTGACGCCGATGGGCGACAACACGCATCCAAATTGTCACAATCTCGTGAACACCTTCCTAGCGCAGCGCAGATTCAGTCGGATGGAATAGCCTCCATATTCTCCAGATCTCAGATGCATTGAGACTGCATGAGCAACGCTAAAACGAGCAGTTTGCAATCGTCCTGTCCCACCAGAAATCTTACAGGGCGTCAAAGACGCCGCTGTAGAGGAATGGAACGTTGTCCCAAAGGCTTATCTAGACAATGTGGTAAGAAGTACGCCTAATCGCATTCAGAAGTGTCTCCATTTACTAGAAGGGGGAATTGGTCCATAAACAATGTGTTATACAAGATGACAGTTTGTGGTATTTGCAGTGGAATCTTTTGCAAGGTTTTACTTTTTTTCGTGTTTATGAAGTTGTTTCCTTTATTTTTGTTTTCTTATGACTGTACGGGAGAGAACAAAATCAGTTACGTTTCCTATTACGTTCAGTACTGGCAGTAAAGCAAGATAGGACATTTACTTTGACCACTGCGTATATTTTATTGTGAATCGGCTTTCGACTTTCAAGGATTTTATACCAGGGACAAGTCAGAGGTATACGTCGGACGGTCTTAGCGGGGGATTCGTATGGCACTGAAGGGACCTAGTATACCACCAGCAAAAGACTAACTCCTTTGTCATCGTGTTAGTGAGTTCTCTCTCACCGCTGTTGACAAGTTGCATTACATTTTCCTCAACTGTTGTCAGTGTACCCCTGATATCCACATTGGGCAGTCCAAATATAGCATTAGGAGTGAATTGCACGCGTTTTGTCAGGCGACAGTGTCGTGACCTGCTGGACACTCTGATACTAATGACTTACTACTGACACCCATGTGTCTGGCCCGTCCTTTCAAACGAACGCAGAGACCTGTATTCCTCGTTCTGAAGTTCAAATGGCTCTGAGCACTATGGGACTTAACATCTAAGGTCATCAGTCCCCTAGAACTTAGAACTACTTAAACCTAACTAACCTAAGGACATCACACAACACCCAGCCATCACGAGGCAGAGAAAATCCCTGACCCTGCCAGGAATCGAACCCGGGAACCTGGGAGCGGGTAGCGAGAACGCTGCCGCACGACCAAGAGCTGCGGACTCGTTCTGGAGTATGCCACGAAGGTGGTGCAGGGCTATTAAGCTGGCCAACCACTTTGTATCAGCACGTCAATATTAAGATTCTCTCCGAACACGGTGATCCATCCATATAATGTAGCAGAAAACTATACTCATTAGCAAGAGTAAAGGGTCCAACAGAAGCGGTCCATTTTAGATTCTGTAGAGGCCTTACAGTTTTCGAGACGCAATCACTGTCTGCAGCCGGCCGATATGGCCGAGCGGTTCTAGGCGCTTCAGTCTGGAACCGCGCCACCGCTACGGTCGCAGGTTCGAATCCTGCCTCGGGCATGGATGTGTGTGATGTCCTTAGTTTGGTTAGGTTTAAGTAGTTCTAAGTTCTAGGGGACTGATGACCTCAGAATTTAAGAGCCATAGTGCTCAGAGCCATTTGGTTGAAAAGAATGGGGTGCAATGGTTGAGCAGCTCCTTCCCCCCCCCCCCCCCCTTTTTTTGCGTCGTCAGTCAGCCTTCTGACTGGTTTGATGCGGCCCACCATGAATTCCTCTCCTGTCCCAACCCCTCCATCTCAGAGTAGCACTTGCAACACATGTCCTCAGTTATTTGCTGGATGTTTCCTATTCCAACCTTTGTCTTCCTTCACAGTTTTTACCCTCTACAGCTCCCTCTAGTACCATGAAAATCATTCCCTGATAGCTTACAGATCTCCTATCATCCTGTCCCTTCTCCTTGTCAGTGTTTTCCACATATTGCTTTCCTCTCCGATTCTGCGCAGAATTTACTCATTCAGTACCTTATCAGCCCACCTAATTTTCAACATTCGTCTGTAGCACCACATCTCAAATGCTTCGATTCTCTTCTGTTCCTGTTTTCTCATAGTCCATGTCTCACTCTCATACAATTCAGTGTTCCAAACGTACATTCTCAGAAATTTCATCCTCAAGTTAAGACATATGTTTGATACTATTAGTTTTGTCTTGCCCAATAATGCCCTTTTTGCTAGTGGTAGTCTGTTTTTATTATCCTAGCTCCGCCTGTTACTGGTTGCTTTGCTGCCTAAGTAGTAGAATTCCTGAACTTCATCATCTTCGTCTTCATCAATCCTGATGTAAAGTTTCGCGCTGTTATCATTTCTTCTACTACTCAATACTTTCGCCTGTCTTCGACGTACACTTAAACCACATTCTGTACACATTTCATTAAGCAGATCATGTAATTCTTCTTCATTTTCACTCAGAACAGCAGTGTCATCACCGAAACGGGTCATTGATATCCTTTCACATTAAATTTAATTCCAATCCTGAACCTTTCTTTTATTTCCATCATTGCTTCTGCTATGAACAGATTGAACAGTAAGGGCGAAAAACTACAGCCCTGCCTTACACTCTTTGTAATTCGAGCACGTAGTTCTTGGCCGTCCACTCTTGGCTCTTGTACATACGGTACGTTACCCGTTTCTCCCTATAGCTTACCCTATTTTTCTCAGAATTTGAACCTCTTGCACCATTTTACATTGTCGACTGCTTTTTCCAGGTCCACAAATCCTATGAAAGTGTCTTGATTTTTCTTTATTCTTGGTTCCATTATCAACGGCAAAGTCAGAAGTGCCTGTCTGGTCCCTTTACCTATTCTAAAGCCAAAATGACCGTCATCTAACACATCCTCAGTTTTCTTTTCCATTCTCTGTATATTATTCTTGTCCGCAACTTTGTGTGCATGAACTGTTTAGCTGATTCTGCGATAATTCTCGCACTTGTCGGCTCTTGCAGTCCTCAGAATTGTATGGTTGATATTTTTCCGAAAGTCAGATGATATGTCGCCAGACCTATACGTTCTACACACTAAAGTGAGTAGTCGTTTTGTTGCCATTTCACCCAATGATTTTAGAAATTCTGATTGAATTTTATCTGTCCCTTCTGTCTTATTTGATCTTAAGTCCTCCATAGCGCTCTTAAATTCTGATTCTAATACGGGATACCCTATCTCTTCTAAACCGACTCCTGTGTCTCCTTCTATCACATTCTCCCCCATAATGGAGGTCTTCAAAGTACTCTTTCCACATATCCGCTCTCCCCTCTACATTTAACAGTGGAGTTTCCGTTGCACTCTTAGTGTTTTCACCATTGCTTTACTTTCGGCGGAGGTTATTTTGACTTTCCTGTATGCTGATTCAGTCCTTCTGACAATTTATTTTTCAATTTCTTCACATTTTTCCTGTAGCCATTTCGTTTTCGCTTCCCTGCACTTCCTATTTATTTCAATCCTCACCGATTTGTGTTTCTCCTGAATTTCCCTGAACAAAATTCAAATGGCTCCGAGCACTGTGGGACTTAACATCAGAGGTCATCAGTCCCCTAGAACTCAGAACTACTTAAACCTAACTAACCTAAGGACATCACACACATCCATGCCCGAGGCAGGATTCAAACCTGCGACCGTAGCGGTCGCGAGGTTCCAGACTGAAGCGCTTAGAACCGCTCGGCCACACCGGCCGGCTTCCCTGAACATTTTTGTACTTTCTTCTTTCATCGACCAACTGAACTATTTCTTCTGCTACCCATGGTTTCTTCGTAGTTACCTTCTTTGCACCTGTGTTTTTCTTTCCAAATTCTGTGATTACCTTTTTTAGAGCTGTCCATTCCTCTTCAACTGTACTGCCTACTGAGCCATTCCTTACTGCTGTAGCTGTAGTCATAGAGAACATCAAGCGTATCTCGTTATTCCTTAGTACGAGGGCTATCCACAAAGTACATTACGTTTTGGAATTAAAAATAAATAAAGTATTGGAAATTTTTTTATTATATATAGATAAAAGCCACACTTAAATACTACTTTTTTACATAGTTGCCATTTAAATTGAGGCACTTATCGTAGCGATGGACGAGCTTGGAAATTCCTTCGTCGTAAAATTCGGCCGCCTGCACCTTCAACCACGTGGTTACCTCTTCTTGAAGCCGTGCGTCGTCATCAAAACGGCTGCATAGCCAACCACTTCTTCATTGCTGGGAATAAGTGGAAGTCGCTCGGTGCCAGGTTGAGACTGTGCGGCGGATGAGGAAACAACTCCCACTTAAAAGATTCGAGAACTTCACGAGTGGCATTTGCCGTGTGGGCCCGGGCGTTGTCGTGAATCAGCAAGATCTTTGAGCCCAACTTTCCCCTGCGCTTGTTTTGTATTGCTCTTCTGAGGTTGTGCAGAGTTTGGAAATACCTTTGAGAGTTTATTGTAGTGCCTCTTTCAGGAAATCCACAAAAATCACACCTTTTCTGTCCCAAAAGACAATCGCCATCACCTTCCTTACCGACATTGTCTGCATGCATTTCTTGGGTTTTGGGGGGGAATTTGTGTACCCCCACTGCATTGACTGCAATTTTGTCTCGCAGTTCACATGCTTAACCCATGTTTCGTCACCAGTAACGATGCGATCGAGTAGTGAGTCGCCATCTTTCTCGTAAGCGTCCAAAAACGTTAACGCTGCAGCCATTTTTTGCAGCCATTCGCTGATTTTTGTGAATCTCTGTCAAGATTTTTGGTATCCATCTTGCACAAAACTTGTGGTAACCAAGCTTTTCGGTAATGATTTCGTGCAACAAACTTCGTGAAATTTGTGGAAAACTCATAGAGAGTTCCGTTATTGTGAAATTACGGTTTTCACGGACCGCAGCATCGACTTTTTCGACAAGTTCGGCAGTCACTTCGCTCTTCGTCGTGAACGTTAGTTTGGCCATTTTTAAATTTTATGACCCATTGACGCACTCCACCCTCAGTGATTATGTTGTCCCCATACACTTCACAAAGCTGCCGATGGATTTCTATCGGTGTACAGTTTTTTGCAGTCAGAAACCTTATTACAGCACGCACTTCACACTTCGCGGCATTTTCAATTAACGCTGACATTTCAAACTGTCACAGTAACTCAACGGAGTACAGCACGAACCTCTCACTAGCACGGCAGGATGCTGACTGAGCGGCGGAATGCCATGACACCAAGATGGCCGCGCTAGCCCCGGCCCTAACGGACACAAACGAAAACGTAATGTACTTTGTGGATTGCCCTCGTGCTTCCGTGTCCCACTTCTTTTCGTATTGATTCTTCCTGACTAATCTCTTATACTTCAACCTACTCTTCATCACTACTACATTGAGATCTGGGTCTATATCTGCTCTTGCGTACGTCTTACAACGCAATACCTGATATCGGAATCTCTCTCTGAACATGATGCAATATAACTGAAACCTTCCCGTATCACCCGGACTTTTGCAATTATACCTCCTTCTCTTGCGACTTTTGAGCAGAGTATTCGCTATTACTAGCTGAAATTTATTACAGAATTCGATTAGTCTTTCTCCTCTCTCATTCCTTGTCCCAAGCCCAATTTCTCCTGTAACCTTATCTTCTACTTCTTC
This sequence comes from Schistocerca americana, assembly GCF_021461395.2. NCBI lineage: Eukaryota > Metazoa > Arthropoda > Insecta > Orthoptera > Acrididae > Schistocerca > Schistocerca americana. The sequence continues at coordinate 454,237,505 of NC_060121.1, forward strand.
CACTACAACTGCATTCCAGTCCTCCATGACTATTAGATCTTCATCTCCCTTTACGTACCGTACTACTCTTTCAATATCGTCATTTACTTTCTCTGTCTCTTCATCTTCAACTTGCGACGTCGGCATGTATATCTGAATTACCGTTGTCGATGTTGGTTTGCTGTCAATTCTGATAAGAGCAAGCTTATCATTGAATTGATCACAGTAACACACTTTCTGCCCTACCTTCATATTCATAACGAATCTTAATCCGTTATAGTATTTTCTGCTGTTGTTGATATTATCCTGTACTCATCTGACCAGAAATCCTTGTCTTCTTTCCATTGCACTTCACTAACCGCTGCTACATCTAGGCTGAGCCTTTGCGTTTCCTTTTCAGATTTTCTAGCTCCCTACCGCGCTCAAGCTTCTGACATTGCAAGCCCCCTACTCGTAGAACGTTATCTTTTCGTTGGATATTCAGTCTCTTTCTCATGGTCACCTCCCCTTGGGCAGAGATCCGAATGGGGGACTCTTCCGGTATCTTTTGCCAATGGAGAGACCATCATGACACTTTTTCAATTGCAGCCCTTGGATACACGTTGTGTGTCTGTAATGCACTGATTTCCATTGCCTTCGGCATCCTCATGTCATTGATCACTGCTGATTCTTCCGCCTTTAGGGGCGTTTTTCCACCCCTAGGACAAGAGAGTTCCCTGAACCTCTGTCCGCTCCTCCACCCTCTATGATAAAGTCGTTGATAGAGTAAGGGGAATTTTTTTGTACCGAAAGTTCTTGGCCCCCAACATTGATTACCAATTAAAGTTTAATCTGTAGCTGGTTTCTAACCCGGGACTGAGGATGTTTTGATTACTAATTAAAGACGATACCCCTGGACCCCATTAGCCACACATCCCAATAGTTCAGAATAAGCGACAGTTAAGGCGGTGTATAGAGCGACGCCTGCGCTAAGTGAATGGCTGGAAACAAGCGATTTTGAGCGACGTATCGACATAGGACACGTCATCTGGGAATCAAAATGTCGTAGGTTCTAGCTTCGAATCCAACCCCTGCTTAAAATTTGAATAAAAATCGTCAGCAATAGCGCTCTAAGCATGCTGGTATAAAAAGTCACCCTCGTTCTGCAACGGTCTCGTCAGAGAAGTGCGAAGGAGCAGACAGAGGTTCAGGGCACTCACTTGCCTCTGGGGTGGGAAACGCACCCAAAAAGGAGATGAATCAGCAATGACAACGGCATGAGGATGTCGAAGGCAATGGAACGCACTGCATTGAAAACTCATAATGTATATCCACAGGACATGTGGCTTGTGACTGATCTCTCCATTGGCAAAAGTTCCGTATTAGTCGCCCATTAGGATCTCTGGGAGGGACTGATAAGGGGAGATGAACACAAAAAAGATGGAATGACTAACCGAAGGGTAACAATCTACAAGTCGGGGCGTGGAAAGTCAGACGTTTAAAACTGGTAGAGTAGAAATCCTGAGATGCTAAGGCTCATGCTATAGCGGGGGTTAGTTAAGTGAAATAGAAATACGACAAGGATTTCTGGTCAGACGAATATTGGGTAATATCAACATCGGCAGAAAATGGTATAACGGGAGTAGCGTTCGTTATGAATAGGAAGGCAGGGCAGAGAGTGAGTTGCTGTGAACAGTTCAGTGACAAGGATTTTATCATCGAATTAGACAGCAAACCAACGTCAACAACAATGGTTCAGGTATACATAGCATTGTCGGAAGAAGAAGATAACAGATAGAAAAAGTATGTGTGGGTACTGAACTCGTAATTCAGATCGTAAAGCGAGATGGAACTCTAATAGTCACGGGGGATTGGAATGCGGTTGTAGAGGAAGGAAAACATGAAATGTTTACGGGAGAATGTGGGCTTTGTAGTAGGAATGAGACAGGAGAAAAACTAATTGCATGCTGCAATAAATGTCTAGTAATAGAGAATATTCCATTCAAGAATCACAAGAGGAGGATATATTCATGGAAAATGCCAGAAAATACGGGAAAATTCCAGTTAGATTACACAATGGTCAGGTAGAGTTTACGAAAATAGATATTGGATTGTAAGGCGTACTCAGGAGCATATATAGACCTAGATTACAATTTAGTAATGAAGAAGACAAGACTGAAATTTAAGAGTATCGTCGGGAAGAATCAGTGTGGCAGGAAGTGAGATACTTAGTTACTGAGGTAGGATGAGACGTGTTAAAAATTTGTTAAGGAAGTTGGTACTGCGATAAAGAATAACACAGTTGATAGTTCTGTTGCAAGGAAGTGGACATTTCTAAAAAGAGCAACTATAGATGTAAGAAACACATAGGGTTAGTAAGATAACTACGAAGAAACCTTGGGCAACATGAGAAATACACACATCAAAATAAGTTTTGCATCACCACGGTTCCGAGAGTTCCGGAACCTGTACAGAAAATTGGAATAGAGAGCAGCATAAACATAATTTCCGCACTTTTTATTGCTCAAGAAAACCACATACTGCATTCTGTACTACAATACAGCGAGACCTTCAGAGGTGGTGGTCCAAGATTGCTGTGCACACCGGTACCTCTAATATCAGGTAGCAGGTTCTCTTGCTTTGATGCCTGTCTGTATTCGTTGTGGAGTACTATCCAAAAGTTCATCAAAATACTGTTGCTCGAGAACATGCTGGCCACTCTAGTCGAGCGATGTCTTCATCCTGAAGGTAGGCATTCACAAGATGTGCACGATGGGGGCGCGAATTGCCGTCCATGAAGACGAATGCCTCGCCAATATGCTGCCGATATGGTTGCACTCTCGGTCGGAGGACGGCATTCACGTATCGTACAGCCGTTACGGCGCCTTCCATGACCACCAGTGGCGTACGTCGGTCCCACACAACACCACCACAAAACAGCAGGGAACCTCCACCTTGCTGCACTCGCTGGACAGTGTGTCTAAGGCGTTCAGCCTGACGAGGTTGCCTCTAAACACGTCTCCGACGATTGTCTGGTTGAAGGAATATCCGACACTCATCGGTGGAGAAAATGATGCCAATCCTGAGCGCTCCATTCGGCATGTGGTTGGGCCCATCTGTATCGCGGTGCATGGTGTCGTGGTTGCGAAGATGAACCTCGCCATGGACGTCGGGTATGAAGTTGAGCATCATTTAGCCTACTACGCACAGTTTTCGTCGTAACACGACGTCCTGCGCCTGCACGAAAAGCATTATTCAACATGGTGGCTTTGCTGTGAGGATTCCTCCGAGCCATGATCTGTAGGTAGCGCTCATCCACTGCAGTAGTATCCCTTGGGCGACCTGAGAGAGGCATGCCATCGAAAGGTCCTGTCTCTCTGTATCCCCTCCATGACCGAACAACATCACTTTGGTTCAGTTAAGACGCCTGGACACTTCCCTCGTTGAGAGCCCTTCCTGGCACAAAGTAACAATGCGGACGCTATCGAACCACGGTATTGACCGTCTAGGCATGGTTGAAGTACAGACAACTTGAGCCGTGAACCTCCTTGCTGGTGGAATGACTGGAACCTCGCCTGTCGGACCACTTCCGCTTATAGATGCTGCTCATGCATGGATGATTACATCTTTGGGCGGGTTTAGTTTGTACAGTCAAAGAGACTGTGTCTGTGATACAATATCCACAGCCAACGATCATTTTCAGTTATGGGAACCGGGGCGATTGAAAACCTTTTTTGATGTGTGTATTTGAATAGATGGACATAAGAAGAAATTACAAAAATATCAGGAAAAGGCGGGAATAAAGCTATATAAATCATTAGGAATGAAATAAATACTAAGTGCATGGAAACAAAAGTGAAATATCTCAAGGAAAAATCTAAAAATAAATTATTGTCGGAAGGACTGGCTGAACGTGTAGAATAGTCAAAAAACCTTCGGTGAAATTAAAAGCAAGGGCGGCAACATTAAGATTGCAACAGGAATTCCACAGTTGAAGACAAAGAAGAGAGCGGATAGGTGGAAAGAGTACACTGAAGGCCTAGATGAGGGGAGAGCAATTGTCTGAATGTTCAAATGCGTGTTAATTCCTAAGGCAGCAAACTGGAGAGGTCATCGTTCCCTAGACTTACACACAACTTAAGCTAACATATGCTAAGAACAACACATACACCCATGCTCCGGCCTTCGGCGGTCGGGAGAGTTGACACAATCCGTGACATGTTGACTGATTACATGACAGAAGATTTTTTTTTCTTTATTCTTATTTTAAACACCTTGTACAAAGGTGGGCTGTCAGCAGCATAGTACGCTGCTCTTCAGCCGCGAGTGGTACAATAAATGACATAAAGTAGGTATAGAGAATACAATAAAAATGGCGGGTAAATACTGTAGACACGAAAAACAAGATACATGAAGCCGTTCACGCTGGACAAGAAAAAACGCTAAAACCTGTGGACACGGCGCACAAAACACGGACGACTGCGACGGCACAGGTGAACGGTGGTGGTGTGACGGCGAACACGACGGAAGAGATAGGAAATCCATTATTAGAGTCAGAATTTAAAAGAGCTTCCGAAGACTTAAGATTAAATAAAGCTGAAGCGATACATAACATTCCAGGGGAATCTCTAAAATCGTTGGGGGATAGTGGCAACAAAACCACTATTCAAGTTAGTGTGCAGAATCTATACGACTGGTGACATACCACCAGATTTCGTAGGAACACCATCCACACATTTAAGAAGGTAGGAAGAGCTGATAAAAGCGAGAACTATCGCACAGTCATCTTAAGTGAACAATAATCAATGACGGGCAACAAGTAACATGTGCAAGAGCCAAGAAGGAAGAATAAGATTGGAAGACCGTGAACGAAATGCATGGGTTAAAAAGAGATGCAGTCTTTCGCCCCTACTGTTCAATCTATTCATCGATGAGACAATGACGAAATAAAAGAAAGGTTCAAGAGTGCGAATAAAATTCAGGGTGGAAGTAAATCAATGATAAGATTCACTTACGACATTCCTGTTATGTTCGTTTCCGAATTACGCATCGTCAGCTTCTCTGAGACTGGAAAGTCTGTCGTCGCGAGACGGTGTGCACGGCAATATGAAGGCTCTTCTTGAGCCGCGTACAAGCCGGAAGTGTTGGGATTCTGATAGCTGCAGACTGGACAAAGCACGCGGTAGTCTGGTGTGTGCGGGCCGCCTTGGAAGCCCGACGTGATCTTCCCTGGGCCAGCGCGGCGCCAGCCAGAGGCACCAGCGGAGGAGTGGCAGTGATGTGGTAGCCGTGAGCGAGGACGTACACCGCAGAACACAGAGACCCGCGTCTGGAAGAAGAATGGCGTGGTGTAGGACACGGTCACCGCGTCAAGCCTAACGGTCGTGTTGCTGAACTGTGACTGCTGAGAGTCCGCAGCTCGTGGTCGTGCGGTAGCGTTCTCGCTTCCCACGCCCGGGTTCCCGGGTTCGATTCCCGGCGGGGTCAGGGTTTTTCTCTGCCTCGTGATGACTGGGTGTTGTGTGCTGTCCTTAGGTTAGTTAGGTTTAAGCTGCTCTAAGTTCTAGGGGACTGATGACCATAGATGTTAAGTCCCATAGTGCTCAGAGCCATTTTTTTTGTAACTGGTGAGCATCTGCTGGATTTTTCAGTGTCCTGTAAAGGCAAGGTTGTCTCTTGCTGTGACTTTGACTGTTAACATAGATAAGTTCAAGCGCCGCGCTGTGAACTGTGTCTAGAACATTTTTGTCGGATGCGCGGCAGGACGTGGTGTCACTGCTCTATTCACTGATTGCCTGGCTCATGAGCGTTAGGCCTATTATTGCACACATGATTCAGTATTAAACTTTGGACTATTAATTTTTCTATATTGGCTAAAAGTAAATCAGTTTTGATAAGTGTTAAAGTGAGTCACGTTAGAGAAAGATTTTAGGTTACACAATTTGCTTCAGTATTGAACTGCGCACTCTTAACCTTGCTGTATCTGCTAAAGCTAAATAATTTTGCTATTTATTTCCTATTTCTTGTGAGGCTACAGAATTAACCTTGCTGCAGAATTAACCTGTGCACTGTTACCTTTTTTGCATCTGCTAAAACTAAATCATTTTTGTTGTTTATGCGCCATTTCTTGCGAGACACGGTAGAGGAGGATTTCGATTGCTCTTTCATGACTCGTAAGCTTACTGTGTTTCTTCCACTGTTATAGAAGTTGAATTGTATGTTATGCGTAGCAAGGCGTCCCGGCACAGGACGTGTTTTTGTTGCATGCTGGTTACGAAGATTGATTTCGGCCTGGAACGCAACCTTCACGAGCAACTGCCGCCGCTGTGTTTCCCTTAAAGTTAATTACCGTAACGGAGTGTCAATAAGTTTTGTATCTTGATCTGGCCATATCACTAAAGCTCTGTCTTAACATTTTGGGCACTGCATTCGTTACATTGTCAGTTGTGCTAAGCTCATCTGGTACATTCATTGCAGCTACGCACATTTTAGTCCACGAAAATGTTATCATATTCTTCGGACGACTTGTTATTTTAACAATATGGAAAAGAGAATTCGAAGAGTCTTGTCTATTTGTTAAATGTTAAATGGCTCTGAGAACTGTGAGACTTAATATCTGAGGTCATCAGTCCCCTAGAACTTAGAACTACTTAAACCTAACTAACCTAAGGACATCACACACATCCATGCCCCAGGCAGCATTAGAACGTACGACCGTAGCGGTCGCGCGGTTCCAGACTGAAACGCCTAGAACCTCTCGGCCACACCGGCCGGCTTTGTCTATTTGTAAACTTTGTCATAAAGCTAAACCATCTACCATCTCACATCGTGCTCCGTTATTTCCTATCATTTCTTCTAATTTAAAACAATTTGCTGCTGTTGATCTCTTGGGACCCCTTTTCAGAACATCGAATGGATTTTCGTACTTTTTAGTCGCTGTTCAGCTTACTTCAAAATTTGTTTCTTTCACGCCGTTACGTAGAGCTACTCGACGGTCTGTATCCAACGCCTTTGTTAAAAATTTCTTACGTGAAGCTGGACACGTTGCTGAAGTCATTTCAGATAATGGACCACAATTCAGATCTGCTGTTTGGTCACGCATGCTTCGGAATCCTAAAACCAAACATGTTTTTATTTCATTGTACTCGCCACATTGTAACCCGTCTGAACGAATTATGAAAGAAATGAATAAGCTTTGCAGACTTTATTGTCACAGAAAGCATCAGTATTGGGACGGATATTTACACCTATTTCAAAATGTGCTCAACGAAATGCCTCATGACTCCACTGCTTTACCACCTATTCTTGTACTGAAGAATGAAGAACCACTAAACAGAATCAGAAAGCTTGTATCTTTTCCGAATACACGTAAACTTTGACACAAGTACATAATTGATTTGGCTATTAAAAACATAGATTCTGCTGCAAACAAATGGTTCAAATGGCTCTGAGCACTATGGGATTTAACATCTGAGGTCATCAGTCCCCTAGAACTTGGAACTACTTAAACCTAACTAACCTAAGGACATCACAGACATCCATGGCCGAGGCAGGATTCGGACCTGCGACCACAGCGGTCGCGCGGTTCCAGACTGAAGCGCCTAGAACCGCTCGGTCACCCCGGCCGGCCTGCTGCAGACAAAAGGAGAAGACTACACGGTAAAGCAAATGCAAAGAAACTATATATTGGTCAGAAAGTTCTCGTTAAAGCTCATTCTTTGTCACATAGGAAGAAACACTTGAGTCACAAATTCTTTCTGATTTACAATGGACCTTACAGAATCCGACGTATACCACATGATAAATGCGTTGAAGTTGACACTCTACGTACTAGGAAGAGTAAAGGTTTACACCACATTTCATATGTAAAACCATTTATTGAGGGATAATTTGCTTTCTGAATTAGTCGTTGCTATAAGACATCTACTTCATGTTACTGGTACGCTTTGTCACACTAAGAAACTGTTAACATGCAACAATGTTTTGAAGGTAACTATCCAGTCAAGAACCTAGGGAACGTATTTATAAAGTAATTACGAATGCATTGTTATAGTGAACAGACGACACAGTGTTATTGTGTGTACATTCTTGCTTGTTAGTTGCACGATTACGTAACGACTATAAGGCTTACATACTTAGAATATATACTGCTAATGAGACATTACTGCAACATTTTGGTGTACTTGAAAATACATTCAGGATTTAAAGTACCTTCTGTGAGATTACAGATGACTTAGTATTTGGTTTGTTTGACAGCTACACGATTATATCACGACGCTACTAATGAGTGACACAAATTACATTATTGCTTTTGCGCTGTATCTGTTTTATGTTGCACCGTTTTTCTACATTCTTCTGGAAAGTAAAACATGTTTTAGTAGCAATTTTTGTGATATAGCTACAATGAGATAGGTATTTTCCGTAAAACAACAATTTGTAAATTTTTTTGTGGGCAGCACGGGGTCTATGTAAGTAGATTGTTCAAGCTTTTATGTTGGTAACGCCACGTAGTGGTCTGTATGAAAATCGCTGACTGCGTTGTGTGCATTCTGTGGCTGGTTGGACTCATTGTTGGAAAATTCGCTTGTGTAGTGTTGGGCAGTTGGATGTGAACAGCGCGTAGCGTTGTGCAGTTGGAGGTGAGCCGCCAGCAGTAGTGGATGTGGGCAGAGAGATGCCAGAGTTTTGAGCGGACGATCTGGACGTGTGTCCGTGAGAAAAAGGAAATTTGTTTAATTGGATGTCACAAAATTATATATATCGAACGCTATAGGTAAATACATTGTTTGTTGTCTGTCAAAATCTTTCATTTGCTAATCAGCAGTTAGTGCCTTCAGTAGTTAGAGTCTTTTACTTAGCTGGCAGTATTGGCGGTCACTGTATTGCAGTACTTCGAGTAACGAAGATTTTTGTGAGGTAAGTGATTAATGAAAGGTATAGGTTACATTTTGGGCACTGCATTCGTGAAATCGTCAGTCGTGCTGTACTGACTTCAGACAATTTACTTACCTTTTGAATTTTAAAATCTTTTGCTGCAATTATCAGCTGTGTTAAAGCTTTTAGTAAATCCATTGACTTTCAATTTAAAGTTTATTATAATAATTGTTTCTATTGTATCACACCAGTTATTGATTGCAGCTGTCTTCGGTTTTCATTATTGACTGAAGACTAAGTGTGTAACGTTGTTTGCCTAACAACGCAGTTTTCATGCCGTTAGTATATGAGTATCTGTTCGATAAAAAAGCATAAATACGTTTTATCAAGCTGTTCACGAGATGCTGACATGTGCTCAATCGAAGCGCATAGAAGTTCGTAATACACTCCTGGAAATGGAAAAAAGAACACATTGACACCGGTGTGTCAGACCCACCATACTTGCTCCGGACACTGCGAGAGGGCTGTACAAGCAATGATCACACGCACGGCACAGTGGACACACCAGGAACCGCGGTGTTGGCCGTTAAATGGCGCTAGCTGCGCAGCATTTGTGCACCGCCGCCGTCAGTGTCAGCCAGTTTGCCGTGGCATACGGAGCTCCATCGCAGTCTTTAACACTGGTAGCATGCCGCGACAGTGTGGACGTGAACCGTATGTGCAGTTGACGGACTTTGAGTGAGGGCGTATAGTGGGCATGCGGGAGGCCGGGTGGACGTACCGCCGAATTGCTCAACACGTGGGGCGTGAGGTCTCCACAGTACATCGATGTTGTCGCCAGTGGTCGGCGGAAGGTGCACGTGCCCGTCGACCTGGGACCGGACCGCAGCGACGCACGGATGCACGCCAAGACCGTAGGATCCTACGCAGTGCTGTAGGGGACCGCACCGCCACTTCCCAGCAAATTAGGGACACTGTTGCTCCTGGGGTATCGGCGAGGACCATTCGCAACCGTCTCCATGAAGCTGGGCTACGGTTCCGCACACCGTTATGCCGTCTACCGCTCACGCCCCAACATCGTGCAGCCCGCCTCCAGTGGTGTCGCGACAGGCGTGAATGGAGGGACGAATGGAGACGTGTCGTCTTCAGCGATGAGAGTCGCTTCTGCCTTGGTGCCAATGATGGTCGTATGCGTGTTTGGCGCCGTGCAGGTGAGCGCCACAATCAGGACTGCATACGACCGAGGCACACAGGGCCAACACCCGGCATCATTGTGTGGGGAGCGATCTCCTACACTGGCCGTACACCACTGGTGATCATCGAGGGGACACTGAATAGTGCACGGTACATCCAAACCGTCATCGAACCCATCGTTCTACCATTCCTAGACCGGCAAGGGAACTTGCTGTTCCAACAGGACAATGCACGTCCGCATGTATCCCGTGCCACCAAACGTGCTCTAGAAGGTGTAAGTCAACTACCCTGGCCAGCAAGATCTCCGGATCTGTCCCCCATTGAGCATGTTTGGGACTGGATGAAGCGTCGTCTCACGCGGTCTGCACGTCCAGCACGAACGCTGGTCCAACTGAGGCGCCAGGTGGAAATGGCATGGCAAGCCGTACCACAGGACTACATCCAGCATCTCTACGATCGTCTCCATGGGAGAATAGCAGCCTGCATTGCTGCGAAAGGTGGATATACACTGTACTAGTGCCGACATTGTGCATGCTCTGTTGCCTGTGTCTATGTGCCTGTGGTTCTGTCAGTGTGATCATGTGATGTATCTGACCCCAGGAATGTGTCAATAAAGTTTCCCCTTCCTGGGACAATGAATTCACGGTGTTCTTATTTCAATTTCCAGGAGTGTATTACTCTTTGACTCGCTTTCTATGGTGAATGCTAGCGACGCCTACTGGTCTTCGTTCACCTCTGATTGTTTAATTGCCACACACAGTTTGGCAATGGTTTTATTCGAATAGACACCGGCAATGTCAAATATGCCTACATGAGATGAAATTTGTATTGGATTCAGTCTGTGCTCACATTCGTGAGCTTTGTACTGAAGCTTGATTTTAATGTAAATACGATACTAATTGAAATATCTGTATATTGGAATTCTTAGATGCGTACTTTTGTATACACTTTCTACAGCTTCAGTCTGATGATGAAGTATGGAAACGCGTAACGCTTAATAAAGAATTGTGCGATGAAGACCTTTCTATACTTCGAAGTTGTGCGAAATCTTAATCGTCGCCTGCCTCTACCATGGATGAATTTCTCCATCAAGTAATGAATGATATTTCAAGTGAAACAACCTCGTGCTGCTCTTGGCATAGCGTAAGTAATAATGATGAACCTAATGTTGTTGGTGGTATTTCCCCCTTGAGAACGGAGCTCTGCTTTGCCAGGAGGCCGCCAGTGCAATTAGTTTTTCAGTGTGAGGTTAGGGCTTTCGTGCTAAAAAAGAAACCCTACTGTCACAGGTGTGTAGAACCCGGGCTGGTCGCCACGCGGCACAAACACCTACGCGTTGCGATGACCCGGGGCCATCCTGCGGTGGTTGGGCGCCATCTCCCGTGCGGTCAGTGTTGCAGGCGAAGCGGCGTAAAATTGTCGAGTTTAATGACGGCTCGCCGGAGGGGCAGTAAAGCCGTAACGGCTAGCGACCGCCGGGTCGCGGATTTGATCCCCCGTGGAGCGGAGCGGAGCGGCGCGAATATTAATTTTAATTACCGTTTAGTATAGCGCCGGCTGGGCATAAAACGGCAGCGGGACGCGGCACATACTTTACTGCTCGTTCGGCCGTATGGTGGGCGCCCCGCTGACAGACAGGCGCCGTGTAATTACCGAGGGTGGCCGGTGTGTTGCGGCGTTACGCCTGCTTGGAGTGAGCCGTTCCTGACGGCAACGCCATGTACCAGCAGGTTATCCTTTCGCGGGTAGCGAAGTGTACTTTCTACTAGCAGTATTTCTTTACAGCGCCCTATTAACTGTGGCACGTCGCTGGCATCTATTGGTAGATTTCTCCAACAGATATACACGGAAGTGCCAAAGAAACTGGTATAGGCATGCGTATTCAAATATAGAGATACGTAAGCAGGCACAATATGGCGCTGTAGTCGGCAGTGCCTATATAAGACAACAAGTGTCTGGCGCAGTTGTTAAACCCAACGAACCCCCCTCTGATACCTCTTCCTGTCGTCCCACACGCCTCACCTCTGTGTTCAGTAAGGTCTTCGAGACCATCCTCTCTTACCGTATTCACAGACACCTTAGCCTCCTTCCCCAGTGTGGCTTCCGGCCTTCCTTTTCAGCCGACGTCCAGCTCCTTAACCCTACCAATCTTCTTTTCCTCCAACTTAACTCCCGACGCTCTGCTATCTTTGTTTCCCTTGACCTCCAGAACGCCTACGACCGTGTCTGGCATCCCGGGCTCCTCTTCAAACTCCAGACCTACACTCTCCCCATCAACTTCGTCCGTCTCGTTGCTTCCTTCTACTCCCGTCGTCCCTCCTATGTGACTATCCGTCCTTTCCCCTCTCCTCTATCTCCTGTACACTGCTGATATGCCCAAACCTCCCTGGCCTGTTCATCTCCTCCAATTTGCTGATGACACCGCCTTCCTGGCCCTTTTTCCTGCCCTTCAACGGTCCCAGTGTACCCTCCAAACCCACCTTGACCAATTGACCACTTGGTGCAACCAGTGGTTCCTCTGTATCAACCCTTCCAAGACCCAGGCGATCATCATAGGCCGCACCACCCACTCTTTCCATCTCCATGATTTCTACATCACCATTTATGGCTGTCTTATACACCCTCAAATACTTCGGCCTCACCCTCGACCGCCACCTCACCTGGACTCCCCATCCAACACAAAGCTCACAACAGACTGTGCCTCCTGAAACTCCTGTCCAGCTGGACATGGGGTCTGCATCCTTCCACCATCCTTCACACCTACAAATCCTTGATCTGCCCCATCCTCTGTCATGCCAGCGTTGCTTGGATTTCCGCCCCTCCCACGTTCTATAAAACCCCCCAAATCCTTGAAGGCTATTCACTCCGCCTCACCTTCCGCATCCGCCTTCCGTCCTCCATGCGCATCCTCTATGACCTCATCCCCTTCCTCCACCTTCTCCTTTTCCTTGAACACATCCATACACTATATATTGTTCGCCACCTTCAACCCCCTCACCCCTGGTGTCTCCCTTCCTCTCCAACCCCAGCCCATTGTCGCGCCTTTACCATTGTGTCCCACCCTCTCTCCATCTCCACACCCTCCACCTCCTTTCCCAGCGCAACTTTCACTACCTCTCTTGGATGATGAGCTTCACCCTGACATGTACCCTTCCCTCCAGCTCTAACCCCATCTTCCTTCTGCCTCCTCCTCAGGGCTCTCTCTCATCCCCCTCCTTTCTCCTGAGCGGTTTTCCCCTCCTACTCGCCCTCCCTCTCTTGTGCTCCCTTTAAATGTCTATGCACTCCCTCTTGCCTTGTCTTTCCTCTTCATCTCCTGCCCCACCTGTTCCTGCCTCTTGGTGCACCCGCTGACGCCCATACTCTTTTCATCCCGCCCCCTCCCCTGCTGCACTTTGCTCTCCCCTCCTTTTCCATCCTCTCAGGCCTCTCCGTTGGCAGGTCCCACTTGGCAGTTTTATTCTTCATCGTGTGTGCTCCAAGTGGGTTTAAAGTGTGTTGTTCTGGAGTGTTTTTAATACTGTGGCAAACTTTTAACCTGTGTGTGTGACTTCAGTGTCTTTTTTGTGTTCTACGAATCGCCAACTGTGTTTTTTAACTTTATGTTGCCTTTTTTAACTGCCCCCCCATGAACGTCTCCGTGTCAGTGTAATATTACCTTCATTATCTCCCCTTACTCGGTTTTATGCCCCCGTTTTTTTATCACCTTGTATGCAACATTTTATTCTTGTATTAGTTGTCATGTCACTCGGCTGAAGAGCGGCGGATTGTGTCCCTAACAGCCCTCCCCTGCCCATATGTTTTACTCATAAGAATTTAAAAAAATGGCTCTGAGCACTATGGGACTTAACATCTGAGGTCATCAGTCCCCTAGAACTTAAAACTACTTAAAACTAACTAGCCTAAGGACATCACACACATCCATGCCCTGGGCAGGAATCGAACCTGTGACCATAGCAGTCGTGTGGTTCCGGATTGAAGCGCCTAGAACCGCTCGGTCACCACGGCCGGCCATTAGAATTAATTTAATACCCTCAGCTGCTGTCGGGCGTTGATATCTACCAACGGACAGGTGCGCTCCGATCGGGACTCGAACCCGGGATCTCCTGCATACAGGGCGCAAGATAGTCCCTGCAGTCACACTAGCCTCTGTACCCTCGGTGGCTCAGATGGATAGAGCGTCTGACATGTAAGCAGGAGATCTCCAGTTCGAGTCCCGGTCGGGGCACACATTTTCACCTGTCCTCGTTGATATACATCAACGCCCATCAGCAGCTGAATGTATTAAATTAATTCTAATTTCATTCTAGACGGCTGCAGGTCATCAATGGAGTCTGATTTTTCGGACATGACCAAGAGAACAGACACCAAATCCATATAAGTGTTTTACTCATCGTGGTAGCGTTTCACAATTTCTTCACTACTGTGGACCTAATACTATTGCTGGTCGAACTATGGTATCTTTTCTATAGGTACAATTAGAGCGAACCGAAAGGACTGACTTCAGTGATATAAGAGAAATGTGCCTTGAAAAGAGGAAAATTTCAGTTCGAATGCAAGAGCGGTGTTGTAGCCGTATAATGGATAGACACCGTAACTCTCACTATTTAGGAAATTTCAGACAACCCTACAGGCACCACACCCGTTTCAAGGAAAGGTAAGGATGGTATCACCAGCGGCATCAGCTGTGCAACAGCTGTAGCAACATACAGCACAATAAAACATTAGTCAGTGTAGACCACTTTGATCAACAAGAAGAACATTATGCATCAGGTTGACGTTCTCGTAAATGTTCTCATTGGATTCTCTGTTACCTAACTTTTTTTAGCCATCATTCGACTGACTGGTGTGATGCGGTCCGCCACGAATTCACCTCTTGTGCCAACCTCTTCATCGTAGGATATCGCTTGTCCTTTACGACCTTTGTTGGATGTATTCCAGTCCTTGTCATACCCTACAGTTTTTAAGCTCTACAGCTCCCTCTAGTACCATGGAACCTATCCCTGATGTCTTAACACACGTCCTATCATCCTGCTCCTTCTTCTTGTCAGTGTTTTACATACGTTCCTTTTTTTGTCGATTGTGAGGGAAACCTCCTCATTCCTTACCTTGTCAGTCCACCTATTTTCCAACATTCTTCTGTAGTACCACAACACAAATGTTTCTATTCTCTTATGTTCCAATTTCCCTGAGTCCATTTCTCACTGCTTTACAATACTGTGCTTCAAACTTTCAAGAGATTGAACTTGTTGATAAATGTGAAAATTTATTTTGTTAAAATCTGTAGTAAAATTTCACTAAGCTTTGAAAGTTTAAATAAATATATACAATTTTTTGAGATGTGTTTCTGTTGCAAGGTGTTGTGTAAATATAGACTGTCATCGTTTTGCAAGTAAAAGAAAGCTTTGCCTAGATACCAACAGATATCAGTAATTGTGGTTTGAAATTACCAGACACTGCATATTTAGTAAAATGAATAAACTCTTTGTTAAGTAATGTTTAACATTGCTTGTCCCAACCCTCCTGTTCCACATGCCTCGATCTACCTGTTTAGTCAAAAATTAATTAGTATTTGCTGGATTAAAGTAGTGAGAAATAATTTCAATTATAATATTTTCTAAAGTACGCTATCAGTTAGCATACATATTTCTTCTCATTTACTTTTACAGAATCTGTGGCCTTTCTGACGGAGCAGTGAAGAATCCGCAGTCTGACCAACCAGTTGGGGGAAAAACCTGCAAGAACAAGAAGCAGCAGCAGCAGCAGCAGCGGAGAATCTGCTGATGACCACCTTGATAGGCTGTGCTTTCCTCGACTAACCTAATAATAATACTACACAGATCAAAAAAAGTATTGCATCACCCTGGTTCCCAAAACTCACGAGGATAGACGTTGTCTGTGGATATTGTATCACAGACACAGTCCCTTTGACTGTTCAGAGATGTCACTAAACCCGCCCAAAGATGTAAACAGCCATGTATGAACAGCGCCTATTAGACGGAGGGGGTCCGACAGCCGAGCAGTTCCACTCATTCCCCCAGGAAGGAGGTACACGGCTAATGTTGTCTGTAGTTCAACCATGCCAAGACGGTCAGTACCGCGGTTCGATCACGTCTGCATTGTTACTTTATGCCAGCAAGGGCTCTCAACAAAAGAAGTGTCCAGGCGTCTTGGAGTGATTCGGACATGGTGGGATACAGAGAGACAGGAACTGTCGATGACATGCCTCGTTCAGATCGAACAAGGGCTACTACTGCAGTGGATGAGCGCTACATATGAGTTATGGCTCGGAGGAACCCTAACAGCAAAGCCACCATGTTGAATAATGCTTTTCGTGCAGGCGCAGGATGTTGTGTTACGACTAAAACTGTGCGCAGTAGGCTGAGTGGTGCGCAACTTGACTCCCCACGTCCATGGCGAGGTCCGTCTTTGCAAGCACGACACCATGCAGTGAGGTACAGATGGTTCCAACAACACGCCGAATGGACCGCTCAGGATTGGCATCATTTTCTCTTCACCGATGAGTGTCGCATATGCCTTCAACCAGACAACCGTCGGAGACGTGTTTAAAGGCAACCCGGTCAGGCTGAACGCCTTAGACACACTGTCCAGCGAGTGCAGCAAGGTGGAAGTTCCCTGCTGTTTTGTGGTGGCATTATGTGGGGCCGACGTACACCACTGGTGGTCATAAAGTCGTCGTAACGGCTGTACGATTCGTGAATGCTATCCTCCGACCGATAGTGCAAACATATCGGCAGCATATTGGCGAGGCATTCTTCTTCATGGACGACAATTCGCGCCCCCATCGTGCACATCTTGTGAATGCCTTCCTTCAGGGCAACGTCATCGCTCGACTAGAGTAGCCTGCATGTTCTCGGGACATGAGCCCTATCGAACGTGTCTGGGACAAACTGAAAAGGAATGTTTATGGATGACGTGACCCACCAACCACTCGGAGGGATCTACGCCAAATCGCAGGTGAGAAGTTGGACTATCTGGACCAACAGTGCCTTGATGAACTTGTGGATAGTATTCCGCGACGAATATAGGCATGCATCAATGCAAGAGTACGTGCTACTGGGTATTAGAGATACCGGTGTGTGGACCACCACCTCTTAAGGTCTCTCTGTATTGTGGTAGACATGCATTGTGTGGTTTCCATGAGCAATAGAAAGGGCAGAAATGATGTTTCTGTTGATCTCTATTCCACTTTTCTGTACAATTTCCGGAACTTTCGGAACGGAGGTGACGCAAAACGTTTTTGATGTGTGTAATATGTGGGAACCAGCAGCGCGACACATTAAAATCAGATGACTTCGAATGTGTTGTCGAGTCTGCATTTAGAAGACGAATGTGTACTGGTACTATAGATAATAGGCAAGTGTGCCTGTTTTCTCACTTTTGAGAACGAAGTTAGTAAAATTAACCAATCTGTTTAGATAAATTATTCACTTAGCCCCTTACTTTCTCCTGGCGAACTCAGGTCAGGAAAAATAGGTGTACCTCTATACAAAGATCCTGCCTCTATCTGCTGTCATCACTGAATGGTATTGAGCCAGCGGTACAGAGCGCCGTTTAAAACAACTGTGTACTTTCAAAATCTGCAATTCTGTTCGGGGATTGAAGAAAATAATTCCAGTGCGAGTATATGTTAATGAAAATAAGAGCCTTTTCGCAGGTGCACACATGTAACTCGCTAAGGTAGTAGCAGATAAACGTATTTTCTTTGTCTCGCGTTGTTGTAGACGTCGACATGCTCATGAATGGATTTAGTATGGTTAATTTAAGGGGTGGCGGAATTTCTTTCCTCTAGTCACTCCGTTACCTCATGGGGCGGAATGTGTTTACCTCAAGTATCTGCATTAGTGTTGTTCTTGAGGAGCTTAACAGAACTTTTCCAAGTTTACAGATCGTGTAAACAGGCGGACCTGACCACATAAAGCCAGGCGGACCTGAGGCGGACCCCACATAGTGGGATATGGGAAACGGCCTAAAAACACATGCAGGCTGGCCGGCACGCCGACCCTCAGCGTTAACCCATCAAGCAGATTCGGTCTGGGGCCGGTACACCCTGCCGGGCGCTGTGGCCGATCGGTTCTAGGCGCTTTTTCTTCCTGCTCCCCCTGCGGTTCCCTACATGCATGACACGATATTAGTGAGTGTCTCTTTCTCTCATCTTCTTATCGGCATAGTTGAAATGTGCAGAGACCTCTCTCTCTCTGCATCGGACATTAATCCTACCCCTCCCTCTCTCTCTCTCTCCCCCCCCCCCTGTCCCCCCACACAGTGAGATGATCTATGGCCGATCTCCCACTACTGTATAACGATCTTGATTGTTCCAGGAATGTAGCGGCTGCAGCAAATGGGATACATCGCCATCGCTTGCCACGGTAATGATGCATGATACCCATACTAACAAATCCAACCTTGCATGAACTATCGCAGCTAGTAAGCCACTACTGCTCTTACTACCCATCCCACTGTCGCAGAGGTTTTTTCCCACGGCACGAGCCATGGCACTTTTTTCCCTCTGCTCTTCAAATCGCTACCATCACTCGCGTTTCATCCACTATCTATCACCTGATGGACCATGTTAATGCGTAGTCTTACCCAGACGCACGGATAACATCACAGCCCAGCATCCTGTGATCCACTTACTAGATAACTAACATGTTTACGGAGGTGACAGTAGAACTTTTGGTTTGGTCACAACGTTGGTGCGGGCGTGGAGGGGCCCCATCTCTCTTTTCTTTCTCCCCCTGTCTCTCTCTCTTTCTCTCTCTCTCTCCCCCTCTCTCTCCCCCCCCCCCCCCTCTCTCTCTCTGTCTCCCTCTCTCTGTCCATTTCTCTTCCTCCCAGCAGCAGTTGTAGACGTGCACTGTCACTCCACGACATGTGTACAATACGCAAGTCTGTGAGTTACTGACATAAAAAGTTCTACAGCTTCAGTACTTGAACTTGCAAAAATCGTAGAGAGATCACATTTTATGACGAGTCAGAGGTGAAAAGATGTGTACATGGGAGATGAGATGTAACGGAAAAATATTTTCATTTAAATGCCAGGACAGTACAGAGGACAATTGGGTGCGATTCTGGTGGCGGACGGGGGAGGGGAATTTGATACCGTTTGGTGGGATTTGACGCTCTTTTTAGGCAAGTTTATACAATTTTTTTGGGTAATTTGACACAAGTTGAGAGTGTGTGTTTGAGAGGAAAGAAATGATTTTTTTGCAAGAGAGATTGCATATTCGTGTCAAAGGAGTGCAATATTTGACATATAAAACATAGAGAGAATTGATCAGTTTGCATGAAAGGGATCACATATGTCTAAGGAGTGCACACTTTTTGACATATGTGTGTTGTGTGTGTGTGTGTGTGTGTGTGTGTGTGTGTGTGTGTGTGTGTGTGTGTGTATCTGTGCGCCATTTTACATGTACGTAAAACACATGTCTTTGACGTTGGAATCGCTTTAATATTACGCTAGTGGTATGTTAATGTACACAATCATCTTTGATTTTCACGGAATTAATGTTACTTGATACCACTGATACAGATAATAATAACAAGATTTTTGTGCTGATTAAATACAACCCAGAAATAATAAACATCTTTGACTTTCAGGGAAGTAAACCACATCTTTGACTTTCATGTTGAGTTACATAATTTTGCTGCATATCTGGCGTAACTTTTACATATTATTTTAACACTACGCTCTGATTGGGCGGAAAGAGGAAAGGGAGGGGCTATAAAATACAGTTGGTCCATTTCATTAATCTTGGATTTTTGAGAGGGGAGAGAGGAAGTGGCATAGCGCTGCATGTACATAAAATGTCTTTCACAGGTTACGTAATTTGCACCAATTTTAGGCACTGTTTTAATATTTTATCAGAGATACGTGACTATTACGGAAATAATGACTATCTTTTATTTATTGGTTGGAAAGAGGAGGGGTATTAAATTTACCACTAACACATTAGGTAATTTCCACCATCTTGGAATTTTTCATTTGTTGAGTTGTTGTAATACCGCGCTATGATTGGCTGTAGATAGAAGAGGGCAGGGGGGTGGGGAATGGGGGCGTGTCTTCCCACTGAACATTCCTACTTGAACTTTGACCCCTACATGCCACATGGCATGAGCTACGAAAGGTAGATGGTTCAGCAGCCAGTATAGTACTGCGACCAGTGGGCGTAATTTTGCTGAAGGCTCCGTGTAAAGGCGGTGGGACTGGCTTCGGGAGTTGTCCATTTTCAGTATCGAGGTTGATGCGTTGAGTGTTAATGAGGTGGCCAAAGCTGTTGGAAGTGGCTGTTTCATTCCTGCTTGGGGAGCTGCGTGTCGCTGGTTGGAGTCCGAGTCCTTGAATCCGCTGCCTTGCCTGGTGGACAGGGAGTTTATGGCAGTTTTAATTTCATCCAGGAACAAGCTTGAATCTGCGATGCTCTTCTGCTTTACAGCTATCGGGTGACGGAAGTAGGATTCTGGAATTTTGTGTTTTGCCCTAATGTTTCGCCGTCTTGGTTATCATGACACATTGCGCTGTTATATTGTTCGGCCCCGAACTGTGTGGGCGCATTGATTATCCACTGTTCCTTTAATAAGCAAGTGTCTTACTTCATGTTAAATTTTTATAAACTTCTGCCTCACATTTGGTGGACGGTTGCTTGTCAGTATACATGCAGTGTGCTGGTAAGCGGACGCAGTCCGTGTGTAATCTGTTTTATTTGTATTTATATTGTATTGCGTGTGGCCTATGGCACCGACAGAACTATTTCACACGTTTATTATTACTTGGCTGCCGACCTGTTCTGTATCACTTCGGCGTTAGCTGGTATTTATATCTTTATTCGGCCGGCCGCGGTGGTCTAGCGGTTCTAGGCGCTCAGTCCGGAGCCGCGCGACTGCTACGGTCGCAGGTTCGAATCCTGCCTCGGGCATGGATGTGTGTGATGTCCTTAGGTTAGTTAGGTTTAAGTAGTTCTCAGTTCTAGGGGACTGATGACCATAGATGTTAAGTCCCATAGTGCTCAGAGCCATTTGAACCATTTTTTATCTTTATTCCTGTGGCCTCCCACGCTTGTGGCCGTGTGGCGATTGCTCTAAGGCGTATTCTTTCCTACTTTACTGTCTGAAGACTACATATTTGGTCTTCTTTGTGTATTTTTAAACTCAGGTCTAATTCTGTGTGCTTGTCGAAGTAATTTTTAAAATCTTAAATACTGTTGGAGTATTTCAGAGAGCCTCTTATTGTTTATGGGCCTTCAAATCGTTAGGAATTTTAAATCTGGGAACGTTGCCCTGCAGAGGGCCTTGCTTCGTAAAGGCTTCTTTTCGAGAGCTGCTTTCTGAGTTTTGGTAACTTTTTGAACCGCATCGGGCACCTGAACGGGATAGTTAAATTCTGATTTTCCTTTTTTTTTGTAATTTAATGTTGTCAAGGCTAGTTGCCGAAGGCCACTTTTTAAAATTTTGCTTATATCGATCGCCGACTATGGTGAGCTACTAAATGTAACTGTTTTCAAATTGTATTCAAACACACTGGTCGTCATGAAGGTGCTTAGTTAATCACTGTTACTTTATTCTGTTGCATTTTAAACGGCTAACGATTGAAGTTGTTCTTCATATTTTATTGCCTTTGCCCTCATTATTCTGAGCGTTTTTTTACTGTCTGCCTGGAAGGATAATGAGCTAGAACTTTTTGTTGTTTTCAGTGTTTGATATTATTGTTAAACGAAATATTTGAAACTGTATCAATTTATTTGATCTAGCACCATACCACTACCAAATCTAACTGCCAACAGTTTGAGTAACATTGTTCAGTTCCTGGGAAGAAGAATCAAGTCATGGAAGGAAAGGATTTCAGAAATAAAACATCAGTTAATAACCATATATTTTCTGTCTTTATTGATGACTTTCAGTTTATATAGTTACATCGAATGAACTCTTGCTAATGTCTTTGGTAACAATATTTACACATGAGACACTAAGAGAACTCTTCCACTTGCGTGACACAATAAATTATTGTATGAAAACTCTCTAGTAACTGTAGAAATTATGTACGTCAGTCACAATAACTAGCACTAGTTGGTACGCAAAAAATCCAAACAGCAATCCTTCTGCCACACTTTCACTATACTTCGAACAAGAAAGAAAAAGAAAGCTCGTTATTTAGCAACAAAATATAAACTCAAAAAATTTAACAGTCATTACATTTTCTCAGTCACTAACTAAAGATAAACTAAAACATCCTCAACATTATTTACATCTTCACTACTTGGAATAGGATACAATTATATTTTGTAAAGACAGTCCATTGCAAACACTGCATGCATAAGGCGCCCGTTTCGCGCAGTGCTTAATTTAATACATAATGCGACACCAAACTACAGTTATTGCATCTTTTCCATGATCCAATGTGCTACGGTTTACATCGCTCCGCTAACGTACTTCACACCGGCGAGGAACAGCTTGGATCATCTGCTCGGGAATAAGGACTGTGCAGCTAGCACGTCAGTCTGTGTCATTGTCAAATCGTAATTGTCACCCAAGCAGACAAATCACCAGAAAATCGCTTATCGTAGGCTATAAATAAATAAAATCTATCTTCTATGACATAGATAATGTTGCAATTCGTAATTCTGTATACATCGATAGGTAAGACTGAATTGCAGTACGGAACTCTCGCTGCGTTAAATATTACATTTTCGTATACATATTTGTTCTATCGTCGTGTCTAGGAAAACTGAGGTCACCTCATCAGTAAAAATACAGTTCACGATGAATGCTGAGCTTCGTCTAGCAGCCAGTTCGAGCAAGTAACAACAGCACCTACTTACATAACCGCCTTCGGTAACACTACTGAGTATTTTATAATTTTTATTGAGGTAATCATTACGTCTGTAATGGTATATACTATGGTAACAATGTACAAAGGTATTACGAAGAACATGCTGTTGTAAAACCGCTCCAGTGGATAGTTTCAGTAGACATGGACTATTTATAATAGGCTAGTAGTCAGTCCTAAAATCAGACACCATTAATGTTAAGTAAAACTATGGGATTTAACAATGTCTGAATGAACTGACGAGACGTGGAGAAAAAAGTGTCTGGTTTACATTTTGGCTCTTCGGTGTATTTTAACATAAGACGACAGTAGGAAAGGTAGGTAACACAATGTGGCAGTTGATAGGCGTATAATATAAATCACACGAAATATTAGATACTTCGACAGAAATGATGAAGGATATGACTTATTACTTCACATTTTCACTTAATCACGGCAGTGCGTGCAGATTATGGCTTGCATCAACCCTAAAGGAAACCGGAAATTCATTCAAGGTCAGAACACGTGCAGTGTCTCTTGGTCAATCATGTGGCATTCGGATGATTTTTGTTGAGTTTACTGTGTACTTGACAGCTGCAGTTGAGAGCTGGGGTTGCAGTGTGTAGTGATATAAGGATATATTACACTAGTAACTTGGAAAAAAGAAATTGCCTCAGACTGCAGTGAAATGGTCTCCATATTATATTTAGGCATCAAGCCTCTATTATCAGATGCGCGTGAAAAATATACATCGGATCAATGTGCGATATGTTCTTCCTAGGACCCTATCACAATGATATCAGTTGTCCTTCAATAGCGTGGGCTGTCATACCGGAGACCCAAGGCACCACGCATTCAGGGTCACTGGTAAAGCATGTGGGTACATGTCCGTTATCCTGCAGCTTGTCTTGCTAACATCCTCTTGGAGTGAGTGGTGAATGGTACCGTGGGTCCTTCGTTTCACAATCTAACGTTACTGAAGGACACAATTCATGTGAGGAACAAGTGATCCTGACGTGAATATATAGCACATAGATTCAGTGTGTACGTATCAGATGCATCTCATGATGATGGTGCTAAAATCAACGAAATCATTCATAGTACAAGAAATGACCTTGTTAATTACTATTTGAGGCAGCTTACTGTTATTCTTAATTAAACATTCTACTGTATTCCCAGTGACGATGGAAGGCTTAAATATTGCCACAGTATCTTTACTAACCTAAAGACTGTACATTTCTTTGTCCATTGACCGTCCAACATATTTTTACGTTTGTCTATCGTCATCAGTTGGGTGTAATATTAGGTTGATAATTTTATGGTTAGATTCGTTTATGTGCAACTGAATAAAATTAACTGAACATTTCCACGCTCGTTTCGCCTTTACATTTTGAAAGATGGCATCAGTGGCCTGGAATATACACACACTTATGTCTACGCTATACATTACATTCACGTGGGAACAGTTCTGGCACTTTCTGAGGTTCTAAAGCTTAATAAAAGTCAAATTTGTTTACTCTAGTCTCCTCGTGTACTGGTTTTGCTGGTTTCAAAGCTAATTTTTGCTATCTGTCCATCGAATATCACTAGCACAGTGCTCGGTATATGAAGAAGTGTTTTCGTCATAATCTGGTTTGAATGTTGTTGTCAGTTATCGAATGTGTCTTTCTGATATATGTGGCGTGTGTGAGAGAGAGTGTGTGTATGTGTGTGTGTGTGTGTGTGTGTGTGTGTGTGTGTGTTTGCGTGAGAGAAAGAGAGAGACAGTATGTGCTCGAGTTGTTACATAATTCAGTGTAGTTCGGTCTGTATCCCTGTAGTTTTTATTTTTGTTACATGATTTCATTTAACAGATTTAGCAGAGAGTTGGTGTTTATGTGTGCCTGGTTGGTTGTCGAACATGAAATAAACGACCAGACGCATATCAACATCGTATCTCTGCTAAAACCTTTACAAGAAATGAAATAATAATTTAGAAAAAACGTGCAGGTGTACATATGAGGACCGAACTGTACATAAATATATACCAACACACACACACATACACACATCACATATATCACAAAAACACATTCGAATGTTGGCAACAACATTGTTCATATACTAAGTGCTGTGCAAATGACATTCGGTAGATAGCAAAAATAAAATAAAATAAAATAAAATAAAAAAAGCTTTAAAATCTTAAAACGAGCAAAGCCAAGCACACATGTAGAGCAGCGACTACAAATTTTGTATGCAAAAATTTTGGCCATTACTATGGTATATAACGTGAAAAACTGCCGGAACTGTTTCTAATGTGAATGTACCGTATTTAGTATGTGTAGCAAAATGGTATTGGCATAAGTACGTAAACATTTCAGGCATTTAAGGCAGCTGATGATGCCTTTTCAAAGAATAAAGGCGGAATAAATGTGCTAATATAAAATCGTTTCTATTCAGTTGTACATAGATAGACGTAACTCGAAAATTATCAACGTAACAAAGCCAAGGATTTCTTCTACATAAAGAGATATTACAGTAAAACCGAGAAAAGGACTTGTAGCAAAGTGGTTTACTTGTCGCACCATCTAAACTGAAGAGGCATGCAGAAAGTGGTTGTAAAGCTTCCGATTTATGATTTACTCGTGTGCAACGATGTGGAGGAAGTCTCGAGAACGATTATCGCTGAGAATACAAGTGACGGCGTCGTAGTCGTTCGCTATGGCAACTCTGATCGAAGCGTTCGATGAAAGATCGAAGTGCCTGGGCGACACTAGGCGTCTGCAGTCTTACGTGGAACGCAACGCGGAGAGCGCGCGAGAAGACGGCTGACGGAGTGGACGTTTCGGAGGCGAGCGGGTCCGCGTCCTCGTTCAGTGGCCCCCTCACTTGGAGTCGAAGGCGAGCGGGTCGCCGGCGGGCGGCAGGAAGCCGTTGGAAGTGGCGTGGGCGGCGCCGCCCCCACCCCCGCCGCCCCCACTGCCGGCGTCGCCGGCGCCCGCGGCGGCTGCGGCTGCTGCGGCGGCGGCGGCTGCGCGCCGGTCCAGGTCTCCGTTGGCGCCCGGCAGGCCGCAGAGGGGCGGCAGCGCGCCGCCCACCACGGGCAGCACCCCCGACCGCCCCAGGTGGCCGCCCCCGGCGCCCGTCGTAGGCGGCTGCCACAAACACACAGCCGTTACTTCGGTGCCCTTATTAACTAAACTACTACTGAGTATCAGAGTAGGTAGTCATAGAATGTACAGTGGGGTGATTCTTATGTTTCAAGTACCACTATTTTGTTATGCTACTTCGTAGATTGGATGCATTGGACAATAATATCTTCTTCAGATATAATTGAGTAACCAATAACTTTTAATATAATCAATATTAGTATTACAGCGACAGCATGTTCGTCTGTTACTTTTTTGCTACCGAATAGCTCATTCGATTTTGATGAACCCTGAGGAAGAAAGTGGGCCACATTAGGGTGGGGGACTCAAACTCTAAGGGGGTGAAATAGGAAATGGAACATTTTTTAGGTTATTGAACATGATAAACGTTAAAAAATCATTAAATTAGGTGGATAATGTGCACAATTTTTCAATTTCAATGTTAGCTACTTCGATAGCCGATGCACGGCTGTGTTCTCCTGCCCTTCTGCATCCCACCACTCAGCACCAACGCTGTGCGTACCGCTACCTTGTGAATTGAGGCAGGGGGGTGAGTGGATCGAGCACACATAACGAGACATGCTTACATGAATAGCCACGTACAGTAGCTTGCTTACTCACCATTACGTATCATAAGAAAACTACTGATACGCAGGCTCATCCACAGCTAACAGTAAGTTATTAATATTTATGTATTAACTCCAGAAACCACAGTCACCGTCTTCCGGTGAATTTAGGTTTCACTACCGAAAGCTTTCTTAAGGAACTCAAATAAAAACAGACATAAATGTGTTTATTTTACAGCAAACGTGTTGAATCGCATTATTGATAAAATGTTATTTTATTAATTCTGAGCTGTGGTTTGCTCAAATCAATGTTTTAACGCCAGCCGGTGTGGCCAAGCGGTTCTAGGCGCTTCAGTCTGGAACCGCGTGACCGCTACGGTCGCAGGTTCGAATCCTGCCTCGGGCATGGATGTGTGTGATGTCCTTAGGTTAGTTAGGTTTAAGTAGTTCTAAGTTCTAGGGGCTGATGACCTGATATTTTAAGTCCTATAGTGCTCAGAGCCATTTGAACCATTTGAATGTTTTAACAACGAAGCTCTTTGCTTGGAACATAATGTGCTTTCGTCACTCACCAAGTGAAGACAGTAAGGTGTTCAAGAGAAATTAAAGCGCCTGCCGCAACTGTGCGAGAGAGAGTATGCGGCTCTCCAGCACTGTGCTTTGAGTCAAGCCGTGAGAGTGTCGACGCATTAACACATTGATGACCAGTGATCGCTTATGTGGGGCTCTACTTTGGCTGTGGAGTTCTGCAAAGGAAATTTTCTGCTGGAGAGGGTCTTGTGTCTATTCTTTGCTTGTACGAGAGATGTTCTGGATGTAATGCAACAAATTTTTTGCTGAAAGCAGGTTGGTTTTATTCAGGACTCCATTACACTGTATTATTCACCGTCATCCACGTTCTGCTTCCCACGGAGCGTATCCTTTGTTGGGCCAAATAGATGGAAGTCGGAAGGTGTGAGATCCCGGCTGTAGGAGAAGTGGTGTTGCGCCACTCCGTAGATTGCCATTTTGTTTCTGGATCGATGTGATAAATCCATGTTTGAACGCCTGTGAGGATGTTGGCAAGAAATTGCCACGATGACCCTTGTAACGTGCAAGCAATTCCTCACACAAGGTCCTTCATTGCTCTTCATGCTTTTCTGTTAGGCGGCGAGGCACCCAGCCGGCACATCTTTGAGAACCTCATTTGGTTTACGAGAGTGTCAGCACTACCAACAGAGACGTCCAGTCCAACGAGGTGTTTGTGATCCGTCGATCGTCCGAACGTTCCAATATTGCAGGAGTCACAGCTGTGTTGCGGCCTGCCGGCGCTTGGGAGATCGGACAGACTTGCGCGACCTTGTTGCGATGATATCAGACGCCTCGCCCAACGACTCACCGCGGTTTTTTTTACTGTCAGGTCTCCTTAGACATTCTGCAAGCACATATGAATACCCTCGATGCTCTGGTTTGCGCCAAAAGAAAGGTACTGACCGCTCTCTGCTTGGAATGCACCTTCGTTACAGACGCCAGTTTGAAGACTATGTATAGTGCAGTCACCTATGCGAATTTCACGAAATTATACGGGCTGAACTGGGAATAGTCCACAACAAATTCCCCAGTTTTTTCATCCCAAACTGGCGGAGAGGAAAAATGTGTTGCTTTACTTATTGAACGCCCCTCGTCTTATAAACTCAAAAGTGTGTTTGTTTGTTATCTGAAAAAAAAATCACTTCATTACTGCTGTGTGTCTGTGCTGCTGCATAGTGCACTGGGATAAGGAGGATACGGAGGGGAGGGGGAGAGTGGGCCAGCGCACATCACACGCTACACTTATCCGGGCAGGCAGACATGTGACGGCAGCTGAAGCTACTGCACGTACAGTAACTTCATCATCACTCATCGTAACAAAACTAGTGATACATGAGTGCACCCACAGTTAAGTTACTTATTAACATTTATGTATTAACTTCAAGAATACAATCTCTCAGTGAGATCATTTCAACTTTCAGCTCAGAGTGAATGTGACTGTACTGAATATATTGAATAACGCCTTCAGTCACTAATACTTGTGTTTTACACATTACACTCTGCAGTTTAGGCCCTGTGGCCCCATCTTCTGATGCAGTTAGGTTCCACCACTGCAATCTATCTTAAGGAACTCAAGTTAAATCTGGTAAAAATAAATTTATTTTATTATAAGGACCAGTTCAAATCTATTATTGAAACTACACTCCTGGAAATTGAAATAAGAACACCGTGAATTCATTGTCCCAGGAAGGGGAAACTTTATTGACACATTCCTGGGGTCAGATACATCACATGATCACACTGACAGAACCACAGGCACATAGACACAGGCAACAGAGCATGCACAATGTCGGCACTAGTACAGTGTATATCCACCTTTCGCAGCAATGCAGGCTGCCATTCTCCCATGGAGACGATCGTAGAGATGCTGGATGTAGTCCTGTGGAACGGCTTGCCATGCCATTTCCACCTGGCGCCTCAGTTGGACCAGCGTTCGTGCTGGACGTGCAGACCGCGTGAGACGACGCTTCATCCTGTCCCAAACATGCTCAATGGGGGACAGATCCGGAGATCTTGCTGGCCAGGGTAGTTGACTTACACCTTCTAGAGCACGTTGGGTGGCACGGGATACATGCGGACGTGCATTGTCCTGTTGGAACAGCAAGTTCCCTTGCCGGTCTAGGAATGGTAGAACGATGGGTTCGATGACGGTTTGGATGTATTGTGCACTATTCAGTGTCCCCTCGACGATCACCAGTGGTGTACGGCCAGTGTAGGAGATCGCTCCCCACACCATGATGCCGGGTGTTGGCCCTGTGTGCCTCGGTCGTATGCAGTCCTGATTGTGGCGCTCACCTGCTCGGTGCCAAACACGCATACGACCATCATTGGCACCAAGGCAGAAGCGACTCTCATCGCTGAAGACGACACGTCTCCATTCGTCCCTCCATTCACGCCTGTCGCGACACCACTAGAGGCGGGCTGCACGATGTTGGGGCGTGAGCGGAAGACGGCCTAACGGTGTGCGGGACCGCAGCCCAGCTTCATGGAGACGGTTGCGAATGGTCCTCGCCGATACCCCAGGAGCAACAGTGTCCCTAATTTGCTGGGAAGTGGCGGTGCGGTCCGCTACGGCACTGCGTAGGATCCTACGGTCTTGGCATGCATCCGTGCGTCGCTGCGGTCCGGTCCCAGGTCGACGGGCACGTGCACCTTCCGCCGACCACTGGCGACAACATCGATGTACTGTGGAGACCTCACGCCCCACGTGTTGAGCAATTCGGCGGAACGTCCACACCCTCGCTCAAAGTCCGTCAACTGCACATACGGTTCACGTCCACGCTGTCGCGGCATGCTACCAGTGTTAAAGACTGCGATGGAGCTCCGTATGCCACGGCAAACTGGCTGACACTGACGGCGGCGGTGCACAAATGCTGCGCAGCTAGCGCCATTCGACGGCCAACACCGCGGTTCCTGGTGTGTCCCCTGTGCCGTGCGTGTGATCATTGCTTGTACAGCCCTCTCGCAGTGTCCGGAGCAAGTATGGTGAGTCTGACACACCGGTGTCAATGTGTTCTTCTTTCCATTTCCAGGAGTGTATGTTATTTTATTGATTCCTGTTTGAACCCTTTCATTATTTCCATCTGATGATCCTTTCGCATTATTGAATGTATTGAATATTTTCACTTTAAACTCTGGCGCCTGATTATGATGAAGGATAACTAAGTTGAAAGGAGACAGAATTCGTAAATGAATATTTCAGTTTTTGCAGAAAAACATCAGATATCACGATCGACAACCTGATATTTTTAAAAGTTTTGAAAGAATGCACATTGGCTTCAGAAGAAGCACACGTTTTTCAGAAAAGGCTTCGGCAACATAGCAGACAACTACAAATATAACAAACAGCGTCATCATTTTTGGTCGTAATTCAAATTCATCACGAACATAAACATTTTAAACCATAAATAGCGTTTCCCTATTACCTTGAATAGGTCTCGGAGCTGGAGAATGTACTACACGAGATAGTACTTTGAAAGAAAGATCAAAGTTAATTTAAAACATAGCCTGTCAGCACATGTTTCATTAACTTTCGACTTCTCTTTTCCATAGTTTTTTTTTAACGACCTAAATATGCGTAAAATTACCAGCATTGAATGAATTTAGTTTCGATTAACTCTCTCACCTTCTCAAGGATGCCTCTGCTCACTCAGAAGCTAATTTGCTCCGATAACTGGTGGCCCGTTCCTTACATGAACCTCGGCTATCCTTTTAACCGTTTGATTCATCAAAAACTTTTTATATACTTCAGTACAGTGGTATTTAAAGGATTGTCCTTATATTTTTGAAAAGAAAAGTTTACACACAGTCAAACGGCAGTTAACTTCCAGTTATTTCATGCCAGTAATATGCGAGCAAATACGTTATCTCCTACAAAACAACTGACGAAGTTATACTTGTTGCGACTCCTGTCTTATGTCGAACGTGAATGATGACTGGGTTGGACCACGTTACGTCGTAAAAAGGAACGACAGTTCGTTTCGTCCTCTCTCTACCTGAATTGGGATGTTGGATGCGTTACGTCATCTGACCAAGGTGACCTGAAAGTAACATCACTTTCAATTAAGGAAACTGAGGTACCAACTTACCTGTTTTACCTAGTGAATGAATGAATCAAAATGAATTATGAAAAGTCAACGATTTTTCTTTTTATCTTTATTTTCAAGGGGTACCGTTCCCCTTATCCCACTGATTTTCAAGCAGCTCATTCTTACGTGGAATGGAACTAACGTGGGGGCAGAGAGGTAGCACAAGAAAAATTATTAGACCTTTTAAAAGAGCCATGTAAGAGACACCCTAATGTACAGCCTTACTAGATGGAGACAGATGATAACCTGAAGATAACCAGAGTAAGGATTAACGAGTCTCCAACCAAAGCACTATATGGTGTGTATCCGTTATAGTAACATGGTAACATGACGTTACTAATTATGCTTGGCGAATAAACTCCTTTGTGAAACTCAAGGAGGGATTAAAAACACCTCTCACAACAAACGTTGCAAGCCGTAAAAAAAGACTGCCTTCTGCATATTGGCGATTTTCTGGGTGGAAAAATAAACGACGATCGCTGAAGATCGTAATATTATACACTGGCACATTCTCAATGTACTAAGTAACCTTTGGAGCACCGTGCAGTTCCATTATCACGAAAATCGTGATGAAACTGTTGTTGAAAAACTCCCAGTTGTTCACACAATTGGCAGTACTTTTGTACACGTTCGTTATGATTGCTGTTGGACAATGTCGGTAGCCTGTCTCTGTCATAAGTTTCCAAAGTTTGTGTCTTGGGACTTTTCCAGATGCTTTTGAGTTGTCAATAATTAAAGTATAGAGTTCTAAGTTGAGCTCTCGCTTCTCCCGGGTGAAACGTTTCACTGAGAGCAAACAATCGCTACAAGAGCGTTCTTGAAACGGTGCTGCTTTTCAGTAAAGGGTTTCGCTAATTGTGTTTAGTAGTTTTTGTATGGTGCCGTTATTAGAAGCTTTCCCTTATAACTGTCACATTTCTTATTGTGGCCCTTCTTCTATATGGGTATCAGGATTGTTCTCAGACACTCTTCGCAGACCTTCTTCTGCTCCGGAACGCTGGGTGGAGAGAAACAATGCGATAATAACGTCAAAGCCAGGTAAGCTGTCCTAACATGGGAAGCGTGCCAGACGTGGCATCCGCTATGGCCCCTACACGCTCTGAAACGGAACGTTATCCTCATCGTGATTTGCGACAACAGCGCTCTCTAGTGGCAGCTGTCGGCCGCATCTGACGCTAGTCATACAGTTTGTTTACAAAAATGGGTACACGTCAAACAGCTGCTTCAACTCTGTCAGTAATCATCGAAGAAGAGCGGAAGAAATCACGAAGAAGATCCTGGACTCGTCGATGTGGTCACTGTGATAACATTCCAATACTTGGCTTATGCAATAAGAACTTCAGCAAATACTTTATTTACAATAAATAACATCGGCTATTGCAAAAAACACTTCTGTTAAATTAACAAAGAAGTCGCAGAATCATTTAGGAAACCAAAGTTAAAAAAAAGTTGGAGGCGGTTTGACACGAATCTACTAGCTTTCTCTACATGGTTTACGCATGTGTGTGTGTGTGTTAATTCCTAAGGGACCAAACTGCTGAGGTCATCGGCCGCTAGTCTTACTCACTACTTAAACTAACTTATGCTAAGAACAACACACACACCCATGCCCGAGGGAGGACTCGAACCTCCGGCGAGAGGGGCCACGCATTCCGTGACATGGCGCCTCGAACCGCTCGACCACCCCGCACGGCCATGGTTTACAACTCTAGCAACTACGCTACAGCTTGAACACGACAGCATTGAATAAGTTACACGGTATGCAGTGTCTAAAGGATGTAAATAACAATGCCAGTATTTGATATTTAACTATGATAAATTGTACCAAATACGACGCGCTTTTGATAAATCAACATTGTGACGTAATCTGAGACGGTATACTTCTACAGCTCGCAAGTTACAACACAAAAAGCATCAAATACAGGAAGCCTCCAATTACCGGTTTGTAGGTGTCTGTCATTTTATTATAACAATTCGTGACTAACACGACGAGATATCTAGAGACCCTCAAAGTGCTGGTGCTTTGAAATAACTTATATTCATAAAACCTATACTATAGCATAAAGACCACCAAACACGGAGTCAACTCCGTATGTCTTAATATAATATGGTGCTTCCTAAGTTGTGCTCGTGACATAAAACCGATGATGCGTCTCATTTGCGACGTTGCCCTCCTCAAAGGAAACATATCTGACATGACAGATTCTCCGTTTCACGCTTCGTAATGCAGTGGAACGTGGACATCACTAGCTTCAAGTCCACGAACGTTTTCAGTCCTGTGAGACGACGCTTTCGAATTGTGCAGGATAACCTTAGGTCGGATATGCACCGCTGTGGAGCTATGAACAGACAACGATAGCCAATCAGCGTTGAGCGGGCGGATGTGTCTGCATGGGTCCAGCAGTGCGATTTTGTGAAATGAGCTGCTACTATGTTGTTTTCGAGAAAGTCCGCCAATCGTTTCTTCGACGTACTGATGTTGGAAGCAGCAATATATAGCATTTAAAATTAAATTTCAATTTTCTTTTTCACCATTGTCATAATTACAATCACTGCTTTGCTGTATTTGTTGGAATAAAAGTTCATTCGTGCTGTCTGTGTATTAAAATACGTAGCTGTTAGATTTCATTATTAGTATCATCGCGCTTTATAGTACCAAAAGTCGATTACCTTGCAGTACATGGGAACGAGACTGGACAGATGCTTGCCCTCCACATTGCCTGAATTTCCCCCGTATAAGAAAGAAACCCCCTGCTTTCGACCAAACGCGCAGAATGTAGAGTGTGATTAGCAGGATACGCACCGATTCCGCAGAAGTTCTCTTTATAGATGGGGTAAGGCTCCATCGCCAAAATGCAATTTTCGGACAGCCAGGCAAACCTTCGCCACGTTGTTACAGAATGTCCGAGCAGGATATATCGTGGAACTTTTAAAGATTTACTGTCGCCAATAAACGACGCAATTGTTTATATTAAAAATTTAAATCTGTCTGTAAATACATGCGCTGCTGTTAATATTTTATTTAATATTGTGCTTAAAAATAATAAGATAAACACATCTGCAGTACACTCATTGTCTTAAGCTGATGGAATTACGACCCTTATTAGTTTTTTCAACTGCTTTCGGGACGTGCCCATACAGCTATGCCAGTTATGACGATATGTAGGTGAGGGCAACACAACACTAAGTCTCCAAGCGGAGAAAAATTTTCGATGCGGCCGGGAATAGAAACCAGGTTACTTCGGTAAGCGAGCCACAGCGCTGGCCGTGCAGCTACGGAGGCAGACTTAATGACCGTCGATTTAATAGTTAAGCTTTACTCAATAAACATGAAATGCGCTCCTAACCTAAGCAACCATGGATAGGAATTTAAAGTTTTCTGGTTTTGACTCTTAAGATGATAGTATTCAACTAATTTAATATGTAACTATGCTATTTAGTACAATAGCTCTTAGCTAGGGCAAATTAATTTCAGTGCACACACCTCCGCGCTCTATTCGGTGATTTTCTATCTGTCAAGACGTTGCATTTACGACCTGTGGGTATGTGCGAAATTTTGCTTGATTCCACGACCAATACCCTGCTCTTAGCATATTATATGGCTGTTTTGTTACAACCTGTACATTAAGGATATTTAAGACATCTGATTTTTATCGTGGCTAAGGTATATGTAATGATTCGCATTTAATTTATAAGTGATTTCTGCAGTTATAAGAGCGTCAGATGTAGCAAAGTGAGATAGTTCTATTTACTGCAATTCTACTGCTTAAATTTTTTCCCCATTTTCCAATACATACGTATACAAAGCGTATACAAAAAGAACCAAAGTAATTATATGGGAATATTTTCTTTAAAGAAAACTTCATAATTTTACGAGACCTGCTGACCACGTGTACGTCAAAATTCAACACCGCTAAAAATAGTTAGTGTTAATATTGACCAACTTATTTAAAAGCCCACATTCTCCAATTTTCTAGAAACGTTTTAGTTTTTCAAAAAATTTGTATTTCGAAAATCATTCGTATTCAGAAATTACGTTTTCTAGAACGTTCGAATCTTAAAAGGTAATTCTTTTCCAAATTTTACAGCCCAGTTTTCCTGTTACCAGAAATATCTACTTTCACAAAAATAATATGTTAGTGTGTTAATTTTTCGAGTTAGAAAATCTCACGATTTCGAAAAGTTTTGGAAAACTCAAGCACGTTGAAACTTACCTCTATTATTTGGTCATTTTCTAATTGTACAGCTTTTAGTGAAATTAGTGGACTTCACTGTCTATCGAATCCTTGTATCTTTCACATTTTCTGTCTTTTTCGTTAACATTTTCTTACGTCAATATCTAAAATATAACACTGCTATATTTTAGCGTTTTGTAATTTCTGTAACACGTGCTTCTATAGACTGGAGTCGTGCACAAAGCAGCAGGCAGCCCACTGACAGGTAGTTGAAATACGAACATTTATGTCAGTAGGTGCCCAGCTGTAAACACGCAAACTTCTATGTTCGGTATTTCGTTAGTCAGTGTTTGGTGATGATTCTGTAAGCATAATACCATGCCAGCCATTGCCAGTTTTGAACTTTGTGAAACCTCCTAACTGGTGCAGCTTACCGATCTGTGTTACGATACTGATGTTCGTAAATAGAACAAAGCTGATCTTCGAAACTAAATTTACTGTTAACAAAAGTTGAGATACTGAAAAGTAGCTTCATACTCTTATGTACAGTTGTTCAGTAGCTTCTTACTACGTCCAATAATTGCAGAAGGAAGGGTGAAGAAGGAATTCTGTAAGACTTAAGAGGAAAGAAGCAGGTTGATAACGCTTCTGGCAGTCTCGTGTTAAAATCTGCCTGAATATTTCTGGGACATAATACAACATAATACAACACTTAAACGAACGAAGCCGGTAGTGATTCCATTCTCTCAAAAATCTGGAAACAATTTATTCTGTATTAAGGGGACCACACCCTGCCTATCTGACCCACGTTAATTTAGTCACGTATTTGACCCATTTCTGAAATCTATTTGATTCAGGACCTTAATATTTTTACTGTATGTTACATGATGCGAATAGAGTCAACTGTACTAAAATCTACTTCATCTAATTTATAGTTTTTTAAGAAATACTTTTTTAAATTTATTAAGAAAAAATATTAAGTTTTTTCTGCAGAAAATATTTTTTGTGAACTTCCTAATGGGGGAATATTAATGACTGTTAGTGCCAGAGGTGGCTTTTTATATTATGCAGAGTGTCTGAAAATTTCATTCTTTATCTATGATAGTTTCTGATATAATGGGGCATATGTACTGAAAATTTTAGTTTGCGAGAAATTGACTTTAAAAAAAACTTTTGAAATTTGTTACTTACAGTTAATTAAAACTACCCCGCTGCATATGATGGCCCTTTTTTGGCCTCTAGCAGGTCTTCCAGCTTCTTTTTCACCTTCCTGGATGTTTGTCGTGCTTTCTTGGCTATATTAGATGCAGACCTGTCTGCATCGGGTATCCTTATTTTTATCGCAATGTTGCATCCCAGTGATCAGATTTTCACCAGGATTAATTCCCAGAATTTTCAGTACCCAACACTTTCCACTACTACCGCAGTTGAATGTAATAACAGCATCGTGAACTCCTAGTTTCATTGTATGCATGCCTACAAATACAGGTTTAGGACGGCGGTTCCAAATTATGCTGTTGAAACATTCATTTGGGTTCTGTGTCTGCCCATGCTGACATTTCCTTAGAAGGCCAGAATGAGCCAAGTCTATGAAAATAGGTTTAATTGGTGTAATGACAGCGGCAGGAAGAGAATGTTGGTGAGAATAAGATTCTCCAGTTGCCTGAGCCCTATTGTATTTGCACCACAATTTTTCTCCTAATGGACACAATCCATGACATGGCTTATCATCATCTCTCTTCATTGCCTCCAGATTTTCTTTATTTCTGCTAACTGCCTGCCCATAGTATACCTGCAAGTTTTCTGTTTCAGTTTTAGTTAGACGACCCTGTCCTATCAGCAATTTTCCATCTTCTAATTTTTTTTCCTCTCACATCAACAGTTTGTGTTCTCAGCCTTGTTTCCAAATGTTTCTGAAGATGGCCTACACATTCTATTTTGCTGATAACAGCACCTCCATATGGGTTAAAGCTGACAGTGGGTGGGCTGACAGTGGGTGACAGAAAAGTGGGGGTGGCACATAAACACACGTGGCAGGAAAATGTTCTTTAAATGCTCGAAAAATTTTTTTCAGCAAAATCCTTTTCAGAGTACTTAAATAAAACCTTAATCTATCAAAAATATGATGAAAACCTAAAATCCCCTTAAGCTGAGAGAGCGAGATTTGGAATCAAGCCTGGCCTCTACAAATATCTTGGTTCACTCTGGTGATTGACTGGTTTGGATGCTTTACTCGCGGCAAAGACATGTTAATCTACATCTACATCTACATTTATACTCCGCAAGCCACCCAACGGTGTGTGGCGGAGGGCACTTTACGTGCCACCGTCATTACTTCCCTTTCCTGTTCCAGTCGCGTATGGTTCTCGGGAAGAACGACTGCCGGAAAGCCTCCATCTCTCTAATTTTACATTCATGATCTCCTCGGGAGGTATAAGTAGGGGCAAGCAATATATTCGGTACCTCATCCAGAAACGCACCCTCTCGAAACCTGAACAGCAAGCTACACCGCGATGCAGAGCGCCTCTCTTGCAGAGTCTGCCACTTGAATTTGCTATATATCTCCGTAACGCTATCACGCTTACCAAATAACCATGTGACGAAACGCGCCGCTCTTCTTTGGATCTTCTCTGTCAACCCGACCTGGTACGGATCCAACACTGATGAGCAATACTCAAGTATAGGTCGAACGAGTGTTTTGTAAGCCACCTCCTTTGGTGATGGACTACATTTTCTAAGGACTCTCCCGATGAATCTCAACCTGGCACCCGCCTTACCAACAATTAATTTTATATGATCATTCCACTTCATATCATTCCGTAAGCATACTCCCAGATATTTTACAGAAGTAACTGCTACGAGTGTTTGTTCCGCTATCATATAATCATACAATAAAGGATCTTTCTTTCATCATTTTAGTATGCAGCATGAAATAATCGAATTTGACTGATTACTGTTTATTGTTCGCTTCAAACCACTCACGTCGGAGGCATGACACGCATAAAAAGCTGAGGAGGCGGCGCCCTTTTGTACCGCTGCGAATGTTCAATATTTGCCGGGAAGGACTGAGCGTTTGTTGCCTGGACTCCAGGGGAGCCGGGGCACCGTTTCCGGCTGGAAGGAGGAGAGAGCGTCCAGAGCGGAGTCAGGGGGAAAATACGGCGCCCCGCGGAGGAAGCGTAAAACATTCAGACGTACATTCAATATACGGCGAAATGCGATCACGATTGCGAGGGCCGGGCATTTTTATTGGCCAATATCCCGCCGTCCGATAATACGTCAAAACGGGCTATCAATCCGGGCCGTGATTTGCTGGAGAGCGCCGGAGCCGCCCCGGGCAATAGGAATGTCCGGCGAGCGGCAGCGGCAGGGTCGGCAGTCCTTCCTTCCGGCCTGCCCTGGACGAGGAGCGGGCGAGAGGGCTGGGGCCACGGCAGGGCAGGGTAGGGTAGGGTGGAGTGGGGCGGCGGCGTCCGGCCACGGCCATCAGCAGAGTGGACGCCGGGCGTCGGGCGTCGGGGGAGCTTCTGCGGAGATGACACATGTCTTAAAACTGCTCAGCTAGCGATCGAGGCTATTGGTTGACGGAGTTCTCGGCGCAGGAAAGGCGCCCACCCGGGAATCAGGTCGACACAAAGTGTTCAATAACGGGAGACAAATGCCTGCGACAAGCGACCTAGCGAAGTGGCGCAGTGGCAAGGAACTGGACTCGCATTCAGTGGGAATGAAAATGCGTTTCAAATTCTCCACTCGCAATCGCACGGCCTTTCGGAATTACAGGGTGACTATTATTGAACCATACGAAAAAATACGTAAATTAGTAACAGACTACGGCGCGCACACACTTTATCCAACGTAGAAAACGTCACTACAGATATTCGGGTTTAGGTTATGATACGTTCGATATGCCCGCCATCATTAGAGAGGATGTGGCGCAGAGGAATAGCGAAATTCTGCATGACCCGCTCAAGCGTCGGACCACCGATGCTGTCGATGACCACCTGAGTGGCCGTTTTCAGCTCAGCAATGGTTTGGGGGCTATTGCTCTACACCTTGTCCTTAACATAGGCGTACAAAAAGGAGTCGCATGTGTTCGGATGCGGAAAACATGGCGGCCAGTCGAGGCCCATGCCAGTAGCCTCTGGGTACACCAGGGCCAGAATGCGATCCCCGAAATGATTCTCTTCGACGTCATTCTTCTGCTTCGATAGGGTAGAGCTCCATCGTGCATGAATGACATCTTGTCGAAATCAGAGTCACTTTGGATAATGCTGATGAAACCATCTTCCAAAACCTTCACGTGCCGTTCGGTAGCCACCATGCCATCAAGGGATATCGTACCAATTATTCTGGACATTGCACAGCACACAGTCACCCGTTGAGGGTGAAGAGCCTTCTCGATCGCGAAATTCGGATTCTCAGTCCCCCAAATACACCAATTTTGCTTATTGACGAACTCATCCAAATGAAAGTTGGCTTCGACGCTAAACCAAACCACACACCGCATAATAACTCCCATCATGCCTTGAAGCCAACTTTACAGTTTCCTGGGTGGCCGAGCGGTTCTAAGCGCTACAGTCTGGAACTGCGCGACCGCTACGGTCACAGGTTCGAATCCTGCCTCGGGCATGGATATGTGTGATGTCCTTAGGTTAGTTAGGTTTAAGTATTTCTAAGTTCTAGGGGACTGATGACCTCAGAAGTTGAGCTCCATAGTGCTCAGAGTCATTTTTGAACTTTACAGTTTGAGCGTCCTGACGCAAACCGTTCAGAAGTTATGACGATTTTATTTCATATAGTTAAATAACTGTCACCCTGTAAGTATTCCGTGATTTTTCCTAAACAGCTTAAGGAAAGTGCACTGGTGGGTTTTAAAATTGCAGCAGCAGGAAGGACAGCAAATAACAAAGTCGTACTTAATGCGAAATTAACAGCGGGAAAAGTCGACTTGCTCGTATAGCGTAACTAAAAGCGTGCGAGCTTGCGAGGCAGAAAGGTGAGCCAGATCTGGATCGAATCCACACGGCAGATCGACGACCGTGGGGTGGTACACGTGCCTGGAGAGTGTGTTCTTAGGCGAATTTGCAAGCTTATTCAGGAAAATGATGGACTGGTCACAACATTTCGCGTCAGAGAATATGATGTGCACACATTTATAACACATTAACACAGACGATAAAGTTTATACGATTCGCAGACAGATGACGAGCACGATACCTGTCCCTTAGGTTACATCGAATACCGTTGCATCAGAAAGAGCATGGGGTCACTAAGTTAAGTAATAAAAGAAGAAGAGGATACTGTACTGTATGGGATAAACAATAAGGAAAAATAATGCACTAGGCTAGGAAGAATGCATGATTAAATTTGTAAATATTGTTGGGATGTAAGGAGGGCGAAATTAAGTACACCGAGCTCCCACCTCTGGCGGCTACAGCTGAACATCGAGTCGAACTGATTCTGAATGACAGATACGGACACAACATTCCATGCTGCTTCAACTGTATTTCAGATTTCATCAATTGTCGAGTCTGGCAAGCCGCGACTTGATAGTCTCTCGTCAATCAAAAACGGCTCTGAGCAGTATGGGGCTTAACATCTGAGGTCATCAGTCCCCTAGAACTGAGAACTACTTAAACCTTACTAACCTAAGGACATCACACACATCCATGCCCGAGGCAGGATTACAACCTGCGACCACAGCAGTCGCACGGTTCCGGACTGAAGCGCCTAGAACCGCTCGACCACAGCGGCCGGCTCTCGCCAATCTATGAGTAGGCCAGATCTGTAGAACGTGCCATCTGCTATAACAGTCGAACACACTCCATATCGTGGGAGGACACAGTCATAAATTTAACTGGCGTTGTTCAAACTGCGGACTATTTGTTGAGTAGCCAAGCACACCCTGCAGCATCCTACCAGGTGCTGGGCCCAGATGACGAATGCAGTACGGCAATGTCCATTTTTCCTGCAGCCTCCACACATGGATATGTCCGTCGTGGTGCTGTAAATGGAGCAGAGACTCACCTGGAAAAACGGCGTCGGCTCACTCCTTTTTTCAGTATTGGACCACTATTTGCGAGCTTCACTTTAATGCTATGTCAAGGAAAGCCTCAACAGTTGTCACCGGGATAAGAATCCATGATCTGTGATATTCGTGTGGACGCGAGTCTAGCTGACGACAAGCCCACGTTCTGACTCAATATACTTGCTGTGTCTGTTGCATCCGACACTTCCGACGTGGGCGATATGTATACTATCTCGGGCGCTACTTGCACGGGGCCGCTATGATTCTGCATGGCGTTGAGCATGGCCCTCGTAAACCCAACGATTCCATCAGGGCCGAACCGAGGG
Organism: Schistocerca americana; assembly: GCF_021461395.2. NCBI lineage: Eukaryota > Metazoa > Arthropoda > Insecta > Orthoptera > Acrididae > Schistocerca > Schistocerca americana. The sequence continues at coordinate 454,279,235 of NC_060121.1, forward strand.
GTGGCGCGATAGGCCCGAGCCAAGTAAGCAGCACTGTGAGCGGAAAAGTTGATCGAAAAAAAGGGAAGATACGCTTTTAGAATTAACCGGGGTAAGTATGAAAGTAGTGCTACGTCTCGAATTCTTATCTTCTGCCTATGATAAGAAGCCTTTTCCTCGGCTTGCGACTGTAAACGCACGCTGTTGACTCAGCACCATTCCTACAGTAGTATTTCGTCTAAGTAGCATAATAAAGAAATAACTACTACCAAACAGATGTCCATCGTTAATATGTTTTATGTCGAAGCAGTGCGCTTGGTTCACGCAGCTCCGCGTGCACAGTGCTTCAGGGCACTCACTTGAACCTGGGGTAGGAAACTCCCCCTAAAGGCGGAAGAATCAGCCAAAAGATCAACGGAATGAGCACGCAGAATGCAATATTTAAACCACTACATTAAAGACACATAACGTGTATCCACAGGACATGTGGCCTGTAACTCTAAAAGTGTCATGATAATCACGCCATTGGCAAAAGATTCCGGAATAGGACCCCGTGGACTGCCAAGAGGGGATAACGTTCTACGAGTCGGGGGTGGAAAGTCAGAAGCTTGAGCGTGATAGCTAGAAAATCTGAAAAGGGAAATGCAAATTCATAATCTAGATATAATAGGGGTCAGTGAAGTGAAATGGAAAGAAGACAAGGATTTCTGGTCAGATGAGTATAGAGTAATATCAACAGCAGCAGAAAATGGTATAACAGGAGTAGGATTCGTTATGAACAGGAAGGTAGCGCAGAGAGTGTTTTACTGTGAACAGTTCAGTGACAGGGTTGTTCTCATCAGTATCGACAGCAAACCAACGCCAACAGGTATACATGCCGACGTCGCAAGCTGAAGTTGAAGAGGTAGAGAAGCATATGAAGATACTGAAAGGATACTATAGTATGTTACAGGAAGTGAAAATCTAATAGTCATGGGGGACTGGAAAGCAGTTATAGTGGACGGAGTAGAAGAAAAGGTTACGAGAGAATATGGGCTTGGGAGAAGCAATGAGTGAGGAGAAGCACTAATCTAGTTCCGCAATAAATATCAGCTAGTAACAGCGAGTACTTTGTTCAAGAATCACTTGGAAATGGTTGGGAGATATGGGAAAGTTTCAGTTAGATTACATCATGCTCAGATTTATGTTTAGGAACTAGTAGATTGCAAAAAAGAAATAAAGTGTAGTTCCAAGAAAAAGACTGAAAAATAATGTGTTCATTAACGGTAACACTAAACATGTATACATATCCTGTAAACTGACTCGTTTCACATCATTTCGATAAAAGATTCATTTGAATGATCTATGGAATGTGCTACTAACTAACTAATTAAGTGTGTGTGAGGCACCCTCCGCGAATCGAAACGTGACTAGCTGACTGTGTTAGTAGCTGTATGAGAATATTTTTAATTCGTAGGACGGTTTTATAACAAGAGTTGTCCACAGTACTGACTGTGGCTGAACTACAGGAAGTCCCTTTGCAGAAGTCCAGAAACATTGTTAAGTTACACTGCCATAAACGGTTAGCGTTACTGCAAATATGATCGGAAGGTGGGCGACGTTGACTGAAATCGGTGATCTTGACACAAACAGTGATTTACAAGCTGACAAAAAATGCATTTTCCATAAATAAGGATCGAGCACCACTCGTTCATAAAGTCATTTGGAAAGGAATCACGTAAGTTAAAACGTGACAGAGTAATGAATCGCCGAAATGGTTTCACAGGTTAATTATTCTTCGATCACGATCGCTGTACGTCGTCGCTGCGAGGAGAAAAAGAACGTAACATGGGCGATTGAGTTTTCGTTGTTGGGTGCGTGCTGCGCCACGCGGGTGGTCCGTACAACAGGGTGTACTGGCGGGGGCGGAAGAGGCGGGGTCCGAAGAGGCCGTTGCGGCTAAATGATGGGGCGATTCGCGCTCACCGCCGCCCTATCTACGCTTAGCTGCAAATTACCCGCCGTGCCGCGCGCCGCCTCGCAGGTGGCGCCGCTCCCAGACGCGCGGCGCGCCAGGCAACCAGAGACAAATGACACGCGATCCCGCTCTCGGATTGAGAGCTCAGCGAACTCGATTGTTGCACGCGGCAGTTGCTCTGCTGGAGCGGGAGAGAAAAAGGAATGGGAGGGGGTGGGACAGAGAGCCCGCGAGGAAGAGGAGACGAAAAAAAAAAAAAAAAAGGGGAGCAGCAGGAAAGGAAGAGCAGTGCTCGACGGCCTCCTGGGAGAAAAGGAACGACCGAATTAACGCTGATTAATGGTGTAACGAGGGAAGGAAGCACAAGAGCGGATTAGGAGGGAGATAAACAGGTAGACGAGAAGAGACGGCGGCGGTGGCGGTGGTGGTGGGGTTAAACACAAGAATTTGTAACAGTAAGCCGCGTTGTCGTCTGTGTAAACGGCCGCTGATTCAACAGCGAGGCGGACTGCTATTTTTTTCCCCTCGCTGTGGAGGCGTTCCTTTCAGCACGACCGTCGAATAACATCCATTACCGCGGAGTGTTGTGAAGTGCAAACATTAGCGGATAAGGCGGTCGCAACAGCGGGGCCCGTTATCAGGGGCTGCTGGAGGGAGGGAACTTTGCTGTCGGAAGGGCCCTGTGCGCGATGCAGCCGTTCACAAGCGCGTCACGTCGGACGCCTGGTAATTTGGGTTGCTTAAACACACACTTCGGCGCCCGGCGATTCATCCACAGCGGCGTCTGTGTACTCCCGCCCAACAACGGATAAGCATCGCACTGCGGCTGTTGGGTATTTATCTCTAGCTGTGGCCTGTTATCTCTGACGGTGGCAGCGATTTAAGATCGCTGGCAAGGGAGGCGTTATGAAAGCATGCTGTGGGTTTTGTTGAGTGGAGCTTTCCATGTTGCCAGGAACGCGAGAAATAAATGAGCGGCTGTTTTTGTATAAGATAACCAGCGAGCCTTAATGAATTATTTTGGGGAATTTATCTAACTTAAGTTTGTGTAGAAGTTGTTAGAAACGACATAGCGATGTAAAATATTTAAAGCCACGTCACTCCGTAAGCGTATTCTCAGAAGAGCAGTCGTTGAAAATCAAGACCGTGACTTGTTTATTCACTTGGGATGATTTTCGAAAATGTGCCTACTTTTCGGACATTTCTCACTTGCCACGACTGCATATTTATAGACCAACTGTCTTCGGCTTTGTGTAACTATAAACAACCAGTCTATCTGCTCTATTACGGATCTTCTGTCTACGAACAAGAGCTAAGTGTTTGCACATTCGTACAGCTTGCTTCTTCCCTGGCACATATATAACTTGATCCATATGTGTTTGATGTATTCGACATATCGTCTTTGGAGTTTGAATCGAAACATGTATACATATCCTGTAAATTGACTCATTTCAAGTTATTTCGATAAAAGAATCATCGAATGATCTCTTTTCCTTACTGCAGAAAGAAACGACTTCTTGTACGATACCTACCGAGAATTTTTAATCGTTGCAACTTACGGCAAAGTAGCAGCTACAATAAGTTTTTCATCCGAACTTTTCAAACAACACTGTACATAGAGTCAGTGTTCTTAGTATGTTTCAAAGGTCCCATGTTGAAAACGTTTCCTACGAAAACCCCTTTCCATTCTCTTTGAGAATACATTAGGCATAATTAACTATGAAAATAAAATTTCCTGCAATGGGTAGAGCAGCAGACAATACTGTTACCTGAATGAGTAATTCAGATTGCTGAGATCATTCTTATTAATGGAGCATAGTGCATTCTTTCCTTTCGTTATTAAGACTTGTAAAATAAAGTCCCACGCCAGCTTTTTATTACCATTACGATTATTGTTGACATTTATCCTGATTCGATAGGTTTTCTAGTTCCATGTTTTAAATGCTTTTTTCTTTTAATAAATTTTACATACGTAGTCTATGACCTGTCCTACTGGTGCAGAAGTATCCTACCTGCATTTCAATAAAATAAGTAAGCTAATCGCAACATTGATTTTACTGAAAAATCGATTATTTACTTCTATACGTCAGAATAAAACTCTTTGAAAACTGCTTAAATTAGCTACGAACAAGAGTTAAGTGTTTGCACATCCGTATAGCTTGCTTCTTCCCTGGCACGTATATAACTTGATTTACTCGAAATGTCGTCTTTGGCCGGCCGAGGTGGCCGAGCGGTTCTAGGCGCTAGAGTCAGGAACCGCGCGACCGCTACAGTCGCAGGTTCGAACCCTGCCTCGGGCATGGATGTGTATGATGTGAGGTTAGTTAGGTTTAAGTAGTTCTAAGTTCTAGGGGACTGATGACCTCAGAAGTTAAGTCTTATAGTGCTCAGAGCATTTACGACAGCGGTATGATCGGAGAACCACTGTGTTCATTTACCCACGCATTGATCTCAGGAGCAATAACGAAATAGTGATAACTCACTGAGAAATGGTCATTGGTTATTAGGAACTACCGAAGAAGACTTCTGTTCCTTGGGTACCTTCGATAGAAGCTTCCCCAGTGCTGCAGTTATGGGACAAACAAAGAGTAGCAGCGACAGTGTATTTCACAGAAAGACGTTTTCTTGGTGTTATCTGGGATCGCAACTGCACGAATATTTTAAGCAGAATGTATACGGGTCGCTTGTTACTCTTTCTCGTTTGGATTTTCTGTTCCAACACCAAGGACGCGCGTGGATCGGTTTATGCCACCACTCACTGCGTTAGAAGGATGCAGAATGAACGTTTAGAAGAAGGCAATAACTTTGTAGTCCTGGCCTGGTTTTCTAATTGACGTTGTCCCGACCTACCGGAGAACCTCCGTAAACGCTTAAGCAACCGTTTCCTCCTTAGTGAAGGAGACCCTACAGTAAATGGAATCCTAGGACAACCTACCGATAACTCTTCTAAAGAGACTTGATTACTACCAAGATATCTTGGTAACATACCCAGATCCTGGTGTGTACTTCCCTTAACACGAAACGGTCACAGTACTGCGAAGTGACTGAAGTGTTAAAACGCAAGAAAACAAAAGAAACGAGACTTTTGAACTACTGTAATTCGTAAAGAGCTAGGATATTTCCAGAATGAATTTTTCACTCTGCACCGGAATGTGCGCTGATTTGATACTTCCCGGCAGACTAAAACTGTGTGTCGGACCGAGACTCGAGTTCGGGACCATTGCCTTTCACGGGCGAGCGCTCTACCAACTGAGCTTGCTTCATTTATATAGGAGTGTTTCGAAGAAATTGACCATTCCACCTTACTTCCTTCTGCACTGCCAGTAGTCATGCTTGTCGCTGCACCCGTGTAAACTGAAATTGTTACTTATACAACGTTAACCCAGACAGATGAGAGAATATCTGAATTATCGGTATTACTAATTTTAAATCGTTGAAATAAATTAGTCATAAAGTTTACACACCTGCAGTTACGTCGTGATGCTTTTTTTCACACTATATGAAGCACGGAAATTCCAATTCGTCTGTTACTGGTCGATCACTGAGACAGTTGGAGAGCATATTGGTGGTTTCTCCCGCAACATGAACAGCTAATAAATGGACTGTGTGTTCAGCATGGATGTATTCTCTCCCTTATTTGAACTCTTTTGCTACCTAATCACCTTGCCTTACGAAAACTTTTCTTTTCGTAGGCTTTATGTATCACAACAGTCGTTTTGATCACAAACGTTCCGAGTATCGAGTATCGTCTCTTTGCAGATCCGTGGTAAGGGACTCATACAACTATCGAGGTTGAAAGCCAGCTGCATCCTGCTGTGCCCGAAAAAACAACTCATTGTGTTGGACATGTCATCATACTTTGCATTTACATGTAGCGTTAGTTGCTTACGCAAAATCACATGTACGTTATCAGTTACAAAGAAAGAATTATAAATGACCAGTTAAACAAACAAAAGAAAGAAGTCAAACCTCAATGTCCAGGTTTTACAGTTATTATATCGCTTTAGGGCCAGATTGAAAAGATTTTTTCCGGAAATTTTATTTATTTTTTCGCTATTTTCTTTTAGTCGTTTGTCTACGTACAATACTATACCAAATGCTGTATGTGAACTGGCACGAATGTAGCACTTAATATTTTAACATAATTTCAAATGTGTTAGTATAACTAAGCTTTACGGTGTTAAGGGGCAAAACCTACATAAAGCATGTAGATAAGGATAACAATTTTAGAAAAGTCTACATATGAACTTTTGGCAATCTGGCACACAGATACGTGTTCATCTGGAATCGTGAAGGCACATTCCTTCCAGTCTGACTATGTAAGCGCAAACGAGATGTGGTTTAAATTCAAAGAAATAATATCGATGGCAATTGAGAGATATATAACTAATAAATTAATAAGAGATGGTACTCATACCCCACGGTACACAAAACAGGTCAGAACATGTTTGCAGCAGCAACGAAAAAGTGTGCCAAATTTAAAAGAACGCAAAATCCCCAAGACTGAAAAAGTTTCACAGATGCTCGAAATTTAGCACGAATTGCATTTCGAGATGATCTTAATAGTTCCCGCAACGAAACTCTGTCTCCATATCTGGCAAAAAAACCCAAAGAGATTCTGATCGTATGTCAAGTATACCAGTATCATGACGCAACCGATACCTTCCCTATGCGGTAACGATGGTGATGTTATTCAAGCCAGCGGCAAAACCCAAGTTGCTAAATACTGTTTTCCGGAATTCCTTTACAAAAGAAGACTCCAGAATTCGAATCAAGAGCGACTGACAACATGAGTAACTTACTAGATATCCACGAAAAGGCGAGGCAGTTTAAGAAAGGCAAGGCTTCCGGTTCAGGTTGTATACTAGTCAGTTCCTTTCAGCGTATCCTGATACAGTAGCTCCATACTTAGCAATCTTATGCAATCTCTCGCGCGTAGAAGGATCCGTACCCAAAGACACACACACCAATATCCAAGAAAGGAAATAGTAGTAATAAACTGAATTACAGATACATATCACTAACGTCGATTTGCAGTAAGATTTTGGAACACATACTGTGCTCGACATTATGAATCCCCTCGAAAGAAATGATTTACTGACAAATAGCCACCACAGATTCAGAAAGCATCGTTCTTGTGAAACACAACTTGCTCTTTATTTTCACGAAGTAATGAGTGTTATCGAGAGGGGATGTCAAATTCATTCAATATTTTAAAATTTCCAGAATGCTTTTGATACCGTTCTTCACAAGCGACTCCTAATTAAACTGTGTGCTTATGGAGTATCATCTCAGTTTTGTGACTAGATTCAAGATTGAAACTTCCTGGCAGATTAAAACTGTGTGCCCGACCCAGACTCGAACTCGGGACCTTTGCCTTTCGCGGGCAAGTGCTCTACCATCTGAGCTACCGAAGCACGACTCACGCCCGGTACTCACAGCTTTACTTCTGCCAGTATCTCGTCTCCTACCTTCCAAACTTCACAGAAGCTCTCCTGCGAACCTTGCAGAATTAGCACTCCTGAAAGAAAGGATATAGCGGAAACATGGCTTAGCCACAGCCTGGGGGATGTTTCCAGAATGAGATTTTCACTCTGCAGCGGAGTGTGCGCTGATATGAAACTGCAGAGTCGGTCGAGCACACAGTTTTAATCTGCCAGGAAGTTTCATATCAGCGCACACTCCGCTGCAGAGTGAAAATCTCATTCTGGAAAGATTCAAGATTTCTTGTCAGAATGACCACAGCTCTTAATAACTGATGGGAAGTCATCGGGTAAATCATAAGTACAATCTGACGTTTCCAAGGAAGTGTTACAGGCCCTCTGTTCTTCCTGATCTACATCACGATTTAAGGGACTATCGGAGTAGTCCTCTTAGACTGTTTGCAGATGAAGCTGTCATTTGCCGTCATGTGAAGTCATTAGATGATCAAAACGAACTGCAAAATGATTTAGACAAAATATCTGCTATGGCGCAAAAGGTTGCAATTGACTCTACATCACGAAAAATGTGAAGTCATCCACATGAGCACTAAGAAGAATCCGCTAATTTTCAATTACACGATAAGTCACACAAATCTTCGGGATCGCAATTGGAACGATCACATGGACAATGTTATGGGGAAAGCAAACCAAAGACTGCGACATATTGACAGAACACTTAGAAAATGTACCAGGTCTATTAAAGAGACTGCTTACAATACGCTTGTCAGCCCTCTTCTTGAGTATTACTGTACGGTGTGGGATATGCATCAGAGAGGATTCACGGAGGACATCGAAAAAGTTCAAAGAAGGGCAGCTCGTTTTGTATTAAGGCAAAATAGGGGCGAGAGACTGCCACGGACATGACACACGAATTGGGGGTGTCAGGCATTAAAACAAACGAGTTTTTCGTTGCGACAGGAACTTCTCATGAAATTTCAATCAGCAGATTTTTACTCAGAGTACGAAAATATTTTGTTAGTGCCCACCTACGTAGGGAGAAATTATCATAATAATAAAAGAAGAGAAATCAGAGCTCGCACGGAAAGATTTAAGTGTTCGTTTTCCCACGCGCTGTTAGAAAGTGGAACGGTAGAGAAGTAGTTTAAAGGTGGTTCGATGAGCTCTCTCCCAGGCACTTAATTGTGAATTGCAGAGTAATCACGTAGATGTTGATGTAGACGTGGATGCTGGTCGTCTGTTGTACTATGCTGCATCGCCCTATCACAACTTTTGTGATTTATAGTTCTGGCCTACGCTCCTATACACCAACACACTACACAGCACCATACTACACTATGCTACTGTACATTTCATTAGAACTAAGCTAGACATTTTCATTTGTTTCCATAGTTAACCCCGGGCGCGCTGTGGCATAACAAAGGATTCATAGGAGCTATGCTGCTGTGCGAGCCAAGGCGTAAACTTGAGAGATGGCTGTCAGATTCTCAGGAAATCCCTCCTGGACCTCCCTGAGGCTCATCTCCCCACTGCTTGCGGAAGGGTGGTACTCTCGTTGTGATTTATAGTTCTGGCCTACGCTCCTATACACCAACACACTACACAGCACCACACTACACTATGCTACTGTACTTTGCATTAGAACTAAGCTAGGCATTTTCATTTGTTTCCATAGTTAACCCCGGGCGCCGGAGGCATAACAAAGGATTCATAGGAGCTATGCTGCTGTGCGAGCCAAGGCGTAAACTTGAGAGATGGCTGTCAGATTCTCAGGAAATCCCTCCTGGACCTCCCTGAGGCTCATCTCCCCACTGCTTGCGGAAGGGTGGTACTCTCGTTGTGATTTATAGTTCTGGCCTACGCTCCTATACACCAACACACTACACAGCACCACACTACACTATGCTACTGTACTTTGCATTAGAACTAAGCTAGGCATTTTCATTTGTTTCCATAGTTAACCCCGGGCGCGCTGAGGCATAACAAAGGATTCATAGGAGCTATGCTGCTGTGCGAGCCAAGGCGTAAACTTGAGAGATGGCTGTCAGATTCTCAGGAAATCCCTCCTGGACCTCTCTGAGGCTCATCTCCCCACTGCTTGCGGAAGGGTGGTACTCTCGTTGTGATTTATAGTTCTGGCCTACGCTCCTATACACCAACACACTACACAGCACCACACTACACTATGCTACTGTACTTTGCATTAGAACTAAGCTAGGCATTTTCATTTGTTTCCATAGTTAACCCCGGGCGCGCTGAGGCATAACAAAGGATTCATAGGAGCTATGCTGCTGTGCGAGCCAAGGCGTAAACTTGAGAGATGGCTGTCAGATTCTCAGGAAATCCCTCCTGGACCTCCCTGAGGCTCATCTCCCCACTGCTTGCGGAAGGGTGGTACTCTCGTTGTGATTTATAGTTCTGGCCTACGCTCCTATACACCAACACACTACACAGCACCACACTACACTATGCTACTGTACTTTGCATTAGAACTAAGCTAGGCATTTTCATTTGTTTCCATAGTTAACCCCGGGCGCGCTGAGGCATAACAAAGGATTCATAGGAGCTATGCTGCTGTGCGAGCCAAGGCGTAAACTTGAGAGATGGCTGTCAGATTCTCAGGAAATCCCTCCTGGACCTCCCTGAGGCTCATCTCCCCACTGCTTGCGGAAGGGTGGTACTCTCGTTGTGATTTATAGTTCTGGCCTACGCTCCTATACACCAACACACTACACAGCACCACACTACACTATGCTACTGTACTTTGCATTAGAACTAAGCTAGGCATTTTCATTTGTTTCCATAGTTAACCCCGGGCGCGCTGAGGCATAACAAAGGATTCATAGGAGCTATGCTGCTGTGCGAGCCAAGGCGTAAACTTGAGAGATGGCTGTCAGATTCTCAGGAAATCCCTCCTGGGCCTCCCTGAGGCTCATCTCCCCACTGCTTGCGGAAGGGTGGTACTCTCGTTGTGATTTATAGTTCTGGTCTACGCTCCTATACACCAACACACTACACAGCACCACACTACACTATGCTACTGTACTTTGCATTAGAACTAAGCTAGGCATTTTCATTTGTTTCCATAGTTAACCCCGGGCGCGCTGAGGCATAACAAAGGATTCATAGGAGCTATGCTGCTGTGCGAGCCAAGGCGTAAACTTGAGAGATGGCTGTCAGATTCTCAGGAAATCCCTCCTGGACCTCCCTGAGGCTCATCTCCCCACTGCTTGCGGAAGGGTGGTACTCTCGTTGTGATTTATAGTTCTGGCCTATGCTCCTATACACCAACACACTACACAGCACCACACTACACTATGCTACTGTACTTTGCATTAGAACTAAGCTAGGCATTTTCATTTGTTTCCATAGTTAACCCCGGGCGCGCTGAGGCATAACAAAGGATTCATAGGAGCTATGCTGCTGTGCGAGCCAAGGCGTAAACTTGAGAGATGGCTGTCAGATTCTCAGGAAATCCCTCCTGGACCTCCCTGAGGCTCATCTCCCCACTGCTTGCGGAAGGGTGGTACTCTCGTTGTGATTTATAGTTCTGGCCTACGCTCCTATACACCAACACACTACACAGCACCACACTACACTATGCTACTGTACTTTGCATTAGAACTAAGCTAGGCATTTTCATTTGTTTCCATAGTTAACCCCGGGCGCGCTGAGGCATAACAAAGGATTCATAGGAGCTATGCTGCTGTGCGAGCCAAGGCGTAAACTTGAGAGATGGCTGTCAGATTCTCAGGAAATCCCTCCTGGACCTCCCTGAGGCTCATCTCCCCACTGCTTGCGGAAGGGTGGTACTCTCGTTGTCATGAAGTCTTAGGGTACGGTCGGCCGCACCCACTATTGCACTTCCTCCTCTGCCGGCCCTTGTGACCGAGCTGTTCTAGGCACTTCAGTCTGAAACCGCGCTGCTGCTACGGTCGCAGGTTAGAATCCTGCCTCGGGCATGGATGTGTGTGTGCTGTTCTTGGGTTAGTTAAGTTTAAGTAGTTCTACGTCTAGGGGATTGATGACCTCAAATGTTAAATCCCATTGTGCTTAGAGCCATTTGAACCATTTTGAACTTCGTCGTCTGACTAAAACAGACGTTCACACTTGTCGTTCTTAAGGTCGCAAAAGCTGTGAAAAGTAAACGGTGACCGATCCGGGCTGCCCGGAGGTTGTTGCAGCGTCTCCCATTCAAATCTCTGAAGCACAGCTCCGATCGTATGACAGTGCGAGGGCGGGCGTTATCGTGCATCTGGATGATGCCGTCCGACAGCATTCCTGGGTGTTTCGACTTTGTGACCCGTCGCGGTTTCCTACAAAATGCGTTTATAGTGCTACCCATTGACTGTGGTTCCACTCTCGAGGAATTCGACGGCGGGACAGCTGCAGCCGAACAAGGTCATCATGACCTTTCCAGAACTTGTATGAACGGCTTTCAATTTATTGAGCGTGGGGACGTGAGAAGTTTCTACTATTGGCTTTTCTGTTCGCCCTCGGGCTCGACATGATGGCACCACGTCTTTCTCAGTCGAACGAGGAAGTGCAAGTGTGGGTGCGGTTGTGGATCCTCCAGCGGCCGACACCGGTCTACGAAACAGGAACTGATCGTCTCCTCTCCCAGTGGGATAAATGTCTTTAGACGTGCGGTGATTCCTTTTGAATGGAACCATTCCATGGTGGCGAGCGTTCGGTTTTCATTTGACTGCTCCATATATTTTCTATAAGTAGATGGGATATGTACCATGTCCTGACAGGTAGTGAATACCTCTCTTGGTCAGAAGAAATTGTGACATGCAGGATCTCCCTTTTATGTTAGAAAGGAACTGGTATGTTCCCCTCCGTGCTTCTGCTCTCTCCCATCATTTTTTCCATTCTCTATCAATGCATGAGCTTATTTCCTTATTCGATCTGTCTCCTTTACCGTACCGTATTCGCCGTTTTTGATTCAATATTGTGGACCTCTCTTTCTCACGGGTAGGTCCAGAGCCTAGTATCATCAGCAGCGCATCTGTCGGTGTTGTTCTACACGCGCCTGTCAGGTAATGGCAGTGTGTTGCTTAAGAGTGGGCCAGTCGAGGGCCTGCAACCAACCGGTCTGCGCGCTAGACACACTGGACTTAAACCTGGATTATGGTCTGTGGTGCGATTTCATATGACAGCAGGAGCACTCTCATCATTATCCCACGCACCATGACTCAAATTTGTGCGTTAATGTGGTGATTCGAACTGTCGTGCTGCCATTAATTAACAGCATTCCCGGGGGCGTTTCCTAACAGGACTACCACTCGCCCACATACCGCTCTTGTAACCCAATCATCTTCTACAGAGTGTCGACATGTTGCCTTCGCTTGCTCGATAAACAGATCTGTCTCCTATCGGGCACGTAAGGGACATCATCGGATGACGACTCTACCATCATCCACAAACAGCATTAACCGTCCCTTCACTGACCGACCAAGTGCAACAGCATTGGAACTCCGTCCCACAAACTGACATCCGGCATCTGTTCAGCACAATGCACGCATGTTTGTATGTTTGTTTTGACCATCCTGGCGGTTACACCTAATATTAATGTACCAGCATTTCGCATTTGCTATGGCTTATCTCGCGCTTACATTAACTTGTGACCTTAAAATATTAAGCACTTAAATATGTTACCCAGAGAGATGTATTTCAGAAATTTCATTGCTCTACATTGATTATTTTTTAATGTTGCGACCTTTTTCAAAAAATGGTGCAAATGGCCCTGAGCACTATGGGACTTAACATATGAGGTCATCAGTCCCCTAGAACATAGAACTACCTAAACCTAACTAACATAAGGACATCACACACATCCATGTCCGAGGCAGGATTCGAACCTGCGACCGTAGCAGCAGCGCGGTTTATATATATATATATATATATATATATATATATATATATATATATATATATATATATATATATATATATAAGGGAATTACGTTTAATATTCGTAGTGTAGGCCTATCTTATAGATGGCATGAACGCCCCACCTGGTACTAGTTGCAGTGCAATAGGCGATTCCTGGCGCTTGGACTTTCAATATTAGCTCATCTCTCAGATATGTTTAAGAAGAAATTCAATGCCAGTATCTAACCTTATAGCACTGCACTCGTCTTTTGAAGAGCTTTCGAATGTCGTTGAAGTATGATGTATCATTTGCAAACAATTGTTAACTGCTTCGATTTCTCAGTTGATACAGAAATTAATGCAAATGCAGACCATAATTTACTAGTAGCAGATATTAAGAAGAACGTAAATCATATAAAGAAAAGACAACAGGTAAGTAAATGAGATGTCTGGAAATTAAAGATAGAATAATATAGAAAAGTACAGTCGCTATGGCTAAAATAATTTGAAACATGTAAGCTGAACCACAGAAGTCACGAAAAGTGGAATAGCATTAGAGATACGATGTTGGAAGGCTTAGAGACAGAAACTTGAGAGCTGTAAAGAACATGGAATAAGACAGAGGGGATAACAGCAAATATGTTGGATAAAATGGGTTACTGCAGGAAATGGGGAAACGAAAATTCGGATGAAGGCAGAGGACTGTACAAAAATCTGAACAATTAATTAAGAAAATTAACCGACCAGGCTAAAGAGGACTATATGAGGAAACAAAAAAGTACTGGAGAAAAAAGAAAAACTGGCGGACGAGGACGGTCGGTTCCCAATGTTATTTTCTGTAGAACGTGTGCTTTTATGTGTGTTTTCTACATACAAATTCTCCTATTTGTCGGCTTCAGAATTTTAAGATGGAGTGGGAGAGGTTGTCTGGCATCCTCCCCATTCTCAGCTCTTTTGGTTGATTATCAGGAAATCCGTAGGAGTAGGAGGTTGTTCAACCTTATCACAAAATTATGACAGGATGGAACTTGCAATATCTGCTATTAATGGCCAAAAGTGGCACGGTTTAGAGCGTTCAGTTAGAGAACACTTGTTGCTTTCTGATGGACACACCAAGAGAAGCCTTGCGGACCAATGATAGAAGGGTAAAGACATGTTGCCAGACGAACTTCGTGGTCGTAGAGAAGGGTATTTCACCTGTTCACCTATTGTGAGCTGAATCTCCAGCCGCTAACACCGCGACCTTCGGCATTCGCGCTGCACGAGTGTGGTAATACAGGACCGGCATTCGGTAGGAATGTGCCGTTATTTAACTCCCTCCAGGAGCCAGTTGCACAGTTTTGGCGCCTTACAGCCTGTAGTTACTTTCATCAAGCACTTTGTTGAACTTAGTGGTGTTGGTGCTTATTTTTTCCACGTTCTTTCTTCAACCATTAACCACTCTTGCAGTCATTGGTCGTAACCGCGATTTATTTTCATAATCATGCTTTATCATGTTCACTCACCTGTGCCAAGGTTAGAGTTTACAATTATAATCATTTCTCTGATTATTAAGTGTTAATTCAGTGGTTAATTCGAATACTGATGCCTTACGATGATAGGTCTGATTATAATAAAGGCGACTTGTTTCTGTTGTAGATAGATGATCCCTCACTTCATTAATATATCTATGTGTATGGTTTGTTACCCACAATTTCATGCTTTATAGGTGCACTCCAGTTAATTATTATTTCAGTAAGGTGTTTCTATTTGCATGGTACTAAGATTTCCTTAAAATTATTTTGCATGAACTTGATGGGGTGCTTCCCTTCTCTTTAGGTCACCAGAGATTGGACTATGGAATCCTAGGGGTATGCTAAAAAGCACAACTGAAACGATAAACTTAATTGGAGGAGAAAGGATAAGGGCTATAAAATAATGATTAAGCGGTGTTTATGGAATGAGAAGAGGAGATATTGCAGATGAAGAGTACTGCAAGAAGGGATGACGAGTACAGAGTGAAGATAAATATAGGAAAGACAAAATTGTTGAGAATAAGCAAGAAACAAGCGACAGTTAACATATTCTTAGATGGAAAATAGGCGTAAGATCTATTTGCACCTGAGACGTTCAATGACATGGAAGTTGTAAAAGGAAATGAGTATCTGGGAGGTCAGTGACCTGGAACGGAAGCTGTACAGAAGAAATGAGTATCTTGAGAGTTCAGTGACATGAAACAGAAAGTTTACAGCATGAATGAGGAGGATATCTATGGGAAAGAGAGCACCTGGAAAGCCAAAATAGTTGCTAACCCCTAGAAGAAGTCCCATGGAACTGAGGAAAAGATTTCATGTCTGTAGCGTATTGTTGTGCTGCAGTGAATTAGGACTGTTAAAAAGAAAGGAGAAAGATGTCTGAAAACTTTCGAATAGTGCCTATAGAGAAAACTGTTTAAGGTGAGATGGACTTAAGAATGAAGCATGAAGAGTAGGATTATCTCAGAAATGCGGTGTTGGAAGGATTACAGATAGAAACGAGAAGCGAAAAGAACAAGAAATGAGGAGGAATGGATAAAAAGAAGTATGTTAAATAGATTAGATGAGCGCAGTATGTGGAAAAACGACAATTTGGAAGAAGGCATAAGACAATTCAGAGATCTGAACAACGAACTTAGAAGGGTGGTGAAACCTGCCACTATGGAAAAAGGGATGCAAGGCGAAAGGTTAGTGCCCATGTACCATCATGTGTCATTTCTTGTTACTACCTTATTGATATAAATACCTCTGAAACAGGTAGTCCTTTGGCAATTACAATTTCAGTTAAATACAACACAGACAGAGTAAGATATCAGATCTCAATAATAGGACAATAAAACTGGTAGGCCTTGATTAATAAGAGTTTCAGCTAACACAAATTATGAAATAGCTCTTAATTTAACTAAAAGGGAACACGCAGGCCTTCAATAATAACAGCTTCAGTTAAGTAAGATTACCAAATAGAAAGCAGGCAGGCCTCCAGTGATAACAGCTTCAGTTAAGTGAAATTACAAAATAGAAAACAAGCAACCGTTCTTTATTAACAGCTTCAGTTAGGTAAGACTACCAAACAGAAAACAGATACGCCTTCATGAATAACTGCTTTAGTTCAGTAACCAAAAGTTTGAATTGCCTCCTCACAAGGGATTCACCAGAAGGCGTACGCAAAGAGCACGAGACTATACAAGAAAGGAAGGCCAAGAAAGGTTACAACGAGAGGACCGGCGTTCCAAGGCCCTCTTCGTTGGGTACAGACTGGCAAAAGAAATATTAACAAACCAGGGTTGATTCCGTGAAATGGTATACCTGCGTCACTGCAAGATACCGCCTCTACAACGATGGCGAAACGCCCGAAGGAAAACTAGGCTGCCAAACCCAATTACATAGCCTCAGCAACTGCAAATTTCGAGACCCAGGCATCTCCTGAGTCAATATAATTAACAGAGCGAAGACGTCTGCAATGACCGAAGGCTCACATAGTTTAATATATCCTGTTAACAACAACCAATGCCAGTATCGACTAAGGAAAAGCAACCAATACCCACAATTCGTAGAACCAACAGGTAGCGAAATAGATCAGCTAAGAAATCTCTATGATCGCAGCAGATCTGTAGGTATCAATAAGAAAATAACAGTTAAGACCTCAAACTCCAAAACTTAACTGAAGTTCACGAATCAAAGCTGAAGCTTGCTGGTTCCAAAGGGGCCCATAATTCAGTACAGCGGAACTGCCTTCAGCTGTGTCGTCCGTGTGCCACGTCCCAGAGATGGCTGGCCAGGTTACGCACGAAGACGGCACTTGAAGTCAGCCACGGATTCAAATCAGTCCACAAATATGCCCAGCAATCATTCTCAAGACTCTGTGCCCAAGACGCTTGCACAAGCGCTAGCCTTACTCGCGGGGCGGACCTCTCACACCGTCATCCTCGCTCCGTTACCACTCCCCAACTCACCACGCCACAACGTGCCCCCTCCCCATGAACAACCTCGAGCAAAGATCTTAGTGGGCTCAAACCAGAGGACATCACGTGACAGATCGACCTAGTAGCACCAGGAGTTGGAAAGGCGACCGCAGCAATCCCGCCACGGCTTCGGTGAGGAGAAAAGAAGGTTGTTGGATGTGATCAGAAATAGAAAAATATTTTGGATGGGATATATACTGTCTAGGAATTATCTGCAACAAGGAATTATAGAGGAAAAAGTGGAAGGAATGAGATAAGAGAACTGGAATGATGGACTACATTGGAAATAGTTGCACATACAAACAGATCAGATGAAGGAAGATGCTCAGAACTGGACACGGTCTTTGTTAAGTCAGATACACTAAAGTGAGAGAAGTAGAAGAACACAAGAGTTAAGTGCAAATAAAATGAAACGATTGTTTGGCATTTTTGGCCAGGAGATCCCATCGGGTTCTGTTTGGCCATCTGGTGCGTCCTTTTATTTGACGCCACTTCAGCGATTGCGTGTCGATGATGATGAAATGATGGTGGGGGAACGGTAACATCCAGACCCTGAGCGGAGAGCGGATAAAATCTCCAACCCTGCAGGAATCGAACCTAGGACACCAGGCCCCCCCACTCGCCCCCCCCTCCCTCCCCCCCCCCCCCCCCTCGGCGGCAGCTGCAGCTCTTGATGACTACTACCTTAGACTTACTTGAGAACTCCCCACTCAAAGTAATCGCACACTTACAGATCAAGTGACCTGGATGGAAAGGTAAAGCCGCGACCAGAGTTACTTCTGTTAACAACTATGTCAGGCGTGAAGAGTGTGTAAATGTGCTCCAATGCTCGGCCGACTGTACGAGCAGTTGCTCTATCGCGTGGGAAATAACTATAGAATTTCTCATACTCTGTTAATGCTGTCACAAATGGTTTAAAAACGCGCCAAATTCAGCGGCTGATGAAAGAAGATGGGACCAGCAATGCGCACCAAACCCCAACCTTCTGATGAAGAAATGGTGTTTCGCGGATTCTCCACTGCCCGGAAACTGTGAGTAGACATAACCACTCAGGCTCCATCAGACATAAAGAACAGGTCAATGTACACACCATTCATTGTTATCTCAGTAAACAGCCAGTGACAAAACTGGAGGCGCTGAGAAGCATCTGTTGGTTTTAATGCATGAGCAACAGACACTCAGCAGGGAAGCATGTGCGGTTCAGTTGAAGTATTCGTCCGCGTAATCGACGTGATATGCCGCTCAGGCGTCGGGTTGATTTGGTAGGACTCTGAAGCTTTTTCAGGTGAACTGCAGGCACATTTTCAGGTACGCGTGCATGTTTCGGGCGTTTTTAGACTTGTTCAAAATAGAGCCTGTCTGATGCAATTTTTGGACTAAGCGTTTTATAGCACTCTTTGCTGACACTTTGACCCTATTAAACTTCTCAACAAACAAGTGACTACACGGTTTCCACGACTTTGTTGTTACGTAGCGTCCCACAACGAATATCCGTTGTTGGACTGTGAGTAATATCGTCCTCTTCGCACTGCTCCACTTACACTGACGCAGCCCGCACTACGCTCTGAACTGGTGTGGATCACGTAGCGTGGATCTCTGGGTGTGGTTACATGCATACATTTACGTCCAGTACTCACTCGTCTGGACCACTGTTATTTGCTCCACCATGTATAAGTTGATTCATCCCCCTATGTTTTACGGTTCATTAGTATGATACTGATGTGCGATCTGACTGTGGACGGTTAGTAGCAGGTACACAGTGAATGCAGGATGACATGAATCCATCGAAGATCAGTTATTAAAATGAAAGGGGTTGGGATAGTAAAGGAGAAGAGGGGGTTAAGGATAAGGAGGAGAAGGAGGTACCTGATCAGCTCCCTGGCTCCCCTCTAAGGCGCTAGCTAGAGTAGCAGGGGACACCTGCGGCAGCGAAACGGCTGGCTGTTTGCACGTGCATGCGGCGCCAGCTCCAGCACGGAAAATAATTGCGCGTCCAGGCGGCAGATAATGGGCGGCGTTTATGCTGAGTGCGGCAGATACTGCGGCCGTGTTTACGCGACGACGGCCCGGCCAGTCAGCGCGGCCGGCAGATAAGGCGGGCCGGACCATAACAAATTAAGAGCCAGCCCAGCGGCCCAGGAGGCCGGCGCAAGGCGTAGCGAGCCCCACGGCGCCGTAAAGGCAGGCAACCGGCCCGACCGCGGCGCCGGCCGGGGCGTCCAAGTTACGGCGCCGTTGTCGAAACTTTGTTTATGTGTGGCGGTCCAGCAGATAAGGAGGCGCGATAGCCGCCCGCTGCCGCCGCGAACGGCTGCTGGGGGCGGCGGGGGTGGGGGAAGGTCGTTATCTTGGGCATGCGAGGAAGCGAAGCCTCCGCAGGGGAACGGAGGGAGGCAAGGCGGACTGCCCACGCGGGGGGGCGCTGCCGCAGGCGGGGTTGTGGGCGCACGGCCCCAGCCGCCCTGTCCTGCGCAGACTTCATTATGTACAGTCCGCTCTGCGCTCAGCCATTAAGGTGCTCCCTGCAGTACGAGTCAACTCGTTTTCGTTATGGACACAGAGTACATTTCAAAAGAAAACGAATAAATACCTGGGCCAAAATAAAACATAACATATAGAGGGCGATTACATAATGACGCTACAGACTTTAAGGTATGATGGAGACAGATAAATGTTTCAGTTTGAGACAACGAACCCAAATCCGGTAACGATCCAATTGAAAGCTATAGGCAAAAATCGTTCTGGTATCTCTCACAGTGGAATACATGTGCCGTTACTGTTGTTGTTAAGATCAAAAGGGAGACAACTTCCATACGTGGTGGTATATACAGAAGAATGGGAAAGAAACTTGTGGATTTGTTAGATGACAATTAGTTTGGTTTTGGAACGGGTAAACGCACCAGAGAGGCAGTTCTGACGTTGCAGTTCATAATAGAAGCAAGACTGAAGGAAAATCAAGACACGTTCATATGATTTTTCTATCTGGAAAAAGCGCTCAGAATGTAAACTGGTGCAAATTCTTAGAAAAATTGAGGCAAGCTGTAGGGAAAGACGGGTAGCATAACCCCTAGTAGCATAGCCCCTACTGTTCAGTCTATACATCGAAGAAACGATGATGGAAATGAAAGAAATATTGAAGAGTGGCATTAAAATTCGTGGTGAAAGTATATCAAAGGGAAGATTCACTGATGACATTGCAGTTCTGAGTGAAAGTAAAGAAGAATTACAGTATCCGTTGAATGAAATGAACAGAATGAATTCAGAATATGGATTGAGTGTAAATCGAAGAAAAACGAAAGTAATGAGAGGTAGCAGAAGTGAGAACAGCGACAAACTTAACATCAGAACTAGTGATTAAGAAGTACAAAAGCAGACCAAGTTAATGAATTCTGCTACCCAGGCAGCACAATAATCCATGATGGATAGAGCAAGGAGGACATAAAAAGCAGACTAGTTGTGTCAAAAAGGGCATTCCTGGCCAAGAGATGTCTACTAACATCAAACATAGGCGATAATTCGAGGAAGACATTTCTGAGAATGTACTTTTGGAGCACATCATTGAATGGTAGTGAAACACGGATTGTGGGAGTACCGTTTCGGAAGACAATCGAGGCATCTGAGATGTGGTGTTACAGAAGAATGTTTAAAAGTAGGTGGATTGGTGAGGTGAGGAATGAGAAGGCTTGCCGCAAAATCAGCTAGTAAAGGAAAGTGTGGAAATCGCTGACGAGACGAAGGGACACGATGACAAGGCGTGTGTAATGACATAACTTCCATAATATTGGAGGGAGCTGTAGAGGGTAAAAACAATGGAGGAAGACAGGGACTGGAATGCATCCAACAAATAATTGAGGACGTAGGTGGCAAGTGCCATTCTGAAGTGAAAAGGCTAGTACGGGAGACGAGTTCCTGGCGGGCTGCAACAAACAGCCGATGACTTCAAAGAGAAAAGTATGGACTAAAGCAAGAAAAATAAGTCTAGTGAACGTGAGTTCTATAGTATGATCACTCGACCACCTTTGCCAATGTAAAACAAGTCTCGTCTACTGAACAAGTGTCAATAGCTCTGAAGGTATGCATTTTAGAGCCCACATTTACTAGACATTTTTTCTGTTTTGGTCCACAGTACAACCTCTGAAAGTTACCAACCACACAGTCTTACGAAACACGGCACCGGTATATGTATTCTACTGTCGGAGCTATCAGAAAGATTCTTGGTTATAAATTTTGACTCGCTTGTTTCCGGACCAGGATTCCTTACCTCAAGTTTTAATATTTACCCGTCTCTACCAACCTTGAAAGTTTGTAACATCATCACGGAATCACTTTCTATACGATGGATAGACATATAATGTTTAATTATCTTGGCCATTCTGTGTCTCCATAGCTGAACAGCTTTTCTAACTTATTCTCAAAAAATGTTGCAAATGTCCCGGTATCACGACTCAAAAATCTCTAAGCGCCTTGTATAACGCTAAATGGCACATTCTGCTACACGACGAGACCACCAACACTTCGCCTACTGCCTGGCACAAGCACTGCTAGTAGTACATACACGGAAGATAACGACATGCTGCGCTATACCCTGCTCAACACTGGTGCTTTGGGAGAATTAATGACGAATACTACTGAAGGAGTTTTCGCCAACTGAAGATCTTCTTTTGAAATGAAGGTAGTTGTGGAATAATGATCGTATCTAAAATACATCTGTGGTGGTTTTTGACATTCATTCGTTTTAGTCATCACCTCGAAAAAAGAAGGTTACCTAATTAATTTTTTTGTTTCTCTGTAGGTACGTGTCTGCAGTCCCAGTGCACATTCATATCCCTCCTCCACAATACTGTAGCAACCTAGTAGAGGAGCCAAAACAAAATTCCTTTTTTTTCCATGTGAAGGGGAGCAACTCTACAACAATCCGTGCTAAGTTGGCACAAGTGTACGACAGCAGTGTGGTCAAACGTGCGGTCACCATTTTTTAACACTGTATCCCTTGCCCACGTGCGAGTACTTTCAGGAGTGCATTCGACCTTGACTTCATGTTTATAGATGACAACGCGCAACCGCGTCGAACAGTGCGGGTGGAGGAGCTCTTGGAACCAGAGGATATTCGGCGAATGGAGCGTGGAACGCGTTGAGACTGGAGAGATGTACTGCAGCATGCTCACACGCACCAATGACCATACAACAGTCGCCAACCGCGCTGGTGGAGGAATCCGACCACAAGAATTCCTTACCCTTGAGGCTACCACGGGAGCAAATAATGGTTCAAATGGCTCTGAGCACTACGGGACTTAACTTCTGAGGTCATCAGTCCCCTAGAACTTAGAACTACTTAAACCTAACACATCCATGCCCGAGGCAGGATTCGAACCTGCGACAGTAGCGGTCGTGCGGTTCCAGACTGTAGCGCCTAGAACCGCTCGGCCACTCCGGCCGGCCCACGGGAGCACGCTGCAGAGCACGCATTGCTGTACATGGTGATCACACACCCAGTTAAGAGCCATGTCCTGTCTTTTGTAATCCCCTACCCAGCAACCATCGTCAAACGCACAGACTTCAGTGTAATTGCTGTCTTTACAGAGGTCATTTCTGTTCCTCTCATTGCTTATTTCTTTTATCTACCTCGTGTGCTATAGTGTAGCAGTTCTTTGTATGTAGTTTTATTGAGCCATGTCTTTTGGCAGTGACACATCATGTCATATATACACTACTGGCCATGAAAATTGCTACACCAAGAAGAAATGCTGACGATAAACGGGTATTCATTGGACAAATATATTATACTAGAACTGACATGTGATTACATTTTCACCCAATTTGGGTGCATAGATCCTGAGAAATCAGTACCCAGAACAACCACCTCTGGCCGTAATAACGGCCTTGATACGCCTGGGCATTGATTCAAACAGAGCTTGGATGGCATGTACAGGTACAGCTGCCCACGCAGCTTCAACACGATACCACACTTAATCAAGAGTAGTGACTGGCGTATTGTGAGGAGCCAGCTGCACGGCCACCATTGACCAAACGTTTTCAATTGGTGAGATATCTGGAGAATGTGCTGGCCAGGGCAGCAGTCGAACAGTTTCTGTATCTAGAAAGGCCCGTACAGGACCTGCAACATGCGGTTGTGCATTATCCTGCTGAAATGTAGGGTTTCGCAGGGATCGAATGAAGGGTAGAGGCACGGGTTGTAACACATCTGAAATGTAACGTCCACTGTTCAAAGTGCCGTCAATGGGAACAATAGGTGACCGAAACGTATAACCGATGGCACCCCGTACCATCACGCCGGGTGATACGTCAGTATGGCGATGACGAATACACACTTGCAATGTGCGTTCTCCGCGATGTCGCCAAACACGGATGCGACCATCATGATGCTGTAAAGAGAACCTGGATTCATCCGAAAAACTGACGTTTTGCCATTCGTGCATCGAGGTTAGTCGTGAGTACACCATCGCAGACGCTCCTGTCTGTGATGCAGCGTCAAGGGTAACTGCAGCCTTGGTCTCCGAGCTGATAGGCCATGCTGCTGCAAACGTCGTCGAACTGTTCGTGTAGATGGTTGTTGTCTTGCAAACGTCCCCATCTGTTGACTCAGGGATCGAGACGTGGCTGCACGATCCGTTACAGCGATGCGGATAAGATGCCTGTCATCTCGACTGTTAGTGATACGAGACCGTTGGGATCCAGCACGGTGTTCCGTATTACCCTCCTGAACCTACCGATTACATATTTTGCTAACAGTCATTGGGTATCGAGCAACGCGAAAAGCAATGTCGGGATACGATAAACCGCAATCGCGATACACTACAATCCGACCTTTATCAAAGTCGGAAACGTGATGATACGCAATTCTTCTCCTTACACGAGGCATCACAACAATGTTTCACCAGGCAACGCCGGTCAACTGCTGTTTGTGTATGAGAAATCGGATGGAAACTTTCCTCATATCAGCACGTTGTAGGTGTCGCTACTGGCACCAACCTTGTGTGAATGCTTTTAAAAGCTAATCATTTGCATATCACAGCATCTTCTTCCTGTCGATTAAATTTCTCGACTGTAGCACGTCATCTTCGTGGTGTAGCAATTTTAATGGCCAGTAGTGTATATGACGAAATTAACTTTCGAGTGATGTGTCACTGCCAAAAGACATAGCGCTATGACATTTGGACTTAACATTCAAAGAACTGCTACTCATATAAGACTGATACGCCACCTGGCAGAGTCTGAGGGACAGGCTACACGCATGCAGCAATTGAAGCCTGCCTCCCATGTGTCAGTTCCCTTGCAACGGAATACACTTCAAATGTGTCCCAGCTGAATGTTCCTGTATTTATACTGAAAACAGTACAGTCACGTAATAAAATGTACTGCTTCAGGCAAAGTGCATCATTATCATATGAAGAAAAAACTTTACCTCAGCTGACAAGGTATCTCGTTTGATTTTAGACCACTGCACTGTGCGTCTGTCCTAGGCATAACAGTCTTACACACTTTAGGATAATTCGCAGTTGAGTCTAAACCGTTAGCATGTATGAAACTACTGTACAGTATATACGGCAAATGGAGTGTTTGATATCAGTTAGTTCCACTTGACTTTCTACTGCAGTCATCACTCCAACGACTTCATGTAAAGCCAAAGGAAAAATCCATAGTAGAGATATCCTGCGACTACGCAAGCAGCGGGATAGAACACCCCCTTCCTGTCTCAAGATTGGGGTCTTCGTTGTTCAGGTGGGGTTCAGTAGCATAAATATCGAAGTATCTGTCTACTGTGCCAGCGTATCACGATTGAACACCAGATAACCTGCACTATTCTAGTCGTATGGCAGCAAATAGCGTCCTGTTACTTCATTCAGGAAACTCCCAGCCCACAAAATGAGAAAGAGAAATGGTGCTGGTGATTGGAGACGTGGGTGTGGTACAAAATCCTGCCCCAGGAAACACTTTTGCAATTATGCACAACTATAGAGGCATGACTCAGTATTTCTGCAAGGGACGTCCAGCGTCCTGTTGAGTCCATGCCAAGTCGAATTGCTTCACCACACTGGAGAAAAGGAGATTCGACACCATATTAGAAAGTATATGGACTTGCATATTGGTAGTTTTGTTTTGATGACTTTACATGTAATATCAGCTGCCCTCATGTGTCTGCCTGTTCAGGTAAGCTTATCCCGTGAAGTGTGCAGGGCCCCCTACCCCTCCTCCCCCTACCCAGCCCACCAACTACCACAACACAAGACGAAGTGGCACACACACACACAAAGTTGCTGAGCAGGAGTTTCCATGTACGTATCGCGCTACTGCAGTAGCTATACATTATGCAAGATGTACATTATGTAATAAATTTTTAATATTGTTTATGGTCAAACAAGTTTAATAATTTTTTAACATTGTTTATGTTCACTAGCACAAGAAAAGGTGTTCCATCGTGTACTTGACACGTCTAGGTGTCAACTCTCCTCTTTTTTTACTTTTTAAAGCAGCCTAAGTTCTTCTTGAGGGTTGACGATATCTCTATACCTAGTTTCATCGAAACTGGTTCAGAGACTTAGTCGTGAAATAGGTGACAGATATACTTTTCGCAAGTATTATAATATGGAAGTATGGATTAAACACATTGAGGATTGTTTTCATTATGTTGAATAGTATTATGATCATATCAATCAATAAAAGCATTTTCACAAATATGATACAGCTTTTAAAAGAGTAAATATTTTTCCTAATTCGCGTAATATTCTTTAAATCAGTTCATCCTTTATCGTGAAGAATTCCAACAGTTGCTGGTTCAGCCACGTTTAAAATCTTGACCATCCTTTAACTTGATTACGAGGTATACGTGAGATTGACAATATTTCTCGAATGTCGTTAGGCAGATCCCCCAAAATGCAGAATGGTGTGTTGGCTAATAGCCAGCATCTTGCTTTATCCGTCAGCACCCTTCCCGCTGTTCGACGTAATTTCATAAACCTTTCACGGGGAACATGTCGTAGACGATTAAGACACTATAACGTAGTTTCTAAAATACAGTGAAGCGCATGACGCGATGTTGTCTTTCAATAACCTTACGCATAAACGAATTATCACTGGTACCCGACAAAAGCAACGGAGATCCAGTCAATGTTTCTGATGGCTACACGAGAACCAATGAGAGATACGTAGGGATAAATGTGCGCTGTACTTTTTATTCCCTCAGCCAATGCGTCAGTTCGCAAAATTTCTCTGTTAATACCTCTCCATTATCGCTGGACAAATTAATTGAGCTGTCACTCACTTATTGGTGGTATGACATCCGCTCGCTGCCAGGTTTCCGCCGTACCTTTTAATGTTGTTTCCGGAGATTAGTTACCTTTAAACATGTGTCCTATCCAGCTGTATTATGGGCTGTACTTCCTGGGTTTATCTACGCCGGTACCTCGAACAGAAACGAAATAAATTTTAAAGCTTCAGTAAAAAACTTCACAATTCATTGAGCAATTATAAGTTGCTACGATAGGTGACTCTCTTTGTTATCTGAGACCATTCAATACATTTTGTTTTTAATCGGACGTATGACATCAGTCGAAACGATGTGCAGTGGATCCATCTAGCAGGAAATCCCTTCCTTACCTCTTCTGTATCAACGGGACAGGAATTCTAGTTAGGTTTGAGTCCCCAGACGTATGTGACAATATCGAACATTGCAAGTCCTTGATTTCCTCCAAACTGAAAACCGTGTTACTGACGCAGTTATCGTCAAAACATATCTCAAAATATAGTCGCAGGTGTGATGAGTATCGTTTACCTACAACGTTACAGATCTTAAGATAGTAATACACGTTATCCGCCACAAGCATAAGTAATACTACCAGTAGACCGAAACGTGAAGCTATAGGCTATGAACAGAACACTGAACATAATTCATGCACCCAGAACTGCAACACATCGTAAACGGTAGAGATGAACGCTTTTGGAACTTCCTCTCTCCCTTCCCTTCTTTGCTACCTGTTTCACTAAGTTATGTCGCTGTCTCTTTCTCCCTCGTAAACTCTCTCTCTCTTCTCTCTCTCTCTCTCTCTCTCTCTCTCTCACACACACACACACACACACACACACACACACACACACACATATGCTCCAGAACACACTCAACGGCCCAACAGTTTTCAAAAATAATGGTGCTAACATCCATACGACACCGAGGCGACAAGTTGTGTTACTAGAACTCACAGTACAGGGAAAGAACGAAATTATGCTCTTTATTATTCTATGATAGGAAATAAAACAGAATTGCGTATCTAGTCTACCTCACAAAATTCTTTCGTCAGTCAATTATGACCTGAGAAATGAGAAGTTTCAGAAAGAGCACGTCCGAAAAATTCTCATTAAAATATCTCAAAACCGAAGGGTGGCGGAGCACGAGGCTATTACAAAATGTTATAATGATCTCTGAGAACATAATTTGTCGTTGTTTAGGTTTTTAAGTTATAAATCATAGAAGCTCGATTTTCTTAAAAGGATAACCCATGAAAGGCTTAGCCATCTTACAAGACGCCGAGCAAAGTATCACCCTTGTTAATACATTGCACTGAAACCGAAGAAATCAGGGGTTTAAATTCATATTTGGACGTCTCGATTCGCATTTTTAGCTGTTTCCCTAAATTACTTCAGACTAGAGTTTGTACAATTATAATAAAAAAAGGCCACTTATCTCCATCATTAATCCCAGATCTCTACCTTTTCCACATCGACTTTCTGCTCCTCGACAGTGGTTTACACGTTGATGAGAAGTTGAAGCTTCATTTTCTTTCATTATTACCTCTAACAAGGTGATCTAATTTCTGGAAATGATAATGTCTAGAGAATCAGTTTGAATCAACTTTATTGTAAACTACCACTGGGAGATCATCTCTACTAGCAATAACTGTAAAATCGTTGTGTCTGTCTGTTTGAACAGTCTATTCTCCAAAACCATGAGACGAATTTTCATATTTAACTTGAACATAGCTTGACGGAACATACAGGATTTATTTCACCAAATTCAGATCACCATATAAAAAGATATTGTAATTTAGTGTTTTATCAAAAACTGTCATGTGTCTCTGTTTGTTTGAACAGGCTTCTCTCGGGAACTACTAGACGAGTTTTCATGGAGTTTTGACAGGTACCTTGAGCGTAGCTTGGGGGAGCTCAATGAAAATTCATCAACATCGAATCACAAAAAATATATATATCGTGATTTAAAGTTTCAGTATTCTGCTCAACTTCGTACCTCGAATGGAGATTAATAAAACCCTGTGCCCATAATCATGTGGTATAAATGGAGAAGATCTCTTAATTATTGACGACGCCTTTGGCATAATTGTTTTATTTATCTCCATTACATGATGTAATTTTAGTAAGTAACTAAAAGATTTTGTGCCTGTATTACTCTGGTAATTTCACTGTTACTTAAGCTTTAGTGTTTCTCATTTCCGATGCTAAGGCTTTGCTAATGAAAGTGTCTTCCTGTTCAGGATTTTTTACTTCTGATGTAGGTATATTTATATACACCGAAACCTTTGGTCAAAAATTTTAATAAATCTTTATCCTGCAACTGTTTTGGCTGTCATCCTTTATCGTGATTAAATGATGGTCACACACGTGAAGTGTACCAGATCAGTTTTTCACAACTCTTCAACGATGACTACGATTAACCAGCTCCTTTTGGAGAACGACTTGCGTTTCATGTGGACAGTGTATCACGTGTTTCCTAGGATTTTTTATTCGTGAGTAAACCGGTTTCATTACATTCTCGCTGCATTGATAGTAGCGCGCGTGACCGCTACGGTCGCAGGTTCGAATCCTGCCTCTGGCATGGATGTGTGTCAGATGATAAGTCCCACAGTGCTCAGAGCCATTTGGACCATTTTTTTGATAGTCGCGCTTAGCGTGTCTCTTTAGGCAGCGCTAAGTTCCAGGTTTCGTGACGGGAGGGCGGCCTGCTCGCTGGAGAGGAAATAAAAGGGTCAGCGCACATGCTGGATGAGGCGAGTGCCGATACAGACCAGGATGCCAGTGGAGGGAACGCCAAGTGAAGTTAGCAGCTAGGACAGGACAACACGTGAAGAGCGGCTTGCTGTTAGGTGTATGGGGAAGGCACGCCAGAGGAACACAAGACGATTGTCGCCGACTATGGTGTGTCTGAGAGCGATCGAGGAAGTCTGTGTGTACCTGTCTATTTCATGTTGCTCATCCTTGGGCGCACCAGCAAATGTGGACTTTAGTTTCAGAAACAGTGAGCATCCCTGTTAAACTGTCTCCGACTTTGTTGTATCTGGTTATCAATGATGTGTGGTGGTGAGCCGTTATGCTAAATGATGTTTCCATCATTCCGCCCTTGCCGGTAACTGTTGTTGTTGTGGTCTTCAGTCCTGAGACTGGTTTGATGCAGCTCTCCATGCTACTCTATCCTGTGCAAGCTTCTTCATCTCCCAGTACCTACTGCAACCTACATCCTTCTGAATCTGCTTAGTGTATTCATCTCTTGGTCTCCCTCTACGATTTTTACTCTCCACGCTGCCCTCCAATACTAAATTGGTGATCCCTTGATGCCTCAGAACATGTCCTACCAACCGATCCCTTCTTCTGGTCAAGTTGTGCCACAAACTTCTCTTCTCCCCAATCCTATTCAATACTTCCTCATTAGTTATGTGATCTACCCATCTAATCTTCAGCATTCTTCTGTAGCACCACATTTCGAAAGTTTTTATTCTCTTCTTGTCTAAACTATTTATCGTCCATGTTTCACTTCCATACATGGCTACACTCCATACAAATACTTTCAGAAATGACTTCCTGACACTTAAATCTATATTCGATGTTAACAAATTTCTCTTCTTCAGAAACGCTTTCCTTGCCATTGCCAGTCTCCATTTTATATCCTCTCTGCTTCGACCGTCATCAGTTATTTTGCTCCCCAAATAGCAAAACTCCTTTACTAGTTTAAGTGTCTCATTTCCTAATCTAATTCCCTCAGCATCACCTGACTTAATTCGACTACATTCCATTATCCTCGTTTTGTTTTTGTTGATGTTCATCTTACATCCTCCTTTCAAGACACTATCCATTCCGTTCAACTACTCTTCCAAGTCCTTTGCTGTCTCTGACAGAATTACAATGTCATCGGCGAACCTCAAAGTTTTTATTTCTTCTCCATGGATTTTAATATCTACTCCGAACTTTTCTTTTGTTTCCTTCACTGCTTGCTCAATATACAGATTGAATAACATCGGGGAGAGGCCACAACCCCGTCTCACTCCCTTCCCAACCACTGCTTCCCTTTCATGTCCCTCGACTCTTATAACTGCCATCTGGTTTCTGTACAAATTGTAAATAGCCTTTCTCTCCCTGTATTTTACCCCTGCCACCTTCAGAATTTGAAAGAGAGTTTTCCAGTCAACATTGTCAAAAGCTTTCTCTAAGTCTACAAATGCTAGAAACGTAGGTTTGCCCTTCCTTAATCTAGCATCTAAGATAAGTCGTAGGGTCAGTATTGCCTCACGTGTTCCAACATTTCTACGGAATCCAAACTGATCTTCCCCGAGGTCAGCTTCTACTAGTCTTTCCATTCGTCTGTAAAGAATTCGCGTTAGTATTTTGCAGCTGTGACTTATTAAACTGATAGTTCGGTAATTTTCACATCTGTCAACACCTGCTTTCTTTGGGATTGGAATTATTATATTCTTCTTGAAGTCTAAGAGTATTTCGCCTGTGTCACACATATTGCTCACCAGATGGTAGAGTTTTGTCAGGACTGGCTCTCCCAAGGCTGTCAGTAGTTCTAATAGAATGTTGTCTACTCCTGGACTCAGGTCTTTCAATGCTCTGTCAAACTCTTTACGCAGTTTCATATCTCCCATTTCATCTTCATCCACATCCTCTTCCATTTCCATAATATTGTCCTCGAGAACATCGCCCTTTTATAGACCCTCTATATACTCCTTCCGCCTTTCTGCTTTGCCTTCTTTGCTTAGAACTGGGTTTCCATCAGAGCTCTTGATATTCATACAAGTGGCTCTCTTTTCTCCAAAGGTCTCTTTACTTTTCCTATAGGCAGTACCTATCTTACCCCTAGTGAGGTAAGCCTCTACACCCTTACATTTGTCCTTTAGCCATCCCTGCTTAGCCATTTTGCACTTCCTGTCAATCTCATTTTTGAGACGTTTGTATTCCTTTTTGCCTGCTTCATTTACTGCATTTTTATATTTTCTCCTTTCATCAATTAAATTCAATATTTCATCTGTTACCCAAGGATTTCTACTAGCCCTCGTCTTTTTACCTACTTGATCCTCTGCTGCCTTCACTACTTCATCCCTCAAAGCTACCCATTCTTCTTCTATCGTATTTCTTTCCCCCATTCCTGTCAATTGTTCCCTTATGCTCTCCCTGAAACTCTGAACAACCTCTGGTTCTTTCAGTTTATCCAGGTCCCATCTCCTTAAATTCCCACCTTTTTGTAGTTTCTTCAGTTTTAATCTACAGTTCATAACCAATAGATTGTGGTCAGAGTCCACATCTGCCCCTGGAAATGTCTTTCAATTAAAAACCTGGTTCCTAAATCTCTGTCTTACCATTATATAATCTATCTGAAACCTGTCAGTATCTTCAGGCTTCTTCCATGTATACAGCCTTCGTTTATGATTCTTGAACCAAGTGTTAGCTATGATTAAGTTATGCTCTGTGCAAAATTCTACCAGGCGGCTTCCTCTTTCATTTCTTAGCCCCAATACATATTCACCTACTACGTTTCCTTCTCTCCCTTTTCCTACTACCGAATTCCAGTCACCCGTGACTATTAAATTTTCGTCACCCTTCACTATCTGAATAATTTCTTTTATTTCATCATACATTTCTTCAATTTCTTCGTCATCTGCAGAGCTAGTTGGCATAAAAACTTGTACTGCTGTAGTATCTATCTTGGCCACAATAATGCGTTCACTATGCTGTTTGTAGTAGCTTACCCGCATTCCTATTTTCCTATTCATTATTAAACCTACTCCTGCATTACCCCTATTTGATTTTGTGTTTATAACCCTGTAGTCTCCTGACCAGAAGTCTTGTTCCTCCTGCCACCGAGCTTCACTAATTCCCACTATATCTAACTTTAACTTATCCATTTCCTTTTTTAAATTTTCTAACCTACCTGCCCGATTAAGTGATCTGACATTCCACGCTACGATCCGTAGAACGCCAGTTTTCTTTCTCCTGATAACGACATCCTCTTGAGTAGTCCCCGCCCGGAGATCCGAATGGGGGACTATTTTACCTCCGGAATATTTTACCCAAGAGGACGCCATCATCATTTAATCATACAGTAAAGCTGCATGCCCTCGGGAAAAATTACGGCCGTAGTTTCCCCTTGCTTTCAGCCGTTCGCAGTACCAGCACAGCAAGGCCGTTTTGGTTATTGTTACAGGGCCAGATCAGTCAATCATCCAGACTGTTGCCCTTGCAACTACTGAAAAGGCTGCTGCCCCTCTTCAGGAACCACACGTTTGTCTGGCCTCTCAACAGATACCCCTCCGTTGTGGTTGCACCCACGGTACGGCCATCTGTATCGCTGAGGCACGCAAGCCTCCCCACCAACGGCAAGGTCCATGGTTCATGGGGGGAGGTCCCGTAACTAATGTGTGCTAAACTGAGGGTACGAACGAGTTAGGCTTATTAATGGTTAAGATTTCTATAGGCGGTTATTTCACGACGACCATTCACTGCCTTTGTTCCTTAAGTCTTTAAAGATGCAGCGCTTCTCACCGGATGACTGAATTCTGTGTTGAGTTATTCAAAGAAGGTTAATGGTAGTTGTATGGCAAGTTACCTGCCGGTTATCAGTTTAATTACGTTGTACATTTTGTGCCGTAAATGATTGTGTCCTTTGGGGTATTCAGTACTCATGTTTTCTAAAGGCAAGGGGTCGCCGATAGCAAAATTAACTGTTCAACATTTCAATAGTTGTACTCTTATAATTAAAGTTCTCATTCAAGACAAAGGCAAAGCGCCGGCCATTAGTAAATGTAACTGTGCCGTAACTTTCACCGTGCACTAATGGTCTACGTTAACTATAGTTGTTGGATAAAAGACAAGGCTGTGGGAGCAATATGGCTGTGTGTTCCAGCCTCGTGCCTTTGAAGAGTATTATCAGCCTTGAAACTGATTGATGTTTGTCAGTTTTAGAATGTGCATCTCTGTCGTCAACATCTCCAGTGCTCATACTGAACAAACTATGTAACCGGCAGTTCACAATAAAATTAAATTAACGTTATGCCTTTCTCACTTGTTTGACTCTTTCTATCCATGTCCCGTTCCCAGCCCATTAGGTATAGACACGTTTCTATATGTCTTTTATACATTCACAGCGCCAGGTTTGCACCTGGTGGTCAAAACTGGAACTAATTTTTTTCGGCATTGATCAAAATGTGTGTAATTCCTGAGGGAGCAAACTGCTGAGGTCATCGGTCCCTAGACTTACACACTACTCAAAGTACCTTACGCTAAGAACAACACACACAAGCATACCCGAGGGAGGACTCGAACCTTCGGCGGGAGAGGCCGCGCAATCCGTTACATGGCGCCTTTAGCCGCGCAGCGACTCCGCGCGGCCAGCAATCATCAGTTAAGCCTTAATACATTAGAATATCTACCAAGTTTCGCTACCATACGGCACTTGCAGCCCATACTGGACCTCTGTGAGTATCTGCACTTTAATTACAGCCACTCGGTATTAATAGGAATAGTAAAACAGTCGCTGCTGGATTTTAGGTTATTCGTCATGTTTTACTGTCCCTGTTTCTATATTTCGATGAAACTCCCATCACACTAGACTGATCTGGGACTACTGTATGGAATGGGAACGAAAAATTCTTCTTTGGTAACACGAAACAATCGACACTTTCTGTCGAAAGTGGTGGTCGCATGAGAGACGTAATGACCTGTATTTGTCTGGGCTGACTCCAGCTACACATTGAAAAATCAAAACTGCAGATACATGCAGAGATACAGAGACCTGTTATGTGTGTTTATACCAAAATATGAAGTTTTAAAGTTGATTATGACTTGTCGTTTTCTCTAGATGTATGCTGTTTCCCCTTTACGTAATGAAGAGCATTTATTGCTAGCATATACGCAATAATTGTGCTGAGAAATACAACTTTTTGTTGTATTTGCTTTTATGGACTCCTGGATCCCCATGTCATGTTATCACATTTCAGCATGATTCTTGTTCCACTAAAACAAGCTCGTAAACTTAGTACACAATACTACTGTAATATGTGTCGATAAAGGATGGTTTAAATAGTCTTAGGACTAGTAGAGGAAATACTCTGCTGACATTAACACTGCAATCTCATGAAGATAAAAAGCAACAAAGATCAAATTTGTGTGCTTGGACATACAAATGATTAGCATTTCAGGGCAGTCGCATGAAGTAGATAGTAGATTTATGTAAGGGAAGATTACGTAGCGAATTTCTCTCGAAGAAATCTCCTTTGAAGGTTGTTTGTCTGTGAGAATACCTGGCTACGCCTTTGTAGGAAGAAGAAACGTCTACGTGTCTGAATTCGGCAGGATCGTGGCATATCTGGTCTGCAGTTTATCGTTCCACGATGTAGCGGCTCACATTGGTCCGGATCCCAAGACTGGTTTGCGAATACTGGATCAACAGGTCCAAGAGGGCCTTACTCAACACCCTGCGGGACCTCAACGGCCTCACACGACTTGACACCGAGACGACAAACATATCAAATTAATAAATTTCTTGATCAGAATATTTTTAATCGTTGGTTAAATAAGCGTATTAATATATTGGTTCATAATTATTGTATTATGCTTGTAAAGCGTCACTAGTACTTTTTTAAGACGGCGCTAGTTGATAGTTTATGGGTACAATAAAGTATACAATCTGACAATGCACAGTAATCCGCGCTTCATTCATAGGTCAGAGTAAGACATTAGAAACCATCTTCTCTGGGACTTTGTTGAAAGAAAGTCACAATGTTGAATGAAGGAATGAAGAGTAATATGGGATTGTTGGCCCTAAAAAATGGAACACTAGCATAACAAATAAGATATTTTACGTATTTTTTGTATACAGTCTAGAAGGAAGAATACATGATTGACTCAATTTTCTCATTTAGAGAAGATCTAAGGAATGATCTCTATTACCTGTTAAAAATATTGAACAGCCTAGATAGCATAAATATTTCTTTATTTACCACAATCGATTTCGACAGACTTTGCTGTCATCTTCAGGTCTGTGATAAAGTGCATATACATGGAATATGTTTAGTTATAACAAAATATTTTATAATTTTCTGCTTTTTGTCCGCATGACATCTTGCCATGAAGCATAATAAAAAGATTTTTTAAGGTATGTAAATGTACAGTTCCAGTTTCGTCTCTTGTAATTTCAAACTAAAACTTTTATCTCAAATATGATGTCTTTAACTTATGTTATGAGATATATTCCAGGTATATGCAGTTTGTTACAGACCTGAAGATGACAACAGAGCGTGTCGAAACCGGTTGTACTGAATAAAGAAAAGTTTCTGCGCTGTGTCCTGTTGAAAGCTTTTAGCAAGTTTTTAAATTTGTTAGTTATGGGCGGTATACAGGGTGCGCAAAATTAATAGACAGAGTTACAACATCTGTCAGGAGCAAGCGCTCTAATCTGGGCATCGAGTCGAACTGAGACTAAAGGACAGTGTTGTACATATTTTTCATCAACCTCAAGCCAAGTTAAACTAGGCCAGTGCTCTATGTAGCAATCAGAGTGACAAATAGGCAGAGAGCCAATACTGCAAGTAATATGGCACACCACAGACGCTATTGCTTTACCTTGCTCAAGCGAGAAGACTGAATCGTTCATTCAGCTATATGGCCTCA
The DNA here is from genome assembly GCF_021461395.2 of Schistocerca americana. NCBI lineage: Eukaryota > Metazoa > Arthropoda > Insecta > Orthoptera > Acrididae > Schistocerca > Schistocerca americana. The sequence goes on from NC_060121.1 coordinate 454,315,371, forward strand.
CTGAGGAGGGAATATAACGTCATTCTGACTGCACAGCACGATGCCGCGAGAACGACCAGATGTGCCTTAAGAACACCTATCAGGCCTCCGACACGGCGGAAAAGCCACTGTTGTGACACAGAGATTCAGCGAAGAATTCCCATGAGTCCAGAAAGAGGACAGACGTAGTCATCTTCAGCCAAACATAACGTCATTGCCTCGGACAGTAATAAATACTTAGGCTTCCAAGTCCATATTCTGTTCAGTTACAGAGTGTCAGCTAGCATTGTGACGTGCTGCCTATCATTTGCCATATAATTTCTACCTTAAAGGCTGCTGCCCGGTCTGCCGAACCCGGTCCCGTCATCCACTACTTCTACCTCTGCTTTGAAGAGCTGAACTGATGGCATTTGATACACCGTCAACCTGTCCCTGTATGTGGTAGGCGTTCTAAAGTCTGCTGCCCCTGACTTCACCGTTTGGACAGAACCAGGACACATGGCCTGCCTCTGGCAGAAAGGCATCCTGTAACTCTGCACTACCATACACACCAAGTGCAGACTTGCTGGACTTTACCTGAGCATATCCTGTTGTCCACAAGAGATCGCTAGTAACAATCAGTGGTGATCGATAGCACTGTAGCACGATATCGCATGCAGTGGAGATGATGATGCAGTTGTAACGCTTAACTCGAATACACATATGTCTTGCTAATGCTATTTCTTTATTGCCTTCACCACTGTACTTCATACTATGCTAGCCTGCAACTATAAGAGTCTCAGCTAGTCCCTTACAGCAGACAGAGGCACGACATTTCATACTTCTTCCATTCTACGCCAGAATATGTCAGTTATAGTGGCTAAGTAGTGGAACGTCACTGTATCGAAATGTGTCAGGACAGCACATGAAACATTTGGTCATGTGTTATCTTGTTGAAAGGTAATGTTGTGGAGAGCTTGAAGAGAGGGACAGCCTGGGTCTTAACAATGCCTGCGTCTCTGATTGTCGTCTATGAGAACTAGAGTTGGCCGGCACACCATTCTATCACGCCACTTGCTTGGCTTGTATGACGATGAGAAATGCAGCTTGATGTAGCTCGGCATCTTCCTCACGCATGGATACATCCACAGCGAAACTATGCTCAGATCTGCAACACGACACGATGCCACTTCAGCGCACATTTTTATCATTGCCGCATCGTTGTTGGTGTACTTTTCTCCTCTGCTATTGTGCGAAGTGAACGGGACAATGGTCGCCTTGCTAACAGTTCGTGGTACTTCTGATGTTGTCGCAATGTCCGAGGTCGAACGAACGATGTGTCAGTTCCCTCGGGCATTAGGTGTGTGTGTCGCTGATACCCTGCGTGGCATTAAGTACTACCATTCTGAATCCACAGATTCCTTATATCACACAGCCGTCGTGGGATGTCGACCTTTGCGAGCATCAGTAACGCCAACCGATAAGATGCAGGCCATTATTCTGTCGCTGCTGAAATTTGACATGTGCTGGTAGAGGTTTCCCCATCTTATCGGAACATAACTCGATCTTCTCAAAAAAATGCAACAACATTAAAACGCGATCTGTGAATAAGAAACGCGCTTCTCTTGTGTAAAAATGTATGGGGTGTCGCTCCTTCCTACACTGAAGAGCCAAAGAAACTTGTACACCTACCTAATATCGTGTAGGGCCCCCGCGAGCAAGCAGAAGCGCCGCAGCACGAGGTGGCATGCACTCGACTAATGTCTGAAGTAGTTCTGGAGGGAACTGGCACCATGAATGTTTGCAGGGATATGCATAAAACCGTAAGAGAACGACGGTGTGGAGGTCTCTTCTGAACAGCACGTTGCAAGGCATCCCAAATACGGTCAATACTGTTCATGTCTGGGAGTTTGGCGGGCAGCGGAAGTGTTTAAACTCAGAAGAGTGTTCCTGGAGCCACTCTGCAGAACTTCTGGACGTATGGGGTGTCGCATTGTCCTGCTGGAATTACCTAAGTCCGTCGGCATGCACAATGGGCACGAATGAATGCAAGTGATCAGACAGGATGTCTGAAGTACGTACGTGTCACCTGCCAGAGTAGTATACAGGCGTATCAGGGGTTACATATCACTTCAACTGCGCACGCCCCACGCCATTACAGAGCCTCCATCAGCTTGAACAATCCCCTGATAACACGCAGGGTCCATGTATTCATGAGGTTGTCTCCATGTGCATCCGCTCTATACAATTTGAGACGAGACTCGTTACATCAGGCAGTATGTTTCCAGTCATCAACAGTCCAATGTCGATGTTGAAGGACACAGGCGAGGCGTAAAGCTTTGTGTCGTGCAGTCAGCAAGGGTACACGAGAGTGCCTTAGGCTCCCAAAGCTCATATCGATGATGTTTCGTTGAATGGTTCGCACTCTGACACTTGCTGATGGTCCAACATTGAAATCTGCAGCATTTTGCGGAAGGGTCGCACTTCTGTCACGTTGAACAATTCTCTTTGGTCGTCGTTGGTCCCGTTCTTGCAGAATATTTTCTCCGCCCCAGCGATGTCAGAGATTTTATGTTTTACCGAATTCTGATATTCACGGTACGCTCGTGAAATGGTAGCACGGGAAAATCCCCACTTCATCGCTACCTCCGAGATGTGTGCCATCACTCGTGCGCTATAACATCATTTTCAAACAAGGTTAAATCCTGATAACTTGCTGCTGTAGCAACAGTAACCGATCTAATAACTGCGCCAGACACTTGTTGTCTTATATAGGCGTGGTCGACCGCAGCGTCGTACTCTGACTGTTAACATATCTCTGTATTTGAATATGCATGCCTATACCAGTTTCTTTGGAGGTTCAGTGTATTTTGAATGGCTGCTCTGAAGTGCTAATCTATAGAATGTCAAACAATATGTAGTGCATTTCACGCCATTTTGGCGTTTTTTTTCATGCTGTCTTAATGGGATTGCAGTTTTAATGAACAGTGGCGTGTATTGTGTCCTCGACTTAATGAGCGCGGCGAAGGTGGTATCGAGCGCCGGCCAGCCCTCTAGCATGCTGTCCCAGTGGCGGAGCGTGGCGTGAGCGATGCTTGTCGCCGTCCGACCTCTGCTCGCAGCAAGAATTATTTTCGTGGTCCGCTGCGACTAAGGGCGCCGATAGCGGGGGCCGAGGCGCTCGGACGGAAAGCCGCGTCACGCCAGCCGCGACCGCCCAAATCCTGATCCTGATCCTTTCCTTTCAAGGGCGCAGGACTGGCCCAGGATCCCAAGTCCCACAGCGAGAATATATTCTGGTGGACTGAACAGTCTAAGCTACACTGCCGTGACTGGTGAAGGCAACTGGAAAACGGGACCCAACTTACCACGGAATCAGCGACGTGCAAAAGGCAATTCCGTAGCAAGAAGCGTATGTTTAAATCCAGACCGATGAAAAGATTCAAATCAACATGAATATAGTTGACCTTTGAGAACTGAATCGAACCATGATTCCTAGCATTGCTATCCATATCGACTCCTCGCAAAATGTGGTACATCTTCCACTTGCGTCGAAATTGTCAGCCAACTCTTCACAGCACATCCTCGACAAATTTTTTCAAATGTTCAATTGTGTGTGAAATCTTATGGGACTTAACTGCTAAGGTCATCAGTCCCTAAGCTTACACACTACTTAACTTAAATTATCCTAAGGCCAAACACATACACCCATGCCCGAAGGAGGACTCGAACCTCCACCGGGACCAGCTGCACAGTCCGTGACTGCAGCGCCCCAGACCGCTCGGCTAATCCCGCGCGGCGACAAATTTTTTCCCACATGTACAATTCTTTCACATGCACTAAGATACTTTTTTCTTCTCTGATCTTTCGATTACCACGTTAAATTTTCGTACATATCTTGCGAGATCAAGAATGATTTCGTTGTTCTCTTATTAGTTTTGGGACACTATGTGATCAAAAGTATGCGCCACCACCAACAACATACGTTTTTCATATTAGGTGCTTTGTGCTGCCACCTACTGCCAGGCACTCTATATCGGCGACCTCAGTCGTCATTAGACATCGTGAGAGAGCAGAATGGCGCGCTCCGTGGAACTCACGGACTTCGAACGTGGTCAGATGATTTGGTGTCGTTCGTGTCATACGTCTGTACGCGAGATTTACACAATCCGAAATATCCATAGGTCCACTGTTTCCTATGTGGTAGTGTAGTGGAAACGTGAAGGGACACGTAAAGCACAAAAGCGTACAGGCCGACCTCGTCTGTTAACTGACAAGACCGCCGACAGTTGAAGAGAGCCGTAATGCGTAATAGGCATACATCTATCCAGACCATCACACAGGAATTCCAAACTGCGACCGGATCCGCTGCAAGTACTATGACAGTTGGACGGGAGGTGAGAAAACTTGGATTTCATGGACGAGCGGCTGGTCATAAGCCACTCATCATGCCGGTAAATGCCAAGTGACGCCTCGCTTGGTGTAAGAAGTGTAAACATTGTACGATTGAACAGTGAGAATACGTTTTGTGGCGTGAGGAATCACGGTACACAATGTGTGGGTATGGTGAAAGCCCGGCGAACGTCACCTGCCAGCGTGTGTAGTGCCAACAGTAAAATTCGGAAGCGGTGGTGTTACGGTGTGGTCGTGTTTTTCATGGAGGGGCCTTGCACCCCTTGTTGTTTTACGGGCACTACTACAGCACAGGCCTACACTGATGTTTTAAGCACCTTCTTGCTTCCCACTGTTGAAGGGCAATTCGGGGATGGCGACTGCATCTTTCAGTACGATCGAGCACCTGTTCATAATGCACGGCTTGTGGCGGAGTGGTTACAAGACAACAACATCCCTGTAATGGACTGACCATCATAGAGTCCTGACCTGAATGCTACAGAACACCTTTGGGATGTTTCGGAACGCCGACTTCGTGCCAGGCCTCAGCGACCGACATCGATACCTCTCCTCAGAGCAGCACTCCGTGAAGAATGGGCTGCCGTTCCCCAAAAAACCTTCCAGCACCTGATTGAGCGTATGCCTGCGAGAGTGGAAGCTGTCATCAAGGCTAAGGGTGGGTCAACACCATACTGAATTCCAGCATTACCGATGGAGGGCGTCACGAACTTGTAAGTCATTTTCAGCCAGGTGTCCGAATACTTTTGATGCCATAGTGTATTTCTGTATTTCTTGGTTTACCTGACCTTTTAATTTTAAATATCGTCTTGTAGCCTCAGATTCAGATCCGCCGTATACTACAGAACGAATAAATGCAGAAACTTCTTAACTCCATTCGCCTCGTTTTGTATAAATTTGCGGTGATCGGACGTGTGTAAGGGATGGTCAACAGAGAGAACGTGCTCCGTTACTGAATGAATCTGACTGTGCTAACTTATATGAAAACTTGTCTTATTACGAATACTAAAGTTCCCAAATCTTAAGCGATAAATATACTGCTTTGAACGGATAACAGTATGGATAATTTTAATTTCTTTTTTTGATTTTTCTCACGTAACACTCTTTGCAACAATGTTAAGACCCAACCATGCTCATATTAACAGTCAAATTTATTACACTTTCATGCTGAAATTTCTAGTGTTGCTTTTCCGAATTAACCTTTCACGGTAGCATTTTTTCACCATTAAAATAATAATACGTTTCACCCAAATATTATCCTACCAATTGACGTGATACTTCTAAACCCGTAATTCATTCCTTTAGCAAACTGTTCAAATAATTTAGAAGCGACGCAACTACTCGCGGCCATTCCGCACGAAACACGAACATCGACTCTCCTCGCGTGCTGACGCGTGACTGGTAGTGCTTGGGCATTGTTGAACGTAAAACAGCAAGGCAATGACCCTGCTCGACAAAAACCGTGTCGCTTCTAAACTTTCAGAGTACACGCGGGCGGCACAATTTTCTGTACTACTGTCGATAGTAGTACCTTATACACACGTAAATACTTGATGTCAGTATTCTGAAGAAAATTTTCTGCAACTGCGTCAGAATGTTCTGATGTATCGGTTGTTTGGGTCCTACTGTGCTATTTAATTTCACGGATACCAGTATTCTTTCCCTTTTCCCCCAAATGTGTTTAACAAGTTCGTTCGTTTCTTTCGATTACTCTTAACCGTTTTCGTATTTAAATTGGTTATATCTTACCACCATTCTATGCTAAGGAAGTTGCATTCCATATTTCTTTGGCTTCAGAATTATCTAGTGAAATGACTGCCCTAATTAGACTGAATTTAAGGATAAACTGTAAATCGTCTGTGTTATCTGCCAGCTTCAGAACTCATATCTGGCTCATTTGTTAATGTGATCTTCTGCTGTGTCGAACTCCAAGTTCGTTTGATTGATTGTTTATCCGAAGTAACAAAGAAAAACTGCTTTCGGGCTGCAGCTAAACACGAAAGTTCGGAATCACGTAGCTAGAATGCAGAACACCGTACATTTATTATTGTATATCGACAGGGCGAAGCGCTGTACTAGGTAATGGATTCAGTGCTGACCGTGATAGCGATATCTTGACTTGAGACTACATCAGGCATTTATCTAAAAAATCTCCATAGAAGCACAAATTCTTTGCATAATAAAAAACTTCATTCAAGGAAGCGTTTAAACGAAACGACAACATTCAAGCTAAACTTCGCTAACTGGGTTTATATTACGACCTACTTCACAAGGCTTCTTATTCGGCTACCTCCCAACCTTATGAACAGCAAAGTACAGAGACTTACTCCAAGAATTGCCGTGTGTAGACAGAAACCGTAATAAAACCTTGATCCTTGCTAGCTTGTAGGTATGCTTTTGATCTACAGCTACTTAGTCGCCAGTTTTGAAGCTTCATGGTATTCCACACACAGTTCAGTAACGCAGTCTTCGTTAGAGCTACGCTTTTAAATAGATCCTTGTCCACGATTTAATACATGTCGGCGACAACAAAATTTTTGGAGTCAGATGTAGCTTCTACGTGAAACCATGATGTTTATCATAAATATTCCTAGTGATAGTTACAGTTGCATTCTACACTGATGCGCCAAAGAAACTGCCATAGGCATGCGTATTCAAATACACAGAGATATGCAAACAGGCAGAATACGACGCTGCGGTCGGCGACGCCTATATAAGACAACAAGTGTCTGGCGCAGCTAATGGCAGGTTACCAAGATTTAAATGAATCTGAACGTTGTGTTACAGTCAGCGCACGAGCGATGGGACACGGAATCTCTGAGGCAGCGGCGAAGTACAGATTTTCCCGTACGACCATTTCACAAATGTACGGTGAATATCAGGAATCCGGTAAAGCATAAAATATCCAACATCGCTTCGGCCGGAAAAAGATCCTGCAAGAACGAGGCCAACGACTACTGGTCCGCAAACTGCTGCACATTTCAATGTTTGGCCGTCAACAGGGGTCAGCGTGTGAACCATTCAACGAAACATCATCGATATGGCCTTTTGTAGCCGAAGGTCCACTCGTGTATCCTTGATGACTGCATGACACAAAACTTTATGCCTCGCCTGGGCCCGTAAATACCAACATTGGTCTGTTGATGACTGAAAATGTGTTGCCTGGTAGGAAGGCTTGGTTGAAATGGCTCTGAGCACTATGCGACTTAACTTCTGAGGTCATCAGTCGCCTAGAACTTAGAACTAATGAAACCTAACTAACCTAAGGACATTACACACATCCATGCCCGAGGCAGGATTCGAACCTGCGACCGTAGCGGTCGCTCGGTTCCAGACTGTAGCGCCTAGAATCGCACGGCCACTTCGGCCGGCGCCTGGTCGGATGAGAGTTGTTTCAGTATAACCAGCGGATGAACTTGTACGGGTATGGAGACAACCTCATGAATCCATGGATCCTGCATATCAGCAAGGAACTGTTTAAGCTGCTGGAGGCTCTGTAATGTTGTGGGGCGTGTGCAGTTGGAGTGATTTGGGACCCCTGATAAGTCTAGATACGACTCTGACAGGTGACACGTAAGTATCCTGTCTGATCACCTGCATCCATTCATGTCCATTGGGTAATCCCAGCAGGGCAATGCGGTACCCTACATGTCCAGAATTGCTGCAGAGTGACTCCAGGAACACTCTTCTGAGTTTAAACACTCCGCCGGCCACAAGACTTCCCAAACATGAACATTATTGAAACTTCCTGGCAGATTAAAACTGTGTGCCCGACCGAGACTCGAACTCGGGACCTTTGCCTTTCGCGGGCAAGTGCTCTACCATCTGAGCTACCAAAGCACGACTCACGCCCGGTCCTCACAGCCTTACTTCTGCCAGTATCTCGTCTCCTACCTTCCAAACTTTAGAGAAGCTCTTCTGCGAACCTTGCAGAACTGCCACTCCTGAAAGAAAGGATACTGCGGAGACATGGCTTAGCCACAGCCTGGGGGATGTTTCCAGAATGAGATTTTCACTCTGCAGCGGAGTGTGCGCTGATATGAAACTTCCTGGCAGATTAAAACTGTGTGCCCGACCGAGACTCGAACTCGGGACCTTTGCCTTTCGCGGGCAAGTGCTCTACCATCTGAGCTACCAAAGCACGACTCACGCCCGGTCCTCACAGCCTTACTTCTGCCAGTATCTCGTCTCCTACCTTCCAAACTTTAGAGAAGCTCTTCTGCGAACCTTGCAGAACTGCCACTCCTGAAAGAAAGGATACTGCGGAGACATGGCTTAGCCACAGCCTGGGGGATGTTTCCAGAATGAGATTTTCACTCTGCAGCGGAGTGTGCGCTGATATGAAACTTCCTGGCAGATTAAAACTGTGTGCCCGACCGAGACTCGAACTCGGGACCTTTGCCTTTAGCGGGCAAGTGCTCTACCATCTGAGCTACCAAAGCACGACTCACGCCCGGTCCTCATAGCCTTACTTCTGCCAGCCAGTAAGGCTGTGAGGACCGGGCGTGAGTCGTGCTTTGGTAGCTCAGATGGTAGAGCACTTGCCCGCGAAAGGCAAAGGTCCCGAGTTCGAGTCTCGGTCGGGCACACAGTTTTAATCTGCCAGGAAGTTTCATATCAGCGCACACTCCGCTGCAGAGTGAAAATCTCATTCATGAACATTATTGAGCACATCTGGGATCCCTTGCAGCGTGCTGTGCTCCACCCTGTGGCACTCTTACGGATTTATGGAGAGCCCTGCTGGATTGATGGTGTCTATTCGCTCCAACACTACTTCTGACATTATTCGAGTCCATGCCACTTCGTGTTCCGGCACTTCTGCGTGCTCGCGGGGGCCCTATGTGCTACTAAGCCTGTGTACCAGTTTCTTTGGCTCTTCAGTGTATATCGTTCCCAAGAGTCATAGCTAACGCTAATTTTGTAATAATTTGCTTTTGTGGTCTTGAGGCGTACTAAGCTCTTACGAATTCCACATAATACGTCAAGGTCTAGAGCAAAATATATTAGTACACTTCCACAGAATCTCCAGCTCGTTTCTTTAATTAACAGCACTTTGTCTTTGAAATTCTTTTACTAATTTCCCTTCGGTAAGAACATACCGGAGGTAAATGTGTATCTATTTGCGGTACTATTAGAAAGTAACTCCGTCTGCTCGGCCCGGAGGGCCCAACTGTACAGACCGATCGCTGTTTCACCCTTAGCCGATAGGCGTTACTGGATGCGGATATGGAAGGGACATGTGGTCAGTACACCGCTCTTCCGGCTGTTGTCAGTTTTCCTGACTGTAGCCGCTACTCTCAATTAGGTAGCTCCTCAAAAGGGGGTGAGTGCGCCCCGCTTGCTAACAGCGCTTGGCAGCCCCTGACGGTTACGCATCCAAGTGCTAGCCAAATCCGACAGCGTTTAATTTAGGTGATCTGACGGAAATCCGTGTTACCTCTGCGGCAGTGCCGTTGACGACGATTAGGTAGAAAATTAGTCGTTTATACACTGTAGTTGGGAAACGTCGTCACGAGGTACAGCGTTCCGAAACGTGAACGCAACATATTTCACAGAACTTACTGTGAAAATGAGACCTTAAGTTATTTTATAAAGTCCTCGTCATAATTATAAGCACGTTTCGGTGATAGGACAGGATCCAAAGTAAAAGAAGGATGAAATGTTAGAGATTAACTCTCTGTAGAAGACGATGTCGTTACAGGTGAAGGATAGCCTCAGAGAACAGACAACATATTCGCCTTAAAAAAACCACTGAAAAATTAAACCTGGATGGCCCTCCAAGGAAGTGAACGCCATTTCTCCCGAATTCGACTAGGTGGTAGCACTCTAAGCGCAGAAGTGATACGCAGTGTGGAACTAAGCAATATAGGTGTTTGAGCTGGACCCGATGATCTGGCGGGGTATAACGCGTGCATGGAATCCGAAAGGTCGCGAGTTTGAATCCAGGCCAGACCTCGGAATATTTCAGTTGTAAAACAGCTGTTGATAGTGTGAATATTCGGCAGGAATGACACATGGTTCGGATTCGACGTGAAACTAAAAATAACGTAGCATTGCTGAGGTAAGTCATAGACGTGCAAGTCGCCGAAGCGGCTTCCAATTAAATTATTTGCCTCCGAATGTTGAAACACATGGAATTATTGTTATACAACTAAGAATAAGTGATGTAGACACTGGAAGAATAATACTGAACTTTGAGTGAGAATTATAAAAAGAGGAATAAAACAAACAAATTAGCTAATTACATTGATGTGACAAAGGACATGAGATAGCGACGTGATGGTATACAGATGATGACAGTATCGAGTACACAAGGTATAGAAGGGCAGTCCACTGGCGGTGCTGGCATGTGTCTACAAGTTATAGAAGGGCAGTCCACTGGCGGTGCTGGCATGTGTATACAAGGTATAGAAGGGCAGTCCACTGGCGGTGCTGGCATGTGTATACAAGGTATAGAAGGGCAGTCCACTGGCGGTGCTGGCATGTGTATACAAGTTATAGGCTCAAATGGCTCTGAGCACTATGGGACTCAACTGCTGAGGTCATAAGTCCCCTAGAACTTAGAACTACTTAAACCTAACTAACCTAAGGACATCACAAACATCCATGCCTGAGGCAGGATTCGAACCTGCGACCGTAGCGGTCGCGCTGTTCCAGACTGTAGCGCCTAGAACCGCTCGGCCACACCGGCCGGCATACAAGTTATAGAAAGGCAGTCCACTGGCGGTGCTGGCATGTGTATACAAGGTATAGAAGGGCAGTCCACTGGCGGTGCTGGCATGTGTATACAAGTTATTCGTCTAAAAGGGTTTCCGACGTGAACATGGCCACATGACGGGAATTAACAGACTTCGAAAGCGGAATGGTAGTTGGAGCTAGACGCATGGAACGTTCTGTTTCGCAAATTGTATGGAAATTCAATATTCCGAAATCCACTGTGTCAAGAATGTCCCGAGAATACAAAATTTCGGGCATTACCACTCACCACGGACAACACAGTTGCCGACGCCCTTCACTTAACGACCGAGGTAGCAGTGTTTGCTTAGAGTTATCAGTGCTAACAGACAAGCAACCCTGTGTGAAATAATAGCAGAAATCAATGTGGGACGTACGACGAACGTATCTGTTAGGACAGTGCGGTGAAATTAGGCGTTAATGGGCTATGGCACCATACGACAGATGAGAGTGTCTTTGCTAACGTCGTGACCTCGTCTGCAGCTCCTCTCCTGAACTCGTGACTATATCGGTTGGGCACTAGACACATGGAAAATGGTTGCCTGGTCAGATGAGTCTAGATTTAAGTTGGTAAGAGCTGATGGAACGGTTCGTGTGACGCAGACCTCACGAAGCCGTGGTCCCTCATTGTCAATAAGCCGCTGTGCAAGTTGGTGGTGGCTCAATAACGGTATGGGCTATGTTTTCATTAAATGGACTGGGTTTTCTGGTCCAACTAAACCGATAATTGACTGGAAATGTTTATGTGCGTCTGCCTGGAGACCATTTGCAGCCATTCACGAACTTTATGTTTCCAAACAACGATGGAATTTTTATGGATGACAATGCGCCATGTTACCGGACCACAATGGTTCGCGATTGGCTTGAAGAACATTCTGGACATTTGGTGTGGATGGTTTGGTCGTGCAGATCCCCCGACGTGAATCCCACAGCACATTTTTGGGACGTATTCAAGAGGTCAGTTCATGCACAAAATCCTGTACCAGCAACACTTTCGCTGTCATGGATGGCTGCAGAAGCAGCATGACTCAATGTATCTGCAGAGGATTTCCAGCGATTTGTTGAGTCCACGCCACGTCGAGTTGCAGCCGTACGCCGGGCAAAAGAAGATCCGACACGATCTTAGGAGGTATCCCATGACTTTTGTTACCCCAGTGTATGAAGCTGAGGGGATATAGCGAAAATGTACGAATAGTTCTCCCATTGAAGATTTTTAGCTGTCACTTTCCCTTCCACAGCTGCTTCATCAACATGAACTTTTATTTTTTTAGGGTATCAGCTTTTTGAATAATTTAATGCATGATTTACTCTCCTGTGGCAAGCTGTTCAGGGTCAAGGACATATCCAGTGACGGAAACTGCCCCATCCCCCAGAAAAAAAAAAATCTACGCAAACCGAACTGCATCCTACCCCGGCAAATAGACAGACATATTACCTAGACCAGTTTGGCGTGAAATCTCAACATTATATCGTCGTTCTCCGCGAAACTAATATGAGCTGCCGACCACTACACCCGTCCCCTTCGCCCCCTCTCGTGTTTAGACTGGCACTTAGAAACAACCTCCAGTTTCAGTCTCTGTCTTTCCCACAACGTTTACCCTGTGCTGATCTCTCTTTAATGCCATGGAAGTTACTCCCTAATACCTTCACTCGTGCCATGTAATCCTGACGTATCTCCTACACAGTGTTTCCCACATATTCTTTTCCTCGTCAAATCTACGGGGAATCACCCCATTTATTATTTCATTAATCCACATAATTTCGGCATATTCCGTTAACACCACATCTCAGACAAAAGATTCTATTTAATTTAGTTTTTTCCATGATTCACTTTCATGCAATGCTGTGCTCCAAACGTTCGTTCTTAGAAAGTTTTTCATTCAAATTAAGGCCTGTATTTGATGTTGATAGACTTCTTTCGGTGAGTAATGTTCGCATTACCTGTACAAGATTGCTGCTTGCGTCCTGCTTTCTTCATCCGTCACACCTCATATTGCTTTTTAGGAAAGAAAATTCGTATTTTACGCGATCTATACTTGTGCTCCGAAACTCTTTTCTGCACCTTCTCACTGCTTCCGTCTTTCTTTGGTTTATTCTTAATACATTTTCTTCGCTCATGCTACTGAACTGTTCCTGTAATTCTTCATCATTTTCACTGGTGATGACGTTGTCCAGAACGACTCTTGTATTGACTTAACCCTCAATTTTAATCTCATGTCTCCACTGTTGTTAACTTTATTGTTTCTTCGTAGAGGAGAGCTTCTCTCGTGTTCTCACTGAGTAAAATTAGTCTATCAACAAAAACAAAACAAAGATAATGGAATGTAGTCTTATTAAACGAGGTGATGCTAAGGGAATTAGAGTAGGAGCGAGACACTTAAAGTATTAGATGGGTTTTGTTATTTGGGCAGCAAAATAACTGATGACGGCCGAAGTAAAGAGGATGTAAAAAGTAGACTGGAAATGGCAAGATAACCATTTCTGAAGAAGAGATGTTCGTTAACATCAAATACAGATTTAAATGATAGGAAGTCTTTTCTGAAAGTATTTGTATGGAGTGTAGCCATGTATGGAAGTGAAACATGGACGATAAATAGTTTAGACAAGAACAGAATAGAAGCTTTTCAAATGTGGTGCTACAGAAGAATGCTGAAGATTAGATGGGTAGATCATGTAACTAATGTGGAGGTACTGAATAGAATTGGGGAGAAGAGGAATTTGTGGCACTACTTGACTAGAAGAAAGGATCGATTGGTAGGACACGTTCTGAGCCATCAAGGGATCACTAATTTAGTATTGGAGGGCAGCGTGGAGGGTCAAAATCGTAGAGAGACCAAGAGATGAGTATAGAAAGCAGATTGGAACAAAACAAGAACAACATCTTTTTCCTAAGTCTTACAGCCACAACTCCACGACAGAGTATGAGGTTCGCTTCAGTTATCTTGCGTTATATCAGCAACGCTCATTTCTGAAGGCTATCACTCTTTCGTACTTATGACAACAACAAAAATGGTTCAATTGGCTCTGAGCACTATGGGACTTAACATCTAAGGTCATCAGTCCCCTAGACTTAGAACTAGTTAAACCTAACTAACCTAAGGACATCACACACATCCATGCCCGAGGCAGGATTCGAACCTGCGACCGCAGCGGTCGCGCAGTTCCAGACTGAAGCGCCTAGAACCGCTCGGCCACACCGGCCGGCTATGACAAAAGATTTAGTCATGATGTTAGGAAGAACTCAGGTAATAGCTGGTAAAATTGTTGTTTATTGAAACAAAACCGGTTTCGGGGCATAAAGCCGCATCAGCAGTTGCAAAAACGTTAAAAGATCATAGTCATACCCACAGCTCCTAGTCAAAATTTACTGTTCACTGAACATCGTCGTTTCTCCTGATCACGCGGCTTTAGGCCGCGAAACCGGTTGTGTTTTAATAAACAACAATTTTACCAGAGTTATTCCTAACATCAAGCCTTTCAACAGCTGCGATTGCGAGAATATAAAATAGTTTGGAATAGGTTTAGGTTTGGGGTCAGTAGTATAATCAATTGTGGAAGAAATTTCTAAAGATGCACATATTGATTGGATGGTTTTTCAGCTATTGCGTTTTAGTACCGGTCTGGCATTAGCCCACAGACAATGAAGTACTGAAGATTCAGAAGCCTCGTTAACATTTAGAACAAATGAAGAGGAGCCAGTGGCATGTTGAAAATCTTCAGCCAGCCTATGAGGTGTTTAGGTCCATTCGAATAGCATTTCCCAGGTATGGCAAATATCTTAATACCAGTCCCGCTCGGGTACACGGTTGTACATTTCACAAATGGTCAACGCAGCATTTGATCCCTTGAAGCCCTTTTTTATAATAAGTCGTTTATTCACCTGTCAGAGTTACACCTTGATTATTTCCCTCCAGTTGAGAGAAAATCGCGCCATGTGAAACGTTGGCTATGTTTTCCCGAACTGCGACTTGCGACTGTGTTTGTCGCACTGGAGACCTTGAAATGTCGCAGCTGACGATCTTTCCACTCGGTACGTCGGTCTCCGTAAAGCCTTCCGACACGCAAGGTCCCCAGCTGCGGGAAAAACAACAGGTGAAACTCAACCATCGAGATACTGCTGGCCGCTAGACGCTCACACGAACAGAAATATTACAATGTCAACTCTTTTTTTTTTTTACTGGGAAAAGCTTGTTTTTTCTTCCCGTTTGACCGTGCTAGCAGCTCCCTTTGCAGCATGAAATTAGCGCTGAGCATACTAGTATGCCAGCACCTATCCAAAACGTTATACCAATGCAACAGTAACCCTTCTAAAAGAAAGACGCAACACAAGCGTAGCTTGGGGAACGAGGTGGATGGAAATCGGTCGTGCTCTTTCAATGAATCATCCCGGCTTTCAATTTTGGGAAATCACAGAAAACATAAACGTGCATGGTCGGTCGGGGATTTCAATCGTCGTGCTCTCGAATGCGACTCCAGTGCTCTAACCACAGATCCACTTCGCTCGCTCTAAATGAACTGGTCCGACCCGTCACGAATTCCTCTCTTTATCTCATTCAAAGCAGAATTTGTGCACTACGTATCAACTGTTTTTTGATGTATGCTATCTATGTCTTCCCCTACAGTTTTTACCTTCTACATCTCTCTCTAATACCAATGACGTTATCCTCTGATATTTTAACACGTCATATAGCCTATCCTTTCTTCTTGTCACTGTTCTCCATATTTTCCTTTTTTCGCCGATTCTGCGAGGAGCCTCCTCATTTCTTATCAGTCCACCTAATTTTCAATTTTTTCTACAGCACATCTTAAACGCTTCAGTGCTGTTCTCCTTCGGCTGCCCTACAGTCCAATGTTTTACTGCCGCACAGTGCTGTGATGAACTACATTCTCAGACATTTCTTCCCCAAATTAAGGCCTATCGTTTTACACTAGCAGACTTCTCTTGGTTAGGGATGCCCCAATGTTTGCAGTAATATGCTGTTTATATCTTCTTTCTTCGTTCGTCTTGTGCAGTTTTACTTACAAGGTAGCAGAATTTTTTAAATTTACTCTCAGTCCACTTACTAGAGTGTTCATTCCATTCAACACGTCCTGTAAATCTGCTTCACTTTAAATGAGGATAGCAGTGTTATCAGCGAATCTTATCATCGATATCCTTTCACTATGAACTTTAATCCCGCTCTTGAACCTTTCTGTTTTATGTCATTGGTTCTTCGATGTATGGATTCAGCATCAGAGGCAAAAAACTGCATCTTTGCCTTACGTTCTTTTTAATCAGAGCACTTCTTTCTTGGTCTTTCATTCTTATTATGCCTTCTTAGTTCTTCTACATATTGTATATTACCCGGACTTCCATATAGCTTATCCCTAAATTTTCCAGGTCGACAGCACTTAGGAATATGTCTCGATTTTTCTTAAACTTCCTTCCATTATCAACCGCAACGTCAGTACAGACTCTCTGGTACTTTTACATTTCCTAAAGCCAAACTGATATTTATCTAACAGATCCTCAGTTTTCTTTCCCATTCTTCTGTATATTATTCTTGCTGTTAAGTGGATTGTACCATAGTTCTCACACTTATCTACCTTTGCTGTCATCGCATTTTTACGAAATACGTTTTTCCAAATGTCCGACGGTGTGCATCCAATATGATTTCGCCAACGATTTCAGAAATTCCGAAGGAATTTTATCGGCCCTTTCTGCCTTATCTGAGCCCAAGTCTCTCAAACTCGGTTTAACTACAATCCTGGATTTCTTATGTCCTCCATATCGACTTCGGTTTCTTTTTCTATGATCAGGTAAGTGTTCCCGCTCGCAATTAAATCTACTCTTCCCGCCTATTTGCTCCCTCCTCTGGGTAGAACACAGATTCTCATTGCACTCTTAATGTCGTCGCCTTTATTTTTCATTTCACTGAAGGTTGTTGTAACTTTCCAATATGCTGAATCATACCTTCCATCGACAACTTCTATTTCGATTTGTTCAAGTTTTTCGGCTGCCTTTTCGCCTTGGCTTCACTGCACTTCATATTAATTTATTTCTTCGGTGACTTATAGTGTTGTATTTTCGTCTTTTTCTGAACATTTCTATATTTCCTTCTTTATTTGGCTAGTTGTAGTTTTTCTTCTGTTGATCAAAACTGCTTCGCAGCTACCTTCATTGTATCTGTGTTTGTCTGTTCAACTTTTATGATTGTCCTATTTAGAGAACCCGATTTCCGTTCAAATAAACTGCCTACTGTGTTATTCATTATTCCAGTTAGTCTAACCTCAGAGAACTTAAAACCCATCTACTCATTTCTCAGTACTTCAGTATTCCAATTCTTTCCACACTGATTCTTCCCAAAGTTTCTTTTAAAATTCAGTCTAGTATTTATCTTTACTAAATTGTGATCTCAGTGCCCATCTGCTTTCTCATTTCTGCTACCAAGCCCATATTTTTCCGTAACTCTTTCTTCTATTCCTTTCCTTACCACGCGTTCCAATCCCACAAGGTTATTAGATTATAAGCTCTTTTTAAATATTGCATTACCAATTCTATACCCTAATACAATACCTTTAAATGCTAGTTGTTGCCGTTAAGACTGAACTTCCCTTCTACATCGAGGTCCTTGAGAATGGGGCAGTAATTTTTTTGCCAGGATTGTAGGAAAGAGGTACATGAGGTATTAATAATAGGGAATTAGGGAAAACACAGAAGAACTAAAGCAGGATTGCCAGACGGATATTTGAGCATGTCTGAGCTTCTATCACTAAGTCATTATGTGAAACAGACACATTTGGTCGTTGATGACCTGTGAGAGCATTGTACCATTTAAGGAAATGTATCTAGCATGAAAGCATTAAAGACATGAACTTAAATATCAAATATAGACTGCAAATCAGGACCAGTAATAATAGTGGCAATACGATCGTCAGAACGACACAATGGTTAGTGTAGCAGTCAATTATAGATAGTTAAATGGGAGGGACACAAGGAGTGGTAGCAGTTGTTAATCTTTACGCGAGGCGAGAGAAGAAAATGATCATGAAAAATTTATAGACTTCACACTTAGAGTGGAAAAACTGTGACTTCTTAAAGACTATATAAAAGCCACGTACGGTATGGTTCTAGACAGTATAGAAATTTTCAATATTGACGACTGTTACCCTATAGGTGTATGTAACATGAGAATGAAAGAACTCTGAGATATGTGCAATTATTTACAGACAATTGTCATCGACTCTTTGTTAGCCGGTGGTCTTACAGAACAACGATCCTCAAACATAAAGCTGTCAACTTCGTATTTGGGTATCTCGTGCAAGTAGAGACGTCGTAAATTTCATCCATGGTATCAACGAAAGACACTTAAAAACTTTTATATGAAAGAGATATTTAAGCCAAGGGATAACTTTTACACGTGAGCAAGTAAAAGGTGAAAAAGGGTCAAATTTAAGGAATGACACTATGCTGGATTCCGAAAAAGGGTCAAATTTTGGGAATGACTCTATGCTGAATTCCCACATTATAAAACACCTAAAGAGCCTACACAATCGTATCATCATAGAAAACAACTCAAAATTAGGGAATTTTAGAGTACAGAGCTTCTTCAGCATCCTGGTCATTAACGACAGAATACAAGCTCAGTGAAAGGAGACGTGGGGAAAAGCCAGCTGTGGTTTCTACAAAACTCTTCTGGATCTTAGATATCCTGTTAAAGGACGCTTTGAATGCTGTGTGGAATATTTACCACTTTACGTCGTGACACTAACCAAGTTAGTTACATGTTCGATGTATAATATCCAAGTTAAACATTATGGCGTGGAACGTGTCACAGAACAAATATAGGGGCACACTCACACACACGCACACACACACACACACACACAAGATGAAAAAATATTGATATGGCTAAATGCTGACCATTTACAGTTTTTTCTCTGTAGATGTCAAATTATTTCTATCCAGGACTTTGTTATGGTACAGAAGAGTTCTTAAGAAGAAACACCTTTAATCTGCATTTGAAAATACTTATGCTATGTGTCAGACATTTTGTTTCCATGAGTAGGTTGTCAAAGAATTTTACAGCTGCATATTTATCTTTTCTGTGCCAAAGTTAGTCATAACACATATCATTTTTCATTCTAGTGTTGTACTTGTGAATATCTCTGTCACTCTCAAATTCAGATGGATTATTTACAAATTTCATAAGTGAATAAATCTACTGTGAGGCTGTGATTAACATCCTAGCTTCTTAAAAAGGTGACTTCATGATGTATCTCCTTGAATCCTATGCATAAGTCTACTGATTTACTTTTGTGCAACGAATGCTTTTCGCTCAAGTGAGGAATTAACCCAGAATATTATCACATACGATATCAGCTAGAGAAAATACGCAAAATATGTTAACTTACTTACTTCTATTTCCCCAAAGTTTGCAGTTTCTTTCATCATAAAATTAACCAAACCTAAACATGTTAGCAGGTCTACTATGTGGCTTTTCCATTCTATTCATCAATACTGAAGCATAAAATCTTAGAAATTTTTGTCCTGTTTATTATTTCTTGTTGGTATACTAGGTTAACAGGAGGTGGGGCAACTGTGACAGCACAAAATTGGATGAGTTCTGTTTTTCCTTTTTTTGTCAAAGTTGAAAGCTAGCCCATTTATGCGAAACCAGTTGGTATCCTCGCAAAAATATTGTTACAATTTTCTTGGTTGGTTCTACTTCGCTCAGCCTCACAACAATGCTTGTATCGCGTGCAAACTCGTCTAGTTTTTCCTCCTTATTCAAACTGAAAATTGACTCAGACTGTAAAGATCTGTGGACACACATAAGCCGTGCCACTCACATTACCCAGAATTGAATTCAGGAAAACTAAGGAATGCTCAAATCAGGATGGCCCGATGGAGATTTGAATTTCATTCCTTCCGAGCACCGAATCAGTGATCCGACTTACTCGGTTAAAAGAACAAGTGAAAAGGTCATTCAGAAGACTGTAGCATTCGCAAGCATACATATGCAAACACGTTGGGAAATGCCATCAGGGCAGTCTATGAAAGGAACTGCAGTGTCTGAACAGAAACAGAGAGGGTCTACTCGTTGTTCGGTAATAAGGACAAGTAATATATGGCCTCTGAGGTTGACGGCGGTACTGACCGGTGGAGGCAGGTGCCGCTTGATGTGCGCCAGGCTGGACGGGTTGTACGCCATGTTGGCGAAGACGAGTCGCTCCTCGTAGTCGTACTCGCACAGGATCTTGTTCTCGCACAGGTAGAAGCGGTCGCCCACGCAGAACCTGCGACCAGACAATGACCAGAATTTAGACGTGTAGACATGTATCAGCTTTACCCACTCATACATAGTGAAGAGTTCCTCAATGGAACATAGGGAACACAGTGATCAAGTTTCAACAAGTTTAATGACAATAAAATACGTCTGCTTCGATGGTAAAAACAAAAAGCCACTCACTTGGTATTAATATAGAGGCCTCAAAGAGCTGTTATCTAAAAGTCGACTGTTCCTAGTACGTAGTAACATCAGTAGCAGCTTCGTAGGAAAATACACTGGCATGGAAATAATCCAGATTCCCAGAATGTTGTCCTGATTAGGACCAACAAAGGGACAGAAAATTCTATCTTTCACGCATTCTAAGTCCGAGTAGGAAACAACGATGAAAGCTGAGAGCAGCGGTGTTTCTCCCTACAATGGGCACCGAGAGCGTCCTGCGACGATGAGTTGAGCAGCACCCATCCGGAGACTTTTTAATTTTTATTTCGTGAGCGTGTGGTAGTACTTAAGTCTTACCGCTGCCAGCGGTCTCTGTCTGTAAGATAGGTGGTAGAAGAAAATGTACTCCTTATTTGACACTTTCAGAGCGGGTGGGCATTCAAGTGGGTCGTTGCCACATCTGGAA
Source organism: Schistocerca americana (assembly GCF_021461395.2). Taxonomy (NCBI): domain Eukaryota; kingdom Metazoa; phylum Arthropoda; class Insecta; order Orthoptera; family Acrididae; genus Schistocerca; species Schistocerca americana. The sequence goes on from NC_060121.1 coordinate 454,336,371, forward strand.
TCGTAAATGTAGAGGAGCTTAACATATAACTGTACTAAGGTTGAATGTAGCTGAATATCTCGGTGAACGTAGGGCAAGGCATAACTGTCTCGTGTAGTCCATGCAGCGACGTTTGTAGCTGCCAACAGCGGAATACTCGCGATACTATTTTCTTGTCACCTGTTGCATGGACGCGAATGGGTCCTTCGGAAGTGGCGGAATCTGCCAGCGCTGGTAACGACGCGTGGTGTCCGGTCATGTCAGAGACATGGGGAGCCCGCGGTACTGAAGCGTGCGGGGGCCAGGTAGACTGCACACATGCCCCAGGTGCTCCCTTTTTCGTCGATCTCCGATGTAGCAAATAGATACAAATTTGCACATACACTAGGCTTCCATATTCTTGATCTGCGACCTATAGTACCAGAATTAAATAGAAATGAAAAATAGTTCCCATGCCCCGGTTCAGATCAAGGATTTCGGGAGATTTCCCATGGCTGTAAGGCAAATTCCAGATTTTCTTCCCAAATATTCCTAGTTATACTCCTTCCGTACCATTACCATCTCACGGTGTTTGGCTGAAAAGTGCCTCAGCCTAAAACGGGCCATTACTCGAATAGCCCCCTTTACCTAGGGAATCAAAAGTGAAAAACAATCACATGGCAATCAGTTATCACATAGCAATGGCAGAGGAGCACTCAGTCGAGAGCTCGTGGATACATAACGACCTGACGAAGCTGGAAGCCGAATTTTACACTATTTTGTTGCTCTACATATTTTAACTTGGCAGGTCGCTGAGACGATTTTTATTAACTACTAGCGTCTGCTGCTTCGCTCGCGTAGTCTGCATGGTCTGCACAGACTTTTTTCTGTTTCTTGACTCAAATTTTTATGTTGTTCACATATTGCAACACCTTCTAAAATTTCACGCTAATAAAGAACATTACAGCATGGTCTTTCCGAATTTACTTCTGGCGAAAAACAGATTATAGTAGCTGGAGTTCAAATGGTTCAAATGGCTCTGAGCACTATGGGACTCAACTGCTGAGGTCATTAGTCCCCTAGAACTTAGAACTAGTTAAACCTAACTAACCTAAGGACATCACAAACATCCATGCCCGAGGCAGGATTCGAACCTGCGACCGTAGCGGTCTTGCGGTTCCAGACTGCAGCGCCTTTAACCGCACGGCCACTTCGGCCGGCTAGTAGCTGGAGTCCAAAGCTTTTGGCAAACATGACTTTTGCGTTCTTGTGGTGATAGTTCCATAGAAACTTTCATCCCATAAGACATTTCTTTATATCTAACCGAGAAGTGAAATACCAATTTTCATAAATCTAGCGTTAAAATTTGTTAATAAAACGAAATATCTTAAAAATTTTCGTCCACAAAGGGTGGAATTTCCAAAAACAGTGCAACGTGCAGTTTTTCAATTTCTAACAGAGAAGTCAAATAAAAATTTCCTCAGATTTAGTTTTGAAAATGTTTTCGTAATGAAATAATCTCATAGAACTTTTCATCCTCTATTTCACTCCCTTAGGGGTCTGAATTCGCAAAAATAATGAAACACGAATTTTTTATTTCTAACCGAGAAATCAAATACCAATGTCGTGGATGCAATTTAAAAATTTTTCAGTAATTCTTTACTAATGATTTATTTTCAAAAAAACTTTCACCCACTATTTCACCCCCTTAATGGTTGAATTTCCAAAAATGTTGAAACACGTATTTTTTTAATTTCTGAACGAGAAACCGAACACAAACTTTCGTTATTCTATCTTCAAAGTAGCCTTAATAGTGACATAATTTCGAAAAGCCTTTCATCCCCTATTTCACCGCCTTAGAAATGGAATTTTTGGTAAGCTTTTCTTAAATGATACGTAAAATATAAGATCCCCACCCTCTCCAAATTTCAAGTTTCTGTCCTTAGCGTTTTTATCTGGCCGTGAATCAGTCGGCCCTATTCCACCCCCTTAGGGGTTGAGTCTCGAATAACAGTGACATGCGTACTCTATTTCTAACAAAGAAGCCAAATACAAATTTTCATAAATTTAGCTTCATAAATGCTTGCATAATGAAATATTTCCTCGAACACTTCCATCTCGTATTTCAATCCTCAATACAGTGACACACATTTTTTTAATTTCTAACCGAGAATCCAAATGCAATTTTTCATAGATTTAACTTGGAAAATGCGTTCATAATGAAACACATAATTAAAATATTTCATCTTCTATTTAACTCTTTTTTGTGGTTGAATTTCCAAAAACAAGGAAACACATTTTTATTATTTGTAACCCGAGAAGACAAATACCGGTTTTCACAGATATAGCTTTCAAACTACTTTAGTAGTTCTTTAACAATGATTTATTTTCAAAAGAACTTTCACCCACTATTTCACCCCCATAGGGGTTAAATTTCCAAAAAACCTGAACATGTTTATTTCTTTCTGATCCAGAAATCAAATACCAATTTTCGTAGGTTTGGCTTTAAAATTGCCTTTTTAGCGCCATAATTTCGGGATGTCTTTCATCCCCTGCTTCACTCCTTTAGGAGTGAACTTCAAAATCCGTTCTTAAACGACGCCTACAGTATAAGCTCAACACTATCTCCAAATTTCAAGTTTCTGTCCTTAGCGGTTTGGGCAGGGGGACGATGACTCAGTGAGTGAGTCAGTCAGCCAGTCGGAACGTGGCCTTTTATATAGGTTAATTTGTTTGAAATTTGTTTGCTATCTTATTGGTTCGGCATCAGGCTACTCGTGGATTGCATTTCGGGATAACTTGCTCCAGAGTATAATATATCATTGCGATAACTTCCATAACCATGTGCCTATGTAGTACGTGTCTTCTGAATCAGCTACTACTACTCTTTAATATATGTAACTCAATAAATTTACCATTATGAAAAGAAATTTTGTAATTATGTGTTATTAACATTGGATTTATTACAGCTGGAGTTCATGTAAATGAATCCTACGCCTATCTAAAGCCAATTTCTCCTACATTAACACCCGCACTATTCACATTTTTTCTGGAGTTGGTACTCATTGTTCATTAAGATACGGTTCGGTCGCAATTGACGATAACGTACTGATTAATATTTCGCAGTATTAGTGTTAACATAAGGACGAGAGATACTCCAAAAGAAATGCATAACATTTTTTCAAAAATTGAACTTTTGTTCCGCATCTCTACTATTCACAGAGGACATAGAAACATTCATCACGTTTGTATTCAAATTAAATTCAGACTGTGTCTGCAAGTCATGCGATCGTATCACTCTGACAGGATGGCTGCTGTACTTGATATTCATCTGAAGCAACGTGCCGTTACAAAGTACATGTGTTGTGAGAACGAGAAACTGAAGAACGTGTAAGGGAATGGCACTATTGGCGCAGTACAGTTAGTTGTTGGGCAAGCAGATTATCTGGTGAAAGTCGACACGCCAGGGCTCGAGGCCTCCAGCGCAGCGGCAGACCGAGCACTGCACGGACGTCTCGCAACGTGCAGCGTATTTACAATCTGTTATTCCCCGACTAACGCTTAACAGTGAACGAGCTGTTAACCCGAATAGGAGGTAGAAGAGGTGGGTGTTCGCGTTAATATTACTGTGATAGTTGAAGTTGAAAGTCGAGCAAACGTGCTGGGCATGATTTCTACCGTGGTGGTACAAGTTTCACTGTGACGTAAGGTAGCTGAAAGGGACGGAGATTGTGTGAAAAAAACGGTCAAGTGAGAGTAGCACTCGCGCTCTGGGGGCTACAGGTAAAATTAATAATGTGTATAAATAATAACAACAATCTGACGTCACTCAATGGCCTGGTGCAAGGCTGTCCTTAGGAAGCCATTTGAATCAGTTCCGTTTCTCTAACCTACCCTTGATAACCAACCGGGGAGAGTGCACCTACAGTTTAATGCACAATCCGAACTACGTCTTATTTGCAGCGACCCTTAACATCATAAATAAATTGGAAGCAGTCTTGACCGCATAAATTTTTAATGTGGTGACCGGTTTCGAACTTATTACAAGATCATCTTCAGACCATAGATGTCTGCCGGAGGCGGTGGCGCATGGCAACCCTCTTGCTTGTGGCTGGTGCTGTACTGCAGTCATCTATGGTCTGAAGGATGAACTTGTAATAAGATCGAAACCGGTCACCACATTAAAAATTTATGCGATCAACACTGCTTCCAGTTTATTTATAATAATTATAGATCGCTATTTCCTAAAATAAGAATTATGTTCTATAAAATGTTAAACTCTTAACATCGTTGAGAGGTGAAGGCTAGGTTAAAACGAAGACTAAAAAATCCGTCGTCCGGCCGAGAGTCGATGCAGCGATGGACGCTTTCCCGGCACGCTCTTTACTGCCGGACTACAGGGTCACACATGCATATAGGCAGTCACGTATACGCTTTGATGCGTGAGTTTGCGATTATCAAAATATGTAAAATATATGGTCGTAGCTTTTTATTGTAATGACTTACAGCGCCATGGGGCCGTAGACCTTAGTACCCGACACAAATTTCAGCTTGATGTCACTACCCGTTTCTCAGAGAAAGGAACCTGAACGTATGGGTAGACAGACACAGAGACCGGCAGCAAATGGAATTTTTTTTTTGTGTCTTTGATGTAACTGCAAATTAAAAATTTTCGAATTTTCCCTTCACTTGTACCATGAAGTATCTTACTTCTTGTCAAATTTCACGGTTCTAGGTCAACGGGAGTATCCGACATAAGTGACATAAAAGGCAGTAACTTTTGATAACAGTGACTTAGAAGCTTTACTTTATCACACCGCCAAGGGACCGTAGATCTTAGTATCTGACATAAATTTCAACTTGATACGTCTACTCGTTCTTGCGAGAAATGGGTGTTAATAGACGAACAGACAGGCAGACGACAACAAATTAATCTTATAAGGGTTACATTTATATCAGTTGAGGTACGGAACTCTAAAAATCAAACTTTCTCTCAATAATGTATCGACATATTGCGGAAATATCACATGTAGGCCTATAGAAAATAAATTGGATGTTGAAAAACAGGTTTTATACGTCTTTTGGGGCGACACTCGTACATCGTGCCCCTACGCGCCCGAACATGGATCTACACTCCGACCAATGCTTCTCCATGAGCTAATCTCGAAAACTATCTATGTGCCTCCCTGCAGGAGCCAAAAGCTCTCACCAACTAGCAGTGGAATCTCCGCGCTGAGGTGCCCGTCATCTTGGGCCCGGCAGAGAATAAGATTATCCGTACTCTTACAACATTCAATCATTTCTTTATACCCCTATGGATTATTTAAACTTTATTCGCCTCCCCTACAATGTTCACGTACGGTAGAGTGTGTTTCCGACGTTCGGTGGGAATGAGGTGTGGAGTTGGCAATAAGAAGCGAGTCGAGTTGAGGCTGCGGGTCGGCAGTCACGTCCGCAGGTGGGCGCTCTTTGTTCGCTGCTACCTGCTGGTGGTGGTGGTGGTGGTGGTGGTGATCGTGGCGGCGGCGCGGCAGGTGCGGCCGCCATATGAGCGCCGCTGGCTACGTGCCGCGCCTGCCGACGGCCGGCGCGCCCAGATTAAACCTCGTTACTCACCGCACTCTGTTAATACTGCATGCTCCGCGCCGCCTACCTGTAGGTCCGCTCGCGCCTTCTCGTATTTCCCCTATTTGCCTCAAATGCTTCTCCATCACTGCAGCCTTCATATTCTTGCTATGGGCTTTCCTGCATGCCGTGGGACACAAGGTGCGTATGAAAAGTTCTCCGGAGTGATCGGCATCTAAATTGGAACATGTATTTTAAAACAAATGAAAATTGTGTGCACATGAGTGGAGAGACCCGGCTAAAGCGCCACCAAGCCACGGACATGCTACTCTGAAACAGTTTTTTTTTTCTTTTTCGTCAATAGAAGTGCACTCAGGATAAACATGTTATGTTAAGAAGCAACACTAACGTTTTCTTACCATTTATTGAGGCTCAGGCATTACACGGCCTGTTCCTTTGTCTCTACAATAGGTCTCACAAATGAATCAGTTAACTCCAACCTGCGATTTTTTAAAAATTCCAACTATGCATGAATCAGCATATCCCCCGAACTAAGTATCGTACAATGATATAATTTTCCTGGTATATTCAGTGATATATGTGGATACTGTCTGCAAAATGTGTTGCGAATAGATTTAGTAGTAAAGAAGTAATACATTAAAACTTTACGCTCCAGTTTCACTGCTCGAACAGCAGAAATTCAGTAAAGGATAAACTTTTCTTTTCATTATTTTGTGAAGGGGAGAGGGAGGTGTCATTGAGAAAAAGTTTAGTACAGGTTTGAAATTATTGTAAACCTTCTTGGAAGTCACTAAGTGACCCGTTCTCAAATACAGCCCGGATATGGTCTGGGCAATTTGCGCATCGTGAGTTATGGTGCCTTAAGACAGAGACAGTTTTTAACAGCAATAACTGACTCGCTGTGTCAAAACTTCAACATGATATTATATCTATTGAGGAATAGATTATACAAAATTTTGAAATTTTAAGTTCGGTCATTATTGTATGAAATATTGAAAATCAATTTTTTTCGCTTCTGGAAGCGGTTAGGTAGGCAACCTGTAGTTGCAATTCTGCAGTGGATTATGCATTTATTAATACAGACCTGTTGGTTTATCTAGCATGATACTTGCAGTACACTGTCACATTTATGATTCATCATCTGGTATGTGTAGTAATAATAACAACGATAGCAAGAATAATAGAGAATGAAAACTCAAGCAATAATAATAATAATAATAATAAAGCATATGACAGTATAGACCAAGAATCCCTTTTTGAAGTGTTAGCAGAATTTGGACTACATAAAAAGACAACAAACATCATAAAAGAAACACTGAAGGAGCCCAGATCCAGAGTAAAATTTATGGGAAAATTGGGCACAGATTTTGAAATATACACAGGAGTACGACGATGGGATGGACTGTCCCCATGGCTCTTCAATTGTGCTCTTCAAAAAATTCGAAAATGGAGAAAAGGAGCGGCACCAGCACACAGACTGGGACCAAACGTAAGGGCATAGACTGTTTAGCATTTGCTGACGACATGGTACTGATCGCCCAAGACATTACCGATGCACAGAAACAGCTAGAATTATTACAAGAGCAGGCAGCAAAAATAGGATTAGAAATTTCATTTGGCAAAAAAAATTTATGACGGACATCAAAGATGCACCTTCTGATCTGAAAATTGGTAATAACTACATGTCTCGAGTAAAATAATTTAAATATTTACGTAATTGGATTGCAGAAATTTGTAATGGAAAAAAAATCTGTCAGATCAAGAGTCCAGAAAATGGAGAGGCATTACACTTAACAAAAAAGGTTACAGCAAAAAGAGTCTCTCGTGGCACTGCAAAATACGACACTACACAACAGTATTTAAATCCGGAGTTTTCTACCCATCTGAGACACAAAATCTTCAACACAGAATACTAAAACGGGAATTAGAAGTGAAAGGACATAAAATAATGAGGAAAATCCTAGGACCAAGAATTAAAGACGGTGTGCATTACCCAAAACCCAATGCAGAAATATATAAAAATATCTCCAAAATAACAGACACAATGCGCATGAGAAGAATCCAAATCATGGGGCATTTAGAAGGAATGGACTCAAATAGGTTTACGCGCAAAATCCACACATTTTTAAAGAACAAAACTCTTACAAACAGACGAAAAAATACCTGAGCGAATAAGGGTCTCCAAATCTACATGACAGAAATGAAATCAGAAAAATCACAAACACATGGGGTTTTGAGGAAGAAGAGAGAAAAACTAACCGACATACGTGGTCTGCGCAACGAAAACTAGCCCATTCGTTGCGTATGAAGGAATACTGGGCGAAAATGAAGGCCAACAAACGTTGATTACTCGTGGTCCTAAGTAATCCATCCGCGAAGAAGAAGAAGAATAAGAAGAAGAAGAAGAAGAAGAAGAGAAGGGAAAATCAGAAACAAAATTATAAAGATATAATAAATCAAAATCATTAAACTGTGAAGCAATAAGCATAGTAGACCAAAAATTACTCATTCCCAGAAAACATCACGCGTCTAACACGGCTTCTAGCCTTAATAATGGCCTCAGTTCGACGAGGACGAAATTCCACAAGTTATTTCAACTATGCCATATCTGGCTAAAGTCACTCACTAATTCGATGCCGTAAAGCTAAAAAATTACTAGGATATTTATTGCTACGTTTCACCTACTGTTCCAAATAGCCTCACAAATTTTATATGGGAAAGGTAGTTTGATTCAACTGGCCAGCTCAGAGCGATAGGGTGCCTTTTGCTCACCAAACCAGGAACGTATGCGTGCAGCTATGTAGTCATGACTGACGTCATCTAGGAACACGGGAGTGACGACAGCTTACCATTCGTGAAACTATAGAACGAAGGATAACATTTGCCCACTGATAATGCTTAAATAAACGTCATGGGTCATATTCACAGTAACCTGAATGAATAGGCCCAAGACATACACCTCAAAATAACATAGAACCATCTCCAGTCTGAACTATACCCTCTACAAGCTTCGGTTAAATACTTAGTTGTTCCGTCGATACACCCGACGACTTCCGTCATTTGGGTAAGAGGCAAAATATAGATTCGTCGGACCTCAATACATGCCCTACTGACCAGTGACTCAGTGACTACGCTATTTGGCCCACTGAAGGCGACTAGCTTTATGTTCCGCTGTGAGAAACGGCTTATAGCGATGTAACCAATTCTAGATGTCCATTACATGCAGTTCCTTCAGCAATTTTCGACCGGAAACTGATTGCATTCACTTACGGGAGCAATTTATGTCGGGTGTGAAACCGATTCTCATTAACAGTGTGTGACACTAAGCTGTGGTCTGTATCGATTAGGTTGTTTTTACGACCACTATTCTTGTGTAATGTTACATGGCTGCACCAGGTACAACACACTGAACGGTCTGCAATGTTACGATTACAAAGCGTCCAGCTTCATTTATAATCTGGTCAGGGTAAGTCCAAGCTGTTTCTTATAAATCTACAACGCCTCCATGTCGACCTCCCTTTTAGCGCTGATTTCATACAACTGACTGACACATGCACATCACCTCGCTGCCAAGGTATGTCAGACCACCTGTTACCAGTTCTACATCATCTACATCGATTCAAAGCGACCAGCTACAGAGAAGTGTAGACAACTGAAGTAAAGCACAGGCGACTAGCTTCGATGATAAGGATACTGCAAAGTCGGTTTAACGCTACGACACATGTCTAAGTCGTCCGCCTCCGTAGCGTAGCGGTAGCGTTACCGCCTCCCACACAGGGGGCCGGTTCTATTCCCGGCAGGGGACTGGGTGTTGTGTGTCCTTGACTAGCAAGTCGCCGAAGTGGCGTCAACTAAAAAGGACTTGTAATACCGCGGCCAAACTCCCCGGAATGGGGGCCTCCTGGCCAAAAATGCCATACGATCATTTCCATTTCCATGTCTAAGTCGGAACGGCGAATATGTAGAGAAATAACTGGAAGGTGTAGCTAACTGTTGCAAATAAAACAGTTTTGATTTTCACTGTGGTTTCCATTTTGTGACTGTTCAGTCCTTAATAAACGAATAGCCGTTGTATAATAATCATTTGTCCAACTATAAATTGCAAAATGGTACCTTGCTAAAACTTACCCAGCAGCGTTTTGTATTTCCCTCATATTTCTATTTTTATGAACGAGACTCAGTGGTTTCGGGGGTCGATAGAAGGGACACCCCGCCCCATGTTAGTTGCTACCTGTTCAATATTCTGATACACTTACTTACGAATTATTGTCTGCCAAATGACTGACTTTGTGTGACAGTAAATAGAATAGTAATTGCAGTGATGAAGAATAATATCAGAAATAAAGAGAGAACGGAAATAACTGTTAAATGTGAGTGTCCAACAAATCAAAGTAACATTAATTGCAGTTTACACAAACATACTGACGCATGAGCCAAAGGCTTTGCCACAGTGGTAACACCGGTTCCCGTCCGATCACCAAAGTCAAGCGCTGTCGGGCATGGCTTGCACTTGGATGGATCACCGTCCGGGATACCGAGCGCTGTTGGCAAGCGGGGTGTACTCAGACCTTGCGAGGCAAATTGAAGAGTTGCTTGACTGAGAAGTAGCGGATCTGGCCACGAAAAGTAACGGCCGGGAGAGCAGTGTGCTGACCTCACGCCCCTCCATACCCGTATCCACTGACGCCTATAAGCTGAGGATAAAACGGCGGTCGTCACTGCCGTTGGCTCTTCCGAGACCTGTTCGGACGGAGCTTAGTGTAGTTCAGTTTAGTTTGGTTTAGTTTAGTTTACTAATATCTAAATTTATCCCTGGAATCCCTGGACTAATCACCGCTTTCATTTAATTCTTAGGTTACGAAAATACTGTGAAAAAAGGTATTACTAAGAAAATTATTGTACTCGTCAGACTAACACGTGAGGAACGCATGTTTTGCTGCTGTGAACCCTTCCGTTATATTCGCTTGATCAGCGTATGAAAGACAGGTGGAGGTGCCACGCTAAAGGGATGCGCACGGTGCATTCGGGAGGCGGCGACGGTCGCAGAGAAAACGGAGAAGGCAGGTCAAAGAGGTAACGGTTACTGGCGTGGGGTCGAGTTCTACAGTGTGTGCGCAGAAACTACAGAAAATAACGATTGTAAAAATTATCTCGTGTATGCAACAAAGGCGGGAGAATCACGAGTGAATAGTAAGCAAAGCACTGCTTTCATTTCAATGTCATTTGAAATGTCTAGTGTGATTGACAAAGATGGAGCAATCGTAAACAGTTTGTGTCGAAAATGTAAGTGATTGATAATACATTGAAGAGACAAAGTAACTGGTACACCTGCCTAATATCGTGCAGAGCCCCCGCAAGCAATCAGAAGTGCCGCAGCACGACTTGGCGTGGACTCGACTAATGTCTGAAGTAGTGCTGGAGGGAATTGGCACCACGAATCCCGCAGGGCTGTCCATAAATCCGTAAGCTTGCGAGGGGCTGGCATTCTCTTCGGAACAGCACGTTGCAAAGCATCCCAGATATGCTCAATAATGTTTATTTCTTGGGAGTTTGGTGGCCAGCGGAAGTGTTTAAGCTCAGATAAGTGTTCCTGGAGCCACTCTATAGCAATTATCCATCTGTGGAGTGTCACATTGTCCTGCTCGAATTGCCCAAGTCTTCGGAATGCGCAATGGACTTGAATGGATGGAGGTGATCAGACAGGATGCTTACGTACGTGACACTTCTCAGAGTCGTATCTAGACGAATAAGGGTGTAAGGCGTCAGGCAAATCCAACACCTTCCATGAAAACCCTGACATGATAAGCAAATCCAGTAGTATGTCACTTAGCTCCGAATAAATCGTGACATTAAATTAACCAAAGTAATACGAGTAACGAGTGAGCAAATGGAATACCACAGACTAACACAAGAATGCCTAAATGCATGTCATACCTTCCCACCGTGAGACAGACGCAGTTCCAAGGGGAGAAACGAGAACAGAAGCCGAGAGCAGAACTGTGTTAAGCTGGAAGGCCCTACGATAAGGGACGGACAGACACCCACGTCGCCAGCTAACCGCTAGGACCACACCACCCGCAAGTTTTAGCGTGAGACTTTTTCGCGTTTCTGTTACGTCAGGACCCCCCCCCCCCCCCCCCCAGCCCATGTTAAAAGCTAGAGCCCTCCAGAAGAACAGTATAGATCTTACGATAACACAAAAAGGGCCACCCCAGCCGCATGTTTTAGCGTGAGACTTTTTCGCGTCTCTGTTATGTCAGGACCACCCACCAGCCCATGTTAAAAGATAGAGTCCTCCAGAAGAACAGTATAGATCTTACGATAACGCTAAACACCAGCTGCAAGTTTTAGCGTGAGACTTTTCCGCTTCTCTGTTACATTGCAAACTTTAAAAACATTGCCCCACCACGAAAAGTATAACGTTTCTCATTGGATAGACAGAATTTTTGTAGGCGGAGCTTAAGGTTAACATAGAGACCCAGATTGGTCAGATGAAAACACAGCCAGATAGTATTTTTTTTAAACCAACTCCGGTAAATTGTAGTAAGGAGAAGTTAGGACAGAGTTGCTTCCGAGACGACGAGGTGAGCGGAGCTGTGCTGCCCGCCGCCCCCTGATGAACACTGACAAGGTAATGAACGCACGCAATGCTGCATTTTTGAGCGCATAAGGCTCCACTCAGAACTGCAGAAGTCTCATCTGTTACACCCCCTTTTTGTGTAATACTAGTGTCGATCGTCAATTAAAGCTCATGGTGTTCACATTTGCCACTAGAAGTAAAAATCTGAAATGCAATGATTTTTCTGTTATATAGTCATTGAGAAGACACATCAGCCACTGTAATTTACGACTAGTTAGATAAGTAATTAAAGATAATTGAGGGTCACTGTAGACCATTTTGATAGTTTTCTCTTTTGTGAAACTTAATTTAAACCAAGATTATAGATGTGATATGGCATAGGTCATCCTTCAATCCACTGTAGAAGTTGGAAACCCATTCAGGGAATATTCATTCACATTTCTGTTGAACGCAGTTGGTTTTTACCATCCTGTATTAAAACATTTCCTTTTATCAATAGTACAATTTATAAACAATGTTTTGTGAGCAGAATAAAATTTCCAATGTAAACTTAACTGCTTTTTCGACATTATTTCACGAGCTAACTAAAAATAGGAAAGCCTTGAACCCCTTCCATTAAATTTAGTTAGTATTAAGATTCTTTTACAGGGAGTGCAGTGGAGCTGACGCTGAAATCATTAAGTATTTGGTTATATCATCGCTAGTCTCACTGAACTATTCTGAATTCTACATGTCATGTGTGGTCTGACATCTCCCTACCAGCAACAGGACCCAGGTTCAAAGTAGTCAATTCCCTAAAAAACATGCTCAGAGCGTCGTTGTGCGAAAGTGGTAGGGAGACACGATATAGAACAAACAGACACCACGCAGAATGTTAGAAAATGGCGACCCTGCCAGGATGGTAAAATACCATGATTGAAGGTCGACTGGCCGGCCGCGGTGGTCTAGCGGTTCTAGGCGCGCAGTCCGGAACCGCGTGACTGCTACGGTCACAGGTTCGAATCCTGCCTCGGGCATGGATGTCTGTGATGTCCTTAGGTTAGTTAGGTTTAAGTAGTTCTAAGTTCTAGGGGACTGATGACCACCGTAGTTAAGTCCCATAGTGCTCAGAGCCATTTGAACCATTAGAAGGTCGACCACATGCCTAACTAGGTCAGAAAAATATCCTGTTGAAAAATTTTCGTAATTAAAAAAAAATGTTTTTTAAAGTTATACATAGTCGAAAACAGTAGCTGCAGCGATAGATAGTAAAAGTATTCAATAGAAAGTGAGACTGACAGAGACAATTGCATAATTAAGTTATGAATTTTAATATTGTTAGAATTAAGTTTTCTCTCCAATGAAAGCGCACAGGTGGCGGATACATCGTTGACAATTTGGTTCTGACCCAACAAGTAAGTGAATGGTTTGTCAAGTCGTGTGAACAAAAAGTTTATGAAACGCGTGAGATCGTATGAGCGCATGTTGACTCGAAGTAGGGCGCGTGAATTGGTTTTAAAACAGAAAATAAGGGATTCGGAAAGATTAGCAATGGCAGATCGAGATCTTGACCGAATTGAGGTAGAGATCCAACATGAAAATGGATAGAGAATGGAGGACAGTACAACAGACGATGCAGTATCGCGAGAAATAGGACATATAACGCACCATAACGTGGATAATGTACGTCAGACATAGAAAACGTAAGTCAGCATGAGGAGCAGGAAAGTAGAGAGACAGTCGATGAGGATTCTAACTTGCGTCTTGAATACGTAGAACCCATAGTACAAGTAATCAGAGCTCCCTCACCACAGAGTACAAGGAATTCGAGCAGAAACGTGTCACCGCACAGTTCAATGCAATCGGTTGCAAATCAACAATTGGGCGAAAACACAGAGCGTAGGATGTCGGAAGAAAACGCAATAGGACCCACCAATCTGGCAGAATTATTACAATTAGTGACGGAAACCATGACAAGACAAAATAAAGAAATTGCGAACCAAATTAAAATTCAGAAAGCAGAAATGACGAAACAAAATGCAGAAACCACGAGACAAACGCGTGCGATTAAAGAACAAAACAAAAAAATTCAGTTACACCTAAGTCATATTGAAGACGAGGCAAAAGAATCACGAGAAGTGATAGGAAACTTAATAACAGGTTACAATCAATTGAGAACAGATATTGACAAGGTACAAGTGGACGTACAAACATTGCGTAATGACACTCAGGACGTGATCAAAACATTACGTAACAACACCCACGGAGAAGTCAAGAAACTAGAGAAACTGATAAACGTAATTACTAGACAAGCAGCAGGTACAGCGCGTGAAGTTGTTGAAAACAGTGTGTTACACAAACGTATCACAATAGCAGCGCTGAAAAGATATGATAACCGTATAGTCAAAATAGAAGCGCAAACGAAACGACAATTGCAGAAATTGCGAACAGAGTTGTTGCAAACCATTGAAGAGCGTAGTGAACAGGATCGAACAAGCACAGAGTCTGCAACCACATCCGTATCTGTAACAGCACCGGAAAAACAAGCAATTAACGAAGATATTATGCACTTTCGATTCCAGTCACGGGCGGAAAGTAACATACGTGAAATCAGACAGCCTGCACAGCAACAAACACGTTTCGAAATTATTGATGAACAAACTTCATCACAAATACATGCGGAACCACAAATGTATGTTTCAAGACAGTTTGGATCGTGCAAGGAAGCGGCAAGGTTAGCCAGACAAGATACCCAACCAATACGTGACAATGGAAAGTCAGGTCGCGAAGAGTACAGGGCAATGCATTCAGCTACACGTTCACAACCGACGGAAGAAAATTATTGCGTACCACTCCAACGATACTACGCAAGGGTAGGCAAAAGTTACAGTGGATAATATCCAATGGATCTACCAGAACCGGAAAGAACGACGGGAGAAATGATCAGAAAGAAAAGTGGCGAAGAATCGCGAATTTCATATGGAACTATGACGAAGTACGACAACGAACATTTCCTTATTTTCATATGGAACTATGACGAAGTACGACAACGATCATTTCCTCACAGTCAGAAAATTTCAACACTTTCGAGAAGGAAACTCATTACATCCACGAACTTTGATTGATCAATTCCGAGTAGGATTACCGGCACACTGGACGTTAGCACACAAATTAGAGTTTATATGTGCACACATGTCAGGAACAGTCGCAGAAAACATGCAGAATGTTGCAGCGACATGCCGATCGTACGAAGATTTCAGAGAGAAGTTTCTCTCACGTTATTGGTCCAGCGAAGCACAGAACAGAGTGAAGTACGAATTATTACAGAACCCATATTTTGAAAATTCAGGAGAGAAGAGTCCCGTGAAATTTTTCGAATTAATGGCAAAGAAAAATCAATGCTTAGATGTACCATACAGTAACGGAGAGTTGATTAAATTATGTGCGATGAAGCTACCATTGAAATACCAGCAATCATTAGTGGGTCGCGGAGGCAATGACGTCGATGCATTTAAAGGTATTCTAAGGGAACTAGAGTTCATATTTTCGGAAGATGACGCAAGAAAAAGACGAAGCGCACGTGAAAACGAAAGCTAAAAGCAGTGGAATCCACAAGACACAGTACGAAGAAACAATAATTACGAACCATGTGATAACTTCGCACCAAGAAACGACAATAGATTTCAACAAAGAACCGGTTATGGATTTAGAAGAGAATATGGCAATAACTATCATTCACCCAGGAACGACAACAACTATTACAGAGGGAATAACGACAACCGGAACGGGTACTGGAGAACCAATAGACCGACAAATTATCAACAAAGAAACCATTATCAACAAGCTGAACAAGAAAAGAGAATACAGATAGAAGAGGTGGAGGTAAGACCACCAAACCCCGATAAACGTTCGAATTGACAGCTAAGCGCCCATGCCAAAGAGAATGACGCACCGACCCAGGACAATTGCAGCACCTTGAACAGAGAAGTAAAAATCTTATCACGAGAAGAGCAGAAGGAAGAAACAAATCCGCAGGGACCAGATGAAAACGAAGACAAGAAAATAACAGTATCGTGTTGGGCGAAATTAATTGGGAGAATACTGACGAGGAAGATGAATTACCAGAGGCATGCACAACGAATGTAGGAGGAAAGGACAAAGTAATGAGTATTGCAGAGCTATTTGAGATGGAAACCAGGGAAAGCGAATTCAATGAGGATAATGCGCAGTCGACAGAAGTTGAAAATAAGTTACGAGTGGGCACACAACCCAACGTATATAATGAAGGAAGTTATGAAGCGATAATTAGACCATTTAGATGCAATTATGTGGAAGTAGCGACGATGAAGGAGAAGATAGACGAGGATGAGGAAAAAGTAGAGGATGTTGAAGAAAGCGTAAAGAGAAATAGAATGCGTAAAGAGAAATAGAGAAGAGGAAATAAAACAGAGAAAAGTAGCAGTCCAAGCTTATCCTACAGAAAGTTTGAATTCACAAGGGAAATTCCTAAAAAGACTCATGTATGATTCAGTGGAGGATTCGTTGATGCAAGAAGAAGAAGAACAGAACCAACCCTATCAAACTCAACCAATTGTGAAGGCCATGGTAAAGCATATCCCAGTCAATATTGTAAGTGATAGCGGAAGTGAACTGACTGCGATCTCAGAAAATTTATTCATGCAGTATAATGCCAATTAGAAATTGCCAGTTCTGAAAACACGTAAGATTAAAGTAAGAGGTCCTATTAGAAACAATGCTGCGGAAGTTACAAGACAAACAAGGTTAACTCTTTTGTGTCAAGGTCAAAAGCCAACTTCGTGATTATACCTAAACTAACTGTAGATTTGATTATAGGTGCATATTTTTTAAATGAGAGACGAGCGATAATAGATATGGGGAAAGGTAGCGTAACATTCGGGAATGTCACACTTCTCTTTGAGCAAAAGCTAAAATTAGAAGAAATACCAGTTATAAACAAACAATTAAGAATGATGCGAGATAAAGAAAATGAAGAATTAGAATGGTATGCACGAAAGGGGGAATCGCCTCAACTCATGTTTAAAGTCCATAAAGAAATCGACGAAAAATTGCAAGAAGTTCAAGGTATTTCGGAACACAGTAAAAGAGAACTAGAGGGTATTTTACGAGATTAAGCAGAGGTATTTTTACCTAAGTCTGATAGTATTAAACACTTTCAGTACAAGTTTGAAGATTTATTTTATTACTGGTAAATAATCAGCACAATATTTCAAGATTATGTTGCAGATAAGATCGTCAGAAGAAAGAAGAATGAAGAAAGAGGAAGTTGGGAAAAGAAAAGTAGTTTCAATAAAATGAGACACAAAAATAACACCAATAGTAGCATAGATTAAGGTGAAGGGATAAAGCATAGATAGTCTAACAGCATGAAATACTAAAATGATATACACCACGACACTACACAAAAATAAAAAAACGTATTTGAGGTTTCTTGTAGAAGTTAAGACTCAAAATATCTTAGAATTGTAACATGGAAAGGGCGCCGAAATTTGTAAAGCTTTTAAGAAGGCGTAAAACAATGTAGGTACTAGACATATGTTAGATGATTATAAGTAAAACTTTTTGTAAGAACCATTGTAAAAACTCCAGCAAGGACGAGATGCAACGACCCACAAGTTGCAATGAGAGAAGTACCAAGAAAGAAAATGACGTAATTAGTAAGACACAATTCCTACAAGTCAGAAGCGTCGAGAGAAGGGAAAGTACAGCGAGACCAACAGAAGGAGCTTGTAATTAAAGTGGGCAGTAAATGTGGTGAACCACAGGGTGGCAGAACCCTGCTGGGCAGAACACGGAACCACCCCCGACTCAGCGGAGTGAGCAAAAAGCGACCCGACGAGAAGACGGCTTGGACAACCCACCACTGGCAAAAAAAGAAAAAAAATGTGTAATAGTCACACTACTGCTATTAAACAGCACACTGATGCACGAAACTGAAGAAAACTCCGACAAAGTAAAAATGACACGCCCAAACAATTTATCAAACTGTTACTAAGAGGAGAACTTCAAAGCGACTAGTTATCAATAAATATTTCCATATCCTGCCCAGAGAAGAACCAAGAATCAAGTAAGAAGCAGAGAAAAAGCAGGAAGAACAGAAGTTGAAGTTTCGCAAGATTGAGATCAAGAAAGAAGATGGGTGAAGAATAGACGACATACCTTCCCAAATTCCTATCGTAAACTAGTCATCTGCGAAGTATTACAACGAAAAACGACCGCTTTCAGCGACATATAACAATGACTTTCATGCATACAAAGCCAGTAAACCACAAGATTCTGCACTCACAGCTCCATTCCATTATGGGACCTCCACAACAGCAACACACAGTTGCAAAGCCAACAAGGAATGACGAACGAAGCTGTACATCAAATACTTGCCCATATCCATCTCGCTCAAGTCCATCACCTTCGTGCAAAACATTCGCCAACCTCATGCTTAAACATTCATAGGAAACATCCCCCAGGCTGTGGCTAAGCCATGTTTCCGCAATATCCTTTCTTTCAGGAGTGCTAGTTCTGCAAGGTTCGCAGGAGAGCTTCTGTAAAGTAAAGCTGTGAGTACCGGGCGTGAGTCGTGCTTCGGTAGCTCAGTTGGTAGAGCACTTGCCCGCGAAAGTCAAAGGTCCCGAGTTCGAGTCTCGGTCGGGCACACAGTTTTAATCTGCCCGGAAGTTTCATTCATAGGATTGTGTGACTGTGTGAAATCAAATTATGTGATGCAGGAATTGTGCAAAAGAAACATGTGAAAAACTAAATAAGTTAAGCACACCAGACAGCTAATAAACTGCAAAATAACAGTCATTGACTATGGACTTAAGTAAAAAATAGACTATCGATAAAAATAAGTCATTAGTTCTGAAATGGACAGTATATAAAGAACAAAAGTAAGGCATAATAAACACTAAAACTATATGCCACTTATTTTCTCCTCATAAAAATAAAAGAATAATTATATTTTACTTATTTTTTCCTTATAAAAACAAAGAATAAAAAATAATTTTGTTGGATGATTTTCCCCTTTTTGTAACATTTGTACCATTTGTTAGGATAATATCTCAATACTTGTGTATGTATATTTCTTTGTCAAAGCAATTCTTGGAAATAATTCTTATTTGTTAGTGTAACAATATTGAAATGAGTGTCTAGAAACAAGAACATTTTACTTGTACATGATATTTAGAAAATGTGTTAGGAATAGATTTTACTTAATTACTACATTTATAAAAAAAAATATATTTTTAAGAAAATCGATGTGAAAGACTCCTCACATTCGATAACAAACTTCTTAAAAAACAAACTTCACACTTAAATAAAGAAAAAAAATAATTAAAAATTAATAATAGCATAAAAATATTCTTCTCTTGTCATTTTTGAGAATAATGTGGAAGAATATAAAAATATAAATTAGTAATACAAACTAGCATAGAACCACAATAACGTGGCTGAACAGTAAGCAACAAAATTTGGATAACAGAATAATTTTTGACTGACTTAGACAACGATTCAATCATTGCCTACCTTCAGTACAAAAATTAAGTTCGAAGGGTGGTGATATGCAAGGTGTCAGGCAAATCCAACACCTTCCATGAAAACCCTGACATGATAAGCAAATTCAGTAGTATGTCACTTAGCTCCGAATAAATCGTGACTTTAAATTAACGAAAGTAATACGAGTAACGAGTGAGCAAATGGAATACCACAGACTAACACAAGAATGCCTAAATGCATGTCATACCTTCCCACCATGAGACAGACGCAGTTCCGAGGGGAGAAACGAGAACAGTAGCCAAGAGCAGAACCGTGTTAAGCTGGAAGGCCCTACGATAAGGGACGGACAGACACCCACGTCGCCAGCTAACCGCTAGGACCACACCACCCGCAAGTTTTAGCGTGAGACTTTTTCGCGTTTCTGTTACGTCAGGACCACCCCCCCCCCCCAGCCCATGTTAAAAGCTAGAGCCCTCCAGAAGAACAGTATAGATCTTACGATAACACAAAAAGGGCCACCCCAGCCGCATGTTTTAGCGTCAGACTTTTCCACGTCTCTGTTATGTCAGGACCACCCCCCAGCCCATGTCAAAAGATAGAGTCCTCCAGAAGAACAGTATAGATCTTACGATAACGCTAAAAGGACCACACCAGCTGCAAGTTTTAGCGTGAGACTTTTTCGCATCTCTGTTGCGTTGCAAACTTTAAAATTGCAAACTTTAAAAACATTGCCCCACCACGAAAAGTATAACGTTTCTCATTGGATAGACAGAATTTTTGTAGGCGGAGCTTAAGGTTAACATTGAGACCCTGATTGGTCAGATGAAAACACAGTGAGGTAGTTTTTTTTTTAAACCTACTTCGGTAAATTGTAGTAAGGAGAAGTTAGGACAGAGTTGCTTCCGAGACGACGAGGTGAGCGGAGCTGTGCTGCCCGCCGCCCCCTGACGAACACCGACAAGGTAATGAATGCACGCGATGCTGCATTTTTGAGCACATAAGGCTTCACTCAGAACTGCAGAAGTCTCATCTGTTACACCCCCTTTTTGTGTAATACTAGTGTCGATCGTCAATTAAAGCTCATGGTGTTCACATTTGCCACTTGAAGTAAAAATCTGAAACGCAATGATTTTTCTGTTATATAGTTATTGAGAAGCCACATCAGCCACTGTAATTTACGACTAGTTAGATAAGTAATTAAAGATAATTGAGGGTCACTGTAGACCATTTTGATAGTTTTCGCTTTTGTGAAACTTACTTTGAACCTAGATTATAGATGTGATATGGCATAGGTCATCCGTCGATCCATTGTAGAACTTGGAAACCCATTCAGGTAATATTCGTTCGCATTTTTGTTGAACGCAGTTGGTTTTTACCATCCTGTATTAAAACATTTCCTTTTATCAATAGCGCAATTTATAAACAATGTTTTGTGAGTAGAATAAAATTTCCAATGGTAAACTTAACTGGTTTTTCGACGTTATTTTACCAGCTAACTAAAAATAGGAAAGCCTTGCACCCCTTCCACTAAATTTAGTTAGTATTAAGATTCTTTTACAGGGAGTGCAGTGGAGCTGACTCTGAAATCATTAAGTATTTGGTTATATCATCGCTAGTCTCACTGAACTCTTCTGGATTCTACATGTCATGTGTGGTCTGACGTCTCCCTACCAGGTTTAAACTAGCCAATTCCCTAAAAAACACGCTCAGAGCGTCGTTGCGCGAAAGTGGTAGGGAGACACGATGTAGAACAGACACCACGCAGAATGTTAGAAGGGATCCCAAGTCACTCCAAATGCTCACGCCCCGCACCATTACAAAGCCCCCACCAGCTTGAACAGTCCCCTGCTAACATGCACGGTCCATGGGTTCATGAGGTTGTCTCCATACCAGTACATGTCAATCCGCTCGATACAATTGGAAACGAGACTCGTCCGACCAGGCAGCATGTTTCCAGTCATTAACAGATCAATGTCGGTGTTGACGGGCCTAGGCGAAGCTTAATGCTTTGTATCATGCAATCATCAAGAGTACACCTGCGGGTCTTCGGCTCCGAAAGCCCATATAGCTGATGTTTTGTTGAATGGTTCGCACGCTGACACTTGTTGACGGACCAGCTCTGAAATCTGCAGCAATCTGCGGAAGGGTTGCACTTCTGTCACGTTGAACGACTCTCTTTGGTCGTCATTGGTCCAGTTCTTGCAGGACTTTTTCAGGCCGAAACAATGTAGGAGATTTTATGTTTTACCGCATTCCTGATATTCACTATACGCTCGTGAAATGGTCGTACGGGAAAATTCTCACTTCATCGGTACTTCGGACGTGCTGTGTGCTGTCGCTCGTGCGCCGACTATAACGCCACTTTCAAACTCACTTAAATCTTGATAATCTGCCATTGTAGCAGCAGTAATCGAGCTAACAACTGTGCCAGACACTTGTTGTCTTATATAGGTTTTGCCAACCGCAGTGCCGTATTCTACCTGTTTACATCTCGCTGTATTTGAATACGTATGCCCATGCCAATTTCTTTAGCGCTTCAGTATTATTTGTAACTTATAAACGACGTCATATATTTACAATCATATGGCAACAAATTTCACGGCTATAAACAGTCAAAAACACGGTTTTATTCTATAGACAAAATATTCGGTACTAATGCAGTTAATTTATACTGCCTTTCAGCGTCGTAATAGAAGCAAAAATTTTATTTCAATGTTATTACGAATGGTTTCAGTACCAAGTTCACATTCAGTAACTGCAATATAACTATAAACTCCCTTTAAATGAGAATAAATGCAGGATAATAGCTAAAGCAAATATAAAAATACCAGTTTCCGATTTCAAGATTAACGGTTATCATCTGGAGCATCTTCAATTATTTAAAAATTTAGTGATAATACTAAGACGCGATATGAAATGAGATGAACGTAGTCATTAGTCCTAGCG
Source organism: Schistocerca americana (assembly GCF_021461395.2). Taxonomy (NCBI): domain Eukaryota; kingdom Metazoa; phylum Arthropoda; class Insecta; order Orthoptera; family Acrididae; genus Schistocerca; species Schistocerca americana. Next base: position 454,358,947 of record NC_060121.1, read on the forward strand.
AAAGCAAATGTAAGAGTTACAGTTCTACGAAGGATTCTGGGAAAGTGCGTTGCATCTGCAAAGCATATTACGTGCAAGACACCAGTGCGACCAATTCTGTTGTCCCAGCGTTGGGAAACCTTATCAACTAGACTTGGCAGCAGATATCGAATGAATCCGGAGAAATGCTGCTATGATCGCACCGTTTGATGTCGATGTAACCAATACAAAAGTGTAACAACGATGATGATGACGTTTAAAATCTTAGAAAGACAAGCGGTTTGTGTCTCGCTGAACACTGCTGGGAGAGTGTAAATGTAGAGAAACAGTATCGGAGGCAGACATCCGAGATTTCTGTTGGTAGATGCTGTGAGAATAAGACAAGACAGCTTAGGTTGTATACAGAGACACATAGTCTATTTTCCCTCACTGTATCTGCAAATGGAATAGGACAGACAGTCGATGTAATAGCTATGAAGTGTCCTTCTCAACGATCTGTACAATGGCTTGTGAAGTGTTTACGTATAAGAAACCGCAATATAATCAGTATGTGAGAAAACCCTGTGAAGTGATTGTCGATGTTATTTCCAGTCCTTTGTTTCTTGAATTTTAGCAGGTGTCTGACGTATATTTGGCTGGCAATATTATTTCCAATAATTTTAGTAGACCGTTGTAAGCGAAGGAACAATGTGCTGGGCTATTTGGCCAAATTTCATTCGTGATTTGTTCTTCAAATTCGACATTTCAATCCCTCTGCCTGGCCGCACACAGTCGAAACCAGTGTTGCGGTCGGGTAAAAACAGGTGGTTCCACATGCTCTTTCGAAGAGCTGGAGTCATTGGACCAGTAAACGAAGAACGTACAGGTAGGGCTAAAAAAAAGTGGCCCTGAGAACAGAGTTCCAGAGTACGCAGAAACATAACAGAGGAGAGGAAATACAGTACTAACCAGACTGCAGCAGATATCGAAAGTGACCACCATTCATCTCTAGGCACTTTTGGGCCCTGGTCATCAAGTTGCTTAAGGCGGATCGAACGAAGCTGGACAGCTGGAATTGCAGCAGCCTCATCCTAAATGTTCTGCTGTTGCGATGCACCTTAGACTTGAGGGCTCCTCACGCTATATAGTCGCATGGTACACATCAGGTGACTTGGGTGTCCAGCTTCGGCCGCGAAAGACTGACCTCTGCTAACATGCTGTCAGGATGAAGATTGTGTATATGTTCTCCAAGGTTCGGCCGGCTGTGTGGGCAGTTGCTCTATCCTGTTGGAAGTAACTGTAGGTTTTCTCCTCCCCCATTAATGAATACACTCACGTCCAATCAACACTTTCATTTACCTCACCTCGTGTTTGGGCAGCATGGCTGTCGAAAACCACTGTTGTGGAATAATGGGCTAGGTGTGCTCCTGATAAGGCACGTCCCTATATGGCAGATGCCGTGAAGTAGAAGCTACCCCAGCTAAATGGGGGACACTCAGTACCCGTCCTACAGTCCTCTTGTCTCCCGATGCGATTATCACGCTTTCGGTATCTTAAAGAACGTCGCCGAAAGGTCGACGACTCCTTCCGGATGAGGATGTGAATCACGCAGTTACGGAATTCTTCATACAGCAGGACACTATGTTTTACCAAACGGATACCTTCAACGTAGTGGATCAATGGGATGATTGCCTCAATGATCAAGGCGATTCGCCTAATTACACAACCAATTCTGGACTGTACGACCTTCGAACGGAAATTTTTAGATCGCCCCTTCTCAACTTTTATCTGTACAAATTCAGTCACGTATTCCTCCAACTACACTGTTTATACACTGCAGTAGAAATATTCTTATATGTTGACTACTTTGTGTTCCAGATTTAATGGACAGCAGTGTATAAGACCTAACATAGAAATCGTATTAGGTTTGTGCTCCGGAAAGATTCTTAGAAAAGGTTCTTAGACACAGCCGCACGCACTCGCAGAACGTCTAAGATTCGATTCGCATCATGTGTACCAACTGGATTCACGTGAAACGAGTGGAGCGAGGGATGGTGCAGGGACGGGCGGTGCTCCAGCGGGGGCTGACGCGAGTCTGGCGCCGCGCTGTCAGAGAATCGAGCCATCAATATTTAGGGTGTTTAACTGTGAGATTTGATTCTTAGCGGCGCGCAGCTGTTATCCCGCGGCGCCGGCCAGCTGCCCCTGCCCGCGCGTGCCGCGAATGCGTTTTCCAGCCCAGCCCGTGTGTGCCGTCCCCACTTCTGCCGAGACTCTGGCTCCAAAAGCCAGTCCAAAGAAATTTTTGTGACTTCGAGTTCTGCGAACAGCCAATATTCTCGCTATCTCAGAGATCACCTCGCGCTGGTAGTGTGTGAACAGCTATTGGTAAGCGACACGTTTCGCAGGTAGTTTGGGTTGATGGAAAAGCTCATAGCACCTACATAAGAGGGAATGAAAGACGACAATGTGGACTTTAGTATTAATGGAATTCTCCGTTGATGGAGTCGCTTTCCGATTCCACTACGTTTGAAGAGATGAGCTCCATTACTAATTTGATAATATTGCCTTTTCATCATCGAAAGAATTTAAAGAATTTGTTAGGAGTTCTTAGATTTTCTCAGCTTTCTTATTAATTTTGTTTTCTATCTGTGATTTTAATATTGCTGTATGCAAAAATGTACACTTAGGTGCGAAAAGTCATGGGATACCTCGTAATATCGTGTCGGGCCCTCTTTTGGGGGGGGGGGGGGAGGGGGAGATGGACTTAAGTCGTTGAAAGTCACCTGCAGAAATACTGAGGCATGCTGCCTCTATAGCCTTCCACAACTGCGAAAGTGTTGCCGATGCACGAATTTGTGCTCGAATTGGCCTCTCTATTATGCCCCGTAAATGTTCGAAAGGATTCATGTAGCGCGATCTGGGTGGCCAAATCATTCGCTCGAACTGTCCAGGATGTTCTACAAACCATCAGCGAAAAATTATGGTGCAGTGACATGATGCATTGTCATCCACAAGAAAATCCGTCGTTTTCTGGGCATATGAAGTCCATGAATGACTGCAAATGGTCTTCAGGTAGTCGAACATAATAATTTCCAGTCAATGATCGGTTCACACCACACCACACCATTATGGTGCCATCACCAGCTTGCACAGTGCCTCGTTCACTACTTGGGTCCGTGGCTTCGTGGTGTCTGTGCCACACTCGAACTCTGCCATCAGCTCCTAACAACTGAAATCGGGACTCATCTGTCTAGGCCACAATTTTGAAGCCGTTTAGGGTCCAACCGATATATTCATGAGCCCAGAAGAGGCACAGCAGACGATGCAGTGCTGTTAACAAAGGTGCTCGCACCTGTCATCTGTTGTCATAACCCAGCAACGCAAAATTTCGCTCCCCTGTCCTAACGGATACGTTCGTAGTACGTCCCACGTTGATTTCTGCGGCTATGTCACCCAGTGCTGCTTGTCTGTTAGTACTGACATCTCTGAGCAAACGCCTTTGATGTCGGTCGTTACGTGAATTTTGTCGGCCAATGCGTTGTTCGTGTTGAGAGGTAATGCCTGATATTTGCTGTTCTCGACAGACTCTTGACACTGTGGATCTCAGAATGTTGAACTTCGTAACGGCTTCCGACATGGAGTGTCCAATGCGGCTATCTGCAACTACCATTCCACGTTCAAAGTCTGTTAATTCCGTCATGCGTCGATAATCACGTCAGAAATCTTTTCATGTGAATCACATGAGTACAAATGAGAGCTTCACCAATGCACTGCCTTTACTACCACCATCTGTATATGTCCAGATCGCTGTCTCAAATCCACTGTCATGTCAGTGTATTGAAACGCCGTAAACATCTTGAGAAATAATGTACAGTTCACAGACTGCCTGAAAAGATAATTTACAACTTCAGTGTAACTTATAGTACAAAGTGTTTTTGAACTCGTACTTCACAAATTTAGAAATAGCTTTCTGTCCTATTCCGGTTCTATCTGAATTCGAGACACATGTTTGTTTAAAACACATCGATGGTCTGGATCTTCAGTTCATTAAATTCTTGATTTCTGTGTCCACAGAGTCCGCACTTGCCTTACAGTTGTTACAGGTATTTTGAATCCGTCGTTCAAAATAATGTTACATATGCCTTTCTAATACCACATTAATTTCGTTTCATTTGTCGAAAATATCGTCAGTGGCAGTACATTTATCTTATTTTCACTCGTGCCTGGAAGTGTCAACTGCGTGCATATGAGGCACTGATGTTAAAATAATTTCATTTTATCTTGCAACACTATCAACTTCCTTATGTACAACATGACAATACATCGCTACCACTGTCGATGTTTTAAACGAATACAACGACATACACATGTAAAATTAAACACGAACTTGTTAGTAATTTAACTTTTAATAATTTGAGTTAATCGTTGCCCTCCATAGGTGCTCGGAAAGCTTAGTCTTTGACGTCCACAGAAAAAACTTCCTCCAAGCATGATACCTGTTGATCTAAAGAATCTTGCTCGTCTCATTATCCAAAGTGCTGGGAAAAGCCTTCTCCAGTTGTTTTGTTGAAGAACAACAGTCAATATTTCAGAATTTCAAGATAATTTCTAGAAATAGGAACAGGACTGTGGACCAAATTTGACTCATGTTCGTCCCTCTTTCCACTCCCTCCCTGTTATCCTTGTTCCTTTGTTTCTCCTCCCTCACTCTCTCTAACCTCTAACCTCCCCTCCCCCCAACCTTCATCTTCCTAAGGTACATCCAACCACGTCTCCTATCCTTTTCGAAGCCAAGTCTCTGTCTTGGAAATAGGCCAATCAGAGAGCTTCATCCATACTTAGAACTCCCAATCACAGTTCAGTATTTCACTGATGTAAAATGAAACTATCAATCTGACAGCTTCCTACGACAAGAATGGGCGGGAGAATATGATATTATTCTCATCCAGTAGCGACAGAAATTGCGTGTAGGATCAGGCACATACTTTGTTTATCGAGCTGCCATGTAGATTCAAAGAGTCATCACAGATATTGATCACAATAAAGAACTGAGATATGTAGCCCATTATACAGGATGATTCAAAAGTCACGCCACACAGGACAAAGTCTGCATAGGTGATTCAATAATCTTCTTTCATAACACACAGTCGTATTCAGGGATATGACAGGAACGCATATTCAGAGCAAAAAACTTCTAGTACACATGGGCTCTAAATTGCCTACCTTAAGAGCTATGAGCAATTTTTCAGTATTGTGAAGCAAATCACTTTTTCTGCAAGCTCTTGGGCTTCCGTATTTTGAGAAATGGTAATATGAGCCAAAATAAGCAAAGATATCAAGTAAGCATGGACTTTAAAGTGCAAACCTTAACAGCTATCAGCACTTGCTCAGCTTCGCTGCTGTTGAACACGTCTCTTCTCATGGACTGATGATCATAGCTCATTAGCTATGCGCTTTAGAGCTCATGTTCATTAGACAGTTTTTTCTTGTTTTGGTCCATACAACCTCCTTCCAAAATATGAAAAGCAAAGACCTTGCACTAGAAGAAATATTTTCCACAGTATAGAAAATGAAGAAGTGCTCATAGATCTTTAGGTACGCATATTAGAGCCCACGTTTAACAGATTTTTGTTTTTCTTCAAATGATCGTTCCTGTCCTATTCGTGAATACGACTTTTTCCTATGGGCCACTACAATTCGTTACATCCGTCACATCTTTTCTATATGTATTCATTATCATCATTCATTTCATTATCATAATACATCTATAACAGGCAATAATATAAGTTACAATTTATGTACATTATATTCACAACTTGTATTTTGCTGCTAAATCAGTTTTAAATCGTTTCCATTTGTGCAAACAGCTGTCGTCCCTAAAACGACCCCACGCTACAGTACTCGTTTGATCACTGTGTATAAAGTGTTTATCGTCATTCGCCGACAACGCCAATTTACATGACTGTATGCAGCTTGGATCGAATTTATCAGCATCATCAAACACACCTTCTCGGTAATCATCAATGCTCCATTCTACGTCGATTAGTGTTTCACTCTGCCTCCTATGTGCATTACATGTCATGTCATGTTTCAGGATCGTATGTTTTTGCCCTCAGTCTTATGAGTTCTGTAATAATGTCTTTAGACAATGCACATCCCACCAAATCCACTTTTTTTTTTTTTTTTGTTACGCCATTGGATGTAATAAATGCTATTGTCAGAGTAAACTGAAGTGTTTTACCACACCTGCACAATACTCTTAATAGTACCACAGATATTTGAGGTGCTTACATTAAGTTAGATAAGTCCGTGTCTCAAATTTCTTAAACATATACCCATACTGGAAATCTACAAGAAGTGTCTTACGGATATCTGAATTGGGCATTCGAGCTATATGTTTGTCAAAAACAATGTTAACTCTGCTTAATTCAACAGCAACAATATTTACCTTAAATATGACACTGAAATTTAAATTCAGTCTTTGAATTAAAGCAGCCGCTGTGTATCTACGTTCCCAACGTATTACTAACATCACCTCACTTGTTTTCCTCACATTGTGCATACCTTTGCATACTGCTGTTCATTAATTTGAAAAAAAAAATCGAAATAATTTCTTCATTCGTACATTTCTCAGCATTAATATCGACATACGGTTTTATCTATGAAGCTTGACGGTATGACAATATCTGGTGAATTTTGCTTAGAGTAGGAGTATTGTTCACACAGTGCTTTAAATTTCTGTAGTGAATCACATAATTTGTGGAATCAGCATCTTTGGCTGTGGAAATCTGCTTCTTTGGAACTGCTGACTTGTTGATTCTTGTTTGTGGTATTGGGCGTAATGGCAGAATGGTGTTCATGGATATTTTCTGGATGCTCAAGGTTTACTTCCGAAATGTAACCTATGACTGAGACATCTGGTATGCTTCTAACAACAAAACTGTCCACAGGCAGACAAGCAAAACCAGACAGCGGTATGTATTGCAGCACTCCGCAACTATAGAGACTTTTACCGTCGAGATATTTAACACGATACATTATTATTTTCATTATGATTAACAAAGTATGTCTGTGTGAACAGTGAACAGTAGCCTACCACCGCCAATGTCCCACTCAGCAAATTGCATTTGTTCTGTGAGACGGTAATAAGCTGCAATTGTACGTTAGTAGTTTTCAGCAAAGCATCACATTCTAAACCACGTGATCTCACACAATGGGCTCGATCCTCTTCGTACATTTTGGGACAGAGTGTGTGGAAATTTTCAAAGACATCTGCCATTGGTATTCAAATGTAAGTTGGAGTAATTTTGTAATGTCTTGCATTGAAATAAACACCACATATTGAATACTCTTTGGTATTCGTATTCTTTGATCGTTTTTTCATCAGTCAGCAAGCTTTTAAATGCTTCAACTGATGGCAAACGCTCATCCAACAAAACAGATTAGTCAGTTAAATACTCATATGGAAACACGTCTTTCCTATTAATCAGTTTAAACCGTTCACTGTTGGGGAAATACTTTCTTGTTATTTTCAACTCATCAGGTACAAATATGATATACATTAAAAAGAGAAAACGCCAGATGTTTGAAGTAATCTATAAACTGAAATGTTTTGACGCAATTATGTCCAACTGCGCTAGATTTAGTGAACGTTCCATACAATATTTTTGTCATGCTCAGTTTATTCCACTTGTTTGAGTATGTTCATAAGTACAAAATGAGCATCATAATAATTCGTCAGAAAGTCAGGCAACAGGTACCATAAAATTTGGACTATAATTAAAATTAAAGCTATCATCTGCAGCTCCTCGTAATCTGCCTGTAAAACGACAATAGTCTCTGTATTCATCATCATCATCATCATCATCTTCTTCTTCTTCTTCTTCTTCTTCTTCTCCTTCTTCTTCTCGCGTTACGGACTCTGTAGGACCACGGGTAGCCCCTTCGTGGACTGCATTTTCTTCTTCTTCTCCCAGAGCCTCTTTATTCTTTCTCTTCTTCTTTCCCGCTCTTCTTCCGAGATCTTCAGTTTCCATTTCTCCTGTTGGCTCTACTGGTGACACTCTAATCTTTTCCTGAACTCTTCTCTGTCATTGATCTCCGGCATATTGGTCGGTGTATATTTGTTCCTCCAATTTTCCTTTCCTTCGACGTTGATCCCCAATTCCAACCAGTCCTTCCGAAGTTCAACAATCCACTTGGTCCCTGTCTTTCCCCTTGTCCTCCCTGTTGTTTCCCACACTCTCTTCGTCATTCTGTCCATACTCATCCTAACTACATGTCCAGCAAACCTTCATTAGTTTGTTTGAGACATTCTCGGCGGATGAAACAAATTTGTGCTATTCAGAACGCTACTTCATCTTTGAGGCTAATATTCGTTTGCTTGTTTCACAATAAGACATTTTTTATGCACTTGGCAATCAGATAAAGCTGTTTGCTAAACCATTCCATACAGTCGGCAACTATGTGCAACTGGAACTCTGAACATTCATCAATGGAATTACAGTGCACATAGAAAGCAAATATATGTGATTTGTGCACATAAATTTCGTCACTTACGTCTAGAGTTAGTAAGCGTTAGAGATCCTCATATATGACAGATCGTAGCTTTAATTGCTTGCTATAACTGTCGCATTTTATGTACAGTTTCTTTGCTTTGGACGTGACGCTGTTGATTGGTTTGAATGCAACCAACTTCTCTTTAGAATGAAAACAGTACAAAAAGTGCTCACACACTTCAACTGAACGTTGATAACCATTAATGCTTCAAAATGTTAGCCTTGCTAGGTATTTCTGGTAACGGGAATGCAATTTCTATGTTTTGAACCAGCAAAAGTAACAGGTTAATATGTTTCTCACTGTTTGGGAATCTTCCGACAGGTGCAGTGGAACGAGTTTAAACCCTTTTCCTTTGTATCCTTTGTATTCTTTTTCCCTCCTGCTCTCATAATACTGAAAACTGTACACATTAACAGAAACATTTTCGATGTTTTTCTCAAATATTTCCATATACTTCAGATTAGTAGGAGATGAAAAGTTTGCAAAATTTAGTGCGTCAGAATAAGGAAAGTACATTTATCTATTATAGTATTCAGTTATCTGAAAATTCCGATCTATCAGTTAAAAAGCAAAACACGAAATATTTTATTTATATTAGTGCAATGCTGTGAAAAATTATTTTTGTTAACAGATGTGCAATATTTTTTTGCACGGCAATCGTCATATAAACATTTAAAACATAATCGATATACCTATTGCACTACGAACAAAAAAGAAGAAGATGAAAGTTAAATCAATGACAGGTTCATAAGTAAAACGAAATTCAAGCAAAACTAGAAACCGGTATAATGAACTCCGCTAAGCCGGTCCCAAGCCTGGGGCCTCAACATACAAGAGGTGAGGAAGGAGGAGGGGGAGGAGTAAGAAACTCGTTTTTTAACCAAGGTTCGCCTGGCCCGGCTGACAGTACCTTCTAAGGGCTCCTTGCTAGGACTACAGTGAAGACCTCAACGGTAGTGAAGGCGGAGGGAATAGTTCTCGGTACGGCGGAACTAGCGGAAGAGGTAACCAAAGAAAAAAAATTCCACTTAGCGTCCGTCTTGAAACAAGCAGCTAAGTGGTCATCGTCTGTCCACCAGTGGCGCAGCTGAAAACCGTTCCTCGGAGCTAACAACCTCGAGTAGAATCCTTAGGGGTGTTGTTCCCCTAACCCAACAAACAATCAACAATGGATACGCACCTTGTAACAGATTTTGCCTCAGGGAGTAACCATTCTCCAATTTCTAAGGAAATTAAAAGTAGGCATTCGGATTCTGGGAGGCCTACAGCAATGTACGAAGGATGAGTCGGAGCATCCTGAAACCTGCCTTAAGCAAGCAACAAATAAAATTAAACACAAGAATATAAACTATTTGGCAACATTCAACGTAAACTCACTTCTAAAAACAGGAAATCTTAAAACGTTAATAAATTTTATAAAACAGAAAACTATAATGATAACATCACACCAAGAAACAAGGTATACTGATGAACATTCATTTGATTCAGAGGGATTCAGAATCTTCAAAGGGAAGCCAGGAAAAAGAGTTATGAAGAATGTACCCCAATTTGGAACAGGATTCATTGTAAACCAAAACATATTAAACTCAATAGTAGAATTTAAATCTGCCAATGAAAGACTTTCAACATTAACCTTCAAATGAGTAAACAAACTGTATACCACTGTAAATACACATGCACCAACAAATGAGAAAAACAGAACACAAAAGGAACAAACGGAATTTTTTTTGGCAAGATCCGTCAAACACCTTAGACCAGATTTCATACAAAAACACGATAGTATTGCTCGGAGACTTTAATTCTAAGATCGGCAAAGAACGTCATCACTAATCCATAGTAGGCAAATTCCCTGCACATAAAAGAACCAGTGCAAATGGAGAAAGACTTATTGGTTTATACAGAGAACCGGACATAGTTCTGAAATCTACAGTCTTCAAAAAAACTGTCTAGGAAACAAACTACATAGATATCCCTAAATCCAATCTGTGGGGAGAAGCAACCATGTTGCTATAAGCAGACAGTCTACATCAGAGATACTCAATGTAAAAGTTGCTAAGAGTGCAGGTTTAGATTCAGATCACTATCAATCTATCGTTAAATTCAAAATTAGGCCAATATATAAAATAAAGAGCCAATATCAGCCTAAAAAGTCTGACACTCAGAAATTAACTAAGGAAGATAATTTCAGGAAAAGATAACACCTAAAACATGGGAACAGCTTCAAAAAGGCATAGTACAGACAGCAGAAGAAACCATTCTCCTTACCAAAAAATGGATACATGCCTGGTGGAATGATGAATGTGACGAACTAATCCTAACAAGACAACGAGCTTGGAACATATGGAATGCAAATAAAAATGATAAAAATAGGAACTCCCTAAAAGAAGCCCGGACGCAAGCATCAAAAGGCCTTGAAAGGATCAAAGTACAATGCATGAAAGACCGACTAGCATAAGTAGACTCCAACTTCAAACAGAACAATGCTAGGGACTTTTACAAAACTTTCAAAAGTAGCTTAAAGAAATACACTCCACCTAGTCTATTTTTCACGGACCCAAAAACGCGGAAAATTGCATATAATAGTACAGAGAACTGTAGAATACTTGCTGAATACTTTGAAGAACTACATAACTGTGATCCACCGAAAGAAAAATTTAATTTCAATACTGTAAACCCAATACCACCAGACTCAAAGCCGCCAACCACAGTAGAAATAAAAGAAATCATAAAAGACCTTACAAATAATAAAGCACCTGGAGAGAATAATATAGTTGCTGAACTATGGAAGTACTCTAGTGACAACATGATACAATGTCTATCAGAAATACTCAAAGAAATCTGGGCAACACACAGCTTACCAGCAGAACGGACATCTGCGCTAATACATCTACTACATAAAAAAAAGGGAAGAAAACAGACGCTAGCAATTATAGGAGAATCTCCCTCTTAGCAGCGACCTATAAAATCTTGTCTAAGGCGCTTTTAAAAAGAGAAAGAGAAATACTTGACAAACAACTAGAAGAGTATCAGGCTGGATTTAGGAAGGGAAGGTCATGTGCAGAACAAATATTAGACTTAAAGAACGTTACAGAAATGAGGAAAATCAGGAACATAAAATATGTAATTACTTTTATGTATTTCAAAAAAGCCTATGATTCAATTGACAGAAATACAATGCTTGATATCTTAAAAGAATTGGGACTCGGTACTAAAACAACCGATATACTTAAAGCAACTTTGACAAATACAAAATCGAAAGTAAAATTTAGGCTAGAGCTCTAAAAATCGTTTGAAATAAAGTCAGGTGTCCGACAGGAAAATGGTTTGTCACCTCTGCTTTTCAGTTCGAGAATGGAGGAAGGCCATCAGTACTAAAGGGATTCAACTAGGAAGGAATCCAAACAACATCGCTGTTGTAGATGACATGGCATTGACTACAGATTCGCCTGATAATGCCCAAGAACAAATAAGAGAACTGCAAAAACAAACAGCATAAGTAGGGCTACAATTATTCTTTGAAAAAACAAAGTTCATGACAAACATCTGAGATGCTCCACAAAATATTGCAGTTGACAGAATACAATACACAAAACAGATTTCTTTAAATACCTGAGAGATTGGATTACATACAATGCAAAAGAAAAGACAGCTATAGAAACTAGAGTGCACAAAATGGAAAGAGTGTTCCATATGACCAAAACGTTTATAACAAAAAATTCTTGTCCTGGAACACGAAATTAAGACACTACCAAACAGTGGCCAGAGGTGAATCTCAGTATGCGGCAAAAACACTTAATCTAACATGATGGTCGAAAAAAGAATTTATTGAAAATACTGGGAGCTAAAAGAAACGATAATGCTGAATGCAGGCTAAGACCAAACAGAGAGTTATACCTGAAAACTGAAAAACTATGTGATGTAATGAGGAAGAGAAGACTACAGTTATTTGGGCATATATTCAGAACGGATAGCAACAGACTAACTAAGGGGATATTCACATTACTCAATAGCTACAAATCCAAGCCCACATGGTTCATAGAGACTGAAAAGGACACGGAAAACGCTGGAATTACAATAGACACAATAGAAAACAGAATACATTTCAGAAAGGCAGTTCAACAGGCAGAATTTCAGCAGAGAAAGAAAACAATTAGACGAAAATGGACTCAAGATGAAAGGAAACAACAATCTAAAAGGATGGCGGAAATTTGCAAACTAAGAATATCTAATACAATGAAGAGTAACAAAAGTTGATTCATCATACCCTCCAAATTGGTTATTCGCAAGAAGAAGAAGAACGCAATAATGTGGACGAAAAAGGACGTGATAAAACAAAAGAAATTAAATCGAAATTGATACATAAAACTAATTAAAAACGCATGGACAAAGAATTCATTTGGAAAAAGAATGATAGGAAGAAACATGAGAGAAAATGAAGAAGTTGACATTTTGTGACAAAGGAATGGAATTAAATAATTACGTTTAAATCAATTAATTGTATAAAAATGCTGATCAACGTCATTTCAATAGAGATTTAAAAATAAAAAATCTTACTGCATCTGAGGAGATTCGAGCCCACAACCTCCTGCATGTAGAGTTCTGCTTTTCTTGTGCTTTACAAATAAGATTGACAGACTATGTCGGAATAACTTAGAAGAGCGCTGATAATCTGCTAATAGATTAATACGACCAATACGTAAGTGGACAAGCAATTTCTTGTTTAAACTGAGTATTTAGTGTACCTATCACGAGAGTAAAATAAGAGATACTAGATTGTCTACAGATTAGCGTTTTCCCCTCGGTTTGTGATGTAGTTCAATAGGACAGAGATGGCTGTTAATTGTAAAAGGTAGCCTATTCGATCCAACGTGTGGTGTGTATGCTATGTAGACTGTTTGGAAAAAAAGAAGAAAGAGGAATCCTAGAATATAACGTTCTGTCGGTGATGAGATTATTAGAGATGGAACACTAGATCGGTGCGATTAAGATGGAAACGACATTTCTTGTGCCCGAGAAAGCCATTCAGTATACATAAATATACTAAAAAATTTGCCGAGATGAGGGACTTGAACTCAGCTTCTTTCGAATGTTTTTCTCCTGTACCACCTCGATAAACGCTCGAGCTTAAATCATTACATCACAGGCAATATCAGTGAATCATTACACTGGGGCACGTAACCTATATAACGGTGCTACTGCAGTTGTATTGCTAGTAACAATGCCACAGAAAGTACCAGTATTCGCATACATCCATCTAGCGATAACAGGAATGGAAATGCGAAGCTACAAACACAAGGAAAAAAGTTCTTTAGAATTAATGGGACTCGTGGGGCTAATGGATGTGGTTTGCGGCTGCTAGTATTCGAAATACCAATAATTACTTTCCAAGAGAGCAAATGTGCGGAAAAAAAGTTGTGATCTATAGGACAAGAAGAATTCTATAAGATTCTGGAGGCCAAGGCTTTTCTTTATTCTAGGTAACCTCGAGACCTGTAAAAATCGACGTAATGATAGAACATGTTACGAAAATGCTTTACGCAACGATCGTAGCTCGTCATGGTTTTGAGTCTATAATAATGTGACACATGAAATGTAATTAACCACTATGTCAGACAAAGAGGCGGGGAAGCGCTACTTCTATTACTGAGAAAGTTTAGAGACCCGGCATTTGCGGCGGACTGCAGAACAACCATACTGCCGCCAACATACATCCAGCGTTATGACTGCAAAATCGAGATATGAGAAATCAGGGCTATTTGAGTGCCACAGTGCAGGCTATCGAAAAAGATGGCAGACTTGTCTGATATGTGAGTGGCTCTAAGGCTTTTTTAATAGTAGAACCCAGTACGTTGTCCTGGAGAACGAGTGTTCATCAGAGACAAACTACCATCAGCAAAGCTCCAGGGAAGTGGGGTAGGTCTGCTCTTGTTCCCATGTACATAAACGATGTGATGGATAGAGTGAGCAGCAGTCGGCGATTATTTGCTGATTACATTGTAGTATACAGGAAATTATTGTCTTTGAGTGATTGTTGGAGGATACATGAAAATTTGGATGGAATTTGTATTTTTTATGATGAATCACCGCTTGCTCTAAATGTGGAAAAATGTAAGATAACACAGATGAGTAGAAAAACAATCCTGTGATGTTCGAGTACAATAAGACAGGTGAGCTGTTTGACACAGTGCATTGATTAAGTATCTAAAAGTAACGTTGCAAAGCAACATGAAGTGGGACGAGCACGTGCAGAGCGCTTATGCGACCCATTCTTGAATACTGTTCTTTGTTTGGAATTCACACCATGTCCGACTAAAGGAACCCATCGAAACAGTTCAGAGAGTGCTGCTAGAGTTGTTACCGGTAGATTCGATCAACGCGCGAGTATAACGGAAATGCTACGTGAACTCAAATGAAAGTCCCTGTAGGGAAAAAGACGTTGTTTTCGCGAAACACTAGTGAGGAAGATACGATTTTACGGTTTGGGCGCCAACAGCTTAGATACATGATAAAAATAATAATTTAAAAAAATAAGACGATCAAAATCTTCTAAAAGACCTTTGGTACCTGCATTAGCTGTTAGTAGTTGCTTTATTACAGGATCCTACACAACCGGTTTTAATTGTATCCTCAGGGAGTTCGTTAAGCTACACGATCTTCCAACGCTCGGATGACGTTAGAATTATCAGAATCAAATAAATTAGATGATATCATATTGTAACCATGCAATCTGGGCAGTTTCGGCTATTCGGAAGTCATCCGAACGTCGAGAGGCCATATGTTTTTAACGAACTCATGTGAAATTAATTATGTGTATACACTTAAGGGAGCTTTTAAACCTATAATAAAGGAACTGTTAACAGGTAATGCTGCGACTAAAAGTTTTTGGAAGATTTTAACAGTTTTTAGATTAAAAAAAAAAAATATTTCCGGTATTGAGGAAGTTCAGAGAACCGGCGTTGCGACAGGCTACAGAACGATTCTACCACAACCAAGGCGCAAGTCGCATAAGGACCGTGAAGACAAAATAAGAGAAACTTGGTCTCGTACGGAAGTCTCACACAGTTTTTTCCCTCGCTCCATTTGCGAATGGAACAGGAATGGGAATGACCAACGGTGGTACAGAGTACCCTCCGCCATTTTCCGAATGTTGCCTTGCGGATTAGACGCGCGCCGACCTGCCACTGCACTTATACTTCCTTGTCACTGGGTAGTGTAAGAGTATGTATATTTGAATATCGCAAAGCGAACAGCATGGGCGGGTTATTGCTTTTTTTTCCCAGCGAAACGTTCAACGCGTTGCATAAACGCCGTGCAGCAGTCTGTATTTATCGCTTGGCGGGGAACCGTGTGGCGAGACACGACAGCGGCGTACCTATCCTACAGTTTTGCGCGACACAACGGTCGTCAGATAATCTCGCTACGGACACGAGGGACCAGCTGGCGCTGGTGGCGTGGGTGTAGAACCAGCAACGAACGTTGAAGGGTTGGAGCCTATGTTCGGCGGGGAGGTGGGGGGGGGGGTGTCAGTGACGATTGTGGGGTAGCGGTGCCAGCGGCAGCGCGACACGAAGCGCCGGCGGAAATTCGGTATCGCGGGAGCGGGCGTCCACAATGGTGGCGTCTTATCTGGCCGCAAGACGAACAATTAGCCAAGTGTCAGGCGGCGTCGCGAGTTTTGACAGGCGCCGCGCCGCTCCTCTCTCCAGCTCGTCTGTCTGTCTGCCTGCAGCGGCCGCCCGCCTCCCCGCCGACTTCCGCGGCTCCAAATTTGAATGGATTTAAACAGCGGCCGCGTCTGCGCCGCCCCTTATCTGCGCACCGGCAGAACAGAGTTAGTTACACTGTGGGTACAGTCTGGCGCGCGCCCCAGCGCCCGATGCATTGGGCGGCACTTCTGCCGACCCAGCGCTCAGCAGGTAGAGCTGCTCTGAAATGCTTCCAGTACAGGCCAACAACTCTCCTTTCCTAGTACGGAGCAAGGAAGAACTTCTTGTAGGTAGTAACGAAAATAATACACTTAGAGCGTAATAATTAACTACACGAAAGAACTGTAGAATTAGAACTGACTGCTAAGCGTGAGACAGAGAGCTGTTCCGTCATAATGACGAATGGAGTAGCTCTACTTGCCATGTCACTTTTTATTTCTGACATAGGACCATTACAGGCTGTGAATAGGTCTTGACATGTTAGGGTGGTAGACCGTGTATGCTGTGTGGGATACGCACGTCAGCGGATCATGGGCCGTGGCTGCGACCGCGTGTGACAGTGGGGCATTGGGGGCAGCTTCGGTGGGATTGTCTTAAAGTTGGCCGGCCGGTGTGGCCGTGCGGTTCTAAGCGCTTCAGTTTGGAACTGCGTGACCGCTACGGTCGCAGGTTCGAATCCTGCCTCGGGCATGGATGTGTGTGATGTCCTTAGGTTAGTTAGGTTTAAGTAGTTCTAAGTTCTAGGGGACTGATGACCACCGATGTTAAGTCCCTTAGTGCTCAGAGCCACTTTTTTGTCTTAAAGTTGCACCGGAAATTAACTAAGCTTATGACAATAGATTTATTTAGTATCGTACACGATGTCAGATCAGATTACCAGTGCACTAGCCATAAACATAAAGACGACAAAGGGATCAGGTTTTCGGATCGACAGCACCCCAGCGGATAGGCTTCCTTTGGGGATGTAGACAGAAAATCTTATAAGCTGCGAACAGGTCCAGTTTTCGATGATTAGCAACCACTCGGTCAGTAGTCATCTACTTCAGTCATATACTCATCTCGCACCATATTTATTACCCCCCCCCCTCCGCATCTCTCTCTCTCTCTCTCTTTCTCTCTCTCTCTCTCTCTCTCTCTCTCTCTCTCTCTCACACACACACACACACACACACATACACCAACGATTTAATTATTACAGGAAGTGTATTCGCAGTTATGAATATGAACCACCTTCGGATGTATATTAGAATGACGACAGTGAAAATTCGTGCCATAGCGGGATTCGAACCCAGATTTCCTTCGTTATGCGAGTGGTCATCTTAACTATTTCGGCTACCCGTACACGAATCACAGCCAGACCCAAGCTTCCCTATGTTTCCGTCCGTATATCACAACCTGAACTCGTACGTTACGTATATACGCGTGCACGGAGGCATATTTATTGAGGGTCGAGGGCATGGTATTGGCGAATAAGTACGGAATAGCAGTGTCTGAGTTACTAAGAAGTACGATGCAATGTTCCTTCGGACATACATGCATGTCCAAATGAACACTGCATCGTATTTCTTAATAGCACTGCTATTTCGAATTTAATTATTGGGTGACAGAATGGGCAGCTTTGTCCTATAAGTTGCGACAAAAGTTTGCGGAAACTTTACCATTGCATTGACGCGAATAACACTGGCTGAAAAACAAGTGGAGCACACAGACGCAGAGGAGGAAACGAAACGAAAATTCTCAGGCTGAGAGGATATTATGTTACTTGACTGATTAAAATGTAGCCAGATGTACAAAGTAACTGGCAGTATGGGCCCAGTTTTATTACTATGAACCTGCACGTCACCTGCCCTGGATGCATGCAATGATTCGGTCGGTAAGGGTGTCGTAAAGCCGTAGTATCCTCACCTGATGCAAGCTGGCCCACAATTGTTGTAACTGGTCCGTAATATCCTGGGTACAGGCCCTGGGATAAGTCCGACGTCCTAGCTCGTCTCGCACATGTTCTGCCGGGACAGGACTAAGGATCTTGTTGACCTTAGCAGTACCTAAACATCAAACATACATTCATTCATAGCGATAAGTGCCATGTCTGGACGGCACTATTGTAGCCGTTCCATAGTAATAAGCAGTAAAATTCTCTGCTCGTTCATTTCCAAACTATCGTCATCGGGAAACAGTTAATCAGGCGGCTCTTCCGGGGATTTCTCTTACGACGCGGCCCTGCCGAGGGCGCAGCGCAACCCCCAGGCCAAGGCAAGATGCATTTTATAGAGAATATCAGTGTATGTTTTTTTCATTTGTATTTTTTGTGCGATATCTGTGTGCTTGCGCGCACGTAAGATGTATCTCACACCCGCTTCCCACCGGTTCCTACAGCTTGGTCATCTGTAGCTCAAACGTAGTAGACGAATGTTGTTAGAGGATCTGTCGTAGTAGTGCCAACTTCATTTCTCTGGGGTAGTGGCAGAGATGGAACACGGGTACGTCGTGACCAAAGATAATCCGAAAACTTCTGATCTGTCGTGATGAGATTGGTCATAGCCAATTGGTTCGGTCATCCCCTAGGCACCAGAGAATCTCCGAACGCCCGCCATTTTCAAAGAGAGTAAAAGAAGACGAATAAGTTAGCGGACGTCCCTTCAGTGTGTTTGTCTCGAGTTTGGTGGAAAAAGGTATCAGAATGTATCATGTGTTATCTAATCCATTTTTCTTTGCAGCATTAGGTTGAGTAAGTAAATCTACTGCAGGAACCGTGCTCATTTTTCAATTTATTAGCCTGAAATCCGTTTAGTATGCAGTATAAGTGCTTGTGCTTTGTTTCGTGCCACGCGGTAGGGAGTTCATAGGTTTTAAAGTGTCTATGCTTATTTCCATACATATCAAAAAAAGTTTTGCATCACCTCGATTCCGAGAGTTCCGGAACCTGACAGAAAATTGGAATAGAGATCAACATAAACATCATTTCCACCTTTTTTTATTGCTTATGAAAACCACACATTGCATGTTGTACTACCATACAGCGAGACCTTCAGAAGTGGTGCTCCAGGCTACTGTAAACACCGGTACCTCTAATACCCAGTAGCACGCCCTCTTGCATTGGTGCATGCCTATATTTGTCGCAGCATACTATTCACAAGTTCATCAAGTCACTGTTGGTCCAGATTGTCCCACTCTTCAACGGCGCTTCAGCTTAGATCCCTCAGAGTGGTTGGCGGGTCACGTTGTCCATAAACAGCCCTTCGCAATCTATTCCAGACATGTTCGATAGCGTTCATGTCTAGAGAACATGCTGGACACTCTAGTCGAGCGATGTCGTTATCCTGAAGGAATTAATTCACAAGACGTGCACGATGGGGGCGCAAATTGTCGTCCATGATGACGAATGCCTCGCCAATATGCTGCCGATATGGTTGTACTATCGGTCGGAAGATGGCATTCACGTATCGTACAGCCATCCATGAGCACCAGTGGCGTACGTCGGCTCCACATAATGCCATCGCAAAACAGCAGGGTACCTCCATGTTGCTGCACTAGCTAGACAGTGTGTTTTAGGCGTTCAGCCTCACCGGGTTGCCTCTAAACACGTCTCCGACGACTGTCTGGTTGAAGGCATATGCGACACTCATCGGTGAAGAGAACGTGATGCCAATCCTGAGCGGTCCACTCGGCTTGTTGTTGGGCCCGTCAGTACCGCGCTGCATGGTGACGTGGTTGCAAAGATGGATCTCGCCATGGTCGTCGGGAATGAAGTTACGCATCATGCAGGCTATTGCGGACAGTTTGAGTCGTAGCACGACATCTTGTGGCTCCACGAAAAGCATTATTCAACATGGTGGCGTTGCTGTCAGGGTTCCTCCGAGCCATAATCCGTAGGTAGTGGTCATCCACTGCATAAGTAGCCCTTCGGCGGCCTGAGCGAGGCATGTCATCGACAGTTCCTGTCTCTCTCTCTGTATCTCCTCCATGTCGGAACAACATTCCTTTGGTTCACTCCGAGACGCCTGGGCACTTCCGTTGTTAGAGCCCTTCCTGGCACAAAGTAACAATGCGGACGCGTTCGAACCGCAGTATTGACCGTTTAGGCATGGTTGAACTACAGACAACACGAGCCGTGTACCTCCTTGCTGGTGTACTGACTGGAACTGATCGGCTGTCGGACCCCCTCCATCTAATAGGCGCTGCTCATGCATGGTTGTTTACATCTTTGGACGGGTTTAGTGACATCTCTGAACAGTCAATGGGACTGTGTCCGTGATACAATCTCCACAGTCAACGTCTATCTTCAGGAGTTCTGGGAACCACGGTGATGAAAAACTTTTTCTGATGTGTGTATATCATATTTAGACATGAACTGGTGTGAAATGTTAATTATTAGCGAATGTTAATATTTCCGGATCAAATATTCGAAGTTTAATAGGTGTTTCTTTGTGGTACATTGAACTTATTCCCCATGTTTAACGTGTGTACTGTATTCCGAATAAAGCGACTGTAGATGATCGTAGGCGATTTGTGCTACCACATAATGATGGACAGAATATTTCTCGGATACAGCCCAGAATCATTAGAAGTAGCTCAACTCTAAATTCATTAGCTAAATTTACCCCCAAAATTACGGAACGAATAAAATTGATCTTTGAAGCGCCAGTACTGCCTGCTGGGTTATTTATCGTATTTTCTCTAAGCTCGGTGGGCTACGAATGCGAAATTCGATGTGATTTTAATACTTCGCGTTCCTATGTCCAATCTCTGCTTCTTTCTCGGTGCTCTGTTGTATTAAACCTATTTATTAGAGGCATTTTATGTTCGATTGCTTGCCACACCTAGTGCATTTGACTGAATTTATCGGTATCTTTCCTCGCTGCTTGACCAGATGCAGTCCTGTCCACTAAAATCCTCCTTGTTTCCTTCTGCAGCGTGCGCGTATTTAAAATTAGCAATCCATAAGAGGCCTCACCTCCACACTATGTACACTTATCGCGACAAATACGAGTCTATCGTTATATTTTATAAATGAGTATGTTTTCTAAGCATGATAAAATAAGAGATCAATGATAACCAATCTGCAACATGCTATGAAACCAAGTCATTTATTAATAATCAGTGCCTAATATAAATGCATAAAGCATTCAAAGTAAAAAAAGGTGGCTAAAAGAGTTCATTGCGTCCACACATTAGCGTGTGCTACCCTTCGCCCTTCATTTATCAGAGATGCGTTGAAAAAGGAACTAAATTCGAAAATATACGCTCTGTTCCCTGCTGGGACTCCCTATCGTCTCTCCCCGCTATCCGTTGCGCTAAATTATAAATTTGTCACTGATAGTTTTGCAGTCACTGCTTCACTAACCGGTAGGCTGTGTTGGTTTTCCCCCTGGTTGTGGATCAGTAGTTACTAAAATTCCACACTCATCGTGGGCTGACAAGATCAGGAAAGGGAGCGTCCCCAGATAAATACAGAACGTGCATGATAAAACGAGTGTTCTCTCGAGAGGTGGTGAAGAATGTCTATCAAAGAATAAGAATGAGAATAATAAAGTAATTAATTGATGTGGTCACCCCTCTATCTTTTATCACAGCAGATTGATACAGCGTTACGTGGTATCGAATTTTTTCTTAGCAATTTAGGAATGTTTCACCTTATTGGGATTGGTAGTTATGGCACCAAAATATCCTTTGGAGAAAGGAGAAACATATTTTCATCCGCCCATATAAATAAAACCACAAGCAACGGTAAAAGTTCAAATGAGGCCGCAGGATGTCCGTGGCGTACCGTTGTGCCGTCAGAGTTCCCTCGTTCGCTACTAGCCGTGTCCTGATGTCGTAAACGTTGGCTCACCACACGCTGACACTTGCAGTAACACCGTCCCACTCCACATATAGCCGTTTGTGTTGCGATGTTATCAGCAGTTTACGCATGGGACGATAATTCCGTTGTCCAGTTGCTGCTTGTCTCCTGCCAATGGTATGTGATGACACACAACGTTGAAGAGAGTCCATTACTTGTTCTCAGGTAGCAGTTACAGATGTGAATGGCTTACGATAAGATTGGTGTGCAATATACGGCGATGCTCCATTATGATGGTCAGATGTGACTGTCCACAACCTAGACAAAGTATTCCTGCACTTACGTTCCCATGCAATCCAACATCGAGTCACTGTCACATCTGAATGTCCTATAAATCTACGAGGGCGTCATGAAATGTAATATCTCCGAATATTTTATGTGAAAACTCTCAAGGCTTTTTAAATAAAAGAAAGCTCATTAGTAGTTTACATCTTCATTCTCCATGCCTACTTTTATTTCACAGTATATTCACCCTGGCGACGAACACATTTTGCCCAACGAGAGACCAGTTTGTTGATAACGTCATTGTAGAATGTTTCCTTTGTTGATGGAGCCACAAGCTGACCTCAGCTGGCACCACTTCGTCATGCAGTTGTAGTATCACTTCATAACGTGCATGCAAACTTTGCCAGTAACCAAAATATTGAGTACTGCGACGACTCGAAAGATACTTCCCAATATTCTGTTTATCAACAAAATTCTATTAAAGGATCTACACTCCTGGAAATGGAAAAAAGAACACATTGACACCGGTGTGTCAGACCCACCATACTTGCTCCGGACACTGCGAGAGGGCTGTACAAGCAATGATCACACGCACGGCACAGCGGATACACCAGGAACCGCGGTGTTGGCCGTCGAATGGCGCTAGCTGCGCAGCATTTGTGCACCGCCGCCGTCAGTGTCAGCCAGTTTGCCGTGGCATACGGAGCTCCATCGCAGTCTTTAACACTGGTAGCATGCCGCGACAGCGTGGACGTGAACCGTATGTGCAGTTGACGGACTTTGAGCGAGGGCGTATAGTGGGCATGCGGGAGGCCGGGTGGACGTACCGCCGAATTGCTCAACACGTGGGGCGTGAGGTCTCCAGAGTACATCGATGTTGTCGCCAGTGGTCGGCGGAAGGTGCACGTGCCCGTCGACCTGGGACCGGACCGCAGCGACGCACGGATGCACGCCAAGACCGTAGGATCCTACGCAGTGCCGTAGGGGACCGCACCGCCACTTCCCAGCAAATTAGGGACACTGTTGCTCCTGGGGTATCGGCGAGGACCATTCGCAACCGTCTCCATGAAGCTGGGCTACGGTCCCGCACACCGTTAGGCCGTCTTCCGCTCACGCCCCAACATCGTGCAGCCCGCCTCCAGTGGTGTCGCGACAGGCGTGAATGGAGGGACGAATGGAGACGTGTCGTCTTCAGCGATGAGAGTCGCTTCTGCCTTGGTGCCAATGATGGTCGTATGCGTGTTTGGCGCCGTGCAGGTGAGCGCCACAATCAGGACTGCATACGACCGAGGCACACAGGGCCAACATCCGGCATCATGGTGTGGGGAGCGATCTCCTACACTGACCGTACACCACTGGTGATCGTCGAGGGGACACTGAATAGTGCACGGTACATCCAAACCGTCATCGAACCCATCGTTCTACCATTCCCAGACCGGCAAGGGAACTTGCTGTTCCAACAGCACAATGCACGTCCGCATGTATCCCGTGCCACCCAACGTGCTCTAGAAGGAGTAAGTCAACTACCCTGGCCAGCAAGATCTCCGGATCTGTCCCCCATTGAGCATGTTTGGGACTGGATGAAGCGTCATCTCACGCGGTCTGCACGTCCAGCACGAACGCTGGTCCAACTGAGGCGCCAGGTGGAAATGGCATGGCAAGCCGTTCCACAGGACTACATCCAGCATCTCTACGATCGTCTCCATGGGAGAATAGCAGCCTGCATTGCTGCGAAAGGTGGAAATACACTGTACTAGTGCCGACATTGTGCATGCTCTGTTGCCTGTGCCTAAGACCCGTGGTGCAGTCAGTTTGATCAGTGATGCCCAGGAATGTGTCAATAAAGTTTCCCCTTCCTGGAACAATGAATTCACGGTGTTCTTATATCAATTTCCAGGAGTGTATTTCATAGAAGTAGACTACATTTTCAATCTATTTATAGAACGCTATACCAACGTATAAACTCTCAGTTATAAATTACCTGAATTATTACTCGCCTGCGAGAGCGCAGCATTGTAACATCGTTGGCTTATTAGCGTTCCGTGATTTTTAACACAGTTGTGTATACCTAGACTTCACTAATGATTTTTTTCCTGATAGTAGACTTGACTAAAGAAGGCCGACAGCCGCCATTACTGCGAGATATCAGAAAATATTTATCAATATACGCTCGTGTAAGAAACTGAATACATACTGTAATAGTTGAACACTGAGGAGAACGTTTTTATGAAATAATAATTGTTGTCTTAAAAGGTAAAATTTTTCTCATCTCTGAATACAGTCTGAAACCGCGAGTCCGCTACGGTCGCAGATTCGAATCCTGCCTCGGGCATGGATGTGTGTGATGTCCTTAGGTTAGTTAGGTTTAAGTAGTTCTAAGTTCTATAGGACTGATGACCTCAGATGCCAAGTCCCATAGTGCTCAGAGCCATTTGAAACATTTTTGCAGCGGATTAGTGATCACCAAGTTGTTGCAGCTAGACTGAATACCATAAGATTCAAACCCACAAAAAATAGACGTAAAATACATCTATTTAAGAAAGCTGATAAATATTCGCTTGACATTTTCCTTAGAGACAGTCTCCACTGAATATGTAAGCATAGACCAGATGTGGTTTAAATTTAAAAAAGTGTTATCGACGTGAAGTGAAATATACACACCAAATAAATTAATACGAGATGGAATTGATTCCTCGTGGTACACAAAACAGGTCGGAACACAATTGCAGAATGCAAAATCCGCTAGATTGGGAGAGTTTTACAGCACATAGAAATTTAGCACGAATTTCAGTGCGAGATGCTTTTAAACTTTCCGCAACGAAACTCCGTCTCGAATCTAGCAGAAAACCCAGGTCGTTCGTATGCTTCACAAGTGGCAAGACGCAAAATGTTACTGCGCTGTGCAATAACAATTTTGATGTTATTGATGATAGCAACAAGAATGCACAGTTACTAAACATGGCTTTCCGAAATACAAAAGAATATGAATTAAATACTCCAGAATTCGAACCGAGAAGAACCGTCAACATGAGTAACTTAGAAGTAAATATCCTCGGTGTAACAAAGTAGCTTAAAACAAGAAAGGCAAGGCTTCCAGTGCAGACTGCATGCCAGTCAGGTTCATTTCAGAGTATGCTAATGCAATAGCTCCATGTTAGAAATTACAAACAACCGCTCGCTCGTAGAAAGATCCGTACCATAAGACCGGAAAGCTGCATAAGTCACACGAACATCCAAGAAAGAAAATAGGAGTAATCCGCTGAATCACAGCCCGACAGCACAAACCTCAATTTGCAAAAGGATTTTGGAACATATGCTGTGCTCGAACACTATGAATTACCTCACAGAAAACGATTTATTGACAAGTAGCCAAAGCGGATTCAGAAAATATCGTTCTCGTGAAAAACAACTAGCTCTTTATTCTCACGAAGTAGTGAGTGCTATCGACAAGAGACGTCAAATTGATTCCATATTTTTAGATTTCCAGAAAGCTTTTGTTCCTCACAAGCGAATTATAATTAAACGGAGTGTTGTCTCAGTTGTGTGATTCGATTCGTGATTTCCTATCACAAAGGTACAGGTCGTAATACTTGACGGAAAGCCATTGAGTAATGCGTAAGTAATACCTAACGTTCCCCAAGAAAGTGTTACAGGCCATTTGCTGTTCCTTTAGGAGACAATCGGGGTAGTCCTCTTAATTGTTTGCATATGATGCTGACATTTACGTCATGCAAAGTCATCAGACGATCAAAATGGATTGCAAAATGATTTAGACGAGATATCTATATGGAGCAAAAAGTGGCAATTGACTCTAAATCATAAAAGTGTGAAGTCATCCATGTGAGCATTAAAAATGGCGCTAAATTTCAGTTATACAATAAATACAACAAATATGAAGGCTTTAAGTTCAATTAAATGCTTAGGGATTATAATTATGAATAATTTAAATTGGAACGATCACATAGACAATGTTGATGTGTAAGCAAACCAAAGACTGCGATTTATTGGCTGAACACTTAGAACATGTGCGAGGTCTACGAAAGAGACAGTTACACTGCGCTTCTCCACCCTCTTCTGGAGTACTGCAATGCGGTGTGGGATCTACATCAAATGGGATTGACGGGGGACATCGGTAAAGTTCAAAGAAGAGCAGGTCGTGTTGCATTATAGCAAAATAGGGGAGAGAGTTCCATGGACATGATACACGAATTGGGGTTGCAACCAACCGCTAGAACAAAGGCGTTTTTCGCTGCGGCGGGACCTCCTCAAATTTCAGTCACCAGCTTTCTCCCCAGAGTGTGAACTTATTTTGTTGGTGGACAAATAAATAAGCAGGAATGAACATCGTAATAGAATAAGAGAAATCAGAGTTGTACTGAAAGATTTATTTAAGTGTTGGCTGTTACCGCTCACTATTCGTGAGTGGAACGGTAGAGAAGTAGCTTAACGGTGATTTCTGTAAACCATCTTCCAGGTACTTAATTGTGAATTGCAGATAATTATGTAGGTGTAGATCATTTCACTTGGGGCCTGTGAAGTGACATCAGAATAACTCACTTTCGTTATAAATATAGCGTACATTCTTGTTATATGGCGTGTTCTACGTTTCTTTATAAGGTTCTTTAGAACGAAACGTAGATCTAAGCATATTCCAATATTCCATCCAAGCCAACTCTACGGAATACCACCTCATCTCTTGCGTTATCAGTTCACTTAATTTTCAACACCCTTCTACACACGTACCACATCTACTCCGGCGAAACCTCTTTTTAAAAGAAATGAATGTAAATCTAAGAATTTCAAAATCGATCGCCTGAAACCTAACCATACAGTGCGTAGCAGGACGCCTCTGGATCATTAGGACTCCCCCTGCCCCCCCCCCCCCCCCCCCATAGCGTCCTTAAGTATAGGAGATCTGAAGGGAGATTATTAGAGAACCTAGACTGAATAGTTCTAGCATCTCATTTACACTGAAATTATCTAAGGTGAAAGCAATAACTAGTAGTACCTTTGACCATGAGGCTGACACTGAAAACAAAATTTTGGCGTAGTTTTTAAGAGGTTATTTGGAGTCAGTATATACATATACTGACGGCTCCAAAACTATTGACTTCGTCGGAAGCGCGTCCTGTATGCCACGTTTGCACAAGTCTGAGATATTCAAATTATCCACAGAACCATGGAACTTGTTGCGGTACTAGCAGCACTTCGTTTCTGCTCGCAGATAACAGCGCCTCTATATTTCCTACTCAGCGACTCTTCTCTGCTCTCACAGCAATTAAATTTAGCACCTGTTTGACTGAAAAGGGTTTTCGAATTATTGGAATCGATTCGTGAAGGTCATTCTATTAATTTCGCCTGGGTGAACCACACTGTGAGATCACTAGCAAAGAAGCTGTCGACCGCTTAGCCAAAGAAGCTGATGTGACAGGGCATATCACCGTGACTGTAGTCCCAATTACGAATTATTGATAGTCCTACAAAGACGTATGACAGCGGACTTGTAATGGGAGTGAAAGGAAACAACGAGACACAAAGACAAGAAGTAGGCAACAATTCACCCGTCGTTCCCCTATTACACGAACTCTCGTACAAATTCAGTGCCTAGGCAGATTCAAATTTTCACAATTCATCGTCAGACTGTTTTTTCAAGTTTTTGTCAAAACAAATGATAGATTGGTTTCCTGCGAGAAGTGTCCATCCGGTGCATTTGTTTTTGCAGTTTTCTTCCAATGAAATACGTTCTGAAGGATGTTCGTATTTTGACAATCACGCCCTTTGGTTTGCATAGTAAAACACTTTCGTTTTCTCACAAAACGAGTATTCAACGTACACCACATGTTTTGCCTCACAACATACGCAAACCAGATACGTATTTATTTTCGTATGTTGTGAATCAAAACAAGTGGTGCACATTGAATAAAGTAATCTAAAACCAATTTGTACCCAGGGGCTGTACACCGTCAGTAATTTGTTTCATATAGCAGCCTCGGTTTTCAGCCATATCTTTGACAGAATTGCACTTTTAGAACTTGTGAAGCTCGGTCACCTATTGCCAAACCTCGTGACGGGTTCTGTTAGAACCAAAGGATGACAGACTTTTCAACGGAATGTACATATTCGCTGTTGGCGCAGGCATCCGCATTTAAGACCAACGCTTTACTACGATTGTGCGGTATTGCTCAATATGTAACTTTATGCTCTGTCTGCGACGTCTGTACGTGAGTGAGTGTGTGTGTGTGTGTGTGTGTGTGTGTGTGTGTGTGTGTGTAGTTCTAAGCGCCGCTTGAGTTAATGTAAAGGCAACATCACAGGACAGAGGACGACTGGAAACAGGTGGTTTTTAGTGATCAGTCGTGCTGTACCCTGTGGAAATACTATGGAAGGGTTTTGGTTTGGCGAATAGCTGCAAACCGTCGCCTGTCATTATGTGTAGCTCAAATAGTGAAATATGGATGGGGTGTTGTTATGGAATGGGGTGTTTATCGATGTTATGGTGTGGTCTCCTTACTGTGCTTAAGAAAACGATAAATACTAAAGGATAAGAACACATTTTACAATATTGTGTACTGAGTACAGCACAGGAACAATTCGAAGTCGGTGACTGTATCAGCATGACAATATGTCATCTAGCAACATCTGTGAGACAGTGGCTTGAGGATGATAAAATTCCTGAAATGGACTGGCCTACCCTAAGTCCCGACTTGAACCGACTGACGCTTTTAGGATGAGTTAGAACATCGACTTCGCTCCAGAACTCAGAGTCCAACATCAGTACCTCTTCTGGTAGGAAGAATGGGCTCATGTTCCTCAACAGACATTCAGAAGATTCATTCAAAGTCTCCCCTGCAGAGTTCAAGCCCTCATAAACGGGAAGGGAAGACGCACCCTATATTAATGTCCACTAATTGGTATCCGGATAGTTTTGACCGGATTTCGCATACCCTGCAAGTCACAGTGACGTGCATAGCAGAGGGTAAACATTTTATTAATTGCTCTTCCCGTTTCATTTACGCACTGAACGTCGGAAGATTGGATGCCTCTGTGCTCGGTGCAGCTAGTCTAATCTCGTGTTCGTGATCCCTAAGGGAGCAATACGCATGGGAGAGTAGTTTATTCCTTGATTCCTCATATATAAAGTTTTAGATTTTGAAGCGAATAGCGACGAAGATTTTGAACACAAACCAGAATAGTCCCTTCTGATGCCTGTTTCCACATAAGACGAAACGTTAGGCAACAAATTACACCTATGACCACAATGTAAGTCCTCCTTCCTCCAAAACCGCATTTTGGAAATGAATCATAGAACTTTTGGTAGATATTTGGCGAATATTTCTCGTGGATTCGATAATGAGTGGAGCAGCTAGTGCCGGCAGTCATCTGTCAGAGAGAGAGAGAGAGAGAGAGAGAGAGAGAGAGAGAGATAGGGAGCAGACGCCTTACGCCTTGATGTCTCGGGGCGTGCTCCCGGCGGCCGCAAGTTGCCACTGTGCGGGCGGGATCTATTATAGATGGGGCGGGCGGCAGCGTGGCGCCGTCTTGGCTGCGTGAGTGAGGGCCCCGCGGGGCAGGGAACTTGCAGCCGGCACTTAACTCAGTTAGCGCTGAATAATCCAGGCCCGGCGCAACGCCGTGTGTGCCCAGGCAGATCCCAGTGTCACGGGCCCGCCAGGGACTTCACTCAGCCTTCATTACCGTCGCTCCCAGCTCAGCCACAGGCTTTGACTCTGCGGCGACAACTTGCGACCTGTCGCCGTCTTTCTCGTGCACCTCGTTCTCCTCCGATACTACACTGAGGGGAGTGGAAAGCGTTAAACCTTGAACACTCGACCGAACGCTACTAAACTGGTTGGCGGAGTTTTCCAAGATCTGGAAGCCTATAACTTGGGAGCGCAAAATAAAGATCCTTTTAAGGTCCATTTCCCTCTATATAAAACTGTTGCATTCTGGACAGGCGCCCGGTTGCAGGGACTGGCCTTCTCTTTTCTCCATTTCGCTATCCAGGAGAGTTATGGAACACGCTTTCCTCTATCGAAGGAAGGACTGAATTATTTGTAAAAACCTTTTAGCCAGAAAGGAGGCAGGTACGGCTTCCCTCAGGGCGTGTGAATATTTGTTACTATGCTATGCTATGCTATGACAACGTTAACTGGAATACTCTCTTTCAAATTCTGAAGGTGGCAGGGGTAAAATACAGAGGGCGAAAGGCTATTTACAATTTGTACAGAAACCAGATGGCAGTTATAAGAGTCGAGGGGCATGAAAGGGAAGCAGTGGTTGGGAAAGGAGTGAGACAGGGTTGTAGCCTCTCCCCGATGTTATTCAATCTGTATATTGAGCAAGCAGTAAAGGAAACAAAAGAAAAATTCGGAGTAGGTATTAAAATTCATGGAGAAGAAGTAAAAACTTTGAGGTTCGCCGATGACATTGTAATTCTGTCAGAGACAGCAAAGGACTTGGAAGAGCAGTTGAACGGAATGGACAGTGTCTTGAAAGGAGGATATAAGATGAACATCAACAAAAGCAAAACGAGGATAATGGAATGTAGTCAAATTAAATCGGGTGATGCTGAGGGGATTAGATTAGGAAATGAGACACTTAAAGTAGTAAAGGAGTTTTGCTATTTAGGGAGTAAAATAACTGATGATGGTCGAAGTAGAGAGGATATAAAATGTAGACTGGCAATGGCAAGGAAATCGTTTCTGAAGAAGAGAAATTTGTTAACATCGAGTATAGATTTAAGTGTCAGGAAGTCGTTTCTGAAAGTATTTGTATGGAGTGTAGCCATGTATGGAAGTGAAACATGGACGATAACCAGATTGGACAAGAAGAGAATAGAAGCTTTCGAAATGTGGTGCTACAGAAGAATGCTGAAGATAAGGTGGGTAGATCACGTAACTAATGAGGAGGTATTGAATAGGATTGGGGAGAAGAGAAGTTTGTGGCACAACTTGACCAGAAGAAGGGATCGGTTGGTAGGACATGTTTTGAGGCATCAAGGGATCACAAATTTAGCATTGGAGGGCAGCGTGGAGGGTAAAAATCGTAGAGGGAGACCAAGAGATGAATACACTAAGCAGATTCAGAAGGATGTAGGTTGCAGTAGGTACTGGGAGATGAAGAAGCTTGCACAGGATAGAGTAGCATGGAGAGCTGCATCAAACCAGTCTCAGGACTGAAGACCACAACAACAACAACATGCTTCAGCGTAACTTTCGTTTTAAACTTTTAGAATACAGCCTTCTGATCGTATCATTCTGTCATTTTCGAGAGAACCTGCGCTTTCGCACTGAGTCTAGATGCAGAATTTTTCATTCTTGAGTTTCAGAATGATGTAAAGAAGTCTCCTGGGGCCGGCTGCCCGCCTCTGAGCTGTTGGATGAAGTATAATGAGACAGAAAGAGTATGAAACTATTTAAAACTGTATGTATTTTTCACCCGTGCTCATTGGTGGCGATTTCCAGTTCTGGCAACAAGACAGCCGAGTTTCACATGGCTCTTCGAGATCACGCTTCTTTTCAGGCTTTTGTGGAGTAAACGCTTCGCTTTAGCCTCTTTTAGAGCAAAGATTTAAGGTTAGGTCAGGAGAGATGACTGACGAGACGAGACGAGCCTTGCTTCTCCAGGATGGATCTCTGATCGTAAGCACTAAGTACAAAGAGAGGGCAGAAATCACATCTCTCAGCCTCTGCTGCCACTGGATAAGTTATTCCACGCTCCGTGTGTTTTTGATCGACGCTCGCATGGACGTCGTTCAGACGAATAGTTAATTTGCATCTTTCTGGAGTCGAGTGCGCGATCTTAAAGTCAAGTATTCAGGTTGTTGCTCTCAATGCACCTTTTTTGAAATTTTATGGCGTTCGCTCCTATGTTTCCGATAGCTTTCTATAACTAATTAACAACTTACGCAATCATTGGCCCTTCCCGCGAATTATTAATGTAACTGTGTTTTATCCTCCTGTGCCATGATTATACTTTGGCCGTATAATCCCTTGTTAGCTTCTCAGCAGATGTTTATAAACATCAGTGAGTAAATGTCATAGTTGAAGATAATAAATCTAATTTTTATAGTGACCAGTTGTTTACATCCACAGCTAAAATCTCCCTACTCCCATTAATATGTCTATATGAGTGGTGTGGAGCCCATTTGTTTCTCGCTTATCTGGGCGACCCCTACTAATATTCATTTAAATAAGACGTTTTCCATTGTGTGGAAATATCCTTATTTAAATTAATTCGCATAATCCTTACTCTGTTGTCTTCAGAGTTCGATATGGCGGATCCTAGCGATATGCCACAACCGACGCCTCGCAGTATGTTGACTAAGATTGCATCCTTACACGAACTAATTTGCAGTACAGAAAAAGATGAAGAAGAGTGTGTGTACATGATAGCTATAATGTGTAAAGTTGCTGGAGCTTATAAGGTGAAAATCCCAGCAAAGGACGCCCACAGACTAGTACGTACAGCTTATCGCCATTTTTTGGATGTTCAGAAGGAGCGAATGATTGACATGAAAAGCATGGGAGCATCAATACTGGCAGACTGCAGAGACATCCAGCTGTGGTGCAATAAATGCAGGACGAATGATCACGAGATGGACTCTGAAGAACAGTGTAGTAGACCAGACATGGGTCTTTCCAGAAAGGCTGCAGCACGAGAAGATTATAGGATTGTTTGATGGTTTGTGACGAATCGACGGATGGCGGAAACTGAAATCCGGGCAGGTTGAGGCCTCGAGTTTCTATGCTTCGGTTACCGCTGACATCACATCAACGCAAGCTGGCACATGTTGCACACAATGCTTCACTAATATCTCACTAAATTAAGAAATAAGTTAATTTCCTTCTCGTATTATTCCTTTTTGTCACCACGTCTATGAAAACAAAGTTCAGAATGTAAAACATTTCGCAAAAAACATCTAAGTCTCACACTTCTTCTCACACAAAATGTGTGACTTCTCGACTGTTCAGTTGCCTACCGCCCAAATAGTAAGAAGACCAAATTATCTTTACTCTGTTTCCACATCAAGCCTTGACGTCGCCATCTCACAGCATGAAATACTTTTACTTCACCAAACAACTTTAGTCCAAACCCTCCAGCCTGTATTTTCTGTCCAGTGTGTTGTCCCGCTACTACAACTATCTATCCTCGCTTCCAGCGACGCCTGGGGAGACACAGGAAATGAAATAAAATGATGATACGACGTTATTGCCCGGGAGACCCCATATGGCGCAGTTCGGCCCCTAGAGCAAGTCTTTCCATTTGACGCCATGTGGTAGTATATATATAAAATATATATAATAATATATTATCATTATTTGGTAGTGGTTGATAATATTACGTAATACTGTAATTTCCTATTTCTGTTGTGGTACTCGATTTAAAGAGAAATGGTCATCATTTGCGTTGGGTTCTGATTTTGGCTAGCATGAGTCTGTTAAGCAAATTCAATACCATCACAAGCATTTACGTAGCTTTGGATTTTCCGCGTTGCGTACGTAACAATTTTTGATACATAACGCGTACTCACCGCCTTCTACGGTTAAGTTTGCGTCAGTGGCTGCTATTATTAATAAATATGAGCGCATATTACACGGAATGTTGCAATAAAAATTAGTACTCAGGGAGGTCTGATGGCAACTAGTTTAGTTACGTACCAATTTTAAAAACGGCTATTAATATCTGAGATGTTTCTGTTTTCATGAAAGGTAATAAATTGCTTAGCAAGGCAAAGCTAAGGAGATTCTCGTCATCTGCCGTTAAGCGTCCAATAGAAAAGTTACCGGACTCAATGGAAAGAAAATATTAATGATTGACGCTTTAATTTAATTTTACTGACTTCAGAGTACTGAATGAGAAAAACACAAAACTCTCCTGTATTTACATTTACATTTAATAAGTGATTTACTAAGAATAATGGTTTTGCCGTCTTAGTGGTCGACCTATGTTGCAAGAGAAATGTTGGTCCCGTCCGGAGCACACGCTGAAAACAACAAATTTACGCAAAATATTGATTACCTAATATGAGAGGTGCGAGCGGTACAGAACGTTAATGTTATTACATGGAAACATTATTTATATTCTGAATAGTTTTACAGAACTAACAGATAATTATATCCGTGGTACATGAATAGAAGACAAGAGTGTGAGTAACATGGTACAAAGTCTCTGACCTTTTTAATTGCCCAACACAGATAAAATAAGGAAGGTTCGATATCATTATCTTTAGTTCTCTAGAAATATTTCTTTTTCCTTCCAGATGTTAATGTTCGTTGCACAGAACACTTCTAACGTCACATGACAAATTATTCATCAGAAATTTTTTTAAAGAAAATGATAACGTCACACAAAGTTCTTTCGAATGAACCCACTGTTGTTGGAGGAATATGCAGGGAGAATTCTTGCCAAGAGATTCTCTTCCGTTTTTATAGATCGATCTTACGCAAGCCGTTTAACACGGTTCCAGAACAAGAAATCAGACGACCACTAAATGTTATCCTTCTCTTCACACAAACCTTCCAGAGAACATCTGAAGCAGATGTCGATGAGGACAACGAGCAACCTGAACTGACGCCTCATTATGTTCTAACTACGAATGTTGCGATTATCAGTACGATGACTTCCAAACCGTAGAGCGTATGCCTCTTAGTAACAAATACACGCTGGCGTAGTTTAGCTGGAGAAGCAGATATGGATCTGTTAATTAGTCACCAACTTTGTCAGTTCAGAACTCGATTGTAGTTCGGGGATTCTCTTTCCCATACACGACTACCGTGAGTACTAAGCATTCATTACCTAGCCAATTGGCGTCATCCGAAAAAGTACATATTAAGCAGAAAAGTGAAGACTGGCTCAACAAGACGCAACACGAGTTAAAGGGTGTACGTTTTGGTAACAGTAACAGGCGTGTAACTGCAGCTCCTATATTATCTTCCACATAGCGCTCTGCATGACACTAGTTCCGCGTGGAACTAATCGAGCGCCTTTTTATTGATCCTCATCGACGCGAGCAAGCACTGTTTCTTCCAATCTGGGCAATAATGTTGTACGGATTCCCCACGGGCCGTTGTTTTGTGGTTCCACCTGCCCTGGTGGAACAGTCCTGGACGAACAGGGTGCGTCATATGTCACAACCACGATTACTTGTCCCTGTCGAACCTTTAAGATTCGCTATGCTTTTCATTTATTTGTGGTTGTACGGAAATCATGTTCTCTATTTGTGTAATGGAGTGTAACCCCATTTTCCCCTTTGGCGCTTGGAAACTCGAGATCTCAAACCAGGTGCCGCCAATCTCTTGTCAGTGGTTCTTAGTGACACTCTACTCGTATTTCAACCGCTGTCGTCCGTCTGTTCGTCAGAGCAGTCAGTACGATAGTCTGATGATATAAGCCTTCTGGAAGGACCAGAGTCTATCTCGTCACTACCTCTGCAGCCCTTGGTTAACTATCCCTGCAATCTGTCGATATTATGTGTCCGCAGCTCATGGTCTAGTGTTGAAAATAAAAAAAAAAAAAAAAAAAAATGTGGTCAGCGTTGCTGCCTCTAGATGCTGAGGTCATGGGTTACATTCCCGGGCGGGCCAGGGATTTCCTCGCTCGGGGACTGTGTGTTTGTGTCGTCGTCATCACTTCATCTCATTATCCTCGGCTCACAAGTCGAAGTAGCTGTGGCGGAACGCCCCATATATTTCTTTAAAAAAATTCTGATGAATAATCCGTCATGTGACGTTAGAAGTGTTTTGTGGAACGAACATTAACACCTGGAAGAAAAAAGAAATTATTTCTA
Source organism: Schistocerca americana (assembly GCF_021461395.2). Taxonomy (NCBI): domain Eukaryota; kingdom Metazoa; phylum Arthropoda; class Insecta; order Orthoptera; family Acrididae; genus Schistocerca; species Schistocerca americana. The sequence goes on from NC_060121.1 coordinate 454,395,029, forward strand.
GAGAACAAAAGATAATGATATCGAACCTTCCTTGTTTTATCTGTGTTGGGCAATGAAAAAGGCCAGAGACTGTACCATGTTACTCACACTCTTGTCTTCTATTCATGTACGCCGGATATAATTATCTGTTAGTTCTGTTAAACTATTCAGAATATAAATGAATGTACTATCTTGTACAAGTTATTCAGATAAAAAAAAAATGATTACCAAAAGTGTCCATTTCGATTTTTTGATTATTGGCTGTAAACCAGACGTAAATTAGAAATTTTCGTTTTGTCTCTCACAATTTTAGATATGTTTCAACAGCAGGAGTCCTAATCTCAATTTTATACAGTTGCTGTCCACTGTCACCCTTGAACGTTTGTACTATCATCACGGAAACTCGTTGTATACAGTGTTCTGTCAAGTGTTTTGCGCATTCCACTTTACAGCCTTCATTACCCACCATCTTTATTAACAAAATAAAGACTATTCCTTCTGAAAAGAAGAACGATTTTGGTTAGCTACAAAAAGCAGATCTACTAAGGAGACTGCCTACACTATGTTTGCCCCCCCCCCCCCCCCCCTGGACTTCCCCTGTTGGAGGATCGAGTCCTTCCTCGGGCTTGGGTGTAAGCTTAGGGATCGATGACCTCAGCAGTTTGGTCCCATAAGACCGTACCACAAATTTGCTTGCCGCCCTATTTTCGAATACTGCTGCGCGTTGTGGGATCCTTACCAGACTGGACTGACGGAGTACATCGGAAAAGTTCAAAGAAGGCAGCACATTTCGTATTATGGCGAAATATGGGAGAGAGTGTCACTGAAATAATACAGGATTTGGGCTGGACATCATTAAGAGAAAGGTGTTTTTCGTTGCGACGGAATCTTATCACGAAATTCCGGTCACCAACTTTCTCCTCCGAATGCGAAAATATTTTGTTGACACTGACCTACATTGGGAGAAACGATAAAAATAAGGGAAATCAGAGCTCGTACGGAAAGATATAGGTGTTCGTTCTTTCCGCGCGCAGTACGAGAATGGAATAATAGGGAATTGTGAAGGCGATTCGACGAAGCCTCTGCGAGGCACTTAAATGTGATTTGCAGAGTATCGATGTAGATGTAGATGTAGACCTGCGAAAGAGGACGGAGGGTGGAGATTCAGAAAAATCTCTGGAATACTATTTTAGATAATCTACTAAACGAAACTCTCACCAATATTGTGTCCGCTTCAAATAACGATTTTCATTAAGTATATGAATTCAGCAGACCACTGGCTCTTGTTGCCTCGCTCAGGTATGCTCCCGCACCCGATACTGGACCCTCAGAGACGGCCAGCCATCGACGGGTCTCAAATCAAGCACGGTTGGCAAACAACACAAAAAAACAGACCGTAAGTTGCGTATCAGTGCAGCTGAATCCTCTTGTGTATCTTGGAGCGTCAATTAGATGCAAATAGCCTTTAAAAACACGGTAAATTGTGAACCAAGATGTTATTGCAAGAATTATGTTCTGTGCGTATATTACATACATCAACAAAAGTTTGGAATATGACAGAGTTTACTACAATGTCTTCTTATAGTACACCCATTGAGGTTTGTACAACACGTTATTGACAAGAATGATTTTGGTTAGTTACAAAAATCATTACAAAACAAAGCAGGCTCTCTCCTAAGAGTACACCTTGGAAACAAAAACAGTGAAAATCTTTATCTCATAATAATGATTATCAATCTTTAGTACTGAGTATGTCCTCCCCGCACACAGATGAGTTCTTCCACTGTGTGAGGCATGCTCTGGATGAGACTATCAAGTTTATCTTAGGGTATGTGACCCACTCCTCAGTGGCATCTTCAGTGAGGTCTTGAAGATTGTCAGGTGGATTCGGACGCTGTGAAATGGCCGCCCTTAACAGGATCCATGCATGTTCAATTGCGTTCATGTGTGGGGACTGTGCTGGCCAACGCATTGGGTTGATGTTCCATCTTTGAAGATTCGAAACACTGCTAGAGTATGGTGCGGTCTTGCATTGTCATCGTCTAGGATGAAGTTGTCAACGACTTCACATCTGTATGGCGATACAATTGTTTGTAGGACCTCTTGGAGATGTCGGGTTACCAGTCAAATTCCCGTAGATGTAAATTAGAGGGGTCCGCCGTCCCATCATTATTGCCGCCCGGTACATTACCCTTCCACGTGCAAAGGGACGGACTTCCTGAATGTATAGGGATTCCTAGTGTCGTCTAGCGCTTCTCAAGATTCTAACACGTCTAGTGTCAGGTCGCAAACCAATGCCGGTGTCGTCAGCAAACATGACATTACTCCTTTCTCCAATGGTCCAATGTTGATGTGCAAGAGACCAGGTCATTCGAATGAGTTGGTTCCGTTGGTTCAGTGCAAAACTTCTCATTGCTCTTGCGGAATGAAGAACACCCTGATGAAATCTTGTGCGCACTGTTCGATCTAAGATAAGAATCCCTGTCGCCGGGGGAAGTCATTTCGAATATTTATGGCAGCTAACGTTGGGTGCCTGATAGCCGACAGTTGGAGGAAACGATCCTGCATATGAGGACGACCACTACAAGGTCTATGGTCCACATTTCCCGTCTCCAAGCCGTAGACGCACCACTTTGAATGACATGTAAGTGATCGGCAACATATTGGTGGATATGATCTCCTGATATAAAGCCACTATCCTGACTCTTATCAAAGTATTGTAAGCCTCTACTGCAGTGCTGAACACAAGCTGAATGAAGCAATATTGGAGTGCACGCGGTGTGCAGCTGCGGCAGCGGTATGTTTACGTGACTGGAGAACGGACAAAAAGCATGCCAGTAGTTAGCACCGTCTGGTATATGGGTTCTAACTGGATAATGCATGAAGTACCTGGATTAATTAAACCTCTACTATGGTGGACTACAATTTACCATAGTATTCTAAACTTCTGTTGAGCAGTGTATTTTGAATCTGAAGAGTCATTAGTTTTGGAGGGTGGTACTTCCAGGTCATTCCTTTGAAATGAATTAATAGTAATAATAATGATTTTCTTAAAAAATTTGTGGTCAGCATGTCACTGTCGCAAATTCTTCGCACGGGCAACCCCCAACTGTTTACTAAGTAACAGGTAGCCATCTTCGTTTGTTTGCTAAGGGTCCCACTATGTCTGACCACTACTAGATGTATACCGTTGTTTACGTTAACGATGCCACGCTGTCTTGGAGTTTACGTCGGCACACTGATCTCTGGCAGCTTGTTTGCATGGACATACAAATACAGTGAAGACAGGTGAAGGGAGAAGCCAGTTATCTGGCGTGCTGTGAAATGCCAATGTATGACCTTTCAAATTCCCGTAACCATTCGTTAGACGATAGCTAGGGAGACTACAAGAGAGGGAGGAAGAAGTACGAAAGAGTATTGGCTAATCATTAAATAATGACCAGATCTGAAAGTAGTTTTCTGCGAGAACTTGCTAAATGAAGTAAGAGCACATCATATCATACCTCACTTCAATAACAAGTTTTTGTTGTTGCTGTTAATGTCTGAGCTAAGAGGGTCAAGATGGTAATCATTAGCACCGAAGCAAAATTAATGAGAAAATCTTTTCTTTTGGCAGTTAATGCTGTACGCTCTTTATTCACAAACGTCTTGATTGCAGTTATCAGGTATATTACATTTAAGCGGATCCGACTCTAATGAGTCATCATCAGAACTAAAAATCCAGTATGTTTTAACGAAAGTAATATATCATGTCTCCAACAGCACTTAATGTCATTACAATGCCTTTGTCACAGCGGTGAGCAAGGCTGTTGAATGAAAAAGGTTTCATCATAGCTACTGACCGTATTGTGTGGTTTTCCTGATCAATCTCACTTTTTAATAAACAACATAGAAAGAGAAATAAAAGTAATACATGTAAGTTTCCAGCTGAAAATGATTGATTACATACATAATTTTGAAAAGGAAAATAGTTGTTGTTTGATCTACTGCCTTTCAGAGAGACAAATGTTAATAAAAACTACTAGATGATTTGGTGTAAAGCTAAATTAACCTTGAAACCTTAACAGATACATTTTGTAAAGTAAAGTTAGGGGAAGAAATATTTTATCCATTAGACACAAAAGCAGGTATAAGCCATGAAGATAGATTCACTCGCAACATTTGACTATGTACTAAGAAAAATCAACAGAATATGGAACCAAAACTCAGGAAATACAAACCTAAACCAATCGCAGGAGGAAGAAATCAAACTGTGCTGTAGTACACTGTATCACTTCCGCAGACGATTTTGTGAATCTTTCAGACTCTAAAGTACGAAATGCGTCAACTCAATCTCTTAAAAAATCGGAACGGACAAGCCTTATAATTTCAGATGGAAAAAGAAAATTCATGACAAACACATAAAAAATTTACTAAATTATATAGATACAGAAAAATTAAAAAGTTCAAATACGTTAAGAAATAATACAAGAAAATGTGTAAGGAAGATCTGCAAAGTATAAGCGAATCAACTAAATGGAAAGAAGCATACAGATTAGCCAAGAACCTCAAAGTAACCTACGTCAGATCTCTACTGTATCAAATTTTCGTGATCTAGTGCTGCGCGTGCCTCGGATATTCTTCTTGGAGGGTAGTATGCCTTAGTTACCTCAATGGCTACGGACTGACTGCTGAATATTTACGCGTAGGACCAGACAAGAAATTTGGAATGATACCTAGCAAATATTTGGTCGTAACAGATGGGGAACACAACATCTGACCGAAACTGCTACTATTTCTCTCGGACGCTGAAGCTCCGTATCTCACAGAAAAAAAACCTATTATGATATACACTGAAGTGTCAAAAGTCATGGGGTACAGTTATTCACATATACAGATACCGGTAGTGTCGCATGCTCTAGCTATAAAAGGGCAGTTTATTCGCAGACATGTCGTTTGCACTCAGGTGATCAATATGAAAACGGTTTCCGACGTGATTTCGGCCGCACGGCGGGAATTAGAAGAATCTGTACGTGGAATTGTAGTTGATCTAGACTCATGGGACATTCCATTTCGGAATTCACTATTCCGAGATTCACAGTGTCAGGATAGTGCCGTGAATACCAAATTTCAGGCATTACCTCTCACGACGAACAAGGCAGTAACTGACGGCCTCCTCTTAACAAACGAGGAAAGCGGCGTTTGCATAGAGTTGTCAGTGCTAACAGCCAAGCAACACTGCGTGAAATAATCGCAGAAATCAATGTGGGACGTACGACGAAAGCGTCTCTTGGGAGCATGCGGCGAAATTCGGCGTTGATGCGCTGTGGCAGCAGACGACCGACGCGAGAGCCTTTGCTAACGTCGCGACATCGCCTGTATCGCCTCTACCGGGCTCGTGACAGTATCGGTCCGACCCAAGACGACAGGAAAACCGTGGCCTGGTCATATGAGTCCCGATTTCAGTTCGTAAGAGCTGATGGTAGGATTCGAGTGTAGCGCAGACCCCACAAGTTGTGATTAGATATGACATAAGATTTGCACAAGAACATGGACGTAGGTTCAGTGCACCTCGAATCAGTGAAATTACCATCGTAATTATTGTGGACTGAGTCCACAAGTCATGATATAATTATTCAACGAAGAAGAGAAAGATGACAACGCATGACACAAATACATCCTTCTTACATTGAGCTTCAATACACGTTAATTTCTACAAGAGGAGAAGACGGATACCGTTACAGTTTGAAACAGCTGGACCCAGATGGAGGAGTAGACGTGGCCGAAATAATTTTTTTCATAACATTCCGTTGCACGTCGTAGTCACCGAAGATTAAAGAACAGTAGACTTACGGGCAAACTCCCATGGACTGTCATGACATAATAGTTCCACTTTTTCGACAGGAAAAAGGAGATTCATGGATCTCATCAAAATTTGTTATGTTTTTGAAACTGATTGATGCTTGATGTTCACATTAGAATGGGAGTAACGAGGATTATTCTGTTTATTTATTTGACCTTTTCTGATGAGGGACATCAGGCCCTTACATCGTTCCAGCGTTTCACACATGCAGTACCTTTTTTACATCAAAGCTTCATAGGAAATAGCAATTTTAATATGAGAATACTAAAATAATTTGCGTGTCTGAAGTGGCAATGTGAGTAAATAATACTGGCAATACTTGTACTACTGCAGCTGCTGTCACTAATAATAATAATAATAATAATGGCAAATATAATAAGAATTTATAGGTGTGCAGACAAATGTTTCCTAATACAGCGAAATCTAGGGAAAGAAAATTTAAGGAGTATGCACCAACTAAGAATATTGCCAAAAGAGCGAAGGATGTAAAAGGGTAACGAGTGCTACAGGACAATGGTAATCCTTATTGTTGCTCTGTAGATACGTCATTGTCTTCTGAAGCTGGAGATGTTACTAAGCTTTCTAACATAATGCGGGAGGTTATCTCTGTTTCGTGTTCCTGAGAAGGACTTCGAGAGGGTAGTTAAAGAAGAAGTGGGACAGAAAGGATGTGCTCTGATGGGAATGAATGTTTCTGCTGTGTTGTTCAGATAAGAGCGTTAAGGCTGAGGAGAGATATGAGGGTCAGTGTTCATTGATAAAACAGTAGAGAAGACAGGAAACAGAAATCTCTACGCATGTCTGCACGCAGCCTGGATAGCTGTGAGTACGATAGTGAAACATAATCGGTGTCCAACATCACAGATATAACGAACTCAGGCGTTCATAACCAGTACCAGGTGCCTTGAGCTCTCCTGCGTAAGGCCTTTCAGAATAATATCGCATAACCAGTAACATATATGGAAGTATAAGTGTTTGTTTCTTGTGCATGTCAAGAGGGAACATCTTATATTTCTCTAGGATACGGAGAGATGGTAAAGCCTTCTTGCACATTGCAGTTATGCGATCAGTCCACTTTCGATTTCACAAAGTTTAATTTGGTCACATGAAAAAATCCATCCAAATGAAACTGATCAAGTAATTAGAGATGACTGTTCGAATCCAAAGAGGATCCGGAATTGGACAGCATAATAGTGAAAACCATGACAAATCATCTGTGTGGAAGATTAAACTTGAATTCACCACGTATGAGTAAAGACAAAGAGCAGTCCAAATGAGGTACAAACATGAGAAGATGGATATCCTGGCTACAGAGGAAAAAATGGTGAAAGCAAGAGACAGTTGTAGATAATTAACGGGTGGTGCTATTCAGTCCGCTTCTGCCAAAAATATTTCAAGCACACTTAAGTACGCAGTACTGCGACTTATTTCAATAAGTTAAATATGTGTGCAAATACGTTAAGAGAGGCAGTGATATTCCTGTATACCTGAGAAAACAGAGAACAACATCGGAAAGATGAAATACTTCACCGTTACATGGACAGTCACAGAAATCATAATGTAACGGCATAGTGAGTACTGAGTTTCCCAAGACATGACCGAGAACCAGCAATTGTTCGTATGGCAGTGCATTTAGAAAACGGTCAACGAGTATATTTTGCAAGACAGACTACAGCGACTACCTGTGATTACCACATTAACTGCATTTACCAGCTTTGTCAGAGAGATCCATTTGTAAGGACATTGTTGTCTGCCGATATACCGTCACATTATAAACGAAATTCAACAAGACGAATCTTTCAATGAAGAAATCAAGGAATCCCAGTCGAAGGTCGCGAAGGGAATACCAAAAGTGAAGCACTGCGAAGAGTCTATGCGGTGTATCCAAAAAATGCTGAGTACTTTATCTCCGAATGCTGCTACGTGAAATTCGTGGAGGAACATGTTACACGTATTTAAGAAAAAAATTGATAGACATGTAAGTGAAACGTACAGAGAAGCACGTAAGTGTTTAGAAGCATTGGAAGATGATAACCATTGGGGGCTGGTACTTCGAGGAACTGCGTTGACGCTAACAGAAGAAGAAGTGAGATATATATATGTCTGTCATTACAGTGACAACGTGTGGTTCATCGAATCTAAATAGATTACGGGAGAAATTCAAAGAACGTATGAAAGATAAGTGTTTCATCAGGTGCAAGTCCATCAGGCAGTAACTACCGAATTCAATGAAGAGATATTTAATCAGGCACTTAATTGTTTGGAAGACAAATGCTTAACAATAAGTAATCAAACTTTAGTTGAACTCGGAATGTAAATATCACAAAGAGATAGAATTGATGCATTAAATTCGGAAATATAAAAAGAGGAATATACACCGAAGAGCCAAAGAAACTGGTACACCTGCCTAATATCGTGTAGGGCCCCGCAAGCAGGCAGAAGTGCCGCAACACGACGTGGCATGTACTCGACTAATATCTGAAGTAGTGCTGGAGGGAACTGACACCATGAATCCTGCAGGGCTGTCCATAAATCAGTATGCTTACAAGGGGGTGACGATCTCTTCTGAACAGCACGTTGCAAAGCATCCCAGATATGCTCAAATATGTTTATTTCTGGGACGTTTGGTGGCCAGCGGAAGTGTTTAAAGTCAGATGAGTGTTCCTACAGCCACTCTATAGCAATTCTGGACATGTGGGATGTCGCATTGTCCTGCTGGAATTGCCTAAGTCTGTCGGAATGCACAATGGACATGAACAAATGCAGGTGATCAGACAGGATGCTTACGTACGTGTCACCTGTCAGAGTTGTATCCAAACTATCATCTTTCCAGTCATCAACAGTCCAATGTCGGTGTTAACAGGCCTAGGCGAGGCGTAAAGCTTTGTGTCGTGCTGTCAGTAAGGGTACACGAGTGGGTCTTCGGCTCCCAAAGCCCATATCGAACATGTTCAGTTGAATGGTTTGCACGCTGACACTTGTTGATGGCCCAGTATTGAAATCTGCAGCAATTTGCAAAAAGGTTTCACTTCTATCACGTTGAATGATTCTCTCTGGTCGTCGTTGGTCCCGTTCTCGCAGAACCTTTTTTCGGCCCCAGCGATGTGGGAGATCTGATGTTTTACCGGATTCCTGATATTCATGGTACACTGGCTAAAGAGTCGTACGGGAAATTCCCCCTACATCGCTACCTCGGAGATGCTATGTCCCGTCGCTCGTGCGCCGACTATAACATCACATTCAAACTCACTTAAATCTTGATAACTTGCCATTGTAGCAGCAGTAACAGATGGAACAACTGCGCCACACGCTTTTTGTCTTATATAGGCGTTGCCAACAGCAGCGTCGTATTTTGTCTGTTTACATATCCCTGTATTTGAATACTCATGCCTGTATCAGTTTCTTTGGCGCTTCAGTGTATATCGATGAATTATTGTAATAAATCCCTCAAAACAAGCCACGGCTGATAGAAATTCAATAGAAAGCTTATGATGTCATGGTGAAGCATATGATGGGGCAATCTATTTGCAGGATCCACGAGATACTGGAAAGATAATTTTAGTATTGCTTGAATTCGCGCCAAAACTAAATTGCGCTTGCATTGCAATAATCTGGAACTGAGTCAACATTAACACAAGGAGGACGAACTGCCCAATCTGCTTCGTAGTTGGCATTAAATATCTCAGAACAAGAATTTCCAGTCTGTAAAGTATGAGGAGCATCTGGAGGAAGCCAGCTTTTGAAACCATGTAAAATGATCACTAGCGACGAATGTTCAACTCATTTTTCTCTCGGAATGATTGTAATTTAGTTCGTTATTTTATGTGTCACATATTTTGTTTAACCTAATTTTTTTATATCCAATTTTTACTGAGTTATTTCTTCTTCTTTTAGTCCTAAATTAACATAAAGAATTGTCATCTTTTGAAACAAACAGATACTCTGTAGTGGCATTATTTTAAAATCTTTGATCCCGCTAAAGTTTCACAACCGCACATAAATATCTTTGTACCTGTCAATGGTGTAACAGCCGAAAGCCTGATTGTAAAATAAAAAAAAGAGTAGAATGTTACATACATTCGGTGTATTTTTTTCTTTCGTAAGTAACAAATACCATTACTAACTGAATAAGATGAATTGTGGGTTCTAGTGAGTTTATCACAATGAGAAAACCCTACCATCACACAAGTAATAACGGCACCCGAAAACGAAGCCACAACTGCAGAATCACTCTTTGGAGAAGTGGCGCCTTCCGTCAGCGTGCTCGGCTCATTAGACCTAACTTTGCGAAGGAGGAATCAGTCACTGCAGCCGCCTTCCGCTGCGACGGCGAATTTCTCGGTGAATCTCCCTCCTCCTTCCCGCGGCGACAGATAAGAGATCACGTGGAGCGGCAGTCAGTCACACCACTTACGGGGAAGGATCACTTTGTCTCCGGCACGCCGACAGCGCCATCTGAGCCCCAGCCGCGCAAACATCGTGGAAACTTCTCTACCTCTGTTAACCGTATCGGCAGTCATCTGTCTCAATTTCCTTGTTTCCCGACGAAAAGCAAGTGGCGCTAGGATTTTCTCTCAGGACCGATGTAAACAGATAAGAACAGTAAAATTTATACGAGAGTCCAACAAACATAACTGAATTTAAGTTTTACTTGTATCATTATGATGTACGTATAGAAATACAAACGAGTAAAGTGTGGAGAATTCTGTGATTAATGCTAAGCTGTTGTGAGTTAGTATATCCTCAGACACCTCAGATGTCAACTAACTTTTCCATTAGCACACATTTTATTAATTTTTTGTATGTAAATTAAGATCGGAATTTGCCCCTCGACCCAATGCCCCTGTAATTTCTTTCTTTATGTAGAAAAACGCCGTGAACCAGAAAAAGAGTACTGTGCTCGTCAGATTGTCACGACAGGACTCACCCTGATAGCTGCATGCGTTTTAAGTCGTGTGGGATACGGTGGCGATGTGCAGTGACCAGTTTTCGTCCAAAGACTTAGGCGAGTTCATCCTTTTGTTGAGAAGGCGAGGCCGACAACGGAATCGACGCGCACTCCCTGCAATCTTTCTCAAACGATTTTACAGAAACCATTCGGTAGGAAAAAAAAAAAAAAAAAACTTGTAGCCTTATATGTCAGGTTCGTTATGACGTGCCATCATTTTGTTAATGGTCATAGTTATTGGGATGTTTACATGGAAGTAAAACTCTTGGCGCGAAACTGTGTATAAATTCCTAAGGGACCAAACTGCTGAGGTCATCGGTCCGTAGACTCCTTAAACTACCTTCAACCAACTTATGCTAAGAACAACACACACAACCATACCCTCTAGGGAGGACTCGATCCTCCGGCGGGCGCACCGTGCAATCCGTGACAAGCCTCCTCTAGCCGCGCGGCCACTCCTCGCGGTTTTCGCGGATCTCGAGAAAGTTTGCAATGAAAAATAGGGGTCGCTATGATTTTGCGTCTGGCGCATATTACACAATATATTGCTGCGTATGAAACTTAGCTAACATATTCAACTTATTCTTTAGACTTGGTTGGAAGTCTCTACATATCACCAATATCGAGAAAATTGATCTGAGGTAGCGAACTCTTTTGCGATCGCACCGCGACAGCTATAAAATCAGAGAGAAATATACACAACATTCCTCATATTTTTTTTCCAGTCTTTGATCACAATATCAGTCCTTTTGACGATGACGGGTTTCAGTCCGTAATGAGCATCCTCAGATCTGTTCTACACCGCCGGCCGAAGTGGCCGTGCGGTTAAAGGCACTGCAGTCGGGAACCGCAAGACCGCTACGGTCGCAGGTTCGAATCCTGCCTCGGGCATGGATGTTTGTGATGTCCTTAGGTTAGTTAGGTTTAACTAGTTCTAAGTTCTAGGGAACTAATGACCTCAGAAGTTGAGTCCCATAGTGCTCAGAGCCATTTGAACCATTTTTCTACACCATGTCCTAAAGTGATAAGGCCATAATGACACTGTCAAAACATATAATCAGCCTTACGGACCGAAACCGGTCATCGTCAAAACAATTGATACTGTGATCAAAGACTGGTTCAAATGGCTCTGAGTACTATGCGACTTAACTTCTGAGGTCATCAGTCGCCTAGAACTTAGAACTAATTAAACCTAACTAACCTAAGGACATCACACACATCCATGCCCGAGGCAGGATTCGAACCTGCGACCGTAGCGGTCGCTCGGTTCCAGACTGCAGCGTCTAGAACCGCACGGCCACTCCGGCCGGCTCAAAGACTGGAATAAAAAAAAAAAATTTGACGATATTGAATCACTGTTCGTATAGGCGACTATGTCGCAGCTGGTGAAACATTCCTCATATTTCATAAACGGTTTGAGATATCGATATGAGGTTTAGGCAGATAATAGCACACTAAGAGGAGAGTATTTTGCTCTATGGTTATTACGCAAAAAGTCATTAATTAGTGTGTTATTCCACTAACTACAGACTTTTCAGATGGAAGAATGCAGTTTTTAAGGACCATCGATGGCTTGTGAAACGGGAAATGCTATGGGTTTTGGAACAACATAAGCGAAGTTATTACACGCTTTTTTTTTTACCGAGGATGTGCTTTTTCATAAGATACTGACCTTACTTTTCCTCATTTGGTCACTCAATAAATTTAATAAACCACTGTTCCAGAATTCTCTCGCAATTGTGTCTGCACAACATGTTAGTCAAGTGAGACTGTGTAAATCCCACTGTGTTTTGGCAAAACAATCACATGTTAACATGGAAAAAAGAGAAATGTGTGGGTTTTACTCAAAATTCCCCACTCGTGGCTCTTCTCTGAAAGCTACAAATGGTTAAGATCAGGCGAAAATAAATCGCGACATTTTCGGCGGAATTCTTTTTAGATACTAACCAAAGAAGACGTGCCTTGTCTTTTTGAATGGTCACTATGCAAGTGTGGATGTGGAGGGGCCCTGCTTAATATTTACCAAAAATGTGAGCGTAGGCTTCAGTTTAGAACGGCATTTCCCCCACACCTCTCTGAGCGAACTCCCACCACCACCGCTCTCCCTACGCTTCCCCAGCTGACTGCGCATCTAGCGGCCACGGCATTTTGTGCGCACTATACCACGTTGTTTCACGATGGCCTCGTATCCAATTTGCCCGGTAGATTAACGTCAATGGCAAGTACACGACTAGCTTTGATGTGGCTTTTAGGCAGTTTACCACACCCGCCTAGGTGAATACTGGGCTGGTACCCACGTACCACTCCAGTTACATGATTTGCAAACATTTCTAGAACGTGTCACACTCTCACATGGGATAACATTAGACGCAGAGAGATGAGGTACATAAGTCTCTTTGGCGGGGATTGCAGAACAGGGTACCAGGTGCCCCTGCCCACAGACGTACTTTGGCAGTAGGAAAGTGACCGATTTGGACCACATTTATTTTGGAATATTCGATTTATTCATAAAATTTGTGACACACTGAATTCCACTCTTTTCGTATCCAAGCGTAAGCTCAAATGGTTCAAATGGCTCTAAGCATAGGGCATTTATTTAAAGCTGTTGCAACAAAATCTTGCACTGAAAATTTAATGGTGCTTCATCCGAAAGATGCGGCATCAACCTCAAAGATTTTTGATCAAGACTATGAGATTCAAGATGATGATGTAACGACTTCAAGCTCCATGGTTTCACGCAGTAAGATATCTGAAACGACTCACAAAAGGTGAAAAAAAGTATGACGAATCTGCATGTTATAAAGCTACGCATTTCGAATACCTCCAAGGCACCCCTAGGTCGTACCGACATTTAGAAATTATACACCATGATTGATAAGACAAGAATGAAGAATTTTTTATACCTAAGAAGGAACAGTTATTAAGAAGTCAAAAACTGTGAAGCGACCCTAACTGCGAATAAAAAAGCCACGGACGAATCGTATTTGGTAATCTATAATATTCCACAAGTGAGCAACGTGCACACAATTTCTGAGAATTTAAGGAAAAGAACAGAGAAAAACTTGTGCGGCAGATAAAACACAATGTATGCTGAATGAAAAATCTGCAACCTATCTTTGTACAGTGCCGCTTTCAAACGACACTATTTGGCTTGGAATTAACGATCTCACAGGCTATATCAAACAAGAACCAGTTGGTCGCCTTCAACACAACAAATTCGTCTTACAAGTGGATGAATCGACTAATGTTGCTGGAATACCCATCTTGACGATAATTGTACGGTATGCATATGAACATTAGCTCAAAGAAGACTGGCTTATGTGCACATCGTTGCCAACTGACAGTACCGAAAGATATGTTTTTAACAAGATTAACTGTTGTTTGAAGCCGGCCGAAGTGGCCGTGCGGTTAAAGGCGCTGCAGTCTGGAACCGCAAGACCGCTACGGTCGCAGGTTCGAATCCTGCCTCGGGCATGGATGTTTGTGATGTCCTTAGGTTAGTTAGGTTTAACTAGTTCTAAGTTCTAGGAGACTAATGACCTCAGCAGTTGAGTCCCATAGTGCTCAGAGCCATTTGAACCATTTGAACTGTTGTTTGAAATAAATCATCTTGACTGTAACTATTGTATCGATGTTTGTACAGATAGGGGCCAAGGCAATAACTGGTGAAACAGCAGGAGCGGTATCACTAATAAAAATTAAAGCGACAAACTGTAGTTACAACCTTTGTATCCTGCATAGACAAGCACTCGCGATATAGAAGATGGTGCCGATTGTTATCACTATTGTGTGGATGTATTTTTGGTACGTAGGCAGCAGCAAAATAAATAAATACCTCAATTAAAAAAAAAAAACATTAGTCTGGATGCTGAACATGACATGCTCCTTCGCCTCGCTTCTGTCAAGTCTGATATTAAGCAGTTGTTCGAAAATTTAAGAAAAGCTTCATACTTCCCTTTAAATCGAAACAATTTTATAGTTTACTGTGAAATCAATACCGCGTTATTTTGTGTACTTTATTATTGTATATCGTTTTGTAAATTTTTGTAGAAATCAAAAGATATTTGTTTGATTTTCATTACATGATTATAACTAAGAAATGGACGTAAAACAAGATTTCGGTTTTTTAGGAATCCATAGAATATTTAGTATTTCAAAAGAGTTCCATCGCTAAAAACGTTCGAGAACCGCTGATCTAAAAGACAGCTAGAAATCACAAGGCGCATTGCGCGTATACAAAGCTTTCAGAACATATGTTACAAAGTTGTTTCAAGAGAGCACTTTTACTTTGTTAACGTGTGGAAGGATGAATACGTCTGTCAGATGAACTTAAATTGAAAAAGCAGTACACATGGAATGACAACGTCTATTTTGATCGGATGACGGCATATGCCACCTGGGGTATAGTAGATGGACTAATAATAGATTCAACGTCGTCTGCTAACAGATAGCGTGGTGCCGTAGCTACCAGAACGCCGTCTGTGTCTACCCTCTAATAGGGAATGCTCGCAACTAAAGTACTTTGGCTCTGAGCACTATGGGACTTAACATCTGTGGTTATCAGTCCCCTAGAACTTAGAACTACTTAAACCTAACTAACCTAAGGACATCACACACATCCATGCCCGAGGCAGGATTCGAACCTGCGACCGTAGTAGTCGCGCGGTTCCGGACTGAGCGCCTGAATCGCTAGACCACCGCGGCCGGCCGCAACTAGAAGTTCAGTGTTGTGCAGACGAGTTAAATTAGCAACCATGCCACAGAACTCACTCATGCTTCCTGGAGCCAACCGAGCAAGTTAGAAAGGGGTCAAATTGTGGCCTTCTGAGTGGGGGGATGATCCTTTCGGAGAACTGACACACAAGTTGGACATGCTGAAGTTATGCTACGATGCTGATATCAGTGGTCACGTGAGCGTTGTCACACCTGTAGACGAGGTTCTGGACGTCCACACAAAACAGAAACTTGCCAGGATCGTCGTATTGTAAGGACAGCAGTGGCAGGTCGTACAGCTACCGTAACACTGATAAGAGGGTTTGTGAGCCCAGCGTGTCAACATAAACTGCTGCGAGTCGGTTTTTATCAGTGAGACTACGGGCACCCTGTAGCGAAGCAGCCTACTCACGCCATATAAAAATCACATCAGTCTTTCCATTGTGTGCCAGCCAGTCCGATGTAACTAGCTCTGACGTCATAAATGTTGCGCAATACTTTAAAAATCAAGTAAATAACCTGAAACGTTTCTAGCATGTCAGGAGTAATACTAAATCAGTATTTGTTGGATATCAGTTCAATATCTTTTACCATTTTCGAAATTTCGACGTTTTTCTGTAAAAATCATTGGCGCAACATAAAAGAGCTAGAAACTTAAAAATTTATATTTAGATTCCTTTTTCATAATAATTTAGTAGAAACAGTATTCTGGATCTCACAAATTAAAATTTTAGTTGAAATTCATGATTTTCTGGTTTTTGTCTTAGAAATTAAGGAAGCAAGATAGATTAAGTAGGCGAATAAATAAGGCTAGAATGTTTAAATTTAAGTAGAAGGGAGATCCGCTATAATTATAAAGATGTGAGAAGTTTCAACTGAATAACTATAAAACTATAGCGATATGGTATCTCCAAAGGACAAGTTCAGAGCTCGTCTACTGCGTGTAGTGTAATTAAATTAATCATCTCGCCCAAAATATTTGACTTAGCCACGTCAGACTTTTATTATGATTACTTACCTGTGTGCTGATTGCACATTTAAATTGAGAGCTTCATCGGCCATCAGCAAAGGAAGCAATGATTTATTCGATAACTTAAAGTGGTGCATTACTAGCTCAGCGGCTAGTCGGGAGAGCGGATTTGATCAGGCGTTCCCTTAGCCGTCCGCACCGCGGCTTTATATGTAAGAAGCTGCGCGAGAGAGGAAGGCCCCAGTTTTCTCCAGACGCTGATTAGTGCACCATCTGTGCCGGGAGTCGCGTCGCGTCGCGTCGGTATCGTTGCTATAAACAGCCTCGGATGCCGTAATTACTCGGGTTACTCGTAACCTTGAAATCGTTTTCGAGTGAAGTGTTAATTCTGGGATGACTTTAATGATCTATTTCAGTTTGCGGATGTCGTATTTTCACGTGCCGCCGCGGGACAGACATTCTACCATTATTTAGCGTGGCGTTTGATGAACATTATCATCAAATTATGGCGAGCATTCACTTAAACATTTAATTTGAACAGTTATAGTTGCATCAGCGCATTAGACTCTGAACTGCTCTGGTAGTTGGATTGTGTGGATTCTTTTTGGTCTGTGACTTTCAGGGTATAGTGAACATTTTAGAATGATTATGAATCCCAGACAATCTCCTAATTCCTCAGAGCTATAAGCTTTAGCTATAAACACATTTCTCAGATGAAGCGGGCACTAGGAATTCTAATTACAGGCTTCACGTTTTGCTAATCACTTTCTGGTTGCCAATATTGTAGTTAGAGAGCCAGTGTTGAGAATGGCAAACAACAGCATTAAATAAATAATAGGAAAATTTATAACAATTATTCCACCCGCCTCCCCACATATGTTGCTAATCGACCGGGAAACATACTGAGTAAAAGTGAAATTGATTTTTAAATATTCGGATTCGGAAGTGAAATGTGACACGCAACTGAGCAATGGAACAGTCATAGACAGTGTTACGTGTGCATGTGGACGACGCAATTGGATTAATAACGCATCTGGATTGATGGAGCTGGCGCTGAGTCTAGCTGCACTGCTGGCATCGCGAGAAGTCAGTCTCGCCGCACCGCAGTCATCCGTCGGAGCGACCGGAGCCGCGTCTGCTGTTCCGGGCTACGCCCACAACACAGCAGTTCAACACGCCGCGCCACATCAGTAATCCTGGTACGCCGCGGCGGCAACGGCATACGTCGTGCAGAAGGAACTAAGTTAAGTGAAAAGCTGTTAAAACTTTTACTAACCTGCACTAAAAGACTGTCAGCGATGGAACCGCAAAAAGAAACAGAAGTTAAACCTAAATCAGGACCTATGTCTGTTGAAGGAACTGTAAATCCAGACAACGGTTCATGTGTAAATATGCATGAAAATAGTAATGTTAAAGTGAAATCCAAACTAGTGTCTCCTGACAGTAGTGTGAAAAAGGGCAACGATTCAATAATAGAGACCCCTGTAGTAAAGCAGAAATCAGAAAGTGTTAAGTTATTGGATGATAGTTTCTCTGATGAATTAAAAATGAAACAGTCATCAGAGATGGTAGAGTTTAAGAAGGAGAAGTTAGATATGACTGATCAATCAGAAGTTTCACTTAGTTTTGATGATTCTGGTATTGGAGCTAGTTTTTCGTCACCTGAGTGTGATAAAAAGCCAGCTAGTGAGCAACCCAAAGATACTGGGGCTATTGATTTAAATGTAATATTACAAGCAATAGCTGCCAGTAATGCTAGAATGACAGCTGAGTTAAAATCTGATATAATTGAGGTAAATAACAGGATTGTGGCCAGCCAAACGAATTTTAATGAACGGTTTGAGGTAATGGACAGTAAATTAGAATCCAATAAAGCTGAATTAGAAATTTCCTTCAAGACTGGCTGCAATAAGTTGAATGAGGATCTGGACAGTTTAAATTATAAAATTGATTACAATCATGACGATATTAAGGAAAAGGTTGCTCAACAATTTTCTGAAATGTATAAAACAGTAAAATCCGAAGTTGCTGAGGATCGCAGAGACTTCCAAATGGAAGATGCGAAGCTGGAGCACAAGTTAACGGAAAAGATCGAGGCGGAATCTGAATTGTGCTCAGATAGGTTTAAAGATGTTAATATAAAAGTAAACGTATGTCAAGCAGAAGTAGATGCAATCAAAACTGATACTACTCATATTGTGCAAAGAGTAGATAATGTTGAAATGCTAACATTGAGAGTAAAGTAGCTTCAGTAACTTCTGGTAATGGTAGTATACAACAAATTGTAGCTGCAAACGCCGCATTTATAGGATGTCGGCAGTTCTTGCGGTTCGATCCAGATAAAAATATCCACCAGCTAGATTTCTGGAACGATTTTGAAGATGTGATTCCACCAACTTGGTCTGAACGAGAGAAAATCTCATTTATTAGAAGCCATTTAGCAGGTGACGCCATGCGTTGGTCAGCTGATGTTATGTTGAAGTGTAAAACATTAGCGGAATTTAAAACAGCTTTCATTAATGAGTATTGGTCTCGCAATAAGCAAAATGAAGTGTTGAGAGTTTTGGAGTGGAAAACGCTTCAATGTAGGCAAGGAATCTATTAAAGAGTTTGCCAGGTCATGGATCTCACGTTTGTCACGTTTGGCCGAAAAGCTAAAACCTGAAATGACAACACTAGGTCTTGAAGCCAAACTGCCATGGTATTGGCAAACTAGAATTATATCTGCCCCTAGAGACAATCTGGATCGTTTAATTGAATATTTGGAACGTGTAGAGCGTGTGGCTGCCAATGAGGAGCAAGCAGGTAATAGCAGAAATGCTAATAACACTAGTAGTAATTTTAAGAACGAGCAGAATGGCAATGTAAACATCAGAACAGTAGGTGTTCGCCATCCTAAGAGAGGTAGGAATCGGAGAAATAATTATCAGAACCAACAATGGCATCCAAATGATAGTAATTTTGTTCCAAACAAAATTATGCAGGTAAAAAACAGTGCGGAAAGCAATGCTGTGTCAGTTAACTATAATGGAAATAAAGGAAACAGTAGTAGGCCGAGGCAGGAAAACTAGTTCCCGTCTATGAGGACACTGGCGCTCACCAGGCGGTTACTTTTCCTAAGCCAGTAATTACAGTAATTGGTAAGACAGATGAGAATATTCAGACTGAACATGTGGATGAGGGGTCGGTAGCAACTAAGGATACAGCAGAAATATTAGATCACTCACAGTATTTGATAGATACCGTGTTAGAGACGCTTTCTAAGTGGGAAGGGAAAGAGAAGGCGCAGCAGTGTAACGGTAGGGAAGAGCTACAAAATACTGAATTGTCAGGTGAAGAAGCACAAAAAATTCATCCTTATACACTCCTGGAAATGGAAAAAAGAACACATTGACACCGGTGTGTCAGACCCACCATACTTGCTCCGGACACTGCGAGAGGGCTGTACAAGCAATGATCACACGCACGGCACAGCGGACACACCAGGAACCGCGGTGTTGGCCGTCGAATGGCGCTAGCTGCGCAGCATTTGTGCACCGCCGCCGTCAGTGTCAGCCAGTTTGCCGTGGCATACGGAGCTCCATCGCAGTCTTTAACACTGGTAGCATGCCGCGACAGCGTGGACGTGAACCGTATGTGCAGTTGACGGACTTTGAGCGAGGGCGTATAGTGGGCATGCGGGAGGCCGGGTGGACGTACCGCCGAATTGCTCAACACGTGGGGCGTGAGGTCTCCACAGTACATCGATGTTGTCGCCAGTGGTCGGCGGAAGGAGCACGTGCCCGTCGACCTGGGACCGGACCGCAGCGACGCACGGATGCACGCCAAGACCGTAGGATCCTACGCAGTGCCGTAGGGGACCGCACCGCCACTTCCCAGCAAATTAGGGACACTGTTGCTCCTGGGGTATCGGCGAGGACCATTCGCAACCGTCTCCATGAAGCTGGGCTACGGTCCCGCACACCGTTAGGCCGTCTTCCGCTCACGCCCCAACATCGTGCAGCCCGCCTCCAGTGGTGTCGCGACAGGCGTGAATGGAGGGACGAATGGAGACGTGTCGTCTTCAGCGATGAGAGTCGCTTCTGCCTTGGTGCCAATGATGGTCGTATGCGTGTTTGGCGCCGTG
This sequence comes from Schistocerca americana, assembly GCF_021461395.2. NCBI lineage: Eukaryota > Metazoa > Arthropoda > Insecta > Orthoptera > Acrididae > Schistocerca > Schistocerca americana. The sequence goes on from NC_060121.1 coordinate 454,415,607, forward strand.
CAGGTGAGCGCCACAATCAGGACTGCATACGACCGAGGCACACAGGGCCAACACCCGGCATCATGGTGTGGGGAGCGATCTCCTACACTGGCCGTACACCACTGGTGATCGTCGAGGGGACACTGAATAGTGCACGGTACATCCAAACCGTCATCGAACCCATCGTTCTACCATTCCTAGACCGGCAAGGGAACTTGCTGTTCCAACAGGATAATGCACGTCCGCATGTATCCCGTGTCACCCAACGTGCTCTAGAAGGTGTAAGTCAACTACCCTGGCCAGCAAGATCTCCGGATCTGTCCCCCATTGAGCATGTTTGGGACTGGATGAAGCGTCGTCTCACGCGGTCTGCACGTCCAGCACGAACGCTGGTCCAACTGAGGTGCCAGGTGGAAATGGCATGGCAAGCCGTTCCACAGGACTACATCCAGCATCTCTACGATCGTCTCCATGGGAGAATAGCAGCCTGCATTGCTGCGAAAGGTGGATATACACTGTACTAGTGCCGACATTGTGCATGCTGTGTTGCCTGTGTCTACGTGCCTGTGGTTCTGTCAGTGTGATCATGTGATGTATCTGACCCCAGGAATGTGTCAATAAAGTTTCCCCTTCCTGGGACAATGAATTCATGGTGTTCTTATTTCAATTTCCAGGAGTGTATATATGTAAGTTTGCTACGCGAGAGAGGAAGGCCCCAGTTTTCTCCAGACGCTGATTAGTGCACCATCTGTGCCGGGAGTCGCGTCGCGTCGCGTCGGTATCATTGCTATAAACAGCCTCGGATGCCGTAATTACTCGGGTTACTCGTAACCTTAAAATCGTTTTCGAGTGAAGTGTTAATTCTGGGATGACTTTAATGATCTATCTTCAGTTTGCGGATGTCGTATTTTCACGTGCCGCCGCGGGACAGACATTCTACCATTATTTAGCGTCGCGTTTGATGAACATTATCATCAAATTATGGCGAGCATTCACTTAAACATTTAATTTGAACAGTTATAGTTGCATCAGCGCATTAGACTCTGGACTGCTCTGGTAGTTGGATTGTGTGGATTCTTTTTGGTCTGTGATTTTCAGGGTATAGTGAACATTTTAGAATGATTATGAATCCCAGACAATCTCCTAACTCCTCAGAGCTATAAGCTGCAGCTATAAATGCATTTCTCAGATGAAGCGGGCACTAGGAATTCTAATTACAGGCTTCACGTTTTGCTAATCACTTTCTGGTTGCCAGTATTGTAGTTAGAGAGCCAGTGTCGAGAACAGCAAACAACAGCATTAAATAAATAATAGGAACATTTATACCAATTATTCCTCCCGCCGCTCCACAACCCACACGTCTAGCCCGTCTTCCACTCACGCTGCAGCATCGACGTACACTTGTTGACTGGTGTCGTCAGACGATCACTTCGAAGATGGAATGGTGCGTCGTGGTCTTCAGCAATGAAAGCTGATTCTGCTTGCACACAAGTGATGATCGTTTGCACGTTCGACGTAGACCTGGTAAGCGCTGGGTAGTAGAGTGCAATCATCCAAGACACATTGTCCCTATGCCTTATGGTCTGGGGTACGATAAGCTATAACTCTCGTTCATATTTGGTGTTCCTGGAGAGGACGCGGTACGGGCAGAGTGTTGTTAGAGCCACTGTTTTGCTCTTCTTACAACAGGAAGGTGATGTGTTGTTTCGGTAGGATAATTCTCACCCACACACTGCCTGTGAAATTCAATGTGCTCTGTAAGACGTGCAGCTCTGGCTAGCACGATCTCCGGACTTGGCTCCAATCGAGCACCCATGGGATATGCTGGGACGAGAAGTGACTCATGCTACTCATCAACCAACAGCTCTTAAGAACTACGTGAACAGGTCGAGCAGGCGCGACGTAACATCCCAGGACAGTATTCGCCATCTGTACGATCTACTGGATGCCAGGTCAGCACCAGCATTGCTGCCTGTGGAAGCTACATCAAGTACTAATGTGAGTGTTTCAGCATGGGTGATACCTGGTACGTCAGAACCGCCTGTGCTATTAATCTGTAAACGTAATAATTTCACGTACGTCGTACGCACTGTCACAACAATAATTCTTGAGTAAACTGGAAACCTCTAAAAGGGTGTACTAATGTTTTCTGCCAGTGTATATTATGAATCAAGCGCTCAGGAAAGGGTGGATGGGTCCTTCATTACTTAATAGCAACGTCTCCATTAGCTTCCTTGAATAAGAGAGATGGCAACTCATTCAAAACCATATCTCCACGCCACGCCACGCCATTTTAAAACCATATCTCCGTGCTGAAAAAAAAGGCCGCTTCCATCCACCGGATACCGGAACATGGCTCTTAGCGTTCATAATAGCGAACAGAACGATCACACAGGCCCGGCTAGGAATGAGGTATTACAAAATGTTGAACAAGTATACAGATCTACCAGTGTGCACCACCGAAAAACGAGTGACTATCGTTTACACTACTGGCTATTAAAATTGCTACACCAAGAAGAAATGCGGATGATAAACCGGTATTCATTGGACAAATATATTATACTAGAACTGACATGTGATTACATTTTCACGCAGTTTGGGTGCATAGATCTTGAGAAATCAGTAGCCAGAACAACCACCTCTGGCCGTAATAACGGCCTTGATACGCCTGGGAATTGAGTCAAACAGAGCTTGGATGGCGTGTACAGGTACAGCTACCCATGCAGCTTCAACACGATACCACAGTACATCAAGAGTAGTGACTGGCGTATTGTGACGAGCCAGGTGCTCGGCCACCATTGACCAGACGTTTTCAATTGGTGAGAGATCTGGAGAATGTGCTGGCCAGAGCAGCAGTCGAACAGTTTCTGTATCCAGAAAGGTCCGTACAGGAACTGCAACATGCGGTTGTGCATTATCCTGCTGAAATGTAGGGTTTCGCAGGGATCGAATGAAGGGTAGAGGCACGGGCGTAACACATCTGAAATGTAACGTCCACTGTTCAAAGTGCCGTCAGTGGGAACAATAGGTGACCGAGACGTGTAACCAATGGCACCCCATACCATCACGCCGGGTGATACGACAGTATGGCGATGACGAATACACGCTTCCAATGTGCGTTCACCGCTATATCGCCAAACACGAATGCGACCATCATAATGCTGTAAACAGAACCTGAATTCATCCGAAAAAATGACGTTTTGCCATTCGTGCACCCAGGTTCGTCGTTGAGTACACCATCGCAGGCGCTTCTGTCTGTGATGCGTCAAGGGTAACCGCAGCCATGGTGTCCGAGCTGACAGCCCATGCTGCTACAAACGTTGTCAAACTGTTCGTGCAGGTGGTTGTTGTCTAGCAAATGTCCCCATCTGTTGACCCAGGGATCGAGAAGTGGCTGCACGATCCGTTACAGCCATGCGGATAAGATGCCTGTCATCTCGACTGCTAGTGATACGAGGCCGTTGGGATCCAGCACGGCGTTCCGTATTACCCTCCCGAACCCACCGATTCCATATTCTGCTAACAGTCATTGGATCCCGACCAACGCGAGCAGCAATGTTGCGATACGATAAACCGCAATCGCAATAGGCTACAATCAGACCTTTATCAAAGTCGGAAACGTGATGGTACGCATTTCTCCTCCTTACACGACGCATCACAACAACATTTCACCAAGCAACGCCGGTCAACTGCTGTTTGTGTTTGAGCAATCGGTTGGAAACTTTCCTCATGTCAGCACGTTGTAGGTGTCGCCACCGGCGCCAACCTTGTGTGAATGCTCTGAAAAGCTAATCATTTGCATATCACAGCATCTTCTTCCTGTCGGTTAAATTTCGCGCCTGTAGCATGTCATCTTCGTGGTGTAGCAATTGTAATGGCAAGTAGTGTACTTCCGGGGTGAGCAGTTTTATTGTCGCAAAGCGTGTGGCGGCCCCACCGCGCCACGCCGCAGCAGCAGCAGCAGCTGTTGCTAGCAGCGGCGTGGTCAGGCCAGCAGTCAGTTGTGGGTAGCGCGTCGCCTAGAGCGTGGGCGCGCCTCTGCCTGTGCCTGCGTCGGTATTTATGCCGCTAATAACGCGCCGTGTAGCAGGGCCCGCGCCGCGACGCCACGCCGCGCCACGCTAATTATGCGGCCGGGACGCGCCAGGGCTCGAACTCGGGACCGCGGCTAATAACGGGCACGTGTTGCCGCGCGTCTACAGCGCAGTGTGGCGGCCCCTGAGGGCGGCTGCGGGCCGAACGGGCGCCGGTGGCCGGAACAACCCGCGCGCCGCTTGTCCGGGGACCACCAGCGCTCTATTACAGCCGCGTTATTGTTTCGCAAACCTTCTACTTTGTAAAAACTGCGAAACAAGTCAGAAGCCTCATGTACACTGGTCACAAAATTGTAACATCATGAAGGCGGCTTACAGCTGAAGTCAAAGTAGCAAAAGCGGTACTACGTTCCAAACCTGTTAGGGATAGGGGGCTAGGGTCGGGCAAATTATTAAAAACGTTGACGTGTGTTGCACCGATATTTACAGAAAGTGTCGATATAATCAAGAGAAACATATCTATATTTAGATATTTGGCAGATTCAAAATGGTTCTGAGCACTATGAGACTTAACTTCTGAGGTCATCATTCCCCTAGAACTTAGAACTACTTAAACCTAACTAACCTAAGGACATCAGAAACATCCATGCCCGAGGCAGGATTCGAACCTGCGACCGTAGCGGTAGCTCGGTTTCAAACTGTAGCACCTAGAACACTCGGCCACTCCGGCCGGCGATATTTGGCAGATTTTTTAATATTTACAGCAATTAAAAGAGGTTTAAATTAAATTAAGCCCAATGCAATACATTTACTGTCCGACTCCAAAGATCGGTTGTATCTGGAACGGGGAAGAATTCTGCCAATGAGAACTTTAGTGGCTCTGAGACAAGAAAAGAGAGATTATAAACAATGTCGCTTTTGACATTCAGTATTTAATATCGATTAATCGATTATTGATAATTATACACCGTCGAGCAAATAAAAGTGTCCAGCACGAGTGAATGCGATTGGAAGTAATTGTATGCATCAATCGAGGAGGAGGAAAAGACCTACAGTTATTTCCAACAGGACGGAGCAACAGGCCATACAGCCGGCCGAACCTTGGAGCACATTTACACAATCTTCACACTTGACAGAGTTGTTAGCAGAGGTAGCTACCCTAGCTGGCCACCAAGGTCACCTGATTTGTCAGTGTGCGACTACTTTGTGCGGGAAGCCCTAAAATCCAACAAGTATCGCAACAACCACCATAGTCTTTAAGAATTACAGAAGAAAATTTCGAATGAGACTGCAGCAGTTCCAACTGTCCAGCTTCGATCCGCCTTTAGCAACTTTCTGACCAGGGCCCAAAAGTGCCAAAAAATGAATGGTGTTCACTTCCAACATCTGCAATAGTTAGGTTACTACTTTATTTATTTTCCTCTGTTACGTTTCTTTGTACCGTGGGGCTCTGTCATCCAGGCCACTTTTATTTGCCCTATCCTTTATAACGACTACATCCAGGGTCTAACGCGTACAAGTGCAGATACTTATGTTGGTGACTGAGGACGGTGTACTGAACAACATTACATCAGTATTTACGTCATTTGCAGACTAATAACTGTACTTGTTACAAGTCGTATATTTTTAGATTGTTTAGCACCTCCAAGTGCATGTGGCAAGAGCAAGCTATCAATTCTTACTTTCCCCTGGACAGGAGGTCAGGTCTTGATGCGTTGACACGTGAACGCAAAACGATTAGTCTACGCTGACAGACACAGTTCACTTGGTGGAACAGTTGGGTTCGTTCAGAAAACATCAGGCCGTAAAGTATGTGATGGACATGAAAATATGCGCTTACACCAGCTACACCCTGTATAACTATACTATTATGAAAAGTATCGTGCTTTGACATAACGGTATTTTTTTGGCCGTCCTTAATGGGGACCGTCCTTAATGGGGACAACGCCTTCCGCATTCTGTGTACGAGGAAAGATTTTGCAGCGGGCTTGTCATTCAGAGATCGCTTTTGAATATTGGTTGTTTGTGAACAGAGAGTTTTATGCCTCTAGTAATAAAGGAAAACGTTTACCAGTGCATGTCGGATTTAGAGACGATCGCGGCCTATCGTGATTGCATTTTATATATATAAAGGTTCAAATGGCTCTAAGCACCATGGGACTTAACATCTGACGTCATCAGTCCCCTAGATTTAGAACTATTTAAACCTCACTAACCTAAGGACATCACATACATCCATGCCCGAGGCAGGATTCGAATCTGCGACCGTAGCAGCAGCGCGGTTCCAGTCTGAAGCCCCTAGAACCGCTCGGTCACAGCGGCCGGCGGAGTGATACGTCTCTGGACATTAAAAAAGACGGGAGGCGGTTCTTAATACGGTGTGTGGTCACCACGGTCGCAGTGCATGCTCTGCAACGTGTTCTCTTGCTGGCCACGGGGTTGATAAAGAGTTGCCGGCTAGTGTGGCCGAGTGGTTCTAGGCGCTACAATCTGGAACCGCGCGATCGCTACGGTCGCAGGATCGATTCCTGCCTCGGGCATGGATGTGTGTGATGTCCTTAGGTTAGTTAGGTTTAAGTAGTTCTAAGTTCTAGGGCACTGATGACCTCAGATGTTAAGTCCCATAGTGCTCAGAGCCATTTGAACCATTTGATAAAGAGTTCTTCCTTTCCTCCACCAGTGCGGTAGACAGCTGCTACATGGACGTGGTGTATGTGGACAAGCTACAAGACGTCTTACCAACGCATCCCATAAGTGTTCGACGGGATTTAAGTCGGGAGGACAGGCAGGCCGGTTCATTCGCTGAATACGCTCCCTTTCCAAGAGCCCCTCCATTGCACAGTTCGATGCGGTCGCGCACTGTCATCCATAAAAATGAAGTCAGGGCTGAATGCCTCACTAAAAAGACGCATATGGGGAAGAATTACAGTGTAGCAATAATGTTGACATGTAAGTGTATCGAGTTTAAAGATTTGGAGGTCAATAGGCGCATGCAACTCTATGCCTGCTCACAATAATAACACCTGAATCCCAAAACGATCATGCACGACAATTTCCTAATTGATTTACGCGATCCCACTTCTCACAACTATTGTCGAATGTCATCGCTTTGGTGGTTCAGGTTTTATGGTGTGGGGAGTAATAATGTCACCAGAGCGTACTGTCATCCAGATCTTTGAACACAATACACTTTTCAGTGTTATTCGGCCCTGGCTTCATTTTTATTGATGCCAACTGGCGACCGCTTCGAACTGCGCAGATGGAGGAGCTCTTCGAACGAGGAGATTCTCGGTGAATGGACTGGCCTGCCCATTCCCACGATTGAAATCCCATCGAACACGTGTTGGATGCATTGGGGAGACATATTATAACAACACGTCCACACGCACCAGCGCCATCCAGCAGATGTCAACTGCGCTTATGGAGGAATGGGTCGCCACACGACACGAACTTCTTTACCAACATTGCAGAGCACGCACTGTCACCCGTGGTGATCATACAGCCTATAAAGAAACATGTCTTGTCTTTCGTAATGTCTATAGAACCATCATAAAAAGTGACGACTTCAGTATAATTATTGTCTTTGAAGAAAATTATCATTCCTGTTCGTCTTCTTTCAGTAACGTTCTGGACTATACCGTAGCAGTTCTATACAGGGTGGTCCATTGATCGTGACTGGGCCAAATATCTCACGAAATAAGCGTCAAACGAAAAAACTACAAAGAACGAAACTTGTCTAGCTTGAAGGGGGAAACCAGATGGCGCTGTGGTTGGTCCCCTAGATGGCGCTGCCATAGGTCAAACGGATATCAACTGCGTTTTTTTAAATAGGCACACCTATTTTTTATTACATATTCGTGAAGTACATAGAGAAATATGAATGTTTAGTTGGACCACTTTTTTCACTTTGTGATAGATGACGCTGTAATAGTCACAAACATATGGCTCACAATTTTAGACGAAAAGCTGGTAACAGGTAGGTTTTTTACATTTAAACGCAGAAAGTAGGTACGTTTGAACATTTTATTTCGGTTGTTCCATTGTGACATGTACTTTTGAGAACTTATCATTTCTAAGAACGCATGCTGTTACAGCGTGGTTACCTGTAAATACCACATTAATGCAGTAAATGCTCAAAATGAATGTCCGTCAACCTCAATGCACTTGGCAATACGTGTAACGACATTCCTCTAACAGCGAGTAGTTTGCCTTCCGTAATGTTCGCACATGCATTGACAATGCGCTGACGCATGTTGTCAGGCGTTGTCGGTGGATCACGATAGCAAATATCCTTTAACTTTCCCCACAGAAAGAAATCCGGGGACGTCAGATCCGGTGAACGTGCGGGCCATGGTATGGTGTTTCGACGACCAATCCACCTGTCATGATACATGCTATTCAATACCGCTTCAACCGCACGCGAGCTATGTGCTGGACATCCATCATGTTGGAAGTACATCGCCATTCTGTCATACAGTGAAACATCTTGTAGTAACATCGGTAGAACATTGCGTAGGAAATCAGCATACATTGCACCATTTAGATTCCCATCGATAAAATGGGGGTCAATTATCCTTCCTCCCATAATGCCGCACCATACATTAACCCGCCAAGGTCGTTGATGTTCCACTTGTCGCAGCCATCGTGGATTTTTCGTTGCCCAATAGTCCATATTATACCGGTTTACGTTACCGCTGTTGGTGAATGACGCTTCGTCGCTAAATAGAACGCGTTCAAAAAATCTGTCATCGTCCCGTAATTTCTCTTGTGCCCAGTGGCAGAACTGTACACGACGTTCAAAGTCGTCGCCATGCAATTCCTGGTGCATAGAAATATGGTACGGGTCCAATCGATGTTGATGTTGCATTCTCAACACCGACGTTTTTGAGATTCCCGATTATCGCGCAATTTGTCTGCTAATGATGTGCGGATTAGCCGCCACAGCAGCTAAAACACCTACCTGGGCATCATCAATTGTTGCAGGTCGTGGTTGACGTTTCGCATGTGACTGAACACTTCGTGTTTCCTTAAATAACGGTCCTGACACTTGGATGATGTCGTCCAGGATACCGAACAGCGTACATAGCACACGCCAGTTGGGTATTTTGATCACAATAGCCATACATCAACACGATATCGACCTCTTCCGCAGTTGGTAAACGGTCCATTTTAACACGGGTAATGTATCACGAAGAAAATAACGTCCGCACTGGTGGAATGTTACGTGATACCATGTATTTATACGTTTGTGACTATTACAGAGCCATCTGTCACAAAGCGAAAAAAGTGGTCCAACTAAAACATTCATATTTCTTTACGTACTACACGAATATGTAACAAAAAATGGGGGTTCCTACTTTAAAAAAAGGCAGTTGATGTCCGTTCGACCTATGGCAGCGCCATCTAGCGGGCCAACCATAGCGCCATCTGGTTTTCCCCTTCAAGCTAGACGAGTTTCGTTCTTTGTAGTTTTTTCGTTTGATGCTTATTTCGTGAGATATTTGGCCCGGTCACTATCAATGGACCACCCTGTGTACAGGGTGACTATTATTGGACTATATGAAATGAAATCGTTGTAACTTCTGAACGGTTTGCGTTAGGATGTTCAAACTGCACGGCTGGCCGCGGGGCATGATGGGAATTAGTATGCGCAAGCGCACACACCATGTCGTTGTCGGCCATTTGCACGCGAAAATATCACGGTACAACGCATTTGGTGGACTGAGAATCCTCATTTCGCGGTCGAGAAGTCTCTTCGCCCTCATCGGGTGTCTGTGAGGAGTACAGTGTCCAGTCACGGAATAATCGGTGCGATATTCCTTGATGGCACGGTGACTACAGAGCGGTAAGTGAATGTTTTGGTAGATGATTTCATCCCCATTATCCAAAGTGACTCTGATTTCGACTAGATGTGGTTCATGCAAAACGGAGCTCGACCCCATCGAAGCAGAAGAGTGTTTGATGTGCTGAAGGCGCACTTAGGGGACCGCATTCTGGCTCTCGGGTACCTAGAGGCCACTGGCACTGGTCTCGATTGGCCTCCATATTCTTCGGATATGAACACATGCAACCCTTTTTGTGGGTCTGTATTAAAGACAAAGTGCGCAGCAATAACCCCAAAACCAGCTGAAAACAGCCATTCAGGAGGTCATCGATAGTATCGATGTTCCGACACTTCAGCGGCTCAGGCAGTATTTCGCTATTCGTCTGCGCCACATCATCGCCAATGATAAGAGGCATATCGAACACGTCATAACCTAAATACCAATATTTGTAGTAACGTTTAAAATGTTGAATAAAGTATGTGCACGACATAGATTGTAACTAATTTACATATTTTTCAGATAATTGTCATCCCTTATGATCCAACCACGCGACGTGGCGCAGTGGACTCGCATTCGGGAGGACGGCGGTTCAATCCCTCGTCCGGCCATCCTGATTTAGGTTTTCCGTGATTTCCCTAAATCGCTCCAGGCAAATGCCGGGATGGTTCCTTTGAAAGGGCACGGCCGACTTCCTTCCCCGTCCTTTCCTACTCCGATGAGACCGATGACCTCGCTGTCTGGTCTCCTCCCCCACGGCAACCCAATCCCTTATGATCCAAGTTATTTGGCAGCGACACATCATGCAGTAGTTGCTTGCGTAAAAAATGGTTCAAATGGCTCTGAGCACTATGGGACTAAACTGCTGAGGTCATTAGTCCCCTAGAACTTAGAACTAGTTAAACCTAACTAACCTAGGGGCATCACAAACATCCATGCCCGAGGCAGGATTCGAACCTGCGACCGTAGCGGTCGCGCGGTTCCAGACTGCAGCGCCTTTAACCGCACGGCCACTTCGGCCGGCTTGCTTGCGTCCTTACGTTTTGCATACCAGAGTATATATGTAGCAATGCATAGAATTTACCCTGGTACTCCATCACATGTTTTTCGGTTAAATGTTCAAAATGTTCAAATGTGTGTGAAATCTTACGGGCCTTAACTGCTAAGGTCATCAGTCCCTAATCTTACACACTACTTAACCTAAATTATCCTAAGGACACATACACACACCAATGCCCGAGGGAGGACTCTAACCTCCGCCGGAACTAGCCGCACAGTCCATGACTGCAGCGCCTCTAGATCGCTGGGCTGATCCCGCGCGGCTCTTTCGGTTAAATCTGCGGAGAACTACATCGCCTTATTCGGCTTCGTGCTGCACAACTTTTAAGTCTTCGTGGATTCTGGCAGTGCCCGTGAGGGTGACTTCGCATGGAGCCAGAGACGCTACGAGGCATACACGAGAAAGTAACTAATTACAACAGAAGCATAACGTTGACTGAAAGTTGTAATTGAGGACGCAAAAAAATCATGTTAGAGTAGCATCGACTACCACATGCAAACTCGAGAACTGCGACGTAATTTAGAAAACCTGAAGATTTCTAGGCGCACAGTGATACCAACATTACAGCGCATCGTCAAGAGACACAAGCGCAGTGTTTGCGTTCACGTGTAGCGCTTCGTGAAACGCAGCTACCGGCCGCGGCGGTGGCTGCATTGAGCTCGGAGCTCGGAATTCCAGGTATTCGTTCCCCGCGAACGAAATATCCACAAGTGTGGTTACCAGCCGTAACTACTTCAAAGGAATTGCTGTTGGCGAGCATTCCACACCAATTACCGAGCGAACCTGTACGCTGTGCGGGTGTTCAGTCAGAAATAAATTCCACTGTGGAGAGTGCTTCAGCCTGAAAGCTAATATTTCAGCACACGAATTATAGTGGAACACCGTGAACAGCTGTCTGATAAAAGCTTCCTGGGATCTACATCAGTGGTTAATTAGTTGTTAGTACTGATAAAAGAGCTCTCTCTGGTACGAAATTTCACATACTCGTACATAAATGGAAGCGACTAGATCAGGATCGACTCAATTACAGAAATAGAACTACTCGGTTATTTACTGGTCTCATATTCAGCAGGACGGTGGCTCCCCTTTTGGCCATCAGGAAGATTTTTTTTTTTTTTTTTTTTTTTTTAATGATGGTATTAGTTTTGCACTGTTCAGAGGGTAGGTAATATACGAGAATCGTCTCTACAGCCTTCACTAATTCTTTTGATGATTGAAGATGCTTGCCATCAAGATGTTTCTTCAGGTTATGTGCGCTACCACACCATAACTGTCACAGTTTTCGTATCCCATGTGACCTGAATGTAAAGAGCTTGCGCCACTTAGCGGGTGATAGACTGTCGGGGTCTCATGCTATTATTCTACCCAGCATCAGACCGTGAGAAGGCATGGACTAAGGCTCTACTGGCAAAGAGCCACTGATTTGAACGGATACTGGGGGAAGGTGGTAGAAATCAGAACACAGATAAAAGATTTAGAAACTAGGACAAAGAGATTCATTCTGAAATTAGCAAAAATAGCATTCTGTTAACCAAGGGCATCTCTCCACTGACTTAGACACATTCACGGAATGAAATAAAGAGATGTGGTCCACCTGTACTACATAAGCTGGACTGAGAGCACTTCGGAGTGAGAATCCTGAACCATGGAAACTAGGTCTCGGCAACAAAAGTGGGTGCCAGAATTCGCTGAACTTTACCGTATGGACGGCGCTGCTGCTCTCCCGTAATGTCGCGAAATACTCGAGATCGCCAAACGGCGATCGAATTCGAGCATCATTATTAGACTGTGCCCGAGGTGACGAACCATTAAGCTCTATCGTCACGTGGTGGAGCGTACCTACTGACAATAGACGGTCGCTTGCGAGACGGCAGCTAGTAGACCTTCCAAGAAGACATTCTAGACTGGGCTGGAGCAGCCTTGCTCAGGGCTTTTGTCAGCTGGTGAGCACCTCACTCTAGAGTCTCTACGGCTAAAAAAAAGTGGTCCGGTGCCAACTTGCTGGGTCGTCAAGCGGCTAGCTGTCCTCTGCTTCACCACAGACATGGCCGCTTCCTTTCTGTTCCAGTGGTTTCCTAACCTGGTGCAGCCTCGGCGGGATGGCGGGATGTTCTGCGCTCGTGCGCGCCTCCAGGCATAGAAGCCACTCCGTTCAGACTTGAATCTTTTTAACGGACGCCACCATTTTAAACAAGTTATTAATTTCCTCTCATAATGACGGTAGCCGAGATCTGCTTACAGATCTCGATTCCTCTGCACGTAGGGAATTGTTATTACAAGGCTTCTTTCATTTCTGTAATTATTTAGATGTTTTAATTCGCAGTTGAATCTTTAGTTACTTCGAAATAACATTGACAGACAAATTATGGATACAGCACCGGCTTGTTCCTCGTCAAAAAGTCCCCAATCTGTCTACTGACTTCACATTCATTAATTACTCTCAATTCATCCTTTGTTTCCGGCTATGCACAGCTGCTCACGTGCTCTTTACTGCACATCGGATTGTTACATATGGAATAAAAGACTCACACGCTGCTAAATCCGGACTATAGCGAGAGTGACAGATGCATTTCACATTGATTTTTGCAAGATTTCAGTAACTACATTTGCAATATTCATCTGTGCAATATTTTGGTGGTACAACCAGGCTGTTTCAGTGATATGTTATATTTTGCGCCTGATCGTAAATGTATTGACGACATCCGTGCAATGTGACCCACCTATTGATGTTTGTGCAGGTACAACTTGCTGATAAACTATTACATAAATACAGAAATTCACGTGACCATAATTTTCCAGTCAGCAGCAACACTTTTGCTTTTTTGGGGGTTCGTGATAAGGGAAATTTCCAAAATGAGCTTTGCTGTTTGCTCTCAGTATAAAAATGATCTACTCAAGTTTCGTCAGTTGTCATTACCCTTGACATAAACTCCGACTTTTCCTCTAACATAGACTTCCAGTACAAACACTCCCGCACCCCACTGTCCTTTTATCTTCGAAGCCACTGCGCACAAACACGTCTCTTGGTTTTCTCTGACATCAACAGGAAGTGTTCGTAAGGTTATTCGTCGAGCCTCCCTCACAAAAGCACTAGTGTTGATGTTTTCATCTGTAGAAATATTAACTGGAGCGCTGGGTCCACTTCCCTTTCAAATTGATGGCCAGCCCTCCAATTTCAACCATCTTCTAGCTGTGCTGTAATGAAGAACAGACTCTCCGTATGCCTCCTGTAACATTGTATTGATCTCAGGTAAAGATTTGTTGAGACGAAAGCAAGTTTTCAAAGCCGCGTGTTGTACATCGCGCGTCATTTCCATTGTTGCAGTAGGTGATACTGAACATGTGCTCACCTCCCACTGTTGAGAATGAAGTGTGCCAACAATGAACCTAGTACGGCGCGTTTATTGCACTGGAAGCCAAAAGAATATCATTAGAGTAAATTTTAGCGTGGGAAATAGTAACCACAATAAAATGAAGATCACACTTTATTGAACATTCAAATGGTTCAAATGGCTCTGAGCACTATGCGACTTAACTTCTGAGGTCATCAGTCGCCTAGAACTTAGAACTACTTAAACCTAACTAACGTAAGGACATCACACACATCCATGCCCGAGGCAGGATTCGAACCTGCGACTGTCGCGGTCACGCGGTTCCAGAGTGTAGCGCCCAGAACCGCACGGCCACTCCGGTCGGCTTGTTGAACATTTCTCGTATATAAATTGGTAAATAGGTCAGACTCATTACAAAACCTTTCGTATAGAACGCTAACTGTCTTGGTATCGTAACTTCGTAATCTGCTTATTGTCATGAAAATATTTATGAAATTCCCAATAAGCACTGCACTAGCTGAGAGGCATTTCTAGTAACTCAAAAACATAAAGGTATGTTAAGAATGTCAATTAATGAAGAGAAGTTGAGCATTGTCTCTTACAGATACGATCGATGAGCTTGCAACATATATGGCAGTTGCTGAACGTCACCATTGAGAACATAACGAATGCCTTGTAGGCTGCGACCTCTAATGCTGCGTTCCGAGTAACTGTGTATGAACAAATTAAACACAAGAGAGAAAATCCAGCGTCGACGTAAACCAGCGAATACCAGTCCATTACTAAACAAAGCTAATCAAGTTGCAACAGAGATGGTTATCGTTATACGACGTATATTTTTTCCATGTTCTGTCTAAGTGACCATTAAGGGCTGTCAAAGATATTTTCCATTCTCATTCCTGGCGAATTTAGTTAGTGCAAGATTTCACGCCGCGAATAACTTTTAATAACATGCCGGTGTTTCTTTCGACATTAAAAGAAATTGAATATGATTGCTGTGGTAAATAGTTGCGATGTAAAATTGAAGTAATGACTGAATAAAACAAGGTTTTTTTTTTAATTTTTTTAAAGTTTTATTAATTTTAAGATTCTTCAAAATGAACAAGGTGTTCCATGAAAATACCAGGATTATCAAAGTGTTGGATCAGCGGAAAAGCATGGGAACCACCGAGTTAGTGAGATATGTATTACACGACTGGGAAGAGTTGGGACGTGCTATCCAGTTCTGGAATTGGCATCATGGTCAAGAGAAATCACCCGATAATCTTGGTGAAAACCGAGCGATTGTCTTAATTTACTCTTCTTGAGTGCTACGGGGTGATCTCTAACAGTTACTTGAGAGAGCTCTGAAGATTGTAACCGTGCTTACCGAAAACGGTAATCGACAATAACGGTTGTTTAGAACCGATCTTGGCTAAGAAGGACGCCTTCTCTCGAGCGTTGTTACATTTAATTTACCTCTATAACTACATATCGGTCAATGTTAACATTGGGTGAGTAAATGGCTATGATTAGATTCATAGAAACGAATGTAAACTGTTTTCATACGAACCACATGCAATATAGATAAATTATTTGAAGTAAATGAGCAGTAACTACTAACTAGAAATATTTCTCGCGCTTGCTTTTTCGCAGGCAACGCAAGCTTGGGTTACCTGAACGAGTCAGAAGTGATCGGCCAAGTATGTGCTTCTGCAACTCGCCGGAGAGCTTGCGGCCTGCGCGCCCAGATATCCACGCCGCCTGTATTCGCACGCGCATCCGGCCAACTTGCCACCCCCACCCTGGCTGCCAAACCCCCACCACGAGCCGTCCTCCATCATCAGGGCTACACGGCACGGCGAGCAACAATGCTGGCGGACAGCGGCGCGCTCGGTCAGTTGGGATTTCAATAACACGCTGTATAATTAGCCGGGGCAGATTAATTACGGTATTGTGTATTGTAAAGTTACACACAACCTCTGAAATATGAATATCGGCTGGTTTAGAGGGGTGGAGGAGATGGGGACCAGGGGGGGAGGGAGTGCAGTCGCAGTACAGGCGGAGAGCCCTCCGCCCCCGTCCTCTCTCTCTCTCTCTCTCTCTCTGTGTGTGTGTGTGTGTGTATGTGTGTGTATGTCACAGCCACGCACACACAGCGCTCTTGACAACGAACGACTCGGCGAGCCGGCAGCTGCGAGCGAATCGAACGAGCGCTGCTCACAAAACACGACGCCGCTGTTCGAGAAAAGTTTGCGGCCCTGATTTATAAAGCTCTCCGGCCTGCTCTCGGGCCGCGCACCTGGTGTCCAAATCAATCACGTTTATGGTTTCAAAGGCGCCCTCGCTGGCCCCAAACGCACTGGCGCCGCCAAGTTTTTATGTCGCTGTAATTACCGCGAGCCACCGCGGGAAAAACGTACGCCACCCCTTGCCCAATCCCCTCTCCTCCCCCTTAAACTCCACTCTCTCTCTCTCTCTCTCTCTCTCTCTCTCTGTCTGTGTGTGTGTGTGTGTGTGTGTGTGTGTGTGTGTGTGTGTCGACAAACTACCACTCTGCGTGCGAAACCAGATCTGACAAAAGCACGTGCTGGTACGCCCGCTACAAACAGTGAACATTTACTTCTTTAGTTTCTTCCATAGTAAAATTTATAACATGCTTATTATCAAAACAAAAATTTTCCAAACGTAGTTGATAACAGATTAACTTGGGATAAGTACGAGGGCAGTTCAATAAGTAATGCAACACTTTTTTTCTCGGCCAATTTTGGTTGAAAAAACCGGAAATTTCTTGTGTAATATTTTCAAACATTCCCGCTTCGTCTCGTGTAGTTTCATTGACATCCGACAGGTGGCAGCGCTGTACGGAGCTGTTAAAATGGCGTCTGTAACGGATGTGCGTTGCAAACAACGGGCAGTGATCGAGTTTCTTTTGGCGGAAAACCAGGGCATCTCAGATATTCATAGGCGCTTGCAGAATGTCTACGGTGATCTGGCAGTGGACAAAAGCACGGTGAGTCGTTGGGCAAAGCGTGTGTCATCATCGCCGCAAGGTCAAGCAAGACTGATCTCCCGCGTGCGGGCCGGCCGTGCACAGCTGTGACTCCTGCATTGGCGGAGCGTGCGAACACACTCGTTCGAGATGATCGACGGATCACCATCAAACAACTCAGTGCTCAACTTGACATCTCTGTTGGTAGTGCTGTCACAAATGTTCACCAGTTGGGATATTCAAAGGTTTGTTCCCGCTGGGTCCCTCGTTGTCTAACCGAACACCATAAAGAGCAAAGGAGAACCATCTGTGCGGAATTGCTTGCTCGTCATGTGGCTGAGGGTGACAATTTCTTGTCAAAGATTGTTACAGGCGATGAAACATGGGTTCATCACTTCGAACCTGAAACAAAACGGCAATCAATGGAGTGGCGCCACACCCACTCCCCTACCAAGAAAAAGTTTAAAGCCATACCCTCAGCCGGTAAAGTCATGGTTACAGTCTTCTGGGACGCTGAAGGGATTATTCTGTTCGATGTCCTTCCCCATGGTCAAACGATCAACTCTGAAGTGTATTGTGCTACTCTTCAGAAATTGAAGAAACGACTTCAGCGTGTTTGTAGGCACAAAAATCTGAACGAACTTCTCCTTCTTCATGACAACGCAAAACCTCACACAAGTCTTCGCACCCGAGAGGAGCTCACAAAACTTCAGTGGACTGTTCTTCCTCATGCACCCTACAGCCCCGATCTCGCACCGTCGGATTTCCATATGTTTGGCCCAATGAAGGACGCAATCCGTGGGAGGCACTACGCGGATGATGAAGTTATTGATGCAGTACGACGTTGGCTCCGAAATCGACCAGTGGAATGGTACCGTGCAGGCATACAGGCTCTCATTTCAAGGTGGCGTAAGGCCGTAGCATTGAATGGAGATTACGTTGAAAAATAGTGTTGTGTAGCTAAAAGATTGGGGAATAACCTGGTGTATTTCAATGCTGAATATAACAACCCCTGTTTCAGAAAAAAAATGTGTTGCATTACTTATTGAACTGCCCTCGTAGTAGTTGGACATAATAATGGAAAAAAGCTTGGAATGAACTCGTCATTTTATGGCCTTATTTTTTTATATTCGTGTGACATATTACGTTGCATTTTGTCTTCCCTTGACAATAGAAATTCGTGTCACAAACCGGAAAGTGATACCAACAGATCCTGTATCCCGTGTTGTATCAGGGTACAGAATTCATGAGAACTCTTTATTGGAAATAATAATGGAGTAGTGGAAGTTACTGAAGGTTAAATGGTAATGTTTCCTGTAGCAAGGAGATAACTATCACATAGGAGACCGGTGATAGTCTGTGGGTGGATTCAGTCAAACCAGGACGCCGGAAATAAGATAAACTAAACATTCATATATCGTTAAATTTCTTGAAAAATTTGTAAAAGCAGTGAGCTGCAAGAAGGACGAAACCTGATCTAGCAGGTGGCACGCGTAAAAGTATAGCGTAATCCGAGGTTTCTGGACCGCAGCTCACCTATTGATGGCTGAGTGGTTTTCACGCGGAATATCTTGGCAAGATGTCATTGTCATTCGTATGCAATCCCGAAGGCTCATGGGATATTCATTATACCGGATAAAATAAAAGAATCACAGTCAACCTTAATACTGATCCTAAGTTGGACGGTTTGAAATATGGAGTGTGTCGGGCGATAAAAACAATCCAGACTTTCTCCTAGCTATGAAGTATAATGTAAATCGTGTAACGGTGTTGGCGGTCGTATCGTGGACCCTGCTTCACATTGAAAAATGAGATAACAGGTAACGTTCACGAAATCATATTTTTTCAACATCACAGGCTTTTCCAGCAGTGAACTCCCTCTTCCAATATCATAATACACTCCTGGAAATGGAAAAAAGAACACATTGACACCGGTGTGTCAGACCCACCATACTTGCTCCGGACACTGCGAGAGGGCTGTACAAGCAATGATCACACGCACGGCACAGCGGACACACCAGGAACCGCGGTGTTGGCCGTCGAATGGCGCTAGCTTCGCAGCATTTGTGCACCGACGCCGTCAGTGTCAGCCAGTTTGCCGTGGCATACGGAGCTCCATCGCAGTCTTTAACACTGGTAGCATGCCGCGACAGCGTGGACGTGAACCGTATGTGCAGTTGACGGACTTTGAGCGAGGGAGTATAGTGGGCATGCGGGAGGCCGGGTGGACGTACCGCCGAATTGCTCAACACGTGGGGCGTGAGGTCTCCACAGTACATCGATGTTGTCGCCAGTGGTCGGCGGAAGGTGCACGTGCCCGTCGACCTGGGACCGGACCGCAGCGACGCACTGATGCACGCCAAGACCGTAGGATCCTACGTAGTGCCGTAGGGGACCGCACCGCCACTTCCCAGCAGATTAGGGACACTGTTGCTCCTGGGGTATCGGCGAGGACCATTCGCAACCGTCTCCATGAAGCTGGGCTACGGTCCCGCACACCGTTAGGCCGTCTTCCGCTCACGCCCCAACATCGTGCAACCCGCCTCCAGTGGTGTCGCGACAGGCGTGAATGGAGGGACGAATGGAGACGTGTCGTCTTCAGCGATGAGAGTCGCTTCTGCCTTGGTGCCAATGATGGTCGTATGCGTGTTTGGCGCCGTGCAGGTGAGCGCCATAATCAGGACTGCATACGACCGAGGCACACAGGGCCAACACCCGGCATCATGGTGTGGGGAGCGATCTCCTACACTGGCCGTACACCACTGGTGATCGTCGAGGGGACACTGAATAGTGCACGGTACATCCAAACCGTCATCGAACCCATCGTTCTACCATTCCTAGACCGGCAAGGGAACTTGCTGTTCCAACAGGACAATGCACGTCCGCATGTATCCCGTGCCACCCAACGTGCTCTAGAAGGTGTAAGTCAACTACCCTGGCCAGCAAGATCTCCGGATCTGTCCCCCATTGAGCATGTTTGGGACTGGATGAAGCGTCGTCTCACGCGGTCTGCACGTCCAGCACGAACGCTGGTCCAACTGAGGCGCCAGGTGGAAATGGCATGGCAAGCCGTTCCACAGGACTACTTCCAGCATCTCTACGATCGTCTCCATGGGAGAATAGCAGCCTGCATTGCTGCGAAAGGTGGATATACACTGTACTAGTGCCGACATTGTGCATGCTCTGTTGCCTGTGTCTATGTGCCTGTGGTTCTGTCAGTGCGATCATGTGATGTATCTGACCCCAGGAATGTGTCAATAAAGTTTCCCCTTCCTGGGACAATGAATTCACGGTGTTCTTATTTCAATTTCCAGGAGTGTATTACTCAGCGTAAGGAGTGGGTGTTTTACATAGATCTCTTCCGTACTCTGGAAAGTTTGTAACTCGCTTGCATATTTTTAATAGTAGCGTGTGCGTTTTATACAACGCATGCAGGGAAATACTTCTGGTTGTACGATGCCATAATAAAGTAATGTTTGGTGACATCTAACATTTCAGTAGCTGCTGTAGGCAGTCTACACAAGGTGAATAATTGTGAACTGTTATTTCCGGTGTATGTGACTTTTTGGGTTCCTAAACATAACACGACAGGGGACTTTTTGATGATTGACTGACAAGATGAAGAATGAGAGAGTTCACGTATTTACACCACGTAGAAGAGGTTCAAGAAGTTCACTCTCTTCGTCTATGAGAGACAGAGCATGCGCCCACGTCAATGCCCTCCATCTTATCTTCCATACAGTTCTGACCGGTTAATTTGTGAATAAAATACAAGCTTACGAAATACTAGACAGCTTCATTATTGGATTCATGCAGCTTTGTAATTGGGTTAAAGACTTTATAGAAAGTAGAATCGAACATGTCGTTCTTAACGAGAACATGTTATGTGTGAAAGTAGTTATCTCTTTCTCCTAAGTGAGTAAATTCCATGCAGTCAGAAAATAGTAAAACTATGTATTGTGGAAGTGGAAGCGATTGGCGCGCGCTTGTCTTTTGTAGCCGAGTTTAGCTTTAATAGCGTGAAGACGCATAGCCCAGTCCTCTAGTTGTTTCGTGAAAATCTTGTAATGTGTTACTGCTACGAAGCTGAGAGGTTTTGTAAGGTCCACTATAAATAACGTTCTAGAATTTTTAGTGAAAATCGTGACTCTTCCTGTGACCTAAAATTCAGCTCAGCATACTATGCAGTCGTATTTCAGAAATTTCAGACTGCTGAAAAATGGTGAATTGCTTACTACTGAGCGAGCATCCTAAACTGAGAAACGTCATGTGAACATTCAAACTGTTTATGGGCTGTTTATTAAACTTGCATTCCATATTCCTTAGTCTTCTAAACAGTTTGTTATAAAACCCCTAGTTTTTAGATGGTACTCTAAATAATTTCAACGTTTACGCAGTAATTTCACAAAAAAAAAAAAAAAAAAAAGAAAGCCTCATCCCACCGTGGATGGGCAGAGCGGAAAACATGCAAGCATTTCTTTGGAAAAAATTGTAAAAAATACATAACGTATAGTTTTAAGTGATTTTAAAGCAAGGTACTTTAGTTTATACTACAAGAGGATTTTTTTAATTATTTGAGAAGTGTTTTCTAGCGTCCTTTGTTTTACAAACATTGTTAATCCTTCAGAATCCCGATCCATCCTGAGTTCCCTCAGATGTAGGCCTATGTTTCGGAGCTTGACGCTGATAGTCAGTAAAACCTCTTCGATGTCAGCAGTGCAATATGTATTCATACTTATCTTAATGTTTCTAACGTAGACTTGTCGTAACCTTCCTTTTTTCTCGGAATTTTCAAAGCGAAAGTAATTTTTATGACTCACGCGGGGTCACCTACTTCGGGGTGTAACTTTCAGCCACATCGCTTTCTTGTGCTACTCGGTCGACGACACTTTACATTCCCTCAGTATTTACATAGTTACTATCTTACAACTATAGCTTTCCTACTAACGTATTCAGGGATACAGCAGGAAGGAAAATCCGAGCTTCTAAAGACGAATCTACTAAAGAAAGTGAACACTGCCTTGTAGAATTTGTTATGATATACAGAAACGTTCACGGACATACTCAAAAGTAAACTCCTAGATCAACAAGAATAATATGACTGGAATGAACTTAAAAGCACAGATTTCCATACTAGAATACACAGATGATTAGGATTACACAACTATATATGAGATTTGAGAAAGGTGTGAAGGCTCCGTTTGCAGTCACATCCTCTGTACGTTGTGGCATGGAATCAGAGAGTATCACAATATGAGGACCAACCATCCACGTAGTTTGGGCATGAGTCAAAAAAGCGTCGAAGGCGATTGTTAGAAAACTGATGCACAAACTGCGATCTATATCTCAGACGTGTTCGATAGGTGACATGTCTGGAGAACGTACAGATCAGCTAAACAATGCCACCTCTCGTTCTTCGAAAAAGGCTTGTATACTTCTCGCAACGTGTGTCTGGGCGTTATCATGTTGAAATATTGGGTGTGGAGTTACATGAAGAAGGGAAAATAATTTTTGTGTTTCCCTGCTACTGTCCAAGGTGATTTCAGTATTTAGGATTTGATATCGTATGTTGTGTCCAACAACACTCCAGATCATCACACTTCTCGTTTGTCTGCCGTTCCGCTGAAAAACATCGGCTGACAGATAGCCATCGGAGAGGTACTGTCTAATATGCAATGAGAAAATCACTGTAGTGCAGATGGCAGTGAGGCACCCCAGAAAAACCTACAACTAATCAGCACGTCCGCCACGGGGTTCTCGACTTCATTACACTTTGGTGCACTTGTTTATCTTTGACAGTTTAAAGTGTACTACCTCGCCAGTGCAAAGTACCCGGCGTCGATTCTTCGAAGCATATCACGAAATACTGGAGAGAGTGCCACTGAAATGATACAGGATTTGGGATGGACATCATTAAAACAAAGGCGTTTTTCATTGCGGGGGAATCTTCTCACGAAATTCCAGTCACCAACTTTCTCCTCCGATGCGAAAATATTTTGTTGACGCCGACCTACATAGGGAGAAACGACCACCATGATAAAATAAGGGAAATCAGAGCTCGCGCGGAAAGATATAGCTGTTTGTTCTTTCCGCGCTATACGAGATTGGAACAATAGAGAATTGTGAAGGTGGTTCGATGAACACTCTGCCTAGCACTTAAATGTGATTTGCAGACTATCCATGTAGATGTAGATGCAGATGCAGATGTAGAAATTCACACTTGCTGCACTGCTCCAGTGTTTAGCCAAGACTGTAGAGGATGCCATGACTTCCATCATAACAGTGCGGAAAAGATAGCTATTGCGAGTAGTGCAGAACGCAAAGATTCTGTTCCATGCAATACCTACACGGACGTACCATTGTCGCAGTAGTGTGTGTTGAACAGAATGAAATGTCACGGTGTTACAAACCCACTTCCTTGAGTTCTTACGTTTGACCCTTTTTACCTTGATGTTGAACCCGTTTTCAAACTTCACATTTTTCAAACTAAAGTTTTCAAGTTACAGGAAAGCTCCTTAAAAATAATAGTCAAACAATAATTGGCGTAATCGGGCTTTTGATAACTATCTGTTTAAAACATTGTGGCTCTACACGACATACCGTCAGTTCATTTACCAGTTGTGGCGTCGCACTGACGATTAGGAAGTTGTAAGATTCTCCTTCCTACTCTCAGAAATACTGTGACCTAAGGAACTCCTTTCCATCTTTATAGGTTCCCATGGGTTGTCGCTGTACACAGTCACGCGTGTACAGTTTGCAGATTGTAAAAGTCAAACAACAACCTGTGAATTAACGGTCATTTACCGTACACCCGTCGCCATAAAATTATATGTAGTCTTTCAGAAGAACAGCTAATTGCTTTACGTGTTTCTCTTCTATGATTCTAATATTTATTGACATATTCAAAAGTTTCTAAAACTTATTTATATAGCTTTCCTTTATAAGCAACTCCTGTCTCTGTGAGCACATCTGAAGAGGACGTTATGCAATATTTTCGATTTTGAACAATAATTATTATTTCCCTTTTTCAACTTTGTTATTTTCATTTATCATGCTTTCAGAGGCAGCTAGGAGCTGAATGCAGCATATATGTAAGATAGCAGTCATGTAATTTATTAATAATTAGTAACGAATGAGCGTGTGAATCGCATTGCGGAATCGTCTAGTGAGTCAATGTAAAGTATCAAGTTTAGATATCGTACAAACAAAATTTTTACTTCTGTCCTTCTGCGGCTGTTTGATATTGTCTGCTTTTTGGGAAATACAAATTTGATTTATGACTGAATTAAATTAGGGAGTTAAGGATTGGTCAAGGAAGGAAATTATCGCGCTATCACAGAAAGGGTATGAAGCTGATTGGGTGCAGTATGTTCCAGCCAATCAGAGAATAGTTGCTTGTTCATTAAGCGGAAGAGAATGGCACACACTCACCTTGTGTGGTGGGGTTCTCTTTTAACAGCATGAGGACATAATTATTTCCCGGAGCTCTAGTAGTTTTGT
Organism: Schistocerca americana; assembly: GCF_021461395.2. Lineage (NCBI taxonomy): Eukaryota > Metazoa > Arthropoda > Insecta > Orthoptera > Acrididae > Schistocerca > Schistocerca americana. Next base: position 454,440,305 of record NC_060121.1, read on the forward strand.
AAAATGTTATAATTTTCTGTTAGTTAGGAGCTGGCTAGTTCGGAAACTGGTGAGATCCTTTACAAATGAAATTGCCTCAAGTTTTGGGATTTTTAGTGAAAACTAATTTTCTTCCGGAGGGCTAAAATGGAGCGTGGCATACAATGCAGGCGTATTTCAGAAACGACAGATCACTGAAAAACGCTTACTGTAGAATTGAGTGAGCATTCTAAACAGGTAAACATCATGTGGACGTTCGAATTGTTTACTGTGCGGTTAAAAATGCAGTTTTTTTTTTTTTTTTTTTTTTTTTTACAGCAGGTCGCAAATTCTATGATTAGTGAGTAAATGTGCTGCGCGAATCAACGGAATAGTACAAATTGTGATCAGGTATTTCCTTTTACCTGAGGGTCTGTAGGATCAACTTGGAAGTAATATGTGTACTGGAAAAGTGGTAATACAGTACAGGCATTTCAACTAAGAGTATTTATTTTGTAGCTTCAATTGGACCTGACAGAATTAACCCTCTTTTCAGATATGACACAGTGAATTTCATGCACCTTGCTGACACGTATAGTGCGGCCTGCTTATTAAGCAGCTTTTCCAGGTTAAACCACATTTTACATCACCTCAAGGCAGGCAGTGGCGCTAACCAGCAGACCGAGGTGAGTAAATTTCGTGGGAAAGAGGACCACCGCGCCGCCACACAATCAGTCATGCAAATCCCCCTCCATACAGTAACCTTAATATCAGCTCCAACCTTCACCATGGAACAAGACCAGACTGAACTTGAAATTCGCACGACTTTTATAACGTGAAAATTTACACAGTATAAAATAGGAATGTGTAGTCATCACTATTCCCCTGTGGACTCACGGCCCTCCCGCCGGAGGTTCGAGTCCTCCCTCGGGCATGGGTGTGTGTGTTGTTCTTAGCATAAGTTAGTTTAAGTAGTGTGTGAGTCAAGGGACTGATGACCTCAGCAGTTTGGTCCCTTAGGAATTCACACACATTTGAACATTTTGGAGTCACGGACCGTATCGGATTCGTCATTGAGGACATGTACGGTCGGCTTGTGTTCTTGCGCCTTCTCCTGGGCGGGAAATAACTGAAAAGTATGCTGTTTTAAATATATTCAGTTGTTTACAGACCTCCTTGCCATTTTAGACACAGCTTTCATGGTACTTTATCCTCGAATAAAGTACCACGAAAGAATTGAAACTTGACTGGTTAAGAGAGTATGTGATGTTATTTCAGTGATTATAATATCCAGACAAATTTACAGAGGAACTAATACTACGAGTCAGCTTACCAGTACGACGTCACACCCACTGTGGCCCAAAGCGCACTCATTCGGTAGCAAAGTGTGTCATAATCCCGTTGTATCCTTTCTTCAGGCGAGCTGCCCCACAATTGTGGTTACTGGTGCTTGATATCCTGGATACTGGCTCTGAAGCGGAGTTGAATTTGGAGCTGTTCCCACACTTGTTCTGTCGGAGACAGATCTGGAGATCTTGCTGGCCATGCGAGTATCTCAACATCACGCAGACAGTTCGTAGACGCGCGGGCCAAGTGTGGAAACGTACTGTTCTACGAAAGATGGTACAACTATGCTAACACATGGGAAGTGAAGCATGAGGTCCCAGGACGTTCGTGACGTACCGTTGTGCCTGTAGAGTTCCCATATGAAATCATACTCGCCGACGATGGTCATACGGGTTAGTGCACAAACGCAATTCGTTGCTGATGTAATGTGACGCCATTCATCTGTAGTTCATGCTTTCCTGTCACGGCACCCCTCCAAAAGTAGCTGTTTGTGTTGTGTTAACGGCAACCTACGCATGCTACCTACGGTAATCCCCCAGTCCACCTGCTGCCAGTCTGCGACCAACAGTGTTAGGGAACAGGATGTTGCGGGGAGTCCATTACTTGAACGGTAGGCTCAGATGTGGAAGGCTCACACTGTGTTTGGTGCACAACATGGTGATCCTCCCTATGGTCATATGTGGTCCGCCAGGACCTTGACGACGACTACACCTGCCCTCACGATCCCACGCAGTGCAATATCGGGCCACTGTCACATCCGAATGCCCCACAAATCTAGATTTGACTAGCTGGCCAAATGGAGATTCACAACGAAGTCTCTTTGAAATTCCGTCAGGTGTTAATAACGCTTTCTTCCCCGAGTGCACGGCACTCCGTGTCCTTCGTGGCATTCGAAAACTTCCGGTGTTCACCCCTCTTACATGCCCTACCAGGCCTGGGAACAAATAAACACGAACAATCCTAGTAGCCATTTTATCCGTATATATCGTTCTACATCAAATGGTTCAAATGGCTCTGAGCACTATGGGACTTAACTTCTGAGGTCATCAGTCGCCTAGAATTTAGAAATAATTAAATCTAACTAACCTAAGGACATCACACACATCCATGCCCGAGGCAGGATTCGAACATGCGACCGTAGCGGTCACGCGGCTCCAGACTGTAGCACCTAGAACCGCTCGGCCACTCCGGCCGGCCGTTCTACATGTCCCCTGACTTAGATCCATTGCTATATTCTGAAACATCTGAGTAGTAATTGCTTGCTCTATTCCATGATCAAAAGTAAACCATTAAAGTATAAGCAGTTCTTTTTAATTTACTGCGCACATCACCTTGTCCTTCACCAATCCCCTCTTGATCTGCACATAAGATCCAGCCAGCAACTGCTTGTGCACTAAATCTGCTACTTGTGTCTAAACACACACACCACACAATGCAAAGAAAAAATTAATGTGGAGTAAAGGTATTTCGGTAATACGTTTGTCTAGGGAACATATTTAAGTGATTAAGGTGGCAAGTTCATAGATTAATTCAAACGCGAGAAAACTCATTGCTAAAGTGAAATGGTAGTAGATTAATGATCGGTGTAACCGCCAGAAAATTGAATGCAAGTATGCAAACGTGCATGCATTGTGTAGTACAGGTGCCAGATTTCAGTTCGTGGAATATAGTCCCATGCCTATTGTAACTTCCCAACGGTTACAATTCTGTAACCTCTCAATAAAAATGGTGACTAACCTCTCAATAAAATTGTGACTCACATATTACCTTTCAATAATTAATTGACTGTGAATCTAAACTGGTAAATTTTGGACGTTAGCAGTGCTGCTTCATGGCCCTGAAAAACCCTTCTGAATAAACTGAAAATTCTTACCTCAATGAAGTTGTCGGCTAACGCGTATATATCTGCTCCTATAAGAAATTTTTCTGGCACAGCCCTGTGAAATATTGGCCACTAGATTTTGTTATGTACCAAAAACAACTGATTTCATTTATGATAACTGGCATGACTATGGATAGGAGAAATTAGTAAAAACTTTAAATTCAGATGAATGACTGTCAAAAGTTATCTTTATAAGAAAGATTATTCTTGAAAAATATTTACATGTAACTTTGATATAACAATAGTACAAACTGAGTTGCTGCAAATTACATACGCCCGTGGCAATAAATAATAATAATAATTTTTGCTTTTACCTCGTTCTACATCGCTCAGGCACCGCCATCGTTCTCCACGACCGGCCTTGGTAATTCCATACAGGACACAAGTGCTCTCTGTGAGCTATACAACTAGACAACTGCTCTCTAAGAGCGACCTGATCCAACCGCCCGACTGCGAGCTACTGCTGCTACTACTTCTACTGCTGACATTGCTCTCTGGTCTGCGATTCTATTGTAGCTTACGTATCGCAGGCAGCGCGTGAGCAATCCATCGAAATAACGTCTGCTCGAATGCGCTAGCAATAAATTCCTTATTCATGGACCTCTTACAGTGTTGCATTTGGCTGATCAATACAGGGACGATTAATGCTGTTTATGGATGATGCTGGAGTTGTCGTCGAATGACATCCCACATGTGCTCTAATGGAGACAGATCTATTGATCGTGCAGGCCAAGGCAACATGTCGCCACTCCGTAGAGCATGTCTGGTAACAACAGCTTTAAGTACACGAGCATTATCCTCTTGGAAAACACCACCTGGATTGCTGTTCATGAATGGCAGCACAACATGGCTAATCAGCGGACTGACGTACGGATTGGCAGTCAGGGTACTTGGGATAGCCGCGAAAGTGCTCTTGCTGTCATACGAAATCGCACCCCAGACCACAACCCCAAGTAAAGGGTCAATGTGTCTGGCCCTCAGACAGCTTGATTGCAGGAATGCAGCCGGCCTCCTGCTATTATCACACGGTTATCACTGGCACCGACGCAGAATCGTCTATCACCAGAAAACAGAACAGACTTCCGCTCCGCACTATAATGAGGTCTCGCTCAACGTATGATGATTTAGAGTCAGCGGAATGCACGCTACGAGCCTCTGGCTAGGAACTGTCCGTGAAGCAACAGATTTCTGACAGTTCATTGTCACTGTAGTGCCAACTGGTGCTCAAATCGCTATTGCAGGCACAATGTGGACCGCCAGAGCCACACGCTGAACACGGTGGTACCCGCGACCACCCCTGACAGAAATCATGTACAGTGGCTACATTCCTGCCACGTCTTCCTGCAATATTGCCAAATGAATGTTCAACTTCCTGTAGCCCTATTACACGACTTCGTTCTAAAACATTGATCTGTTGATAAACCGTCTTCATAGTTTGAAAGGCATTCTTGGGTAACTGGATATCTCAAAAGGTAAGTATCGGGCACGATCCCTACAGCGCGTATTTGAAGCAAACCTGACTTGCATCCTCATAATGGCGCTACTTGCGCCACTCTTACGCTACAGGTTCGAATTCTGAATAGACATCATATTCCGGATCTGGAAACACGCCTATCAACTTCCATTTATCTCGCGTGAGTCCTTCTTGGTGTAGGGGTTTTTTTTTCCTCCCGTCAGTGTATTTTGTATGACGCAGCTATTTTCGGCAACAGGGGGATTGCCTGCACCGCTTGAATGTCATATTGTTCCAACAACGTACGAGAACCGCTAGTTTAAGAGTGTAGAGATTGTATGTAGCACCGGGGCTGCCGTTTCGTGTACGCGGCGAAGGGTTTAAAGAGGTCGGCGGAATGCGGGCAGACGGCAATTCATCAGCCGCGGACAGCGTGGCGTGCCGACCGTCGTTTCCTCCGCTGGACTAACGAATGTGTTAGCCCGTGCAGTGCCGCAGCCCTGGCCTTAATTAATACTCACGCCAGATATCCCGCACGAGCGGCCGCTGTCCTCAAGGTCGGCGCCGGTCCCGCTCCCGGTATGTTTTGTCGCGGCCGGAAGTGAAGCTGCGTGCTCCAGGACGCCAGGCCAGCGCAAGCACAAGCGGCACACGGCGGCCGGAACGCGGCTCACGCTATCTCTGCGTTTCCTTTCCCTGTTCACTGCGACGTTACGTGCCCCACTATTAGCGCATTACACGCACACTTGCCGGGTGGCTTCTTTTTAACAACGAGTAGATGTCGAAATATCCCTGTTAAGAAATGCACGTACTAATGGTATGCTTGTATTATGCATTGTGATTGGAATATTAGAAGCACTGCAAGACCATTGAGCAAAAACGCCGCGCTGAGTGGCCGCGGGGTTTGAGGCGCAATGTCACGGATTGCGAGGCCCCTCCCACCGGAGGTTCGAGTCCTCCCTCGGGCATTTGTGTTTGTTATTGTGTGTGTGTGTGCGTGTGTGTGCGTGTGTGTGTGTTGCTCTTAGCATAAATTAATTTAGGTTAGTTTAAGTACTGTGTCTAGGGACCGATGACCTCAGCAGTTTGGTCCCTTAGGAATTCACACACTTTTTTTTTTTTTGAATTACTAACGACAGTGAACTCCTGATTGATTTCCACTTCATAAAATGGATAAGGAGTTAATACGCCCTGAGTGAAGTTCTCGCGATTACGTACAATCTCTTCGATCGTAATTGACGTAGTCGTATAACGAAGGGAATAGAGCGTTATGGCTAAATGGGCCGGGCTGAGGTTAAATCCATGCGCCTTGGTCTGATTTTTCACCGCCATCTAGAAAATTAGCAGGGCAGGTTTTCCCTTCCGTGATTCAGAAACGCGACATACGAACAGTCCACATGCGAAAATAATAAGATAATGTCACACGGTATACTGACATAATGTACGTTATTTGCCCTCTCCCCGCTGGTAAGTGACGATGATCTGTTGGGATGGCATAAATCTACAGAAATGTAGTAATACTAATAATGCAAAATCCAGGAAAGTCGACAAAAAGACAAATTGTACAATACCTCCTTCGGTGACACTTCACCAGTTGTAAGGACAGATCCGCTCTATACTTGGGTGCAGAAATAAATTCATCAGTTGTCTTGTTGATGTAGCCATTATTCTCTGCTTTCACCATCTTTTTTCTATTCGTTTGTTGTTGCGACTTTCAATGATAAAACTTCTATTAATGATGGTCATGCCTTGTCTCTCGATTCTTTTCCTAGGATTTTTCCTTCTAAATTTTTTATGAAGTTACTTTGTTGAATTTATGTCCGATTAATTTAGTTTTTTTCCTTTGTATTAAATTTTTTTTCAACCTGGGTTGTTTTTGTGGCTCTTCTCTATACCCACATCTCTTTTGTTCTATTTTTCATTTTTCTGTACCGCATATTTCACAACCATAGCTTAAAATGTCTTGATGAATTACTTTCTTGTTGCTATATAAAAATGGTTGTTAGTAAAAAAAATAACCTTATTCCTGAAGGCTCGTTTGGTCGTTACAATTCTTCTTGTGATATTCAATATACTTCAGTTATCATCTGTTACTGTACTTCCCACGTAGGAAAAATGAGTTTACTTGCACAAGGGAATAAAATTATCGTCTAAAACAAAGTATGAGCTTCCTAGAAGCGTTTACAGATGGGGACAAACTTATCGATCTCTAACGCTCTACATCGAGACAGGAACTCGACCCCTGAATTTCATTCTAAATCTTCTCTTTACATGAAAATATAACGTTACTCACACTCCTATATTTAATAGCAGAATTTATATTTACTAACATAAATCAACTCTTACGAGTCTACTGAGTTTTCTCCACAGTAGAGTGAGACTTATAATTACTTATTAACTAGCTCTGATTCCATTTTGTAATCTATGAGGTGAGCGAGGCACTGAGAGGTCACAAGCTTTCTCGTGGCAACTATTTGTACGCGTCACTGCTCGAAATGTCAAACAGCACATGTGTGAAATAAAGTTGGTTCCAAATGAAAATGATGTTACGAGGCTGATATTTCACTGCAGACGAATGGGGTACGTGTATATACTAGGCGTCTATGGCCAAGGAAGGCCATTTTTTTGGTATTCAACCTATTTTTATACACGGGACATTAAACCAGACAGGGAGTGTTCTTACATTTCGCAGCACCTATTAAACGCCAGTTAGTGAGTCCTGATTGTACGGCTAACTGAACGTGATGAATATTTTGGATGTAAGGGTGAAGATTTTAGTCGTAAGCAAATAGACAGTTACAAAGTATTTCATTCGAAGTTGATTAGGCTTGCAGCTGAAATTGTCGCTGTTTACACTAACGAAACACTTTAGCTTGTATTGATGAGTTATCACATGGCTTATTCTTATTGGTTCGTCTGATGCACGTTCTCCTGCCAGTGGGGTGTAGCGATACAAACTCGTGGCAAAAAAATTGGAAATTTGTGGTAAGTTCTATGGGACCAAACTGCTGATTTCATCGGTCCCTAGCCTTACACATTACTTATTCTAACTTAAACTAACTTACTCTAAGGACAACACACATACCCATGCCCAAGGGAGGACTCGAACCTCCGACGGAGGAACCCGCGCGAACCGTGGCAACACATCCCAGACCGCGAGGCTACGACGCACGGCAAACACGTGGCCCGCACCATGTTTGCTGGATGACACTTTGTGCATCCAACAAACAAACTGTCACAGAAGCACGTGATGATAGCAGTTATGTGCCACATGCTTCTTGCCACCGGAAAGTTCCTCCTCCGTCGGGGAGATCCCCATTTATTTGCTTTGGCGTATTTGTTTCACCCTGTTGCAACCATTCTCCAGCTAAGGACGTTTCCTACACTCGAATAAACGAAGCTGTGGTTGGAAGAGGTATACCAAACCGTCTGATAAGAAACGGCAGAGTTCCCAGGAAGGCTTCCATTTCCACGGTCTGTGGTTGTAGACTGGTGGTACACGGTGCGTACATTTGTGTATGGAAATACTTCACACGCAAACCGTATCATCTACATATCTGATCGTTCCGCTTTTATTTTTGCCGTCTAATAAATACATTATTTTTCGTGGAAGCACAGATTGGCTGCAAGTCGAATGTAGCCATGCACATAAGGCCAAATATTGGTCTTATTGTGGAGCGAAACTCCACGTAGATGTTGCACTTTGGTTCGGCAAACATATCCTGTATGTGGGAACCATCATCAGAGCCAGTCTACGCTACTGTCTCTGTCACAGACATTTCAAACCAATCAAGGATTATGTCCTACAAACCAAGGTCGAAAAGGCGTCTTTGTTTAGCGAGACTGTAGTTAGCTGACAGTACAACTGTGTTTAGGGTGAAATATTGTGCGTCTCTTGTAGCGACTTCTTTGTTTTTAATGACGTCTGTTTTTGATCCAGGGCCATTTACAGTGATTGTCTTTTCCCGAGTATTCTTAGTTTGCATACTGCAGTGCACGATTTAACTGGTCTGAGTACAGACAGTAGGTATCCGGGCTACGTCTTGCATCAGAAAATATTTGATGTATGTATAAATCGTTTGAATAGCAGCGTAGTGGTGCCACTGAGACATAGAACACAACTACCTTCGTCATTTCTGTCAGGCTTTTCGTGTTTGTTTTCATTAACGAGATAAAGCGAACAGTGAGCCTCGCCGGTGTGCGTGAGCACGGCGTATGTACTCTAGATGACCCTCAAGATGTGTGTCCGAGACGGCCGTAATTTGGCATGCTAAGTGTCCCATTGCGGCGACCGTTACTTGTTCCGATAGGCGGCGCCGCCCTAGGGGAGCCCAGAACGACCTGTTGTGGAGGACGAGCTTCCGCGAGGCACTAGAGATAAGGGCGCCCCGTTTTTCGGCACGCGAGCCCTCTCCGCACCTCACCTCAGATGTTGCAGCCAGTTGCTGCTGTTGTGCGCTCCTTTTACAGGCTACCACCTCAACAACTTCACTCAAGAAAACATACTTTGTAGCGCCAGGTATCGTTGTTGGTAAGGGTTATTGGCATCGTAACATTTACATCTACTTCTAAATCTATGCTCTACAAAGCACTGTGAAGGGAAAGGGGAGGGAGAAGGGAGAACTTCCTGTTGTGCCACTTGTTAGAGCTTTTTCGAATTTCATTCCCGTATGGAGTCCCTAAGGTTGCGACTGCGACAGGTCGAGGATTGTGCATTTCTTAATTGTTCACTAAATGCTAGTTCCTATACTGCTTAGAAAGCTTTGAGCTGAATTGTAGTTGTCTTTATTTAATGATCTGCGAGGTCATATTATTCAATATCCCCGTAACTGCCTCTCATTGGTCAAACGCGCGACATATTAGAAAAGCAAATACGCTCTAAGAAAATAAACAAAAAATGAAGTACCACGGAGGAATTATCAGAGTTTCAAACGTGATGAAGATCGATAGATCTGATGTGCATGTACAGTCAAACAAATGGTTACAACTTCAGAAAAATTGGATGGTTTACTCAAGATAAAGAGCAGGGCAGTAACGCTTTGGTCCATCTTTGGCCCTTGTGCAAGTAAATATTCTGTTTGACCTTGACTGACAGAGTTGTTAGATGTCCTCCCAAGGGATATCGTGCCAAATTCTGTCCAACTGTCGCGTTAGATGGTCAAAATCCCGAGCTGATTGGAGGGGTCTGCCCATGGCGCTCCAAACATTGTCAATTGGCGAGAGAGCCGGCTATCTTCATGGTCACGGTAGGGTTTGGCAAGCACGAAGACAAGTAGTAGATACTCTCACCGTATGCGGGCGGTCATTATCTTGCTGAAATTAAGCCATGGAAGGCTTGCCATGAAGGGCAACAAAACGGGGTGCACAATATCGTTGACGAACCGCTGTGCTGTTAAGGCTGCCACGGTTGACAACCAAAGGGGTCCTGCTACGGATAGAAATGGCGCCCAAGACCATCACTCCTGGGTGTCGTTCGTATGGTAAACCCTCTGTCCGGGACGTCTCCAGACACGTCTTCGCTGATCATTTCCTTTTTTTTATTTTACACGTCTATTTCCGTAGGAGGAAACTAAGGAGCAAATCTCCAATGTCATGGAACGTGTCAATACATGAAACTACAACATTAAAGTAATAACGGATAACAGACTCCAGGCTCTCACTTTACTACTACACCACCAATACCAACTTTATTCTCTATAAACTGGCCATATGCCCTGCGTTCTTCGTACATATTCAACGTTCACTGACAGTACTATGTGGTACGAGTTCCACGCAGTTCATTTCTAAGCTGTGTCGCATGAGTATTTTTTAAACAGTCTCCTTTGGAGCGGGTATAAGGTTTCCATTCAGTCCCTCATTGACCAGTCTAGTGAGGCAGTTGAAGATAGCGAAATGAAAGCCGAAGTTTTAAATTCCATATTCAAGAAATCGTACAAACATACCGTTATTTGACTCCCATATGGACAACCATAATAAGCATCCCCGGCGTAGAAAGACAACTGAAAGATTTCAAAGCAAATAAATTACCAGGCCCGGATGGAGTCCCAGTTCTGTACTCTACAGCATTAGCCTCTTACCTAACCTCCATTTATCGTGAATCTCTCGCCCAGCACGAAGCCTCAAGCGACTGGAAAAAAGCGCAGGTGACTCAAGTATAAAAGACAGAAAAACTCGCAAAATTACACACCAATATCCCTAAGTTCGATTCGCTGTAGAATCCTTCGACGTATTCTCCGTTAAAATATAAAAAACTTTCTTGAGACTGAGAACCTTATGTCCACGAATCAGCATGGCTTTAGAAAGCATCGATCATGCGAATCTCAGCTTGCCCTTTTCTCACATGACAGAAAGCGAACTATCGATGGAAGGCAACAGGCATGTGCCGTATTTCTAGATTTGCGGGAAGCGTCTCACTGGGTGCCCCATTCAAGGCTGTTAACGAAGGTACGAACATATGAAGTAAGTTCACGGATATGTGAGTGGATCGAGGACTTCTTAAGAAATAGACCCCCAGTATGTTATCCTCGACGGCGAAAGTTCATCAGAGACAAGGGTAGGACCACACTCGTGCACGATGTCGAGTGACTCTAGGAGAATACAAGATGACTTAGACAAAATTTCTATTCGGTGTGATGAATGGCAGCTAGCTCTAAATATGGAAAAATATAAGTTAATGAGTCTGAGTAGGAAGAATAAACCTGTAACGTTCGAATACAGCATTTGTAATACTCTACTTGACGTAGTGAAGTCGTTTAAATATCTGTGTGTAATTCTGTAAAGCAGTATGAAATGGAATGTGCATGTGACAGAAGTACGGCAGGGAAGGTGAATGATCGACCATGTTTAGGAAAGAGTGGTTCACCTGTAAAGGAGATCGCGTACAGGATACTGGTGCGACCCACTCTTGAGTACTGCTCGAGTGTATGGGATCCATACAAGTCGGATTGAGGGAAGACATCGAAGCAATTCAGAAGCGGGCGTCTAGATTTGTTACCGGTAGATTCGAACAACACGTAACTTACGGATATCCTTTGGGAACTCATACGGCAATTCCTGGAGAGAAGGAGACGTTATTTTCGAGAAACGCTATTGAGAAAACTTTAGAGAACAGGCATTTGAAGCTGACTGCCGAACGATTCTACAGCCGGCAACATACATTGCACATAAGGACCACGAAAATAGGATACGAGTAATTAGGGCTCATCGGGAGGCATATAGACAATCGTTTCTCCCTCGCTCTGTTTGCGAGTGGAACAGGAAAGGAAATGACTAGTAGTGATGCAAGGTACCCTCCACCACGCACCGTAGGGTGGCTTACGGAGTATCTATGTAGATTTAGTTGTAGACCTTTAGTATGTAGTTTTGATCTGTTTTTCTGGATGTCTACTACATTTTCCTTGTCTCCACTTCGCAGAACAGCTTGGGGTAGACGGAAGTCATAATCATCGGAGAGTGTTAGTTTTCAGATGAACTTGATTCATACGACTAAAAATCTTTCTCTATTGAGCTTATTACTCTCTTTATGGGGACTTTTTCACAGCTCTGTTGGAAGATGTCGGTATAAGAAAAAAATGGCAATACTTTTGTCATCTTTGCCACAGGGAGCTTGGTTTCTGAATGCGTGTGTGGAGGAAATCTCTTTGTTATACCACAGTCAGTGTTTTTAGGGGTGGATGATATCACCTTGTGTGGCTGTGTGGCTTCTGATCGGGCAGGCACTTTGCTTTCCTTGTACTGTTGTCAATGATTCAGTGGAGTTTTACTTTCAAATGTTTTTTTAAATATCTGATTACGCTGAACGAGGTAATATCCACCACTCCATTTTCGTTTGCTGCGATTGTAGATGTTTGAACGACGTAGCTGGGAAAGATTTTCGTTTCGCGAGTTACAATGTAGGAATTGTCTGGACAACTATCCCATGATTACCACTCATGTATTCGGGAAAACATTTTGTCAGTCTTCACTATTTTAAATAAACTTAACGCAGAAACTGATCTAATTAAAATTGTGTAGTTTACTGACATTGTTTTATGTGTCCATGATCAGGTCTAAGAGACTTTTAGTTCAACAGTATTTAACAGAGATATGTTCAGATTTCCAAATACCAATCTCTTAATTGTCTGTGCTGTCTTAGTTAAAACATAAGAACTTCATTTTGATAAGGACTGGATCCACAGCCTTGGTAAAGTTACTGAATGTTGTCAACAAAATATCCTCTTACATCGTGCAGTTACTGACGAAACTGGATGGAGCTACTGCCTAGTGCTCGATCAATGGCAACTACTCCTGCCCAACTCAAGCTGTTAAAAAAAAAAAAAAAAAAGCACGACTCCACACTGTCTTGGCTTCTGCAAATTGTTTAAATAAATAAATCAATAGTATCCCAGAAATTGTTCGAACACTACTTCATACACTACAATCTATTTGATCACGTATTTCCCACCATTAGGAGGAGCGGAGCTAGACTGCACCAGCTGTCTAGGTCAGCCATCTTGTATTGTGCTGTCATAATTAGGCTGTGTCAGTATTCCAAAGATATTACGCAAATTGAATTTCTATAAATGAATAATATATTATTATTATGTCCTCTGGAAAACAAGGAAATTTACACCGAAGTTCTAATTTACCGAGAAATTTTGAATCTCCTTCCATTTTTTGATTTTCCCAGCATAATTTGAATTTCCCGCCATTTTTTCCCAGAGTGGTGGTGGAGGAAGGTGTAATCCCACCCTCTCCTTCCTTCATCCATCTATTGTCGACATTAAACAATGTCCAGTTCAAGTAATTAATAAGCAAAGTCTTTTATGAAGATTTGAGAGGAGCGAAGATAACAATAAACTTTCAAGTTTACTTAGCTTGTCATGTTGAGATGGCTCCAGTTCTTCTTTTCTAGGGGTCTGATTGATGAAGCTGAAAACTCTCAGATCAAGTCCTCACAATTGGTTTGAACTAATAAATTTGAAGATTGTTGTTGCAGCATTTTTTTACGTAAATATATTTTCTACCATTTTAGTATATCATACATTATTTTGATTTTTCACATTAACAAAGCGGAAATTACATTGTTCGCACACAAATACAAAAATAAGACCGATCACATCAGAGGCGTGATTACGACTCCCACACTCTGCGGAAATAATATTCCAAAGGGTTTAAAATTTTTCTTAACAAATGAATGTCTATTAGTTTCCCTTACATTAATAATTTAGATTATTATTTCATAAATGAATCTAGAAATAAACATAGTAAACAGTACAGGATTGCATAATTAACAACACAAATTTTAAGTGTGCCAGTAATTCGTAATTTCAAATGTTTCTAAAAAAATTGTTTTAACTGTACATTCAGAACTAGTACTTATCAATTATAAAATCGAGAAAAAAAGTATTTTGTAAAGTAATTCCTTTTCATAAATTTTAGCTTGAAATATAACACATTGTGTATAAAATTATATGTCCAAAATTCGAAAAATAATACTGGTATCGACAAGAACTCTTGAGGAAAAGTAATTTCAGAGGAGGGTGTCACGTTAGAAACGGGACTAGTATTCGGAAGGAGCGAATCTCAAGCTCCCTTCCAAACGTCAAGATGTAGATGTTAACTGCTTCTCCTAACTCAATTAAGGCATCTGATGGGATGGCTGCTTTGTAAATGATACGGCCGATTTCCTACCTCATACATGTTCTATCCGAGCTTATAGTCCATATATAATGAGTCCACTGTTGGGGGGACGTTACACTATAATCTTCATAATCTGTTATCTTTGTACATGTTTTCTTTCTAGTTAAAATGTCAGATACAGAAATTCATTATTATTGTTGTTAAACATATAGTTAATAAATATTTGTATTACTGATTTCCTCCATTGAAACTACTCTCCAACAATCTCCATTTCTGAATGTTTATCACAACCTCCTACATCTTCAACAGACACGTATCTCGATTTCAGTCGCCTACTGCAATACAGTTCTTGCAGTGTTTTCTCACAGTATGAGTTCCACATAGAGCTACGATCAATATTTGTAGCTCTATTAACTTCTTTGGTAATCCCTGATCGAGCTTTGATATTACGGTATCCCTTCTGCTTTTATTTGCTTTCTTTCATTGTATCAGGCAATTCGGCACCTCTCCATTACTCTAACAGTGGTATTTCAGTTCGATACAAAAATAGTTCAAATGGCTCTGAGCACTATGGGACTTAACATTTCAGGTCATCAGTCCCCTAGAACTTAGAACTACTTAAACCTAACTAACCTAAGAACATCGCACACATCCATGCCCGAGGCAGGATTCGAACCTGCGACCGTAGCGGTCGCGCGGTTCCAGACTGAAGCGCCTAGAACCGCTCGGCCACCAGCAGGCGGCTTCAGTTGGATACCTGAACAGCAAAAATCAGATATTCTTCCACTGTATGTACCTAACATTCGGCATATGCCTATTCCTTATTACCCATATTTCTCAATGTTCATATCACCTCTTTCCGTTCACATTTTCTTATGGATCTATAAACAGCGTAAGTGTCAGTTTTATATAGCTCTAGAGCCTATTACAATGTACACACAAGCTTGTCTATAAATCGAATAATATCTTATTTCTGGCTGCTTCTGTTATTATTACTATAATTATCGTTATCGTTATTATTATTATGACTTTACTTTCAGCATTTTGCACAACTTTTGAGAAATGAAATCATAACATGTCATTTTCACGAAGACACTTCTTTGTTGTTTTTCACTGCAATCATAAGCGACCGCCCGCTAATATGAAATAACGCGGATACTGTAGGCTTTATTTCATTTCTTTGGATTACGTATTTGATCATATGACATCAAACAATTTCTGTAATATGGTGTCCTGAACATGAAAATAATTAATATTAACGCTGGAAGGCGGAAACAGTTGTGAATAACGTGTAAAAATTACTCACGTAAATACCAAAAGTATCTATATTCTTTTACAGAATATGAAAAATTCGATTTATTCATCACAAAAGAACGCTGCTGATAGCGACTGGAGCCGTATTTTCATAATTATCTTGACAAGAGACAAAACTTTTGTTTAAGTTACACAATGAAGACGGTTTGTGTGTAAACATTCGCTGCGAGAGAGCAGAGGTGTTCCATATTATTGTACATGTCGCCGACAATATGGACGAAAGGCAAGGGCGGGGTCCTTTTATGTGGAATTGATTTATCATATCGTGCCATGTTAAATCCTTTTGTCGAGGTTAAAATCCAATTTCACACTGAGACAATAGGGCTACAGACGTATCAACCTCTAGAACGCCGTTCAGATTGCGTATTTAGCACAAAACAGGAATTGCACCTTTTTTTCCCAAACTCCCGTGCTTATAGTGATAAGGAAACCACACCAGTGCTCCTGTCAGCGACGTGTACCTGCGCTTTTGTATGCGACGCTCGCTCGCCGTATCAGCGCCTTCTGCGGAACAATGGTGTCCCCAGCCGACTGAAAAAAAGTGTTTTGTTATGCCGGGCGTCCACTACAAACAATAGGGTTAATTTTTTCGATTTCTTGTATGTGTAACTTAGTGTTCACTACATCACGAGATACTAAAAGGAAACTGCGATTTCACGTAAAAATAATTTGACGGAATCATAAACAGATTAACAAATGTTAAGATAAAAATATAAATGAAGTTGTAACAGCAGTGAACTGAATGACATGCTTTAGGTATGTTACTACAGTATATTATAGTACGATCCAATGCTTCTGGAAGTATTGCAGTTTTCTCTTTCAGGGTGCGGGTGACTGTTCGCGGTTACATTTCCAACAGAAATTTGTTAAAGCTATTTGCGCGTTAGACTGTACTCGCAACAGTCTCTTTCTTCTAGCGTTTATCTCGTAGTAAGGGTCTGATGTTTTTCGTTAATTTCTAAATTAATTTTATGTTTTGTTCAGATGCCATCCTGTGGCGAACGTCGTAAGTAAGCCTAGGCGAGAGAAGTTTTGTACAGCATCTGTTTGTGAATAGTGGAAAAATTATTATGTATCATTATCTTGTTTTAGTAGCGCATCTTATTTTCCGATGCGGAGATTGGGAGCCAGGTCAAAATTTCCCTAAAAGAATCTGAAAAACCGCCTAAAAACCACTCTCACACAAGCCGGTTAACAAACAAAATGTCATTAACCCCCGTGCGCGCTCTATCCTCGTCTCGCTCACTGCCCTGTCTCGAAAGCTTGCTAGCTGCGAACAGATTCTTACGTTTCCCACAGTAGTGGCGCTTATTGTCCTGCAATCTACTAGGTTTTTTTAAATATAATGTTCGATTTGCTCACCATTGCAGATATGTTTCGCCTCTGCTGAAAAACTACTCTCGATAACACCAGGATATTACTAGCATCGTCACAGAAGCAAAAATGTCATCGGGGCATGTCGTTTCCTCAAATCTCTTCATCAATCGCTTTGACGCTAGGCACTTCATGTTTTATCCTGATCATTTTCAGGTTCTAAAGTGAAAATGTTCACCCATCCATCAAACAGCGATTCACTTGTCGCACCGTCCTAGCGAAAATCATCGATATCAGGGTGAACACATGCTGTTGCCCAAGTCCAATCTTATAAACACCTGCCACCTTTCGTACACATCTCACAGCTAAAGACAGATGAAAGACTACTCTTGTTAAGGACCAACTATTCATCGTGGCGTATTAGTCCGCGACTGCTTTACGGCCTTCACTCTGTGGCGAGTTCTACGTAGCTCGTTCAACTCAGAGGCAGTAGACAAGCAGTTTACTACATACTTTTGGTTCTTCATCGGCAAATGTGTACGTACATATCAAAAAGAAAATGAAACTGATGCTGCAAATTTGTGTAGTTACCAGATGCGTTTAATTTGCTGTGCTTACTTCAAAGAGAAAATCTTTTGATTTCCGCGTGTCTTCATTTCTTCTCCACTCGTGAAAACATTTTTTTGGTGTTAGTTCTCGTGAAGTTGTGCAAAGATCTCGCCTGTACTAAACTACCAGTTCCCCGCTTATTTTCATTCTGCGTTGTCATAGGGATTTGTATTTTGAGGTAACTCATCTTCAAAACAGGAAATCTTCACTGCAGAAAAGCGTATCATAAGAATGTGTAGTACTGACCCTCGGTCATATTGCAGTACATATTTTCTGTCATGAAGTTTGTTGTAAATAATCAAGCAGAACTGAGAGATTGGAAAGGTCTTACAAGAGCAGCTCAACGGAATGGGTGGCGTCTCGACAACTGGTTATAACAAATACATCAACAATGATAAAAACAAGAGTAATGTAACGTAGTCGAATTAAATCATATGATGCTGATAAAATTAGATTAGGGAATGAGGTGTTAAAATGTTGTTCAATGAGTTTCGGTATCTGGGAGGAAAGTATCTTACGACAGCTGAATCAATAAAGACACAAAACGCAGACTCGCTTTACCTAGAAAAGCGTTTCGGAAACTGACAGATTTGTTAGCATGTGATGTAAATTTAAGTGTTAGGAAGTCTTCTCTGAAGGTACTTTTATAAGCAGAACAGTACTGTACGGAAGTGAAAATGGACGATAAGCAGCTCAGACAAGGGGAGAACAGAAGCCTAGGAAATGTGGTTACTGCACAAGAATGTTGCTAGTTTTATTGTTATGTCGGGTAACCAATGAGAATATACTGAATTCAATTAAGCAAAAAATAAATTTGCGGCAAAACTTCATCAAAAGAATGGATCGGTTAACAGGAGACATTCTGAGGCATCACGAAACAGAAGAGTGCGTGTGTATGTGTGTGTGTGTGTGTGTGTGTGTGTGTGTGTGTGTGTTTGTGTGTGTGTATGTGGAGGGGGGCTGGGGAGGGTGCTAAAAATCGTAGAGGGAGACGAAGGCGCTTGACTCTTGTAAGCAGGTGCAAATGGATGTGGGTACCAGCAGTTATACAGAGACTGTGAGGTTTGCACAAGAACAGACTAGCGTGGGGAGCTGCATCAAACTTATCTTCAGACTGAAAACCACAACAACAACAGATTTCAAAAGTTGTAATGATATCCATAAATTTAAGACCAGGAGAAAAAAAAAGAGATTCAGTAGGCCTACTTTTTTTTAAAAAAAACTGTCTTTAGTTCGGAAAGGGTGAATAATGCTGCTATTAAAACCTTTGATCACTTACCCATTAATGTTATATGCCTGACAGAAAGTAAAGCTCTGAAAGTAAGCTTGCCATCAATAGGAGTTGTCGGGAAAATTTACATTCATACATAAGCTGGCAATGTTCCTTCTGGGGAGCACCTTAATTTCACAGAATATATTTATTTGTAAAATAGTAGCTTTTCTAGTGCAACAGTATTACATACTCTTATTCATCACGTATGGTTTTCTGTTATGTGAACTCACCTGTAAATAATCAGCTTTCAAGCATATTGAAATATCAACTATGCTAATATTCTGTAAAATGGACAGTTCCATGTCATAACGATTTATCACGGAAATTGACAGATGAAACATTAGTAGCGAAACCACTGCCATTGACTGGTGCCTGCTCAGAGTGTCAGCGCGCTGTGTTGGTGACTGGACTACATCAACGGAGTTTTCTTTATGCACAAACAACCGAATAACTGTATGACAAATATTCTGTTCAAAGTTAATGGAATAAAGAAAACTTTGCGGTCTTTGACTTGTGATGCCTCAAAGGAAGTCAAAATACAGTGACATTAACAATGACATCATATATTAAACAGACCAAGAAATAAATACGCCATGAGTTTTATCCCTTTTATTCAGAAACTGACATGCCGCAATTTTTTATCCACTGACATTGTGATGGACACTTTTCAAATATTACAGCTCGTTTCGTATAGAAATAAGATGCAAATTAAAAAAAAAGCAGTTTCTGGAGTATAAGCAAATATTTCGAATCATATAATGGCACACAAATTTCAACTAGATAATGACTAACAAGTAGAGTACCACATTTACACTATAACCCAGTGCAGGGTGGTGTAAAGATCCTTTATTGCACCGGCGAGATTCGTTTATCTGGAAACCACGGCAGTCGTACATTAGAGGCCACTGAGTATTCCATGCCGAATCTTTGCGTACCACTACGCCATTCTAGACCATTAGAGGCAGTGCACTGTGTATGTAAAGTCTCATTTTGTGAAGTTATTTGTGTAGTAAGGTATCAGATGGCTAGGCGATTGGTAATCAACACTGCTATATATTACGATTGGTTGAGATGAAGTTAAGAGGAACTCGTCTTAGTGAAGACCGTATTCTTCGTATTCAGTTCCAACCCTCTCGTGATAAGAAATTTTAAGACGGAAATTCATCACGGTGTTTGATGACAACATGATGACTATCACGTCAGAGGTTTCAGTACATTATGACATGTTTCACGAAAAAATAATCTATACTGAAGGCTAAAAGCGTACTGGACTACGTGGCAAAGAAAAGACAAGGCAATACATTTTTCAAAGGAAATCATACGCTGCGGCTCAGTATCATCAAGCAGCGTGTAATGACGAAGTTTCGGTGAAGCACAGAGATGTGGTTCTTCCATTAATTACTGGCATTTAAAACACTGGTAATTGTACGCCGACAGAAATATCGGGTGTACAGAATTTACAGCGTCATTGGGATTTATTATTAATTTGTAAAAGGAGTTTACCATAGTATCACGCCGCATAAATATCCAAATGGATTCAGAATGGAGCTGTGATCAGAGTCAGTTCAACTATGAGCTTTCTTCCGAAAGAACGCTTCCCATGAGAGGGGAGAGAAACACTGTCTCGACGTTACAATCTGTTAACGGTGCAACACACAACTACACGATCGATGTTACTATATCAATGGACAGACGATTGGCAGATGGAACATACGTATGCTTCCAAGAACCAAACAGAAATTTTTGACCCTTTTGTCAAGACAAATAGAAAAACGGTACCTTACAAATCTCTTCGTAGACGCAACTGTGAGCAGAAAGATGACGAAAGAACAAGTGAAGACGCTTTTTCTGTCATTTTGGAATCTGAATTTCCGAAAAAGTCACTCGTACTTTGTGACTCCTGTCCTGGATATAAGGATGAACGTTTACCAGTCGAAGCCTATGTAGGAAAAGATTTAGTTTTCAAAATCTTTACACCTCAAACCACAAAAATTGCACAACCTCTGGACGTGGATTTTTTCAGGCAACGTTAAATGTTTACCAAGACAATAACAGGCTTTCTTAAACTACATTCCACGAACAATACTGATATTATAGGATGTACATTTACGACAAGTGATCAACTTGCTCTTCCTCACTGCACGTTTCGCAGTCATTCATATTGCCTTGAGCATTTTTTTTTTTCATGCCATCATTTGTATTTGTAGTTAAGATATCTGCATTGTGTTTGGCTTCTGAAATGACATCTGGAGTTACATCTAGAGAACGTTTGCAGTTTTGCAGAAAAAACAACACTCACCAGCACATTTATAAGTACGTAATGGTCCAATAATGAAAATTTAATAAAGATATGTTCGTCCGAACGCAGATACTTTCCTTGTGCGATGAAAGAGGAGCAATATTTTAACAGTTCCTGATGGTGGGAGTACGTCTCTACGTCTCTACATCATTTCCGACCAAGCGATACTAGTAAGACATTCTCAACACTATACTTGTAATGACATGAAGCTTCTCCGACACTGATCTTCTTGAGTGCCCTCTCATCTTGGCTTGCGTCAGCTGATAATGCGAAGAGTCGGAGCTTCCGGTAGTCGTAGCACCTGTTCCCAACGAAGGTCTTTGTAGGGCAAAGAATGCGCAGGTCGCCCCACAAGCAATTCAAATATGGTGGCAGCACGCTATCACCTATTCATTCAGCACGGGAGCAGCTGTGAGCAGGAACCAGATACAGGTGGTGACAAAACGCGACCCACATACTCCACAAAAAGCAAACCGCGAGACAAACAGTATATGACGCACGTTGCTAACTGTTTTCCAAACAAACTTCTGCGTCGCATTATTGTTCGGCAAGGAAGTATTTTTATTGGAGACTATCAATAAACATGAGCCAAGATTAACAGATTGTGATTCAATATTTGCTTGTGCATCTTCTTAGTATTATTACCATTTTCAGGTTCGAGAAAAAAGAGTCATTCATTCATTTGTTACTTTTTATGTGCAGTTGGCATTTTCCTCACAAGGTCGTTCGTAAATTCCGAGTGTACCATATATCAAAATAATTGTATAAACTTTTTTGATTATGCTTCAGTGCTTTAGTTGACTGAGTGTTGTGTTTTTCAGATGGACATTGTGAAACAGAAGGTTTTTTTTTTTTTTTTTTTTTTTTTTTTTTGGTAGGGTTTAAGGGCGCTCAACTGCTGAGGTCATTAGCGCCCAGTCACTGGTGTTAGAGCACAAGGAACCTGCTAAAACTCAAGGGGATGGGGGGACATCAAAAGGACCTGACAAAGATGCAGATGAAATAAGTAAAAAGGTTAAATGTCTTTGGTCAAGCCAGTTAAAGTTATAAAACGCAGAAGACGAGCAGCTGCTCGAGCGTCATCAGCTAAAACATCCGGTAAGGTAGATGGCAGGGACAGGACAACACGAAAGTGACTAAAACGGGGACACGACAATAAAACATGGCGCACCGTTAATGCCTGACCACAAGGGCACTGCGGGGCTGGGTCACCAGAGAGCAGGTAGCGGTGGCTAAACCGGCAATGCCCAATCCGCAACCTGGTCAGAAGGACCTCCTCGCGCCGAGATGGTCGGGAGGAAGTTGTCCAAGCAGTTGGGAGCGGTTTTACTGCCTGGAGCTTGTTTCCTTGGAGGGATGACCAAGCATCCCACCACAAGGACACAAGCCTCTTACATACATCCCCACAAACGTCAGATGACGGGACACAATGGGAGGCTGGCCGAGGCTGGAGGACTGCAGCCTTGGCTGCAGCATCCGCAGCCTCATTCCCAGGCACTCCTACATGTCCGGGGACCCACAGAAAGCTGACAGAACCGCCATTATCAGCGAAAGAATGGAGGGACTGCTGTATTCGTTGAATCAAGGGATGGACCGGATAAGGAGCCCCAAGGCTCTGAAGAGCACTGAGTGAGTCAGTGCAGAGTACATACGATAAATGGCGGTGGCGGCGGGCATACTGAATGGCCTGATGGAGAGCAAAAAGCTCGGCCGTAAAGCTGGAACATTGGTCAAGGAGCCGGTATTTAAAGGTGGCGGTCCCGACGACAAAGGCACAGCCGACACCATCGTCAGTTTTGGAGCCATCGGTGTAAATAAAGGTGTGACCAGCAAGTCGAGCACGAAGTTCGACAAACCGTGAGCAATACACTGCAGCCGGAGTACCCTCCTTCGGGAGTGAGCTGAGGTCGAGATAAATACGAACCGGAGCCTGGAGCCAAGGTGGTGTTGGGCTCTCACCCTCTCTGAAGGTGGTAGGGAGGGCAAAATCCAATTGCCGAAGCAGGCGACGGAAGCGGACTCCGGGGGGCAGCAGGGCAGACACATACAACCCGTACTGACGGTCGAGAGAATCAGCGAAGAAGGACTTGTAAGAGGGGTGTTCGGGCATAGACAACAGCCGGCAGGCATACAGACACAGCAGTATGTCGCGCCGGTAGGTCAATGGTAACTCGGCAGCTTCAGCGTAAAGACTCTCGACAGGACTAGTGTAGAAGGCTCCGGTCGCAAGACGTATCCCCCGATGGTGGATGGAGTTGAGCCGGCGTAAGAGGGATGGCCGAGCGGACGAGTAGACGAAGCTCCCATAATCCACCTTCGATCGGACTATGGACCGATACAAGCGAAGCAGGACAGTGCGATCCGCTCCCCAAGATGAACCGCTAAGAACTCTGAGGACATTAAGGGAACGTGTACAACGGGCCGCCAAATAAGAGACATGTGGAGACCAACACAGTTTCCGGTCCAACGTGAGCCCTAGAAACTTAGTTGTGTCCACGAATGGGAGAACAACGGGACCGAGATGTAAGGATGGCGGAAGGAACGCTTTATATCGCCAAAAGTTGATACAAACCGTCTTCTCTTCAGAGAACCGGAAGCCATTTGCCACGCTCCATGAGTAGAGGCTGTCTAGACAACGCTGGAGGCAGCGCTCCAGGAGGCATGTTCTCTGGGCACTGCAGTAGATCGCGAAGTCATCGACAAAGAGAGAGCCTGAGACATTAGGTGGAATGCAATCCATAATTGGATTGATCGCGATGGCAAAAAGGGCTACGCTCAAGACGGAGCCCTGAGGCACTCCGTTCTCCTGGAGGAAGACGTCGGACAATACGGAACCCACACGTACCCTAAACTTTCGATCCGTTAAAAAGGAATCAATAAAAAGGGGCAAACGACCGCGTAGGCCCCACTTGTGCATAGTGCGGAGGATACCTCCTCTCCAACAGGTATCATAAGCCTTCTCCAAGTCGAAGAACACGGCTACCGTTTGGCGCCTTCGCAAAAAGTTGTTCATGATGAATGTCGACAAGGTCACAAGGTGGTCAACAGCGGAGCGGCGGCGACGAAAGCCGCATTGGAAATTAGTAAGTAGTCGTCGAGATTCAAGAATCCAAACTAACCGAGCATTAACCATGCGCTCCATCACCTTACAGACACAGCTTGTAAGAGAAATGGGGCGGTAACTAGAAGAAAGGTGTCTATCCTTCCCGGGTTTGGGTATAGGAACAACAACGGCGTCACGCCAACGCATGGGGACCTGACCTTCGGTCCAGACGCGATTGTAGGTACGAAGAAGGAAGCTTTTGCCCGCCAGAGAAAGGTGTGCCAGCATCTGAACGTGAATGGCATCTGGCCCCGGAGCAGAGGACCGGGACAGTGCAAGCGCACGTTCGAGTTCCCGCATAGTAAAGGGGGCATTGTAAGTTTCCAGATTCAGCGAGTGGAAGGAAGGTCGCCGAGCCTCGTCTGCCTCTTTCCTGGGAAGGAAGGCAGGATAGTAATGGGCGGAGCTTGAAACCTCCGCGAAAAAGCGGCCAAAGGCGTTGGAGACAGCCACAGGATCAACAAGGACCTCATTACCTGAGGTCAGGCCAGGTACTGAGGAGTGGGCCTTAATGCCCGACAGCCGGCGCAGGCTACCCCAAACAACGGAAGAGGGAGTATAACTGGTAAAGGAGCTCGTGAAAGAGGCCCAGCAAGCTTTTTTGCTGTCTTTGATGACTCTACGGCATTGCGCTCGGAGTCGTTTGTATTCAATACAATTCGCCAACGTAGGATGGCGGCGAAAGGTGCGTAAAGCACGTCGTCGAGCACGGATAGCGTCCCTACAAGCCTCGTTCCACCAGGGGACGGAAACGCGACGTGAAGAAGAAGTAGTACGAGGTATGGAACGTTCGGCAGCATGGATAATAACAGCCGTGAGGTATTCGACCTGACTGTCACAACTGGGAAAATCGTGGTCCGGAAAGGTCGCCAGGGAGGAGTAAAGTCCCCAGTCAGCTTTCAGTATGTTCCAGCGCGAAGGACGTGGGGATGGGGTGTGGTGCAGGAGACGAACGACACAGGGGAAGTGGTCGCTCGAATAGGTGTCAGAAAGGACATACTACTCGAACCGACGGGCAAGAGTGGTAGAACAGATCGAGAGGTCCAAGTGGGAGTAGGTATGAGTAGAGTCCGAGAGGAAAGTTGGGGCACCGGTATTGAGGCAGACAAAATTGAGATGGTTGAAGACATCCGCCAAGAGTGAGCCTCTTGGACAGGATGCAGGAGAGCCCCAAAGGGGATGATGGGCATTGAAGCCGCCAAACAATAAGAACGGCGGGGGAAGCTGATCGATCAGGTGCATCATGTCAGCCCGACTAACAGCAGATGACGGTGGAGTGTAGACGGTACAAACTGAAAAAGTAAAAGCAGAAAGAGTAATGCGGATAGCTATTGCTTGGAGTGGGGTGGTCAATGGGATGGGATGGTAATAGACATCGTCCCGAACGAGCAACATGACCCCACCATGAGCTGGGATACCGTCCACAGGGGCGAGGTCATACCGCTCCGAGGTATAGTGGGAAAAGGCAATACGGTCAGTCGGGCGCAACTTGGTTTCCTGGAGACCAAGGACGAGCGGACAGTGCAGGCGGAGGAGCAGTTGTAATTCCTCCCGATTAGATCGAATACCTCTTATGTTCCAATGAAACAACGCCATTGCTAGTCAAAAAGTTGGGGGAACGAGACGGGGAAGAGCTGGTCACCTCGATGGCCGCGGAGGGCCAGGTTGCGAGGCAACAACGCTACAACTGACGGCAGGCGGATCCGGTTCCATCGACTCGTCGCCAGCTGCGGCCGCTGTCCCTGATTGTGTAGGAGGGGCCGCATCATTTGCCGACAAAAGGCCGGCGGAACGCCTGGCAGCAGAGCGTCCCGGCGAAACTGAGGACGGCCGGGAGCAGCGACTCACGGATGAAGCGTCAGATGAAACGCGCCGGGGTGGAGAGGGGGATAGAGACTTCTTCTTGGAGGCCTTCTTGGAAGGCCAAGGAGGCACAGGGATGGTGGGCTGGACCCGAAGAAGGTCCTCACGCGCGGGGTCTGTTTTGGAACGCCGGACCTCGGAAGCTGGGGTCCGGAACGTTTCCCCGATGGACGCCTGAGAAGAGGATCGCTTCTCAGGTGGCGTTGGGGGAGGAGGAGGAGGAATGGTGGCCCCTGGGGCAGGGGGGGTGGGGGCCGCGGGGGAGGAGGAGTTGGAAGGGAGGGATTTGGGAGGCGGAGGCAGAGCCCCCTGATGGGCAGAGGAGGTGGAGGGGGGACAGGATAGAGGTGAGGATACAGCGGAAGGAGTGGACACAACTGAGGCAAACGAAGTGGCCAGTGACACGGGATGAAGGCGGTCATACTTCTTCCTGGCCTCAGAATAAGAGAGCCGATCCAAAGTTTCGATTTCTTGTATCTTTTTCTCCTTCTGATAGGCGGGGCAGTCTGGGGACCTAGGCGAGTGGACGCCAGGACAATTAGGGCACCGAGGTGGTGGGGTGCAAGTATGTTCCTCACGAAGAGGACGTCCACAGTCGCCACAAAGGGGCTCAGCCTCACACCGGGACGACATGTGCCCAAAGCGCAAACACCTAAAACAGTGCATAGGAGGCGGGACGTAAGGTCGCACGTCGCACCGGTAGCACATCACCTTTACCTTCTCCGGGAGAACGTCCCCCTCGAAGGCGAGGATAAAGGCCCCGGTGTCGATGCGACGGTCTTTGGGGCCGCGCTGGACTCGCCGGACGAAATGCACGCCGCGGCGCTCCAGGTTGGCCCTGAGCTCCTCATCAGATTGTAGCAGGAGGTCACGATGAAAAATAACCCCCTGCGTCCTATTTAGTGCCAGATGTGGGACAATGGAGACTGGGATGTCCCCTAGGCGGTCGCACGCCTGGAGTGCCGCCGATTGTGTGGCAGAGGTGGTCTTGATAAGAACGGACCCTGATCGCATCTTGCTGAGAGCCTCGATTTCCCCGAAGACGTCCTCAATGTGCTGAACAAAGAACATGGGCTTGGAGGTGGCGAACGTCCCCCCATCTGTTCGAGAACAGACCAAATAGCGGGGGAAGTACTTCGCCCCAAGCCGGCGGGCCTGTCCCTCCTCCCATGGAGTGGCCAAGGGGGAAAGGGCAGGAGAACCAGAACTAGAAACGGTACCTTTTCTTTTGGAAGACTCGGCCGCAGAGCGACCTGATACGTGTTGACGTTTCATGTGCGAAACGTCCGCCCCGATACCACCCACTCCGACCAGGGGCTCTCCCCACGGGCGCCACCCAGCCGCAGCAAGGGCCACCTGGCAGGATGACCATTGCCGGGAGTCCTGATGCCCCAAGGAGACGGGCATCTACTCCTTGGCCAACGTGGGGAGGGTGCAGCTCAGGTATCGCCAGTACGATCCCTGTGTTGTCAGGGGGCTACAACCTAGAGGGTACATGACGACCCCACCACAACGGGCTGGCTACCGTGCTGGATTTCTGGTGCCATGGAAAGTCCATCATGATCGCTGGTGCAGATGGAGATGCACTATGGGCGTAACTTGGACAACCCATCAGGCGTTTAGGCCCAATTTGAGGAATAATGGGTATGGTGACAACGCCGGTGCAATGCTGAGTGCCAAGGTCTTAGTGCACTTAGGACCAGTGGTACACCATGTAAGGTGTCCTTCCCCAAAAGGCTCGTACTTCTGTAGAATTTTGAAAAATGGAGGTCAAACCCCAAGGGGGACCATTACATGGAAGGCCGAAACGGTTGAAACTCCTTTTAGTCGCCTCTTACGACAGGCAGGAATACCTCGGGCCTATTCTAATCCCCGGACCCGCAGGGGGCGAAACAGTATGACATTTATATAGACGGTGTGGCAGAGCGCCAGGAAACCTTTTCAAGCTGGGTGTCGTCCCAGATCAGACGTCATTAATCGGGTCGGCGCATTCGCTACGAGTCTGGATCATTTCTCCGTCTCTCACAAGCGTTTGCGTTACGTATTAAGTTGTTCAAACAGATTTAATCAAGGTCGACTACGTTAAAAAATTTTGCTTTTTTTCATTTTTTCTTACTCGACTATATAGCATATCTCTCGCTATATCTTTCATCTACAGTGTGGGTAAACAATTGTACTGTTCATATTACTAGATACTAAGCTACTTTCTTAACGTAACGCAAAGTGCTTCCTGTAGCTTTCCTCCTCACACACACTGAGCACCTCCGTATGTCTGCATCCATAATTACATCCACATACGTAATCCTCAAGTCACCGCACTGTGCATGGCGGAAGCTAGTTTTACCACTGCTAGCCACTTCCTCTCCTGTTCCCCTGGCAAAGGGAACATGAAAAAAACGACTGCCTGTAGACCGGTGTACGATTCCTAATTTCTCTTGTCTTTTCTTCGTTGTCACGTGCGAAATGTACGTTGGTGGAAGTACAGTCGTTCTGTAGGCAGCTTCAAACGGCTGTTCGCTAAATTTTCTCAACAGACATCCGCGGTAGAAGACATCCTTCCAGGGATTCCCACTTGAGGTCCGTAAGCATCTCCATAAGACTTGTGTTCATCGAACCTACCGGTAACAAACCTAAGAGAAAACCTCTGGATCGCTTCGATGCCGTCCTTCAATCTGATCAGATGCGGATTCCAAAAACTTTAGCAGTACTCAAGAATAGATCGCACTAGCGCTTTATACGCGGCCTCCATACGTTTTCATAAAATTCTCCCAATAAACTGAAGTCGAGCATTCGCCTTCTTCAACCCCATCGTTCCACTTCATATCGTTTTGCAGTGTTATGCGTAGATATTTAATCGGTGTGATTATCTCAATCAGTACACTACTAATGCTGTACTCGGGCGTTACAGGTTTGTTTTTCCCACTCATCCGAATTAACTTACATTTTTGTACATTTAGAGTAAGCTGCCACTCATCAAGCCAACTACAAATTTTGCCTGAGTCATCTCCTATCATCCTCCAGTCACTCAAGGACGACAACTTCCTGTACACATCATCGGCAACCAACCGCAGATTCCTCCTCACCTTGTGCGTCAGATCATTTATGTATGTATAGAGTAGGAGCGGTCCTATCACACTCCTCTGGGGCACTCATGACGATACCATTGCCTATGATGAACACTCACCGTCGACAACAACAAATCTATACTGATTTGTGAACAGAAGCTTTTCCGTCTCAAGAAAATTATTATATTCGAACTGAGAGTATGTCCAAGAATTCTACAGCAAATCGATGTTAAAAATATTGGTTTGTAATTTTGCGGGTCCGATCTTTTACCATTCCTATACAGGGTGTTACAAAAAGGTACGGCCAAACTTTCAGGAAACATTCCTCACACACAAAGAAAGAAAATATTTTATGTGGACATGTGTCCGGAAACGCTTACTTTCCATGTTAGAGCTCATTTTATTACTTCTCTTCAAATCACATTAATCATGGAATGGAAACACACAGCAACAGAACGTACCAGCGTGACTTCAAACACTTTGTTACAGGAAATGTTCAAAATGTCCTCCGTTAGCGAGGATACATGCATCCACCCTCCGTCGCACGGAATCCCTGATGCGCTGATGCAGCCCTGGAGAATGGCGTATTGTATCACAGCCGTCCACAATACGAGCACGAAGAGTCTCTACATTTGTTACCGGGGTTGCGTAGACAAGAGCTTTCAAATGCCCCCATAAATGAAAGTCAAGAGGGTTGAGATCAGGAGAGCATGGAGGCCATGGAATTGGTCCGCCTCTACCAATCCATCGGCCACCGAATCTGTTGTTGAGAAGCGTACGAACACTTCGACTGAAATGTGCAGGAGCTCCATCGTGCATGAACCACATGTTGTGTCGTACTTGTAAAGGCAGATGTTCTAGCAGCACAGGTAGAGTATCCCGTATGAAATCATGATAACGTGCTCCATTAAGCGTAGGTTTAAGAACATGGGGCCCAATCAAGACATCACCAACAATGCCTGCCCAAACGTTCACAGAAAATCTGTGTTGATGACGTGATTGCACAATTGCGTGCGGATTGTCGTCAGCCCACAATTTGATCACGTTGGAATGAGCCACATCCGTAAAGACAACATTTGCACTGAAATGAGGATTGACACATTGTTGGATGAACTATTCGCAGAAATGTACCCGTGGAGGCCAATCAGCTGCTGATGGTGCCTGCACACGCTGTACATGGTACGGAAACAACTGGTTCTCCCGTAGCACTCTCCATACAGTGACGTGGTCAACGTTACCTTGTGCGGCAGCAACTTCTCTGACGCTGACATTAGGGTTATCGTCAACTGCACGAAGAATTGCCTCGTCCATTGCAGGTGTCCTCGTCGTTCTAGGTCTTCCCCAGTCGCGAGTCATAGGCTGGAATGTTCCGTGCTCCCTAAGACGCCGATCAATTGCTTCGAACGTCTTCCTGTCGGGACACCTTCGCTCTGGAAATCTGTCTCGATACAAACGTACCGCGCCACGGCTATTGCCACGTACTAATCCATACATCAAATGGGCATCTTCCACCTCCGCATTTGTAAACATTGCACTGACTGCAAAACCAAGTTCGTGATGAACACTAACCTGTTGATGCTATGTACTGATGTGCTTGATGCTAGTACTGTAGAGCAATGAGTCGCATGTCAACACAAGCACCGAAGTCAACATTACCTTCCTTCAATTGGGCCAACTGGCGGTGAATTGAGGAAGTACAGTACATACTGACGAAACTAAAATGAGCTCTAAGATGGAAATTAAGCGTTTCCGGACACATGTCCAGATAACATCTTTTCTTTATTTGTGTGTGAGGAATGTTTCCTGAAAGTTTGGCCGTACCTTTTTGTAACACCCTGTATACAGGAATCACCTGCACTTTTTTTCCAGTTGCTGTGGATTTTTCACTGGGCGAAAGATTCGCGATAAACGAAAGCTAAGTAAGAAGCCGATGCCGTACCCTCTATAAAACGAATTTGCTTCATCTCTTTCAGTTGCTCCTCTACGCCAGGGATGCCTACTACTATGTTCTCCATACGGGAGTTTATATGACGGTATCTTTGTACGATCTTCCCGAGGGAATGTTTTGTTAAATGTGAGATTTAACACTTCTGTTGCTACACCAGACTGGTCAACGAGTGACTGAAAAGAAGCCTTCGATCCGAGTGGCAGTTTTACATAGGACCAGAACTACCTCGAGTTCTCAGCAAGATCTTTTCCTAAGTTATGACGGTGTTAGTTGTATGCTTCGCGCGTAGATATCTCTACAGACGCACGAATTTCTATTTACTTTGTTCTGTCGTCATTTGCTGTTCTTTTTTGATCCGGGAGTGCAACAATCTCCGTTTCCTCAGCAGTTTCCGAATTTTGTTATTAAATTAATGTGGACCTTTTCCGTCCTTAATCCACTTACTAGATACATATTTCTCCAGAGCGCGATTTACAATCCGTTTATGTTTGCTCGTTATTCATCTATGTCCGTCATATTGGAACTAAATGATGTCTATTCATTGTCTTTGTGGGATGCTTATCTGCTCTTTCTAGAAAAAATAGTCTCCTGGTTACTGATGGATTTATTAACTTTAGGAACCATCGTCGCTACGATGGTAAACGTTAGGCTGATGTCCTGCCCTGTCACAATGACATGACTGGAATCTTCTTAACATATTTGCATAAACTCACTACGAAAGCTCATAAATGTTAAGAGCTAAGGTGTAGCGTGAGGAAAGGCACCCAGCTAATCAAACATCTGTCAGTGTCTATGTCGCCAAAGAGTTACATAAAACTGTGATTAATGACGGAGCTTGTTCGTATTTGCCATGTTACTGGCAGAGAACATCAGCGAGCAATTTAACTACAAAGTTTAATTCAGTCAAATTCTTATACAAATTCTTAAATGGCTTAGTCGGTCTCGATTGATTTGTCATCTTCAATAACCAGTAAGTACGTCTTGGCCTATGACTGCATCATCAGAACATGGGAACAGTCAACACTTATGTGAGGCTCCTTCTAGGAGAGACTGGTGAAACTGTATTAATTTATAAAATGTAGAGTAATATACCCTTAATTAACAGGAATTGTAATTATGATACATAAATTCGAATATGAAACAGGTAGAGTTTCATTTTAGTTCGAATTTTCTCTCAATCAAATAACGTAATTTTACTCTTTGTGTGCTCTAAATACGTGAAAAATCGAAGTGGTAGAACAATTCAGAATCAACAGCAAACTGTTTGACGTCCCGTCAATGATTAGGTGAGTCGACTTTCAACTTCGAGAAAGGCAAACGAAAGCGGCCGCTTATAAGACCATTCACTACGCTGTACAAATGAATCTTCAGATTCATTCATTTCTGTACCTCAACGACAACAATCTTTGCACGCTTTTACTTACACGTGACTTTTAAGGTGAAAGAGCAAATCATGAGAAGAGCAAATCATCTGCGAATACAGAATATTATACTAGAGGAAGAAAAATTATTGAAATCGATTGATACAATGATGACCCAAGACGAAATCGTGAACTTTACAATGGAATTCTTACATGGGCTCTATGTTCCCTATGTGTTCTAAACGTCATCATAGAAATGGGAATACTAATCGGAAAAGAAAAAGGCCTGTTATTATTTATAGCACGAATTCTATTCATTTCAACCAACATGCGGTTCCCCTCTAATAGACATCGTTAATGGTAAGATTAGCTACGGAAGGAAAGCTACGTAGCACATGTAGTTACCTGCGTGAGAATCACTATTCCTTCAAGTTTACTCTGCAACACTGAAAGGTCTGCCATTGTGCTTTATTGAAATGTAAAGCACAATGGCAAACATTCCATTGTTGCAGAGTGAACTTAAAAAAGAATCGTGGTTCTTACACGGATAACTATAGGTAGCGTTTTCGATTACTACAAAATATATTCGACTTTCCACCAGAAAGCAAAACAAAAAATGCAGTTTGCAACACACACTGACGGAAAGAAATCATAATGCAAAAAAATTATTAATGTGGAGTAGGTTACATAATTAAGTGATTAACATTGCAGTATCACATGTTATGGTAAGCTAGAGATACGCCATTGCAAATGTGAACTGCTGGTACATTAATAAGTGGTACAACCGCCAGGATGTTGAAGGCTGTTGTACAGATGCCAAGTGTCAGTTTGTGGGATGGACTTCGATGCTTGTTGCAATTGGACAGTCAATAAACGGAAGGTTAATGCTGTTTGCGGATGACGCTGGAGTTGCCGTCCGATGACGTCGCACATGTGTTCGGTTGTAGACGAATCTATGATCGAACAGGCCAAGAGAACGTATCGACACTCTGTAGAGTATGGTGGGTTACAACAGTGGTATGCGAAAGAGCGTTATCGGGTTGGAAAACACCCCCTGATGTTCAGTTCATGATTGACAGTACAGCAGGCCGAATCACCAGACTGACGTATAAAGTTTTAGTCAGGGTGTTTGGGATAGCCAAGATGTCACGTGAAATCTCACCCCGGGCCATAGCTCCAGGTGTAGGTCCGGTGTGTCAAACACAGACAGCTTGGTTTCAGGAGCACATCTGGCCCGCTTCTAACCATCACATGACAATAGCTGGCACCAAGGCAGAACAAGCTTTCATCAGTCTCGCTTGACACCACTGATGCCGCAAATAGCAGTGGGTAGGGGTTAATGGAATGCAAGCTACAGTACGCCTCGCTTGGAGCTGTCCTTGAAGTAACCGATTTGTAACAGACCGTTGTGTCACTGTGGTGCCAACTGCTGCTCGAAATGCTGGTGCAGATGCAGTACGATGCACCACAGCCACAGGCCGAACACGATGATCTTCCCTCTCGGTAGTGCCACGTGGTCGTCCGCAGTCCTGTGTGTTAGCGTCCGTGCATTATCATGACCACAGCTGCCATTAGTCATGTACAGTGGCTACATTGCTGTCAAGTCTTTCTGCAATATCACAGAAGGAACATCCAGCTTCTCTTACCCATATTACACAACCTCGTTCAAATTCAGTGACGTGTTCATACCGGTGTCTTTGTCGTCTTAAAAGCATTGTTGACTAACATCAACTCACCACGTCCAGTCTGAAAGGCAGCTAACGCTCAAGACCTTTACAGCAGGTATTTAATGCAAACCTGATTTGCATCATCATGATGACTCTACTAGCGACGCTCTTACGCGACTGGCGTGAAATCTGAAGACATCATCTTTGAGATGTGGAAACACGCCTACCAACTTCACGTCGCATGTCTCCTTGGTATTGCGATTTTTTCCGTCAGTGCAGCTTGGGTAATTTAGATGTTGTGCGAGTGAGGTGGTTAATTGCACATTTTCTTCCAATTCGGAAAACAAAAGGGGAAAAAAGACCATGTGAAGCGAGTCTTTCAGTAGTTCAGTATATTATATTTCTCACCGATTACAGATAAACGGCCATGTTTCCTTGCTGATGAAGCCGTGTTGCTAACTGCCATTATTTACACATATGAGAAAACACTGAGCAACAATCATCATTCTATAATTTTCACTGTAGATTTTTGTCGTTGTTTGTATCATCGCATCTTTAAATCTTTAGCCGAATTAGTGTCCTGTAAAAGGATAGCAGAGAGAGAGGATATGAGAAGTTTTCACTAGTAGTAGAGACCCGACGTACAGTCTGATACATATGACAATTCCTTTTCACGTAATTAATCAACAAATACATGTGTAACAAAAGTGTAGCACTAGCAATTTGCTGTCATTATGTAGCACATGCGTTATTTTGTGAAAACGTTCAAGATAGGCATCTGTTACTTTACAGCTTTTATTACTTAATAATGTAACAAAATATTTCAATCGAATATGCTTCCGCGTTAAAACTGTACGTCGGACTGACTCTTAGCAAGAGCGTACAACACCGTTCTGGAAGTTATTTCTACTTGAGCTAGAGGAATATACCAATAATGCGTTCCAACGAATAATTTCGTAATATACAGTACTATACATTTTTGTGCTATTATGGTTCAACGCTAAATGTTGTAGCTAATATTCACGGAATAGGTTACAACGGACTACGAGAGGTAGCGGTAAATTTTCAGTTATCGTCTCGAAGCGTGGTTCACTGAGGAAATGTAGATGGGCTGCGACTTTCTGTTTTGGCCCCTCCTACAGCATGCTATGCTATTGCGGCTCTTGGATTTCAGTGCGTAAGAGCATTGCAGACATATACCTGAAAACTGAAATGCGTCAGAAAGCTGAGAGCTAACAATAGTAAGGTTTTAGGCCCCAAAAAAATTAACACTTCGTCCAATAACGGCAAATTTAGTTTTAAAAAATTCTCGAAACTGATATTACATATTTCTTTTAACACGTCAAATCTGACAAACACTAGAAAACGCAGGAGGATTACCAATAAGTCATTAATATTTGAAACTTAAGCAATTTGCCGTTAAGTTTTGCAGTGTTGAAATTATGTAGACCTTCTGTCTCAAAGAAATTCAATGAGGCACAGTACGTATTCAAGCCTTACTAAAACAGACAGAAAATTTCTGTTGACAAATGTTCCGAAGAAAACTACATTAATCTTTATTAAACATTTAATCAATACATCAACTAACAACTATAAGCCCAGAAATCAAAGCAACCAACGCGCAGTTACAGAATAATGCGGAAAATAGGCTTTATATAAATACGAGAAATATTACATTAACTCTAAGTAGACCCCAATTGACTCAGGCTAGTTCTGTAAAAGAATCTATAAATAATATTTGAACACAACGCCCATAAGCAGTAAAATTAAGATTGGGTACAAAAAAATATTAGACACGGCTAGCTCAAGTATATTTATGAAATTACAAACCGGGCTCAAATCTGATAAGACAGGAGTAACTGTAACATAGACAGTCGGAAGCTTTTAGCAACATAAAGTATTTAAGCTAGACTGTTAAACTCTTCAAATAAAGTCAGGATTAACTCAAACTTAAAAACATACCATACAAAGAACACTGTGGCGCAGCGTAAACTGTTGAAACAGTCTACACACAAAGCTGCTCACCAAGTAAGTCCAAGAAGCGCCGATGACCACGACTCAGAAAACCCGGTTTGCGCATGAGCATTGCAGCCACAAATAGCCGATCAGGTTTCACCAAATCGGAGCGACGTGCGTCTCGCGCTTGTAAGATGACAGAACAGCGGCACACACTCGCTCAAAATGATATTCAGTTGCGGCAGTTGCTCATAATGTCTATGTCCCACATGGCTGCTATCACTCCCTGGATGGCCAGCCTCCAGGTAAACGACTGAGAGTGAGCTCACGTGCATCGCCAGTAAGTCGGCGCGGTAGAGAGAGTTCACGTCCTCTGGCGGAATGCCACGAATGCTGTTGCTTAGCTACACAGGCAAAGAGATCGCATCGCGCTTTCGATACAGTATCGGAGAATCTCAACTGGCGCAAATGAACAAAATATTTATTACGTAACTTTATGTTTTTGAGGTAATGACTAATACCTTATAGTTGCCCTCATACCGGTGCCTAGAAAGTTTCCCTTATTTGTCCTCAGCCTATTGCTCTGAGCCTAAGGCCTTGCCGTAGTGGTAACACCGGTTCCCGTCAGATTACCGAAGTTAAGCGCTGTCGGGCTGGGCTAGCACTTGGATGGGTGACCATCCGGTTTGCCGATCGCTGTTGGCAAGCGGGTTGCATTCAGTCCTTGTGAGGCAAGCTGAGGAGCTACTTGATGGAGACGTAGCCCGTGGGCTGAGGATGACAATGCGGCCAGTCGGTATCGTTAGGCCTTCAAAGGCCTGTTCGGACGGAGTTTAGTTCAGTTTAGTTCTGTTGCTGTGAGCTTTTATCTGTGTCGTGTGGATGAGTGTGCAGTGTGCTTGTTTGTTTTTATGGTTTTGTTGATTATGAGGGGAGGAAGGGGGGGGGGCTGGAGACGGAAATACTCGATGCTAGCGTACAGATGGGTCCTGTCACATAGAAAGAAGGACGCTACAAGCCTTCTGACAGATGGACCAGTGTTATTCGATACTCCTCCTACATCAACATCAAACAATGCAGTGTCTGCTGATAGGACACATTACGGTATTACTTACAAGGGAACTTCCCCATCGCACCCCCCTCAGATTTAGTTATAAGTTGGCACATTGGATAGGCCTTGAAATACTGAACACAGAACAATTGAGAAAACAGGAAGAAGTTGTGTGGAACTGTGAAAAAATAAGCAAAATATACAAGCTGAGTAGTTTATGGGAGGATAGGCAACATCAAGGACACTGGGATTGCAGGAGCGCCGTGGTCTCGTGGTAACGTGAGCAGCTGCGGAACGAAAGGTCCTTGGTTCAAATCTTCCATCGAGTGAAAACTTTAAATTTTTATTTTCAGTTTATGTGACAAACTCTTATGTTTTCATCACTTTTTTGGGAGTGATTATCACATCCACAAGAAAACTTAAATCGGGCAAGGAAGAAGAATCTTTTTACCCATTCGCCAAGTGTACAAGTTAGGTGGGTCGACAACATATTCCTGTCATGTGACGCACATGCCGTCACCAGTGTCGTATAGAATATATCAGATGTGTTTTCCTGTGGAGGAATCGGTTGACCTATGACCTTTCGATCAAATGTTTTCGGTTCCGATTGGAGAGGCACGTCCTTTCGTCTAGTAATCGCACGGTTTTGCGATGCGGTCGCAAAACACAGACACTAAACTTATTACAGTGAACAGAGACGTCAATGAACGAAGGGACAGATAATAACTATGCAAAAATAAAGAAAGTAAAATTTTCACTTGTGCGAAGACTTGAACCAAGGACCTCTCCTTCTGCAGCTGCTCACGCTACCACGAGACCACTGCGTTCCTGAGCTCACGTGCTCCTTCATGTTGCCTATGTGGCCCATGGACTACTCAGTTTGTATATTTTGCTTATTTTTTCACAGTTTCACACAACTTCTTCCTGTTTTCTCAATTGATCTGTGTTCGGTTTATTAAGGCCTATCCACTGTGCCAAGTTGTAACTAAATCTGAGGGGGGTGCAATGGGGAGCTTCCCTTGTTAGTACATCTTTGCCAGGCAGATAGCTATAATAGAAACTTCTGACATGCGCTTGGATATGGGTCGAGAGTCACCAAACAACCATGTGATAATGACTTCAGTTGCAGAGTTGGGTAGGAGCGACCGGGCCACATTTACGCAGATTTATTTTCCGATTTATAAATTTTTTTGGTTAGATTTATAGTGTTTAAAATAATTTAGTCATATAACAGTAATGATGTGTGTGTCTTTTAACTCAACCTTACGTTTAAAAGAGCAAAATCATATTATATAGGCTCAAGTCGAGTTCTTACGCATATCACAGAACATGGCGAATAAAAAAAACACACTACTAAATTTTTCAAAATGCGTTTTATTGGCAATAAACAAAATAACAGGCTTACTTACACTAATTAACATAATAAAATACAACTATTTTACTGACAATAAGCAAATTTACTGGCTAATTTCCACCTGTTAGCATAATATGATATACATAGATCTCTGAATGTTAATTAAAGATCCAGTCATCATCAGTGTCAGAGTCTCTATTTTTGTACACGAAAAATAATTGGTTCAAATGGCTCTGAGCACTATGGGACTCAACTGCTGAGGTCATTAGTCCCCTAGAACTTAGAACTACTTAAACCTAACTAACCTAAGGATATCACAAACATCCATGCCCGAGGCAGGATTCGCACCTGCGACCGTAGCGGTCTTGCGGTTCCAGACTGCAGCGCCTTTAACCGCACGGCCACTTCGGCCGGCCGAAAAATAATTCCTGTATGAGCCTGCATTTCA
The DNA here is from genome assembly GCF_021461395.2 of Schistocerca americana. Classification (NCBI taxonomy): domain Eukaryota; kingdom Metazoa; phylum Arthropoda; class Insecta; order Orthoptera; family Acrididae; genus Schistocerca; species Schistocerca americana. The sequence goes on from NC_060121.1 coordinate 454,479,191, forward strand.
CATCTACGGCATTAGATCCATTCTTTATTTGTATTTGGTTGGTTATATCGTTTCAAGCAGTAAATATGAAGGCAGTTTTCATCCTCATCAGGCTACTGCATGTTATAAGAGAAAGGAAGAAGAACTGTGTGGAACGTTTGTTGAGGCGAGAGCGCTTGCTCCAGACGCTTTAATACACTCCTGGAAATGGAAAAAAGAACACATTGACACCGGTGTGTCAGACCCACCATACTTGCTCCGGACACTGCGAGAGGGCTGTACAAGCAATGATCACACGCACGGCACAGCGGACACACCAGGAACCGCGGTGTTGGCCGTCGAATGGCGCTAGCTGCACAGCATTTGTGCACCGCCGCCGTCAGTGTCAGCCAGTTTGCCGTGGCATACGGAGCTCCATCGCAGTCTTTAACACTGGTAGCATGCCGCGACAGCGTGGACGTGAACCGTATGTGCAGTTGACGGACTTTGAGCGAGGGCGTATAGTGGGCATGCGGGAGGCCGGGTGGACGTACCGCCGAATTGCTCAACACGTGGGGCGTGAGGTCTCCACAGTACATCGATGTTGTCGCCAGTGGTCGGCGGAAGGTGCACGTGCCCGTCGACCTGGAACCGGACCGCAGCGACGCACGGATGCACGCCAAGACCGTAGGATCCTACGCAGTGCCGTAGGGGACCGCACCGCCACTTCCCAGCAAATTAGGGACACTGTTGCTCCTGGGGTATCGGCGAGGACCATTCGCAACCGTCTCCATGAAGCTGGGCTATGGTCCCGCACACCGTTAGGCCGTCTTCCGCTCACGCCCCAACATCGTGCAGCCCGCCTCCAGTGGTGTCGCGACGAGTGTGAATGGAGGGACGAATGGAGACGTGTCGTCTTCAGCTATGAGAGTCGCTTCTGTCTTGGTGCCAATGATGGTCGTATGCGTGTTTGGCGCCGTGCAGGTGAGCGCCACAATCAGGACTGCATACGACCGAGGCACACAGGGCCCACACCCGGCATCATGGTGTGGGGAGCGATCTCCTACACTGGCCGTACACCACTGGTGATCGTCGAGGGGATACTGAATAGTGCACGGTACATCCAAACCGTCATCGAACCCATCGTCCTACCATACCTAGACCGGCAAGGGAACTTGCTGTTCCAACAGGACAATGCACGTCCGCATGTATCCCGTGCCACCCAACGTGCTCTAGAAGGTGTAAGTCAACTACCCTGGCCAGCAAGATCTCCGGATCTGTCCCTCATTGAGCATGTTTGGGACTGGATGAAGCGTCGTCTCACGCGGTCTGAACGTCCAGCACGAACGCTGGTCCAACTGAGGCGCCAGGTGGAAATGGCATGGCAAGCCGTTCCACAGGACTACATCCAGCATCTCTACGATCGTCTCCATGGGAGAATAGCAGCCTGCATTGCTGCGAAAGGTTGATATACACTGTACCAGTGCCGACATTGTGCATGCTCTGTTGCCTGTGTCTATGTGCCTGTGGTTCTGTCAGTATGATCATGTGATGTATCTGACCCCAGGAATGTGTCAATAAAGTTTCCCCTTCCTGGGACAATGAATTCACGGTGTTCTTATTTCAATTTGCAGGAGTGTACGATTAATTTGTGATAGAAGTTGAGAATAGGCGGTAGTTTGAGGTGTTCTGATGCACACCCGCAGGTCGATTCACAGCAAAGGAAGTCAGACGGCGTTCAGAATAAAGACACTTCGACTGTCACACTTTTATCAGTAAATTGTTCAAGTATTCGCAGTAAAGTTCCCGAATTTACTGCTCTCCAGGAAAGTTCTCGCCCTCAGATTATTCTTGTGACTGAGAGCAGGCTGAAACCTAAAGTGGAAAGCTCTGAGATATTTAGAGAGTCGTGAGACATATATCGCAAAGACAGATCAGAGCCCATACAAGGAGGAGCGTTCATTGCAGTTGACAAAAATATTGTCTATATTGGGATCGAAGTTGAGTATGACAATGAAGTCCTGTGGTCACGTATAACAGCTCTAGGTGAAACTAAGTTAATTGTTGGATGTTTTTACCGGCCACTCGATTCCGCTGTGACAGTTCTAGAATGATTCAATGAAAGCCTAGGGTCAATAGCGCGTAAATATATAGATCATGCAGTACTAGTTGGAGACGACTTTAACCTGCAGAGTATAGACTGGGATGTCGATGGATTCATTGCGGGGGATACAGACACAGTCATGCGAAATACTTTTGAACACGTTTTCTGAAAATTATCACGAGCAGCTAGCTAGGCAGCCCACACGCAATGGAATTATCTTAGACCTCGTAGATACAAATAGGCCGGATCTTTTCGACAATGTCAGTATGGAAACAGGGATTAGCAATCATTATTTAAATATAGCAACTATGATTACGAAAGTAAATAACTCAGCCAAGAAGGCTAGGAGAGCGGATATTGACGATAACAATTGTGTGTGAAATCTTATGGGACTTAACTGCTAAGGTCATCAGTCCCTAAACTTACACACTCCATAACCTAAATTATCCTAAGGACAAACACACACACACACACACACACCTATGCCCGAGGGAGGACTCGAACCTCCGCCGCGACCAGCCGCACAGTCCACGACTGCAGCGCCTCAGACCGCTCGGCTAATCCCGCGCGGCGAGCAGTTATTAACATCTTACTTAGACAGTGAAGGCATCACTTAGTTCCAGTCCGATGGATATAAAGTAGGTTCAAAAGAGGACGTACAAATGATGACAAGCGAAGGTTACCCGGTACCAGACACTCGTGCGTATGTGAAAACACCTAAGCGCGAAGCATACAACAACTACCAAGATGAATGGTGTGATGAATGGCAGCTAGTCATAAAGTGAAAATATGTAAGTTAATGCGGGTGAGTAGGAAGAAGAAACGTGACATGTTCGGATTCAGTATTAGTAGTGTCCTGCTTGACACAGTCACAGCGTTTAAATATCTGGGCGTAACGTTGCGAAGCGATTCGAGGTGGAACGAACATGTGAAAACTGTGACAGGGAAGCAAGTGGTCCACTTCGGTTTACTGTGAGAATTTGAGGAAAGAGTGATTCAACTGTAAAGGAGACCGCATACAGGACGCTCATGCGACTTGTTTTTTGAGTACAGCTCGAGTTTTTGGCATCCGTACCAGGTCGGACTGAAGGAAAACGTCAAAGTAATTCAGAGGCGGGCTGCTAGATTTCTTATCAGTAGGTTCGAACTACACGAAAGTGTTACGGAGATGCTTCGGGAACTCAAATGTAAATCCCTGGAGGGAATGCGACGCTATTTTCGAGAAACACTATTGAGAAAATTTAGAGTACCGGTGTGACTCGGGCCTACCGTCGGGTAGACCGTTCACCGTGTGCAAGTCTTTCGATTTGACGCCACTTCGGCGACTTGCGCGTCGATAGGGATGAAATGATTATGAATAGGACAACACAACACCCAGTGCCTGAGCGGAAAAATTCTCCGACCTAGCCGGCAATCAAACTCGGGCGCTTAGGACTGACATTCTGTCGCGCTGACCATTCAGCTACCGGGGGCGGACTAGAGTACCGGTATTTGAAGCTGACTGCCGAACGATTCTACTGCTGCCAACATACATCGCGCGTAAGGACCACGAAGATAAAGATACGAGAGTAAAAAAAATGGGTCAAACGGCTCTGAGCACTATGGGACTTCACTTCAGAGGTCATCAGTCCCCTAGAACTTAGAACTACTTAAACCTAACTAACCTAAGGACATCACACACATCAATGCCCGAGGCAGGATTCGAACCTGCGACCGTAGCAGTCGCGCGGTTCCAGACTGTAGTGCCTAGAACCGCTCGGCCACCCTGGCCAGCAAAGATACGAGAAATTAGGGCTCATACGGAGGCGTAGAGACAGTCGTTTTTCTCTCTATTTGCTGTGGAAGAAGAGGGGACATTACAAATAATGGTACAGGGTGACCTCCTCCACGCACTGTACGGTGTTTTGCGCAATATCTCTGTAGATGTAGTTGTAGAGGAAGGATGAGATACAAGAGTCGGCCGCGGTGGCCGAGCGGTACTAGGCGCTTCAGTCCGGAACCGCTTGACCGCGACGGTCGCAGGTTCGAATCCTGCCTCGGGCATGGATGTATGTGATATCGTTACGTTAGTTAGGTTTAAGTAGTTCTAAGTCCTAGAGGACTGAAGACTCCGACGTAAAGTCCCATAGTGCTCAGAGACATTTGAACCATTTGAGACACAAGATGATAGACGAAATAAAGGAAAGCAGAAACTACGCGGACCTGAAGAGGATGGCAGAAGACAGAAGAGCATCGTGGGCTATCTTGTGAAAACCAGCCCTTGCGCAGAACACTAATGATATCGTCGTAAGTAGGCCTATCCATATTTTTCCTTATTCTTGCTTTTAGCAACTTCTTACCCTTATCGGTTTTTGCTTTCATAGAATTAATTCCTTCTGTTTGAGATTGATTATGTTAAGATAACAGTTTTAGCAATTTCTCCGTTTTATTTTCTTGTACCTCAATTTTTTTTTTAGATTACGTCTCCAACTGCTGTCATCTTAAAGTTTCCTTGACTGGGTATCAAATAGGATAGCAGGCAAAATAGTGTGTAAATGTGTCCCTGTGTGAAATCGAATTAGTCTCTAAAATACAATTGTAACTTCCAGGCTTTCAAATTATACAAATATACCATGTAAAGCAGAATTATCTCCTGCAAAGAAACGTAGATTTATCTATTCTCAGTTCTAAAATGTATGCTCCCTGGGAACTTCGATGTCTGAGTACCAAAATTTACTTTCTTTGTATAAAAACACAAGAAAACAGAAGTATGTTTTTCGCACTAAGACGTTCACTCATCTGGTACTGTGAAGTTTGTGAAAGCCCTCAGTAGATGGCAGTATAGTACTAATCCTGGGCGTCAGTAACGGTCTAGCAAGTATCGTTCCCGAGAACGCAAATGGGTCCCGTGTATAAACGTGGCTTGGTCCAACCCCCCCACCTATGCAGCGTGCTGCATATGCGTAGTTCAGATTTTCATATAAATTACCTATTTTGCGTTATCAGATACTGAATTATAGATAGTGAATAATAATAACACCTTAAATATATTCCTTTAGCACATTTTCAACGATTTGGTACTGGTGGTACTGTTATACATTAAGGAGAGTTTGTTCATTTTGCTATGGACGATGTAATATAAATCATTCACAATGCCGACACAATCTACAGTTCAACTTTTAGTGGAGAGAGGGAAGCTCAGGCGTGTTTCCGATATAATTCAGCCCACACTGCGTCCGTACGGTTCTCTCGTAATTCTGAACGGTCCTGATAAGACAGTTAGCGATTGGCGTCAGACGACACTTGTTAGCTGTTCATTACGCCGTACCGTACATTACCTTAATGAAATATTGAGTCAGAATTTTACTAAGTGCACTTATTAAAGTTCCTGTTGCTTTTCGACAATACCTCACAGTACTCGTGACATCTCATGATGTTCATTAGAACAGGGAACCACTGCCCCACGTCGTTGCGAACTTTTTTACAACCCGCAAAACGCAGTCTACTCTGCAGCTAAGGTTAAAGCGAACCGCATCCGAAGCACAACCTGTTGCTTACCCGCACCTCACTCGCTGCGCACTTCAATTCCACGGCGGTCTGAGAAGCCGGAGCTCCATAAACAGGAAGGTCGGTTAAAGCTTAGAGTCAGGGCGACGTACAAGCCATTAGAGACTCTCACAAGCTGTTACTGATCTAGGACGGAGAAGGAAATAGAGATGACCCCTACGTCGGGTTGAAACCGGTTGGCGGTATTATAAAAATAATAAATGCGATTAAGACTGTTCTTGAATTATTGATTAATCATACTAATCGCTGCTTCTCTCCACAACCATGTTGTCCAAAAATCTTTTCAAAGGAATCATCCAGCCCTGATGTGAAGCAGCTTTCTTCACGGAAAATCTAAGGCAGGATAGTCAGACAGCAAATCACGCGCTTTTCAGATGCCTTAGCTAATGATTTATGTGGCTCGGTGCTGGCATACAAAACTTCTCTGGAAAGAAATTTTAGCACACACAGGAATTCATGTAATTCCCTACGAAACAGATGGCACTGAAATTTGGGACTAAATAACCCGTAATAGTCATCATGTCTTCGACTGGTATCATAGGTGTTGCATTGTGTGATTACCTAAGCAATCTAAGCAAACTTCTGAGGTAATCAGTCCCCTAGAACTTAGAACTACTTAAACCTAACTAACCAAAGGACATCACACACATCCATGCCCGAGGCAGGATTCGAACCTGCGACCTTAGCGGTCGCGCGGTTCCAGACTGTAGCGCCTAGAACCGCTCGGCCACTCCGGCCGGCCAAAAACTAATGATCTCACCGGAAACAAAGAAATTAACTACATTAAGAATAATAGAGTGTAGACCTTCACAGGCCTCGGTGACACCAATAATTCGCATATATGGGCATGATTAAGTTCTGTTTATAACGAGTATCTGTGTACAGCCGTTTCTGTGACAAAAACATAAACAGAACGCCGATACTGAGTGAATGTTTTACCTTACAGATCAATGAGATTTAAATCGAGCAATTTGTTGCTATTCCTGAATGTCGAGAACGGCAACGAGTCCCTGTTGTAGCACGAAGTACGTAACAAATCTCACTGTGAAACACAGTGTCGGTAATGTTAGGCTAGTAATTCAAAAATCGTCATTAAGCAATCGACGGAAAAAAGACCGTTTTGTCCAGCAGCTTGATGTGGGCTAAGGGCCTGTTGCCACGCAATTAACATATCCGCGTGGCATGATAGAGCGTCCTGCAACTTAGGTCATACATTTAGAAAGTATTCCGGAGGTGAGCGGTGAGCAGGAAACTGCGAACAGTTGTTAGACGTAATTGTGGTTCAGCTGATCAGACTACATGTTTCCTGATAGAAATACTTTTCTTTCCATTATTGACTGTGAGTACATACTCAAGAATGTAGAAACTGTTATTAAAAGAAAAATTACGTAATATGTATTTACAATGGAAGAAATATGCTTCAGTTCCTTCAGTATATCCTCAGGAAAATGACGCCCAAATAGGTGGAATGAATAATTAACTCAAGATATATTTTTACTTAAATGTTTATACCAAACTATCACAAACCTGTAACTATAAATACACTGAACTCCAGAAGACTATTTCACAGTACTTACTCAGACTGCATTACTCTGCACTGACAATGTTACACTCATGTTATATGATGTTATTAAAACGTACAGTTCACTTGATTCTATAAGAAATCGTCACTGGAATAGGTGTTGGGTACCAATGAACTTTACAGGCTTCTTTTAAGTCATACTCTGTTAACAGCTAAAATTTTATGCCTGCAGTGTTTGTCCTATAAGTGCCATCTTTGTCAGACTAGACCAAGTATGTAAATGCTTGTGTGCATGAATTACACTCTTCGCTTGTCTCCGACCAATGGTGCGGGATGACGCAGAATGTTGCATGGAGTCCATTACTTGTTCTCGGATGGCAGAGGCAGATGCGAAATTATTACAGTGTGCCTGTTGCACAATATGGCGATCTTGCCTTGTGGTGGTCAGGCGCAATCGATCGGAACTTTGGTGACACGTATGCCAACCCTTACATTAGCATGCAGTTCAACACTGGGACACTGTCACATCCAAATGTCCCACAAATCAGGATATTGCATGATTCGGCCTCGGCCAAACGCAGGCCCAAAATGAGTCTCTTTCAAATGAGATCAGGTGCTGATAACTCTGTCTCACACGGGTTCGCGGCGTCTTCATGTCTCTCACTGTACTCACACAGCGCACGACGCTGTTAATCCCTTTTATATACCCTACTGGGCTTAGTAACAACACTAATCACGAACAACACTCATGTACTCTTGTAGCCGTTTACAGGTCACAGAGAATAGCATCTCTAATCCTCTACATATGCGCCGATGGTGTGTATGTGTACGAAGTCACAGTGATATCCGATAATGTCTTCTGGGTGTTTCACCCAGTGTTGGCAATTTTTGTTGTCCTTAAATTATAATAGGCAACGGCCTTGCCGCAGTGGACGCACCGGTTCCCGTGAGGTCACCGAAGTTAAGCGCTGTCTGGCGTGGTCGGCACTTGGATGGGTGACCATCCGGGCCGCCATGCGCTGTTGCCATTTTTCGGGGTGCACTCAGCCTCGTGATGCCAATTGAGGAGCTACTCGACCGAATAGTAGCGGCTTCGGTTAAGAATACCATCATAACGACCGGGAGAGCGGTGTGCTGACCACACGCCCCTCCTATCCGCATCCTCATCTGAGGATGACACGGCGGTCGGATGGTCCCGATGGGACACTTGTGGCCTGAAGACGGAGTGGTTTTTTTAAAAATTATAATACCATAACATCTCCAATATCCTTGTAAAAGTGATCTACGACTGAATAAACTACTACAACTACTACTTCTACGAATCTTACAGGACGGCCTTTGAGAGGTTTTTACATCTTCTTGACATCGTGACCTCCACGTGAAGGATGAAGCGTCTCGCATAAGGAAGTATTTTCATGTGATTGTTTCTAGTAGTAAGACAAGTGATGTACGAGGGTAGTTTGAGAAGTTCCCGGAACGGAACAGAAAAAAGTACTTACATCAATGAATCTTATTTTATTTTTCAATAAAGTCTCCTTACAGATTAATGCACTTGGTCCCACCTCGAAAATGAATTTCTTCCAGGCCTGTAAAATAGATGTCAATTCCGGTTATCAGTTCTTCATCTGAACTGAATCTTCGTCCACCAAGAAAAATTTTCAGTTCTGGGAAAAGGTGGAAATCTGATGGAGCCATATCAGATGAATAAGGCGGGTTTGTCAACAATTCATACCTTAGTTCGTGTAATTTTGGCACGGCTACTGCACATGTGTGCGGGCGCGCATTGTCTTGATGGAAGATGACTTTCTTCCTTGCTAAACCTGGCCTTTTTCGCGCATCTTTTGTTGCAATTTATCCAGGAGGTTAGCACAGTATCCTCAAGTAATTGTTTGCCCAGTGGGGAGGTACTCTACGAACAGAATCCCCTTCGCATCCCAGAACACTGATGCTATGACCTTTCCCGCAGAAGGAATTGTCTTTGCTTCCTTTGATGGCGGAGAATCAACATATTTCCACTGCTTGGACTGTTGTTTTGTCTCCAGGACCAAAGTTTCATCTGTGATCACAAACCGGTGCAAAAAATCTTGTTCATTTCTCCTTAAACGGGCCAAACACTGTTCCGGTAGGTCCATTCTCATACGTTTTTGATCCATTGTCAAGAGTCTTGGCAGCCATCTTGCAGATAATTTTTTTTATTTCTAATTCCTTAGTTAAAGTGTGATATACCCTTTCAGATGACATCTGGCAGGCGTGAGCAACTTCACGCACTTTCAATCCGCGACCCTCCGTGACCATTTTGTGCACTTTTGGAATGATTTCTGGAATAGTGAAACATCTTGGACGACCACTGCGCGGATCATAATCTAAGCTCTCCCGACCAAATTGAAATTTATTTGTCCACTTGGCAACAGTTGAATATGAAGGAGAAGAGTCCCCCAGTGTATTCAGGAAATCGGCATGAATGTCCTTTGCTTTCATACATTTCTTTACGAAGTATTTAATCACTGCTCGAATCTCGATTTTTTCCAACTTAGCAAATCACTGCGCGGGAACAACAACAGAACCACGTCACCGCCACAGTTCTGTTCCAAGAGCATTGACGTGGCACGTGTTTACAGGCAATAGTCCGATGAATATCACGTGAACAACTTGTTGCGCTAGCGCTGACCTCTCGTGGTGATTCCGAGAACTTTTCAAACCACCCTCGTAAATTCCAAATAAATCTGGTGTCTAGCGAAAACTAGGATCACGTTCATCCGGCGTTATTCCGTTCTATGTAACAACTAGCTTTTGCGTATTGATTTCGAGCTCCACAGTGTTTACTGTAGCGTCGGATGTGCCCGGAAACAGCAGATGCATGGACAAAAGTCTACTGTTGCGATCGTCACGCAATGTGCCGACTGTGCGTCACACGGCGTGGTATATAAGGACGCTTAGAATAGGTAGCCCATTACTGTTAACAAGACAAGCAAACAGCATCATGAAGACTCTGCTGGTAAGTGTTCAGGCAATAACAATAGTAAGTCAAGTACGACTGTCTTCTACTAATATTCTTTAACATCGCGCAAGTCAGAAGAGAGCAAAAACCACGTAAAATAACGTAATTTATGTATTTATGTTAGAGACTGTTGAGTATAGCAACACAAGCTCAAATTATACGGAAAGAGGGTTACACTCTTCTGTCGGCTATACCAAAGTGCACACAACCACGTGTCGAATTTTAGCTTTGTTGTAACCAAAGAGTTTCTCTGCCGATCAGATCCACTCTATGTTCGGTTCGCCTCTCTTGGCTGGAAACTATTTACTGAGGACTGAAGATCTCAAACTCATCGACAGCACTACGTATCATCTGAACACTTGACAATGTTCTCGTGGATCTTTCTCTGGCGTACATGTAATCCTTATCGTTTAAACTTGAGTGTCAAGGTCATCAATCAAAACGTTATTGTAAACTGAGGTGTACAGAGAAATCGCAACGCTGGAATATTGCAGCGAAATGCAGGAAGACCTGTTGAGGGTCCGCCTTTTGTGCAGAGGTTGGCGATTGACCCTCAACATAAACAAATGTAATCTATTACGCTCATTTAGGCAGAAAGACTCAAAGTCGTGTGACTATACGATTGTAAAATAATGACTGGAAGTAGTCTCATCCGTAATATATGTACGAGAATGCGCACGTAGCGTTTAAAATTGGAACGAGCACATAAAAAATCAATCTCAGGAAAGGCAGCTGCCACACTCAGATTCATTGAAAGAATCATCAGGAAATGTAGTGCACCCAGAGAGAAGGTAGCTTGCAAAACCCTTGCTCGATCAGTACTTGACTATTGCTCGTCAGTGTGAACGGGATCAGATAGGATTGAGAGAGAAAACAGAGAAAATCCCGAAAGAGTTTCATTTAGCGAGCGCGAAATCTCGCGGAGATGCTCAGCAGACACCAATGCCAGACTCTAGAAGAGAGGTGTTGTGCATCAGAGTGTGGTTCACTCTTAAAATTCCGAGAGCGAATTTTTCTAGACAAGTCAGCCTCCTACGTATACCTCGCGAAAGGACTATGAAGGTCAGCAGCAGTTGTTCTTCCCCGGAACCATTCGTGAGGGGCACAGGAAAAGAGGGACGTGACAGTTGTGCACAAAGTACCCTTTGCCGCTCACTTTAAGGTGGCTTGCAAAGTATTAGCGAAGATGTAGAAACACAACATTGGTTGCAATACATAGCTCCATGGGAATTTAATGCTGTTTTTGGCGCTATGCACCGAGCTGACTAGTCATGCGCTAGGGATGAACGTTGATACGACATGATGCCTTAAAAACACGTTGTTGTAAGAGATGGAAGTGTAGTACTAAAATGTGATACAAATATTCTTGGGCCAATCAAGTACGGGATACGTGAAAATCATATACTAACTTGACGACTGATCATCTGAATCATGCGATCACACAAGAGAAGCTATAATCGGTCATTACGCTTTTCTTAACTTTAAGACTGGGACTGAAGATAATAACGCACTAAGTAACACTATCATTTATCCAAACGTGTTTTCGGAAAAATTTTGCTATGCAGTAGATTTTTGTTTCTGAAACCCTGGCTTACGATACAGACAGTGGTTATGCCCTGTACTTTTGTTTCGACAACAGTGTCAAGACATACTTAATTTCCTTGATTTATGAACAATTAACGTTTTCATCTTCAACATTTATTTAAAGCTGCATCTGATACAATTAGTAGAGAAAATTACCAATGGACAGAACATACTTGTTCCTTCCCTCTCTTTTCACGTAGTGAACATAAACAAATTTTTATAAAAAATATTTTTACCATCATTTGTGGAAAGGTTAGATTCTGTACTGCATTGGGAACCGAATCCAGATAGCTGACTTCTACGAACGGTGCCTGCATCACAGGACCGTGGGCCAGGACTGTCCCGTACTTTCGACTGGTCATGGGTCTCTCTCCTTCCTCGAGTATTAACACATTTTTAAAGCTTTACAAACGATCAACGCAGAGTATACTTCACCTTTAGGAACATAATGTCTTATCAGATATGTTATTTTCGATTTTGACGAATCCCAAACCTAAGAATTTAATATAAATACACACATCAAAAAAAGCTTTGCATCACCTCGGTTCCGAGAGCTTCGGAACCCGTGCAGAGAACTGGAATAGAGACCAACATAAACATTATTTCCGCCCATTTTACTGCTCATGAAAATCACACATTGCGTGTTGTACCACCATACAGCGAGACCTTTAGCGGTGGCGGTCCAGACTGCTGTACACACCGGTACCTCTAATACCCAGTAGCACGTCCTCTTCCATTGATGCATGCCTGTGTTCGTCGTGGCATACTATCCACAAGGTCATCAGGGCACTGTTGTTCCAGATTGTCCCACTCCTCGACGGCGATTCGGCGTACATCCCTCAGAGTGATTCGTGGGTCATGTCGTCCATAAAAATCCCTTTTCAGACTATCCCAGGCATGTTCGATGTTATTCTGAAGGAAGTCATTGACAAGATGTGGACGATGGGGGAGCAAATTTTCGTCCATGGAGACGAATGCCATCTCCAATATGCTGCCGATATGGTTGCACTATCGGTCGGAGTATGGCATTCACGTATCGTACAGCAGTTACGGTGCTTTCCATGACCACCAGCGGCGTACGTCAGCCCCACATAATGCCCCCCCCCCCCCAAAAAACAGCAGGGTACCTCCACCTTGCTACACTCGCTGGTGTCTAAGGCGTTCAGCCTGACCGGGTTGCCTCCAAACACGTCTCCGACGATTGTCTGGTTGAAGGCATATGCGACACTCATCGGCGAAGAGAGCGGTCCATTCGGTCTGTTGTTGGGCCCATCTGTACTGCGCTGCATGGAGTGGTGGTTGCAAAGAAGGACCTCGCCATGGACGTCAGGAGTGAAGTGAGTCGTAACCCGTCGTCGTGTGGCTGCACAAAAAGCTTTACTCAACATGGTGGCGCTACCGTCAGGGTTCCTCCGAGGCATAATCCGTAGGTACGGTCATCCACTGCATTAGTAGTCCTTGGGAGGCCTGAGCGAGGGATGTCATCGACAGTACCTGTCTCTCTGTATCTCCTCCATGTCCGAACAACATCCCTTTGGTTCACTCCGAGACGCCTGGCCACTTCCTTGTTGAGAGCCCTTCCTGGCACAAGATAACAATGCGGACGCGATCGAACCGCGGTACTGACCGTCTAGGCAAGGTTGAATGACAGACAACATGAGCCGTGTACCTCCTTGCTGGTGGAATGACTGGAACTGATGGGCTATTGTACCCCCTTCGTCTAACAGGTGCTGTATATGCATGGTTGTTCACATATTTGGGCAGGTTTAGTGACATCTCTGAACAAAGGGACTGTGTCTGTGATCCAAAAATATGCACAGTCAACGTCCATTTTCAGGAGGTCTGGAAACCGGGGTGATGCACAACGTTTTTTTTTTTTTGTGTGCATATTCAACGTATCTTATACGTATTTCATCCATTTATATTACGTTACATACTGTAACAAATTAAATTCTTTAGATTGTAGGAAATTCTTACAGTCTTTAAATTAATGAAAAAGTTTCTTCTTTTTAACGAATTGTATTTATACGTACTATCTTAACATTAAGATTCTTCTACTCTTCAATTTTCATTTGCTTTTGAGCTTCACTTTATTATTTATTTTTACAGGTTCTAGCGGCGGTGTTGGCGGTTGCCTGTGCTTTCCCGAACCGAGGTATCGGTGGCAACCAGGGTTTCCCAGGCAGCGGATTTCCAGGCAATGGCGGATTTAACCAGGGATTTCCCGGAAATGGGGGCTTTGGCCCTGGCGGACTGAACCAGGGCTTCCCTGGGTTTGGGTCTGGACAAGGTTTCCCTGGTAATGGAGGATTCCCTGGAAATGGGGGATTCCCTGGTAATGTTGGCTTCGGCAATCAGTTCCCAGGGTAATGGATCACTATACACAATAACGTTTTACCCTTGTGGAATGGAAATATTGCCAGGACGTCATAGCCTAATTGTATGTCTTCTCTGTTGAAATAAAATTCTTAAGCAGTATATATTTCATTTAATTCACGTCACTCTTTCGCACCAGACAATCACCTGAACCTCCTGACCGAAATTTGATGTTAAAAAAACCATATCCTTCTTCGAAAAAAGAATTTTTCCCGATGAGTTTCCATGTGTCATACAATATCAGAGCCGATGTACAAATGTACTGTGAGAATGTAGTATTGCATGTGCACACTAACAAAAGCTTCAACTAAACCTGTCGTTTAAACCATAAAGCAAACAGGAATACTCTGGTCCATGAAGCGTCATGCAATATGTGTATGTATTGGAATGTTTCTAATGTATTACAGAGGTTTTTCTACAAACGTAGTATAATATTCATACCTACAGTTACCTAATTACCCAAATTTATAAGCTCGACTATAACAGAAAACAATATTAAAAAAGATAAAAAATATCAAACTTACGTTTTGTCCTTTTTGAATAGCCATAAACACACAAATCGGAAATTATTCTACTAGTATTTTTATGACAAATCGTTAACTGAATCATTAAATATGACAAATTTCTGCCATGAAGCGCCAGGAGAGCTTCTAAGTTAACTGAACGAAGTGATTTATAACTTGCTATCTGGTAATACTTCGTACACATGTATTATTACGTTTTCATTAGAGAGGTGGAAATGTACAAGCAAGAATAACTTGAAATTGACGGTTGAGTGCTTTTGAGTTTATCGTAACGAACACACTCGTAATTTTACTAAATTTAGTTTCACTTAGGCTATTTAAAAATTATTTCCTTTCCGTTACATTACCAATTATTCCTCTTATAAGACTGATACTCGCTTCATTATATTTCAATTCTCATTTATAGGATAACTGAGAATCGAAACCAGTTTGGTGGTCCTAGTCATGATAACTATCGGGGACATTTCACTAAAAGCTTTTATACATTGTGGCTAATGGTTCAAATGGCTCTGAGCACTATGGGACTCAACTGCTGAGGTCATTAGTCCCCTAGAACTTAGAACTAGTTAAACCTAACTAACCTAAGGACATCACAAACATCCATGCCCGAGGCAGGATTCAAACCTGCGACCGTAGCGGTCTTGCGGTTCCAGACTGCAGCGCCTTTAACCGCACGGCCACTTCGGCCGGCTTTATACAGTGTGCACAAAACTTAAAATTAAATGTATGTTGTGCATTTGTGCTTTGAGAGACCTTGCTTCGGTGAAGCTTACTATTTGTGAGAACATATCTGATAGTTAGCCAGTACCTGGACAGTATAAAAACACCTAGCACGAATTAAGCGAGTGAAGTTGTGAGTTGAAGAGGCAGCAACAAGCAACAAAATTGTTGAAAGACATACCACCTGATTGTAAAAACGCAATGAAGGCGACTCTATAAAACCGAAAATGTATTTATCTGACTGTAAGAGGAACGAACTGAAATGAATGATTAGCAGGGTCAATAATCTAAAAATTATGCCCATTGCACGACTTGGATTTCAATATTTATAGAAATTAATCTCCTTTCACAGGACGCTTAGATATGTTACTCCGATGACAAAGAGAGACAGAAGAAGAACGAGCTGAAATGAATAATTAGCAGGATCAGTAATCTAAAAATTATGCTCATTGCACGATTTGGATTTTAATATTTAGAGAAATTAATCTCCTTTCACAGGACGCTGAAACATGTTACTCCGATGACAAGGAGAGACAGAAGAAAACGCTTGTCGAATGATCGAACAAATCTCTCTCTGTCTATTCCACCCCGATATTACAAACAAACAAACAAACAAACAAACGCACACACAGACACACACACACACACACACACACACACACACACACACACACACACACACTACTGTTCACCTACTGGAATCTATCCCAGCGAAGAATTGTCAGTAGACTTTTGGAACGCTGTAAGTACTATTTCCGTTGGGAAAGAGGGCTGTCACATGACTTGACAAAAAATAGTCAGCGTAAGTCACTTCAGTCAAAGAAAACAAGAAAGACGGAACAGCATTTTTAAGAGAGAAACTTTCATGCTATGAAGTCTGCCATATTCAAAGTTGGAGAAGCTCTTGGATGAATCCATTGGGATATTGTCTTATAGTAAAATTTAGGCCAGGTAACAGGAAAATCTGAAAGGAAGAAGGCAAAATAATTCGAATTTCGTAGGTGTGGAAGAATAAAAAGAGTAGAAGGAGACAGATATCGCGAGTGTTGTGTTTCTAGACGTAAAGTTGTGGAAAACTCTTTAGTAAGAAAGAAGAAAGAATGGTGCTATAACCTGCAGGGTGACACGCGTAGTAACTGCGTAAACTAAAAAACTCAAATAGTTTTTTTACTAAGTCATCTGTCTACTGACGGCTTTGATGCGGCCCGCCACGAATTTCTCTCCCTTGCCAATCTCTTCATCTCACAGTAGCACTGCAGCCTATGTCCCCAATTATCTGCTGCTTATATTCAGATCTCTGTCTACCTCTACAGTTTTTACTTTGTACAAGCTCCCTCTAGTACCATGGAAGTCAGCCCTTGATGTCTTAACAGATGTCCTACCTTCCTGTCCCTTCTCTTTGTTGGTGTTTTCCACGCTTTCCTTTCCTCTCCGATTCTGCGCAGAGCCTCCTGATTCCTTACCTTCATCTAATTTTCAACATTCGCCTGTAGCACCACATCTCAAGTGCTCCTATTCTCTTCTGTTCCGGTTTTCCCTCAAACCATGTTTCACTACCATACAGTGCTGCGCTAAATGTACATTCGCAGAAAATTCTACCTCAAATTAAGGCCTATGTTTGATACCAGGAGACTTCCCTTGGCCAGGAATGCCCTTTTTGCCACTGCTAGTTCGCTTTTGATATCCTACTTGCTCTGTACGTCATTGGTTATTTTGCTGCCCAGATAGCAGAATTCCTTAACTTCATCTCCCTTTTGCCCATCAAACCAGATGTTAAGTTTCTCGCTGTTCTCATTTCTGCTACATCTCATTATTTTCATCTTTCTTCGATTTACTCTCAATCCATATTCTGTACTCATTGGACTGTTCATACCATTCAGCAGCTTCTTCGATATACAGATTGAACAGAAGGGACGAAAGACTACATCCCTGTCTTACACCCTTTTCAACCCAAGCATTTCGTTCTCGGTAGTCCATTCTTATTAATCCCTCTTGGCTCTTGTACATATTGTATTTTACCCGTCTCTCCCTATAGCTTACCCATATTTTTCTCAGAATTTCTCAGAGCCTTGCACCATTTTATATCGTCGAACGCTTTTTCCAGGTCGACAAATCTTGTGAACGTGTCTTGATTTTTCTTTAGTCTTGCTTTCATTATCAACCACAAAATTAGAATTGCCTCTCTGGTGCCTTTACTTTTTCTAAACCAAACTGACCGTCATTTAACACATCCTCAATTTTTTTCCGTTCTTCTGTGCATCATTCTTGTCAGAAACTTGGATGCATGAGCTATTAATCTGATTGTACGGTAATTCTTACACTTGTCAGGTCTTGCAGTCTTCGGAATTATTTGGATGATATTTTTTCGAAAGTCAAATTGCATGTCTCCAGACTCATACACTCCTGGAAATGGAAAAAAGAACACATTGACACCGGTGTGTAAGACCCACCATACTTGCTCCGGACACTGCGAGAGGGCTGTACAAGCAATGATCACACGCACGGCACAGCGGACACACCAGGAACCGCGGTGTTGGCCGTCGAATGGCGCTAGCTGCGCAGCATTTGTGCACCGCCGCCGTCAGTGTCAGCCAGTTTGCCGTGGCGTACGGAGCTCCATCGCAGTCTTTAACACTGGTAGCATGCCGCGACAGCGTGGACGTGAACCGTATGTGCAGTTGACGGACTTTGAGCGAGGGCGTATAGTGGGCATGCGGGAGGCCAGGTGGACGTACCACCTAATTGCTCAACACGTGGGGCGTGACGTCTCCACAGTACATCGATGTTGTCGCCGGTGGTCGGCGGAAGGTGCACGTGCCCGTCGACCTGGGACCGGACCGCAGCGACGCACGGAAGCACGCCAAGACCGTAGGATCCTACGCAGTGCTGTAGGGGACCGCACCGCCACTTCCCAGCAAATTAGGGACACTGTTGCTCCTGGGGTATCGGCGAGTACCATTCGCAAGCGTCTCCATGAAGCTGGGCTACGGTTCCGCACACCGTTAGGCCGTCTTCCGCTCACGCCCCAACATCGTGCAGCCCGCCTCCAGTGGTATCGCGACAGGCGTGAATGGAGGGACGAATGGAGACGTGTCGTCTTCAGCGATGAGAGTCGCTTCTGCCTTGGTGCCAATGATGGTCGTATGCGTGTTTGGCGCCGTGCAGGTGAGCGCCACAATCAGGACTGCATACGAGCGAGGCACACAGGGCCAACACCCGGCATCATGGTGTGGGGAGCGATCTCCTACACTGGCCGTACACCACTGGTGATCGTCGAGGGGACACTGAATAGTGCACGGTACATCCAAACCGTCATCGAACCCATCGTTCTACCATTCCTAGACCGGCAAGGGAACTTGCTGTTCCAACAGGACAATGCCCGTCCGCATGTATCCCGTGCCACCCAACGTGCTCTAGAAGGTGTAAGTCAACTACCCTGGCCAGCAAGATCTCCGGATCTACACTCCTGGAAATTGAAATAAGAACACCGTGAATTCATTGTCCCAGGAAGGGGAAACTTTATTGACACATTTCTGGGGTCAGATACATCACATGATCACACTGACAGAACCACAGGCACATAGACACAGTCAACAGAGCATGCACAATGTCGGCACTAGTACAGTGTATATCCACCTTTCGCAGCAATGCAGGCTGCTATTCTCCCATGGAGACGATCGTAGAGATGCTGGATGTAGTCCTGTGGAACGGCTTGCCATGCCAGTTCCACCTGGCGCCTCAGTTGGACCAGCGTTCGTGCTGGACGTGCAGACCGCGTGAGACGACGCTTCATCCAGTCCCAAACATGCTCAATGGGGGACAGATCCGGAGATCTTGCTGGCCAGGGTAGTTGACTTACACCTTCTAGAGCACGTTGGGTGGCACGGGATACATGCGGACGTGCATTGTCCTGTTGGAACAGCAAGTTCCCTTGCCGGTCTAGGAATGGTAGAACGATGGGTTCGATGACGGTTTGGATGTACCGTGCACTATTCAGTGTCCCCTCGACGATCACCAGTGGTGTACGGCCAGTGTAGGAAATCGCTCCCCACACCATGATGCCGCGTGTTGGCCCTGTGTGCCTCTGTCGTATGCAGTCCTGATTGTGGCGCTCACCTGCACGGCGCCAAACACGCATACAACCATGATTGGCACCAAGGCAGAAGCGACTCTCATCGCTGAAGACGACACGTCTCCATTCGTCCCTCCATTCACGCCTGTCGCGACACCACTGGAGGCGGGCTGCACGATGTTGGGGCGTGAGCGGAAGACGGCCTAACGGTGTGCGGGACCATAGCCCAGCTTCATGGAGACGGTTGCGAATGGTCCTCGCCGATACCCCAGGAGCAACAGTGTCCCTAATTTGCTGGGAAGTGGCGGTGCGGTCCCCTACAGCACTGCGTAGGATCCTACGGTCTTGGCGTGCATCCGTGCGTCGCTGCGGTCCGGTCCCAGGTCGACGGGCACGTGCACCTTCCACCGACCACTGGCGACAACATCGATGTACTGTGGAGACCTCACGCCCCACGTGTTGAGCAATTCGGCGGTACGTCCACCCGGCCTCCCGCATGCCCACTATACGCCCTCGCTCAAAGTCCGTCAACTGCACATACGGTTCACGTCCACGCTGTCGCGGCATGCTACCAGTGTTAAAGACTGCGATGGAGCTCCGTATGCCACGGCAAACTGGCTGACACTGACGGCGGCGGTGCACAAATGCTGCGCAGCTAGCGCCATTCGACGGCCAACACCGCGGTTCCTGGTGTGTCCGCTGTGCCGTGCGTGTGATCATTGCTTGTACAGCCCTCTCGCAGTGTCCGGAGCAAGTATGGTGGGTCTGACACACCGGTGTCAATGTGTTCTTTTTTCCATTTCCAGGAGTGTACATTCCAATGTGAATAGTCCTTTTGTCGCCAGTTCCCCCAGTTGTAATTCTCAATGGTTGTTATCCATCCCTTCTGCCATATTTGATCTTAAGTCCTCCAAAGCTCTCTTAAATTCTGTTTCTAATACTGGAACCCCTATCTCTTCTAAATTGACTCTTGTTTCTTCTTATATCACATCAGACAAATCTTCCCCTTCAGAGAGGTCTTCATTGTTCTCTTTCCGCCTGTCTGCTCTCTCTTCTGCATTTAACAATGGAATTCCCGTTGCACTCTTAACGTTACCACACTTGCTTTTAATTTCACAGAAGGTAGTCTTGACTTTCCTGTGTGCTGATTCAATCCTTCCGAACATCATTTCTTTTTCTATTTCTTCACATTTTTCACACAGCCATTTCATCTTAGCTTCCTTCTTCTTCCTTGCACTTTCTTATTTCACTTATCAGCTGAAGTATTTCTTCTGTTACCAATGGTTCCCTTGTAGTTACCTTCTTTGTACCTAAGTTTTTATTTCCAGCTTTTGTGATTTGCCCTTTTTTAGAAATGTCCATTCCTCTTCAACTGTACTGCCTCCTGAGCTATTCCTTATTGCTGTATCTATAGCCTTAGAGATCTTCAACCGTATCTCGTCATTCCTTAGCACTCCGTATCCCACTTCTCTGCATATTGATTTTTCCTGACTAATGTCTTTAACTTCAGCCTACTGTTCATCACTACTATATTGTGATCTGAGTCTATATCTGCTCCTGGGTACGCCTTACAATCCAGTATCTGATTTCGGAACCTCTGTCTTAC
This sequence comes from Schistocerca americana, assembly GCF_021461395.2. NCBI lineage: Eukaryota > Metazoa > Arthropoda > Insecta > Orthoptera > Acrididae > Schistocerca > Schistocerca americana. The sequence goes on from NC_060121.1 coordinate 454,500,201, forward strand.
CATGATGTAATCCAACTGGAATCATTCCGTATCACCCGGCTTTTTCCACGTATACCTCCTCCTCCTGTGATTCTTGAACAGGGTATTCGCTATTACCAGGTGAAACCTGTTACAGAACTCAGTTAGTCTTTCTACTCCCTCATTCCTTTTCCCAAGCCTACATTTTCCTGTAACCCTTTCTTCTACTCCTTCCCCTACAACTGCACTCCAGTCTCCCATGACTATTAGACTTTCATATCCCTTTACATACTGTATTAAGCTTTCAGTGTCCCCATACTCTTTCTCTATCTCTTCTTCTTCAGCTTGCGACGTCGGCATGTATATCTGAAGTATAGTTGTCGGTGTTGGTTTGTTGTCGATTCTGATAAGACTAACCCTAATACTGAACTGCCTGCCCTACCTGCCTATTCATAAAGAATCCTACTCCCGTTATACCACTTTCTGCTGCTGTTCATATTACCCTATACTCATCTGACCAGAAATCCTAGTCTTCTTTCCATTTCACTTCACTGACCCCAACTATATCTACACTGAGCGTTTGTATTTCCATTTTCTGATTTTGTATTTTCTCTACCACATTCAAGCAACTGACCTTCCACGCCCCGACTCGTAGAACGTTATCCTTTTATTGATTATTCAGTCTTTCCCAAGGGTCACCTCCACCTTGGCAGTTCTCTGCCAGAGATCGGAATGGGGGACTATTCTGGAATCTTTTGCCAGTGAAGAGATCATCATGGCTCTTTTTCAGTTACAGGCCACATGTCGTGTGGATACATGCTATGTGTCTTTAATGCAGTGGTTTCCAGTGCCTTCGGCATCCTCATGCCGCTGATCATTGCTGATTCTTCCGCCTTTAGAGGTAGTTTCCAACACTGAGGGGAAGAGGGTGCCCTGAACCTCTATCTGTTTCTCCGCCCTCTTTGATAAGGCCATTGGCAGAATGAGGATGGCTTCTTACGCCGGAAGTCTTCGGCCGCCAATGCTGATTATTAATCAAAATTTAGCGGTTGCGGATTTCCAACCCGGGACCGAGGACTTTTTGATTATGAATCAAAGACGCTACCCCTAGACATAGGGGGGTAGGTACTTTCAATAATCATTGACAAAATAGCCATTGCTTTTAATGCGTTGTTTCAGTGGTACCACAGTTTTCGGTTTTCCAGTATACCTTTTAAGCAGAAATGTGATGGAGCACCATCGACGACCACAAGATTTGAAATAATTCCATCTCGTCAATGCTACCATATTATTCCTCTAACAATCAATGCTTGACGAAGTACATAAGTTACAGTCGGAAGGAGGATCACATGAAATGTTAGTGCAGAAGGATTTTCGATTAGAACTAGTAGATCTGTCTGCAGTCGAAGAGTTCATGTAGTCTGTCAGTCTATTACAGTAGATAACTCTGTATTCTAAGAGAATGAAATGCTTCTTTACAGATTTAATTGCACTTTGACAATACGTTTCGTTTCAAAAGCTGTAATTGTGAACCAGAAGTTGGATGTAAACTAAAGATGGCGAGAAATAATGTAATAAATAAAGAAACCATTAAGAAAGATATCCTCTCAGTATTTGTTGAAAGTTAAAACCATGATTTTCCCTGGGGCTGTAAGCTTTTTATCATTATAAAAGAAGATATTGACATCCGCTACAGGTTTTTTTTCGGATTTTAAGTCACTGTCAAATGGTAGGGGTGAGTCGTATCGTACTGGCCAGCTCATAGTACACGCCACTACTGTGGTTTTCCTTTCCGCTTCCACATAGCAGAAGTGTACAGTAAGCAGAACAAAGTTTGTGTGTCCATGTGCACTGCACCTAGGACATCATCTTGCCCTCTTCAGTGCTTTGTCTGCTCTGAGTGTTTGATGGTGGTTGCTAGAGTTCTTAACGCACGTAAGATATTTTGGGGCCTGTGATACCACATATAAGGTACGTGATTAATTTCGTTGCTATATTTCCATTACCTAAATTTACATCTATATCTGTATGGATACTCTGCAAAACACACTGAAGTGCCTGGCACAGGTTGATCGAACCACCTTCACAATAATTCTCTGTCATTATTCCATTCTAGAACAGCGCGCGGAGAAAACGAACACCTGTATCTTTCCGTGCGAGCTCTCATTTCCCATATTTTATAATGATGATCGTTTCTCCCTATATAGGTCGGCGTCAAAAAAATATTTTAGCGCTTGGAGGAGAAAGTTGGTGTTTCAAAATTTCGTTAGAAGATCCCGTTTTAATGATGTCCGCCTGTATCATGTCCGTGTCACTCTCTCCCCTACTTCTCGATAATACAGAGCGTGCTGCCCTTCTTTGAACTTTCTCGATGTACTCCGTTATTACTGTCTGGCAAGGATCCCACACCGGGCAGCGGTACTCCAAAAGAGGACGGACAAGCGTAACGTGGCAGTTTCTTTAATAGTTCTGTTGCATCTTCTAAGTATTCTCCTTCCTCACAACATTTTCTAGGTGTTCTTTCAATTTTAGTTATTCGTAATTGTAATTCCTAGGCATTTAGTTGAATTTAGATTTGATTGATTTAACGCGTAATCGAAGTTTTAAAGATTTGTTTAAGCACTCATGTGGATGACCTCAAACTTTTCATTGTTTAGGATCAATTGCAAATTTTCGTACCATACAGGTATCTTTTCTAAGTCACTTTGCAATTTGTTTTGATCTGATGACTTTACAAGGCGGTAAACTACAGAGTCATCTGCAAACAATCTGCTCACATTGTCTCCAACATCTTTTGTATAGATGAGGAATAGTAAAGGGCCTACAAAACTACCTATGTATGTTAGGTATGGAATGACATTTAACAAACGTTTCATGATAATTTCTATAGAAGAACCTACAACACTGGTAGATCCTACAACGTGTTTGTAGCGCAGTACCGGCTACCTGATTGTATTTCAGTGTCGACCAGATGTAATTTCAATTTCTAAATTATACTTTCTTCTTCTTACGTCTTTCCAGACAGAAATAGCATAGTGCTGATATAGGACCCTACTTCGGAACTCACATCAAATAACTTTTCTGATCCTCAAAGTTCAGTAACGTTTTGCAGTCCTGGACCTTCATCAGCTCTAAATTCACTCATCTCTTCTGAGCTACACCAGCTCTAAATTCAGCCACCCTTTCTGCACCTGGACCTTCATCATCTCTCACCGTGGCCAATCTGCCTCCATCTAAAGAGCCCACCAGTGTTTATCAGTCTGTGTCTTCCACTTCTGGTCAACAGCCAGTAGTGAAAACTTCCGTCTTCTGGAATCTCCAAACATTTCTAGACCGAAAACATCTCTCCGTCCTCTAAGGCCTCTGTAAAGCAATGAGCTAAACATTGGTGAACTGACCTAAAAGAGCAACAATAATTTCCCATGCTTATGTGTTGTATTATTATTTAATATGTGTCAGTGCAGGGTATAATTAAAAAACGGTATTACCACAGAAAATACAATGAGGTATACTGAAAGCCCCTCCCTACAATCATTGTAATGATGGCTCTTTTGTTTTCAAGGTAATTAAGTGCTGAGAATAAAAAATAAAAATCATTGCACTGTGCTATTCATAGAACATGTCTTGGAGAATAGTATATTAACAACTCGATTAACCACCACAGATACAAAGTGAAGTCAAAAAACTTAATCCGGCCCATACTGGTCGACTCTCCCCTACTTTCATGCATATGCGTTCATTAACGGCCCCACCGAGCGAGGTGGCGCAGTGGTTAGCACACTGGACTCGCATTCGGGAGGACGACGGTTCAATCCCGGGTCCGGCCATCCTGATTTAGGTTTTCCGTGATTTCCCTAAATCGTTTCAGGCAAATGCCGGGATGGTTCCTTTGAAAGGGCACGGCCGATTTCCTACCCAATCCTTCCCTAACCCGAGCTTGCGCTCCGTCTCTAATGACCTCGTTGTCGACGGGACGTTAAACACTAACCACCACCACCACATTAACGGCCCTCTGTAGCACAATGCTTAAAAAGTGAGTCGAGAAGTAATGTCTACTTTGACACTATGTAACGTTACCAACAATATGTATTATACAGAAGTTGAAAAATGAAATAAATAAGACAGATCACGTTGCGTGACAGCACTCGTGGTTTGCATCAACGCGAGTAGCATTGTTCCGAAACTTCTTGGCAGGTGGAAACCGTGAACTGGGTCGGGCACGTGCGTTACCTTCCGCTTACAATATCTTTTACTGACTGAGCTATCCAGACACGAATCACGATCAGCCTTTACAGCTCTACCTCCACCTGTACCTCACTCCCATCTTCGGAACTTGACAGAACTTGTCCTGCGAAACTTGCGGGCTTAGAACTCGTGGCAGAAAGAGAAACGCGAAGAAATGCTTCAGCGTCTGCCTTTGGGATAGTTTACAGAAAGAATTTTTCTCTTCAGAGCGGAGGTTAAGTACGCCTGAAACATCCTGGCAAGTCCAAACTCTGTCTGACTGGCACTCGAACCCTTAACTACGCCTCACATCAGCTGGTAAGAGCATTCTCGGCGACATGCAAGCTTCGTGGTTGAAGGCATAGTCGAGTGTATAGTTTTAATCTGTTTGTTTGTCGACTTGTCTATAAAACGAAGGGCGTTCAATAAGTAATGCAACGCCTTTTTTTCTGAAAGCAGGATGGTTTTATTCAGGATTCCAATACATTATATTATTCCCCACTCATTTGGACAAAAAACCCTATTTTCCCACATCCGTTCACTGCGAATGCCTTATATCACCTTACTGGCAGAGCCTGTATGCCTGCTGATCGACGGCGGAGCTAACATCTTGCTCCATCAGTAATCTGCCCATCATCCACGTACTGTTTCCCATGGAGTGCGTCCTTCGTTGGGACAAACAGAAGGATGTTGCAAGGTGCGAGATCCTGGCTTTAGGGTGGGTGAGGAAAACCAGCCCTTTGTTCTTTTGTGAGCTCCTCTCTTGTGCGTAGACTTGTTTGGGGCCTTGCGTTATCATGGAGAAGGAGACGTTCGTTTGCATGTTTTGTGGCGAGGAACATGTTGAAGTCACTTCTTCAATCTCCGGAGGGTAGCACAATGCACGTCAGATTTGATCATTTCATCATGAGGGAGGACATCAAACAGAATAATCCCTTCAGAATTCCCGAAGTCTGTCGCCATGATTTTAGCGGCTGAGGGTGCGTCTGTCTTTTTCCCTTCGAAAGAGAGGTGGTGTGGCGTCACTCCATGGATCGCCATTTAGTTTCCAGTTTAAAGTGATGAACGCGTGTTTCACCGCCTTGACAATGTTCGACAAAAAATTGTCACCGTCAGCCTCGTAACGCGAAAGCAATTCGGCACAGATTGTCCTTCAATGGCCTTCATGGTCTTAGACGGCGAGGAACTCAGCGGCCACACACCTTTGAGTACCTCAGCTGGTGGGCGAGTGTGTCAGTGCTACCAACGGAGACGTCCAGTTGAGCAGCGAGGTGTTTGTAATCCATTGATCACCTCGAATGAGAGTGTCCGCATGTTGCAATATTTTTGGAGTCACAGCGGTGTGCGGCTGGGCGGCAGGCGGGAGGACGATCAGATTTGCACGACTTTGTTGCGATGGTGACACGCCTCCCCCAACGACTCACCGTGCTTTTGTTCACTGTCAGGTCTTCGTGGATATTCTGCAAGCACATACGAATATTTGCGATGCTCTGGTTTTCCGCCAAAGGAAACTCAATGACAGTTCTCTGTTTGAAACGCACCTTCTTTGCATATGCCATTTTAAACGCTACGTATATCGCCGCACCTATCGGAACTGCATTAAAGTAGAGGGACTGAAACGGGAATATTTCACGCTTTCTCACAACAAATACCGCATTTTTTTCAACCGAAATTGAGCGAGAAACAAAAGTTGGATTACTTGCTGAACACTAAATACGGTTGATAGTGTCACGGAATGTTTATTAATGATGCATAAGTATGCTGAAACGAAAAAGCGATCGGTAGAAAATTGTTGTTGTCTTGCATCGGTGTGCAAGTACAAATTCACTTGACTAGCATCGGTATACGAGTAACACATAACTTGAAAGTTGCACCGGCCGCTGTGGCCGAGCGGTCCTGGGCACTTCAGTCCGAAACCGCGCTGCTGCTACGGTCGCAGGTTCGAATCATGCCTCGGGCTTGGATGTGTGTGATGTCCTTAGGTTAGTTAGGTTTAAGTAGTTGTAAGTCTAGGGGACTGATGACCTCAGATGTTAAGTCCCATACTGCTTAGAACCATCTGAACCATTTTTTGAAAGTTGCTTAAAATGCGAAACAGGCCTACTGTGAACTTTAATAAGTGATTGCCTTTGACAAAAAGGTTGACACCTCGATGGAACCATGGTTTTAATGTTAACCAAATTCTTACGGGCTGTGTGGTGGAGCAAAAAGAAAATGCCAGACAGTATTATTCAGAAAAGGAATATTTGCATTGTGAACGTCGTTATTTAAATGTAAATCAGTTACCACTGCAGTCGGTGGGGTATGTCCCGTTGTCTCATTGTCTTATTACGTATGTTTTACTTACGTCGAGCAATTTGAAGGCAACAGGTCAAAAGAAACAACTACCACCCACAAGCGAGCAAACCCAGTTGCTTCCCCAGAAATGGCCTTGGACTGTAACCTCAACTTTCGTTGTGACCTTTGTACACGAGTGGGGAAAGCAACGAGATCCGAATTGTTGTGAAACCGCGTTGTGTTAAAATCGAGATTCCACACAAACACATGCAGAACAACGAAAGAATTGTGCTGCAACAAGTGCGCTTTTTTCACTAAGTGACGGTACTAAAGACATTTTATCATATTCATAAATTAACCATTCGCTGATCATAGATTGCGTGCGTTACGGATAGAAGAGAGTGTTGTACTATGGTACATTTTTCAAACTTTCGGCTCTGGCCCTTGATAGAAGTTTAATATACACTGCTGGCCACCGTAAATGCAACACCCTGAAGGAAGCATCCGAATCAAGTGAAATTTACACCATGAGTTTGCAGCGATGAGATATGCAACTGATTAGAATTTCAGCGCAGACGCACATCACGCACGCCTGTGGCGCCACCTCATAGCGTCATTTAAGGCTTGGCGATTTCGACGAGTGTACGTTCGGCACGTGTGTTTACCTTGTGCTTGTTTTACAAGACGATCAGTTATGCCTCGTAGACAACAGCGAACATCTTTTGACAGAGGAAGGATAGTGGCTTACCGAGATTGTGGATTATCACACAGAGAAATCGCTAGTCGTGTTGGATGAAACCAAACAACTGTAATGCGGATATGTGACCGTTGGATGCAGGAGGGTACGACGGACCGACGTGGTCGATCGCATTCACCTCGGTGCACCACTGCACGTGCTGATAGGCAAATTGTGCGCATGGCAGTGACGGATCGCTCAGTGACATCCCGAACCATAGCACAGCACATTGCGTCTGTAACGCATCATCCAGTGTCTGCGCGTACCATTCGACGCCGTTTACAGCAGAGTGGTCTGTCCGCAAGACGTCCATTGCTTCGTCTACCACTGACGCAGAACCACAGACGTCTCCGTCGCCAATGGTGTGATGACAGACGGATATGGACGGCAGAATGGAATGACGTTGTCTTTACTGACGAGGCACGCTTCTGTCTGCAGCACCACGATGGTCGGATTCGAGTGTGGAGACACCGTGGAGAGAGGATGCTGAACAGCTGCATTATGCACCGCCACACTGGTCTTGCACCGGGTATTATGGTATGGGGCGGTATTGGATATTACTCCCGCACGCCTCTAGTACGCATTGCCGGTACTTTAAATTGCCGGCGCTACATATCCGAGGTGCTGGAGCCAGTTGTCCTTCCTTACCTTCAGGGCTCGGCCACAGCCATATTTCAACAGGATAATGCGCGACCACACGTGGCACGCATTGCTTCCCTGGCCGGCTCGCTCTCCGGATCTTTCGCCGATAGAAAACATGTGGTCCATGGTTGCTCAACGAGTGACCCAGATTACATCCCCAGCTGCCACACCAGATGATCTTTGGCAACGTGTGGAAGCTGCTTGGGCTGCTGTACCCCAGGAGCACATCCAACGTCTCTTTGACTCAATGCCGAGACGTGTGGCAGCGGTGATCTCCAACAATGGCGGGAACTCTGGCTACTGATTCTGGCAGGAACCACATGTCACAGACGTCTGTAATCATTTGATACTTGGTCAACATGTTATCTACAAAATAAATTTTGTTGTGCTACCTCTTGTCTTTCTTGGTGTTGCATTTACGGTGGCCAACAGTGTAAGTTCCTACTATATTTTGAAACGATGGCATTCAGTCTTTTAGAGCTGCATTCTTTTATTGAAATTACAAAAATCTCTCCGGAAAATTTGGATTTTTTCAAACGTGGAAACATGTTCCATGTACAATATTATCTTATATGTAGGAACAAATATTTTACTGTAATTTCAAATTGTTGCAATCGAGGAAATCTTGTCAGTATCGTATTTAACCGTCTATCTGTTACATTATTACTCTGCTACACACCAATAATCGGTAAGTGAAATCAAATTGCCGGCCGGAGTGGCCGTGCGGTTCTAGACGCTACAGTCTGGAGCCGCGGGACCGCTACGGTCGCAGGTTCGAATCCTGCCTCGGGCATGGATGTGTGTGATGTCCTTAGGTTAGTTAGGTTTAAGTAGTTCTAAGTTCTAAGTGACTGATGACCTCAGAAGTTGAGTCCCATAGTGCTCAGAGCCATTTGAACCATTTTGAAATCAAATTAAGTAATAGTGTTATCAAAAACCAGTTAAAAGTAAAATATATTTTGAAACAGAATCTATTGTAAACCAACACAAATTTTCATTTTCAACATAGGGAAAATCGTTTAGTAAAAAGTTTTGCAAGTATCACATGTTCGATGGAAAAAATATTTTCTGTTTGAAGCTACAAGATGGCTAACGGCCGACGAAATACGGCTTTACTGTCCATATTGTTGTTGTTGTGGCCTTCAGTCCGAGCACTGTTTGATGTAGCTGTCCATGGTACTCTACTCTATGCAAGCCTTTTCATCTCCGAATAACTACTACAACACACATCATTGTGTACTGCTTACTGCATTCATCTCTTGGTCTCTCTCTACAATTTTTACCCCCCACATTTCCTTCCAATACTAAATTTGTGATCCCTTGATGTCCCAGAAAGTGTCCTATCAATAGATCCCTTTTTATAATCGGATTATGCCACACATTTTCTCCCCAGTTCTGTTCAGCACTTCGTCATTACCAGAATGAGATTTTCACTCCGCAGCGGAGTGTGCGCTGATATGAAACTTCCTGACACATTAAAACAGTGTGCCGGGCCGGGACTCGTACTCGGGACCTTTGCCTTTCACGGGCAAGTGTTCTACCATCTTTTTTTTCATTTTGTTCATGGTTGATCGTTGTGTTTGGTCGTTGCGGACGTCACATGACATCCGTTCATGTTCGTAGTTGATCCTTTCATTCAGTTATTTTTATTACAGCTCTCTGACCGAACACGCTGAGCTACCGTGCTGGCACCATCTTAGTTACCCAGACACGACTCACGCCCCGCCCGCGAAAGGCAAAGGTCCCGAGTTCGAGTCTCGGCCCGGCACACCGTTTTAATCTGACAGGAAGTTTCACCTCGTCGTTAGTTGCATGATGTATCCACTCAATCTTCAACCGCATGTCCATACGTTACATAAATCTAAAAATGTGTAGCAGTTTACTCACCATAAAATTATGTATCTGAAGGATTAACAGTACATTCCAAATATTTTAAATATTTAATACAGTACTGAACGTACAGAACGCGAAATATTTACAAATGGTGCACAAAACACAGCGTCATGTCTAACAACAACAGTCGAAAACGGCGGAAACTGCTTATGTCAGTCTGTAGTGCGCATTCCTTTATGTGATTCTAAAATCAGTCACTAGACTGAAGTGCCTACCAAAAAACATCTTTTATTCCTAGGCACACTATCCTCTAAATACAACAATCCCTGCAACCGGTGCATACTTCATTCTGCAGAATTGTTATCGTCGCTTTCGTTTGTCAGCAATGTATGTAGAAGTTAATAAGCGTAACTTCGATTCAGGGGCACCTGTCTATTGCACACTGATGAGCTGATGAGCTAAAACATTTTGACTACTGCTCACCGCGAGGTCGAATGTCTCCTGCTAGTGTTGCGGGAACGTGACGCAGTACGCAAAGAATATAAACGGAAGAGGGACGAATGGGCTGTCACTATAGCGGAGACACGGGCCGCAAATGCTGAAATCAACGGATGTAAGCGGTTTTGACAAAGGGCACATTGTTGTGGCGCTGCGCCAGGAAACGAGAATCTCTGAAACGGCGAAGCAGATCGGTTGTTTGCATAGTGCTGTTGTGAGCACCTGTGGAAAGTGATTGAAGGATGGTGGAATAACGCGTAGGCTGTACGGTACTCGGCGTCCACGTCTCACCATAAAAAGTGGAGGTCGGAGGATTCCCCGCTGTGAAACCCAGGATAGGCAGTAATCTGTGGCAGACATGACGACAGAGTACAATGATGGTGCAGGCGCTAATATTTCGGAGCACACCATTCAAAGGCTATTGCTGAACTGGAGTTCCACATCACACAACCCCTACGTGTTCCTGTGTTGACTCAAAGACACCGTCAGTTATGACTGCAGTGGGCACAGTATCACTGAGTTTTCACCGTGGGTCAGCAGCGCGTGATAGCCGCGTGGGCTAGGACACCTTTTCACGGTTCACCCCCCCCTTCCCCACCTACCCACCCCCATCGGAGGTATGAGTCCTCCCCCGGATATGGGTGGGTGGGTGTTGTCCATACCATAAGTTAGTTTAAGTTAGATTAAATAGGGTGTAAGCCTACGGACCGATGACCTTAGCAGTTTGGTCCCACAGGAAATTAGCACAAATTTCCAATTTTGTTTCACCGTAGATCAATAGGAAAGTGTCACCTAACGAATGAATCGCATTCCTTGTTACACCAGGTCGATGGTTAGGTCCGTACACGCCGTCATCCAGGGAAATGGCTGCTTTAAACTTGCAGCACGCTACAGATTCAGGCCGGTGAGCTGTGGGGTACACTGAGTTGGGCTTCTATGCGATATGTGGTAGTATTCGAAGACACCATGACAAAAGTGAAATACGTGAGTATATGTTGCCGATCACCGGCATCCCTTCATGACTGAAGTATTCTCTGATGGTGATGGCACCTTTCAGCAGGATAACTCTCGGCGGCACAAGGTCAGAAACGTGCAGCAGTGGTTTGAGGAACATGATAGTTAACTCAAACTGATGTCTTATCCAGCAAATGCCCCTGATCTGTACCCACTGGAACAGATATCGGGCACCAGTTGCATGCCCACAAATCACCGTCACATAATTGCAGGAATTTAATGACCTATGAGTAGACAACTGGTACCACAAACTTTTGGAAACTAATCAAGACTTGTAGAATACATGCCAAGCATAAGCGCTGCTGTACTGTGTTTGAAAATTGGACTGTATTGATAATCCGTCTTATGCAAACAAAATTCGTTTATTTTTCATATTTATGCAGATATGTTTCAACACCTATGTGTCACCTGTCGGTCAGTTTTTTTATTTCTTAAAATTACATCGCTAGAACTGCATTATTATACATCTGTTCTTGTGCTCTTTTTCTTCGTTTTTTGACAGCATGTCATCTACAAAATTTTCCGTCCTGCTCCGTGTCTCTGGTTGGTGTTTCGATCAACTGCTGTTCAGTGCACTGTTTCCACACAATTTTTCACAATTTTTTTCGCTCACTAGATCGCCTCGCATGCACTTTCACAAACTTGATCCGAGCAGATTGAGAAGTATTTCCTCAGATCACGTTTCGCCATATTTTGTGAAATTGCATGGGAGGCGAACTAATGAGTGAAAAAAATTGTGAAAAATTGTGTGGAAACAGTGCACTGAACAGCAGTTGATCGAGACACCAACCAGAGACACGAAACAGGACGGAAAATTTTGCAGATGACATGCTGTCAAAAATACAACGAAAAAGAGCACAAAAAACTGGTGTATAATAATGCAGTTCATCTAGCGATGTAATTTTAAGAAATAAAAAATTTAGCCCACAGAAGATGACACATAGGTGTCGAAACAAGTGTGAGTAAATATAAAAAAATGAACTAACTGTGTTTGGATAAGGCGGACATTCAAAACAACACAGTTATTACATTGCAAACACGGAAGCACATCAAGAGCTTCAAATATAAGTAAAATGATTATGTGGTTGAAAAGTAGACCAACACGCTGTTAAAAGTTGGTCATAATGTTTTGATTTATCGGTATATATATATATATATATATATATATATATATATATATATATATATATATATATATATATTGTGTTGTTACTACTGCAATTTCCGATAACAATTGTAGCAGTTATTATATCGATGCAGCTCACACTGCACATCGGGTAAAAGACTGAATTTCTGTTATGGTGGAAATCAGTGTATAAAACATGCTATGCTGCTATCATATGACTCATGGTGCAAAATATTCAAGAATTGAGCTCATTTCTAGGACAGGGATGATAGAAAAGACAGTTCACTTATGAAATAAACAAAACTGTATGATCTGAAGTTAGATCGCTGTGACAAGTGAAATTATTACTTCAGAAACGTTTCGTTGCTTTAATGAAAAATATTTCTTTGAAACGGGCTAGATGTATTCGGTAAAATTTTGGCAGTGTTTTCATTCATCATGAAAAATGATGTTTGAAAGTTTTGTGAAACTCGAATTGTCTACCATCTCAAACTCAGATGATACACCCAGAAAAGCTAAGTACTCCGTATGTGACGTAGCGCCGCCATAGGGTAGTACAGTTATCGACAAAGCACACGGCACTGCAGTAGGGATCGGAAAAACGTCTTCGTCATAATCATGAAAAGTATTTCAAATTCATGTGACTTTGTAGTTTCAAATTCATTATGCTAAACGGAAAAAAATTCAAGTTTAGTTATGTTCACGATGAACTAGAAAAAAGTGTGTCATTAAATTTAGAAATAAATAACAAAATAATACATACTATTTTGCTAAACCTCTCACTGCTCTCCCAGTTTCGCGTCTCACTTCCCCTTCTCTTTACTTTCCTCCCTCCAACGCTTCCTGGCTACTCCTCTACTTTCTTATCCCTCGTCTCTCTTTCTTACAAACACACATACACAAACATACACACACACACACACACACACACACAAAAGCGCGCGCAAACACGCACACACGTGCACGCAACATGACCTATGTCGTCTTTCATCGTACGACAAACATCTCTAGGCATTGAAATCAGCAAACTATTCGACTCCAGAGATGTACTTATTGTCACTATAGGCACTATTTAATCTATTCGATGAAACGAGACAGACGTCAAGTCAACACGACTTTTCACATGAAACAGAATGGATGAATGATATTGTTCCACCTCTTACAACTCATGAAGAAATGCATGCGAAGAAGTACGAGCAAATAACATTTGCTTTTCAGGTGATGTTAAGTAGCTACACGCGTATACCGAAGTATTTTATATCAAGACGAGGACACCGAGAATATGAAAGCAAGCACGTAACTGGCCGTCTTATGCAATAACTACATATGATAAAAAATCTATAGAAAGAGAAATACTCTGAAATACTGGACAAGGAAATGAAAAAAAATCTATGTATTACAACAGTGAATTGCAATAACTTTGTTTTGAAGATATGTTTTTGAGAACGACATTTAGTAGTTTTACGCGAACCGATTAAAAAAAAAAAATACTGAGGACAACGATGAAAAGACATGAGTAGATCTGCTAGCTCGTATAGTAGTACGGTTGGCTGGTTGTGGGGAAGGGACCAAACAGCGAGGTCATCGGTCCCATCGGATTAGGGAATAATGGGGAAGGAAGTCGGCCGTGCCTTTTCAAAGGAACCATCCCGGCATTTGCCTGAAGCGATTTAGGGAAATCACGGAAAACTTAAATCAGGGTGGCCAGACGCAGGTTTGAACCGTCGTCCTCCAGAATGCGAGTCCAGTGTGCTAACCACCGCGCCACCTCGCTCGGTGTATAGCAGTACGAAAGTAGTCTTCGCACTGGAGGCTACAACAAAAACATACCTACAAAAGAGTAAAATAAAATAAATACATCTCCATTTACGGACCGTATGATGGACGTTTTATGACATATAGCGGCCCCTGAGAAAGCGGAAAACCATGACTTTTCTAGTGTAGCATCTTATTACCTGAAATAACTCAAGAGTGAGTCACATTTTTAAAATGGAATTAGAAATGCTGTGCCGAAGTGAAAGTATATAACGGGAAATTTATTAAATGATTACATGTCCTGACAGTTTCTTTAAATAATCCTGAGTGTCAATCATTTGTCTGTAAAAGTTAGAAACGAGAGATAATCTGTACAGGGATCTTTGCGCAGCTCCGTAGTGTATAAAACATAAACACGGCAAGTAAACCGATAAAGTTCAATCTAAAGATGTCATCGTGAGTCCTTACAGCAAGATCCAGATTATAACCAGAATCGATCTCAAGCAACAGGGCACATAAAACTTCTCAAGAAGAACTTAATGATTTAACCCTAGGACGTCCAAGCCATTTTTTCTAACTTGGATGCCTAAGTGTGTGTGTGTGTGGGGGGTGGGGGGGTTTGGCGAACCCACAGGTATTAAAGAAGTTTACTGACGAAAAATTACAACTTTCAAAATGGTTTATGTATTTTAACTAAGGCATCGGTTTATAAATGTTGTTAATTGTTATAAATATTGGATTGAGTGAATAAAAAATTGACGTATTACAATACAAAATACAGATGTGTTCATATACAATAGACTACTCTGAGTCCTCAACTGAAAGGCAAGAGACACACTTCACAATTTTTTCTGAAAGTGTGTTACACACATGTTTATGACACTGTTTACAATACTGTTTTGGTTTACTTAGATTGTTGTACTTCTGCTTCTTCGGTTTAGCTTCTCTTACACAAATATGGCACCAACCGTTTCCTACAGGAGGCTGACGTGCTTCTGTTGTCACTTCTTTGATTTTCTTTTGTAGAATAGTCTCCATTGATTGAACAATTTGGTTAGATAAGCCTCTTGCATCGGCACTTCTTTCTTCTACCTGCAATTTCACTAGTTCCAGCGCCCTCTAAACAAGCTGAGCATCTCATCAGTTGTGAGGTACCCCCTGGTTTATACAGTAGTGAAAACCTATCATTCACTTTGTTGAAAATATCACGAATTGCTGTGAACTTGTCTGCTTCATTCTTAGCTGGCGGGTGCTTTTGTCATCAAATCTTATGATTGCAATAAGTTCCTTGAAACGTTCTCTTGCCATAATACCCTTGTAAACTGGCCAACCCATTAGGTCTGACAAAAGATCGTGTACACTGACAGAATTGTCCTTATTTACCCCCATAAGTATCGGAAATCCTATAAAGGCGTACAATTCTTTCTCATTAGTCAAAGTAACATCTCGCCTAACTGCCTCTACATTTGAATGTTTTACTATAACATCCATGACGTCAGGCGTAAGAAGTAACTTCAATGCTTCTCCATGTGAATGGAAAACACCAGCTGGAGTTACTCCTGCCTGCTCTCTTATTATATTAGAAACAAACCTCAAAGGAATTCTAGGCTTTATGGTTACGTACCTTCTACCAGACTTGGCCACAATAACATCCTGATGGTCACTGCCTGAAGCTGCGCTATCTTCATCTTCTCTAACATCCACATCACTTTCCAGATCTGAATCCTACTCCATAACACCATCCTCATATTCACTTTCATTCCCAGAGTCAGAATCTTCATCTAAAATTTCATTCAGGACTCTTTCTAAAGACGAGTCACGTGTTCTTTTAGTCACTTCTAAGTCTGGGTGTGAACAGTAGGGAACTGCACTAACTCACTGCAAGTTTACAAGATAAATAACAGCTGACTGACATCAACAATCACTTCCTCTGAAAGTAAACCGATTGTTGTGAATATCAAGAATACCAACCAACAAGAAACGAACTTGTACTTTTGTAGAGATGAGAAACATGAAATACTACTAAGGAAAATTTTCTATAGCATGGAAGACTAAGGGGGGGGGGGGTGTTTGTTGGACCATAATAAGTTTATTTATTTTTTTCTTTCAAAGCAGGATTTTCTATAAAATATATTGACACTAATGTTTCATAAAATAGCCAACAAACAATAACTCAAAGGGAATATATAGTATGAAAGTTACTTGGGCAAGCCGGCCGAAGTGGCCGTGCGGTTAAAGGCGCTGCAGTCTGGAACCGCACGACCGCTACGGCCGCAGGTTCGAATCCTGCCTCGGGCATGGATGTTTGTGATGTCCTTAGGTTAGTTAGGTTTAACTAGTTCTAAGTTCTAGGGGACTAATGACCTCAGCAGTTGAGTCCCATAGTGCTCAGAGCCATTTGAACCATTTTTTACTTGGGCAATATCAGGGGACATAAAAAAATGGTGGGTTCAACGAATCCCCCCCCCCCTTTAGGCGTCCTAAGGTTAATTCATAATCTGGAGTTATCAAAAAGGAAGGTAGAGCGCTTTGGCTCCAGGATTCAGCAGCGTACTCTTCTGGGAAAATATGTGAAACTATCGGCACGTATACAGCGAAAAATAGACAACGTCATCTTTGAAATGGAAAACAATCTAGTAGCTTATAGTGATGTGAATGATCTGATGGCATCTTTAAGAATGGAGGACTGGAGAATTTTCGTTGACTTCTCTAAGTTAAGCTTTCATGCTGTTTAGCTTCACAACAGAAACCCACAGCCGTCTGTTCCAGGTAGAACACGGTGTACATATGCAGGAGAGCTATGAAAGTGTAAAATTACGTCTTGAAAAATTAAATTATGAAGTCCATCAATGGCAGAAATGTGCCTATCTGGAGTCTATTGCTAACATACTTGAAATGCAGTTAGGATAAACCAAGTGTTGCTGCTTCTTTTGCGAGTGAACAGTCGTCACAGGAGATCAAACTACACACGAAAAATATGGCCTGAAAGGAAAATAATGGATCCTTGAATAAAGAGAATTAAGTACACTCTCTTAGTGTTTCGTGATAAAGTCTTATTGCCACCTTCACTCATTAAGTTTTGACTTATGCAGAGTTTAGTGAAATTGATGAATTGGGAAGGAAAAGCTTCAATATCTAGAAGCAAAAGTTACCACATCCCAGCGATGCTAAGATCAAAGAGGGAATCTTCGTTGGACCACAGATTTGAGAACTGTTTAAGAATGAAACATTTCGTACGGTTATTGAAGGGAAAGGTAAATCAGTTTGGGAAAACTTCAAATATGTTGTTCACAATTTCTTTGGGAAACAAAGAGCTGAAAATTACAGTCTAGCTGTAAATGAACTTCCGAGGACATACCAAGAGGTAGGCTGTAATATGTTGCTCAAGATCCACTTTTTGGACTCACATGTGGACTTCTTTTCAAGCAATTGTGGCGCTATGAGTGATGAGCATGGAGAGCGTTTCGCTCAAGACATTTCAGCTATGGGAAGAACATATTGGGGCAAGTGGATGTCATCTATTCTTAAAGACTGTTGTTGGTATGCCAAAAGAGTTGCCCCAAAAGTAGATTACAAATGAAAAAAAAAACCCTGAGGATTCCGTGCAAACTTAATTATAAATATATTATAGTGTATCCATCCTGGGAATCCAGAATCTCAACGATTTTTATCTGTTTTCGATACTGATACTGGCAATATATCGGTCCGGGAATTCCGAGACGGTATCAAAATCTCTACAGTGGTTCCTTAGACTAGCCTGGACAAATAAAAAGAAGCGAGCAGGGGACTTTAGTTTATATATGTAGATACAGAACATTTAATAAAACATTTTTATTTACTTACTAAAACATGACTATACCTTACATTTTATGCTTGCATGCAGTAAGGTCCGCCCTTTATGCTATTGACACATGGTGATTGCAATGTATGTTTTAATGACAAAAAGATATTTTTATGTGATATATTTACATTTTAACAATTTCGGATATTTTTACTCTTTTGTACAGTGAAATCTTGCTTCTTGCCAAATTTCACGATTCTACGTCAACGGGTAGTACTCAACAGGCATTGAAGAGTGAATTTGTGAGTATCAAAATAAGTGACATAAAGGCTCGAATTTTTGATTGAATTGACCTAAAAGCTTAAATTTTTTACACCGCCAAGTGAGCATAGACCCAAGTAAGTAACATATATTTTAATTTGATACGCCAACCTCTTCACGAGAAAGAGGGGTCTTGACAACCGGGCAGACAGACAGACGGACAAAAAATGACTAAAACATTTGTTCTTGTTATATAATTAAAAATTAACAATTATTGCATTTTTTTTAATTTTTCGGTGAAACCTTCCTTCTTGCCAAATTTCATGACTCTAGATCTATGGGAAGTACCCTACGGGCTTTGACGAATGACATTCGAGTATCAAAATACGTGACATAAATGAACGTATTTTTTGATGCATTGCCGTAGAAGCTTAAAATTTTCACACTGCCAAGGAATCACAGAGATTAATATGTGACATGAATTTGTACTTGATACTTCTGCACGTTCCTCAGAAAAAGGGTTCTAACTAGTCGGGCAGACGGACAGATACATAGACGGACAACAAAGCGATCCTATAAAGGTTCCGTTTTTACAGATTGAGGCACTAAAGCCTAAAAAGAAAACAGAAACGCTTAAGTGAGTATTTAAAGAGACCAAACGGAGAAGGTCCATATATTTCAATCAACCGGGAGCTAACAAAAAAATTTCTGGTGTCTTATTCTTGTTCTTCGACCTCAATTTGGTTGGAATTGACTATTTCGGAAGAGATAGGGACAACTTTAATTTTTTTGGAGACCAGTGTTATCATACTAACTATACTGAAGAAGTGAAGATTCATACAGGCCTACCCTGTATGATCAGTAGACATGTGCATTGTAAACAGGCTTCTGTTCGAGTGGCATCCAGTTACGTGTTTTCTTGCGGTAAATATTAATATGGCGACGTAGCCATTAGCAATAATACACCAACCGAAACTATTTAACTGATGGAGAAGCAATAGCGGAGTTTCCTGTTAATTTAAACATTTTAATTTTAGCTTGAGTAAACACAAATGATTTGTAGTAGTTTAACGATAGTTAATTATTAAAGCAGTTTGCAACAACTTCTTACACTATCTTGCCTAGTTCCAAATTTCTGAAGTTCTATATGGAACTCTGTGAATGAATTAATGAAAACAATATATCTACAAGAGAAATCAAGGCATTGTCTTTGCATTCACCGCCGGAGACATGCATCTGGATGTCCTGACGGGACTTCGAACTCCGTTCCACCAGATTAAGAGCGTCATTTCATTCCGGTCGGTAACACCCGAAGGACGTTTATTGTAACTTCCTATTCTATGAAAGTAGCAGTTAATCTCCTACTAAGTGACAGAACGAAGCATTAATGAGAGAGATATTCTCGGAAAACTACTTCCGAAAATTTCTGTTTTGGTCTGTACGATAATAAACACGCCTTAATTATACACAGGCACTATCAGAATTTTCCATTTAGCTGCGCACCAATCAAACACGCTTTATTTGTGCCAATAGAATACTGTTGTGTTCACTGAGTCGTGCCGTAAGGCTGGAGGTACAGAATGTTGCATGAACGAAGGTCAACTGTCGCGTACGTCACGCAAAGTGGTGTTACACTGACGCTAAACGAGCGAGCATTGTATATAAGGCTCGCTTAACGATTCTCCACTAGTGTGAAAAAACGAAACAGCCTCGCAGCAACATGAGGACTCTTCTGGTAAGTGTCCCAGCGGCGCTTTTGCCCAAGAATGTTTGAGCGTGTTTTAAGAAAATACCTAAATACCATGAGACAGAGTTTATGGTAATTTCGATTAACACATAAAAGGGAAAATACTTATTGTGGAAAGAAGTTTCTGATGCCTAAGACCATTCTAGAAGTCACTGCCGTTTTCGGAAAATCAAACGTGTTCTGAATTTACATTTACGTATAAAACCCGTAGACATTGCACATTATTACCAATTTTTAAGACTTACAGTCCTGTTTCTTTTACGTGCAAGTTCAGGGAAAGACGACTACCATCATGCCCCATTAGACGTCTTAAACTTATTCTAACGAAGTTAAGTTTATAGGACAGCCACAAACCGCCATCGATACTTTTTATAGTGAGCGGTTTCTCTCAGTTTAACCCTGGAATTTACAGTTTAAAGTAGTTGGCCACTACGGAAGACAGAACGAGTATAAGACAAAGCGCCCATAGTAACAAAGATTCTGCTTGCAGCACCTACTTCGAAATGCTGTTTGTGTTGTAAGACATGCAACAAGAACGGAATTTGATACATCCGAATATCGTTCTGAAACGTAAGCGAGATATAGTGAATATCTTTGATGGATTCCTATTTTAGGTTTGTTCCCTTTATTATTTTCTAATTATTCACTGGAGGCAATTCCATCGTTGGAATATTTACGTTTTAAAAATCTTCTACAGGCTGACGAAATAAAACTGGCCTCGAATTTAGGACTGATCCATATCAATGAACAAGAGAAGAACACGTCGCAAAAACCGCTGGAAACTGAAATCGACGCACGAATAAATTGCTGTCACATGTTTGTACATGCCCATTTCACGCATACTCTATCCTGATTACTCCGATGTACCGTTACGTTTGAATGAGTGAGAGGAGAAAATGTATTTAGTGACTATATGAATGTAGCACAAAATGACGATCACAATAAAACAACGCGTGTTCATTGTCGAGTGTTATGTGATGCACAATTCGATGACAACGTGTGTGGAACTGTTTGCGTTATAATTTAAGGCTGGGAGTGTTGTGACAAAACTTTCACCAAAGTCTGCAATGCAAAAATTAGTGGCAAAATGACGCGCAAGGAGCGTTGTAGCTGAAAGAACCGTAATTATTCGAAAAGCGTTCGAACACCAGAAAATATAAAATGATAAAGAATGTAGCAACCAGTCACGGGAACATAATTTATTTATCTTGTTGCAAATCGATTTCGTATGATGTCAGTCATCATCGGTGCTAAAATAAACACAACAGACAGGGCATAAACAACAACTGCTTTAACAAACGAAAAAATTGACAGTAAAACATAGTTACATCAAATTAAAATTCAAAGTCATAACATACCATTTTTCTAACCGATACATGCCATAAGTAGAAGTACTGTCCTTCGCAGATTTCTACCATCAAGTGACGCATGAGCAGAACATTGAAACGCTGTAATGCTATCGCTCAGGCAGAATTGCTACATGTACGTGACAGTGGTAAATCGAGCACAGCAGTGGAGTAATATTAACGGCGGCCATTTCCAGCATCTTCTGTGATTTCCATTAGTAAGGGACGATTCCACGCAAGAAAATATTTTCCGGGCCAATTTTGTTTTGCGCACCCTGAATCTCCCGCTGCTACATGCAAAGAGAATAAAAATTGTGCTCTTATCCAGTCTTCACAGACATAATGGCCTGAACGAAATTACATAAATAAACACATGAAGTGGTCTAACATTTTCTATTTTGTGAGGGATTGAAATACTGCCAAATGGGGCAACAACTGACAGCTGAATTACTGAAATATTTTTTTCTTACTGTCTACTGTAGACTTCTTCACATTGGCAACCGGTTTTCTTCAAGTACTGAACATCCGGTAACATTAAACGAAAATATTGTTAGTAATGTACTATACACATATGACAAAGTGAAAGAGTGTATATGGGGCCAAAGTAGACGAAGAGCAAACAGTCGTTTGTGGATGCCGTGTATAGCGTCTACGACTACTAACGTATACAGAATAAAAAGGGCAGAATTTATAGAGGAGTGGAGGGGTACTTACCATGAACTAATGTGCGCGACGTTTTTCTTGGCTGAGAATGACGTAAACTACGTAGTTCATAAAGACATTTCCTAAAGATACATCTCCACATACACGATGAGATCGGCTCTACAGTGCAGCTAAGATCTTTACTACGGTTGCTGATGAGACCAGAGGAATTAAAACCGCGAGCAGTCTGTTTCCAAAACAAATATTTTATCAGCTACGGACCCGCCAGCAAAATATTCCTTCAAAAATTGATTATGAAAAACGTATGTGAAGTTGTTTAGTACTAAAACGATATCATTAACGAGTGAAAAAAGAGCTACATTCGACTATAACGAAATATTTCATTTATTCACAGATCAGTGTCTTTGAACAGCTGCTACAAGCAGCGTTGCTCTCCTCGTAGAGCTATTGAACTACCGGGTGATCAAAAAGTCAGTATAAATTTGGAAACTGAATAAATCATGGAATAATGTAGATAGAGAGGTACAAATTGACACACATGCTTGGAATGACATGGGGTTTTAGTAGAACCAAAAAAATACAACAGTTAAAAAAATATCCGAGAGATGGCCCTTCATCTGATCAGAATAGCAATAATTAGCATAACAAAGTAAGACAAAGCAAAGATGATGTTCTTTACAGGAAATGCTCAATATGTCCACCATCATTCCTCAACAATAGCTGTAGTCGAGGAATAATGTTGTGAACAGCACTGTAAAGCATGTTCGGAGTTATGGCGAGGCATTGGCATCAGATGTTGTCTTTCAGCATCCTTAGAGATGTCGATCGATCACGATACACTTGCGACTTGAGGTAACCCCAAAGCCAATAATCGCACGGACTGAGGTCTGAGGACCTGGGACGCCAAGCATGACGAAAGTGGCGGCTGAGCACACGATCATCACCAAACGACGCGCGCAAGAGATCTTTCACGCGTCTAGCAATATGGGGTGTTTTTTTTTTTTTAGTTCTAATAAAACCCCATGTCATTCCAAGCATGTGTGTCAATTTTTACCTCTCTATCTACATTATTCCGTGGTTTATTAATTTTTCAAATTTATACTGACTTTTTGATCACCCGGTATGTTATGCCGCAATTTTACGAAAGGTTGGTTCAACAGTTGGGATGTATTTATTTATTATCTTTCACTTCTGTCTGCTACCTGTTGTTTCATTCCTGAGTACAAATCCCTCTCACTCAGGACAAAGCCTACGTTGGTGATACAATAGTCGTGGCACATACGACGAAGTCGTGTTCAGCGATGCGACAGAAACTATCATTCGAAGCGAAATAGTCTGAATAAACACGGGCTCTAAAATTCATACCTTAAGAGCTACGAGGACTGATTCATTTTCAATGTTGTGAAATGAATCTATACTATTGAAGACTCTTTAATTTCCATATTTTGGGAGGAGGTAATATGGACCAAAACAAAGAAAAAATGTCAGTAGGCATGTGCTCTAAAGTGGGTACCTTAAGACCTATGAGCACTTATTTAGTGGAAGATGCGTGTTTCACAGTAACGAAGATGAACAAGTGTTCATAATTCTGAAGGTATACACTTTCGAATCGATGTTTGCCGGATATTTTTTCCTTCTTTTAGTCTGTGCTACACATTGTCAAAATATGGAAAGCAAAGAGCTTGCAGAAGAAGATATTTATTTCACAGTATCGAAGGTGAAGAAGAACTCATAGCTCTTTAGATATAAATGCCATGTTCACTATATTTCTTTTGCTTCGAATTACCATTCCTCTTATATACCTGAATACGACTTCGTCCTTTGGGTCAAGACTATCAAATCACCAATGTATACTTTTGCTATGGGACACGACTTTTTGGATCATCTTGTGTATTCTGGAGTTGAGTGTATGCTTTCATGGAGATGTTTCGTCCTCTACGCAGGTCCTGGCCGCGGTATTGGCAGTCGCTTGTGCACTCCCTCGCCGACCAAATGGTCGTCCGGGAAATGCTGGTATCAACTCCGGGGTCCCTGGAAATGGTGGCTTCGTCTCTGGATTTCCTGTGAATGGAGGACTGAGTCAGGCCTTGCCGGGGTCTGGTTTCGGACAGGGTTACCCAAGCTTCGGCGCTGGATCCCCGGGCAATGGCTTCGGTCAGCAGTACCCTAGCAGCAACGGCCTCGGTCAGCTATTTCCTGGTAACAACGGCTTCGTTCAGCCATTCCCGGGTAACAATGGCTTCGGTCAGCAGCTTCCTGGCAACGGCGGCTTTGGCGGTCGGTTCCCAGGAAACGGCTTCCAAGACATTGGCTTCAACAGACCTCTCCGTAACTCCGGGGAACGAGACGACTCTAACAGTAGCGAGTCAAGAGAAAGGGATTGAAATGCCTGTATGACACCTTGAATTTTCCTGCGATGCATTAAAGAGCTACAATCTGCAATCTTTTATGTTCACTGATACGATACTTGGTAAATATGAACACCTTCCAACCGAGTTAAATTCCCTATCTACAATGGTCAATTTTATATTTCTTCGTACATACAGAACGTTTTTAAAACTTTTATTACTGAAACAAAATTCTATTTTTGAGACAACATTATACAAACGCTACACTATTATCAACAAATACGGTCGTTTACTTGAAGCGATATTTACGGTATTATAATATTAACCAGTGAGAGAGAAAGAGAGAGAGAGAGAGAGAGAGAGAGAGATGTCACAGTAGTTGAGGCGTTGAAGTCTAAATGAGCAAGAGAAGACTGAGAATCCCTGTCCTTCACACATGGTTGCTCATGGTTTCAACAAAATTTCTTAATAATATAATGATTCGTACTGCTTCCGGTTCAATGATCCAGAAAGTGACATAAAGAAGATAGTTGTGTTATGAATCCGATATACGAGTATCTCGGGCAGCCTGCTGAAAAGTGACAAACGGTGCTATATAGCACCAAGCCAGACAAAAATGTGTGAAGGGTATGAGAGAGGATAGTGGGATATTGAAATAAATCTTAAAAACAGATAAAGGTACCCTGAGCTAGTGTTTTTGAAACTTGCAGCAAAGGACAGACCAGGAAATAATCGGCGTATTTGGTGCAAGGAAGCGATATGTATTTTTTTTTTTTTTTACATGTGATGACAAGTACTTTTCAACTGGAACACAGATCGAAGAAGTTACTTCGCAGTTACTTTGTTTCTGTTGCTCACTTCCATTAGGACCCGCGACTCAGGTTGACTATTTTTCGCTTTGTCAAAATTTATTCCACCTTCTAGAATCGTTGTTAGCACAGATCTAATATATCAGACACATTGTTTTTCACATAAGTATTTGGATACAACGATTAACGTCCGAGTCCTCTCACGTATTGTAACGCTACAGTCCAAAGACCTGAAACTTATCAGTTAAACAGGTAACCACCACTGAAGAAGAAATAACCACAGTACCAATGTACAAACGAAGAACAATCTAGAGAATGATCTCTGCTTTTAGATAAGCTTATTTCACAGCTTACGCAAGCCATTCTGCCACGTACCTTTTTTTATTATTATTGTTTAACAGCACGTCTAACACACACCGGCACTGAAACGGGTTCAAAATTCCAGATAGGCACCACCTAATTCTGCTGAGTTTCTCTTTAACGAACAATTAACAAACAACGCAAACTAATAACGTAATAGGCGATGACCAGTAATATACAGACCACCGAAACTTCTGTTAAAATATTTATTACGTGACCGGTGTCCGTCAGTTATCATAAACTAACGCTTGAGGTACAAATATTTATTTTATTTCTTTACTCATCTATAGGGTTCAATGGGGCAATGCAACCTAAAGCTACTTGGTCATGGAATTAGTACTGACTGCAGATTAGAAAATTTAGGAAAGAAATAACTAAATAATTAATGAGACACGAAAAAATATGAGAGTGTATACGAATAAATAACACATTACAGAGAAATGTTATCAACTACTGCGAGCAACACTTTTATAGAACAGGAGTGCGTCACAAGAAAGCCTTTTGACTTGAATTTGAATAATGGGAGTTAAGCACCCATTTTTTTCAGTTCTGCTGGAAGCCTTTTGAAAACAAAAAATGCCGAAAGTCCACAGCTGCCTGTTCAGTGCCAACTGTTATTCAGGTGCGTATTGTTTTCCCGTCTAGAACTCACTGAATGAATGTGAAGTTTCTTCTTCATGTGTCAATATGGTCAACAACAAGTCCCATGCTGTTGATCTTGAAATCCTCAGTTGCTAGTAATAGGACAGGGCTAGTTGAGTTAGAATTTCGAGAAACCTGAACGACGACCTTCACGAAGTGACGGGGCGCATCTGTCTGATCGCCATTTTCTGGGCTAAGAATGTTGTTGGTGTGTGCACAGGGTTTCCAGTTACGTAACATCAAACGAGATAATAGAATGGAAGCAAGAAAAGATATGAAGCATTCGCATTACCGTATTTGGGGGTCGCAGTCGACCCCTGCCTAAAACACGATTAGTCCTCTCGCTCATTCCAAAACAGGAGAGAAAACAAAGAGCAACAAACAACACAAATCAACGTAATGGCCACAGCGATACTGTATGCAGCGGTTCGCAGTGTCGAAACGTGGTAGCTCTGGCTCAACCTCTACAGATATTTTACACAACCGTAGTTCAATGCGCCCCCCTCCCCTCAGTCTAAAACTGCCACGTTAGAATGTTAAAATGCCCGCCCACATAACATGACAATTATGTGCTCACAGCAGTATGATTTCGACACACCTTATGGAGATCCAACTATAAAATGAGATACGTGTATAGGGTGAAAATTATCTGCACGGGTCAGCAAAATAAACGTTTTTCTTTTATATCACAATTACCTGCGACCATTTGTTTAATCCAGTAGATATCGTAATCGCTCTTAGCACTCGTGCAATTAAACAAAACATGAGAACGAATCAGAAGAATGTAAGAAGCGTCCTCCTTGGGCAGTTGCTATTCCATTTCACTTACCGCGTGTGCACGACCTGGAACCAAATGACCATCCACTCAAAAAACAATTTTCGCGGTGGTACCTGTAATAGTGTCAGATGCATCCTACATTTCATCCCTGTTCAACATCCATAATTCGCATGTTCTGAGTGAGGTTAATCCACATGCCACATTTACTCGTGGTCATTAATTGTGGTTCTACGTGTATGTGACTGTTTGATTGGGCCTTATCTCCTACCTAGGCCATTAAATGACAGTCGTTTTTACAATTTCCTCGCCAGAGCGTTGCCAGAGTTGCGGGATGACGTGTCACTCGCTAGAAGACAATGCTTGCGTTTCCAGCATGACGGAGTACCGGCACATTTCAGTAGTCCTCTCCGTCGATTCTTGAACCGACAGTTTCCAGAAAAATGGATTAGCAGTTGTGGTCCCGTACCATAGTCTACTTGATTACCTCATTTGACCGCTATGGATTTTTTTGTGTGACGAGAGATGTGCACCCTGAGAACATCTGGTTGCCGGAGTAGTAGCACTAACAGGAGGAATTAAGGACATTCCTGCAGTCTCTGGCCGTGTCATACCAAACATTACCCACCGCTGTAACCTCTGTTTACAAGAAATGGAGGCATTTTTGAACTTCTACTAAAGTAAAGTAATGACGTTGTGTTACTGTTGTTGTCTCTTGGTAATAAAGAATTAAAACTTTTGGCTTTATCTTTTGTCCTCACAGAAAAACACAGTAAAAAAAGTATGTTCATTGTCCCATGCAACCTCCCAAAGTTTAAAAAATCATCACAGGAAAATACATTAGCGAAAAATATTTGTTTCGGTCTCCCATGCAAATTGTCACTTTTTGTCGGTTTAAATAATTTTTCACCCTGTATATTCCAGCAAGCATACATATAAATGAATAAAGTAAGTTTAGGGTTTAACGTCCCGTCGACATCAACGTCATTAAATACGTAAATGTACGGGACAAACTAAGACAACAGTTAGCCGCAGAGCGCCATTTGACATAGCAACTGAAACCATCAATGTCTCTCCAGTCGAGACGTAAAATGAGCTTCATTAATGATATCTTCATTAATAATGCTCCAGCATTTGAAAGTGTGTTAAGACACTCTAGTACACACCGTGAGGACAGTATTTTTCAGTGCTTGACGCTAGAAATACATTGGCAGCCTATGATGCGAATGCCAAAGCGCACACACACAGTTGAGGCGCCAGCGTAAAACAACAAAACTATGCACTTGCATTGAAAAACAGTGTAAATATATGTCTGATACATGCTAAATTACAGATACACAGAGGTGTAGATAAAGCAATAAGAAAAACCACGTTCTTAAAAACGAAAACGACGTTATTTAACAAAGTAATATGCATAAACATCGGCATGAGAATGGCCACCACCAGTCGTCAAGTAGCCAAATCTACAATAAATTGAAAGACCTAAAAGATCTACACCGCTTGACCTTGATGATAAGAAAATATCTTAACTAGGACTAAACAATTGTCAGGCTTTAAAGAGTTTCAATGGTCAAAAATAAAACTACACCACACATAATAAATTAAATGAGAAAGGCGAACAAAAAGTGGACAATGTGACAAATCATAAATACAAGTAAAAAAGTGGGCCTGAAGTAAATAAGCGACAAAGTGAAATACTGGTAGAGCGAAGCTGAAAATACGGAACAGATCAGACATTATTACTGTAACTGATTGCGAGGTATAGCGTAAAACGGTATTGATAAAAGGGAAAATCAATCACTCGAAGAAACATAAAGAATATAGTTAATTTCCAAGAAAGTTTGCCTGTCGAAGAAGCGGGCCACAAACGATAGATATCGAACTTGCGACTGTAAATGGATCGCGTGACTGTGGTGACGAGTGAGGTAAGTCAGTTCCTTTCTAGTTACAAGTATTATAGTCAACATTCCTCTTTTGTCATTGCATTAGTGATCACTGTAAACACTGCTCATAGCTCCCGTCACCACAGACGCGTGGTCGATTTAGAATCCCAAGTTCGATATCTACCTTTAGGGGCTCGCGGCTTCGATAGGCAAACATTCTTGGAAATTACCAGAATACCTCATCCTCCGCGAGCCATCACGAAGTATGGACCTGAAACAAAGTATGTGTATCTAGCTCCAGAAAGACACATTAATTTCTTACAGAAAGGATCCAACCAGCTGCCAGCCAACACCTGAACTAAGGTAAATGAAATACCTGCATCTATCACGGTTGTGAGGTTTCAATATTCTCGCATGTCGATTTACAGGAGTTTTGATATTTTTTATTTTATCTTTTTGGTTATTTGCGTCTCTGGTGAGTGGTTTGCTATACTTGGCAGATCTTTGTCTGAGAGTAATGGAGTGTGGATCGACAATATTGCTCCCTGATAGCTACAGATGGTAACGTCTCGCAGAGCAGCACACTGGCACAGCACGTCCACAGAATGAGAAATTGAATTTAGAAATAAAGAAAATAATGAAGGTATTGAAGGAAATACTGGAAGGTTGACGTAGGTATTGCTCATTATCTAATATAACACGGAATTGCGTAGCGACAAAATGGCATAATAGTAATAACAATCACTCCGAAATCAACTCACACAAACTGCACTGCGTCTCATGTAATAAACCGCACCTGAGTTAATCAATTAGTATTCATGTTGTTCTGTAGTAGATAACGGCCTGGTTAAAGTTTACTTACGTTGCCTGTAGCGTTTGCGTTACGTGCAGCTTGAATCACGGAAAATCAAGAGGACCAATCACGGATCAAAGATAGCCAATGAGAGAGTCCTTCTTCATTTCTTTCACTTCGGTAAATAAAGGTAGCTGATATTTCCGAAGATATTTTCTGCTAAAACGTGATCTGTAAAGGTCGAACCTTTCTTCCCTAATACCCAGCCCCTCTCATGTTCATGTAGTTTAATTGCCACAGTTCTGCCTGAGTGACGAATGTACACCTTTTCGCACTGTTCACCAAGGGTTGCAATTTGTCTTTACTATTGAATAAAGTTTTGATACGTTATTTGTATTAAACAGTGCAGGTCTTTAGTTGCAGTACATTAGCTTCTTGCAAAATTATCTGGAATGTTGACAATATATGGAATTTTGCATGAGTGATTAATGTTGGTCAGCATACAAAAGTGGTGTAATTTTATTCATTTTCTTTTTTCAGTCAAATACAATCAATCAGGACAGAGCTATAGCCATTGCTGAAAGCGATTTGGGACAATACGAAGTGATGCACCATTGAATGGAAAGCTGTGTGTTTGCCCTGTGTGGATGTGAGGAGCTGGCAGGGATTATCGTATCAGTAGCTACGTTTTTTCTGTAAATGATAAATATGTGTTTTCTTGTATTAATATCTATATTAAGGTCTCAGGAATTTATAGAAGAGCCTCTCTGCTCCATTGTAAATTTTCTCATTTTATCAGTTTAAATGCTGTAGTAATGTATCTGTCTAATGGTACTGGTCCACAAACACAGCACATCATCGGGTATCTGAATCCTTATTTTACATCTCAGTGGCTCTTTCTGTAAGAGAATTTATTGAAACTGTCCACGAAAATATTCAATAGCACAAGAGTAAGAGGTGAAACCATGCCTAGGCCCTCTGGCTGAGTATAATAATTTTAGATAGCACATGACTAAGAGGTAAACCCATAGCTGCGCTAACAAGCCTAATTATGTTTTATACACATTTGAATAGCAACAATTATGTTAAGTCATTCCACAGGATTTGCTTTAGATTAGTGAGAAGAGTCTGTTAATGTGATTTTTCTAGGCATTCATCTCTAGAGACATTTGTAAATTACCTACTAGTTTAGAACTGGGTGGGATTTGCATAAATCAACAAGAGCCTTAGAATCTTTGATAGCATACTTTGGCTTTATGATATAATTGAGGTCTTTCGCTAGTAGGTAACATGGAGCAGAAAGGGAAGACACTAACGTGGGTATTGGAGCACCATCTTTATGTAATTTGGGTAAGCTATGTAACCTAGAAGAAGTGTTGTTCATATTAACTATCACACAGCTTTTGGTTTCAGACATAATACTTTTTATTTGCTCGTTGAAAGCTGAAATAGGATTTTTTTGTAGGTGTTGGGAGTCGGAATTACTACGAGAGTGATTCACTTTTACAACGTAATCACCTTTGTTCAAATGAACTAATCTGTTTGATTTATCGGCTTTGGTAGGGATGAAATTGGTGGAGATTGTTTTCTTCTTGAACTCTGTTTACTTTCTTGTGTTCGAACATTAGACTTATATGCTGAGAATGAGACTTCGCCACATAACGTTCTTTGACATGTTAGAGTCAGTTGTCGGAACAAGCATTATAAAGTCACTGATCGCCGTATCATGCAAATTATTCGATATTTCAACCACAGTTAGAGGTTCCATAATGGATCAGATAAGTTTTACTAACCTGTCTTCATTAATACAAAAATAATAATTTGCTTCTGCCAACATCAACGGGCGTACTGTTTGTATTCTCTAGCAATAGGTCTGACCTAGCATTTCAATAGAAGTATAGTATCGTCAGCCCCTGCGGATAATTTGGACCCCTAAATATATAATAAACAATACGGTGCCTTCTCGTCGTGAATGCCTCAATTAATAGTAGTAATCTGCAGTCTTGCCTGTGAGCCCCGACGCAGTAGCTAGTTTTACCAGTGAACAGCGAGTTTATCTCATTTTCGACTGCCGACAAAACTTTGTCAGGTAGGCATTTGGAGCAGTATTACTATAGTTATGTCTGTGAGAGTACTCATTATGATGTTTGACTTCTATTGCAAATATGCCACAGATTGTATCCCAGTGTTAATATTGTAGTTTAAGCTTAAGGAAAGACGATACGTTTATGTACACAAACATGTATTATCACCCCTGGAAATGTGTATGAGCTCCCCAACAAAAAAAGTCCAAATTATAATGACTGCTTCTGGGAAATTTAGCGTTGCAGATGACTGATAAAGAGTTTACGCTTAGGGGGAAACAAGAAATAAGAACTTGGGGTAAAGAAGAAATAATAAGGCTTTACATACACTGTCAGAGAAAAGAATGGGCAAAAAGTGCAGCAAAACTGTTTCAGTGCGTAGATCAACCCTACACAGGCTCTTTCCTGTTGACTGCCTTTTGAGGAAGTTAATACAGGAAAGAGTGTAAGAAGAAATGGATGCTTGTGAAATGTGGGCCCACGATGAGTGTACTGGTTCTAGAGACTGACAATTATTTGTGCGATTTTTGTGAATAGATGTTTGCGAATAGTGTTTTTCAAAATACTGAAGCTGTGTGAATGGTGATAAAAATAATTTTTCAAATAAATTTAAGAATTGGGATGATGAGCAAGTGGAATTCCACATTGTACACTCTTATAATTATATCTAATTTAATAAAACTGCCTTCCTTGTAAATTCTGGTTTAATCTTGTGAGTTTATCCTGTGGGACTCAAATTATCAGCAAATCATTTTTCGCAGATTGTGTAAGGTTCCACGAAACAAACTTCGTTTTTTGCCACATTCATCACTCCTGAGAAACCGTGTGATAAATAAGTCAAAGATAAGTCATTGTATGTGCACAGCAACTCTTATGTACATAGTAATGAAATTGTGGCAATAAATATAAAAAATGAAAATGGGGGCCCAACATACCACCTCTTCCTCTAAGGGAATGATACAACCAGTGGACGCCTTAGGTATTAAGCAATTAAATACAACATTAAGTGTTACTGCATTTTATTTTTTTGAAACCAGAGGCTACACTGTTAGTAAGGTGTCGTCAAGAAAACCCATCGATGAATCAAATCAGCATCAGATGCCTATCCCGGGAAGAAGCCAGGATAGATTCCACCGGGGATGCCACCAGGGTAGATCCCTCCAGGGTAGATACCGCCCGGGTAGATCCCTCCAGGGTAGACACCGCCCGGGTACAACAGTCCACCACCTCCTCCGTGAGGCATGGCGGTTGCCACTGCAAACGCCACCGCTGCGACAAACAGGACCTGCCGCACAACACATGGTATCAGTGCTGGTAATACTCTGCCGTCTTCTACAGAAAACACAAAATTATAACTACTGCATTCTACTTTGAATCAATAATATCTACATCTACATACATATTCCTCAAGCTCCCGTATTGTGTGTGGCGGAGGGTACCCTGTACCACTACTTGTCATTTCCTTTCCTGTTCCTCTCGCAAATAGAGCGAGAGAAAAACGACTATCTATATAGCTCCTTATCAGCACTAATTTCTCGTGGCTTATCTTAGTGGTCCTTACGCGAAATGTAGTATGTTGCCGGCAGTAGAGTCGTTCTGCAGTCACATTCAAATGTCGGGCTCTAAATTTTCTCAGTAGTGTTCCTCGGAAAGAACGTCACCTTCCCTCAAGGGAAGGTGTTATTTGCGCCTACCGGTAACAAATCTAGCAGCCCACCTCTGAATTGCTTAGATGTTCTCCTTCAGCCCGACGTGGTAAGGATCCCAAACACTCGAACAGTACCCAAGAATAGGTCGCACTAGCACCCGACGTGTGGTCTGTTTTACAGATGAACAACATTTTCCCCAAATTTTCCCAATGAACCGAAGTCGACCATTCGCCTTCCGTACCGTAATGCTCACATGCTCGTTCCATTTCTTATCGCTTTGCAACGCTACTCCCAGACATTTGAAAAATGTGACTCTGTCAAGCAGGACGCTGCTAACGCTATATCCCAACATTACGGTTTTGCTTTCTTACTCATCCGCATTAATTTATATTTTTCTACATTTAGAGCTAGCTGTCAT
This sequence comes from Schistocerca americana, assembly GCF_021461395.2. Classification (NCBI taxonomy): domain Eukaryota; kingdom Metazoa; phylum Arthropoda; class Insecta; order Orthoptera; family Acrididae; genus Schistocerca; species Schistocerca americana. The sequence continues at coordinate 454,533,823 of NC_060121.1, forward strand.
TTATCACACCAGCTGAAAATTTTGTCTAAGTCACTCAGCTTCGACACCTTCCCGTACTCCACAGCATCTTGAGCAAACAAGACACACTGGATTCTATTACTTAACGAGTCTTAGAGCAACTCACATATCTGTGAACTTAATCCATATACTCGTAGATTCGTTAACAGTATGCAGCGGGGCACCGTTTCAAACGCTTTCTGGAAATCTAGAAATGTCTGCCTGTTGCCTTTCGCTGTATATCATGTGAGGAAAGGGCCAGCTGAGTTTCGCATGAGCGATACTTTCTAAAACCGTGCTGATTCGTGGGCGTAAGTTTCTTGGTTTCAAGAAAATTTGTTATATTTGAACTGAAAACATGTTCAAGGATTCTGCAACAAACCAATGTTAGGGATATTGCTCTGTGATTTTGCGGGTCCCTTCTTTTGTCCACTTCACCTGCGCTTTTTCCAGTCGCTAGGGACTTGGTCCTGGGTGAGATATTTGCGATGAATGCTATCTATGTAGGGAGCCAATGCCGTGTAGTACTTTTTGTACAAAACCGAGTAGGGTTTCCATCCGGACTTCGCAACTTCTTAGTTTTCAGCTCTCTCAGTTGTTTCTCTACGCCAGGGATGCTTATTATATTGTCGCCCAGACTGTACGCCATGCGATGTGTCAAAGGACGGCACGTTTGCACGATTCTCCTGCGTGAACGATTTCTTAAATGCTACCTTCAACTACCACACCAGACTGATCGACACGTGATTGGATGGAAGCGTTAGATGAAAAAGCATATGATTAGTATTTCTCTGGTTCTTGACCAGATCTTTTGTCAAGGTATGACGGTGTTAGTTGTTGTATGCTTCGCGCATGGCTCTTTTCACAGACACACGAATCTGTACTAATCTTTAGCTGTCATCATTTGTGCGTTCTCTTTTGAACCGAGAGTGTAACAGCTTTTGTTTCCTCAGCATTTTCCGAACTTCATTGTTAAATCATGGAGGGTCTGTTTCGTCCTTAATCCACTTATCGGGCACATACTTTTCCAGAGATCGATTTACAATCTGTTTAAACTTTGCCCATAATTCCTCTACATCCATCATACCGTAACTAAACAATGTCAGTGCACTAAGTGAGATGCAGGAAACAGTTTATCTGCTTTTTCTAGCAATCTGCTAGCGTTCTTGACTGTTTCATTAATTTTCATGACAATAGTTTCTGTAAAGACAGCTTACCCTGAACTGATTAATTAGTATTTTATAAACTGCTTTTTCAGTTCTAGGTAAGGAATTTGCTATTAAATATTCAGTGATAATACAAGAAAGTGATAACGAATTACGGTGACTATAAAGGATACTTTCCGCCTATTTTGGTATAAGGACCCGTGGTCTCCAACAGCTCTTTGCAGAGTAACTGCATTTCCTTCGATTTCTTACCCCCTCTTAAATTTCTGTCTGTAGCGCACTGAAAATATCTGCACGAGGCTGTAACAGACTGTATGCGCTGTGTCTCTTTTGGAAACAAACTTGTTCCATTCACTCACGGTACTTGCAATTGAGAACAGTAGAGTACGTTTTATTCTGTACCCTCAAGTTTGCATTCAGTAATGATCGGTTCTGTCTCTGGCGTGTTTTTCAACAACGTTGACGGCCGTGGTGGCCGAACCGTTCTAGGCGCTACAGTGTGGGACCGCGCGACCACTACAGTCGCAGGTTCGAATCCTGCCTCGGGCATGAATATGTGTGATGTCCTTAGGTTAGTTAGGTTTAAGTAGTTCTAAGTTCTAAGAAGACTGATGACCTCAGAAGTTAAGTCTCATAGTCCTCAGAGCCATTTGAACCATTTTTTTTCAACAACGTTCGTTGTACGTTAACTGAGACACACAGCAATATGATTAGTATTACTGATGAAGCGTTGACGGACACGTATCTCGTGCGTTGGTTCACTCAATGCTTTTCCATGAACGGGACGACGACGCTATGCTGAATTCTTTCGGCGGCGACGAAAAATACATCACAGTACTTTTGTACCTGGTAGTTGTCGCCTCAGTTCGTGTCATGTATTGTACGTTTTGTTGTTCGCGTATTACTTTCTTTTTATTGTTCACAAAAACAAAGGTGGTTGTGCAACAAACTGAATAGAACGTAATTACTGCAACGAACCACGGGAAACAATGTATGCCTCGAAGCAAAAAATATATGTGAACAGTCTTAGAAATTTTGTCTTTGGAGCTCAGGTCCCCACTGTATTTGTTGACGAGGTTATCTCTGTTTTAGCATTGGTAAGGAAACGAACCAACCTGTGAAGGATTAAAATTTATAAAAGACAAGTTGTTAAAAATTATTTTATCGAACTGCGATTCTGTCGCCCAGACAGCCATTGTCAGTTGATTTTGTAAAATGAATACTCGCACATTTAAGAATTTAAATAAGTCCAATATTTCAATAAGGCCTGCATACATTCATACAAATTCGTTATCAATTTACAGTGCGTTTGCCTGTTCATGTTACAAGTTACCCACATAGTTATACTAGCTATTGTCATGTATCCTTTCGTTAGTGAGAATAGAACAGTCAGGTGTGCAAGTGTTGGTTCCAGACGTCACATATGAGTACCGTATTGGTAATTCTTATTATCATATAGTGCCGTACGATTAAACGTGCTAGAGAAAGAAAGGGAATATGGAATGAAAATTTATTGCAACGGGATTTCGTGACTTCATTAGGTGATTTAATTTCACAGGCAGGCAGTAACATGCATTCGGATAGATTCAACGCACAACACATTATCCTCATCTACCACGAGAGGAATAAAGCGGTATAAATACTGATTCTTAGTAAATTACAGGATAAATTCAGAATGAGAGATTCCTTAAATGAACGACGATTGTCATAGCAAAATTCACTTGCAGACTGACGATGACTAACAACTGACGACTATGCTGCTTTCGCTTCACTATTTTGGAAGCAGCCGTAAGGAATTCATACCCAGAATAAAATCTGTGCTTGATAAGATATCTGGCACTTTCCCTAAAGGACATATTTGTACCGAATTTGACTTTCTGCTTTGTCTTGTGAAAAAAGGTCTACGACTATTACTCTAGTATTCAGGGAGATAACTAGCGAATTTCGTACTTACACTACAGTAGGCCAAACATTTTAAAAATTGCAGTTTTTTAATGATGACCAGAGCTGTGGTACTCACCAGGAGAAGCTTCATGTTAATCCGAATGCGTGAGACGACTGCTGCTGAGAGGACGGGCGGCAGCTTTTATGCGGCACCGCTGGCGGCGCACGCGACTGACACTGACGTCGACGGCGGGCGTCCAACGTCGTGCCGGTGTAATGTTGATCGCACTTCGCCTGTCGCCGACGGGAATATTTCGACGTCAGCGGAGTCGGCAGCAGCGCTCCGACCGTCAAGGTGACACTGTTGCCTTTTGTCGTCTCTAAACGCCTTGGTGACAACTGTTTCCTTCCGCGAAACGACTTGTTTGTGTTTACTAGAGGTACTTCCATACACGGCGCTTGCAAAATATGTGCTGAGAAAGAAAGGGTATGTCGCTACGATATCACGATACGATCTCTCGTGAACTACGCCAGCTGTCGGTACAGTTCACCGTTTAATAATAGGTTTGTATAGTTTACCGTTTATTAACAGATGCGAGATCTATGCCAATCGAAGACGAAGTATGAGTGTTCCTGGATTCATACATACTCAGACAATAAGAGTGGTGTTTGTCACTCTACGATGACACGGGTCATAAGTGGACCATATTTAAAGAAACAATAGATAAAATAATGTTTTTTAATTATAACTCAGTAACTGAAGGTTAAAAGGTGTTGGCGATCACAGGACAGAACCCTCTTTTTTCGTTTCTGAAGTACAGAGATGCGAACAGAGCCGCAGTATTCTAACAGGTTATCCCTTAATGCTAATTCTGCAATTATCATCTTTATTCCATTATTTTAAAATCGTGTAAGAGAGAGCTATGTAGGTTTCATATTCAGTAAAAGAGCTTTACGAGAAGTTTCAGTAATCTTTAACTGTCATCCAGAACAAGGTTCTAGTGGAGACGGTTTGCCGTTGCCTCCTTGGATCTCTTATGAAGAGTGTATAGGTGTCGTGTGGTTGACTGTCGAGTGTGCTCGTGCAGTGTGGTATTGCGTTGTGAGTGTGCTCTTATGAATGAGGGATAGGGAGAGGATAAAAGCCTGTGACGGACCGTAGCTTACACTTCTGCAATAACTGTGAAGGGACCGATGAGCTAAACGTCTCCTTTTGGTGAATGAACCACAGTCAACAGCTTTATATGCCCTCAGTCCATGACATTCGGCAGAGAGCTTTATGATTTAGTTCAGGACATTCCCACAAAATCTAGTACTCCTAAACTCTCTAAACTCCCCTTACTCTGCCAAATAATGGTTTTCTAAATTTCATCTACTACCAGGAAATGTGCCGGGTACCTCTGAGTACAGCACCACTGCACACGCTCGTACATGGGAACGGATATATGAAAGATAGTAAGACGATACATGATCTAATTGTGTCCTCTTATTCTGTAACTGAGCGTTATAGAATCTCACAGCCATAAGTATCTTAAAATTATTATACTAACCATGTAGCCATTAAAAAGAAAAAAATAACACTTTAATTTAAATTAAAATTCAAACCTGAATTATCCCCGTATCATATTAACATCTAACTTCTTTCACTTCATAAATTTAAATCCTGTGATTGTGATAGAAAGAAAACCATTCATCAAGGATGAAAAAGAAATTTAACTAACACCAAATAATTTAAAAGGCGGCAATTAATTAATTCTGATCTAAAATAACGAAATAGCGACTGTACTCCAAAAGCTTGTGATGTAACAGCTGCGTTTGCGTTGATGCTAAGTTGGTAAAAGCTTTATGTGGTGCGTTATTCAGACGCGGTAGACGATTAGAAATGATACACTACTGGAAGCTGGCGAAGAATGTTCGCGACAATAAATAACCATGCCAGCTTCAACCTCAGTGGCGGCCAGAATTGCACTCTTCTATCTTTGCCTTTCGTGGAAAACGCTTATCTAGCTGATCCATTGAGAATTACGGAACCAGTCTTTCGTGTTTCTAAAACTCTACAAGGACTTTTCTACAAGTCTGGCTCGCCCAGCACTGCTGGAATAAACGTTATGGTTGTTAATGGCATAGAGACGGCCTATGGGTTGCTTGCATAATAAAACTTTTACTTTTCGGTGGAAATTACGGTTTCACGAAACTTACTTAATGATTCCTACCGCCGCGCGGGATTAGCCGAGCGGTATCAGGCGCTTCAGCCATGGACTGTGCGGCAGATCCCGGCAGAGGTTCGAGTCCTCCCTCGGGCATGGGTGTGTGTGTTTGTCCTTAGGATAATTTAGGTTAAGTAGTGTGTAAGCTTAGGGACTGATGACCTTAGCAGTTAAGTCATATAAGATTTCACACACATTTGAACAATTTTTTGACTGCTACCATGTGTTCACTGAGAAATTTCCGAGGATTTCACAAGCACCGATCGTGTAAAACACAGAAATTTCTTGATTCACCGCATGCTCGCCTAGCAAAACAGATACTTGCTTAGAGAATATCGGAACAGATGCAAGTGATTAGTTTGAATTTACAGCAAGCGTAAACTAATAAAGTCGCTTTTCATTAAGATATATCGTTAGAAGCAAACACTGCCCGAAATTCCTAAAGGATGTATAACACGATCGTCAGCACTCAAGATGTACAGGAGGGCGTGTTGAAAAGTAATGCCTCCGAATTTTTTATTCCGTTCCCAATATCGTTCGAGGTATTACACGTCGTGCATGTTAGTCGATCGACTTTCCCGCTTCGCTGACACATGTTGCAACCGTCTGACGCTAGAGGGCTCTGAATTGTAGGGTGCAACTTGGTGGTTTGTAACGTAATTATGTCAGTCCGTGAGAAACAGCGTGCTATAACCGAATTTATAACCAGAGAAAACTTCGTCCACACATAGAGCACCCTTACCTTCAGAATTAGAATGCCATAGCACACACGAGGTTGCGATACCTGCAAAAATCCGACGCTTTCGGTTCACTGTCATCCGTCATTCTTCATATATTTCCGACTCGACCGCATCCGATTTTCATCTGTTTCCAAACCTTACAGAACACCATCGAATTCTTCACTTTGTTATTGATGAAGCGGTGAAAGCAGATTTAATGTTGTGGTTCCGTGAACAAATTCAAGCTTTGTACAGTGCCGCTATCAAGAAATTGGTCTCTAGTTGGGAGAAATATGTGCGTCGTCAGGGTGACTGTGCTGAGAAATAAATATGTCGACATGAAAGAATAAGATGTACAATGTTAAAAAAATTTATTTTCTTTCACAGATTTAAGAGTTTTCACATAAAAAATTCGGAAGCATTACTTCTCAGCCCTCGTACAAACGACGCGGTAGAGAAGGTTTTTTGTTCTCTGGAACTCTTTGAAGACGATACAAATCTAAGTCTCATCATAATGACATTCAGAGAAACTTGAAAATATCGGGCCCTTGGTGAAAATCTGTCGGCCGAACCTCAAGCCTAGACTGATACCTGTATAAAGTAAAGTCCTCTGTCATGATTTCTCCTCGTATTTTCGGGCTAATCAGAGGAACTACTTGTAGGGATTCTGAGATGGTTGTCACTAAAAGACAGACTGATTCTCGAGGAGGTTTTGTGTGAAACAGTTTATTAATATTTCATGCAAATTGTCTGGACTGTGATGAATTACAGCTCCACATTGCGGTGAAAACCATACAATTGTCGTCTAGTGGTGAATGGCAGAACTCTTCGAAATCTTTGTGAGCACATGAGGTTGGAGAAAGGCCGCCAAGCCGTAACACCAGACCAACACAAGCTACCGCCACCGGGAAGCCAGTGTGAGCCGCTGCTGACGTGTTAAAAGACCTGTGATGCAGGACATGTCAGATACTAAGCTGATAAGAACAGAATTTTTAGTTTATAGTTAATGTTTATGGGGTGTGAACGTATGTATAAGGAAATGTAACACAAAATTGTACCTCTGCATAGGTTTGTGATAAGAACACTAAGCAATAGTTCACCCGACTGCAGCATCATGATGGCGCTAGATACTCCTACCTGGAGGCTGGAACAAGCTCAAGCCAAACTGGTGCTGCAGTCAGGCAACCTGACAGCACGGTAGCTCAAAGCTCTCATCACTGTCTCAGGCTGTTACTCTAAATGCTACTTACATATAGAATAGGTAAATTCGAGACTCCTGAGAACTTTACTGCTGAGTCTCGCTTAAATTATTTAACTTACAGAGAGGTGGCAAAAAGTCATAGGACACCTTCTAACATCATGTCGGACCTCCTTTTGGTCGGAGTAATTTAACAGCTCGAAAAGTCATAGGACACCTTCTAACATCATGTCGGACCTCCTTTTGGTCGGAGTAATTTAACAGCTCGATGTGACACGTACTAAACATGTCGTTGGAAGTTTCCTGCATATATACTGAGCCACGTTGCCCCTACAGCCGTCCCCAACTGCGAAATTGCTGCCGGTGCAGGATTTTGTACTCGAACTAACCTCCCATTATATCCCATAAATATTCGGTGGGATCCATGTCGAGTGATCTGGATGGCCAAACCATTCTCTCAAATGTCCAGAATGTTCTTGAAACCAACCACGAACAATCGTGTCCTGGTGACTTGCAGCATTGCCATCCATAAAAATTCCGTCGTTGCTTGGGAACATGAATTCCATGAACGGCTGGAAATGGTCCCCAAGTAGCCGAACCTAACCATTTCCAGTCAATTATTGGTTCAGTTGCATCAGAGGACCTAGTCCATTCCATGTAAACGCAGCCCACACCATTACGGAGCCAAAACCAGGTTGCACAGTGCCTTGTTGACAATTTGGGTCCATGGCTTCGTGGAGTCTGCGCCACACTCAAACCCTACCACCATCTTCTATTAACGGAAATCGGTACTGATCTGACCAGGTCACAGTTTCCCAGTCGTCTAGGGTCCAAACGATATTGTCATGAGCCCAGGAGATGTGCTGTTAGCAAAGGCACTCGCTTTGGTCGTCTGCTGCTATAGCCCATTAACGCCATATTTCACCGCACTGTCCTAACGGATACATTCGTCGAACGTTCCACATTGATACCTGTCGTTATTTCATGCAGTATTGCTTGTCTGTTAGCACTGACAACTATTCACAAACGCCGTTGCTCTCTGTCGTTAAGTGAAGGCTGTCGGCCACTGCTCTGTCCATGGTGAGAGGTAAGGCCTGAAATTTGGTTATCTCGGCACACTAGACACTTTGGATCTCGTAATACTGAATTCCCTAATTTTTTCAGAAATTGAACGACCCATATGTCTAGTTGCAACTACCATTCCGCGTTCAAAGTCCATTAATTACCGTCGTCCGGCCATAATCACGTGAGACACCTTTTCACATGAGTCAGCTAAGTATAACTGACCGACCCGCCATACGCTGCCCTTTTTACGCCTTGCGTACGCGATAGTACCGCCATCTGTACATGTGTTTATAGTTATCTCATGACTATTGTCACCTCAGTGTATATGAAAGTAATGATAACAGTTACTTAACATAGTTCTCTGAGTTTTAGTGCTACCAGTGTGAAGCTGGGACAGGTTGCTAGTATTTTATATAAAGCTCCTAAAAGAGAAAAACAGTACACTGCTTAACTATGTATCAGTGCCGGGAATCAAGTGTCTAGAAATGTGTAGTTATTTGAAATTTACATGACTTCTTAAATTGAGCCGTGTAAATGACATATGCCAGATGTATTAGTATAAAATGCCTAGAGAGATGTAAGACACCTAAATAATTTTTCAGCTTCAGCCACTACAAACTTTGAATACAGTTGCAGATCAACAAATGTCATACAACATAATAATTTAACTCTTCTGAAAAATTCTTGGATACTGTTGGTCTGTCAGAGAACCTTACCAGTTGCGTTAACCGCGCGTTTCATCCCTAGTTTATTTAGGCATTACAGGAGAGTTACAGAAATGTTCATCGAATTCTAATTCGGAAGGCGCTAGAAGAAAGCTTCTGTGGTTTACGGTGTGCCTCATCTCAATACTTGGGGAATCCATGTTCCTATACCTGTCAAGAACCATATTAATTCCTCATTTCGCATCTCGTATAATGACAGTGGGCATAAAATTAGGCCATTTACCGAGGATTAGTGGAAAGTATTTCTTCTTATGGATCATGTAGGAGTGAAACAGAAAGGGGACATACATTTTATTGTTAGCTTACCATCAGTGTGAGTTTAGGAATAATTTTGATGATGATACGCCATTTTCGGTAACAAAATTTTATTTTCTTGTTTTAGATCGACCAAAACTTCGCTTTCAAGGACTCGTTGACTACATCCACTTCCGTTAAGCACATAGTGGTAAATAAACGACATAGTTGTTGAATAATAGTTGAAAAAAGATGTCTCGGACGAGATAAACGAAGTACATAATTATTAATGCTTACCTGCATTTGACGATTAAATATTCCTGTTCTGCACCAGTGAAAATCTTCCTTATTTGCATTTATACTTCAAATAATGTAACAGCTTATGACCGGTCTGCAGTGTTCAAATGATACAATACGTAGCAGATGAAACAAAATTACTCTGTGAAGTTAAAGATTACTTTTAAATTCTTGGATGCACTGTGCATCATACCGTGCGTAAATGAAGGTAATCATTAACAAAAGTTTATTTATTTTACTTATCTCTATCGGGATAATTTTTCGCGTAAACTAATAACTATGTCGTTAACTGAGTGCTAGATGATAAACTGAGGCATACACAACAACAAAATGCCACTGTATTCCTTAAGTATAGAGTTGTAGCCTCGAAATGTGTTTAGAAAGAGGAAGAATAGAATATTTTGACTGCAGCGGCGTATTATTAACAAAAATTTCCTATCCTATAAGTTTCTGTCACGGACTGTCCCCGACTAAATGTCCGTCAATAAAGCACCGATGTAAGTTTGCCCTCTAGCGGCTATCGCAAACCATGCTAATCACTACAGAAAAACGAAAGTTTTTATCTAATTTCTAAATAGTTTATTTGTTACATAAACTGCAACAGAACATATCACTGACCGATTTCAAAACATACATTATGAATGGTTTATATGAAACAATGTGAAAATTATATATTATTTTTAATTTTGTTACATCGAGTAACCTCCGCTACAAACGTGCACGTGCAGTGGTTTGTGGACTAGACATGGACTGTAGATGAAACATATCCGCCTTGCTACATTAGGTCAGTTCATACTAGTTTAGAGAGAGCGCCGTTTCCAAGCATGTTAAATCATATCCTTCCATTACATTCATTTCATGTTTGTAGATGTTATGCGACAAAACTCTGTTTCCAGTGTTAGTTAGTAGCTCTTATTGTGTTGTTATACAAACTGAAGGTCTCAGCTCGTACGTCAGCCGTGTTCGGTACTGCAGTCTATGAAATAAAAAACTACTAGTAAATCGTGATTATCCACACTTGGAACCGGAATTTATACTCCAATACATGCAGTGAGAGTATTACAGCAACAGATTTTCTACACTCACGATTCAGTTTGAAAACCGACGATGTATGCCTATGCCTGCACGGCATTCCGGCCAAAAAAACCTGTAGACTTTCAATCATCAGTACCATACTGGCCTAATTGCGAGAGATACATTTGAACGAGTGGAGCTCAAATTCCCTTCCTGAGATTCCAGTAATTTTCGTGGTGTCCCTAAATCACTCAAGCTGAATACCGGAACGGTACCTGCTGCATTCTTGTTAGTAGAAGGTATTTCACCAACGATGTTACTATCTTTGCTAACAAGTCGATAAACCCTAAAATTTCTGTAGTGTTGTCTTAAACATGCAGCAGATCTGTGACTGAGCGGAAGTAAGCTTGTGTGCTTAGAGGGCGCACTTTAGTGACCCCAACTTAAAGGGTAACTTGTGTCCCACATTCTCCGGAGCAGTCGACTCTTTCAGCACAGGTCTGGTTGGCACTTCGCCAGCTGTAGAGGAGAGTATCTGCGCGGCAGAAAATTAAACTGCTGACATTAGCATTCCGATGGGGAACAAGATCTCCTACTGTGTGCATCGTACAAATTGCTCTCTCGGCCTTGAGACGTTGCCACCAAAAGATTGGGAGACTCGTCTTGAGACCCGCAGGGTGCGATACATGTGATTCAGACAGTGCTTACGACCAGCAGTAGAACTCTGGGGGCAATGGTTAAAGGGAGATTGTGCTTATGTTGCCCGCTCTTCGTTTCCTTCCCCAGATGCCTGAGCGCGGGGTGGAGCTATAACCCACTCCTCCTCACAGCTCTATGAAAGGGATAAAAAAATTGTAACAAAAGGTTTGTGGCAGTGTGTCTAACGTTGTTCTACTGGCGAGTAAAAATCTTTGCATAATTAACATTTTTGTGTATTGTGCAATCGCATTGTTTCCACAAAGCAAATCTCATCTCCATCCCAGGAGCGAGTAAGTGAGCAGTGTGTCGTGCGTCCTACACGTCTCCATCCCCCCATCCTCTGCTCCAGTTCCTATTTAAGATTACTCGCTACTGAAACTACAGGAAATTAACTTCAGTTAAGCTATAAATACAATATTATAAATAATTAAAGCCAGTTTATTAGAAATATTCAGATTACTCCTTTTTATTAATTTCCTTTATGATTATTGTTGAGACTTAAGTATGTACTATATACATATAAACAATAATAAAAATATTAACATTTATAAGCTGATGACTTTGTATTAATGACAAATTCGAAAGGCGAGCTACAAAAATCAATTCATTTTTTCAACTTAAATTGATATAATTATAATTTTAAACTGCCAATAAATAAAACAATGACATTCTTTAGGAAATAGCCAGAATGAAACAAAATTGTAGGTGATGATCATATTTTGGAAGAATTTCAGCATATTAATTACCTATGGAGGTATATTACTGTGGATGGAGATAATGATGGTGACACTGAATTACGGAGATATCAGAATAAATGTGGCATTGTAAGCTGAACATCAAAAAATTCACGAACAGTCACAAAAATTAAGTTTTGTAAAGTGATGGCTGTACCTGTTCTATTGCGTGGCAGTGACTCCTAACTTATGAAGAACAGAGATTCTAGCCACGTTCAGGCGGTTGAAATTTTTAGGGTCAGTCTAAGTTTGCTCTAGGCTGGACAGAGTTCCTTATGATAACATTGGACAAGAAATGAATATTTTTGCAGCAAATTACAAAATAGAACAACATAAAAAATTGGGAGAAACATGCAGAACGAATGACAGGATCAAGGATCCCAAAGATTATCTTACAATACAAACCAAACCGAAAGAGAGAAATAGGAGCGGCAGTTATAAGGTGGAGCTGAGGCCAAAAAGGTCGGTAGATCTAATCTGTGAAAGGCAGGAATAGTAGTAGTAGTAGCAGTAGTAGTAGAAGAAGAAGAAGAAAAAGAAGAAGAATAAATGCAAATTGCAACCATCCTGTGACAACATCTGTAAGTTCTTTGACTAAATCGGTGCGTTGTCAGTAAACGAACTTTTGCATGTACAGGCGGAGATAACGATTCTTTACAGTAGGCCTTCTCCTTCGAGGTAGTAAAGAAAAACAAAGTCGATAAACAGTCGTCTATTGACTTTTGCGGTTCTTATAAACATTTTTAGAAACAAAGCGGTCATGACACCTATCGTACCATAACTAATTAATTTATCGATCTCGTGTAAAACACCCCGAGAAATCTACGGAAAGTCGGCCGAAACAACGGATCCCACTTCTGTTATCATGACAAAACACTACTGTCACACACCACCTTCTCCTGCCACATTTGCGTAACATGAAGATTAATGTTCCGCGAAGAATGTCAACTGCCTCGAGAGTTTTTTGCCACGAAAAACAGTGTTACAGAAAAATATTCAGCTGCAGTTTGTTACAGTGCTCGTCCTGAACGGCGAATGAGAAGGTATGTGCCTTTCTCGCTATCGCAGCTCTAAGCACACTGACCTACTGCATAAGTCAAAGTAGCGTATGTTTCTTTTCATTCATCACTTCCCATGTTAAAGAAAACAGAGGTTGCTTCTAGGACAAGCTATGTGAAAATTTTAATAGTCTATTGAATACTTCAAATTAAAAACTTTGTTTGCTGTACGGTTTTTAACGATTCATTGGCATAAAGGGCTTACTTAGTAATCATTGTATTCTTGTCTTGGTTGCCAAACATTTTCTTTATTTTTATATGCCGCGCTATGGGTTACCTCGTCATCTGATTTTTTGCATTAATACACAGCATGTTATCACTCGTAAACATCCCATTTCAACATTAGAGCTCAAACTCTTACTTACTTAACATGCTAAACGTACATAGCATCAAAGATTCTAAAGAGGCTATATGAAAACAGTGGTGAATAAACCAGCACGAATAACCTATTTATTTCACCGCAGTTGATAATATACGGTCAGTAGTACGCTGGTAGCAGCTCAGTAATTTCGTAGCTGACTAACTCTTTGTCATTAACGTTGACGCGTCTTCTGCCTCTTGAGTATTTTATGGCCCAGTTTTCTTGCTACTTTGAAGTATATATAATTATGGAATCATATAGGGATGTAACCTTTATCTTATTTTTCTGTTCCTTCTTTAAGAATTTTAGCACACCTGCTTTCGAAAAACTGATTGGACCTTTGCATCTGGCCTATGAACTGTGTCTATGAACGGCGTTTTCTTCTAGTCCTTGGAAAGGCCGAAACTGACATGGTCACTGCGATAGATAGCCATCCCCTGTAACAAAAAAATAAGTACAATTCTCATCGACGGAATGTGAAAGATATCGTGGGACATCAGCACAGAGCCATTGATGAAAAGTAATGAAGGAACAGGTCGAAAGAAAAATGGTTAGCGTCGGTTTCTTCGTTGGGTTCGAATCCTGGTACCTCCTCAGATTTTCTCCTGATGTAGGGGGTCCGGTACGGGGTCCACTCAGCTCGTGTAAGGCCAAGTGACCAACTGCTATAATAAAGAAAGAGCTGCATCATCAGGATTCGTCTCGCGGCAATAAACGGCTGGCGGGATTGGCGACTTGCTGATCACAGGTCTCAGGATCGCAGGTCGCTCCTCGTACTGCCTTTAAGGCAGCTGGTGTGTATTTCACTTAAAAGATTACTCATTGCAAAGTGGATAGTTTCTTTATTTCTCTCTGTAGTTTCCCACTGAAAAAACTGAATCGTTACCAAGGTTGTATATTGTTGTTTGTAAGCTACGGAGACAGTACAAGGTTTTCCAGACGATTGATAATTAGTGCTGCACTGGGACCTGATCGCTTATTTACGGTTTTTAATCAGTAGTCGTCTTAATTGACAGGCTACCTCAGTAAGAACCAGATGTGACTAAATGTTACATCGCCTTTGATATCCGAAAACACCAGTTCTGTGAACACACGTAAAATGTTCACTGTTTGAGAAGTGTTCAAAAAATACGCTTTAATGAAAGTAACGTTTCCAAAATAATTTTATCCAGTTCCCATTTTTTTCTGTATGTTGATGTACAGGGGCACCGCCACAGGTTGCGTAGTGAGTGATTTACTTCGATCGTCGTCATTCTTTGGACGTGAGCTTCCTCATCTGTAACGTCTGATCAGAAATACCCAGACACCACTATATAATGTGTGATAGACCACTGGCAGTCAAGAGAGGCGGACCTCTCAATACAAGGAGGCGGGAAGAAGTTCTAACAGACAAATGGGACTGTAGGGAGAGCTCAGAGACTTCGAACGTGCACTTCTCATTGTATGTCACCTGAATAACAAATCCATTAGGGACGTTTCTACCTTTGTAAAGCGGCCCACATCGACTGTTGGTGATGTGACTGGGAAGTGGAAATGTGAAGAAACAACGAAATGTAACCAGACCGGGCAGACCTCATTTATCGACAGGCGAGGACCGTCGAGCGTTGCGGAGTGCGGTTGTAAAAAATCACGTGAAATCAGCCGGCGAAATCACTCTTGAGTTCCAGTGCTACCAGTAGGTCAGTCAACGGTGTGCGCAGGGATCTAAAGAGAATGACGTGCAGTGGTCAAGCAGCTACTTACTAACCACACATATCAGTAGCCAATGCTAAGCGGTGGTATGAAGTGTAACGCTGCTGGAGAGCGGATGACTGGAAACGAATGTTTTCGAATGATGAATCATGCTATATACCCTGTCGAAATTCAATGGAAGAGTTTAGGTTTGGCAAATGCCTTAAGAAAATTACTGTCATCATATGGGGTGCCAACTGTGAAGTATTATGGAGGTGGTGTTACAGTGTGGGAATGTTCTTCGTTATTTGAGTATGGTCCCATTCTTGTGCTTAATAAAACGATAAATGAAGCATGTGAACACATTTTACAGCAATGTGCACTGTGTACTATAGTAGAACAGATGAAGACAACTGTGTCACCATGCCAATGCACCCCGTCATAAATCAGCATCTGCGAGGTAGTGGTTTGTGGACAATAACATTCCCGAAATGGACTGGACTGCTCATAGTTCCAGTCTGAAGACATTGCAACAGGTTTCGGATTAGTCGAATTCAGATCCCAAGGTCCAACGAAACTATCTTAAAGATGATTTTACTGCTGTTCCTCCAGAGACATTCAGACACTTCATTGAGAGTGTACTCGGCAGAGTTCAAGCCATCATGAAGGCGGAAGATGGACATACCCACATGTTAATGACCACTAATGGGTCTCCGATACTTTTCATCAGTGTATCTGAAGCCTTATCGGACGATATTCGCGTCTGGAGACCTAAATCAGCTGAAATAAAAAAAGTAATATGCGGATTATGGCTGTCGCCGCGTCTCATCCAGGCTTTGCCTGCATTTGTTAAGTTCTCCTCATACATAAACTTGTGAATTTGTAATGAGATGTGAGGCAACCAGATGCATCAGTTTCTTGCAGAACCTCGCTTTGAGACAAATGATTAAACAAAATTAGAAGAGGCTGTGGAATGCCCGAGTGTTCTAAATGTTACCCAACAATTTAATGTACAGTATAAAGAACTCAAGCCGAGGTTGAGAACACCAAACAAAATTTTGAACTGATAAGCTATTCTAATAGTTAAACATTGTATAGTCGGTGAATAGTTCTCTCGCACAATTTTCTACTTTTCCATTTGACTCTTTTATGGCCAACGAAGCAGACAGAATAAAATGACGTGGCTTCGTGGAAAACAGACTGGTCGCTCTCTCCTTAGTGAATTTACTTGACTGAGTTTCGCTGAATATCTCCGTTGCTGAAATGGTCGCCATAAGTTACTTTACGGTTGGGACCGCACTTACCTGTGGTTGCACTGCTGGCAGGCGAAGCACTCGAGGTGGTAGACGTTGTTTCGCGCGCGCATCACCATCTCGAAGGCGGGGATCACCTTGGAGCACGCCGCACAGTGACCCGTGTTGCCGAAAAGCCTAGAAGCACACAGACAATCTTCTACACTAATTTTCAAATGGAGACTGGGGAATACAATAACACGAGATTAAGCTTAATAAAAACACAGTGTTCCACACAGTACTGAATTCTAATCTTCGGTGCTACAGCCGCTCTAGTGCTTGACTCGTACGTCATCATATTTATGTCTGAGCCATACTGTCATAGAAATAAACCGGAAATAGCTTCTGTCTTTCGACCAATTCTTATGGAGCATGGACTGCATGGGAATTCTTCGTAAAGGTACTGGTCAACCAGTTCTGATCACCCAAATATAAACAGCTGGAACCTCCACTGTTAGACTATTACTTATCATGTATTGGCTGAACAGAACTGGACTTCATGATAAGTCAGATTCCGAATTACTCTTCCTAGAGGGAGCTGTAAAAGGTGAAATGTGCAGAGGAAGGCAGAGATTGGAATACATCCAGCAAATAACTGATAACGTAGGCTGAGAGTGCTACTCTCAGATTAAAAGACTTGCACCGGAGGGAAAGATTTTGGTAAGGAGATATCCCGTGACGAAGGAGAGATTTAAAGTTTGGAAGGGTTTATGCGTAGCGTCTGTCTGAGGTCGGGCGTGGGAACCAGCCCCGTATACACCTACTCTGATGTTCGAAACAGCCTAAAATCCACATCCAGGATGGCCCTCGTCGTTAATCCGCCGGGCTGGCGTATCTCCTCGTGTCCCGAAAGTGGGCGCTTTAAGTCGCTCGGCTATCCGGAAGGGTCAACAACAGATCCTGATCAATGCTGCAGACACATCTTTGAGTGTCGCTGGTTTGACTGTACATGTTATTAAAGGAAAACTGCTGGCAATACATGACCCTAAGATGAACATGGACTTTCTATGTACTGTATGCAGGGTGTATCAAAAAGGATGGCGCAAACTTACGCGGCTGAAAGTACACGATAATAGAAGCACACATGTCAAGTAAACATGGGCTCTAAAACGCATATCTTAAGAGCTATGAGATATTCTTGATTTTCAATATTGTGAAACAAATCTCTTCTACTACAAGCTCTTTGGCTTCTATATTTTGGGAATTGTTGGTAAGGACGAAAACAAGAAAAAAAGTCCAGAAAACATTTGCTCTAAAATACATACCTTAAAAGTTATAAGCTTTTGTTCATTAGATGAGTTGTGTTCAAAGTACCGAAGATGAAAAGGTGCTCACAGCTGTTAAGGTAAGCATTTTAGAGCACATGTTCACTGGACTTTTTTTCTTGTTTTGGTCCATACTACCACTTCCCAAAATATGGAAAGCAAAAAGCTTGCAGTAGATGTGATTTGTTTCACAATATTGAAAATCACGAATGTCTTATAGCTCTTAAGGTATGCGTTTTAGAGCGCATGTTTACTGGGACGTTTGTGCTTCTATTATCGTGTACTTTCAGCCGTGTAAGTTTGCGCCATCCTTTTTGATATATCCTGTATGTATCAGATACTTTGTACGAGGTTAGCTACATTGTACGTTAAGGCGGAAGGCTTCGAATTCAATAATGTTAACGTGAAATGAGGAGCATTTAATTGCAGTCTGAATCAATTTCTTCCTTTTTTTCTTAACTACCCATTAGCGCTAATTACTGATTTTAAATAACAGCCTGGTAGAAATGATGTCATTTTCTGGAGAATTTAATTTCCAGATCGGTGATAAATATAATGCTGCTGAGTTCGTAAATGCTTCCTACAGTCAGCATCTCATTATGCATAACACATAAGATTCGAAGAATCAATTTCCACTGAAATAGAACTGATCGAAAAACACAGAAAACCTGTTATTATTGCCTTCCATGAACTTCATCCATTTTTTTTTCTTTAATGTGAGCAGATGTACAATACATATACAGTCTGTGACAAAAATACTCGATCACTCAAAAGATATGGCCGAATGTCAGTGAAATGTCGTGTGGCTACATCCTCCCGTCGGGTTGTCCGGTCGAATGGTGCACGTCTTTTTAGGTGACGCCACTTTGGTGACTTGCGTGTCGATGAGGATGATACGATGATGAAGACAACACAATACCCAGTCCCCGAGTGGGGAATACCTTCGACCCAGCCGGGAATCGAACCCAGGCTCCTTTGCATGGCATTCTGTTGCGCTGACCAATCAGATAGCGAGGCGAACAGTGTAAGTTCGTAAACATACATATTACCGTAGTGCAAGAAAATGATTAGCATCGCAATTATCTGTGAAAAGTAGAAAACCACTAGATTGCATTAGTATTATGACCAGGCCTGGTAGGTTATACAAAGGGCGTGAACGGCGTCAGACGTTGAGTGATCGCTGTTAGATACAGAGAGATGCAGCGTAATCGCTTGAGAAAGCGCTATCATCACCTGAAAGATTTTGAAAAGCGCCTCATTGTGGGCCTCTGTTGGGCCGGATGGTCGAATCGTGAAATATTCAGATTTATGGCACATTCGAATGTGACAGTAGCCCTATGTTGGACTGCATGAGAATGTCAGGTAGGCATACTCTTCGTAAAGGTACCGGTCAACCACTTCCGACCACGACAAGGGAAGCTCGCTGTATTGTGTATCAAGGACATCGTAACCTCTTTAGATCTGTGCCTAATATTTGAGCACATGTAACTGACTTCCTGCAACATTCTTATGTCGTCCCACAGTATTGGTTGGAGACTAGCAGCAGTTGAATGAGGGAATTACCGTCCAACGCATAGGCTGAAGTAACACAACACAAACGGCTGCCTTTAGACTGGTGCTGTGACCGGGAATGAGGGGCTGCTGATGAATGGCATCATATTACATTCTTACAATGTTTTTGAGAGACAAAGCGGTGTTGCTCGTAGCGTCATTGTGTGGGGAGCCGTCGGGAATAGCTTCAAATCACGTCTGGAAGTGGTTGAGTGAACAGTGATGGCTCGGGCGTCCTGCGACCTCTTGAGTTAACCCTCGTGCCACAGTATCGTGGTGCCATATTTCAGCAGGGCAATACTCGTCCACATATGGCACGTGTCTTCAAAGAGACACGTGATGTTAGGCAGTTCTCGAATATGTCCCCAACAAAACATGTGAGACACCAGTTCGGACTTCAACCTCGTCCTAGTTCCGGAATACAGGATATCAGGGACCAGTTACTATAGCTGTGGGCCAGCTTGCCTCAGGAGAGGATACAACGTACTTTCTCAACCGCATGAGTGCATGGTCCAGGTCAGAGCGAGTGTAATGTCGCGCTGATAGGTGGCCACATAATAATAACGCCAACACTATCATATACTCCTTCAATCCGTCAAGTTTCATTTCATTTCCTTCTCCCCCACTTTACATTTCACTTTTTTTATCAGGCAGTGTATACTACGCAAGCCACCATACGGTGCATGGCGTGTGTACGTTATAATCAAAAATGATTTCAAACAAAATTTGAATGTTTGAAATGACAATATGAATAACAGTAGAGTTAATAATTACGAGCATTAACATAAAAGTATCTACTACTATTGTTGTTGATCATAATAATAAAAATAAAAAAGACTGTAGTAACAGATACGAATTTTATTTACGGATGTGCAGAGGTAAGGAATATATTATGACTTAGCGAGTTCTTGGGGACACAAATTTAGACTGCATCGTCTACAGGCTTTGGAAAATGAGGAAATGGGAAATGGGAAATGAGGCAGGGATGAGTACAGGATGAAGGGAGGCATTATTGTTGTTCTAGTAGATGGGAAATGAGTAAGGGATGAGTACAGGATGAAGGGAGGCATTATTGTTGTTCTGTAAGATAAGCTACTATCCGTCCTTTGAAATTGAATATATTATACAGTTTTCTTATGTTGTGTGGGAGATCGTTTCGGAGTCGTGTTTGGTGCTGAAAATGACTTAGAAAAGGCGGCTGATTGAGCTGGACGGAAAGGATTTTGTTCTGATGGGAACGAATGTATCTTTTTTCACGCATTACGGGTCCAGGAGAGATACGATGGACAGTGTATGTTGATAAGGGTTTGAAGTTGACAGAGTGGAATTCTCTGAGATTGTCCGCATGTAATCAGGGTGCCAGTACGTGTGCATAAGATGGTCGGATATGATTGGTGAGTTATACGCCACATATACAATGGCGTGCAAAACTTAAGAACGAAAGTACGTTTCACATGATGTTTCACTGTCAGGAAACTTAGCTCGATGAAACTTGGTCCAGACCTAGTGCTACAGTATAGTGCAGATGTAACTGAGTGAAATATGCAATGAGACGAACAGGAAAGACACTTTCATTCAGAGACAGAACGCTGAAGTCATCAGGATTCGTGATGGTCCTCTGGACATTGCAAAAAGCGGGACATTGTTCTTAACAGGGTGAGCAATGCATTCTGTGGAACGGTCAACGATGCTGTCCACAACGTTCGTACGGAGTTCTATTTGTAGGACGTTCCTCCACTACCGCGGTTGACATCTCCAGGATGATCTTTCGTTCATGATGGAAGTGTTGCAATACATCTTCCCACCGTATCTCACAAGTGCTCGAAGTCGGAAAAACGGGCAGATCAGTCCATTCGCCGAAGATCGTCTCGTTACGAGAGCTCTCTCGCCTGCGTTGTTCGATGCAGTCGTGCATTGTTATCCGTAAACCAATCAAAAGATACAAATTGGGAAGAAGTACGGTATCTCTATAACATTCACCAGTGAGGAAACACTGTTCAAAGATTTGGAGGTCATTACGCCATACGTCTTTATTCCTCTCTACGCCATAACAGTCGGACCTCCAAAACGATCTTGTTCATAATTTTCCTGGGTCCCTTAAGTGTTCCCACATCTCACCATTCCAAGGTACATCCCAACTCACGGCTAAAACTGAATCTGCTCTCAACTGACAAGAGCACTCAACACCGCTCCTCGTTCCGACACTCCGTACTGGTCGTCGGGCAAAGAGATCACCCCCATGCAGTCACTGTGTTACTATGAACGGTGAGACACGTGCCTTGCAATCCTTTCAAGTGTGGTTGCAATTGTAGCCATTATTTACCGTGGGTCCCATCCTGCCTGTTGCACAATGTAGCGATCACCTGCTGGAGTAGGTGACCGTAGTGGACCACGTCCTCTCTTTCGGGCAGAAGTGCCGCTTCCAATGGACGTAAACAAGTGCTGTGAGCAATACCAAACCCCTGGGCTACACTCGTCAAACTTTGTCCTTCTTCCAGTTTCCAGATAATTCTTCACTCCTGTGAAGTCATCCAAATGTTATCTCCGGCCCGGGGGGTGGGGGGCAGTCCCATTTGGCCCTATAGTTATATTGAAATTGTGCCAAGTCCAACTTTCTGAGCACGAGTTCCGCACTATCATTTATTCCTGTCTACTAATTAATATTTATATTACTTCATCTGCCTCGCCCTCAAGTTTTGCAGAACAGCAGACTCTGAGATGACGAAATTCATGGGATGGCGGTGTACATATGTACAGATGGCAGCAGTATTGCGTACAAAAGGTACCAAAGGGCAATGCATTGGCGAACCTGCCATTTATACTGAGGTGAATCATGTGAAAAAGTTTCCGACTTGATTATAGCCGTGCGGTGGAAATTAGCAGACTTTGAACGCGGGATAGTAGTTGGAACTAGTCGTATGAAACATTCCATTTCGGAAATTATTAGAGAATGCAATATTTTGAGATCCACAGTGTCAAGAGTGTACAGAGAATACAAAATTTCAGGCATTACCTCCCCAACAGTCTTCACTTAATGATAGAGAGCAGCTGCTTTCGTGTAGAGTTTTCATTTGAAACAGACAAAGAACATTGCGCGAGATAACCACAGAAATCAATGCGGGACGTACGACGAATGTTTCCGTTAGGACAGTGCGGAAAAATTTGGCATTAATGTGCTATGGAAGCAGACGACCGACTCGATTGCCTAACAGCCGACATCGCCTGCAGCGCCTCTCCTGGACTCATGACCGTATCGGTTGGATCCTAGACAACTGGAAAACCGTGGCCTGGGCAGATGAGTCTCTCTTTCAGTTGGTAAGAGCTGATGCTAGGGTTCGAGTGTGGCGCAGGTTCCACGAAGCCATGTGCCCAGTTTGTCAACAAGTCAGTGTAATGTGAGACCTTCTCGAGCCGATATCCAGCCATTCATGGAATTCATGTTGCCAAACATGTCACCATGCCACAATCGTCCACGACTGATTTGAAGAAAATTCTGGACAGTTCGGGCGAATGGATTTGGCCAACCAGGTCCCCCGACATGAATCCCACTGAACATCTATGGGCCATAATCGAGGGATCAGTTTCCGCACAAAATCCTCCACCGGCAACTCTTTCGCAATTATGGACGGCTCTAGAGGCTGTATGTGTCAATATTTATTTTTCCAAGGACATGTTGAGTCCGTGACGCGTCAAGTTACTGCACTACACCGGGCAAAAGGAGGTATTCCATGACTTTTCTCACCACATTGTAGTTACGCTGAACTTACACCAAGTGACATTCAACATTGTGAGCACTACTGCGAGACCCCTGGAAACGTGCCACCACCACTATCATTCATTTTCCTCTAGTAACTAATGATTTATATTAATCTGCTTCGTCTTTAAGTTGTACAGAGCAGTGTGTATCGTAGCAGACGTTCATCACTATTTGATCTTCCCTAATAAGGATCGTGCAGGATAAAATCACTTCAATTAACTACTGGAAACACAAGTATTGGTAGTTTTTTTTAGGCTTGAAGAGAAGAGGCTTTTTGTTTTCATAGCGCGTGGACGAATGTTCGTGCCTCCTTGCCCATGGTAGCGGTAGATCCCGCGAATGACGTCGTTCACCACATCATTGTTAAAGTACTGCGAAATACACGTGTGTGGCTGTGTCCGACAGCAGTGCTGACGCAGGATTAGGCAGAGGAGCGCCACCGGTAGGTACACAGTGTCATATCCCGATACGGCCGCCACTTGGCAGACCGGCCGCGGCGCGGAAAATGCGGGGATCGGGTCGCGATTATTGGGCGCGCAGTGGGAGGGGTCCGGTGGCCATCAATCGGCACTCGGCGCACAAAGGCCTAAACGGCGCATTATCCACGGCTCGAGGGGGCGCCGGGGGGCGGGGCGCGCGCGTCAGCCGTCACCGTGGCCGGCGGCCGGCGCGCGGGGCTTATTGACGCGCGGAGCGACGCGGCGGGGGCGCGCTGCGGCTCGACGCCACGCCAAGCCGGATGCAGATTGATGGAGATGGTTGGCCGCGGCAGGCGGTGCTCGGCGCGCATTGTCCGCCGGCGGCGGACCGGCCGCTGCCGCTGACGCCGACTCTGACGCTGACGGCCGCTGATGGCGCCCTCGGCAGCGCGCTGTCACACAGCGGGGCTCCGGGTCGCCGGGCTGCCCTCTGGTGGTAGCCCTCAAATCACTACTGCCTCTGCTCGGCCGTTTCTGATTGTATTCTTTGATTACGTGTCCAAGAAACGAGTCTGGCCTAGATGTTTACAACAAAACCGTTCATTAGGAAACGTTTTCCGTTATCATTTATCTTATACGAGTTTTAAGTCACTGGCGAGGGGCAAAGATCTCTACGAACGGGTTTCGTCTGTTAGGGATGGCACAGTCTTTGGCTGCATATCTCAATAACATCCGTACGTTAGATTTTGCAGGCGGTAGCTGATCGACCAATTCTGTGTCAGGGTGGTTCAGATTTGAGCAAGCGTGGCCATGGAGACTGTGAGACAAAGGTGTGTTTACGGATTGCAGGCCTATATGCATCTAGTGGACGCTACTTACAAGTACTTGAGGTGAAGACGTTGAATGCTCGTGTGCTTTGAAGTAATATTCTACTTTTCAGTTTTACTGATGCGATTCTTTCTGATCATGGTTAACTCTGTTGCTGAGCCCGAAAGATGTGTTTCATTAACACACCTGCAAATATAGGTCATGGCTCTCGTTACTGTCCCATTTCTGTAGTACTAGCTGAGAAGCTGGTGTTCCTCAGGTACTTACAAATTCCAATCTCCTGTTAGTCGATCTCCTCCACCATCTTCTCTCTGTCCGTTTCTTCCTCCCTTCTCTCTGTCAATCTACTCATCCCCCTCCTGTCCATCTGCTCCTTCTCCCTTTCGCATCTCATTCTGCCCCCTTCCGCGCGACCGCTACGGTCGCAGGTTCGAATCCTGCCTCGGGCATGGATGGGTGTGATGTCCTTAGGTTAGTTAGGTTTAAGTAGTTCTAAGTTCTAGGGGACTGATGACCGTAGATGTTAAGTCCCATAGTGCTCAGAGCCATTTGAACTGATGACCTTAGAAGTTAAGTCCCATAGTGCTCAGAGCCATTTGAACCATTTTTTTCTGCCCCCTTCTAATTCCATCTCCTCAGTTTTCTCTTCCCCCTGTTCTTCCCTCTCTCTCCGCCCATATCCTCCTCCCCTTTACTTTTTCTGTTCATCCCCTCCTCTCACCTCCCTCTATCTCCTCCTCTTCCCTTGCTCTGTCCATTTACACCTTCCCCTCTATCCATCTCCTCCTCCCTCATCTCTCTGCCTGTCTCGTCCTCCCCCTGTTTCTGTCCATCTCCTGCTCTTTCCTTTCTGTGCCAATCTCCTTCTCTTCTCTCCTCTCTCTGTGTCCATTTCGCCCTCCCTTATCGCTGTCCATCACCTCCTCCTCCTCTCTGTGCCTGTCTCTTCCTTCCCCTTCCTCTCTGTACATCCTAGTCTCGTCCTCCCTACTGTCTCCACGTTATCACACTCATCCATATGGGAGGCTGGTGATCCTTACTCCCACAGTGTTTATTTCCAGATTTTGTGACTAACATGTGTACTAAATTTGATCGAAATCGTTCCGGAGGTTTAGGGTAAGCTTTTTACTCATAGGTTTGGTCGCATACTCGCACTTCAAATGTATTTCACACATATTTAACATGTTTCGTGAATATTTGTACGCATATTTCACGCATATGTCTAGCGAGTATCGCCCTGCAGTTTCAGTAGTAAAGAAATAATAAATTAGAACGTCATGCACGATGCTGCAGTTTCTCATGCATCTCACTTTGTATGACCTCAGAACTGTCTATCGTAAAATGATGTACTTTTCTAGGTACATTTAGTGGTATATCTGGATGCTGGTTGCGAAATGTGAATAGAGTTAGTAGCAAAAGAGTGATACATCAAAATATCATGCATTATGTGGCAATTTGGTGTCCTATCTCTGAACGATGTGTCGTACAATGATACATTTTGTAGGTGGGCCAGCGGCAAATGTAGATACTGCCTGCGAAAAGTGTTGCGATCAGAATTAGTGACAACAAAGTAATAAGTTTGAACGTCTTACGTAATTCGGTAGTTTCTCGCGAATTCAGTGTTTATGATGTCGCATCTTCTAATCTAAGTGTCATACAGTGACGTAATTTTTCGGTACAATCAGTGATATACGTGAATAATGTGTGCAATATATGTCGCGAATACATTTAGTAGTAAAGAAGTAACAAATTGAAACATCGTACTTCATGTTGTAGTTATACTACATGAACAGCAAAAATGTAGTAAGAGACAACTTTCATTATTTTGTGGGAGTCGTCAGCGAGAAAATGTTTCGCGAAGGTTTGAAATCATGTGTGAAGTTTGTTGTAAGTCTCTAACTGCTGTCTCTCAAATGCTGGGTAATTGAACTATACGTATTCATGTCGTGGGCTACACTGCTTTTTGCATCCCGACCCCTTTGATAGGTGGGTGGTCCTTATCCCCACAGTGATTCTTTCCAGACAGTAAATGATATGTTTAACAAGTCTGGTTGAAATCGCTTCTGCAGTTTAGGAGGAGATGTGGACATACAGAGATACTTGTACATATATACTTACATCCATTTCTACAATTTGTATGGATTACTAAGGGGATTATGAATTATATGGTGTTCCATTTGTTGTGATTTTGA
This sequence comes from Schistocerca americana, assembly GCF_021461395.2. NCBI lineage: Eukaryota > Metazoa > Arthropoda > Insecta > Orthoptera > Acrididae > Schistocerca > Schistocerca americana. The sequence goes on from NC_060121.1 coordinate 454,560,156, forward strand.
TGGTCTATGTCGTATCCACTTGGCCCCATGGATGGTTTCTGTAGTTACATTTTAGAGCTATCGTATTGTTTTCTTGAATAAGAATCATACATTATTTATATATGTCTTTAGTTATTTCTCGTCCCGAAAGCACTCATAATTTTCCACGCTTTATTGGTCAGCTCCCATGTTCCCTTTTACGTTCTATATAATGTCATAACTGACATGAGGACACTTAAATGAACACGTTCTGTCTTAAGTGATATCGTTGATTATGCCAACTGCTATCGGCAGATTCTACAGTTGTTCCTTTGGTTACAAATTACAACAAAAATAATGTACATCTGAGGTGTTCAGAACTTCGAGACACGTGCCCATCTTAAATATGTTGAGAGACTAAATGATTAATGCTTCTTGTTAGCACGTCTTCGCTTATACAACGTGGAATCTTTATCTACTGTGCGCAGGCTCACTGTAAGTGAAGATGCTATATATTTCCGCGTAGTTTTAGTAAGCGCTGAATACTTTGGATGTTACTTTGTATTGCTTAAACATTTTCAGTATCCTCTATATATTACACATTCTCGACGTACTGTCGGTTGGAATACTGGCCAATACACTGTAGAAATAACAAATGTTTTAGTCTTTAATCGAAATTTTTTATTTTGCCTTTTGGTTAGCGGTTTCCGTACACAGTACCATCCTTAGGTGACGCAATGATCAAAGAACTGCAGTTCATAGAACAAAAGTGCAAGAAAATTAACAAAATGTTTTTCTCTATAACAGCTTATGTATGGTATAAAATGTAACTTTAAAATGTATAGGAAGTTCCGTACCCCTGGCACGCAGTTATCAAGCTCGCTTCCCAAGTAAGGGTGTCAAATGCTAAAAGCAAAGGTCAATTTTGAGCTTTAAATAGATGTAAAATGCAACGGGTAGTCATTAAAGTGCTCTGCTGGTACAGCGTTTCATTTTTTACCACTTCAAAAACATATTCTATGCCATTTGACTCTTTAAATGGCAAAAAAGAAAAAAAAAATGAAACTGTAAACAGGGTCCCTTCTTATCGCTATTAGCCGCAATTTGTATCTGTTGAAAGCTCAAAATTGACCATTACTTCTAGTATTTGACACATCTACTTAGGGAGCAAGTGTGACAACTGCGTGCGAGGATTAAGGGGCTACCTAGACATTTTAAGGTTACGCAATATATGATGCCTATACAGAAAGTTGATTAAGTTTTCTCCAGCAGCAACGAATGACAGGGATAACGTGGTCATATTTTTGCCTGTGTGTTTGTCCGTTCAGTCGTCATTAAGCTGTGCCAGCCTGAAGTTCTTGTCGTTTCCAGTTATTTCACAAGCACTGTTTTAAATGTGTGTCACAACTGAAAATCATGCGTTCATGCGAATCAGGAATGACCGCGGTCATTAATGAGGTTTTTGTTAGCAAAACCTATAAACCGACTGAAATTTACCGTCAACTGTGTGAAGTGTACGGAAAGTACGTAATCACTGAAGGTGGAGTGCGTCAGCTCTGTACTACGTCTATCACGATGGCTCCCCAGAGCTTTCGGTGTGTCTTGGTGTTGTTCATATCACAGCGATTGCTCATCAACCCCCGACAAGAATGTTCGGAGACGGGTCCATGACATGCACATCTCGCTCGGTAGCGTTCTACATTTGTTAAATGGGATTGAAGTAGTTGACTTAGGACGAATAGTGTTTCCCGCAAACAATTTTAACAATGATTTTATCCATACTGGATGAGAGGTCGTGGTTGTGAATGTCAATGTTAAAAAATATATCGGCTCAACCACTTGTTTATAGTGTAAAATACTAAGATTGACGCGTTTCGGAAGTCAAGCTTCCATCATCAGAATAATAAAGTAAAAGAACCTGTTATAACTCGCTAAAATGGCCTGCAACAAGGGAAGTAGCCACCATGTTTTAATTTTATTATCAATTTTATTGTGCCTGGTGCATGTTCCAATTTAGCGAGTTTTAACAGGTTCTTTTACTTTAATATTCTGATGATGGAAGCTTCACTTCCGAAACGCATCAATCTTAGTGTTTTACACTATAAACAAGTGGTTGAGCCGATATATTTTTTAACATGAACTTTAACAATGTTCCGGAGTGACGAAGTGCTGCACCGTATTGCTGAAGGCGTACTAGCTGACCTCGTACGTGACTGCACTGTTTCTTTATCCTTCTGCGGTGAGTGACAACGACTGATTAGGGTCACCATTTAATCTCATGCAAATATGCTCCACACGAGAATAACTACAGCACGTAGGTGAATGATCACCTGTTGACAGGGGCATTCATTGCACGCACTCATACCACTGTGCACTATCCGCCATTTTGTTTCTGCCACACTGTGGCGTTGACTGTAATGGAAAGCTAGAAAGATTTCAAATTTCATAGAGTGGTTATACGTCGCTATACGTCTGCCATGTCTGAGGCAAACTGAATTGCCATATTTTCTGCGGTAAAAGGCGTCAGCACATTGACGCACATTCACGGATCCTGACTCACGTCAATATTCATCAGTCAGTCGTTATTTAAATCGCTGAACTGCAAGCAGATACACTTTTTTGGGATGTGTGACGTACTGGTTCATACCCTTTACCCCAGAAACCATGACGGTTCAGTTTCCCTCAAACATGGTAAACGTGTAGCAACTCTACGAAATTTTAACTCTTTGACATAATAAGAACATGTGGAAAGTGTTCTTTGCAAGTCTGTGAACTGCGGTCGACAAAACATAGTTACTGACAGCAATAAATAAATGTGAATTCACCACAGGAAGACAGTAATTTCCAATGATCGGAGTAGGTTACAACACGTAACAAGACAGAATACAACTTCATTCGTGTGGCCATATTGTCCGTAGTTGCTTTAGAATTATTGAGAGTATTTTAATTCCATTTTCGCAACTACAAGAAAACGTGTGTTTTTGTTACCAAATGCTACCTTCGTTTTATTGAAGTAAAACGTCATCGGTGGTCTGTAAAGAAAGATATTTAAATTCGTCTCGCTTCTAGATTGTTACAGATGTTGATTCTTACATTAGATATTCCATGCCTCACGTCAGGAAACGCTCTGTGCACGTCTCTTGGCTATTTATTCATTTTACGAACTGTTGTTTCGGGCTCAATTCCACACTGCTTTGTAGAACTACGAGGGTTTGATCCTAAACATAGAACAGTGTAGCCTGCTACTGTTTATTTGTATCTTTCTGCCTAAATATATATCGTATGTTTTGCTTTTTCGTTGATCTAAAGCTGCTCTGTTTTTAATTTCCTTTTCCAGCATTTAGTCATTACTCCATTCAGTCACGGTACTACTTACTTACTTAACGTGTACGAGAAAAGGAGGAGTAGTGATGGAACTGAAAATCTAAATGGTGATTGGGTGACGGGGAAGAAGGGCTGGGGCAGGAGTTGGCGGCAAAGACGAGTAAACAGTTAGTGCAAAGTAATGAGATAGAGAGTATATTGAACGAAAGAGAGGAGGCGTCTATCTTTACTGTTTTTGGTGATGTTCATTTTTCTTCTACGGTGCTTGGTCTGTGATACTCCTGTTTAAGATGATCTGGGAATACTGAGTGGTTTGTATTGTACTTCCGTGCCCTCATGTGCTCTTTGTATCTTGTTTCAGATGTTCTGCCAGTCATCTCAATCACACGAAAATGGCGTGCAATGACCGATCTCAATAAATTCACATACAAAATAGGTTATATGTTCAAAAAACGGGACATAAGCATTGACTGCAAAACAAATAACTCAGTGCATAAACACATGTGTAAAATAAAATCAAAACCAGAGAAATACCAACAATCTAGTACCGAACAGCTCAGTTACACGGACAGTGAGACGTATGCACATTGGAATGACTAGCATGAAGTTTGGCACAAGATATAAAGACCAAATTTGTACAAACCACTCAACATTTGCGGAACACCTTAAAAAGGCATACCATAGACCATGTGCTAGAGAAAAATGTTTGAATGTGATAAAAACCACTCAAGACAGACACCTCCACCCTTTCCAAGGAAAAAATCATAAAGACAAAGCATTTACAGACAGTTAACAGCTACTCAGTGACCAAACAAATGTTATGAACCAGAAACTAAAAAATAATTGAAAGAATGACTTAATGAGGAAAATAAAAAAGATACTTTCCATTTTCTATCCTTCACCCTCTACCACTCTATCTCCACCTCCACATCCCCATTCATTTCAACTCTTGCTCCTCACCATTTCCTTACAAATTACTCGCCATCCCACTACTTTACATTCAATGTTCAAGTATCTCCGCCTCCATCCCCCTCTCCCCGTCCCCCCCGCCCCTCCCTTCCTGCCCACCTATTTACTATTTCAATTTTCGGCTCTATCACTACTCCTCTATTTCTCTTACACATTGTATAAATGTGTAGAAGTATATTTAAAAGAAATAACACACATGTAATAAACTGCGGGAAAAGAAAAAGGAAAAACGTTTTCTATCAAAGCAAAACCAATGGAAAAGTTGCTATCACACGATAAACATTTAGCCAGAAAGTTACAAATAAATAATAGTAGGGCTAGATTGTGTTGTTCTTAAATTGTGTTCCGTTTAAAATAAAAATATGTACAGTACTACAAACCACGGCGGAGTTAGATCAGAATCAACAGAGCCAAACGATGAAGTAACACAAACACTTGAAAGCAGACGGCCTTTCCTGATGTGAGCCAAAAACCAGGAGTGAAATACCGTAAGTAAAAATCAACATCTTCTGTAACGAACTGTTTTTCAGTCTAGAAAGAAAGTCAGAAGGAAAGTATCTGTTATTACAGACCAATGATGATGTTTTATTGCAATAAAACGAAACGCGTTTGTTGACAAAAAACATGCACTCTTCAATTTCTCCAGGCGTGTTTTATGACGAAATAAATCTCGGGTGAACAGCCTGGTATGAGTGTGCATAGGACACAATATTTCGGCAATCGACCACGTTGCCATCATCAGGTGCGCTGATGTACTGACCGGCGGTGGGCCGGCGCCAGCTATATATAGGACAATCCCCCTCCCGCTCCTGGCGCCGGCCCACCTCCGGTCAGTACATCAGCGCACCTGATGATGGCAACGTGGTCGATTGCCGAAATATTGTGTCCTATGCACACTCATACTAGGCTGTTCACCCAAGATTTATTTCGTCAAAAAACATGCAGTTTTTCTTTATGCAAAGACGGAATTAAAATATGCTCAATAAGAATACAATTACTTTAAGATCTATGGGTATCTATGTTAAAATTTTGGTTTTCCAATCTTTGCTTGCTTGTGAGGTTATACTTCGAAACATTTTGCAGTATCAAAAAATTTAAGCAAATTAACGAAAGAACGTGAATCGTTGTGACTTTTTAAAGACCTGTTCATACATCTGCTACAATAATTGGTGCAAGTTCTTTTACTCTCAAAAGAATCACGATCGCCAGTGAAGCAAGTGTGACAAAGACAATACGCTCGCTCATACTTCTGTAGGGGGCTGTAGGGTGTGGGTGGGAGGATGGATGGCGCGCTAGAGGACCGGTCCGCTCTGTGCCAGCGACGGGAGCTCGTGTTTGGAAGAAAAACGGCGGCGGCCCGCGGCAAACAGAGGGTAGCGCCGCCATCCCTCACTATTAATGGCTGCTCGCGCAAGTTGGCCCGCCTCGGGAGGTATAATCCGTCTGCAATCACACAGATAAGGCGGCCCTTGTAATAACAAGGCCGCACGAGGCGGCTGTCCAGCGCCGGCAGTGCTCTGCTCTCAAACCTACTCCACGCTCTTCATGTCTTGGAACACCACTCGCGAGCAGTGCAGAATTTATGACCGTTCTTGGCAGCTGACAGAACTTCTACACGTGGTGTCAGCAGTGGGGGTGCCGAACGAACAACAAAGATATGTTGGAATGACCCTCGAAAATTGGAGTGCATGTCTTAAACGAACAGCATACAAAACTCCAATAGAAACTATTATAGACCACTGCTCCAATATCTGAATCTTTATTATACCAATTTGGCGGAAGACGCTGAAGCGGCCGTAATAGGTGTGTAAAGCCCGTAGTAATGTCTAACAGAGATTCACAAGCAACGTAAATCGAAATCTGAAGAAAGGCGAGGCAAAAGTCTCAAAGCTTGTACACACGTAGGCTTGTTGTAGTCGTGTTCAGTCGAAAGACTGATATGACACAGCTGTCCACGCTGATCTTCCCTGTGCAGGCCTCTTCCTTTGAACCTACTTACTGCAGTCAAGCTCTATTCCCTCTATTCAGAGTTACTCCCTGCACTTCCCTGCATTTCCATATTGAATATTCCTCGATACTTCGAATCAAATAACAGCATCAATTCCACTTATATTTTCGACTACCAGGGAAACAAAATGAAGTGTGCATTTGGCTAGGGCCTCTCGTCAGGTAGACTGATCGCTTAGTACAAGTTTTCTTAGTTGACGTCACTTCGGGGACTGGTGTTTCGATGAGGATAAAATGATGAAGACAACACGACACCCAGACCCCGAGGGGAGAAAATCTCCATCCCCGCCGGGAATCGAACCCGGGTGCCTCGCATGGCACTCTGCTGCTTTGGTGGCTCAGTTATGGAGTCGGACATTAAGGGACCAACCAATTGAAAATGGCTTTGATAGCCGACAGCAGCCGTGTTCGTCGAAAATACAAGTGCAACTGCAGCTGTTACTTGATTCTTGCTTCATAATGTCCTAGATGCTATACAATAAATCCCTTGATGCGTGACAATGTTTCATGTCAAACGATTGTTTCATTCATTCAAGTTTGTCATAAATTTCTGTTCTACCCAGTTTGATTAAATACCACTTTATTCGTTATGTGGTACACCTGTATAATCTTTAGCGTCACACTTCAAAATCTTATACGCTCTACTTTTCTGAACTGACAGTAATATAATATTGACAACTATCAGTCTAGAAACATCTAATTACAACTGAGTGTAAAGAATTTTTCCTGCAATACACTTTTCGCCTGTAGTATCTGGAAGGCATCATCAATGGCCTGAAATATTTACATATTTGTGTAAATACTATATTTCTTTACATATTGGACATTCTACGTTAAGGTTGTAAACAGCTTTTTGACTTTCTGATTTCTATTAGGTAACAATATTTTAAATTTCTGCTTAGCAGTTTTGTAGATACTGCTGTACATGTGATCTTGTACCGATTTTCGAGCTGTTCTTCTGGTTATCCAATAGAAATTTCATTTCCACAGCACTAGCATTTACCTCATGTAATTTTTGGGTGTTACTGCTAGCTGTAGAATGTTATTGCTAACTATTGGACTTTGTGCCTGTGATATCTGTGCCGTGCGCACGCGCACTAGTGTGTGTGTGTGTGTGTGTGTGTGTGTGTGTGCGTGTGTGTGTGTGTGTGTGTGTGTGTGTGCGCGCGTGTGCGTGTGTGTGTGTATGTGAATTTGTATTTTCTTAGTATACTGAAGTGCCTGAACGAATATTTTTTCATTTCATTTTTTATCTTGTCATTTATTTTGTTACCATAAGGAGGGATTTTTCTGTTAATATGCATGTGCTCGTTTCTCACCTGTTTTTCTACAATGGTTTTCTGGATACGGCTGTTTTCCTACAACTACGAAATTTCTAAATAGAAATTTAAAGGTACTATTTGGTCACAGAACATTAGAAATCTCCAGAGCTTTTTACAACCTCAGTGTACAATCATGGGTATTGAAAACCGTTTCAGCTGTATTTAGTCCTTTACTTTTAGGTCACTTCAGCTGAAGCGGTTTATTAATAACCTAGATGATTTCTCATAGCTTGGTTGCCCTACCTACGAGATTGTCTGTCCTCAACTTACAATGTCCAGTACGTAAGAGAAAATGTATTTACACAAATATTGACATAGTCATGCCACGGATGGTGCTTGTCAAGTAAAAAAAATGCGAAACGCATATGGCACAAAAACGTTCATATCATTCAGCTGTAATTAGACTGGTCCAGAGTGATAACAGGCATAAAGATATAGGTTGTAGTTGTTACGCGAAGGTGAAGAGGCTTGCACAGGATAGACTAATAGATAACTGCATATCACACTTATGACCCAAATCAACGATAAGAAAGGTCAAACCAAATCTGACAGATACAGTACACACTTGTACTCGTAGTGCCCTACTTACAGAGCTAAGTCTGAAATTAATGCAAATTAGAGCGAATTCGTAAACACGATTTGAAACAAAGCAAGTGGCAGACCTGAGGTAGTCGCGGCGGCACAGGATGAGGTCGGCCTTGGTGTAGAGCGTGGAGCCCACCTCCCCCAGGCGGCAGTCGCAGCAGCCGCACTTGAGGCAGTCCTCGTGCCAGAACAGGTCCAGCGCCTTCAGCAGGTACCTGCAACAACGCAAGTGCTCTCAGGTATACCACATAGCAGGACGCTAAGGCTGACGCAAACTTATCTTCACGCACTAAGAATATGTGACTCAGTGATCGAATTGTATAAACAATATTTGCTTATACATATGTAAGTCTACATTCACTGCCTGAAAAGAAAAAAGAAAAAAAAGAAGAAAAAAGAAAGAAAAGAGGCACCCAGAATGGAGGAGGAAGCGAAATGGAACTTCGCAGGATAAGAGCGTATGTGAGGTTATTTCAGTGATAGCAAAATCGAGTCAAGTTGAGAAAATAGTTGGTTGTATGAGTTCGCATATCAATACGACGTTTCACTGCCACCGACCTTTACGTATGCATTCATTCGCTTGGGAAGGGTATCATAAAACAGAGTATTTTCTCCAGGGGCAGGCAGGCGTACAGATGTAACTGGTTGTAGATATCCTGGTTATGGGAACCGGAACAGAGTTCATATCCGAGCTGTTTCCACTTATGGGCAACAGATCTGGCGATCTTACTGGCCACGGCAGTGTCTCATATCGCAGACAATTTATGAAAACGTTTGCCATATGTGTTTCGGCAATGTCCTATTGAAAAAACGGCACAATGATGCTGTGGCTGGAGAAGTAACACTTCAGGACATAGACGTCCGTGACTCACTGTTGTGCTGTCAGGAGTTCCCTCAATCATTACCAGCCGTGAACTGAAGTCAGCAAGTCTCTCCAAAACATTGGAATTGAAGGATCTCTTTCCAAGTCGCAACTATACTCAACAGCGATGGTCATCTAGAGTAATGCAGAACTCTGATCGCTGAACGCAATGAGACGCCATTCATTGGCGGTACAAGCTTTCTCGTCTTGGTACTTCCCCAAACTTGACGTGGTTTTAACTGCAGCCCACGTATGGGATGGTAATTTCCCAGTCGCTGCTGCAAGTCTTTGAACAACGTTGCGGAATGACACAGAATGTTGCATGGAGTCCCTTACTTTTTCTCGCATGGCAGATACAGATGTGAAAGGGTTACAGTATACTTGGTACACAAAACTACGACCATCCTTTGAGGTGGACATACATGGTCGACCAGATCCTCGATGGCGAACATGCCTGCCCGCACGTTCCTATGCAGTTCAACATGGGGCTACTGTCACATCAGAATTCCTCACAAATCAGTGTATTGCACGATTTGACTAGGCGGCCAAATGGCGACCCACAATGAGACTTCTTCCAAGCTCTGTCAGGTGCTGAGAAAGCTGCCTTACATGAGTATGTGGGATCTTGTGAGTTAACGAGCATTTCGCTCTCATTTAAGTACATGGCCGAAAGAGTCAGCCCACAGGAACTGTGAAACTAACCACGTTGTCCAGGACAATGTGCCACAAAGAGCGCAGATTCGCCACGAGATGGGGAAGTTCATAGGAGTCTGTTGTGCTGCGGTGTGAGAGTGAGACAGACGAGAACCTACGTCATAGGGAAACCCCGTAGAAGCCTTTTCTCGCCAGGGAGACGAAGCAGTGTTAAATATGGCGGACCTAAGATTGGCCATAAAGAGAAACATTTATGAAAACTATTTAATTCTGTAGTAGTTCAGGCAGCGAAGCCACAGTCATTTTAATCTACCATCGTTCATAAATTTTCATGGTGATCCCAATAAAACTGGAATACTGATCGTATCTATAATAGTTTAGGATTTACTGTTGAAGTGAAATTAACAAGTATTGTAACAAAGACCTGAATGCTAAAATCTGAACGCTTTGGTCGATCTTAAAGATCGACATTTCATATAGAAGCGCATCTGACAAATGTTGTAAATATCAACTCTGTAACTTTGTTTAAAACATATAGTAAATTTAAATTATCAGTATTTTCAGTTAAGCATCAGATCATAATTTCCTCCACACAAAACACATCGATCAAAAAATGGTTCAAATGGCTCTGAGCACTATGGGACTCAACTTCTGAGGTCATCAGTCCCCTAGAACTTAGAACTACTTAAACCTAACTAACCTAAGGACATCACATACATCCATGGCCGAGGCAGGATTCGAACCTGCGACCTTAGTGGTCTTGCGTTTCCAGACTGCAGCGCTTAGAACCGCACGGCCACTCCGGCCGGCTCACATCGATCAATGGCAGCATGACACTTTATTGAATCATTGGGTAATAGAATATTTGTTGTAAAGCTTAGTACATAATAGTTACTTTTCTTTTTTATTTATTTATCAGAAAGCACATTGATGCAAGGTTACTAGCCGTGACATTCAAAGTCAAGAAGGAGATTGTATTGGTTTTATGTAAAAGAATTTAACATTTATTATGTAATGGATATTATTGTTACTTTATTTAGAACTTGAATGTGGTCAAGCTTTGATTATTTAAATGTGTTAAAATATAAAATAATGTAGAATAAGCTGTAGCCAATCAGATGGACGGCTTCAGAAAAGGGAACTGCCCTAGCCAGTTGAGGGAGGATGTTCGGCACGCCGGAAAACGTGGCCGGGAACGGGCAAAGAGAGGCAGTTCGGACTGAGACACGAAAGCGGACGGTCGGTCTTTATGCAGAGAGGAAGTTAAACGAATTAGAAAAATTCGCGTTGTGTCGTATCGTGGGACTTAGTCTCTGAGCGGCGAGCGGCTGCGCGCCTGGTGTGAACTCTAACTCTTCGCGTAATCAACGAGGTGCGGTACTGGACTTGTAATTCGCGATGAGATTGTGAATGATCGAACTGTGTCAAATGGATATGCGCTCGAGTGAAATAGTAATTCTAAGTACGACCACTTTCGCTATTATTTTGCTTTCAAAAGTTCAAATTTGTGTGAAATCTTATGGTACTTAACTACTTAGGTCATCAGTCCCTAAGCTTACACACTACTTAACCTAAACAATCTTAAGGACAAACACACACACCCATGCCCGAGGGAGGACTCGAACCTCCGCCGGGACCAGCCACACAGTCCATTAGTTTGCTTTCTGAAAAAACATTATTCTAACCAAATCGCAACTGCGTGGCCTACGTCATTTATGGGTCGTTAATTTAGTTCCCGATATTATTATTACTGTTATTATATGTTATATTAACTTTGTATTTCGCAAACTTGCCATCAGTCAGATAATTTAATCAAAGTGTCACAAGTGACTAATTTACGGCGTGTAATGCGACACGTGCGATTCTACCCCTAGACGAATTTGAGCCAAGACATTTCGACGAAGAGAAACGGCATGTGAGCCCGAACATCAATGGGATGTTAACTCTCATTCTCTGCGTCCTTTTCACTCAAGATCTGACGCTGTTCACGTCAATTATATACTCTTCCAGGACTGTCAACAACACGAAGCACGAGCAACAATACCGCACTGTTGGCCGTTCTATCCACCACAGGGAATGTCTTTTCTAATCATTTACGCACTTTTACGATGGTGTGTACGGTGTGTACGTGTACGAAGTGACTGACCACAGACCACGTCTTTTTTGGCAGGCTGTTTTTAGTACCGAATAGAATTTTCGTTGTTTTCTATCCACAGCGTTTAGATATTTTGAGAGAAACGTATTTGTGCCATCAGCTGTATATTGTGTTTTTATTCTCTACCTGGTTCGGTTATTACAACCACCTTCACAAGAGACCCAGAAAAGTCACCGGATCTCTCCACAGTTGAGTATTACACTGTTTTTCTTTTGTGTAATTGGTCGTAACAACCGAAAGTGGCAGAAAATACATGTAAAATCGAACAGCTGATGGCATATGCTTTTCTAAAAATATAATACTCAAATTTACAGCGTTTATCCTTAATGTAAAAGCCTCTGATAGACGCACCACGAATTAATTATCAGAATGGGACAGAAACCAGTAAGCGTGATGCGATCTGCAGGCAAACAAATTTCAAACTGAGCCAGTTAGTAACGCATTGGTCCACCTATGCCCCTTACGTAAGACAGTTTTTCGGTCTGGCATTGATTAATAGAGTTGTTGGATATCCTCCTGGGAAATATCGTGAGAAATTCTGTCCAGTTGGCGCGTTACATCGTCAAAATGACGAGATGGTTTGAGGGCTTCGCCCACAACACAAACGTTCTTCATTGGGAAGATCCGGCTACCTTGCTGACCAAGGTAGGATTCGCAAGCTCGAAGACAAGTAGCAGAAACTCTCAAAGTGTGCGAGTGGGCATTGTCTTGCTGAAATGCAAGCACTGGATGGCTTGCTACCAATGACAACAAAACGGGGCTTAGAATACCGTCGACATACTGCTGTGCTGTAAGAGTGCCGCGAGTGACAACCAAAGGAGTCCTGAATGAGATTTTCAATCTGCAGCGGAGTGTGCGCTGATATCAAACTTCCTGGCAGATTAAAACTGTGTACCAGACCGAGACTCGAACTCGGGACCTTTGCCTTTCTCGGGCAGGTGCTCTACCAACTAAGCTACCCTAGCACGACTCACGCCCCGTCCTCACAGCTTTACTTCCGCCAGTACCTCGTCTCCTAACTTCCAAACTTTACAGAAGCTCTCCTGCGAACCTCATCCTGGAAACATCCCCCAGGCTGTGGCAAAGCCATGTCTCCGCAATATCCTTTCTTTCACGAGTGCTAGTTCTGCATGGTTGTCCCGTTTGGTTGTGATGCGCGGCATCCATACAGCACAGTGGTACGTCAACGACATTCTGCATCCTGTTTTGCTGCCCTTGATGGCAAGCTATCCTGGGCATACATTTCACCAAGACAACGCCCGCCCACACACTGCGAGAGTTTCACACCCTATCTCGGCCAGCAAGGTAGTCGAATCTCTCCCCAATTGAGAACTTTTGGAGCATTTTGGATAGGGCCCTCCAACCATATTGCGATTTTGACTATCTTACGCGCCAACTGGATAGAATTCGGCACGACGACCCTCAGGAAGACATCTAACAAGTCTGCCAATCAATGCCAACCCGAATAACTGTTTACTTAGGTGCTATAGGTGACGTACCCGTTACTGACTTGCTCAATTTGTGAAGCTCTTTCTTTGGATAAATTACACAATTTTTCTGAAATTGTAATCCATTGTTTGGACGTAAGTGTACATCACACTTATCGATTTCGGCCTCATTCGGATAATTCCTTCGTTGTGGGTCGCATTTTTTGTGTTAGAGTGTATTTCAATAAATCAGTTAAGAAACATAGGACATACAGTCATATCTAGTTGTGTAATCAAGGGACAGCCTCATGCATCGTGGTTTTAGAAGCTTACCTCTCGGTTATCTTCTTCCCACACCCGGCGCACTCCTGTGGGGAGTTGTTCTTCTGCGTCTCCGCCTTCACATCCATCGTCATCATGGATTCTGAAACAAAAGCAAAGAAATCCCTTGACTAACTTTCTGAAACAGATTTTCTATTTAAAATACACTTATAAATTAAGTTTGTGTTTCTTTGAAGAAATTAACATCACATGTGATAAGCCGATTGTGACAATAATGTTCTGCATGGTATCTCATATACTGATACCACGAGATTGGTGCGGTGGATCTAGAAACCTGGATAAACGCATACTGGGCCGACTGTCCAATTCTTGTTCACTAGCATGAGTACACCGTATTCTCTCCTTAGTATCTCCTTATTATATGACTGTGCACCATTTCGAGTATCCCAGCACTAAATGTGACATTGCAGCGAAAATCTCGCTGCTCTATACACAAAATTAATAAGCAGGTATTGAATCTTTCAATCATTTGTGGGTAAGTCAGAACTGAACCATAACATGACAAAATTATCGAATAACTGCAACTGATATTAATTTAAAAGTATGGCACAGAGTCGATAACAGGAATATAACTGAAGCCAGATGACGTAGAATTCCAAGTGGAGTTACCAATGGGGTACTCTCTCGTTTTTACTGAGCGAAGTGTCGCAGTGGTTAACACTCTCCAATCACTTTTGGAAGGAGCATGATTCAAATCGCCATTCAACATCCAGATTTATACTGCCGGTTATTTCCGTAAAGCGCGTAACGTTGTTGTTGGAACCAGCACAGCCGCTTTTCCTACGCCATCCATTCCGACCTGAGCTTGAGCCTCTATAATGATGTAATTGTTGGCGTCATACTGTCATAATTTTTGTGCATTACTATAACTTTCCCTTTATGATTCATTAAAGTGAGACAGAGAAAATGAAGAAAAAATTTAAGCAATATAGAACACTAAGAAATTATAAAAATAATCTTCAGTCGTTATAGGTTGAAGGTAATATTGCACAGTTTATTGATTTTTTGGAAACGTATTCGAAATAACAGTGGTCTAAATCAAACATAATAAAATGGTCTTGACATAAAACAACATGTTTTATTAATGGTGGCCGGTTTTAACCTATACAGATCATCTTCAGGCCATAAGGTACCTCTCTCGGTCATCCACGGAGCCAATGAGCGGAGGTGAATTGTCTACTGGAAGCCTCATACGTCACTCCTGTCGGTTTCTATAACTATATAACAATACATTGAGCTACAATAATCCATTGATGAATTATATTCTTTTCATCGTCGTGTATTAACAGGAACAATAAAACACGAAGCATATCCAGTGCTCCAGCAACCATTCGCATGCCACCCTCGCCAGCACTGCCTGCTATCACTGTGAAGCAGTGCTACTCAGTCGCTGCTGGGGTATTGCTTATTCTTCGTGTTTTACTGTCCCTATTAAACGAATGTCATACTAGACTAATTTGGTACCGCCTATCGGACGGGCACGAAAAATTCCACATTAAAAAAATCATTTCATTTTGTAATGGGGAAACAAGCCGACGCTTCCGATGGACAGAGGGCGTCACATGAAACACGTAATAGATCCAATGTAGACATCTATTGATGTTTAGTATGTTTAATACTCGAGGGGATTTTGATGTTGTCTGAATGTGATAGAAGCCACAAGCTATGGCAATTAAGTTTTCGCTCCAATATCCAAGGCATATTTTCATCAGGAGATACTGAGAAAAGTAGCATTCTGACACTGAAGAAGGACTGAAAAAATAAATGATTTACTATGATTTCGCGCATGGAAAGGAATCTACGAGTATTATGTCAGTTACATTTATTGTACACGTGGATCTCAGTTGCTGCTGAATAATTGGACTTATACAAACACAATGAATTTAGGAGGTAGTTCTGTAAATTAATTCGATCAATTCCATCATGCGTTTAATCTACTGTTCTGCATCAAAGTATCTCGAAAACGTTGACTCGGACTGCGTGTTGTGTGCGTTGGACACACAATATTGAAATCGTAGGGAAACAGGCGTAATTGCGGATGAGAGAGCAGATATACGAAAAGAGTGTACTGTGAGTCTCTACGAAGGTAATGGAAGGGGGTTGGGGTGGGGGTTGGGTGGGTTGGGTAGGGATAGAGAAAACAATGGCTCTGGGCACTATGGGACTTAAGTTCTGAGGTCATCAGTCCCCTAGAACTTAGAACTACTTAAACCTAACTAACCTAAGGACACCACACACATCCATGCCCGAGGCAGGATTCGAACCTGCGACCGTAGCGGTCGCGCGGTTCCAGACTGTAGCGCCTAGAACCGCTCGGCCACCTCGGCCAACAGGAATTGAGAGTCTGCAGACTTAACGTGGTGGCAAAGCTTTGATAGCGTTGAAATCAAACAACAGATAGCAGTAGTTAAAAATTTAAGTGGAATTTTTAAACGAGTGAGGTAACTGACAACGAAACTTTTATTCAAATAGTGTGCAGAATAGATGAGACTGGAGACGTACCATCGGACTTACCCACCCTCTCTCGGTCGTTTGCGGATAAATCGCACAATTTGGATAATAACCCATACATTCAAGTTGCTGACAGAGAAAGTTGATCTGTAAGATGACAACGAGTTTGACTGTAGGAAAGTAAAGGCACCAGAAAGGTAATTCTGACGTTGCATTTGATAATGAAGACTAGTCATAAAAAAAACTAAGATATCTTCATAGGGTTTGCTGATCTAGAAAAAAGATTTGATAGTGGAAAGTGGTGCAAGACGTATGAAATCATAATAAAAATTGGTGTAGATTATAGGCAAAGACAGGTAAAATATGCGTACGAGAACTAAGAGAAAATAACAAGAATGGTGACCTAGAGAAAAGTGGTTGGTTAAAAAGATGAATGGCAGTTATTTAGCCTTTATTCTCTATTGTTAAAACAGTATAATAAGAGACAATGACGAAAATAAAAGCAAGTTTGAGAAATAATAAAACGTAACGGAAGTGAATGATAAGATTCAGTCATGACATTGTAATTATCTGTGCAATTGAAGAAAAATAATAGGAGCTATTAAAAGGAGTGATCAGTCTACTAAGTACAAATGTTGGTTGGAAGTAAACCGAAGAACGAAAAAGTATTGATGAACAACAGAAATGAAATTAGTAACACGTTTATCAAAACTGGGGGCCACATAATATACAAAGTGGAGGAATCCTGCTATTTTGGAAGCAAAACAATTTGTGATGGAGGAAGCGATACGGATATGAAAATCAAACTATCAGAGAATACCATAACTGCGATTCTGAGATGTGAAGCTATTAACGCCATTCGTCTACAATTAAACAGTTACATTACTTTTTGAATGTTTGTTCTGTACTATAAGAACTATCTGTTAATGTGTATGACCCTAAAGTGCAATTTTTACTTTTCATTTGTGTAACTGTTTTATTTTTTTATGATGAAATCTGACTGCAAAAGGTGAAAGTGAAAGAATCTGCGACATACAGTGACTATTCTTGAACACAGAATCCCTTACTTTTTATGTTAAAGTGTGTCTTGATCTGCCTTCTATAATTGAAGTGATGGTTTTTGGAACATGCGAATAATGTTCTCTATTTTACCTGCATCAGAGCAGTGAATTGTGGTTGAGTGCATTATTGTTCACTTTGCTTCTTGGCACCAGCTGCTACCGTAAAAAAACTAGTATCAACTGTGAGCCTTGATCGATCATATTCGACACGTCGAGAAACACTGAAATAACTTCTGTACGTGTTTTATTATTTCTACTTGCAATACTTGTCCCCTGCTTATCAATCCTTTGCACGCACTCCCATGAGATCCATACCCAACTCTGCTCTCTTTGCTGCCGTCCGACGCGTAATGAATTCGTATCCTTTCAGCCAGGAGTCTCTAGCGGCGTTCCACGCTGTGATCAAGTTTACAGCAAGCAACAAAACATGCGTCTTTCACCTGATCATCATAGAAGCGCGATAATCTTCTGAACAATTCTTTTCTTTATGGTGCTTTTACAGTCAACTACATTAAGGGAGCACTGTGATCAGGAGCAAACTGTTCATTTAAATAGAAAGAATTTCAATCATCTCTTTATTAGAAACTTGTGAGGATACGGTCACCTTATAGCAAGCAAAGACGGCATTACTCGTTAAAGAAGTCTACAAGTGTCAAATATCGGCCTTAATTAGATGATGTATTCTCTGATAACGTACGTCTGGAGTCCAATATTGAGTGGAAGAGAATCATGGGCTTGGGAAAACACAAAAGGAAGAGAATCGGAACGTTTGGGTTATGTTGTTACAGAAGGACGCTAGACAAGAATCGGCGATGAAAAGAATTTTTAGAAAACCTAAAATAGACGACCTAAAACAGACGACCCACCTGAACCATGGACCTTGCCGTTGGTGGAGATAGCCGTATCGAAGGTGAAACGACAACGGAGGGGTATCTGTTGAGAGGCCAGACAAACGTGTGGTTAAAAGAGGGGCAGCAGCCTTTCCAGTAGTTGCAGGGGCAACAGTCTGCATGATTGACTGATCTGGTCTTGTAACGTAACCAAAACTGCCTTGCTGTGCTGGCACTTCGAACGGCTCAAACCAAGGATAAACTACAGCCGTAATTTTTCCCGATGGCATGCAGCTTTACTGTATGGTTAAATGATGATGGTGTCCTCTTGGGTAAAATATTCTGCAGGTAAAATAGTCCCCCATTTGGATGTCCGGGCAGGGACTACTCAGGACGACATCATTATCAGGAGAAACAAAACTGGCGTTCTACAGTTCTGCGTGTGGAATGTCAGATCCCTTAATCGGGCAGGTAGGTTAAAAAAATTTAAAAAGGGAAATGGATAGGTTAAAATTAGATATAATGGGAATTAGTGAATTTCGGTGACAGGAGGAACAAGACCTCTGGTCAGGGGAATACAGGGTTACAAATCCAAAATCAAAATGTGGGTAATGCAGGAATAGGTTTAATAATTAATAAAAAAATAAGAGTGAGAGTAAGCTACAGCGAACAGCATACTGAATGCATTATTGTAGCCAAGATAAATTCGAAGCCTACGCCTACCACAGTAGTACAAGTTTATATGGCAAATGACGAAGAGATTGAAGAAATGTACGAAGAGATAAAAGAAATCATTCAGGTAGTGAGGGGAGACGAAAATTTTATAGTCATGGGGGATTGGAATTCGATAATAGGAAGAGGAACAGAAGGAAAAGTAGTGGGTGGATATGGAATGGGGGTAAGGAATGAAAATTTTGCACAGAGCATAACTTAATCGTAGCTAACACTTGGTATAAGAACCATTAAAGAAGGTTGTACACGTGGAAGAGGACTGGAGACACTGGAAGGTTTCAGATAGATTATATAATAGTAAAACAGAGGTTTAGGAACCAGATTTTAAATTGTAAGACACTTCCAGGGGCAGATGTGGACTCTGACCTATTGGTTATGAACTGTAGACTAAAACTATAGAAACTACAAAAAGTTAGGAATTTTAGGAGATGGGACCTGGGTGAACTGAGAGAACCAGATGTTGTAGAGAGTTTCAGAAAGAGCATTAGGGAACGATTGACAAGAACCGGAGAAAGAAATACAGCAGAAGAAGAATGGTTAGCATTGAGAGATGAAATAGTGAAGGTAGCAGAGGTAGGTAAAAAGACGGGGGCTAGTAGAAATCCTTGGGTAACATGAGAGATATTGAATTTAATTGATGAAAGGAGAAAATATAAAAATGCAGTAAATAAAGCAGGCAAAAATGAATACAAATGTCACAAAAATGAGATCGACAGGAAGTACAAAATGGCTAGGCAAAGATGGCTAGAAAACAAATTTAAGGATGTAGAGGTATATATTACTAGTGGTGAGATAGATACTGCCAACAAGAAAATTAAAGAGACCTTTGGAGAAAAGAGAACCATTTGTATCAAAATCAAGAACTCAGATGGAAAATCGTTTCTAAGCAAAGAAGGGAAAGCAGAAAGGTGGAAGAAGTATATAGAGGGTTTGTACAAGGGCAATGTACTGGAGGGCAATATTATCGAAATTGAAGAGAACGTAGATGAAGATGAAATGGGAGATATGCTACTGCGTGACGAGTTTGACAGAGCACTGAAAGACCTGAGTCGAAACAAGGCCCCGGGAGTAGACAACATTCCGTTGGAACTACTAATAGCCTTGGGAGAGCCAGCCCTGACAATACTCTACCACCTGTTGAGCAAGATGTGTGAGACAGACGAAATACCCCCAGACTTCAAAAATAATATAATAATTCCAATCCCAAAGAAAGTAGGTGTTGAAAGGTGTGTAAATTACCGAAATATTAGTTTAATAAATCACGGCTGCAAAATACTAACACGGATTCTTTACAGACGAATGGAAAAATTGGTAGAAGTCGATCTTGGGGAAGATCAGTTTGGATTCCGTAGAAATGTTGGAACACGTGAGTCAATACTGATCCTACGACTTATTTTAGAAGATAGATTAAGGAAAGTCAAACCTACGTTCGTAGTATTTGTTTAGTATTTGTTTAGAGAAAGCTTTTGACAATGTTGTCTGCAATATTCTCTTTCAAATTCTGAAGGTGGCAGTTTACAGGGAACGAAAGGCTATTTACAGTTTGTACAGAAACCAGATCACAGTTATAAGAGTTGAGTGGCATGAGAGAGACATAGGTAGGTAGGGAGAGAGACAGGGTTGTAGCCTATCCTCGATGTTATTCAATCCGTATATTGAGCAAGCAATAAAAGAAACAAAACAAAAATTTGGAGTAGGAATTACAGTACATGGAGAAGAAATTAAAACTTTGAAGTTTGCCGATGACATTGTAATTCTGTCAGAGACAGCAAAGGACCAGGAAGAGCAATTGAACGGAATGGACACTGTCTTGAAAGGAGGGTGCAAGATGAACAACAAGAAAAGCAAAATGAGGATAATGGAATGTAGTCGTTTTAAATCAGGTGATGTTGAGGGAATCAGAGTAGGAAATGAGACACTTAAAGTAGTACATGAGTTCTGCTGTTTGTGAGCAAAACAGCTGATGATGGTCAAAGTAGAGAGGATATAAAACGTAGACTGGCAATGACATTGAAAGCGTTTCTGAAGAAGAGAAATTTGTTAACATCGAGTATAGATTTTTGTGTCAGGAAGTCTTTTCTGAAAGTATTTGTATGGAGTGTACCCATGTATGGAAGTGAAACAAGGACTATAAATGGTTTAGACAAGAAGAGAATAGATTCTTTCGAAGTGTGGTGCTAATGAGGAATGCTGAAGATTAGATAGGGAGATAATGTAACCAATGAGTAGGTACTGTATAGAATTTGAGAGTAGAGTAATTTGTGGCACAACTTGACTAGAAGAAGGGATCGGTTGGTAGGACATGTTCTGAGGCATCAATGGATCACCAATTTAGTATTGGAGGGCAGCGTGGAGGGTAAAAATCGTAGAGGGAGAACAAGAGATGAATATACTAAGCAAACTAAGAAGGATGTAGGCTCCAGTAGGTACTTAGACATGAAGAAGCTTGCACAGGATAGGGTAGCATGGGGAGCTGCATCAAACCAGTCTATGGACTGAAGACCACAACAACAACAACAAAATAGAATAAGGCAGCTGGACTGAACCAAAACTCTTTTCATAAGGGTGGGAGATAATTCTGAGTACTAATATTGAATAAAATAATTTTGTGTATTATACCATTCATTATAAAGCACTAAACCAGATGAACTGCCGACGTTTCGTCCGACTTCGCAGTGGTTTTCTTGATGCTGGACACTGTTGAATGACTTTTTTATATACTATTTCGGTTATCTGACGGCTATTGTCACATATCTGGGCTGTCACTGGACAGTTGTAAATGAGGTGCTATGGTTGGGGATGGTTGTACAGCAGGCTATTGTCTGTGCTGTTCTGGTAGGTGAACTGAAGAAAACTCTTGTAGGTAATTGGTAGGCAAAGCAAATCGGCAGCTTTTGCCCATGGATAGTGCTTTCTTGCATCTAAGCGTGAAGGACGGGCGGTAGTTCTCTCGTGACCACTGTTAATTCTGTGAAATCCGGGTTAAGTGGCGCTGTTGACTGGCGAAAACATACAGTCGACTAGGCTGGAGTCGCTGGTAGCCAGGCAGTAGTTGCTGGGACGTTTAATGTTCTGTTGCCTAACAATCACTTACTAGAGTAGACAATAGCTGTGGAAGCCTACGAACCGTACCAATAGAAGTGGACGCCAAGTCCTTCGTATTGATATATACTTTGGAATGGGTCGTGTAAAGACAGTTTTACACATTATTAGATTCGCTAGGTTGTTGTATGGGTGTGATACGTTATGTTGTACACAACTGCCTTCAACGGTATTGGCAGTCTGGCATCCACAGTACTATGTGCTAATTTGGGATGAAGAGGTTGTGTAACTGACAAGAAATTTGTGGCAGATGGTATCACACTAGTCGGAAGACTTGAAGCATAAAAAAACTGCTTCGGCGGCAAAGAGACTACATTCGAATGACAGAAAGCTCGTGGGACCATTTGAAGTTTGGAAGTCATCAGATAAAATCTACTCTAACCGCATTCATTGTTCTTCCCACTACACCTTTCGGAGGTTTATGCCTCCTCCACCATCATCAGATAAAATCTACTGTAACCGCGTTCATTGTTCTTCCCACTACGCCATTCGGAGGTTTATGCCTCCTCCACCATCGAGTGGTTTTATGCCATAAAGGCATGGGCGACTTTTATGTTCTACTTTTGGGTAACTTAAACAGATTTGAAGGTTTTCAATGATCACCGGCTGCTCTTCCAGTCTTATTTAAATCACAAACTTTCTGTAAATCGAGCTTCTTAGATAGATTATTTGGCAGAGAAAGAGTATTCTATTGGGGAGTTTATAGAAAGATTATAAGATGCAATTATGACTGAAAAAGCAGCACTGAAGTTGCCAGAAGTTGAGAAAAACACATACATACAATCAACCACGCCTTTTTAATCGACATAATCGCACCACATGATGGAGACATAGTCTTCTAAAACGCTTAATGGGGAGAATAATAAATGTGACGCTACAGAAAATTTGTATTTTCAATTTACCTTTGTTCCATGTGTTCTACCTTGAGGTACTGACGTTTCATGTAAGGTTGGCTGGTATAGCTTACATCCATACACCAACGGCAAAACTCAGAATAGTGTGAGGTTTCCTGTAAGTGGACATATTCTTTACAGGCTTTACTTATCCTGGTTCCACGGATCTCAGTGAGCCAGTGTGTCAGGCGTGTTGCCGATTTTGCAGCTTATAGGCGTTCATCTCTTTCTCCGCCTGTGGTGCCAATGAAATATAATGGAAAGTCGCATTTTGAGCTGTTTCCTGTTAAACAGCATCTTACACTAATGCTTCGTGGGTTCCGAAATCATCTGTAATGCAAACAATGTGCATAACAACTTCCACGAGACGCAGCAAAATCAGTTCATTTAGGATTCATACAAATATATTAATTTCCATAGTCACAAAAAAGCTGTTATCTACATTCCTACTTTAAATCTGTTGTCTGAGATACAGCTGATATACAAGTCATCCATCCATCACTCATCCATCCATTATTGAAAAAAATGCAGCAAGTGATAACGAAATAAAGAAACTAAAAATTAACAAAGCATATGGCGAATATCAAAGTTTTGCTGAAGCATTAAAATTGACCACAACTAAGTTCAGAGCTTTGGCCTTTAATAGAAGCAGTTTGAGAGACGGAAATGCTCAGTTTTAGACCGAATATTTCATTTTAAAAAAATGGCCCCATTTGGTACGACAAAAGGAGAGGAATTCCGCAAAAACAGTCCTTCACTGGTTTGTCTCTTCAGCTATAAATAATAGAGCATACTTAGGAATTCCTACTGATTAGAAATGCTCAATTTTATACCGAACATTTCATTTTGAAAAAATGGCCCCATTTTGTACGACAAAAGGAGAGGAATTCGGCAAAGACAGTTGTGCACTGGTTTATCTCTTCAGTTATAAATAATAGAGCATACGTGGGAATTTAATATAGATTTACATATACTGTTTGCATATTTCAAAAACTCCTGCATCAAACGACATTACTAACCATGATCGCAGAACACGAACTTCCTTAAAACTAGATTAGTTAAACAGAGTATAGAAGAAACATTTTGCCGCATAAAGGCACCAGCAGTAGAAACTAAAAATTTTAATTGTACACTGTGCTGAAACAAGAAGATACCACCTATGTTATCATCACTTAGAGAATGTTGCAAGCGAATTAATCAAAATTGACCCGAAAGGAAACCTTATGCTGGGTTTAAATTTCACTAGATTCACCTACTTGAGTGACTTAGCACCATTAAGTTATTCCAGGATATAAGTTATAATAATAATGAAACATTGTTATAAAATTCGTGGAAGAAACAAGGCTGCATGTTACTGTGGAAAAGAATGAGAACTTGTTGAGAAGTAGGAAAAACCCACTTAATACATAACTGGATGCAGGCGGATTAACCTTCAAAAGGGTTGACCGCTTGAAACGCACAGTTAGATCCTTTAGTACAGCCAATAAAACTGATACAGAAGCAGAGGCATGTGTAGCAGGTGCCAACCGAATTTCAAACACCTCGAGCGAAGCCTTATGACTAGTCTATTCTATGAGTGGGGAACTTTCACGTTTATGATTACGGATGAGGGAAAACCAATAACATTCGAACCGCAAATACTGAAAAAAGATTTGGACCTGTAATCGACTAGGGAAAACTAACAACTTAACATCATGACAATGCAAACAAGAAATGGTTGTACGTTGGTGTTGAGTGAACGCGCTGCTTCTCGAGCGGAAAGGCGTGCCGGTCCCTGGCACGAATCCGCCCGGCGGATTAATGTCGAGGTCCGGTGTGCGGGCCAGCCTGTGGATGGTTTTTAAGACGTTTTTCCATCTACCTCGGAGAATGCGGGCTGGTTCCCCTTCTTCCGTCTCAGTTACACTCTTTCGGCGATTGCTGCGCAAACACCATTTCCACGTACACACACACACACACACACACACACACACACACACACACACACACACGACCATTACTCTACCACGCAAACATTTGGGGTTACACTAATCTGGTATGAGACATTCCCGGGGGATCCACTGGGGGCCGAACCGCACAATAACCCTGGGTTCGGTGTGGGGCGGCTGTGGGATGGGTGGACTGCTGCGGCCTGTTGTGTTGTGAACCACTGAGGGCTACAGCGGGATCAGGCCTCTCCGTCGTTTCTAGGTCCCTGGTTTAATACAATACAATACAATACAAAGGGCGCCTTATTTGGACATTCAGGCTTCCCCTTACGTCGAATCAGGGCTGCACACATACAGCACTTCTTAAATCAAAATCACATAAGCTAGATAGAAACTTAAATTGCTAAATGATATTAAAATGGTGGTGACAGAATAATATTTAATTTGTAACCAGTTTTAAATATATAAGGGGCACTCAAATGGATACGGGACAGATGGAAAAAGTTAGTAGGCTGTTTATTATTTCAAAAGTAATCACCGCAACTGTGAATATAGTTATCCCGCTGTGAGAAACGACGGTCAATGCCTTAATGGAAAAATGTCTACAGTTGACTACTGAACCATGTTTCTAACCAAACGTGCATATCTCCGTCCGAAGCAAATCAACGGTCACGAGTGCGTTTCTCCAGGCCTCCAAAAATATGGAAATCGCACGGAGGAGGATGTATAAGGGCTCCCCAACGAAGCTTCTGCAGCATGGTCGAAACAACGTTGGCAACATGCAGCGGCCATTTTGTTGGCAGATTGTTTCAATTACGCTGTAGATGTCTCCATACAGTTCTGATCGCTCCCCATATGATTTCCAAAGTGTTGGGGCCCTGAAGAAAGGCATTCGTGGCCGTGATTTGCTTCGGACGAAGAGGTGCACGCCTGGGCACAACCAAGGTTCCGAAGGCGAACGCAAACATTTTTCCGTGAAAGCATTGACCATCTTATCTCACTTTGGGATAAATGTATTAAGGATTATGGCGATTATTTTTAAAATAATAAACAGTTTACTTGCTTTTCTTCCATCTCGTTTTCATTTGACTGGCATTTATATCTTGACAATGTGAATAACAATACTGACTAATAGCGTTAAGAATAGTACTACTTCTACTACTGCTAACACTAATACTAGTAATAACAAGAAAAATATAATTTTAATTATTATAACTGTAATAGCGATAGTGATAGCATATACAGGGTGTTCGGAAATTCCCGTTACAGACGTCTACGACTGGTAGAGTGGTGTGAGTACATAATATTTGAATAGGAATCCATGCCCGGAAATGTACCGTTTCAATTCAGATATTTAACTCTTCCACTTCTTAAGGAATTGAATTAGTCATGATGCAGTACAATTATTAGATAACAGTTCGAAAGGAAACGTAACTACAAATCCATTTACCGCTTAAGCATATTTGTTTTGTATTAACACTTAAACATTACTTGTTTACATTATCCCAAAGCAAAAAAGAACCCAACGTACTGCAAGTGCAGAACTGTACTGATGCATTACAACAGCGGCTGGGTATGGCTACCATCAACGTTCTTTGAGACATTGTACCTACGAAGCATGTTCTGGTACACACTCGCCATCCCTCCTGGTGACCACTTTCTAGTGCAGCGGTCAGAACTCGTGCCAGCAGAGCTTCCTCTGTCTCTACAGAAGTCTCGTAAACTGAACTTTACTTAAACAGAGTGACAACAGGTGACCGTCTGACGTGGTACGCGCCATCCTGTCTATCCTACTACCAATTATCGCTTTCCCTCAGCCGACTTGGACGCATTACACACCTGAACTGAAACCGTCGTAGAACGGGTACAGTACTTTTCCGGACATAGGCTCCTATTCAAAATATTATGCATTCACTCCCTTCCACAAGTCCTAGAAGGTCGTAACGGTACTTTCCGAACGCTAAGTATAACATGTATTTGCGGTGTGTGCAAATATGATATTGTTCAAATGGCTCTAAGCACTATGAGACTTAACATCTGAGTTTATCGGTCCCATAGACTTAGACGTAACTAACCTAAGGACACCACACACATCCACGTCCAAGGCAGGATTCGAAGCTGCGGCCGTAGCAGCAGCGCGATTCCGGACTGAAGCGCCTAGAACCGCTTGGCCACAGCGGCCGGCTATGATATTGTATAACATAGCGAGTTCTAAGAAGAAATTTAGTCTGCACCTGGAGGGGTTTTTGGAAAGTGACGGTATGGTGGGAAAGAATGCAACTTAGTTGTAATGGGGTAAGAGATGCGTTCACAACAAAGGAAGATGTTATTACTGTTTCAGCAGATATATCATATGTTTTGAAGCTGGCTACGGTATTAAGTTCTGTGATGTAGTGAGGGAGACCTCTACAGAGTTGGTTATAGGTTATTTAGAAAGAGAAGGCAGCTGAATAGGAAATCTACTCTCGAGGGAACGAGTGTGTCTGCAGTGTTGTTCAGACTAGAGTCTTAAGACCGAGAATTAATATGAAGGACTATATACTTCAAAAGAAGGCAGAGGAGACAGAGTGTGTGCAAATCTCATCTTCTGTCTGTACATATTCAGGATAGCTGAGATGATGACAGGTTGCACTACGATCAAAATGTCGAAAAGCGCAGGTTCATGAGATCAACAATTGGATGATGATGATGTTTGCTTTGTGGGGTGCTAAACTGCGCGGTTATCAGCGCCCGTACAAATGCCCAACCTTTGCTCACTCCTATCTCGCCCTTCCATGAATGATGATGAAATGATTAGGACAACACAAACACCCAGTCACCTCGAGGCAGGTGAAAATCCCTGACCCCGCCGGGAATCGAACCCAGGAACCCGTGCTCGGGAAGCGAGAAAACGACCGCGAGACCATGAGCTGCAGACTTAACAACTGGAAGTGGAAGTGAATGTAGACGTATTTTTCAGATCAAAAGGGAAGATCTTATTATATTTTTGTAGGGCACGGAAAGATAATTATGCGTACTTGAGCATTTTAGCTGTGTGAGCAGTCCAGTTTAAGGATTTTTTTTTTCTTGTAGTAAGGTCATATGGGACGAAATTGCTGAGGTCATCGGTCCCTAGCCTTACACGCTAATGAAACTAACTTACGCTAAGGACAACACATACACCTATGCCCGAGAGAGGACTCGAACCTCCGACGGGTGGAGCCACGCCAACCGTGATGAGGCGCCTTAGACCGCACGGCTACCACGCACGGCGTTGAAGTTTTAATCTATTATTAAACCCTGACGCTATGCTGACAGCGAAAAATTTACATTTTTGTTTATTATTTAAGATTAAAGATGGTAGGAATAGCCGATGTATCGAGCTAAAGAGCCCGAATGGACTGACATCTGCCGGCTGTGTTACATCCAGTTGCTTCATTCAGTCGCATAGACGATGGGGTCAAGCGACGTGCGGTCACATGATCGAAGTCGAACTGAAGCTGTAAGCTTTAGAAAATTTTGTTTACGTTGCAAAGTGTTTTCTGGTATCTCGCATGTAACATAACAAAGTTATGAATTAACTCGACGTGCCTACGTGCCTACTCCATTGCCGCTGAATTATTGGAGGCCTTCTTAAACGGCGTGTACGTTGTCTCTCGTGCTGCACGTAAGGAAGCAGTATGCGTTCGTGTAATGGAAGCGCTGCTGCGCGGTCCATCCGGTGGCTGGCCTCCCAGTTCCCTTGGACCATCCGGAGCTTCCTGGGCAACCACAGGCGGGGCGGAGTGCGGCCGCTGACCGCTGCAGGCCACTTATCTCGCGGGACGGCCGCCGTCCGGCGTCTGCCGTCTTAGGCGCCCGTCCAGCCTGGCCCCCGGCCGGCCGCAGCAGACCGCACATAACTTGGCCGGAGCGGCGACCTGCCAGGCGCACCCGCGCCGCCGCTGACCACCGCCCCTGCCGCCCCCGCTGCCGCCCCACCTGCCGCCCCCGCCCGGCAGCTGAAGCTACCGTCTCCCCCGCAGCCGCAGAGCGCCACCGGCACTGGACCCTCCTGGACGCAGCCGGCGCTAACTTCACGCGCTGTTCCGCTCCCGTGGATCTTAATGTCGGGTTTTTAGATGGGCCAGGAAGTCGCGTCCCTCGCAAATTTGCAGCCCACCTCTGTGTCCGTTGCCAGGGAGTCACTTGTTTGAACAGTATAAAGATGGCAACTATCTAACCAGGCGTAAACCCAGTGTCCGGTTCCTCTGTGGACTCACAGTTTGTTCGTGATGTCGGGTAATTTTGAAAATATTTCATCTTTGGTATCTCTTCAGCGGGAACCTCTATAGCAGAGACCCCTGAATTCCCTCCAAACTTTTTTTTATTGTTTAGTAATTAGGGTTCTATCACTAAGATTCTCCACATTCACAGTTTATATCTCCCTCCAAACCCACCTCAGTAGCCGAGGCCGCTAACGCACGCCCGTTCAGTGACGCCCTCCTCGGAGGTAAGCCAGTTCGAATTCTTGAATAATTATGACAAAACCAGCGGCTATATTTGAATCTAAAGTCTTTTATTCTTTTCAGGTCTAGTTAATTTTGGCCCACTGCATGCGATTCTGTTTATTGTACATGAAAACGGTTGTGAATGGCAGGTTACTTTCAGGGTCTAAAGATGACACCATGCGTGGTGTCGAAACAGGTAGCATGTTGTAAAAAGAATAAACGACGTTAGGTTCAAATACAGCCGCTGTTTTTGTTATCATTATTCAAGTACTGTATGTCAGGCTGCAGTCCCACTTGACGGGTTACCAGAGTTCGAATTCTGGTGATAGATGAAATTTTCACTGCCACTATTTGATCAACAAGGGTATCTTTAAGTTCCTGGTCACCAGTCTTTGCGCCAATGTCCCGGATTAAAATCAAACCTCTCCACAGTGTCCCACGAAGTGAGGACATGAGGCAGTGTTGATGGTGTGGTGATCCGTCCATCGGGTGGGAGCTTTAAACTCGGAGATCGCTGTTGTCTACGTACACAGTGGTAATGAGGGGCGGGCTGCAGAGTGGTGCGGTGGCTGTCGCAGGAAAGCTGGACAGGAGTAGAAAGATTAGCGAACAAGTTAACGCAACAAATAGAAGATTTATTTAAATTATATTTCTCCAGGTGTTTGAAGACTCAATACAAATGTTGCAGGAAGAATTTGAGTCCAGCTCCAATAATGGCAACTATGATGAGACTGAATTAAGCACGAATTATGGTGTCGTAGCGATGAGGTTGTAAGTGCAAGTGGAATGAGTGGCTGGCACCAGCCGTCCAAATATCGCGGCGGCAGAGGACGCTCGTAGTCCAGAGCCACTGGAGGCCTGGCTCAGCGTGTGTGCACCAATGGGTCCAGCAGATCCCGCGCTACCGATATTGACGTCCGACAGAAACTTGCTGTTGCGTTGCCAACTTCGCGGGAGCATGGGTTGGTGTCGATACGTGGTATCAGTGATCCCTTGTTGTTACTCTAAAGCATTATGCTATATAGCGGCACTGCATTTCACCCTCATCCTTCTCTCACCATCATAATACAACACAAACGAGTACTACACTATAAGGGTCTACATTGCGCTCACCTACACTCTGTCATTACGCGTAAGACTCAACTCTCACATACTCTGTGAATCCAACTGGTTTCTAAACTGGATTAGTGATAAACAGAGAAAAATTAAGATGGCTGGATATTTAATGCTTCAGGTGCACTGTACTGTCCCCACCCCACCTTATATACTCACGTCGGAAAAGCCCTTCACTGTAGTGTTCTTCAACTCGTGTGTCATACTGGTTTGACTGTCGGTTATGTCGTGAAAGCGTTAACCCTTCATGCGAATTTCTGCACTTTGTCGCCTTCTGGTTAGTTCATGTTGATAACCGTGCCCCTGATGACTGTTTTAAAAAAAGAACGGCCCGCGTTTAGGATTTCAATCAAATCGCTGCAGCCTTCCACGCGTCTTTGTTTTTGTTCTGGACTCAAGGTGTGTAGTGCCTTTTGTAAAAGATATTTTTCCATTGTGAAAATGGGCTCAAGAGTGAAACTGGTCGTAAATAAATTGATTTACAAGGCAGCATTGTCTTCATGATGCATTTCAACAACTATATTGATACTGTTAATAACTACCTAAAGAAAAAGGAATAAAATAGTCTGGGAAGTTCTCAGACGGGTGCTGTATCCTCAGTGCAAGGGACCAATGTGCGCGGAGGAAGGACACGCTTTTCGGCACGCGACTAAACTCACCACTTAGGATATCCCACCTAAAATGCCATGCGATATTTACATTTTTTGTCTATCTTAACTCCTTCTCCCTCTCCTCTTTTCACTTCCCTATAAATGCAATTTCCTATTGCCCCTAGTTCTAACATGCCACATATTCCTAGTATCTTAACAGTAATAACAATAATGAAGTGTAAAAAACTTCTTAATGCACTAACGTACTTCCGACAGTGCAGTACTTCAACAGAGCATGACTCTGAAATTCAGATAAATACATCATTTGAAAACTTCTCGTCACAAAATTCGACACATTTATGTGTTGTGTGATAGCCTTTCTCAACTTCTTCGTTCCGGTCACACATATGCAGAAATACGATAGTTATCTCTAGACGTGACTCCCCAAATACGGATATCGTGACATGTTGTGGCTTCATTCTATGTGATACATGAAAAAATTTTCGCCCGAATCACTCTGTCTCTACAGTCAAAGGCACAAACGCAACGCTCTAGTGCAGGCAGCCCTAATGAAGCACTGGCAGTGGAAGGCATTTTATTCATTAGTATATGCTCAGACGTTTTGCCTTATTTTCCAAACCAGACCATAGCGCCCCATGGAGTGCAGCAATGTTGCACAATGTTTGGTGACCCGTTCGCTGGTTGGCGGCTATAAGCTCAATGGCGTCCATGTTGCTGCTTGAGAGGTGTGGCTATCTAAAAGGACGTGGTTTAGCCTTATCTCTTCCTGTCACTGCGTCCTCAAAACAATAACAGAAACAATTATACACTGTAAAAGTAATGATTGCAGTCACTAACACGATATAAATACTCGTACATTCTACACAGGATGGAAGATGGCTACTGGGATCTTAAGCTACTAGAGTCTTGGCCAGAATAGAAACGTTCTCTCCAGCACTTAGTGCCACGTTTGGGACTGAGTATTGACTTCTCGGTGCTTAAGAAGAAAAACACTATTGTCTTTGAATTTATTATGTAGAAAGTACTGAGGAAACTGCAATAAACATTACACGAAATTTCAAATCCTTAGGAAACTTTTTTTCGCTGACAGTCGCCCCAAAATAGTGAAAGGAAAACGATTTATCACTTACTACATTTTTGGTGTTCATGCAGTAAAACTACCGACTAAGCATGACGTTTTAATATACTACTTCTCTACTACTAACTGTATTCGTGAGACATTTGGCAGACAGTATTCACATATACCGCTGAATGTACCAGCAAAGTTATATACTGTATGACGCATAGCTGAGGACATACGACATCATAAACATGACACGTAATGAGGAAAACAAAACAGCACTCTATCATGTATACAATCTTTATTTAATATTATATGTAAGCAGAAAGAATATATGCGGAAGAAAAAGTTTGTCTAATGGTTTAAGTGCCATGATATCAACACTACATTTTTTCACAGTACAGCATTTTCTTTCTTCAGCCATTCACAACACATCTTACACTGTTCAGTAACACATGTACGCACATTCAATATTTTCACACCTTAAACATACACAGAATGTTGATATTTGCCAGGGAAATCATTCTCAAGGAAGGGTGATGGTTCCAATGCCTGGTTGCGACCAATGTTTTGGGAAGGTTTTACTTGGTTGCAAGGAGTGTGCAGGAACTGGTAAGCCCCTCCCACTCATCCCCAATTGGGATCCCCCATATCACCGCCTATAAGCTTGTCTGATAACTGGCTGAATTGAACCGCGACACCTTTTTCCAACAACGTTCCCCCTTTATATATTACATATACATTTATATGTTACATAAATCTAAGAAATATACAGTCAACGTCTGTCTGAATGTTTCTTAAGGCATCGTGCGAAATTTTGAAATAAAATGGCATGAATTGTTCAAGATTTTTGTTGACAGCTTTTCCTCCTTACATATATATTTAAAAATACGTAGCCTGCGTCCATCCGAAAGTTTAAGTATCGTGTAAAATTGGTAATAAATTGGTCAAAAACTTTTCGAGAATTTTGCTAACAACTTAGCTCTTTAATATATATATATATATATATATATATATATATATATATATATCACTTCAAATTTTTACACGATGCATCGTGTAAAAATTTGAAGTGATTTCGTCAAGAAAAAAATGTTCAAATGTGTGTGAAATCTTATGGGACTTAACTGCTAAGGTCATCAATCCCTAAGCTTACACACTACTTAACCTTAATTATCCTAAGGACAAACACACCCACCCATGCCCGAGGGAGGACTCGAACCTCCGCCGGGACAAGCCGCACAGTCCATGACTGCAGCGCCGGAGACCGCTCGGCTAATCCAGCGCGGCTTTCGTCAAGAACGTTTCGAAATTTTTGTTAACAATATTTCCATTTATTTATTGTTTACATACTTATTTGCTATATATACATTTGTAAATATATAGCCTATGTGCGTCCAAACGTTTATTACACTATCGTGTACAAATCTGAAGTAAATCGGTGTTTGATAACAACGTTAATCTACTGTTTGTCTTTATATGGTGATAATTTACGTATGCAAGCAAAGATACACGTGAACAGCTCATGCTACCCCCTGTAAATATTTCAGAGAGGAGGAGGGAGGAGGACATGGGCAGACAGAGAGGGGGAGAGAAAGCTGGGCATGGACACAGATACTGGGGAAGAAGGAGATGACAGAGAGGGATACAGGAGGAGATGCAAACACGGTTAATCGCACTCCTATACACACATTTTCCGTGCTTTTTTTATTTATTGAGAACAATAAGAAGCCGCTGGCAATCGACGACCGCATCGACTGCGCCACTACACGCCCAGACAGTTGTCGGCAGGCAAACCGATAGTGCAAGTGTATGTTTCGCCCCGCAGGCCCGATCTGCAAACATAATATCTCGGTACTGCAGTACACTGACTTACGTAAGCTTCGATTATTTATATTCGGTAAGTATTTTTAACCCCACATGATTCTGTCTGCATATCTTGCTTATTTCATTAATTGCTAACTTATCGGCGACAGACTGTGCTAATCCGAAGAAGTAATCCGATTTGATCGAAATGTCAGGGGTTCCCGAAGTCTTTGAGCGGAATCGGCAATTTAGGTGATGGCAGACATAGGCCCGTAGCTGATGGAAGGGAAAGAAGCTGGAATAAAAGAAACAAATAAACTCTCTATCGGCGAATGTGTCCATTTTGTCTGTCGCTACCTTAGTTTTCTCAAGCGTTCAGTGATTCGTTTTCCAGTTTCCCGATCACTTCTAAGCCCTGTATCTCGATCACCTGCCCTCCCTACTGCGGGGCGCCACAAACACTGGCGGGGAAGTCCCGACAAGTCGTCGGCAGCACGAGGCGCAGCCCAGCTGTCGTCGGCAGTATATTCGGCCAGTATTAAATCACCTGCGTAGTGGCCGCGGCGGCGCGGTAACTGCGCTGCGAGCGCCGGCGAGTGTCCTGCCGCCAGCTGCTGTAGCGGGATCCCCCCCTCTCGCTCTCCAGCCAGGCCGCAAAACGGCGCACAAATTACGGCTGACAAATCGCGCAACTTGGCTCGCGGCAGCAGCTGTGCGGCCTGGATTTACAGCAGCGGCGGAAGCGCGACGCCGGTGCTGCTGCTGGTGGTGGTGGTGGGCACCTGTTTGCCGCCGCTCAAAGAGCCACCCTCGGTCCACCCCCGCTGCCGCCGCCGGCGTCTGTTTGCTCCGCCTCGGACGCCGCCCCCGTCTCCGATAAACCCCGCCGTCGCGGCTCGGCAACTTCTTCTTCTCCCCCGCGAGGAGGAGGTGGAGGGGGAGGAGGCGATATTAATGCTCACCACCGCGACAAAGCGCCCATCCGACCGCCGGAGTTGCGAGTTGCTGGGAGCCCGCACCCGCACGCGCAGACAGACAGACGGGAGCATTCTTGCCGCTGCGGCGCCGGCGGCCGCCGCCAGAGACCGCAAACTGTTCGGCAACATGTCGGCGGGCAGCAAGTAAAAATGACGCCGCCTCCACTTGCGGCGGCAAACTATTCCCCGCAGCCGCGAGCCTGCCGAGTTTGTGCGCAGCTACAGAGAGCCGCCGCTCGGGGCTCCCTTTTTCTCTTGCGAAAGAATGCAGTGTTCAGTGGAAGCTACAGCAGATCGACGAAATGTCCTTCCCTTTGCGGCGTGTTTATGACACTCAGCAGCCTCCTACCCAAAGATGCATCTACTTTGTCAGTTATTGTTAGTCTCCGACATAAACGTCAATTCTTTTTTTTTTTTTTTTTTTGTGAGTCATTAGTCTTCTGACTGGTTTGATGCAGCCCGCCACGCATACGTCTCCTGTCCCAACCTCATCTCAGAGTAGCTCTTAAAAACCTGTGTCATCAACTATTTGCTGGATCTATTGCAGTCTACATCTACATCTACATACATACTCCGCAATCCACCATACGGTGCGTGGCGGAGGGTACCTCGTACCACAACTAGCATCTTCTCTCCCTGTTCCACTCCCAAACAGAAAGAGGGAAAAATGACTGCCTATATGCCTCTGTACGAGCCCTAATCTCTCTTATCCTATCTTTGTGGTCTTTCTGCGAAATATAAGTTGGCGGCAGTAAAATTGTACTGCAGTCAGCCTCAAATGCTGTTCCTCTAAATTTCCTCAGTAGGTGATTCACGAAAAGAACGCCTCCTTTCCTCCAGAGACTCCCACCCGAGTTCCTGAAGCATTTCCGTGCCACTCGCGTGATGATCAAACCTACCAGTAACAAATCTAGTAGCCCGCCTCTGATTACTTCTATGTCCTCCCTCAATCCGACCTGATAGTGATCCCAAACGCTCGCAGTCTGTCTTCCTCTACCGTTTTTGCCCTCTGCAGCTCCCTCAAGTGCCGTGGAAGTCCTTCCCTCATGTCCTATCGGATGTCCTATCATCCTGTCCCTTCTCCTTGTCAATGTTTTACACATATCCCTTTCCTCTCCGATTCTGCGCAGAACTTCCTCATTCCTTACCTTATCGGTCCACCTAATTTTCAACATTCGTCTGTAGCACCATATCTCTAATGCTTAGAATCTCTTCTGTTGCTGTTTTCCCACAGTCTATGTTTCACTACCATACAATGCTGTGCTCAAGACGTGCATTCTCAGAAATTTCTCCCTCAAATTAGGACCAATGTTTTTGAAACTAGTAGAATGCTCTTGGCCAGGAATGCCGTGTTTGCCAGTGCTAGACTGCTTTTGGTGTCTTGTTTGCTACGTCCGTCATTAGTTATTTTGGTGCCTAGGTAGCAGTTTTTCTTAACATCACTTACTCTGTCTGTGATGTTCACAGAACGGTAATATAGTGGGTAGAACTTAGTGGAAAAAAGTCGCGCGAATAATTGTCCTATTTACGATATGTCGTTTATCACGTCCGAAAGTCCACAAGATATCATCTAAATAAATTGCATGTCTTTCTCCGAGGGCAATTGTCGGTCGCTGTTGTACCACTATATTCGTAATTTCCTATCAGAAAGGTCACATTTCATAGTAACAGAGAGAAAGTGCTATCTGGCGTTACTCAAGAAGGTGTGGTAGGTTCTCTGATGTTCATTTTCTATAATATGACCCACAAGTCCGTCAACGTTTCAAAATTCGGTACTACACGGAGCAACGTAGGTGGAGAGATAGAAACTGGCTCACATGCTTGAATTGACATGGAGTTTTATTGAAACCAAGCAAAAGTGCTCCAGATGACCAAAGATGGCGTTTCATGTGACAAAAAAGCAATAATTAGCATAACAATTCATTTTTAGAGAAGGTGATGTTCTTTGACCCGCCACGTTAGCCGAGAGCGCTAATGCGCTGCTTCCTGAACTCAGGTAGGCGCGCCGGCCCCGGATCGAATCTGCCCGCCGGCTTAACGACGGAGGCCGGTGTGCTGGCCATCCTGGATGTGGTTTTTGGGTGGTTTTCCACATCCCACTAGATGAATACCGGGCTGGTCCCCACGTCCCGCCTCAATTAAATGGCTCACAGACATCTGAACACATTCGCACTGTTCCATGGATTCCACTAGACACAGA
This sequence comes from Schistocerca americana, assembly GCF_021461395.2. Taxonomy (NCBI): domain Eukaryota; kingdom Metazoa; phylum Arthropoda; class Insecta; order Orthoptera; family Acrididae; genus Schistocerca; species Schistocerca americana. The sequence continues at coordinate 454,596,994 of NC_060121.1, forward strand.
CAGTTGGGGTACACTAATTCCGTCCCGAGGGGTATGGGGTGGCGGCAGGAAGGGCATCTGGCCACCCCTTCAATTAACCTTGTCAAATCCGATTAACCATGCCGCTCCTGCGTCATTGCAGGACAAGGCCCAAGCAAAAGAAAGAAAGAACGTGATGTTCTTTATAACAAATGCTCAGCAATGCATCCATCATTACCAACAGTATCTATAGTAGAGGACAATGTTGTGAAGAGGATTACATCATGTCAGTAGGTACAGTGACAAATTACCGTCTTTTAACATGAATGGTATTCCAGTACTTCAGCAGCGTCACCACTACCCTAACTCTCATTGACTGCTACCTTGAAGCATGCAGTTCTGTTAAATCGCTGCTGGATTGCTGTTTATTCTTCGTGCTTTGCTTTGATAGTAACACAGATAAAGCGAATATCGGATTAGACTAATCTGGGATATCTCTGTCGAATACGCTCGCAAAATTCCGATACAAAAAGAATTTCGTTTGTAATTGGAAACAAACTGACTCTTTGTGTTGACACTTGGCGACGCATGAAAGACGTGACGAGCAATAGTTGTCTGGGCTGACTGCAGCTACACAATGCAGAAACTAAATTGCAAATATCAACCGAAACAGCAGAGAAAGTGCGCCTGAAAACTCATAGGCGTACGTTTGACGGAGAATATGGAAAAAGTTCTAAGAGGGTAGCTCGTTTTGTACTACCTCGAAAAGTGGAAGAGAGTATCACAGATAAAATATGCGACTTGAGATTGCAATCATTTAAACAAAGGCGTTTCTGCGTCAAGATCTTTTCATGAAATTTAAATCGCCAACTTTCTTCTCAGAATACGAAAATATTCTGTTGTCTACCACATACGTAGGGAGAACTGACCGCCATCATAAAATGAGAGAAATCAGAGCTCGCTAGGAAAGATTTATATGTTCATTTTTCCCTCGTACTATTCAAGAGTGGAACAATAGATAAATAGCCTGAAAATGATTCACTGAACTATCTGATTAGTACTTCAGTATAAATTGCGGAGCAGCGTGTTATAAACAGATATCTATTTAGTATCGAAGTAAGTCGCGAATTAACCGACTACGAACGTGGGATGGGTCACATAATTCCGGCGGTTACTCAAGAGTTCATGCCTCAGATGCCAACAGTGTCTGCGGTGGATCTTCAGTATCACAGAGACAATGCTTCCATAAACATAAGCCTCTGTGCACGACAGCCGCAGGTGTTTGACAAACGGATGTCACATCTTCGCTGAGCTATACTGACGATCTACTGTGACTGAGATAGCTGCCGCGTTGAATGTGGGCTGTAAGGAACTCATTTCTATCACGAATGTATGGAAACAAATGCACCGCAGCCGAAATTACTCCCTTAGCCTTCTAATAAATTTTGGCCACGCATCGCGTTTCGTTAATATTTACCTAAACACCTGTTAAATATACGGAGGACGTGACCAGAGAGATTCTGGGGTGGGATGCTCCGTTTGTCAGATATTCTCACTTGATGAATTTCCTTTGCTCATGTCATCTGTGGAGGCTTTCAGAACATTGGCACGGATGGTAATAGTACCAGAGATTTGTCAAGAGGTTGTTATTAGTGAAGTGAGTAACTCAATAGTAATGGTTGTGGCGGAAGAGAAAGCTAATGAAAGTATGATTGAAGTGCTGATTGATTCAAGTGCTTTATTGTTTAAATATTTTGCCTAAGTCGCTTGTCCAAAACAATTAAAGGTAATCAAGGGCGGATATCCGTAGATACAAGTTGACAGTTATTATTGAGGGTCCGGCGGTACACGAAACACAGTCACTAGCCCAGTCAGGACAGTATGTGCATTTGGCAGTGTGATGCAAATAACTTTCACACAATCATACACGACTATGGACACTGGTGAGGATCTACAGCCGTATCAAATCATACGTATGCCAGCAGTTTGGATCGGTCCGGGAGGAGTGCGCGGATAGCTGAAGCGGTTAAGGCGACCACTCGTGACAAGTGGGGGATCCGGTTACTAGTTATGGTCTGGCACAGATTTTCATGTGCTAAAGTTAACGGTACGGCTGATGTAATATCGTATTCGCAATCTGCGAATACATTTCGTAAGAGTCGATAGTGATCCGGCAAGTGTAGTAGTTGATAGTGGTGGACCTAGGTCCAGAGTGTAGCAATGAGCTATAAATAGGGCTTAATATTTACAGACGTATATAAACACTTTCTTTGACAAATACCATCTTAATCAAATAAATATTGAACTACCAGTAGAAAAAAAAGGTTCAAACGGCTCTGAGCACTTTGACGCTTAACATCTGAGGTCATCAGTCCCCTAAAACTTAGAACTACTTAAACCTAACTAACGGACATCACACACGTCCATGCCCGTGGCAGGATTCGAACCTGCGACCAAGGCGGTCGCGCGGTTGCTGACTGAAGCGCCTAGAACAGCTCGGTCACAGCGGCTGGCTACCAGCAGCAGATAAACTAAACGGAGAAAGCAGCATCTTATTTTAAAAGTATAAACTTTCTTTTTAATTAACTTGATTTGATTTAGCTGGCATAAAAATGAATAGCATTAAACAGCACAGTGGTAGTTTATTCTTGAAACAGTATGGGCCTATCCATGAAATTTTACTAATTTCCTTTTCTTTTGTTAAAGTTTTAGTGCATACCTTGACTCTTTCCACACCTCACAAGGATCTTGTTCAAAATGGGATCTGCGAAACACGATGACTAAATGGATGTGTTAATGAGGGTCTGTAAAGAAGGCGGTTATGGGTAATTTCGTCATAGCGAGACAGTACGGCTGCACACCAGTATCAACAGTCATAAAAAAAATTGGAGGAAGCGTTGGTGTCAAATAATTGACTTGCTGTGGTGGAATTCATCTGACAATTCAGATTTTAATTTTTGACTAATCTACCAGTTAAGATTATTTTATGCATTGTATTTGATTTTGAGATCAAGTGAATCTCTCATCTGTATCATTATGTCTAATAAATTTCACTGACAAGCAACATAGACCTTAGTATATGACATAAACTTCAGCTTGATATGTTCAACCGTTCCTGAGAAAAAGGAACCAGCCAAATAAAAAAGACAAATTTTTTTCTGTGATAATTAATAATTTCCGGACTTTTCCGTTGCTGATATTGTGGAGCCTTGCTTTTTGCCAAATTTCGTGATTGTAGGTCAACGGGCCGTACCCTCTAGATTTTGATGAGTAAAATGAAATGATCATGTAGCATTACTGGCCGAGAGACCTCATCTGGATTTGTTCGGCCGCCTAGTGCAAGTTTTTACTCCCCACCTCTTCGACTACTTGAGCGTCGATGATGGCGAAATGATGATGAGAACCAGCGTTCACGAGAATCAAGATATGTGACATAAATAGCCGTACCTTTCGACTTCATTGTCTTACAGGCTTCCTACACCGTCCAGGTAACATGGAACTTAGTATGTGACAAATTCCGATTTTGTACTTTTATCCGTTTCTGACTAAAAGAGGTCTGACAGACAAACGGACAACAAACTGATCCTATAACGGTTTCGTTTTTATTGACTGTGGTACCGAACCTAAAAAATTACCATTTTTGTTGAAAGAATGAGCTCGTGGTCGTGCGGTAGCGTTCTCGCTTCCCACGCCCGCGTTCCCGGGTTCGACTCCCGGCGGGGTCAGGGATTTTCTCTGCCTCGTGATGACTGGATGTTGTGTGATGCCCTTAGGTTAGTTATGTTTAAGTAGTTCTAAGTTCTAGGGGACTGATGACCATAGATGTTAAGTCCCATAGTGTTCAGAGCCATTTGAACCATTTGAAAGAATGAAATTTTCGCTCTACAGCGGAGTGTGCGCTGATATGAAACTTCCTGGCAGATTAAAACTGTGTGCCAGACCGAGATTCGAACTCGGGACCTTTGCCTTTCGCGGGCAAGTGCTCTACCAACTGAGCTACTCAAGCACGACTCACGCCCCGTCCTCACAGCTTTAATTCTGCCAGTACCTCGTCTCCTACCTTCCAAACTTTACAGAAGCTCTCCTGCGAACCTTGCAGAACTAGCACTCCTGAAAGAAAGGATATTGCGGAGACATGGCTTAGCCACAGCCTGGGGGATGTTTCTGTTGGATTGGGGAGGGGGGGTTGATACTAGTTTTCCTCGTGGAGGGGGGGGGGGGAAGGGCGGAGGAAGACGGCAGAGGAGAAAAGTTTGAGAACTGCTGGTTGTAGGAATGCAATGCCAGAAGGTTACAGGGAATTCCCTGTAGATCTGCAAACAATCTACGATCTTTGTAGGGACTGGCAGATGACAATAAAGGCAAAAAAAAAAAAAAAAAAAAAACAGATCGTAGAGCTCAAAAATAGTCGGCAATATCCGTTCGGTTACGCTATCGGTAATGAATGACTAGAAACGAAAACCACCATGAAGTACCTACGAGTAGACGTTCGGAGTCAACTGAAGTGAAATGATCACATAAAACTAGTCGTAGAACAAATAGACCAGGTTGAGGTTTAGTGGATGAACAGGAAATGCAATACATCCCCCAAAGGAGTGACTTACAAAACACTCGTTCAATGAATCTTGACAATTTCTAGGACCCATATCGGGATGGATTACAAAATACGTGGAGAAGGTGGAACGAAGAGCGGCCCGTTTCGTCACGGGGTCGTTAAGTAGCCGCGAGAGCGTAACTGAGGTGCTCAAGAAATTCCAGTGGACGCTACAAGAGAAGCCTGTGCACAACGGAAAGATTAACTGTTAAAATTCTGAGAGGATACGCTTCAAGAAGACTCGGGAAACGTATTACTTCGTTCCATGTACGAGAAATGACCACCGCGAGAGAAAGTAGAGCTCATACAAAGGCTTACAGACAGTTTTCCTGCGCACGCATCATTCGCGAACTGAACAGAGAAGGGGGTAATAGATAGAGTATCAGAGGTAACTTCTGCTACACCACGTAACATGACTTGCAGAGTCCAGATATAGGTAAACGCTCTCTGATCAACATTATTCGGGCGCTTATTAGTGGACGTTAATATGGAGTGTGTCACAGTTCGTGTTTATGACAAGTTGAACTCTGCTGGAAACCGTTTCAGCAAGGAGTCTGAACGTCTATGGGCGAATGGCAGTCCATTCTTCCTCAAGAGCCGACTCGAGAGAAGGTTGTGATATTGGACGCTGGGGTCTGGAGTAAAGTCGAGGTTCTACGTCATAACAATTATATTCTATTGGGTTCAAATCGGGCTCCTCTGCTGACAATTATGCCCGACTCCTTTTATAGTGGTGCCTCTTGTGACATCTAGTGGTCAATCCCGCATTGCGTTAAGACATTCAGATATTCTGATAAGACAGTGTAGCTGTAGTACTGCTAGAGGGATCTATGGCACTTGAGCATTGTCGTGGATTTGGAATAATAACCTATCGCAAGGCATTATCTACTGATCTGTTTGGAAATCCATTCTCGTTCATGAGGGAAGGAATTTGTTTTAGCAAACAAAGTGCGCTGCCACACTACTAGAAGGGCAGAAACTATACTGAAGAGCACAGTCGACTTTCTTGTTCCGCAATTCACCATATCGAATGTCGTGATGTATGTGAGCATCATCCCTCACATATCTTTCAAGTACAGTAGGCACCTGTTGAGACCTATCGGCTGTAGATCGGTTTTCTCTTGGGTCTTCTAGTTGTAGTGTCTGGCGGCTGGTGCAAATTCAGTTAATTCTGAAAACTAGCAGACGCTTCTCCAACGCGTCTTCAGTTCAAATCACCCGGCACTGAAACTCCAAACACTGCACACAGGACGGCATGCACATACCAGTGGAGATCCATCAGCATCTGATCGATCCACTACTGCTTATCTAACTACTGTGGGCTGTGCGTGCGGCGGTGACTACGGCTACTGGCAGGTGATTATGTGAGCCGTCTCCTTAAGACACTGGTGGCTGCCACCGTCAGGAGCGAGGGCGCCGCTGATTGGCCTGCACCCGCCGGCGGCTGCGGTAATTACGGCAGAGTGTGGCGGCACCTGGCTGCTCGCTGCGGCGCCGCGTCCGGCCACGCCGCTGTGTGCGGCCGGGAGAGCTGTAGCTGTAGCCAGAGCCCGGTCGGCCGCCCGCAGCGCCGTCAATCAGCCGCTAATTACTGGGGCCTCCTGGACGCCGCAGCTAATTCGCCGTGGCGGGCCTCCTGCCGCTGACGTCACAAACGTCGCTCGCAGGCGCCCAGCGCTACCCGCTTGCTCCAGGTCGGGACGCTGCCACCGCAGCGTCTTATTTTCTGTCTACAATTTCCCACACACTGTGCGTAGCAAATTACGGATTTAAAAAAAAGGCTCTCGCACAAGATAGGTAGTCGTAAAGTTTTAATTATAACCACGGAAAAAAGTGGCGTAATTAATTTGTTTCGAAAATGATAAAATGTAAATGTCGTGTGGCTAGGGCCTCCCGTCGGGTAGCCCGTTCGCCGGGTGCAAGTCCTTCGACCTGACGCTACTTTGGCGACTTGCGCGTCGATGAGGATGAAATGATGATGATTAGGACAACACAACACGACACCCATGCCCTGAGCGGAGAAAATCTCCGACCCAGCCGGGAATCAAACCCGGGCCCTTTGCATTGCCATTCTGTTGCGCTGACCACTCAGCTACCGAATACGGACTCGAGTATGGTTATGTAATAGGAGATGTGGTGCTGTCGGAAGTAAAGCTGTGTGGACGGGTCGGGGGTCGTGACTGGGTAAACTATTTTCAGGAGCACTTGCCTGTGAAAGGCAAAGATTCCGACCCGGCACACCATTATACACTGTGGTGACAAACGTCATGGGATACCTCCCAATATCCTGTCGGACCACCTTTTTCCCAGCGTAGTGCATTAAATCTACGTGGCATGGACTCAACAAATAGTTGGAAGTCCACTGCAGAAGTATTGAGCCACGCTGCCCCTGCAGCCGTCCATAATTTCGAAAGTGTTACCGGCGCAGGATTTTGTGCACGAAATCTCGATTGTGCCCCATAAATGTTCGATGGGATTCATGATGGGCGAACCGCGTGGCCGGATCTTCGCACGAATTATCCACAATGTTCTTCAAACCAATCGCAAACAGTTGTGGCCCGGGTCTTGGCGCTTTGACATCCATAAAAATTCAATCACTGTTGCCTGCAAATGGTCACCAAGTAGTCGAACGTGACTATCGAACGTGACTATTTCCTGTCAATGATCGGTTCAGCTGGATCAGAGGACACAATCTATTCCATGTAAACACAGTCAACACTATTATGGAGCCACCACCAGCTTGCACAGCGTCTTGTTGAAAACTTGGGTCCATGGCTTCGGGGTGTCTGCACCACACTTGAACCCTACCATCAGCCCTTACCAACTGCAATCGGCAATCATCTGACCAGGTCACGGTTTTCCAATCGCCTACGGTCCAACCGATATGGTCACGAGCCTATTAGAGGCGCTGCAGGCAATGTCGTGCTGCTAGCTTAGGCACTCGCATCAGTCCATTAATGCCAAATTTCGCCACACATCCCTAAGGGATTGATTCCTCCTGTTATCTGACGCAGTGTTGCTTGTCTGTTAGCACTGACGACTCTAGGCAAACGTCGCTGCTCTCGGTCGTTAAGCGAAGACCGTCGGGTACTGCGTTGTCCGTGATGAGAGGTACTGCCTGAAGTTTGACATTCTCGGCACCCTCTTGACGCTGTCGATCTCTGAATACTGAATTCCCTATTTCCGAAATGGAATGTCCTCTGCGCTTAGCTCCATTCCGCGTTAAAAACTGTTAATGTCCGTCTTGCGGCCATAATCGTGCTGGAAACCTTTGCACATGAACCATCTGAGTGCAAATGACAGCTCCGTCAATAGACGGTACTTTTGTACCTGTTGTACGCGATGCTACCGCCATATTGCTACCCCATGACTTTTACCACCTCAAAATAGTCTGCAGTCGTGGTACACATTGGAATCCTCAAAGCCACAGTAGTGTGCCACTCGGCTTGAGGAGCAAAATAAATAAATAAAAGAGGGCAGCCCTTTGATAAAGTGCACTATCGTGTGCTAGAATGCAGTTCGGTGGCTCGTGCGCTCCACGCTGATGTTGGCAATTCTTTGATGCTGGTCGTAGCCAATTTTGCGACAGTACATGATAGTCAATGAGAATCACTGAATCTAATAATTTATTTTGGTGGAAGATACGAATTGGCTGCATTTATTTTCGATATGGAGATCGAGAATAACTCTCGTTGATTCAGTTGTTAGGAATTTTAAGGTTGGTTACTCATTTTCATATTAGAAGGAATATATAAGGAGCTATCAAAAAGTTCCCGGTCGATCGTACGGTCCTGAATCGGTATGCTCATCAGGTAAAATCGCCTTGAATATTGAGGGAATCATCCCACCAACGCACCGGATTGAAGATACCCGTTTGGAATAATACGATGTCCTGCTGCGTGAAGAAGTCGGTCACTGCCTGCTGCAAATCCTCTCCCGACAGGAATCGTAGACCCTTCAAGGCTTTTTTAAAGGGATCGAAGTAATGATAATCACATGGGGAGAGATCAGGACTATAGTGTGGGTACTCAAGCGGCTCCCACTTGGTTTGGGATAATTTCTGCGTTACGGCATTTGCGACGTGGGCACGCGCGTTACCATCAAGCAGCAGCACTCCTTGGCGCATCATTCTAAAACGGGGTTTTTCAACAGACGTGCTGCCGCACACGCATTCTTCATTCTCCGTTGGTTGTCTGCTGGCGTTTTTGCTTCGGCAGCCATGAATAGAAGAACGTCCTGTTTGGACGCTTTTGGTAATGTCGTCGCCATAATTAATGTTTCCGTATTTATCGCACGCACGTATAAGGACAAGAATGCCCCAGTCATCCCTTGCTCACATGTCGGTGGTTATCAGAGTCGTGTTACGTTGTATATACGCTGCAACGACGCCCTCAAACGGAACTTTTTTGGTCATCCCTTGTAGATGTGATGACAGACCGACCTGTAGCATAGACCGAGACATTGGTTGGGCTAGAATGTGAGATGACGAAGCCATCAAATCTCAACACGAAAATACGATTATTATAACAGACTGATTTGTGGTGTAATACGAGACATCCATTAGTCATTGTAATAACCTGTTTGTCTTATGTGAGCTTTTGCCAGAAACTGCGACGATGTGAATTAATTCTAATCCAATTGGATAAAATGCCAGCTAATTATATTTACGTACCACAGAACATTACGAAGAAGCATTTAGTTCAAATGGCTCTGAGCACTATGGGACTCAACTGCTGAGGTCATTAGTCCCCTAGAACTTAGAACTAGTTAAACCTAACTAACCTAAGGACATCACAAACATCCATGCCCGAGGCAGGATTCGAACCTGCGACCGTAGCGGTCTTGCGGTTCCAGGCTGCAGCGCCTTCAACCGCACGGCCACTTCGGCCGGCAAGAAGCATTTAGATTCGCTACTGACAACCGACTCACGATTAATCATATTCAGTTACCATTGTTTATCGCACGAATTATTAACTACGTCGAGGTGCAAAGCAACTGCCATGAACACCGTAAGTGCACTTCTACTATAGCGTGCGGTAATTCGTTTTCGCCAGCAGCGGAAATTTTGCAGCTGTGTTAAGTAAATCCACAAGACCTTTTTATCTGAATGGCGTGACGCGGCTGCAATATTCCTGCTGCTTTTGGCAAAAACGAAGTACCGCCTACTTTTGCTCCTCAAGGGCGTGCAAGAGCACTGTGGCGTGGTTTTAGTGTGTACCTGGATTGCAAACCTTCCCCTGCAAACAATCACCAAATGAGTCCCGTATCTTTATTATTTCGAGATGATAATCAAATTCGACCTAGAAATTATGAATTTATCACAGATAAAATGCAGGTAGCAAAAATCTATCGGCAAGTTGCCACTCACTCTTCTGCCTTGAATCAGATAATCGAAGGACATGAAAGAAAGATGATAACAGGGAAAGGAGCGAGGCACGATTCTAGCCTAGTTGGTTCCTAGTGCCGAAACAATTGACAACGCCAGTATCTAAATACCTTACTATGGAGAATGAAAGCTGTATTTCACACTTTTATTGTCTCCAGTCAGTTGTGTTTCTTATGTCTACGTTCGTAAGTTTAAGGCTTCATCTTCCGATACGATTGCTTCATAATCGATGACGTATACTCCCGAAAGTATATAGGGTTATCGTAAGCTAGCATCCTCTGGTGTGGTTACTAAGTGACTGGCAATATCAGCTAGGAAGTCTTTTCTGAAATCATTTGTTTGAAATGTACCCTCATATAGAAGCGTAATGCGTACGGTAAAGTATGTGGCTCAGATTGACTTGTGAACTTTTAGAGAGTGGGTGTTTATGTAAGAAGTTATAACTGTATGAATAATAACCGAAATTAGTAAGAGTATTGTATTCGTTGTTGTGGGGTAACCTCCCACATAATTTGGTGGGAAGTTCAAATTTAGATCCCGGTGACGTCTTCTTCTGTCAAGTGTACGGCGACACTTGCAACAGACACACCATGTCCGTGCCCTTACAAGCAAAGTACAAGACCTTGAACGTCCAGGGGCTTCACACATGTGTGCTTAAAATGTAAATCGCACATCCCAAAAATGTTGATAAGAGCCACATGCATGTAAAGTGCGAATGTTGTCTGCTAACGCCAACCATTTGTGGAGGATACTGTACCTGCACCAGCTAAAACTTGCTGTGGTTAAGTGAGTAGTACATGTAGCTGCAGTAAGAGGCCATATTTTTGGGGGTTTGGTTGTGGGTTAAAATGTAAATAGTGTACATCGATAAATGGTTCAAATGGCTCTGAGCACTATGGGACTTAACATCTGAGGTTGTCAGTCCCCTTGAACTTAGAACTACTTAAACCTAACTAACCTAAGGACATCACACACATCCATGCCCGAGGCAGGATTCGAACCTGCGGCCGTAGCGGTCGCGCGGTTCCAGACTGAAGTGCCTAGAACCGCTCGGCCACTCTGGCTGGCGTACATCAATATCATGAGGCAAATTAATACCGTGAATGTTGTCAAAATATTTGAAAGCAAGACTGCGACATGTTGGAAACGGAAATGTAACCACAGTCGAGAATATGGACGCTGATAATATATGACACAAGAAACCACAAATATATTAGGGATGATTCAGCAATACAAAATAATACGGTGGAAGCGTATAGTGATTTTGAATGATAGAAAGAGCCCATAACTGAAGTTCTCTCCTACAGCAGTACAAGACTTTCATTGACAGAGCAATAGAAACATTCTTGTGGGAGTACAAACTATCTCCACCCAAAAACGTCACGGGCCAGTATACTACAAGATACTGATGGGTGCATACTAGAGAACATTTATATATATCAACACAACTCTGCCTTCAACTCCTATAACAGTTTTATGAAGCACTTGTTACGTGACCGTTTTTCAGAAGCAGTCATATAACACATTCAGTTTCTTAATGAAAGATCCATTTGCCCGAAGGCATATGATAAACCATAGTACTAGTGATTGTACGCTACTGACTACTGTAACCTTACACTTCATTTCCTCTTGAGTCCGATTTGCTTCTCTTGTACCAGGGTATACAAGTAAGCACGAGGCTCAGAGCCATTTCACAGAAGGATGCCAGAGAGAGACACAGGTCAGTAGCCAAAGGGCTGGACAGCTCTTCGTTTTGCCACAGTGAGGCATTAAAAGCATTATGGACAGGCACAGATAGAGCTTCCTGTACTGGAAAGAGGATGAACCTTTTTAGCAGAAGGCATTAACGTGCATGAAAGTAAAAGCTGAGTTTTTCCTCGTAAGACACCAGATGCCACAGAAACATCTGGAAAATGGAATGTGAACCCGCAATTTTTCTGCCTTTGAAGGAGCGAGATGCCAGTGGATGTGCTGACTTCACAAAAACCAAATATTAAAGTGATATAATAATCACAGGAATGCGCTATGCTGTTTTGAACCGCGTCATTTGTCACAGAGAGAGATGGAAAGAGAGTGAGACGACTTGCTCGTTAACCGAATAGAGGATGTTCCAGCGAAGGGGGCTAGCGTGTTTTAAAAAGCAGTTTCATCAGTCGGCGCTCAAATGATCTCAAGCCCAGCGAGTCAGAACACAGTAAGAGAAATGTGGCAATGCTAAGTTTTCTTGTGGAAAACTTTCAATCAGAAGTCTCTCCATTTTCGACTTCATCTTAGACTTGATCTTCGGGACTCTTGATCATCAGAACTCTCCACCAAGAGGTGCTGATTGCACCCCAGCACCAGAGCTTATGTGTCAACAGACAGAGAAATTTCGGGCTGGTTTGCACTTTGCTGTTGGCGAGGGTCGTTGGTGTGACCAATGGCGAATGCTACTGTCACCTTAGCGTACACCTACAGCACTATGGCGAGATAGAGCCGCAACTGCAAGATGATCCGTAAGGAAATCAAAGCATTTCATAACATTTCGATTTCTTCAAGTTTCTCTCTGAAGACTTACGTTTTTAATTCAGCGAACAGTCTGCTTTCAACTGTGAGCACAGATGTGACGTATTCCCTTCTGTAGTACTATTTGCCTTTCAATTAAGATCATGACAATCTCTGTGCACTTCATAATTGCAATTACCAGTAATTAATTTGGGCGATGATTTTCTTGCCCTGACCTCTTTGTCAGATGTGACAAGGTCCCATTGCATTAATATTACCATTATCTAAAAATTATTTATGCCTAACATTAGCAGCCTAAACCAACGTAAGGTGTCTTTTTTTATACTCACAGAACCCCTACTTCGTTATTTCGAACACTGGTTGAAGTATGATATATCTTATACACGGCCCACTTTCACATTGTCACAGAAATTAACAGCCCGCGACCAGTGTCCGACATGTGTTTTCCGCTCCTACTACATCGATATTTCGTTTCTTGTGTTACCAAAGCTGTTCTTGTAGATCTTCAGACTATTCAAATTCCTCATGGCAAGATGTACAGCCATACATACTAATGGCTCATATCACTATTACTGGTACGAAAGATTTAGTTTCCAAGCACATTTCCGTGCTGTTCAGAGCGTTCATCGGTCACTACCTTTGTCGTTCCAGCATCGAAGCAAGCGTTTGACGCAGACTGATTGAAGAAGAATACTTTCTGCCGTTCAACAGTTTCTATCAAGAGAATCCATGAATATATACTATTTCAGTATGTCGTGTTACGAGACGTTGTGCCAAAATTATACAGGTTTTAGATACCAGCGGAGCACAAGAATACGTCCGCGGGAAATTGTCCATCCGATGACACTGCTTTAGTCGATTTTGATGAAATTTACCATAATGTAAGGACACAGTTCGAGGCCCAGTAAGAGACACGAACTAATACACAACTATAATTTTTTTTTTTTTTTGGAATGCTGAAAGTCTCATTTCTTCTGGGTCGAGGTAATATAGTACAATATATGCAATACAAAATATATTTTAGAATAAAAGCAGCACAGAAATTACAGCTAGGATAGCAATGGTAAAAGAGGGATCTGGTAAGAAAAGGAGAATGTTATGCAGCAGCATAGATACAGACTTGAGGAAAAGACCAATAAAATATATTACATGGAGTGTCCTTCTGAATGAAATTTTCACTCTGCAGCGGAGTGTGCGCTGATTTTGAAACCTCCTGTCAGATTAAAACTGTGTGCCGGACCGAGTGTCGAACTCGGGACCTTTGCCTTTCACGGGCAAGTGCTTTACTAACTGAGCTACCCAAGCACGACTCACGACCCCCCCTCACAATTTTACTTCCGCCAGTACCTCGTCTCCTACCTTCCAAACTTCACAGAAGTTCTCCTGCAGGAGAGTACATCATTCTTTCTTAATATATGTGCAATCTAGTAAAATTGTGAGGACGGGTCATGAGTCGTGCTTGGGTAGCTCAGTTGGTGGAGCACTTGCCCGTGAAAGGCAAAGGTCCCGAGTTCAAGTCTCGGTCCGGCACACAGTTTTAATCTGCCAAGAAGTTTCGAGTGTCCTCCTGTATGGCTCTGAGACGTGAACACAGAAAAAGACAGATAGAGGAAGGCTGAAGGCTTTTGAGATGACGATGAAGCAGGGGATGTAAGGAAAAATTTTGATGGACAGAGATTAAAATGATAAGGTACTGAAAAAAGTGGCAAAGCGGAGACAGTTACTGAATGTATTTCTAAGAAATGAAAGAAACTAGATTGAACATATATTAAGAAAGAATGAGGTACTTACAAAACCATAGTATGACGTGGTAGGGAAGAGGTGGCAAGAGAGGGAAGGATTTCATATCCTGTATTTTGTGATGGAAAGCAGCACATACATCAACATTTAGAAGGAAGCAACAAATCGCAGGAAATGAAGCCACAAAGGACCTGTTGATATAGCCGAAAAATGATGATAGTGATGAATAATGTACAATCGTGTGCAAAACTTAACGAAGAACGTAAATTTTGCATGATGTGTCATTGCCAAGTAACAGCTCGACGAAAGTGCTACTGCTACTGTATAGTACATAAGGTAATTGAAAGAAATATGCAATAAGACGAACAGAAATGAGACTTTTATTCAACGACAATGTCATCGTGATTTATGACAGTATTCTGGACATTAGAACAGGCGGGAAATGATATACACTGAAGAGCCAAAGACACTGGTACACCTGCCTAATATCGTGTAGGGCCCCCGGTAGCAGACAGGAGTACCGCAACACAACGTGGCATGGACTCGACTAATGTCTAAAATAGTTCTGGAGCAAATTGACACCTCGAATCTTTTACGCCTGTCCAATCCGTATGAGTGCTAGGGGGTGGAGAACTCTTCTGAACAGAACTCTGCAAGGCATCCTAGATATGCTTAACAATGTTCATGTTTGGGGATTTGGTGGCCAGCAGAAGTGTTTGAACTTAGAAGGGTGTTCCTGGAGCCACTCTGTAGCAATTCTGAACATGTGGGGTGTCGCATTGTCCTGCTGGAATTGCCAAAGTCCATCGGAATGCACGATGGACATTAATGGATGCTGGTGATCAGACAAGATGCTGACGTGCGTGTCACCTATCAGAGTCGTATCTAGGCATATCAGGGTCCCATATCACTCCAACTCCACACGCCCTACACCGTTACAGTGCTTCCACCAGCTTGAACGGTCCCCTGCTGACATGCAGGGTCCATGGATTCATGAGGTTGTCTCCATACCTCTACACGTCCATCCGCTCGATACAATTTGAAACAAGACATGTTTCCAGTCACCAACAGTCCAATGTCTCTGTTGACTGGGCCGGCCGCTGTGGCCGTGCGGTCATAGGCGCTTCAGTCTGGAACCGCGTGACCGCTACGGTAGCAGGTTCGAATCCTGCCTCGGGCATGGGTGTGTGTGATGTCCTAAGGTTAGTTAGGTTTAAGTAGTTCTAAGTTCTAGGGAACTGATAACCACAGATGTTAAGTCCCATAGTGCTCAGAGCCATTTGAACCATTTTTCTGTTGACTGGCCCAGGCGAGGCCTAAAGCTCAGTGTCGTGCAGTCATCAAGGGTACACGAGCGGGCCTTCAGCTCCCAAAGCCGATATTGATTATGTTCCGTTGAATGGTTCTCATGTTGACACTTGTTGACGGCCAAGCGTTGAAATCTGTAGCAATTTGCGGAAGGGTTGCGCTTCTGTCACGCTGAACGGCTCTCTTCAGTCTTCTTGATAACCTGCCATTGCAGCAGCAGTAACCGATCTAACAACAGCACCAGACACTTGTTGTCTTATATAGGCGTTGTCGACGGCAACGCTGTATTCTGCCCGTTTACATGTCTCTATATTTGAATACGCTTGCCTACACGAAGTTCTTTGGCGCTTCGGTATATAATACGAGTAGAGTGTGTGATCGCTACGGACGGCAGTGCATTCCCTGAAAAGTGCTCCCTTGCTAGTCACAGGATTGGTAAGAACTCTTGGGTAGGACGTCCCATTTCTCCACCAGCACGGCTGACAACTGTCAGATGGCCTTTGGTGAATGTGGACGAGTTGCAGCACGTCTGTCCAACGCATCTCACACACTCTCCAATGCATCCCACAGGGGCTCGACGGTATTAAATTAGAGGAAACAGGTGAGTCAGTTCATTCGTCAAATATATTTTCAGGGGTGAATTCGGCACTGACTTTATTTTTATGGACGACAATTCATGACCGCATCGAATATCGCAGGTGGAGGTGTTCCTGAAACGAGATAATGTTTGGCGTTCTCCCTCGACTCAAAACCCATAGAGCCATAGCTGGATGCGTTGAGGAGACATACTGCGGCAGGTCCACATGCACCAACTACCATCCAGCATTTGTGAAAACCGCTCTGGTGTGCCACAGGAACTCCTTACCAACTTTTTTGATAGCGTAGGAACACGTTACAGAACATGCATAACCGTGCGTGGTGATTACACACCCTGTTAACAACGCTGTCCCTTATTTACTAATTACACTGAGCTCAACGGAGTTGGTGCCCTTGACAAACCTATACTAACGGCGAGGGCACCATCAAAACTGCGATGAGCTCAGTGTAACTATTGTCTTTGAATAAAAGTGTCATTTCTGTTGGCCACACTGTGTATTTCTTTCAGTTACTTTCTGTACTGTACTTTACTATAGCAGTTATATACATGGCCCAAATTTCATCGAGCTTTGTTGCTTGGCAGTAACACATCAAGCTAATGTTACTTTCGTCCTTAACTTTGTCACACTACTGTAGTGTGTCAGTGGTCATGGGAATGCAGATAAGGTTCACTGTGATATCTTATAACTCATCGATTTTGTGTGGCGGCCATGCACATTGTCAGACGAACTCTAGCAGCTAGCAGCCAGAAAGTGTGGACAGGTCGCGCGCACACACTTTTGCTGTTCTTTTCCCGTGAATGCCGCGGCGTGCCAGATTAGGGCAAGCCGCAAGCGCTGGCTGTGGCCGGTGCTTTTTAAAAGGCCTCGTGCCGACGAACGGGCGAAAAATGCAGGTGGGGAGGGGCCAGCGATAGCGGATCGCCTATCTTTATCGGCCGGCTGTTGTTTCCAACGGCAGCGCGGCCAGCGCTCGCACCCTCTGCCACTCTTGTTTTGTTTGTCCACGCGACTGCCAGAGAGGAGCAGCGCACAGTGTCCCGCCAGGCGCGCTGCAGCCGCGGCAGCGGGGAGGGGCGTAATGCCCAGAGATAGCCCGCTGGGCACGGCCGCTGTCACCACCGCATTGTCGCATCGCAGCACCACTGTTTTCACCGTTGGAACAGTCACAGCAAGGTATTACGAACGTATCTTCCGGACAGTAGAAGCCGAAAAATTATTCCAGACCTTATGGTCAAGCAAAGAATTATTATTTCTCTATATGACACTGAAATATAAAAGTGTCTCCCGACAGACACTTCCTTAAGTATTTCGAATGCATTCTAGGAAGTGATAATCGATAAATATGGTTACAAAGGAAGTCACAAAAGAGAAGACTGAAAGCTTTCGAGATGTTAGTCTACGGGAGAGTACTATCAGTGTCTTATCGGTTTAATAACACGACACTCGCAGATGAACACAATACTCTTTGTCAACAACCAATTCATTATTCAAAAGACATATGACGGGCTTAATTCTCAGTACATCGCGTGAATCAAAT
Organism: Schistocerca americana; assembly: GCF_021461395.2. NCBI lineage: Eukaryota > Metazoa > Arthropoda > Insecta > Orthoptera > Acrididae > Schistocerca > Schistocerca americana. The sequence goes on from NC_060121.1 coordinate 454,614,621, forward strand.
ATGTAAGTAATTCAGTAGAAAAAATTATTAAAATAATTGCTTTTAAGGGGCAGTTTCTAACCTATAATAACAGACATAGAATAGAACATATGTCACAATTTCAACTGTCAGACTTCGTTTTCATGTGCATAATGTGAGTAACAAATTAAATAACTCTAAAAGGAAATGTGGAAATATACAGAGCACTGGGTGCCAAGATAAGGATGAGTATCAAGCTAATGCCAAATGTTGCACTAGCGAACAGAAGCCAATCCTCGATATTGACTAACAATAGGAAACGAAAAATACAATCAAATTTTCTTAAAGAAAGGAAAACGATGTGATTCCATCGATTAAATGAGCGTAACGAGTGCAGTGAGAGAAGTGTGCAGTGACTCTGAAAGTAAGTAATTAAACTGACCAAATGCGCGTAGGACTCGCATCTCTGAGGGTTCCGTTTACACTTAAGATAATTCGTCCATCCCGAAAATCTAGTATCGCGACGACTATGTCTGTTATCGATATCGATAGTGACAAGATATCGGTTCCAGGACTTTCTATAATGTTTTAATTTTTAAAAAAATGGATCAAATGGCTCTGAGCACTATGGGACTTAACATCTGAGGTCATCAGTCCCCTAGAACTTAGAATTACTTAAACCTAACTAACCTAAGGACTTCACACACATCTATGCCCGAGGGAGGATTCGAACCTGCGACAGTAGCGGTCTCGCGGTTCCAGACAGAAGCGCCTAGAACCGCACGGCCATTCCGGTCGGCTTTTTAATTTAAACTTTCTTATACTAGTTCGCATTTTTTTATCATAATTAATGAGAAAATGGGTCTTAACACATGGACAGACAAACAGACGGATAACAAATGACAAAATGAAACGCAATGAAACGTAAAAAGTAAAAAATTTATCAAACTTTCCATCCTACTATACAGTCGCATACCTACCATTCCGAAGCAGCATGCCTGGAATCACCAAGTGTCAAAGGTTGTCAAAAACATCCTCCTGTTGCTCATCGCACTGCGAACTAACGTTTTCAACCGCGAAGTGTGTGGGAATCAACGCCACAGGGTAAGGGGTGGTTTCATTGACGTCTTTTGCGTCAGACCCGAGGCTTTTTCGCGTCGATTTTGGGCGGTTGTGTGTCTGAAATATTTTCCGTGGCCTCTCTTCAGAAAACCGCGTGATTAGAACGCTGGGTGTAGCGATTCTGAACATCGCAGAGACGTCAAGGAAAGGATTGATATACGGGTAAGAGAGGCTGTGACGAAATTCTCATCGCGTGACACGTCAGCGGTGGCGAAGAGCACAATTATGGTAAAATTTGGCACCAAAGTAACATCATTGACCCACCTTACAGCTCACATGAAGTCCCGAGCTGTGCCTTTTTTTTTTTCACATGTGTAGACACCTTGCTGCTTGAAGCGTCGCAGAGCCCGAGGATGACGTCGCAGGCTACCAGGCTTTTGCAGCGTTGCTGAGTATGGATGTAGGCACATTTGAGCCAAATTTAAAATTTATGCGTTGCAATGGGAGAAAGTTACGGGGTTTCGAAGAAATTGTTGCGCCGTGTAGTTACATCACTGTCGCAGATTTCGTGACGTAGCATCTGTCGTTAACACCAGCGTCACCGTCAGCGAAACTAAGAAAGTGACAACTATTACAAAGGTAAATAGTCGAGTCACAAGCGTCTCTAAAGTTTGTTCATTGCTGGTCCAAAGTGAATGACGATGGAAATAAAGCAACAAAGGACCGTCTTACTGAAAACTGCCGTCATTAGAAAGAAAGTTCTTATGTAATTTAAGTAAATGTTTCATGGACCATAAATATTTTATTAAGTTCTGACGCGTTTCGGCCAGTGGCAATTCTTTAAATGACATGAAACAGATTGATTTAGAGTACAACATCAAAGGTGTTGGTACAGATCGTAATTGTAAAACTGTCTTGTGGTTAGTACTCATAACATTAACGAGATACTTTGTATCAACCAGTTTCATGATCTTTTGAGACGGAAAGTGGGTGAAAAGCGTCAGCAAAGTAATAAAATATTTACGTCCCAAAAGAACATATACTTATGCCATAAAAGGGCAACTAGGATCGCAGCGTCTCATCTTGCTTAAGCAATATATTTCCAAGAAGGAAGTTGGAAAACATCAATGTAATCCGACTGAAATAGTTGGCATTTGACAGCCAGCGGGATGTACGGATCCCGCCACCAACACACCGCTGGAACCTGAGTTTTTCGGCCAGATTTTAAGCACTAGAAACGAAATAGAACGTTCAGCTGTCTGAAAATGAAATGTGGCCTCTGTGTTCTTCGATTGTGTGAGCCTCCTAAGAACAATGTTGTCTCTAACTGCAGAAGCTGACTTCGGACTTCTGTTTGATGGCATACACTCTTATATGTCAACGCAAACAATACTTGCGTGCAAAACATTTTAGCTCTGTCAGATTTTGCCTTCCCGTGCTCCGCTGAATGGAAGGTTCATAAAAATTGACAAAATATTTAACTGATTTTCCGACTCGTTGAGCGATGTATCTCCGAAAGAAGAAGAAACCAATCTCATGGTCAAATAATATCTTGATTGGTGTAACACGTACACTCTAACATGGAGTGACATGGATGCACTCTACAAATGCGAAAATAAAACGTTTCTGTGGTCAGTGTGCTGTATTTTTCATATTAAGGAATCAAAAATATCTAATAAAGGTCGGCTTAATGTGTGTTTAATGGGAAATTTAGCTATCAAATTCTTATGCAGCAAATTTATAGACAGCCTCAATGTTAATTATTGATTGTCTTTATTGACTAACCAGATATCTTTCAACTCGATCCCATGCTATTTACACTTGAAAGGCGATACTCGAACAAGCTACGTAGTGTCGTCTTACACCTAATCAGCAGTCAGCACCAGACAGTAAAAATTGTTATTGATTTCCAAACTGTTATTTATTTTGGGACACGGTAGCCATATGGAACCTGGGACGAAACATTCTGAATTAGAAGTAGAATTGCTTGTAGTAACTTACAAGCAGTTTAATTTGATCAGACGGCACCGATTTCAAATACTTTGCAATTAAACGGTTTGCATACCTAAATTCGTTGGCGTCATATTTGTCACATATTTAACCTGTTATAGTAACTACTTAATTCAGTTTATCTATATCTTGAAGCATTTTTAAGTTCTTATCTTTCAAACGCTAGGAATGAGACCATTTAAAAATATGCCGAGATAAATTCTTTATTAGAAAGTGCAATTTGCTTTAATGAACTTTACTTGCGAAGCTGGCGTGTAAGATGGATTGAGTCGTCACGTGGACGGCAGATCAAAATCACACCAGCTTGAAATCGTGTGGCGTGGTATGTTAGATGTAAATAATTTCTTGTTTCTGCGAGAGAATTCGTGGGCAGTAACAAGCCGTAGCTTGAAGAAAATGAGCATAAATTTCACTTAGAGGAAAAATATCTGCAAGCAACATTGCCGCACTGGTATCGACTTTGTTCTATTTCTGCCCTCCGGATCTTTCATTGTTATAGATGTAGCTTCGTTTACATTGTAACGTTCTTTAAAAAATAATGATGTAATGAACTTCACGATTACGTTGAATGAATGTCTGATCTGTGGAATGAGTACTGCATGATGTAAGTGCAAGTGGTTTGCTTCCTCTGTGTTATTGTTAGCAAATCTTTACATGAACTGAATGGGCAATGCAACTCCCAATAACAAGAAAGAAATACAGTCAATGTAAAATACATTCAGCTCCTTAGGCACTGAGTCATCTGGCCCTGTTCGAAAACGATAACTTTGGTCCCTGTGCACGTAACAATTAAATTAAATTGTCTTACCTCTAGAGCAGCACGGGGGAATGCGATATATATATATTCCAGCTTATTGTAGCTACAGGCTCAGCAATGTGGAATGCTGACTATAATACTTGAAACGCACATGAACGAGAACATTTAAAGAAAATCAAACTTCTTTAAAAAAATATATGGCCTGGACAGGGAGGTTGTATGGTGAATTACTATCAGTGAGTATTTTAACAAAATTATATTGCAAGTTAAGTTTGGCTTTTCAAAAACTTCTGACAATTGAAGTTGCATTACTCGTAACTGTTTCACAAACAATGAGATTTAAACAGCAAGTATTATTTAACTTCATTAATCTAACATTAATGCATATCGTCAGACTAAACATAGCTCTGTTACCAAATCTTAAGTAGCCTTTTTATAAAAACTGTTTACGCTTACAAATTATCAACCAACTCATCTATACTAACGCACTGGTAAAAACAAAAACCATAATTATTTAATATCTTTACCTTGCTTAGATGAAGACTTCTGCTTCCAAGTTCAACAATATTGACATACCGAAATGAAACTGACTCTTGGCGGGCTTCACATAGCACACCATAAAAATTGCCTACTCCATCGTCTTTCCCTCACAGAGAAGTACTTATAACTGTGGGCCAAGCGCTTTCTTACTCCAACACTAGCAGTATCTCTGGGTCTGCGAAATAAAGCATATCAAAGACATAAATCGTTTATAAAATCATATTCGGGTGCCACATACAAATGTACCCCAGTATACTCCTTTCAACATTGTTCTCCTATGTGGGAGACTTCCTTATATGATTGCCCTATACGAGTAACTATTGCAAGCCGGTCTAGTTTTGTCATAAGTAAGAAGACTGAGCTTACTGTGAGGAATAGCCAGACTTTGAACTTTGAAATTTGGAGTTTCCGTTCGTTTAAGATGATCCTAGGATGAAACTGATCGAACATTAATATCTGATTTTATTCCCTGCTCTTCTCAATAACAGCTAGTGTCATCTGAAAACTCATTTTCGGCTACATACCAATTCTATAACCAATGCGTGACTGTATAAGCGTACGGATGTACACAGCAAACTTTTTTACGTCTACACATATATCGATAGTCCGCAATCCACCTTACGGCGCGTGGCGGAAGGTATCCCTTCCACTGCTTTCCTGTTTCACTCTCAAATAGGACGAACGAAAAACGACTGCCTGTATGGCTCCACATGAGCCCTAATTTCTCGTAACGTATCATGGTCCTTACGCCCAATGCATGTTAGAGGCAATAGAATCTTTCTCCGGTCAGCTTCAAATGCCGGTTCTCTAAATTTCCTCTATAGTATTCCTGAAAAAGAGTGTCGAACACCTGCACATTTTTCGAACCAACCAATAACAAATCTAGCAGCCCGCCTCTGAATTGCTTCAGTGTCTTCCTTTAATCCGACCTGGCATGGATCCCAAAAATTCAAGCAGTACTCATGAACAGGTGACACTAGCGTCCTTTATGAGGTCTCCTTTACAGATGAACCACACTTTTCGAGAATTTTCCCAAAAAACTGAAGCATTCGCCTTTCCTGCCCAGTCCTCACATGCTCGTTCCATTTCATATCGCGTCGTTACGCCCAGCTGTTTAGACGGCGTGGCTGTGTCAAGCAGCAAACTACTAATACATTATAGGTTTGTTCTACCTACACATCCACAGCTTCTCATCACCTTACAGTCACTCAGCATCGACACTTTACCGTACACCACAGCATCATCGGCAAACAACCGTAGATTGCTGCCTATCCCGTGCGACAAATCATTTATGTACATGGAGAATAATATGTAGAGGATAACAGCGGTCCTATCACACTTGCCTGGGGCACTCCTGGAGGTACCCTTGTCTCTGGTGAACATTCGCTGTCGAGGACAAGATTCTGGGTCCTGTAACTTAAGAAGTCTTCCAGCCACTCACATATCTGTGAACCTGTTCCATATGTCCGTACTTTCTTTAACTGCCTGAAAAGGGGCGGGGGGGGGGGGGGGGGGAGGGTACCATGTCCAACGCTTTCCAGATATCCAGAAATGTGGAATCTGCATGTTTCCCTTTATCCATATTTCGCATTATATCATGTAAAAGGGCAGGCTAAGTTTCGCATGAGCGATGCTTTCAAAAACCAAGCTGCGTTCTTTAACCTGTGACCAGACGAGAGGAAACGTACCTTTTTGTGGGACAGTGAAGTAAGCTATTAAGCTATTTATTTTTCGAACCGATAAATATAATACGTAAAATTAAATCCTTACTATTCCAGAACAAAATTTCCTGTGGAGATTCCTTTATTTTAAAAGCGGAGCGTTTCTGGAAAGTCAAAACAAAATGTATTACACCCAGAAAAGACATTTCACTTTACAAAGGAAACTATATCTTTGAAAAATGTCATATTTCCGCCTTGAGCTGCCGGTTGAATGCTTTATTTACACAACCCGTTTCGGTCGACGGAAGAGCATCAGTTTCCTAACTATCAAATAAAACAATACACAGCTAACTTACAGGATTAAACTTACAGGATTAAATGTCACAACATAAAAGTAAGTGAAATACAAAATCGTTATTATAAAATGCTAAAACCGTGAGCTAGACATCGAAAATATAAGTATATGACAACACAGTGATGTAACGTGTGTATGTGAGTTTCTCTGATATGTGACTTTTGTATTGAGTCAAATCACTGTGTTTCGGTTACTTTATTTTCAGCGTATAATTCATGGTTTTATCAATTGATGATAATGATTTTATATTTCACCTGTCATGAAGTTGCGACTACTTTTGTATGAGTATGTGACATTTTATGACGCGTGTGTTGTCGTTAACATTTACATCAGTTAACAGATCTATAATAGCTTGAACTTGTAATGTTAGTTATGTATTATTTTATTTGGTATACATCAACCTGATGATCGTCAATCGATCGAAATTGGTTGTGTAAATAAAGCGTTAGGCCAGTAGCTGAAGGCGGTAGTGCGACATTTTTCAAATGTATAAGAGCTGTGGGACACCACCTCCTGAAGAAAAACTGTACAGTGTTTGTGACAGTCCTGACTCTATAGTATATCTTTTAGATCAATAGTTTCGTAATTCCTATTTATACTCATTTAGCCACAAATATCGTATTGACGGCAAATCGTTATACAGTATTATAGTTTCTCTTGTGCATCTGAGTAGCCTTCTTATGTCTTTCACTGCTTAGTCATTTCTAGTTAGAAAATGTGTAAGCTGTTATTCACGAACTTTCTGTTGTACAGCCACGGTGGTAGGGAGTTGCGTTGCGCTTTACGTGGGTTCCCTCGCCGCTAATGTTTCCGCATCTCCTTAATTTCTGTAAATGCTTTTCCCTACAAATCTGGCGACATCTGAGGGTGAGCACCGACTAACAAATTACACCCACAAGGCGAAGCAATAATAATAATTTATGAGTCGCGTAACAAAAAGTGTCGCTGAGGAAGAGAGGTGCAGAGCGCACACAAACTATGTGCGGAACAAAAACTGCGTACGTGTCCAAAAAGGGGAGAGGGTACTGGGTGGAGGGGATGGGGGAGGAGGGGACGTGTGCGGAAATTTTTACACGGGGTTGCGCCGAATAATTCGCTACACTGAGTCGCAGATAATAATTTCTGCTGTAATTAAAAGCGACGCGAGAGACCACTGTGGTGGGGGTTGTTGGCGGGGTCCGCGTTGTTGATGAAAGGAGAGGGAGGGGGCGTTGGGGAGAGGGGGTGTTCAGAGATAGCAGGCGTCACGCCGTCCCAAGAAGTCGTCAAAACGAAATTAAAATGGGGGAGGCGCCAGATAGCATTGTGGACGTTGACATTATCTGTGGGGGGTGCCAGTTCGAGGCCCACCTGTCACACTGCTGGCTGCTCCTGCTTTGTTCGATGCCGTTTTATAAGGAGAAGTGTTTTTATTGCTAGTTTCTCTCTTACAGAACACCATCTTTTCCACAATGAAGATAAATAGCTGTAAAATGGCCGCTTACATCCTTGTACTACATCAGTTTTCGTAATGAATGCACAGTGATCCTGACAGAAGTAATGCAGTTTAATTTAAAATAGTGTGGAAAATACGGCATCAGAAACTTCTTATATTCTGTTTATAGCGCACGAAAAACTTGATACAAAAACGCCTAAGCACAAAGGAAAACATCAGTAGAGCTTAATGATGTGGCCTTTCTACAACAGACTGACACTTAGCTACAGTCTTCACAAGCCACATTTAAATCTATTTCCAAAAGTCATCATATTCCCCACTGACTGTAAAAATTACTTGTTACCATTATTTCAAATTTCGGCCTTAGGGCCACCATCAAGTGGTATACGGCAAAGGCCGAAATTGCAGTTCTAAAAATAAATAATTTCTCCAGTCAGTGGCGAGACGTCTTTTAAAAAGTTTTACGTAACTGTGAACCTTAGGCATGAGAAGTTAAATTAAATCTATGTCTGTCAAATAAATATGTCCTTGAATTGTTTGTTTGAGTACACAATTCGTCCAGTGCATAAGTGGACATGGAAACTACGCTAGCGATCATGATATGAGAGTACGTTGGAAGAGAGTCAGTTATAAGGTGAAGCTGTCCTCAGTCTGAAGGTTGGGTTTAACACGACAGAATTTTGCTACTCACACCCTTATTTAATGTGGTATACCCCTGTCTTACTCGGACCTCTGAAGGGAGTTACCTACCCAGTTACATTACGGAATAAAGTTGGCTCTGAATGACTGTCCATCTAGATATTTTTCACTTATAAAAATCATTGGTAAAAGCGAAATCACAAATGGAACTTTCAAGACTTAGGTATGATTGAAGTCCAAACGTTTGGATTTGTAACCTTACACTTTCACAGTCACCGAGAAACATTAGGGGAGCAACCGTATGCCAAATCGTAATCCAAATTTATGTCTGGACGTTTGCTCTCAGTATATCCAAATTCAGCCGACTAAGTTTCATCGCAGTTCTGAGGACATGTGATCAAATTTCATGGGATACAATATTTTGTAAGTGATGCATCATGTGCTCTGCCCTTTACAGATGTCTTCTGTTGTCCTTATTATACGTTTCTTTTATCGGTTCCCGAGTTTCCTTCTGCCTATACAGCAGTAAAGTCATATGGTGGCATGTACTGATGCGAGTTGGTTGGATGGTAATTCGAATGTCGAATTTACTGAACATGGCTATTTATAGCTGAAATTTATATATGCAAGAACAACAAAAAACCACTGCTGTTTTCCTCACGTCCGTTAATTAAATTAGAGTCGCTGTGCACATCGGTTCCTGATATAGATTCAAAGTTGTTCAACGCCTCACCGTCGGCTGTACACGTACGACTATGTGCACGATCTGCGCCAGCCCAGCATATGTGTCTTTCAGATTGCCGACGTGAGAGGTGCAAAGAAATTTACGAACTTGAAGCGAGGATATATCAGACAGCTGACATGGGGTTTTTGGAGTAACTACCGAATAAGAGATACTAGCTCTGTAGTTGTACTGGCAATGAACACTAAGATTTGGGTTCTATGACATACTTTCAAGATATGAAATGGCGATTTATGATATAACAGATTTATTTGACAGGGAAGGAGCCCTGCATTGGTCGTGGAAAGAGGGGGATGGAAACTATGATCGAAACATTGGCAATGGTAGACAAAACTGACACCAAAGTCAACTCCGCAGCTGACAGCATGATTTAATGCCCCCGATCTATAATTCTCTCGTCCGCCTTATTCTTCTGATCATTTAGTTATTTGTTCCGGCATCTCAAAATTGAGAGAGTTGTAGCAGTTGTTAATAGTACCAACTGTATACGAATGAAATTAGGTTCAGTTTCTTATCCAACATTCCGATTTAGATAATGGGAATTTCACTGAAACATTTTGCTCTGTTGCTCGAAATAGGCAGCGCCAGCCAAGTGTAAAATTTGTTCAACGTGAAGAATAAACTTGTAAGAATCATAACCAGCGAAGTTTTTACCGAACTGATAATCAAAGCGCTTCCAACTACTGGAGCGTTCAAAGATCAGCTGTGAATGAAGGCCTCTTACGATCACTGACGTTGAAACACCGAGAGTTGAATCAGTTTCAGCGCCGGGAAGTGACAGACTACATGAAGATATACTATAAAAAAATGTTCCTAGGGTCAATCGTGAACATAAAGAACGCATCTGAAAGACAATAGAAGTAAGAATTATGTGACCAAATCAGTAAATGGTGAATGAAGTACACAAAATGCTTTAGAGGATTTTCTGCAGGTAATGACTTCGTTGGCTACACTGTTTTCTCGTATGGAGTGTCGAGCAAAACCGTCAAAACGAAAGTTATTGTGGCTTTCAAAAGGCAGTAAGTAGGTTCTGTTGAAGCATACTGACGGTCAGGCTTTTCGGCCCTTTTTTTCGCTGACGATACAATGAAGAACCACGTGCCCCAGAAACACCGCATGAAGCTGTTAAGTCGATGTAATTTTGAAATGATGGCAATCGCTTCCACTGTATGAGTTGCATTTGCGAGATTTGTTGAACTGTCGATTTCATAATCTGTGAAAAAAAGTGATGGATTCTGCGTAGTAGTAACGTGAGAAGGGCACTTGGAACCGTATCAAACAACGCGCGCACATAATTCTTAACCGCGCTCCTTGCATCTGAATGAAACGCCGCGACATAAGCCCTGCACCACCATGGGTCCCGCGCCGACTACGGCCGTGTGAGCTGCGTTTGACAGGCGTCCGCCTCTGGCGCTCGATACACCGGACCACCGAGCCAAAACACACATGTGGCACGCCACTGTTTATTGCACATGCGTCATGATTTACGCGCGCCAGTTTTTACGCCTGCCGCCTATCGTCGCGGCCCGACGTCATCAATACGCCCAGCACCAGCGCGCGGGCGGCTGGCTCTCTGCCTTTTTCGGAATATGTGGGTTTTTTGTTTCTCCGGCAGTATCGGCGGCGGGCGTTAACGACGCGACCGTAAGCCGCACCTCCCATTAGCCAGCTTTACGGCGCTCCCCCATCGAACGCCTGCCAGAGGGCACGCTGAACTGTGACGGGTCTGCATTTAATTAGCACAACGGTGGCTTTCTTCTTCATCTGCTGTTTCATTGTCATCAAAGCGCGTAAAGTTTATAGGGGTATCCCGAAAAATTGAGAGTCGCGCAGCGGCACTTTCGAACATCTGAGTAGGCTCGTCTGTTTTGCCGAATCTGAGTCACTAATGCTTAGCTAATGCTTCATTGTGAGAGATACGGCACTCACATATCTATTTACTTCTGTACGTAGACCGCGCGTAGAGGCCTTTTTTTCTGATGTGAAAATATTCGCCTGGTGGGAGAAGCTAAAGGGTATACTGTATGTATTTTATAACAATACCCGGTATCTGCTTTGAGGTACACAACGCACTGTTTTGGTTGCACCGATAACATTCGCATTTAGGTTAGTCGAAATGGTACCTCAGCCATTGACGAGTGAGTCCGTATTCGATTAGCAGCCACGCGGTATTCGCGTGCTCACTGGCCGTCCACATTCATGAACTGCAGGGTTGGGCAAATAAAAGAGGCGCGGAGAACGAAGTTGCAGTGTACAAATAAATACAACAGAGAAAAAGAAGTACACTGTTGACTTTACTACAGCGGATGTTGAAAATGACCACCATCATCTCTTGATACTTCTGGGCCCCTGTCAGCAAACTGCTGAAGCCGGATGGAAGCTGGACTGCTGGAATTGCTGCAGTCTCATCCGAAATGTTCTGCTGCAGTTCTCGAAGACTATGAGGGCTGTTGCGATGCACCTTAGACTTGAGGGCTCCCCATACGAAGTAATGGCACATTGACAGATAGGGTAAAGAGGGCCTCGACCAGATTGCAGGTCCAGGTGGAGTATTCGTCTACACGATCGACGTCATATACCTGTTTCTTGCCACAGGCGTCGAGTTGATTTGGTAGGACTCTGAAGCATTTTATGGTGAACTGCAGTCTTATTTTCTGATTTGCAGGCATGTTTCGGAAAGTTTTTTTACTTCTTCAAAACAGGTAGTGTCTGACGTTATTTTCGAACTACGCGTTGCATGGCACTCTTACCTGACAACCATTAAACGGCTCAGGAAACAACTGACCACACCGTTCCACGACTTTTTTGTCACGTAACTTTCCACAACGAACACCCGCTGCTCCACTGTAAGTACCATCGCCCCCTTTTGCACTGCTAAATTCACACTGGCACAGCCCGCAGTACGCTCCGAACCGATGTGGATCTCAACAAAATCTTCGGCCAATGCAACGGCCTTACGACACCTTACTGGAAGTGCCTGTATGTCCTCTTGCAACCACTCTGCTGCTCGGTGTCAGAGTCAACGTCTTGATGCATCAATGACCTCCCCACCATCCACGTACTGCTTCCCGAGGAATGCACCCTCCATCGGACCAAACAGATGGAAGCCGGAACGTGCGAAATACGGGCTGTAGGGTGGATGAGAAAGAGCAGTCTAATAAAGTCTTGTGAGCTTCTGTCAGGCGTGTAGACTAGTGTGAGGCCAGCTGTGCAGCGAGGTATTTGAATGTGATCTGTCGATCACCTCGAATGAGTGTGTCCACACATTCCAACATCACAGAAGTCACAGTAGTTTGCAGCCGACCGGCACGCGGTAGATCGGACAGGTTTTCGCGACAATGGTTGCGGGGATGACAGACGCCAACCCAACGACTCACCGCGCTTTTGTTTGTTGCCACGTCTCCGTAGACACTCTGCAAGCGCATGTGAATATCTGCGATGTCCTCATTTTGCGTCAAAAGAAATCAGTGACAGCGGTAACTAAATTCTTATGCTTAACGGAACATTTAATTTTGGTTGCTTATATATTTAAGAGGCAACGGCCTTGCCTCAGTGGATACACCGGTTCCCGTCAGATCACCGAAGTTAAGCGCTGTCGGGCGTAACTGGCACTTGGATGGGTGACCATCCTGGCTGCCATGAGCTGTTGCCATTTTTCGGGGTGCACTCAGCCTCGTGATGCCAACTGAGGAGCTACTCGACCGAACAGTAGCGGCTCCGGTCAAAGAAAACCATCATAACGACCGGGAGAATGGTGTGCTAACCACCTGCCCCTTCTATCTGCATCCTCAGCTGAGGATGACACGGCGATCGGATGGTCCCGATGGGCTACTTGTGGACTGACGACGGAGTGCTATATATTTAAGCCCAGCTGCTAATCAGTATACAGGACTGAAATCAGAGGAGCATTTTCCACTGTGGGTAGATACATTACTTTCCAAGATCCCAGATAGCACTAGTCTTATTTATTCATGCAGGACGTAAGCAGTGTGTTCAGTTTTCATATGTCGAACTCATTTCTTTAAGCACAATGGCGATAATTAATTGAAATACAATGTGAGTATAGTTTAGACAATACGAGTGCATATTAGACAGTGAATCTGAGAATATCAATCAGATTATTAAATCGGAAATACTGTGTCTGGTTTGCAACTAATATAGGAACATTGACACTGAGGAGTAAATATGAGTGATGCTGTTATTTGGAGATGAAGTGCAGAATTGGTAATGCATTTTACCCTTAAAAAGCGAGAAAGTGACCTAACTTAAAGGCACTTACAAACTGTAGCATCCGTTACAAATGTGGAAAGGACGCAATGCTCGCTCTGCACTGACTGAAACTCTGAGGTTAGAAAAAACAGTGAGCTGTCATTCCCCTTTCATTTTTGGGACTCTGCATGCCGCTCTGTCCCAACTCACAACGCGCTTGACAGCCGATGGGCACTCTAGCAGAATTCCTGAGTGTTCTTCCTCGCTGTTACCCCTGCGTGCGGAAACAAAGCACCGTCACGGAGCTACCACTCATATGGTTTTCGATCTTCTAATGAAAACAACACAGTGGAAACCCTCCAATACATCACCTGCATATTGTGTTTGACACATCATTGTGTCGAGAATCACCACCTGTCTCATCGGTGCGGTGCGCACACGAGTATTTGACGTGTCTGCCAGTATTACCATGCAGAAAGATTCAACAAAAGAAAGCAGAATCATGCACATTGCAAGAATTTCGTAAAAATGGCATGGTACAAAGACAAAACACACTTGAAAAAGGGAATCATTCCCGAAACGCGTATATACAGTACGAATAAAAGAAAATCGGGACTGATAGCAAAAAAGTTATTTATAAACAAACCTAACATCAGTCTTCTGACTGGTTTGGTGCGCCCCGCCACGAATACCTCTCCTGTGCCACCCTATTCATCTCAGAGTACCACTTGCAACCTATGTACTCAATCATTTGCTAGATGTAATTCAATCCCTGTCGGCCTCTACAGTAATTATCCTCTACAGCTCCCTCTTGTACCATGGAAGTTATTCCCTGATGTCTTAACAGGTGTCCTATCATCCTGTCCCTTCTTCTTGTCAGTGTTTTCCATACATTTCATTCCTCTTCAATTCTGCGCAGAACCTGCTAATTTCTTACTTCATTAGTCCATATGATTTTCAACATTAGTCTGTAGCACCACATCTCAAATGCTCCGGTCCTCTTCTTTTTCTGTTTCCCCACAGTTCATATTTCACTACCATACAGTGCTGGGCCCCAAACTTACATCTTCAGAAATTTCTGCTTCAAAGTAACAACTATGTTTGATACTTCTATTGGTCGGGAATACCATTTTTACTAGTGATAATCTGCTTTTGATGTCCACCTTTCTCCATCCATCATGAGTAATTTTGGTGCCTAGGTAGCAAAATTCCTTAACTTCATCTGCTTCGTGACCATCAATCCTGAAGTTAAGTTTCCACCGTTCTCGTTTCTGCTGCTTCTCATTACTTTTGTGTTTCTTCGATTAACTCTCAATCCATATTTTATACCCGTTAGACTGTTCATTCCATTCAGCATTTCCTGTAAATCTTCTTCACTTTAGCTGAGGATAGCAGTATCACCAGCGAATCTTACAATTGATGTCCATTCACCTTGAATTTTAATTCCATTCTTCAACATTTCTTTTACATCCATCATTGCTTCTTCGATGTATTGACTGAACAACAGGTACGAAAAACTGAACACTTCGGTCTTGGCCTTCCACTCTTATTATTCCCTGAAGGTTGTTGTACACGTTGTATATTAGCCTTCTCCCCCTGTGGTTTACCCGCACTTTCCTCAGGATTTTGAACATTTTGCACCATTTGACATCGTCGAACGTCTTTTCCACGTCGACAAAACCTATGAAAAGTCACGACTTTTCTTTAGTCTTGCTTTCATTATCGACCGCGACGGCAGACCTGTTTCTCCGGTGCCATTACTGATCGTCATCTAACACATCTTAAATCTTCTTTTCCATTCTTCTGTGTATTATTCTTGTCAGCAACTTTGATGCATGAGTTGTTAAGCTGACTGTGCGACAACTATAGCACTTACTGATTCTTGCAGTCATTGGAATTGTCTGGGTGATATTGTTGCGTAAAACGAGATAGAATATCGACAGACTCATACATTCTAGTCCTTTATTTGTCACTTCTCCCATTGACTTTAGAAATTACACTGCATGTTATCTGTTCCTTCTTTCTTATTTGAACTTAAGTCCTCCAATGCTCTCTTAAATCCTGTTTCTAATGGATACCCAATCTCTTCTATATCGACTCTTGTTTCAACTTGTATCACGTCAGACAAATGTTCTCCTCATAGAGGCCTTCAATGTACTTTTTCCATCTATCTGCCCTCTCCTCTGCATTTGACAGTAGAATTCCCACTGCACTCTTAAAATTACCACTCTTGGTTTTTTGAAAATTTTAAACATGGCTGAAGCAGCAACTGTTAAAAATCTTCACGGTAATTGATAATAGCCAAACAGTTGCAAGATAAAGATTTATTGAAATCCTTGACCACGGATTCGGTATATCTAAATATACTTTCATCAGAAGCAAAAATACACCTGAACAGGAAGACATCTTCACTAGCAAAAAACTTAGCAATATAAATGAGATAGAAGAAAATACAAACGCTTATAGCTTTAAGTAACCATGAATATAACTAAAGTATTACAAGCTCAAAAAGTTCTAGTCACTTACTAAATCACATCCTGCAGTGGAGATGCATAAACCAATCGTGCCAAAGGTGGCACCAGTAGTTAAAATTAAAATATCACCTCCATCTGTGTAGCATAATTATGAAGAGATGGTTGATGCTAACGCAGCATACTGTCAGTACTTAGCCTGTGAATTAGCATGCTCTCTCTCGGTGAAACTATCCGCTCTAGTGCTTCCACACCCTCTTCACGCTAGTTCTGATAGTACTGATAATATGCTGCGTTCGCATCGACGATATCTTCGTAATTATGCTGTACAGATGGAGGTGATATTTTAATTTTAACCACTGGTGCCGCCATTAGCACGATTGTTTTATGCATCTCCTCTGCAGGATGTGATTTTAGTAAGTGACTAAAAGTTTTTGTGTTTGTAATACTTTGGTAATTTTCATGGTTACTTAAAGCTATAAGCTTTTGTTTCGTTCTTCAATCTCAGTTAGGTTGCCAAGCTTTTTGCTAATGCAGGTGTCTTCCTGTTCAGGTATATTTTTGCTCCTGATGAAGGTATATTTAGATACACCGAAATCGTGGTCAAGGATGTCAATAAATCTTTATCTTGCAACTGTTTGGCTGTTATCATTTACCGTGAACTCTTGCTTTTAATTTCAACGAAGGTTGTTTTGATTTTTCTATTTGCTGAGTCATTGCTTCCTACAGTCTTTCTTTTTCGATTTTATGACATTTTTCATGCAGCCATTGCTTCTTAGCAATCCTGAACATTCTATTTATTTCATTCCTCAGCGACTTGTATTTTTTTATTCCTGAATTTCCTTGAACATTTTTGTACTGCCTTCTTTCATCAATTAAATTAAGAACCGGGTGATAAAAAAGTCAGTATAAATTTGAAAACTGAATAAATGACGGAATAATGTAGATAGAGAGGTACAAATTGACAGACATGCTTGGAATGACATGGAGTTTTATTAGAACCAAAAAAATTCAAAAGTTCAAAAAATGTTCGACAGATGGCGCTTCATCTGATCAGAATAGCAATAATTTGTATAACAAAGTAAGACAAAACAAAGATGATGTTCTTTACAGGAAATGCTCAATATGTCCACCATCATTCCTCAACAATAGCTGCAGCCGAGGAATAATGTTGTGAACAGCATTGTAAAGCATGTCCGGATTTATGGTGAGGCATTGGCGTCGGATGTTGTCCTTCAGCATCCCTAGAGATGTCGGTCGATCACGATACACTTGCGACTTCAGGTAACTCCAAAGCCAATAATCGCACGGACTGAGGTCTGGGGACCTGGGAGGTCAAGCATGACATAAGTGGTGGCTGAGCACACGACCATCACCAAACGACGCGCGCAAGAGATCTTTCACGCGTCTAGCAATATTGGGTGGAGCGCCATCCTGCATGAACATCGTACGTTCCAGCAGGTGTTTATCAGCCAGGCTGGGGATGATGCGATTCTGTAACATATCGGCCTACCTCTCACCCGTCACGGTAGCAGTTACAAAACCAGAATCACGCATTTCCTCGAAGACAAAAGGCCGGATGACGGTAGATGTGATAAATCCAACCCATACCGTGACTTTCTCGTCGTGCATGGAGTTTCCACGACAGTTCTAGGGTTTTCGGTAGCCAAAATTCTGCAGTTGTGGGCGTTGACAGACCCTCGGAGCGTGAAATGAGCTTCGTCGGTCCACAACACGTTACTCAACCAATCGTCGTCTTCCGCCATCTTTTGAAACGCCCACACCGCAAATGCCCTCCGCTTCACTAAATCGCCAGGTAACAGTTCATGATGCCGATGGATTTTGTACGGATAGCATCGGAGGGAACGCCTCAGTGCCAACCAAACAGTAGTGTATGGAATGCCGGTGCGACGTGTGACTGCACGAGCGCTGACTTCCCCGTGCATAGGCGAACCCCCTACAGTCTCCATTTCTTCCTGAACTGTCTCAGCAGCATTACGCCCTGTGCTCGGACGGCCACTACGGGGTCCATCGTCTAAACAAGCCGTGGCTTCGAACTTCGAAATCATTCTCGCCACAGCTGCATTTGTCAACGGACCTTTACCCGTTCGAAACCCCTGCTTATGGCGATAGGATCGTAACGCTGAACTAGCACATTCCCTATTCTGATGATACAGCTTCACTAAAAGCGCCTTCTCAGGTAACGTCAACATGCTGCAACTGCTGGCTCATCTGATTCTCTCTCTCATTACAGCTCCTTTTATACACGATTGTCATGCGCAGTCACTGACGTTTTGCCGTCCAGCGCCATCTGTCGAACATTTTGTGAACATTCCAAGCATGTGTGTCAATTGTTACCTCTCTATCTACATTAGTCCGTGATTTATTCAGTTTTCAAATTTATACTGACTTTTTGATCACCTGGTGTGTCTTCTGTTACCCATGCTGAGCCGTGGCGCCATTAAGTTAGTAGAATGTTCTATCTGGCGCCACCAGCTCAAGGGTAGTATGGACTACCCCTCGCCGGCCGCAGTGGTCGTGCGGTTCTAGGCGCTCCAGTCCGGAGCCGCGCTGCTGCTACGGCCGCAGGCTCGAATCCTGCCTCGGGCATGGATGTGTGAGATGTCCTTAGGTTAGTTAGGTTTAAGTAGTTCTAAGTTCTAGGGGACTGATGACCACAGCAGTTGAGTCCCATAGTGCTCAGAGCCATTTGACTACCCCTCTTGCGACCCCGTTGATAATATCTATGAGGAAGAGTTGGTATCTGTGGGTTGTGTCCTCAGAAGCTCTTTGCCGCCTGCCGGTGTTGTCGCCCGTCCGTCCGTCCGTTCGTCTGGCTGGCTGCCTGCCTGCCTGGCGCCGTCCGGAACTGGCCGCTGCCCGGCGCTGCCGTCGTCCGGTGCAGCCGCTGCCTGCTGTTCGCCCGTCGCCGTCCGCCCGTCATGAGCCTTCTTCCCACCTTCACTGTCATTTGCATCTCCCCCTCCCCCACTTCCACTCTCACTTCCTGGACCACCTCAGAAACCGCAACAGAAACCCACACCAACAGCAAGCCAACTACACCTAATTATGATAATTTAGAATTTAACTTACTTTTAAGTAGGCTAGAGAAAAAAAGAGATACTACAGACAGTGCAGCGGATGGTACTTAGATTGTGCCATCGGAAGGGAGATTCTCTTAGTTTTCCAGTAACTTGAGCAGACAGATAGAATCATTCTAAGGACAGAAAATATTCCTACAGCAGCAGAGCCGCCGCTCGACCTCATACCCCAGGTCTGCCTGCGCAGGTCAGAATCATTCGACGCGGACAAAATATGTATAGATCATGTAAGAGCACACTGACGAACATATTTCAATTACTCACATACAGATAGTAAATGATTTGTACGCGTAAAACAGACAGAAAATATAGACAATAGCTCAAGACTTGCAGATAGACATCATGTGCTTACAAGAACCTTAGAAATGGGCAAGTAATATGTCTACCAAAACATGCTACCACAATAAGATACAGCAATGACTGTAAAGCTGCAATGGTAATTTTAAATAGAACTTATAAGGTAACACAGTTATGCAATGAACGCTTAGTTACCATAGAGATAACCAATGGGAACGTCACATGAGCTATTACATCCATTTACGCCCAATACAGCCATCAAATACAGTCGCCCCAGGCCTCATCAGAGACCGAGTAACGTATGCCATAGGCAAAAAAATTAGTGATAAGTGCTGACATTAATTCCAGATGGACCCTCTGGAATTCAGAAGGAACAGTGGCAGAGGACGCATAATCGCTGACAGTTACATGTAATGAACACGGAAGGACCTATAACAACATAAGCAAGGTTCGATGGTACGAGCAGTAATATCCACGCTCACCAGTACCATGGACCAGCGAACTCACGAGACTCAAACAAGATGCCAGACGCAAACGAATATTGTATCAAAGGGCGAGGGCAGATAGGGGGAGACGCATAAGACTTGAAACATATAGGTCGTTGCATTCCCCCCCTCTCCCTCCCCCATCACTTCATGATCTACCTCCCCCACATGCATCATGTCAAGCCAGGCCACCATTGCCACCACAGAACCGACCACACCTCCCAGCACTTTCACTGCAGCTACAGGATCTGCCGCCTGCCATCTCCCTCTCCCCCCTGTCCCTCTTCCCTCCTCCCAGCTTGCCCTCTCCAAAAAAAAAAAAAAAACCCAGAAGCCCACCAATGCCGACTCTGCTCCCGCCACTTTCCACAAAAAGTCACTGCTCCCTCTCCCTAGCGCCACCACCTGCATGAATACCACCTCTCCTCCTGTCAGCCATACCCCAGCCCCTACCCTCCACACACCATTGTCCTGTCAACTCCAGACCCCAAGTTAGTTGATGCCTGTACCCTGAGTGTGTAGATATGTAACTATCTCCCTGTTGCTCCCATCTCCCAACTGATTCCCCGCAGGGACTCTGTCCTCATAAAGTCCCCCTATCCCTACTTTTATTCAGACCTCCACTGTAAACTCCCATGCATCATGTTTGGCCTCCAAGCCTCCCTGACACGCTTCTTTTCCTCTTCCTCTCCTTATCAGCCCCAGCCTCCTCGTCACCCCCCAACCTACACTGCCTTGATCACAAAGCTCAGCTTGGTGACCACTGAGGATGAGGTACTGGTTGAACTGACACCCTGACCTGGAAATCTGCTCTGCCTGCCATATCCACAAAGCCTCTGGTCCCCCCTTATCTCATTGAGCCTTAGTAAAAAATTGCTGTTTTGAAGAGCAAGCTGCAACGCGTAGTGTAAAGCAGTCGCCTTCCGTTTCTGGCGGTGGCGCCGCTGTGGCAATCCCAGCTTTGGTGTCTTACTCTGGTGTGAAGGGGGAAAGTTGCCTGTTCACGTGCATTTAAGGGGCACTATGAGCTCGGCAGGGGGTCAGTCTGTCGGTCAGTCAGTCGAAGGCATTTGGTCAGCCTGGGCAGTCTGTCAGTCTGGGAAAGTGTGGTCAGTTGGTCAGCCAAGTTAGTCTGGGTCTGTCTCTAGTCCGCATTGGTGAAGCGGTTAGTGTCTGTCGGTCGTCCGGAGTGCTAGTATGTGTTAGGCCGCCAGTCTGCTCGAGTTTGCTGAGGCAATGGGCATTGGCGGTTGGATCGATCGGTTGGTCGGTCGCGCACTGGGACACAAGATGACTTGTCCGCCTGGAGCGTCAGCGCATGTGAAGTCGCCACGTGAGTCCAGTGGCCGGGCCGTATGGCGAGGCGTAGTGGCTTCGCGGCCGACAAGAGAGCAACAGGGGTCAACCCACGACATCGGTCTGGCCGGAGCGAGCTGCGACGCCGTGAGACGTGAGATCGGCACGCCTCCCTGCTTCCGTTGAAGCGGCTGGCAGCGGACGGTTCGGGAGAGCGTTTTGGGGGTGCTGCGCCAGGTTTTCGCCAGAAATCGCAGTTGTTAGAAGCTGAGTGATTAGTGATATGTTGTTTCAGTTACTTGTTAAATTCTACTTGTGTTGTTGG
This sequence comes from Schistocerca americana, assembly GCF_021461395.2. NCBI lineage: Eukaryota > Metazoa > Arthropoda > Insecta > Orthoptera > Acrididae > Schistocerca > Schistocerca americana. The sequence goes on from NC_060121.1 coordinate 454,635,964, forward strand.
TCAGTCTCTCGTCTCCAGCTTGCTCGTTTGTCTCTCGTCCACATTTGTTAGGCAGTTAGTGTCGGTCTGTCTGTCTATCGGTCTGCCATAAGTTAATAGCTGCCTCTGTCATGTTTGTCGGATTCGGTGTTGACGAATTTATTGGTTAAGGCCGAATTCTTGAAAAATGTTTCTATTTTGCTTATTATCTTGCGAGGTGGTATATGTGTAATGTAGAGCATGTTGTACATTTTATGTAAGTCTGCATTTTATGGGTTTTATTTAAATAGTTATTTTAGGTTATAAGCTTGCCACCCTTCCATCGTAAGAGTCCTTAAAAAAATAAAAAATAAAAAATAAATTGCACTTTCGGTGGCAAATAATTTGAGGATTGTACCATTTCCATTCCTCTTACGGGGTGCATAGTTTACATGTTTGTGTGAGTTGTTAAAAATTTTTTGTTTAAAGCAGTCTGGTGTGTTGCAGATTTGCACCAGTGTACTCCTTCAGAGGTTGTTGTGAGCAGTCATGACTATGGCCGTGTTGAAAGGGAGCAGGCAAGCTTCTCAGCCCGAAGGCTCCTACTATTAATATTGTTCTTTGCATCTAAATAAAACTGTAACTTGATATTTCGAGGGTGCCTTTCTGCTTACAATTTTAAATGTTTTGAAAAAGCTTTTAGGAATAAATTCACATTTGTTAAAGGTAATTTTCCATCAGTTACTTCCTGGCAAATACTTCCACGCTCACCTAGTGTTATTAAATGTGTCAATGTTCTTGATGAATCACCATTAAATGAAGTAAATTCTTGAAAGAGAAATTTGAAAGTAAATTCAAAGTTCACTCATGTGGGTCTTTTCAGAGTCCGCCAGTCCATCGACCACCTCCTCACCTACGGCGACCTGATTGTCCACTGCTGCCACCCTATTGAATCCTCTGAATTTCCTCCCCAATCCTACCACTGCCAGTGCTGCTTCATGTATAATGATCATTTAATATCCAATTGCAATAACCTGTCCCTATTGGAAGGACTCCCATTTTCTCAAAAACTTCCCCAAGCTCACCACCGCTCCTTCCTGTAACACGATCTCACCTACTCCTGCAAGTGTAGAGCTCAACCCCTCAACCCCCTCCTGCCACCAAAAGCTGACTGTCCCTGTCTGTCCCACTGATCTCCCCATCCACCCAACAATTCCCTCTGTCCACTCCACACGGCTGAAGACATCATCCGTTTCCTCACCATAGCCCTCCGAAACATTCACCTTTTCCAAAGCCCCCACACCCTCCAGCAGATCTCCCTCGCCACCTGCTCCATCTTGCACCTTAACGCCTTCACCACTTACTCCCACAACCAAGCCCACGTCACCTTTAGCTGCCTTGACACCCTAGTTTAAACCTCTTTCCTCCCCTCTTTTCACCCCCCGCTCTTCTCATCACAGTGCAGCACGAGTGTTGCATCCTCTTCCAGAACATCCACTCTTTCCCGCCAAGAAACACCTATTCATGAACACCCTCTCCCACCACTGGTTCGACACCTTCCTCCTGAACAAAATCTTTCTCCAACCCCACTATACTATCCACACCTCTCCCTATATCCTCCACCAAACTGATGCTCCTGGTCCCTGAGTTCAGGGTAGAATTGCCATCGGCCACCTTAAGCACATCGTCGTCTGTCCACAACCCCTCCTCAATGACCCCACTGAACACCTTGTCGTCAGTGTCTTCTTTCCCTCCCTCACCGTTACTTGTGTCACGATCTATGTGCCCCACTCTGCTCCTATCCCCTATGGCTTTATCTCCCATGTTGACCGCACCTTTTCCACGAATGTGATTGTCGCCGACATCAACATCCATAGCCACTCCTCTGCCACTCTTTGGTGGCAGCATCAGTTCCTCCTCACGATCCAAGGTGACCTTTCCCCAGCACACCTGTCCCAAAAGCAACACTACCCCCATTGTTGTCATTGCCTCTGCCAACCTCCTTGGGTGTATCGCCATTGACATCCTTGACCCCACAGGGTTCCTCCTCACCATAATGTCTGCTGCCCTCCCACCTCTGGCTCCCTGCCCTGCACCCTCTTCCAAGGTAGTCCACAGCTACCATCGCACCAACTGGGATGCCTACTAGGAATTCATCGCCACCCAGGTCGAAAGTCACCCTCTTACCTATCACCAGCCTGATGACATCATCCATGCATCGTCCTTCCCACAGAAGGCCATTACTGATGCTGTGGAGGCCCGTGTTCTAATTAAAACTATCCACCCCCACCATCCCACTCTCCCTCGCCAGACCTGTAAACAACTCAACGCCACTCTCCCTATAAACTTCTCCAAGTACTGGTCAGCCTTCCATCACCTTACTGGTTCCCATTCCTAACCCCATTACCCCGTTCTCCATAAGAACCACCCCTTTCCCAACAACATCAGTAAGGCTAACCACTTCGCATCCCACCTTTCTGAGGTCTTCTCCATACCTTTTGATCCCCAGTTTGACTATTCCCCTTTCCCCACCATCATGGAATGTGCAGATACCTTGGTCACTCCACTTGCTCCATCTCCAGTACTTGGGGCAGTGGTCCTCCTCCGACATAAACACTCCAATCACAGCACATGACATTAAACTTATCCACTCAAAATGCAACATGGCATCTGGTCATGACTGTGTCACCTACCGCCACCTCAGAGAATGCCCCTTCTCCTACCTGACCGTCCTTGGCAATTTATACGTCATCCTCTTTATCGGCTTCTACCCCGACCTGTGGAAGACTTCCTGCATTCCCTTATTCCTCAAACCCAACAAATCTCTTTCTGTCGACTCTTCCTATCATCCCAGCTGCCTCACTACCGCCTTCAGTAAGGTCTTCAATTCCATCCTCTCCTGTCATATCCCATCACCACCTTAATCAACACCACTTCCTCCCCCTTACCCAGTGTGGCTTCGAACACTCCTCCTCCTTAACCTTGTCAATCTTCTCTCCTGCCAAGTTAACACCTGTCACTCCACTATTTTTGTTTCCCTCGACCTCCATAATGCCTATGACCACGTATAGCATCTTGGTCTCCTCTTTAAACTCCAAACCTAAGCTCTGCCTATCAGTTTTGTCCGCTCATGGCCTGGCTGCCTCCTTCTAGCTGGCTGCCTGGCTGTCATCGGCACCACTCAGTAATCACCGCGACCCACCGTGAATCCATGGAGCTGCTTGCTGATAAAGGGGAGTAACATTCTGTAATCCTCGTGGTGGGTGGCATCATTGTCTACGCGACCTCCTAATTGTTTTCTGGTTTGTACCCGACTAAACACTAGTTGTTGTTTGAACATTTGTTTTGATATTACATTGCCCTTCCTTTCTAGTTTATACTCGATCATTAATGTTTTAATGAAATAGGTCCTGGTCGGAAATTGTCGGGACAGTTGCACCAAGGCACAGGTTGCCGTTAAACAAATAGGGGTCTTGTGGTTAGATTCAGATGTTAACCGGTTCAGTTGCTTGATGGTAATTGTATTTGAGATAATCTGAACTAGCTGTTGTACTAAGCTGTGCGTTCCTGACTTTGGAAGACCGGGTCGTTATTGGTGTATTTTTTAACTCGATCTTGTGGTTCCACCGAGTGAGTTCTCTTGTAATACGTGCACATAATAAATGTTTTAAAACGTTCCTTCAGAACGACCTTCATAACTGAAAAGCAATTTAACTTTTGGCGTATTGACAGGCAACTGTCACCAGTGCTTTAGTCAAATAAGATTGTCGAAAGGGACAGGTTTGGATCCAGTCGCACCTTGGTAGCTGATTGAAATGTAAACGTTCCTCGCTCTTAAGCAAGCTTTATCATTGTCATAATTGCTTCAAAATTTGTTTAACCTTTAAGCATAGGTGCGCATCTGAACCCCGAACTTTGCAATATACAGTTTCCAAATTAAAAGAAAAAAAGAATTTACTTCATCTATTGGACTAATTGAAACGCTCTTGTCATCAATATTACTTATATGTTTTTATGTGTTGCAGAAGGGCATTTAATAAGAGAAACTGTGTACAGCGCGGTAGTAAACACCGCTGCTTCACCCGATAACTGGCGGGCTGCAGGTCCGGGCCCTTGTAATTATTGTCATGTTGTTCTTGTTTTGATTTCTATTGTAAAAGCTTATTCATTTCACAAATCTGTTAATTTGTAATGAAAACAAATTTATCATCATATATTGTTAAATAAACAGGTTGTGTGACAAGAAAGTTACGTTGGTGGGTCCTTCCCTCAATGTTTTCCTTAATATCAGCAAGTACCACACCTCACATGGTTGTTTCTCTGTCACCGTCTTCATACCTACGTTTTTCATTCCAACATCGGTGGCTGGCCTTTTCAGAGATGCCCATTTATCTTCAGCTGACGTGCCTGCTGGGGTTTTCCTAGTCGCAGTATACATAACCTAAGAGATTTTCAACCGTATGTCTTCATTTCGTAGCATTTCCGTATCCCATATCTTTGTGTTTTGATTCTATCTGACAAGCCTCTTAAATTTCAGCCTTCTCTTCATCACTACTAAATTGTGATCTGGGTCCATATATTCTCATCGCACGCCTTACAATCCAACACCTGATCTTGGAATCTCTCCCTGATCATGATGTAATCTAACTGAAATCTACCCGTATCTCCCGGCCCTTTCCAAGTATATTACCTCCTCTTGTGATTTTTTGAACGCAGTATTTGCTATTACTACCCAAAATTGATTGCAGAACTCAATTATTCCTTCTTCTCTCTCATATGTAGTACCAAGCCGGAAACTCTCTCCTTCCCCTACGATCGCATTCCAATCCCCCATGACTAGTAGATTTCCATCACCCGTTACGTACCGAATTACCCTTTCAATACCCTCTTATACTTTATCTCTTTCTTCATCTTCAGCTTGCGACGTTGGCACGTATAACTGAACTATCGTTGTCGGTGTTCGTTTGCTGTCGATTCTGATGAGAACAACTCTATCACTGAACTGTTCACTGTAACTCACTCTCTGCCCTACCGTCTTATTATAACGAATCCTTCTCCCGTTATAATATTTTCTGATCAGAAATCCATGTCTTCTTTCCATTTCATTTCACTTCTCTGACCTGCACTATATCTAGATTGAGCCTTTGCATTTCCCTTTTCAGGTTCTCTAGCCTGCCTACCATGAACCAAACTTTTGGCATTCCACGCCGAGACTCATAAACGGTATCCTTTCGTTGGTTATTCAATGTTTTTCTGATAGTCACCTCCTCCTTGGCAGTCCGAATGGATGACTAGTCCGGAATCTTTTCCCGAGTGGTCATCATGGCCCTTTTTCAATTACAGGCCTCTTGTCGTGTAGATACACATTACGTATTTTTAATGCAGTGGTTTCCATTTCCTTCTGCGTCTTCATGCCGTTGATCACTTCTGATTCCTCCGCCCTTAGGGGCTGTTTGCACCGCAAGAGCAACAGAGCGCTCTGAACCTCTCTCTGCTCACCCTCCCTCTTTCACAAGGCCGTAGGCAAAACGAAGGTGACCTCTTAAGCTGGAAGTTTTCGGCCGCCAATGCTCATGATTTTTATTCAAAATTTAAGCGATGACGTGGTTCGAACCCGGGCCCGAGAACGTTTTGAATACTAGTCAAAGACGGTACCCTCGTTCTTTATTCTGGTTTTTTTAATACTATCTCTTTAAGCGGTCAGGTCGTGGTTTGACGGAGGCAGGGTGGGCAGGTGTCGCAGCCAGAGGCCTGGCCACAACTTCTCCTCCATTCCATTCCTGGGGATGTTGTTCAAGCGATGAAATGGTCTTTTTGTATTTATTTAATTTGTTTATTTATGTATTTTGCGATTTACATGTGAAAAAAAACATAATGTAAAGAAACAGAAGGTACAAATCAACACCGAAACGTAGGAGAGTACATCATTCAATCTTAATACATGTGCAATCTCAAGATTTTAAACATGGCTGCAGCAGCAACTATTAAAATTCTTCACATTAAAGGATGACAGCCAAAAAACAGTTGCAGGATAGAATTTTTTTTATTAAAATTCTTGACCAAGGTTTCGGTACATTAAATATACCTTCATCAGAAGTAAAACTTCTAAAATTACATCATGCACTGGAGAATAATAAAACAGTTATGCCTTTTGGCATAATTGTTTTATTATTCTCCAGTGCATGATGTAATTTTAGAAGTTTTACTTCTGATGAAGGTATATTTAATGTACCGAAACCTTGGTCAAGAATTTTAATAAAAAAAATTCTATCCTGCAACTGTTTTTTGGCTGTCATCCTTTCATGTGCAATCTAATTGACCAAAGGACAACGTTGTCAGCGTGTGCGCAGCATCGGAAAGATGCGGTCCGTAGATGGACACTCACAAGCCTCCGTCGGAGGCTCAAGAGCGATTGCAAATAAGATGACCGAAAAGGGGGGTGGGGCAACTTTGCCACACTGACCGCGTGATATGCTCCAAGCTAGCACCATCCACAAGAGTCTCGAGTGGGCACCGTGAATCAACCGTAAGATCGTGTCCAAGAACATGAAGATGATTTCCACATGTTTCACGATCGCGAGCAGAAACACATGGTCCACTCGGTCGGAATCTTGGTTGAAATCCTCTGCGACAAGGGCTCCTAGTAACGTGAATGCCGAGATCATTGCTATGACATCCCTATATGCCGCTAGCGCCGTGTGCATGTTGCTCCTTCCACTTAGACACGATTGATCGAAATGTATCCTGTTCTTTACTGCCGCTTAAAGGCGGGGACCAAGGATAAGCACAACGATTTTGTAATCTGGGTTCAGTAATGCCAAAGGCCGGTAGTCTTGTGGTCTACGACGATCACTTGGTTTTGGAATGGGTATCATTATGTCCACTATGAACTCGGTAGGCACTTGTAAGGTAGCTGTTAAGAGTTCGTTGTACTCATCACAGGAACAAAAGTTTGTTAGGGTTCAAGAATAAGTCCATCCGATCCACGAGATGTTTTTATCGCATCACAATTTAGGATTGCGTCCAGATCGTCTATGGTAATTTCAGCCATAAGGTCGTCCACTTCAGTGAAATGTTCGGCCTCTGGCATTTCTCGAAGCGCGTTCGCGAGTCATGTTCTGTGCAGCTGATCCTCCACATAGACACTGCGATAGTGATGAGTGAAAGCACGTGCAATATCCTTCCGCATCGTGGGCGTGACCTATCTGATATTTCGACGTGAATGTCGCCGATGCCGCCATCCTCTGACTAAGTAGTATACTGAAGGTCGTTCATCGCGTAATCCATCCCCAGGTGTACTTTAACTCCCTCCTTCTTCACCACCGTAACACGCAGCAGCTGTGCTTTCATACGCTGAACAGCCTGCTGACGACTCGGGAGACGGTGGTTGCGTCACATAGGGCTATGAAATGAAATTAAGAAGTCGCCATTTTCCAACATGACTCATCTTGGCCGTATCGTGTGAACGTTCTGCATAAAGCTGGTTTGACATAGCAGAGTCACCATTTAAGCATTAAGCCGTATGTGCGTTGACACTGACGACATGTGTCTTCAATCTAACGGGAAAAGTTTTCATCGTATAGGTGGGCAACATTTAGCTTGTATGGACCCCTGCAACACAATGTCTTTTTTTGTCTTGAGGGAACGATGGTGCAGATGTATGCCTGATGGTCTGGTATAAGCTGGTAGTGAACAAATGTTTCCTACACACATGGTTGGAAATATAATCTATAATTATTCTTGTTACGCCCAGTTTGAATAAATTGGAGAAGTTATGCAATAGTTTGTACATTGGAAACTACGACACTAATATTGACACTCAGTGATATAGAGGCTGCGAGTGGCAGCAGCGATGTTAAAAAGAGACTGTTATGGTATCTCTGGCTTTGTTAGCCAACTAGGATGTAATTTCTAGTTTTTTTATTTGGTGTTGTCTTCCTAGCGGGAGTAGAGAGAGGTATATATTGTAATATGAAAGGGATAGTCCGCCATTGCAATCAGAATTGTAACTATAATGTTTGGTGTCTGTATGGAAAAGATGGAAGATTAAAAAACCATTGTAATTCGAAAGAGCTCATCTTGATGAATAAACGGCGAATACAATCATCGTCAAAGAGAACAAAACAGGAAAAGATAATTCATTCTTCTAAAAACCCGAAACTTAACATTGGACCTTATGTATGTTTAAGTTTTACCAGCAAGATTTACATCCTGTGGCGAAAATAATTTCAAGAGTCTGCATCGAATGTATAATATCACGGATCAAAACCAGCATCGAGCGACATTGCCGTCTTTTCTCAAAAGTAACATTCAGTAGCTCGGACGTGGATTTATTCTCACTACAACGATTAGGGATCTGCTGCCATTTTCATACCACTCCGTTTTTCTTTGAGATTGTGCAGTATCATCAATATCAAATCGTCGATCGCTGCAGCTGTAGAGTCCCGGTATCGACATCGCCGATATTCAGGAAAAGAATTCTTCCTCCAGCGAATCTCTATTGCTGGAGATACAATAATAACAATAACAATAATAATAATAATAATAATTATTATTATTATTTTCAGAGAATCTTCAAGATTTTTGTCAGAAAACGGCCTGCAATTAACTTCACAAACATTCATCTACACAGTCGCAAGTCCTACAATTAACTTCACAAACATTCATCTACACAGTCGCCCAGTACAGTACACATTCATTCAAGAGGAATTAGTACATTATTGCAATTAACTTGGGAAATGGATATTATACTGAGCCACCATTGCCGTCGGTGCCTGTTAAACGATAGACGTTATAACCATAAAACTCTGTAGCGGTTCGTCTAGCACCTCTTGCAGAAAAGCTATGGCCCCAGCCGCTGTGGCCGAGGGGTTCTAGGCGCTTCAGTCCGGAACCGCGCTACTGCTACGCTCGCAGGTTCGAATCCTGCCTCGGGCATGGATATGTGTGTGATGTCCTTAGGTTAGTTAGGTTTAAGTCGTTCTAAATTCTAGGGGACTGATGACCTCAGATGTTAAGTCCCATAGTGCTCAGAGTCATTTGAACCATTTGAAAAGCTATGTCGACTTCCGCTGCTCGTAGCATATCTCACAACATTTGGATGTTTACTGTGTTCCTAAGAACATTGATGTTAACGGTAGCAGTATCGTAGACGTGTGACTGTATCAGTTATGTACTACTAGAACGTGACGCGCCAACGAATAGCTTAGCAACGGAGCATTTTTCCTGGACCGGGACCAGACAACATCACCTCATTAGCAGCCGTGGACAAGGTTTTTCTCTACCGGCTCAATGTCTGTGGGAGCCAGTGACTGAACGTGCCCCTACATCTCGTCAGTTTGGGGCTTTTCTTGTGCCCAATCTCCCAATGAATTGAGGGAGACGCTCGCTCTTGACGGATGTTCGTCTGTACTAGTGACAGGTGGGAAGTCATCCTGTTGCATAGTTGTCTCCAACGCCTCTCCTTCAGGCTGTGGCTCCTTTATGGTCTGTAGTAAAGATGGCGTGGGTGGGAAATCGTCCTTGCCAGTCGGTGGAAACGAAGTTTGATGATTCCACTATCTTGTTCGTCGCCTCGATTAGGCTGCTCGTCTTCTTTTGACAGTCGCCGCTTCTTTCGCTTTTTATGGGACCGCTGTTTTCGTAGTCGCTCTCCTCTCGTGTAGAGGGATCCGCTTCTCTGTCTGAAGATTGGTTCGACGGGAGGACTCAGACTCCGCAGCTTTTGTGGAGCGTCTGGAACTAGTTTTCAACCCACCGCGGACGTACCATCAGGTGGTGGTGTTACAGGAACATTATACGGACCCTGTACAGTTAGGCATTATGGTTGTCAAATGGTTCAAATGGCTCTGAGCACTATGGGACTTAACTTCTGAGGTCATCAGTCCCCTAGAACTTAGAACTACTTAAACATAACAAAGCTAAGGACATCACACACATCCATGCCCGAGGCAGGATTCGAACCTGCGACCGTAGTGGTCGCGTGGTTCCAGACTGTAGCGCCTAGAACCGCTCGGCCACACCGGCCGTCTTATGGTTGTCATGACGGTGGAAGAACCGCAAATTTAAGCACCGATAACGTGAAGTTTTTGAAAGGAAAAGTTTGTTACGTTTTAGGTTAGGTACAGTGCACTGCTTCGTGGTATCTATGACAAGCACATTGACTGGAATGTCACTATTAGCTTATTATATCAGTGGTATGAGGATCCAGAAGACTGTAGAAACTACTGAATTAGAGACGCTCAGTGTTTATCCACAGGACATGTCCTGTACATGGAAAATCACCATGATGGTATCTTCATTGGCAAAAGAAACCGTATTACTCTTCATTCGGATCTCAGGGAGGGCACCGCCAAGGAGGAGCTAATCGTGAGAAAAAGAATGAGTGACCAACGAAAGGGTAACATACTACGAGTCAGAATGTGGAGTGTCCGAAGTTTGACGTGGCAGGAGCGATAGAAAATGCCAAAATGGAAATGCAAAGGAGCAGTCTAGATTTACTACTGGTCAGTGAAGTGAGATGTATAGGATATCTAGTCGTACAATTACGGCGTAATATCAACAGCTTTAGAAAATGGTATAACGGGAGTAGTACTTGTTACGAATCGGAAAGTAGGGCAGAGAGGGAATTACTGCGAATAGTTCAATGACAGAGTCGTCCTCATTGGAATGGATACCAAACAATAGCTAAAAATAGTAATCGAGGTATACACGCCGACGACAAAGCAGAAAATGAATAGAGAGGAAAAGCATATGAGATTACTGCCGAGGTAATTCATTGCCTAAAGGAATACGATACACTAATTGTCGTTGGGGATTTTAAAGCGGTAGAATGAAAAGGAATAAAAGACAAGGTTACGGAAGAACATGGGCTTGGTAGTAGGAATGAGAGACGAAAAAGATTGAGTTCTGCAATATTTTTCAGTTTATAACAGTGAATTCACTCTTCAGAAATCAAAAGGGCAAGAAGTGTACATGGAAAGGTCTATAGATACGGGAAAATTTCATCATGGGAGCCAGATATTCCGAAATTAAATACTGGATTGTAAGAAGTATCGAGCAGAAGATACAGACTCGGATCACTATTTAGTAATGATGAAGAGTAGACTGAAGTTTAAGAGAATCTTTCCGAAGAATCAATGTGCAAAGAACGAAAAAGAAAGGAAGAAAACGAGCCGATAAGAAGTGAAAGTTCAGAGTAAGAAAGGGGAGGAACTTCTTGGCAGATTAAAATTATGTGCCACAGCGGCACTCCAACCCCGGGCCTTTGGCTTCTGCGCGCAGATACACTCCTTTACTGCCACCAGGACATCTCTGACCTTCCAGACTTCACAGAAGTACTCGTGCGGAACTTGCGAGATTATATCTACAGGAAGGAAGCATACTGAGGAGACGAGACCTAGCCGCGGCCTGAAGGATGTTTACAGAGTGACTTTTCCGTTCTGCAGCGGAGTGTGTGCGCTGAGATTTGTTTGAAGTTATCTGAGGCTACAGATATTGCGATGATGAATATTACAACTGGCAGTTCAGTTCACAAGGAATAGATATTTCTAAAAGGGGTTATCACAGAAGCTGGACAGACAAACGTATGTAAAAGGAAGGTAGCTATGAAGAAATCTTGGATGACAAATAAAATATTTTTGAAGAAGCAATGACGAAAATAAAAGAAAATTTCAAGAGTGGGATTAAAATAATTTTGGGTGAAAGTATATCAGTGATAAGGTTCATTGATGACATTACTACCCTGAGTGAAACTGTGGAACTACACGACTTGGTGAATGGAATGGCCACTCCAATGAGTAAAGAAAATTCATTGAGGATAAACCGAAGAAAGTTTAAAATAATGACTGGTATCAGAAAGGAAATTTGCAGTAAACTTATCAAAACTTGGGACTGCGAAGTAGTCAAATTTAACGACTTCTGGTTCCTTGGAAAGAAAATAATACATGATGGACAAAGCAACGAGGACATAAGAAGCAAATTAGCACAGGCAAAGAGGGCTTACCTGGCAAAGGGAAGTCTACTAGTATCAGACATCGGCCTTAATCTGAGGCAGGAACTTCCGAGGAAGTACGTTTGAAGAACAGCATTGTATTATAACGAATCATGAACTGGGAAAAACAGGAAGGAAGAGAATCGGGATGTTTGTGATATGGTTCTATAGAAGGGTGTTGAACATTAAGATGGACTGATACAGCATCTCGAGGTTCTCTGCAGAATCGGCGAAGGAAGGAATGCGGAAAGCACTGATATGTGTTAAGGAGTCAGTTAATAATTTTCGTGTTACTAGAGGGAGCTGCAGTGAGTGAAAACTACTTTGAGGTGAAGAGGTTGCCACATGAGAGAGATTCCTGGTCGGCCTCTTAAAACCAGTCAGAGACAGGCACTGAAATACGTACATAGTTCACTACTGGACCTTGAGAAATGCACTTAGTTATCATCTGTGGATTGAACACTGAAGACATATTTTTCAGATGCAGAGTGTTACAAGTCTCCTACCAAACATCAATGGGTATTCAGGGATACTTACTGAGTATTTCGTAAGAAGACGGTCCTTTTGTCTCCGGTGTGTGGTTTCCCAGTAACGACGACGATGATGATGATTAGGGTATGATAAAAAATTAGGTTACTGTGAATATAGCGGTATTCACATTTCATTTATGGTAATTATGTTGTTTTTTCAATAGCCGCCCTTAATTAACAAAGAAAATTTTGGTAGACCTCTCAAACTGATTACGTACTTGGTCCGTCAAGCTATCAATTTTCATTGATAGCTTTTGAGAGTACGACTTGTACGGTTCGATACTATAATTATCTTTATTTCTGTGAAGATACCTTAACGACAGTGAGAAAGCTTGTAATAAGCAATTGCCGAAATGTTCAGCTCCGAACACAGAGTAAAGAAACCCTCAGACGAAACACGTAGACTTTTACCAGAGTCCATTATTTAAGCAGACTGTACAGTACATCATACGTGGGTTGAATGAAAAGTAATGCGTCCACCTTTGTTGACTGGTTTTGGATGGGTGTGTTTTAACAAATCAAACGCAGAAATAACCCTTAGAAGCCGCGCGGAGTGGCCGCGAAATTAAAGGCACCATTTCACAGACTGTCCGGCCCCACCCACCGGAGGCTCGAGTCCTCCCTCGGGCATGTGTGTGTGTGTGTGTGTGTGTGTGTGTGTGTGTGTGTGTGTGTGTGTGTGTTGTTCTTAGCATAAGTTAAAGTAGAGTGTGAGCCTAGGAACCAATGACATCTGAATCCTTAGAATGTGATCTTTAATTACCAATATTCACTTTTTCACATAATCACCAGCCAATTGGATACATTTCTGCCAACAATGAACAAGTTTTCTGAAACCGTCACACTCTGTTTCTGCAACCACAGTCTCACAGTTCTCTCACCGTCTTCATCAGAAGCATAATGATGTAAAATGCTGATTGTGCTTCCAATTTCTCTCTGAGTGATAAGACGATCGTCCTGAATCAATCCGTCCACATTTTGCTTGTGAAACTCGGTGGTTGCTGTCACAGGACGTCCAACTCTTTGTTTGTCACGCAGGTCAGATGTTCCCGCCTCAACATCTTTAAACTTACTCGCCTAACGACGCACAGTACACTCATCAACACAATCACCATAAACTGCTTTCATTCTCTAATGAATCTCCTTTGCAGTGACACCTTCTGCTGTCAAGAATTCTATGACTGCACGTTGCTTAAATCGCACTGACCGACCGTTTGCGCAGGGTTCCATACTTCACACTGTAACAACACAACCGTTCAATGCTAAGGCTTCTCGCCAGCTAGAGCTGCAGAGAAGAGGCTACGGAACAAGCCAGTACCTGCCGCATACCAATGTTGCCAACTGTTGAAGAGTTACATTACTTTTCAGTCAATCCTAATAAATGCGGAATCGTTCCTTTACAGGTATTCTTCAACGACGATGGTGATGAAGATATATGTTGTTGGGCGTACGGCATCAGGTACGTTCATAATGCCCATCACTACGATCATGACAGAGCCTCTTAGCAAGGCACCAGCGACTGCCTTAAAAGCTCGAGAATCCCAAGAATTTTGCCAGCTACTTCCGCTTCTGTGGCAATCCTAGCCGCTACATCCATACGAGTATTGACCAGAGCTCTTCCCATGTCCACAGAAGCAGAAGTCTGTTGGTGTCATGTCTGGTGACAGAGCAAGCTATGGAACAGGCCCATCGCGACAAGGCCATTGTTGTCCAAACGAAACGCAAACACTCTGCACCGAGTCACCGGAAACCACGGGCCCTTTATAACAAAAATCCACGAATAACCTTTGAAATTTTGACGGTTGAGTTTAATTCACAGCTTTATTTTTATAAAAAAAATCTGTATGACAGCCAACAGAAGGTCATGCAGTGGATTTCGGCACCACGAATGCTCTTCTTCGATGTGGATAAACTCGGAGTTGCGTAACGGTGTTGCCTGTCTAACTTGAAAGACAGACGATGAAGTGAGTGGGTCCAGCTGATACTGTCGCTTAATTAAACGATCCTCACTTTGGAGGGCATCGCGAGGATGTCCAGACCTGACCGATAAGCGTTAAATCGATTATTTACTGGTCCTATACAAGAGAATAGCATGAACGGCGTAGCTGGCGAACATAAAAAAGAAGGAAGTTTATCGTTTCGTCAGCATAGAGATTATTAAAAACGGAGCACAGACTCGGTTAGGATCAAAGATACAAACTAGGAGCCGTTAAGGGTTTTCCTGTCGTGTAGATGGCAACACGTTCAGCGCTTCTGGAGGGAAACCATGACTGTTCTGGCGGAGCAACAGCAACTGCTTCTTCTGAACTAGACAGTTTTTTAAGCGCTACCCTTGTTTTGAATAATATCAATGTTTATCCTCAGGTTAACCAAAACTGTAAATAACGCAGAATTACTGTTCTCTCAGTAGAGTTAAAAAAACTGTAGGCTGCGGGCCACAACTAACAGTGAAACACAGTTTCCCTATTTGACTTCTTCTTCGCAGTTGCAGCTGCGACGGTTTGTATAAATAATTTATAGCTTTTTACCGATAGCGTCCATAGACTGGTAGCATGTAATTAAGTGGTGCAATATTCGGTGGTTGTACTCCACCATTATCTTGTTCGTGCCCTTTTTGTCCCGCATCGGCGCAGGTTCTGCATGATTATGAACGTATTTCGCATAACTAATTTTAGGGGTGGCCGGATGTACTATCTGACGTCAATCTGCTACCTCCGTTACATTTTCATCTACATCTACGTGATTACTCTGCTATTAACAATAAACTGCCTGGCGGAGGGTTCAATGAACCACCTTCAAGCTGTCTCTCTACCGTTCCACTCTCGAACGGCACGCGGGAAAAACGAGCACTTAAATTTTTCTGTGCGAGCCCTGATTTCTCTTATTTTATCGTGATGGTCATTTCTCCCTATGTAGGTGGGTGCCAACAGAATGTTTTCGCAATCGGAGGAGAAAACTGGTGATTGAAATTTCGTGAGAAGATCCCGTCGCAACGAAAAACGCCTTTGTTTTAATGATTGCCACTCCAATTCACGTATTATGCCTGTGACACTATCTTCCCTGTTTCGCGATAATACAAAACGAGCTGCTCTTTTTGTACTGTTTCAATGTCATCCGTCAGTCCCACCTGATGCGGATCTCATACCGCACAGCAATACTCCAGAATAGGGCAGATAAGCGTGGTGTAAGCAGTCTCTTTAGCAGACCTGTTGCACCTTCCAAGTGTTCTTCCTATGAGTCGCAGTCTTTGGTTTGCTCCATCCACAATATTATCTATGTGATGGTTCCAATTTAGGTTATTTGTAATAGTAACTCCTAAGTATTTAATTGAATTTACAGCCTTCAGATTTATGTGACTTATCGCGTAATCGAAATTTAGCTGATTTCTTTTAGTACTCATGTGAATAACTTCACACTTTTCCTTATTCAGGGTCAATTGCCACTTTTCGCACCATACAGATATCTTATCTAAATCATTTTGCAAGTCGTTTTGATCATTTGATGACTTTACAAGACGGTAAATGACAGCATCATCTGCAAACAATCTAAGACGGCTACTCAGATTGTCTCCTATGTCGTTAATATAGATCAGAAACAAGATGTGTGTAACCCAACAGTCTGTGTCACCCGCGTGAAAATGAGCCAGAGATTTCTAAATGTTTGCGAATTGTGTAACTGAGACGGAACTTTAGGATTGCCGTCCCAATGTTCACTTTACTCTTCCCACTTAACCGATCTCCGTGTTTAACTGTGGAATTCCTACTGCACTTTTAATATTATTACCATTGCTTTCAATTTCACCGAAGCTTGGTTTGATTTGTCTCTGTAGTGTCAGTCGTCCTGATGATCATTTCTTTTTCGATTTCTTTACAACTTTCTTGCAGCCATTTCGCCTTGGCTGGTCTGCTGCACCTGCACAGAGAGTCGTTTGAACGGCAAGGACCCAGTTCCCAGCGCTTAGACGTGGCGACCTGTTGCTCCGCGCGCGGCAAACGACGTGGACAACGACCGAGCCCTGCAGATGCCTACCACACAGAGTTCTGAACTTAATTTTCCCAACTTATAGCAGTCTTTCGGTGTTGTTGTGCAGTGTATAAATTACCGCAGCATGCATAGATTCCGCAGAGGTATGTCAAATGTTCAGAACATTTTCATAGCGTCACATTTTGGTTTGACCATTGCAGTATTACCTTTCTCAAAATAATATATACATGTTCAGTCGCGCGTGAAAATTGATGATCTGGGCTGTCATTCAACTATTTTATAAATGTGTATTTTCGTCTTTTGGAAATATGGTAAGGAACGCTCATATGTAAGGATAGTGATAATTGGCATTTTCTGAGTAAGTTTAAGAATAATGTAGTATTGCACAAAGCTGTCTGCAAGTGAATTAGGAAATAAAGTTTGTGCAAGGAAAAGACGTTCCTGTTCCCAGATGATTCACAGAGCATAACACCTACAACATACAGTAAATTTCGCCTATGCAGACATTTGTTATTAGCCGTGACTAACCCCCTCCCCACCTCCAGCCCTGCCCCCCCCCCCCCCCCCCTCTCCAGTACCTGCCAGTGTCAGTCCTAGGCAACCATTAACTTTTTAATGCCTGTCGGTAGATTCGTGCTATTACTGTACGTTTTGATTTGCGGAAGTTCGATCTACGCCGTATATCTGCCTGAGATTAGAGGGTAGCACATTCTACTGACAAAACGGCTCTGAGCACTATGGGACTTAACTTCTGAGGTCATTAGTCCCCTAGGACTTAGAACTACTTAAACCTAACTAACCTAAGGACATCACACACATCCATGCCCGAGACAGGATTCGCACCTGCGACCGTAGCGGTCGCGCGGTTCCAGACTGTAGCGTCTAGAACGGCTCGGCCACACCGGCCGGCATTCTACTGACACATAATATTAGATATGGCCCCATGTTGCGACAAAAGCAGACTCTGCCTCAACACTGATGGTTAGAAACAACATCGATATCGTCATTACTGCGTTCTGCTTATTTTGGAACATGGGGCCATATCTGATGTTCTACGTTAGTGAAGTCACAGACAGGTGTACGGCGAAGAATGAATTTCGAATCAGACTGCACGAATTTACCGACAGTTGGTAGAGAGCTAATGGATCTCCAAGCCTGACAGTGGCATATACTGTTCCCGTTACGTGCTATGTATCATTAGAGACAAGAACGTCATTCCCTCATGCAAACAACATATCCTAATTCACCTGCTGACAGCTTTCTTAAGGTTACCCACAAAATTCCTTGATGTTCATCTCTATTTTCATATATCAGTGTCCGTTAGCATATTTTGGAGGAAGAGAGAAACGTACACAATAATTGAATGACGTCCAAGTCCTTCATTTTCGACACGGGAATGAACACGCATTGTTTCAGATAGACAATACTATAGTTGGAAAACCAAATTTTCTTGTGGATAGAAATGCTCTGTTAGTTCAGAATAAGACGAACAGGAATAAGAACAATAATTCGGCAACCATGTTATACCTCAGACATAGAGTCCTGCTGGAAACAAGGACGCTACTTTGATTTCCATTTTGGTTGTTTGCTTGCTGCCCACTGCAGTTCCTCAGGAAATGGCTGCGAGTGCTGCACTTTACGCAGCCACGAAAGTGTCCGTATTGTAACACGTTCTCAGACGTATAGCAGAAAATGCCATGGACTGAAGGAAAACCCACAAATGCGAGATAACAAGAGTTCCATACAGGTAAATATAAAATTTCTTATCCGCAATTTCCTTCCCGCCCCTACTGTAAACATGTGAATATCTTTCAGCGTTTTGAGACATTTCTGAACACAATTACTACAGTTTATAAATACTTCTGCACGCTGTAAATTAACAGTTTGAGTATTTGTTACGTTTTTTCCGCGCACAAGAAAAAACTATAACCAGAAGAAACAGTAAATATTATAAAAATAGTCTCCCCATTTTTCAAGATGAGCACTTTTTAAATTCTCTTCAGGTCATCGCGATTTGGATTTCCAGTGGTTGCAGCAAGACACGTGTGGCTTGGAAATCACTTTAACGAATAAATTTAGCCATCTCTAAACTGCGTTGTGGCAATGAGCATGGCAACATGAAATAAGCAGTTTCAGAGTGTTTCTAAAATGATCGTAGGAAATAAGAGGTCTGGTGTAATGGCTAATAACAAGGATCTTTCACATAGTACCCCACGTTCCCACCGCCTAGCGTTTGGCGCTGTGCGTCATTAGAGAACGTAGGCATAAAACCCGCCATCCGCGTTGAAATGGTAGCAGGTATTCCCACACCTTTGTCGGCTCGTTCGCCAGACCTCAATCCCCTAGACTTTTGGATATGGGGACATTTTAAGGAATCAACGATATGCGGATACTAGTCACATCTTCAATGCATGTTACCAAGTGCCCCTTACTTAGGAGGGTAGAGGGGTACATTGTCATGAATGGACGTCACGTTGAACACATCCTGTAAACACGTGTTTCTCGCAGAAAATATGCATTTCCGGACCCATGTTTGTTGAACTTAGAAAATATGCGTTTCCGGACCCATGTTCATTTGACTTACTTTTCTTGTTTCCATGAGTGCTACCACCTCTAAAAGTATTCGACACTTTTTTTGAACGCCCTGTATAAGGCTTCTGCATAAACTGTCATACATTTTCTGAAGAAAAGTACTATGCATCCCATTCGGTAATATTTCTGCCAACCATAAAACTTGCGTTGCAGTGAATGGAGTTCATTATGCCCAGTCATTCAATTTCTTCATTTATGTATGCTGTGCAGGTACGGCATTCTAGAAAATAGTAACGACCCTGTCTCATCGGCTGTGCATTCCTCCTCCTTTACGGCTGCATCGATACGTGTTTCGAGATATTAACGTCCTTTCTACGCACTCGCCGAGGGAATTATTAAATTGCCTTCCCTGTTAATATCACCAAGTTAGTGAGTCAATGTTTGCGGTTAGGTCGCTTCGGAAAAGATAAATTCTGTTCAGCGACCATATTGCGGGCGGATTTTATCGGCAATATAAGAGAATTACATTATTTCTGAAGAAGAAGTAAAAGCAGAGAGGAGGAAGAGCGACGAAAAGAAGGGCGGAGGGCGAAGAAAAAAAAAAGTAAAATACTTGGGTTCATCTCCTGAGGCAATTTCTCCCTCAATATCCTCCCTAATTCCCCGGCGCCACAAGCCGACATTTACTACACTTCCAAACGTAACCAGAGGCGGTATGGCAGGGGCGGTGGGAGGGGGATGAGCGCGGGTGGGAAAAAGGGGGAGGAGGTACAGATGCCGCTTCTGCCTTATCGAAGACATATTAAAAAAATGTCTCGCGACCCCCTCTGAGGGGGTGGGGTAAATGGGTGGAGTGGTGGTAGAGCGGGGGCGGGGGTGGGGGGCGGCGGACGTTCTCGTAGAGTTGCGTACGTGCCCACCGCCACTGCCGAGATCAATAAGGTCCATTATGGCACACCGCGGCCGTTACCTTGTGTATGCAGGAGAGCCGCGCGAGGGGAGCCAAACTGCCATCTATTATGGGATTGTTGATAAGATCGTAATTGAGTCGGCCGTGACAGGCGATTTGCACCCTTAATGCCTGTTTCTGTTCTTTTGTGGGCGTCGGGATGAAGTGAGTCTGAGGCAATCTGCCGGTGGCGGCTAATGCCCGAATAACGACCCGCGGGCATCGCGACGCCGACGCCGACGGCGCCGCGCCTCTCTCCTCTGCAGGAGCGCGTGCGACGTCATCTGGCGCACTGCTGAACACGTGGCTTCGGACAAAATCTGCTCGCCGGTCTGACGTACGCCTCACAACGGCGGACGTAATGACAGAAAATATTTGCTCAATTTTGGAGCCCAACACGTGAACGGATTCATCATACCGTCATCATAAGCATTATCATCATAACCCTAGACGAATAGAGAGAGAGCGGTTTCAAGACGGAAAATGGTACTTTCTTATTTCACATATGCCCAGAACCTTTTTTTGTCACGGAGTTGCATGATTTTCAAATATATCATTTGCTCGTATTAGTGACAACAGATAACAACTGCATCAGTAATTTGTAATTGTCGGTTCCGAAAGGAG
This sequence comes from Schistocerca americana, assembly GCF_021461395.2. Lineage (NCBI taxonomy): Eukaryota > Metazoa > Arthropoda > Insecta > Orthoptera > Acrididae > Schistocerca > Schistocerca americana. The sequence continues at coordinate 454,656,533 of NC_060121.1, forward strand.
GTTTTTACAGTGGACCGATAATGACGTCATGGGCATATAATGTCGTGCACTACTATCGAACTGGAATAATCGAAATAAAACATTTTTGGCGCTAATCAACGATCATTAACTGAAATTTCATTACTGCAAGTTCTGAACTTTTAAGTAACCATATTAGGCAGTGAAGGAACATAAAACACAACGTACTTATCCATGAAACTCTGTAAAGCGTTTGTCACGCAAATATACCTTCCATTTGCAGCACAATGTGACAGCTTTATTTGTATAAAGCGCAATGTTTTTCTGAACTGAGCAGTGAGAAAAATATTTTGAGTTAATTGTTTTCGTACAGAACAGTCGTCGTCATCTGCCATTGTGACCCAGGCTGAGTTTTAGCATTGCCATATTTCTAGAGACCTGCCGAATTCTTGCTGCAACCCGACTGGTACATGTCTTGTGCGGTGAGCCTGTGTCCAGCAGGGCCTTTGTCGACCGGTTGCGCACCCGCATTAGCTGTGACGTTTGATGACTGTTTTGTGCTCTCCTGCTATAGGCACGTTAAGCGCGGTGGCCCTCTTGGTGCTCTTCGAGAGGAGTAGGCTATTTGTCAGCACCTGGTTTCACCCTCTCCCTTCTTCCATCGTCTCCTACGCGAAGATACTACACTACACTTGCACACGAATTGCACTCACTCTCACTTATGACGACACTTACGCACACAGCTTTCATAATTCACGACCGTAAGGCGCCAGTGGGCACGAAGGCAAAGGAAAACCCTTGCGGAAAGGCGGCTGAACCTGCCCTTATGTGCCTCTTAGCCATACTAGTTTCTTCTTGTTTTACCTTTGTCTCACATCTGCACAGTGTTGGCTTGGTTACGACTGATTTGGCATGGTTAATTTACGGGACTCCGGACAGATTGAAATCATGAAATTTTCAATTTTTTAATTGATCATAATATACAGAATTTCCCCTTTTCAATGATACATAACACATATACAGGGTGTTTGACCCTTGTTTTAAGTGTAAATTTAATGCGGAAATCAATGAAAAGTTACAGCAATGAGTACATATCATTAAAGAGAATTCCGTCAAGTTTTGTTTAATGTTAGTAGACGTCAACGTGGAATCCATTTGCTGCTCTGCACACGTCGACACGATATTCCGCTTCTCGCCACGTATTCAGCAACATTTCAGGTGTAACTGTCCCAACCGCCGCGACGATTCTTTCCCGTTAATAATACTGTGCGACAATGAAAATGTAAATCGAAAGAGAATAGCCAATTCCTGTCAATTCTAATGTGCTGATCGCGAATATCACAAAGACATTTCAAAATTAGCTCTAGTTTTCATTTTACACTGTTTTATTGCGGTGAGATCATTATATACGTACTTATATGTTAAGTTTAAATTCATATATTATAATGGTTTGTCAGAGTCATAATAACTGGTAACATTGGATTATATTATTGTCCCTGGTCTTACTTGTGTGCAATATTTTGTATATAAACATTTTGACACCAATTTTAGTGATCTTTTTGTCTCCCTCCTCTTCAACTTCAGTGACTTTAATAATGTATGTAATAATTTTTGCACATTTGTTTCCAGATTTACTACTAGTTGCTCAAGTTGACAGCCATTGCAGTGAACGAAAATGCCACGAGTTTGTGTTGACAGTGCTGACACATTTTGCTATGTGTATGGAGAAGTGACATTTGCTTCTCAAAAACAGCAAATAACTCCATTGATTAAAAAAGGTTACAGTTCTTATTTTAAATGCAAAATAGGTGATCAGGATAAACCCTGGGCTTGATGACACGTGTCATCAACCTCAGGAATTTGATGCGTGTGAAAGGACGTTCAATGCCCTTTGCAGTGCCCATGATCTGGCGTGAGCCAACTAACCATGTCAGTTACTGCTACTTTTGCATGGTTCCTCCCGTCAAGAAGGGTCTATCTAAGAAGAAGATGCGGACAGTGATCTGTCCTAACATTCCATCTGCCATACGTCCAGTTCTACATGGGGAAGGACTGGCAATACCTGAACCACCGACGGAGTATGAGATTACTTCTGACAGGGATTCTGAATGTCCTGAACCATGTACATCACAAGATCCAGAGTTTCTTCCAAATATATCATCAATTGATGATCCACAAAATTGTCTCATAATGAGTTTACTGATCTCATTAGAGATTTGGAGCTCTCTAAAGCTAACGCTGAGATTTTAGCATCAATATTGCAATTATCGGGAAAGCAATGTAAATGTTTCATTCTACCGAAGAAGAGAGCAACAATTCACTCCTTTTTTTTAGCAGGCAAGATAGTCTTGTGGCATCTGTACATATAAATGGTCTAATTAAGGCTCTCAGAATTAATTACAACCCGAATGAGTGGAGACTCTTTATTGATATGTCAAAGTTGAGCTTAAAAGCAGGCTTTTACATATTGGTAATGAGCTTCCTTCTATTCCAGTTGGGCATAGTGTGCATTTGAAAGAGCATGAAAATTTTACTAGAAGCCATCAAGTATAATGACTCTCAGTGGCAGATCTGTGGTGACTTGAAAGTGGTTGCATTGCTATTAGGTATGCAGTTAAGGTATAGTAAACATTGCTGCTTTCTCTGTGAATGGGACAGCCGAGCTCATGCATCTCATTACAGTGAACCTGAGTGCCCCATCAGAAAATCTCTTCAACCAGGTATGTTTTTCTGGCACTGACACGGCTCGAGAGTGCGACACTCAGTTCCGCAGTAACTCTTATTTTTCGTCACAATCTTCTTCACTGACCGTCTGTCACGGTCACACACCGCACAGTTTCGTCCGTGTTGCCATTTTGTGAATGATATTTTTCCCTTTCTGCTTTTTCCACGTTCGAAAACTTAGCTGCCACGTAATGTAGTTAGAGCTACACAGAACACTATTCTGATCACAGCTGACACCAGAGATGTACATTGCTCAAGTGTACATTGCACAAGTGGACATTGTACAAGTGCCGTTCGTGGATAAATAAAACAGCACAACCTGCAGGCTTGGCGAGCACCTACACTTCCGTTCAAGCAAGCGTTCCTCACGATGTTTCCATATTTTTATCTAACGTCTCTATGACGCTCTGGTGAACTGCCCTAGGATAATCAATAATTCATGAGTAATGAAGATGACTACGCTCTAGATTTGTGTTTGAATGGGACTTACGTGAAATGTATGTCACCCTGAAACTGCCGCTAGAAGTATGCGATCATTGTTATCAATATACACTGAAGCGCCATAAAAACTGGTATAGACATGTGTATTCAAACACAAAGGTATTTAAACAGGCGGAATACAGCGCTGCGGTCAGCAACACCTGTATAAGACAAGTGTCTGACGCAGTTGTTATATCGCTTACTGCTGCTACAATGGTACGTTATCAGGATTTAAGTGAGTTTGAACGTGGTATTTTAGTCGGCGCAGGAGCGATGGAACACAGCATCTATGATGTAGCGATGAAGTGGGGATTTTCCTGGACGACCATTTCACGAGTGTACCGTGAATATCAGGAATCCGGTAAAACATCAAATCTCCTACATCGCTGTGGCCGGAAAAAGATCCTTCAAGAATCGGACCAACGACCACTGAAGAGGATCGTTCAAAGTGACGTGAGTGCTATACTTCCGCAAATTGCTGCAGATTTCAATGTTGGGACATCAACAAGAGTCAGCGTCCGAACCATTCAACGAAACATCATCGGGATCGGCTTTCGGAGCCGAAGGCCTACTCCTGCACCCTCGACGACTGCACGACACAAAGCTTTACGCCTCGTCTAGGAATGTCAGCACCGACATTGGACTGTTGATGATTGGAAACATGTTTCCTGGTCGGACGAAATGGTTGAAATGGCTCTAAGCACTATGGGACTTAACATCTGAGGCCATCAGTCCCATAGACTTAGAACTACTTAAACCTAACTAACCTAAGGACATCACACACATCCATGCACGAGGCAGGATTCGAATCTGCTACCGTAGCAGCAGCGCGGTTCCGGACTGAAGCGCCGAGAACCGCTCGGCCACAGCCTGATCGGACGACTCTCGCTTCAAACTGTATCGAGCGTATGGATGTGTAAGAGTATGGAGAGAACCTCATAAATCCATGGACCCTGCATGTCAGCAGGGGACTGTTCAGGCTGGTGGAGGCCCTGTAATGATTTAGATACGAATCTGACAGGTGATACGTACGTAAGCATCCTATCTGATCATCTGTATCCATTCATGTCTATTACGCATTTCGACGGACAAGTACAATTCCAGCAGGACAATGTGACACTCCACACGACCAGAATTGCTACAGCGTGGCTCCAGAAACAGTCTTCTGAGTTTAAACACTTCCGCCGGCCACCAAAATCCCGAGACATGAACATTATTGAGCTTATCTGGGATGCGTTGCAACGTGCTCTTCATAAGAGATCTCCAACCCCTGGAACTCTTACGGATTTATAGACAGCCCTGCAAGATTCATGGTTTCAGTTCCCTACAGCCCTACTTCAGACACTAGTCGAGTCCATTCCACGTCGTGTTGCGTCACTTCTGCGTGCTCGTGGGGGTCCTACACGATATTAGGCAGGTGTGCCAGTTTCTTTGTCTCTTCAGTGTAATTGACTGAATTTTAGAAGAAACTGAGTAGTCGCAAACAAACAGGTAAATAACTGTGTTTATGATGGGTTTATTGGAAATGACATGTTTCGGGCTCTGTCCGTCATTCATAGGAAAAATAACTGTGACAACTTGTTCCTTACTCATACATTGACGAACGAAAGGGTGTTACACACAATTTAAACTTGGAAAGTGGGAAATTTGGTCGTGGAAGAAAAGGAAATTTATTCCGATAGGTACCAAAGTTCTGTATCTTTTGCTTGTGTACCTATCGACGACACAGCGCTTCTGTCTTTTGGTGAGATGTGTCCTTTATTCCTAAATAATTCGTAATCCTCAACCACACTTTCCTTACATTATATTACGTTAAATGTTTGTCAGGAGTATTTCTTCTCACAGTTTGCCTCCAAAGAACAACATCACTTGCTGTACACCATCAGCAATTTATTTCACTTGTTAGTCACGGTCTCCAACTATGCTCATATGTGACAAAACCTAAAAAAATCCTGTGAGTGACGACAAATTCTGTCGTTATTTAGATAATTTTCGTTCATTGCCTGCGGAACACGGAGACTCTTTGTGGCAGTTTTGTTCGCCTCCAGGGTTGACACAGCAGCCAGTGACAAAACCTAAAAAAATCCTGTGAGTGACGACAAATTCTGTCGTTATTTAGATAATTTTCGTTCATTGCCTGCGGAACACGGAGACTCTTTGTGGCAGTTTTGTTCGCCTCCAGGGCTGACACAGCAGCCAGTGACAGCTGAGGAAGCTACCCAGAGTGGCGGTGGGACGGGCAGACGGGGGCAGTTTGTCAGCGCCTATCAGGCCAGCCTAGCGGGTATCTGGTGCGGCCGACGTGATCCGCATGGTTTTGGGGACGGAGGAGGCGGCGTCAAAGCTGAATTTCCTGCCCAACAACTCCGGAGTCACTTCCGAATACGAATGGGCTGGCCGGCGAGAAGCTACAGCACTAGGTATCCACTGCCAGCTCGCCTAAGGAAAGCAGGGAATCAGTCTTCGTAATAAACTGGGTGAAGCCGACCTTCTCCATCGTAATTGCGGAGTTGTTCAGGCACACATAATGAGTATTTTGGTGTATGGGAGTTCATCACTAGATACAAAGTAATAATGAAATTACGATTTGTTCTGATTACGACACCAAGTACCCATTTCTTCTGTCAGAATGCATTCACAACAGTGAAAAAGCCTGTAAAATGCAATAACCAAAATGTACAACACAAAACCTAGGATAATGCAGCGGCCCTAAGATGGTAAATTAGTGTCATAGGTTGCCGTCGCAGCGGGAACCGGTCAGCGCAGCTTCGTTGTGCAGCTCTTGCACTTCAAATGGTGAAGTCATACAGGAGGTGTATATCGGCTTATTCCTTAAAAATAAAATTATACTGCTGTGTATCACTGGTAACGTACAATTAACAGCGCCGTAAAAACAATCCCGAAACAAAACCGAGCGCTACTGTGCGGAAGCGTGAGGGCTAGAGGTGGGCAAACTCGTTCATCCTTGGGAACTAGTTCACTGCTGATCGTTCTTTTCTGGGAACCGTTCATTTTTACTCGTTCGCCGTACATTTGTGCTTGGTATATGGTTCTTATGAAAAACTGAAAACTAGTAGTGTAGGTGACTGAAGGATGGAGGCACCAAGAGGGAGCACTTGCCTACCCCCCTGGAGTATAGAGTTTTTATTCATTACAGAATTCTTACACACTTTTAGAAGTAATTTCTGTGATTCTGCAGAACCGCTCGTTTAGCCAACTGTAGCGGTGTGTGGCTGATAATATAGGGTGGCGCAAGGAAAACCGGCCCCGAGTACAGACTGATCGCCAATTACGGACGATGTGTTGCCCGTTACGAGCAGATACAACAAACAGACAAACATGTAATAATTAGGCAGTGAAGAAATAACAAGCTAATGCAAGCAACAACTGCGAAACAATCGATGACGATGTGTAGAGAGCTGGAGAAGAGAACATGAAAATCTCACGCTACGCGCATGGGCTATAGCTCATGTAGTCTTGAAAACCTGTTGGTAGCTGTTTCTCAACTTATTAGACCACAAGTGTCTTGTATAAAGTTCTTCGTTTGGACTTCCACTACATAGCTATGCTACATTGTAAACAATAATCGTTTACACTCTATATGTACTTCACGTTGTCCCTGAGTTCGTAGGAGAAGTAGAGACTTTATGGGAGCGTAAAATAAAATGTGGTTTTCTCATCATAGTTGGCGGTGTGCTGAACACACGCCCCTCGTATCCGCATCCTCAGCTGAGGATGACACGGCGGTTGGTTGGTCCCGATGGGCCACTTGTGGCCAGTAGACGGAGTGCATCATACTTGCGTCACACGCTTAGTAAAAATTAGGTTTTTATGTTGCATTATTAAAGTTAATGCAGCAATAATAATAATAATTAAGTTCACAGTAATAAAGCTTTTGGTTTGAAAGCTTCTTCTGAACAAATGTTTTTGAGATAATAAGTAAGTAGGATTTTATGGCAATCTATGTCTTTTCAAATGGAGAGGCACCGCTTTTCCTACTGAGCCAAAATGACCCACAACCAACCCTTTTTTTTTTTTAAAGAAACCAAACTAGCAGGTAATGCAAATTGGAAACAACCAAACTAAAAAATAATTAGATCCTTCCTAATTGTAATGTTTTGTATACGAAAGATAAACGAAAATCGTTTTATATGAATTTTCTTACACTAAAAATTAAGCAAATTTTTTAAAGTTAGTTGCTAAACCAAGTCGATGAAACCAAGAGATAAATGAATAACAAAAAAAAACTTGCCTTGTTCTAAGTACGTCTTCTGCTGTTCATCGATATAATGAAGTGAGCTGATATGCCCTTTTGTTACCTGAAAAGACGTACCTATTAGATACAACGTAATTTTTACGTAATTTACGTAACTATAAAATACTTTTTGATTACCGGTCGTGGACGCTGAATAGCCAGAACCAAGTGCAAGAACAGTTTGGAACACATGTAAAATGGGCGAGCGCAGTGAACGAAACGAACAACTGGATACTGAACTAACTAGGAGCAGTCGGCAGTGGAACTGAGACAGGTGGTCATGCGAAGAGGACGAGTGCGGCCGAGGAAGACCGAGACTGCGACGAGCACGCGACCGAGGCTGGAACGAGAACTGCCAAAGTGACCGCCGCGACCGAAGTGAACTATGAACCGATCGTTCCTTGGAATTCGTTCCTCGGTTCTTTCGTTCATCTTGGTGATCCGTTCCTTTGCACCCGTTCGTTCGCGATCTACCCATCTCTAGTGAGGGCGAAGAATTAAGTGGGCACTACCGTTGTAAGCAGCAAGTACGGCGACTGAATGGAAATCTTACTTCAAAACAAGACACACAGCGCAGACCGACGACACTTGCAGTGTTGTACATCTATTTTCAATGCAATACAAGTTCACATACAGGAAGAGGGAGCCGGGTGGAGTGGCCGCGCGGTTAGAGGTGCCCTGTCACGGATTGCGCCGCCATTCGCGCCGGAGGTTCGAGTCCTCCCTCGGGCATGTATGTGTGTGTGTGTGTGTGTGTGTGTGTGTGTGTGTGTGTGTGTGTGTGGGTGGGTGGGTGTGTTTTTGTTCTTAGAATAAGATAGTTTAAGTTAGTTTAAGTAGTGTGTAAGTCTAGGGACCGATGACTTCAGCAGTTTGGTCCCTTAAGAATTGATACACATCTGAAAATTAGAAAGGGGAACAAAGAAAAAAAAAATGTTATTACTCTGTAAGAAGCCATGGGGGACCACAGCTCCGATGCATCAAAAACAAAATATCTGTTAACACACTTAAAAAATTTTTCAGTGGGTTTCGGGTCGACCCTGTGGTGTGGTTTTGGATTAGACCCTCTTGTGAAAAGTAATTGTGCATCAATACGATTGACACTACGTGATTGTCAAATACAGAATTTAAAGGCTGAGTAAATACTATCAATATAAAACAGCGTCTGCCTGTTTGTTAAACTGCTCGTTTCTCGTAAGTACACAGGATAAAAAGACCGGTGGTATTCAGAGTCTGGAGGCCTCAATAACGCGTTCTGTTAATCGTTCTCAAAAAGGACTCGAATTTTTTTTTTTTTTTGCTGTTGTCGTGTCTTCAATCTGAAGAGCCCATATGAATAGACATGTAGCAACGTAGGATCGTGTCGGGGCATGTTTTATAGATTCGAACGCTCGCGGACGCTGCGAGCTCAGCGCTTAAGGTCGACGTTATCCACCAGATCATGTACTTGTACTTCTTTGGTTTTGTTGAAATAATCAGCAACCAGTAGCACAAAATAAATTTTATTCCTTTACCGGTGTCACGCACTTTGTGCCTTTCTCCATAAGGTTATAAACATTGATTTATTTGCGAGCACAAAAAAAAAATAAGCTCGCATCTCTTGGTCGTGCGGTAGCGTTCTTCTTCCCACGCCCGGGTTCCCGGGTTCGATTCCCGGCGGGGTCAGGGATTTTCTCTGCCTCGTGATGGCTGGGTGTTGTGTGCTGTCCTTAGGTTAGTTAGGTTTAAGTAGTTCTAAGTTCTAGGGGACTTATGACCACAGCAGTTGAGTCCCATAGTGCTCAGAGCCATTTGAACCATTTGAACCACAAAAAAATAAGGTGCATGCAGCTTATCATTGGCGTCGTGTGAATGGTGGCGCCTTACAAAAATGGTCTAAGGCACTATGATACACATGACCACAGCAATACGCTGCATACACGTCACTTTTGACACTCGTAAATAAGGAGATATTTATAACTTTCGGAAGGTCACTAGGTGCCTGAAACCTGTAATGGAATAAAATTTCTTCTGTGCAACCGGTTACTGATTGCTGAAGATGGATAATGAACTAAACTTCTTTGGCTTTCACGGGAGCCACATTCAGGATTACAACCGAACTTATGTTTAAGCAAATTACTGCATATTCTCATACAGTCGGAACCGGTAATACTGAATGAACGTGAAAAATGTTTAATTACTATTACTGGCTAAGGAAGTTTACCAACATTCTGAAGAACGATCATTTCGCTTTGGTTTTTACAGTCACGATAAGGCGTCACATTCGATTAGTGACAACAAAATTGTTTCATAAATATTTTTTCTTTGAGAGCTGTATACTGTAATTTTGGTACATAGAGGTGATTAATTTTTGTGGGGTGCTCGTTCCTTCACTGAGTGCAGACGTCACGAACGGCTGGCGCCCTCAGCTTCCGTAAATCGACGCAACGCAGCGCCGCGCGTGTTGACAGTAATGAATTGACGGACGGATTTCAGGGCTAGGCAATTGTGGTGGCCAGTGTTGCTACCGGATGGCTTGGACGGGGGGGGGGGGGGGGGAGGGGGGGGAGGGAGGGAGGGGAGAAGGGGCAACCCAGACCACTTGGCCAGCGCAACCGCCCTCACCTCAACCCCCACCCCCCTCCCCACCCACGCAGAGCTGGCGATAAGTCGTTGGCGAGGAGCGGCGCGTACGAAGAGCGGCCGCCGGGGTCGAAGTGTATCACGGCGCCTACTCTTCACGGCGCAGATAGCATCTTGATGGAGCACCCTATACCAGTAATGGACAGCCATTCCGCCGCCTCTGCTGCCGCCCGGCGCCCACGGCGCGTGTCTGCCGGAGATGCTGCCGCCGCTCGCGCTTTTCATTGAATATTTATCCCGGTTACGATTATATTCTGCGGTAATGGAACTCTGGCGAACACGTTCCTTTTCTCCGGCCGCAAAGAAAGACCGCCGGCTTTGTCGAGGGTAGATAACGCTGGCCGGGAAAGCGATGCGGCAGCGGGGGTGGTTCGTCTCCCGGCGCTACCTTCCCTTTTCCTTATCCTCCCTCAAACCCTCCCCCTTCCTCGCCCCTTACCCACGGGCCCTCCTTCCCACTTCCGCCCAAACACACACTGGAGGCTCTTCCCTAATGCCCGGTGAGATTTTCGACTTAGCGCCGGAGATCATCCCGGGATATATATGTGGACGGCTTTTAAACTGTTGCCGAACAAGCAGAGCGGCGGCTGCACGCCCTGTTTGTTCAGCGCCTTAACCCCGCGGGCGGCTTCCTGGAACTGTCGACTGGGAACAAACGCCGGTCGCCTTGCCGGGAGAATGGACGCAACGGTGACTGCTGCCTATACCGAGTACATGTTTGTGTCGTAATGAAAGCAAAAATATACAGCCAACCGATTGCATAAATTTAATGTAAAAACTTTGAGCTGGTTTCAATACTACTAAGGCTATCTCTTTCAGAAGGACAGTACTGAAAAGGAGAACATGGAATAAAAGTGGTTCTTACATAAATTACATGCTTTTAAACATACGTGATACACTACGGAGCTCAAGGCAAACACTAGAAAATATGGAATAAAGTGCTATATGGGGACAGTAAAACTTGTTACACAGATACAGATTGTTAAAAGAGAAGACATTGGACTGAACGATAAGGAATCCTTTTTTTTCTTTTAATTTTTTAATCGTCAGCCTTCTGACTGGTTTGATGCGGCCCGCCACGAATTCCTCTCTGTGTCAGCCTCTTCATCTCAGAGCAGCACTTGCAACCAACGTCCTCAATTATTTACTGAATGTATTACAATCTGTGTCTTCCTCTACAGTTTTGGCCCTCTACATCTTACTCTAGTACCATGGAAGTCATTCCCTGAAGTCTTAACAGATGTCCTATCGCCTTGTCCCTACTCTTAGTCAGTGTTTTCCACATTTTTTCCCTCTCCGATTCTGCGCAGAAAGCCGGACACTGTGACCGAGCGGTTCTAGGCGCTTCATTCTGGAACCGCGCGACCACTGCGGTCGCAGGTTCGAATCCTGCCTCGGGCATGGATATATGTGATGTCCTTAGGTTAGTTAGGTTTAAGTAGTTCTAAGTTCTAGGGGACTGATAATCTCAGATGTTGAGTCCCATAGTGCTCAGAGCCATTCTGCGCAGAACCTCTGATAATCTCAGATGTTGAGTCCCATAGTGCTCAGAGCCATTCTGCGCAGAACCTCCTCATTCCTTATCTTATATGTCCACCTAACTTTTCAACATTCGTCTGCAGCACCACATCTCAAATACTTCGATTCTTTTCTGTTCTGGTCTTCCCACAGTCCATGTTTCATTACCATACAATTCTGTGCTCGAAACGTACATTCTCACAAGTTTATTCCTCAAATTAATGCTTATATTTGTACTAGTACACTTCTCTTGGCCAGGAATGCCCCATTTTGCCAGTGCAAAACTGCTCCTTGCTCCATACGTCGTTGGTTATTTTGCTACCTAGTTAATAGAATTCCTTAACTTCATCTACTTCGTGACCATCAATCCTGATGTTAAGTTTCTCGCTGTTCTCATTTCTGCTACTTCTCATTTCCTTCGTCTTTCTTCGATTTACTCTCAATCCATACTCTGTACTCATTAGGTTGTTTGTTCCATTAAGAAGATCATGTAATTCTTCTTCACTTTCACTCAGGATAGCAATGTCATCAGCGAATCGTATCATTGATATCGTTTCACCTTAAATTTTACTTCCACTCCTGAACCTTTCTTTTATTTCATCGCTTCTTCGATGTAACCATTGAACAGTAGGGGCGAAAGACTACATCCCTACCTTCACCCTTTTTAATCCGAGCACTTTGTTCTTGATTCTCCACTCTTATTATTCCCTCTTAGATCTTGTTCATGTTGTGTATTATCTGTCTTCTTATAGCTTACCCCTGTTTTTCTCAGAATTTCGAACATCATACACCATTTTACATTGGAGAACGCTTTATCCAGGTCGACAAATACCATGAACGTGTCTTTATTTTTCTTTAATCTTGCTTCCATTATTAACCGCAACGTCAGAATTGCCTCTCTTGAGACTTTACCTTTTCTAAAGACAAGCTGATCGTCATCTAACACATCCTTAATTTTCTTTTCCATTCTTCTGTATATAATTCTTGTAAGTAACTTTGATGCATGAACTGTTAACTTGATTGTGCGATAATTCTCGCACTTGCCAGCTCTTGCCGTCTTCGGAATTGTGTGGATGATATTTCTGCGAACGTCAGATGGTATGTCGCCAACCTGATAGTTTCTACATACCAACGTGAATAGCCGTTTTGTTGCTATTTCCCCCCAACGATTTTAGAAATTCTAATGGAATGTTATCGATCCCTTCTGCCTTATTTGATCTTAAGTCCTCCATAGCTCTCTTGGATTCTGATTGTAATACTAGATTCTCTGTCTTTTCTAAATCGCCTCCTGTTTCTTCTATCACATTACACGAATCATCACCCTGAAAGTGGCCTTCAATGTGCCCTTTCCACCGATCCACTCTCTCCCCTGCATTTAACAGTGGAGTTCCCGTTACACTCTTAATGTTACCACCCATGCTTTTAATTTAAAAACTTCAAATGTACCTTTATGTAGCTCAGGAGTTTACAAAATTACTTGCGATAGTTGCCCTGTGTTTTATATCGGACAAACCGTTAGCGCTTTTAACACAAGATATAAGGAACACTTGTTAGGGAAGAAGATTCAAACGTTTATAAATCTAGCTTCGCAGAGCACTTACTAATATCGGAGACAATCTAGAAGGAGTAGACGAACGACCATTGTACGTAAAGGGAAGGAAGGGTGTAAACTTGATCTCTTAGAAGAGCGTGAGATCTTTAGACATGTAATCAGTAACGATGGCCTCATCTTCACATCTTCAGTGAACATCGACAGCTACGAAGCAAAAGATTCTTTTCGCCTTTGAGCCACTACTCGCGACTTTCACGTTTCCGTTCACTTACATTTTGGAGCCATTGTTTCTCCCTTTCGCTTGTGAACTCCATACTTCCTTTCTGACTGTACGCCAGACGCCACTGTATACGACATTCTGTTTTGAAGATTTTATGTAAAGCGTAGTTTCTCCTTTTTTGCTTGTTGTAACTTCTTTATAAAAATCCTATGATACGTTCTTTATTTCAGAGCATATTGGTAATTACCTTTTTACTAATTTTTATTACATATTATCGTAGTCATTTTTATAAAAATTATTTTATTCGTTTTGTATATTTCATGCATCCTGTTTTTGTACCCCTACAATTTACTTTGTTTAAAACATCTACATATGTATCATACTGATGTATTCCTGTAACAGTTGCCTATTCCCTATAGTTGAGCTTTTTTTGCTGTTGCCATGGGAGACTGTATTCTATATTTGCCACTGTCTGAGTTTAGCTTCTTAGCTCATCATGTACGCTTACAATTTTAATTTCGTTTACTTTTGTAGACACTAGTTTTATTACATGTTCTCCTTCCAGTGTTGCCAAGGATTAAGTATTTTAGACATTTAGTGTGTAACACGTTTAATACATTATAGGTACTTCCCTCTGAAGAAGATACTCATAGTGGTATTGAAATCTGCTCGAAGTTTTTGCATTAAACTTATTCAACCGATTGCCTATAGACTTTGTATACTGAGGAGTGAAAAATCTCCTTTCTTCCATGTTTCCCCAAAAATATATAAGGCAAATACCTGGATGTTACCTGTGAAAAAATTAAGCATGATTTGCTGTCCTATCCTTTTCAGTCGCGTTGTGCTCCGTCTGTAATGACTTCGTTATCGAGAAGGCGTTAATATACAAGCTGGTGATAATTAACCTTTCGCTGCTTGAGAGAGCCAACTGAAAAACGAGTGCTTGTAGGAAAATTAAACTTCATGCAAACATTTGTAAGGACATGCGGGAGAAAGGTAAGGAATAAACCACTGAAAGACACACTTTTAGTTTCCACATGATAGGATAACATCTGTTAATTGAGGAATTGCTTACGTTCCAGGTGTAACGACCATCTGCATCCATGACAGATTGGAGCCATACTACTGCTGCCCGAAATATCTCAGGTGGGATGTTGGCAACGTCCTTTGCTAAGCTCGTCTTCAACCTCCAATGCGTGTTAGTGTCCCGCTGATAAGCCCTACCCTTCAGGTAACACTGTACCCAGAAATCACACGGATTCAAATCTGACGATCTTGGTGGCCGTGCAGTCTGGAACGACCTGCCAATGATTCTGTTTTCTCCAGATGCGTTACGAAGTAAGCGAGTGACCTCAGCGGCAATGCGTCGACACTAGCAAAGAGCAGCGGCGTTATTGCTGTTGTTTTGATAAAACATCCTTACGAGTAAAGCCCTGCTCACCTTTTGCAGACCCACGTTGACTGTATGCAACTGTAATGCGTAACGATGCTGGCGTTTCACTCCTAGGTCGCAGTACCAGTACCGGCACCTAACGGCAAGTTATCACGCTAACACGACTAACAAGCCAACCCCTTCAGCGCACAGCAAGCTTAATAGAAAACGTGAATAATAAAAATTATCACCTAAAAAGATTAAGGCCGATAAACACCATCATTCCTATAAAGTTGCGCATCTATTCGGTAAATAGTTTTCTGTCTACACTGGCTCAAGTAGGAAAAACGTAATTATTACCACTCTGTAAGTATACATCTACCTATGTTCTTCTTCTGCTATAAGTAGTTGGTCTGTTGCAACTTCTTAATCACTGCGTCTTCTCTTGGGTGTGCCAACGTTTCTCCTTCCTTTAAGAATGTGCTGTAGCAGTTGTTTCGGATTACGTCCATCGTTCATTCTTTTTGTACCTTATATTTAAATTGTAAATTCCTACATTCTTCTGAATGGTCACATTTTTTAATCGGTCTCTTCTTGTTACTCCCTGGACTGTTCTCAAAAATTTCACCTCGGCTGCATGGAGTCTACTATTTGTTCTAGGGTTTCTAGTCAAGATAACACCTCTATGCAGTTCACAGGGAACTGTCATAACCACAGTATATTTGCATGGAGACCTTTCAAATTTTTTCCCTGAATGTTGTTCTGATAGTGACACATCATACAGAATCTCTCAATCTGTTTTACAATATCCACTTGACCGAGATAAGTCACAGCCCAAGAATGTGTGAAACTAAGGGTTATTTTTTTGACCTATCAGGTCAGTGAGAAGATGCACCCGAACTTATTACGATAAACTATAGTGGGCAACAGCGATTTTTCTTGCCTAAGTTAAGGGGATATCAGCTGAGCTAATATTTTCAGAGAAGAAGTGTGTAGCTTTGGGATGAGAACAGTCAAATTGTGGCTGTAACGTATCATATGTGAGTTTTCTTTGGTAGGAACGAAAGACAGTCTTGGAACAGAATTTTCTTTATTATTTCTTTGTAAGGAACCGCCAAGGAAAAGGTTGTAAGTACAAAGAAAATGAATATTATTTGAACTCAGGAATTCAAAATGCTGTTCCACAGTTGCAAGTGAATGAGTCACAATAAATTCTACAGTGTGCACGAAAAAATATCTTGTTTTACCACTGAAAATTCCCAAATTTACAGAAATTTTGTAGACAATCAAATAACTTTAAAATGTACAAAGTGTTAGTTAAGTGATCAGTTTGTAGCTACAGGCTTTGAATTTTGAAAAAATTTCCCGACCAACCTAATAGTAAAGTTATTGTCCAAGTTAAAACATTCTGACAATAAAATCAGTACTCAATGAGCTGCAGAAATTTTTCGCAAGAGTTTACATTCAAAATGTCTGAGAGATGCTTTGCTTTTGACTCTGATGTTTATGCAAGTAAGCTAACGTAACATAGAAAATGAAGTATAGGTTCGCTGGTCGACATTTGGAAACAAACAAGTAATTATTATTAAAAAATCAATTTTTAATACAACACGTTTCTAAATCGGACTAAAAGCTATAAAATAATTTCTCCTAGCACCATGCAGATAGTCCTGAAAATATGGGATTGTCAATTTCAAAGAGCTATGAAAATACTTGTAAGACTTAAAAAAAACGAGCGATGAATGCAACAGATAATAGTAAGGAGGTGCAGTATTCATGCATAAGCTAATTATTGCATGCGCCCAGATTTTCTAGCTTTAATTCTTGCAAGTATTTTAATTGTTGTTAAAAAATTAACAACATGATTATCTGTATGAATGATGTATCTGCATGGGGCGAGAAGGAAATGTTTCATACTTTTTAGTCCAATTTAAACACTTAGTAAGCCAAAAAATTGGTTTTTATTTAAATAATTACTTTTGTTTTTTAGTCTAGTTTGTAAAACTTTTCAGCTGATTTGAAACCTTTTGATGAGATCACGAAAGAGACATGCAGTAAATTTCAGGTTTATTTCAGTTCCTTTCTCACTTGAGTCAAGTAATGTACCGCTTCCTCCTATGTATATCTAGGGAAAAAAGCACCGCGAAAGTAAAAATTAGACATTCGAAGTCACCTGGAGGCTTATCAGCAGTCGTTCTTCTCGCGAACCATTCGCGAATGGGACAGGAGAAGGGGGAAACGGCAGTGGTATGTAAAGTACCTTCTGCCAGACACCAAAGGAAGCGAATTAGTATTGCATTGTCACCCAGTTCTGAGTTACGTTGAAAGATTCAGGCCTCTAGCTCATAGGGAAGTAAGTTTTAAATCAATGCCAAAATGGTACCCAATAGACAATGTGGCAGAGAAGAAAGAGACCTGCTAAAACGTGTTAAAAAGTAGCCAAAAGTATTAGTGCTGCACGCACAATGTTAAATATCTGGTGTGTAGTGAATTTATACTGCTCTGCATACAACGACTCCTAAAAAAACAGAGAGCAATATAAATAATAAACAGCTCTGGGGTTCCTTGAGATTAACCACGGTAATTCTGAAGCTATAAGGGGCAGCCAAATGAAAACGAAATACGACGGCGTGTTGAAAAGTAATGCCTCCATTTTTTTGAAAGGTCTTAAAGCTTTTTAAATAAAACAAATGTTATTCACAATCTACGCATTTATACTTCATATGTACATATTTATTTCTCAACATTGCCACCCTGACGAGGGACCAGTTCGTTGACACTCTTGATGCAGAATGTTTGACTTTCTTGACGGAGCCAGAACCTCACCTCTACTTGCACCGTTTCATCACAATCAAAATGAAGACCTCGAAGGTGTTATTTAAGTTTTGGAAATAAATAAAAATCGGATGGAGCCGAATCGGGACTGTACGGAGGATGATTGATGACACTGAACCCAAGGCGTCGGATTGTTACAGACGTAGCACCGCTCGTGTGCTGTCTGGAATTGTCATGCTGAAGAGGAGTGTGCTCCCTGTGTAGACGAACTCTTCGAGCTCGAAACTTGATTACAGCACCCTGCTTCTCAGGCACCGAAGTAGTTACATTACGCTACACTTCGGAGCCCTCTAGCAGTAGTGGGTAACAAATATGTAGACATGAAGTATAAAGCTGTAGACTGTTAATAACATCTGTTCTACTTAAAAATTAATTTCCGTCACGTCCTCGTAGATGGAAAAAGAGTAAAGAAACGTTATTATAACAGAACTGCCATAACTATTAATATATTTATGCCACTACGAGACAAGGCGCGTCAGTGTCTTCTTGGAGAAATTTTTGCCGTTGTCAATGGAACCATGATTGTACTCGGGCATTCACTTCTCCATCCAAAGTAAATGGACGGCCATGAATGTATTTGTTTGGGGCTCCAAAAATAAGGAAATTGTGTGGACAGAGATTGCGATTGTATGCGAGATGTGCAAGGGCTGGAGGATGTACAAGAGCTTCCGAGTGGAATTTCTGCGGTGTATTCGGAACGAACATGGCAAGTTGTGGGCGGACTCGATTTGAGCACGTCCGAACCACCATCTTAGTGGATGTGAGCACGACGGACCCAACTCTGATTACTTCTCATGAGTTGCTCACTGTGTTTGAGTGGTCACGTGTATAACTCCTCTGAGCTATCGGCACCTTGTAGTGTTCGTGTCAATACGTACAGTCGCTGCCATCACAGCGAAAGGGTCTGCTGCACTCCACTAAGTGGTTGTGTCATTGTGGCCAATAGTGTGCAGCACACAACCCTGAAAGAGGAGGCACTGCCACATGCAGTTTAGACAACCTCTTGTTGGTATTTATTTCATTGTCACACCTTTATTTCATTGTCTTACCTCAAATGGACATAATCCCTATTGCAGCTTATACACCGAAAGTCACACAAGCAGCTCGATCAGAGGAATGTGTGACTCTTTTATGCTCCATTCTACAGACCATGTAAAAGATAGTGCGTGAGCTACAGCTGGAAGGATTTACTCACCTGATCTCATCTCCGTAATACTCGCATACTGATCGAGTCTACCGATAACAAATCCAGTATCACATCTCTGAAATGCTCAGATTTCTTCCTTTAATCCGAACTGATGGCGATCCCAAACGCAAGAACAGTACTCAAGAATAAGTCACACTGGTGTCTATACGCGGTATGCTTTATAGATGATTTACACTTTCCTAGAACTCTATCAATATACCGGACTAGAACATACACGTTCTCTGCTATGTACTCGTTCTATGTGAAATCGTTTGGTAACTTTACGCCTGTGTATTTAATCGACGTAACTGTGGCAAGCAGCGCACCACTTAAAATGTGCTCGAACATTAGAGAATTGTTTTTCCTACTCATGTATATTAATTTACATTTTTCTATATTCAGAGCAAGTTGCCATTCATCACACCAAATATAAATTCTGTGTAAATCATCCTACATTCTCTTTAAGTTACCTTCCAATAGAGATGTGGATGCACTCAGTGCCTGTGACATTCTGTCCTTTGCTTCAGTCCAACGTCGCCTTACACTGTCTGTGAAACTCTCAGAAACCTCCTGTTCTTTCAGTTCATTCAGGTCCCATCTCTCTAATTTTCTACATTTCTGCAGTTTCTTCAGTTTTAATCTGCAGTTCATAGCCGATACGGTCAGAGACTACATCTCCTCTTGGAAATGCCGAACAGTTCAAACTCTCCTCTGTGCAAAATTCTACCAAACGACTTCCTGATTCATTCCTTTCCCCAGTCCTCGTTCTACCATTTTTCCTTCTCTTCTTTTACTCACTATCGAATTCCAGTCACCAGTCAGAATTAAATTTTCGTCTCCCTTAACTATATGGATCGTTTCCTTTATCTCATCATACATTATTTCAATCTCTTCTTCATCTGGGGAGATGGTTGGCATAGAGATATGCACTGCATTCATCGTTGGTTGCATTAGCGCTATTTCATTTGTGTTGATAATCCGGTCCTGGGCTGACCAGAAGTCCTCTTCTTCCTGCCACTGCCCTTTACTAGCTCCCTCTATGTCCAACTTACACCTATCCACTTCCTTTTCTTAAATTCTGTACTCTACGTACCCGATAAAGAAACTAGTTGTTTCCCCTAATGATGACATCCTCGTGGGCAATTCCCCCCCCCCCCCTACCTCCCGCTGGAGATACTAATGGGGCACTATTTTACCTTCTGGATATTATAACTAAGAGGATGCTGTCATCATTAACCCATATACAGCATGTCCTCTGGAAATAAATAACGACTGTAGTTTCCCCTCGATTTAACCGTTCGCAGTACCAGCAAGCAAGGCCAAATTGGCTGTTGTTTACAAGGTCAGATCAGTCAGTTATCCAGACTGGTACCACTGCAACTATTGAAAAGAGTGCTGTCCTTTCTCAGGAATCACGGATTAGTCTGGCCTCTCCACAGATACCGATCTGTTGTTGTTGCCACTACAGAATGGATATCTTTATCTGTGAGGGGCGCAAACCACCCCACCTCGCCAAGTTATGTCTCATATTGCCCGAAACGCTGGATTTTATTTTGCTTTACGATTCTGTGACACACCAAGAAGAATTTATGCAAGCTAGTACATAAAGGACATGTATTGTACAACTCACTTAGTTCTCCAGTGAAAATATGAACCGTAAAATTTAAGAATCCTATAAAATCTACCGAGATCTGCCCAAGAGCTTCAGTCGCCCCTGTCAAAACTAATTGTGTCTTGTGCTCGTTGTTCTGTGGTCTGGCTGGTCAATGGATCCGCAGTTGCCGGAAAAAATGGAGGATCACCGAGCGGCCAGGTCGTACATCGCTGCAACCATTAATTTGACAAGCCGCAATAAACTTTGTAAATAATACAACGGGCACGCCTCCGCGGTCGTCCGCCGTAATCCATTTATCGTGCGTGCGGGCAGGCCTGTGGCTTTGCCGACCAAAACCGCAGCAAATTACAAATTCAAAAACCGCATAAACATTATAATTAGTTACAGCAATCACTGGCCCGTTTGCCGGCAACTAAAACCTGCAGCCGGGTAATGTACGCGCAACAAAAACGGCGCGCCAGCCGGGCGGCGGAATCGCGACCGGCAGCGCTCGCCCTCGCCCCCGCGTTCGCGACCTCGCGGTTTTAAATGCGCGAAAATTGCTCGCTAAAACGCAGCGGTCCGCCCGAAATTGGTCGCGCATTGGTTACAGCTAGATCAAGAGCGATCGCGCTTCCCATGCGATTTATTTTCATTCCCGAGAATTGCGACAAATTTTGGTGACGCCAGAGAGCGTAGCGCCACTTACCTGCCGAAATAATACCGCGGTATACTAATATTTTCCAGCGCTTCGATACACCACATGTAACATGTAGTACAGGAGGAGGTCGTGTAGTATCGGACAGCAGGTTCAGGTTATATCGAACAAGAGCTGCTTCTAAACTCCAGTGCTAGTGACAGCGCCTGCCTTCCCACCGCTGTGCGAACTATGGGCGAAAGAGACCACTCACACGACTATGAATAAAAGTAACGTTGTGTTTGCTAGTGGCAGGTTGTGTGTCCGTAACTAGTTTTTCTCGTGCAGAAACGTTACTTTAGAGTGTTGCGTTTTGTTTTCAGGTAAGTAATATTTCATTTTAAATCTTGAGAGAGAACTGACGTGATTCTCTACGTGGTATTGTGACAGTGCCTAGCACAAGTAATAATGACGGAAATCTTAAACAGCAGCAGCAGTACATTTGGATTGTATCGGACAGAGCAGATAGCAGAAAAATGTAAAATTTTACTTTTTTTTTCTTAAACACACAAAGATGGCTAAGTGAAGACATACATGGGGAGAATATAACGTGAATGAAGCTGTGTCATAAGAGATGCCGGTTCGAGGAACGAGATGCAGCGGCGAATATTACATATATTGAAGGTAGAGATTTGAGAAAGGAAATGGAAGGAACTGATGATATCACCTGCGGCGAGTGGTAAAGTGCACTTAACCGTAACTCGAACCCGAGATCTCTTTCTTACTACGGAGTTAGGCGAATAAATTATATAAATACGTGGCGTCTGTTCTTCGGCACATGTTGTTGCCACTAAGCATTGTGTCTGTTCTTTCGGACATGTCCGAAAGAGTATTCATGATAGCAGTGGTGAGTGTTTTGACAGCTCATGCCAACTGCATCCAATAGAAACGCCGGTGCGCTAGTAAATCAGTAGAGAAAAGGACCATCAGGGAAGCGAGTAAAAAATTTTCAGTTCCAAAAAGTACACGAGGACGACTTAATCGTTCATGGAGAAATAAAAAGTTGGCCATGAAAGCTGTTTTTGGAACTAATAAGGTTTTTTCTTTTTTCGCGAACATTCAGTAGTGAACGGGAAACAGTACTGGATGATCTCGGTGAAAATTTAGTCAGCCAGGTTATGCAACTGAGTAAAAATTTGTTCTTATCTTGTGTGAAAATAAACGGAGCATTTGAATATAAAGTATCGGTTCAGTAAGACAAAAATGAAAGTGGGTAAAGGTTTCTATTACGATGTTATGAAAGGGCATGAAGGCTTATGCCTAGAGACAAGATACACGAGTTTGCAGCGAGCTGGAGGTTTCAGCAAGGAACAAATCGACTGATGGTTTGACAACCCAGGTGAACTAAAGGAAAGTCTAGAACAATTTACCATGTAATTAAATTTTTTTGCCACAAAAATTGCTTGTTCACACACCATAATTTCATGTTTGATACAACACTCAAGAATGTTAATTGACCCAAATGCAAAGGGTGGAAAAAATATTTAAAAATTGAACGAACTTGTATTCTTATGACACTCTTACGTGTCCGTACTATCGGAGCGTAACCTACCCTTTATGGATAATACCACGGAAATAAAGTTGTTTTTCGTGGCAAGACGAAATTAGTGCCAAATCTGAAGCTAAATCTAAAACGTCCATTCCTTATTATGAACGAGAAAAGGAGGATCATATTGAATGTAGAAACATCCAGCTTACTTCTCTAAAAAAATCCACTGCGAATACATGTTCTAAGAAGAAGTAGTTGAAGAAAGAGAAGAAATGGAAAAGACACACCACAAAGGAATTATCCGAATGACACGGGAATCGGTAGATGTGACGCACATTTTCAAACAATTACAGAAAAAGAAAGGATTATTTATTCAAGAGAAAGCTTCAAAAATTGAGCAGGTCAATAAAATAACAAGCAGTTATTCGGCTTGACATTGATTGACAGAGGTACTGGATGTCTTCTTCAGGGATTTCGTGCCGAATTCCGTCCAATTGGTGCGTTAGATCGTCAAAATCCCAAGCTGGCTAGAAGGCCGTGCCCAAAATGATCCAAACGTTCTCAATTGAGGAGAGATCGTGGCAGCGTTTAGCAAGCACAAAGAAAAGCTGTAGAAACTCACGCTATGTGCGGGCGGGCCCTATTTTCCTTATACGTAAGACCAGGATGGCTTGCCACGAGGGACAACATAACGGGGCGAAGAATATTGTCGACGTACCGCAGTGCTGCATCTATGCCGTGAGCGACAATCAAATGGTTCCTACTATGAAAAGAAATGCGCCCCAGACCACTACTACTAAATGTTGTGCCGTATCTCGGGTGACGGTCAGGCTGGTATCCCACCACTGTCCGGAGCATGTCCACATACATCTCCCCGGATCATTCGAGCCCATTACTAAGCGGAACTCATCACTGAAGACATTTCTATTGCAGTCACTGAGATTTCGGGCCCGATGACTAGCGAAGACGTGTCTACAGACGCCCCAGACAGCAGTGAGTTACCAACCTGACTGTCGCCTACCATTCGTTTTGGAAACAAGGACTGATGGTCTGGGGTGCCATTTTGTTTCATAGGGGGACCCCTCTGGTTATCATCCACAGCCACCTTACAGCACGGCGGTGCGTCGAAGATAGTTCTACGTCCTACCTAGTTGCCCCTCCATAGCAATCCATCTTGGGTTTACATTCCAGCAGGATAACGCCCTTCTGTTCACGGCGAGAGTGTCTACTGCTTGCCTTCGTGCTTTCCATGCCCTGCCTTGGCCTGCTAGGTAGCCGGATCTCTCCCCAACTGAGAACGCTTGGAGCATCATGAGCAGGTTCCTCAAATCAGCTCGGAAATTTGATGATATAACGTTCCAATTGGATAAAATTTGGCACGATGTACCTCAGGAGGACGTCCAACAACTCTGACAATCAATGGCAAGCAGAACAGATGCTTTCATAAGGGCCAGAGGAGGACTAACTTTCTCAATTTGTGAAACCCTTTCTCTTTTCTGAAATTGTAATGACTTACTGGGCCGGCCGGTGTGGCCGAGCGGTTCTAGGCGCTTCAATCCCGTGGCGCAGGCACGCGAGTAGTGTCCGTGATGACAGGGACGTCTGCAGGCGCCGACTTCGCCTGATGGTCTTGTACGAGGGCTATCTGCGAGATGGAAATGGCCGAATGGTTGCCGATCTATTAGGCGATAGCCTCTGACATGGCAGACAGTACCGGGAGAACTGAATCTGAGAAGGAAAGCTGTTGCGTCACTCTTGTTTAGCTCTGTCGGAAAGAGTGTTGTCTAGGAAAAAAAAATCTGCGTAGGTTCGAGTCACGGTGCGCCTCACGGTCGCAATCAATAAATTTAATCTTCGTTCATATTTCTGTACCGCAGTACGCAAGATTGAATACTGACATAAGTCTATATGCTATTAGGTGACAGGCTTTATTACGAAAATGTTACAAGTAAAAAATAATTCTTGTATAAGCAGAGTATTGTTGCTACCAAAATTTATGCTGTTAGTAACAATATCTCTATTGCGTACAACTGTTTTCAATCGATGCTGACATCATGTGGTCGACAGTAGTATTATCTACAACTAATAGTCACCTCGTGATACCCATTTTTTACCCACGATCATAATAATTTTGTGCCGATATGTGTAAAACATCAGATTTCCAGTGTCTGCTAGAGCAATGAAGTGGTGTGTCCTAAGCGTGCTCCGCAAAATGCACTTGCTGCAATAAAGTCATTCTGACTACCAATACAATGTATGGCGTCCATTTCAAAAGAAGTGACAGGAGGCCTACTTCTCCACCACGGCAGACACCTCTAATTCAGTTGCTTATGGGTTTAACTGCTAATTAAATTTATCATTTCCAGCGTCTTACAAATTTCGTATTGTTGTTTAGCATTCAGTAATCCTTATTTCTGTTTTTCTTGTATTTCACCTTCACACATATTGTTACACTTTTTTTCTTGACACTCCAGGACTAAAATCAACACTGCGAAGTCAATGAATTTGAAAATGTCATGTTTCAGTTCACGAACTTTGTCAAGTGTCGTGTCCGTTATACCGTAAGAAAGACTGTCAATGTGTGAATGAAACCGATGTTTCGGCCATGGCTATACTGGCCGTCCTGTGGACCTACAAAGTTTCCTTCTAGCCACTTTTGATTCTTACATTATTACTGATCACTGTGTTTGATAGCTAATACGAAGGATTCCGCGTGGTGTCTGTTCTTTCGGACATGTCCGAAAGAACAGACACCACGCATTCATGTAGTTAATATGAATACTCGAAGGGTATTGAAATTTAGTTACTAAAATTTAATCAGAAAGTTCAGTGGCTGCGCAAAGTTCTTGATAGTTCAAAACTTACATGGGCAGATGTAACGAATCATATTTCGTTTTAATTCACCCCACAGATAGAAAAGCTATAACTATATTTCATGTTCTTAATTTCCGGAAGCTGTTGGACAAATTGCCCGATTGCAGACTGTTGATGGAAGTCCAAGCATACGAAATAATGTATCAGGTATGTCTGTGGTTCTAAGACTTCACATTAACGTGATCACTGCTTGAGTTCGACGTCAGCTCCGATAACCACTCACAGACGGCAGATGGCAACACTAGAAGTGGAGGGTATATAAAGTGTGTCGTGGGATGGGGGGGGGGGGGGGGGGTTGGAAGGGGGGTGAGCTAAATGCTGAAAACAAAGCAGTCGTTGTAATGCGGAAACGTAGCGATTTATCTGGCGTCAGAGAGGGCTTTCGGGTCAAGGGTGGAATCATTTCCGAAACGGCTAGGTTTGGATACTATTCGCGTGCTGCCGCGGTTAAAGTATGCCATGCGTGGCAAAATTGTGCTGTCCAAAACCGGCGCTGACGTAAGTGTGGTGCACTATGGACCATAGATAACAGAAGTGGACAACGACTGTGGAGAAGTGCATCTCTTGAACAACTGACAGACCATATGAACGAAGGGGCTACCATTAGTTTCATCTCAAAGACCGTTCAGCGAACATTCCTAAACATGTGCCTCCAGGGCAGACGCCTGCTTCATGACTCCATGCTGACTACTGTTCATTGGCGACGAAGGTTGGAATTCTTGTGAAGTCCACTGAGTGGCAACAAGTGGTCCTTTCAGATGAATCACGTTTTTTGCTCCAGTGGACGGATTACCGTTGGCGTGTGCGGCGCGAAATGTTTAAAAAACAAAGGTTCCAGGGCGAAGTAAGGAGCGTTATGATCTGGGAAACGTTTTCGCTTCATTCCCTGGGTGATCTCATTATCCTGGAAGTCACAATGGATCAACAGAAATATTCATCTATCCGTGAGGACATCACTACATGCAGTTCGTATTTCCTCGGCACCATGGCATCTATCAGCATGACAATGTAAACTGTGAAACTGCTCGCAGTCTACATGCGTAGTTCGAGAAGCACCGGGATGGGTTTATCGTAGTTCTCTGGCCAACCAACCCTCCGGTTTTAAACGCAATAGCAATCTGTGGGGCCACCTCGATCGGGCTGTGCGCGCAATGGAAACTCATTCGTGAAATCTAGCGCAGCTGACCACGGCAATGTAGTGAGCATGATTCTACATCCCTGTCGGTGCCTTTCACAACCTCACTGACCTTCTTCCTGCACTTACGCGCTGCATAAGATGATTATTGAGGCTTTTAATTAAGATGAGCGGACCGTGTAGTAGCCGGTATGTTGTCCTGGACGGCGAATATATATCACAGACAAGTAAGTGTATCGTCCGGCGTGTCCCAGGACAGTGTGATAGGACCACTCTTGTTCTCTGTATACATAAACGATGTGATGGGTAGCTGGCAGCAGTCTGCCACTTTTTGCTGATGCACGGGAATACGTCGCCGTTGAGTGGCTGTAGAAGGATGTAGGATGCCTGACAGAATTTCTGTTTGGCGGGATGATTGGCAGCTTGCTCTAGATACAGAAAAATGTAAGTTAATGCAGATGAATGTGAAAAATGTTGGATTACAGTATTAGTGGCGTGGTGCCGGACACAGTCATGTCTATTAAATATCTAGGTCTAACGCTATAAAACGATATTAAATCGAACGAACAAGTAAAGGTCGCTAATAGGGAAGGAGAACGGCCGACTTCGGTTTATTTGGAGATTTATAGCAAAGTGTAGCCGACCTGTAAGGAGACTAGGTACAGAACACTAGATCGACCCCTACGTGAAATACCGGATTGAAGGAAAACATCGAAGTAATTCAGCGGCGTAATGCTAGATTCGTTACTAACAGATTCGATAAGCACGCGAGTATTGCTGAGATGTTTTTTGAACTCGTATTGAAACGCATGGAGAGGAGAAGACATTCTTTTCGCGCAGCTCTATGGAGAAAATGTAGAAGACCAGCATATGCGGGTGGTTGCAGAACGGTTCTACTACCGTCAACGTACATTTCGCGTAATTATCGCTGAGACGTAATGGCACTTGTACGGAGGCGAATAAACAGTAGTTTTTCCCTCCCTCCATATGCGAGTTGAACGGGAATGAGAATGACTGGAAGTGGTACAAGGTCCCCTCCACCATGTGCCATATAGTGGCTCGTTTAGTGTGTAGTCCGCTTTTCTTTCCACTTTTTTCTGAGGTCGGAAACACGCTCGATTTCAGTGCCGCTAGAGCTTTTTGGTTCTGGTTGGAATCATTGCGGTAAGGAAAGAGATGAGGAAACATGAATTTGCTGTTTATGTGCCAGTAATACTTCAATCTTCATCGTCGTGTCCATTGGGGCGATTATTTGAGACAGTATTGGTGGCTGTCGATCCACTTAACCTGTGGATCCATTTCTCGGACTTAAAGTGGAGTAGGCAAAGAACAGTGCATGTGAAAATACGTCTTCTTTCCTAATGCGTTAGGAATTGGGTACGCTCCGAAAGATTCAGTGTAGTGGAATTGGTTTCGTTCGATCTGTTCTGCTTTGCTTCGCAGCGAGGAAAGAGGGTCGTACTTCCATGTAATAAAGAAAACAACCCCAAGAGGCGAAGCGCTACACACAAGTACGACAGTGCACCGTTGCAGTGACATAAATATGTAATGATACAAGGCAAGTAGTAATAAATTTCCTTGGCATCCGCAATTATTGTCTGAAAAGTACAGTAATACGAGGTTTATTCGGAAAGTAAGGAACAATCGGTCGCGAAATGAACCACAGTGAAAATCTGATGAATTTTTGAATTTTGCACAGACGTGTTGGGCAGTGTCTCTAGGAAAACCGTCGATCGCGTTAAGTCGTTCTTTTTAGTTCAGAGCACATAGTGAGCACATAAAGATAGCTAGAACAATAGTGTCTCCCACGAAGTACGAGGGCCTTGGGAGAAATTTCGCCTGAAGCTATGCAGTCGACATTACATAACTGTCGTGCGTTTTCTTCTTCATGACAATTCTCAGCCGCTTTCTGCAGGGGCAAAGAAGATGCTCCTGCATAGTTTTCAATTGTAAATGTTTGATTACCCACAATACAGCCCGTAATTGTTTCCCTCTGAATTTCATATCTGCTCACATGAACCGCTGGCTATGAAGACATTTTGGCACAGACAACGAGTTGTAGGCCAGCGTAGAGAATTGGCAGAAAGCACTGGCGGCTGACTTCTATAACGAGGGTATTGGAAAGTTGGTGCAACGCTACGACAAACATCTAAGTCGGATCGGTGACTATGAAGATAAGTAGCTGGAAGTTATAGCTAACAGTTGCAAATATAACAGTTTTGATATTCACCGTGGTTTCCATTTCGCGATCTATCGTTCCTTACTTTCCGAAAGGCCTCGTATTAAAAAAAAGATCTATGACCCTAGTGAATCGCTATAGTGATAATTTATATGTCAATATCTACTCCGAATTCAGTTGTCTTTTACGACCACATATGGCGCAATCGATGAGTCTTTCTGTGCCAACGTAAAGTACTCTGCTCGTTATCTGGAAGCTTTCGACGTGCAGGTCACGTAGGTTTAATTACACATCGATATTTGTTTAGTGCTGATTTAGATATAAATGCATTTTCATTATACCATTATCACACAAAACATAGAATTAAACAAAAGAATTGATAAGGGTCAACTGCATACAGTTACGAGAAGCGGTTTGAGTAATAAGTGGAACGCTTCTAACTTTAAGCTTGGCAACTGCTTTCATACCAAGCAGAAATACTTGACACTGTGTTACCTATATCTGCCAATGAAAGAGTAATTAACAACCATTATTATTCAACTAATTTCTTTGTCTATTTTACGGTTTTCAGCGAAAATGGAAAAATATAGAGAGATCTTTATGCAGCAGTGTTTATTAAATAGCTGGTCATAGTTCTAGTTACTCAATATTATTATTCTACCGTTGCGCGTAGTTGTGAAGCAGTCAGTCGGGGTACAGAACGACGCGTCTCCAACCACATGTCCTATTCTCAGAGACTCCGCTCCCCTACGTTTTCCTAAACTACCTCGGCCAGGGCGGTCATGATCTCCATTCCCTAGGTCCTGACGACAACTGCCAGGATTTTATTTCGATAGAGGAAGAAACACGAGTTGACAGTGAAGATGTAAGGGATGCAGTTTTAGAATTTAAAAACGGCTTTGGACGACTTAAAAGCAAACAAGGCGCAGGGGATGTATAACATTCGATGGGAATTTGTAAAATCATTGGCAAGAAAATGATCATTTACGGTTGTGTGCAGAATGTATGAGACTGGCGAGTCTTCATCAAACATTCGGAAAAACATCCACAGAAATCCGAGCCGGCCGGGGTGGCCGAGCGGTTCTAGGCGCTACAATCTGGAACCGCGCGACCGGTACGGTCGCAGGTTCTAATCCTGCCTCGGGCATGGATGTCTGTGATGTCCTTAGGTTAGTTAGGTTTAACTAGTTCTAAGTTCTAGGGGACTGATGACCTCAGAAGTTGAGGCCCATAATGCTCAGAGCCATTTGAATAGAAATCCGAAGATTGTAACAGCAGATAAGTGCAATAATTATCGCAAAATCAGCTTAAAAGCCAATCAACCCAGTCAGGCAAAGAAAATTAAGACTGTGTTAGAGGACGATCAGTTTGGCCTTAGGAAAGGTTAATGCACCCGAGAGGTAGACGTGAATGGAAGGCTAAAGAAAAATCAAGAGTCGTTCATATGATTTGTGGACCTGAGAAAAACGTTCCACAACATAAAGTGGGGCACGATGTTCCAAATTCTGAGAAAAATAGGCGCAAGGTATAGGAAAAGACGGTTCATCTAAAGTATCTACATGAATGGAGAGGGAACAAAAGGAGTGGAAGCCCAAGAACGAAGTGCTCGGATTAAGAATGATGTAAGACATGAATGTAGCCCTTTACCCCTATTGTTCAATCTATACAACGAAGAAGCAATAATGGAAATAAAAGAAAGGTTCAAGAGTGGGGTGAAAATTCAGGGTCAAATGATATCAAATATAAAATTCGCAGACGGCGTTCCTATACTCAGTGAAAATGAAGAAGAATTACAGGATGTGTTGAACTGAATGAACAGTCCAACGAGTACAAAAAATTGACAGAGAGTAACTCGAACAAAGACGAAAATAGTGAGAAGTAGCAGAAATAGGAACAGAGAGAAACTTAATACGTAATTAGTAATTATGAAGTATATGAAGTTAAGGAATTCGGCTACCTAGGCAGCAAAATAACCCATGATTGACGGAGAAAGGAGGGAATAAAAAGCAGATTAACACTTGTAAAAAAAGGTACCGAAATATACTAATATCAAACGTAAGCCTTAATTTGAGGGGGAAATTTCTGAAAATATACGTTTGGAGTGCAGTATTGTATCGTAGTGTAACATGGACCGTGGGAAAACCGGAACATAAGAGAATCGAAGCGATTGAGATGTTACTTAATAATGTTGAAAATTAGGTTGACTCTTGAGGTAAGCAATGACAAGGTTCTCTGCAGAATCGGCGAGGAGAGGAATATATGAAAAACACTAACCAGAAGAAGCGACATCAGATACTAGAGGGAGCTATAGAGGGTAAAAACTGTATAGGAAGACAGAGACTGGAATACATCCAACAAAGCTGTTGAGGACATCGGTTGCAAAATGGTTCACGTCCAACCCGGGTCGATGCTACAGATAACAGAGAAGGAGCACATTCAGCTCTGCATCTTGTGGGTCTATGTATAAAAGGTACCGCAAAGCAACACACATATTCGAAATTGTATTCTGCGCTCTTACAATGAAGATATGTCCTGTTGTCCCATAGTCAGCACACAAAACACTACTTTGCGCTGAAATCTGTATACACAGAATAACTGGAGCTCATTTTCTCAGATGCAGTGAATATGAATGCAAGCTTCCTTCATTCTACTTCCTCTGTTGACATCCAGTAGATGCAAACGCTCTCTATGCCAGTACAGTTGTTTGTTCACATTCGTGGCTATTTCCTATCCATACATCTGCTAGGCGACGAATAAGTACAGGCGTGGATTTGAGCAATTCTTGTAAATCTCGCGCAGCTCTGGCTGGAAGGCAGTAGTTAAGGGACCGATTGGCTATCCGGATGGCAGGAGTGAGCGACGTTGACGTTTTGCAAACGATTATGCAAGGCAGGTTTACGACACTGCTCATAGGCTAGAAGGCACGGCCCGGCGGGCATTGTACACAAATGTGAAGTAATTAGGGCAACACAGGCCACGGAAGTGCTGTGAAGAACCCATAAGTTGCAATTAGAACAGTGCCTAGTGACCTGTGTGTATGGGCCGAAGCGGGTAGAGGAAAGTTGACATTGTAATTATCAAAGAGCACTCCACTTGTCCCTTCCAGAGAAACTGCGTCAGAGGCATAGGTAAAACACATATAAATGAGCAAGCCAGGAGTCTCAAAGTGGGTAGTCGTGTCGCCATTCTGTCTGCGAGCAGAATCGGAAAAAATGACGATTGTTTAAGTTGCAGGCCAACCACGACGACCTTCTGGTGATGGATGTCGGCGGCCAACCGGCCCGCTGAAGCTAATTATCTCCAGCCTTCGCTGTGGGAACGCATCGCACATTGAAGCCACACCGCCGGGAGAAGAGAGGGGACTGCTAGTCTCCGCTCTCTTGTTGGCATCGTCCTGTGGACTGCAAGCTGCCGTCCACAGGGTCGGGGCCGGGGCGCGAACTCGCAGCCCCCGGCTGCAGAGTTGTTTGCGGATACAGAACGAGCTGTCCTGGGCGGACGGCCGGAGCTGCTAAGGCGCACTATGATGACGGCGGTCGGCTGCTTCCCATCGGCGTTCTTCATGGGATCCACCAGTCGCGTTTGAGGGAGCAATCAGTCACGGACACAGTTAACATACGCGGCGGCCACTTAGCTGTGTCGCGAGTCGGGTCGCTACGTCCGCAAGGCTGGGCGACCGATCGCTTAAGGGTGGCAGGACGCCAAACGGGCTGACTTGGAGCAGGAGAGGCACCAGAGGACATTTTAATTTTCACTGTCTATATTTTTGCAAGTAAATTCATAAAACTTTGTCAGCATGACCGGGAAGGATTCAGGATTCACACTCATAGCAGCGGAAGTTCAAAAACAAAATAATTTTTTTTACATGTGAAATTTCATCATTTTTTCACTTACTATTGGCTACATTTGTTGCTATAGGTACACTTTTCTTCATAAGTAAGAGAGACTGTTCGATGAATTTTGCACAGCATACAAACCATACTTACAGGTGTCTGAAACTCTAGAATCTATTTAATTTATGAAAAAATGAATGAGCTGTTACGTTTTAAACTTTAGAAAAAAATCAAATTTCGTAGTTAATTATCTCAGTTTTTACACAGTTTTTAATAGATTTAGAAAATTCTAGAGTTTCATACACCTGTAAGTATGCTTTGTATGCTGTGCAAAATTCATCAAAGAATCTCTCTTACTTGTGAAGAAAAGCGCGCCTATAGCAACAAATGCAGCCAACAAAAATGATGAAATTTTATATCTAAAAAAAATTTATTTCGTTATGTTTTTGCACTTCCACTGCTATGAGAGTGAATCCTGAATCCTTCCTGGCCATGCTGGCGAAGTTTTATGAATTTATTTGTAAAAGTATAGACAGTAGAAAATAAAATGTCCTGTGGTGCCTCTCCTGCTCCAAGACGGCCCGTTTGACGTCCTACCCCCTTAAGCTGCAGAGTCCTGCGCTGGCTTTGGTAGTGGACCTCGCACGCACACTGTGCGGCCCCATTGGCGAGTTCAGCAGAAGGCCGGCTGTGTACTTCCGATGTAATTAAGTCAATGACACACTTGCTGTGTTTCTCTGCACGCTTCGACGTGAGTCAACCCTCTCTCAGCCGGCCGGGGTGGCCGAGCGGTTCTAGGCGCTACAGTCTGGAACCGCGTGACCGCTACGGTCGCAGGTTCGAATACTGCCTCGGGCATGGATGTGTGTGATGTCTTTAGGTAAGTTAGGTTTAAGTAGTTCTAAGTTCTAGGGGACTGATGACCTCGGATGTTAAGTCCCACGGTGCTCAGAGCCATTTGAACCATTTTTTGAACCCTCTCTCCCCAGTTATAGCTCTCGCTAATTCTGACATATTACAACCCCTGAGCTCGGGGGGTTGTAGCAGATCTCCATACCTTCGAACTTTGGTACAGGGTGGTTGTAATTAAAGTGCAGCAACTCACAGAGGTCCAGCGTGGGCAATAATTATGGTATGGCAGCGACAATTGGCAGTTATTTTAATGAGCAACCGATTCACACTGAAAAATACAAACATTAGTTCAATTCCAAATTTGACGCTGCGAATGCAAGAATTATAGAACTGTTTCTGTATGAACTGGGAGCGGGACGTGGGTGAAATTGTCAAACACATGAGAAAGGCTTAACGCCGATTTTATGATTATCTACTGCTTACAGAATTTGTTTAGTATGAGCAGTGGAGACATCGACGAGATGCTGTGTAGTGCCCGATTTGCACTTGGTGTCTAAAATTGGAACACAATTTTTTCCAGCGGAAATCGGTTCCTCATTAATGTTCTAGAATATCTACCAAGTTTCAATGCCAGTCCATCCTGGACGTCCGTGTTCAGCATCATTTTAATTATAACCTCCCGGTACTTGACCGCCTCGGTAGCTGCGGGGCTAGTACGGCAGATTGCTTGCTTCAGGGGCGTACGTTGGATTCCCGGCCGGATCAGAGATTTCCTTCGCTTAGGGACTGGACGTTGTGTTATCTTCATTTCGTCATAATTGGCACTAAAATCGCCTTCTTGGCCTCACATGAGAAGTCTAAGCCTTTGTAACTTCGTTACCAGAGTACAGCTGGCACCCAATTAATTTTCTAAATTGTCGAAGCACACTGTCGTATGATCGTTCCACTATTGAGATGGCTGTGTGGGCACGTACCGAAAGCCAACTAAACAAAAAATGAATGAAATCATTAACGTTAATCTTCATACGAGATCTAGTAGCTTCCAGTACTTTTTGGGTAGTTGGAGGACGATGTTTCCCGCACTCGAATACCGTCTTCATTTAGTTTCTGGCGTTTTGTAACCCTTACCGTTCGTTATATTCGACCTGTGACCTGACAGTACTGATGTATA
Organism: Schistocerca americana; assembly: GCF_021461395.2. NCBI lineage: Eukaryota > Metazoa > Arthropoda > Insecta > Orthoptera > Acrididae > Schistocerca > Schistocerca americana. The sequence goes on from NC_060121.1 coordinate 454,691,079, forward strand.
TTATGTGAATTATCACTTTGTCTGCAAGCGTCATTCTTGAAAATTTCTCACTGTTTCTCTTAAATTTATTTCTTAAGTCGTTTTGCCCTATTGGTAAAACTATGGCGAAGCAGCAAATTTGAAGAGTAGCCCAGGTTCTCTGCTTATACTTACAAGAGCAATTGTCATATCTTATTTATTTGATGTATTCCAAAAGTCCATTGCTGTCCTGGTGATCGGGGATCACAGTTTTACGTAGGATATGCTCAGCTTAATGTGCGAAGTTAGTGTGTAACGAGTGATAAAATCTGAACTCTCTGCTTTATTGCAGCAGTGAGATAAGTAAAATTAAAGTTGTGTGGCCCGATTGGCTGACGACCCCGAGGGCAGCTTCAGCCGTCTAATTGGAAAGGTTTTCCTATCCTTTATGTACACAGGTACCTTTTCTTGGCCATGTGTGTTAAGTATATCTGATACGTGTAGACTATTGTAATGTGTGTGTGTGTGTGTGTGTGTGTGTGTGTGGATGTGTGTGTAGCGTCGTGTCAAGTTTGCGTTGTATGATGCTGCTGCTGATGATGATGAAGATGAGAGAAGGAGGATAGTGTAGCTGGTGCAGGCACATATCCTCTCGAATGCCCTCACTTCATGAGACATTGCGAAGAAGTTTGGAATTTAATCCAGGTCTTTGGCGGAAAGTCTGGTGGTTAGGAACTTTACGCCACAATCTCTCCTCCCCATTGCGAGAAAGACAAAGGAATAATTGCCAAAAGCGGGCGGTAACATCCAAGTACCGACCCGCCAGGTGCTGATTAAGTGCGGTGGACTGACGGGAACAGGTGTACTCAACGAGGTAATGTTTCTGGCAGTGAGATACACTCTAAGGAGAAAAAACTGATGCACAAGGAAAGAGTTTTGCAAATTGGTCACACATTGATATTCATACAGGTATCGATGGAAAATGCATAATTGTAGACTTTGTGGCCAATGAATGAATATGTGAAGTTGCAGAGCAATTTCACCGTGTAACTGGCAAGAATAATAAACAGGAGACATGTCGATGTAAGCGCATACAGTCTTTTTGAATTTCATTCCTTGTACTTAGTTGCACAATCACTATGCCTCTGAAAGAGGTACATGACCAATGTACGCAGATGTCAGCATTTGAGAGAGGTCGTGCAGTTAGGCTCAAAGAAGCCGTCTGAGTAATCGGCTAATTGCTCGACATTTGAATCGGAATGGTGCCACTATTGGACGATGTTGATGGGAATGGATGAGACATGGTGGTACACAGTATCAACAAAGAAACGATCGACTTAGAGAGGCAACAGAACTTGAGGACCGAACAAACGTCAGAGAGGCACTCAGAGCCCCGACGAGCCACTGGTGATTGAGCGGTGACCCACAAAGACCACTGATAGGCGGCACACAGAAACTGACCTTACGGCCTCTTGCGCCAATTACCAATAACCTCTGTATACCAACAATCCCGTTGGGAGCCGTGCCGGCCATATTCGGCCTGGAATCTGATTGACTGGAGTAGAACTGTCTGCAGTGATGAGTCTCTTTTCGAACTGATCCCCGACGATCAGCGAAGACGTGTCTGGAGACGTCCAAGATAACGGTGGTAAACCAACCTGCTGTTGTCCATTACTCATTTCCTAGTAGGACAACTTTGATTGTCATCCGCGGAACCCTTACTGTACGTCTACGATAGTCTACGCCCCGTTATGTTGCCTTTCATGGCAATCTATAAAAATAAAAAAAATGGTTCAAATGGCTCAGAGCACTATGGGACTTAACATCTGAGGTCATCAGTCCCCTAGAACTTAGAACTACTTAAACCTTACTAACCTAATGACATCACACACATCCATGCCCGAGGCAGGATTCGAACCTGCGACCGTAGCGGTCGCGCGGTTCCAGACTGAAGCGCCTAGAACCGCTCGGTCACAGAGGCCGGCCGGCAATCTATCCTAAGCTAACATTTCAACATGATTATACTCGCCCGCCTACTGCTTGTCTTCATGCTTGTCAAACCCTATCTTGGCCAGCAAAGTCGATGGATCTCTGGCCAATTAGAAAAGGAACTTTACGCCACACTCCCTGCTCCCCGTTGCGAGGAAAGACAAAGGAAGAATTACCAAAAGCGCGTGACGTATCCGGGCGGTAACATCGAAGTACCGACCCGCCCGGCGCTGATTAAGTGCGGTGATACGATAGTGACGAGTCTCTTTTCGAACTGATCTGTTCGATTATATGTTTGAGTATAATGAATTTTCTGGAGACTCGAAATCTACTCCGTAGGAATCAGCATGGGTTTTCAAAAAGACGATCGTGTGAAACCCAGATCGCGCTATTCGTCCACGAGACTCAGAGGGCCATAGACACAGATTCCCACGTAGATGCCGTGTTTCTTGACTTTCGCAAGGCGTTCGATACAGTTCCCCACAGTCCTTTAATGAACAAAGTGAGAGCGTATGGACTATCAGACCAATTGTGTGATTGGATTGAAGAGTTCCTAGATAACAGAAGGCAGCATGTCATTCTCAATGGAGAGAGGTCTTCCGAAGTAAGAGTGATTTCAGGTCTGCCGCAGAAGAGTGTCGTAGGACCGTTACTATTCACAATATACATAAATGACCTTATGGATAACATCGGAAGTTCACTGAGGCTTTTTGCGGATGATGCTGTAGTATGTCGAGACGTTGTAACAATGGAAAATTGTGCTGAAATGCTGGAGGATCTGCAACGAATTGACGCATGGTGCAGCGAATGGCAACTGAATCTGAATGTAGACAAGCGTAATGTGCTGCAAATACATAGAAAGAAAGATCCTTTATCATTTAGCTACAATATAGCAGGTCAGCAACTGGAAGCAGTTAATTCCATAAATTATCTGGGAGTAGGCATTAGGAGTGATTTAAAATGGAATGATCATATAAAGTTGATCGTCGGTAAAGCAGATGCCAGACTGAGATTCATTGGAAGAATCCTAAGGAAATGCAATCCGAAAACAAAGGAAGTAGGTTACAGTACGCTTGTTCGCCCACTGCTTGAATGCTGCTCAGCAGTGTGGGATCCGTACCAGATAGGGTTGATAGAAGAGATAGAGAAGATCCAACGGAGAGCAGCGCGCTTCGTTACAGGATCATTTAGTAATTGCGAAAGCGTTACGGAGATGATAGATAAACTCCAGTGGAAGACTCTGCAGGAGAGACGCTCAGTAGCTCGGTACGGGCTTTTGTTGAAGTTTCGAGAACATACCTTCACCGAGGAGTCAAGCAGTATATTACTCCCTCCTACGTATATCTCGCGAAGAGACCATGAGGATAAAATCAGAGAGATTGGAGCCCACACAGAGGCATACCGGCAATCTTACTTCCCACCAACAATACGAGACTGGAATAGAAGGGAGAACCGATAGAGGTACTCAAGGTACCCTCCGCCACACACCGTCAGGTGGCTTGCGGTGTATGGATGTAGGTGTAGATGTAGAAAACGTTTGAAGCATTATGGACAGGGCCCTCCAACTAGCTCAGGATTTTAACCATCTAACCCGCCAATTGGACAGAAACTGGCACAATATCCCTCAAGAGGACGTGCAACATCTCTGTGATTCAGTGCCAAACCGAATAACTGCTTGCATAAGAACCAGCAGTCGATCAACACGTTACTGACTTGCTCAGCTTGTGAAGCACTATCTGTGGAATAAATTATCCATTTTTTTCTGAAATTGTAATTATTTGTTTTTCTCTACGTGTGCATCACATCTACCGATTTCCGTCCCATACGTATAATTAGTTCGTGTTGCTCCTTTTTTTGTCTTGGAGCGTTTGTTATATTTCTTAACCCGACGAGTTGAACGTTTTCAGTGTGGCAGAATAGTATATGTTACACAAAAGTACAGAAACAGGCACAGAGCTGCTACTCTTCCTGATAAATAGCACAGAAGTGATGTGACGTTCCTCGTGTCCGCCGCACGTTTCCCTCCTACACGTGGCCTTAAATTGAGAGCAGCGAAATATCTAATGGACTGAAGTGGACCGAGAGTTATTCGCGAATAAATCACCGCCGGCGTGAGACCAAAAAAGAGGCAGTAGCAGCGCCGGGGTAGGCAGGCAGCGGCAACGGCGGCGTGCGAGCGCGCCATTATGAGTGATCGGCTGCCGCCGGCCAACTCATAAAGCAGCACGCGCCGCTGCCAGCTCTTTTTTTACGCCGTGCTGGCCAGCGATGCCACTTCATTAAATCTGTTTCATTTATTCGCCGTGGCGGCGCCCGCTTATTGTCACGTCTGCTGCGCCAAGGACTAATTAATCTGCCTCCGTTCGACCGCTCACATTGTTTAATGGAGCCACCTGTCCCACGCCGCCAGCCGTCACCAATTTTCAGAGGCCACCTATTCTTCTCTCAGTCGGCTCAGCAGCGCCTATTGTGGACCGTGCTTTACAGTTTTCCACCCTGAAGGTGTCACCAGCAGCGAGAGTAATGACGGCAGTGGGGCGAGATGGTGTAGAGAATTACATGTGGAAATATATGTACTGAATTTGGCAGAGATATTCGATACTGGGGTATGCACTGAGACCATCGTGCAATGCAATTTGGAATATTTACAAAATCGATAGAGAGCAATACACGCTGAAGATTAAGAGAGGTTTTCGTTGAGACATGTGACCGGCTACAGTGCATCTTATCGCCATTATTGAGCACTTTGTACGACGAAGGAGCAAATAAAGCAATTAACGACACGAGGCAAAATTTTTTTAAAAAAGGTAAGCCACTTAGTAACATAAAGCTCTGACATGCTGTTTAAGAGCAGTTGCATGTGGTGTTGTGCATTTATCTGCTATTCCATATTCACACGTTAGAAAGCTGGTGAAATAACGATACAAACACTTAAGTTTAAATTTCATGTAGCAGTCGTGGTACATGGATCGCAAAAGAGGCAAAGATGTAAACTTACAAAAAATATGAGATATGGAGTGCACAAATTCGAATATATGGAGTCGATATCATGTGGTATATGAAATATGTTCCCAGAAAGGTTCAAATGACTCTGAGCACTATGGGACTTAATTTCTGAGGTCATCAGTCCCTTAGAACTTAGAACTACTTAAACCTAACTAACCAAGGATACCACATACATCCATTCCCGAGGCAGGATTCGAACCTGCGACGTAGCGGTCGCGCGGTTCCAGACTGAAGCGCCTAGAACCACTCGGCCACCCCGGCCGGTCCCCCACATAGGTGAAAAGTGATATCGACTCAATAAATTAGCATGTTTGCACTGTTGCAAATGCCAGATCTCTAAATTGTCTCAACAGTGTTTCGGGAAAAAATTGCCTTTTTTCCTCCACGGACTGCTATTCGAGTTCATTGAGCGTTTTCATATTACTCGCGTGTTGCTCGAACCTACTGGTACGAACTCTAGCAGCACTGCTCTGAATTGTTTTCATGTCTTTTTATAAACTGACACTGTGGGGATGCCAAAGACTCGAGCAGTACTCAAGGACGGTTCGCATATTCTATAAGCTGTTTCCTTTGTACTAGATGATTCAGCTACCCATACTTATAGGCTTTTTTTAATCCAAAACGCCTTTAAACACCGCGCGAATTATTGAGCATACAAGAAAACGAACGGGATCTTTTTTGTAGAAATCATATCGTGATTACATTTTCTACTGGAATACATTTTCACTGGAGGCCACGGATTTTCAAGGAAAATACTTTTGTACCTTTTTTTTTTTTTCAAGTAATTCGAGAACTTCGGGCTGTAGCAAAAACGTATCCCAGTACAGAATTTACTTCATTAAATTTCGTACAAAAGGGACGTTTTCATTTTCCTGTGTGTCTGATTGCTTGCACGTTTGCATGTGGTCCCTCGCTAGGAACAGTATGACGTAAAGTAGCCTTCTCCAAAACGTGCGTTAGAAACACAGATTGAGAATTCTCAAATTAAACACGTATTCGGCAGGTTCAAAAAATGGCTCTGAGCACTATGGGACTCAACATCTGAGGTCATCACTCCCATAGAACTTGGAACTACGTAAACCTAACTAACCTAAGGACATCACACATATCCATGCTCGAGGCAGGATTCGAACCTGCGACCGTAGCAGTCGCGCGGTTCCGGACTGAAATACCTAGAACCGCTCGGCCACCACGGCCGGATATTCGGTAGGAACTTAGACCAAAAGCAGATAAATGATTCTCTTAGATGATACAGATCGTTAGATGAAACTTTCGATTTGGTTACTACCATGTGTTGCCCACCGTTGTCCGTTCCCCGATTTTACTTCTTCTCGAAAGACATTCAACTAGATTAATCCTACTTCTCCATGAAGCTCTACCTCTACATCGTTTTTATCAAAATCTTTTAAAAATGGGGCTTTATACTATAGGCACCAAAGAATTCTTAATTCAGCTGTTGGGAGAGCCTGCATGTGTCTGGTAAATGCGAATCGCAAGGCGAAATGCAATGTGTGGAGGAGATTTATAGGAAAGGTAAGAAAGTGTGTACACGAAGGAGGTAAGACTAAGTAGATGAAGAGAAGAAAAAAAAAAGTGATTAAGTAATAAACAGACAACTGGTTGTAAAAATGCCACATATAATCTAGCCTTACTGTTTACTTATAACTATTTTCACTTTTAATTCCTTAACAAATGTTCCTTTTTGGTCATCAGTCATTTAGCTAGTTTGATGGTGCTCGTCAAGATTTCCACTCCTGTACTAATCAACCCTGTAGCATTTAGATTCAACGTACTCAATCATTGCTTGGAAAGGATCCTATCTCTGTCTTCCTCCATAATTTTTGCTCTTTACAGTATCCTGTAGTAACATGGAGGCTATTTCTCCACGTTTTAACATATGTTCTGTCATCGTCTCTCCTTCTACTCTTCCACATATTACTTTCCTTAGTTGGTTCTGCTCATTCCTCATTTCTCGTCAGTCTACCTCATAATAAATAGACCATATTGGATTAGTGCAAAGTGCATAATGATATGGAAGGACGTCTACAGCAACCTAACAGTAGGTGAACTGTGAACTTACAGCGATTATCTGTGTCGTAAATAGTGGCAGAAGAACTATGGAGGAGAATAACGTAGTTGACGACGAGGAAGCAGAGAAAAACTGTGCACTTATAGCGGGAAGAAGTAACGAATGTGTAGCACGTGACCCGGACCACGAACATCGAACACCACCGCGAAACTCCTCGTGAGCGCCGCTGTGGAGCTACGGCCAATTTTACGAGCCCTCAAAAACTTTCGCCTTCCAATTTAGAGGGCATTATCCTTACGAAATGGACGAAGAGAGCGAGCAGAGAAGAGAGACGGACAGTCCAAAACCAGAGGAGGATGGAGAGAGAGAGAGAGAGAGAGAGAGAGAGAGTGAGAGAGAGAGAGAGAGAGAGAGAGTGAGAGGGGGTGGGGGGTGGGGGGGGGGGAGGAAACGTTGAGAGAGACGGCAGAGAGCACGCGAGTGAAGAAAAAACGGGTGATTACGGAATTACGTGAGACCGACGCTGCCAAGGTTACTCCACGGAAGGGGATCCCCGACGCAAATAATGCATAAACATAAGTACCATTTACATCCATTTAAAGATAAAAATAGTTTTAATAAAAAGGGAGCAGCGGTGCTAGTCGTAGCAGGGGCGAGAAGGTCGGGCTGGTTACCCACGCAAGTACGTACACACACACACACACACACACACACACACACACAGACACCAACGGTCGTCGGCAAGGTTCGCAGCGAGCACACGGCCGCGCGTCTCTGCCCTTTATTTCCTCTTTTTTCTGTCGCTCCCCGCGCCTGAGCCGGCGCTGCTAACCCACGCATATTTTTTTTTAATTCCGCGCACGTCCGCGCGCCGGCTGCATACATTACAGTAAGCCGTGCAGTAATGCCGGACGTGAGGAGAGCCGTGCGTTCTTGTGATTGCAGCGGCCGCCTGGACCGAGGATTAGCCGGCGCGTCCGGTGCGGGGGCGGTGCGGAACAGGCGTCGGGGGCGGCGTCGACGGTGGCGGCGTCGTCGGGGGCGGTGTCGGCGTCGGCGTTGGCGGGCTTAGCGGCGACGCGGGCAGCGTTAACGCGGGGCTCCGTTCGGTGCGGCCTTATCGCGGCAGGTGGACGCCTACTTGCTGCCACGTCGGGCGCTTCGCACACTCTCCTTTTATTTTTTTTTTAGCACCTACGAAATTACGCGTTAATTAAACGGGCGTCGGAAGAAGAATCCTTTTGAGGAAGACGCTGCTTTTGTCTGGTACGGCACGACGTGGTTTCCCAACGGAAAACTCAACTTACTGTTCCGTATGGGAATGTAATTCCAAGTGCGACCATTATTTTGCTTTTTAAACTTACGCTGCCTTCGTCGCGTAGCCTAACAGTGGCATCCATAAACTTACGAATAGGAGCAAAGATGTCCAAATAAATTATCCCAGACCATGAGACCGGCAGCACTATCAGTGAAATGCGCACTCACTTGCTTTTCTCCCGCCACTCTACATTAATGCACGATGCACTGCGTATGAGATAGCCTGCAAGTTGTAATGGTGTCAGGGGTATCGACCAGATCAATCTGAGTTTTCGTGAGCGAGGTGTAGGAGAGTTCTGTTTGAGTTAGCGATACGAGCGTATCTGTAATTTTATTTATACTTTTCGGCAGGTGAAATCTTACATTTTTCATGTGAACGTAGTTCTCAGAAACCAAGTAGTGTTCAGTCTAACTAAAATATTTTCATATTTTTATTATGCAGACTCGTGGACTGAATAACACAACTTATTTGTAAAGTCAAATATTTAGTTATAACTTGTGCAATTAGCATACTGAAGTTCTACATGTATTTAGAACTGCGACACTCATTCAGGTGAAGGTCTGTGATACAAAACTAGGAATACCACTTTGTGGATCCGAGAGAGGTAGGGCAGTGGTTAACAAAACATACTCGCACTCGGCAGGAGGGCTGTCCAAATAATCATCCGGCCTTCGCAGAGTGCGAGGGCATTTGGAGGGAGCTCTGAACGCCACAGTTTTCAACCTACAATAAAATTTCAAAAACTGCTCTGAAACTTATATTATCTAACGTAGTACGTGGGAATATTTAAAAAATGGTTTTTAACAAAATGGTGGCAATCTGGAATAACAGTCAATGTTTTCGACAAAAAAGTCGTTATAAAAATAAAATTTAGTATCAAATGTATCTAAAGATCTTGCGCGTATATAAAATGTCGACTAACAAGTTACAAAATGTGTAATGTAATTGCATGTATATTTCATCAGTTATAGCTCGTGAAAAGTTGGAAAAACATGGATTTAAAAAATGTCAACTTCTGTTTTTTAGCACTGAAATAAAAAAAACTGTTAATCAGCAAGTAACCGTACACTGGTCTTTTCTTAGCCGATGTCGAAATACTCTCATTTTCACGAAACTATGATGATTAACCGGCTTCCGCTTACCAATCGAAGAGCTTTTTGCACGATTGGGATTACTTTTTGAACCTTTTCTTTCAGCATAAATACTTTTATTTGTAATGTTCAAGTACCCACGTTTTACTTGGTATAAAAATCAAGCAAATGAAAAGAAGACGCGACTGCTCACCATAAACGAATCACGTTACGGAGAGCAGTCTTTTTGTGAACGGTATTTTAGTTGATACTGATGTCCTCTGTGATTCTATCCGAAACTATGGGACTCATATTTCGTCTGCAACTAAAATATTACATCGGTTACATTTGAACGCTCGGCTGCGACAAAGCCCCCATGCAGTAAATGGCCTTTTTAACATATTTGAACATTTATGGCACACTTTATGTGAATGAATCTTGAAAAGAGAAACTCTAAAGAACAATTTAAGTCAATAAATAAAATTAGGCCAAGACGCGACTGCTCACCATAAACGAATCACGTTACGGAGAGCAGTCTTTTTGTGAACGGTATTTTAGTTGATACTGATGTCCTCTGTGATTCTATCCGAAACTATGGGACTCATATTTCGTCTGCAACTAAAATATTACATCGGTTACATTTGAACGCTCGGCTGCGACAAAGCCCCCATGCAGTAAATGGCCTTTTTAACATATTTGAACATTTATGGCACACTTTATGTGAATGAATCTTGAAAAGAGAAACTCTAAAGAACAATTTAAGTCAATAAATAAAATTAGGCCAAAAAAAGTTCACCTCCTTCAGACAAATACTGGGATTATTCATTCGAAAGGACGCGGCAGATTTCCTTACCCAACCTTCCGTAATCGGTATTTGTACTCCACCTCTAATCACATTGTCGTCGATGGGACTTAAAACAATTCCTTGTCTTCCTTATTTGGCTTGACGCAGGAAAAGACAATAATTAATTGAAAAGTACTTCTATAAGTAATAATAAATGAGACAATGCATATTGTATATTGATTCTGTTAAACATGCAGTTGTATCTATTATATTTGTTTTCACACCAAATCTCTCAGACGCATGAGTTACGAAGTAGCGATATGCGGCAGTTAATGGCGAGAGGACGTTATGGATGACAGTTCATGGAGGATGGATATAATCTGTAGAATTGTTAGGTTTTGTGCATGCTGTGTTTAACTTTTCCAGATAACATGTTATCCACTAATTTTTTTGAAAGTTGTTTTTGGAATTGTGAACGTACGGATAATCGTTCTTGATATTGGATGAGAAATATCTAGGAAAATATTATAAGGGAATGTAAACAATGTAGGTCGTTCCGGATGACTAACAAACGTAAGTAACCTTCGTGTCATTCAGTCAACAATTATAGCCCTGATTGAAACATCCCTGTTATTTCGTTATCATTTGTAGCCCTATTTTACATATTCATCACAGTTCGGAATAAAGCACTAATTTTTGTTACTGACTTGCTGATTGCACCAACTGGAGAATTACTCTGTCCCAGGAAAACATGATAAACTTTGGTAATAGCGTTCATTGTCTTTATAAATAAATGTTTTGTTTGTGATTTTGTGCTTGTAGCTTAATGTGTAACTAGCTGTAGACCACTTGTCAACTATCTGGTCAGCATACGTATGAAATGTGTTGTAGGCAGGAGTTTCTAAACGTTAGTGGTTTCAAAAGGTATATATAATATCAGGAATTTACCTTTTCCAGAGATGAAAAAAAACCTGTAATATTTTACAAAGTGAGATGAATAAAGCACACGATAGAGTTTGAAGATTTTAATATTTTTTATTTTGCAATGTGAGCTGAACATAGGATACGGTATGATTCAAGGATGAAAAATGGTGGTAATCTAGTGTATAATAAAAAGAAATAACTGCAACTGGTTACACCGGTCATAACGAGAAATGTTAGTTTTGGGCACGGGGTGCTGCTTTAGTTTTATTGTAATGTCGCATGTATCAGTGTTTCCTATATAAAAAGCATGTAAGTGATTGTAATTAATTGTGACAATTGTAATGACGATTTGTGCTGTTACTAGTGGTCTGTTATCACTGAGGAAAAGTCCAAGCAATATTTCAATTACATATGAGGCTGTGGCGTATTACTGCTAGCGACCCCTACCGAGGTCACGAGGAGACTAGAGTAGCGCAGAGTTTCAGTGTGCTGTTTTAGGATTGGAAAGGAATCGAAATTGTGTGCTCATATGAAGTTTATCATCTTGTATTTATGTAAGGATTACTGGTGAGGATTAGAAAACACTGATTACAAGCATGTACATTAGCAGGAACTGTATAATCACACTTACGACTGAGGTACGTGAAACATGTATACAAAGATAGATTTTTTTTTTAAAAGTATTATGTAACGTTCAACTTCTATGTACAATTATGGAAGCATATTGTATTTTTATCTTTTTTAACACCTTAGTATCTTTTGTAGGCCATGGTATGAAACTACACGTGATGGTCCGGAACTATTTACCACAAAGAAATCACTATTATCGTAACTGGGACCGATATTGGAAAAAAAAATTAATACTCAATTTGCTGATCCTTTCATCCATCAGTAGGTTGATTTTATTTAATACGCAAGTTGCTGATGCTATCGTCTATCAGCAGGTTGAAACTTAATAAAACTTCGTGTTTGCCTCCGAGGTGAAACTAGAACTCGGCCAGTGCACTGCCTATAAGAGGTTCCGTCGTGGTACTGGCTCTAAGTTCGTAGTACTGTTGGCCAGCAGCAAACACCCATGCGCACGACAGAGTCTTTCATATTCCGGAGATTAGTTTATCTAACAGTGTTCGTTGTGGTGTCGGTGTGTGTGGGTAGTGAGACAGAATAACCAGGAAAACTTATCACCTACAGAAATTTACGAACCACCTATTGTATCCCGAAGGATGTTTTTAATCATCAGCGTAGGATACGCTGTTTAGAAATCTCTCGACAGGTTAAAATAGCGCAACACGAAACGTTGCCTATTGTGGACAATCTGATTTCCGGATGAGCAATCCAGCCGCAAGTCGCTAATCGCGTTCACAGCTTTATTGCCGCCAATGATTGGAATGGAGGAGGCAGGTATCGGTTGAAGAAAAACCGGGAATCGCGGTTGGATAGCCCGGTGCCCCGGAACGTCCGTGGCGTCGTACAGTCACAAAGGTGACTCCCCCACTCCCCCCTTCCCCTTCCTTACCCCCTCCCCCGCCCCCCCCCCCCCAGTGCGGCCTGGTCCCACGTACTTTTGGCGTGTGCGGCGAGCGAGATAAATTACACGATGTACTGTTCCACGGATTTAACTGGAAACATTCATTGGCTAAAACGGATTTATTGTCTGAACTGCTATGGTACGGCCGGCCAGTGTGGCCGAGCGGTTCTAGGCGCTTCAGCCTGAAACCGCGCGACCGCTACGGACGCAGGTTCGAATCCTGCTCGGACATGTCCTTAGGTTAGTTAGGTTTAAGTATTTCTAAGTTCTAGGGGACTGATGACCTCAGATGTTAAGTCCCATAGTGCTCAAAGCCATTTGAACGATTTTTGGGCTACAGTACGAAATCAATAAAAATAAGGGTCATCAGCCACGCAATGACTCGCGACATAGTGTTAAACTTCACGACTCAGAAGTCAATAATTAAAAGCTTTACAGCTATTGTTACGTAAGTGTCCTTTTGATGTCAAACGGAGTGCCACGCTAATACAAAATGAAAGAATCAATAACATATTATTTAATCTGACCACTGAACACAAGGTGCAACGCCGACACAGCAAAGCTTAAAATGGTGGTATACCGGGTTATATTTACTCGTTATTGGGTTGCCTAACCAGAAAAGTCGTAGAACAGGTTAAGTATCTTGAAACAGAGATCAAGTGTGTCTTTAACAATATTTTATTTACTCTTTTGTTTCACGAATGTTAGTCGAAAGTGATAAAAGAGTGAATAACTGAGCTACAAAAGCTGCATTAACAAAATTGACGCTAACACTGTGGGAGGTACCAGACGAAAGCAAGACTGCATGGAGAATGAAGTATTAAGGTATCCTTATCTGTGAAGCTCCCCGATACAGCTCAAAGAAACAAATCCAAACTGGAATTACATCAGCAGCTCACGTTGCGTACCTGAAAAATATGAGAAGCGAGCTTATGAAACGTGTTATCACAGACTGTGAAAACCTAAATCTCCTCAAGATCAGCAACATGTGCCAAACAGCTCCAGATGGCGGTCGCCTCTCGACTCTGACGGTCAGTCCCCGAATTCCCAAAAATTACTGCCTCCTGCGTAACTTAAAGCCTTTTTAAAATTCAGCGTGAAGAGGACGACTCTTGCCTATAACCAATGTGACAGATAGGAAACGTAAGAAAATTTACAAAAACTGGGAAAGGTCAGCGAACTTTTCACCTTTTGCGTTCAAGACACCTATTTTACCATCATCAGGTTGTCGCTGAGCTGAATTGAACAGGGCGTATGCGCCGGGGCCTAGGTGACATTGCGCTTTCTGATGGGATGAAACAAGTTTTTGGAGGGAAATGGGATCGACACCCCCACACTGAGTGGCACCGCACTCTCTGGGCACACAAACGTAAAAGAGAATATGATCCTGAGGGAATGGCAAGGGGGCCATGACATTCACTTGGACCGATGCCGATCCTATTCAAACAAAAGCAGGCCACAACCTGGCTTCTGCGAAAGGAGGTGTGTTTGATCTAATGAGTTTCACAGACTGCCCTCTGCCAACAAAGGAGACTTCGAGACCACAGTGGCTTCCTTCTGAATCGCTAGGAGGGAGCGAAGCTTCCTATCCAAGTACACACTTCTAGTGCCCACAAATGTAACCGCAAAACAATGGGTGAAAAATGAACTTTTATCACATAAAGTGACATGTGACTTTCAGGAAAATTTGTCATGACCAACCACTCAATTGGACTACATTCACTGCTAACAGTTGCAATAAATTTGCTTGCGAATGACAATTACTACAATAGCAAACAGGAACACTGTTCAAGTGTAAGAGGGACCATTCCCACAAAAATATCACACAAATTTCCACAGAAACAAATGAGTTTTATTGGCATGAATTAACCTTTTCCAGACCTTCAGCTCTGATGTCTCATTTTATACCGAACCAGTCGACGCTCACTAATACGAAACACACAGCGAGAAAAACAGGAAATAGCCTAAGCAGATTTACCCCGACACACGAGAAGGCAGTACAGCTTCTTTCAGTTTTCCGTACTGAACTAAGCATCCTGTTTGATCACAGAGGATTGCCGATTCCCGACTACAGACATACACCAAGATAACAGTATCCGAAGACGGCGCTCTACTTTTGCACAATGAAATGAAATGTCGTGTGACGAGGGCCTCCCGTCGGGTAGCCGGCCGCGGTGGTCTAGCGGTTCTAGGCGCGCAGTCCGGAACCGCGCGACTGCTACGGTCGCAGGTTCGAATCCTGCCTCGGGCATGGATGTGTGTGATGGCCTTAGGTTAGTTAGGTTTAAGTAGTTCTAAGTTCTAGGGGACTGATGACCACAGTAGTTAAGTCCCATAGTGCTCAGAGCCATTTGAACCATTTGAACCCGTCGGGTAGACCGTTCGCCTGGTGCAAGTCTTTCGATTTGACGCCACTTCGGCGACTTGCGCGTCAATGGGGATGAAATGATGATGATTGAGACAACACAATACCCAGTCCCTGAGCGGAGAAAATCTCCGACCCAGCCAGGAATCGAACCCGGGCCCTTTGGATTGACAGTCTGTCACGCTGACCACTCAGCTACCGGGGGCGGACACTTTTGCACAATAAGGGGCTGCTTGCCGACTCCTGTATTTCGCGAACCCGAAACCGCTCCACGAAATTATTTAACATATAGGCCTTTCAGCCAATCAGAATGGCTAACAGAACCCAGATAATTTCACTGGACATTTCCTGATCCCGCTTATTATGCTTTTGCAACTTGCTGTCTTCCGGCTCTAGCGCAACCACTGATTTTTGACGCTACTGTATGAAGTAACGATGCTGCCACGGCTACTACAGTACGCCGTGGGAACGGTCGAGACCAGAGCCGGACACAGTTACGTCAGGAAGTACGTGCTAATACAACAAGAGCTGTCGCAGCGACACCGGGAATTTACCACACCACCTGGGACTGGCGTTGTAATAACAGCGATAGAGCAGAAGGATTGAACTGCTGCGGTTGGTGGTCACATTGCTTCATGCCCGAGCCGATGGTGATGTTGGGGATACGTCACGGGAATTGATGCCTTGGCAAAACAATTACTCCCGAAATCAGTACAAATACCTTTCGTTTTAGATAGTTGCGCCTGGAGGGCAGCTGTTCGATACCAGGATGGTGCAGTCACCCAGCCACCTTTCACCATTCGGGCATACTGTCGCTGTCCGTCTCTGTCTGCTAGGGTAAACGCTACTGCCGTCTTCGGGTCTACGGCGAGATTCCATGCATCTGATGCGTGCTGTTCTGGGCCGCAAAGCTGTATCCAGCTGGTGCGCGCGCAGCTACACACGCATAACGTATGTGTTCCTGCTGAATCACCGTAGGATGCAAAGGCCGCAGACCGCCTCCCCACCTCAGCGCCATCACACTCGCTGTCTTCAGCACACTTCCGGGATGGATTGCTATAGCAGAGCTCTGCTATGGATCTGCGTCGCCACGATTGCTGCAGTTGGTTCACTAATTTACTGTTAAAATGTATGCTAATGAAGGCTGTTTTCTTGACATTACATCAGCCGCCCAGGTTGGTGAACTATTATCTCCTGAGGCTTCCAATTTAGTTTCAGCACCCACCATAGTGGCCATCCAAAGCAGAACATTACGAACCCTTTCTGCAATAGACGTTAGACATAGTGCCAGTCATAGGGAAACTGCTCTTCCGCTAAGCCCATCATGTAGGCTCCGGTTACAAACCATTTAGGAGGATTGTGGGAGACCCATCAGCTCCTGGCAGATGAATTTATTCCCCTATAGGCGGATACTTACTAATGTGGTTACAATACCAAAAGGCTTCGGAAACGCTTTGCAAGAGCATTGCCTACGAAAGGCAAGGTTTCATGTTTGACAGTTTCAGTTTACAAATGATTATTTTTTTTAGGTACAGCTTCCAACTGACAACGATATATTTTCTCTTTTCCGATTTTTGTATTGCAATGTGGTTATTCATGATTATCTTTTCTGGATGGAGTATTGTCGTATAAAAAGATATCATTGTCCCCCTTGTCTATCAAAAATTGGTTATCTATAAGCCCGCTAATGCAAATTCGGTCACTAGCTACTGGTACATATGTGCAAGCATTTCTGATATTTTAAAATTCCGACTTGTGCTGAAGCATAAAAAGTTTCACAGTGTTGCACATGGTAATCACTAAAGGCTGCAGTTGCAATCCTGGGCTTTATAAAGAAATAATTTTAAAACTCTGCTGTGCGTTAAGACGAAGCCCAAACTCTGACAGGAAAGGGGGCGTGTCCGTTTCAGAGGAGACATTCTCGTTTACGAAAGTCACAGACACAATAAATCAATATTTTCAAATTATAATTTGAGTCCCACACCTCGAAAAAGCGAGTCCCACAAAAATGCGGCACTCCGTGAGATGTATTAATTTTGTGGTCAATGTATGTTCAATGTCGATGTACGGTCATGCAAAGAAATTACAAGCGTTAGCACTGCTCATAAAAAGTGCCTCTGTGTTGTTCTTGACGGTGATAAATAACAATTTAACTAAAATTTGTATTTGCATCACATGTTCGAAAACTTTTATCCTTTTTAGAATTCCGTATGTCAATCGATAAAAACGGTACGCTTACAGCACCACTGTGCTGTAGGTCTATCTGTCAGACAAAACACCTTTTTCTCTGGAACCGGTAGACGAATCAAGTTGAAATTTATGTCGCAGATTAACGTCTACGATCCCCTGGTGATAAAATAAACGTTAGCTTCTAAGTCAATGCAATCAAAAGATACGTCCAGTTATGTGACATATTTTGAAGCTCGCACACTCACTCATCAAAACCTGTAGGGTACCTGTCGTTTGCCTAGAATTATTAAATTTTGCAAAAAGTAGGATTTCACAGTACAATCAAAGAAAAAAATCCAAAAATTGTTAATTTGTAGTTATATCTGAAGAAATGTTTTTGTCGTTTGTTATAAGACTGTCTGTCTGTTCATTCGTCCGTGTGTTGAGCTTCTTTCTGAGCAAGTGGCAGATGTAGCAAATTGACAAATTTGTATCATTTACTAAGGCCTACGGTTCCTTGGTGGTGAAATAAATGTAAGCTTTTCATTCAATGTAACCAAAAGACACAGACACTTATGTGGCATACTTTGATACTCGCAAACTCACTTAGTAAAAGCTATAGGACGTTTCCCATTGACGCACAAGTATGAAATATGGCAGGAAGAAAGGTTTCACAGTTGAAATAAAAGAAAAAAATGTTAATTTGTTATTATATCACACAGAAAAATTTTCTGTTGTCATTTTTTGCCCGACTTCGAACTTGAAATTTAAACATTCTTGAAAGTCTTGCAGTCCCTGGGACCGGTATCTTGCCAGTATCCATGTCGATGATAGGTAATAATCGTCCAAATCCTCGGTTCCCTGACTCGATGAACTGTCTGTATACTCAGTTAATTTTGGGCGGAACCCTCAGTACGCGAGCCCTACTCGCACCTGGTCAATGTTAATTTAGTTTTAGAAACGCTTGTCAGACCGTAGTAAAGACCCCACCGGTATAAACAAAGTAAAAAAGCAGATTATATCCAGAAATCAATCTGTAATATTATCACGGTAGTATCCAGAATGAAGCAAAGAGTTCTCAGAATCGTCTGCGATGACGAATTAACGTAACTGTAAAACGAACTAAAAAGAACACTTTCTTCTAGAGTATTCCATTTTGGACTCATGCTAATGAGAATGAGTTGCAAGAACTACAGAGTTCTATTTTGAACCATGTTATTTATTTCGTTATTCGCAATTGATAAGTATCCCCCATATATTCGCAATATTCAAGACTGTGCATAAGTGTTTTATAAACTACGTCTTTAAACTAAGAAGACATAACAAGCCATAATCTTTCCAACGAACGGCATCCTGAAATTTGACCTTCGTACTATAAGATTCATTTACAATCCATCTTCTGTCGCTTTGAACAAACACCTCAAGATGTTCGAATAATGCGCTTGAAATGTAAGACAAAAGTGTTTCTATGGAATACAAGAGTCACCCAAGATTTTCTGAGACCTTTTAATATCAAACGACTAAGACTACTCGAATACGATAGAACTACCTAACAATGTACGAGTATCTCAATTGTTCTCGAGATCCACGCGTGTGCGATAATGCCGACTGCGCATGTGTAACAGAGTAAACCAACATGGCATACATTAGTTTATCAGTTAAGATGGAAACGTGCACTGTAGTATATTTCCTTGCAAATTAGGCGGTACACTGTGGGGTACAAAAGGTATTAGGTACGTATGACGTCTCAGGAGTCGGAACATGTCGGTAAATGAATTGAAAGATCACATCCAATTCTGCTGCTATTTCCTCTATGTAGGTGATGCTTTTTCAGTGCTAAATGTATGTCAACAGTCAAACGAGTTGTGATATCCCAGAAGAAATTAAATCAACCTCGACAGTCCTGAAACAGTCACACGCGACCAACTAATCATTAGTTCAGAATGTTCATAGTCAGTAACTCATTTTTAACATTTGTTCAGCGCTATATCTACCTTGGGCCAAACATTATATTTAGTTGCAGCCATTTGTCACATGGGAAAATGGGTATATACTATTTTACCATAGACACTATAGGTCATGTCACCGAAAAAGCTTGTATAAAGTCTTCGCCACACAAGGAAAAAAGAAAAAATTATGAAAACTCTACAGTCTGTTCTGAAACTTGAAAGGTATTATACATACATATTTTAATTGTAAGTTGTATTATTTCGATAATGATACATATATTTCCCTATCATAGAAGGCTGTCGGAAAAATTGACTTCCCAGAGTTCAGCTACATTTTGGTAAGAAAATCCCACTGAAACAATACAGTTATTCCCAGACTAATAAATTCGGTCGAGTACGGTTTTCGATCAGCACCTGCTCCAGCTATTAGCTTACCGATGTCACATGGAGCTGCAGCCAGGGTAATGTAACATACGCTAGAGGGGTATTAACAATACCAAAGTTGCTGCCGCACGACCAGATGCCGCTGCACTAAAATAATAGAAGGAAGAAAAGATTGAGGTAAAACGTCAGTAAAGATCGGATTGGGGAAGACATTAACCCGTATTCTTTCTGGTGTGACCCTCTCTTGCTTCCCTTTTAAGCAGTTTAGGGAAATTATGAAATATCTTAATTTACATGGCAGCACGGTTATTCGAAACACCCTCTTTTTAAATGGGAGTCCGGTGTCTTAACGGCGGCATCACACCACTTGGTGATAAAGTCTGGCTTCGAAACTCTGAAATCCCGACAATATTCAGCGTCCAAAACAAATATGCCCCACCGACTTCCAGATTTCGTGAGCTCAAAGCAACTCCAAAAGTTTGTTAAGCATTTAAATATATTAGTCAATTAGCACTGTTTCCGCAGACTAGTTTGCGCATTTCTTGTCCAATGGAGTTATCAGTGGTTGTTTCCTATTCTACTGCTAACTGCAACACAAAACTAGCAACAAAATTCGAGAAACTAACAGCCAAAAAATTGTGCTGTCATGCGAAATCATGTGAACACTCGGTGCAGAGGGAGCATTTCCGTGTGATGTACTACTCGGATTTGGATAAAATTTGCACACGCTCCTAAGGCTGCTGTAAAAGAACTTTGTCTCCATTCCATGCAAGTGCTCGTCTCATCGACTCGGGCGGTCTGACGTACCGCGGCCGAAAGTTCGGATCCAGTAATCACTGTTATTACAAACCAACAGTCTTATGCAGATTAGATGGCTGAAATTGTGTGGTTTTTCTTTCGTGAGTTACAATAGACAATGTTCACAGGCAAGTTATCTTACATACTTGTTGCTGTGTAGAAGGAGTAGTCGGAATTAAGCCGGTGGCCAGGGATCGCCTGAGTGCAGTGACCACAATCTGCTTTGCAAGACTGCCGGAAGCAGTTAGGGTTGGGGATGCCAAAACTCTCCGTTCTGCTGCTCTCGCCCTAGCGTGCTCTGCCGGTGAATATTGCGCTCCTGTGTGAGAGAACAGTACTCACACAGCCAAGACTGATGTGCAGCTTAATTAAGCCAAGGGAGTTATCACCGGGACAGGGGTTACTCGTCCTAGCTAATATTGCTTAAATGAGATCTAAAGGGGAAACTGGCTGAGGTAAACTTGCTCGAGATGATCAAATCACATAAGATCAGTCCTGTTACAATGTCCCCGAATATTCACAAACCACTCGTCTGAAATAACGTAAACTACTTTGGGTCGATTCAGAAATTATCAGTTCTTTTGACGTGACCTCCAGATGGCGACAGCACCGAAATGAGCACCCATCCACCATCACGCATCTGATTCAAGATCCAGCAAAGAAAATTGAGGCCTTCCACCTTCCACATCGAGCGTGGTCAAAGATGAATCACATTAGGATGGATCTGATTCAAGATCCAGCAAAGAAAATTGTGGCCTTCCAACTTCCACACCGAGCGTGGTCGAACACGAGTCACATTAGGAAGGATCTGGGTATATGTGGTTAATCCTTGAAGAAGTAGGGTTTCCGTTTATTAGTGGACTGCGAGAATTTCACGATGGTCTGAGGGCTCCACACGAAGAGCCTTCGGGTTTTCGCGACTGGTTATCACATCTGGACATTTCAAAAATGGCTCTGAGCACTATGGGACTTAACATCTGAGGTCATCAGTCCCCTAGAACTTAGAACTACTTAAACCTAACTAACCTAAGGACATCACACACATCCATGCCCGAGGCAGGATTCGAACATGCGACCGTAGCGGTCGCGCGGTTCCAGACTGAAGCGCCTAGAACCGCTCGGCCACTCCGGCCGGCTCTGGACATTTCAGTTTGATTGTAGATACTTTTGTGTACGTGTAAAACCATACTGTAAAGAAATAAGTAAATAACAGTCAAAATGAAATGAAAGCTGCTGTGGACAAAATTCTTATGATTGTAAAGGTTAATTCATACAAAAAATAAAACAGAAATTATTGGAGATAATGCTGTGTATCAAGAAGAAATAAGGCCGTTATCGTCTTAGAGCGGGGAAGTTTATCGTCAGCAGGGTGATTGCTTCCGAAATTACATTTTGCAAATGCTCAGCATGTGAGATGGGCTATTTTTCATTGTGGCGATGGCCTCCTGGAGTGATGTCACCTTGCAGCAAAAGACGATATCAGGAGACAATTTTTTAGCTTCTAAAGGTATACGCAGTGCAGAGCTCCACACACATACACACCCACCCACACAGACACACACAGAGATAGACACATAGGTGCGAGAGAGCTTAAATATTTCGGGCACATTATGTTGTGAATATTAGTACATTTACTAATGTTTCAAAGTAAAATGGTAGACAACATTCTGCTGGACGTACCCTCATATAGTAAGAGGAGGCAACAAATTATGCTCCGAGGAACATTGTCGAACATTACTATTTTGGTAGCCCAGGTGTTGCGGTGTGGAAAGACACTGAGTTGCATGGGCGTACTGATCTCCAAATCTTTGAATACGGTACAGTTATTATGACTCTGGCCTCTGACCACGTGAGTCTAGAGTACTATATTCGACGATGTGTGACAGCATGGAACAGCGCATGTGGATGAGCTCTTGACGAGAGAATATTCTGAGAATGGACTGACCCGCCCGTTCCCTTGACTTAAATCCCATCGACCATATGTGGGATGCTTTGGACAGACTTATTGCGCCACGTCGATATGCTCCTATGACTCTCCAGCAGTTAACAACAACACTGGTGGGAAATGGAACACCCTGTCACAAGAACTCCTTACGAAGCTTGTGGTCATCACGGGAGCATGCTACAGAACATGCATTGCGTCCGTGGTGACCACACACGCTATTAAGGATCAAGTCCCGCCATTTGCAATGTCCAGGAGACCATCGTAAATCGCGGTGACTTCAGCGTGATTATTGCCTTTGAAGAAGTGTTATTTCCTTTAAATATTTTCCGATTCCATCTTGGCAGACTATTATAGCGACCGGTTTAAAAGTTTTTCAGGAGGCAAAGAGTTTCAGTTCGCAACCGAGACTGTTTTTGTTATTTTATTGCTTATTTCTTCAGTTACCTTCTCTATTCTACTGTAGCAGTTACATTGCGCAGTCACGTTGATGTGACCACTTGTCAAAAGCGTGAATAAGCACTTTTTGCAGCGCGGATCGATGCGAGACGTGCAGGAAGAGAGCCATTGAGATTCTAGAAGGTACCGAAAGAGATGTGGAGCCATGTCGAGTCCAGTGATACTGACTGCTGCTCTATGTTTCTAGTTTGAGGATCCATGGTACAAACAGCCCGACTGAGGTGGTCCCACACATTCTCGATTGGGTTTGTCCGGAGAGTTTGGTGGCCAGGGGAGTATGGTAAACTCTCCTGAGGCTATTAGAAACATGCACGTACACTGCGAGCTGTGTGAGTCGTTGCACTGTCCTGCTGGTAGATGGCACTGTGCTGAACAAACCACATGTAGAAGTGGACTTGGTCCCCGAGGATAGATGCATACTTGTGTTGATCCAGTGTGCCTTCTGAAATAACGAGATAACCCAGGGAATACCACCAAAACATTCGCTAGACCATAACGTTCCCGTATCCGGCCTGGATTCCTCCGATGATTTTTGAAGGGTTTTTGCTTCAGACATTTCACGCTTTACACCCTACCGGCCATCTTCCCGTTGGAGCATAAAACGTGATTCATTAGAAATGGCCACCTGTCGCCTCTCAGTGGACGTCTAGTGTAGGACACACTGTTGCTAGCTCCTTGGTTCATCTGGGTGGCCAGTTGCTCGAGAGTCTTACGTCTATTCGCCCGTGCACATCTTCACAGCCGTCATGCACCACAGTTGCCCGGCGCCGGTTATGAACAGCGCCATTTTGCTATGACAGCACGCGAACAGTTTAGACTTCGCCGTTTTGGAAATGCTTCCACCCTTGGCCTGAAAACCATTGATCATGCTCTTTTGGACTCCAGATAAATCGCTCTGTTTCTCTAATGCGGCAAGTACTGAACTACTTTCTATGTCCCCCCCAATATGTTTTATATACACTCTACTGGTAGTCCTGTCGCCTGCCGTCTGTGAGTGGTTTTTGCACTTTGACGTCGAAAACAGGCGGTGTTCACATTAATGTGACCGGACTGTCTATTTCTACATGTGGTCCAAGTTTACTTGGGCGTAACGCATCATGCGAAATTTCTGCACACTAGTGTAGTTTCACAATTACTGTCAAAGGCTTCTGAGGAGTGTGGAATGGACTTCGTAGATAAAGTTTGCATCAATACCCCATGTTGGGAAATGTACCGATTTGGTATAAAATTTGAAGGTCGGATCAGAAAAGGTTGTATTTGCAATTGGTTGGCTGATTTTTCCACCTCTTCAGATTTACACTGTTGCTGTTTCACACCAATGTTTAAGATTTTGAAGATCAGATCACTTTCAAACCTTCCGATTTTTAGAATGTGCACAGTGGAGAGAAGGAGTTGTTGTACGTGCACTGTAGAGGAGACCATGGCGTGGACAATGTTTCAAGTATTCTTCGTAGCGTTCTCTTCAACCTAATGAAGGACGTTTCTTCAAAGTTGAGAGTGCAGCGTGTCTGTGGTGCCCTTATAGTTGTGAATGTAGCGGTTTCCAGCAGTCGCAGTTCTAATTATGACATCATTTATACCAGTAAGTGATGCAGGGACTGTCGACGGCGCCTCCCCTCTCAGTTTGTGTGCATGTCGTGATGCGAGAGATTTGAAAGTAATCTGATCTTCAGAATTTTTAGAGTTAAACAGTACGTTACTGGACATAGCTCCTTATCAAACCTTTACCTACGGTCTCCCCTCTACCATCGTTAGGGCCTGTGACAGAAATTCTGAAGCATCTCGTAGATTTATATCTTCTTAACTTAGTGATCCCCTATAATTTTCACTCCATGGGCATTAACGGTAGTATGCATTTCGGATGTGGGTTTTTATTTGTTATTCAGATTCTTTGAATTGGTTGGTCTACATGAGATGGAGAAAAACAAACTGATTATGTTGGAGGATAGCGGATGTCTAGTGGCGTAAAATTTTCGATACGATCAGGTTATGTGACCATTTTTTCAAAAACTTCCCGTAACTAAATAACATCAAAATATAAAGACCTTTTAGATCGGAATAATCAACCATCAGAAGTGAAATGTATGTAAGTACCAGTGATTGTCAGTAGGTAATTATTCTAATTTACATTTTTATTTGGACTGCGTGGTCTATATAAGTTGGACGAGCCTCCATAGCTATACATGGGGTAATTCTCAGAAGGGCTCTCCGGGTGGGCTGTAGGTCAGTGCCACTGACTTGACCAGACTTTTCCTTCGAATGGAACAACTGAGCACTGGGTACCCCACAGGCCCCCAACAGCGACTTTTTTATGCCTCAAATGTGGAAATAAGTTAAATGCTGCTTTTAGCAAGGCTCAGCAAATGTACCATTGCAGACAACACATGTTTCCACAGATAACATCTGGACTCAGAGCCTGAAATTTGGGATCACTTTTTAGGTGTGGGACGCCACTGAAAGTCAGGTCCACAAAAACAAAATGTTTACGCAATATAAGAACTGCCAGGATCGGCTGATGCAAATTATCTGTAAGATAGAGGGAGAAACTTGACTGTACTGTCGATGTCCCACTTCAATGGCCACAGAATGAGCTATGAAGAGAGTGAGATACGTTTTTTCCGCACTAAATCGTAGGAAGTGCATAACTGGTTAAATTCCTGATTAAAATCTCAGGGACGGGCACCAGCATCTTTTAAGGAATATTTTTACTGATCTGTGTTCGGAATGTCTTTAACACAGCAGGAGAAGAAAGGTACATGACGCAAAATAATAAAACACGAGTGTCGTTTTAGTAAGCAGTCGGTACAAATTCATTTGATATTCGTCTTTCGACACTTTGACTTCATCTCTGGATGCCTTCAGAGTACGACTCCTCCTCCGTTAGCCTGCAACGCCACCAGGGTCCGTCCCTGAGCAGATGAGCTGAGGGACTGGCATAGATTTCTGATTGACTCGAACTTGGCTGCAGCGAGGTTATTGGTGTGCAGCTAATGACTGATTCTGAAATGGTTCAAATGGCTCTGAGCACTATGGGACTCAACTGCTGAGGTCATTAGTCCCCTAGAACTTAGAACTACTTAAACCTAACTAACCTAAGGACATCACAAACATCCATGCCCGAGGCAGGATTCGAACCTGCGACCGTAGCGGTCTTGCGGTTCCAGACTGCCGCGCCTTTAACCGCACGGCCACTTCGGCCGGCGACTGATTCTGAAGCCGCTTCAGTTTCCACTTACAATTTGATATGGTGAGGTCGAACTGCGAAAGGAGGATCATCCATAGGGACAATAAAGTCATTTTTGTACAGTTTCAACATCCTCAAGTTTCTTTCTGAAGACATGCTTTCAGATTCGAATGAGCAATTTGCTTCCAGCTCTGTCCAAGTGCGGAAAACATTCCCTTCTCTAGTACTATTTGTCTCTTATTCCGACATCACCATAATCACAGTACAACTTTGAGACCGCTATTGTTTCATTTTATACGTGATTAATTAGAATCTTACCCCAGAGCCTTCAGTTAGATGTGCCAAGACTTTACTTTAGGAGTACTGTTTGTTGTCACATGATTATGTGTCACTTTAACGTCATTATTGAATTCCTAATTCATTATTTTGGAGGTGTCTAACTAATTTGTCTCAGATAACACAGACAATTAGAATATATACAGTCTAGGCAACCTGATGTGCCCTTGGAGCCATACAGTATAAAATCACCGCTGTGAGGCTACAGCTATAAAATGACAGTGAATCCGTGATGAGAGCATGGAGGTGTGTGGATTCAAACTAACTTCACCAAGTTATTACCTTTCATGCTAAACAGTGCTATTAGTAATTAACTTCCTCCCTAAAGCTGGTTACCTTAGACGAAAATTTTCTTTTATGTTTCTTGGTGAAGCTTGACTACTTATTCAAGTGTGCTAAAAGTACTGTAATTTTAATGATTCTTAAGTTGATACGCTTTACTGAAGATGATAATCTCTTATCTGACAAATTTTGACTCACTGATTAGCTGCCATTTCCTACTTGAGGTTATCCGGGAAATTTTGCTCGATTCGACGTCACTCGTCTTCTTCTGACCGTCTTATCAGTTTTTTCTGCGTCCTGTACAATAGGGGGCGTATTTTTGACAACTGTGATCTTTTGCATGGGGAGGAGGGGGATTATTATTCCTTAAGTTATGAATGGCTAGATCATCACTTGTCTCGACAATGTAGTAACTAAAGCCATTACAGGTTCTGCAGAACGTTTACTGCATAAGTTTCTACACCAGTGGTGTTCTGTATTGGTGCAAGATGTCCTCACGAGGGCGCAACAGCGACCGGATAGTCACAGCGGGTAATGACGTAGCCTTACACACAACGTCCGCAGCTCGTGGTCTCGCGGTAGCGTTGTCGCTTCCTGAGCACGGGGTCCCGGTTTCGAAACCCGGCGGGGTCAGGGATTTTCACCTGCCTCGAGATGACTGGGTGTGTTGTGTCGTCTTCATCATTATCATTCATCTCCATTATGGTTGGAGGAAGGCAATGGCAAACACCTCCACTACGACCTTGCCTACTACGGCGCTGCGGGTCTCCTGCATCGTTCCCCTACGCTCCGTCAAAGAGTATGGAACTTCATCATCATTGCATACAATGGGACGGCCTGACCAGGGCATAGTGACGAGAGCACTTTTACCACCTATGTACTTTTATTTTCATGCGCTTTTTCTTTGCAGAGAAAGTATGCATTCTTCTGAACTTCAGAGAGAGCGAGGCAGCTCAGAATTAGCGCACGTTTTGCGGCTGCCTGAAATTGGAAGCAAGAATCTCAAGCGATAATAGCTGTAACTCTCTGAAAAACCTGCACAGTACTGTGAATGCATCCCAGCGTCTTTCCAGCTTACGAATTGAATCACAGACTGCTTTCAACGACCATTTTGATAAAATGATCATCCCTTCCGAACTTTGCTGGAATTTTAACGACAATTGTAAATCACAGAGTTACACGATAACCGCCAAACAAGAAGAATGCCCACTAGGGGCGATTCTGGGTGGAGGTGTGTATGCACACACGGCACTCGGGCTGCTGTGAGTGTACCCCTTGTTCGGTGGCGACGGCTGCTTGCAAGGCGACTCTGGTGGCTGGCTGGAGCCTGACCGTCTTGGACACGGGCCCTCCCCCTCCCTTGCCGCGTCTTATCTCACCCCTCCAACCGCCGCCGCCACCGTGCTTGCCATCTTCTTATTAATGAGCCAGGATTATGGAGAGTGGATATCCTTGTAGTCTTAATGCGCCGGACGAAGGGAAAACTTTGGCCAAAGTCCGTGCGCTTTATCCACCCCCTCCCCCTCCTCCCTCCTCTGCCGCCGGCCCCGACCCTCCAAACAGCTAAATGTTATTTGGAACGAGGTGGCGGCCGCCGGGGTGGGGGTGAGGTCTGCCGAGCGGGGGAGGCAGAACGGAACCGTGCGGACTACAGCCGACCCGAACAAGTAAGTTCTCTTGCAGCCGTCCGCCGTAATCCTCGCTAATTATACGATCGGGAATACAAACACGAGAGGCGGAATCTTGGCGGCAAGTAACCCGCGGAGCACGGCGCGCCGCGCGAGAGGGCAACTACTAAACAGCTTGCCGGCAACTCGGCTGCTGCTGACGAGGGCACAATGGGCCGAACCGGCTGCGCAGGCGCTCGGGCGCTGCTTGCTGCGGCGCTCAGTCACAGACACGCGGCCCGCACAAAGGCCCCGCGCGTATTGTCCGATCAGGCGAAGAGGAACGGCGGCGTTTCAGCGTTAACGCCTTCAACAAAAAGGAGCTACCGTTTCGTCACTGTAAGATTCACCATAAAATAAAAAACAGACAAGAGAAGCATACTAGAGATCAGAAGCGACTACGAGTCTAGTGTTGAGGGTTGCGTATCTTAGTTATCAAGGCGGTGCTGTACAGGCTGTTACCCTTCCCACTATAGTTCCGCGGGTATGACGAGTCTGAGAGCAGTGGCGCTGCGGTAGCTTCCTACTCGTCGGCTTGTTTTCTCGTAATGAAGTGTGCGGTGGTGTGAGGCAAGTCGTGACTTACTATGGACGTTGAGTGCACGCTCTGGCTGCTGTAAAGTAGAACTGACGGGGCGAAATGACCGATTGTCGCCACCAATCCGTGTTTTCTGAGGCTGTGGAGGCCGTAGCACGAACATTAAATGATGCAGTGTAAACAACTGCAAATTTTTAATAGAAGAAAACATGGTCTGTTGTAGGCTGTAATGGAGAAGGCCTTTATCTGGATTATGCGGTTAGCTGATTTCGACGTATTAAACGTCGTAATTTTCAAATGATTTTTCACTACACATACATAGCAGACGTTATATACACTCCTGGAAATTGAAATAAGAACACCGTGAATTCATTGTCCCAGGAAGGGGAAACTTTATTGACACATTCCTGGGGTCAGAAGCATCACATGATCACACTGACAGAACCACAGGCACATAGACACAGGCAACAGAGCATGCACAATGTCGGCACTAGTACAGTGTATATCCACCTTTCGCAGCAATGCAGGCTGCTATTCTCCCATGGAGACCATCGTAGAGATGCTGGATGTAGTCCTGTGGAACGGCTTGCCATGCCATTTCCACCTGGCGCCTCGGTTGGACCAGCGTTCGTGCTGGACGTGCAGACCGCGTGAGACGACACTTCATCCAGTCTCAAACATGCTCAATGGGGGACAGATCCGGAGATCTTGCTGGCCAGGGTAGTTGACTTACACCTTCTAGAGCACGTTGGGTGGCACGGGATACATGCGGACGTGCATTGTCCTGTTGGAACAGCAAGTTCCCTTGCCGGTCTAGGAATGGTAGAACGATGGGTTCGATGACGGTTTGGATGTACCGTGCACTATTCAGTGTCCCCTCGACGATCACCAGTGGTGTACGGCCAGTGTAGGAGATCGCTCCCCACACCATGATGCCGGGTGTTGGCCCTGTGTGCCTCGGTCGTATGCAGTCCTGATTGTGGCGCACACCTGCTCGGCGCCAAACACGCATACGACCATCATTGGCACCAAGGCAGAAGCGACTCTCATCGCTGAAGACGACACGTCTCCATTCGTCCCTCCATTCACGCCTGTCGCGACACCACTGGAGGCGGGCTGCACGATGTTGGGGCGTGAGCGGAAGACGGCCTAACGGTGTGCGGGACCGTAGCCCAGCTTCATGGAGACGGTTGCGAATGGTCCTCGCCGATACCCCAGGAGCAACAGTGTCCCTAATTTGCTGGGAAGTGGCGGTGCGGTCCCCTACGGCACTGCGTAGGATCCTACGGTCTTGGCGTGCATCCGTTCGTCGCTGCGGTCCGGTCCCAGGTCGACGGGCACGTGCACCTTCCGCCGACCACTGGCGACAACATCGATGTACTGTGGAGACCTCACGCCCCACGTGTTGAGCAATTCGGCGGTACGTCCACCCGGCCTCCCGCATGCCCACTATACGCCCTCGCTCAAAGTCCGTCAACTGCACATACGGTTCACGTCCACGCTGTCGCGGCATGCTACCAGTGTTAAAGACTGCGATGGAGCTCCGTATGCCACGGCAAACTGGCTGACACTGACGGCGGCGGTGCACAAATGCTGCGCAGCTAGCGCCATTCGACGGCCAACACCGCGGTTCCTGGTGTGTACGCTGTGCCGTGCGTGTGATCATTGCTTGTACAGCTCTCTCGCAGTGTCCGGAGCAAGTATGGTGGGTCTGACACACCGGTGTCAATGTGTTCTTTTTTCCATTGCCAGGAGTGTACAATCCACTATGAATGGAGCCACATTAACGTGACTACTTTGAACATCGTATTACTAACTATGCTTTAAAGACAACACGGAAGTAATTCCCCGATATTCCACGTCCTGTTCAGCTACCCCTTTCTCTAGTGACACATATTTCTTTCCTTGTTGGTTCTACGAACCTGATTCTAATTTATCGGCTCCATTTTCAACATCATCAGTAGCATCACAGACGCTTCGATTCTCTTGTTTTCTGGTTTTCCCACTGTGCATGGGACTTCCACAAAGTGCTGTGCTTCAGGCGTACATTTTCGGAAACTTCTTTGTGTAAATAATTTCTTTATTTGGTATGATATCCTTTCAGCGAGCAATACTCTCTTTTCCTGTGGTAGCTTGCATCTTATATTATGTTTGCTTCATCTGTCACGACTTATTTTGCTTCCGAGCTAGTAGAATTATTTCAGTTTGTTTACTTCGTGGTTCCAGTTTAAGTTTATCACTAATCTCATTTTTTCTACTCATTACTTGCTTCTTTTTTCGGTTCAGTCCATATTACATGTTCTTAGTGTTCTTGATTCTGTCTGACAGGTTTAAAGTCCTTCTTCACTTTCGTTTCCATCAGTACTTTTTTTCATTGAATCCTGAGTTTTGATCCCATTCCTTAAAGTTTCATTTATTCCTCATTGTATCTACATGTCGGACAGTAAGACCATGTCCTTGATTAGGCCCTTTTTATATGAGCACTTCCATCTTGTTGCGCTGTACTTATTGCATCCTCTTTGTTTTTGTACACGTTGTACATTACCCGTATTTTTCTACACTTTATATCTATTTTTTTTCATAATTATAACATCTCGCACCACTTTACGTTGTCGAACGTTCTTTATTGGACGATAAATCGTATCAACGTGTCTCGACTTGTCTTGTGCCTTGCCTCCATTATTAAGAACAACGTAAGAGCTTCTCTGGTGCCTTCACTATCCATATTACTTGTTACTGTTGTGGTCTTCAGTCCGAAGACTGATTTAATGCAGCTCTCCATGCTTCTCTGTCCTGTGCCTGCCTCTTCATCTCCGAATAACTATTGAAATCTACATCCTTCTGAATCAGCTTATTCATTTCTTGGTCTCTCTCTATGATTTTCAACCCCCCCCCCCCCCCAACACTTCCCTCAAATGCTAAATTGGTGATCCCTTGATGTATCAGAATGTGTAATACCAACCGACTACTTCTCCTAATCAGGTTACGCCACAAATTTATTTTCTCTCCTATTCTATTCAGGACCTCCTCATTGTTTGCCGGCCGGTGTAGCCGAGCGGTTCTAGGCGCTTCAGTCGGGAACCGCGCATCCGCTACGGTCGCAGGTTCGAATCCTGCCTCGGGCATGGATGTGTGTAATGTCTTTAGGTTAGTTAGGTTTAAGTAGTTCTAAGTTCTAGGGACTGATGACCTCAGATGTTAAGTCTCATAGTGCTCAAAGCCATTTGAACCATTTGAACCTCATTATTTACGTGATCTACACGTCTAATCTTCAACATCCTTCTGTAGCACCACATTTCAAAAGCTTCTATTCTCTTCTTGGCTAAACGTTTATCGTCCATGTTTCACTTCCATACATGATTACACTCCATACCAAAACCTTCAAAAAAGATTTCCTAATACTGAGGCCTAATTTGTTGTTAACAAATCTTTCTTCTTCAGAAAAGCTTTTCTTACCACTGCCAGTCTACATTTTATATCCTCCGCACTTCGGCAGTCATCAGTTATTTTGCTGCCCAAGGAGAAAAACTTATCTACTACTTTCAGTGTCTCGCTTCCTAATCTAATTTCGTCACCGTCACTTGATGTAATACGGCTACACTCCTTCATACTTGTTTTGCTTTTGTTGATGTTCGTCTCATATCTCCCTATCAAGACATTGTTCATTCCGTTCAAAACTGTCTCTGACAGAATTACAGTGTCATCAGCAAACCTCAGATTTTTTCTTCTTCCTTTTATCCAACTTTTCCTTTGTTTTCCCTTACTGCTTGCTCAATGAATATTGGCATTAAAGGCCGCAACCATGTCTCACTACCTGCTCAACTACTGCTTCCGTTTGATGTTCCTCAACTTTTCTGACTGTCGTCTGGTTGCTGTACGAGTTTTAAATAGCCTTTGGCTACCTGTATTTTACTCCTGCTACCTTCAGAATTTCAAAGACGGTATTCTAGTCACCATTGTCAAAAACTTTCTCTCAGTCTAAAATGTTATAAAAGTAGATTTGCCTTTCCGTAACCTGTCTTCTAACTTAAGTCATAGGGTCAGTATTGCCTTGCGTGTTCCTACATTTCTCCGGAATTCAAACTGATCATCCCAAGTAGAAGACAACACATGGGCAGTATTGCGATGAGGAAGTAAAAGAAAGGAAAATTTCTGTTCCAACTGTACACGACGACCCGGCTAATTGAGAAGTGCCACTGTCATGTATCGGTAAAAGCGGAAAGAAGACATGCAACCCGCGTGGTGGCTGAGGGGATGGCAGTGGCTGCGAAGGTCCGGCGCGTCGGGGTGGCGTGAGGGGAGGGGGGGGGAGGCGCGGCGGGGAATCCTAATGACTGGCGGTGCGGCAGGTGCGGGCCGGACTAATTGCTTTCATTACCGGCGGGCTAACGAGCCGGACCCCCGCACACATCACGCGCGATCGATTATCGCACGTGCGGCTGCCCTGGCACCTGTCAGCCGCCTCCGCCTCTCTCGCCGCCCCCGCCACTGGCGAAAGCACCGCGGGCTGCGGCCGCGCTGTGGCAGTGGGGTGCGGAGACCAGGCAGGCACACTGCAGGGTGTCAGCAGCCTTTCCGGACTCCTAGCTTCTCTTCACCCTCTTCACCTTTAGGATGTCTGTATTAATCATTTTGGTAGTTATCGTATCACTTGTTCATTATGAACTGGCACCGCGAAGTTAACCACATAACTGAAGAGAAACTGTATATCCTTGAGCCTTCGAATGCGCAAAGGATTCTCATACATGGGCGTTGTATCCCGTATGAGCTCATACCTCCAGGTCAGAGTGCCACTTACAGGTGAAAACCGTGTATTCAGCTGATCCGTATGTGCCCCATCAAAAATCTGTGAGCCTCCATGTCCTACTCGATGTCGTGTCGAATATCTCAAGGTTCCTCAACATTTTGTCCAGTTGCTCATTAGTGTTGTATCGACGGTAAGGCACAGGGAAAAAACCATATCTGTCGAAAGACCGCCGTGTAGTCCTCAGTCATTCATCATCAGATGCCATATGGAGTGGCATGGGGTCTGCTCACCGCACTCCCGTCCGTTGTCGACGTTTAGACCTTGGAGTCGCTACCTCTCAATCAGGTAGCTCCTCAACTGGCATCACGAGCTGAATGCACCCCTATCAGGTCGTCCCACCAAAAGCCTGACAGTAGCGAGAATCCGCAAGAGAGTCTCTCGCGCTGGCCACTTGGCTACATAAGCCGATGTAAGACACATGGTAGTCAATTATTCCACATAATGAGATGTCTGGCAGAGTAAGTGTTGTAGCTACAAGTCATCGCCAACATGTACACTGAGGTGACAAAAGTCATGGAAAAGCGATATGCACATGTACACATGGCGTACAGAAGTTATAAAAGGGCACTGCATCGGCGGAGCTGTCATTTGTGCTCATGTGAGTCATATGAAAACGTTTTTGTCTTGATTATGGCCGCACTGCAGACTTTGAACGCGGGATGGTAGTTGGAGTTAGACGCATGGAACATTCCGTTTTGGAAAATGTTGGGACAAAATGTCAAGAATGTGCTGAGAATGACAAATTTCCGGTATTACCTCTCATGACGGGGAACGCAATGGCCGAAGGCCTTCACTTAACGAGCGGCAACAGCGGCATTTGCATACAGTTGTCAGTGTTAATAGACTAGCAATACTGCGCGACATTATGGCAGAAATCTTTGTGGTGCGTACAACGGACGTATCCGTTAGGACAGTGTGGCGAAATTTGGTGTTGAGCTATGGCAGCAGTTGACCCATGCGAGGGCTTTGCTAGCAGCAAGATATCACTTGCACCGCCTCTCCTGGGTTCGTTACCATATCGGTTGGACCCGATACGACTGGAAAACCGTGGCCTCGTGAGGTGAATCCCTATTTCAGTTGGTAAGAGCTGACGGTAGGTTTAGAGTGTGACACAGACCCCAAGAAGCTATCGACCATAGTTATCAATAAGGCACTATGTTGGTCGTGGTTCCGTAATGATGTGGGCTGTGTTTACAAGGAACGGACAAGGTCCTCTGGTCGAACTGAACAAATCATTTACTGAAAATGATTATTTTCGGCTACTTGGACACCATTTGCAGCGATTCATGGACTTCATGTTCCCAAATGGCGATGGAATTTTTATGGATGATAATGCGCCATGTCACCAGACCACAGATGTTCGCGATTGGTTTGAAGAACATTCTGGACAGCTCGAGTGAATGATTTGGCCACCCAGATCCCCCGACATGAATCTCATCGAACATTTACGGGACGTAATCGACAGGTCACAAAATCCTGCACCTGCAACATTTTCCGCAATTGTGGATTGCTATATATGCTGCATGGCTCAGTATTTCTGCCGGGAATTTCCTACGACTTGTTGAGCTCAAGCCACGTCGAGATGCTGCTCTATGCCTGGCAAAAGTAGGTGTCACTTTACTTTTGTCACCTCAGTGAACGTTGGCAGCAAATTCCGAGGCGCCACTGATGTCAGTAAACATGGTCGTTACCCCAACTTAATGTCAGGCATGCATACCTACAGGAATATCTACTGATGACTGCAATTCTACTTCACAAAAACACAAAAAATGATACACAACCTTAACAGATCGTTGTACAATATCACTGTTGCAGTCCTGATCTTTGGCTAAGTAACGCTGGTGTACAGTATAATACCCTAGCCGATGTAGGCACTGTCGATAACCGGCGGATCCTCTACGGACTGGTGAGCTGCCATGATTGGTGTTACATCGGCAACTGCGAGTGAAGTCAGATGTGATTCTCTCTGAAAACCTCACCCGACCTGTGGAGTCCAATCTCGAGAATATTATGCTGGTAAAGGCGCAGAGCGGTGTGCAGTGATACTTAGTTCCCCGTTTTGTTCCACGTGATGCCTGACGTGGAAAACAGTTCCTCTCTGCTGGCGTTTTTTGCAGTAGGTTGCGCCGCTTTGGCAGATAGGCTGTCCCGTTGACCGTCCTTTGTTGGAGGGAAGTCTAAGTATTAGGGGCACCGGCTCGCGGTCACAACCGTAAGGTCCGTTATTTATGACAGCCATTTCAAAGGAGCTGGAGATGTTGCTGATGCACACCTAAGTCAGTGATATCTAAATTATTCATTAAGGAATTCAAGCACCACAACAGCAAAATATATTGTAGTCCCGTTCTGCAGTCATACATGTTCTGAAGTATTACCCACGTTTGCAACGTGTTCAAATAACAATTTCCTTTCACTTACCTTTAAAAAAATGTAGTCTGAACAGATCTCCTGAGGAGATATCGATACATTTCATAACACGAAGCAGGTGCGTTTCCAATTCCTGCACATAGTGATGATTTTCGTTAAATCAAAAAACGCATTCTTCCTGTGAACTATGATACTCTTACATCGCACACACATAAACAAATAACACTCTTGAGGCAGATAAGACATTCCGAAATTTTGCCAACAAAATACGGTAGGTCTTGCTGATCCACGTCGTTGTCTGACAATTATGATGATGATCTAAATTCTTTCACTTTGGAATGTGTTTTAATGTAATTACGGGTTGATGACCACGGCACTTGAAGAGCATCAGATTTTTTTCAAATAAACTTCTTTAGAGACTGCAGAACTATTTGAACGATGGTGGCACAGGTTGTCTTTTGTCCACTAAGTAGTCAGTCTTTGACATTGCTTGCAACAAATGCACGTGTCTTCCAATCAGGCAGGGATGCTTTATATGGTGGTGTCTTGCCAAAGCGATCTCTAAACGCACTTATTTTTGTCTTGTTGTGGACGTTCGTGACACACACACACACACACACACACACACACACACACACACACACACACACAGCAGTAACACTGGTTCCGCTCACATCAGCCTTGGTTTCACAAATAGAACCAAGTGTCACTGAAATTAAACGATACAGTACTGACAACAATATTCTTCGCCAGTTTCAAAGCAGAAACACCAGTAAAACAACTATTTCTTCCTCAAAATGTGTGAAGCCAAATGGAAAATGAGAACTTCTTGTTGTTTCTTTCCAATATCATATTCTGAATTCAGTGCATATGGCCATCTCCTCTGAAGAAACATCTGCAGTTTTCATCTCCATAGACCAAAAAATCTTAATGCTATGTCTGAGACATTCAACGCTTAAATCAACACTCGATCCGTTTATTACTTCCGAATTATTGGTACTCTTCTTCACAATCAATCAGTCACTACTGCTGTCAACAATTTCTACTCCGCCGTTCATCATCAATCCCACCAGTCCCATTCGAGCATGTCCTACACATGGTTCCAGTGTCACAATAATTATGTTTTCCTCCACCTTGTTGACACCGAATCCTACACTTCTATCTTCCAAATAAATACATCAGCTTCGCCTAAGAAATATCGCCTGCTGGTACAACATGTGCCATCTTAACGTGAATTCTATTACCTATCCAAAATCTACGGGAGTCATTAACGTTAGTTTACGAGAATAATCGTACGACTTTCAAGTTATAATGACAAAATATCGTTCCACAAGTTGTGCAACATTTAGTAATTATAGCCTGTGGGGTATGAGGTTACTTTCGACAGCTAATGCTCTTTCTAGCTTGGATCTATAGATTTGTATTCATAAAATCAGGATGTTTCCAGCTGACAGTCAGGGATATTTGCAAAAAAGGAATTACTAGACCACGATCTTTCCCCGTCTCTTCAGCAAATTCTAGCAGATTGCATTCAGATTATCAAGGAAATTTCTTGATTGTAAAGGACATAATAGTAACAAATCTTTAACACATTACGTAGTGATAAGACAATACATTCAACGCCTTTATACTCTAAGAGCAGCATTAAAAATTGGGCGAATTGGGGACTGGTCAAGTCATCGAAAGCGCTAACAGGCTTTCGTCACACGTCTTATTGTACAGAAAATGGGGAATGTCCAATAACCCTGGTACGCACACAGCCTCAGAGAAGTATCTACACTGCGGCAAAAACTAAGTATGCATCCAAAACCTGTGAAGGCGACAGTGTGAACGACCAAACAAGGAACGTAATAACGTAATTAACAAGGACACGTAGAACGTTGGCGTCCATGAAGAAGCCACAGACAAAGATTACAACAATTCGTACTTCAAATCTCACATCAGTCCCATTCCCAAAGCACCCTGACTAGCAGCTGCAGTGACCTTATGAATTAGTCATTTTCACGTTTTGCAGTATAGTCTCTTCCCAAACACTGTTTCCCAACAGCATATTTAGTTACTATTTTCCAGTTTGGAAAGTTATGCGAGAAGAATCCTTTTATTTTCCAGAAACCACTGGCCAAAAAGTTTCCGATAAATGAAATGGACATCTCCTTTTTGGTGTAGGATCACCAGCATCCACTCATTACTTTGATTGATGCTTCGCCTCTAGCATGAAGTGGATGAACAATATATTGTTTCATAAGCAAATGAATGTATTCTATTCCAGTTCATCGATTTGTACGAGACACTTTCAGCACTTCAACAACTCACATAAATAGAACTCTTCTGCAGGTAGGCACTTGACCTGTACAATGTATACCGGAACCAAGAGGCAACAATAAAGCTGGAAGAATAATAACGAAGTGTTCGGACAAAAAAATAGTGTAAGACATAGATAAAGTCTTTCGCCCCTACTGGTTAATCTATACATCGAAGCAGGAATGATGCAAATAAAAGAGATGTTCAAGAGTGGGATTAACATTGAAGGTGAGCAGAGGTATGTGATAAGATTCGCTGAAAACATTGCTATCATCAGTGAAAGTGAAGAAGAATTACGTGATCTGTTGCTTGGATTGAGAGTGAATTGAATAAAGACGCAAATAATGAGATGTAGTAGAAATTAGAACAGCCAGAAATTTAGCATGAGAATTGGGGATCACGAAGCAGACGAATTCAGGAATTCTGCTTCCTATGCAGCAAAATAATCCTTGTCAGACGGAGCAAGGAGGACATAAAGGGCAGACAAGCGCTGGCAAGAAAGAGATTCGTGGCTAAGAAAAATCTGGTAGTATCAAACATACTACACTATCCGAAAATTACCTCGAGCAATTAAACAGAGAACCGACTCGTGGAGATAACATCTTGGACCTACTGATAACAAACAGACCCGAACTTTTCGACTCTGTATGTACAGAACAGGGAATCAGTGATCATAAGGCCGTTGCAGCATCCCTGAATATGGAAGTTAATAGGAATATAAAAAAAGGGAGGAAGGTTTATCTGTTTAGCAAGAGTAATAGAAGGCAGATTTCAGATCAAAACGAAAATTTCTGTTCCGACACTGACAATGTTGAGTGTTTGTGGAAAAAGTTCAAGGCAATCGTAAAATGCGTTTTAGACAGGTACGTGCCGAGTAAAACTGTGAGGGACGGGAAAAACCCACCGTGGTACAACAACAAAGTTAGGAAACTACTGCGAAAGCAAAGAGAGCTCCACTCCAAGTTTAAACGCAGCCAAAACCTCTCAGACAAACAGAAGTTAA
Organism: Schistocerca americana; assembly: GCF_021461395.2. Lineage (NCBI taxonomy): Eukaryota > Metazoa > Arthropoda > Insecta > Orthoptera > Acrididae > Schistocerca > Schistocerca americana. Next base: position 454,730,236 of record NC_060121.1, read on the forward strand.
ACGATGTGAAAGTTAGCGTAAGGAGGGCTATGCGTGAAGCGTTCAGTGAATTCGAAAGTAAAATTCTATGTACCGACTTGACAGAAAATCCTAGGAAGTTCTGGTCTTACATTAAATCAGTAAGTGGCTCGAAACAGCATATCCAGACACTACGGGATGATGATGGCATTGAAACAGAGGATGACACGCGTAAAGCTGAAATACTAAACACCTTTTTCCAAAGCTGTTTCACAGAGGAAGACCGCACTGCAGTTCCTTCTCTAAATCCTCGCACAAACGAAAAAATGGCTGACATCGAAATAAGTGTCCAAGGAATAGAAAAGCAACTGGAATCACTCAATAGAGGAAAGTCCACTGGACCTGACGGGATACCAATTCGATTCTACACAGAGTACGCGAAAGAACCTGCCCCCCTTCTAACAGCCGTGTACCGCAAGTCTCTAGAGGAACGGAGGGTTCCAAATGATTGGAAAAGAGCACAGATAGTCCCAGTCTTCAAGAAGGGTCGTCGAGCAGATGCGCAAAACTATAGACCTATATCTCTGACGTCGATCTGTTGTAGAATTTTAGAACATCTTTTTTGCTCGAGTATCATGTCGTTTTTGGAAACCCAGAATCTACTATGTAGGAATCAACATGGATTCCGGAAACAGCGATCGTGTGAGACCCAACTCTTTTTATTTGTTCATGAGACCCAGAAAATATTGGATACAGGCTCCCAGGTAGATGCTATTTTTCTTTACTTCCGGAAGGCGTTCGATACAGTTCCGCACTGTCGCCTGATAAACAAAGTAAGAGCCTACGGGATATCAGACCAGCTGTGTGGCTGGATTGAAGAGTTTTTAGCAAACAGAACACAGCATGTTGTTATCAATGGAGAGACGTCTACAGACGTTAAAGTAACCTGTGGCGTGCCACAGGGGAGTGTTATGGGACCATTGCTTTTCACAATATATATAAATGACCTAGTAGATAGTGTCGGAAGTTCCATGCGGCTTTTCGCGGATGATGCTGTAGTTTACAGAGAAGTTGCAGCATTAGAAAATTGTAGCGAAATGTAGGAAGATCTGCAGCGGATAGGCACTTGGTGCAGGGAGTGGCAACTGATCCTTAACATAGACAAATGTAATGTATTGCGAATACATAGAAAGAAGGATCCTTTATTGTATGATTATATGATAGCGGAACAAACACTGGTAGCAGTTACTTCTGTAAAATATCTGGGAGTATGCGTGCGGAACGATTTGAAGTGGAATGATCATATAAAATTAATTGTTGGTAAGGCGGGTACCAGGTTGAGATTCATTGGGAGAGTGCTTAGAAAATGTAGTCCATCAACAAAGGAGGTGGCTTACAAAACACTCATTCGACCTATACTTGAGTATTGCTCATCAGTGTGGGATCCGTACCAGATCGGTCTGACGGAGGAGATAGATAAGATCCAAAGAAGAGCGGCGCGTTTCGTTACAGGGTTATTTGGTAACCGTGATAGCGTTACGGAGATGTTTAATAAACTCAAGTGGCAGACTGCAAGAGAGGCGCTCTGCATCGCGGTGTAGCTTGCTCGCCAGGTTTCGAGAGGGTGCGTTTCTGGATGAGGTATCGAATATATTGCTTCCCCCTACTTATACCTCCCGAGGAGATCACGAATGTAAAATTAGAGAGATTAGAGCTCGCACGGAGGCTTTCAGACAGTCGTTCTTCCCGCGAACCATACGCGACTGGAACAGGAAAGGGAGGTAATGACAGTGGCACGTAAAGTGCACTCCGCCACACACCGTTCGGCGGCTTGCGGAGTATAAATGTAGATGTAGATGTAGATGTCTTAAATTCAGGAACAAATTTAGCAGAATGTACGTGTGGAGCGCACCATCGTAGGGGGGTGAAACATGGACTGTGGGAAAACCGGAACAGAAGAGAATCGAAGCAACTGAGATGTGTCACTACAGAGGAATTTGAAAATTGGGTGAACTGTTAAAGTGTACAATGAGAAGGTTCTCCGCGGAATCTGAAAGGCAGGGAATATATAGAAATCACTGACAAGGAGAAGGGAAAGGTTGATAGGACACCTATAAAGTTCATGGTACAAGAGGGAGCTCTAGTGGGTGAAAACTATGAGCACATAGGTTGCAAAGGCTACTCTGAGATGAAGAGGTCGTCGCAGTTTAGGGATTCGTGGTGCGTCGCATCAAACCAATTAGGAGGCTAAAATAAAAAAAAAAATAGTCGGTCGCCAGCACCACCACGCTCGAGCTGCGAGGAGCCTCAGTGGGAGACGAGACCGTCTGCCAGCGAGAAAGCACAAGTGAACAACTTAGATGGTAGTCAACTGTACAGACGTAGCGACGAAATTGCGTTGTCAGCAGTGGAGGCTGCCTGGTGGAGTCGGACCCCATAGCTCGCAGCACTCGGCATTGTTGCCTGTTGCGGGTGAGTGGACGGCGCCTCCCATCTTGGCTCTAGGGAAGGTCGTGCTGACGAGACACAAGCAGAGGTGAACCGTGGTGTGTGCTCTTGAACGGCACAAGCGGAGAGTCGATCTGGTTCTGCTCAGCTGGAGCGTAGGGAGAGGACGATAATGGCTGTGCTTCAGCTTAAACTGATGTAGTTGTTGTCGCAACGTCGAGACCACTGCAAAGCCTAATGGTGTTATTTAATAAGATTCAATAGGACATGCTTCTATGCGAATTAAACCATGAGGGTGCTGTTCTTGTTGTCTTCAGTCCAAAAACTGGTTTGATGAAGCTCTCCACGCCACTCTATCCTGTGCAAGCTTCTTCATCTTGAAGTACCTACTGCAACCTACATCCTTCTGAATCTGCATGGTGTCTTCATCTCTTGGTATCCTCTACGATTTTTACCCCCACGCTTCCCTCCAATACTAAATTGGTGATCCCTTGATGCCTCAGAATATGTCCTACCAACCGATCCCTTCTTCTGGTCAAGTTGTGCCTCAAATTTCTCTTCTTTCCAATTCCATTTAGTACCTCTTCATTAGTTACGTGATCTACCCATCTAATCTTCAGCATTCGTCTGTAGCACCACATTTCGAAAGCTTCTATTCTCTTCTTGTCTAAGTTATTTATCGTCCATACGTAACTTCCACGCATGGCTACACTGCATATAAATACTTTCAGAAGCGACTTCCTAACACTTACATCTATTCTCTCCTTCAGAAATGCTTTCCTTACCATTTCCAGTCTACATTTTATATCCTCTCTACTTCGACCATCATCAGTTATTTTTCTCCCCAAATAGCAAAATTCATCTATTACTTTAAGTGTTTCATTTCCTGATTCCCTCAGCATCACCCGATTTAATTCGACTACATTCCATTATCCTCGTTTTGCTTTTGTTGATGTTCATCTTATCTCCTTTCAAGAAAGACACTGTCAATTCCGTTCAACTGCTCTTCCAGGTCCTTTGGTGTCACCGACAGAATTACAATGTCATCGACAAACCTCAAAGTTCTTCTCCATGGATTTTATTTACTACTCCGAATTTTTCTTTTGTTTCCTTTACTGCTTGCTCAGTATACACTCCCTTTCCAACCACTGCTTCCTTTTCAAGCCCCTCGACTCTTATAACTGCGACCTGGTTTCTGTAGAAGTTGTAAATGGTCTTTCGCTCCCTGTATTTGACCCATCTTCAGAATTTGAAAGAGAGTATTCCAGTCGACATTGTCAAAAAGTATCTCTAAGTCTACAAATGCTAGAAACGTGGGTTTACCTTTCCTTAATCTATTTTCTAAGATACGTTTTTAGAGTCAGAATTGCCTCACATGTTCCAACATTTCTACGGAATCCAAACTGATCTTCCCCGAGGTCGGCTTCTACCATTTTTTCCATTCGTCTTTAAAGAATTCGTGTAAGTATTTTGCAGCTGTGACTTATTAAACTGATAGTTCGGAAATTTTAACACCCGTCAACACCTGCTTTCTTTGGGATTGGAATGCTTGAAGTCTGAGGGTATTTCGCCTGTCTCATACATCTTGCTCACCAGATAGTCAGGGCTGGCTCTCCCAATGCAATCAGTAGTTATAATGGAATGTTGTCTACTCTTGGAGCCTTGTTTCGACTTAGGCCTTTCAGTACTCTGTCAAACTCTTCACGCAGTATCACACCTCCTATTTCATCTTCATCTACGTCCACTTCCATTTCCATAATATTGTACTCAAGTACATCGCCCTTGTCGAGGCCATCTGTATACTCCTTCCACCTTTCTGCTTTCCCTTCTTTGCTTAGAACTGGTCTTCTATCTTGAGGGTGTACCTTACCTTATTGTCCTTTCACAAGCATTGTGTAGGCTGGTTCCTTGTGCTTTAATCGGTATGCATGCGACAGGAGGCATACCTAAGATGTTCCAAAACGTTGCACTTAAAAATGGAATTTTTCGGTGTTAATACATCGGGTTCTGTTGGTGACAGAAAGATAGGGTCAAGTGGTTTGGATAGCTCTCGGACTGAATGGCAGCCTTCCTCGACATTATCCTATAGTGCAGTTCAAAATGTGAATACTTTACGCTTCCTCCTTAGGCTGCTGGAGCAAATCGATTGGTTCTTTTTGCATTGTATGTGGGCGGTGTACGATGCGCTCGATGGGACTTATGGAGGCTCATGGGCGCTTCCTCGGAAAACCTTACAAAAATAGATTTTTACTATATTTTCACCGTCACCAGTGGACCATATAAGTAGCATGCCCTGCTGCACCACGGAAACAAGAGCTTCAGCGAAAAAATGCTCCTATCAGAGCACAAAATATTGAATATTTTCCTGTTTATTTAAAAGACTCTGACTGAAAAGTGGGGTACTGGCTGCCTCGTTCTACCTTCCTTAGCACCATTAGAAATTCTCAAAATGTTGCAAAGGAACATAATCGCGCTTTTTTATGCTAAGAGGGAGGTAGACAATGGGAGTGGCCAAGAAAAGGGAAAGTAATAAATGCTGGTAGCGCACAGTGACTGCGCTAGAGAAAGAGAGAAGGGGGCTATGGCAGTGCTGGAAAAAGAGCGACGCAGCGGTAGTGGAACGTAGTCGACGGTACACAAATGTGCTTGGAAAAGAGTGAAGGAGACAGTGCTTGGTGGGGATGGAGATGGGGGGGGGGGGGAGGAGGGGAGGAATAAAGGGAAAGAGAAAATAGAAATGTATGAGAGCCAGTGAAAATGTGAAACAGAGTGTAACACAATGATGACGAGGAACAGAGATCTAATGACAGTGAGAAGCGACAGCAGCAATGGGAAGAAAGGAATGAGATAGTAGCAGTAAGAGAGAGAGAGAGAGAGAGAGAGAGAGAGAGAGAGAGAGAGAGAGAGAGAGAAAGAGAGAGAGAGAGAGAGAGAGAGCGCAAGAGAGTGACAGTGACAGGAGTCAAAACGAAGGGGACTGTGGCTGTGATACAGGAGCCAATGACAGAGACACAAAAAGAGATAATGACAATGAGTTGAACTGAATGAGTAGATGGATATGAGCGACTTACAGTGATTGACTAGTGGATGTGAGTGAGCTACAGTTAGGGCAGCCTGTGGGAGTTTGAGGAAAGTCTGATGTTAAGAAAAACGCGAAACTGTTTGCATGCCAATAGTTTTGGGAAAATTTTTGAAGGTTCGGTGGATAGTAGAATGAGGCAGTTGGTACGCTACTTTTCTGTCAGAGTGTGTTAAATGAACAGGAATATGTTAGCAATTTTTGTGCTCCGATTGGAGAATTTTTCCACTGGTTGTTTGTTTGCTAATATCTCTTGCAGATTTGCTGAATTTCTGTTAGTTTGCGGCTTTTGTGTGTCACCCCTAATTAGTTTATTTTAGGCTGGAATCTAACTATTCTACTTTTCTTGCCATTTGTCCAGTTTTTAAAGTTATCAGTGAAAGGGTTGCCTATTGTCTGTGCGCTCCTTGTTTTTGTGAATTTACATTTATTTTAAGGTGTAGGGATTTTGCCGTGTTAACAAGTTAAGTTAGATATGAAGTTAATATGTATTTGTTGGATTGACTGCTGGTAATTTTTCTTGTGTTTTTATATTACTCACGCTCTCTGATTTGCTGAGTTATGTTAATAATAAAAGTGTTTAACATTTTTAAGTATTTACGTCCACATGACCCCAAGCCATTTTACACCCCATAGTTTCCTCCGACACAATGCTCGAGTGTTATTTTCTATTTAGGATATCTACCAAATGGGAAAACTAAAGAGATCGACAAGTTAAAATAAGGTTTACAGATTGACGTTTACAACTAAGTCAGTACAGTGACTCAAAGGATGAGTGAAATATTCCGCTGTCGTTTTATTGACGGAATATTCCTAAGATTCGTCTTAAGTGGTTTCAGGACAGCATGGTTAAGTGATTTCAGGATAGCACGGAAAATCGAATTCTGGCTGGCTTAAAAACAAACGTATTCGTGGTATGTCTGTTTAGTCAGCTCTATCAAGCTCAAGACGTCCAGTGATGTCGACTGTGAAACCTGCAAGTAAAATACATGTAAATACCTCTAAAATGGTCACTCTTCTGTAGGACCAAAGTTTTTACGACATAAGAGTACACCTCCGGAAGATCAGACATAATAAGACAACGGTGAAGAGAGCGATTCTGTAGGCTGCTGAAATACACTAGGAAGAAGGAAAACAAGAGATACCCCGAGACACATACTGAAGGGAGTACAGAGTCTTAATAGTGGCGGTAAAAGACTAATGTAAAGTCCTAGAACACAACTGTACCCAGAGACTGCGAGTAATATCTGGATAAGACGGTTCTTCAGGCTTGTAAGTTCACATTTATTACAATAAATGACATTGGTCTTTGGTGTGACGTCATAAGCGAGTGACTGCGTGTGAGATCGCTCTCTAAGTTTTCATATATTTTTAGGTTTCAGCTACATATTTTAACGGGTTTTGTGATAATATTTACTATATAAGTGACGTATTAGTGGTTTCTTCATTCACCTCTGCCTTTCTTGTGTTGACCTGATATTTGTGAGAGTTTCGTATCGAGCAACTTAACCTCTTGCCTGTGTTTACATTCCGCGCTGACCAGTTGCACCTGTAGCGGCGCATCGAAAGCTAAGTACTAATTAATTGTTTGTGTATATTGGTTTATTTAGGAACTTTAGTAGTCTTCAACCGGTGTTCTTGGTGTTTTCTGGTGAAATAATTTCAGAAGAACCTTTTGGGAACTGTTTTCAGCTTCGTTACTGTGTCATTAGACGTTTGATTCTCTTTCTGTATTAGTCTTTTGTTATATTCACATTTGTTGTTTATTAATACTGTTAATGATAGTAGTTACTTTCCTTGTAGAGTAAGTTTGTGATTATTGTAGTCAGGTTTTTAACATCTTCTTATTGTAGTAGCGAAACTTATAAAAAGTAAAATTTTACCATGAGTGAGAAGTGTGGGCTTTGCTGTAGGTTCGTGATTAGTGGATTGCGGTGTGAGACTTGTTCGAAGTATGTTCACTGGAGGGAATGCAGTCGGGAAGCCAGTGGGCATTCTGGTGAGATCCTCTTCTGGAACTGCAGGTTATGTAGCAAGAGTAAGTTGATAGAGTATCAGGAGCGTAAGATCTGTGCCCTTCAGGTGCAGTTGAAAAACGCACAGGAGGAGCTAGATAAGATGAGGAGGGAGAAGGGGGTTGGGGAATGGGAGCTGGCTGTTGGCAAGAGATCTGCTAGGAGAAGAAGATTTTCAGATAGTTTTACTATTGGTGTTTACAATAGATATGACCAACTGTCAGAGTCTAGTGGAGAGGAATCTCTAGTAGCTGTAGATGTAGGAAGTATGCAGCAGATCTCAGTAGTTACTGTGCCTAGAACAGTTGCAAAGTCGAAGAGGAAGAAGAAGGTCCTGCTGTTAGGTAGTTCTCATGGCAGAGGTGTAGGCCAGCAGTTGCAGGAAGTGCTGGGGAGTGAGTACCAGGTCACCAGCATTGTGAAGCCTAATGCAGGGTTGGCTCAGGTGACTGTTAACATCGAGGGGTTATGTAGGGATTTTACTAAAGAGGATCAGGTAGTGATTGTGGGTGGGGCTGGTAATAGTATTGATAGGGATGGGGAGTATAACATAGATGGTGACCTGGAAAAGATAGCCACTCAGACTGGCAACACGAATGTGCATTTCGTGGAACTGTTTCAGCGTCACGATCGGCCTCATCTTAATACAGCCGTCAGGCGTAATAACATGAGACTTGGGGGTGCGCTGATGACAGAAAGTATGGGTGACATTTCAGTGGTGTCGGTGGAGTCTATCAGCAGAACGGGTTTCACTAGACATGGCCTGCACCTCAACAGGTATGGGAAGGGGAGGTTGGAAAAGCTTATAGGTGACAGCATAGGTGGGGTTGGTGGGATCACTCATGGGAAAATTCCTGCAGTAGTGGGTGTTAGAGATGCACCTTTTTTAGATTGAAGTCAGCTGATAGGTATTCCTGCTTAAGGGAAGTCTCTCTAACAAGGGAATCACTTTTGACAAAGCTTAGGTATCCGAGTAATGAGGGAATTAGTATATTTCATCAAAATATACAAGGTATTAGAGATAAAGTTAGTGAACTGCTTATAGATGTTGACTCTGAAATTATTGGTATATCTGAACACTTCTTAAATAAGGAGATAATTCAGAGGCTTCCTTTACCAGGATACAGGTTGGCTGGCAGCTTTTCGAGGAGCTCTTTGCGGTGTGGGGGAGTAGCCATGTATGTGAAAAACGGCATCCCATTTGAGTCAATTGATGTTTCAAAGTACTGCACTGAAAAGGTGTTTGAATGTTGTGCAGGTGTGGTTAAATTTAACGGAGCTAAACTTCTAACTGTTGTTATTTATAGATCCCCAGACTCCGATTTCACAACATTTTTGCTAAAGCTAGAGGAGGTTCTTGGTTCACTTTACAGGAAATACAAGAAGTTAGTTATATGTGGTGACTTCAATATTAATTGTATAAGTGATTGTGCAAGGAAGAGGATGCTGGTAGACCTCCTTAATTCATATAATCTTATGCAAACCGTATTCTTTCCAACGAGAGTGCAAGGGAACAGTAGAACAACCATAGACAACATTTTTGTTCATTCCTCATTACTAGAAGGGCATTCTGTTAGCAAAAAGGTGAATGGCCTTTCAGATCATGATGCACAAATTTTAACGTTAAAAGATTTTTGTGCTGCAACACGTGTTAAATATAGTCATCAGCTGTTCAGGAAAGCTGATCCAGTTGCTGTAGAGACCTTTGTAAACCTTATAAAGGAACAAGAGTGGCAAGATGTTTATAGCGCTGATACAGTAGACGATAAATATAATGCTTTTCTCAAGACTTTTCTCATGCTCTTTGAAAGTTGCTTTCCGTTAGAACGTTTAAAACAGGGTACTAGCACAAACAGGCAGCCTGGGTGGCTGACTAGAGGGATAAGAATATCTTGTAGAACAAAGTGGCAATTATATCAAAACGTTAGAAACAGTCAAAATCTAAATGCAGCAGCCCATTACAAACAGTATTGTAAGGTGCTTAAAAATGTTATTAGGAAGGCAAAAAGTATGTGGTATGCAGATAGAAAAGCTAAGTGTCAGGATAAAATTAAAACCATATGGTCAGTCGTAAAGGAAGTTCTGGTCTGCAGAGACAGGTCGAGGATATAGAATCAGTGCGTAGTGGGAATGTCCGTGTTAGTGATAAGTCGCATATATGTACAGTATTTAATAATCACTTTCTGAATATAGCAGGTGAACTAAATAGAAACCTAGTCCCAACAGGGAATCATATAGCGCTCTTAGAAAAAAGTGTTCCGAGACTGTTACCTGAAATGCTCCTCCATGATACTGACAAGAGGGAGATTGAGTTAATAATTAAATCACTAAAGACCAAGAACTCTCATGGATATGACGGGGTATCTAGCAGAATACTAAAGTATTGTTCTATGTATGTTAGCCCAGTTCTCAGCCATATCTGTAACTTTTCCTTTAGGAGTGGTCGGTTTCCTGACCGATTAAAGTACTCGGTAGTGAAGCCACTTTATAAAAAGGGAGACATTGATAATGTTGACAATTTTAGACCTATTTCTATGCCATCGGTGTTTGCTAAAGTTATCGAGAAGGTTGTATATACAAGGTTACTGGAGCATTTAAATTCACATAATTTGCTGTCAAATGTTCAGTTTGGTTTTAGAAATGGCTTAACAACTGAAAATGCTTATTTTCTTTTCTCTGTGAGGTTTTGGACGGATTAAATAAAGGGTTGCGAACGCTAGGTGTTTTCTTTGATTTAACGAAGGCTTTTGACTGTGTTGACCACAAAATATTACTGCAGAAGTTGGACCATTATGGAGTAAGGGGAGTAGCTTACAATTGGTTCGCCTCTTACTTTAAGAACAGAAAGCAGAGGGTAATTCTCCGCAATATTGGGAGTGGTAGTGATGTTCAGTCCCAATGGGGCACTGTTAAGTGGGGCGTTCCCCAAGGGTCGGTGCTGAGGCCACTGCTGTTTGTTATTTATATAAATGATATGCCTTCTAGTATTACAGGTGATTCAAAAATATTTCTGTTTGCTGATAACACCAGCTTCATAGTGAAGGATCTTGTGTGTAATATTGAAACAGTAACAAATAATGTAGTTCATGAAATAAGTTCGTGGCTTGTGGAAAATAATTTGATGCTAAATCACAGTAAGACTCAGTTTTTACAGTTTCTAACTCACAATTCAACAAGAACCGATATTTTGATCAGACAGAATAGGCATATTATAAGCGAGACGGAACAGTTCAAGTTCCTAGGCGTTCGGATAGATAGTAAGCTGTTGTGGAAAGCCCATGTCCAGGATCTTGTTCAGAAGCTAAATGCTGCTTTATTTACCATTAGAACAGTATCTGAAATAAGTGACACTTCAACACGAAAAGTAGTCTACTTCGCATATTTTCATACGCTTATGTCGTATGGTATTATTTTTTGGGGTAATTCTTCTGATTCAAAAAGGGTGTTTTTGGCTCAAAAACGGGCTGTTGAGCTATATGTAGTGTAAGTTCGAGAACCTCTTGTCGACCCCTATTCAAAAATCTGGGAATTCTGACATTGCCCTCACAGTATATATTTTCTTTAATGTCGTTTGTTGTTAGCAATATTAGCCTATTTCCAAGAGTTAGCAGCTTTCACTCAGTTAACACTAGGCAGAAATCAAATCTGCATGTAGAATGCACTTCCTTGACTCTTGTGCAGAAAGGAGTGCAGTATTCTGCTGCATCCATTTTCAATAAGCTACCACAAGAACTCAAAAATCTTAGCAGTAGCCCAAACACTTTTAAGTCCAAACTGAAGAGTTTCGTCGTGGCTCACTCCTTCTATTCTGTCGAGGAGCTCCTGGAAGAGCTAAAAAATTAAGCAAATTCCAGTGCTACATTGTTGATTTTCTTCATTTAAACTTACGACTGAATATGCTTTTTAAATTTCATTTTATCTGTTTCTAATATCGTGTTATAATTTCATGTATTGACTCGTTCCATGACCATGGAGACTTCTCCTTAATTTGGTCCCACGGAACAATAAATATATAAATAAATATAAATAAATAAAATCTGAAAACGACAATACTTGGTTATTCCCTGATGTCTTAACAGATGTCGTGTCATCCTGTCCCTTCTTATTGTCACTGTTGACCATACTTTCCATTCTTTCCCTATTCTAGGAGAACCTCTTCACTCCTTATCTTATGAGACCACCTAATTTTCAACGTTCTTCTGTGTCACAAAATATCGAACGCTTCGATTCTCTCCTGTTCTTCACACTGTCGATGATTTACTGCCATACGATAATGTGCTATGTTGCAAACGTACCTTCTCAGAGATTTCTTCCTCAAACTAAGGCCTACATTTGATACCAGTTGAGGTCTCTTGGCCTGGAATGCCATCTTTTCCTATGGTAACCTGAATTTTAGGTCCTCCTTGCTTCGTTCGTCACGGGTTATTTTTCTTCCAAGGATAGCAAAATTCCTTTTCTTGGTTTACTTCGTGAGCACCAATTTTGATGTTAAATTTCTAGCCGTTCTCATTTATGCTACTTCTCATTAGTTTTATATTTTTCCGGTTAGCTTTCAATCCATATTCTGGACTGAATGGGGGAAGGAGTTTGTGCAACAAGGGGTAGGGCAAGAGGAAAAAGAAGAACCAAGTGGGTTCAACTTGGAAAAGGTTAGTTGGAATTCAGGATCAAAAGAGACGGAAAGGACAACTGGAGAAGCAAATACGCACCGACCGTCATACTGGAAGTCAGCGACAGGAAAGGGTACGGATACAGAATAAAATGTCACCAGAGGAACAGACAAGCAAAGAGGATACAGAAGATCTCGAAGAAAGAGTAGTAAAGAATGAATCGGTTCTAGGAGGACGAGAAACGCCGTACATGAATGGGCTACTAGTGGTCCTACAAAGGCTGTTACGAAATAAGAGAAAAATGGTGGTTTATCATGTAAGACTGTTAATAGTAGTCGAAGAATACATTGGAGAGAAGCATAAAAACCATATTACTGATGTTCATCAAGCAATAGTTAGGTTAAATTAAAGGAATTAGAACACTTATGGGACGTTACGAATAATTGTGATAGCAACAAGGGTGGAAAGCGTCACGGTTTTGAAGCACATTGTATGCTCTATTGTTATTGTACTGAGTTGACCAACGGTTCTCGCGTGACTCCATCTCTGGAATAGTCTTTTCTACCTAACGCGGTCAGTAACTGTAAGACAAGACGCGGTGAATGTTAGGTGGCCATCGGCACCTTCTTCGTTGGCAAGACGGGACCACCCCCGCGATGTCGCTGCCATCTATCGGCACTTTTGGCTACTTCGGCTCATCACGCGTCTCAGTACCGCCGGAAATGAAGCCATACATCAATGCAGGGGCGCTGCGACGCGCCACGATTATACACAATAAATTGCCGGCTCAGGAAAGCAACGGAGGCTCCGCCCACCCGCCCACCCACAACTAGCAGGAGCACGTCTTGAGAAGGTCGCCTTCTGCCTGAGAAAATGACCTGCTCACTCAGACACTGCGCAGTGAGTCTGTGAGAAGAATTCTCTTTACTACCAATACAGGCATCAAAGATTAATTTTGTGATAGCACGCTGCGTGGGAGCCGACACTGTGAGCATCTGTTTCAAAGCAAAGGTTATCACACCATCAAATTTCGATACTGTTATTATTTTTATAGCTCGAAACACGCTTTTGGTAGGGTGGCCGCAGAGTACATGTAGACTATGTTTAAGGCAGTTGGATAACATTACATATTAACTATAAGGCTGTAGCCATAGCAGTAGAAGTTGCAGTAGACACTGGATGTGAATTACATATCTCAGCCTCAACAACGACAAAGTGGTTTATAGTTACTACGCCCTTTTGGATACAATATAATGAAAACGCCCGCGGTCCCGGGTTCGAATCCAGCTGCTGCTTATATTTTAATTAATAATCAGCATTGGTGGCCGAAGACTTCCGGCATAAGATGTCAACCTCATTCTGCGAGTGGCCTTGTCAAAGATTACGGAGGAGCGGAGACAGGTTCAGGGCACTCTCTTGTCCTAGGGGTGGGAAACTGCCCCTGAAGGCGGAAGGATCAGCAATGATCAATGGCGTCAGTACGCAAAAGGTAATGGGAACCACTGCATTAAAGACACGTAACGTGTATCCACGGGACATAAGCTCTGGAACTGAAGTGTCATGATGCTCTGTCCATTGGCAAAAGAGTCCGGAATAGTCGCCCATCTGGCTCTCTGGGAGGGGACTGCAAAGGAGGCGGTTACCATGAAAAAAAGATTGAATAATCAGCAAAAGCATAACGTTCTACGAGTCGCTGCGTGGAATGTCAGAAGCTTGAACGAGGTAGGGAAACTAGAAAAACTGAAAAGGGAAATGCAGGGGTCTGTGAAGTGAAGTGAAGACAAGGACTTCTGGTCAGATGAGTATAGGGTAATATCAACACCAGCAGAAAATGGTATAACAGGAGTAGGATTCTTTATGAATTGGAAGGTAGGGCAGAGAGTGTGTCACAGTGAACAGTTCAGTGATAGGATTGTTCTTATCAGCATCGACAGCAAACCAACACCGACAACAACAGTTCAGGTATACATGCCGACGTCGCTAGCTGACGAGGAAGAGATAGGGAAAGTGTATGAGGATATTGAAACGGTAATACAGTATGTAGGCGGAGATGAAAATCTAATAGTCTTGGGAGACTGGAATCTGGTTGTAGGGGAAGGAACAGAAGAAAAGGTTACAGGAGAATATGGGCTTGGGGCAAGGAATGAGAGAAGAGGTTCTGCGCATAATCGGAGAGGAAAGAAATATGTGGAAAACACTGAAAAGGAGAAGGGACAGGATGATAGGACATCTGTTAAGACATGGGGGAATGAGTTCCATGGTACTAGAGGGAGCTGTACAGGACAAAAACCTTACAGCAAGACAGACATTGGAATACATCCAGTAAATAATTGAGGACGTAGGTTGTAAGTGCTGTTCTGAGGTGAAGAGGTTAGCGAAGGAGAGTAATTCGTGGCGGGCTGCATTAAACCAGTTAGAAGACTGATGACCCCCCAAAAAAACTGATTTGTCAAATGACTCTTGATGAAAATGTTGGTGGTGATGATGACGATGATGACGATAATGAAGACCGACAAACTGCTCACTACTGAGTAGTTGCGCATCCTTGGCATCCTAGGTGAGCATTATGATAGCTCCCCACTAATATATTTCAGGGGTCAACAGTGATTTTGTTGCCAAGTAATTGACAGTGAATTAGGGTACCTTTATGGTTCTGAATTCGAATAAGGCAATCGTTTTGATAGATTGGCTCTATTTATTGTGGTAACACACAATATGCAGATAAACAAATAAACAAAAATTCAAGATATTAATTGAGGTACGCTGTGTACACAGTGAAATGAAAATGAGAAAAATATATGAAAAGGCTCACAAAAAATGCAGTTTTATTGTTGATTCAGCATGTAATATAATAAGAAAGCGAAAAACAGACAGTCTTTTAAAAACATTACAATTAGTATATGGAAAAAATCCGCCTTTGTGATTTTCTCTTGTGTTGATCGTCAGGACAGTCACGCTGAAGATTCCAGCAGTAGCCTGCCATCAAGTGCTTGTCCCATCTACCTTGATATCGTTCTTCCATCACCTGAAAATCTTGATGGAATCTTTCACCTTGTTCCTCGCTATAATCACCGAAATTGTCCGGAGATCTATCAAGGTGGCTGTGGAGGTTTGTGAATCTTAATGTTCATATTAGCCACCAAGCTTTTGATGCTTCTGAGCATGTTCTGCACCAGTTCCCCAAAATTATGTGCTTTGTGGTCACCTAAGAAATTATTGACAACAGAAACAAACTGCTTCAATGGGATTCATAACTTTAATGAATTCCAAATCATGTATAAGCTTCCGAATTTGGGAGCCATCAAATATACCAGCTTTTAATTATTCATTAGTGAGTCCAGCGAATGATATGCATATATCTTTGAAACAGTCACTATTTTTCACAAATTGCTTCATTCGGCCAAGCTTCATGTAAAGTGATGGAATCATGATTTGTCCCTGTCAACTAATGGTTCTTTTAGGATGTTAGCTGCTCCTACAGTAAAGCTATGTGCATGAAGCTTTTACCCACTGATCGTGCTTTTGTCTGCAGTCCCACATGCAAATAAAGCAAGGAAATTTTGTGTATCCACTTTGCTGTCCGAGCAAAAAGTTAACCATTTCTAAATCAACACAGATAGGCCTTTCGCGTCGCCTACAACGAAGTTTCTGGAGAATCGTATGGATGTTTTCGTATTCCTCATGAAGTTTCGTTGAGTGGCCAATTGGAATGCATGCATAGCAGTCACCATCATGCGGCAACAAATACACTCCTGGAAATGGAAAAAAGAACACATTGACACCGGTGTGTCAGACCCACCATACTTGCTCCGGACACTGCGAGAGGGCTGTACAAGCAATGATCACACGCACGGCACAGCGGACACACCAGGAACCGCGGTGTTGGCCGTCGAATGGCGCTAGCTGCGCAGCATCTGTGCACCGCCTCCGTCGGTGTCAGCCAGTTTGCCGTGGCATACGGAGCTCCATCGCAGTCTTTAACACTGGTAGCATGCCGCGACAGCGTGGACGTGAACCGTATGTGCAGTTGACGGACTTTGAGCGAGGGCGTATAGTGGGCATGCGGGAGGCCGGGTGGACGTACCGCCGAATTGCTCAACACGTGGGGCGTGAGGTCTCCACAGTACATCGATGTTGTCGCCAGTGGTCGGCGAAAGGTGCACGTGCCCGTCGACCTGGGACCGGACCGCAGCGACGCACGGATGCAAGCCAAGACCGTAGGATCCTACGCAGTGCCGTAGGGGACCGCACCGCCACTTACCAGCAAATTAGGGACACTGTTGCTCCTGGGGTATCGGTGAGGACCATTCGTAACCGTCTCCATGAAGCTGGGCTACGGTCCCGCACACCGTTAGGCCGTCTTCCGCTAACGCCCCAACATCGTGCAGCCCGCCTCCAGTGGTGTCGCGACAGGCGTGAATGGAGGGACGAATGGAGACGTGTCGTCTTCAGCGATGAGAGTCGCTTCTGCCTTGGTGCCAATGATGGTCGTATGCGTGTTTGGCGCCGTGCAGGTGAGCGCCACAATCAGGACTGCATACAACCGAGGCACACAGGGCCAACACCCGGCATCATGGTGTGGGGAGCGATGTCCAACACTGGCCGTACACCACTGGTGATCGTCGAGGGGACACTGAATAGTGCACGGTACATCCAAACCGTCATCGAACCCATCGTTCTACCATTCCTAGACCGGCAAGGGAACTTGCTGTTCCAACAGGACAATGCACGTCCGCATGTATCCCGTGCCACCCAACGTGCTCTAGAAGGTGTAAGTCAACTACCCTGGCCAGCAAGATCTCCGGATCTGTCCCCCATTGAGCATGTTTGGGACTGGATGAAGCGTCGTCTCACGCGGTCTGCACGTCCAGCACGAACGCTGGTCCAACTGAGGCGCCAGGTGGAAATGGCTTGGCAAGCCGTTCCACAGGACTACATCCAGCATCTCTACGATCGTCTCCATGGGAGAATAGCAGCCTGCATTGCTGCGAAAGGTGGATATACACTGTACTAATGCCGACATTGTGCATGCTGTGTTGCCTGTGTCTATGTGCCTGTGGTTCTGTCAGTGTGATCATGTGATGTATCTGACCCCAGGAATGTGTCAATAAAGTTTCCCCTTCCTGGGACAATGAATTCACGGTGTTCTTATTTCAATTTCCAGGAGTGTATTTTAGGCTTCTGGTTGAGCAATCGACATAAAGCCTCCAGTCTTGAGGTTGATATTTTGGTAGTCCCACTTTTAGTAGTTAACCATGAATGTCACTGCAGTTAACAAGTGCATCATCTAAACTGAAGTATGGAAGTAGATCTTGTTCTCTTGTCCGGTAAGCTGTGATCTTCGTTCCTGGTTGTGGACAATTCTCCAGATACCAAGAGTTGAGAAGACTGTTTCGAAAGACCGATGTCTGTTATCAAATATTTAAGCTCTTCCTGACTGAAGAGTTGATGTCTTATGGAATTTTCTTCGTATTCAGATTGACTACTACTGCTAGTGTTCAAATCATGCAAATCATCATCATCTGAAGGAAGTAGTTTTGGCAGAGTGGTGAACACTGGTACAGGAATGTCATCACTATGTGGCATAGGTCACCTGGATGATTCTAAATGGGGATATTCCGTCTTATGCTTATTGTAACGATTGAAACATTTTACATTGAAAATGCAAAAATAAGAATCATTATGGTGGTTTTTTGGCTCTCGCCACACCATTGGAACTACAAAGTTTAAACGCCTTCGTGTATCATTAGTCCACAGTCGTAAATACACGACATAACTTTTGCAAACTTTATGAGGAGCCCAATGTTTATCTTGGTCTCCCAGTTTAATCACAAAATAAGTAGGTTGGTTGGTTGGTTTGGGGAAGGAGACCAGACAGCGTGGTCATCGGTCTCATCGGATTAGGGAAGGATTGGGAAGGAAGTCGGCCGTGCCCTTTCAGAGGAACCATCCCGGCATTGGCCTGGAGTGATTTAGGGAAATCACGGAAAACCTAAATCAGGACGGCCGGACGCGGGATTGAACCGTCGTCCTCCCGAATGCGAGTCCAGTGTCTAACCACTGCGCCACCCCGCTCGGTAATAAGTAGGATAGGCCTGTTTCACAAAGTCAGCGATGTTGTTCCGTTGTTCTTGCAGAGTGTATTCTCCAAAAACGTAGCATATCAGGAAAGTTGAAACAACTTCTACGTGAAGAACTCATGTGTATCCATGGAAAGAATAAAATAAAACAAAATTTATATTTGCAAAAATGTATTATTATAAATATCATAAGGCGGAACTAATAACACATATATTACAATATGACCTATAACATACATTTAACTAACAGTAATGTAATAAATGATCGTGACATACCTTTTTCTCGACACAATGAACGAGAAATTCTTCACTAGCAAAAACTTTTAACAGCTGTTACACAAATCGTGTCCTCTCACACACTCTTAGCACAAACTAGGGGGTGGGGGAAACTGACCTTCAATGCAGAAGTGTGACCAGCTGACTCTCCCGGAAATTGTGAGACACATGAGGGTGTCCCAAATTACTGCCACGGCCCACAACCTCACCTTATCCTCTATAACGTGTAACGTATAAGATATTACGTTTGTTCATACGTAGTCACAAAATATAAAATGAATAGGCATACAGAATTATGGAATTCACAACCGACTTACTGATAATAATTTAACGATTAAGCGCTACATGTCAGAGATAGCCTGTCTCCAAGAAATTAGAGACAAATGGGGAAATCCGTTTTCAAATTTAGATTCAGCACACCAAATATACCCATTATACGTTCACATATCCCTGGTCCCTGGCAACGAGCTTTTTTTTTCTTTTTTTTTGAGCTGTGTTATCAATCTGAAACATAACACACTCACATTGCGATGTTGCACTAAGAATAGTTAGACAGTACACACTTCCCTCTGGGTCGGTAGTGAGTGATTTTCCACAAGAACTGACACCAACCATAGGAGAAGGGAGTATGACAAATCCGACAAATTGACTTGTAACCGTAACCAATGAAACAGCTACTTGCAACGTCGCGTTCTGAAACATAGATTCGTAACGGGACGAAAAGTGCCAATAAGTTTGCTAAAGTTTTGGAGTTTTTGTTGAGTTTGAGCATCAATCCAACGAACGCTATAGCTGTAGCCCCCTGCATGTGTCACCGACACTCATTGAGTGTCTGGAATGACTGATAGCGAGTGTAGTTGTAACGTAATGTTTCAGAATCATATAAATGTTTTCTGGCAGAAAGCGTTGGCGAAGTAAGAATATAGTGAGCTGGGCCACGTCTTTATCCATTATATCAAGGAGTATTCGGGGGGGGGGGGAGTTATAAGAGCTCACGGCCACTGTTAGTGATATAACGAGTCCTAGAAATATCAAGGAAACGAAAAGCCACCTCATTCGTTATACCTGTTAATATTACGTGGTATGGACCATCGAACTCGGTTCGAGCAAAACGTATATAAATCAAAGGGAGAACAACGATTCGGGAGTCTATACTATTATATTAACGTGCTTCAGCAGCTGTCAAGGACCCGTTGTTCACAGTAGTAAATTCACTTACAGAAATCCATCATGAGTTGTTCTGACGTAATACCGTGCAATTGATAATTAAATTCTCAAATGACTCGGTTACGTTTAAGATAAGAGATAAAGGTAATATTATTTTATGAAGGAACAACAACATTTCTGACTTAAAATCGGCTAGTGTTACTCCGGTTTCGGAGGAAGTCGTAAAAAAAAAAGCATGACGAATGTGACTGCTAAACGGTAGTATTCAATATGAATACCACATATTGAGAAGTGTGAAGTGTCGATTAGAGACATATGCACTTTATCTCAAGTAAATCCTTGGTTCAAATGCTTTTACGTTTTTATGGATATCCATATTCCGTAAACCTCCTTATCTGTTGCGGTGTACCTCTGTCACTTCCTCTCTTCCCTGTGCGAATCGCGAAAGATCTGCGAGAAGAATGGTTGTTGGTAAGCCTCCGTATGAGCTCGAATGTCTCTTAAGTTTTATTTCATGATGCTTTTGTGAGAGTATGATGTGTAAGCACTCTCCCATTTATTAAATGGCTGTACAAAATTCTGTAAAACTGCGGATCGTTCCGTCTATTATGCTCAATACGTTGTATTTGTTTATGTTAAGAGTCAACTGCCTGCATTTCATTATAGTTTTTCTACATAATAGGTGGCTATAACTGGACGGTGTTCCAAGTGCTGCCGTGCGGGCTGTATAAATCTCAGGATGTTGGAACATTGTAGGTATGTTAATTAATCGGTGCGCTCGTGGAGCATGCTGAAAAAGGTAATTGGCGTGTCTGTGGGCTTCGCCTTCGACGCTGCCAACCCGCAGCACATCTGTACTTCGCGGGTTATCGTCACCTCAACCCTTGCGTTCAGGCTGGTTTCCAAGTTATCCGGTTCAGCCTCCAGAGGGCCTCCCTGTAACCAGTCAGAAAGCGCAGAAGATAGCAACAGAGGTCACTCCCGACATGCAGCTCTAGCTCCAGCCGCGCAGCTTATAGCGCCAATAGGAAACTTGTAATCTACCACTGTACTTTTGCGGAGCCGTCTAGAGCCAGTTCCGTCTTCAACAGCCAGTGACCGTTTGGACACCCGCTAGGATCGAATATCTTTTCATTCACATTACTAAGAAGAATTTCTGCAGTCTCTTATTTTCTTCTGTTGTGCTGCATCAGAAATAGCAGGGTGTTTGTCTTCAAAGTTTACTTGTTCAAATAAACAAAGTTTAATTACATCTGATTTTTGGTCTTGTGGAAGTATTGTGACTCAGGAATACTTCAGTAATAGTTCCACTTTGTGCCACCAAGTGAAAATATGGTGCTGTAAACAGTCATAATGTGAAATGTTTCATGTTTTGACATTACCATGCTGTTTGGCGCTTGACGACGCGAGTTGATTTCTTTTGTGAAGTGACGGTTGATGTAAGGGGTTAAGCAGATTGAAGTTTTCAATATGAAAGCAGTGGCTACTGAGAAGAAATACCGTGCACTTCTGGTAAAGTTGTTTTAGTATAACGGCAGCAATAGCAGCGCTGTATTGCGGGAATTGCCTACAGAAAGAACTGCGAAGGGGCCCCACGTCAATAAATGGGCTATTGCCATTCCCATGGCAGTTGGTGACGAATGTGCTATAGGTATAGCTGATCGTGATGCACATGCCTCGAATTCTGCAGCCAGTGCTCAAACTGTGTCACGGGAATTGTCTTTGTCTGGTCAAGAGTCCAACAGATTTTGCGGCGTATTTTACACTGGTATACCTTCAGGGTTCGAAATGTTCACCAAATGAAGCCCTAAGATAGGCTACAAGGCTGTGACTTCATCCTCCGTTTTTTGACACACATGAGAATGGGTGACATGTGGGTGGGTAATATTGTTTGGAAGGACGAGGCAAATTTTGCTTTGCACAGCACCGTGAATGCACAGAACTGTCCTATATGATGTTATACCCCGCGACATGAATGCAGGAACATCCACTGCACTCATCTTATGTGACTGCGAGGTGTGGTTTCACAAGATCCTTCAACTCAGGCCTGATAAGTGTGCAGTTACGTCTGAATTTTATAAGTACCTGCTTGTACAACACGTTATACCAGATTTGCAAGAATGCAGCTGTGTCAAAACTACTATTTTCATGCAAGATAGGGAGACTTTGGGTTTCGCTTGCCAGGTTGTAAGACGTCGTGGTCTCCTGACCTTATTGCTTACATATTCCGCCCTCACAATCATATTCTGCACATCAAGACGCTTCATTCGAACCCAAACTCGATAAGATAAAGTCAATGTTGTATGAATTCATGTAAACGATATGCAAATAACAATTAAATCGCAAGTGTGCACCGAGGTTGAAATATTCGAGGCTGGCGTACACACACACATTCAAGACACGACGGTCACGCCAGGAGGCTGGTCCCTTCAGAGGACGAGTCAACCTATCTACGACACCCAGCGACTGCCCGTAGAGCAGGCAGCCTTTGCCCGATTGAAAGAGAGGACGACCCCGTGTTCAGCTTAAAAGCAAATTCCGCTATATTGTGTGGGAGCGCCCAGCCTACACATTCTTTACAACATAGCACGCAGTTTCAGAGGTTTTCACAGGGAGACAGCAAACGCCAAATGCCGATGCTACAGATTTCCGGATTGGTCGCCTTAAACGAAACGTCATTCTCCCGTTTTAGAAGAGCAATGCTGATTGGCAGACGATATTCCTGACGCCTTGAGCTGAAGGAGTAATGGAAGAGACCGAAAGGTATACCCCTTCACGTCTGGCGTGGAGAGGGGCCGTTCTGTTGTTGCTCTTGGAGCGAGAACACGTAACGAGAGAGTGTGCCCTCGTACGTGCATTCAAAGAGTGAGGAACAAGTCTCTCCTCAGTACTTCACTGGGAGAGCACCTCTGTCGAGAGCGAATCGGAGTGTGACTCTATATTGAGTCCTTGCGATTAAGTGTTGTTCACTGTGTTGGCCGCCACACATATTGTGCAGTGTGAACGGACAGAGTTATAGTTAAACGCCTGTGAGCGAATTTTTGAGTGGCATCGCGGTGGACCGGTATACCACGCCAATAGTTAGAATAGGAGCGAATAGGAGTCCTTCATGAAGGCATAGGGAGAGTTTGACTGGTGATGGTCAATCCAGATAGAAGGAGAGTTATCTTATTTGTCAGCAGCGAGCGGCGCAGACAGCAGTCATCGCAATTTACGGTATTGTGCGCTACAGCTCTTGCAAGCCCCATATTTCCTCCACAACAGTACACTTCACTGCATTTCACACGGGACAGCCTCGACCGTACCTAGAAACATTGTAACGGATAATTATTCAAGTTGAGTAGGTGCGGCTCTCAGCCATTGCGCAAAGTCAATAACAATCTTAAACTTTGTATAGAAATTTCATTATCGAATCCTATCCTTGAGAGGTAACTTCACATTCCGAAAAGAACCCGGAGATAACTTGTTCAGTTCATAACTAAGAGTGCCATTGTGATTTCTCAGAATTTTTGCACAAAAAAAGAAATAATAATAATTTTCGTTAGTTTCATGTTTTTCTTAGACTAACTAGCACTACTCTAGTACCCAAGTATCCCACTAGTTACGTAAGAAATTTTGTGAATTTTTGTGTCATTTCCTTACAGCGGACGACTCCAGAAGATATTTATTGCTGAAAGTTTTTCAGGCATTTCTCTTTAGAACGTTAGGAGCGTCTGTCTGACTTCTGTAGTAGTGTGGCGGTGGAAATTGCATCTTACAGGAGCCACAGGGTAAAGGGTACATCTCAGATTAAGTCGTTGCGCAGAATGACAGAATAGCACCCACACGTCACCACAGAAGGTAAAGGACTTCTTTCTCGAAACACTCGGTAACAACCCCGTCATCTCAAGGGAATTTCAAGATATATGGTCTACCAGGTCCCCCGACCTAAATCCGTGTGACTTCTGGCTGTGGGGATATCTGAAACATTGTGTTTCTCACGGATGTGTCTGGACTCCTTCTCATCTGAAGGATAGCGCATAGCTCTGATTACACGAGACATGCTTTGAGTAACTGTCGATCATGTCGTGTTACGGACGCAGCTTCTTACTGAGTCAGGACACGATATTGAGCACATGTTGTAACTTGTGAAGGTATCCTAAGTAATGCACCAGAACCACCATACGAACGCAGCTTGTTAATGAGTCAGGAGATGATATTGAACACATGTTGTAACTTGTGACCATATCCTAATTAATGTACCAGAATCACCATTTCCTGCACCCAAACCACATTCTGATTGCTTAGAGCGGCATATTTCCACGATTAATGAACGTACCTACGATATTCCAGCGTCCTTCCGTGTATACAGCCTGCAGTGCAGCTCTAGGAACACCGTCAGTTCAATTATGATCACGCTGTACAACTGCTTCCAATGTAGAACACCAGTGCAACACTGCGTGTAGTCGTGCAGAGCTTTCTAGCTCATCGGTTGTGCTGGGACACGCGCGCTCGCGCTGCGAGTCTATTGTGGCGCCGCGAGGGAGGCCGACGGCTGCGGCGGCAGGCGGGGCGAGTTCTTGACGCGGCAACAATGCGCCGACGCGGGAGCGGCGGACGGAAGCGCGCCGCTGCGGACGTCGTGCCGCGCGCAGAGCGGCGCTGGGCCGGGACCGGGCGTCGCGACGCGCCGCGTCCGCCGGCGCGCACTTCCTGTGCCGCGCCGACGCCGCTCTGCGCGGACGTCCGACGCCACGGCATCCCTCAGTCCGTACCTCTGCCGACCCCACTGGCAGTCTCATCCCGTCCGAGCTCCTGCTGGTGACAGGACTTGTCAGGCCTCTTGGTCGTCATACGTCGTGACCAGTTGGACAACGGACAAGCTGGACGGATTGTTTCAGTATTTCGACACGTCTTACAAAGAAGAAAATCACCGAAAACATTTCTACAGACAATCTTTGATACTGAAAGAGAGGTTAAGAAACTGACCTATTCTCGAACGGAGTCTAGTATGTGAAAATTTAACAGATTAGCCCTCGATATACACAAAAATAAATTCTTGGCAACAGTGATGAAAAGACTGTGCTGTGGTGTTACGCCACAAAACTGTCAGAGGGAATGCGTTATACGTGTGGAGCATATGGAGCAGGTTCCCAGATATTTATGTGGCTTGATGACTTCTTAGGTAACAGGACACAGTGCGTTGACCTCGATGGCGAGTGTTCATTAGAGGCAAGGGTAGCGTTAGAAGTGCACTGGTGAAGTGTAATAGGACAGCTATGGTATATATATATAGGGGTGAGTCACCTAACGTTACCGCTGGATATATTTCGTAAACCATATCAAATACTGACGAACCGATTCCACAGACCGAACTTGAGGAGAGGGGCTAGTGTAATTGTTTAATACAAACCATTAAAAATGCATGGAAGTATGTTTTTTTAACACAAACCTACGTTTTTTTAAATGGAACCCCGTTAGTTTTGTTAGCACATCTGAACATATAAACAAATACGTAATCAGTGCCGTTTGTTGCATTGTAAAATGTTGATTACATCCGGAGATATTGTAACCTAAAGTTGACGCTTGAAACCTCCGACGTTCAGTTGCGTGTTGTAACAAACACGGGCCACGGTCGGCGAGCAGCATCTGCAGGAACATGTTTACGATGACGACCGTGTTTACGAGTGTGGCTGTAGTGCACTGTTGGGGTTTGGTCTAGATGTCGCAGTGTCCGCATGTAGCGCTTGCTGCTATTGTTATTCTGCATTCGTCTCCGCACGCAGACCAACTGTAGTACACCGTGTTACCAGACGTCTGTGATAGTGTAGTGTTGTAGGAACTGTGACCGTGGTGTATTCGAACTCTGAAAAGGCGGAGATGATACTCATCTATGGCGAGTGTCGACGAAATGCAGCTGAAGCCTGCAGGGTGTATGCAGAACGGTACCCGGACGGAGAGCATCCAACGTGCCGCACATTACAAAACATCTACCGCCAACTGTATGCAACAGGTATGGTCGTAGCACGCAAACGGGTCCGTAACAGGCCCGTCACAGGAGAAGCGGGTGCAGTTAGTGTGTTAGCTGCTGTTGCCATGAACCCACACATGAGTACACGGGACATTGCGAGAGCCGGTAGTCTGAGTCAAAGTAGTGTCATGCGCATACTGCATCGTCACCGCTTTCACCCGTTTCATGTGTCGCTACATCAGCAATTACAAGGTGATGACTTTAATCATCGAGTGCAATTCTGTCAATGGGCATTAACAGAGAATGCGTTGCAGTTCTACCTGTTTACCGATGGAGCGGGTTTCACAAACCACGGGGCAGTGAATCTACGGAACATGCATTACTGGTCCGTGGACAATCCTCGCTGGGTCAGACAGGCAGAGCGACAGCGACCGTGGACTGTAAATGTATGGTGCGGAATCATTGGCGACCACCTCATTGGTCCTCACTTCATTGCAAGGGCCCAAACAGCTGCAACATACATCGCGTTTCTACAGAACGATCTGCCAACGTTGCTCGAAAATGTCCCACTGGAAACGCGTCGACGTATGTGGTATCAGCATGATGGTGCACCTGCACGTTCCGCAATTAACACTAGGCTGACCCTTGACAGGATGTTCGACGGGCGTTTCATAGGACGTGGAGGACGCATAAATTGGCCAGCCCGTTCTCCTGATCTTAGACCTCTGGACTTCTTTCTGTGGGGTACGTTAAAGGAGAATGTGTAGCGTGATGTGCCTACAATCCCAGAGGATATG
The DNA here is from genome assembly GCF_021461395.2 of Schistocerca americana. NCBI lineage: Eukaryota > Metazoa > Arthropoda > Insecta > Orthoptera > Acrididae > Schistocerca > Schistocerca americana. Next base: position 454,756,616 of record NC_060121.1, read on the forward strand.
AAACAACGTATTGTGGCAGCCTGCGACGACATTACACCAGATGTACTGCGGCGTCTACGACATTCATTACGCCAGAGACTGCAATTGTGTGCAGCAAATCATGGCCATCACATTGAACATCTATTGGCCTGACATGTCGGGACACACTCTATTCCACTCCGTAATTGAAAACGGAAACCACGTGTGTACGTGTACCTCACCCCTCATGGTAATGTACATGTGCGTCAGTGAAAAAGACCAATAAAAAGTGTTAGCATGTGGACGTAATGTGCTGTTCCAGTCTCTTCTGTACCTAAGGTCCATCACCGTTCCCTTTCGATCCCTAAGTAATTCGGTGCTCTCCCATACACACGATCGAACAGCGGAGGAGTGGTACTCAAGCGTCAACTTTAGGTTATAATATCTCCGGATGTAATTAACATTTTACAATGCAACAAACGGCACTGATTACGTATTTGTGTATATGTTCAGATGTGCTAACAAAACTAACGGGGTTCCATTTTAAAAAACGTAGGTTTGTGTTAAAAAAACATACTTCCGTGCATTTTTTTATGGTTTGTATTAACCAATTACCCCAGCCCCTCTCCTCACGTTCGGTCTGTGGAATCGATTCATCAGTATTTGATGTGGTTTACGAAATATATCCAGCGGTAATGTTAGGTGACTCACCCTGTATATATATATATATATATATATATATATATATATATATATATATATATATATATATCCTCCTGCTTCGCTGGGTGGTAACGTGCTCGCCTCCCATGCAAGTGGGCCCGGGTTCGATTCCCGGCCGGATCGGAGATTTTCTCCACTCGTGGACTAGGTGTTGTGTTGTCCCTATCATCATTTCATCCTCATCACCGGCACGCAAGTCCCCCAATGTGGCGTCGACTGAAATAAGACTTGCACTTGGCGGATGGGGCCTCCCGGCCAACGTTGCCATAAGCTCATTTCCATATATATAAATGATCTGGCTGATAGTGAGAGCAGCAATCGGCGGCTGTTTGCTGATGGTGCTGCGGTGTACGGGATACTGTAGTCGTTGAGTGGCTGTAGGAGGATAAAGCATTGAAGAAAATATCTAGTTAGTGTGATGGATGGCAGCCAGCTCTAAATGTAGAAAATGTAACCTAATGCAGACGAAAAACCGTAATGTTCGGATACAGCATTAGTAGTGTGCAGTCTGACACAGTCACATCGACTGAATATCTAGGCGTAATGTTTCAAAGCGATATGAAATGGAACGAGCACTTAAAGATTGTAGTAGGTCGGTTAATGGTCGACTTCGGTTACTGGGAGAATTTTATGAAGTGTGATTTATCTGTGAAGGAGACAGTGTACAGGACACTAGTTCGACTCATTATTGATTACTGCTCGAGTGTTTGGGGTCACTACTAGCGCAGATTAAAGGGAGACGTCGAACAATTCAGAGGCGGGCTGCTACATTTGTTACTGGTGGGTTCGAACAATATGCAAGTATTATGTGAACTCAAATGGGAATCCCATCATAGAAAATGACGTTCTATTCGAGGAACACTATTGAGAAAATTTAGATAACCGGCATTTGAACCTGACTGCAGAATGATTCTGCTGCCGCCAAAGCATATTTCGGGTAAGGACCACGAAGATGAGAGAGAAATTAGGACTCGTAGTGAGACATGTTGACAGTCGGCTTTCCCTCCCTCTATTTGCGAGGAGAATACGAAACGAAATGTCTAGTAGTTGTACAGGGTACACGCCGCCTCGCACCGTACGGCTTCTTGCGGAGTACGTATGTAGATGTATATGTAGAAATTACGTAATTAATATATATGTAGAAATAAGGGCAACGGTTGGTCACGGAGGCTGTTGAAATACACCTTCTAGTTCATGTTCACCGTAACTTGGTTGCGTGTATCCAACACGTGGTACGAAAACCTCAAAACATCAAACAATCACCCCTGGCCTGATCTACATCGTCAAAAAATGGAGGGTTAAACGCCTGATTGGACTATCGTTACACTACACACGCGCCTTGAATCATTTGAAAAGAGGCAAAATTCTGATTCGTTAGACCACAATACACGCCTCCAGTCAACTAACGCCCAGGCTGTGTGTTGCTCGACCCACTTAATACGTGCAGCTTAATGTGTGTTGAGTGAGCAGTGGCCATTTTCGAGTACAAGAGACCAAACTGCCGCTGCAATAAGTTCCCGTCCAAATGTTCTCTGTGAAACTAGTTGAGATGGACTTGCATTCACCGACAGCAGTAATTTCTGCTAGGTTTGAAACCGATTGTCATTGACAAGGCACGACGCTTGTTTTCGGCCTCTGTTCTTACACTATGTTATATCCTCAAGTTTCGCACTATTCCTTGCAGACACGTTTGGCAATCTACGTTGATACAACACCATATCCAGCATCAGTTGTAACTGCACTTTCAAATCTGACACACCACCTCTTGAGTTTGGATATTTGTTTGTTCTTTTGATGTTCAGCAATTCTGATGAAACTGTGTTAATTTTGATGTGGAATATCATTGAGATACTGACGTACGTCGTTGTGCCAGTGTGCTTGAGCTCAATCCTGTTGTAAAATGAAGCTGTCGTACGCCTCCTGAAGTTGTGGAAGACGTCAGTTCTGTAGCATTTGAAGGTAATTCAACACTGAACTCTTGACCTCCAGGATCGCCAGTCATGGCCTCACGCTATTTTTTCTTATAGGGATATGTGAAGGAAAGTGTCTTCATCTTCTTTACCTCACGGGATATATGAAGTGAAGAATAGATCAACAACGGCCATAACTTGCGTAAAAATAGATATATTTCATCAATTTTATGACGAATTTAGGTATCGTCTACATTTTGTTATTGATGCTGCTGATGGACACAGAGAATTTATAATAGAACAGCTAAAACTTTAAGGTTTTGATGGTATTTAGCATTTTTTCCCATGTTTGTAGTATGATTTTATCACTAAATGTGGAGTTTTGGAATCAGGTCATTCTTCTTGAACATCCTGTATACTCGTTACAAACTTCTAGTACTTGTAGATGGGACTGAATACATCATATTTTGGATGGAAACCGCACGTCCAGAAACGTGGCGTTTATCTTCCATGACGGTTTCAGTTCATGTGTGTAACGTGTCCACGTTTGCTGAGAAAAAGAGAAAAATGTCAGAGTTTTCGCCCTGGTGTGCACTAGGGTGATTGGATGAGGTGTACTACGTCAGACGGTCACCTGATATCACTTGACGTCTGCCTTGCTACAAGACTGCTGAAGAGACAGAGGACGATCTGCTGACACGAGTTGTGGCCACTGCACTAGAAAATTAAGAGACATCAAGCGTGTGGAGTGTGTGTACCAGAAATGGTTCGTAGTTACAACGTCTATAATAACGTTGGTGGTCGCCACATCGAGTTGCTGTTGTAATGCATCAGTACTGTTCTGTAAGTATGCTGGGTTCTTTTTTATTTTGGAATAATATAAGCCGGCCAGGGTGGCCGAGCGGTTCTAGGCGCTACAGTCGGGAACCGCGCGACCGCTACGGTCGCAGGTTAGAATCCTGCCTCGGGCATGGATGTGTGTGATGTCCGTAGGTTAGTTAGGTTTAAGCAATTCTAATTTCTAGGGGACTGATGACCTCAGAAGTTAAGTCCCACAGTGCTCACGGCCATTTGAACCATATTTGAATAATATAAACACATAATGTTTAAGTGATAATACAAACAAATGCTTAAGTGATAAATGGATATTTCGTTATGTTTCCATTCGAACTGTAACCTGATAATAGAACTGCGTCAAGCGTAATTGAGTTCCACGGGCAGAAGTCCTTGAGTTAAAACGTCTAAGTTAAGCCGTCGTAGAACGGAAAATGTACTTTTCTAGAGATGGGCTCCTATTCAAAATGTGATGTACTCACTCCATGTCGTAGAAGTTAGTAAACCATGTCACTCTCGGGGGTGGAGGTCGCAATACACAGCGCTGCAGTCGCAGGCACCAACTCGTAACCGCACGTCACGTGTCCACGTGACACCATGCATGAACTCCTCCTTGGACGCCTCCCCCTTTGAGAGTGAGATATGCTCTGACCCACCAACAGCCGCTACTTGTCTCCCATACGGTTCCAACGTCTGCCTTCGCCACTCCTCTTCCAAGATGTCGCCTCGTCTTCGCCCTGAACCTCGTACGAAGCTGTGCTTCTGTCAGCCGCTCCCGATGACACGATGCTGTAGGATGCATGTGACTGCCCACGATCTCATCGCTTCGTGAGACCGCGTTGTTACGGCTCCTTGCTGCTCATCGGGGGTCTACCTACGAGCTCCCACCCGCGTGGAACTGTGTCGTTACTTATCCTTCCTGGACCTCGCTAGATCTACCCTTATGAACTTCGTGCTGGTGTGCAACTGTTAGGCAGTGTCGAGGATTGATATTTCTGAAATCAACTTGCGGGACCATTCATTCTTAGAAGCTGCGTGTAGTTTAGTAGCATTAAAAATAGTTGTTATTTGAAAGTGTGTACTACACTACTCGACAAAAGGATACTAAGTATTTTAACTTTTATGGCGGTTACTAACCGAAATCGGTAGTGACAGTGAAGGATATATGATCAGCTGAGAGTCTTGCCTTTGATAAAATAGTAGCTGTAGCAATCGCCTTCAAGAAATATTAAATGTTTTAACCGCAAATGGCTTTTGTATTTGCTGTTACAATGCCATCCCTCTGTGACCATTTCCCGTCGGCGAATCAATAGCAGTAGTTGCATTACCTGATCTCCAAGATATATTTAATTTTTGCATGTGTTGTTGCATATAGACGAGGAAGAATAGTGGATAAACAAGATGAATTACTACGTCACGTGATGTCGTTACCGTAGAGCAGGGATGTTATAAGACAAGCTACCCAACATTTCCTCATGCGGGTGCCAAAGGGCATTGAATGTGATGATGTAAGTTTCGTACGTTTATTGTGAAGAGTTATGCGTAGCTGAAAATGCATTGTGAGCTATTGTTAGTTTGTAAATCAACAAATGAGTGTTAGTAACTAGCAGTTAATAATAATCAACAAAATATAATCTTTCATAAAATAATGCACATTTACATTCATTTACCTCAGTAATTACTAGAAAATTTTATAATTAGAAGAATACCTGTGTCGTCTACTGCGATATTGAACTTTTGTCCTGGAACACTCTGAATAGTTCATCCAATACAGTGATTCCCAACCTGCAGGACGTGACACGCTGGGGATTGGGTGAGTGTGTATTAGAGATTTATATGGGGGAATGAGCGCAGACAGCTCAGAAGAAAGCAGAAACATGTGGTCATACAAGTAAAATAAATTATGTTCTTACTACAGTCAGCGAGTATATTTTTCGTAGAGTTGCCAGCATCAGCTTTGCCTCGCACTTTACCAAGTTATTTTTCACACAATACGTTCTTCTCGGCCTTCTGTGTTCTTAACTTGGTATTACATCTGTTGCGCTCAGCAGAAGTAAACAGTATTTTTATTAGTTTTCCGCGTTGAGTGAAAATGCCTGCTAAAAGAAGATTGTATAATGAAGAACGATGAAGTATGGATTCACGTTTATTGAAAAAGACAATGTACAACTGCCACAGTGTTTCCAGTGTTTCGCGAGTCATAATGTTCTCAGTAACGGCTCATTGTGGTCTGTGCGTCTGCAGCGGCGTATAACAACGGCTCACCCACAATGAAAAAAAAAACAAAAAAAACGAAAGAGTTTTTGTTGGAAAAAGAGACAAGATACCTCCTTCAAACAATAGTGTGTGACGTAGGATCGAAGAAATTGGTCCTGAATGTGAAAGAAGAGCTAGTTAAAAGACTGAAAATGTTTCCATTTTGTACCTTGCAGTGTGACGATTTGACTGATATAGCTCAACAGCGTCACTTAATAGTATAATGTCAATTTGTGGACGTGAAGAAAATAATGGATGAACTATTGTTTCCTAAAAACTTGGAAACAATATGAAAAGGTTTTGATGTATTTTCTGCCGTTGATTAATTTTTGGTTGAAAATAGTTGGTCTTTGGACAGAGTCGTGGGCATTTGTACAGTCAGAGCACGATCTATGTTGGCTTCATGTTCTAACTTCCTAAGTATTGCCACAGAAGAGAATTCTAATATTGCTGGCTCTGACTGTATGATCCACAGACAAGTAGTAGTTTCTAAAACTTTATCTGGGAAGTGGTTATCAGTGTAGTTAGTAAAATTAAGTCAAGTACCGTGAATCTTGTGTTTTCCGAGTCCTATGTAATTATCACAATGCTGATAACCATTCTTTAACTCTGGTCAATATGTATAGCAGGCTGTATGAATTGTATTCAGCTTCCTCATTCATTCACTTTATAGTTTCCCTAGTATACCTGCGAATTTTTTTAAAACTCTAAATAATCTGAATTTGGAACTACAAAGTAGAAAAACCACAATAATGAATGCCAATTGTGCCATAAGGGCCTTCTTGGAAAAGATACAACTACGGAAGCGCCGCGTGAATGCTCCCATTACTAACTTTTGTCATTAGATTCACTGAGCTTCTAGATAGGCAACAGTGCGAAGTCAACAAGTGGAGATATATCACCAGTGAACACCTGGAACGCCTTCAGAATGGGGTGTGTGAAATCTTACGGGACTTACTTAACTGCTAAGGTCATCAGTCTCTAAGGTTACACACTACTTAACCTAAATTATCCTAAGGACATACACACACACCCATGCCCGAGGGAGGACTCGAACCTCCGCCGGGATCAGCCGCACAGTCCATGACTGCAGCGCCTGAGACCGCTCGGCTAATCCCGCGCGGCCCTTCAGGATGTATTCAAACATTATTTTCGTCAGCAGACGATGTGCATGCACGTCCTGGAGAAATACAAGAAGATGCAGTTGAATCGACATATGATTAGAGTGGTAAAGAAGAGTTTCAGCAAATGAGTTTGGAAGAATTTGAGGACTCTTTCCATCCTATTTATTCAGGACTGGTAAACGGGGCCTTAAAAGTCTTCGTACAGTTCTCATCTACATACATTTATGATATCGCATTTTTAACACTTTCCATCGTGAGAACAAAACACTGTAGTCGCCTGAACGTGGAGACAGACATTCGGAAGCTGCTTGAAGTAAAAATAATTTCAACCGTCTCATTTATGTTCTAATTTTTTATTGTGACTTTCATCAGTAAAAGAAAAAGATGTGAAAAGTGTTTTCCAAGTGAAAACAATGTGATTAGTTATTTACGTATATAAGAAGGACATAAAGACATTTCTACTTCAAATTATTGTCATATTATTTTATCGAAAGAGGCAAAAAATAAATAAACACATAAAATAAAAAAGCATAGCCGTCTTGAGGTTATCTGGGGTTGAAAAAGGGGACACCACTTAGAAATGGTTGGGAGCAACTGATCAAATTTATATGAGAATTCACTGGCTTCAATTCAGAGGTGAGCAGGTAACATGCTTTACGAGAAAGACTTACAGAATCCAGCCCATAATTACGCTTTAGGAAGTATAAATAAAGCCATTAATTCGTTCCGACGATACCTCACTGCCGTAAGCGGCTGGAGGCGGAAGCTGTTTACAATTAATTCATAAATCTACAGAGGCTCGTTGCAGGCGGCTGCCAGGCCAAAATTATGCACAGCATTCCGCCGCCTTATCCGGCTAATCGTAATCTGGAAACCCAGTTAGTCGCGACAATGCGAGCCGAAGCGGTATTTACCCCCCGGATACGGGACGGCGCCGGCTTAGGCGCGCTGGCTTGTCTTGAGTCTGCCGCAGCGCCAGCGCCGAGAAGGGGCGGAGGCAGGCGGCTTAGCACGAGAATGCAGCGCGCCGGTCCCGCCTCGCCGTGGCTGCAGCAGTCTGCGACGGACGCGCCGTTCGTCCGGGAGCACTGGGAACGGCAGACAGACGTACCGAGAATGTCATAAGAATGTATGTATTTGTAGGGTGACCCAAAAGACCGATGACATTTCAGAATGCTCCAATTCAAGGAATAATGTAAGCAGAGAAGTAAAAATTGACATACATGCCAGAAATGACAAGGGGTTTATTGAAACAGATAAAAGAATGCAAAAAACTCGCCAGCAGATGGCGCTGGACAGCAACAAGTCAGTGACGCAGCGTCAGAATCGTGTATAAAATGAGCTGTAGTTAGGGAGTCAGATCATCCCTAGCCTGCTGGACTTTTATGCACAATGGCTTTCCACACCATACTACTCCTACGCATATCGTTTCACGAGGATCGCGTGCTTTGCCTCCCAGATCCCCAGACCTCAATCCGTGCGATGATTGGTTGTCGGGTTACCTGAAGTCGCAAGTCTACCGCGATCGTCCGACCCCGTTAGGGGTTTCTCACCGTACCTATGGATCCTAAAATGCACAGTAGGAATCCACCACACTACCTGCATATCTCAATATAATATTCAGAGAACTGATAACTCTCACCCAGTAGCGGGAAGTGGTGTTGCAATGGATTATCTCAATGAAACACTTGTTTAATCACCCTGTCGAAACTTTGCTGCCCAGAATCATTGCTTCCCATTTTTACAACAAACTTTGGCTGAAGCTGCAGCTAAATATCATGTAGACATATGTTTAAGGAGCTAGGCATTCTGAATCCTGGTACACAGTATTTATTCCCTCATGAAGTTTCTTGTAAATAATCTTCTGTAGTTCAAAAGAAACAATGACGTCCACAATTACAACAGAAGAAGAATAAAATGACATACATTACATTAAGATTATCTTTCGCACATAAAGGGTCGCACAACTCTGCCACCAAACCCTTTGCTCACTTGCTCAATGATACAAAATGACTGTCAGGTGACAAAGTTAAATATAAAAAACAAACTGAAGAAGAAGTTACTCATTCACAAACTCCTTCTGTTCCGCAGAATTTCTGTTTTTCCAAAATGTAAGAGTTGGTGCGTAGGAGTTGCAACTCTCTCTCTCTCTCTCTCTCTCTCTCTCTCTCTCTCTGTCACACACACACACACACACACACACACACACACACACACACACACACACACACTATAATGAACCTGTAATATGAAGGTAAACTGAAATTAGAATTAATTTTAATACCTTCAGCTGCTGACGGACGTTGATAGATGTCAACGGCGACAGGTGAAGATGTGTGCCGCGACCGGGACTCGAACCCGGGATCTCCTGCTTACATGGCAGACGCTCTATCCAGCTAAGCCACTAGGTCACAGAAGATAGTGCGACTGCAGGGATAATTTCGCGCACGCCTCCCGCGAGACCCACATTCTCATCTTGTATGTCCACACACTACATTCGTAGTGTCCCAACCCAACAGACTCATTACTCGTGGAAGACATTCTTACCAAGTCCCGTAAGAGTTCGGGGAATATGTGTGCGTCCGCGCAGAAGAAGGTCATGGCCGGTATTGCAAGAACTATATACTTATTTGGATATGGTGTCTGTTCTTTCGGACATGTCCGAAAGAACAGACACCATTGATGACCTGTAGCGCCCTAGATCGAAATTAGAATTAATTTTAATACCTTCAGCTTCTGACAGGCGTCGACAGATACAGGATTTGGTAATAATGTCTCCCACGGGTAATGAGTGTGTTAGGGTGGGACACTACGAATGCAGTGTGTGGCCATACAAGGTGAAAATGTGGGTCTCGCTGGAGGCGTGCGCAAGATTGTCCCTGCAGTTGCACCACCTTCTGTGCCCTCGTGGCTCAGATGGATAGAGCGTCTGCCATGTAAGCAGGAGATCCCTGGTACGAAAGAACAGACAGCATATCGATATAAGTATAATGAAAACTGACACGTTCATCTTACCGCACCATTAGCATAAATTGCACAAATGATCCATGGAGCACGTAACTAAATATGCAGCCGCTCATTCCATCTAGCTGAACCGACCTCCTGTCACCCCTGACCTCTTGAAACACGCTGTTACGACTTCTGCACCACTTGTTAGCAGCAGACATAGTGGCTGGGTCCAAGACTGAGACTGCGTGGAGTTTCACAATTATTTATTGAACTTTCTTTACAATTTCTCCCTCGTCATCGCTGTCCAGCCCTGCGGATTCCTCCATCTGGCTGCTGCTGTGTAAATTCTCCGACAATGCGCGCTACGCGCACCGCTGGTCGCACTCGGGAGCCTCAGGCCACCAGTGCTCCGCTAAAGCCAGGATGCCCTGTGGTTGAGATGAACTCGTCGTCGCTAGGCGCCCCAGTACGTGCACGCCCACGGAGCCGCGTCGCTGTGAGGTCAGCTGCTGACGCTTGCTGCACCAGCGGCTGGGAAGCCGTCAGTCGCGATGTCCGCAAGGTCCCGTCATGGACGGACCACGCACCGTGGGGCCGGGTTGCCCTGAACTCCGGCCGTCAGTCCCCGGCGGCGCCTATGACCAAGACCGCGCTGCGGCCGGTCCTGCTGGAAGTTCTCGCTGTAGTTAGTCAGCCATGGTGCCGACCGAACTCGGGCCGACCTCCAGAGCTGAAGTTAACATCTGGCGGCGAACGGATGACTCCTACGAGCTGGAACAGCCTTCTGGAATTGTCACCTATGAAGATTGAACATTCGGACACAGACCAAGCCCGTCCTCAGATCCGAGCTGCTTCCTAATGGCTTCTGTCTGTTGCTACCTGCGCTCCACTATTTATATCCAGCAGGAGGACGCTTTTCACCCTCATTGGTAGCTTTTTGTTATTACTCCCACAGTATATTGCAGTGTAACTTTGAGCGCTGGTCTCACTTCCCCTTACTCAGCACTCTCCAGTCTTCGCTCGGTGCTCAGTCTGTGTGCGTCCTTGCGTCAGCCTGTTGGTAGACTGCTGGTGTCAGCAAGACGATCTGTGCCTGCCTACTTCGCAACGCCTCGGTCGCCGGCGTGCCTCTGTTTTGCCATTCTCCACTGCGTGAAGCAATGCTTACTACATGTGGCCGCAACAACGCAGACAATCAAACTATGTCGTCATTCCACACCCACGCCCGAGATAAACTGACATGCTGTTGGTAATCACAGAGGTACAACTGCAATTTACTGAATACAAAAAGACTCTTGGACTAGCGGCAAACAAGCACTAAAATAGACAACTGTAAAAAAAAGTAACACCCTTACGGACTTTTTTCACTGATACCAGGGTATAATATTGTTTACGATGGGTTGTAGAGTTAGTAATTTATTTGTCACGGTCATCATCGATCAGATGGCACTCAGAGGGCCTGTTTGTAAACCCTCTGTTTTGACTCTGCAGGCAATGACTGTGCTGCATTTCGAGCTGAGCGGTGTTTGCACCATTGAAATCCGGCCGTATCTTGCACCAGGGACCATTAAAGGAGGCTTCTGTTTGCAGCATGTTTATGATCACATGTGCCTCTGGTCGTGCTACGGCTGGGACCACGACACCACCAAGTGTGGCTACACAAACTATACTCCGCTTTGTATCTCTCGACATCAACATTGCTTAGCAAGAACAGACAATAGTTACTAGTATAGTAAACGGATTCCACAGCTGAGGTAATAATAATACTAATAATAATAATAGTAAAAGAAAACACAATATTCAACCGCCATCATGCGACTCAGAGAAATATCAGCACGTGTTATTACTCAGAATAAATGACACTGATGAACACAAACAAAAAACGTCTACCACGGCTGACAGCATTAAGTTAAATTTCAATGCCAGTGTCCGATGAAATCCGGAAGGACAATGTTTAGGGGAAGGTTCTCACTAACACACTTTTTCTCTGTAACCATCCTGAATGAAGTTGCCATAGCAGCGGTATACTGTGCCAAAGTTAATGCACTCGGTGACCCTTCCGAAGGCCTTTCTCGAAGTAACCAGTTAAGTGTGCAGTGCAAGAAATGCACTAGAAACCAACACATGAATATTTTGGGCGAAAAGAATGCAAAAGAATCGGGATGAGAAAGAGATAGGGAGGAAATAATGACTTACAGTCGCACAGGGCAGGCAGCAATGCAAGCGCGGAGCTGAAAGTTTGTGCCAGACTGGGACTCAAACCCGGATGCTCTGCTTCTATAGAATGGTTGCCTTAACATCAGGACGCACTGACCGTCAGATCCAAATTTCTAACTTACCGCTAGACACACTGCAACGACCCACGCAGATTTCTAATTCCATTAACAGTTTGGACGTTGGCTGTGCATCCACACTGAAACCTGTTCATAAAACAGCCGTCGCCCCCATAGAATTATAGACATAAGTGATGTCAGTCCTGTCGGACAGGGGACAAGTCCTACAGATCAGACACCAATCACATCTGTAAGACACAAAGGCTCCTTGTAAAAGCCACCCGCTCGGTCACAACAGGGAGCAATACGACTAAGTAGACATCTGACCCTCGACAGGATACATTGTCCACACTTCCTCCAGCGCACGACTAGCTCGGTGGCGTACGCCGGTTGCCACTCTAGGCAAGGAAGGTAAACACGTCCTCGCGAGGCTAGCAAAGATACGGTGACACAGACATTAACGATCCCGCGCTCTCCCACTGGTCTTTAATATTCAAATAACTGGACCGACTGAGCTGCATTGTTAATGGCATAGTAATTCAGCCTTAATAAGCCACAGACGTGTGATGGAAGAGTTATGTACGCTGGCGAATCCACGTGCTGGATGACTTCACCACCATCAAGCAACTATCTTACAGGGTCATTCGCTGGACCTCTGTAGGTCTTCCTACATGTCGCTGCAATTTTCTGGCTTCTTCCTCATGTGCAATACGTGACCATCGAAATTTGGGCTACATAAGAACGTAATATTCAGCCTCGAATTGTGTTTAATTTGGTTGACAGCTGTTCCGTTTATTACGATTGGAATGGCAACCAAATGAGGGTTGTCCACGTTGCACTCAAGTGCGACGACATTTATGACCGTTTGCAACAGCGGTATGTCATCTCTACGCACTGCGGATCGCTGCCCTGTTTTTCTGCTGTTCCTTTGGCAATTCTAGCTGGTGTGTTACAGGGTGGAAAAAATGATTACCTCGCCGTTGTCCTTTTCCTGGGATGTGCGCTTGCCGTCGGTTCGCTCCGGGGAGCTAAACAAAAGGTCTGCGCGTTTTATGGCGCAGCAAGCCGGACGCTGCTTTTGTCGGCGTCGGGACGCTGAGCGCCGCGGAGCGGTAGGTTCCCCCCCCCCCCCCTCCACCCTGCCCCCTCTCCGGTGACATCCCCTACGCCTCCCCACCCCTTCCCCTCCCTCGTCCCCCAGGAGCCGGCAGCGGCACCTCTGACGTTTCGGGTGGAATCTCGGCGCTCGTTTGTTCTGGCGCCGGGAGAGTAATGCGTAATGCAGTCAGCGAAAAGCGTTGCGTGTCGCTCGGGACGGTCATTAGGAACGGCCGACCACCCCCGCCACAGCAGTGCGGGCCAGGAAGCGGGCGCCGAATTTACGGCGTGCGGGTCGGAAGTGTTAGCAGAGTTAGAGAGGTCCCGCGCGCTTACTCAGGGAGCGGCTATCTAATCGGTGGCCGTCCCTCGTCCCACGTCCCGTGCACTGCTCGGGGAAAAGAAGAACGCAACTTATCGCCGAATTTGCAGCCAGTCCTGGGAGCCATTAACAGTGGCGACCTCTCGTAAGGAACGGGAAGATAGCGGAATGTATCCTGTGGTGATATGCAGACCACAGAATGCTCACTTACGTCCGTCTTTTATTCTCTTCAGGTGCTGTATGTTTTGTTAGCATAAGCGCCAACATCGTGTTACGAGAGGAGGCCGAAATACACGAGTTTTAGCTCACGTAGGCTGGCGTGAGGAGGGAAGGACTATACTGACGTCAGGTCTGGAACATGACAAGGAATTAGAATTCAGAAAGCGGACATAGCTAGTTTGATACTTAACTTTAATCCATTAATGATGAACGTCGTTCTTGACGGTACGTGATTCACAATATTATCTTTTCAGAAGACATATAGTAACTGAATATGGCGCCTTGCTAGGTCGTAGCAAATGACGTAGCTGAAGGCTATGTTAAACTGTCGTCTCGGCAAATGAGAGCGTATGTAGACAGTGAACCATCGCTAGCAAAGTCGGCTGTACAACTAGGCCAGTGCTAGGGAGCTTCTCTAGACTAGACCTGCCATGTGGCGGCGCTCGGTCTGCACTCACTGATAGTTGCGACACGCGAGTCCGACGTATACTAACGGACCGCGGCCGATTTAAAGGCTACCACCTAGCAAGTGTGGTGTCTGACGGTGACACCACACTGTACACTACAATCAATCTGATATAGCACCGTCACAAGAAAGGTTTGAGTTCAACATGAAGGGGACATCGATGTATGTAGACACGTAGCATTCTTATTGTGTTTGTGTATGTCTGCGCGTGCGAGAGTGTGTGTGTGTGTGTGTGTGTGTGTGTGTGTGTGTGTGTGTGTGTGTGTGTGTGTGTGTGTATGTGTGTGTGTGTGTGTGTGTGTGTCTGTGTGTGTGTGCGTGTGCGTCCGTGCGCGCGTGCGCGCGCACACGTTTGTGACCCTAAGTTAAAGAACTGAGAATTACATATAAGTGAGGGTAAAACAATTTACTTGCTCATCTGTAAGGTACAGAATGAAGTGGCACTTCAGACAACCAACAAGCTGAAATTTAAAAAAAATGGATCAAATGGCTCTAAGCACTATGGGACTTAACATCTGAGGTCATCAGTCCTCTAGACTTAGAACTACTTAAACCTACTAATCTAAGCGCATATCCCGCACCCGTCCCCGAGGCAAGATTCGAACCTGCGACCGTAGCAGCTGCGCGGTTCCGGACTGAAGTGCCTAGAACAGCTCGGCCACAGCGGCCACCAATCCGAAATTCAAAAGAATAGATATCTTCAAATATTCAGGGACGATATTTCTCTACTGTGGCAGCTCTGAAATCGAAACTAAGACATTACAGTTTCTCAGCAGAGAATAATTAGGTCTTACAAACGTATTGAGAACCAGAGTTCTTGGTAAAAGCTTAAGTGTTTGACTCAGTGAATAATATGCATGCCAAATATTAGCCGTCAAGTATCTGGTGCTGTGAATAACCCTGGACCTTGAGAATGGAGAGCATTAAAAAGGGAACAGTTGTTGGATTAATACTCAAAATTATCTAGTGTGAATCACATTGAATCAGAAAAACTTCGTTGTATGTGAAACATAATAACAATGCAGCAGATGCACTGGTAATGTTCAAACCCAGCAGGAGACGAGGAAGGACACCAATAAGATATCGGACAAAGTCGAGTCGAAAAAGGCAGTGAGGAGTTAAAGGAGAGAAAAAAATTAATG
Organism: Schistocerca americana; assembly: GCF_021461395.2. Taxonomy (NCBI): domain Eukaryota; kingdom Metazoa; phylum Arthropoda; class Insecta; order Orthoptera; family Acrididae; genus Schistocerca; species Schistocerca americana. The sequence continues at coordinate 454,771,890 of NC_060121.1, forward strand.
AATAATAGTTCGCCACCGACAGGAATGTGGAGCGAGCATACGGCAAACCAAGTCGAAGAGACGGAAGAAGAAAAGAAAGTTGTTGAACGAAAGGGGCGACAGAAAAGACTTTCCTTTCAATATCAGCAAGAGAAACACGCAACATTTATTTAAAAGAGTTACAATGGCTACGCTCGTATAGCTACTGTCATTACCTTATGCTTCATAACCTCATTGCGCTCCCTCAACTTCCGAAGACTGATGCGTATCCTACACAATCTGTCCGTAAAAGCGTTTCCGGCTACTTAGAAAAGCTTTGGGGTTCCAGTGGCCGCTGGCAGATTCCACTAGCTCCTGCTCTGTCCTCATTTATTCATTGCGACAGTGAGCACGTCGAATCAGGTAGAAGCCGGCTTTTTTCCTCCCCTCTAATCTGGTCACGCTGTACGGTGACCGCACCACCGACCTGTGGGAATAAGCAAATACGTAGGAGAACGACGATCCCCTGCAGAGAGGAGGCACGTGACATAGGGAGCAGAGCTGGGTGCGTTTCCTGCTTGAGATCCGACCCCAGCGACCAGTTATAAGCGGATCGCAGCAGGCCCCTCGCGACTGAAAAATTCACGTAGATTGTTTGCCTCCTGCCGATCAGTGGGTAGCTGGGATTACAAGAGTGAGTCTCCAAGCTGTGATGAGGGCCACTGTGCGTACCTTAAAACGAATTTCCCTTAAATGACGAGAGCCGTAAGCTGAGCCACTTGTGCAGTCAGTGACAAGTTTTGGGAATGATGTGCTGTACTCGACAAGCACTTAACAGCCAATGAAATGGTCCTATTTCTTCCTTTTGTTTTAGTGTAATAGTTTGGTCTGTCATTAAGGGAAATACCGTAAAAGTTTCAGTTACAAAGACAAAAAATGGCTCAAATGGTTCTGAGCACTATGGGACTCAACTACTGAGGTCATTAGTCCCCTAGAACTTAGAATTAGTTTAACCTAACTAACCTAAGGACATCACACACATCCATGCCCGAGGCAGGATTCGAACCTGCGACCATAGCGGTCTCGCGGTTCCGGACTGCAGCGCCTAGAATCGCACGGCCACTTCGGCCGGCTTACAAAGACAGAATATTTATTTTGTTACTAAGGTATTTGCAGAAGTCGACACAAAGAAAAAACATTCAGGTAGAATATGCTTAAGACTTTTATTAAACTCAAGAAACTGCGACAGGAAGAAGCGTTCAACATACATACTTCAATAAGGTTAAGTCTGGAATATTTATCGAACAGAAAACACTCTGAATTTGACTGGTTAATGCTTGAATATTTAACGAACAAACTGAATTAAACAATTAATTGTGTCATACTGAGAAAAGAATATGTGGTTGAAGGCCAGTAATTATCTTCACGTAAGTTTGTGGTGAAACATTTATGGTACCGAAAATAGTTCTTGTGTAATTAAATAATAAAAGTAAACCAAATAATGTTATTGGGTCCGAGAGTGTCACAGAACGCGGGACTGTCTGAACTTTGCGTGTGAGGAATCGATTAAAAATACCACACTACCACAGTCAGTAAGAAACATGCACTCGGTTAGAGACTCGAAAGGGCAAGCCTGTTCAGACAGTATCACAAAGTCTGTGTCCGGTGTGATGTCAATAGTTAGCAAGAGAAAATATTAGAGATTCCTATGACCTGTGCGGTGTTGGTGCCCACGTATTTCGCTGGGTTACGGAGACTAGACTGGGCAGCAGTGACGGCGTAACGTTGGCTCCAAGTGAGTTCCTGATAGATGGAATGCTAGTGCATTCGGCACCTGGCCCAGCAACCTCAGTGGGAGCTCTGGCCTACATACAGACAGTCTTTCTTACTGCCACGTGGCCAGTGTAAGGAAGAAGTACTTGGGCCAGCGACCTCTGATCGCGCATAAATTGTCGTCTGGTGACCGTGTGCAGCGTGGCAGCAGCACTCGTGGGTCATTTACTAGCAAGCCACGTAACTTGGATGTAAAGTGCGTTGCTGGCAGAGAAGGCGTAAGCTCACGATAAAGCAGTTTCCTATGTGGAATATAAGAGACGAAAATTAGCCTTTAACACCCCATAGACTTCAACTGCATTAGACAGAGGACACAAGCTGTGATATAGGTCGTGCGCTTTTCAAAAGAACCATTCAGGAATCAGGCTTAGGGAAACCGCAAAAAACATAAATCTGGATGATAGCATGAGCATCTGAATTCTGCTCCTCCAGAAACCGAGTTTAGTACTTTAAAGATGGTGCCACTTCACTTGATTTTTGTAAGATTTCTGGGTGGTAGTGCTTGTAGTCTGATGTGGAATGTAGCAGTAAAAAATTCTTTTAACATGTTATTGACAGCAGATTCCACAGTGCTACATCGATGGAATATCACAGACAAACGAAAATTAAAGAAACCAGAATCGTTTGCAATAAGATGTCAGAAAAGGGAGTGAAATATTAAACAGACAGTTACAGTTCTTATTAAATCAGTATTAAAAAAATGGGCGACAGAAAAAGTTGAAAACATCTTTCCACAAGACGATTAGAATATAATCACCATTCCAGACTTCTCATAGTTTTCCTTCTCTGCTTGTTTATGTGCAGATTGATTAACATGAGGTTGTTGTTGTTGTGGTCTTCAGTCCAGAGACTCGTTTGATGCAGCTCTCCTTGCTACTCTATCCAGTGCAAGCTTCTTCATCTCCCAGTACCTACTGCAACCTACATCCTTCTGAATCTGTTTAGTGTATTCATCTCTTGGTCTCCCTCTACGATTTTTACCCTCCGTGCTGCCCTCCAGTACTAAATTAGTGATCCTTTTATGCCTCAGAATATGTCCTACCAACCGATCCCTTCTACTAGTCAAGTTGTGCCACAAATTTCTCTTCTCCCCAATTCTATTCAATGCCTCCACATTAGTTACGTGATCTACCTACTTAATCTTCAGCATCATTCTGTAGTACCACATTTCGAAAGCTTCTATTCTCTTTTTGTCTAAACTATTTATCGTCCACGTTTCACTTCCGTACATGGCTACACTCCATACAAATACTTTCAGAAAAGACTTCCTGACACTTAAATCTATACTCGATGTTAACAAATTTCTCTTCTTCAGAAACGCTTTCCTTGCCATTGCCAGCCTACATTTTATATCCTCTCTAATTGAACCATTATCAGTTATTTTGCTCCCCAAATAGCAAAACTCCTTTACTACTTTAAGTGTCTCATTTCCTAATCTAATTGCCGCAGCATCATCTGATTTAATTCGACTACATTCCATTATCCTCGTTTTGCTTTTGTTGATGTTGATCTTATATCCTTCTTTCAAGACACTGTCCATTCCGTTCAGCTGCTCTTCCAGGTCCTTTGTTGTCTCTGACAGAATTAAAATGTCATCGGCGAACATCAAAGTTTTTATTTCTTCTCCATGGATTTTAATTCCTACTCCGAATTTTTCTTTTGTTTCCTTTACTGCTTGCTCAATATACAGATGGAATAACATCGGGGATAGGCTACAACCCTGTCTCCCTCTCTTCCCAAACACTGCTTCCCTCTCATGCCTAAATCGATAATATCACTCACTTCTCAATTAGATCCTCCGTTTCATGTCCCTCTACGTTTATAACCGCAGTTTCTGTCAAGTTGCATGTAGTTTTCTGCTCCCTGTAACGTATTGATGAAACTACCAAAAGCTTCTTCTGTGTCTTCAAATGCTATAAATGCGGATCTGCTTTTCTTCGAAAAGTCTGGGAAAGGGCATTTTACAAGATATTTTGTAGTGTCATGCATTTCTGATAATTGTGGAGGTGGACTACTATCAGTTGTTTCCTTCACTTGTAAATAATTTTTGTTAGTATTCTACAAGCATAACACATTAAACTTTTTTCTTCCATTTTACTGCAGGTGACGTCTACCTATTCGCTAATCACGCATACTCCCACAACTCTGTCAATTTCCTCAAGACACTCGTTCGTTGTAGTTAGAGCCCTGTATTCCCTTTTGATGCTGAATGTACTGGTTTTGTGCTCGTATGTAATCCAAAGATTCCTTCTAGTCTTTTTGTCTATTTGTTCCTTCGCTACGTTCATTATTGCGTATCTAAGAGCTATCTATTCATCTTCTACTGTGTTTCTTTGCTTATTACAGCCGATTATCGCCTAATGTTCCCTTTGAAACTCCAAACATCCGATGGTAGCTTCAGCTTGTCCACGTCCCAACGCAATAATTTCCTCCGTTTCTCAAATTTCTTCAGGTCCAAAGTACATTTCTAGTAAAATACTATTAGAATCCAAATCAACTCTTCGAAATACTTTTTAGTTCAAAATTTGATGTATAAATTACTGTCTTTTGTATATCTGGAAACTTGTGCTTCTTCGGGAGTCTTCCACGTACAATCTGCGTTCATGATTCTTAAATCAAGTCTTGACAGTCATTCAGCTATGCTTAGCGCAAGATTCTACTTTTATATCCTTCATCCCTTTCACTTAGTCCTTGTTCTTCTACTTATTCGAATTCCGGTCGTTTTCATATTCCTTAAGGACTTGAATAATTATTTACCTCATCATTTCTGTATCAGTACGGAGGTAATAGGCATGTACACTTATACTACATCGCTGGGTCTTGGCTTTGTGTCTGCCTTGAGTGTGATGCTCCACTGACTGTACTGTTCGTAGTATTTCATGGACATTCCAAGTACCCTATTCGTTAGTAAACGTACTCCTGCATTACTTAAATCTGATTTTGTTTTAATATCCCTAAATCACCTGGTCAGAAATCCTGTTTAACCTACACAGCACGTCACTCATTTCCACCACATCTATCTCCAGTCTACTCATATCTCTTTTCAAGTTGTCTTACTAGTTCGATTAAAGGGTATAACATTCCACGCTACGCCCGGTTTAACGATAGCTCAAGTACTGAATGAAAATCGTTACGTGATTCGGCTGTATCACAAAGCGCTCAGTTTTTCCCTGTCTTGATTTCGGGCGCTGCTTGATAACCGGCCGCGTGCTGCTGTTCCCACGGGAGCAGCGGTGCTCATCTGCGGGGCCCGACAACAGACATCATTTTCTTTCCCTTACTGCTGCCTCCTGCGTTATGTCTGAGAAAATTCATTAGGGCCAGGGAATACTCACCCTGAACACGCCGCATTCTGAGAAAGATTTGTCACTGTTCCTACTCTAGTGGAACGACCTGTTGTATTACTGATGATCGATGCTCGAATACTAATGTTGTTCGATCGGTTGAGATCAATTTCTGTCTCAGAAAACGGGCAAAATTTCTGTTACGTTCTGTCTCACAATCCGTTAGTTGGTGGACCACTAGTTGATGCCGCGTTCATTGCTGGTTCTACCTGATCTGATATGAAGTGTTTTATCTGTGATAGGCAGCTGAACAGAAGTCTTGATAACCTTTTTATTTTTACACAAAGTACTACTCTATAAATTCGGACACATTAATTATTATAAACGAGTCGGTATAAGCTCTGGACTACCTAATCGCAGAACATCAAGACATGCGCCTTACGGACGTTGTCTTTTTTTATTTCTTTTCTCTGTGACACTGTTACCGCTTTTTCAGGTGCAATGTTACCCATTTCTGTCACTTAGTACCATGCATTTTGTGAAAGTATGGGCGGAAAGATGTGTATGGCAACCGCATACACATCTATTCTGTGTTTCTTTGTTTGTGTGTTGTGTTGCTGGGAAGAACGTGTCTAATCAGCTCGGTATCCACCTACATGGGTGCGAGTAACCGCCAAATATCCACATAGTACTTCTGTGTTCTCATGAAGCCCCTGGCAATGAAGTACCTCATCGCCCCTTTGACGTCACTCATCTCGTTGATTTGTCACAACTCGGTGATGTTCATTGGTGCTCGCCTTGTATAGAAGATTAAAGCATAAAATGCCAGTGAGCGTAAGGGTGCAAAATCTCGACATCTCGATACCAGGCAACTAGTAAGCAGTTTATCGTCATTGCCAGTTACATTTTTGCTACCTGAGGCGGGGTGGAAGGAAAACGTTACCGCATTGGTACCCAACTTCACAGGAATGATGTTCAGACACGCTGCAGGATTTTGTAGTGGTGTTAGCGTCATGACTTGGTGTTAGCCGCTGGTATTGTTACGGCGACGGAGGGTTGAAACACAGCCTTCAGTGTGCATTACACTCGCAGACAGTCAACATGCGTCTGGACAAGGTGAGCAGGGCTTTACGCTTAAAGACGTTTTATAAAAACAACAGCAATAGTGCTGCTGTTCTTTGCGAGTATCAACACATTAAAGGTTATGGAGATGTTCTCTTTCCGACCTAGGGTTGAAAAACATGATTCGGAAGTTCTTATTAAGTAGTTCGTGGGAGAGGCCGACAGCCAATTGCTCCACATATTTTTTAGAAGTTACTGATGCCATGGCTGAGAATCTTGGACGCAATGTGTGATCTTCAAGCAGTGTATGAGCTGTGTGATGATAACTGAACATTCCATAGTCCACTGTTGCATCGGAGAGCAGTAGAGGAATCTAAAGTGCGGTTCCACTTGTCGTGGATGCAGCTGGTCGTCATACTGAGCAACTTAAACATGGTACTCAATTAACAAATGCTACCCTCTTATATAGGTGTCTTTCAATGGTTTATCCGTAATTTCTCTTCAGTTTGTCCTTACAAATGTTTCCATAAAATTTTCGTTCTACGATAAAGCGTTTTTCACATTGACCTCTTAAGTACCAAAAGTTTAGTTACAACCACCCTCTACTTTACTAACACTATAAGTGAATATTGGTCAGAGACATAGATCTCTATCATTGTTAACATGAACTACACTTATACAACTGAAAAAAGCTCAAGTCGGTCTCAATCTGTAGGTCGTTTCGCACACAACAGTGTGTTACTGGGCGGGATACTTACTCAGCCAATTGTTAGAGAACTCACAGTTTAACTTGGACCCTGACCACACGTTGAGGATTTTAAACACCGGCAGGTCGCTGGTAAGCTAGATGCCGGTCACAGTCGATACAACGTGCATGAGGAGTTGAAAGTCACACACAGCATTATTTAACAACTGTTGATAAGTTTTTAGGCAGGGGTAAACATTCATCGGCTAGATCGACTACCTGCTACATCCCAGCCAAATATAGTTTATTTTTGCCTTAAGCGCTAGCAGACGACCGACGTCAGGTTATTTATGGACCTTGCTGCAGGATTTGAGTCACTTATGGCCCCTCAGCCTGCTTTTGCCTTCACCTTACAGAAGTTACTTTAAATGTCTAGCACCCCACCAGATAAATTCTCAGTAGACAAAGACATTATCTGACTCGGCGAATCTGCTGTCTTCCCAGTAGTGATTTGAGTAAGATTCAAAACGGCTCTGAGCACTATGGGACTTAACTTCTGAGGTCATCAGTCCCCTAGAACTTAGAACTACTTAAACCTAACTAACCTAAGGACATCACACGCACCCATGCCCGAGGCAGGATTCGAACCTGCGACCGTAGCGCTTGCGCCGTTCCAGACCGTAGCACCTAGAACCGCTCGGCTACTCCGGCCGGCTAATTGAGTAAGGAACAGTGACGAGGTGTCCAAGTGCTCTGCTAAGAGCAGAATCGAAGTTTCGTGTGGAGGATGATTGTAGCCACGCACGTACGTACGATCTCACGCACTGGAGCCAGCTTGCGAGACAATGCAAGTAGTTAACTGTTTAGAAACTGGACTACCATACCCAAAAGTATCTATAGACACTGATGTAGTGAAACTATTCCGTGTAATAAAGTAACTCGTGATCGAGTAATCAATTATAGAACGAAGTATTACCACGACATTAGAAAACGAATAGTCACAGTTGCACCCCCTTAAAACAACTAGCGCAACTAAAAATGTCAGGCATAGATAGTGAAACAGAATATCAAATACTGTAAAAACCATTCGAAAGGTAAAAATAAACGAGTGAGTGAACAGATGTTCAGTTTAAAGCGGAACGTGCTGGACAGGAATTGTAGCCCTTGAGTGTAATGAGTATGCTTTCACATGGAAATAGTTACTTGCTGGAAACACTTCTCCAAATTACTTGAATAATGACGTGACACTAAACCTTAAATTTGTGTGTATTATTACGAACTGCTGACAGGATCAGTGACATGCTCTGTACAAGTCATTTCGTGGATATGTGAACATACAACGGAGAGAAAATGGGGCATTGCACCTCTATAGTCAGGGACCACCATCAGAACTTACCTTTACACCTGGAAAAATACACGCATGGAACAAGATATTTATTACTATCAGGCCCTAATGTTGGGAACCTGTATAACAGACGATTTACTTCATTATTAGTAATATATGAATCCACTTACTGTGTAAGAAAACAACTGACGTGCACAATATGGTGCCCACCAAGGAAACCACCATAAAATCTGCAGTAAAGTCTTCGAAAAAAGCACTTGAGAATTCGCAACGTTCAGAAAGATTTGGTCCCAGTACGCCAGTATCGATAGTTTCCGAAAGGTGCATATGTGGTCAGAAGAGTGCTTATTTAATTGCCGAAGCTGGTAGCGAAAATAAAATAAATAATTTGCACTACTGTTTAGCGAATTTCATTGTTAAATATTTGACAAGCAGCTGCCCCACGTCCACAATGGACCGACAGAAACGGCTTTTAAGTAGGTGGTCACAAAGTTTTGTCTCATCGGTGTAGGTAATAAATACGTTTGGTATTTATAAAAGTAGCCAACAGTCTCGCCTCCCCCATCTCCCCGCAGTCCAGGTACACCTCAGCTGAAAGTCTAGCATGTCTTCTTTACTCTACGCTCTTCCCCGCCGAGCCAGCCAGCCACCCACTCACCCACCCACTCACACACACACACACACACACACACACACACACACACACACACACAACAAACACTTTTTTTAAAAAACTGCTCTCGCAAAGTTGGCAATAGTCACGTCTTACACAGAAAACAAATGAACAGACAAACACTGTGGTAAGCTCAGAAAACGTGAAAACTACAGTACCGTTTATCTTCTGAATTTGAGAAAAGTGAAGTGGAGGAATTTAAAATGCAAGTTTAGGCAAAAGCGCTTTCATGAAAGAAAAAATTTGCGCAAAGTGGATGTTCAGCCACGTTTTCCTCGATTTCAGCCGCTGCTAACAACGAGGCGAAAAGCACGGGACTTCGGAACATACAACAGGAGGGAAAAACGCCGTAAGCAAATTGTACGCCAGTATTATGGAGATATACATTTCTGATCTACTAATACTAAGCTGTGCGATATATCGCATATAAGGGACCATAGTTGCATAATGAAAGCAGGAGGTGCTTTATAAATATATGCAAAACGCTTCTGATGAAGAATACTCTTTAACTACAGTAATCTTAAGACGTAAAAAACAATAAAAATTGATTTATCTCCCTATTTTAAAGTTAGCTACTTTATGACATTAATTTTGCATAGCCCTGTTACTAAACACAATAGGTTTTGAGGCCTGTAATTGACTTGCTTTCAGCGCGGGCATTACCCCAACCCAGTCAGCTGCACCTCCGTCTCACCCTCCCCTACTTTGTCCCCCTTCCTTACCGCGAATGCATCCTACAGGGAGTCCACTTACGTGAAACACGGCACGATGGCAACTTTTATTAATCTGCTGACGTGTAGGGTAGCGGCGTTCCACGGTGGTGAGCAGGAGAAAATTGAACGGCAAAACTGTACCCGATCCTTCCTTACAGTCGCGAGCGCAATCCGGAACCCCCTCGAGGTGCGTACAGTGTCGGCGTGGCATTCTGCAGCACAGCGGCGGGCCTGCACCTCTCTCTCACTCTCTCTCTCTCTCTCTCTCTCTCTCCTCTCTCTTCATTCAGATACAGCCATGGCAGGATTCAGCCACTGGTACCACTACAAAGGTACAGTCACGATGAGTCCCGCTACTGATTAGTTCTTACAGCAAGGCAGACAGATACACATTGGTGCCAAGTATGAAAGAACGCTAGAAGTTACATCACAGAGTTAAAAAGATATAGCCGACACCTCATGAGCAATCATGATGCGGAATTACAAAGTATATTTTGGGCATCTCGTTGTTAGAGGAGGAAGGGTACCATAGCAGAAGAGAAACCATCTTACGAGGGCGTGAGCGCAGTTGAAAAACGGGCAAGAACGAAAGAATTCATAAATAGCTTCAAAATGCTATTTGTGACGAATTTTATTTAGAAGACTGGAGAAAGTAGGTCATAAGAAGGAATTACTTTTGTTAATTCAGCTATTTATAATGCACCGCATAAACACATAACAATAAATTCTGTAACACCCCAGTTATTTTCGAACTCTTAAAATTGTACATGATTTACCGCACGTTTCAGATATCTAAAGAAGTAACAAAGGATTAATTTAAATTTAAATTCTTTCTGAAAGACTATAATTTGAATAGAGTTTACTAACGAAATAAATAGATAAAATAGGGTCGGCGTTTTACACCTGCAGTATCTGACGAAAATTTCAAATTTTGCGAATGCGATGTGTTGCTAGAAATGGGTAACTCCCTTCATCGCTACAAATGTCACAAGGACAGTTCAGTTAATGCTACTTTCCATCTAAGATATGACTGATCCGAAACGCTGTTTTTTTTTAAATAACTGGGATTGACATTTAACCCCACCTGACATACTAGAGAAGGTAAACCTGAAGAGAGAAAACTGTGTATTATTGTTAAGAAACCTTCATCTAACTGTTTGTTTCTGCTTGCTATTCAATTTCATCTATTGACTGAAGAATCATTAAATTGGTCATCTCTTCACTGAGATACGATACTGTTCATGTCATTGGAAAGCACTGTTGTAAAGATACGGTATTCCGTTGATAAGTGAAAGAACGTCAACTTAAGAAGAAAGTAAGATAAAAAGAAATATTACTGCTATTATGCTTAAGATAGAAGCATAAATAAAACTCAGCTCATTCGACGGTCTGAACATCCTGTCATTATCGAAGATCAGATATGTTTTGAGAATGATGAGCTCTGCAGTACAGATTTATCTAAATACGGAAAAGCTGGAAGATGACATTTAGAAAGAAAAGTGAATTTTATAGCTCACGTTTATCAAAGATTTCACTGGAGATTCGACTGCTTAATAGTCACTCAATTCACGCTAAAATAGTCTGTTAGGATCCATGCTCGTAAGAATTTCATTGGAATTAGGCTAATAATATAAATACTGTCAACGAGAGTTGCACACTTGCTGAAAAGCTGTCAAAGAAACTCTGTAATTTAGTATCTATCCGTGTAGATTAAAACACTAATAGGGCCTTTACTTCCCTTTCGCCGAAACTACACCTGCAGAATTTTTTTATGAAAGAAACGCTGTTCTATTGACAGGACTGACGTAAAAATTAAGTTAGTGCCTAACGACGATATAAAACGAAACACAGATATTCATTCCCCATAATGACTCTGCACGTCTACTGAACTGATGATAAACTTAATACACAACAATGGGCAGATTTATTCATCATTCCGCATTTTTAAGTGATTTTTATATAGCAGACAGGAAAATTTTAACAGAATGATCCGCGTTTAGACACAACAACAGCTTGAACAGGAAGATGACAAAGGCAAGAAAATAATAAAAGACATGCTGCCAATAATTTTTTTTTGGCTTGCCTTTTATTATTTCTATTTTAAAATTCTGTGACTAAAGCTTTAACGCTTGCTATTTATTTTATTCGTATCATGCCAGTTTAAATGTTTTATTTCTGATGAAGGCACCCTTAGAAGTGACCGAAACCTAGGTCAAAAAGACTTCATTTTGCGACCGAGGGCTGTTTATTGCTTTAATTTTACGCCGCCAATAAATTCAAAACTTCAGGTGGGATTAAGGAGTGTATTCCCCCCAAACAATTGAGGCAAATTTTGTTTTTGGAAGCATGGCGCCTTTGCAGCTTGCATATACTCGCTAACGACAATTTGTAAAACAATATCTTCATGCTAGATACAAATTATTTATTGTTCGCAGTATGTATGGGGCTAGTCCATCATCAGAAAACTTACACAGGAACAAGCCAAATCGATACTGGAATCACGTGTACTGTCTAGAAACCGTCATTTTTAATTTAGCCACGGGAAAACTTGAAAATATAAACATGGTAACTCTTAAGATCACGAGCTAGAGCCAACAGTTCATTCCAGCTTCATTAAAACAGTTGTACTAAATCCGTGTTTTCTTGTTCTCGGTATTGTACGATGAGACAGAGACGCGTATCTTGGAGACCTCAGATGCCGAGACGGGTAAAAGAGTAGGTGGAAAGGGAGAAACGAATGAAGAGAGGTTATAGAGAAACACAGAGAACAATTAGAGGTGAGTGTCTACGCAGATCGAGTAAATAACGCAACGCCGTGAGGATATGCAGCGTGTGGGACGAGGTACAGTGGCGAGTTACTCGCGGCTGCGGCGGTGTTGCGGCGTGTCGCAGCGAGCTTTGCGCGCGCCTGTACCCTCGCTTGTCAAACATCGCTGAATGAGCTAATCGATGCAACTAATTAAAACACTAGGGAATGACAATGGATGGCTAATTAAAAGAGTCGGCGGCGGGGAGGGCTGCAGGGGGACAACAAAAGCACCCGTAATGATGCCTGTTTATACACACTACTGTTAGAAAATATATGGCTGTGTTAATTAATAACCCGTTAATTAACCAGCTCCATGACGCAATTTATTAAAAACTTTGCGAAATAAAAAAGCCGGCAGGCTGGCGGCCAGGAGCCCAGCAGAAGCGAGGTGAAGAGAGGTGAGGTGGGCTGTGGTGAGGGGGGCGAGTCGCGGCTAGGTGTTCTCCCGCGTCCAGGCGGCGTAGCCGACTGTACTCGCATTCAGATTCGACACCTGGGAACGACTGAAATCTGGTAAATAAACAGGTATTTCAAGCCACGCAGACGTCCCTAACATTTTTAGACTCATAAAAATGTAATAAGTAGAACAATGAAAACAGTGACTTCTCTTGATTTTGTCATAATTAGAAACGAATTCATTATTGCATCTCGGACTGCCATTAGTCGGACTGTAGCAAAAGTCGGTAATTTATTGGGTCTGCGACCATGTTTGGGTCAGTAATATACTCTTGTCTTCGTCGCTGAACTATTTGTATCATTACTCCTTATAACGCGTTTCGCTTTTAAAGCATCATCTGGCCTGTTGTACACAGAGCTAACTTTTCTCCTCTATTTACGAGGACGTGCTGAAAATCATACCTCCTAATTTTTAATGTGAGAACACTTAAAGCTTTTTAAACAAAACAAACTTTATTAGCAGTCTACATCTTTATTCATCATGCCTACATATTTATTTCTCAACATCGTTATCCTGGCGACGAACGCAATTTTTCCAATGAGTGACCAGTTTGTTGATACCACCACTGTAGAATGTTCCAGTTTGTTGGCGGAGCCACAACCTCACCTCTGCCTGCACCGCTTCATTACTATCAAAGCGAAGTCCTCGAAGGTGTTCTCTAAGTTCTGGGAGCAGATGAAAATCGGAAGGCCTAAGTTAGGAATGTGTGGAGGATGACCGATGTCATTGAACCCAAGGCGTCGGATCGTTGCAGATGTCGCTGTGCTAGTGTGTGATCCTGCATTGTCATGCTGAAGTAGTGGGTAGTCCATGCGTCGACGAACTCTTAGAAATCGAAACTCGATTACGGCACACTGTTTGCCACGCACCGGCATAGTTCCGCTACACACCGTCATGTTACATGGTATAATTCGAAGCCCTCTAGCGGCAGAGGGCTGCAAATATGCACCCATAAAATACCAAGGTATAGAACGTCAATAGTGTTTCTTTTATTTAAAAAGCTTTAATAGTACTCACATAAATAATCGGACGCATTACTTTTCAGCACGACCTCATATGTAGCATCGTTAGTTATGCTTTAAATTATTATTAAATAACATTTTAATATTGCAGTAATTTGTGTCTTATGCACATGTGTCACTGTAGTTTCGGTTATGTTAAAAGTGATGTGTAGCACCATGTGATTAAAGCTACACTTTTTTACTGTAAAGTAATAATGTGTTTTATAGTGTAATATAATCAGGCTGCAATTATAATATTTATGGAGGGGAATCGTTGTTTTACATTAAAATTATATGGTTTATGTTGGATATACGCTGTTCGCTTCTGCCACATGGTGGCTGAACTTGTGTACTTTGCAATGTGCTGCATGAAAAGAGTTTACTCTCTGACGTTAAGAAAGATATTCAGCTTCGACTAGATACTACATATCTATACAGTTCGTAACTGCACTTGTGCGTAACCACAATTACTCAAAACGTTATTTTATAAACGTCTGTTCCACTCATTCTCAGTCCGTTCTCTACCACAGATCTAATGATGCTATAACCGCGAAACGCGTTATGAGGATTTATAATAAAAAAGAGTTTCGCAACCAGAACAAGAGTATATTACTTGAAACCCTGTACTTATTCAATTAAGAAACGCAGTTACTTTCCGTTGCAATATCTTTTAACTTGGTACTCTTAGTCTAGTATTTTCTCAGTGAGTAGACTCCCTCCATTTGTGATTCGCGGGAACTTGCAAAACACTCTGAGGGATCCATCACTTCTTTATTGGAGCTGCGATGGTACACGCCAACTGCCCCACTTTTTTTTAAATCTAGAAGACAAAGAAGGTGATGCCGTTCCGCTTGTCCTAGGAAGTAAATGACTAGACCCTACTTGCAGGCATGAATAAAACAGTCAATACCAACATCGATTAATCAAAACTCATCATGGGGACGTAAGTGCCCTACTGCATATTGTTAACGAAGGTACGAGCATAGGGAATAGGTTCCCAGATACGTGAATGGCTTGAAGATATCTTAAGTAATAGAATCCAGTACGTTGTCCTCGACTTTTAGTCAGAGACAAAGTTATCTTAAGGAGCGTCCCAGGGAAAAGTGGTATGACCGCTCTTATTCTGTGTATACATAAATGATCCGACGAACATAGCGAGGGGTGACATGCGACTGTCTGCTGATGATGCCATAGTGTACGGAAGGTATCGTCGTTGACTGATTGAGGGTACAAGACAGGCAAAATTTATACTTGGTGTGATGAATAGCAGGTAGCTTTAAATGCAGAAAAGTTTGAGGAAATGCAGATGAGCGGAAAGGCAATCTCGTAACGTTCGAATACAGCATCAGTTGTGTACTGCTTGACACAGTCATGTCGACTAAATATCCAGGCGAAACGCTGCAGAGCGATATGAAACGGAATGAGCACTTAAGCGACGGTAATAGGCGAATGGGCGACTTCAAAATGTTTCAAATGGCTCTGAGCACTATGGGACTTAACATCTGAGGTCATCACTCCCATAGAACTTGGAACTACTTAAATCTAACTAACCTAAGGACATCACACACATCCATGCCCGAGGCAGGATTCGAACCTGCGATCGTAGCAGTCGCGCGGTTCCGGACTGAAGCACCTAGAAGCTCTCGGCCACCGCGGTCGGCATGGACGACTTCGGTTTCTTGGGAGTGTTTTAGGGCTGTGTGGTTCATCTGTAACGGAGATTGTGTACAGAACACTAGTGCAACTAGGGCGACTCAGCCTTGGGTACTACCACAGCGTTTTGGATCCCCACTAGGTCGAATTAAAGGATGATATGGAAGAAATTCAGAGGCGTTACCGGTAGGTTCCAGCAGCACGCGGAGATGCTTCGTGAAATCAAGTGGGAATACCTGGACAATACTGAGAAAATTTAAAGAGCTGACATTTGAAGCTGACTGCAAAACGATCCTACTGCACCTACGTGATGTACATCTACATCCACGTGATTACTCTGCTATAAAATAAAAATTTACATAAAGTGCCTGACAGAGAGTTCAATGAACCACCTTCAAGCTGTCTCTCTACCGTTCCACTCTCGAACGGCACAAGGGAAATACAAACACTTAAATTTTCCTGTGCGAGCAATGATTTCTCTTATTTTATCGTGATGATCATTTCTCCCTACGTAGGTGGGTGCCAACAGAATGTTATCGCAATCGGAGGAGAAAACTGGTGACTGAAATTTCAGGAGAAGATCCCGTCGCAACCGAAAAACGCCTTTGTTTTAATGATTGCGTTCCAATTCACGTATCATGTCTGTGGCACTATCTCCCCTATTTCGCGATAATACAAAACGAGCTGCCCTCCTTTGTATTTTTTCGATGTCAGCTGTCAGTCCCACCTGATGCGGATCCCACACCGCACAGCAATACTCCAGAATAGGGCGGACAAGCGTGGTGTAAGCAGTCTCTTTAGTAGACATGTTACACCTTCTAAGTGTTCTGTCAATGAATCGCAGTCTTTGGTTTGCTCTACCCACAATATTATCTATGTGATCGTATTAATTTAGGTTATTTGTATTTGTAATCCCTAAGTATTTAGTTGAATTTACAGCCTTCATATTTGTGTGACTTATCTCGTAATCGAAATTTAGCTGATTTCCTTTAGTACTCACTTGAATAACTTCACACTTTTTCTTATTCAGGGTCAATTGCCACTTTTCATACCATACAGATACCTTATCTAAATCATTTTTCAAGTCGTTTTGATCATCTGATGACTTTACAAGGCGGTAAATGACAGTATCATCTGCAAACAATCTAAGATGGCTACTCAGATTGTCTCCCTTGTCGTTAATATAGATCAGCAACAATAGAGGGCCTATAACACTTCCTTGGGGAACGCCGGATATTACTTCTGTTTTACTCGATGACTTTCCGTCAATTACTACGAACTGTGACCTTTCTGACAGGACTGACTGACAGCGGCCAAAGTACGTAAGGATCCCAAAGATAAGAGAAATTAGGACTCGTACGGAGGCATATAGACAGTCTTTTCCCCTCGCTTTATTTGCATGTGTAACAGGAAAGGAAATAACTTGTACAACACTTGTACAAGACAGCCTCCACTACGCACCATACGGTGGCTTGTGGAGTATAAATGTAGATATATAGATGTAGATGTGGAACAGGAAGGGCTGCGCCACAGTCGTGACAATGGAAGGAGCCCAAAGTTGTCTCATTAACTGAAATATATTTTGAATTCAAGAACTACAAACATACAGGAAAACGAATAACAAGCACCGAAACCAGGAAGAAAGAGTGTACCAGTATTCTGTATAAGCTTTCACATATGATCAAGCAGAAATTAAAAATAAAAGTTAGAAAATGAATTAAAAAGGCCCCTATAGGATTGAGACGAACGAGAGTGACAAATACTAGCAAAGAAGAGCAACAATGGAACAATGTAACGTGTTACATAGCCTGCAGGCCGTAGCATCTCACTTCGATCATAAACGTCTCGCGAATGGAAAACGTCCTACTCGATTGTCAAATGCGCTTTACACTTGTAAGTGCAAAATGTTTTAAAACCAGACTTTCACTTCCACAGCGCCCACAACGCGGTCTTCTGTGATGGACACCGACTACGCAGATGCTACGTGTGTTTCAGGGCACCGAAAAAAGTGGCGCTGAGTAACCCTGTTGAGTCATATTTAAATCTCAGCCGCAACAAGAACACAGCGGATTTTATCAGTGTAGGCATTGTTTTCTATTGTCATCCTAACCGGCATGTCTGTGTGACAGTCGGCTTCTTAGGGAATCATCGACATTCGTTAGGTTGCCATTATATAGGTAGTCCTAACGACCAACTACATACCACGGAGTTAGCCCTGCACTCCTAACGGCCTTCTTCAAACCAAGGGGCCTCTCTGCATTAACCCGGCCCAAAATACTCATTTAAAGAAGGAGACCTGTCTCGGTCGTGCACACGCTCCCACACACGCACACACACAAACACACACACACACACACACACACACACACATACACAGAGAGAGAAAATCTGGAGGCAAGATATTTTAATTTACAACCAAATTCCCTAACAAAATAAATGTCATACCATAGAATCAGGAGGTTTTAAACTATGCGCCGGCCGAAGTGGCCGTGCGGTTAAAGGCGCTGCAGTCTGGAACCGCAAGACCGCTACGGTCGCAGGTTCGAATCCTGCTTCGGGCATGGATGTTTGTGATGTCCTTAGGTTAGTTAGGTTTAACTAGTTCTAAGTTATAGGGGACTAATGACCTCAGCAGTTGAGTCCCATAGTGCTCAGAGCCATTTGAACAATTTTAAACTATGCGTTTCTTTAATTGTGGTAATACGTGGAATTCAGAATACATTTGATGCGGAAACTAGTCTTACTTGAAATAAGTGTTTTCTTCTTGCCGAATACCTTATTAGGAGAGGTAGGTGGCCCTGGAGAAATACAATGCTTTTGACTTACGACCAAGACTTTTCCTTGCTTAGTGATTCATCCAGTTGGTGCAGAAGACTTTTGCAATATTAGACAGTTTCTTTACAATCATAATACTTTCAATTTACGACCAGGGCGTTTTCTAACGTAGTGATTCATCCAGTTGGCTGAGAACTCTTTTGCAATATTCGATATCTTCTGTTTCACCCTTTACTAGGCAATCAATAAGAAAAATAACGTTTGCATTCCGCAGATATGAGCCATAATCTTCCAAGTAAATCAAATCACATTTGTCTTACACTGGTACAGCTTACTTGATTCGTGTCTGACTGAAGTGCCCATCCGCACCAACCAAGATGAGCACAGAATCAACTGGATTCGTTTGAAAGCGATGGCATGGCTCAGAAACACACTTTTACTTTATTTTTTGATCACCATTCAACGGATGTGTCAAATTCTTTACAGGAATATTTCTCATTATTATTCAATCTTTCTCATTATTATTCCTTTAGGTACAATATACACCACGCGATCAAAAGTATCCGGACACATGGCTCAAAATGACTTCCAAGTTTGCGGCGGCCTCCATCGGTAATGCTGGAATTCAGTATGGTGTTGGCCCAGCCTTGGCCTTGATGACAGTTTCCACGCACGCAGGCATACGTTCAATCAGGTGCTGGAAGGTTTCCTGGGGAATGGCAGCCCATTCTTCACGGAGTGCTGCACTGAGGAGAGATATCGATGTCAGTCGGTGAGACCTGGCACGATGTCGGCGTTCCAAAACATCCCAAAGGTGTTCTATAGGATTCAGGTAGGGACTTAGTGCATGCCAGTCCATTACAAGGATGTTATTGTCGTGTAAACACTCCCCCATTGGGCGTGCATTATGAACAGGTGCTCGATCGTATTGAAAGATACAACTGCCATCCCCGAATTGCTCTTTAGCAGTGCGAAGGAAGAATGTGCTTAAAACATCAATGTAGGTCCGTGCTGTGATAGTGCCACGCAAAACAACGAGGGGTGCAAGCCCCCTCCATGATAAATAGACCACACCATAACACCATCGCCTCCGAATTTTGCTATTGGCACTACAGACGCTGTCAGATGACGTTCACCGGGCATTTGCCATACCCACACCCTGCCATCGGATCGCCACATTGTGTACCGTGATTCGTCACTCCACACAACGTTTTTCCACTATTGAATCCCCAATGTTTTACGCTCCTTACACCAAGCAAGACGCCGTTTTGCATTTACCGGCGTGATGTGTGGCTTATGAGAAGCCGCTCGAACATGAAATCCAATTTTTCTCACCTCTCGCCTAACTGTCATAGCACTTGCAGTGGATCTTGATGCAGTTTGGAATTCCTGAGCGATGCTCTGGATAGATGTCAGCCTATTACACATTACGACCCTCTTCAACTGTCGGCGGTCTCTATCAGTCACCAGACGAGATCGGCATGTTTGCGATTGTGACCCTTCACGTTTTCACTTCATTATCACATCGGAAACAGTGCACCTAGGGATGTTTAGGAGTGTGGAAGTCACTCGTACAGACGTATGACACAAGTAACACCCAATCACCTGACCACGTTCGAAGACCATGAGTTCCGCGGAGCACCCCATTCTGCTCTCTCACGGTGTCTAATGACTACTGAGGTCGCTGATATGGAGTACCTGGCAGTAGGTGTCAGCACACTGCACCTAATATGAAAAACGTATGAGAGTGTACAATACACTCTCTGTAGTACTCCTTTTAGTATTCCTGTGATGCCAACAATTTCGTACAAAAGTAATGGTCGACCATTCTCTAAACTTAGCTACTTAGGGAAACAATAAAGTGTAACAACTGTTAGTAACTATAACAATAACAATTCTAGGTTTAGATTTGTCAGGTTTTCAAATTACATTTTCTTTACATGAGGCAGTAAATGAAAATCGGAATAGAAATTTCATACCATCCTTTCCTCTGTATAGGGCCACGTTAATTTTAATGCAACGTCTTTTAAACTGTAATTATCGTAGTTCATCGAGATGGTTTGAAAAGGAATGCCAGGAGCGGAGGAATACCTTGGTTCAAATGTCTCTGAGCACTATGGGACTTAACATCTGAGGTCATCAGTCACCTAGAACTTAGAACTACTTAAACCTAACTAACCTTAGGACATCACACACATCCATGCCCCAGGCAGGATTCGAACCTGCGACCGTAGCGGTCACGCGGTTCCATACTGAAGCGCCTAGAACCGCACGGCCACACCGGCTGGCGGAGGAATACCTTCTTGGGAGGTAGTTACCTTTAAGATCAGCCAGGTAGTGGCTATGCTTTATTTAACAGGTCTGGAGTGTTCCTTTAGAACATACTGGTGATTTTCTTTTCCTTCTCCATTTTTCCTGCTTTCTAGGGTTCGAGTCTGATTAAGCATTGCTATTTACAAGTACCGCTTGACTACGTGGCAAGATTCCCTATCTAACGTTGTGACAAACATTATACCTTACGGGAAACGAGTGCAGGGCTATCTGTCTGTCTGCGTAGTGGTATCCACATACGAGTACTTTTCATCAAATGCTTTGCACGCTCTCCCGACCAGCGTCCTATGGACCCCAGTGTGGTGGTTTGATGGGCTATAATAAACAGTGTGGTATCGTCTTCTGTGTAACAGAAAGAAATTGAATAACTGAAGAAGGGCGACATAAATAAGAAAAAAGTTCACCACGCGTCCTTTATAAGAATCACGGCTTCTTCGCGCAGAGTTGGGTGTTGCGCGCTTGGCGGCAGATACGGCAGACCCTATCAGGAGAAGAGTCGCCTCCTCCGCCTTGTGCAGAGTTCTGTGGACGGTGGGAAGTTTCCCGTTATGCTAATGTTTCCCGTCTTGTTTTATGTGTCTGGAGACATAAATGTTATCGCCCCACTCGGGGGCGGCGGCAGCCCACTAATGTCTTTCCTTCGAGAAAGACGGCCGCATCGCCCGACGCCGAAACCTACTTTATTCTACAAATGTAGCAGACATCTATCGCGCCGGGCGCATCTAACTCGTTTTAGCGGTGTAAGCGACATTGGAAAGTGCGGACATTTCTCCCCGAATTCTCACTGAGAGATGGGGACGTAAAATTTTCCATCTCGGTTTTTAATTTTAATAAAGGCGCCGCTTCATTCTCCGACTGATAGCAGAACTCATCTAGTGTGCGTCACAGATTCATCCGGCAGTAACATGTCTAGAATTAATCAACACAAACAGACAAACAGCCCACAACTGCTCTCAACAGAGGCGAGAATCAGCTACTTTTCTGCTTAGACAACTGGTCGACTTGTAAAGAATAATAAATCTGAAGATTTAGTTATAAAGGAGAAAAAAGTCCACAGCTAGAGATATTTGAAAAAAGCATTTATAGCAGATTCAGGACGATATTGAATATACGCAGTTTTAAATCAGGGAACTGGTTTCCCGTTGCTGGATATCTTCAGAGTTGTAATATCTTAAACGTGCAAACTGTTTAATTAAATTATATGTGATGGAAATCTGGTCTGTTTATAAGGATGTTAGTCACAGAATCTGATCCTCGGTCCAGTTTTCTGTGTTGAAATAAAAAAATCGTAACGAAAGTTTCAGTAACAAATAGTATAGTGATGTTTTTGCTGTGGTCTTTATTCCGAAGATTGGTTTAATGCATGTCTCCATGCCACTCTACCCTGAATGTGCCTCTTCATCTCCGAATAAGTACTGCAACCTACATCTTTCTGAATCTGTTTACTGTATTCATTTCTTGGTCTCCCTTTACGATTTTTATCCCTCAACTTCCCTCCAGTACTAAACTGATGATCTCTTGATGTCCCAGAATGTGTCCTGCCAACCGATCCTCTCCTTTGGTCAAGTTGGGCCACAGATTCCTTGTCTCCCCAATTCTATTCAGTACCTCCCCTTTTGTTACGTGACCAACCAATCTAATCTTCAACATTCATCTATAGAACCACATTTCGAAACTTCTAATCTGTTTATCGTGAAAGATTCACTTTCACACATGGCTACTCTCCACACAAATACTTTCAGAAGAGACATGCGAATACTTAAATCTATATTCGGTGTTAACAAATTTCTCTTCCTCAGAAACGCTTTCTTGTCATTGTCAATCTACATATCTTCTCTACTTCAGCCATCATCTACTACTTTAAGTGTCTCGTTTCATAATCTAATTCCCTTCCCCTCACATGATTTAATTCGACTACATTCCATTATCCTTTTTTTTTTGTTTTGTTTCGTTTCACCTTACATCCTCTTTTCAAGACACTGCCCATTTCGTTTAACTGCTCTTCAAAGTCCTTTGCTGCCTCTGACAGAATTACAATGTCATAGGAAAACCTTACACATTTCATTTCTTCTCACTGAACTTTAATTCTTGCTGCAAATGTTTCTGTGATTTCCTTTACTACTTGTTCAGTTGCAGATTCAATAACATCGGGATAGGCTACAACCCTGTCTCTCTCCCTTCTCAACCTTTGCTTCCTTTTCAAGCCGCTCGTCTCTTGTAACTACCTTCTGGTTTCTGTACAAGTCATAAATAGCGTTTCGCCCCATGTATTTTACTCCTGCTACCTTCAGAATTTCAAAGAAATATTCCAGTCAACATTATTACAACCTTTCT
This sequence comes from Schistocerca americana, assembly GCF_021461395.2. Taxonomy (NCBI): domain Eukaryota; kingdom Metazoa; phylum Arthropoda; class Insecta; order Orthoptera; family Acrididae; genus Schistocerca; species Schistocerca americana. The sequence goes on from NC_060121.1 coordinate 454,794,803, forward strand.
CTAAGTCACCTATCCTACTTTGCCGAGCGGGCAAGTCTCTGTCCTTTACTTTCTATGATGAGGCGTGTACGTCCAACACCTTGCCTCCACTCCCTTCCTTCAGCCCACTTTCCGTAGATGCTCACCACAGAAACACGCGAACAGTCAACCAGCTTGGCCGTTTCCGAGATTCTTGTTCTCACATTATAAAGTGGACAGGCCTCATATACAGGTTTGTGCAAGGTAGACACTTGACTGAGGTTAAGTATTTTTCTTTTTTTAGTCGTAAGTTTTCTGACTGATTTGATAGGCTGACTGTTCTCTTTTTCTATTACATCTCATTACTTTCTCCTGTCTTCGATTCACTCTCAATCCATACTCTGTATTCATCTGAGCGCACGTTCCATTCAATAGATCGTGTAATTCCTTTTAACTTTCGCTGAGAATAACAATGTTATCAGCGAATTTTGTCATTGACATCCTTTCACTCGGAATTTTAATCCCACTCTTGACTCTTTCATTTACTTCAGTCATTGCTTCTTCGAAAATAGATTGAACAGCAGTAGGAGCGTTACATCCTTTTTAATCCGAACACTCCGTTCTTGTTCTCATTAAGCCCTCTTGGTTCTTGTACATATTGTATATTATCCGTCTTTCCGTATAGCTTACCTCTTTTTTCTCAATTTCTAACAACTTTCACTATTTTACACTATCGAATGATTTTTTCGGGTCGACAGATCCAATGAAATTTTCTTGAGTATTTTGTACGGTAGTGAGACTCATCAACGAATGTGACCTTTGTCGAATACAAAATATTTTCATCTCCGACGTTCGTTCTTATTCATATGATTATGCACCTTCCGAGTGTAGCCTCGGTCGTTTCTTTAGCTTCAGAGGGATAAAATGACAACCACCGTCTTCCTTACTACCACCTGATGATGTACTTCTGTTCGGACAATGATTGCATTGGATTCTTCCACACGTACTGCAGGTTGCTGATTGAAATTAATTGGTTAATGAAGAGAACAGGAGAAAACTATAGACAAGAACAGACATCTAAAACAAAAGCAGATATGTTCCCGTAAACATATTGAAATGAGAGGCTGTCTCCATACAAACAGATGGTAACTAGCCAATCCACAATTGGAGACTACACATGCGATTAGCAGCCTTGCTTTGGGCGAAGCCAAAGTACATGGAAAGACGTAAAATACGAACAACGATAACTATAACTATTCCAGTCCGTAGAGAGTTTTGATGCTGCTTAACACACACGAACTCCAGGAATCGAGTTACAAGTTACGGTAAAGAGTCATGAGTGGAAACACGTTGCGAGTTCACGGACATGGGCAGCACGAGAAAGACTGCCGAATTAACATTGACAAATCATACACTGCAGGATTTCACGGCAGGTATTGTCTTCACTTAAAACTTCCGAGCTGATAGGCCGTGGTCGATGTATAAAACTCTCCCCCGACGTTTCGTCTCCGACTGCGGGAGACATCCTCCGAGGTAAAGTGACGAAATGCGAAGAGAACTCGAGGAACCGCTGATTATAAAGGCAGTGCAGAGGGCGCCACTGCCCATCTCGTGGCGTCGGTTACGAGACTTTCTCTGGTAATGCCAACATTCTCTATTGAAAGTAATCGATCGTCATGTTTCCTGTGCAACGATGACAATCAAATTTTATCTAGTTTAACACCATCATCTATCCTGTTAAAATTGTTACGGAGTTTATCAGTCTCGATAGCCTTTCTATACACGCGCGCATAATAATGCGAGATTTCAGATATGACGCTCGTCTTGCTGAATTTTGTTTCATGATTACCTTCCTGGTAAACATGTTCTGCTACGGCCGATTTATACGTGTGACCCAGGCGGCAATTCCTCGTATGTTCAACCAGACGAGTGTTCGCACTTCTCTTTGTGGTACCGATATAAACCTGTCCACAACTACAAGGAATTTTATACACCCCTGGTGTACCCAAAAGATGTCGTGCATCTTTTGCAGATCTTAAATATTCTTTTATTTTCCTGGTGGTCTGAAAATGGTATCCATCCCATACTTACTTACTTAAAACTTTCCCAGTGCGATCTGTGACCTTACCAATGAACGGAAGAGAAACCTTACCCCTTGGGAGGCTGTTGTTCGTCGTTGCTCCTCTCCTGATTCTCTGCCTCGAGCGAAGTGCTCGATCTATCTCCTTACTAGAATAGCAATTCTTCACGAAAGTCGACCGTACATGTTGAACTCATCTTTTAAATAAACAGGTTCAGAAATTTTGTACAACCTGTCCCCCCAAGGTTCTTATTACACCTCTTCTTTTATCTATAATGGTGGTTTGAAGCTTTATGAAAATAGCTATCAGTGTGTGTGGCCTTTCTATACACCTTACGACCCAAAGTTCCGTCCCGTCGTTTAATCACAGACACATCCAGAAGATTCAATTGCCCTTTACTCTCCGTCTCCATAGTAAATAGGATTTTCGGATTAATACTGATTACATATATTAGGTAGGCAGACAACTCCTCTTCTCCGTGTGTCCATACCACGAATATGTCATCGACATAGCGATACCATATGGCTGGTCTCTTACTTGCAGATTGCAACGCCCGTTGTTCAAACGTGTCCATAAACAGGTTAGCCATAGCAGGACTAAGAGGACTGCCCATAGCTACACCGTGAATCTCTTCATAAAAGTCACTATTGTATTGAAAGTAGGTTGTGGTGCTGCAGCTTCAGAATAATGCCATAATATCGGTAGGAAAAATATCCGCTATGCATGAGATGGTTTCGTTTACCGGAATCATGGTAAGTAACGACACAGTATCAAAACTGATGTGGATATCATCCGGGCACACGCTCATTTCTTTTAACTTGTTAACGAAATAAGCTGAATTTTTAATATGACTGTTCTGCTGATATAAGGTTGCAGCAGTGAGGCAAGGTGTCCAGCCAGCTCGTGAGTGGGACCACCTATAGCGCTGACAATTGGCTTCAACGGAACCTCAGGTTTCTTAGGGTAATCCGTAATGTCTAGGTGAGTACGTTTCTGTTTTACAAAGCAGCTTCGTCGGAGGAGAATGAAGATGTTTTCACCAATCGATGGGTCATTTTTAAAATCTTCATAGTCGGATCCTTCTGAAGTTTTTTGTAATTGGAGGGAACCAAAACATCATTGATCTCCCAGTAATAGTCCTCACTCTTCTATATGATGGTGCATTACCCTTATCTGCAGTAAGAGCGGTAATGTTTTTATCTGCGTTTATATTCATCAGCGCCTTCCTTTCTGCCTGTGAGAAGTAACTGCTTCGTGGCTTACATGTACGTAAAATCCTAGCTGTTTCCATCCTAATTACATCAGCGAACTGCTGTGGAAGCTGACGGATACCTGACTCAGTATTTGCCACAATATCCTCCGTGAGTACGTTTTGGAGAGTCACAGCAAAATTGCCTCCTTTGGCCAGTACAGAAATTTCAGCTTCTGACAAATATTTATCGCATAGGTTAATAACAGTTCGAGAATTGCCCTCAACTGAACCTCCCGAAGTTAGCGGCCGCTTTACCTTGGAGGATGTCTCCCGCTGTCGGAGATGAAACGTCAGGGGAGAGTTTCATACATCGACCACGGCCTATCAGCCCGGAAGCTTTAAGTGAAGAGTATTTATACAATGTCGGCTTTGCTGTGAGCGATCTACAACGATAGAAACTGGGCATAAGGGTGCCGGATTGCTTTTAGGCGGCGGAAACCAACACATGAAGCGCAAAATGGTGGATATAACGTGCGACCGATAGTCACGATATGAAGCGTAAAGTGTACTGCCATGAAATGACCCTACCAAGTACTGCAACTAACTACGTCTACCAAGCACTGCAACGAATTGAGGCGAAGGGGGCAACTCTCAGTAATTTTATAACCTCGGGTCCTCTTATGCTGTATGCTTCACCACGAAACAAAAGGTCTCTGGTGCCAACATAAGCGGAGGCGGGAATGCCGACGGTCGCTTGGACTTTCCGCGGAGATTCAGTTCAGCCTGCCTGCGCACAGGTTGGTGTTACTAGGGTGGCGCCAGGCGTCTAACTAGCGAAGAGGCGGGTATGCTATCGCGCAAACATCCCCTTGTCATGGAGTTTTGTAACCAATGGCCACTGGACCTCCAGCAGTTCTACCCCATTTTGAGAACTTGATGAATTATCTGTCAGGTGAATCCACAAATTTCTCCGTCCACACTATCTGACAGTCCTGTCCTCGGCCATGCTATCTGTGGTTAAAGATAGGTTGAGAAAACTAGTTTTGATGGATAACCAAGCGAAGTAAATTCGTCTGTTTAATAAAGGGTTATGCAGCCCTGTGCCTACTACCAATGAACTCATAATTGTACAAGCAAACCGATTCTGTGATTGGAACAGCAGTTTCAATTTTGTTTTACTGTCTGTCTTTGTATATGGACTGGGATGGAACGCTATAGTGACTTCAACACGTCCTCTAAACGTCTCTGTGTTACACGAGGATGCATTAACATGAGAGATAGGAAACTTCCATAGAACAGCTGTAAGATGAATTGCAGAATGGTAGATTTCCTCACAGAAATGGCCAGGAAGCTAAAAAAGTGTATCCATGAAAGACTTAGTCATATATGGGCGCACATTTCAACATGAATGAAGAAACAAATTTCCTTTTACAAACACTTCACTTAAAGAAGAAGGATTACGATAACATACAGTGCAATTTAGTGACTTTTCTTTCAAATATAGTGGCAGAAGAGTAAAGCACTTTGTTTAAGTGAAGCAGGCAGACTGGAGTAGTCAGCAGTTGCAGAATGAAAAAAGGGGCGAAAATCAGGAAAAGTGCAAGGAGTTTGTTCATTCTCACCACTGATACTTTGTTTCTATGTGGAGGAGGCATTGAAGAAATTTAAAGACAATCTCTGGGTTGGAGTTGTTTGTCACGCATAGAAAATCGGTGTGATTCGGCTTTTTGATAACATAGCTGTGGTGACCGTAAACGCTATAAGGAAATAGAACACGCAGCACCTGATGGCTCTCATGTACACATAAAAGGAAACAGAAGTTATGTAATGGTGTGCGCATCCAAGACAGCAAAGTGTTAGACCTGAACAGGATACACTAAGAGATAGATGAATTTTGCATACTCATAAGCAGAATAGATAAATAATGTAAGCACTGGAATTTTTTTTAGATTAGATAATGAAGGAAGATGCAAGAAATTCATGGTAGTAAGGACTGCGAAAGGTAAAAGGAGTTTCTGTAAAATGAAACTGTTTCCTATACCCAAAAATATCAAGACAGGAGAGAAAGATTTATGAAAAGTTATGATTAGAGCATGACCTTATATGGATGTGAAAGACTGACAAAAGTAGGGACAGAATACTTTGAAACGCTAAATTTCTGTAGACTGTTGAAGATCGGATGGACAGCTGGAGTTAGAGACGAAGAAGTCCTACTATAAAATCATGGATAAAACCGTAATAAATGGAAGAGATAGAATCGTTAGTCGCATACTAGAGGATATGTCATTGCTAAAAGCTATAAGTTGAAGGGATGGTAAATGGAAATAATCAGAAAGACCTAGAAGTTAGTGTAGAAGGTGCCCGCCCGGTTGGCCGTGCGGATTCGTGTCGAGGTCCGGTGAGCCGGCCAGTCTGTGGATGGTTTTTAGGCGGTTTTCCAACTTCCTCGTCAAATGCGGGCTGGTTCCCCTTATTCCGCCTCAGCTACACTATGTCGACGATTGCTGCGCAAACAAGTTCTCCACGTACGCGTACACTACCATGACTCTACCACGCAAACATAGGGGTTACACTCGTCTGGTGTGAGACGTTCCCTGGGGGGTCCACCGGGGGCCGAACCGCACAATAACCCTGGGTTTGGTGTGGGGCGGCGGACGGATGAAGTGGACTGCGGTAGTCGTCGTGGGGTTGCGGACCACTGCGGCCGCGGCGGGGACGGATCCTCTCCCTCGTTTCTAGGTCCCCGGTTAACATAACATAACATAACATAGTGTAGAAAGTGATTTTGATAAATGGGAGAAAATTACAGAAATCGATCGCTGAGAGAATGAGCAAGAAAGATCGTGTGGACGTATGGCCCGAAATGCGATCCAAGGGAAGTATTCCCATCTGAAGGAGGACATGCAAGATGATTCACAATATACGTTTCAATGGTTGCAAGTACAGCTGAGAACACACAAGGCAAGTGGAGATACTCTGTCTATACTGCTGTTTTAGTGGTGTGGTGACAGCGAAATATCAGCAACGGTTCAGCCTCAATGTGTCGGCGACCACTTTGTGAGACGTCATCCTTCCTGCGCGTGACTCTCCTCCCATGCTGGAAGTGACTACTGCGTGATAGTGTTCAGCTCACTTTCGCATTTCCGTGCTGGGGCATCTCGACGACATGTACCACGATCACACATTGAGGATGAAGTGGTACTGATGTTCGCTGTCACCATACCCCTGAAACAATAACGAATTCAGAATGTTCCCGCGTGCCTGGCGTGTTCTCAGGTGAGCTTTCAATCATAGAAAACTATAGTGTAAAAAAATCTTTTCTCTCTTCTGTCAAGTGGGTATACTTCCCCTGGAAAGCATTTCCGGCCATGAGGAGGATAGCTAGCAAGCTGGGGAATGATCCCATGTTAACTTCACGATTCTGATTCGAATAATCATACCTGTCTTATCCCTGATTATTGACCATCACTTCTGGAACATCCCGTATACGATTTGCTACACGCACAGAGCAATAGCCCCCCGTGACCTATTTGAATTCAGAATTACTGTTAAGACTTTCTCTCGGAGATTGATTTAGTCGATAGCTGGCTAATCCTGCTAAGCAACAGTCTTGTTTTGTAGCCGTGTGAGGTTTACTATTAATTTAATTACTGGGCACAACAAACTACGATTTATGTATCAACCTCTTCCTCACACGCTAATATGTAAATTTAGTGAGGTATTGTACTTTATTAAGGAAAGAGTATTCGATAGCGTTTACCGTGACATTATCTTTGTGTTAATTGTATAACTAATGTTGAGAGGAGTATTCGGAAAGTAAGGTCTGATTAGGCGCAGAATGGAAACCACTGCGAAACACGGATGGAACTTTGCACAGATGTGTTGGACAGTGACTTTAGTGTGCCTGCTGATCGCTGCACGTCGCTCTTTTCAGTTCCGAGCGCAAAGTGATCGCGTAGAAGTGCCTAAAACAACAATGTCTCTCGTCAAGTATCTCTGGTGAGAGAGTTCACCTGAAGCTATGCAGCCCACATAACATAAATGTCATGCGTTTCTTTCCTCAATATAATTTTCAGCCGCATTCTGCAAGAGCAATGAAGACGAAGATAGGAATTGTTTTATCACCCACAACACACCCCTCAATTGGCTCACTCCGTTCTTCATCTCTGCTCACGTGAACGGCTGGCTACGAAGACAACATTTTGGCACAAACAAAGAAAGGCAGACCAACATAGAGAATTGTTGGAAAGCACAGGCGGCTGCTTCCTGTGACGGGGGTACTGGAAAGCTTGTACAACGCAATGACAAATGTCTAAGTCGGAACGGCGACTATTTAGAGAGGTAGCTGGAAGGTGTGACTAACTGTTGCGAATTAAAAAAAATGATTTTCACTGTGGTTTTCATTTCGCCACTTATCGGACCTTACTTTCCGAACAGCCCTCGTATTGTCACATTGACGCTTATAGAGCCTGATGATGATGAATTGTAGCACCGAAACCGGTGAAAAAACAGCTGAAGGTGATTCCATCAGTCACTTTGGAGGGATATAGAACTGGCACCAAATGATGTCACCCACCACCACCGACGTAAATGCTGGTGTAGAGCTGCGTAGGTATCAGTCGCTTGTATGACAAAATGGCAGGCAGGAGCTATCGAGTTGAGTGTGTGCATGAGCACGCCATGAATTAATTTGCTGTTATTTTCATGTCAAAGATGACTGTCCAACGTGTCTGCGAGTAATGGTGTACCAGACGGAGCCATGTAACATGGGCTAAGAATAGTGGTCGTAGAAAGATCCTAATAGCGAGACTGGAGGCGAGTGTCACGCATTAATGACAAGCGGTTTCAAACACGACGGCAATTTTTGCTGGCAGTTCATTCAGGCACGTCTCAACCACTTTCCAAGCGAACATTCCGAAGGGAACTCCGTAGAACAAATGTTTGGAGTCCGGTATATCGAAAACGGCCACTGCAAAAAGCTGTTCACCCGCATTTCTTCGGCGAGCCAAGCATCACAGTAACTGGACAATATCCGACAGCAGGCGTGTATTATGGTCCGGCATGCTACCATTTTTTCAAATATGCAAGGTGTCGCGCGCACCTATGGTCCACTGAGACGTTTAAAGCGCAATTCAGGGGGTGTAGTTCAGGTTGCAGGTTGTTCTGTGATGTATTTCGTCTATTTACCATAGCATTACATGAGGACACCAATTAAGTTAGCGCGAACATAAGCCTGAATGTCTATCCCAACGTCCTCTGTGGCCAGGCGTTACCCTTTCTACTACATGATGAGTAAGCAGTCTTCCATGTTCGAAGGCGCTGGACGTATTTGTTCCTGGTTTGACGAACACTCACGCACTCTGTTACACACAGGCTGTCCCACTAAACAACCTGATCTTTGAATGTTTTGATCAGCGTGTGACATGTAGCTATCAACATCCCCTCAACTTGGTTACTCTGAGGGATCTAATCATCAATGAGTGGCTGCAGCTCTAAATGGCTCTTACCGAGTCTACAAGTGGTGTTACACTCTGTTAACCCTTCGCACTAGACCGCTTGAATATCGCAGTAGACTCGCATGTCGGGCGTCACCCGACACAAGCTTCAATTCGCTATAACTCATATTTAGGGGCTCTCACTGCCGTATTTATTGTGCTGAAGTCTTCTGATGTCTATCAGCAAGCGATATAACTATAAGGAAACGCATTTTTCGCACGTGAACCGTTGTTGTTTGGAGTAATTACCAAAGCCCAAAGTCATTTGTGGCAACAGTAAAACGATAGGTGGAGTGGATGTATCCGATCAGTTTCGTGCATCCTACAGCTTCATCAGGAAATCACGTAATTGATGGTGTAAGACGTTTTTCCGTTTTTTGGAGGTGGCAGTAGTCAAAAGATTCGTTCTGCACAATATCGAAGACTAAGTTGAGCCACAAGAGGTACAGAGTGGCACTACTGAAACCTCTGTTGGAAATGTATGGAACAGAAACGGAAGAAGGATGGGAAGACGATCTACATTCCACGACGAGAAGAGACTCTCAATGCAGCAGTACTTAATTAACTACTATTTGCAGCGTTCCAAAAAATGGCTCTGAGCACTATGCGACTTAACTTCTGAAGTCATCAGTCGCCTAGAACTTAGAACTAATTAAACCTAAATAACCTAAGGACATCACACACATCTATGCCCAGGGCAGGATACGAACCTGCGACCGTAGCGGCTGCGCGGTTCTACACTGAAGCGCCTAGAACCGCTCGGCCACAAGGTTGGCGCAGCGTTCCAAGATGTCAAGACTCCAACCCGGAGAATGCTTCGGAAAGTACCACTCCATCAAGAAATACAAGGCTAAAGTGATTAAGTACATGAAATGAAAGGCAAAAGATGACATTTTTCAGAGTTAAAATGTATGTGTAATTTATTTTATTGTTTAGTTTATATATTGAAGAGGCAAAGAACTGGCATACCTCCCTAATATCGTGTAGGGCTCCCACGAGCACACAGAAGTGCCGCAACACGACGTGGCACGGACTCGACTAATGTCTGAATTAGCTCTGGAGGGAACTGACAGCATGAATCTTGCACGGCTGTCCATAAACCCGTAAGAGTACGAGGGGGTGGAGATCTCTTCTGAACAGCACGTTACAATGATTCCCAGATATGCTCAATAATGTTCATGTCTGGGGAATTTGGTGGCCAGCGGAAGTGTTTAAACTCAGAAGAGTGTTCCTGGAGCCACTCTGTAGCAATTCTGGATGTGTGGGGTGCCACATTGTCCTACTGGCATTGCTCAAGTCTGTCGGAATGCCCAATGGACATATATGGGTGTAGGTGATCAGACAGGATGCTTGCGTAGGTGTCACCTGTCAGAGTCGTATATAAACGTATCACAGGTCCCATATCACTCCAACTGCACACGACCCACACCATTACACAGCCTCCGCCTGTTGACATACAGGGTCCACGGATTCATGAGGTTGTCTCCATACCCTTACACGTACATTCACTCGATACAATTTGAGACGAGACCCGTCCGACCAGGCGACATGTTTCCAGTGATCAACAGCCCAATATCGGTGTTGAAAGACCCAGGCGAGGCATAAAGCTTTGTGGACCTTCGAAGTGGACCTTCGAATTTGAAAGCCCATATCGATGATGTTTCGTTGAATGATTCGGACGTTGACACTTGTTGATGGCCCAGCATTGAAATTGCAGAAATTTGCTGAAGGGTTGCACTTCTGTCACGTTGAACGAATCTCTTCAGTTGTCGTTGGTCCCGTTCTTGCACGATATTTTTCCGGCCGCAGCGATGTAGGAGATTTGATGTTTTACCGGATTCCTGATATTCACGGAACACTCATGAAATAGCCGTACGGGAAAATCCCCACTTCATCGCAACCTCGGTGATGCTATGCCTCACCGCTCGTTCACCGACTATAACACCACGTTCAAACTCACTTAAATCTTGATAACTTGCCATTGTGGCAGCAGTAACCGATCTAACAACTGCGCCAGACACTTGTTTTCTTACATAGACGTTGCCGACCGCAGCATCGTATTCTGCCTTCTTATAATCTCTGTATTTGAAAACGCATGCCTGTACCAGTTTCTTTGGCGCTTCAGTTTAGTTAGCCTTGGCATAATTTCATTATATACAGTAGAATTTATTTTCAGTGCAATTATTGTGAGCGCAGTGGCAGTAAAAGGTGGGGAAAAAAAAGCGAGTGGTGTGGGTTAACGTGATGTCTCCCGCTGCAGTTACCGTCCTCGTGGAGTAAGTAGAGAGTAAGATATACTGGTTTATTACTCACCCTGGCGACACACCGTACGCCGTCATGCAGACCAGAAACTTAGATCTTTAAATGCTACACTATGTGCCGGATGTTTGTTTGCCTTGGTCCTGCAGGCTACTCGTCTGCAGGAAGTGGCACGCTCCTTCTCCCTTCCTGGTAGAGGCACAGCAGCTGTCAGCCAGCAGCCCAGAGAGCGCCGTGTCCGCGGCGGGCAGCGCCCCCTGCGGGCCGCAGGCGGGTCGGGGCGTGGCCTGCGGGCTGACGGATGGCCGGCCGGCGGTTTTTCGGGGCGCGGGCCCCGCTCGGCGCTCGGCGCGGCCGCTGGGGATCGAACCGGCGCATTTGTCTTGCTCGCTGGCGCGCCCGGCCCCGGCCCCAGAACGCTCGTTCATTAGCCATTTAGGCTGCCCCTCCGGCTAATTGCGAGTATCGATCATAGCGCACGCGCCGCCACTGCAAGATGTTGCCACCGCGTGCAAGTGGTGCTCTCCGCAAGTTCTACGAAGCTTGCCACCCCGCGTACACTCTGCAGGCCCTCCACAAATGGAAACGGAAGGTCATCGGGGACCGAATTCTTGTTGCATTACACGCGAGGCCATTGATTGTACATTAACTGGAAAGAGAAGCCACACTGGAAGTATTCACATTTTTTTCATTGTTTTAGTGACAAGCAGAGTATTCTTTTGATACGATCCTCCACTTCCCTCCGCACTTCTTCCAGTCTCTTCACTTTTGATCCACATCTCTACATCTACATCATACTCTGTAAGCCACCTAATGGTGTGTGGTGGAGGATACTTTTGTAGCACTGAGTCCTCCAACTGTAATCATACAACAAGGCTTTCACGACCGGATGGTACTGTTGTTGATAATTCTTCCGGGTTATATGGCCGTGGTCCGTGGAATTCTTCTATTCATAACGTTTCATCCAATACTACGTTGGACGTCCTCAGAGGTATGGCTGGTCCTGCTGAGTTCTGCCGACATAGAACAATTCCATGGACCACGGTCATATAACTCGGAAGAATCCTCCAACTCTGTTCCACTCGAGAATTGCGCGTGGGAAGAATGTTGTCGGTAAGCCTTTGCACTTACTCTAATTCCTCGAATTTTCTCATCGTGGTCAGTGCACAAGACGTATGTGTTGAAAAAGTGATCTCTCCAAATGGCAATAGTAAATCACTCCCTGATGCACAACGTCTCTCTCGTAACGTCTGCCAATGGTATTTGTTGAGCATCTCCGTAACGCTCTCGCGCCGGCTAAACGATGCCGTGACGAAACGCGCCTCTCTTCGTTGGATCTGCTATCTCCTCTATCAGTAGGGCTCTCAGATAGATGAACAATACTCAAGAATTTTATAAGCCACTTCCTTGATGGATCAGTTACATTTCCTTAGGATTCTTTCTATGAGTCTGCGTCTGCTCCTGTTCCCGCTATTTGCTCTACGTGGTCATTGCACATAAAGTCGTTCTGTATAGTTACTCCTAGATATTTTACGGTAGACACTATTTCCAGCGGTTTGTCATCAATAGTGTAGCTGCACAGTAGTGGAATGCACAATATATTACATTTATTTACACTCAAACTGCCCGGACCTGCACCATTCATCAGTTCTCTGAAGTCATTCTGCAAATCGCTACTCCCTTCTAGCGCTGCTGCTTCGTTATAGACAACAGCATCATATGCGAATAGTCTTAAAGAGCATCCGACGCTTTCTGATAGATCATTTTTATATATTGTAAAGAGTAACGGTAATACCACACTTCCTCGCGGTACTCCGGAAATTATCTTTTTCTGTTAAGAGCGACGTGTTGAATTCTGTCTACACCGAAGCCGCAAATCTTCTCCAATACTCGATAAGCTCGTATTTTTTCACTAAACGGCTGAGCGGGATGGTGTCAAATGCCTTCCTGAAGTCGAGGACCACGGCATCAACCTGAGTGTCGTTGTCTACGACGCTGTGGATCTCATGGAGGAACAGAGTGAGCTGAGTTTCGTAGGATCACTGTTCGCGAAAACCATATCAATTTTTATAGAAGAGATTTTCATTATGCAAAAACGTCATAATTCTTGAGCGTAGCGTATGTTCCATACTTGTACAACAGATTGACGTCAACGATATGGGTCTGTAAATGTGTGCATCTGCGCTACGGCCCTTCTTAAAACGATAATGACCTGCGATTTCTTCTAGACGCTTGGTACCTATCGTTGCTCCTACGATAAATTACTGCTAGAAGGGGAGCAAGTTTTTTCGCGTTATCTTTTTAGAATCTTACAGGTGTCTCATCTGGTCCTGATGCCTTTCCATTACTAAGCCATTGTAGTTGTTTGTCTATTTCGCAATCGGTTATGCCAATAGCTGCCTGCCATTTCGACATTCGTACGACGATTGAAAGTAGAGACCATGTTCCGATCTTCCGCAATGAAGACCGAAACCAGTATTTAGGCATCTCTCTGTTATCTTCCGTTTGGGTGCCAGTATAGACACTGAGTGAATGAATAGATGATTTTAACCCACTTACTGATTTTTTTATTCAGTTTGGTTGACGAAGTTTTACTTTAAAAGTCGTTGAACACTTCTCTCATTGCTCGCTTTATGCTCATTTTCGCATCGTTCAGATTTTGTTTGTCAGCTAGGTTTTACTTCTCTTGAGATGAAGCTCTCTTTGTTTACGTGGCAGTTGAACTTTTATAACACAGCTGTTAAACCACGGCGAGTGTTTCTCATCCCATATGAACTTACTCGGAACGTCCTTGTCTAGGGCATATTGTACGATGCCTTTGAATTTTTTTCGATGTGTTCTCCACATTGTCATCCTTATCACCGAATGTTTCATGCTGACTGCTCAGATTCTCTGAAATTTGTATCCTGTCACTCTTGCAAAGCAAAAATATTTTCTTACTTTTCTTAACATTCTTTGTAAGACCCGTTGTCATAGATGTTATCACAGCCTTATAACACTGATACCTTCCGCTACGTTTACTGATTCGATAAGTTCATTTCTGTTTGTTGCCAAGAGGTCTAAAACGTTACCCTCACGAGCTGGTTTTCTAACTATCCGCTCAAAATAATTTTCGGACAAAAAATCCAGAAAAATGTCACACGAACCTCTGCCTCTGGTAGCAGTTTTGATAGCATGATATTCCCAATCTACACCTTGCAAGTTAAAGTCACCACCTATTGTAACGACCTTGGCAGGAAAATTAATAACGATATTCTGCAAGTTCTGTCTGAAGCGCTCTACCACTAGAACTCCTGACCCAGGTGGTCTATAAAAGCATATGATTACCATTTTTGACCGATCTTTAATACTTCACTCAGATTAATTCGTGATCTGAATACGTGAAAACCTCGCTCGATTCCTTACTGAAATAAAAACGCTGCCAGCATTGGCGAATAAACTACCCTTACGATAAATATTCCAATCCGAACATAGGATTTCGTTATCATTAACATCCAGTTCAAATCTACTGTCTGTCGCTTATACTATCATCGCTTTACAATCTTCACTAAGCGATACGAATTCTGGGATCTTTCCTTGGATGCTCCTGCAGTTTACTGAAATCATAGTAACCTATCTCTGATCTGCGAGGACAACATTTTCTGAGGATATCCTTCTAATACTAGTTACGAAACTCAGTCATAAAGTATTAATTCTCACCCAGAAATAGATGAAGCGGCGTCCATGAGCTATTAGTTCTTATCCGGCCTTTGTGACGTTCCTCTTGTTTTGGACAGTATTTTATTTCCTATATTTAGGTTTTACAGTGACTCTCCAGCTAGCAGAAGTAATTTTCGGCCTTATACAGCTCTGCAGATTGCTATACCACCAAGTGTGAAGCTGTTTCTGATCCTATGAACGTATCTTGATGTTCCTTAAGTCTTCCTTCCATTCTCAAACACAACGTCAGAACTGCCTGTCTGGTACCTTTATCTTTTCAAAATCGAAACTTATTGGTATCTCATAGATCCTCCATCATTGGAGTAATAAGAGGCACGTGACCCATGAGAAAAGATCTTGTTTGACAGTCGACAAGTAAGGGACCTACAGGCTTTCCAGCAAGAAACTTATACTTTCCTTTAGTACATATTAGTTACCAAAGTCCACTTTTAGTATAGCGAATACTAGGAGGACTATATGCCATCAGAGTATTAATATGACAATACCCCTTTGCAGTGATCCAATTAAATGAGTAGAGGAGTGAATACTGTAAAACTAACGAGAATGTACTAATAGCCACGAAGTTTTACAGAGTATGCGAGAAATTTCGGATGCACGCCATTCTACTCAGTCGGCGACAGGACGCACTCAGAGCCTCTTCTTATGTGATAATCGTCTTTACCGTGCTCTCGAATTCCATTAACTTCTCTAGATGAATTGTTAGATTATTTAATTCTGTTTTACGGCATTCCCTAATAAATCCATCTTAATGGCATCCTGGTACTTATTTCAAGTTCGTTAGTTATCCAGACCTCCATTGATAATCACAGGTCGCCGGCTTGCATCTTCTAAAGAATGCAGTGCACTACAAGAACTGCTTTGGGGGATAAAACAACGAGAGTTTAAAAGAGAACAACTGGGAGGAAATCATAACCGCCGATTCATTAAGACAATCCAGAAAAGGGTTAGCTTAATGGCTGCAGTCTCAGGTAGGAAACCATGACAACATATACAATACGTCGCCTACACCACTTTCTATGGACTCGCGGTGAAACTGAGAAACTTTTATGGAGATTTCATACCGCGAGAGGATCTTTCAATTTCAAGGAGACTGATTTTCTCCAACGATTTGTGACGTGACTGAGATCTTAGTTATAGAAGTCTGCATTTTGGCTGTTGAGGAATCGTTGCACGACGAAAATCACTTCGTCATGATTTTAGAAACGTCTGGCCCGCAACGGCTTATTCAGCCGAGAAAAGAGGAAGAGGTCGCTGTGTCCCGTATCAAGAGAATAGGGAAAGTGAGGCAAAATTTGATAGCCCAAACGATCAGCGTGTGTCACGTTCTTATGCAGAATGAGCTAGAGCGTTGTCGTGCAGCAAAAACAATACCTTGGCGCTTCACCTTGATGACCTTCTACAACTTCGTCTGGAAAATTTGGTTATTTGCTCCTGCAATAGATTGCCCATCAGGAAAATAGTTTTTTAGTACAACGCTATTTTTTTGAGGCAACAGCCACTAATTCATCTCTTATGCCATTCTCTTCAGCTAAGGGGAACATTTGCACCGTACATCATATATTATTTTCTGGATACTATTTCAGTCTTTTCCTCCAGTTTTTATCCTCTTCAGCTCCCTTTAGTACAATTCTTGTTAATCGACCTAATTTTCAAATTCCTTCAATAGCACCATATCTCAAACACTTCGATTCTGTTTTATAGAGGATAGCAACGTTGTATGCGAATCTCGTCACTGACATTCTTTCAGCCCGAATTTCATTCCTACTTTCTAACCTTACCTTTTATTTCTGTTATTGTTTCTTAGACGTGTACATTAAAACACTGCGGCAAAGAACTGAATCCCTATTTTACCTTCTTTAATTCGAGAATTTCGTCTTGAACTTCCATTCGTACTGTTGCCTCTTGGTTCTTGTAGTTACTGTATATTACTCATCTACCCCTATAGCTTATGCCCATTATTCTCACAACTTTGGTCATCTTGATCAATTAACATTGTCGAACGCCTTTTCGAAGTAGACAAATCCTATGAACGTATCTTGATGTTCCTTAAGTCTTCCTTCCATTCTCAAACACAACGTCAGAACTGCCTCTCTGGTACCTTTATCTTTTCAAAATCGAAACTTATTGGTATCTCATAGATCCTCCATCATCATTTCCTACCGCCTCTACAATATTCTTGTCAGAAACTTGCTAACTGTGCGAGAATTCTCTCGTTTATCTGCTCTTGCCATTTACGGTATTATGTTGATGATATCTATTGTAAAATCTGATGGTATGCCTCCAGTCTCATAAATTCTACACACCAACTTAAATACTCGGCTTTTTTTGCCATATTCTCCGAATGATTTTAGAAATTTCGAAGGGCTGTTATACATTCCCTTTCGGCTTATTTGATCTCAAGTCTTCGAAAGCTCTATTGAACTCTGACTCCCTATATCTCGACGAACATTTTGTTTCCGTTACATATTACATCAGACAAGCCGCCCCCCCCCCCCTCCCAACTCTGTAGAAGCTCTCAGTGTACTGCTTCCACCTACCTGCTCTCCTTCGCTATTAAAGTGGTATTTTTATTGCGTTCCTAATGCTGGTGCCTATGCTTCAAATTCACCAAAAGCTGTTTTGACCTTTTTATGCTGAATCAGTCAGTTTCTTTTTCGTCATCTTCACATTTTTCTTTGGCTTACTTGTACTTCCTATGTGTTTCATTCCTAAGTAACTAAAATTGTTGAGTTACTATCTTTTCTGATCATTTCTGTACTTTGTTATTTCACCGATCGATTGAAGTCTTTCTTCTGTTACCCAATGTTTCTTCACTGTTACCTTCCTTTTTTGTATAATTGTTTGTACAACTTCTGTGATTGCTCTTTATTTTTAGTTTGTCTCGGCGTAATACTGGTACACCTGGCACTTGTCGCTGGTGAGCAAAGATGTCATCTCAATCGGACTGACACAGCTGCGACATTTTTGCTGCTGTCTAAGTTCGATTGACTTTTTGGTTGAGTGTGAGCAACGGCAGAATTCAGCGGATGGGGAAATTTGTAGTGTTCAATACGTTGTGCAAGAATTCGAAACTAATCCATGGCTAATGTTCACTTTTTCAATAGTCACCTCCATCACAATACGCCTATTTTATAGCACCAAGTGCTTCACCTATCTTGCGAGTCTCTGTCATTCACACGTTCTTCTTCTCTGAGATTTATTTGACTTCACTGGAGACTTCTATGTTGTCCCATCTCTGATGGTTTGCTGCTGTAAATTGCTACCAACTCAGCATTGATTGTTGCAGTGTGATTTCACTTCAAATGCAGAAACCGAACTACCGCAAAATACTGAACTTTATAAATGGTTTGAACGTTTTGGTCTGGCACCTTTAACGCCACCTTACGGTACTGCAGTGTAAGACTTTCCATGTGTACCATTACTGCAGTTATGGACATGCCAAAAGAAAAGAATTACGCAACTTTCTTTGGGGAGGTGATATTTAAAGGTGATATTTAAAACTTCATTTCTATCCCACGTACATATTGGTGTACCAAATGCTTTCTTCTTCTTAGGACATGAAGACCAAAGGTGTAGACTGTTGACAACGTTAGTTTTATTTTAAGATCCTTACGAGTTTTAACATGAAAAATTCGGAGGTACTACTTTTCAATATGCCCTCATACATTCCACGTATACTGAGTGCTATCTGACATTGAAAGGTTTACTTTATTTTGTTTCTTACGATCATAGACAACTCTTTGAAAATGCTGATCTTCCCTTCGAATTCCGTTGATGAAATCTACAAGTCTTTTTTTAGCGAAGTAATATATATATATATATATATATATATATATATATATATATATATATATATATCTTGTAGCGGCACATCCGTTTAAGATAAGAAAGTTAGATTCAGTGCAATATTCCTGAGCGCACAACGTACAGCCAGGCACGGGCCTGTTGGCAGAAGTTACGCTGACTATCGGTTGCGAAGTAGAATGGAGGCCACAGGGTCATCGAACGGCTGAAAAGAGTAAACGCAGCAGTTTACGTGGCGCAAGTTACAGGCAGAATGGGCTCACTGGTGCAACCTAGATATTATGAGTACATGACTCGGAGCGGCTCATTAACAAAACAAAGGCGCAAAGCCACTTATAAATAGGTGACTGTCTTCTAACGAGAGGGGATTCAAGTGTGGCAGCTCTCCTGGACGGCGGGGCGTGTCACACCACCCGCTACACACAGCAGCAGACGCGGCGCCAGCGTTCTAGTCCACAGCGGGTTGCTGGTTCGACCCCCTGAGGCCAACGTGGGGTCCGTAGCCAGCCAGCGACAGGCCACTCGACGGCTTTCTACTCCGGGCAGTCTCGTTCGCTCCCAACACACGCCGGAGGCATCCCTAGGCGAGGGATGCAGATTTGGCTCTCGGATCGCAGGCGCTTGTTGTCACCGTGATCTCTACCACAAGGGGACGAAGGCTACTGAGTCGGCTGCTGGCGCATCCTGACGTCATCAAAACTCCGTGGCTGTACACGCCCGGCACGCCGTAGTATGTTGCATGGATCGCCGAGCTAGCCCTTGCATGCTAAGCTTTTTTGCAGACAGCAAAGTGGCGTCCTCGGCATTGCGAAACCCTGTGACCTAGACAGAGAGGAACACGGCACTGTAGCTGGGAATAATAAAACACTCGACGATCATGGCTGAGTTTTAATACGGCGCATCCTGACAGTTTCCATCCATGTTCTACATTCCTCCACCGCACGCCAACATCTACATTTGGCAGTTACGGCTACAGTGTCGAACAACGTTTCAGTCAATTCAATAGTAAGACTTCTTTGGTTTTTCTCCGATTGCCAACCGTTATTTTGGCTGCTGACTGTTTCACTCACAAAGCTATTACCAACATTGGTAGAAGAGGCTATATTCTGTGTCCCCTGTTACGTTTTTCTGAGTGGTCTCAGAGGGCTCGTTTCATGAGACGCGGGTTAGCATTATGTATCAGATGTTTTGCATGTACTGACAGCCTCTGCTTAGCTATAGACTTGAGAAAAGCATACTATAACAATTTTCTTATTTACTGTCACAAACATGGCTCAGTACTGTTGAACTGATAAGGGTGTTGCTGTAAACCGTTTAAAGCTGTGTAAGAATGGTAGAAATGGTGCGTTTAATCCTGCTTTTCATTCAAGCTTCCATACCATACAGTAACCTGTACTAAATATGCATCAAGGGCTAGCAGGCTGGAATGATCTTAATAAATCCGGAAAAACTAAGAACTTGGATCAGAGCTCACATGTCTCTATAAAGCCAGGCACAATTCAGCTGACGTTACGCTGAGCTATCTTACGCAATCAAACCAGATAATTTAATGCCTCCTGAATCAAAGGCGTGGAATCTCTTCGATGTGAGGCAATTAGATGGAAAGACGGAGGCTGCATGTAAATACTGTAAAACTAAATGTCATAGCACTCTGGCATCATGACAAAAAAGGAAATATGATCAAATACAATATTTCTCCTCTGTTCAGATAATGCATGCCAAGAAAAACCGAGAAAAGAAAAAAAAAAGAAAAAACAAATATTTCAACAAACAATGCGCAGCAGAACATTTAAGTATCAAAAACTGCGTATTTATCTACAATCTCAGCAACGCCTTCTGGTTCTTCTCACAGTGATTCACCGCAAACCTCTTCATTTGGGCATAAGGTTTCGCATCAAGAAACTGATAGTGACATTGACGAAGCCGTTGCTAATGCTGTATATGGTTCAGCTGCACCACTATCTATGCTGCATTCAAAATATTGGCCGGACGCATTTGAGCAAATCGGCCTACCAGTGAGTTTTGTAGTCATTACCTGCTTGGAACATCTTTGCTTTCTGCTGAATATCGTCGTGTGAAGACATTTGTCACAAAGAAACTAGATTGTTCGACTGCTCTTGCATTTATTTCTGTTGGATGGACTGATATGTTATGGAAAAATTTCAAGACTGTATCGTGACAACATCTCAGCCAATATCTTATAAATGTATACGACCTGGTGAGGATAGAGAAACTACAGAATTTACTGCTTCGCAACTAATTGAAGTTATTAGCGAAAAAGGTGTGGAGAGGTTCATAGTAGTACCCACAGACAACGTGCTAAAGTAGCATACTGCGTGGAAATTATTAGAGGGGCAATATTGTGGAGTCTTGCCCACTCGTTGCCTACAGGGTGCCTAAAGCATGTTGCGTTCTCTGAATGCAGCACAACACTTCAGACGAATAACATTAGTAGTTTTATTTCTAGAAAGCAAATTGACAATACTTGACTCTGATTACAGCAAACGTCGCTAGCGAAAGGCGACATGAAAACAGTAAAGTTATTGCTATAGACAAGACCTAGTAAGCACTTGATACAGATCACGACAGTCTGACAGCGTAGCACTAGTGCCCGTTGCAGACTGGGACGATCTGACCAGCCGAGGCTCGCAGGAGCCGCACTTATATTCAGTTCGTGAAGGGGGCGCTCCCGGCGCGACGCAGTCCAATTCCACGCACCATTGGCCGACGTTTTCTCACCTCCTTCTCTACTTTTCTGTTCGTCTTCGTTCGGGCGCTTGTGGTTACGCCAGAACAAATATATGCACATATCCTGCGTAGGTTGCGCAGCACGTATATTTAATTAAATAATAAACCACACAATGTCACTGAGAACGCTGAGAGAGTGCTTCCATCTAGAGAAGAAAATAGCAAAACTTTTAAAGGAACGCCATGTCCCTCATGACTAACCGAAAACAAAGTGGAAAGACAATTGCGGTTATACCTCTGTGATATTACAGTTTCCATTACCAAACCATTGCTAAGGTGGTGTCATTTTGTTCGACAATTTACTTAAGAATAAAGAGGCTGCGTTAACCCAATTGTGCAATGCGACAGTCACTGAAAGCTTCTGTGTTAGCAGACAAAACATGGCAGCAATTTGATGAGGCATGGCGCCTCTTGCGATGACTGTCAAAAACCATAGGCAAGGTTCTACATCTACATCTACATGATTACTCTGCAATTCACATTTAAGCGCTTGGCAGAGGGTTCATCGAACCACAATCATACTATCTCTCTACCATTCCACTCCCGAACAGCGCGCGGGAAAAACGAACACCTAAACCTTTCTGTTCGAGCTCTGATTTCTCTTATTTTATTTTGATGATCATTCCTACCTATGTAGGTTGGGCTCAACAAAATATTTTCGCATTCGGAAGAGAAAGTTGGCGACTGAAATTTCGTTAATAGATCTCGCCGCGACGAAAAACGTCTTTGCTTTAATGACTTCCATCCCAACTCGCGTATCATATCTGCCACACTCTCTCCCCTATTACGTGATAATACAAAACGAGTTGCCCATTTTTTGCACCCTTTCGATGTCCTCCGTCAATCCCACGTGGTAAGGATCCCACACCGCGCAGCAATATTCTAACAGAGGACGAACGAGTGTAGTGTAAGCTGTCTCTTTAGTGGACTTGTTGCATCTTCTAAGTGTCCTGCCAATGAACCGCAACCTTTGGCTCGCCTTCCCCACAATATTGAAGCCAATAATGCTGTACTTTTGGATGCACACATAAAGTCTTTGATACTTTTTGGGAATCAGACTACTTACTCCCAGACTGTAATACACTTTCTGCAGTAGGCAATTCTCCATTGAAGATGTTGTGGCCCTGGGGCCCCAAGTACACATGTAAAGTTATTCATGCTGAGCGAAATATATTGGAGCCCCGACTGAAGTGAGAAAAATCTGTCAGGAGGAGAAAACACAGGTCTAGACTTCGTCGCAAGAATGTCAAAGTCATTGTAATGGAAAATTTGACGTAGTTTTAGAGAAACGAAGGCTTTTTGCAAGAAATGCTTTATCAAATGCAGTGAAACATGTATCTCTTTCTGTATGGTGGAACGGCTTATGTACTAAATAACCCCTATATCCACGTGTTTCTAGAATTTTGAATTTACCGCCTTCTTCACCAGCAAGTGACAGTAACTCCTCAGCTCACCGACAAATTCACTCTCAATTACGAAACAGACCATCTCCAAGCAAAATTGAAAAAGGGGCTTATATACAGTGGAATCTCTCGTACATGGGTGACACAAGTCATCGAAGTATTCCGGCATTGTGTGAAGATGAACTTGATCAATAGTATGATAAGAAACAAGCAGAAAATAGATTAAATTAGAGGTTAAATAGTATTTTCTATGTTGTTCTGCGAAATTTTGCTATCAGCACAGTGGGCTGAACGAGGTAACTATAATGTAACTATAATGTATCTTCTGCTCCTAATGCTTTATGTATGCTTTACACACAGCTGGAAGTGACAGATGAAATAATAATGTATTTCTATATATTGGAATTAAAATAGCCACTGTAACATTTTTGATATCTTATTTTATAAATGTGCATTGAAATTACCAACCTAACCAATTAAACTAATGGCAAATTGTGTTTAACTGTTTAAAACCAAAGTTTTATTTTACAGAGTATACTTAACTGGTTTGAAACATCCTCGCAACTCTAGTCACAGGCTGTTACATAGATGGTGTACATAGCAACAAATAGTGTATAAATGCACCTGTTAATTTAGATGTGCAAAAATAAACAAGAAAATCACTTAGGAATTTCCAACATCAACAGGAAACAGGTCGGAAGTTTTGTATATTACCGATTGAGTGGATCTTCAGAAACTATAATTTCATTACTATTATGAGTGTTATTAGCAGTAGTAGTAATTTTCTCTTACCAGCTTTATAAAAGAATTGCTATTTACCTGCTATTGTGTTTTAATACCTAGAGGTCCACTTTGATAAGATGCATATGTCAATAGTTGCATAAGAATATTAGAATGCAGACTTTAGAAAGAACTGTGCTTTTTATGCAGCTAACAGAATCTTCAAATTTTGAATCTAGGTAATCAATTAATTAAGATGAGAATGCTAGTTATTTCCTGGTCTTTCCTTAAGGATTGTCGATTTCTTTCTTTATGTCATATGGGGTTATGTTGAAGATCTAACCACTAAGAAGGGAGACTGTCTACATGTAAATAGTTTCCTGTTATGTGACTGTAGACATCACAATTCAGCTGAAATATTTATGATTAACACAAACGATATTAAGGATAAAATGTACTGGGGAATGATCTGACAATTCGCGACATTCGTTTATCTTACACACAGAGTCTTTGAGGCTCGATTTAATGAATAAATTACTTCTCTCCTTCTACGGCATTGCCCCAGGTTATTTTAAGATAATAGGGTATGAAAGTTTCCCAAATAAGCCAGAACCATTGTCTTAAAGTCAGCACAATAACAAATAATTCCAGTTGAGTAATATACCAAACTGAGACTCATAATTATTCGTTAACTTCATTTCAGTTGGACCGCCCGCATCTCGTGTTCGTTCGGTAGCGTTCTCGCTTCCCACGCTCGGGTTCCCGGGTTCGATTCCCGGCGGGGTCAGGGATTTTCTCTGCCTCGTGATGGCTGGGTGTTGTGTGCTGTCCTTAGGTTAGTTAGGTTTAAGTAGTTCTAAGTTCTAGGGGACTGATGACCAACGATGTTAAGTCCCATAGTGCTCAGAGCCATTTGAACCATCAGTTGGACCCAGAGAATTCTACACAGAGTGTTTCTCTTCAAGCGTCATCTTCAGTGCTCATTTTCTTTTTTTTTACGAGTAAATTTTTTAACTGCATGTATGCAGGAATTGACAGGTAACAGAAGCTGATGAAAAGGTCACTATCTTGGCTGCTTTTCTTCACCACGTTCTCATAAGTAGCATACATAGGATGACAGGAGCTACTAACGATCTCTGGCTTGGAAAAAGATAAATGATTGCTTATGGGTTTCAGTTTCACATAATCAATCGAGTATCCA
This sequence comes from Schistocerca americana, assembly GCF_021461395.2. Classification (NCBI taxonomy): domain Eukaryota; kingdom Metazoa; phylum Arthropoda; class Insecta; order Orthoptera; family Acrididae; genus Schistocerca; species Schistocerca americana. The sequence continues at coordinate 454,819,384 of NC_060121.1, forward strand.
AATCTGTACTCTGAAAATCACTGTGAAGTGACCCCATTATACCACGTATGTTTCATCTCATTCCATTCGCGATGGAGAGCGGGAAGATTTATTGGTAAGGTGGCACTATGCGCCCTGAAGTTAGTATACACGAGACTTCAAGGGCCTCGCGGAAGATTCTAGAATATTGTTGCACTTTTCGGAGCCCTCATCAAGTAGCCATGACATCGATGGAATTTACAGCTGTACTGGTTTGATCGTAACATAACAGTTTAGCACGTAATAAAACGTAACAGGAATGATCGATGATGATGATGATGATGATGATGTTTGGTTTAGGGGAGGCTTAACTGCGCCATTATCAGTGCCCAAACAAATTCCCGATCTTTACTCAGGCCAATCTCAGCACTTTCATGAATGACGATGAAATGATGAGAACAACACAAGCAGCCCATCCCCGGGTGGAGAAATGGTCTAGCAACTTAAATGGAATCACTGGAAGAAACATGGTATGTTTCTCGCGGAAACATATCAGTAAGTTTAGAGAATCATTGTAAGATGGTTCCAATGGCTCTGAGCACTATGGGACTTGACATCTGTGGTCATCAGTCCCCTAGAACTTAGAACTACTTAAACCTAACTAACCTAAGGACATCACACACATCCATGCCCGAGGCAGGATTGGAACCTGCGAACGTAGCGGTCCAGAGGTTCCAGACTGAAGCGCCTAGAACCGCTCGGCCACTGCTGCCAGCCATTGTAAGATGTCTACGCGACAGTTCTACAGCCACTATCATAAACATCGCTAAGAGATGAAGATAATAAAGTAAGAGAAATTATGGCATGAACCGATGCATGTGTCTAGTAACTTTTCATAATTAAAACTTAATTATAACAGTCTAGATAGCGTTTATTAAAAGCTGAACGGTTCGATCTTTACATGATGATCTTCAGACCTACACCCATATTGATAGACAAAAAGTGCCGGCCGGTGTGGCCGTGCGGTTCGAGGCGCTTCAGTCTGGAACCGCGTCACCGCTACGGTCGCAGGTTCGAATCCTGCCTCGGGCATGGATGTGTGTGATGTCCTTACGTTAGTTAGGTTTAAGTAGTTCTAAGTTCTACGGGACTGATGACCACAGATGTTAAGTCCCGTAGTGCTCAGAGCCATTTCAACCATTTTTTGAACCATAGACAATAAGTCCGAAGATGATAATGTGATGAGCGAAACCTATCGCCTTTACATAAACGTGATCGAGACTGTTATAATTAACTTTCATTTTGATGGCCGATATCTACAGTAATGTTTTCAAATATAGTTAAGACTTTTTTACGTTTAATATGAGAATGGGATAGGAAAGCAAATATATAAAATTGGTACTATGCATCATGCAGTACTTTGTGGCTTGCGCAGTATATATGTAGATGCCGGTCTATGTTGAATGATGTGGTATATACCCCACTAAGTGCTATCGCTTGGAACTTTAGAACCACATTTTGGCGAGATAGTAGGCAGAAAGTTGTAATATTAACGGTGGAGTAGGTGAGTGCCTCAAAGTCGCGGGTGCATAAGAAATCTTTCCATAAGAGCAGTACTGAAATGTAATCGCGCCGTGTGCTGGCAGCGCCCCAGGCGACGCGGCAGGTGTTTACACGTTCCTCGCCGCCTCCTCACCCGTTGCCGGACCAGGGGCGCGCCGCCGCCTTTGCTGCAGGCCGCCTGCCGACCCACCGCGGCCCCTGTGCGTGATGGAGCAGCGGCGCTCCGTAATCACGTCATAAATACGTCAGAGTTGTTGGACCAAGCTAAATTGGAATTAAATTATTTCCGGGGGCACCGGCCGGCAAATCATTGTTCGGCGGCGCGGCCGCAAGACGGCGGCCGTCGCCGTCAGCGTCTCCTCCAGCTCCGGCGCCCACAGCCGCGACTGAAATATAAAAGGCCCCCGGCGTCTCCAGTCGGACTAATTACAGAGTCAGCACAAACGAACCTCTAGTCACCTTCGCTTCTCAGCAAGTAGCTCGTGATATCTGTGAAATAATAAGACGTATTAGTACTACAATGAGATTTCTCGAACGGCTTTCTTGTCTCAGTTGATTGCTCGTGGCAGACAAGTCTACCGTAGCGTACCTGGTGTATTTACACTACTAAATGGCTAAAACGGTCACTCGGTCGCACTTTCAGGGTGCCAAGCTTACGGCTTCAAAGGGAGACAAAAATGTTACATTTATTATTCCAGTCTTCTATTATTCCACTCTTCCTTTCTTCCCTCTCTGTCCATCTCCTTTTCCAATACCCTCCTTCCATCTTGTCCTCCCCTCTCTATCTCTTCCTCCCAACTCTCTCTCCACATCCTTCTGGTCCTCCTCTGTCCGTCTCCTCGTCCCCCTCTCTTTGTTCATCTTCTCCCATTTCTCATTTCCTCCTCCATTCTGTACATCTCTCTCTCACTATCTTTCTCTCTCGCTCTCTGTCTCTGTCTCTCTCTCTCTCTCTCTCTCTCTCTCTCTCTCTCTCTCTCTCTTTCTCTCATGTCTTCTTCCACCCTCGCACATTTTCTCCTCCCTCTGTGCATCTGCTCCTCCCCTCTTTCTCTGTCCACCTGATGCTGACCCCTCCACTTATCCATCTACTGCTCCCCCTCTCTCTGCTCCGTCCTCTCTGTCCATTTTCTCGTTCCCTCCTCTGTCCACCTTTTCCTTCCCCTCTCGATGTCCATTTCCTCCTCATTCCTTTCTCTGTCCATCTTCTCCTCTCCCCTCTCTCCGTCCAACCTCTCCCTGTTCTTCTCTATCCTTTCTCTGTCCATTTCCTCTTCCCCCTCCCTGTCCATCGCCCTCTCTCTTTTTCCACTTCTTCCTCCTATCTCTCTATCTCCTCCTTTTCCCAGTCTATGTCTCGTGAAGCGCAATGGTATAATTTTGCAGGTACAGCCAGTGATACATGTGTATACTGTCTGAAAAACATGTAGCGAGCAGTGTTAGAAGTAAAGAAGTAATAAATTAGTAAATTATTTTGCAGCAGTTTTACTACAGTAAAAATGTAGTAAGCGAGAATTTTTTCCTTTCAGCATTTTCTGGGGGGGGGGGGGGGGGGGGGGGAGAGGGAATTAGAGAGAAAAATTCTTGTAAATATTTGAAGTTATGTGTAAGCTTTGTTCCATGTAAGTAAGCGGACTGATTCTTAAATACTGTCTGCCTGTAGTCTGGCTATTTCCATGTCGTGAGGTACGTTGTCGTCCTCCACCACCCACCTCCCTTCTGTTCCCACCTCTTTGAGAGATAGATGGTTCTTATTCCCAGGGTGGTTATTTCTAGACAGTGAGCGCTACGTGTACGAAGTTTGATAATCGATCCCCTGGTTTAGGAGGAGATGTGGAACATACATACATATATACATACACAGAATACATGAACTTTTATAATATTACAGTGGTATGGACTGACGGAATTTAAGAATTACAATTCGCTCATAATCTACTCGTTCAGAGATGTAATCTTACGTTAAAGGTTTAACATGAGTCACGTATTAAAGTTAGAATCTGTATATACTAGGCACACTATTTTCATCCACTGCTTGAGAATGAGAGCACTTAAGAACTTCCGGCAAAATTAACACATAATTTCAAACTTTTACGAAACTTTTCGTCGCTGACACCTGTCACAAGGTAATGAAAGGAAAAGATGATCAGTTCTTGCCACATGTTCACTGCTCATGCAGTAAAACTTCAGCGTCAGGCATGATGTATTAATTTATTGCTTTATGACTAATACGTTTATTAGCCACACATTTTGCAGACTATATCCACATACACCACCGAACGTATCCAAAAAATCGTATCATTCTATAACGCATAGTTCAGGAAGTATCTAACACATTAACTCATTTATAAACTAACCAGACGTTTCAAGCTGTTTTATACACGAGAGCACGATTCTTTAACGAACCTCGCCGTTGGGGGCGTCATGAGTAGCTGTCTGTTTACATGTGGGAGCCGAAGATCCGGCACCATCCTGCTTATAAAGATATAAAATACAGTAACAGAATTAAGGAACTAAGAATGATAATACAATTTTTTAATGATAGAAATATCCATAACGCGCGCTCTTGACATAAGTTGTACTATAAATTCTTCACGCTGCTGAGAACTATGTGAATAGAAGAAGTTATAACTTATTTCAATTTCTCCATTGTCCATTAATGTTTATGTATCGATTTTTGACAGAAAGATGAAAAGAACAAAACATTCATTGTCTCTGTAGAAAAAAAAGTTGTGCAGCCATAAACTCTGGAATAACTTGTGCACATGAGCTGGCACTGGGGATTTTTGTTTACAGATGTTGTGAGAGAACACTAGTAGGAAAAATATCAAGTCCTCATACAACTTTCGCAATGTGTCGTGAAAACAAAACGAACAATAAAGACAACAAGGGAGAAAACACGAAAACTATTACAAGATGTGTGAGCTCAAATTTCGATATTAGCAGATGACACCAAGTTATCCTGTATGTGAGCATGCTCGGTCTGCAGTATATTAAGGGTTTTTGAAAATTACGCTGACGTCAATAACCCATCAGCAATGTGGTTAACAACTGATTTAAATTCAGGCATGTGACATGTCCACACAACAAGTAGCCGATTTTACGTAAAAGTAGAGTTGTTCGTGCAAGGCAGGCGTCAGACTACCTTCTCCTGCTTTACCCGATCTCCATCTGATGCGTTTTTGTTTTGCATTTGTCCCTGTGACGAGCTTTTCGTGACGTAACAACGTAGCCACGCATGTCTGTGAAGTATTTTAACAGTGATCCAAGCAATTTAGTCTCTATCTTCCTGTGTGCTGCCTTAAGGGCGTGGTGACGACGTCAGTGTTTATCCTTCATTTTCTTTGATGAACTGTACCAAATTTGTCAAACTGCTTACGACATTAGAACTGTACTATTCTTTGCCTTCCTAGAGGAGGCTGACAAACACACTGTTTATTTTTAAGAAATGCATAACACGAATGCTGACTCGTATTTTATTCAGAAACTGGTTTATATTACACTGTTTAATGATCGTGGTCTCGAAATGAAGGAAATTATTTGCGACAAACTGGTTAAAACCAAATATGTTGCACTGACTGCGGATATGTGATCCAACATAAATACAGAAGAGTTTGGACGGTGACAGCGCGCTTTATTAGCAGTACAAATTGCAGACTGCTACTCTGACCATTGTGCATATTGCTAGTCGGTAAACGTCCGAAAACATTGCCAACAGGTATAAAATAATTGTTTCTCAATGGGAAGTCAATGTCGAACTATTTACTCTTGTTACTTACGATTCCAATGTTATGGTGGACGCAGAAAGGAGAGTGAATGCTGTTTATTTGGTTTCCTGTTTACACACTTAATCTGGTAGCGTCAGATGTGTTCAACCATCTTGAATCACTAGCATTAAGCTCACTGAGACAGAAATCTCGCAAAATCGGGATGAAAACTGCTGAGTTGAAAAAAAGTTACATTTGAAACAATTGGAACGCTACATTCTTATGATGCAGCGTGCGGTCTGTTCCAATATGTGCTCATAATAACGTTTTCCTATGTCAACTGTGGGATTCGGACGGCAGAAGAGGAGCGTTCTGGGAGCCTGCATCCATCTACAGGAACCTTTGTTCGAGTTAACATAACAGCAGTTCTCATAATCTTCCATTGTGGTCCCACTGATCCAATAGTAACCCCAGCTACGAAAGTAGGCACGCTTTCAAAAAAATTCTGTTGGAGGCCTTTGAGGATGACCTTTTGAAGAAAACACAACCGGAATCTCTGCCAAAGCGATACACCCACGGGTCAAAAAGTGTGGTTTCATAGTAGCTGAAACTGCTCAATAACCACGAGTGAGCTCGTGGGTGAGATTAACAATTTCCAGACAGTATTGTTATGGAATGATACGGGGGTTGAAGTAGATGAAGCTGAAACACAAGTTAAAAAGAAGGTAAGGACATTTTTCAAGGCAGAGAAAGATAAAAATGATTCCACATCAGGGGGAATTATTAATGCCCAAGGAGACATGCGGCTCCACTTGTGGGAAGTTACTAGATAAAGAGGAGGAACCTAGATTTTAGGAGTAAGGTCCTTACTTCATTCCACCTTAGCCTGACATTGCTTTAAAATTTGTGTGCTTCAGCTACTTCGACCGGCTTCAGAGTTGGTTTTTGAGAAGCTCGGACAAGGCTGTACAGAGAGAAGGAAGTGGATGAAATCACACAACGAGAACAAGATGGTGTTTTAAAAGCTTATCAAAACAATCTACGGTACCGCCATTGGACAACTATGGTTTGATTAAAATTTTTAAGACGTCCCTAGTAATTGAAATATGTTAAGTAATACTTCGTGCTTGCAGCACAGATCAATACCTATCGACGTTATTCTGTGTTGTTTTGAAATCAATAAAAGCTACAGAAAAACGAAATGACGCTAATTTCTTTCAGTCAGCGAGAACACGAAAGATGAATATTGCCGTAACGGAATTCAGCTGAATAATTTTCAGGTATTATTTTAGAAGCGTGAACCCACTGACGCGATAGCGTGGTACCGCGTCTGCTGGCTGTGTGCGAGACTGGAGGAGCGAGGGCAGTGCCTGAATCCCCGTCGTTTCGAGTCGGTCGTACCGGCCAGCTTGAGTATGGTTTTTAGGCCGTTTTCCCACACTCGTCTAGGCGAATGGTGGACTGGTTAACCATTTCCACCTCAGATACACGACACACAAACACACAAAACTCGAACGATATTTCTCCATAGTAACATTAATACGCAGATCCATTTCGATACACGTAAGACCATACCTCAAGCTAAGCCTAGGTTGCATCATACTATTTTTGTCTTTTGAGTGCTGTACAAATTAGCGAAGCATGAAATATATAAATGTAGTATCCTCATGGCCATGGTTGCAAAATAGTAACACAAATTCTTTATAGAAGAATGGAAAAACTGATACAAACCTACCTCGGGCCTGTGTGCCCGAGCGGTTCTAGGCGCTATAGTCTGGAACCGCGCGACCGCTACGGTCGCAGGTTCAAATCCTGCCTCGGGCATGGATGTGTGAGATGTCCTTAGGGTAGTTAGGTTTAAGTCGTTCTAAGTTCAAGGGGACTGATGACCTGAGAAGTCCCATTGTGCTCAGAGCCATTTGAACACTTTTTTTTTTTTAAGATGAGTTTATATTCCGGAGAAATTTAGGAGACCTGAGGCAATACTTGCCCTACCACTAAACTTAGAATAAAGGCTAAGGAAAGGCATTCTACGTTTATAGCATTTGTAGAGTTACAGAAAACTATTTACCATATTGACTGGAATATTCTCTTTGAAACTCTGAAGGTAGCAGGGGTAAAATGTAAGGAGCGAATGGCTATTCACAACTTATACAAAAACCAGAAGTCAGTAACAGTAGTCGAGGGGTATGAAAGTGGAAGTCGTTGAGAATGTAGTGAGACAGGGTTGTACTTTATCCAAGTTGTTATTCAATTCGTACAAGGTGCAAACAGTAAAGAAAAACCAAAGAAAAATTTGGAGTAGGAATCGAAGTTCAGGGAAAAATTTGAGATTTTACGACGGAATTGTAGTTTTGGCAGAGACAGCAAGCGACTTGGAAGAGCAGTTGAACGGAATCGAGAGTTTCTTGAAATGAGGGTAAGAAATGAGCACCTGCAAAAGCAAAACAAGGATAATGGAATGTAAACATCAACAAAAGCAAAACAAGGATAAAGCTATGTAGTTGATTTAAGTCAGGTGATGCTTAGGAATTAGATTAGTAATGAGAGGCTTGAAGTAGCAAATGAGTTTTGTTATTTGGGCAGAAAAATAACTGGTGATAGGCGCAGTAGAAAAGATATAAAATGTAAACTGGCAATTGCAAGGAAAGAGTTTCTGAAGAAGTTGTTAATATTGAATATTGATTAGGTGCTAGGTGTGGGACTAAAACATGGAAGATAAACAGTTTAAAGAAGAAGAGAATAGGAACTTTTGAAATTTTATGCTGAAGAAGAATGTTGAGGATTAGTTAGGTAGATCACGTAACTAGAAGACGTAATGATTAAAATTGAGAAGAAAGAAATTTATGGCACAAACTGACTAGAAGAAGGCACTGGCTGATAGGGCACATGCTGAGACATTGAGGGATCACCACTTTGGTACTGGAGGGAAGAGTGTGGGGAAACTGTAGAGGGAGACCAAGAGATGAATACAATAAGCAGATTCGCAATATGTAAGTCGCAGAAGTCACTCGAAGACGAAGATGTCGAAGATGCTTGCGCAGGACAGAGCAGCATGTATCGTGCCAGTCTTAGGACTGAAGACCATAACACCAACAATTTGATCGTTTCTGCTGCTTAAAGGGCAACAGATAATAGTTACTAAAAATGACCCTGATATACCATTGAGTCCGATGAAAACAAAGACGCCTTACCTATTACATAACTGCAAGGCTAATTCATACCGAGAAACAGAGTTAACAAAGAAATTCGAATAAAATTAATGAGTGATGACAAATATGTTTCGCGAAAAAATACTTCAAACAGGTAGTAACGTATGCTTAATAAGCAGGTGATTAAATAGCCAAAGAATTTTAAAAAAATGTATTCCATAAGTTGCCCGTTCATGCCATACAACCATTTACCGACAGAGAACTATCGATCACGGGTGCAACCCAGCGGAAAGAGAGAGACAGTGCGCCAAAAAATTTAAATCGAACAGTTCGATACCATACGGGGGACATTGTTTGGTTCACCGATAGGTAGAAATCAGACCAAGGCGTTGGGACAGGGTTTTACGGGGTTCAGTCAGGACTGGAGGGCATCATATTCCTAGGAAAACTGGTCTCTGTATTCCAAGCTGAAATTACTGCAATCAGGGCATGTGTGGAGGAGAATATGCGTAGGTGCTACAATGATTGTAGCACCTACATATATTCAGACAGCCAGCAGTCCTGAAATTGGCTGCTACTGCAACAAGATCTAAGTGTTCAGAATGCCACGGGGTTCTGGTGCAGCTAGGGGGAGGCAATAGGGTATATATATATATGCGGGGTTCGCTGGCCCGAGAAGGAGGCACGAAGCTTGGATATTGACGGTAGCGTCGCCGCAAGAGGTGGTTACGAGCGGCCGAAGCCACGAGCTGCGCAAGGAGGGCCTGCGCAGAGCGAAGATACCGAAGTACTTCACCGGGGTCAGCGTCAGCAGCAGGCCGACATCCCGTCGGTTGGTTGGCAACATTCGTGTCGGACGACCGCTTGTGGCCTGCCTGCCCTCTTCTACCTTTCTTTTATCGGCACCACTCAGTAGCTGCTGCGAAGCACCGTGGATCCATGGAACTGCTTGCTGATAAAGGGGAGTAACATTCTGTATTCCTCGTCGTCATTTGTTTCGTTGTCTACCTGCCCTCCTTTCTGGTGTGTACCCGCCCCTCAGAGTTTTGCTCGGTCGGCTCTTTGGTCTTAAATACAAGCAGTAGTATTGTACTAAGCACTGGTTGTCGTTTAAAAATTCGTCCCACTATTATATTGCCTTTCATTTATAGTTTGTACCAGATCATTAACGTTCTAATTAGTCAGCTGTTGGTCGTAAATACAGCCGGAACAATTGTACAAAGGCACAGGTTACCGTTGAACAAAAGAGGGACGTTGTTAGATTTAGCTGTTAACTGGTTCAATTCTTTGCTTGTAACTGCATTTCTCAGCCATTGGTTATAATCTGAACAACCTGTTGTACTAAGCTGCTCTTTTCTTTGTTTGAAACATCAGGTCATTATTCGTGTATTTTAGCTGGATCTTGTGGTTCCGCCGATTGAGTTCTCTTGTACTAAGTGTTCACAAGTAATGCTTTAAGACGTTCCTTCAGAGTGGTCTTAATAGCTGACAATCAGTTTAAGTTTGAAAATATTAACAAGCAACTGTCACCAGGGCTTTAGTCTAAATAAAATTGCCAGAAGGGGCGGGTTGGGATCCAGTCGTACCTTGGTTGCTAACTGAAATTAAGAAGTTGTATGCTATGACGTAAGCGTTATCATTGTCATATAGTTTGCTAATCCGTCTAACGTTTAAGCACAGGTGCATATCTTAATCCCGACCCTTTCGACATACAGCTTTCAAAGTTAAGTCTTCTGTTCTGAGTAATTGAATCACTCTTGTCATAAATGAAGCTTATATAGTTTCCATGTGTTGAAGAAGGGCATTTAATAAGACATACTGTGACCAGCGCGGTAGTAAGCACAGCTGTTTCACCCGATAACGGGAGGGTTGCAGGTCCGGCCGTCTTGTAATCATTTTCATATTGTTTGCTGTTTTGCAATAGAGCACTTCAGATTTATTTTGCAAAGACTGAAAGCTTATTCAACTTAAGGTTCAAGTTCAAAAGAATTTTGCAAATTTGCTCATTTCGTAAAAAAAAAAATTTATGGTTAAATGTTTATATATTGTTAAATAAACAGGTTGTGTGAAAAGAAATTAATATTGGTGAGTCCTCCCTTCCATGTTTCCCTTAATTCCAGTAAGTACCACGTATCATCAAGGATATTGAAGAAGGACAAATATATCAATCTTACGTAAGCTGTCACTGTAAGGAAACGAACGAATCGAATATTAGAAGCGAACATGATTCTGATAGGTAATGGAATACATGTACTGGTACTGTTGTTGCTAAGATTGTAGGATAGGCAACTTTCAGAAGTGGTAGTACGGATCAAGACACGGAAAAAAATGCCCAGAAAACATGGTTCTTATAAGCATACCTGAGGCTCTATGAGCACTTGTTTACCTTCGCTACTGTGAAACACATCTCCACTGAACAAGTGCTCATAACTTTTAAGGTTTGCATTGTAGAGCCCATGTTAACTGGACATTAGTACTTTGTTTTGGTCCATACTACCACCTCTGAATGTTGCCTAAGCTACAATCTTAGCAACAATAGCACCAGTGCGTCGATTTCACTGTCAGAGGTATCAGAACTGTTTTCGCTTATAACTTTCGAATTGACCGTTCCTTGTACAGGAACCCTTGCCTCAAATTGATGCCGGCCTGTGTGACCGAACGGTTCTAGGCGCTACAGTCTGGAACCGCGCGACCGCTACGGTCGCAGGTTCGAATCCTGCCTCGGGCATGGATGTGCTTGATGTCCTTTCGTTAGTTAGGTTCAACTAGTTCTAAGTTCTAGGGGACTGATGACTTCAGACGTTAAGTCCCATAGTGCTCAGAGCCATTTGAACCATTTTCTCAAGTTGATACCGTCATCCTTTCCCACAATCCTAAAAAGTTTGTAACATCATCACGAAATCATTCTGCATAAACATACATTTACGGGTGCCGACGCATGTAACTTTGACGCTCACAAGGGAAACTCCCGATCACATCCCTCTCAGATTTAGTGGTAAGGTAGCTCAGAGGACAGTCCGTAAAAAACTGAAGACTGATAAAGTATGTAAACAGTAAGAAGGTGTACTGAACTGTGAGAAAAAAGCGAAATAGAAACACTGAACGGTCCAGAGCTCTCTCATGCCAATTTTTTCCCCCCTGTTCGCTGTATTCAAATTTGTGTCTGTGTTTTGATGTAAAGTCCCTTTGCAACAGCGTGGTGTAAGGAAGGGACCTATAATTAAAGTTGGTTCTGCACAACTGCTCTATTATCAGCCGAAAGGCGCTAAGTCAACCGACTTCTCCACCGGAAAACACGTATTGTATTTTATACACGGCATTAGTGACAATATGTGTGTCATTTGATAGGAATCTTTCATCGACACACCTAATATGTAAGCCTGGTCAGTCAAGAACATATCCCTCGTTTCCCGATTTAGGTGTTCGTATGAAGCTAAATGATGAATGTGAATGATGAAAGTGAATGTGATTACTCCCAAGGAAATGATGGAAACATAATAGTTTGTCACATACGCTGCAACAAATCAACGCAACAGTTTCACAATGACACATTTTCTTTGTGCTTTGTCAAAAATATGTTTTTAATGTTTTTGAAGTTGCCTTCCGTCTTGGAAGTTTTGACTCTTGAATTCCTTTGTTGTAACATAGTTCACAACTAAACTGCGCTCGAAGAGGTCTTGGAAGGTCCAACGGTACCTACCGGCCGCTGTGTCATCGTGAGCCCACAGCCGTCACTGGATGCGTATATGGATGGGCATGTGGTTAGCACAACGCTCTCCCGGCCGTATGTCAGTTTAAGAGGCCGGAGCCGCGACTTCTCAATCAAGTAGCTCCTCAGTCTTGCCTCACAAGGGCTGAGTGCACCTCACTTGCCAACATCGCTCGACAGACCGAATGGTCACCTATCCAAGTGCCAGCCCAGCCCGACAGCGCTTAACTTCAGTGATCTGACGGGAACCGGTGTTAACCACTGCGGCAAGGCCGGTGGCAACATAATTCACATCCGTTCATTTGTTGTTTTCATTTCTTTGAGACGGCATATTTACTTGCGACGGTAATGTATTCTTATCAGATGACTCATATTCTATAACCAGTATATAGTATAACTGCCAAGACTATAGAAACACAAAAAATCATTTCAATGACAGGACGGACAGTACACAATGCTGTGAAAAAAAAAAAAATAAATAGCACGAGGGAAATCTGAAGGTGGTTTGTCCGAATTGCAGTGCAACTCCGTGACCACTTTTCTTCTTGTTTTTTACTTCTCTTCATTTTGTTCAGTATTGTTCGCTGCGTTTGATCTGGGTGGACGTCACATGACATCCGCTCAAGTTGATCGTTGACTCGTTTACTCAGTTTTCTGTGTTGCAGGTTTCTTTCCTTAGCAGTCTGGTCTGGGCGATGATGAGACAGTCAGTGACCCAGTCAGGACATTTCTTTTTATACATGGAAATTAATGTAGATAATACTACCACCTTCTAGTCGACACAGTCATATTAACTTACTAGGGCGAGACATCAAATGCTCACGTTGATTTATTTCGTATCTTCAGCGCTTTTCCTCAGTATCTCGTGCCGTTTTAGTGGTTAAATGTACTTAGATAGTAGTCTATCCTTCTTTTGTACTCTGAGTGGAGCAGTAGTAGATAACAGCATAGCAGTTGTTGAATATAGACTATGTATTGTTTAAATGCTGCATTGATCCTCTGACCCTAAGTTTTCATTTCAAAACTAATCTTTTACCTCGAATTACGTACCATTTTTGAACCTACAGCATGGCACAGTTATTTTTCATTCCAGCCTCACCACGCTTATCGCTGCGCAATTAAAGTTATCCATACTTCACAATAATGAACGTAACTAGAGCGTCAGTTACTTATTAAAACGTTGAGCTGTAACTCTTAGGTACGGACAAATCATCATTTATGTTCAAAATAGGATTCATCAGAATTGTCGATGTGTGGAATTCTGAGTAATGTTGCCGTTCTGTAGCTACGAACAATCTCATTAAAGCTTACAGTAAAATTGTATGGAGCGGATAGATGCACCAGTAAAAAAATAAACTAGAAACTGCACTTTCCAGTAAATGTGCTTAAAATTCGTTGTTAGCTAAATGACAATTATAACAGAGGGCCACCGGCTCTCTGACCGAAACGCTCAGCTATCGTGCCGGTGTTACTCATGACGTCATGGCTGTTCCAACGCACTTGATGTTACACTTCATCAGCTTGCACCGTTCACTGTTTCTATTTTGCATTTTTTCTTACAGTTCAGTACACTTTTGTCCTCTTTTCATTCTTGATCTGTGTTCAATTTTTGGCGAGACATCCAATGGGCCATTTTACCACTAAATCTGAGAGGGTGCGGTGTAGAGTTTGTCTTGTCAGCAGCGTTGTTTGATGACTTTTCCGGACATGGGTTCCTGTTCGAAATATTATGTACTGACTTTCCTCCATAAATCCTAGAAGTTCGTAACGGGAATTTCTGAATACCCTGTATACCATCGATTCAGTTACGAATTGTTGCTGTCAGTTAATGCAGGCACGTCTCAACCAGTTTCCAAGCGAACATTCCGAATGGAACTCCATACAATAAACGTTTGGAGTCTGGTATATCGAAAACGACCACTGCACAAAGCTGATCACCCGCATTTCTTCGGTGAGCCAAGCATCACAGTAACTGAACAATAGCTGACAGCAGGCGTGTATTATGGTCCGACAAGTTGTCATTTTTTTTAAAGTATGCAAGGTGCCGCGCGCACCTGTGGTTCACTAAGACGTTTAAAGCGCAATGTAGGGGGTGTAGTTCAGGTTGCAGGTTGGTCTCTGGAACACAAGCTTGAATGTTTGTCTCAACGTCCTATGTGGGGCAGGTGTTACCCTTTCTACTACATGATGAATAAGCTGTCTTCCATGTTCGACGGTGCTGGACACATTTGTTCCTGGTTTGACGAACACTCAAGCACTCTGTTACACACAGACTGTCTCACTAAACGACCTGATCTTGGAATGTTTTGATCAGCGGGTAACATGTGACAATGAAGATCTCCTCAACTTGGTTAGCCGGCTGCCGTGACCGAGCGGCTCTAGGCGCTTCAGACCGGAACCGCGCTACCGCAACGGTCGCAGGTTCGAATCCTGCCTCAGCCATGGATGTGTGTGGTGTCCTTAGGTTAGTTAGGTTCAAGTAGCTCTAAGTTATAAGGGACTGATGACCTCAGATGTTAAGTCCCATTGTGCTCAGAGCCATCTGAACCATTTTCAACGTCTTTTGGAAGAGAGGACAACAGATGCCGTATTCCTCAACCCGTTTTAGAAGCCAAGTTTTGAAAGGGCTATCTCAGAGTAAAGGGAGACGAGGAAAAGTTGCGACAGGTGTGGCGGGTGAGTCGGTGGATGCGCTGGGCACAAGGACGCGGCGCCGCGACTTCGAGGTCTGTCCCTCCAGACGGATGCGTATCGCTGTGCGCCGTGCCGCGGCGCGCCTCGCCTCGCATCCCCGCGCTGTCGCTGCTGGCTAATCGACCGTGCCGCCTCCTGCCTCCACACACGCGGCCGCTTATCGCCGCTTCCGCCACATTGGTCGACGCGGGGGCCCACCGCCGAGTGCCGCTAATGCGGTCGCCGTGCCGCGCTGCGCCACACACGTCCGCACGGTTTCACACGCGCGCCGCACGCTCGCATCTTCGGTTTATGGCTACCAGTCAGCCCGCTTTCTGCGTAGCCTGTAACTTAACCGGCTGAGATGTGATTTTGATAGCTGCGTAGTCAATCTACCGTCAGCGTATTCAAATGGTTCAAATGGCTCTGAGCACTATGGGACTCAACTGCTGTGGTCATAAGTCCCCTAGAACTTAGAACTACTTAAACCTAAATAACCTAAGGACAGCACACAACACCCAGCCATCACGAGGCAGAGAAAATCCCTGACCCCGCCGGGAATCGAACCCGGGAACCCGGGCGTGGGAAGCGAGAACGCTACCGCACGACCACGAGATGCGGGCAGCGTATTCACAGCACCGTCAGCCTCATGAAGACTCAAGAAGAAACATTACAAACTCGACCACATATTTTAATGAGGAAAAAGTCGACTTGCAAGATATCAGCCCCAGAAATCGATCCCTCAAGAAAATTTGGGTCATAGTTCTGATACTACGCACTTACGGCCTTCCGAGTGTACAGCTTTTGAATTTCGCGCGCAACGGTTGTTGGACACTCGCTCTTCCCCACTGTAGACGCTTAATGCCTGAACTTGAAGAAGAGTACAGCTGAGTGACAATCAGTATCCTCTTATTCAGGGTATGCTGAAGGCGAGGGAAGAGGACTGCGGGGGGGCGGGGGTCACATCTGCCAAAGCTGTTTTGAATTCTTGTTCGAGGACAAGTTATTACGTGATAAATAGGTAAGTAAAGCGAGCACTGCACATCATACAATCTAAGACAGAAAAAACGACGGCGAAAGAGTTATGCAGATTGGTCAGAGATTGATATTAATACGGGTAGCGACGGAAAATGCAAAATTATAGGCTTTGGCGGCCGACGGATGAATGTTAAAGTTGCAGCGCAATTTCACCTGCAACTGCCAAGGATACAAAGCAGGGGGCATGTCGAAACCAGGTCACAGTCTTCGCGAATTTCATCCCGTGTATTGAATTCGACTGTAACTAGGCCTCACAGACAGGCACGTGAACAATACATGCAGATGACAGCAATTGAGAGAGGACGTAAAGTTGGGCTCGAACAATCCGGTTGGAGTAATAGGCGAATCGCTCGACCTCTGAATAGGAGCGGTGCCACTATTCGACGATGGCGGGAGGAATGGGCGAACCATAGCCGAACACAGCTTCAAGAAGGAAGCGATCGACCTAGAGAGACGACAGACCAAGAGGACTGAAAAATAGTCAGAGAGGCACTGTCGCATAGATCAGACATCCCACTCATGCTTCATTGACCATAAGCACCGTTAATAGTAGGTTAACAGGGCTGCCCCCCGCGCTAACTACCATTGGCGTCTGTACACTAACAACTCCATTTGCAGTCATGTCGAACCCATTCGGCCTGGAATCCCATTTACTGGAGTATAACTGAGACCTCATGACAAGAGAAGACTTGTCTGGAGAAGTCACTAACAACAGTGGGTAGCAATCTGACTAACTGCAGCAATTACTGTTGGGTCTGAAACGGACCGACATTATCAAGCGTGACCGTGTTCTCTAGCCGCTGGCAGGTTTTTCCGTTTGGTTACATGGCTTCCTTGTACATATGTTGGAAAATCCGCGTTGATACGCCAAGAAAACAGAAAATTTTATTCACGGCGTGCTCATAGGCACGTCCAAAGACGATAGCTCCTTGCTTATCTTCTGTTACGTCATCACTTCGACCATGCTACAGCGCTCATTCCGTACAAGTGGCACAAACATCCCGCCTCATGCTCATCGCTGTGGGTACCAGTTCTATACCATCTACAGTCTCTGCAGCATATGGTCTAGTGGCTCCCGGCACGGTAGCTCAGCGTGTTCGGTCAGAGATCTGGCTGGCCTCTGTAATAAAAAAAAAACTTAGTGAAAAAGATCGACATCGGACTTCAACGGATGTCGAGTGAAGTCCACTACGACGAAATACAATGAGCCATAACGAACAAATAAAAAATAAAAAAAGTGGCTAGATAACTGGGTCCCGGGATCGATTCCAGGCCGGGTTGGGGATTTTTCTCTGCCCGGGAACTGGGTGTTTCTGTTGTCCTCACCACTTCATCATCATCATTCGTGACAGTGGGTAGATGGACTGCGAAAAAAATTGGACTGTGTGTAACTGGGAATTTGTACGGGCGCTGATGACGTCGCAGTTGAGCGCCCCCCAAAGCAAACATCGTCACACCAGCTACAGCGCTCCAAAGCTCTTTTAATCGGCTGACTGTTATTTAGTCGAGATTACATCAATGGAAAGACTGGTCTGAGCGGAAGTGAAGTAAGATGAAATAAAAACCTTTTACAAGGTGAGGCAGTTAGATGGGATGATCTGACAACTGGCTCGTTGCCTTGGTGTGGGGGAGAGGGAGCATAAGACTGTTGAGACCGGTCATAATGGAACAATAAAAGTGTTTACGCTGCTATCGGGGCGTACGCAGTATGTTCATTTTGCCTCCTAAGACATTTTTTTGGACGGCAGCCTATGTGTCTAACACCTGGTGTGCCAATCAATATGGAAATACAGACGCAATGTGTGTTTGCTGTAAAGGCGTGTTACAAAATTCCCGGTAGTTTTGTGGAAGCGCAACGGACTTTATTTCGAGAGTTTAATTTATCTGCAGGAACTTCCTGACATTTTGCTATTATATCAACCTTTGGCTTAGACACTTTGTAGACGCTAGTAACGCGACAAAGAGAGATGGTAGTGTAAAAAAAGAGCTGAGCCCAAGAGAAACCTGATCGATAGTACAGAGTGGAACATGGTCTCAACTGATGCAGTGACAGCGGATTTCCGTAGACTTTCCTGTTCATTAGCAGAAGTGGCAACCCTACGACTTCCCAGTTGATTAAATTTTTCGGATCCAGACTTTTTTCTTTGGGGTTACCTCAAATCCAAAAATTTCCAGTAACGCCATCCAAGAACCAGAACTAATTTGTAGGAGTAAATTCGACAAGAAACAAACTACAAACAACATTCTTTTGTAGAAGCTACGCAACGTCATGAGAAGATTCCCCCTACAATGTGTGCGACATCAAGGACGTTATCGGAGCGATACCATATTAAAAAATGACAATTTCAAGGTAAACTATTAATTTCCCCGCATAGAGTCTAGATTCACGTGATAAAACGATTATTTAAATCTGTGAATTTATTCAGTTTTCTCACTTTACTGCAACTTCCTATATTTCTGTGCACAGAGGTGATCTGAAAGCAATTTACTGCTACGTAATTTCAGATCTAAAGTAACACACTGGAAAAATCCGCAATGAGATGTTAGTGTTATCACTTTGATCTGTCTTGTTACAGAAGCTCGTATTCCTCTGAGGCAGGACCGCACTCTGTAATTTGTAGCCACGAATGTGAGAAACCTCGGCAGTATCAGCTGGGAAGGGACGGGGGGAAAAACCAGCGGTAACGACTCTCGTCTACGACGAAGTCAACAACGCCGCTGTTTTGCGGCGGCAGACAGCGATCTGCAAACGAGGAGACGCATCTGCCGCTCCCCAGCCCCGCTCATTCCGTGTCCGACACACATGCACCCACGCACGTACACACACACAGAGTGCCCTGGTGAAAAGAGTTGGCCGCAGCGGCCACCATCCATCAGCCATCAGGCGGCGCGCTATCTACTCACGCCTGGCGACACCCGTGTGTTTGCGTCATGGCTCGGAAGGGCGGCGATAACGCACAAAGGAAGTGACGTCGTCATACGGTAATTGAATCCACCAGCGGAGGCCAACTACTGGCCGCCCCTGTCCCCTCCCGCCCCTCCGCAGAACGCTTGTCATTTACACAGATTTCAGCGGGAGGAGGAATCGATAGTGCAAGCGCGCGCGCGCTCGGTTTTGTGCGCTCTTTTGTCGGCCGGCGCGCCGCGGTCCCGTTTTTAATGCATTGTGAATGATGAATACCGCCGGGCAGGGCCGCCTACCCCTTCTCGCCGCGGACACCGCCGACACCAACGCGCCAGGTTAGTTGCGCGTAATAAATGGCCGCCCATTCAGGTGATACGGGCCGCGTGCCCATTCAGCGGGGGTAATTGGCTTTCCCAAGCAGCGAAAATTAACGTTTTACAAAACCGGAAACTTGTACACTGCCTGCGACGGTCTTTTGTTTCCGCGGCAGGGATGCGAGGGGACGTCCCCGCACTGCAGGTCACCTTGGCAGCGCGCAAAGGACGCCCGAGCGTGCTGTCGCAGACTGCCGAGTCAAGCGGTCGCGAGTGTGAATAAATTTTAGGTGAAACAGCGATGCAGGAGTGACACATACTAGTAAATTCGAGTTGTTGTTTTATATCCACCTCATATAACTGCCGTGACCGTGGTAGTCTAGCAGGCACAGCGCTAGACTTCGGGCCTGTAGGTCCCGGGTAGGTGCGGGAACTTTTCCCCGTTCCAGACCCTCGAGAACGACTCCAGTCTGCTCTCAAATTCAATACGGGGATAAAGGGCAGCCGGAGCGATGCGCTCGCCACCGTCTCCTCCTTGTGACACGGCGAAGGAAAGGTTGAGTGGCTCTGAGCACTATGGGACCTAACTTCTGAGGTCATCAGTCCCCTAGAACTTAGAACTACTTAAACCTAACTAACCTAAGGACATCACACACATCCATGCCCGATGCAGGATTCAAACTTGCGACCATAGCGGTCGTGTGGTTCCAGACTGTAGCACCTAGAACCGCTCGACCACACCGGCCGGCGCGAAGGAAAGGCTGCGCTATATTTCAATTAGGCCAGAAGCTCGTTGACGGGTTGAGCGCCATAGGCTTTACTTAGATTTCTAACCACCACAGAGCAACAACGAGAATCACGGGCAAATAATAGCGCCACATTAGGAAGCTAAAAATCACCCCAATTACACAGTCTACATCTATGCTCTACAAACTGCTATGAAGAATACTAATAGAAATCAGGACTTGCGCCGCCAACAAGCATTCAAATAAATCAATTGTTCAAATGGTCCAAATGGCCCTGAGCACTATGGGACTTAACATCTAAGGTCATCAGTCCCCTAGAACTTAGAACTACTTAAACCTAACTAACCTAACGACATCACACACATCCATGCCCGAGGCAGGATTCGAACCAGCGACCGTAGCGGTCGCGCGGTTCCAGACTAAAGCGCCTAGAACCGCTCTGCCACACCGGCCGGCAAATCAATTGTGAAGGTCCGACAGAACAGGCGGTTAAGGCAACCGTTCTAGAGAAGCGGAGCATCCGGGTTCGAGTGCTGGTTAGCACAATATTTCAACCTTCACCATTGATTTATTTCAGTGTCTGTAAGTGGCTGATGTTCTGATTTCTCTTAATATTGTATTGTACAAAGCCTCTGTACCATCAATGGCGTGTGTTCTGTCGGACATGGCCATTTTACAGAGACACGTAGGAGGTTATGATCTATTCCTACATTACTTACGATGTCTTGTTGAATCTTTGTAAGTAGTCATTCGCGCAAGTCCAGTCAGGTTTCTCGTCAACTTCGTGGCGCTCCCCCATGGGTTAAACAAACCTATCGCTCTCCAGCCTCCTTTGTATATGTTCAGTAGAAGTATGGTGTAGAAGTATGAAACCGGAATTTTCCTCTAGATGGTGCTTGCTGTCAGTGTAGGGGCCGTGAGACCGCGTCTGCTGCTTCTTGTAAGGGCTGACGACGAATGTCAACACACAGAAACCCAAGTCACAACATCGGTATTTGTTTGAAACCCGTAACCACGGCGAGTTTTGTGCCTACGAACTACGATTTGCTGCCAGCATTGGGTTTCTGTTATCATTTGAAGAAAACTGCTGCAGAATCGCATCGAATGTTTGTCGAAGCTTTCGGCGAACATGCTCTTGGGAAAACACAGGGCTGTGGTTCAAAAAATTCAAAAGTGGTGATTTTGACGTCAGAAACGACGAGCGCGGGAAACCACAGAAAAAGGCAGGCCGTATTGGACGAAGATGATATTCAAAATCAACAGGAACTCGTGGAGCAATTGAATGTGACGCAAAAAGCCATTTCTCCTCGGTTGAAAGCTATGGAAAAGTTGCAGAAAGTAGGAAAAAGGGGTTCCGTATGAACTGAATGAAAGACAGCAAGCAAATCGAAAGACCACTTGGGAAATGCTGCTTGCCAGATATAATAGAAAGCCGTTTCTGCATTGAATAGTGACAGGTGATGAAAAATGGATATATTTTGATAATCCTAAGCCTCGTAAGTCATAGGTGAATCCAGGTAAACCATCGACATCCACTACAAGATGAAATAGCTTTGGAAAGGAGACAATGTTCTGCGTTTGGTGGGATTAGAAAGGTTTTATCTATTATGTCCTGCTAAAAGTTAAAAATGGGGGACAGAAATTGGTGGAAGTAGTTCACAAAGTGATAACTAAAGTATGGAACTCAGAGATGATACCTGAAGAGTGGCAGGAGTCGATTCTGATCCCAATTTTTAAGAAGGGCGACAAAATGGATTGTAGTAGTTATAGAGGGATATCGCTATTACCATTATGTTCCAAAATTTTCTCGACTATTCTGCTAAGCAGGCTTACAGCATATGCAGATGAAATTGTGGGGGGTTACCAAGCCGGCTTCGGAGGAACAGATCAACTATAGACCAAATATTCACCCTGCGTCAAATTTTACAAAAGCATATGATTCAGTATTGCAATCAAAATTGTACAGAATTGTTTTGGAACTTGTAATACCAAAGACGTATGTTAGACTTATAGAAGCGAGTTTGAAAAACACAAAAGGTAGAGTACGCGTGGGGAAATTGGAGTGAGAAGAATTTGTAATAAAGAACGGACTTAAGCAGGGAGATGCCCTGTCTCCGCTACTTTTTAATTTAGTTCTAGAATATATTGTACGAATGGCAGCAGATAATTCAGAGTGTGTGGAGTTAAATGGAAATATTAAGATATTAGGGTATGCAGATGATCTAAACGTCATTAGCGATAGGAAAGAATCTGTAACAGCAAATGCGATTGCGTTAATCAAGGCTAGTGAAGATGTAGGTCTAAGGATAAGTGAAGACAAAACTAAATACCTGGTTACTACTAGAATGCCGCCGGCCGCGGTGGTCTAGCGGTTCTAGGCTCTCAGTCCGGAACCGCGAGGCTGCTACGGTCGCAGGTTCGAATCTTGCCTCGGGCATGGATGTGTGTGATGTCCTTAGGTTAGTTAGGTTTAAGTAGTTCTAAGTTCTAGGGGACTGATGATCACAGATGTTAAGTCCCATAGTGCTCAGAGCCATTTGAACCATTTGAACTAGAATGCCAACAGCAGTAGAGCAGGACAAGTTAAGAGTTGGAGACATGCAGTTTGAAAAAGTGAACACATTTAAATATCTTGGCGTGGACATCACTTCGAGAAATGAGATTGAATCCGTACTGAAGAAGAGATTACGGGCGGGAAATTCGTGCTACTTCTCACTGAATAGATTACTTTCATCACGGATATTGTCTAGGAATTTAAAGATTAGAATATACAAAACTATTATTCTACCAGTTATGCTGTATGGGTGTAAGACTTGGTCTCTCACTGTGCAAAATGAAAAGATGTTTCGAGTATTTGAAAACTAAATTTTGCGGAAAATTTTCGGAGCAAAAAGGGATGACATTAGCGGAGAGTGGCGAAAACTGCATAACGAAGAGGTTCACGAACTCTATTCAAGCCCTGACATAATCAGTATTATTAAATCACGTAGGCTGCGATGGGCGGGTCACGTAGCTCGAATGAATGAGGGCAGGGCAGCGCGCAGAGTACTGGTAGGGCACCTAGAGGGGAAACGTCCTGTGGGGAGACCGAGGCGTAGATGGGAGAACAATGTGAAGACTGATTTAAGGAGCCTAGATATTGAAGGTGAATGGAAGGAAATAGCCCAAGACGGGGACAGATGGCGAAAATACGTTGCTGCGGTAATGGACACCTGAGACGTTCCACATCATTACGAAGTGTCGTATTCATGATCCATGGAAAAAGTACTAATCTAATCTGGACTCTCGAGTCCGGTATGACCAGTGAGTAAGTAAGTAAGTAAAAGCTGGTGAAACGGTTAACACTGATCGGTACCAACAGCAAATGATCGATTTAAATCGAGCATTACGTGAAAAACGACCGGAATATGGAAAAAGGCAATAACGCCCCATCTCACTCAGCAAAACTGGCCAGGAAAACGATCGAGGCGTTCAATTGGGAAATACTAGGGCATGCAACTTATTCTCCAGACCTGGCTCCTTCCGATTATCGTCTATTTTCATCACTGGAGCACGCTTCAATTCTTATGAAAATGTACGAAAATGGCTCGCTAACTGAAGTTTTTTTGACGTGGCATTCATAGCCTGCCGGAGAGGTGGGAGAAACGTATAAATAGCAATGGAGATTATTTTGAATAAAATATTGTTTATTAGTTTCAAACAACAGACGTGTAATTATTGCAACCAAATTCTGGTTTCATACTTCTACTTATGGTAAGTGCTTAAAGAGACCAAGCAGCGAAGGTCAGAAGGTCATTAGCGTGACCGCTCCCCACATAACAAATGCACTGTACCCAATCTTTAAAGTAAGGAGTAAATTTTGTGTACAAGTGTGAGAAAGTGATCTAAATATTTGCGTAGGGTGTATCGGAGTCGGCGTTCACGAAGCGGTATATGGAAAACTGCCTAAAAGCCCATGCTGGCTAGTGCAACAACCCATCGTCGTTAATCCACTGGGTGAATTTGATCTGGAACCACCGTACCTCATCATTCAGCAAGCGGTCACGTTAACACTACGACTGCTCATGTGTTAGAAAAAGGTAATTGTGTGTATGATGGAAGTCCGTGGACAAAATATGCCATCAAACTCGAGGGCAATGTGAACACTAACAATACATAATGGATATTTCAGCCTGTGGCACTGTGCTTTCTTCGGGTAATCAATTTTCTGGGGGAGAGATGCAAGACGCATGTAGTGAGAAGCCTTCTTCGGATAGCAATGGTATCACTACTTCAGTAATTCGGCTAACACGTAGCCCATCGCACATGTCTTGGGCTATTCATGATCACCGCGTGGAGTGGCCGCGCGGTCAGAGGCGCCATGTCACGGATTGCGCAGCCTCTCCCACTGGCGGATCGAGTCCTCCCTCGGGGATAAGTGTGTATGTTGTTCTTAAAAAATGGTTCAAATGGCTCTAAGCACTATGGGACTAAACATCTGAGGTTATCAGTCCCCTAGACTTAAAACTACTTGAACCTAACTAACCTAAGGTTATCACACATATCCATGCCCAATGCAGGATTCGAACCTGCGACCGTACCAGCAGCGCGGTTCCGGACTGTAGCGCCTAGAACCGCTCAGCCGCAGCCGCCGGCTGTTGTTCTTAGCCTAAGGCCGTGTCCTACGTGAGCGACAGAAGCAAGCGAGAACGAGCGACTTCTGGATACGCGACACTCCAGCGACAAGCAGCAGCATCGGGCGAAAAGCTTGGATGTCATGCGTGCGAGCGACCATGTCGCGCTACAAGATGGCTGCTTAGAACCAACCAGCTGTTTCTAAAAACGGCGTCCCTGACCTGTAGAATACTAAAAGCTGGAGAGTAAGGCTACAGAATTAGGTTTACTTAAGAAATTAAAGCAAAAAGGAAATGCTGTGCAAGAAATTTACAAAGGGAGGAATCTCCATGGAGAATTTCATGAATATCATCAACTATGAAGGCCACCAGACAAATTGTTCCAATACACGTAAATGAGCAGAGGAGCATTCGACTATCTCATCAATAAATTAAATACGAATGTTTTTTTACACGATCAAGAACTTTTAACAGCCAATAAATGCAGAGGAATGAGTACTACATGACTAACTACGCTAAATACAAACATAAGTACATAGATTTATACCAATGAACAAAAGCTAGCTGTAGTGTAGGGGTAGCGTATACAGTATGCGTTAGGATAAGATCGTGGGTTCGATTCCCGACTGTTCTTATATTTTTACTGACTCATCTACAATTCTGTATATTAAGTTTTATGTACACTGTTTACACTGCATCGGTAAGTATATTTTTAAGGTCATGCCAAAGAACTTGATTTTCACACCTACCCCAGTATATCACATACGTTTAATTCCTAATAAATTACAATGACCATGAAATTTTACAGATATTTGATGTTGCGAACGTAATTGATCAGCAGTCAACGTTAAGGCCAAGCGTTTCAATTACTCTAAATAGTCTGTAAAAGTAAAGCTTAAAAAATTATTCAAATGAAGGTCAAACGTTTTGTGTAATGATTTGTCTAAAAGTATGAAATAAAAAATATTAGGGAAACGTTTGATTCACCTCATTTCTGTTCGTGATTTCGAGTAGCATTCAAAGGCACGTAGAACGTTTCTCTGACCTACTTATTTCTTTTACACAAATCATTTCATAAAATATTTGACTGATTTCTTTCATTTTTTAATTTCAAGTTATATTCAGAAAGCATGATGTTACTGACCCCTCGTTTGCCTTCCTAATCTACTTGAGTCGAAGAAAGCCTTTTTGACATTTAAATACCGCACCAATGTATCTTTTCATATGCAAAATAGCTAGGTCTTGAACAGATGAAATTTTTGATACTTCATACTTGATACTTGGCAGCAGATTTTCGTGAAATATTTCAATTTTTCCTCGGCTTATTAATTAAGTTTTCGTTAATTACCCTGATTACTTTCAAGCAGTTAAATATTTTCGTGCCAAACTAGACCTCATGCTGGTCACTTTGATACCCCGTTTACTTGTTTCTGTCGCTTTGTTTGGCTATGAAAATTCGGACAAAACCTCATGGTGTAATTTATAGTTAGTCTTGTTTTCGCTCTGCTCATGCGTTTACAAAAACGTGTCGAGTGTTAATCACATGATAAAATAGTCCTTTCTGCATGCTTTCATTTCCAAAATTCGTCGTTTCGATATCTGGAACGATTTTTACGACCACTTGATTCCCGAAGCGCAGGATAGGTTCGGACGCGCCGCGAGCTTCTGTGGCTCACGTAGGACACGGCCTAGGTTAGTTTAAGTAAAGTGTAAGTGTAGGGACCGATGAATTCAGCAATTTGGTCCTTTAGGAATTCACACACATTTGAACGTTTTTTATTCTTGATCGGCAAGTTGTTCATCACAACCGCTGTTGTAGTTCATTCGCGTGGAGGGAAATACCGGAGGAAAATATCTATTCTTTTTGGCATTATAACACAATTTTTTCAGGCTCTAATACTAGCATGTGACGACATCATACCATACTGAATTCTCCAAATCAGAGATGATACAAAATTCCGCTATGTCAATGTATAGTACGGACGTCTTTTCAGTCTCTTTGATGCATGAATAGTTCAACTAAGTAGCTAACCATTTTATGGCACTGTATATGGTATGAACTGCTGCGTGAGCTTTCTGAACGACAGCTGCTCTGTGCACTTATTACTATTGTCTATGGCATGCGCCCCAGCCTTCTGGTTTTCAATTTTACGAGCATTGTCGTAGCTTTCTTAAAAATTGATCCATGGCTGAAGCAGCAATCGTAAGATGAACCCTTCTTGAAAAAATAATAAACAACCAGTCACTTGCAGTTTTCACAAACGCTAAATTGACACTAAGGCTAAGGCCAAGAAAAAGTAGATTTGGAGTTGTCTGTAGCCTAGGCTACTTTTTGATCACATCATCACCTTGTTTTACAGACTGCTGTTTCTATAGTTGTTGCGAATAGCCTTCATCATGGTGTTGTATTTACTACAGGGTCACTGTAACGCACAAATGTTATATGGGGTTTTTCATACTGCTCGTAGAATCAGTTCTGAAGTGCATCTTCGGACGCATTGTTTGATACGATTTATAATGTATATTACGTACAAACACTTGAGTCAAGGCTGAGAATTTCATCTAATTGATATGGCAAGTCCATAGTAGGTCACAAACATATAATTCCATTTTAACAAGTGACTTAACTGAATCACACTTTTCTTTGCAGGAATTAAGTTCTTTGGCAAGAACACAATGTCAATGTTGCATTAGAACTGCACTGTACATATTATGTCTCTATATGTTTGATACGTTAAAGCCATAGAAAAACTTAAGATTATCAAGTTATAAGTGCTACGGAAAAGAAACGCATCGATCGGAGTTATGATGGGAATGGGGCTCATTAGAGGCAGATGGAGAGTATCGTAGCAACTTCGTACCCCCTTATTACTCGATGGCGTCATAAAATCCAAGGAACTTCATGGAGGGATATCCCCTTATTAAACGACGTAGTGGGCCCTCAGCACTTGTTCACAAAATTGTGTGGCGATATCACCAGCAGCTACAGTGCGTAATAGCTGCGTCCTTCGCTAGTCGTTATCATGAGTGCAAGTTGCAAAAGGAATGACCAACTAAATATTCAGTAGTCGATGACAGAGTTGACACTAGTCAAGTAAATTAATTTATATGAGGCTGATTCAACGAAAACTTTAAAAGAAACTTAAAAAAAACCTTAAAAGTTGCACAACTCGTTCGGCACCTGACAGGAGCCATACTTACGTTTCGACACATGAGCAACAGAAAATCATTTACATAAAAATTATTTAATATAACACGTTTTTCAAACGGGCCAAAAAGTAGGAAATAATTTCTCTTAGCCCCATACAGATTGATAACCAGCGCAGATAGTCCTGAAAATTTGTGCTTGTGTGTTTTTAGTTGCAATGACAATAGCTGTAAGATTTAAAACCAAAAACATGGAGAGCATGCAATAGATAATTGACGCATGAATAGTTCAACTAAGTCACTAACCATTTTATTGCGCTGCAGATGAACTGTCCTCAACGGCGGCTATTATCTATATACCTTGCTATTTTATACAGCATGCACCCCATGTTTTTCGTTTTATATTTTATGACTACTGTCATAGCTTCCTTCAAAAAATTTATCTGACGTTCAAGCAGTAATCGTAGGATGAAATCTTATTAATGAATTAATGAACTGCCAGTCAGTTGCAATGAGAGATTTATTTAAAGCAATTCACCATCGTCTCAAACTTTATAAAAAGGCTTCTCCACAAGGAATTATTGGCAACTTAAACAGATACAATAATTTCTCGTTATGAATAGAAAAAATTCAAACTTGCTGGGCTGCATGTTGTGGCGGCGATACGTTGAAATAGAGCCGAAAGGTGTCAGTAAAATATAATATTTAACCTCCATAATAATTGAAACAGTCACAAGATGGTCACCAAAGTACTGCTAGTGCTCTAGCGTCGCGTAAGTATCGCTTAGGCTAAGGAAAGCTTCAGGCAAGACAGAGCACTACAGTTATGCGGAAGGACGGTGCGCGATAGTGAATGTGCATTTTTATGCTAAACCCGCTTAAAATGTTAGACATTAAACACCAGATAATATTTAACTGTGTACAAAATTAAAATGATAAAATAGAAACAAGTAATAAGTTACCATCTAGAAATTGTGCTAACAACGAATTACGTAAACAACGAGATAGTAACCGGGATGGTTCCTTTCAAAGGGCACGACCGACTTCCTTCCCCGTCCTTCCCTAACCCGATAAGACCGATGACCTCGCTGTCTGGTCTCCTTCCCCGACACAACCAACCAACCAACGAGATAGTATAAATAGAAAATAATAACAAAGAAGACACACAAGTACTATTAACATTAGTAAACGAGGAAAGTGGCATATCCAGTAGTGATCCGGAATATCGAGTCACTTTTATGTTACGTTGACGAAATTAGGGGTCTGAACTTACTAGAAAATTTATTTTTTGCTATTCGTTTACAATGGATCCATCTCTGTGAGGAAAACATTTAAAAAATTCTAATTCGTCTTCCAGGCCAAGCCCGTGACGTTTACTTTATTTATGCAAAAGTTCGAAGTCTTCTAGTCTCCGTGGTGTGTGATGGGAGAAGAAGCAGATTTCAGCAAAAGCGGAATTGTACACATTCCCCCCACACTCACCCCGACCCCGTTTACATAGCTGGTACTCTTCATGCCTCTCTTCGAACAACAATTAGGGCAGTCATTACATGTAAGTTTATAAACACCAGAGTTAGTGAAACCATCTTTTTCTATTCTGATAGAACGCGTTAGTTTTTGTTTTAGACTATTGCTTACAGAGGAAGCAACTCTGCATCTACAGTACATTTATTTTTAAACAGTCCAGCTATCCTGTGTGATACATTTTCCAGAAATGGTATAGAGATAAACTTATTACTCTCACCTCCTATCTTCAAGGTATTGTTGCCGAAAGTTGAACACTTAAAAGCTGATTTCTTCTTTGCAATATCAAAATCAACCTAGGGTCATATCCATTGTTAACTACAGTACATTTAATCATAGATATTTCTTTTTGAAAACAATGCTGTTGTGAAAGAGTGCGTAACACGCGGTGTATTGTAGAAGGGAAAAAAGCGGTTTTGTGGATTTGTAGACGACATGAGTCGGCTGGGATAATGTTATCTGAAAAAGCAGGTTTACGGAAAACATCAAAACTGATATTATTCTTGAGGAATTAAGTTCTCTATTATCGTTCTATATTTCTTTTGTGAAATTAATTTTCTCATGATAGTTGTTAAAAGCATGGAACATTTACTGTAGATCTTCCCCACCGACATTGAACACTGTGATTATATTGACTGCGTAACGAGCCTAGAAAGTAATCACACTCCTCAAAACGGGACAACTCTTGAAAAATTTTTCTTCTATCTCATTTACAAAAATATCTGCTACAACTCCAGCAAACGGACATCCCATAACTAAAGCGAATGGTTGGTCATACAGTTTCTCATTGAACTGAAAGTAAATATAATTTAGTGCACTTTGTAATAAAGTCGACTGTTCAGATATTTTTGTAGCTCTGTTAATTTTTCATGGCGTCGCACATTATTTTCAGTAATTTAGAAAGCGACGTTTACCGGGACATTAGTGCACAAAATTATGAAGTCAAAGGAAAACAACTGAGAGGAAAGGCCGAACACTATCTTTCGTAACATATTCATTAAATAAGCATTGTTTTAAAAGGAAAATTGTTTTCAAATACAAAAGCTTCTTTGATTTTAGAGCGCAAAAATTTCGCTAGTTTGTGATGTAGACTGTTTATCCCATTTATCCCAGCTATTAAAGACACACAAGCACACATTTTCAGGATAATTCTTATGGAATCTGGAATCTATATGGGGCCAGGAGAAATTAATTTATAGTTTTTAGTCTGATTTAAAAAGTGTTATATTAAAAGAATTAATTTAAAAAGTTATTTTCTGCTTTTTCAGTCTTACATGTATGAAATGTTTCAGTCAATTTCAAACATTTTGATGAGATTGCAGCACAGACATGTAGAAAATTTCCGATTTATTTCCGTTTCTCTTCACCTGGCTCAACCTTACTTCATTTTGCATCTATCTCCAGAAAAGACAGTACAGATGCGAGCTTACCAGCAATCGTGCTTCCCACGAAGCATTTATTACTGGAAGAGGAAAAAGGGGGAAATGGTAGTGGCACCCAAAGTACCCTCCGCCTCACAACAGACAAGAAAATGAGTAAATTCTGCACTGTAACTCTGTTCTGGGCCATTTCGAAAGTATCAAATCTCTTGGTCGTCGGGAACTTCGTTTAAAATCAACTGCAAAATGTATACCGAACACACAAACAGTAAAGGAAGCGAGCTAATAAAAACGTGTTAGAAAGAAGCCACATAACGACCATCTTGCCATGTGGAAGGTCTGAATTAGTGGTTTGGACGGTTCTACAGCCTTGTAGTTTGCAGATTCCTCGTCTTGTGCCACAGGGTGCTGGGTTTCC
Organism: Schistocerca americana; assembly: GCF_021461395.2. NCBI lineage: Eukaryota > Metazoa > Arthropoda > Insecta > Orthoptera > Acrididae > Schistocerca > Schistocerca americana. The sequence continues at coordinate 454,850,230 of NC_060121.1, forward strand.
TAGCTCTCCTAAATACGAGAGTCCACTACACCCAGGAAGCGGCTACACTGGTAGCGGAGGACTGTGTGAAGAGGACTGGGTGGCTTTTTAGGTGAGAGGGTGTTGGAAAAGTGGAGAAACTGCTTCAGTTCCAAAGGGTGCGGGACGAATACAGGAAGAGGGTAGCCATAGGAACAATCGGTGTTAACTGTCGTAACTGTGTTGGAAGAGGACAAGACCTCCAAGCGCTAATGGAAGGAATTTAACCTCAAGTCATTACAGGTACAGAAAGTTGGGTATTTCTATGTTACACATGCGAAATTTTTGCGAAGGATCGACGGGATGGATTAAATTCAGTTGATGATGAAATGTTTATTGAAGTCAGAAGTAGTTTATCTCGTAGTAAAACTGAAGTAAGTAGTTCCTGTGAGTTAGAATGGGTAGAGGTTATACTTGACAGCGGGAACAAATTAATAATTCGTTCCTTGTACCGATCCCAGATTCAGAAGGTACAGTTGCTGATTAGTTCGAAGAAAAATTAGGTGTCATTTCAACATGTTGGCGAAAATAAGTGTTTTAAAGTCGATAGTAGGCATAAAACATCGTTTGAACACGTACTGAATGCCTTCTTAGAATATTATTTTGAACAGTTAGTTCAGGAGACCACAGGAGAGTAAATAGTTGCGGAAACATATTTGACCTCTTAGCAACAAATAATTCTGATCAAATAGAGAGCGTCACGACAGATGCAGGGATCACTGATCACAAAATTTAGCTATATTGAATACTGTAACATCGAAACCTACCCAAAATAAACGCAATATACATCTATTTAAAAAAGGAGGTGAAAATTCACTTCACATCTTCCTAAGACAGGGTTTTCACCCCTTCCAATCCGATTAAGTAAGTAAAGACCAAATGTGATTTAAGTTCAAAGAAATAGTATTGACGGCAATTGAGAGATTATTCGAAACAGCAATTGAGAGATATATTCCAAACAAGAAGGCACCGAGCCTCCATGAAATACAACAAGTCAGAACACTTTTGCAGAACTAAGGAAAAAAACATGCCAAATTTAAAGGAACACAAAATGCCCAAGAACGGCGAAAATTTACAGAAGTTCGAAACTTACCTCGAACTTAAATGCGAGGTATTGTTAATAGTTACCACAACGTAACTCTGCCTCGAAATCTGGCAGAAAACCCGAAGAGATTCTGGCCGTTTGTAAAGTACATCATCGCCAAGACGCATCAATACTTTCACTGCGCAGTAACAATTGTGATCTCTTTGATGACAGTGTCACTAAAATAGAGTTACTAAACACGGTTTTCCGTCATTCCTACGCAAAAGAAGACGATGTAAATATTTCAGTTTTCGAATCAAGATGAACTGTCAAAATGCATCACTTAGAAGTAGATATCCGTATTACAGCTATGCAGCTTAAAATATTTAAGGCAAGACTTCCGGTCCTAAAACATTTAAGGCAAGGCTTCCGGTCCAAATTGTATACCGGTGAAGTTCATTTTAGAGTATGCTGATACAATAGCTCTTTACTTAGCAATCGTATAAGATCTGTTATTAAAGCCTGGAAAGTTGCACAAGTTACATCAGTACCCGAAACTGGAACTAGGAGTAATCCGCTAAATTACATAGGTATATTACTCACATCGTGGTGTAAAACGTCAGAAGCTTGAACATGGTAGGGAATCTAGAAAATCTAAAATTGTAATGCAAAGGCTCAATCTAGGTAATTAGGGATCAGTGAAGTGCAATGGAGAGAAGACAATGATTTGTGGTCAGATGAGTATAGGGCAACAACAACAGCAACAGAAAATGATTCAACAGAATTAGGACTCGTTCTCAGTAGGGAGATAGAGCAGAGAATGCGTTACTGTGAACAGTTCAGTGATATGGTTGTTCTTATCAGAATCGACAGCAAACCAACACCGACAACGATAGTTGAGGTGTGCATGCCGACGTCGCAAGCCAAAGATGAAGAGACAGAGAAAGTATGTAAGAATACTGAAAGGGTAATACAGTACTTAAAGGGAGATGAAAATGTAATAGTCCTGGGGGACTGGAATGCAGCTGTAGGGGAAGGAGTAGAAGAAAAGGTTGCAGGTGAATGTAGGTTTGGGATAAGGAATGAGAGAGGAGAATATTTGAGTTCTGTAATAAATTTCAGCATGTGACAGCGAGTACTGTGTTCAAGAATCGTAAGAGGAGGAGGTATACCCGGAAAAGGCTGGGTGATACGGGAAGATTTCAGTTAGATTACTCATGATCATACAGAGATTCTGAAATCAGAGACTGGATTGTAAGGCGTACCCAGGAGCAGATATAGATTCAGATCACAACGTAATAGTGATGAAGAGTAAGTTGAAGTTTAAGAGACTATAGTATGAAAGCTTTCACGACCGGTTGACATATCTTCTGGTAAACCTTCCGGGATGTAAGGTCGTGGTCCATGAAACTCTTCAGCAGACTGACTCACTCAGCCGGCAAGACTCACCGGAGGAGAAACACCCCTCTGAAGATGTCCAGCGCAGCTCTGGACGAAACGTTAGGAGCTGAAGAGTTTCATGGACCACGACCTTACATCCCGGAAGGTTTACCAGAAGATACTTTAAGAGACTAGTCAGGAAGCATCAATCTGCAGGGAAGTGGGATACAGAAGTACTAAAGAATGAACTTCTCTAAGGATATAGATACAGCAATAAGGAATAGCTCAGTAGGCAGTACAGTTGAGGAGGAGTGGATAACTCTAAAAAGGGAAATCACGGAAATTGGAAAGAAAGACATAGGTACAAGGAAGATAGCTGCCAAGAAACCATGGTTAACATAAGAAATACTTCAGTTGATCGATGACAGAAGGAAGTACAAAAATGTTTAGGGAGATTCAGGAATACGGAAATACAAGTCGCTGAGGAATGAAATAAATAGGAAGTGCAGAGAAGCTAAGACGAAACTGCTGCGCGAAAAATATGAAGAAATCGAAAAAGAATGATCATCGAAAGGACTGACTCTGCATATAACAAATTCAAAATAGCCTTTAGTGAAATCAAAAGCAAGGGTGATAACATTAAGAGCGCGATGGGAATTCCACTGTCAAAAACCATAGGAGAGAGCGGATACGTGGAAGGAGTACATTGAAGGCCTCTATGAGTGGAAAGATATGTCTTATGAGATAGAAGAAGAAAGAGGATCCAGTACTTGAATCAGAATTTAAGAGAGCTTTGGAGGAGATAAGGTCAAATAACGCAAAAAGGATGGATGACATTCCATCAGAATTTCTAAAGTCATTGGGGCAAATGGTAAGAAAATGATTATTCACATTGGTTTGTAAAGTGTATGAGTCTGGCGGCATACCGTCTGACTTTTGGAAAAATATCGTCCACACAATTCGGAAGACTGCAAGAGCTGACTAGTGAGAGAATTCTCGCATAATCAACTTAACAGGTCATGCATCCAAGTTGCTCAGAAGAATAATGTACAGAAGAATGGAAAAGAAAATTGTGAATGTTATAGATGACGATCGATTGGGCTTTAGGAAAGGTAAAGGCACCAGAGAGGCAATTCTGACGTTGCGGTTGATAATGGAAGAAAAGATAAGGAAAAATCAAGACACATTGATACAATTTGCCGACCTGGAAAAAGCGATCGATGATTTAACATGGCGCAAAGCGAAATTCTGAGGAAAATAGCGGCAAGCTATAGGGAGAGATGAATAATATACAATACGCACAAGAGGCAAGAGGGAATAATAAGAGAGGACGACCAAGAACAAAAGGCTGGGATTAAAAAGAAACAGTGTTGTAGCCTTTCGCCCCTACTGTTCAATGCGTACAGCGAAGAGGCAATGACGGAAAGAAAAGGAAGGTTCAGGAATGGAATTAAAATTCGAGGTGAAAGGATATCAATGATACGATTCGCTGATGACATTGCTATTCTGAGTGAAAGAGAAAAATAATTACATGATCTGCTGAATGGAATAAACAGTCTAATGAATATAGAATATGGACTGAGAGTAAATCGAAGAAGGCGATAGTAATGAGAAGTATCAGAAGTAAGAACAGCGAATATTTTAACATCATAATAAAGTTAAGGAACTCTGCTACGTAGACAGCAAAGTAACCTCTGACGGTCGGAGCAAGGAGGACATCAAAAGCAGACCTGCTCTAGCGAAAAGGGCATTTATGGTGAGAAAAGTCAACTAGTATCAAACATAGGCCTTAATTTGAGGAAAAAATTTCTGAAAATGTACGTTTAAAGCACAGAATTGTATGGAAGTGAAACATGGACTGTAGGACCAAACTGCTGAGGTCATCAGTCCCTAGGGTTACACATTACTTAATGTAACTTAAACGAACTTACGCTAAGGACAACACACACAACCATGCCCGAGGGAGGACTCGAACTTCCTACGGGAAGAACCGCGTGAACCATGGCAAGGTGCCCTCGACATAGAAAGAAGGATCCTTTATTGTATGATTACATGATAGCGGAACAAACACTGGTAGCAGTTACTTCTGTAAAATATCTGGGAGTATGCGTGCGGAACGATTTGAAGTGGAATGATCATATAAAATTAATTGTTGGTAAGGCGGGTACCAGGTTGAGATTCATTGGGAGAGTCCTTAGAAAATGTAGTCCATCAACAAAGGAGGTGGCTTACAAAACACTCGTTCGACCTATACTTGAGTATTGCTCATCAGTATGGGATCCGTACCAGATCGGGTTGACGGAGGAGATAGAGAAGATCCAAAGAAGAGCGGCGCGTTTCGTCACAGGGTTATTTGGTAACCGTGATAGCGTTACGGAGATGTTTAACAAACTCAAGTGGCAGACTCTGCAAGAGTGGCGCTCTGCATCGCGGTGTAGCTTGCTCGCCAGGTTTCGAGAGGGTGCGTCTCTGGAGGAGGTATCGAATATATTGCTTCCCCCTACTTATACCTCCCGAGGAGATCACGAATGTAAAATTAGAGAGATTAGAGCGCGCACGGAGGCTTTCAGACAGTCGTTCTTCCCGCGAACCATACGCGACTGGAACAGGAAAGGGAGGTAATGACAGTGGCACGTAAAGTGCCCTCCGCCACACACCGTTGGGTGGCTTGCGGAGTATAAATGTAGATGTAGATGTAGATACCCTGCGCGACAACATGGACTGTGGAAAAACCGGAACAGAACAGAATCGATTTGAGATGTGGTACTACATACGGACGCTTAAAATTAGGTGGACTTACAAGATAAAGAATGAGGAAGTTCTGTGCAAAGTTGGAGAGGAAAGGAGTATGTGGATAACACTGTTAAGGAGGAGGGACTGGATGGTAGGACATCTAATAAGATATCAGGGAATGACTTCTATAGAACTAGAGGGATCCGTAGAGGGCAAATCGTATAGGGGAAGAAAGTGATTGGAATACATCCAACATATAATTGAGGTAGGTTGCAAGTGCTACTCTGAGATGAAGAGGCTGGCGCAGGAGAGGAATTCGTGGCGGGCCACATCAAACCAGGCAGAAGAGTGATGACCCAAAAGAAACTACTCATGCCGATTCGCATAAGTATTTTGGGATATATATTATGCTCGAAGTTTGTGAATTACCTCGAGGAAAACGATTTATTGACTAGTAGCCATCACGGATTCAGCTCTTTACTCACACGAAATTATGAGTACTATCGACAGGGGACATCAAATTGATTCCATATTTTTAGATATCCTGAAGGCTTTTGACACCGTTCCTGACAAGCGACCTCTTATCAAATTGCTTGCCTATCTAGAGCCGTCTCAGTTGTGTGACTGGATTCGTAATTTCCTGACAGAAATTTCACAGTTCGTAATAACTGACGGGAAGTCATTGAGTGAAACGTAAGTAGTATCCGACGTTTTTCAAACAAGTGTTATAGGCCTTCTGTTGTTCCAGATGTACGTTAACGATTTAGGAGACAATCAGTGCAACTCTCTTGAGTTGTTTACATATGTTGCTGCAGAATATCGTCTTGTAAAGTTATCAGATAGTCAAAACGAATTGCAAAATGATTTAGACTAGATATCTATATGGTGTAAAAAGTGACAGTTGGCTGCAAGTAATGAAAAATGGGGAGTCATTCGCATGAGCGCTAAAATGACTCCTCTAAATTTCAGTTGCGCCATAAATTACACAAATCTAAATGCTATAATTTCAGGTTAATGCTTAGGGATTACAATTACAAATAACTTAGACTGCAATGATCACACAGACAATGTTGCGAGGAATGCAAATCCATAAACTGCTATTCATTGGAAGAAGACTTGGAAAATGTAACACGTGTTCTATAGAGACTCCTTACCTAACGCTTGTCCTCCCACTTCCGAAGTATTGCTGAACGTTGTGTGATCCCTATCAGATAGGGTTGACGGAGAACATCGAAAGAAGTTCAAAGAAGTGCAGCTCGTTTTGTATTATCACGAAATAGGGGAGAGAGTGCCACTGATATGGTACACGAACTGGGTTGGGTTGGGTTGCTTGGGGGAAGAGACCAAAGGAACCATCCCGGCATTTGCCTGGAGCGATTTAGGGAAATCACGGAAAACCTAAATAAGGATGGCCGGACGCGGGATCGATCCGTCGTCCTCCCGAATGAGAGTCCAGTATCACGAACTGGGATGACAGTCGTTAAAATAAGCGCTTTTTCACTGCGCCAAACTTCCTTCTGAAATTTAAATCAGCACCTTTCTTCTCAGAATTTAGCCCCCACCTGCATATGGAAAATAATCAGAGCTCGCACGAAATGAATCGAGTGTTTGTTTTTCCTGCGGGGTGTTCGAGAGTGAATCGGTAGAGAACTTTCGGGTCGTTTCCAGGTCGAATGTAATGGACTGTTGTACAGAGTTATGACAGGAGATGAAATGTTTGTGGACCTGAAACGGACAGCCAGAGAATCTTAGGGCGCCTAGCTCTCCACCAAAAGTAGAAAAATTCCACTCTCAGTCTCTGGAAGGAAATGTCATACTCTCTTTTGGAATGTAGAAGGGCTGATTTTGAAAGCGTATTCCCAGCTGTTAGTAAAATATACACAAATCTGCACGACAATGAGAGTCTCCGTACTGTCATTTAAATCGTAGAAACAATGCAAGATGCGAAATTTTTATGTCTGTAACAATCACCTTATTTCACCAGATCTCATCCCTATGGAAGTGTTCGGATGGCGCGAAGAAGCGGTGGGCGGCAAGCACATCAGTAACGATGAAGACTTAAAAATGGCAGTGCACGAGAACACGAGAAGCCGCACATCTGAAACGGTGGAACGCATGTATTACATCTCACAGGTACTACGTCGATATTTGGCGTATCTGTATCTTTTCTGTATTAGCTCGTTTGCATATAATAAATTTTTATGGATTTTGTCTGAATCACCTTTGTAATCGCAGTGCATCGTTATTATTTATGGGAGCTATACGAGTGGTGTTCAATTAGTAATTCAAAACTTTGTATTCTAAAAGCAGGTTAGTTTTACTCAGGATTCCAATATACCAATACACCAATACACCATATTACTCTACTTTTCAACATAATCTCCGTCCAATGTGACGGCCTTACACCACCTTAGTGCGAGGGCCTGTATGCCGTCATGATCGATGTCGGAGCCAACGCCTTTCTGCATAAATAAGCAACAGGGACGTCGAGTTGTGCAACGAGTTGTTTGGTTGTGATACGGCGATCACCTAGAATGAGAGTGTCCGCACGTTCCAACATCGCAGGAGCACAGCTATGTCCGACCTGCCGGCACGCTGGATATCGGACGGATTGCGCGACCTTGTGACTCAGAGTGCTTTTGTTCACTTATAGACATTCTGCAAGCGCCTGTATCTGCAGTACTCTGGTTTTCCGTCGAAAGGAGCTCCGTGACACCTCTATGCTTGGAACGCCCCTCGATTACAGATGTCATTTTGAACGCTACATATAGCGCCGCCACCTATCGAAACTCCATGAAATTATAGGGGCTGAAGCAGGAATATTCCACGATGTCCCACGACAAATTCCGCATTTTTTCAACCGTAATTGGCCGAGAAAAAAATGTGTTGCATTACTTACTGAATGTCACTCGTAAATACGCACAGATCAGCTTGTAAGAAAGCCATTTTAAACTCAGTGTATATTACGATAGAAGGAATTATTGGTGTTGAACGATGAGGAGAGAGGGGTGGGAGGGAGGGAGGGAGGGAGGGAGGGAGGAGGTGAAAAAGCAGGAGGAAGAGGAGGAGGACAAAGAGAGGTGAAAGAAGGAGATGGAGGATGGGTGAGATAAACTGACAGGTAGCAGTTGGATAGACAAGCATCCTGACCGGAGCTATTTATCGGAAAACGTCAATGGTGAAAATAAAAAATCACTTTCGACGGCCAAAAAAACAAATGCGGTAGAGATATCTTGCAGATATGTCAAATTCCCATATTTTATTTGCCTATAAAGGGCGCACACAACTGAGATACACGACTAGTAGTTCTGAAAGAAGTGCGATCGTGTCTAGTGCGAGTGTGTCGTCAGACGCTGGGTCGTCAGATGCTGGTGCAGGTCTTGGGGTCGTTGTCGCACCCATCGCCACCGTCCAGCTGCTGCCTACGGACTTGGGCCCTCGGCAGCTGCCACGCCGGTAGAATTCCTGGCGTGGTAGCGCCCGGAAGTCGAATTAAATCCTAAAGTACTGCCGCATCCGGCGCACAAAAGACTTAAAAATACATACGAGGGGTTTAGCAAAACAAGCTCCCTTGTTGTTACTACATTATTCAGACGCAGTGACACTGGCTCATAATTCTTTCATATAACATGAGTTTATTCTTCTCAAGTGGCTGAATTTTTCATTAAACAGAAAGAGAACCTTCATAGCAGCGTGCGCCGTATTACCACTGATAGTAAAACAAAAAAAATGTGTGAGTTAGCAAGCGCTGCTTTCATACGACATGTCACTCACGCAGGTTCCCGTATGGTTTTTCGTTTTATTATGCATATACCGGTTTTTGTTGAATTATTATCCAGAAAATTATGCAGTTTGCTTCTTCAGGAAATTGTTCTTTGTTTTTGATAAGAAATATTGATCGGCGTTTTAAATACGAAATATGTTACTCATGTAAGGGGAATTTTCTTCAGCTTTACAGCTAACTTTGGAGTATTCGATACAAATGTAATGTGCTAGATAATGGATTTATGCGTGAACATTTCAATAGTTTTTGAAAGTTATTTCAGTAGGCAGCCAAACCTCAAACTAGTTTGGGTCTTAGTTCAAATGGTTCAAATGGCTCTGAGCACTATGGGACTCAACTGCTGAGGTCATTAGTCCCCTAGAACTTAGAACTAGTTAAACCTAACTAACCTAAGGACATCACAAACATCCATGCCCGAGGCAGGATTCGAACCTGCGACCGTAGCGGTCTTGCGGTTCCAGACTGCAGCGCCTTTAACCGCACGGCCACTTGGGCCGGCCTTGGGTCTTAGTAATTCATATCTTTAGCAGATATCTTTGCATACGATCTGAAAGTGTACTGTTGTTACTGAACTCACACTGTTAAAAATGTTCACATTTACGTGTCCATAACGGGAAACTAAATTCTTTGGTCGTATGCATATAACAGATACTAATCCTGATTTCATTTTTCCAGTAGCTCTTTAACTTAATTTTATTGGTCCACGTATTAATAATTTATAGATTCCCACGCACTGGTGTCTTTTCCTAATACCGAAAGTAAAGTGAATCTCACTGTACACAAAACTACATCCACATATTCTGTAGGTCTAGCGGGTTATGGATTGCAGTGACAGGTAATCCGAGAAGTTAAATGAAATCTCGCGTCATTTTTATCACACTAGATCTAATGTTCAAGTCTTTATGTCAGTAACGCTACAACACTTTACAAGATACATTGCCCTCATATTAAATTACTACAACTCACAGAAAAGTGACGTTTTGAGATGAATAAGAGGAGGGCTTTCAGAATAAGGTCGTGACCCACTTCTTCACCAGTAATTTCCCAATAAGAGATTATTTCTTGTTTCTGATGTTGTTAATACCAACACAATATATTGACTACATGCTATGCTGTGGAATGTGTAGCACCGCGCACGTCCTGTCATCGCTGCTTGTGTTACACCTCACCTGTAGTCCACCGTCAAGTTTTTTGACGGGTTCGAATTTACGTTGTTATTAAGAGAACAGAGGACATCTGTGTTTTATTGACAGACGGCTTCCATGTCTAAAAAGGTCAACCTTTTTGTCCCTCGAGGACGTATTTTTATAGTTACGAAGCTAGCTGTAAACCAATATGAGATCAACACATCACCTCAAGGCAGTTATTGAGGTCACTTATTTACTGAAATGGCTTCCTACAGTTGTGGCTGCCCCACTCACCAACTGATCTGGTTGTGTGGTGTTAAAAACACTGAAATTTATTGTGCTCCTTCAAACGATGTAAAAATATGTATCGTCTATGGACGCACTTCTTTCAGTGAACTTGAAATATCTGAAAATCTGACTTTACCTCGTGTTTCTGCCCCAAGGCTACTCAGTCTGTCGCAAAAAGAAAGAACGAAACTCGAAACATACATCAGTGCACAGCAAATATCCTTTTTCCTGTTTAATTTTATACCCCATGGTAGGGCGGACTGAACTTTGTTCCAATACAGAAATCGTCTATATTCAGCTAAATCCCAGCATGGTGGGAATGAGCACAAAGCTTTCCAACTGGAAGTGTAAGGGAACTAGTTGTGGCGGCATTTGCGCTGCAACGAAGAGAAACCTCCCCAGACCTTCTCAAATGGAAATACGAAGGCCTGGACTGAGTGTGTGTGTTTGTGTGCATGTGCGTGTGAGCGTGTATGTGTGTGTGCGTGAGTAGCTCAACAGATTTAAGTCTGCAACTACATCTATATCTACTTCTTCATATACATCTACATAACTACTCTGGAAATCACACTTATTGTCTATTATTTCTCTCTGGAACAGCGTTCTGGAAAGACGAACACCTGTTTCTTTCCGTGCGAGCTCTGATATCTCTTATTTTATCTTCTGCCAACATAGGTCGGCGTCAACAAAATATTTTCGCATTCGGGGGAGAAAGTTGATGATTGAATTTTAGTAAGAAGATCCCACCGCAATGAGAAACGCCTTTGTTTTACTGATGTCGTCCCCTCCTCTCCCCCCCCCCCCCCCCTGCCACACACACACACACACACACACACACACACACACACACACACACACACAAACACACCCAGACACACACACACAGACACACACACACACACACACACACACACACACACACAGTCCTGTATCATGCCCGTGACACGCTCTCTCCTGTTGCTCGGTAATACATAAAACATGCTGCATTTGTGAACTTTTTCGATGCACTTCGTTAATGCTATCTGGTAAGAATTCCATACTGCGATGTAGTACTCCAAAAAAGGATGGGCAAGCATGGTGCAGGCACTCTCATCAGTACATCTGTTGCATCTTCTAGGTGTTCTGCCAGTAAAACAGAGTTTTTGTAGCCTTTTTTTCATTTACATCTTTTACAACGATGTTTTTGCAGTCTTTTCCAAAAAATGATGCTATATCCCTCACATGCTAGATATTGGCATCACCATAAACTAAAATGTTCAAGTGTGTGTGAATTCCTAAGGGACCAAACTGACGAGGTCATCGGTCCCTAAACTTACACACCACTTAAATTAACCTATGCTAAGAACAACACACATACACACACCCATGCCCGAGGGAGGATTCGAACCTCCGGTGCGAGGAGCCGCGCAGTTTCTGACATGGCGCCTCAAACCGTGCGGTCACTCCGCGCTGCTAAACCAAAATGTCCTCTTCAACATCTTCTTGTCGTCTTTCTATTTCTCATTGAGACTGCTTTCATTAAAAAAATATTGTTATTTTACAACCTCACCACTTAGGCAGCGGTTCATTGGCACTTTTCAGCTGAGACCATTAATGGTATATACATGCATAGTTGCTATAACACTAAAAATATCAAACAAGCACACAGTTTAAAATTATAAAAAACGTGCGATTATACACTGAAGATTTTTAGTAAAATATTCACAACTTGACTAGAAGAAAGGATCGGTTGGTAGGACATGTGTTGAGGCATCAAGGGATCACCAATTTAGTATTGGAGCTAGCGTGGAGGGTAAAAATCGTAGAGGGAGACAAAGAGATGAATACACTAAGCAGATTCAGAAGGATGTAGGTTGCAGTAGGTACTGGGAGAAGAAGAAGCTTGCACAGGATAGAGTAGCTTGGAGAGCTGCATCAAACCAGTCTCAGGACTGAAGACCACAACAACAACAACAACATTGTTGTCTTTCAAAAAATAGAGTCGACGATAGTCCTTATAATAAACAAAGCACGTCACTGAAGCTAGAGGAAATGAATGATTGTTGTTGAGGAAGAATGTTTTGAAAGAATGCAGAATGTGTGAGGTGGGAGGAGGACCTCGAAACCAAGAGTTTAGAAAGGAAGGGAGAAACATGGGGGGGGGGGCGGGGGGGGAGGGGGCATGCGGTTAAAGAGGTGCCCTAACATATGGAGGAACAAAAACACTCTGTTAAAGCTGGAAATATGGGTACATCTTTGCGCGGATTTCGTGGTCATTAGTTACGGAGAGTCGATTGGGAGGCGTTTCGACGAAGTGGGATGTGCTCAGTGCGTGGGTGTAAAGATGATAGTTGGTATAGGAACAAACACGCAGAGTGCGAGGCTTATTAGTCAGGGATGAAACAATAGCATGGTTGGCGAAAAGTTTGTGGTAAGTGTAGGAAACCAGATATTAGAATGTAGGAGATTACAGAGGAGAGTCCGCAGCTCGTGGTCATGAGGTAGCGTTCTGGCTTCCCACGCCCGGGTTCCCGGGTTCGATTCCCGGCGAGGTCAGGGATTTTCTCTCCCTCGTGATGACTGGGTATTGTGTGATGTCCTTAGGTTAGTTAGGTTTAAGTAGTTCTAATTTCTAGGGGACTGATGACCATAGATGTTAAGTCCCATAGTGCTCAGAGCCATTTGAACCATTTTTGAACAGAGGAGAATTTAGTAATCTCACACAGGAATATAGTGGGAGGTGGTAAGCGGATATGGACTACAGTGCGTTCAAGGACTTACGGGAGTGGAAGAAGATTGGTGGAATGGAAATCCAGGCGGCTTTAGGATTGACCGTATTAAAGCTCTGTAGGTGTGAGTATAGTGGAGGGATGACGTTCCTATGTTCGTCCGGTTAGTAGTTTCAGCTTGGTGCTGAAACAGTGAGTGGACAGAGAAAAAAAATAGATGAGCAAAAGGCCTGACTATAGGAGCAGGGTGAAGTTTGTAGGCTGCACGAGGAAGCGAGGGTGTTGAGGGAGCAGCGGCCAGTGAGCGGGTGTCTGCACCGCCGCACTGCCGCCCCAGGCCGTGCCAGGTCACGCTTCGTCGCGCCACGCTACACAGGCCGCCGCCGCCGGTGTATTCCTGGAAACTTTGCGTCGCCGGGGGAGCGCGCGCTCGGACAGCGCAGAGCGCGGTGGAAGAGGAAGAGGAGGGAGCAGGGGTCGACCGCGACCACTGGCGCGTGGGCCCGCCGCGCTGTTTGCGCTTCTTTGTAAATTTACGGTGCGGGAATCGATTACGCGGTCGATTAATCGGCAGGAAACCGAAGTGCTCGATCACCGGGTAATTTAACCGCGCGCTCGGCTGGGCGCCGCCACACGGACCTCTTCATCACGGCGCCGGCGGGGCCGTGGTGGGGATGCGGGAGACGAGCCCCCCACCTCTCAGGTCACACGCCCACGCACGCACACTCACACACACACACACACACACACACACACACACACACACCAAATCACAATCGCAGCCTATGGTCTATTCAGGCGCAGATCACGACTACACAAGAGAAGCAGAGGTACGCTGACTAGAACGAACCATCACGAGAGAAAGCACATGACAAGATTCAATAGTGCTTTTAAGTGTACTGCATAATCAAAGATCCTATCAGATTATTATCAGTTACTACAGCCACTATCATTCCATTTTATGATCATTGTCAGGTTAGCAACGAATTTTTCTATAGAGGGCTCAGTGAACTTTTGTAGTTGCGCAAGACATTACACAAATATAAGGGCATATAAAATGTTGCAGTTCACCTAAGCCCCTAAGGATTACAACTACAGATGACTCAAATTGTAACCCTCAGATTAAAAAAGATTAAGGCAGGACACTTAGATGATGCTTCAAACGTGCTGAAGAGACTAGCAGTCACTACACTTCTCTGTACCCCTCTGGGGTACTGCTGCGCGGTTACGGGATCCTTCCCAGATAGGACTGATGGATGAGGTTGAAAAAGTTCAAAGACGGGCCTCGTGAAATAGGGGAGAGAGTGTCACGGACATGATAAGCAAATTGATAAGGCGATCATTGAATCAAAGGCGTTTTTCGTTGCGGAGAGACAGCTTTAACATCTTTTAGCCGCCAGATTTCTCCTCTCAACACTAAAATATTTTGTTGAGTCCTACTTGCATAGGGAGAACTGACTTTCTTCTTTTTCTTTTCGTCAGCACGCACAACTGTACTAGTACAGGGTGATTATAATTAAAGTTACAGTTTCACATCGTCCTAATAATAAGAACCACTGCACAGAATGACGTCAAATTTGAACGTAATATTATCGAAGAAGGAAACGTTATAGAACCACTAAAAGGCTAACTCAGATTTTACTGCTAGATGGCCCTGTAAGCGGCAGAATATGCAAACTAAAGGATTATCTGTAGTGGAACACGTTGTTCCTCGATTTCAGCTTATGGCAGAAAACGGTGGACTATATTGAACATATCTTGCAGCAGTCTCGCGACACTTAAAAATCGATTCTATTTTTGCTTTTTACGCAGTTTTTGGCCTCATGACAATTAACACCGATGTCACGGTGAAGCGGAACCAGTGGTTCGCTTCGTTGCCTAATCTCTCTCTTGAGACATATTTATTAAATACCCCAACTATTAAAGTTGGAAATGGAACTAGACAGGTGTTTTATTTGATAAATTTCACTGTGTCACACTTCCTAGTCCCTTATGTTTTCCTTGTGTGTATGTGTGCATAAGAATGGATGAAACGGACCATAGAAGTTGTAGGTTGGTCCGAAGATAGTAGGAAACAGCAGTAGGCTTTTCACAGACAGAACCAGCAAGGTTCAGAGCAGGGATGACTGTAAAGACCCGGAAAAGATCAGATTGTTGTAATGTAGTGGGTGCAGACTGGTCCATGAAAGCAAAGGATTTAAAACAAAGAGGTTGAGTCCGGCCATGAGCCATGTTGGAGACACTGCTGGCTGGGACGCGCGGAAGACTGGACGCGGACGTAATGGTGCTCCTCGGTGAATACATTAAGAAGCAGGAAAGTTGGTAGACATTGGCGTAAAATATTTGGGAATATGGCAGGATAGGCGCAGGTGTATTCTACGTTGCTTAATAAATTTTTTTAGGCAATTTTCTTGCGTGATCTGTTGTCCAGCGCATTTTTTGCGCGCCTTTGTTCACGTAGCACCATCAGTGCATCCTGTAAACTTTTTTGTGATGAAAGGAGTAAAGACAGTGGGTCAATATCATGATTCATTAACACTTATCCCTTGCGCAATCCAGTGCATCGAGGGCTGATTTATATTGATCAAAACACAACTGACCTTCACTTATACCTTCGTCTGAGAGCCCTGTCGCACAACGGATACACCCAACACACTGCATAAAGCATGTGCATCAACATAACCAGAAACTAATTAAAGCATCAAGGTCGCCACAATGTTCCCAACCCCAAATAAACAAAGGTAATTCATATTTCACTATAAAAATACAGCAACCAGACACTTTTTATGCGTTTTATTTATGCCAGTATGCATTTCGGGTTTGCACCCATCTTCAGCTGGCAAATTACATGTATCTTCAGTTTCTACAGTGGTACAATCTCGACAGCAGTTTGGATGCTGCAGCTGGCAATCTCCCCCCCTTGTTTTTTCTTGGCTTTTCTTCTTTTTTGCAACAACACAAACACTTTTTGTCACGTATTTTACACAGGCGCACTGCGGTATCCTCCATGTTGTCGACTGACAAATAAAATGGACAAATTGTTAAAGGTAATTCAGAATAGGTCAATTACAATAGTCATATCCCACTGGCAGTATATTTACATTAACATTTCCGAAGCGTTATTTATATATAACCCTAATTATTTGCGCTAAAACAGCTAGACCACGAATTGTCCCTTCATAGGGACAAGCAATGTGAATTGAGCAAGTTAAACGATCCACAACTGCTCACCAATGTTGTGCCCCGCTACACAGATACCTATCCGTCGGCTCACGAGTTTCGAAGAAGAACACTTGTATGTCCACCGGTCACTAGTGGCCCCACGAAGTGTCCTTTTTTCGATCGGTTCCGTCTCCAGACCGGCTGACACAAGGAAAGTTTGTGCCAACCAATCACGATCCGGTACCTTCCTTCACGTTACGTTACCTTCAGATCTCATTTCATAGTAACAACAGCTTTCCAGATGTCTTGGTGGGTGACCGATTCTGTTTGATCCCATATCTTGAATTTAGCAATTAACTTTTTTACGAAACAGAAAATGCACAGTTTAAATGGAGGCCAGTGATTTGTTGGTTCACGTTTTGTCTGACTGTCAGTGTTTTTAGAAGCGTAATGCCGACTGGAACGTTGTGTCCCACACTGGAGCGGTCAGGTGCTACACCTGGTTCACTAGCCAACGTTTCAACCTTCCTCCGCCCTCACGTCACTTTTGATAACAAGCTCAGCACGGGATGTGACCCGTTAAACACTGGACAGGGACAGAACGCCAAACCTTTGAATCTTCCGTGCTTAACCAGTGAGGCAAAAAGTCACAAACTGTCTAAACATTAGAGTATTATTGTATTGCTGTACATATATTCCAACTATGATAACATCTACACAGCGTAAAAAGGAACAAGTCATTTCATTTTCTTCCCTACCTTCCTTTATTTAATATTATAAATCGAGTAAGAGTGCATGAGTGAAGAGAGTGTTCAAGAACTACGTTCAATTTCCTCAAAGTAAGTTACATTAAATTTGTATCTTGAATTGTACAACGAGCGATCAAAAACTTTCCGTCGTAGGGCCTTGCTGTAGCAGGTATTCAACGTGGGCATACATGCACTGACATGTAGGCAAGTGATTATTGGTACGGCATTTGTATCTTTCCGGCGGCCTTGCGGTAAATGCGCAAACGTGGACTGTGGTTATGATATTACCAAATGTATACAAACAGGCCCAACGCAGTAATATTATTTTGCCGGCTGCCGAAGGGCAAACACCGGCAGACATCCATTGGAGAATGAAGAATGCGTATGTGGCAGCTCGTCTGTCCAAAGCCACCACTGTGGAATGGTGCTCCAGGTTCCGTGCCGTGGCCGTGGGACACAAGACGTCAGTCGATCTGGGCAGCCAACCTCATCCATTGCGAACAAGTGGCAAACTCTCGAGCATCCTCCCTATATTCCTGGTCTCTCCCCCTTGCGATTATTACGTGCTCTGTCCCTTAAAATGGGCCTTCAAGGGTCAATGACTTTTAATGGAGGAGGATGTGCAGCAGACAGTTATGAACCACTTCATGCAGTAGGACACGGTCTTGTACGAAACGGCTATGTACAACCTGGTGCGCCGGTGGGATGATTGATTCAATGTTCGTGCCGATTTTCTCTGAAAGCATACCGATTTTGGACTGAGCTATTTTCGAATGGAAAGTTTTTGATCGCCCCTGATATATTTCGCTAGATATTACATGCTCACTGAACTTGTACTACACTCCTTTAAAGTTCTAAGATATAATTCGGTTTCCAATACTATAAAAAAAAGGCTCTGAACACTATGGGAGTTAACATCTTAGGTCATCACCTCCCCTAGAACTTAGAACTACTTAAACCTGCCCAAGGCAGGAGTCGAACCTGCGACCGTAGCAGTCGCGCGGTTCCGTACTGAAGCGGCTGGAACTGCTCGGCCACCGCGGACGGCTCCAATTTTATCTTTCTGTACTCGGTTTAAGAGCGCACAGCACAGTGTCAGTGCCGTGGTGCGACTAGCACTGCGTACATCTTCGTGCATTTCAACCTCCGGCATTAAGTCACCGAAACATGGAGGAATGTGGCCGTAAGGGTCCCAGGGAGTTATTCATGGTATTTACTTACGCCCTCCGGACCAGCGGCCCTAATAAGGTTCGTGTGTGTCACCTTTGCCTTCTCCCAAGTTGCTTCTACTACGTACACGCCTGTGTATTCGGTAGGAGCAGACTCCGGAGCTGTTTCCACCTCATTTGTCAGAAAGGCAACAGCATCACGCGTGCTCCTTCCATAAAAGACGGCCGCACCGCGCCACCGCCTCCTCAGCGAGCTCGCGAGGCAATTCGGTTAGCAAAGACACAGGAGACGGCGAAGGCGGGCGCGGCAGCTGCATACGGTTCGGTGGCAGCGGCGGCGGCGGCGGCCTGTTGATTCCATTAGCGCTGCGCATTCGGCGGGAGGCACGCGGCGGACGCTCCGGAAGCGGCGCACGGCGTCGCGACGCCGGCTTCACAGCGCGGCTGTGCGTCGCAACGTGCCACGACGCGTCATTTATTAACGGCGGAAGCGGCGTGGGCGGGGTGGCGGGCTTGCGTGGGCGCAGAATCTGTGACAGCCGCGCGTGGCCATTCTGCTCGCGGCGGAAGCCGGACCTTCCGGAGGCCAGCGCTGTGATATGGACGCTTAAAAGTTCTCAACGTTATGGTTGTGCTTGACATCTGTACTAATATTTCCGGCTTCACCGATTTTATCCTTGGTAGGATGGGAGCCAGTGACTATACTCCTCTTGAAAGCCAAAATGTAAGCTTAGAAATTCACAACGTTAAGGCAGTAATTTTACACGTCTCGTTGGTTAAGACCCTACAAAATTACACTGACGGAAAAAAGGTCACAAATTCGCAACACCAAGAAGGAGTTGTGTAACATAAACGAAAGTTGGTAGGCGCCTTTCTTCATCTGAAAGATCACCTCTCTTCAGATTTTGCGTCAGTCACGTAAGAGTAGTGTAACTATGAGGATGTAAATCAGGTTTGCTTATATAGACACTCTAACAGTCGTGACCGTTAGTTACCTTTGAGGTTGGACGTAGTTAGTTGATGTTAGTCAAGAATGCCTTTAAAGCTACAATACGCCATTGTCAGCACCTCTCTGACTTTGAAAGAGGTCGTGTAACAAGGCTACGAGATGCTGGATGTTCCTTCTACGATACGGACTTCAGGGAGCCTTGGCAGGATTGTAGCCACTGTACGTGACTGCTGGCAGCGTCGGTCACGAGAATGTATAGTCTCAAGAAAACCAGGCTCGGGAGGGCCACGTGGCACTACCGAGAACGAAGACCGTTGTGTTCGGCTTGTGGCTCTGGCGCATCGTACTGCATCTGCAGCAGCGATTTGAGCAGCTGTTGGCACCACAGTGACACAACGACCTTTTACTTCAAGGACAGCTCTGAGCCGGATGGCCTGTAGTGTGTATTCCACTGACCCCGAATCACCACTACTGTCGATTTCAGATGTGTCAAGCGAGAGCTCGTTGGCAGGGTGGAGGTGTGTTGTGTTTTCTGATGAATGCTTCTTTCTCCCTCGCTGCCAGTGATGGCTGCGTGTTGGTTAGAAGGAGGCCAGTTGAAGGCCTGCAACCAACATATCTGCGTGCTAGATGCACTGGACCTACACCTGGAGTTATAGTCTGGGGTGCGGTTTCGTATGACAGCAGGAGCACTCTGTGGTTATTCTACTCAACCTGACTGTAAATTTGTGCACCAGTCTGGTGATTCGACATGTTGTGCTGCCATTCATGAACAGCATTCCAGGGGGTGTTTTCCGACAGGATAACGCTCGCCGACGCATCGCTGTTGCAACCAAACATGCTCTACAGAGTGTTGACATGTTGGCTTGGCCTTCTCGATAACTAGATATTTCCTTGATCGAGCAGATAAGTGACATCGTCAAGTGACCGACCATGTGCAACAGGCATGGAAATCCATCTCGCAAACCGACATCCAGCACATGTGCAACACGATGCATGCACGTTTACGTGCTTGCATTCAACACTCTGGCTGGTACACCGATTATTAATGTACCAGCATTTCACATTTGCATTGGCTTTCATCACGCTTACATTAAGTTATAATTTGGCAATGTTAATCGCTTAAATATGTTCCCCAGACTAAATTCCCAAAATTTCAATGCTGTACATCAATTTTTTTCACTCAGTGTAGATATATCTAAGGACCAGATTCTTAACTCAATATAAAGTAGTTGCAGACGTTCATCCATGCGAAGTCTCTACGGCACTGTCATAAAAAACACATAATATTTTTATTTATCTACTAGCCGTGGATCTGGCGTTACGGAGTATGTATTTACCCCAATCTTCTGTCACTCTCCTCCTCCCCCTCTCTGACCATCTCCTCTTGCCCCCTCTCTGATCATCTCCTCTCTCTCCCTCCCTATCGTGCACATCTTGTGAATGACTTCCTTCAGGATAACATCGCTCGACTAGCGTGGCCAGCATGTTCTCCAAAATGAACCCTATCGAACATGCCTGAGATAGATTGAAAGTGGCTGTTTATGGGTGATGTGACCCACCAACCACTCTGAGGGATCTACGCCGAATCGCCGTTGAGGAGTGGGACAATCTGGACCAACAGTGCCTTGATGAACTTGTAGACAGTTTGCCAGGACGAAGACAGGCAAGCGTCAATACAAGAGGACGTGCTACTGGGTGTTACGGGTACCGGTGTGTACAGCATTCTGGATCACCACCTCTGAAGGTCTCGCTGTATGGTGGTACAACTTGCAATGTGTGGTTTTCATGAGCAATGAAAAAGGCGGAACTGACGTTTATGTTGATCTCTATTCCCATTTTCTGTACAGGTTCCGGAACTCTCGGAACCGAGGTGATGCAAAAAATTTTTTTATGTGTGTACAGTGCTCAATAGTATTTTATCCTCAATAGTGTGGAATAGTCTAAGTATTTGCCTCTACCGCAGTTATCCTTGTCATCACTGTAATTAAACTTTTTGAGGTCACTCTATGATGTTGCTTCCTGTAAAGGTGTCCGGATTAATTAAACTATCATTAGCGTAATTAAAGCATAGGACACCTTTGACGCCATAAATGTCATATAAATTTGAGTTTATTATTGAGTACTTACATTTTATTACCATCTTTGTAAGGGATACGTGAATAGTTGTGGTATTCTATATAGCGAGTAACGATAAGTAGTCACAGAAGTACTTTTTCATAGCATTTTGCTGTTCATTTTTTTATTGAAGAAGCTAGTAATATTTCCCAGAATGACATTTTATGTCAAAAATAAGTCCTCATGGGAACCTTAACGGTGCCTCGTGCTTGAGTAAACGAGTGACAGTTTCAGCTGGTATGGGAGGTTAGTCTCTGGATAGTGTCTCAGGAGCCATGTGAAACTGTGAAAATGAACCCAGGTTGGATGAAAGAAGTAGTACCTCCCCTGAAAATCCACTGCCATCGTTGAGCACCGAGATTTTAAACAGCATTCAAAGCAAGTGATTGGTCTCATTTACTGGTTTGATCTTCGATGGACAAACACGCCTCTTCTGCTTCCTGAACACACGGACCTACAGCTTAGGCCCCATGTATCAGCAGTTTACCAGAGAGTACTAGGATTTATTTCAGGAAACGCTGCCAGTTTTGTCGGAAAAAGATATCTAACGCACCTCAATGGTCCACAGTGCGTAGGTCAAGCAGCGCCTGCACCTTGACCTCCAAGATTACCTGTCCTCTGCATTACTGTCTGCGTTAATTTAAAAAGCGAAGCGCACAGCACCAATGCTGAGACAGTTGAAGAAATGAAGTAGCAAATTTTACTAACTTGTCAAGCTTTGAGAGACGATCCGGGTGTACGAAAGACTGTAACTCATGGCATAGCGAATGCATTGTTGTATCCAAATGGGAGGGACATTTTTGCTAACAGTTAAGAGTGTGCGTTAAACTATGACATGAAATATCCTGCAGTACTACTGTATTTATTACTAAGGTAGGCCAGGATGACACCTGAACCCAATTAAATGGAGACCAAACTAAACACCGGTGGGTGGGGCCGTATGGAATCTATCAGACATTTACTTTTGGACCGGAGTTTCCCCTGATACGGATCTACCATTAAGAAACACTAGTTTAATCTGCGCGTAGTGGGTTCCTAAAATGCTAATTAATTACGTTTTGAGCCTTTAGAAGATCCTAAGTTGGCACTTCAACATAAATTAATATTTATTGTGTGGAATATACCACAAATGAAATTATAAACCCAAAATTAAGTGATTAAAGGAGTTACTCATGTTAAAATGAGAGACATTTTACTATAACGATAAGCTTTATTTATTTAAAAACACGGGAAAAATGATATTTTACCATAAGAAAAATAAAACAAAATTAGTTCTGATCTGTGAATGGTAAGGATGGGAACTGAAATTTTCAGTTGACAATGCTATTATGAAAAGGGCTTGTATTCGAGTACTCTACGCTATGCCACCAACCGTGAGCACTATCGGTAACGCTATCTGACTGATTTTACTCCACGAGACAGTGAATGTAGACTACAAAAGCTATCGTCCGCGGTACATGCAAAAACTGATCGGTTGCCTCCGCTAAATCGGAAACATGCTACAGTGAGCGTTAACAGCAAAACTGCCGAATTCCCTACATGCCGGATCTGTGAGTACTTTTACCAAACACCGTTGTCATCGTGTTGTCTTGATGCTCAATTTGTGATGAGCTGCAAATCTGCGTCAAGGACCACCTGTGGTCGGTCACGAAGAGCGAACTCTGTCGTCGCCAAAGACTCTCCGCCTCTTCGTCTCGTCACCGATACCTCGCCTCGGCTTCCCCCACCGGCCCTTCTCTAACTCAGCGAGCGCCTTGCGCTTCCAAATTACTCGATGTGGATTCCACCAAAAAACGTGTATCAACCAATCGCAGGTGGTTTCCCACACTAATCACATAAACAAACATCCCCGGTTCCTCTCCCTTCAGCAGACGGGCAGAAGTCGCTCCCCCAATAGAGCTACTTGCAGCCAAAAGTTGGAGGTGCCTCGTAGCGATTCTGACATCACTGTCTGATTTACAACCAAAATGGTCGCTTGTTGCGTGTGCGGGAAATTATTTGGCCGGAGAACCAAAAACGTGGGCGACACACGGGCCTCCCTGGCGTACTGTGTGACACCTACGGTTTGCTACAGACACCAGCCGGGTATCGAAAAATGGAGCCAGCCGCTACTCATGGCCACCAAGAGGTTCCGTTCGACCACGCTGTTGATCGTGAAGCCTACCTTGAGTCAAAGAACCGCCCAGCCTTCACCTGTGAATACTTGCCCGGTTGTCGCCCTCCGTAAACACGTCACTACAATGTGCTTCCCTCTGCATATAGCAGCAGCGAAACAGACCAGGGAAATAATAGTCAAACGAAGGACCCGTGATTGACCAGAGCAACTAAATGCCGAAACTCTATATGTGCTCTCACTCTTAGATCAAACATACATCGACACAACATTGATAGGAAACCATGTAATGATCACAATCATGAAAGGGCGACAGTCCAATGCACCTGTCATCTTTCAATCTTGTCAAAAAGTTTTTGACATGTCATTTCCTGGTCATGATGTATTGTCATCCTGTCCTGCTGTGTACGGTGCAGCGGTATTTCTCGGTAGCTGGTTGAAGTGTATTCGTTCAGGGTGCAGCTGATGGTATGTTCTTTCCCTAATCCTCCTAAATGGCTAATTGACTGTGCATAGGAAACCGACTCAAGGTCGAATGGTTTTCGCACACAACCCTTTAAACCTGTCGAGAAGTTGCATCTTACAAAAGCGCCATGAGCAGGAGCAGGAGATGGTGAAATACTAGTCCTAATTATGACTGACTGGACTACCCATATGTTAGGTAATTTTTGTGGAGCAGTTTGAAGATCTCCGAAATCGGCAGTCGGCTGGCAGCCCTTGCAGGGTGCAGAAGTCGTGTTCCCACTGGGGCGGAGGTGGCGTTTTTGTAATGTAGTCGGGTTCCCGGGTTCGATTCCCGGCGGGGTCAGGGATTTTCTCTGCCTCGTGATGGCTGGGTGTTGTGTGATGTCCTTAGGTTAGTTAGGCTTAAGTAGTTCTAAGTTCTAGAGGACTGATGACCATAGATGTTAAGTCCCATAGTGCTCAGAGCCATTTTTTTGTAATGTAGTCCAAAAGTCGGGGGAAGGTGACCCTCCGTTATTGCTTGTAGTATGGATGATTTTTGTTTCTTTCGTGTATTCAATTTATGACATATAGATCTTAGTTTACCATACGATAAATTAATAAATCATTGCACACAGAAAATGCATTATGATCAGATTGGAATCCATATGATCCCGTTGTGCGCAGCGATCGTTGAACATAGACAACGGAGAAAAGAACAGCAAACGATAGCTAAATCTATCGTTTTATTACAGCAGATCTAGATTTCAAAGTGTCACATAGTAAACAATGTTTTTTGGTGTAGACCGTACAGGAGCCTAACGTGACTAATGTCATTCGTTGTTATATGCACTGAAGACAACTATGTAATAGTTTAGGATGCAGTAATAAAATGACAGATTTTGCGATCGATTGCCGTTATTTTCTCCATTCTCTACAAAATACATTGTTTGAACGACTGACCTCTTCAGGCGACACAAAACCGATTCACCTTTTACAAGGACGAAACAGGAAAAGGGAAATTGGTGCGGCTATCTGCAAGGCACACGTCCCTCGGGGGCAATAAATTTAATGAAACTGTCCCGTATTCCGACGAGGCCGTTTATCTCGTCGCCGTCCCCGAAGACGCGCGCCCCGATGCCACAGCGCCGCGCCCCTCTATCAGCTGCGGCCTCCGCCACAAAGAAGATGACAGGGCCAAGCTTCATTTCGCCCTCGCAGCCCGCAGCCGCCCTTCAGGCGTGCCCTTAAACATAAAGCGACCGCGGAGCAAATACGCGGGCCGGGCCGCTTGTGGCGTCGTCCTTTGACGGGCCGCCGCTTTGTGTCGCAAGGCGTTCAATTACCTGCCACCGGCGGCAGCACCGCTGCGCCTCCAGGGGCTCCTCGAGTGGCATCTCTCTGCTGCCAGCCTCTCTGGAGCAGCGTCCTTCAAATCTAATAGAGAGCATGGCGGAGGACAACAACTCGTCTCCTCGGGAGCTAAGCCCAACTTCCTCCAGCTACCACAGCACGAAACTGCATGTTCGCATGTTCAAAAAAAAAAAAAAAAAAAAAAAGTGTTAACCAGAGTTGGTTGTCTATCACCTGTGGTATCAAGCAGAGGCCATCTGAGATCATGCGGGACTTGTGGTACCAACGTACTGCAAGAGTGCTATTCAGCATACTGTACATACATATCTAAAATGTCTGTAATTTTCTTAACTATATTTTCTAGTACCTACTTGTTATTAGTTAGCTTTTTTTTAAATTTTGATCGTCTCGTTGTTAGAACAATTTTGGCCATCAGCTTATAATGACCCAATCTAAATCACATCCTTTGTATACTGTTACATGCTCCTGCACTGTTGAAAGAACAACCAATAGCAGGGCTCTAGCAGCAAAGATTAAACATATATTTGGTAGAAAATAAAACAATAAAGGATATTAGTGAAGAATCACAGCGATAAAGAACTGTATGAAAAGAGCAGCAGCCAGCAGATGAAGTATTCAGCAAACAAACCATCTGGAAGCAAAGGAAAGGTTTGAGAATATGGAACGACAAAACAGAGAAGACTCGCAGGACGAAACAAATAGCGTTCGAAACGTACCCACAGCTAAAAGTAGATCAAACTAAACAACATTATACACCTGCTAGAAATACTGCAAATTCTCTAACAAGAAGAACACATATATACGGATAGGAAAAATTCGTGAGTGATGTGGAACACGATGTATGAGGGAGAAAATACTTCGCCTATAAATTATTAAAGATTTAAATAAACCAGAAAGAGACAAAGCGCGAACAGGCGTGGTAACAAGTGCTGAATGTAAATTTTTGGTCATCAGTCCCTTGGCTTAATCTAACTTAGACTAACTTACGCTAAGGACACCAGACACAGCCATGCCCGAGGGAGGACTCGAACCTCCGATGGGTGGAGCTGTGGCAAGGCACCTCAGACCATGCGTCTACCCTGCGCGGCCTGCTAAACGGACTGAATACTATAAAAGTATTCGGTTTAACCCTGAGGCAGACATTTGAACTAATTCTGAAGACAGAACCGGAGAATTATAAAAAAATATCCACTTACGTACTTTAGGAGAGTTGGTGGCAATAAAAAACAAAAGAATGAAAAAAGCACCTCGACAAGAGGGCAAAATTATAGAACTCGTAAAGAATGGAAGACTTTTACTCAAACTCCCATCTTCTTGAGCTATTAAACACCTCCTGGCTTATAACGAGGATCCCCAGTACAAGGTTAACGGCTACTGTCTCTTCTATCTTTAAGAAAGGGAAAAGAAGCTGCAGAAGTATAAATATACTAAATTCAACTTATAAACCTCATAAACTATATTAAATAACCGATTAAAGCTAGTAATAGACACTCTTGCAAGAATGACACAAAAGTGAGAACTTGTATTGACAATGTACGAGGGCTGTTCAATAAAGAATGATCATAATTTTTTGTGGTCATCATCTTATGATATTATATTAGCTTAATGTGCAAGAAACACGCCGTAGTAGCTTCATTGTTAGGACTCCTGGTTCCCGACTGTGAGAGGCAGGGGAAGTCAGACATGTTCAGTATCACCTACCGCTGCAATGGAGGTAACACGCGAGGAACAATGCGCGGCTTCGAAATTCTGCTTTCGTCTCAACAAATCTGCAGCTCAGACCTATACAATCTTACAGGATGCCTATGGAGAGTCTGTTCTTCCCTACAGCAAAGCTCAAAGGTGGTTTAAAATGTTTAAAGAAGGGAGACAATTAATTTCAAAGGGAGGTTGATCCGGTACTCCAGTTACTGCTCTTACGGAAGAAAACATCAACACCGCCGCTATCATTTTGAGAGAGGATCAACGAATTGCATTAAGATCACTTTCTCAAATACTGAACGTCTCATTGGGTGCCACCCACATGTTGGTGACAGAAAAATGACACAAGATTGTCGATTCCCGAGCAAAAGGACAGTCGCGTGCAGGCCTGAATGCAGTTAAAGTTGATGTTAGAGGAAGATCTTGAGTTCCTTTCAAATGTAATCACTGCTGATGAAACTTGGCTACATCATTTTGATCCTGAGAGCAAACAGAAAAGCTCGGAGTGGAAATCTCCATCGCCAACCCCCAAAAAAGCAAAAGAGGTTGCTTCTGCTGGGAAAGTTATGGTCAACTCATTGTTTGATATTCATGGTAAGGTTTATCAGCATGTTGTACCTGCACACACATCAGTAACTGGACAATACTACAGGAGTGTCTTGAAAGCATGGCAAGTCCATACCAGGCGCAAAAGAGCACATTTCCGTGAAGCAAACTGGATGCTGCACTTCGATAATGCGCGGCCGCATATTGCCAATGTTTTGCTGAATATCTTGCAAAAATCAACGTGAAGTGCATTCCCCACCCTCCCTATATTCCGGATTTAGCCACATGTGACTTTTTTCTATTCCCTAACATGAAGAAACGCCTACATGGGAGGCACTGTCAATCATAAGAAGCAGTGTTGAAGGCTGCGGAGGCGACTTTGGAGGACCTTTCAGAAAATGGTTTGCAGCATGTATTTGAAGATTGACAGAAACGCAGGGACAAGTGCATCACATTCATGGGAGACTACTTTGAGAAGAACCATCAAAATTATTAGGATGTGTAAAGGTATGTTGTCAAAAAAATTCATTCTTTATTGAACAGCCCTCGTGTTTATTGTGAAACGGATCACATAGAGAAGAAGGGAATGCAAGTACAATATGCCCACCTATATGTCTTCTGTAGATCTAGAGAAAGCCTTCGATAAGGTAGACACATTTGAACTATGGAATATAATGGCTGGACGGGGCTACCCTCAACACATAATAGTGTATAAATAACGTATATTGCGGCACCTGCTTCAGACTCATAGCACCCAATTACGGCAGGGGATACATAGTTATGAGTCCGGGCGTGAGACAAGGACGTGTATTATCACGGCGCTTTTTAATATTCATAAGGACGATACCCTACGTGGACGGATCATGCACCACCTGGAATTATGTCAAGGAGGATTACTTAAAATTTGCTAGTGTATGCTGATGACTTAGTAATTATGCAAAACAATGAAGGTAATCTTCAAAGATCTATTTTCTTACTACTAACATTTGTAAACAATGTAATTTGTATTTACTAATAACATTTGTAAACAATGTAATTTTGAAATTTCTATCTCGAAAATGATATTCCAGGGTAAACAACGAGTAAGAGCAAGGATTACACAATATCAGAATAATCTCAACACTTGTGATGGAAATAGAAATAATGTATTAGGAAGATACCAGGCAAAGTGTGGCATCTGAAAACAGCGCGGACCTAAACACAGCTGAAGCTGGACGAGACGACGGCTGTGCCGGTTATTCTATACGGCAGTGAAACCTGAACATTAAGACAGAAAGACAACAACCATATACAAGCAACAGAAAAGAAATTCCTTAGGGCACGACTGGGATACCCATGTCTTGATGAAATAAGAAACCAGAATATAGGAAGGAATATTAGCATACGGGGTAAAATTGGCAAATATAGAACAAAGTGGGAAGGGCATTTAGAAAGAGTGGACAATAAAAGGATTTAGAAAATGGCACGGTCATGCAGACCGATTGGCTGAAGGGACCCAGAAAGACCAAGGCAAAGATGAATTGAGAGCGGAACAGACCGAAGGGCATAAGCACTGAGAGGATGATTACATTTAACACGTCCAATAAAATGTTATTTCACTAATTTAAGCTCTGACTGATACAGTGTATGTCGTTTTTTTTTAGTCTGGTCAGTGTAATCAACAGTACTGAAGCCAATAAAACTGCTGGTCACAACTGACTCTTATTATCTCCATCAAGGAAAGAACATAAAACTCAAACATAGAACTTGCACCAGACATACAGATACTAAAACTGTGCATGTGACCATGACGATCCTGCTCTTGTTTTCACTGAGTGGAAAGGGTGAAGTAACCACTGTTACAAATTTATAAACTCGCTCGAATTAGAAGCAGATGTCACAGTTGCTCCTCGTCCGTCCAAAAAGTTCAGAGACTGATATTATTCCTGCACGTCAGTGCAGTAACTACTGTGGCTTTTTGGACTACCAACTATAAACAACAAATATAAATTCAACCAGTCAGTTCTGAGCAGGCAGTGTTAAATAATAGACGCGAAATCATGGTGTGTCAGCACTGCTGTGTAGAAATCACAATGGAGCAACATCTCTGAAGCAAGTATTCAAGACATTTTTCAGAACGTTTTGAAGAGAAAGTGCGTGCCAAGTTTGTTCCACACATCTTAACTCCCCAGCAAAAACGAGGCGTTGTGCTGGCCACACCTTGACTGAAATGCGAAAAAAGGCAAATAATACTCTCGTTAAAATGCATTTTGACACTAGTTCGTAAAAATGCGCAGTGGACCATAGTGGAACGGAAAATATAAATAAAATGCTTATGCCAATTTGCAATATCTGAATCATGATTTAATGAAATTGAATTACGTAGAAAGTATTCTGAAAATATTCGAAAATAAGTCCCAAACTATTTACCGATAATTGTCTTCCCCCCTTCCCTCTCAAAAAAAGGGAAAAAAAGTAGTACAGTGCGGAGGATCCTGACAGCTGTGGCACGTATCATGTACTATGTGTGTTATGAGTGCAAAACGCCTATGATAACAAGATTTGCCCGTTGTTGACTATCTTAAACATTGAGCTAAATCAGCTGCCTCAAGTGAGCATAATATTAAACAGAGAGGGCAAAAGTCATAGGGATCTGAATATAAACCAAATGTTGGGGTTAGATGTTCAGCGGGGTGGGACTGAAGAGGCGATATCTGGGCAGTCTGAAACATAGTAGTCATCATGGCAGCACTAGTGACCGCTGAGTGTAACGGTTCAAACATTTGGGAGTCAGTACGCCCATGCAACATTATCACTTTCCAGCCCATAACACGTGGATCACCAAACAGACCTCGTCATATGAGGTTACATCCTGCATCATCGAACACGACGTTGATCCAGCTGTTATGGGGTGGAGAGGCATAATGTTGCATGGGCATACTAACTCCCAAATATTTGAACACTGTACACTCATTGGTCAGCGTTATTGTGATACTCTACTTCTTTCCCTCGGGCGTCTTTTCAGGCATGCTTTTGGCCTTGACTTCCTTTTTATGGATGACAATGTGCAACCGCACCTAACAGCGCAGATATTCCATTGGTCACCTGTGGAATGCGTTGGGGAGACATATTGCACCATCTACACATGCACTAACGTCCAGCCAGCAGTTGTCAATCGCTCTAGTGGAGAAGGCCCTACTACAAGAACTCCTTACTAACTTTGTGGCCATCGGGGGAGCACGTTGCAGATCATGAATTACCGTCTGTGGTGATCACACACTCTATTGAAAGCCAACTACCGCCAAAAATCCTTTGTGAAGCCATAAGCAGGTTTCTTGTTACACTGTAGGTTATATAGTTAAGTTATGATACAAATTTTTGTATAAAATGGAACGGGCATTAAATCTTTGATACTGAGATTCTTGCAGCACAAAACCCTTCTTGTCTTGTCGTTATTTATCATTACCGTAAAAATAAGAAGAAAGGGTAATGAATATATCAACTTAAGCCTTGTGAGTACCATGTAAACTGATGTTACATGTGCTGCCGGAAGTTCACATGATCTACACTTAAAATAATCCTATCTTTTGACACTTGTCATGTCGTTATGACTATCAGCAACAGAGAAAATTCGAAGGTGGAAGATATGCCTTGTTTCATTATGAAAAAGAAAGCTTAAGTCCAGTTGGGTTACCCCAAAGTAACTGCATGTTATTCTCTGACATAAAAGAGTCCATATTTTTACTTACATTAGTATCACTAACAATTGAGAATATTCTGTTTTGTATGAGGCAGTCAGAAGATGAAAGGTCATTTCTACGATTTCGCACACTTGGGTAAAGGAGAATTTTTCTTGATTTATTTTGGTGATTACTAGCATTCATAACGTAACCATCCACTTAAAAAATACTTTAATTTCAAATGCCTTCTTTATAGAAACGATGGTAGATAATAACCTATAGATTACATTACATATATGATACCATCAAACATTTAGTCTTTGGAGTAATACCTAAAATTGAAACTCTGACCGGTGAAATGGTCAGAGTTTATTTATGTGTTGTAGTATAGCAAATAACGCCAGTGGTAACCCATTGAAATTCTTAACCTGATTAATTCTGTCTTTGCTGAATGACCACCCATAATGAATTCGATTTTGTCTGCTGACACCAATAGATAAATTAATACACTGTGCAGTAAACTAAACGTCGCTGGTGGGCGATTAGATAAATATTTATGAAGAAACGCGAAAAGAAGCTATCAGAAGAGAGAATATTGTTTTTAACACTGATGTCTTAGGGAGAAAAACATTTCTTTCTCAGGTCCTATAAATCAGCATTGAATGCTTAACTTTGTGGAAGAAAATCATATGACCTGGAAGTGCCTACAGTGAAAAGATTCAATGATCCTAAGCAGCAAGTCAATAATGTGCCAATATTTAACAGAAATTTTTTATATTTGTTCTCAGCAAACCTCACTTCAAATACAAAATTTGGGATATACTGTTACTTTCTGGGCATATCAAGCTGTTTAACAAGTAACTGTAGATTTTATTTTCGTGACTGAAGAAGATAACATGTAAGTAGACAGATGAAAAGCGGAAACCTGAATAAAGATACTTAAGTAGTACTATAAGCATAAAAGAAGTGCCAAAAAATAAAGCTGTGTGTTAGTATAGATATCTTAAGAAAATACAAAAAATAAAGACTTGCAAATTAAATTAGTCATAATCACCTTGGCTAAAAGTACACCAAAATAAAACTGATATCCAAGTATGTATTAAGAGCCGTTTTTTAAAATTTTCTCATAAAATCTTATAAAAATTGTAAAGTCCGCTTGTAGCTGCTAATCCTTGTTTATTGCGAAGTCAAGGTATTAACAATATATCAACTATCAATCTTGAAGTTAAATTTTCCAGGATGTATGCCATATAGAACGCTGGGAGACAGTGTTGGTTTAATGGGTTAATGTAATCCTACCAAATTTAATCTGAAGATGCGATTCATTATCGTGAAACCGATAGTACCTTGATTCCACAATTAGAATTAGCAGCTACAAGTGGATCTACAATTTTTAGAAGATTTTACCACAAAAATTTGAAAAAAAAGCAACTGAGCATGGATTAAGCTGCGTTACCCCATGTACAAATCTCATGTAAAGGTGTAAATATGCCACTGTCTAACGTTCAGAACATCTATGAGTATGGGTATTGTACTATTCTCAGACAAACATTTCTGTTAAATCTGAAGAACGCTTTTTAGGGAAAGTTTCGTCACACAGTGAAGGACTACATTAATAGAGGTTTCCATACTTACCAATGATACAGCATGCTGGTCCCTAAAATAAGTTTTACTCACCTGAAAGAGCAAAGAGAAAATAAAATGTTAAAAAACTTACAAGAGTATGAAATAACGGATACTGAATTAGTGTCATAAACTAGAATATAGTAAATTACGATCATACCATTCACATTTGGACATGCAAGTTGTGCACACTACTACAACACAGTGGTGTGTAACATCATAAATGTAAAAAGTTTATATGGCTGATCATTGTGCATCAGAATGTCATATACCCAGACATTCAGTGTGTGGCAGGAAATTATGTAAGTATTTGAGCTGGGACACAGGGAAAATCGCACATTAAATTAACTATCTTTTACTAAATGAAGACCAAGAAATTGGTGAAATGCTATAGCCATTTTTACTAGCACTGGATAAAGCCATACATCTAACACTGGAATTTTAAATATTGCAATGGTTACAAAAGAAGCAGACATGTAATACAGTGCTGCTGTTGGCAAGTTTTGCATAGGGTAAGTCATAGTCGCTATTCTAAACTTTGTTTAGTCATCATAATGATTTTTCACCCATATGGGTGTTGGTTAAATTTCCAGAACATGTATGGCAACCTGTCTCTTTTTGGAAAGCTTTATTCACATAAACTGTGGTTTGGGTCGGCTTTACACTAGCTAAAAATTGGCTACTGCCTGAAATACAACTGGACATAAATATAGCTGTACAAAAAGTGTCTGGCTATTGTACTTTGTTGTATTTCAGGTAGTTAAATTAATTATTGTTATTATTATTATTATTATTATTATTATTGTTGATTGTTTAGCATCGCCTACAAAGTGATGAAAATTAGCCCATTTCATTTGATATTCATCTTAGCAATAGTTTATACAGAACTATGTGCCATGTTTCTCATATACATTACATAAAACTTCCTTTACATATGCTTTTATAAATGTTCCCTCCTGCTCACACAATGGCTTGAATGTGTACAAAACTGCGTTTAATTCATTGTGAAATAGCAATCAGTGTTTATATTTATCATATACAATATATACATTTTTCAACATGGCATGATGTCATCCGCAAAAAAAAAATATTACTAAGGTTTTGGAATAGACTACATATGCTTTACAGATATATGAGACCAATTGTTATTACTTATTATTAATACTTTTAATAACCTTAATATCAAAACAATTTTGCTAATTGTCACAAGGGACTTTCTACTTACCACGCTGATGTACCTATTTTGGGTTTCCTTTTATCTAGTAAACATATAGGTTTCACATTAACGTATAGCCCCCATTATATCCTAAGACTCAGTGCCAGCCCAGTACATCAGAACTCAGTAGATATTATGCGAGCTTGAGATTCGCCTTCGTGTATTTAGGAGTGAGTTCAGGGCTGTGGTGGAGAAAAGCTTTCAACATCCTGTTTGGTATTGTTGATGTCTGGGCTTGTTTCCAGTAATGGTATCCTGTGTGGAGCTGATGGCTCAGTACTTTTGAAATCCTTGTAAATGGTATGCGACTGGGGTTACTATGCTGCCTCAAGGCAGAGTCATTTTCCCATGAAGGCAGATGTTATCCAGGGTCTATTGAAAATAACGATTGAAAATGCTTGGCATAAAGGAGCTCTTAGCTGAAGATAGCTACTAGCGGCAGCAGGAAAGGGCCAACGGTACTGCCCAAATACTGTTCGTGAGGCTCATCGACTTATAAGGTTAAACGCTAAAATAAATTTTGTGGATCTGAATGGAGTTTTGTAGATGGTCGGCCAGCAGCCTTCGCAGGGACGTGTTTCGAACTGTATTTCTGAAGCCGTTAGTCTGTTGTGCTTACTGATGCGCCAAACTATTTTTCAAATAGAAAAAGCAGAGCGAAAACCAAATTGTATTGTCGTGCACAGGCGCAGACTTTATATTAGACCGCAGAGCTGAAAGGCAGTTGGCAGTGGTGTTAGTTAAAGTGACTAACTTAGCGAGGTTTAATAGAAACCGATAAATTCCAGTTTCTGTGGAAGTGTGAATTGTTTGAGTTTCTGTTGTATTTTGACCAATTATGTTTGTATTTTCCGTTTCGTTATTGCGGAGATTACCGGCAGAAGGTGCTAGCATCCAGCTGGAGGCTATGTATTAATAGTTAGCGGTTAAGTCGTTCAAAAGTTGTAGTGTTCGCGGGCCCGATTCAAGCAAATAGGGAGCCGAATCCGTCCCGCGGACCGTCAGTTTCCCACACGTGCTCTACGGGATTTAGTCATAAATAAGTGGTTTCAACTCTGTGTGGCATACTGGTAGAATCTTGTTTGCACTCTTGAATTTCTTAACTAGGGAGCTCCGATGTTAAGTTACTATCTCGTTGTCTCCTGGGGGGTGACAATTTTTTTGTATGATGGGCTAAACGTGAAGAAATGCAACAGGCGAAGAATAAGAACAGAGATCATCGCTGCAAGAGCCGTAAAGCAGTATAAGCCTGAGATCCAAATGCATCGAACGCGGTAGCCGATCGCTATACTATAACAGGTGTAGCTGGAACTCGTGCCGCCGGCTTGATACCAGAGGAGAGTGGCGGCGTTTCGACATTGATGACGGGCTGTTCCGCCCTGTCGCGACGGCGGACGTTTGTCGTGCATCACACACGAGGCGTGCATTCAGACAGTTATATCACCGCAATAAAAATCGATGTCTCTGCTGAAAAAAAAGGTGCGGTGCTAGCAACGGTAAAATGCCCGCAGGCGGTACAGCCACCGCTGCCGCCAAAATGGCCCTGTTTAATTTCAATGTGAAAAAATGTCAGCTCCGCTTTGATAGCGGCGCATAACAATACGGCGGGATTTTGCGGCGGCGTCATACAAGGCAGTAAAACAGAACGACGGCCGGCGCGTTTATCTTGCGCGCATAAAGCTGATAATGATAGGAATTAACCCCTCGCTGGCGGGCTTTTTACTGGTGGCAAAAATCCCGCCTCGTCCTGGCCGAGGCCCCCCCGGGCTCAGCGATGAGTTTTATGGGAGCTTAGGAAGTGCTGTAGTATTTGCAACGCCGGGATTTAGCCTCCCCTGCTGCGAGGCTGTAAATATTTTCGCTTCTAAACCCGAGCTGTGTGAGCACACACAGCCAGGAGGAGCAACTGCGAGGAGAGTGGGGTAGGGACGTCGTTGGACTTAGTGCAGGTAAACCTCCGAACGGAACACTTGAGCTCTGCAGTTATCGACCCATGTAACTAAATGACGAACGGTTTTTAGATCCATGTTCATATGGATTAACAATCTGACTAAAATATATGAACAACCCTATTTTGTCTATTTGTTTCTGTAGTTTTGTGGTTTGCTCTTTGGCACAATACAGGTAGTCAATAATTAATGTCACGTCGTCTGCCAAAGCTAGACTATCTACAGTGATTTTATTTGGGTTTTTTCCTAGTTGAACACCTTTAGTATTGATCGGTTTTCTTTATTCTCTCACTACCTTCTCTAATGCGCAGTTAGAAAGCAGGGGTGGTAACCATCTCCTTGTCGTACTCCTGAGTATATTTCAAAAGGTTTTGACAGTTCCTCCATAAATTTTACTTTTGATGTTGTCTTTGTTAAAGTTCCTGTAATTATTTCTGTTGTTTTCATGCCAAGTCCGAATTCCATTATAGTGCTGATTAGCGCATTTGTATCATGCCTCTTTAAAATGTACAAAAGTTATTACATACTTCAAATTTCTGGTTTTCCTAATTTCTGCTATGTTCTTTAGATTTAGTGTTACTCTGCCAAAACCTTCCCTCCCAAACCTTGCTTCATAGTCTCCTAGTTGAGGGTCAATTATTTCTCCAGCTCTTTATAAGTGCCTAACAAGACTTTTTGAAGTTGTTCCCAACATTTAGGTATTCTTTTTCCCAACTTCAATTGTGTAATCATATTCTCTAGATAACTTCTGTATGTCAAGCCTTCTGAATCGGTATAAGTTCCTTTTTATAAATATCGGTATAACCTTGCTGAAAATTTAATAGTCATAGGGGACTGAATTTCGAGAGTGCCAAGATAAAGAGAAGGAAAAGTAGAAGGTGAGTATGGACTGAGGGAAAGGAATGAAAGAGGAAGCCGCCTTGTAGAATTTTGTACAAAGCGTAATTAAATCATAGCTAAACTCTTTTAACAATTTCGTCAATGGTTATGCTATTTTATCAAACCCCTTCACGAATCGACAATAATAATTTGATAATCCAATAAACGATTGTAGCTGCTTAACAACCTGAGGGACTGGAAAGTAGCGTACTGCCGCTGTAAAGAGCAGATCTGTCCTTACCCCCTCCTTACTTATTATATGCCCCAGATAGTTTACTTGAGTCTGTGGAAAGTGACATTTTTCAGTACTAGGCGTCAGTCGAGTTTTCTCTAACCTGTCAAATACTGGTGCCAAACGCTGCACGTGCTCCTCTAGATTTTTCGCAAAGCCAATTATGCCTAAACTTGAGAGAAGGTTGTATACGTGGACGAGACCTAGGGACACCAGAGGGTTTCAGATTGATTATGTGATGGTTAGTCACAGATTTCGGAACCAGATTTTAAATTGTAAGACATTTACAGTGGCAGTTGTGGACTCTGTTCACAATTTATTTGTTATGAACTGCAGTTTAAAACTGAAGAAACTGCAAAACGCAGGAATTTAAGGAGAAGGGATTTGGATAATCTGAAAGAACGAGAGGTCGTAGAGGGTTTGAGAGGGAGCATTAGGGAACGATTGACAAGAATAGCGAAAAATGCAGTAAAAGAAGAATGGGTAGTGTTGAGAGATGAAATAGTGAAGGTAGCAGAAGATCAATTAGGTAAAAAGACGATGGCCAATATAAATCCTTGGGTATCACAAGAGATATTGAATTTAATTGATGAAAGGAGAAAATATGAAAATGCAACAAATGAAGCAGCCGAAAGGGAATACAACCGTCTAAAAACTGAGATCGACAGGAAGTGCAATATGGCTAAGCAGGAATAGCTAGAGGACAAATGTTAGGATGTAGAAGCATGTATCACTGGGGGTGAGATAGATACTGCCTACAGGGAAACCAAAGCGAACTTTGGAGAAACACCCGTATGAATATCAAGATCTCAGATGGAAAACCAGGCCTAAGCAAAGAAGGGAAATCATAAAGGTGGAAGGAGTATAGAGAGGGTCTATTCAAGGCAGATGTACTAGAGGGCAATATTGTGGAAAGCGAAGAGAACGTAGAGGAAGATAAGGGAGATATGGTACTGCGTGAAAAATTTGACAAAGCACTGAAAGACTTAAGTCGAAACAAGGCCCCAGGAGTAGACGACATTCTTTTAGAGGTACTGATAGCGTTGGAATAGCCAGCCATGATAAAACTTTTAACATTATGTTAGAGGTACTGATATCCTTGGAATAGCCAGCCATGACAAAACTCTTGCATCTGGTGAGCAGGATGTATGAGATAGGCGAAATACCCTCAGACTTCAAGAAGAATATAATAATTCCAATCCCAAAGAAAGCAGGTGTTGACAGGTGTGAAAATTACCAAACTATCAGTTATGTAAGTCACGGCTGCAAAATGCTAACACGAATTCTTTACAGACATATGGAATAACTGTTAGAAGCCGACCTCGGGGAGGATCAGTTTGGATTCCATAGAAATGTTGGAACACATGAGGCAATACTGATCCTATGACTTATCTTAGAAGATAGATTAAAGAAAGGCAAACCTACATTTCTAGCATTTGTAGAATTAGAAAAGACTTTTGACAATGTTGACTGCAATACTCTCTTTCAAATTCTAAAGGTGGCAGGGGTAAAATACAGAGAGCGAAAGGCTATTTACAATTTGTAAGAGTCGAGGGGAACGAACGGGAAGCAATGGTTGAGGAGGGAGTGAGACAGGGTTTTCCTCGATGTTATTTAATCTGTATATTGTGCAAGCAGTAAAGCAAACAAAAGAAAAATGTGGAGTAGGAATTCAAGTCCAGGGAGAAGAAATGAAAACTTCGAGTTTTGCGAATGACATTGTAATTCTGGCAGGCAGCAGAAGATTTGGAAGAACAGTTGAAGCGAATGGACAGCATCTTGAAAGAAGATTAGGAAGATGAACACCAACAAAAGCAAAATGAGGATAAGAGAATGTAGTCGAATTAAATCAGGTGGTGCTGAGGGAATTAGATCAGGAAATGAGACACTTAAAATAGTAAACGAGTTTTGCTGTTTGAGAACCAAAATAACTGATGATGGTCAAAGTAGAGAGGATATAAAATGTAGAGTGGTAACGGCAAGAAAAGCTTTTCTGAAGAAGAGAAATTCGTTAACATCAAGTATGGCTTTTAGTGTCAGGAAGTCCTTTCTGAAAGTATTGGTATGGAGGGTAGCCATGTATGCAAGTGAAACATGGACGATAAACAGTAATAGACAAGAAGAGAATAGAAGTTTTTGAAATGTGGTGCTGCAGAAGAATGCTGAAGAGTAGATGAGTAGATCACGTAACTAATGAGGAGGTACTGGATAGAATTGAAGAGAAGAGAAATTTGTGGTATAACCTGACTAGAAGAAGGATCGGTTGATAGGACACATTCTGAGTCATCAAGGCATCACCAATTTAGCACTGGAGGGCAGCGTGATGGTTAGAAACCGTAGAGGAAGAGCAAGAGATGAATACAGTAAGCAAATTCAAATGGATGTAGGTTGCAGTATTTACTCGGAGACGAAGAGGCTTGCACAGGATAGAGTAGCATGGAGAACTGCATTAAAACAGTGTTTGGACTAAGAGCACAACATCAACATCTTTTACTTAATGCGATGTCACCATCCACCTAATCTTGTAACCGCCTTTATCTTAACTGCTCCCAGTATCCTACATAATTTGTTTTACATATTCACGATTTTAGCTCTCACACAATGTGTTGACTTTTACCTCTCGTTGCCGTTCCAAGTAAAAGAATACCATAGACTCTGTTTTCCCTCTATGTCCATAGTTTTTCCTTTGAATTTCCATATAACTTTTTTAAACTGTTCTGAGTGCTGCGCAACTAATAAAAAAGTTACTCTTTAATTTTCCGTCCACTACTATTTACAAATCCAGAATTTCAGTAACGTAAAAGTTCGACTCATACTTTAACACTCATGGAAAGAAATCCATATTTACCATCACTGCGAGTAGAAAGGAAGATGGAAAAGGAAGTTAGGAAAAATAGCTTGCCATGCGTGCGTTTGAAAGGTCGAGACGTGTATACGAATTTAAGTCTATCGTAAAGATATTACCTTTTTTTTAGACAGTTTGTAATTACCTTTTAGCTGTGGCAATGTTTTATCATCCAAGCAACAAAACACTGACGCAACACGAATCTAACTAAAAACATTCGTGATTTATAAAATATTTGTTAGCTGCTGGACATGAAGTCAACACGGCATTTTTTAGGAAGTTTTACGTTAGGCTCTTTCTTTAGCTGAATAACTTATGCATATCTTTCGACATTACGTCCTCATAGTAAGCGTGAATGATAAATGTTTCGTTTGTGTTTTGGTCGCTGAGGTAGGAAGACCAACAGAATAAATATTTATATATTTTTAATTGAATAAAATATTCGCATTAACTCTGATAAATTACTCTAACGTAATGTCCTGTGACAAGAATTTATTTGCGGCGTACATTTAGGTTTGGAGGTTACAACTACAAGAGACGTCTCCGTTCATCCTTTTCAATATTATTCGTCTAGCAAAAAAATACAATGAAGCTACCTTTTATATAATGCGGCTAGATGTAGAAAAGCTTTCCGCCATTTCACTTTACTGCCTCATTTGCGTTGCAGAAGTAACTGACGACGTACCAAGGAATTTCTGATTAGTTCTTCGAAATGTAAAAGACTGTTCACACACAAAGGATAAGTGGTTGGATAACAGCTTCATGTATTTCTCTCGTTATGAAGTTTGCATCAGTTACGAATCATATACAGTAACTTCGAAGTCTGTTTTCAACAAGCGTTATGAGAGTGTTTCGATAAATATCATTCCACTACTCTGAACCAAACTTCTTCGTTAAAGATGTAGACAGATATTTTGTTGAACAGTCTTTCGGATCTGACTAGGCGCTGGCGACCACTGACAGAAAGCATCGTTTTTTCCTGATTTTTATCCGTTATAATGTCATAAGTACTGCTCGTGTTTGAACATTCAATCTGTACTCTACTTTTCCTTCAACTAACCACAAGATCATTTTGAGAAATCTTCAGTTTTTTTGGTGCTCAATTATGTCCGATCTATTTAACCCATTATGAAACATTACCAACTAAAGTCCGTCCGAAGAGGCCTTAGAAGGCCCAACGGCCATCCTTAACCTACAGGCGTCACTGGATGCGGATATGGAGGGGCATGTGGTCAGCACACCGCTCTCCCGGCCGAATGTCAGATTACGAGACCGGAGCCGCTACTTCTCAATCAAGTAGCTCCTCAGTTTGCCTCGCAAGGGCTGAGTGCACCCCGCTTACTAAGAGCGTTCATCCATCCAAGTGCTAACCCGGCCAGACAGCGCTTAACTTAGGTGATCTGACAGGAACCGGTGTTACCACTGCGGCAAAGCCGTTGGCTTATGAAACATTATGCTCCAGGTTGTACAAGTGCACAGTCTTGTGTTCTAGCTTCGCAATGATGGTGAGTTATTCTTTTGTTATAAATATCTCTGATAACGCAGTATGACTTCAAAGGAAATGCCGAAGATCTTCTGCAAAAATCAAAAAACGCAGTTTTCAGGTTCTGGCACTTAATCTTACTCACTTCTTAAAAAAATATATATATATAATCACGCTCAGGTCTTTGCGTGATTCGTGGCTAGCTTCCATTATATGATCTACTACATTTTTATTCTTATATTGGAAGTATTTGAATTAGAAAGTGGATTTGAATGGCAAGAAGGTATTACAGGACGTATTATTGTTTCGTAAGTTCAAGACTAGGGATATGAGACAAGGCATGAGATAAATAAGTAGATAGATAGATAGATAGATAGATAGATAGCGAGGGAGGGAGAGAGAGAGCGACAGTTGTAATATGCTTTATGCTATGTGAAATGATTCGATTAATGTGAATACTATTATGTATGATGTTTGTTATTGTTGCTGTAGTCATCTTCAGACCCAAGATTGGTTTGATGCAGCTCTGTACACCAGTATATCCTGGACAACTACTGCAGCTTACGTCGACTGAAGCCAGTTACTATATGTATCTCTTGCTCCCCCTCTACAATTTTTACCCCTCACACTTCCCTCCATTACCATTTTATCAGCCAGTCCCTTCTTTCAGTTAGGCCGTGGCATAAATTTCGTTTCTCCCCAATTCGGTTCAGTACCACATCGTTCATTACTCTGCCCATCTAATTTTCAGCATTCTTCTCTATCATCGTATTACAAAAGCATCTAGTCTTTTTTGTTTGAACTATCATCCACTTTTAACTTCCGTAAAACGCAACACTCCGGTCAAAAATCTCCAGAAAAGACTTTCTGATACTTAAATTTATGTAATATGTTAGCAATTTCTTATTTTTTAGAAATTATTTTCTTGCTATAGCCAGTCTGCACATTATGGCCTCTACACTTCGGCCATTATCAGTAATTTTTGCGCGAAAATAGAACTGCAATGCCATCGACAGACCCCAAACATTTTTCTCCCACAACTTCAACCCCCTTTCCAAATTTCTCCTTGGTTTCCCTTACTGTTTGCTCAATGTACAAATTGAATATCATAGTGGATAAGCTACCACTCTGTCCCATATCCTGCACGACTACTGTTCCTCTTCCATATCCATCGACATAACAACTGTAGTCTGGTTTCTGTTATGCATATGTAGATGTAGATGCATCTCCAGATTTTCAAAGAGTGTATTCCAGTCAACAGGGTCAAAAACTTGGCCTGAATCGGCAAATGATGCAAATGCAGATTTTCTTTTGTTTAAATTGTCTTGTAAGGTAAGATGCAACTTTGCTGAAAGAAATCTGTGTACGGCATTGGCTGTTTCTTACATAGTTTTGTTTTTATTTTGTGTAGTACGATGTTTCGAATCTGCAGCCACTTTCAAGGAAAACGCTTAACTAGTTAATTACGAATGATTTGAGCTACAGTCATTGTCGTGGGCAGTACGTGGTTGGCTGGTCTTGAGAAAAGACATGTGCTGTGAAGTATCGCTGCAGCCAGTTCTGTACTCTCGTCCGGTAGTGCATGGCTTGGCTGTGTGCTACTGTCTGTGCAGAACCAGATATCATGGTCATAGCTCACAAGGTCGGCCAATCACGCTTGCCCACGAAATTAGTGACAGCAACCAAAAACATACACGTTTAGCCGGTTATATGTCTTCCTTGAAAACGGCAACACAACGGAAACGGCTTGGAATACAAAATAAAAATGATATGAATATAACTAACAGCCATTACACGGAACTAATTTCTCTCCAGAAGTTTATCATAGCTGTGGACCCTGATGCTGCTAAAATAAGTTGCGAGGTCAGTATTGCCTCGTGTGTTTCTACGTTTCACCTACAATCAAACTGATTTTTCCCAAGGTCAGTGTCTATCAGGTTTTTGAATTTTATGTAAATAACTGATATCAGTATTCTGCATTCTATGAGTTATTAAACTGATTGTTGTTTCATATTCACACCTGCAAATAAATGCCTTCTTGATGATCATACGAACAGAAACAAACTGTTATTCATTCATGAGTACAAAGGAAGCTTTAATGAATACAGTTCGTTTTCGTTGAACATGGTCTACTATAAAAATCTGAGACAGATATCAATCAGATGCTCAAAAAAATGGTTCAAATGGCTCTGAGCACTATGGGACTTAACTTCTGTGGTCATCAGTCCCCTAGAACTTAGAACTACTTAAACCTAACTAACCTAAAGACATCACACACATCCATGCCCGAGGCAGGATTCGAACCTGCGACCGTAGCAGTCCCGTGGAATCAGATGCATCAGTGCCACAATGAAACGGCATTTTCTTCATTATACGTAAAAAATTTAAAATTTTCCCCAGGTGCATGTATCATTGTTACTTTCCTGAGATCCACAACTGAATTCCGCCGGAGAAGGCCTCGACAGTCCCAAAGTTACCGACCGTCCGTCGTGTAGTCCTCAGTCGATTTGCGTCAATGGATGCGGAAATCGAGGGGCGAGTGGTCAGCACACCGCTTCCCCTGCCGTTGTCAGTTTTCGCGGCAGGTGCCGCTACTTCTCAGTCAAGCAGCTCCTCTATTGGTCTCACAAGGGCTGAGCGCGCTCCTCTTGGCAACAGTTCTTGGCAGATCCGGGCAGTCACAGACCCCAGTGCTAGTCACGTCGATGATCTGACGGGAAACGTTGTTACCACTGCGGCAAGGCCATTGGAACTTTCCTTACTTATCAACTCAAAATTCTGTCTCTGTATCATTGATATCTTTCACTTCGGACTCTGATGGAATACTTAGCACTTTCCACGTTAACAGTTAAAGGAACTTTCATGATGATGCAGATATGTTATTTATAATATTAACATTACCTACAGTCGTTAATTCTAAAACAGAATTTTTCTAGCTTAAGTATCATAGCTATAATGTGGCTAGTGATGTCCTTATAAATGATTAGCGCTGTATTAATGGAAAGTTAAGTGTATAATGACCTTGTTAACGACGAGATGCAACGTTACAAGCTCTTTTGCTTTCTTTCTTCATTACCACATTTTTAATCCTTTCCTTTGTACGGTACCATGTCATCAACTAAAATCTTAGATTTAAGCTATTATCACCCACCAAAATATTACTACATACAGGGTGATTTTTGCCACCATGTGCAAACTCTAGTGATGGATGGACGAGAGGATACGAAACAAAAAAAGGTCTAATGAATTTGTATCTAGAAATGCATAATTTCCATACTTTGTTACAGAGACTGCGGTCTAATAACCGCTGTACCACGCAGCCACAGTTACAGTATGCATGGTTTCCTCTAGAGGGTGGTACTGTTCCTCACACGTCATGCCCTAGCGCCCTCTCCTGCCATAGTAATTGGTAATGTTGTGCCAGATTTGCTTCTCTTGCCGACTCACCTTGTGCTGGGTGTGATACAGTGTTGTACACAATGGTTCCGTATTCGAATCGAGAGCTTGCCGACATAGCATTTACTTACGGAAAGGCAAATGGCGACGGGCGGCGGGCAGCAAGGTTTATCAGCAGATCTATTACCGCCGACAACAGTCACAGCATTCAATGTTTGTCTGAGTAGGAAATCATGAAGGACGTACCCGAAATGTTCGGACACCAGAATTTCAGGGAATTGTGATTAACACTATTGAAGGTGGCCACTGTATCAGTACCAGGCA
The DNA here is from genome assembly GCF_021461395.2 of Schistocerca americana. Taxonomy (NCBI): domain Eukaryota; kingdom Metazoa; phylum Arthropoda; class Insecta; order Orthoptera; family Acrididae; genus Schistocerca; species Schistocerca americana. The sequence goes on from NC_060121.1 coordinate 454,895,223, forward strand.
GTTGGGCCGCCGGTACAGGGTAAGCCAGACGACCGTGTGGAACATTCTCCGGGACAATTGTTCCTAATGGCTCTGAGCACTATGGGACTCAACTGCTGAGGTCATAAGTCCCCTAGAACTTAGAACTAGTTAAACCTAACTAATCTAAGGACATCACAAACATCCATGCCCGAGGCATGATTCGAACCTGCGACCGTAGCGGTGTTGCGGTTCCAGACTGCAGCGCCTTTAACCGCACGGCCACTTCGGCCAATTGTTCCTATACTCATCACTTATAGCTTGTGCGGGGCTTACTAGCGACAGACTTTCCACGACGAGAGCAGTTTTATCAATTGTTTCTTCACCAACCAGCGACAATTCCGCGATTTGTGTCATCCATCCTAGTCACAGATGAAGCTACCTTTACGCAGAGGCTACCTTTATTATCTGTGGGATAGTATGCAGAACCTGCATGATATAGGGACAGTGAATCATCAGCATCAGTGCAGCCTGAATCTATGGGCCGGAATAATTGACGACCGTATTTTGGGGCCAATCTTCCTTCCACGTCCCCTAACAAGAAAAACTATCGGCATTTCTTGCGGGTGACTTTGCCTCCCCAACTCGAAGAAGAGCCATTGATGATTCGAAAGTTTCTGTGGCTGCTACATGATGGTGCTCAAGCCCATGTCACCGTTAACGTTCGGACGCATCTCAATCGTGTCTTCCTTGGTCGATGGATCAGACGATGCGGTCCAATTGCTTGGCCTGCTCGTTCACTGGATCTCAATCTGTGCGAGTCCTTGTTGTGGGGCCATCTCAAAAGTTACGTATATGCAGAGTCTATTCCAGATGCGGAGACACTGGAGCAGCATATTCTACAATATGGCCGATGTGAACGTGTGAGGCAAAACATGCTAAGGCGCGTACGCGCATGCGTTGAGGCGCATTGAAACTATTTTCAACACATACAGTAACTGCGGCTGCATGGTATAGCGCGTATTAGACCGCAATCTTTTTAACAATGTATGATTTAATAAATGGTCTCTAGCATGGAAAGCATGAATTTCCCGACATAAGTTCATTACACCTTTTTTGTTCCGTATCCTCTCATCGATCAATCTCTAGAGGTTGTACACGGTGGAAAGAATCGCTGTGTATTAGTTAAATAGTCGCGGTCGCGTGATAGTTTCGTGTGACCAACAAGAAATTACTTGTACCTTGGATAATGTCTTCCCTATTCTGTTGTGGAGTGTCGCATTCAGCTACGGGCCTTACTGCATATACCGACCTTTTCGTTACGCAGCGGTGCTGGATTGACAAGAAAAACTCCTCACTCGTCTCACTGATTCTTAGGAATGGCATATATGTAGAGGCGATTGAGTAAAGTATCGTAATCTATAAAAGACATACTAGTGATTATTTTTATCACAGGTTGTGGGACGTGAATTTCAAAAGCTCTTTTCGGGCTTTTTTGGTCTGGCTGAAGACCGACGGCACTCTCTGGCATTCATTTCGTCGTAAGCATCGATTTGCATTTAGAATCATTGAGTTGTCATCACCAACTATCCGTGTGCTTGAAATGCAGATAGTTCGCCTAAAACGTCAGTCCACCTATAAATAGTGTTCAGGGAGTGTAAATACTCTACTCAACAAGTAATAGGGCACTGTTGGTAAAAGCCAAGAACCAGGAAGTTGATAAAGCGAAACACAGGCCGGCAAAATCTCTAGCTTTTCTTCCCTTTGATGTCAATATTTCGTTTGAACTTGCTATGATCCTCCGCTGTTTTCAGGAGATAGTGATCTTCCCCCACTATCTAAGACTGCCGACCTTCTGGGATCATTGAACGAGAATTTCTTGTTGCAGATGGCTGTAACTTACAAAATAACCTTCCCATTCTGCCGTGACATATATACAGCTTGATAATTATTGAACTATATGAAAAAAAGTAAATTAGTTACAAACTACGGCGTCCACACACTTTATTCAACATGGGAACGTCACTACAGATATTCGGATTTAGGTTATGGCCTCTTGAGATGCGGCAAGGTAGGAGTAGGCAAAATGCAACAGGGAATAACAATATTAATGTGCTAATAGTAAACTGCAGGAGCGTCTATAGAAAGGTCCCAGAACTGCTCTCATTAATAAACGGTCACAACGCTCCTTGATTCTACATATCGACTTGAATAGTCCGTTCGCTGCTATTTCCCCAATAGTTTTAGAAATCCAGATGGAATAATATCGACTCCTTCTACCTTATTTGCTCATAAGTCTTACAAATTCTTTTAAATTCTGAAAATAATTCTCGTTCCCCTATTTCTTATCGATTACAATTTCTTCTATCATCAGACAATTTTACCTTGTCATAGAGACCTCCAACGCATTTTTTCCACGTATCTACTCTTTCCTCTGCGTTTAAGAGTGGGATTCCCACTGCATTCTTAATGTCACTGTCCTCGCTTTAAATTTCGACTTTTCTATATCCTTAGCCAGTGCTTCCCAACATTCATTTCTTTTTCGGTTTCTTCAAGTTTCACGGAAACCATTACGCCTTGGTTGGTTCAAATAGCTCTGAGCACTATGCGACTTAACTTCTGAGATCATCAGTCGCCTAGAACTTAGAAGTAATTAAACCTAACTACCCTAAGGACATCACACACATCCATGCCCGAGGCAGGATTGGAACCTGCGACCGTAGCGGTCGCTCGGGTCCAGACTGTAGCGCCTAGAACCGAACGGCCACTCCGGCCGGCCTTATTTAATCCTAAGTGATTTATATTGCTGTATTACTGCATCTCCCTGAATATTTTTGTACTTGTTTCTTTCGTGGATTAACTTAAGTATATCTTCTGTTACCCAAGATGTCTGCGCAGTAACTATCCTTGTACCGACTTTAGACTCTAGAACACGAGAGATGCTCGTTTCAGAGGTGTCGACTCCTTTTCAGTTGAACTGCCTACTGTGCACTTCCTTTTCGTAGCATCGACTTTCTTAGTGGACTTCAAACGTGTCTCATGATTCGTCAGCACATCAGTATCCCGCTTCCTTTCACACTGATTCTTCCGAACGATTCTCTAACTTCAGTCTGTTCTTCATCAGTACTAAATTGTTATCTGAGACTATATCTGCTCCTGGGTACGCCTTACAATCCAATATCTGATTTCGGAATCTCTGCTAGGAAAAATTGTCGGATATGATAAAAGGGGGAGGGGATAGTTACATGAAAACTGGAGCAGATAAAGAGACAGGCGCAAAATAGTGGAATAGAAGTCCAGTAAGGCTTTGTGGGCAACGATGCCAGAGATTGAGTTGAGAGCTGATGTAAAGTGTTGTAAGTCTGGTTGCCAAGTGCGGTCCTCCCACTCCACCACGGTGCCATGAGAGAGCAATGGAGCCATATTGCACTTTGGGTAACATCGTGAGCGGACGAAAGAGTCCAGTGCCATACACAGACGTTGGGCCAGTAGAGCGGTAGTACCTGAGCCACATGTGGTATATGGGAGGCATGATACATGTTCACATATTACATGCACTGCATTATGTCGAGGACTCATAGCCAGTGATCTGCAAGGCTTGATCTGATGGTCTGTTGGAAACGCGTACTGAGCAACGGAGATTGGCTGTGAATTCTACGCCAAGGCATCGATCAATGGTTCTGACTCTAAAGGTGGGCCTTCACCACTGAGCAAGGCCTTGGATTTGGACATGATGAGGGAGCTGCCCGATACTTTGCTGCAAGACGCCACCCATCTCAAGGCTGCTCGAACTTCATCCTCACTGTGCAGATAAAGAACGAGGTGGTCTGCGTAGGTCATTCAACGGAAACGGTGCCCATGTACCGTCATACCTTCCAAACGTTGACGCAGTCCACACTGGATCATGGGTTCCAAAGTAAAAGCATATAAAATCTTGGAAAGGGGGCAGGGAGGCAGCCTTGCCGGACAGATCGTGCTATGACCAGGGGCGACGTGAAGCGACGGTTGTACATGGTTTTGGAGGAAGCACCGCCAGAAAGGCATAAAACTACCGTGACATGGTTTTGGAGGACGCGCCGCTCAAAAGCCATAAAACTATCGTGACAGTACCGCTGGGGAAACGCATATGCTGAAGAACTGTCCGCAAATAGGAGTTGTCAACATGGTCGAAGGCCATGGCACCAGGTAACAGGGAGACGTTGGTAACGATCAAATGCTATCATGTCTCGGTAACGGCAAAGAGCCACATGGATACTGTTGTCACCTCCTAGGGAAGTCTGGTCGCAGGATGTGACGTAATGTGCGACCTTCTTGAGTCGTGATACCAACAGACATGTAAATATTTTCATATCGCTGTTGAGCAACGTGTTTGGTCTATAATGATGGACCATTAATTGCCCAAGTGGTTTGTGAACGAGCATAATGATACCACCGAGAAAGACTTTAGGACCACTGTCATAGGCTACCAGTTCTTGAGAGATGGTGTCCATGTGAAAGCCAACAAATAGTTAAAACTTCTGTAAAATTCGATGAGGATACCATTGGGACCATGGGATCTGTTATCAGATACCTCCTTGATAGCACTGAGTACTTCATTTATGGTCACGCCTTCCTGCAGTTAATGCGCTACCTCCAATGGGAGAGCACTCGTAGTAAGTTATGTGACTTCTGTGATCAGCTCCGCAGAATGCAGTACAGTTTCATACAGTCCGGTGAAATGATTGCGGAGAGCACGACCAATGATTTGTTGGGTGTCATACCGGCCGCCTTCTGCATCAGTGAGGACGTGCATGAGAGCATTGCGTCGTCATTGTCACTCCTGGAGGAGATGGTACATCGATGTTCTTGAGATATATGATTAGATGTTCGAGACTGTGCTTCAGTTTTTTCCAGGTGATGGCACAAGATCAAGGAGAGCTGCGAATTCGTTTGGTGTATCACTGTCTGCCGGGCTGGCGAGAAGGGCTTCGTCGCACAGTCACGAAAAATGGGGTAACAGAAATACAAGGTATTAGTTCGTCATATCTTGACATCCTTACTATACCCCATCAATGTTTTACAGATTTACACAGGAGAGACAGCAAGATAAGGTGGAGTCGTAGGCATCATGATGAAGCCAGCGTCGTGTCTGTGCATCCTCATCCATATGGCGACAGTCTGGGAAAGTCAGATGGGCGACATTGAATTTCCACAAATCGCGATTATGCTACACACGCTGTCGGGCGAGCGTGAAGCAGCAATGTATGTTTCATGCTCTGAGAGGCCATGGGCCATAGGCCAGGTACCATCAGTAAGGGGGTGGGTGAGACTGATACAGTCTATACGGCTTGACAATTGAGCAGTGTAAAATGTGTAACGTGGTTGGACTCCGTGGAGTATTGTCCAGGTGTCAAAGAGTCACAGGCGATCAGTGACAACCGAGAGAGCAGCACCAGATGAATGCCGTACGAGTTGATTAGTGGGCCCTTGTGTAGAGCTGCAGTCCCTTCATAACACCAAATCGTCTTGTGGGTCTTAATGATACGCACGCCAAATGGGGTGAGAGCCGCACCCGATGCAATGGGGAGGTGGGGAGGTATACGGCATCCTCTGCAGAGATCCCATTGTGTACAAAGATGGCAACGATGTTTCCAGGTTCAGAGGCATGAAAACATGGGAGGTGTACCCGGAGGGCACTCGGAAATCAGCGACGAACATCTCCTGTAGGTGTGTAATATCAACATCTGTAGAATGGGTAGTGTCTCAGAACATGGCCAGTTTGTTAGAACTTGGGTGGTGGCAACATTCATTGTGGCCACATGATATTGCTGTGTATGATCCCTTGCATAAATGCAGAATGTATGATGGAAGCAAGCGGTGGCTCTAGGCCCACTGGGGTCTGCAGTGCCAAGATTACTGGTAAACTGCCAGCTCAGGCGCCTCCATGGGGTGCTCACACTCGGACACACTGATCGTCTGATCTGAAACTTCTTCTACATCGGCGCAGGATGCTGAATTCGGAGACGTGTGGTGGTCATGTACTATTGTCGGAGCGGGGGGAGCGGGTGCTGCGACAAAAGCTGTGGGAGTTCAGTCGTCCTCATGTGCAATTAGTACGTGTTCTGGATTGAGAGAGGATCCATCAGAGGCAGGGCGCCAAGAGTGGCCATACTGTGTGACTGGACGCAATATTGAAGGTCACCATGAGATATTCGCCATCTGAAGGAGGGCGTTAAGGAATGTATTCGTCAGCATTTCCTGCACTTCCTGGACGACCGCTGTTTCCTGATGTGTTATTCTGAATCAGAATGTGGTCATCCATCATCGGACGCCGTATCCATGTGAATCAAGGCCGAATTCAGCAAGATATCTAATTCGACATCCATGGTTCGAACAGGGTAGTGCGTCACATTCCTGTGATTGGATGATCCCAGTGCGAGCAGTGTCAGTGACGTCATGTCACGTCGGCGCCTTGTGCTGCAGTTGGTGGCGTTGATGGGGCTTAAGGGGTTTCCTAGAGTGGCATCGCAGAGATCTTTGCCACCGTCATGTAGGTTAAGGGCAGGGAAATGAGCGTCGATGCCAAAGTCATTTCACCCAACAGTGTCTGCATCAAACGTCCGTCCTGGCCACTTCTTGTACACGTTCGTGGCTGGCACACCACCAGGGGGTTCAAACGCAGATCCTCTAGTATGATCAACTTCAAAGGCTCTTGGTCGTGGATGTTCGCCCTGAAACGTTGCTTTCATCGTTGCACGGTGGTAGAGTGCGCCATGAGGTGCGTTGTTAGTGGATTCGATACACACATGCACCGCGACGCAGAGGTAAACAACTCCGAGGGCAGAGCGCTGACCGGTGCAATGAGCAGTTCCACAGGCTTCCACGGCTTTGAGCAGCTGGCTTCGAGACCACGGGTAATGATCTGTTTAAAAATGGTTCCAATGGCTCTGAGTACTATGGGACTTAACATCTGAGGTCATCAGTCCCCTAGAACTTAGAACTACTTAAACCTAAGTAACAAAAGGACATCACACACATCCATGCCCGAGGCAGGATTCGAACCTGCGATCGTAGCGGTCGCGCGGTTCCAGCCTGAAGCGCCTAGAACCACTCAGCCACATCGGCCGGCAATGATCTATCTCCCTATTGCTCTAAATGTTCAGCTGGACATATGCCGTAACTAATCTTTTAGATATGTTGCTTATTTATAATTTTTGTGAACATCAAAAAAAGTAAAAGCAGGATAATGAAATGTATCTGTGCTAAATCAGGCGAGTCTGAAGAAATTGGAGTAAGAAATGAGACATCAAAAGTGATAAGGGAGTTTATTTGTGCAGACAAGTAACTGATGAGATTACAAGTAGAGAGAGAAGAGAATACAGACTGGCAATACTAATAGAAAAAATTATAAAATATGTTAACTCCGAAATAAATTCAAATACACCGGTATCCAAAATGAAACCAACAAACCACTATTTCCCCGTCCTGTGTTTAATTCGCGATATAACCATACAAACAGTCAACAGAAATGAAACCTCCTGGCAGATTAAAACTGTGTGCCGGATCGAGGCTCGAACTCGGGACCTTTACCTTTCGCGGGCAAGTGCTCTACCGTCTGAGCTACCCAAGCACGACTCACAACCCGTCCGCACAGCTCTAATTTCGCCAGTACCTCGTCTCCTACATTCCAAACTTCACAGAAGCTCTCCTGCGAACCTTGCAGAACTAGCAGTCCTGGAAGAAAGGATTCTTCATTCAACAGATGTCAATAGATCGTGTCCTGCAACGTAGATGGCCTCTTGGTCAACGGACAACCACGCCATCGATGACGTCATGACACCTATCAAACGGGATAGTATTTGCCGGGTAGTCCCACATCCACGATCGCTGTGTACACAGTCACAGACGGTGCAGTATGGCACAGAGAAGACCCTTACCAGTATTTCAGCGGTGGAGGGCCAAGGGAAGAATGGAGGCTGGACGTCGAAAACTGATATATGGCCCGATGGCTTAATGTGAGTCGTTTTGTTGTTTTTGTGATATGGCGACAGTTTGTAGCGATCGAAACTGTATCCAGAACACCAGGGCGGGGCCGACAACCTGTGACATCAGAAAGAGAGAACCGTTACTAGGCTATAAAGGCAAGAAGGTACTGCACGGCCACTGGCATCCGTTTTCGTACCATCCAATGGACGTGTTGTAGCGAGGGAAACTGTGTACAGAAGGCTTCCACAGGGTGGCCTTTATTATTGGAGACCTGCTGCACGTATACTTCTGACGCATCTTCACAGGAGGGACCGTCTAGAGTGGAGCCGTCAACACGCCACCTGGACGCTCGAACGGTGGGCCCATGTTCTTTTCACAGATGAGCCCCGATTTGTTCTGGAGAATGATCCTCGACGGATTCGCAACTGGAGGGACCCAAACACTGTGGAAAGAGACCGATATCGATGAGGATCCCCAGTGGTGTGGGTAAGCATTATGTTGACCACTCGAACACCTCTTCATGTAATTGTACAGTTAAATCGGCAACGTTTAACTGCTGTCAGATATCGTGACAAGATCTTGGGAACTGATGTGCGGTTGTTGCGAGGTGCTGTGCGCGCAGACTTCGTATTGCTGGACAATAATCCTCGACCTCGTAGAGTACGCGTGGTTGACGTTTTATTAGAAACGTAAAACACTTCACGTATGGCGTGGTCTGCTCGGTCTCCCCAATTTGAATCCCACAGAGCACGTCTTGGATGCACTGGGGGCACGCGCTCCATCATATCAGCATATCAGCATCCACCAACCACTCTCCAAGACATGCAAGCAACGCTGCAGGAAGTAGAGATAAGTCGTTCGCGAACTAACAGGTCCAAGGGAACTGTTCACCAAGAAGAACGGAAGGAGCGAGGCACGAATTCTAAGGAACGGTCTTTCATAGTTCTCTTCGGTCGCGACTTTCTGCTTATGGTTCCCGGGAACGGGAAACAGTCGGTCTCGTCCCCGCAGCGACACGTCGGCCGATCTCGTTCCAGTCTCGGTTCCGTTCCCGTCTGTTTCGGTCTCCCTCGGCCGGACTCGCCCTTCTTCGCGTGGTCACTCGTCGCAGTTCCACTGCCGACTGCTCCCAGTTAGTTCAGCATCGAGTTGTTCGTTTCGTTCGCTGCACACGCCGATTCTAGATCTGGTTCAAACTTTTTTTGAACTCTGGATTTTGGTGCTTTTCATAATCTATTCAGCGTCCAAGACCGGTAGTTGAAATGTTTCTTGTAATTGCGTAAATTATGTAAAAATTAGGTCGTATGTACTACATACATCTGTTCAGGTAACATAAGGGCATATCAGCTTACCTCACCACTTCGCTAAACAGCAGAAAACATGCTGATAAAAAGGCAAGATTTTTTGTTATTATACATACAAATGAAGTCGGTACGGCACACACGAGTGGTAATTTCCCGTCTTTTTTTGATCCAAGGTAAAACAGCGTGCTCATTGTTATGGAAGGCAGACCGACTTACAACCGAATGAAGCCCGCGCTCCATAATCGAGTGTCTGCTGTCACGTTTTAAAAGGAGAATACGAAAACGCCTGAATTTTATGTCAGTGATACAGGGTAATGAGAAGTAGTAGAAATGAGAACAGCGAGAAACTTAACATCAGGATTGATGGTCACGAAGTCAATGAAGTTAAGGAATTCTGCTACCTAGGCAGTAAAATAACCAATGACGGACGGAGCAAGGGGGACATCAAAAGCAGACTCGCTATGGCAAAAAAGGCATTTCTGGCCAAGAGAAGTCTACTAATATCAAATACCGGCCCTAATTTGAGGAAGAAATTTCTGAGGATGTACGTCTGGAGTACAGCATTGTGTGGTAGTGAAACATGGACTGTGGGAAAACCGGAACAGAAGAGAATCGAAGCATTTGAGATGTGGTGCTATAGATGAATGTTGAAAATTAGGTGGACTGATAAGGTGAGGAATGAGGAGGTTCTACGCAGAATCGGAGAGGAAAGGAATATGTGGAAAACACTGATAAGGAGAAGGGACAGGATGATAGGACATCTGCTAAGACATGAGGGAATGACTTCCATGGTACTAGATGGAGCTGTAGAGGGCAAAAACTGTAGAGGAAGACAGAGATTGGAATACGTCAAGCAAATAATTGAGGACGTAGGGTGCAAGTGCTACTCTGAGATGAAGAGGTTAGCACAGGAAAGGAATTCGTGGCGGGCCGCATCAAACCAGTCAGTAGACTGATAAAAAAAGGAAGGTACAGGGTGGCGCAAGAAAAATCGGCCCCGAGTTAGACTGCTCATTGTCGCCCCACAATCGCATCTATTCTTTTGAAGTTGTTGTTTGCATTAGTTTATTTGTTGTTTCTTTACTGCCTAATTATTATATGCTTATCTATTCTGCTCGCAGCGGTCAACAAATCGTGCGTAATTGGCAAGTAGTCTGTACTCGGGCCATTTTTTCATGTGCCACATTATATTATTTCACTGCGATCAGCCATATAACGCTACTGTTGGCTAAACGAGAAGTTTTGCAGATTCACGAAAATTACTTCTATAAGTGTGTGAGAATTCTGTAACGAATAAAAACTCTATACTCCAGAGGGAAGGCGAGTGCCCCCTCTTGGCGCCTTCCATTTCACCTATGCTACTAACTTTCTGTTTTTCCTAGGAACTATATGCCATGCACAAACGAATGGTGAACCAGTAAGAATGAAAGGTTCCAGATCACCGGTGAACTAGTTCTCAAGGATGAACGAGTTTGCCCATCTCTAGCAGGAGCGATGGGCATTATTGCCTCAACATGAGATTGGTGACATCATTCACAGCACGCCCCGTCGTTGTGGGGCCTGTATCGCTGCCAGAGATGGTCACAACCCATATTGAGAGCATTAACCTGTTGTCGGAATGTGTGTGTAAATCCGTTAAGTTGAGAAAAATGGTTCAAATGGCTCTCAGCACTATGGGACTTAACTGCTGTGGTCATCAGTCCCCTAGAACTTAGAACTAGTTAAACCTAACTAACCTAAGGACATCACAAACATCCATGCCCGAGGCAGGATTCGAACCTGCGACCGTAGCGGTTTTGCGGTTCCAGACTGCAGCGCCTTTAACCGCACGGCCACTTCGGCCGGCGTTGAGAAAAAATAGAACATTTTTGTATGCTGTTATGCATGTGACAGTTGTTTACGTTCTGTATTCTTTATATTGTTTCTAGTTTACTATCACCCAATTATACTGTTCTGTGACAAAATGAGCGCAGCTTTGCAAAATTTCGGTTTTTTGCTTTAATTTTGGTCACTAGTGCAGTATGTAGTTCTTTATGACGGTTTTTCTCTGCAGCGCAGCCATCTACAGAAGTGAAACGTTAACGATAAATAGTTCACACAATAAGAGAATTAAAGCATGTGGAATGTAGTGCTATTGAAGGTGAAATGAGCAGATTGAATAACTGAGTGAAAAGAGGAGAAAAGAGATTTATGGTACAAAGACCATAAGAAGGACAACGTGTGGCATCTAGGTGTCGTCAGTATTGGAGTATGGAAGGAAAAATTCCAGTGGGCTTGAGTACTGTAAGCAGGTTGAGCTATCAAAACAGAGTGGGTTTGACTGCCTTTGAAATTAAAAACATGACACGAAGCGGTTATTGCACAGCAATGACGTATCAGATCATTTAGAAGTGTATGAACTGAACAGTAATGGTGACTATAATACGAAAGATTGTTTAACCTAACGTCACCAAATTAGTTTTGGTTGTGGACCCCTCTGTCACTTAAATAATGGGTGGCAATCGATGTATCACTTATCACATTTTAAACAACAGCCTTAAATATCTTACAACGAGTAGGCTATATTTTGAACACATACGGTGTGACATACGTCTGGCTTCAGAGAGAATCGGGCGATAACATGTGTGAACACCCTGCAGCTGGCGAGACGCAGAACAAACAAGGGTTCACAGCAAAAGCGGGCGGCGATAACAGAAATCAAAGTGCAAAAATTGGAAACAAGTCGACCGCAGGTAACGAATGGAGCGATAATTATGAGAATTTATCGGCAGAGAATAATGATAATGGTGCTACGCACGAGGCGTGTATTGATGACAATGGCGATATCATAACAAAGGATGATTTAAACGGAGCGTCGAAAACAAGCAGTAACAGGAAATCAGCAGTACACGCTGTTATAAACACAGAAATTTTATTCCGTGCCCGCACTGATATTTCATTTCACATTTTTAGTTCCTTGATGTGCGATGGAAACAATGGCTGTACATAACATGTTAATGAATGACGGATATAACGAGAATTGCTTTTTTCAATAAATTGGCGCTGCGAGCGTTGCAATAACTGCCAGAGAAGAAGTGCTTTTAATTCTGTATCCAAAATAATGATTAACGTTAATTTTATCGCGGAACAGTCGAACAATGAAATGAAATACCTACATCTCTGATCTCAGAAAAAGAGAATAATTGTTTGGGACGGGTAGGGAGCGGAATCCATTGCTGGTACATTTCCATTAGATGAATTGCACTTGTCGTTTAGTGTATGAGCATGAGCTGCATCCGAATATTGCGAAGCTGTTGACGCAGTAATTAATAGGCTTCAATCGCAAAAGCATTACTGAATGAGTGTTCCTGCCATATTTTGTTTCCAGTTGCACGAATAATGATGTTTATAGGAATTGTGTGTCCACGAAAAACATTGTTGCTAGGCGTTGCGTGACATAAAAAAATGTTTCGTGAAAACGTAACACTTTACTAGCGTGATTTATTTTCAAGAACTGATATGCATTGGGAAAAACCTTACGTTCCCTCGGTTATTAGCTTTGCTAAAGGCCAAAAATCCATTTCCTATTTTACTCAAAATAAATCAAAGCCGAAAGGCTCTCAAAATTTCAGTACATTACTACTCGTTTCTCTTATCTGTCTACCGCTGACTTTTAATAAGAAAATCTGGTCATTTTCCGATAGTGTTAACAAACTCTGTAACGAAACGGTACTTTGACAGCGTACCTACGTTTCTGCAGGAGCTCTAACGCATTTGGGCAGTGTACCTCGTGAATGAATAGTGAAAACTAATGAATCCGTCCCACCACCGCCTCGATACCCCTATTATTCGATGGAAACGAGTTTTTAACCAGTCTAAAATTTATCATAGATTGGTGAGAAACTTCTTACAGTGCTAGTCTGAAACCATTTCCAAGCCTACAGACCACTTTTCTAAAATTAACTTCTTGAGATGTGTGGATAGCTGTGTTGACAGATAACCGTTTTCGCAAGGATGACTTCCTGTATCGGAACGCAGATTTAATCTGTCGCGAGAGTTAATTTCTGTCCGCACTCCGTAGGCGAGCTCAGATAATTGTTTTATGAAACTTGTTACCTGCTAATTGCACTTCATGGCTGGATGAAATTTCCTGGGAGATTAAAATTGTGTACACGATGGGCACATGAACCTTACATTTTGAAGGAAACGTTATCAAGGGGTAGTATGTTAAAGCATGACTCTTCAGCTGGCTGAAAGCTCGTATCAATCAGTGTATACCCTTTGTTTTATAGACGTTGGTTAATTGTTAATCATTGTGACTTATGATAGCGGTAGATCCTGTGAAGCCCATTGCCCCTTCATTACCAATCGTGTTAGAAAATCCTGATGTAGTGGGGAGAGAGCGCCATGGGTAACGGATTAGTTCAACGTGCCGCTTGATAGAAATGGCGCTAGGACTTTTACTGGCAGTATAATTTCCGTAACTCGCTTAGGGCGTATGCCGTGTCGGTTCCTTCAAAAGGGTATGGCCTACTACCTTCTCCAGCTTTCGCCAGTGCAATTGTACGCTCCATCTCCAATGACTTTGTCGTCGACGGGACGTTAAACCTTAATATCTCGCTCCTTTTGTATCGGCCATCGATCAGGCAGTGGAGCGCATGTGACAAGTCAAAAATTAATGATAAAGTTTAATCGCTGGCACGGGAATTACTTTGTCTTAACTTGTTGTATTAGCAACTGAATTATTTCAAAGAGCTAAGTTGGAGAACTGAAAGACTTCAGACTTCAAGAAGAATATAATAATTCCAATCCCAAAGAAAGCAGGTGCTGACAGATGTGAAAATTACCGAACTATCAGTTTAATAAGCCACGGCTGCAAAATACTAACACGAATTCTTTACAGACGAATGGAAAAACTGGTAGAAGCCCACCTCGGGTTAGATCAGTTGGGATTCCGTAGAAATGTTGGAACACGTGAGGCAATACTGACCCTAAGACTTATCTTAGACAATAAATTACGGAAAGGCAAGCCTACATTTCTAGCATTTGTAGACTTAGAGAAAGCTTTTGACAATATTGATTGGAATACTTTCTTTCATATTCTGAAGGTGGTAGGGGTAAAATACAGGGAGCGAAAGCCTATTTACAATTTGTACAGAAACCAGAAGGCAGTTATAAGAGTCGACGGACGTGAAAGGGAAGCAGTGGTTGGGAAGGGAGTGAGCCAGGGTTGTAGCCTGTCCCCGACGTTATTCAATGTGTATATTGAGCACGCAGCAAAGGAAACAAAAGAAAAATTCGGAGTAGGAATTAAAATCCATGGAAAAGAAATAAAAACTTTGAGGTTCGCCGATGACACTGTAATTCTGTCAGAGACAGCAAAGGACCTGGACGAGCAGCTGAATGGAATGGACGATGTCTTGAAAGGAGGATATTAGATGAACATCAACAAAAGCAAAACGAGGATAATGGAATGTAGTCGAATTCAGTCCGGTGATGCGGCGGGAATTAGATGAGGAAATAAGACGCTTGAAGTAGGTAATGAGTTTTACTACTAGGGGAGCAAAATAAATGATGATGGTCGAAGTAGAGAGGATATAAAATGTAGACTGGCAATGGCAAGGAAAGCGTTTCTGAAAAAGAGAAATATGTTAACATCGAATATAGATTTAAGTGTCGCGAAGTCGTTTCTGAAAGTATTTGTATAGTGTGTAGCCATGTATGGAAGTGAAACGTGGACGATAAATAGTTTAGACAAGAAGAGAATTGAAGCTTTCGAAATGTGGTGCTACAGAAGAATGCTGAAGATTAGATGGGTAGATCACATAACTAATGAGGAGGTATTGAACAGAATTGGGGAGAAGAGAAATTTGTGGCACAACTTGACTAGAAGAAGAGATCGGTTGGTAGGTCATATTCTGAGGCATCAAGGGATCACCAATTTAGTATGGGAGGGCAGCGTCGAGGGTAAAAATCGTAGAGGCAGACAAAGAGATGAAGGATGTACGTTGCAGTAGGTTGCAGTAGGTAATGGGAGATGAAGAAGCTTGCACAGGATAGAGTAGCATGGAGAGCTGCATCAAACCAGTCTCTGTACTGAAGACCACAACAACAGCAACAAGGTTTTACTGATGTGTGTTCGTTTCAAAAAAATGTTGAACTATCGGTGAAGTTGCATCTGCCGCCTGTGTTCACGGAGCGAGCGGTCAAAGATGATGCGAGTTCGGATCACTGCCAGCAGTAGCAAAAACGTGTTGAAATGGCTCTGAGCACTATGGGACTCAACTACTGAGGTCATCAGTCCCCTAGACTTAGAACTACTTACACCTAACTAACCTAAGGACATCGCACACATCCATGCCCGCGGCAGGATTCGAACCTTGCGACCGTAGCGGTCGCGCGGTTCCAGACTGAAGCGCCCAGCAGTAGCAGTCCGCAGCAAACACCATACATTCTGCTGGATCTGGCCACAGAATATATAGGCGACAGCTATAGAATATAATGAACTGATTGTTAAAAGTAAAGGTAGCGTTGTAGTTTTCTTGATGGTTCTTAGGTGGTTTTAGCATGGTGTGGATGGTCGGTGCAGCACCGGACCTCGAACAAATCAGCTGAGTACCAGGTTTTGTGCAGGGTAGTGGAGTTAACAGTAGAGAAGACTAATTGGTGAGCCGTCGTACCGACTGTAGCGGTTTAACTGCTGGGTATAGTCAGAGGAAGAACTTCTCAATAACTACTTATGGAGGGGTTTGTAGGATTTTGGTGTCGAAGGTTAATACTGACCACGACTGGTTGTTCTACGTTCATTGACTTCTAATAATTTGTATTAAGTTGCGATCAACTGAAAATCTCTGTAGGAAATTGTACGTTTCGCAAGCTTAAAGAATTGGTTGATAGTTTACCAAGATATGTAGTAAGTGCTGTACCTAGTCCAGACTTTGATAATTGGCAGTTAGGTTGCTCTATAATCAATTGTCCTACTGATTAATTCCGTGCATATTGACTAATGATCCTGTTTGTAGACTTCAAGGAGTCCAGCTGTTCGATATATATATATATATATATATATATATATATATATATATATATGTGTGTGTGTGCGTGTGTGTGTGTAATTAGGGGGGTGATTGCGAGTTTCTTGGCTGTACTGGCACACACTGAGGTACTAGCATGATTGCCGTAATTGTGGAGAAGTGGATTTAGGATTTATACTGAGCGGAGGACTCCAATGTATTGTATTAATTTACAAACAGGTACTAGTATTTTGTGACAGCGGAATCCTGAAACTGTGGTCGTACAGCGAAAGTTAGTCTTTAACTGTCGATGTTTTCCCAGTTATAAGTGGTGAATGCTCAGTTAAAGTACGGCACGATAGTGGGTCCCCATAAAGCCAACACCTGAAGAGGCAACATTTTCTTCTTTTTTTTGCGTTGCATTTAACACGCAAAATAGTGGTAGCACATAGGCTATTTATCTTACTTCTTTAATGAATTACTGTCATTTCATGTGGGTTTAAAGTTTGATGTCTCTCGTTCACTCGTATCGTCGCTGTGCTCATGAACTAAAGAGCTACAAATAAATCCCATATACTTAAAATAAACTTAGATTCCGCGTATTTTTGATTGGTAAATCGTAAATTCCTCTTTAAATTAAATGAAGTACTCAAGAGAAGAAAAGGAATAGCTTATAATTTGAAATACAAACATAAATAAAGGAAAAGAATAAATAACAGGAACTGAAAAAAATGAAACATAAAGATATTACATTTTAATAAAGAAAAGATACTAGTAAATACTGAATGTTAGATTTTGGCGAAAAATGTCATAGACATTCTGTGCCTGAAAAAGTCCATTACGGTGAGATAATTTTATTAGATATTTTGCATTTGCCGCTAGTGACAAGAAGTTATTACATTGTCAGCGTAGGTGCAGTGACTGATTATTGTAGTTTTTATAACAGGTTTGTCTTATAAATGAAAGAGAATAACAATCATGGAGGTGAAAAAAAGGGAACCATCATTATGTCACAAACTTCAAGCCAATGTCCGCCATCTAACAAAGCAAAAAAGATTTGGTTCACTGCATTTATACTTTCATGGTTCACCGCCGCAGTACTTTCCCGTGACGCAACTCTGCCGTGACTGTACCCAGTTTCGACCATTGGGGATATCTATCAACTATCGTGGTCGTATCATAAATATTATGTGGTACTTTGATCATGTGGAGACATTATTGTTTTATCAAAAATGCCAACTTGCGTCATTTATGGGCGTACTAACAGACCAGATCATAACCCATTGTTTAAGGAAATCACATTTAATTCCGAAGAGGAACATACGGAATAATATGCTGGGGTAACGTACCTTTAAAATTGAAGATATGTGCACGGCTCGTGTTCATGCCGTTTATTGCTTGTCACCCTGTCTTTACGGTAATGTCACATCCGTTCTCATTCGATTTACTGGCGTCACTAAGTTTTTGGTTTGCTTGCCCGAGAGTGGCAGCAGCAGCGCTTATCGATAAGTGTACTGTCTTACTAACTCTGGACGACCGCTTGTATTTCCGGGTCATGGTCCGTCGGAGTTCAGTGGGGCCGGAGCACCAGTGAGATGCGGACAGCCAGTACTCGCCGACCGCTGGCGACACACATGCACTGTCCGACGGGAGGAGACTGGAGCGGGAACGGCCGTTGGCTGGTCGTTCGGTCGGTCGTCTCAGCGGGCGACGTGTATTTGGTCTTTTGACCGTTTCTGGGTCTCGTCAATTCGTCATATTGCGGGACGTGGGTCTGTTCCTTCCTAGTGCAGAGATGTTGGGTGGCCAATGAGTAAGTGTTCCCTCTGCATGGTTGGGTCCGAGCCAGTGTCTCCAGGTCGTCGTGTGTCCAGGTAGCGAGCGGTCATCAAGGCTGTCAGGACGGAGCAGCAGTGAGGTCCAGACAGCCATGACTCGTCCTACCGTTGCCGATACACGTGCCCTGGGTGGGGACGACCTCGGTTGCTTTTCTTGTAGGACGACATGTGTTTGATCGCCGACCGCTACGGGTTCTCTGTGTGTGTCGACTTGTGATTCCTCCTAGTTGTTCCACAGTGACTGGTTTTAGTATTGTTCGAGTTGTTTGTGGAAGTGTTTCGCGGAGCCGTGTGTAGCTAGTGTGGTTTTGACTGAGCAGTTATTTTAATGCTGTCTGCGTGCTGGATTGAGTGAGTCGGTTGGGATGGGACGGAGTGCTGTTCATATTCTCATCCTCGGCCGATGTTCTCTATCGTTGTGCCGTTGATCGGATGCAAGGGAATTGATTAAATTGTTGGTCGGTCCTTGGGCCGTCCCTAGTTTGGTTTGCCATCGGATTATCGAACTTCAACTCTTGGCTGCCTGTGTCACCTCACCTTACGTTTGAGCTACCTTCCCAGACCGACCCTTGGAACACTACTGAGTACCACTTGTTCTGTTGGTTTTAAATTGTGATTTTCATTTTAGTTGAAAAATTGTGCGATGCCTTCCGCCGTGTTTTAATTCAGTTTTCTAAATTTTACATAAAGGCCTTCAGACGTGTGTATTCTCTAAAGGAATTTTTTTTTATAAGAAGCAAGGGTTTTATTCTAAATTATTTATCTGACTTGTTGTTCAGGTCTTCAGCGTTATTTCAAATTTGTTTGTGGCCTTCAGCCGTGCAATCAGTTAATCAGGTTTCGGCCGTTCTGTTGTAAATTTAAAAGGAAATTTCTTGCTTAAAACAATTGTTTATTAAATGTGCTTTAGCTACAGTTGTCCTTCAGACGTGAAGTGTAGGCCTTCAGCCGCTAATTGTTTTCATTGCATGTTTTTTTTTAATTTACCTTTTACTTTTTATTGCTTTTGATTTCTAAGCCAGGCCTTCAGCCTTTCTTTTGTTTGCCGCGTGGTTTTGGGCCTTCAGCCCAGAAAGCATTTCAAGTTTAATTTAACTAGGCGTTCAGCCGTATTGTTTAATTGTGATCCTTAAGCCAATGTGTAAATAAGTGGTTCCTAGAAAATAAAGTTATGTGTTTGATCGTGCAACCCACAGTAACTGCTTGCGGCCCCATCCACAACCTTAACCTTATCCTGTGCGCTCTCTGAGAACCTACCAATCAGATTTCACCCTACCTAAAAATATGCTGCAAGAATATGATGTGGCACTCACCAACGATGATCTTGCAGACATCTCTGTAGGGCGTTAGGCATTTTGACTATTGCTTCGCATGATATCAAACAATGGAATGAAAAATACAGGTTGGAATACCAACAGTATTGTGAAACGAGTAGATCGCTACGCACCGTATTGAAGACACGTCGAGCAGCAGACAGGCACGACGGAAAGTGTGTTCACACAAGCCTTCGGTCAAGTTTTCCTTCAGGAGGGAAGGAAACCGGAAACACACCTTCATACAGTCACACACACAAAACTTACGCACTCAAGACTGCCGTCTCCGGTTTGCTGCAGTCATAATCAGCGAATATTTTTGATATTACAACTTGGACACGCCTTTGTTAGACTTTGCAGAACGGCTTTTCTTCTATCTCAGAAACCAGCGAAGTTTCTGTTGCGTGCAAGCAAGATGTGTTTTAAATACTAAAAATTACAGCACTTACGTGTATGACATAGTCTTTGTAAGGGAATTTCGAATGTTCTTCTGTTCTTGAATGCGTATTTACTCTAGTATTATGTACGAAACATCTGGCCTCGTTAATGTAACTTGCTTTCTGTCAGTAAATTTCGAATAACCAAGAAAAGAAGGATGTGATATGAAAAGAATGCTTTCGTTCTTCAGGAAGGAAGGAAAACATAAAAAGGAAAACGTAAACACACGTTCATACAATCCTACACACACAGCTTACGCATACATGACTGCTGTCTCCGGATGCCGTATCAATTATATGCGAATATTGTTGACATTCCAACTTGGACACACCATTGTTTTTTTGGGTAACGTATTGCTAATTTACGATAAATGGTTTCGTTAAATGTGAGACCGACTACAAAGGGACCAGCCTTAGCCACCTACCAGCGTACGACTGATACGTGCAGTCGCCTTTTCCAATTAGTTATTAGGACGTGCAAAATCATATAATGTTGCTGGCAAACTCGAGGAAGGTGGAGAGACACAGTCTCCTAAAACACGGTTGATCCGACGTGATGGCGAAGATGCTACCTGTGCTGAATGCTTTCAATTGGAGAGAACGCTTTCCGAGGCATAATTGTGTTTGATATGGAGTGTCCTTGCCCAACATGGACGTCTGAACTGAGGCTTTTAGAAAGCAAACACGGACGTCAAACAATGGTGCAACTTTGCATTTTCCGCATGTACCAGGGAGTGCTCAAAAGTCCTAATTTTCAATGTGGAAACGCTTAAAGCTTTTTGAACGGTTGGTTGGTTAATTTGGGGAGGGGACCAAACAGCGAAGTCATCGATCCCGTTGGGTTAGGGAAGGACGGTTAAGGAAGTCAGCAGTGCCCTTTCAAAGGAACCATCCCGGCATTTGCCTGAAGCGATTTACGGAAATCAGATAAATCCTAAATCAGGATGGCCGGACGCGGGTTTGGACGGGCGTCCTCCTGCGTCCTGCGAGTCCTGTGTGCTAGCCAGTGCGGCACCTTACTAGGTGATTTTTAAATAAAACGTAAGCAATTAACTCATGTTTATTCTTCTTATTTACATAATTTTTTTCTCGACGTCGTCAATCAGATGACGAAATCGCTTCTCCCAACGAGGGACCACTTTGTTGATACCGTCACTATAGAATGGTTGATTTTGTTTATGGAGCCACAACTTCATCTCTGCTTGCACCACTTCATCACTGTGAAAGTGAAGTCCTCGAAGGTGATTATTAATTTCTGGAAACAGATGAAAGTCCGTTTTCGCCAAAAAAAAACGTCGGGGCTGTATGATGGAAGATAGATGACAGGCAGTCTAAGGTGCCGGACTGTCGCATCGCTCGTGTGTGTTCCGGCATGGTCATACTTTAGGAGAGAGCTTCAGCGCGAAGAATTCCAGTGTGGAGTTTGCATTTGTTTAATCCGTCATGACGGACCTCAATTGAATTCCCTTGTGAGAGCAGATAATTGTCGAGTGCTGAAATGTTCCTCCTTGCCTGTCGTGCCGGAGCTTCCGTAGCGTCCGGCGAAGTCCCACTTGCGTCATCGGTCAGAGTCCACGCACTCTTAACGGGCCCTCAAATGTTCAATAATACTGTCAAACCGTCAATATATCGACTGTTTGAGAGCGCATATTGACATATTGTCAGTACTAGAAGGTTTGACGAGGATATTGATGGCCCTCGAAAAATTCTCAGTATTGGCTGTACAGACTGAAAGTGCGACGTCAAGTATTGACGGTTTGACAATATTCACCATTCAAATGTTTACAGAGCCTTATGAGCCAGTCACGCACCGTTAGTGCGGACACTTTGTGTTTTCAGATCGCGTTTGTACATATGATACCTCAGATTCAATTTTTCATGTAATCTTTTCACACAAAAACTATTAATAGCCCTCTTTTGATGGCTGGACCTAATTGGCCAGGACAGGCGAAATCGCCTAATGCATGAAACGAGAAGAAGAAGCAGAAATGTAAGGGTAATTACTGCACGTAGGCGTATTGAAACCCAATGCATCAGAATTTCTGTGTGAAGATTTTTAAGTAAAACAAACTTATTAACATTCTACATTTTCACACTGCAGCGGAGTGTGCGCTGTTATGAAACTTCCTGGTAGATTAAAACTGTGTGCCGGACCGAGACTCGAACTCGGGACCTTTGCTTTTCGCGGACAAGTGCACTACCAACTTTTTTAAATTTCTTTTTTAAATGAGTATACAGTCTCACCATCAGCAGCAACCCAAATTTTATTTTTATTTTATTTTTATGGGGGAGCACAAGAGAAAGAAAACAAATAGGCTGCAGATAGAGAGCTATGCGTGAAAAGGATAAACATGTGTAAGGATAAACAAAACTAAGAAAATGAGGAGAAAACAGAATTGAAAGAAATTAGGAATACTTTCTGCGCTATGCTCCACTTTGGCGCGCCGTGAGAACAATGTCCATTCTATCATTGACCATTAGAAGGGGAACGTGGGATCGTGGCTGGCACGTTTTGTTGAGATTACAGCCCCGAGGCAGGTTGGCGAAAATACTCTGTGAATAATACGCAAAAGTAGCCCGATAGAGTCGATGCCAGCGAAGTGTGTGATGAAGTGCATGGAGGCGTGTCCAAAAGTCCCCCGGATCGACGATGTCACCCGGAAGAGGTAGTTGATAGCCATGCCACTGATCCATGTGATGGCGTGCCACTTAGACGATGGAAAGCAGGTCGTGTCGGGATATATCATGTGGGGCTACTCGGAGGTAGAAAGCCACAATCTTCTATACGAGGGTCCAGACAGCTGTCCAGACAGCTGCTACTGGTCCACACTCAAAACTATGTAAATCTGTATCTTCGACATTGCACTTTAGGCGCAGGGGTGTCCACCAGCGCGATGTGATGCAGTTTCTGTCTTGCAGTATATTTGGCTTTGACGAGAAGTACCATTTCGCGGTGGCGTCAGTGGTGTGGTATGCTTAGTGGATCGTTTTCCAAACTGTAGGCCATGAAACTTGGGGGTTTCAGGGTGGGGACATCCGGAGAGCGGCTGGTCCCGGCGGAGGTTCGAGTCCTCCCTCGGGCATGGGTGTGTGTGTTTGTCAAATGGCTCTAAGCACTATGTGACTTAACATCTGACGTCATCAGTCCCCTAGACTTAGAAACTACTTAAAACTAACTAACCTAAGGACATCACACACATTCATGCCTGAAGCAGCATTCGAACCTGCGACCGCAGCAGGCGCGCGGTTCCTGACTGAAGAGCCTAGAACCACTCGGCCACAGCGGCCGGCGTGTGTTTGTCCTTAGGATAATTTAGGTTAAGTAGTGTGTAAGCTTAGGGACTGATGACCTTAGCAGTTAAGTCCCATAAGATTTCACACACATTTGAACATTTTTTGAACTTCCGGAGGAGGAGTTAGATGTCGCGGGTGGTCGTCTTCCTGGTCCTGGGGAGGTCGGTGCATATGTAGCTGTATTCCAAAAACAAACGGCCGATGTGCGACATTAGAGCTGAGATGTCTGCCAAAGACGTCGGTAGGCGTCTAGAAACAGGTGCGAGCTGAGTGGTCAACTAGCATTTTGGCTTTTCCATAACCGGAGCATAGTATTGGTGTAAATTGCCATAGCCCTGGCTTTCACGTTAACCATATGGAGGCCACCATCCCGCTTCGGTAATGGGAGAGCTTCATACTGGACTTTGAAGACGTGTCCATAACATATAAAATACCTGAAAGCCGCTTGTCTGTCTGGCTGCCATTGTCGCAGTGATGGGCAGAATCTACACGATGTGGGGTATCCGGGCTGCCAGACAGGTATTGACGAAGGTGACTCTCTGGCACATATTCAGCGGGCGTAGTAAGTGATTTTTTTATGTTGGCCCAGATACGTCGCAGTAGCGCCCGAAAATTGATCGCCGAGGTGCGGCGAATGTCCCGCGCGTACACCAACCCGAGACAGCGAAGAGTGCCCACCAGTTGAAACGGGACTATGCTGTCTGCGGGAAGGCGGCGGCCGATCTTCATGGTGCATGATTTTGCGACGAGGGCCAAATCGTCCGCGTAGGCTCGGCAGCGGAACATATGATCCCGGTATGCTGTCTGCGGGAAGGCGGCGGCCGATCTTCATGGTGCATGATTTTGCGACGAGGGCCAAATCGTCCGCGTAGGCTCGGCAGCGGAACATATGATCCCGGAGTGGAATACCTGTCAAGCGTCGCCGTAATCCGCAAATGAGCGGTTTCGTCGCAGTGGCGTAAAGCACCGTCGACCGTGGGCAATCGTGCCGTACTGAGCGTTCAATCCGTATAGGTTCTGTATGTCTGACTTTGACGAGAAACCTGGACGTTGCCTCACGAAGGAGCCTCATAATCATTTCCGTGAACGTCGGGAGAATTGCCATGCGGTCCGGCATTGCGTTGACGAATGTACGATTGACGCGGTGAAACGCTTGTTTGAAGTCGATGGAGATTAAAGCGCCTAGTAGCCGCGAGTGTGTTGCCACAGCGATCACATCTCGATATTCACTGAGGGCTGTTTGTCTATTACGATCGCCGTCTAAGGATGTTTGTTCGATGTTTAAGTCGCACAGCTAGAAGGCGTGTGAAAATATTGAAGTCGGAACTGAGTAACATTATCGGCCGATAACTGTCGATTCGCGTTCCTCCTGCAGGTTTCAGGACTGGTAAGAGTAAGCCTTCCATGAACGTTGGTGGTGGGAGTGCCACGCCGAACAAGAGTTCCCAATACATGTCTCTCCATCGTGGCAATATCAAATCTTGGAAGGTTTTCCTTTGGCCTCAGCGCCATGGACGTCGTCGGTGGTCACTTCCGCAGTCAGGAGGGTTGCAGATACGGTGTTTAGAGTACATTGTATCTTCTGGGCAACCTCAGCAATGGCCTCTGCACCAGCAGGTATTTCTTGATAGAAAAGTCTGTAGTACGTTGTGAAGGCATCCGCAATGGTAGCTTGCGAAGTCAGCCGTCGTCCATCAGGTAGGTATAAAGTTGTTACTAAAGCCTGCCGGTGTCGACGAACATTTTGAACAATATGATGCATAGAAAGTTCTTCACCGTTAATTCTATCATGGCTGCGTGCTCGTGCAATGGCTCCCACTAGACGGCACCTGTTCAAGGTTAAAATCTTTGCCTTCATGCACTGAGCTTCTTTTAGACGATCCGGGGAGGGGGGGGGGGATGATCCATGGGTTCGCGTAGAGCGCTATAGTAGAAATCTGTTGTGTGGTGATTCTACCTGGCTTTGGCTCTGCCATAGTGTGTCAAGGTGCGTCGGATGGCCGGTTTGGCGCACAGTAACCGCCATTGCAGTGTGGTCTCGTAACACATGATGCGTTGAACACAAGTGTACCACGTGTCGATGACTTGTTGTCGACATTCAGGGTCCCGCAGTGCTGAGTTTCCAAGGTCATGCATTGCGGCATATACACTCCTGGAAATTGAAATAAGAACACCGTGAATTCATTGTCCCAGCAATGGGAAACTTTATTGACACATTCCTGGGGTCAGATACATCACATGATCACACTGACAGAACCACAGGCACATAGACACAGGCAACAGAGCATGCACAATGTCGGCACTAGTACAGTGTATATCCACCTTTCGCAGCAATGCAGGCTGCTATTCTCCCATGGAGACGATCGTAGAGAAGCTGGATGTAGTCCTGTGGAACGGCTTGCCATGCCATTTCCACCTGGCGCCTCAGTTGGACCAGCGTTCGTGCTGGACGTGCAGACCGCGTGAGACAACGCTTCATCCAGTCCCAAACATGCTCAATGGGGGACAGATCCGGAGATCTTGCTGGCCAGGGTAGTTGACTTACACCTTCTAGAGCACGTTGGGTGGCACGGGATACATGCGGACGTGCATTGTCCTGTTGGAACAGCAAGTTCCCTTGCCGGTCTAGGAATGGTAGAACGATGGGTTCGATGACGGTTTGGATGTACCGTGCACTATTCAGTGTCCCCTCGACGATCACCAGTGGTGTACGGCCAGTGTAGGAGATCGCTCCCCACACCATGATGCCGGGTGTTGGCCCTGTGTGCCTCGGTCGTATGCAGTCCTGATTGTGGCGCTCACCTGCACGGCGCCAAACACGCATACGACCATCATTGGCACCAAGGCAGAAGCGACTCTCATCGCTGAAGACGACACGTCTCCATTCGTCCCTCCATTCACGCCTGTCGCGATACCACTGGAGGCGGGCTGCACGATGTTGGGGCGTGAGCGGAAGACGGCCTAACGGTGTGCGGGACCGTAGCCCAGCTTCATGGAGACGGTTGCGAATGGTCCTCGCCGATACCCCAGGAGCAACAGTGTCCCTAATTTGCTGGAAAGTGGCGGTTTGGTCCCCTACGGCACTGCGTAGGATCCTACGGTCTTGGCGTGCATCCGTGCGTCGCTGCGGTCCGGTCCCAGGTCGACGGGCACGTGCACCTTCCGCCGACCACTGGCGACAACATCGATGTACTGTGGAGACCTCACGCCCCACGTGTTGAGCAGTTCGGCGGTACGTCCACCCGGCCTCCCGCATGCCCACTATACGCCCTCGCTCAAAGTCCGTCAACTGCACATACGGTTCACGTCCACGCTGTCGCGGCATGCTACCAGTGTTAAAGACTGCGATGGAGCTCCGTATGCCACGGCAAACTGGCTGACACTGACGGCGGCGGTGCACAAATGCTGCGCAGCTAGCGCCATTCGACGGCCAACACCGCGGTTCCTGGTGTGTCCGCTGTGCCGTGCGTGTGATCATTGCTTGTACAGCCCTCTCGCAGTGTCCGGAGCAAGTATGATGGGTCTGACACACCGGTGTCAATGTGTTCCTTTTTCCATTTCCAGGAGTGTAGATTGCATAGTTAGGTTCATGGTAGAGATGTAGATGTCATGATCCGAAAAGGCAGACGGCCAACGTTCTGCGTCGAGGAGAACTTATTTTAGAGCGTCAGAGATAATATATTCTATCGAGTCGGCTGGCGGAGTGCTTCGTGATGTGTGTATGCCCCGGGCGGTCGCCGTGTACCACTCTCCAACTGCCGAGGAGACGAAGGCGGCGGACGAGTAAGCGAAGATCCGAAATGAGGGTACTGGTCTGTACGCTCGAGAACACAGTTAAAATCTCCACCTACGATGAGATCATCGTATCTGCCGAGGAATAAAGGCGTGACATGTTCTGCGTAGAACTGGGAGCGATCCCTCCGTTTATCAGTGCCCGATGGGGTGTAGAGATTTATGATTTTGATTCCTTCAACTGTTATGGCCACCCCTCGCGTCGATGTGAGAATGGGACATCGGAAAGCTGCCGGAGCGGCGTACGTCTCGTATCGAAAGACCAGGACCAAGTTGCTGTCTTCAGTTCTTGTAACAGGGCGATGTCGATGTCCGCTGCTTTTAGCGTGTCAAGGAGCAGTTTAACGTGCGAGCCGATATTATTAGTGTGTATGGTAGCTATTCGGTATGCCTGATGGGGGATCCGTGCTGTCGACTGGTTCGTAGCTGGTGAAGAATGTCGTGGTGAATTCTGGAAATCCATATAAGTCACAGAAGTTGTCGTAGAAAAAAAGAGATTCGCCTCGTTCCTATATAAAAGCTCGGGTGCTATGATGCGGTCTTCAGTCTCCATAATACTCTCGCCGGTATCCTCGTGATCTTTTAGCGTGGGTGTGTCCGGCTGCATGTCATGTTCGCGGGCGGCACTGCGGTGGCAAAGTGCTGGGACGCCTCGGGGGCATCGGTCCAGAGATACTCACATGAACTGCGTCTTGTGAGGGATCGATATGCAGGGTCGCCGTATAGGTGATTGGAAGGGCGGTTGTGGTTCGGTCGGTGCTCGTATCGTCGTGCCGTATTTGTGTGAGGCGGCGTTGCAGGCATTCATTACGGACATGGCCTTCTTTGCCACAACCGGAACATTTTCGAGGTTGTCCGTCGTAAATGACCACCGCACGGCAGCCGTAGTATAGAAATGTATGATGGAACTTGTCGCTTGAGATCTATTCGGACTTGTATCACACCATTAAGCACCGGATGTGTCGTTAACTGTGCTTATGTTTCGGCTATGTCACTCGGGACTTTTCCGTACGGGTTTAGCACCGCAATGACTTCTTTCACCTCGAAAGGCAGTTCGAATACACGGATCGTTCGAAGCCCAAGTCCTGCATGGTCGACATCCACAGGCACGTCGTAGTGTCGAAATTTTAGTCCATGTTGCGTCGCTGCTAATGATAGTTGTATGACAATGAGGTCGTCACGGGGGATTTTGACATCTTCCCGTAGGAAGCGTTCAACGGTCAGTGCTTTGGGTCGTGCGTTTTTCATTTGAGAAGGTGAACTTCAGAGTGTTCTTCCTGTAAGTGTTGGCCATTGTAGCTTGTTCGACTGGTTGTGAGAAACGCGGTGACGGGGAGGTAAACAAACACCCTGCGCACGCACTGAACCACCCACAAGGAGCACCCTTTCCTTCAGCATGACCATGCCAGACCACATATGAGCGCTTCGACATCTGACGCCTTGGGTTCACTGTCATCGATCATCCTCCATACGGTCTCCATTTGGCAAAATCCGATTTTCATCTGTTTCCAAAACTTAAAGAATAGTTTCAGGGACTTCTCTTTGGTAAAGATGAACCGATGGAAGCAGAGGTCAAGTTGTGGCTCTGTCAGCAAAGTCATACATTCTACAACAACGGTATCAACAAACTGATCTCTCGTCGTGAGAAATTTGTTCGTTGCAAGGATAACTGTGACGAAAAATAACTACGTAGACATGAAGAATAAAGATGCAGAATGTTAACAAAGTATGTTTTATTTAGAAAGTCTTAACAGTTTCCACATAAAAAATTTGGAAGCATTACTTTTTAGCAAGTCCTCATAAATACAATTTTAGGATGACCAACGGAAGGTTTTCTATGGTAGTGCTTGAAAATATAGTATACATTGGTGAATTACACAGTATCTGGATAAACGTTTCTGCTTTGAAAAACACGTCACATATTTCCAATGACTAGTAAGAGGTCTGCGAAAGGAATGTCGATTTCACCAAATTATCGCCGAAAGTAAAAAAAAATGTTTTACTTTAATTATCATACAGATATAATTGCTTCACAGGTTTCCTTACAGTTTTACTAATTGTGTTTGCTGATATTAGAGAACTAACCTTCAAGCTTTCGAATGACCTGCCTAACGCCGGAAATCTTGAAGTTCTTTCTAATCTCTTGTCTACAGCGACTGATTCGTCGTTAAAGTACTTTCTTTTCTATGTTATTACGTATCGACGTTAATAATTTGTCGTACGATGTAGTTTATTAAATCTTCCGGGAACGTTATTCCAATTTCAGTCAGTAAACTGACACGTTTATTTCACTTTAATTTATTTCACTTCTCTTCTTCGTTGTTTGCTGTTGTTACTGCTTATACAGGGTGTTACAAAAAGATACGGCCAAACTTTTAGGAAACATTCCTCACACACAAATAAAAAAAAGATGTTATGTGGACTTATGTAGGGAACGCTTAATTTCCATGTTAGAGCTCAGTTTGTTCTTCCACCTACGCTCAATGGAGCACGTTACTATGATTCCATACGGAATACTCTACCTGTGCTGCTAGAACATGTGCCTTTACAAGTACGACACAACATGTGGTTCATGCACGGTGGAGCTCCTGCACATTTCAGTCGAAGTGTTCGTACGCTTCTCAACAACAGATTCGGTGACTGATGGATTGGAAGAGGCTGACCAATTCCGTGGCCTCCACGCTCTCCTGACCTCAACCCTCTTGACTTTCACTTATGTGGGCATTTAAAAGCTCTTGTCTACGCAACCCCGGTACCAAATGTAGAGACTCTTCGTGCTCGTATTGTGGACGGCTGTGATACAATACGCCATTCTCCAGGGCTACATCAGCGCATCAGGGATTGCATGCGACGGAGGGTGGATGCATGTATCCTCGCTAACGGAGGACATTTTGAACATTTCCTGTAACAAAGTGTTTGAAGTCACGCTGGTACGTTCTGTTGCTGTGTGTTTCCATTCCATGACTAATGTGATTTGAAGAGAAGTAATAAAATGAGCTCTAACATGGAAAGTAAGCGCTTCCGGACACATGTCCACATAACATATTTTCTTTATTTGTGTGTGAGGAATGTTTCCTGAAAGTTTGGCCGTACCTTTTTGTAACACCCTGTATAGTTGCGGTACACGCTTTCTTTTTGTCATTCGACATCTTAACCCTGTCAAATGGCGTTGCCAGCTTAAAATATTGACAATAATATTGGTGGTGTGTGGGTTTTTCAGTTATTGTAGGTTTGACAATCTGATATTGTCAGTAAGTACTGAACGTGTGCAAGCCCCTTTAGCGCCATGCATTGCGCGAGACACATCATATGGAGTATTGTTCAACACAGATCTTCCGAAACCAGTTTATTTCTAGGTCTGGTCCACATATACTAACAGGCTTTGACACGAGATATGGGGTTAAAATAGTCACTCCTTTTCTCCCTGTTGCAAACGAACTGCTATCAAAAGACTCTCAGACCCGACATCGGACTGGAAACGAGCACCGCCGCAGTTCATTACCCCGTCTCCAAACCGATCTTTAGTGTCTTCTCAATAAATAAAACTGGATAATAGCTCAAAAACACGTCTCCTTCTGAGGAAATGGAATTTATTGTTTTCAGTATGACCTCGGCCAGTCCGCCTCGTTATGAGACACTACCGTCAAGGTAGCTGAAATCTCCATGAACTGAGACTTTTGTCTCTCTAGTAAATTCTCGATCAGTAAGTCGTCCTTTTCTGAGAAAAGCCGAAAACGAACTATACTCGAAAGTGAAATTATCACTCTGCATTGGAGTGTGGATTGATATGACACTTCCTGCCAGATTAAAACGTTGTGCCGGACCGAGACTACAACTCGGGACCTTTGCAACGGTCCCTAGTTATAGTAGTGGTTCGGCACATGGTTTTAATCTGCCAGAAAGTTTCAGCAGCTACGTTGATCATAAGTAAGATACGCTCCCTATTTCACGGGCGCAACGGTTTTGAAACCTCAGCTCCATCCCACAGGGCGTATGAGTCCCGTCCTACTTTCGCGAGGGAACGAGCTACCAAAGCGCTACACGAAATTATTTTAAGATGCAGAACTTTCGACCAATCAGCCTCGAAGGGTGAATGCAGGCACTTCAACTGGCTACTTCCTCCTAACACTTACAGCGTTACTTGAAGATCTGGCTTTCTGCCAACGCTCTCAGAAGTTCCTTTTCCAAAAGCTGTTGGGAAATACCGACCATTCTTTGAAAACGTAATGGGCTGTCCAGACCACCGACCAATTATCCGGACTAAGGGTAAAGCCAGCAGCCCCAGGCGACAGACGCATTCTCGAAATGACACGTTGCAGTGTTCAAATCTGTTCAGACCGCACATGTATGTGGCTCCAGTGGCGCTGACAGTACAGGAAGAGAAAACTGTCTAGGACACATGAAAAAGTTAAGGAGGGACAACTGTCACAAACGGTAAAATAATAGGTATAGGGGTCGGCGAAATACCTTCATTTTGCGTACGCAAAGCAAATATAAAATACTGTATACTATAGATTAGCAATGAAAAACATTAAGTTTTTAATAATAATCAGACACTATAGATATTCAGAAATGTAGTTTTCATCGAAAGAGCTTTTAGTGGATTAATGTAAGCCAGATATTCCTTACTACATCTGAACAGTCGAGTGCTGAAGAGTAAATTTTTTTTTTCCAACATATTTGTATTGATGGCTTAGATTCGCCGGGTGCAGTTGAAACCGTCTGTGTCTCTGAACATCGAATGATCTCTGGCATAAATGGGTTGTTACAGGTTATAGTTTAGCATCTTACTTCGTTAAATATTTAACTTTGGTAAACAAGATAGAGAGGAAGATAGAGTTGACACAGTCATTAGAAACTGACAGAATTTCAAGAGTACTAATTTAAATAAAGTTTTATTAGCGTAACATGTAAAAGCCTGTGTAAACAGAATATCACATCATTTCCGTATAAATAAAAATCAATTGCCGCATATGTGAAAGATCAACGCTTGAGAACGGACCGACAGCGCAGGCGGATTTTCCTGTTTTGTTAGTATTAGGACGAAGTTGATATGAAACAACATTTTTGGAATATCCACGAGTAAGGTCTGAAATTTGGATGATATATTTGTATGAAAATCTCGGCGAAAGAAGTGTGACACTAGGTTCAACAGTTCGGATGTCACATGTTTTCATAAAAAAAAAAAAAAAAAAGACGTTTAGTTTGGCTGTTGTGCTGTCGCATGTTTTTATAACAAGAAATTCCGCATTGAATATTGATATTTTGGGAAAAAGAATACAATTGAAAGCGACATTTCAGTGTGTTATTGATGGTGATCGTATCTTTGGTATGTTGCAAAGACAGAATTGATGTCAGTTCGTGGTAATATGGTGTGTTCCTTACATTCATTTGACTTCAGATCGTGGTTTATTTTTTATTCTTTTCAATAAATGCCACCAGTGAGGTGTCGAAATATCAGCGAACGTGCAACGCAGGCCAACTACATAATCGTCGAGCGAGTGAGACTGACGAAGTGCTTGTCACA
Organism: Schistocerca americana; assembly: GCF_021461395.2. Taxonomy (NCBI): domain Eukaryota; kingdom Metazoa; phylum Arthropoda; class Insecta; order Orthoptera; family Acrididae; genus Schistocerca; species Schistocerca americana. Next base: position 454,927,643 of record NC_060121.1, read on the forward strand.
AAATTCTTCAGGTTTATTTTATTTGAAATTCTAATGACCAACTCAAACTGTGTTGTACTATCAGTCATGCAGCTGCGCAACTACATCATCTCCTTCATGAACACAATCAATTGGTCAAATTGTTCACGATCGGACTAGAAATGATGGCTTCGAAAGAACAGAAAGTAGTGATCAGAGCAGACAGAGGACCAGGTTCGGTTAGATGATTTCCTTCTCAGCCACCTAACTGACTGGTTGACTGACTGTCAATGCACAGCCTAAATTACAGATATTACAGTGGATATAGACATGTTAGACAATACTTATTTTCTCTTACGTCTGAGAGAAAGAACACGCTAAGCTGGGCTGTGAAGATGAACGGTTTTGATCTCCTTTCCGCAAACATTATGAACAGGAAAAAAAATGGCTCTGAGCACTATGGGACTTAACATTTGTGGTCATCAGTCCCCTAGAACTTAGAACTACTTAAACCTAACTAACCTAAGGACATCACACACAGCCATGCCCGAGGCAGGATTCGAACCTGCGACCGTAGCAGTCGTGGGGTTCCGGACTGCGCGCCTAGAACCGCTAGACCACCGCGGCCGGCTATGAACAGGAAACAGGGAAGTTGTGCTTATGGTTAACATTATAATCATACCTTTTCGTAGATCAAACCCATGCGAAGTGCTTTCATTGAAGCTACTATCCTCAAAGATTTAGCAGTTGGAAAGTTCTCTCTCACACACCGTGTACTGATTCCAACCGATTTACCCGTTCATTTTCACTTCAGCCACTACTCAAGTTTCTGTTTGCAATAAAAATAAATATGATCAGAAAGACGGGCGAGGAGGAAATGGACAGAGAAGGGGGGAAACGTAAATAAAGAAAGAGTAGGAGGGTATGGACAGAGAGTTGAGGGAGGAGGAGATGGATAGAGACAGTGTGGGATAAGAGATGTGTAGGGAGATGGGGTTAGGTGATGAACAGAGATAGGGAGGAGGAGGAGGGAATGGGGGGATGGACAAAGAGTGGGGGGGGGGGGTGCAGCAGGGTAGAGAGAGGGGAGGAGAAGGAGATTAGAACGCATACACAACTTCCATACATATTTAGCTATTTGGTAGCATTGCTGGGTTCAGTAATCTTATATAATAATACCAATACACCAAACACCTTAGCAAATTTTCAGCACTCAAAAAATCGTAATGTTGCTATGATAATTCGTTTGAGATGATCATACTTCAGGGAAAAAGATGTTGACTTACTTCACAAACTTCCACTGCACACTGTTATGTAATATGATATTCTAGTAAAACTCGTGAAGTCTAGTTAAAATTTTTGGCAGTCTAAAGGGGAATATATATGAAAATTATCTGTGGCTTATCTTCAAGAACTTTCTGTAGAAATGTATACACGAAACTGGATATGTGATCTATTACACTGCTTGACAAAGAAATTAAAAGGGAGGACGAACGAAATGAGCTCACGGGCTGAGAGGTTATGTGACTTTTGAAATAATTACAGGGTCGTGTCGAATTCACAAAGAAATCGGCAGTATGTGTCCAGTTATCAGTATGAATTTGTAAACCCACTGGCCTATATGCAGGCACTGATTCGGTTATATAGGGTGTAATAAGGCCGTTGCATCCTCTCCTGAAGCAATCAATAACAAAACTGTGGGAACCGTTCCTTGATAACCTGGATACTGACACTGCCAGGGAAATGACATCCGAGCTGGTCCCACAGATGTTCTGTCAGGTACAGATCCGGGAATCTCGCTGGCCAGAAAAGAACCCCAACTTCACGCAGACCATTCATAGTGAGACGTGACATGTTCACGGTGGACTAACATTGAACTGCTGAAAAAATGACACCACAGCACAGACGCACGAGAGATAATGCATGAGGATGCAAAACGTTCGTAACCACTGTGTCATCAGGGTTGCATCACAATAGCCGTCAGCTGCCGTCAACATATACGATGGCTATGAAACACCATGGAATCAGGAGTATCACCGCTATTTCTTTTCAGAACAATCAGAAAATGCGATCTCTCCCCACGCCGTCTTCATACTCGCCGATAATGGTCATTCATTGTGGTGCAGAACTGGTGTTCAACGCTGAACATAATTCAACGTTATTCCCCGGCAATTCATGCTTTCCAGTCACGCTACGGCTCCAAACGTAGCCAATGTGTTGTGAACGGTAGCTTATACATGAGACAGCAATTCCGTTTTCCGGCTGCAGCTAGTCTCCAACCAATATATATAAATTACCTAGTAGATAGTGTCGGAAGTTCCATGCGGCTTTTCGCGGATGATGCTGTAGTATACAGAGAAGTTGCAGCATTAGAAATTGTAGCGAAATGCAGGAAGATCTGCAGCGGATAGGCACTTGGTGCAGGGAGTGGCAACTGATCCTTAACATATACAAATGTAATGTATTGCGAATACATAGAAAGAAGGATCCTTTATTGTGTGATTATATGATAGCGGAACAAACACTGGTAGCAGTTACTTCTGTAAAATATTTGGGAGTATGCGTACGGAACGATTTGAAGTGAAATGATCATTTAAAATTAATTGTTGGTAAGGCGGGTACCAGGTTGAGATTCATTGGGAGAGTCCTTAGAAAATGTAGTCCATCAACAAACGAGGTGGCTTACAAAACACTAGTTCGACCTATACTTGAGTATTGCTCATCAGTGTGGGATCCGTACCAGATCGGGCTGACGGAGGAGGTAGAGAAGATCCAAAGAAGAGCGGCGCGTTTCGTCACAGGGTTATTTGGTAAGCGTGATAGCGTTACGGAGATGTTTAGCAAACTCAAGTGGCAGACTCTGCGAGAGAGGCGCTCTGCATCGCGGTGTAGCTTGCTCGCCAGGTTTCGAGAGGGTGCGTTTCTGGATGAGGTATCGAATATATTGCTTCCCCCTACTTATACCTCCCGAGGAGATCACGAATGTAAAACTAGAGAGATTCGAGCGCGCACGGAAGCTTTCAGACAGTCGTTCTTCCCGCGAATCATACGCGACTGGAACAGGAAAGGGAGGTAATAACAGTGGCACGTAAAGTGCCCTCCGCTACACACCGTTGGGTGGCTTGCGGAGTATAAATGTAGATGTAGATGTAGATGAAAGGTGTCGGACGACGCAAAGTGTTGGAAGGAGTCCAAAACTTGTTCTCAAATGACAGAGGCATATGTGAAGGGATTGCAGTAGGCTTGGCACACAATACGATGATCACTTCTTGCTTTGGCCAGCCGCAGTCGACCGGAACTTTGACGACGAGCATGCCCACAGTCACGTTCACACGCATTCCAACATCGGCCCACTGTTACAACGGAATGAGCCACGTACGTGGATACAGCCCGCTAAATAAAGTCTCACAATGAGTCCTCTTTCAGACTCTGTCGGGTGATTATAACGCCTTCTTACACGAGTATGCGGCACTTCCGTCTCCTTCACAGTTCTCACTCACCTGACACTGTTAACGCCCCATTTATACCCTACTCGGCTCGGTAGGAACATTAAACACCAACAATACTGGTGGCTGTTCTACCTGCCACAGGAAGTTTGTACGACGTTACGCTATGTGGTCAAAAGTATCCGGACACCTGGGTGAAAACGACTTACAAGTTCATGGCGCCCTCCATCGGTAATGCTGGAATTCAGTACGGTGTTCGTCCACCCTTAGCCTTGATGACAGCTTCCACTCTCACAGGCATACGTTCAGTCAGGTGCTGGAAGGTTTCTTGGGGAATGGCAGCCCATTCTTCACGGAGTGCTGCAGTGAAGAGAGGTATCGATGTCGGTCGGTGAGGCCTAGCACGAAGTCGTCGTTCCAAAACATCCCAAAGGTGTTCTATAGGATTCAGGTCAGGACTTTGTGCAGGCCAGTCCATTACAGGGGTGTTATTGTCATGCAACCACTCCGCCACAGGCCGTGCATTATGAACAGGTATTCGATCGTAATGAAAGATGCAATCGTCATCCCCGAATTGTTCTTCAACAGTGGGAAGCAAGAAGGTGCTTAAAACATGAACGTAGGCCTGTGCTGTGATAGTGCCACGCAAAACAACAACGGGTGCGAGCCCCCTCCATGAAAAACACGACACGACCACACCATAACAGCATCGCCTCCGAATTTTACTGTTGGCACTACACACGCTAGTAGATGACGTTCACGGGGCACCAAACAAACGCACACCCTGCCATCGGATCGCTACAGTGTGTACCGCGATTCGTCACTCCACACAAAGTTGTTCCACTGTTCAATCGTCCAATGCTTACGCTCCTTACACCAAGCGAGGCGTCTTTTGGCATTCACCGGTTTGATGTGTTGCTTATGAGCAGCCGCTCGACCATGAAATCCAAGTTTTCTCACATCCCACCTGTCATAGTACTTGCAGTAGATTCAGATGCAGTCTGGAATTCCTATGTGATGGTCTGGATAGATGTGTGCCTATTACACATTACGAACCTCTTCAACTGTCAGTCAGCAGACGAAGTCGGCCTGTACGATTTTGTGCTGTACGTGTCTCTTCACGTTTCTACTTCACTATCACATCGGAAACAGTGGACCTAGGGATGTTTAGGAGTCTGGAAGTCTCTCACAAGTGACATCCAACACCTGACCACGTTCGAAGTCCGTGAGTTCTACGGAGCGCCCCATTCTGCTCTCTCACGATGTGTAATGACTACTGAGGTCGCTGATATGGATTACCTGGCAGTAGGCGGCAGCACAATGCACCTAATATGAAAAACGTATGTTTTTGGGGGCGTCCGGATACTTTTGATCACATAGTGTATCACACACCTGACGCTGTTTACGCCCCTTTTATACCCTACTAGGCCTGGTAACAACATAAAACGTGAGTAATACTAATGCAGTCTGGTGCCCGTTCCACCTGACACAGAGAGTCTGTACGTAGTTACATTGACATCCGACCATGCTTTATGCTTCACTTTTCTGTCAGATAATTTATTTCTCAATGTATTCTCTAAGGGGTGGGCTTCACAGCTTTGACAAATATTAGAAATGACATCATGTATCACCGTACCTGCTGTTAAAAGCATTCTTTGTTAAGCAACGAGCTTCTATCAAAAAACGTTCTTCAGTATGTTTTGTGTTAAGAGAAAAAGTGAGATTGGTATAAAATGACGTCAGAAAAGGAGTTCAGAGAAAACAGCCAACTGGAAACAGCTTTTAAATAAATATAATAATATAACTCTGCTATTAAACAAGGTTACGCTGGAAAATGGTCTCTGACCGAAAATACTGGCCTGTAAAGCAATACCTTTAACATCAGTGCACGATATTACATTATGCCAGTTCTACAAAAAATTAATACTTATAAGTTTAGTTAATAATGAACGGAACATATTTTAAATCATATAGCTTCTTTTCCAACCAACAGCTGTTTTCATAAACTCATTGCCAGGTATGGTACCAGTCAGTGTGCTTAGTTCTTATATTCATACAAAAAATATTTTATGCAAGATACCATCTTTTTTTATAAATTGCCAACTATAACTGCAAATAAAGAACAGATTAAATGAAGGTGGCCAACACTTTCTAAGCAACAGATACATATTTAAGGTGGAGCAAATTATGACTGTATAATTAAAGATTTCAAATAATGAGACTGCCAATTAATATTCGACTTATGCATAACTACAGTACAATAATACACTGTCATTCCAAAGGATTCCATGACTGATTTTATTCCTGACGTACAAGCGAAGTCGCCACAGTAACTACAGTGACAGTCTGAAATAACAACCGCAAGCATCGTATGTGCATTCGTCCAGTCAGTTCGAAGCAGACCCCTAAGTCGCTCCAGCGAAATGCCGGGATGATTTCTTTGAAAGGGCACGGCCTGTTTTTTTCCCCATCCTTGACACAATCCAATCTTGTGCTCCGTCTCTCAAGAGCTCGACGTCGATGGGACGTCAAACCCAACCTTCCCTCCTTCCTTCGTTAGCAGGCTGTGCTAAGCGGCGGACGTGCGGCCGTGTGTGTCAGCATTCTTGTGTCACAAATCACGAAGGAGCTACATCTCTAAATCAAGTGTTCAATACATCCTCCAGGATCTTTTGAAAAAAAGAAAAAATGTGTGCGAAGTTAGTCCCACACACCTTGACTCCATAACAAATCAACGACGCAGGCTCGCACTGCTGCAACTTGACTGAAATCCAAAACGCGGACAATTCTTTTCTGAAAGATAATGAATACACCATGTGATGGATATGTAATGAAACAACGAAGTCCATAAATTCACATGAAGTGCCAATGCTTTGACGGCATAAATTGCATTCAAGCAAATGTAATGCACGAGTTGCACAACTTCGCAAAGGAGGATTTTTTTTGGGAGTTTCACATGATTGGGTAAATGTTCTATGCGTTTTACTCATGTTGGGAGAGACTATGTTGAACACCTTACGCATTAAAACCACGATTTTAATTTTTATCTGCTTCTTATTAAGCCAGTCTCTAAACATTTGGATTTAAGGGAGTAAAGCCTGCTGAAGTAGAAATTGCATTCGTTTTCTAAATTTGTGATGCTTTGCTACAGATTTTCTTGTTACTGTTACATACAGTGGGTGTTTCTGTAATGATCATACAAACTTTCAGGGATGATGGATAACGACAAATGTGTCAGTCTTATACTGGTCTTGCAACAGCTCAATCGAATGGTATTATCAAAAACGGGAAAATTTCAAAATAAAATTTGTCTGCTGAAGATGATAAAAATCTCTGCGGAGACCCTTTCGTAGGAATTTCATTAATCTGTGCAACTTGTACAAAGGGCTCCATTCTCAGCAATGGTGTTCGGCTGTTTATATACAGGCAGGACACCACCACCCAAAGTTCTGTCATACTACTTCAAATAAACCCGATTCAGTTAGAGCAAGTTCACAGGCTACGATAATTATTTTTGCCACGAGATCCTCTTCAAGCTCAACAGGGATTTCGAGTATACGATTTATGACGTGAGCCAGCACATAAGAATAAAATAGATTAGGTGAACGAGCTGGTTACGAACACCACCTTCTGTACTGTATTCTACGTGTTGATCACGTTTGCCTAATTTCAGTTAACACGTTGTGTAAATAAAGATTCGTCGATTTGCGTATTTCACTAGCAGACAACACTTTTGCTTCATTAAATTCTGACTCAGTCTTTCCAGATCAGGCGTTTCCCCGTCTGAAATTCATACAAACACCTTTCTTTCAGCTTCTTAAATTTTGTGTCATAATGAAAACACCATGAGTATACACATGCAATTCTATTATTGTACGAGGGCGTGCTGAAAGGTAATGCCTCCAAATTCTTTCATGTGATAATTCTTAAAGCTATTTAAATAAAACAAACTCTATTAACATCCAGCATTTTTATTCTTCATGTCTATATATTTATTTCTCGACGTAGTCATCCTGGCGACGAACACATTTCTCTCAACGAGAGGCCAGTTTTTTACACCGATAATGTAGAATGTAAATCTGTGCGTCTAGTATTATGATTTGGGTTCTAAAAGAACTCGCTAATAAAGCCTCCTGCTGCGACGTCAACTTCTCGATACGTATTTTGAAATTTAGTCTCTGTAGTTTTTTGTTTGTCATCTTTTTGTTTGTTTACAGATAAGTTACTTTTTTTCATTTCTGCTGTGTATAGGAAACGTGCCGTTAAATTAAAGCTACTCTACATTTCAAAACTTATTAACCTCATCAAAATGACACCCTCGATCCAGAAACATAAAAAAATTTATTTAAAACTGACCCTTAAAGATTGAAAGTTATTCCGTAGTAACAACCGCTTCATAGAATTCAAAGTCTCTGGTTAACATGCACTTCTCTGCTCACTTACCAAACGAAAAGAAATATGTAAAATTTCTACACCAGGTTACATAAGTAGTCCCACACACGGAAAATGAAGAGAAATAGTCCCCTCAGTTTCACCATGGTTAAATATTTTGTAGCAAATTTTTCACCCAGTCAGTTCACATGCTACTGACTTGTTCCCTATATAAATGTTTGTCACAAAATACATCAGAGGCACCTTACCGTAGTTCCTATTGTTTCCCAAACGTAATTAAGAGAGCTCACACTACCATAAAACTTTATTTCTTAGTACTAAAGACACATTCATTAGCCATTTAAGAAGCCACACTAATTCAAACATATATTGGATTTTAGTACATCATTTATGATCGCCAGGATGATGCCGCTTCTAGAATTCCAGAGCAGTTCTTCAGCTGAATACGTTTCCAGCCTTGCCTTGGAGCCTAGTACTCGCCAGTCTGCCGATAAACCTTGAATTTCATTCGTAATAGCGAACAAGCGGTATTGCCGCTTTTATTCTCCCAACGGTCCAGTTCGAGAGCTAGTATTTTTGTCAATACAAGAGGGCTAATCTGCAACAGACATGCACCACCCGCCAGCTGATTGCGCGTAAGACTCCTTCTGCACCAGCACCATACAGGAAACAAGGTTCCCACCGGCGATACAGTTTGTTTTAACAGTTCCATCAACTAAACGTATGACAGCACATTATACACCAACCATTCGCCAAGATAAGTGTTCTGGGGAAATGTATATCCACTGCAGCATTCTTCTATTCTATATCTAATTTCCAACATACACACATTGTACCTCTGCTCTCCTGTCTTATTTATCAGAGCTTAAGAGGACCGCGAGGCTCAAGCGTATACAGGGTGTTACAAAAAGGTACGGCCAAACTTTTAGGAAACATTCCTCACACACTAATAAAGAAAAGATGTTATGTGGACATGTGTCCGGAAACGCTTAATTTCCATGTTAGAGCTCATTTTAGTTTCGTCCACCTACGCTCAATGGAGCACGTTTTCATGATTTCATACGGGCTACTCTACCTGTGCTGCTAGAACATGTGCTTTACAAGTACGACACAACATGTGGTTCATGCACGATGGAGCTCCTGCACATTTCAGTCTAAGTGTTCGTATGCTTCTCAACAACAGATTCCGTGACCGATGGATTGGTAGAGACGGACCAATTCCATGGCCTCCACTCTCTCCTGACCTCAACCCTCTTGACTTTCATTTATGTGGGCATTTGAAAGCTCTTGTCTACGCAACCCCGGTACCAAATGTAGAGACTCTTCGTGCTCGTATTGTGGACGGCTGTGATACAATACGCCATTCTCCAGGGCTGCATCAGCGCATCAGGGATTCCATGCGACGGAGGGTGGATGCATGTATCCTCGCTAACGGAGGACACTTTGAACATTTCCTGTAACAAAGTGTTTGAAGTCACGCTGGTAGGTTCTGTTGTTGTGTGTTTCCATTCCATGACTAATGTGATTTGAAGAGAAGTAATAAAATGAGCTCTAACATGGAAAGTAAGCGTTTCCGGACACATGTCCACATAACATATTTTCTTTCTTTGTGTGTGAGGAATGTCTCCTGAAAGTTTGGCCGTACCTTTTTGTAACACCCTGTATACACCACACGAGCGTAACTACGCGAAACCCAACGACAACAAGCAGGCAATCACAAAATCTTGTCCTGACCCACAGGTATTTCTAAGCATACCGCTGATATTCTCAAATGAATTTTACGAACGCTGATCTAAGACAGCGTGACTGTCTCATCTACTAAACAACCTAATAAGCTGCCAAATACTACTAAAAAATTACAATCGTGGCGAACTAGCATCCTCAGAATTATCTTGTTAGGGAACACCACTTCGTTAAACCTTGAAATTGGACTAGCAGCACTAGTTTCGAATCCAAGTTCACTTTCACATCACATATTTTCGTAAGAGGTGCACGTACTACAGACCATACTACATACCTTATCTTCACCGTAGGAACCAATGGATAAATAATTCATCATGCAGTTCCATGCACAGCATACACTGCGTGATTCTTACGTAACGGACGGATTCCCTATCCACCGTTGCTGCTCAGACATCTGCGTGCACATCCTTTGCTGTTGTCATTACGTGGTCCCGCATCCAGTTGCCAGCGCTGCGTCCCACCTCAGTCCCTCTCGCAATCGAGTCTCAAAGCTAACTGATACACGCTCGCTATCCACTAGCAAACTGGTGCCAGCTGTCACAAAAAATTAAATACTATGATTCTATTTCTACGAAAATTTCAATACCTAATCGATTTATCATCCATTTTAAACATAAGTATAGCGTTTCATTTTTAACTCGTACACTGTGTAACGCTCTCCATTACAGTTGGAGAGGTCACTTTCGATACTTGATTCATCATCTTTCCAATAAAGGTTTTCTTATCACTCTGTGATTGAACATCGTAGCTTTAAGCCAAATACTTGCTTTCCTGATGCCACCATGACAAATTCTTTGCTTCATGATGCACTAAATTCGCGTAAATAAAACAATATATTTCATTTATGTGTGCTAGTGACAGTCGACTGCTACTGTTGCAATTTTCTCTTTATTTTCCATATCCATGAGGATTTATCCTTTGTAGAACAGGAAACGTATAGAATGACTGAACTAGATTTCTGTGCTTAATGTTTAATCGTCTTATGTCACAAAACGGAATGTTTCCCACAATCCTTTCGACTTGAGAATATCCGTGACACATTAAGTTTGTTTGTCGCTGCTGTTAGGTGCGTCTGCCGCGATTAGTTACGGAACGAGATTTTGTTTGCTCTTTTGTGGCAACGTCTAATGAGGAGTATACGGCAAGTGCCATAAAATAACTTCCCAGAAAATTCGCTCACAGTAAGAGGAGTCAAAATAAGCGAACATGTTCTCTATAGATACTCGACTGTTTCTGAGAAAACGATGGTGAAAATTTTCGAGGTACTTTATGTGCCTTTTAGCGAGTGATAACCACAGCAGAAATGATGATACACCGGTTAGCAGCGCACTTCTTCAATTTTGCACCCTGTGTTCGAAATCCGATTATACTTTCCATTTACTTCATTTATTTATTTACTGATTGTTTCATTTGTCTGCCCATGTCTGTGGAAGATTACTACACAGATGTTTCTTATCAAGTTAGGGGGTGTAAGGGCGTTATTGCAAATGGCTTTGGCAATAAGTGTCTTATGTTTATTTTACAATGTACATGTATGTATGATATTTTCAGGAGGTACAGTCTTTCAGAATTCTCACATTCTTATATTTCATGTCTAAATAAATCCTTATATTAACTCTTATATTGTACTGTTACGTGCATTCTTCAGGAAGATTTGGTGTATCCCCTTGGATGATACCGATCCAGAGGCCTATGAAACAGAGAGATTCTGAATACCAGGAGCATCGCGTGGGGGGTGCCACGCACACATTTCTTCCTCTGACTAAAACTCCAGGAAGGAACGTCACTAACATAGCTGATGATTTCATGCTTTGGCAACAAATCACGAATAAAGAATCAATTTACCGAAAACTAGCTCCAGCAATTGATTATGAAGCACGATACGTTATGGAATTTCATCGAAAATAATTTTCTCATTCATTTACTTAAGTTTTCGTAATTCATTGATCAAACGTAAATTAGTAGACGAATAAGGAAAATGTGATTTCAATATACGTACATTGATAACATTCATGTAGTCATCTTGTAAGGACATGGGTAGATGAATGAAAAATAAAAATATAAATAATAATCGGATATCGAACACAGGGTGCAAAACTCTGAAGCCGCTATGCGAGCCACTGAACCACCGCTTCGGCTGAGCCATTTAATCGCTAAAATGCATATAAAGTATCTTGAAACCTTGACGGTCTTTTTTTCAGAAACGGACGAGTATCTACGGATAAACCGAGACACGTGTTCGCTCATTTTAACCCTCTTCGAGTGCGCGAAGTTTCTGGGACATCGTGCCATTGCACTTGCCGTGTTCTCCTCGTCAATGTTTCCGCAGTTCTGGCGAACTCAAGCTTTCATGTAAAGTTGCGGAATCTTCCTACACACTACGTTTGAAACATGGTAACAGTGCTGCCAGCTGGCAGCGATCTTTCCTCGTCCAGTCGTAGTAAAATCGACAAACTTTCACTCGTAAACATCGTGATCCGTGGCAATGATATAGGCCTACTTCAGTTTTGGGGCCGGGGAATGGGGAGCCGGATGCTAATGCTGCCATTTTTTCAGCATCATTCAGCAAGGGCTGTTAATTACGCGGGGCCGATGCGGATCGTAAATCACACGGTGAGCACCACGCCGGTCCGTTATTGCGGTCGACAGGGCTGTAGCACAGCGCGCTGTGCGGGCTGCCCACCCACCAGGGCGGCGGCAGTGCGTCGCGATGGGACTGCACACGCCGTCGTATCGCAGATCGGGAGCGGCACGCACACTAAAATAAAAACAAATAAATAAATACTCGGCTGGCAAACACAGTTTTTTCTAGTGCTGCGGCGATGCCCGTGGCACGTTCAGGACCTACGTCTCCCCACCCACTGCCGCGCTCCGGAATATGGGCGCCCTGCGATGGGAAGCTCTGTTTACCTATTCTTTAATCCCCTGCGCTTGGACCGTGCGGCACAGAGGCACGCAGCCACACACACACACACACACACACACACACACACACCTACAAGCAGACAAACGCGCTTCCCGTGTGTGAATGTCCAAGGCCCCACCGGTAGGCCCCCGCGCATTTATTTTTAAACTGGGCGCAATTTATTGGGGTCATTTGTACGGCTAAGGTTAATGCCAGCCAATTCCCACACTATCTTGCCGCGTGCCACAGCAGGGCAGGGACGGCGCGGCCCTGCAAAACGAAACAAAAGCTGGCGCGGTAACACGTCCCAGAGGGGGGCTTTGGTTTAATCGATTGATTTGTCCGGCTAATATATATACGAGGGCGTCCCCGCCACCCTCCAACCCTTCCCCCTGTCCTTGCTGCCCGCATGCCTGCGCGCTGTCCTTCCTACTCGCGTCGCGTCGCGCCGAGTCCACCTCCCACCCTGTCTCCCACCTCTGCACGCCAGCGCCGCCACGGCTGCCACTGGAACTCCGGACGAGCTTGCCTCTATCACATAGTATTTCTCCGGAGTGAGAGGCATCTCCCGCCACATTAAGAGTTGTGCCTTCGTTGCATCTAAATAAATAAATAAATAAATAATGTAATTCGTATCAAAATCGTTAGCAATGTGGCTGGCTGGCAAAGTATTTTAAAAAGAAAGACTGAAGAGGCGAGGTAAATTGTCCTTATTGGAAAACCTTGGTTGTCAATACCACGTACACATTAAATAAAGACGTACGTAGAAAAATGAAAGAAAAGAAGGACGTTAAAGAGGATATTAGCGCGAGAAATTATGGATAAAGATGATCAACATTTAATACAATCTTGCCGTGCGGGATTAGCCGAGCGGTCTTAGGCGCTGCAGTCATAGGCTGTGCGGCTAGTCCCGGCGGAGGTTCGAGTCCGCCCTCGGGCATGAGTGTGTGTTTGTCCTTAGGATAATTTAGGTTAAGTAGTGTGTACGATTAGGGACTGATGACCTTAGCAGTTAAGTCCTATAAGATTTCACACACATTTGAACATTTTTAATACAATCTTCGGATAATCCCGATTTTATCCTACAGTAGTACTCCAAGGCGCAAGATGTCTATCGCTGTCCTAAGTCCTGGTTGTGAGTGCTAGGAAAAATGAAATCATACTGGAACAAATAAGCCCTTGGTCACAAATATTAATTTTGACTTAATATTTGTGACCGAGGGTTTATTTGTTCTAATATAATTCTGACACGGTCACTGAACCTTAGCAGCTATGTTCAAAGTTTTTTTTAATGAAATCATTTCAAAATCATTACTGACGTGACAGACAGGATCGAACTCAGAATTATTTTTATTGTAAAAGTCTTTGTGTGAGATTGCGTACACTGCATAACATGACATCTGTAGATAACTGAGAAAAACTATGCTAAGAGGATTTGTGGATTAAAATGTTTGGATTCATATCAACAACTACATCTACAAAAGTAATCTGAAAGCTACCGTACGATGCGTAGCGGAGGGTACCCCGTACGACTCCTAGTCATTTCCTTTCCTGTTGCACTCGTAAACAGAGCGATGGAGAAATGACGTATGTATGTCTATGACCCCCTAAATTTTCTCAATAGTGTTGCTCTAAAACGACATTACTATCCCTCCAGATATTTCCTTTTGAGTTTCCGAAGCATATCCATAACACTTACCTGTTGTTCGAACCTACCAGTAACATATCTAGCAGCGCGCCTCTGAATTGTTTCAATGTCTTCCTTTAATTCCACCTAGTGCGGATCCCACACACTGAAACAGTACTCAAGAATAGGTCGCATTAGCGTCATATATGCGGTCTCCTTTCCTAAATTATTCCCAATAATTCGATGTCGACCATTCATCTTCCTATCAGAGTTCTCATATGCTCGTTCCGTTTCATATCGCTTTGCAACGTTACATCCAGACATTTGAACGACTTGAATGTGTCACGCAGGACGCTACTAAAAATGTATTCGAACATTACAGGTTTGTTCTTCCTTCTCACCCGCATTAACTCACATTTTTCCACATTTAGTGCTGCCTGCCATTCATCGCACCAACTACAAATTTTTTTTTAAGTCGACTCCTATCACCCCACAGTAACTCAGCTTCGACATCTTACCGAACACTATAGCATCATCAGCAAACAACCGCAGATTGCTGCCCACCGAATCCGGCAAATCACTTATGTATATAGAGAACAACAGCGGTCCTTTCACCATTCCGTGAGGCACTGATCACGATACCCTTGTCTCTGACGAGCATTCGCCTTCGAGGACAACATACTGGATTCTGTTACTTAAGAAGTCTTCGAGCCACTCACATATCTGTGAATGTATTCCATATGCTCGTAACTCCGTTAACAGCATGCAATGGGGCACCGTGTCAAATGCTTTCCTGAAATCTAGAGATATGGAATCTGCCTGATCCCATTAATCCTTAGTTCGCAGTATATCATGTGATAAAAGGGCAAGCGGAGTTTTGCACGTGCGATGCTTTCTGAAACTGATTCGTGGACACAAGCTTCTCAGCCCCGAGAAAGTATATTATGTTCCTACTCAGAATATGTTTAAGAGTTCTGCAGCAAACCGAAGTTAGGGATATTGGTCTGAAATTTTGCAGGTCCTTTCTTTTACCACTCTTATATACAGGAGTCACCTGCGCTTTTTCCCAGTCGCTTTGGAGTTTGTGCTGAGCTAGAGATACACGATAAATGTAAGCTAGGTAAGTGGTCAATGCCTTAGAATACTCATTGTAAAATCGAACTGGGATTCCATCCGGACCTGTTGATTTATTTGCTTTCAAATAGTTCACTTATTTGTCTACGCCAGGGATGCTTATAACTATGTCGTCTATAAGGGGGTCTGTACGTTTGTAAAATGACGGTATGTTAGTACGATTCTCCTGTGAACGATTTCTTGAACGTGAAATATAAAACTTCGGCTTTCGTTTTGCTATCTTCGAGTGCCACAACGGACTGGTCAACGAACGACTGAAAGGAACCGTTATGCTTTCTTAGCGATTTTGTGTATAAGAGATATTACAATTTTGTGTAATATAAAACCTCCATTTCGGAGATAAGAGAATTTATTTTATTTTTAACACGTAATACATACGTAAGACATATAGAGACCTCTTCTAATTTCATTCATGGATGTAAATTAAATGGAAAATCTTAACAAATATTCATTTAAGAGGTAATGACAAACGTGTCACGACGCATAGAAATATACTGAGTTACATACGACAATACTAATGCTATTATAGCCAAGCATCTTCAAATAGAAAATCAGTGTGCAACAATATATTAAATTGATCACATTTCAGCAACGAAGATTTGTACAAGTCGCATGTTATGGAAGCTGAAGTTATATACATAAATCGATCCTCCAAAAATTCGTCAGAGGAGTAGAAGCAGTTAGCCGCGAAAAAATCCTTTATTGGGCTCTTTAATTGAACTTCGTTGGTAGTTAAATTGTTATGGCAGCTGGCAAGATGCAGAAAACGTGTGCTTCAGAATAATGGACATCCCTCTACACCGAAGCAAGCGAATCTAAATCCTTATGAATTTATTTTTATTTCTAGTAGTGACTCCGTGACCTATGCTGTTAATTTGTAACATACACGGTGTAACAGATATAAGAGAAAGTGTTTTAAATGTCATACACACATCAATATGTTGGCTGGTTTTCCTTTGCATAGTACGGCGTCCCAACAAACTTGTCACCAACATTACGGCATCGTATTTTCTGCAGGGCAGCAACTGTACGGCTTAGTTTACTACGTCTGTCAGTATAGACTAACCGTTTTACGTCCACGCGTTCACAACTCAACAAGCGACCTGCTACACAAGAGAAAATAAGTATTACTGGCTTTTCCTAACCAATCTAATAGCTGCAATTACATAATCACATACCACCTTAAATTTTGCAGACCTCCCTTTTAAGAACGTGTTTAACAAAAATTCTCAAAGTTTATCTATAATTAAGAAGAATCAAAATTCACAACAATCTGGGACCCAGAAAAATTTGTAAATCATTATAAAAAACAATTTTATAAAGTTTTTATTCAGTGGAAACTGTCGGCAGATCTGTTTAGTTGCCGTCATTCACTGAAGCGCCAAAGAAACTGGTATAGGCATGCGTATTCAAATACAGAGATATGTAAACAGGCAGAATACGGCACTGCAATCGGCACCTATATAAGACAACAAGTGTCTGACGCAGTTGTTAGATCGGCTACTGCTGCATGGAAGGTTATAAAGATTGAAGTGAGTTTGGACGTGGTGTTATAGTCGCCGCACAAGCGATGGGACACAGCAACTCCGAGGTAGCGATAAAGTGGGGATTTTCCCGTAAGACCATTTGGTAAGTGTACCGTGAATATCAGGAATCAGGTAAAACATCAAATCTCCGACATCGCTGCTGCCGGAAGAATATCAAAATCAAAATGGTTCAAATGGCTCTAAGCCCTAAGGGAGGTCATCAGTCCCCTAGAACTTAGAACTACTTAAACTAAACTAAGGACATCACGCAGATCCATGCCCGAGGCAGGATTCGAACCTGCGACAGTAGCAGCAGCTCGATTCTGGTCTAAAACGCCTAGAACCGCTCGGCCACAGCGGCCGGCCGGAAGAAGATCCTGGAAGAACTGGACCAACGATGTCTGAAAAGAATCGTTCAACGTGACAGAAGTGCAACCCTTCCACAAATTGCTGCAGATTTCAGTGCTGTGCCATCGACAAGTGTCAGCGTGTGAACCACTCAACGAAACATCATCGATATGGGCTTTAGGAGCCGAAAGCCCACTCATGTACCCTTGATGACTGCACGACTTAAAGCTTTACGTCAACACCGACATTTGACTGTTGACGACTGGAAACATGTTGCCTGGTCGTACGAGTTTCTTTTCAGATTGTATCAAGCTGATGGGTGTGTACTCTGCATGGAGACAACCTCATTAAACCATGGACCCTGCATGTCAGCTGTTATAGTTGGTGGAGGCCCTGTAATGGTGTAAACGGTGTGCAGTTGGAGTGATATGGGACCCCTGATACGTCTAGATACGACTCTGACGGGTGACACACACGTAAACAACCTGTCTGACCACCTGCATCCATTCATGTCTATTGCGCATTCCGACAGACTTGGTCAATTCCAGCAGGACAATGAGACACCCACGCGTCCAGAATTGGCTCTAGGAACACTCTTCTGATTTTAAACACTTTCGCTGGCCACCAAACTCCCCAGGCATGAACATTATTGGGCATATCTGGGATGCCACGTAACGTGCTGTTCAGAAGAGATCACCACCCCGTCGTACTCTCACTGGTTATGGACAACCCTGCAAGATTCATGGAGTCAGTTCCCTCCGGCGCTACTTCAGACATTAGTCGAGTCCATGCTATGTGGTGTTGCGGCACTTCTGCTTGCTCGCGGGACCCCTGCACGATATTAGGCAGGTGTACCTTTTCCTTGGCTCTTTAGTGTATATGCATCTGATGTTCCCCTTTAAGTCACATAACATTCAAGAGCTCCTTTAGGTCAGCATAACTTAGCAGCGTTATTAATGAAGATGAATTCAAATGTCACAATTATTCTAGCGACTGTTCTTCAGAAAAAGTATTTGAACTCGTTACCTCAATATGCCTTGTTTTCATTCACCAATCGTTTGTCCCTCAAAAGAACACCTGTCATTCGACTCAGCGTGCGCACCATCAGCGCATGCGCGAGCCTTCTATAGGCAAGCTGTTTACGTTCTTGCCGTGAATAAGAGACAGCATGCTGCGGCGTCCCCTGAGGTACAACGAATGTCGGGTACAAAGTTCCGAGTCTTTTAGCTCTAATGTTTCGGTTATGTGTGCACAAATATTTTATTATTCTCTCGTAAAAGTTTTTATAGTTTTTTAAAATGTTTTTAAATTTCTGAAAATTATATTAGAAATTTATCATATTAGTAAATTTCTCAGGGTTGTTATTCCTTCTTGATTTATTGTTGTGTAGATGTTCACCTGAAAATGTTCTATTATTGCCATGAAACCGGTACTGGCCTAAAAATAACAGAAAAAATATAGATGAGGCGGTTTATTAATAGTCAAGACGTTGCAATCCTGTTCAGTACACTGTACTCAGTAAAAATTTCTGAAATAACGGCACTTACATCAGTTACACTCTGTATGTGTATCATTTATGATCTACACTGTGCATTTAATTCAATACTCTCCTGGTGGAAACGTTTCCTGACGTCTCAAATCCAAACCGAGAAGATCTGACTCACCGTGAACACTTGCAACCTCCTACTCTCTCAGATCTACTCGTTAAACGTCGTAAGTCGTCCTGTGAGGTGGCTTATGCATGTGGACACATTACCTCTGGCGACACTGAAGACCCACCGTAGACAATGTCGTCCTCGGAAACTCGAATTCTTAGGTAATCCCCACTATATTATTAGTTTTGTCCTGCGTCGATTGTCATCCCCCGTTCAAATTCGGTATACTGGTGCCGTCTTCATAAGAGAAGACGCTTTCCGTGACCTTCAACAGCTGACTTTAGTTACAGAGTGACTTAAGTCAGTGGTATTAGACGTGTGGCACTGCAAATCTCATACGTTAGAATTACAAGTCATCTGTGAAAATGTATGACACCTGAAATGGCCAATGATACGTCCTTATAGTACACGATAGTTTCTGTAAGCAGCAGACAAAGTGTTGAGATACACTGGCCGGAAGCCGCACTTAACTACTCGAGAGGGAGACTGATATGGCCCCCTCTGGCTCGTGCCTGACTGCTTTCCTTCACTTTCGTGTTTGCCCTTGGTTGCGCTAGTCACCTAGCAGGGATGCGATAGCCGGTTCTCTTGTTTCGCCCAATGTCTCTCGCAGCATTCGCATTCGCCATACAGACGCGGTTTTATACTTGTTCGACCACAAATTTTTACATACAACCACCAAAAGGCTGCTAAAATCTAGATAATCCTTCATCTTGTGTGGACTGCATTTCATCATGTAGCACAAAATGTTCAAATGTGGGTGAAATCTTATGGGACTTAACTGCTAAGGTCGTCAGTCCCTAAGCTCACACACTACTTAATCTAAATTATCCTAAGGACAAAAGCACACACCCATGTCCGAGGTAGGCTCTGAGCACTATGGGACTTAACATCTATCGTCATCAGTCCCCTAGAACTTAGAACTACTTAAACCTAACTAACCTAAGGACATCACACAACACCCATTCATCATGAGGCAGAGAAAATCGCTGACCCTCCGAGATAGGACTCGAACCTCCGCCGCATGTAGCACATTTTAAAGTTTTAGAATGTTAAATATTAAATACCCACTATTTTAAAATTTACAGGATTTAAACTATGCTTCATTGGTGTACAAAACTTAAGGACGAAAGTAAATTTAATATCATGTGTCATTGCCAAGTAATGTAGCTTGATGTCATTTCTGTTCGTCTCATTGCGTATTTCTTTCAGTTACCTTTTGTACCATACAGTATCAGTCCTTTTTATATATGGTCGATGTTGGGTCACAACATAAGCTGTATTCTGACCTAGACAATGTCGAGTTACCTCCAGACCATATATCCACCAAGTTCTTTACTACTCTGATGACGGACCACAGGTGCACAGTTCGGTGGTTTTCGAAAAAGCCTGTTTTAAATAGAACGAATACTTTCCTTTAAACCATAAATGTTTAGTTATGGGGATGTACATGACGAAGATATCCGTTATTAATTAAATAGAGAGGCCCATGAATTACGATTTTACCAGGTAAGTGATGTGGACATAGTGAAGGAAGTGTCTTCGGTAAACAAAGAGAGCGAAGGCAGAGCAATGGAATACTTCGGTTTCTTTTTAGAGAATTCAGGAAAAATTTCTTTGACTGTACTGATTTTTTGCCCCTCCACGACAATTCTTGTCATAAAATACTACTGTTTAGAAGGGTGTCGTGAGTCATTTACAAGCGACAAGAAAGTAACCTCCAAGCGGCTGAAATGACGCTTTTTAGGGGCGTAAAGTGCTGTAAGAGTAGGCACATTAAAAAACAATGATATTAAGAAATAACTGAACATACTTAACGCAAGAAATAAAGTTGAAAATAGAAGAAAATGGAATGAACAGTGGCACGCATATCCGAACCAACATTGCATCTTACTCCTTGATAACACAGGCACTGCTGTTTCGTATTTGTTCGCCAATATCAGGCCTTCGACTCTCGATAAACATGTCTTTTCTGTACAGGATTATATGTAACGTACGAGTACAGGTTATAATACACAGACAAAATTATATCGAAATTTGGGTCTTGTGTTTCATGCACGGATGACCGAAGCAGTTAAGGCGACCGCTCACGTGGGAAGAGAAATCCGATTCGAGTCTCGGTCCGGCACAAAATTTTCGTGTCATCCAAATATACAGCCGATGGCAGCACAATTACGAATTGCGAATGCATTTTTTATGTCATAAATTATAATCTTGTACGCAGAAGAAGTCTGGGAAGACCAAAGAAAAGACGTGCACCGTAAAAGCCAAACACTTATTAACTGAAGTACAGAAAACGATTCCGTTTAGGTATTAAAAGTTTTCCATGAACATGAAGTCGTAATGGTGACCTGTCAATATCTATTACTAGCGTAGCAGCCGTTTTCACGGATACGCCAATAAACGGACACCTGCGAACTGACATAATTCCAAATTTGTCAGAGCCGGCTTCTTAAAATGTTCAAATGTGTGTGAAATCTTATGGGACTTAACAGCTAAGGTCATCAGTCCCTAAGCTTACACACTACTTAACCTAAATTATCCTAAGAACAAACACACACATCCATGCCCGAGGGAGGACTCGAACCTCCGTCGGCTTCTTATCCGAAAGGTGTTCGACACTGCGTGCCATAATCTATTGAAACACCACATACGGAGCACATTCGTAAATATGTGAAGAATAGAATAAATTTTTTATCTAATAGATCCTAGTAAGTTTTACTGGATTGTGAATGTTCAGCGCAGGAAGTAAATATTAGGGGACCGGTAAGATTTCCAATAGGCAAAAACGATTTATTATGAAGCCCGTCAAATGAAAACTGAATACGCACAAGGAGAGGACAATGAAGTGATCCCATTCAAAAGTAATCACCACATGCGCTAAGACATTTATACCGCTGGGAGACGAGTCGATCAATTCCTGTCCGTAGAACGCGGTTGGCCTTTGTCGGGTCCACAACTCACTTGCTCTTGCACTTCCTCGTCGGAATGAAACCCATGTCCACACGTGCCTTTGTTCAGTTTCTAAAGATGTGAAAATCAATCAGTGAAAGATCCGGGCTGTACGGAGGCTGTCGCAGTGTTTCCCAACTAAATAGTCCGACTGTCGGTGGGAGGGTGGGGATTATCGTGCAAGATAA
This sequence comes from Schistocerca americana, assembly GCF_021461395.2. NCBI lineage: Eukaryota > Metazoa > Arthropoda > Insecta > Orthoptera > Acrididae > Schistocerca > Schistocerca americana. The sequence goes on from NC_060121.1 coordinate 454,949,517, forward strand.
TGATTCCGTCCGACAGGATTCAGACAGCCCAAGGGAAAACAGCAAAGCCAACAGTGAACCCCCCACTCCGCCAAAGAAATCCAAAGCTTTTCACACAAGTTCCGGTAAGGTTAAGCTGTTCTTGTCCTCGACTGCGCCGGCAGGTGAGGCCGTGTGGTTCTAGGCGCTTCAGTCTGGAACCGCGAGACCGCTACCGTCGCAGGTTCGAATCCTACCTCGGGCATGGATGTGTGTGATGTCCATAGGTTAGTTAGGTTTAAGTAGTTCTAAGTTCTAGATGAATGATGACCTCAGATGTTAAGTCCCTTAGTGCTCAGAGCCATTTGAACCATCCTCGACTGCAGACGTCCTCTGCTCGTCCACTGCATCGAGTGTGGAAGACACTTTACAGAAACTGCGACGCGCCATGGAGTCAAAATGTCTAGGAGTGCTGTCGGACGGAATCATCTTGTTGCACGGTAAGGCCCGCCCTCATACTATCTAATGGGCGAAGGCTACGCTTTAGTGACTTGCTTGGGAAACACTGCAACATGCTCCGTACGGCATAAATCTTTCACCGTGTGATTTTCACAGCTTTGGCGACCTGAAGAAAGACATGCTTGGACGCTGGTTTCAGTCTGACGGGGGAGTGCAAGAGTGTGTGCAGTTGTGGATCCGTCAGCGGCCGACCATTCTATGAAGGAAAAAAAAAAGATCATCTTTTCTCTCAGTGTAGAAAAGTCTTCATGCTTGTGGTGACTACTTTTTAAAGGGACAATTCTATGGTCCCGTTGTGGCTGGTATTCGTCTTTCGTTTGACTGCCCCTTATAGATACAGTCATAAGCACTATCTGTCGTCATCGGGAAGTTATCACCGGCGGCTAATCGAAAGAAGTACGAGTACAGTACAAAACCCCTTACACAGGATGTTTGCTTGGTGTAATGAATGTCAGCTCTATTAAAACGTGGATAGATGCCTGACAATTCATATAACAAACAGGGAGAACTTGACAGCAACCGGCTGAAGGTGTATGAACTTCTGCAGCCTATCACACCGTTCAGATCTTAAGGAGTAAAACTACCATATCATGAGAGAAAATAATGTGTTGAACATGTAAAGTCAGGCTTGTGCGGTGCATCTGTACAGAAATTAGCAGACGAGAATGCTAGTACTGTTGGTTACAAAGTATTGCTTAAGGCTATGGACTCTTTAAAAATTTGACACGACAGCACCCATCGAATTAATTCAGAGGCGTTCTGTTGGGATCATAGCTGGTCAGGTTAGTCATGAAATGCTCAGGGAAAGCAATGTTTGGACGGAAGCTGGATTTGTTACAGCCAAACACTGTTGGATAAATGGAACCGGTATTCAATGATTATTGTGCAACTATTCTGCCACCGCACGTAAAGATCATGAGACGACAGTGAAAGAGAGTGGGGTAATGAGGTAAACAGTCCGTTCTTTCTCTGTATCCATGCAGGAATGAAAAACAGGGAGATAATAACTAAAATTGTGAAGCACCCTCAGCCCAACGTCGCACAGTGGTAACTGGATCATGTATGGTTGGTTGGTTTGGGGGAGGGGACCAAACAGCGACGTCATCGGTCCATCGGTCCCATCGGATTAGGAATGGATGGGGAAGGAAGTCGGCCGTGCCCTTTCAAAGGCACCATCCCGGCATTTGCCTATAGTGACTTAGGGAAATAACGGAAAACCTAAATCAGGATGACCGGACGCGGGTTTGAACCGTCGTCCTCCCAAATGCGAGTCCACATGCTAACCACTGCGCCACCTCGATCTGCGATCAGGTATGTACGAGTAGAATGTGGCAGATGTACTGATGAGTAGGACCGATACCAATTACACTGCATGATGTTACATATCCATTACTGTCAAAATGTTCATGGATCTACAGAAAGTAAATATCCTATATTCAACTATTTATTGTAGTGTTGTATAATTTCATAAGATCGGAAGCATTATATCAGCAGATAAATGTTACTTATATTGGTTTGGCTGTCTCGTTGTCTAGGATGTCGGTTCCTCTTTTCATGTATAATTTACATAATGTTTTCAATAAATAATTATTTAGATAAAGATTTATACGACTAATAATAAGGAACTTGCAAATTTTAACAATATAAAAATTATCAGCTCCTTGTCTTTGTACAACTGTCGATTGAATTATCGATAGTAAAATTAGACAAATTAAAAAAAAAGAAGACAGAAATTATGTCTACATGAGAACTAAGGCATAATAATATTAGTGTTTTGGCTCACTTAACATACGTGACTACTAATTTTCATGGTTCAAGAGCGATTTTGCTACATGGATCGGTATCAAAAAATTGTTATCAAAAAATAGTGATTTGGTGATCAAATATATTCAAAATTATCTTCAGATTTGGAATATATAATATAAATTTAATAATTAACTTACGTCAGGCCACAATTTATACGGAATCGAACATTTCAATTGAAAAACGAAAGTTCTGAGGAGGCAAGATTCATTACAACAGTAAAAGCGAAATGCAAAATATACTGTCATTACGATAGAGACAACTCTAACAACAAGTTACGTAAAACAAAAGTTTTCACACTATGGTGTTCATGTTGTTCCGCAAAGCTCCAGTCGCACTCTTCTATCCCTGTTGTTATTATTTTCAACTGTATATGCTGGAGTTCAGAGTTGGAGATTATTATTCCTTTGGAATATTACGCTGAAATTTAATCTCATCTACGCAGGATATCCGCTTTGGCCTCTGCCTCATCCCTGGACGCGCCACCAGTGTTGCCGTGGCAACACGTGGGGGCGATGGCGCACCCAACCAGGAGACTGTCCGAGCGTGGCGCGTAAGAAGTGATTCGATTATAAAGTTAATTAAAACTAAACCGAGCGTCGGCCTGAGGCGCTGCCGGCGCATGACGGACGGAGGCCGCGCCTCTGCCACTAATTGCATCGCGGGTGTCGAAGATGACCGCGCTGATGCGTTTACGATGGAAAAATTACGCCGCCCGTGGAGCTCCGTCGTTCCTCGTCCTCCATTCTTCCTACTCTTCCTCGTGCCTTCTCTCCTTCTCTCCGTGGGAGGTTAATGAATTTCACGGCGAGACAGCCGGAGATCTCTTAACGGACTCGAATTATAGCGTGACCAAAAACTAGCATCGGGTTTGGCGGCATATAATCTGAGATATGGCTAATCGAACACCGAAGGCATTTTTACATCGTCTTGTGCTACAGGGGAAAACGCCTTTGTCTCACGTTCCTTCTCATTGTAGACAACCTCATTTAACGTTTTCTACTTCGACAACTGATGATGTAATAAACTTCACTGATGGAAATAGCGAGAAAAGCCATAGTGTCGGACAGCTTACCGGTCACCACATCGTGGCATGACACATAGTCTGTGAGTATGTCTCCTGTAGAATGAGGAGGAACTTCAAACAAATGTTTATGTCTTAGGTCACGGATGAACTATAAGAGGCGATCAGAAAGATTCCGTTCGAGTGCCACTACAGTCCAGAATCGGTATGCCGATCACGTAAAATCGACGTGAGCATTGAGGCAATTATCCCGTGTCATCCCCATCACATGATCCCCATCACATGAAGTGCAACGGTCGTATTGGTAGGGTTAGCGTGCCGTAAGACAACTACCAGCTGATTTATTCCTAAGGTTGCCATCAATGGACCGATTCCATGGGTGTACCATCACTAAATTATTGTTTGATCAGCAGCTGCTAACATCTAGCTATGCTGAACCAACTTACAACTTGAGAAACATGTTACCACCCCAGTTTGAAAGCCGTAGGTTACAGTGAAGATCTGATGTAAACGCAGGAAGAAAATTGTGTTACTTGATCGTCGGATATCGATTATTCCAGATCTACTTGGCGTATAGGCCTACCATTAGTAAATGAATCTTGTCTACTTTTCTTGGATATATTTAGATTTATCTTATTTACCGCAACTTCTTTTCTAACGGCGTGTATAGCACACGTTACGGTTTTCCTGCCATTGTACCACTGCTAGCTCCCATGGATGGACCATTATACACTCCTGGAAATTGAAATAAGAACACCGTGAATTCATTGTCCCAGGAAGGGGAAACTTTATTGACACATTCCTGGGGTCAGATACATCACATGATCACACTGACAGAACCACAGGCACATAGACACAGGCAACAGAGCATGCACAATGTCGGCACTAGTACAGTGTATATCCACCTTTCGCAGCAATGCAGGCTGCTATTCTCCCATGGAGACAATCGTAGAGATGCTGGATGTAGTCCTGTGGAACGGCTTGCCATGCCATTTCCACCTGGCGCCTCAGTTGGACCAGCGTTCGTGCTGGACGTGCAGACCGCGTGAGACGACGCTTCATCCAGTCCCAAACATGCTCAATGGGGGACAGATCCGGAGATCTTGCTGGCCAGGGTAGTTGACGTACACCTTCTAGAGCACGTTGGGTGGCACAGGATACATGCGGACGTGCATTGTCCTGTTGGAACAGCAAGTTCCCTTGCCGGTCTAGGAATGGTAGAACGATGGGTTCAATGACGGTTTGGATGTACCGTGCACTATTCAGTGTCCCCTCGACGATCACCAGTGGTGTACGGCCAGTGTAGGAGATCGCTCCCCACACCATGATGCCGGGTGTTGGCCCTGTGTGCCTCGGTCGTATGCAGTCCTGATTGTGGCGCTCACCTGCACGGCGCCAAACACGCATACGACCATCATTGGCACCAAGGCAGAAGCGACTCTCATCGCTGAAGACGACACGTCTCCTTTCGGCCCTCCATTCACGCCTGTCGCGACACCACTGGAGGCGGGCTGCACGATGTTGGGGCGTGAGCGGAAGGCGGCCTAACGGTGTGCGGGACCGTAGCCCAGCTTCATGGAGACGGTTGCGAATGGTCCTCGCCGATACCCCAGGAGCAACAGTGTCCCTAATTTGCTGGGAAGTGGCGGTGCGGTCCCCTACGGCACTGCGTAGGATCCTACGGTCTTGGCGTGCATCCGTGCGTCGCTGCGGTCTGGTCCCAGGTCGACGGGCACGTGCACCTTCCGCCGACCACTGGCGACAACATCGATGTACTGTGGAGACCTCACGCCCCACGTGTTGAGCAATTCGGCGGTACGTCCACCCGGCCTCCCGCATGCCCACTTTACGCCCTCGCTCAAAGTCCGTCAACTGCACATACGGTTCACGTCCACGCTGTCGCGGCATGCTACCAGTGTTAAAGACTGCGATGGAGCTCCGTATGCCACGGCAAACTGGCTGACACTGACGGCGGCGGTGCACAAATGCTGCGCAGCTAGCGCCATTCGACGGCCAACACCGCGGTTCCTGGTGTGTCCGCTGTGCCGTGCGTGTGATCATTGCTTGTAGAGCCCTCTCGCAGTGTCCGGAGCAAGTATGGTGGGTCTGACACACCGGTGTCAATGTGTTCTTTTTTCCATTTCCAGGAGTGTATATCTTCTGTACAAACAGTATTGGGATTGATTTATTTTACTGTTAAGAAAAACGTGTCTTTCTTCAAACCCTCAAGCAGTTACTGCATAGACGAAATGGGAAAATGTCGACGAGCATATCCATGACGTACAGTGACCCACTTCCAAGTTCGAGCACTTTTTAAAGAAGCATATGGGAGTGTAGCAACTACGGAGACAGCAATTAATGGATTTTCTCTTACTGAGCCTCGTCGACGGATAGAAATGTCTTAAGGATCATCACTTTTCTACGTGTAATGCAATTCACTCCCATCCATTCAATGAAGAGTTAGCAGTAGTGAGACAGGCCACTCCACCACCAACAGCAGTGATGAAAGGGGCCTTAGGTTTAACATCATTCTTACAAACTTCAGCCAGACCAACGACGACCACGAAAGACACCGGAAAAACTACTGGTGGACCCAATCGTTTGGCTATGCCTTTAGTAGATATTTTCCATATTCCCAAAGCCTCCACGTCACTGAAAGTATGGCCAAGAAAAGGCACACAAAAATATTTCGTATTGATAAGTTTCCCAGACAGGGACATAACACAAAACCTCCAGCTAACCTGAAGAAAAAGCTGCCTGCAATCAGTCAACCGAAACAAGTGAAAGCAGCAACACCAATGATTGGTTTTGTGAACTATGCCAAAACAGATCGTTGGAAGACATTATTTAGTGCTTTACGTGTAGGAAGAGGGTGCATGAAAACTGCGCTGGAGTTAGGAAGAACACTTTCGTTTTAATTGCAGATAGACTATATCCCTGTGTTACGGAAAAGAGTTTGAACTTCTACATAATTTGTCTGTAATTATACACAATGGCTAATATTATATAAAACAGCCTAAATTTTACTTTATTTCATAATAATGTCAGTTTACAATTGTACTGTTCTTCAACATTTGCCTAATTTTGTTCTTTTTATGATCAGAATCAACATTCTTCGTCATATTAAAAGTAATTTCCATTTAATCATCCTATTGCTTAATTATGCTGTATGATCATATTAAAATCCACCCAGCTGTTGTATAGTCGAATAAGAGGTTTTTAACCACGATATGCATCTAATGGTCTATACAAGAAATTCAATTGGTCCATTGCTGGAAACGAGTGTCCATGACTAGGCCTTTATGAAAAATAATTCAGCATTTTTTCGTGATGGTGTTAAAGATATGTACGTTACCTGAAGAATACTGACATTAAGCTTCACAATTTTTGAAACATTGGATTTCCTTCAAGTGGTTCATTGATGGCGATCTTACCCTACGTAATATGGACAACATTTTAGATAATTTAAAAATAAAAAAAAAAGAATTAACACCTTCCTCTGTGCTACGTTCCACACTTATATGTCATAGCATATTGGTGGTATGCTTTATGTGTTGTATTCTACTGTCACATAGCTTATATGGATCGTTGGTTTTGTCATAAGTGGAATATGATTAGAAAAGTCCGCTATATTGATAATGGTATGTTCACTGTGTGTTATAGCTCCAAACCTTTGAATAGTAGGCTGATACGCGTGATCACAACATTTGGAGGCAATAATATTTTACTCTTTATCTTGTCCTATATATTAAATACGTGCTGTGATTTCCTGTGCTTGGATATATAAAATTTTGTATTAAAATTTAAAGATTAAAACAGTATTGATCGCAATTTTTTATTTTTATTGGAGTGACCGGTTTCGATTCTATTTATGAACCATCTTCAGACTCCAGAACCGTGGGTGGACTCAGTGGAGCAAGTTGCACCGACCCTCGACGCTGGAATAACTGCAGATGGAGATGGTATTTGGGGCTTCCTGTCTGACAAGAATGATAAACTACACACATCAAAAATTTTTGCATCACCCCAGTTCCAGAACTCCTTAAGATAGACGTTGACTTTGGATATTTTGTCACAGATACAGCCCCTTTGATTGTTCAGAGATGTCACTAAACCCGCCCAGCCCGCATCTCGTGGTCGTGCGGTAGCGTTCTCGCTTCCCACGGCCGGGTTCCCGGGTTCGATTCCCGGCGGGGTCAGGGATTTTGTCTGCCTCGTGATGGCTGGGTGTTGTGTGATGTCCTTAGGTTAGTTAGGTTTAAGTAGTTCTAAGTTCTAGGGGACTGATGACCATAGATGTTAAGTCCCATAGTGCTCAGAGCCATTTGAACCTTTTTTGAAACTCGCCCAAACATGTAAACAACCTTGCGTGATCAGCGCCTGTTAGGCGGAGGGGGCCCAACAGTCGATGAGTTCCAGTTATTGCACGAGGTAGGAGATACATGGATACCTAGACCGTCAATACTGCGATTCGATTGCGTCCGCATTGTTACTTTGTGCCAGGAAGGGCTCTCACAAGGGAAGTGCTCTGGCGTCTCGGGGTTAACCAAAGCGAAGTTTCTCGGACATGGAGGAGATACAGAGAGATAGTAACATGCCTCGCTCAGGGCGCCCAAGGGCTACTACTGCAGTGGATGACCGCTACCTACGGATTATGGCTCGGAGGAACCCTGACAGCAAAGCCACCATCTCTTCGTGTAACCACAGGACGTCATGTTACGACTCAAACTGTGCGCAATAGGCTGCATGATGCGCAACTTCACTCCCGACGTCCATGGCGTACATATGCGGTACATATTGGCCCGACAACGTGGCGAATGGACCACTCAGGATTGGCATAATGTTCTCTTCAACGATGAGTGTCGCATATGCCTTCAAACAAACAATCGTCGGAGACGTGTTTGGAAGCAACCCGGTCAGGCTGAACGCCTTAGACACACTATCCAGCGAGTGCAGCAAGGTGGAGATTCCCTGTTGGTTTGGGGTGGCATTATGTGGGGCCATCGTACGCCGCTGGTGGTCATGGAGGGCGCCGTAACGGCTGTACGATAAGTGAATGCCATCCTCCGACCGATAGTGTAACCATATCGGCAGCACATTAGCGAGGCATTCGTCCTCATGGACAATAGTTCGCGCCCCTATCGTGCATATCTTGTGAATGACTTCCTTCGCTCCACTAGAATGGCCAGCGTGTTCTCCAAACATGAACCCGATCGAACACGCCTGGGATAGATTGAAAATGGCTGTGTTATGGATGACGTGACCCACCAACCACTCTGAGGTATCTACGCCGAATAGCCGTTGAGGAGTGGGACAATATGGACTAACAGTGCCTTGATGAACTTGTGGATAATATGCCACGACGAATACACGCATGCGTCAATGCAAGAGCACGTGCTACTTGGTATTAACTTACCGGTGTGTACAGAAATCTGGACCGCTACCTCTGAAGGTCTCGCTGTATGATACAACATGCAATGTGTGGTTTTCATGAGCAATATGCCACGACGAATACACGCATGCGTCAATGCCAGAGCACGTGCTACTTGGTATTAACTTACCGGTGTGTACAGAAATCTGGACCGCTACCTCTGAAGGCCTCGCTGTATGATACAACATGCAATGTGTGGTTTTCATGAGCAATAAAAAGGGCGGAAGTGATGTTCATGTAGATCTCTATTCCAATTTTCTGTACAGGTTCCCGAACTCTCGAAACCGAGGTAATGCAAAAAATGTTTTGATGTGTGTATATGGGTCGACACCTGTTTCGGTATCACTTTCACTTGTTAAGTACGTATCGTCATCATTATACTCCTGATGTATATTGTCGATACAGTACAGCGTATACGACATCATATATTCCACTGACTCATCTTGCAGAAACGCTATTTTTTTAATTTGTCACTTATTTCTCATTCCGCGAAATTTCTTGGGTTCCTTTCTGACGAAATGTCAGTTTCGGCAACTGTTTTTCTAGACATAACGCAATGTTTGCTTAGTTCATCGTTGCCATTGCTCTGCTTTGTATGAACACCACTAGCATTGTAGCACTGTTGTGAGTATTCGTCGACTAAGCAGTTCAAACGACACTCTGTAGTCTCATGTTGCACTCATTATTGGATACCTCCATTCCCGCCCCCCGTTGATATTAACAGCCAATATTGTAGCTGTATGGTAGAGAACTGAAGAGAATCTTCAAACGCGACAGAAGTGCAACCCTTCTGAAAATTGCTGCAGATTTCAGTGATGGGTCATCGAGAAGTGTCAGCGTGAGAATCATTCAACCAAACGTCGTTGACACGAGATATCGGAGCCGAAGGCCCAATCGTGTATCCTTGACGACTGCACGACACAAAGCTTTACACCGCGCCTTGGCCCGTCATCACCAACATTGTACTGGAAACATTTTGCCTGGTCGGACGAGTCTCATTTCAAATTGTGTCGAGAGGATAGACATGTATGATAGACTGGTATGGAAAGAACCTCATGAATTCCTGGAGCCTGCATGCCAGCAAAGAACTGTTAAGGCTGGTGGAGGCTCTGTTATGGTGTGAGGTGTGTGCAATTGAAATGATAAGGGACCACTGATACGTCTAGATACGATTCTGACAGGTAACACGTACGTAACCATCCTGTCTGATCACCTGCATCCATTCAGGTCTATTGGGCATTCCGACGGACTGGGGCAATTCCACCAGGACAATGCGAAACCCGAAACGTCTACAACTGCTACGGAGTGGCTCAAGGAACACTATTCTGAGTTTAAACACTTCTGCCGGCCACCAAACTCTCCAGACACGAACATTTTTGAGCATATCTGGAATGCCTTGTAACGTGCTGTTCAGAATAGATCTCCACCCCCTCGTGGTCTTACGGATTTAAGGAGAACCCTGCAGGATACATGGCGTAAATTCCCTCCAGCACTTTTTCAGACATTAGTCGAGTCCATGCCACGTCGTTTTGCAGCACTTCTGGGTGCTAGTGGGAGCCCTACACGATGTTAGGCAGTTGTACAAGTATCTTTTGCTCTTCAATGTATAATGAAGCACAGTATGCATCATGTTAATAGTATTATTTTAGCTGCTACGACTGTGAGTCAAATGGATGTGTATACGACGTTTAAAAGCAGGTGTTACACGTTGCTGCAAGAGGTAGTGTTGGTCAGAAAAGTGTATATAATTATCACCCCAGAAACCAACATATGTTGAAATATGGGAGGTTGTAATGGTTCAAATGGCTCTGAGCACTATGGGACTTAACTACTGTGGTCATCAGTCCCCTAGAACTTACAACTACTTAAACCTAACTATCCTAAGGACATCACACACATCCATGCCCGAGGCAGGATTCGAACCTGCGACCGTAGCAGTCGCACGGTTCCGGACTGGGAGGTTGTAGTTGTAACAACACATGTTCCATAATTACGGTTAGGTATAACTCCAATTGCAAAAGTGCGATAAGAAATAATGTCCCTCTCATTGTAGGCTTCCAATCCTTCAAGAGCTTTGTCAGTACCTCTCACAACAGCAATTGTTAACCATGCATTGCCACTAACTACTTCTGTTGTAGTACAAGAAAATTGAATCTTGCAACCAACAAAAGTAATAGGCCCTTGCAGTAACTCCTGTTGACCAGTCTCATTTGGTGTAATTGAAAATGTATCCACTGTCTTGTACACTGGAAGTGTGCTCCTCCTCTTGTATCTTCTACGACGGTACAGCATGGCTGTGTGCTTCGTGCGGCTGCCTCGAGTCGAATGAACATGCTGCTGCCTCTCGACACAGTTATCAAGCACCATGACGTCAGAACTTCCGGCCCCCACTCGCGCGCACAGAGCCAGCGCGCCTTATCAGTGTTGCGCAATCTTGATTTTCCAGCAACACGGGCCTAGTAATACTAGGGCCCGTGTTGCCCGGCAGCCTCGCTCAGCGGCTAAGTCCGCTTCAAGGTCACACGACTTACACAAAAGCATAAGGCAAATACACACAGCCGGCTGTGGAGGCAGGTTTCACAAGAGAGGGCATAATAAATTACCACAATAACCACCTGTTGGCAGATACAAATGCTCGAACAGTCACGGAGGTGAAGCATCAGGATCGCTTCGGTATGAATGTAAAGACAGGAATTTTAGAGACAGACACATTTGACCAGACACTTTACCAAATTAATATGTGCTGTGGACGATGGTACCATCCTGCAGCGATTTATGCGCAATAGATTGGTCGAAGATTTCAGGTGGTATGCTGTCTGCATTCGTCAGACATGAATCCGTTGGATTTCTGGCTGTGGGGACAAATGAAGATATTGATGTACGTCCAGTCCATCGATGCCGTGGAGACGTTACACAAGCGAGTGGTCACCGCATATTCGGTGATTATTCAGGAACCTTTCCTGTGTATTTGGCTCTAAGAGATCAGAAGTCCTCGGTGGATTGTTACAGAGTAGTAGTGTAAATATAATTTATTCGGTTTGTTGCCCTAATTACTTTTGCTTTCGTGAAAATACCTTTATACAGAGGAAACGTTTATGATACGTAATTATCAAAACGGACAGTATAAAACGCAGAGTAATGCAACAACTATCAAGAATAATGAATAACATTGTGACGTGGCTGCCATTGCTGCACAAAAAACACAACATAGCGTCGTTCCGCTCCTTTTCCATTACAGTAAGCGAACTCATTCGCGGTGTGCGTGTTCGGTAACTCTTCATCAGTAAACCTATCCGTAGTGCCGTGTATGACTGTTAACGCGCAACTAACATTGCCAGAAGGCACAAGAAACTGTATCGAGAAATGCCGAATGGTATCTGGACACTGCATATGACCGTGGGTGAATGATGCAAGTTTGTTTCCCAACAAGACAGTCGGAGCGTATCATAGGCATTTTCAGTGGTTTATCGGTATTTCATGTGCAATGTAGACACAAAGATAAATAGGAGTATTAAATCAAACGAAACGCAATCATTCTGCAAAGAGGCATGTGACACCACGGTTCTCTGAAGCTAAAATACTCAGACAATGTTCTTGACAAAGTCCGAAATTTTGTCGGTGGTGACACAACTATCCTACTGTTTCATGAGCCGGAGGATTTCCTGTTCTCAGAATTTTTGTGGCTGTGACAGACCTTCACTGTGTCCTCCAGTTTGTCGTCCGAGTTCAAGCGCTTCACTGAGAGGTGAGTCTCTAGCAGGGCGACATGTCTGGCCTGTAGGGCGGATGCTCAAACTGTTCCCATTTGAGCTTAGTCCTGGAGACGTGTGGACGCGCGCTATCATGGAGCAGAATCACTCTGTCAGTGAGCAACATAGGCCGTTTGTTCTTGATGGATTTTCGTAGGCTACAAAGTGCCTCACAATACACATGACAGTTAATGATTTTCCTGTTCTCTAGGAACTCGCAGAGTATCGGACTTTGGAGGTCGAAAAAGACGGTGAGCATCACCATGCCTTCATAAGGCTCTGTATCTTCCATGAGAGGATGCTTGATAAGAAATAATAAGGTACAGGCAAACAAAAACTAGGGTATATTACGACTACAGTAGAGAAACTGAATGAAAGATAAAAATCATCTCAATAAAATATAATACAGCTTCTCAGACACTATCAGGCATACGCCTGGAAGATGCAGAGAATAAACGTAGTGGGACGTGAAGAATATACCACTGATAAAACCTAGCCACGAGGGTTGAGCGTTCGCCATAGCTGGCCGACGGGTACGTCTCAGGATATCAGGATATCGCTGGAAAGTCGAAGGTGCCGATGCTATGCCTTCAGACCGTGCTCTGACTGATGGGCTGCTAAGAGCCGGTGCATGAAACGGCCCGGAGCTCCGGTGGAGCGAACTGTCTACGCGTTGGCTTGCGTTGCCCTGTATAGCCTGGGCGCGATCGAATTCGTACCGATCCAGTTCCGCGCTCTTGACATGAGGAAATGAGTCCCTGGCACGGAGAACCTCTCGTGGCGCTTTTCCTGCCGTCTGTCGATCCTGCTGTGATCGACGCAGTCCAGGGCGGCAACGCCTTGTACATGTACAAACCCGTGATGCTTCAGTGTCTGAGGGGTTGCTGATTCCTAGAGGCGAAAGACCTAAAGGACATCACAGTTTTGAATTTTTTGGCGGATGGTAGCGACGCATGCTTTCATTGCCTGATGTGTGACTACGTTATACCGAAGTGTGTTATGCAAATTTAAACCGGTTTGTTTGTTACGACGTTTCCTAGCTTTTCATTTGACGATTACTTACAGGACGCTGATACAAGATAAAAAGGATATAAAATTGACAGAGTTGGTTCCCACACGAGCCTTCTCTCTGGCATGGATATATGAGAAACAAATAGCGAGAAAGCAATCCTCTGCCCTGGGTAAAGCTAAGTTAGTAATTACAAATAAGGTTTTCGCGGAAGGTGACTGAGACAGATGCCCCTCACTGTGAACTTTTTTCTTTGTAGCAACGAAAATATTACGACTACTCCTTGTAAGATTTATTAAATACAATTGCGAAAAAAAAAATCGCATCACCAAGAAGAAGCTGTGCGATATAACCGATAGTTGGTACACGTGATTCTACATCTGAGAACTGCCGTCTACTCAAATTTCGTGGCCGGCCGGAGTGGCCGTGCGTCTGGGCGCTACAATCTCGAACCGAGCGACCGCTACGGTCGCAGGTTCGAATCCTGCCTCGGGCATGGATGTGTGTGATGTCATTAGGTTAGTTAGGTTTAAGTAGTTCTAAGTTCTAGAGGATTGATGACCTTAGAAGTTAAGTCCCATAGTGCTCAGAGCCATTTGAACCATTTTTTTTTTCCAACAGAATAATGCTCTCCAACATAGCGCTATTGTAGATCAACGTGCTCTACAAAGTGTCGACATGTTATCTGGGGCTGCCCAATCACCAGATCTATCTTGGAACGAACACGTATGTTATTCCATCGGACGACAGCTCCAGCGTCATCTACTGTCAGCATTAAGCATGCGTGTGTTGACCGACCGAGTGCAACAGACATGGCACTGACATCCGGCACATCTACGACACAATGCATACACTTTCAAGTGCTTGCATTTTACATTCTGGCGGTTACACCGGTTACTAATGTACCAGCTATACACATTTACAATGGCATTCTTCGCACTTACGTTGAAATGTGAACGTGCAACTTCACTCATTTAAGGCTGTTACCTAAGCAAATGTATTCCCCGGAATTTCATTACTCTAAATTAATCATTTTTTGGTGTTGCGATTATTTTTCGGTCAGTGCATTGGCTCGACGAAGTATTGTAGTGGTGTTTGATATGCTTTTATCTTGCGTTTTTCTTTAATTTTTCCTTTCTTCGAGTAAATTGTGATTTCCAGCGCTATACAATAAGGAAGCATTGTTTTTTTTGTTTTTACTACAACATCCCTCTATTTCACTTTTCAAATCAACAATCTTCAAATAGAACCTGAACTAAACATTGCCGATTGCAATTCTGCTATAAAGACTGTTTATTTTGTCGTAACACACAGGAGATAATTCTGCAGAAAAAAATATTCCGTAGATTACGCGGCACTTTATATTTCATGATTCACTTTTTTGTGTACACGGTGATGGCGCCCGATAGCAACCCAGATGTCTTCAATAGTATTTACATCAGACGAATTTGGTCAGTGAGATATCAGTGTGCACGCACTGTAATGCTATTCAGACCACTGTATCACGTTTCTGCCTCCGAGGCAAGGACAATTATGACGCTGAAAGGTTTTATCGCCGTCGGTGAAGAAATCAAGCATGAAGAGATGCAGGTGGTTTGCAGCTGACAGCGTGACTTCGAAGACTACCACAGGTCCCATTCAAGCGCAGGAGAACGCCCCGATAGCATAATACTTCTGCACCTGCCTGCGCCCGTGGCGCGCTGCAGGTTTCGAGCCGCCATTCAGCTCGATGATGGAGTTTGTGGATACAACCATTGACCTAGTGTAGCAAAAATATGATTCTCCCTAAGAGCCGACACGTATACATTGATCGACAGTCGAATCCCGAGGCTCCCGTGCGCAGTGCAATTGTAATTGACGATGTCGTTGGGTCAACATGTGAACACGTAGCAGTGGTCAGCTACGTAACTCCATGTTCAACAAAATACGATGTACGGTGTGCTCGGAAGCACTTGCGCGTGCTCTTTCGGTAGAGATGCCAGAGATCACCACGTATCCTACTTTACACAGCAGACAAGCCTCCCAGCGTTCTGTGATGAGTCGCGGGCGTCGAACCATTAAGCGCCTAGCGGTCGTTTCACTGTCATTCTATCTCTTTCGTAGATACTCAGGACAGTAGCATGTGAACATTCGACCAGCTTCGCCGTTTCCGAGATGTTCGTTCACAGGCTCTGCGGAATAATAATCTGTCCTTTGACAAAGTCTCCTATCTCAGTGTATTTCTCCATTTGCAGCCCATATCTTAGCTAGGGCCGGCCGCGCTGGCCGAGCGGTTCTAAGCACTACAGTCTGGAACCGCGCGACCGCTACGGTCGCAGGTTCGAATCCTGCCTCGGGCATGGATGTGTGTGCTGTCCTTAGGTTAGTTAGGTTTGAGTAGTGAAACACGTATGTAACATAGCAGCGATGGCGAGGCATTGTAGCATCTGTGACCAGAGAGTTTGCGCTTGACCGCGCGAGTGTTGCGAGCAGTTCTCTGTCGGCAGTCGTTGCGAGTCTGTAGCTCTGTGTAGTCGTGCAGTGCAGTACGCTAATAGTCGTCATGCAGAGCGGTCGGTCAGTAGTAGCAGCCCAGTGCGGTTGTGTGATGTAGGCGGTCGGCAACACTGGTCAAGATGCTGAATGAGGTACACTGTTAATTAATATAATCATTAGACAATGTAAAACTTATTTATTGTAATCAATCTCTAACAAGTCCCCCAATAATAATTTTGATTTCAAAAGCATTTTTCAAAAATTTTATTTTTTATTGAACTAAAGATTTCGTTGCACTTCCCATTTCATTCCACTTCTTTTGAAGAAAAATTTCAGTAAATTCACAGAAAAAAGGAATATTATTATTTGCAATGCAGTTCCTCCAAGCCGTGCGCTGAAATAAGAGCAGAAATTTGACATCCAGTTATTCTGAGGTAAGACTTTAATTATGATTGTTTTTCACAGGGCCAAAGACCGATGTTTCGGTTTAATTGAATTTTCTTATCACTGAATGGACTTTAATTTTTGTGAAGAATTTATATTTGAGTCAGATTGCGAATTTCACATTTTTGTTGCCATTGTCAGTACATTTCATTGTGGGCAGGTTACGCATAGAGCAATGACCATTAGCATTCATAAATAATATTTCTGTCTTGTAAATTATTGTGGGGAGGTTACACTCGGCTCCCATTTCTATTAAGTATTGTCATTCTTTTTTCTTTTAAAATTTTGTGGGGAGGTTACACTTGGCGACACCCAGTCCAGGATCGTATTTCGTTGAGAGTCTTTTGAGCGACAGTCAGATATCTGCTCTTATTTGCTTAGATATAATTAGGATTTGGCGCAACGCTTTTACTAATCTTGTGACTTTCCTTCTACAGGTCAACGGCAATTTGTTGCTTTGTTGTATTTGTGTGTTGCTTTTGCATTGTGTTTATTTGTTTTGTGAAAAAATTTGACTATTGTAAGAATGCCGCGAAAGACTGTGAATAGTGTATCGCGAGGTATTACGAACGAAATTACCGGCTCAAATGACTTTACCGATAGTAATTGTGATACGCAGCGTAATGATGACAATCCTGCGTTCACTAACAATCAGTGCATTCCAACCACTAATGATGACTTTTACCCTCATAATGAACAAACGAACTCAATTGTCTCGTCTGTTAATTTGACGACAATTGATGGCGCGGAGCGGTCTATAGTAATGAGCGCTGCCGAGCCTAACACACCCGATTTAGAAAATCCAAGTAATGTACAGACAAATTTGTCTAATGAAAATGAACAGGATACACAAAGTACGACGGATTTATTTAATTCCGAAATAGTGAGTGACAGTGTAGGTCCGACTGATAATCCTTTTTGTAAGTTACGGAATGACCAAATGGTCACACAGAACGTGACAATTGCATGTACTCCATCACAGAGCACTGAGAATGCAACTGCTACTTTTGATTTGAATCAATTTATGGCAATAATGCTACAGTTTAAGAACGACCTTACTGCAAATTCCAAACAACAGAGTGTAGATAACAAACAATTTAAAGAGAATTTCAAACAACTTAGTGAACAGCTCAGACAACAAAATGAAAAATTAGACGACAATTCCAGACAGCTTAGTGAACAAATTAGAGACGTTGCCGCGCAGTGCCATGACACTAAGGAACAGTTGCGCCTGGAAATTGAGGCTTGTTCACAAAAAAATAGCGAAGAAATAAAGTCTGTTGCGCAAGAATTAAGGGAAATGCAAACAGCCGCGACAGATACACTCAGAGACGAAATTAGCGGAGTCGCTAAACAATGCTCTGAAAAAGCTGCACAATTACGGGACGAGTTTAGAACAATGACGGTAGAACTTTCGCGCACTGTGGACGCAAAGATAGACGCGAAATTCGAACAGCAGAACACTCAGATTAACGAGCGCTTTAATCAGCACATTCAGAACAGTGATACGCGTTTCCGCAGATTTATTCAGGATCAAAACAAAGTAAAACGACAAGTCATGGAAACAATCACTGCACAAAGACAAGAGGACAAACG
Source organism: Schistocerca americana (assembly GCF_021461395.2). Taxonomy (NCBI): domain Eukaryota; kingdom Metazoa; phylum Arthropoda; class Insecta; order Orthoptera; family Acrididae; genus Schistocerca; species Schistocerca americana. The sequence goes on from NC_060121.1 coordinate 454,967,525, forward strand.
TAAAATATTCGCGAAAGCAAAGACGTATGTAGACAATAATATTACTACAGTGTCCGACAAAATTAATACCATAGAACAATTGAACGCGAATTACGAGATGAAATTTCTGACCTTAAATCAAAAACAGATACACACACAGTAAATATTCAAACAGTGACAGATAGATTCGAACAATTAGATCTAACACAGGATTGTGATGTTATCAAAGCTGATGTTAAAAAACTGAGCGAAACTACGCGTAAGTTGCAAAAACAGATTAATGCGTCCGATTCTAAAACCGATGATCAGGCAAAAATACTGACAGAAAAATATGATGAATTGGCCAGTCGTATTGATGCTATCGAAAGTGCTAATGACAATAAATCAGACGATACTGCACCGGTTTCATTTAACCAAACACCTGAATTTCAAAATTTACAGCAGACAATTAATGAGATCGATTCATCTAACAATACGTTACGTAGGAAGTTGTCAAATTTACAACAAGAAGTAACAGAGATCAAAAACATTTCAGTTAATAACATACCGCAACAGACGCCACTTTATGAACATGTGTCAGACTCACGCAGCGCGTATAATTTGGGTAATCTACAGAGAGTACGGGACTTAGATTCCGATCAACCACAGTTGAATAGATTCTCTTACGATCCTGAACCTGTTCCATCACACAGAGATGATAATTTCGACTACAAACATTTTCTGTCAGTGAGAAAGTTTAAAGTTTTTAAAAACGATAGAACGCAGATTCACCCACTGGATTGGATCCAACAGTTTAGCTTTGCTCTTCCACCGACTTGGCCTGTAACACATAAACTTGAATTTATTTGCAGTTTTTTGGAAGGCGAACCGGCAACTCGTATGAGACCAATCGCGAGACAGTGTTACTCGGTAGAGGAATTTCAGAATGCTTTTCAGTCAGCGTACTGGTCGAAGACGACACAGCGCGGAATTAAAGATCAACTAATTAGTTTGCCAAACTATGAAAACTCAAATTTTCCCAGTGTAACGCAATTTTTTGAGCACATGGTACAACAAAACCAGTACCTAAGTGAACCGTACAGTGAATCCGCACTGATACAATTATCCATTTCCAAATTACCACGGTCATTACGAGTGTCACTTCTAACGGGTCAGCAAAAAGAAAACATTTCAGCATTCAGAGATCTTTTACAGCTCTTGGAAGTACAGCAATCTGATTATTCTTTTGTAAACAAAAACTTTTTAAGTAACAACCAAGGTCAACAACCGTACTGCAATTATGATCAGGGACGTAATTCCAATCGGAAAGATAACAGACGTTTTAGGAACGACAACTACCAAAACTTTAATAACAGACAGAATTCAGATTATCAATATCGTCAAAATTTTCAGCAACAGGAAACACATTTTGGTAACAATAGACGTTTTCCACCACAACAGTATGAAAGTCAGCCGGTTGGAATACATAACCAACAATGTAATGCACAAGGTCAACCAGGCTTTAATGTTCCGCCGCGTGCACGTGTAGTACCAGATCCAACAAATAGTAACGCACAGCAACAAGGAAACAATTACGTACAAAGAAGACAGTATTTCAATTCCTATCGCAATACACCGTATAGGAATGACTATCACGACAGACGTAAAAACGATGAGCAGAATTATCAGCGTACATATAATAACAGTCGGTCTCACCAGCAACAAAATAATCAACAAGGACCTATTCTCATGAATGAACCCGACAGTAGGTACCATCCAGAACGTAATACGTCTGGAAGAAGTAATAGGACAGTTCAAATAGTCGAAATGCCACAACATCCTCCTAATAATAATAACGCGTCAGATAGAATCTGACTAGATACTGCACAGATCGCATCTCCCAATAATACAAGCACTACTTTAGACACGCAAAATGTTGTTCACGAAAATGTAATTACGTTTGACGACATCAGAGACACTCTTTTACAGGAAAGACCAGTTATTCAGAAAACCATTTCACATCCTGTTATCGAAATTAAAATTGGTTCATCGAAATTCTCAGCAGTAATTGATTCCGGATCACCAATATCAGTAATAAATGAGGAGACTTTCAACGAGTGCAACAAAGAGAATACTTATCCGACACTACCTTTAGGCAAAACAAAAGTGAAAGGAGCAGTATCGAGTAAAGGTGTAGACGTTAAATTACAGACGCATTTATCATTTTGTATTGGAGGTCATACTTTTCACTCTAATTTTTGGATTGTTCCTTTATTGACAACAGACGTTATTTTAGGCACGAACTTTCTGGTACAACACGACGCAGTTATCGATTTTCAGAATTCTTATTTAATGTTAAAGGATGAAAATGTACAACTTGCTTTAGAATTTCAGCACTCATTATCTGCGGAAGAACAAACAATCAACCGCACAGAGGTCATTTCCGCAACACGTGACATAGACTGTAATCCCACATTGTTAACGGATACGTACGTACACAACTATAGTACTCCAGACGAAGCTGACTACGACGTAATACAATTGATTTCTGATAAGGTTAAAGAGAGCAGTGCAACTACAGACGACGAACGAACGCAATTACACAAAATTCTTTTACAGCAAGCTCCAGTTTTTGACAATATTCCTGGTACTATGTCCGGCTTTATGTATGAATTTCAAGTCAAACCGCACGACACATTTAAAGCAAAGCATTATCCTATTCCATACATTCACAGAGAACAGGTTAAAAAAGAATTGCAGGATATGCTTGATCAAGGAATTATTGAACCAGCAGTTAGTCCGTACATAAACCCGCTACATATTGTTAAGAAAAAAGATGGCTAACTTCGCCTTGTACTTGATTCACGTCACATTAATGACATTATTATTAACGAAACAGATCGACCACAGACACTAGAGGAACTTTTACAGAAATTTCATGGTACAGCTATTTATTCTACACTAGATTTGAAATCGGGATTTTGGCAAATTCAGCTTCATCCGAACTGCAGAAAATATACAGCTTTTCTCTGTTTCGGCGACTGTTATCAATTTTGCAAACTACCGTTCGGCTTAACTATTTCTTCTGCAGCTTTTATTCGCGGTTTGAACACTATACTTCCGACAGAACTTAAAGACAGAATTACGACGTATGTAGACGACATTCTTATCGCAGAAGCTAACTGGTCCGAACACAATCTGATTCTTGAACAACTGTTACAAACTTTTCATGCACAAGGACTTACAGTTAATCTTAGTAAATCGCATTTTGGCAAAACTTCCATAAAATTTCTTGGACACGTAATTTCAGCAGAAGGCATTGCACCTGATCCGGAAAAACTTCAAGCTCTACGTGACATTACCGTTCCTACGACGAAGAAGCAATTACGCAGTTTTTTGGGCTTAATTAACTTTTTTCGTAAATTTATTCACCATTCTGCTTTAGACACGCCTAGACTATGCCAATTAACAGGTAAAAACAGTATTTGGTCTTGGGATAAGCAAGCACACTCTGAATTCATGAACCTGAAACATGCTTTGTTGAATGCCCCACTTTTATCGCACCCAGATCTTACCAGAAATTTTTCCATTGCCACTGACAGTTCCAATACCGCTTTAGGCGTACATATTTTCCAGGAAATTGAAGAAGATGGTTCAACAGTTATTAAAAACATCGCATTTGCAAGCCGCATTCTGTCACCTGCTGAACGAAATTATTCCGTTACAGAATTGGAAACATTATGTGTTGTATGGGCTTTTACGAGATTTCGGCACTTTCTTTATGGCAGACATACCACCGTTTGCACAGACCACAGAGCGATACAATTTTTACTTTCGGCTAAACTCACTCACGACAGGTTAAGCAGATGGAAACTATATTTACAAGAATTTAATTTTACAATAGTTCACATTCCTGGCACACAAAATGTTATAGCAGACGCGCTATCGCGTTCTCTCGGCAACAATCAGCAAGACGTAGCAACCAACTTCTGCAAAACAAATTTCAGTGTCATGTACATTCAGCAAGTTGCATTTGAAAACTTTATTTCATCGTCATTACAGGACATAGCACAAGAACAAAATAAAGACAACGTGTGGAAAGAAATTAAACACCTTTGGCTAGATATGAATAATGTAACGATTAGGAACCACTACACTGTACGCAATGACGTTCTGTTTCGCCGCTCTCATCCTGACAGCAACAATTGGTTATTATGCATTCCTGACGAACTGGTCAACAAATTAATTTGGTACACTCATTTAAGCTACGCACATTACGGAGCACGAAAATGTTTTCTTATACTGAGACAGAACTGTTATTTTACTAACATGGAAAAACGTATACGACGAGTTTTAGCGTCTTGTAAAATTTGCCAGAAAGCTAAATCAGACACCACTTCACATATTCCTCCTTTATATCCCATTATACCTGTTAAATTAAGACATATGGCCGCAGTAGATATTTTTGGTCCGATTCCGAGAACTAACAGAGGTTTTTGCTACATCTTTGTCGCTGTTGAGCTCACTTCAAAATTTGTTACTTTCACTCCATTACGCAAAGCTACTGCTAAAACTGTTTCGAAAGCATTTGTAAAACATTTTCTATCTCATGTAGGACATGCAATGAAAGTAATTTCTGATAATGGATCACAATTTCGTAGTAGCGTATGGACACGCATGTTACGAGCTAGAAACATTTCTCCGATCTATATATCCAAGTACCACGCTTCTTCGAACCCCTGTGAAAGATTAATGAAGGAAATTGGTAAACTGTGTAGAATATACTGCCACAAAAGACATATTGATTGGGACACACACATATTCTCATTCCAAGATGTAATTAATTCCATTCCAAATGAATCCACTATGCTATCTCCGTCTGTTATACTGAAAAATGCTGAACCACCTAACAAAATTAAAGAATTAATAACATTTCCTACATCTCGTCGATTACGACACCACGAAATAATTGACATTGCGCTGAACAACATCAAACGTGCCGCAGAGCGCCGGAGAAGACAGCAAAAACAGGTTTGTACACGCCGAGACTTTCACGTTGGACAGAAGATATTAGTACGTACACACTATTTATCCAGCAAATTAAAAGGTAAGTGCAGTAAATTTGAACTTCTATACGCAGGTCCATATCGGATTCGCAGCATCCCTCACCCCAATGTTGTACACGTCGAAACTTTGAGAACTAGAAAATCGAAAGGCAATCACCATATCTCAAACATTAAACCGTTTATTGAGTGAAACCACTGTATGATTCAACACACTATGATGCCATTTACTAATGCAATTATTTCACGTGACTAATTACTGATGATTATCGTATTTTTTCTTGGCAAGTGCCCTGCAAGGTAAGGTTAGCAGGTCGCTTTTCTTGTCGTTACACATCAGACCGTGCACATTTTCCACTTTTTTGTGTATATGATTGTACTCCAGTTTTGTTTATATGCACTGTGAAATAGTTAAGATATAACACACACCAGTCGACTTTGACATTTTTTTGCCTTATGACATCTCAACATCGTGACTGTTTTACTTTTTTTTTTTGCTGCTGCATTGTATTATTCTGTGTATATTTTTGCATTTGAACACTGTCAATGTTTTTGACATATTACGTTTTCTGTCATGTTATGCTGTATGCTTACGTATGTTACCATAAACCAGTCCTTATTTAGTGGGTATATGATTTAAATGCAAGACATTAATCTCTGTTCATCAATTTCAGAAAGAAATGATGTATGTAAGAAATAAATCCAACAGAAATGGGAATTTCACCTACGGAATAAACGAAAGAAGATGCAATAGCTTTATGAGGAAGAGTAAATGGATCAGGATTAACAAGCATTAACAAGACTATACTATACTCATCACAGAATAGCAGTCTTAACTAATTTTTTCTTTCAGAATACAAGGTGATTGATGCAGGCTGTCAGACTGAACTACACATCTTAGTTTTAGTGATGAAATATGCTAGAGATAAGGAATAGTTGTATAATGAGTAATGAAGTGATTTTTTGCAGATGATAATGAATACTGATGAATAATGATGAAGGATATGATGTTATGAATAATGAAGTTTTTCTTTACAGGTGATGATAATAGTGAAGTTATGATGATATGGATAATGAAGTTTTTTTCTTTACAGATGAGGATAATGTTGAAGTTATGTATTTATGCTACGTAGTTATTTAAGTATTTGTTGCAGTTTGCTTTGACAGCAGGTGTTACATTGCATAGTAGGATGACTGAAAGTTTTGGAAAGGACAGCTATGGAACACATTTTTATACACACTTCACTGCCTGTTAATTCGAAGTTCACTACTTTTCAGCATAGTGTGCGTTTCTTCTTTCAGGTCAATAATCCATTTTGTATTTTTTCCAGGAGAAGCTTTTCATGATACTTGATAAACCTGTTACTAATTATACCTGTTCTAGTACTTGCATTTTTTTGTATTTTTACCCATTTGTGTTTATCATTTATAAATGTGATAACACATACTGCCTTGTTACATAATCTTGCTACAGCTGACTCATGACGAATGACGTTACCTATCCTCATTTGCTGCAATAGGTCAAAAGCAAATAGTGTTATGCCTCACCAATTAATTATCGATCCCAACGCAATGCATTGCTACCAAAAAAAATGTATTACCAGTCCCACATAATGTCACTAGTTTATGATAATTCTGAATAATACTGATTAGCTCTGAATAGTACGTCACTTGAGTAATGACTTCTTAATGAGACAAAAAAAAAATAAAAGGTATATATTTCAGATAATGCTTTGTCACTAGCTAATAACTGCCACTGTTTATTGTAATGAGACTACTTATAATGCCTGTGATTATTAATGATTTGACTGTAATTAACTGATTTTAATAATGACTTTGTAATGATCTGAATACTACTGAATGAGGAACACTGTTTATTGTAATGAGTACTTGTAATGCCCATGATTATTAATGCTATGACTGTAATTAACGGATTTTTAATAATGACTTCGTAATAATCTGAATAATACTGAATGATGATTCTATTCAATACTTGCTGGCCACTGAGTGCCAATAATTAATGTCACTCCACGAATTGTTATTAATTATGCCATTAATTAACTCTTGTTTTCAATGTTCATACTTTGTAATTGGAAATGAATGTGACTGTTTAATAATGTTTGTAATTAGGAAAAGGCTAATGATTATTATTGGAACGACAAATGATTAATTACCTGTAATTAAACAAATGATTAATTAACTGTAATTAGACAAATGATTAATTAACTGTAATTAGACAAATGATTAATTAACGACAAATGATTAATCAACTGTAATTAGGAGAAGACTAATGATTATTATTGGAATGACAAATGATTAATTAACTGTAATTAGGAGAAGGTTAATGATTCTTAATTATACTCTGTAACTGAAAAGAATGCGATTATTTCATAATACTTTGTAACCAGGAAAAGAAGGCTACTGATTGTATGTAAAACAATTAATGAACATTTTTCTGTAATACTGCATACTTAGTACAGAAATGTTCAATAACTGGGCTATGAATGCCGCAAACTACTAATGAAGACTGTAATTGTCAATGGTATGTGACATAATGTCCTTCACCTCATGAGCTAACTACCCTGAATTATTGCAATGTCCATTTGTCCTGTTTATCCTAGTGATCATGGAGCACTATATTTGGTTTTGCACTAATTCTACGTTGGTGTGCCTTGTAAGAGCGTGGTGTTGACACGACATGCTGTCCACCACCGTGAGTGATGAAGACATTATTATGGTCCCACTGTTTCGTGTACGTAATGTACTGCCAAAATGAAAACATGGAACATTACTACGACAGTTCAGTGTCTTGGCTACACTGATAAATTCTGATGGGAAAAGAACTTCAAGTTGTGTCACTTGGTGTTGTACTTCTGTGGAAAGATATGGACTTTCAGAACAGCTGTGTGCAATCTAAAGTGCTACAACCATGATGCAATCCTTCCCTTTCCTATCCTGATTCTTGTCACATAAAAAAAAATTTTTTTGGTAACATCATTTATGTTCATAGGTTATGCATTTTTCGATTCGCTGAACTCCAATGCGAGTACACTTATGTCAGTTGTCATCATGATATTTTTTCTTACCAGTCTGTTTATTTGTTCTGAATATGCTAAAGAATTTTTTCAGTGCCTGTGCACTTTGTTATCTGTCAAATAATTTGTATATGCATTTTTTCTGATTTGCTACTATGTTTTGTACTCACATTTTGTCTTTGTCTGATATATTTTGTACTTAGTGCGTGTGCACAACGTTTAAATATTCTGTAAGTTGAAGAATTTTGTTAATTAAAGAAAAATTTTGCCGCGCTTGGCAAGTCCAAATGACTCACCATCGCTGCCAAATTTTTGCCCCCCCAGTGGAGGGTTATGAAACACGTATGTAACATAGCAGCGATGGCGAGGCATTGTAGCATCTGTGACCAGAGAGTTTGCGCTTGACCGCGCGAGTGTTGCGAGCAGTTCTCTGTCGGCAGTCGTTGCGAGTCTGTAGCTCTGTGTAGTCGTGCAGTGCAGTACGCTAATAGTCGTCATGCAGAGCGGTCGGTCAGTAGTAGCAGCCCAGTGCGGTTGTGTGATGTAGGCGGTCGGCAACACTGGTCAAGATGCTGAATGAGGTACACTGTTAATTAATATAATCATTAGACAATGTAAAACTTATTTATTGTAATCAATCTCTAACAAGTCCCCCAATAATAATTTTGATTTCAAAAGCATTTTTCAAAAATTTTATTTTTTATTGAACTAAAGATTTCGTTGCACTTCCCATTTCATTCCACTTCTTTTGAAGAAAAATTTCAGTAAATTCACAGAAAAAAGGAATATTATTATTTGCAATGCAGTTCCTCCAAGCCGTGCGCTGAAATAAGAGCAGAAATTTGACATCCAGTTATTCTGAGGTAAGACTTTAATTATGATTGTTTTTCACAGGGCCAAAGACCGATGTTTCGGTTTAATTGAATTTTCTTATCACTGAATGGACTTTAATTTTTGTGAAGAATTTATATTTGAGTCAGATTGCGAATTTCACATTTTTGTTGCCATTGTCAGTACATTTCATTGTGGGCAGGTTACGCATAGAGCAATGACCATTAGCATTCATAAATAATATTTCTGTCTTGTAAATTATTGTGGGGAGGTTACACTCGGCTCCCATTTCTATTAAGTATTGTCATTCTTTTTTCTTTTAAAATTTTGTGGGGAGGTTACAGTAGTTCTAAGCTGTAGGGGACTGATGACCTCAGAAGTTTAAGTCCCATAGTGCTCAGAGCCATTTGATCTTTCTTAGCTTTGGGTGACAGTCTCTGTTGCGCTTACTTACTTTTTACAACGCGTCACATGCCCGAAACATCACCAGGCGGCATGCAACCTCGCACTGGGCAGTGGTTGTAATTTTTTGGCTTGTCAGAGTACAATAAGCAAATAGCAGAAAACAATTTCTTGGTCTAGGTGAAGCTAAGTTAATCATACAACATAATACTTTCATGAAAGGTGGCTGAGAAAGACGTGATTCAACAATAGCAATGGAAAGTCTTAATGCAGGTTGGTCCATTGGTACTGAGCGGTCCAAATATCTCACGAAATAAGCGTCGAACGAAAAAAACTACAAACTCGTCTAGCTTGAAGGGGGAAACCAGATGGCGCTATGGTTGACCCGCTAGATGGCGTTGCCATACGTCAAACGGATACCAACTGCGGTTTTTTAAATAGGAACCCCCATTTTTTATTACATATTCGTGTAGTACGTAAAGAAATATGAATGTTTTAGTTGGACCACTTTTTTCGCTTTGTGATAGATGGCGCTGTAGTAGTACGTGGTATCACGGAACATTCCGCCAGTGCGGGCGGTATTTGCTTCGTGGTACATTACACTGTTTACCAATTTCGGAAAAGGTCGATATCGTGTTGATGTATGGCTATTGTGATCAAAATGCCCAACTGGCTTGTGCTCTGTATGCTGCTCGGTATCCTGGACGACATGATCCAAGTGTCCGCCGAACGGTCCTACCTGTTACCAACTGTTCGTCTAAAATTGTGAGCCATATGTTTGTGACTATTACAGCGCCATCTATCACAAAGCGAAAAAAGTGCACCAATTAAAACATTCATATTTCTTTACGTACTACACCAATATGTAATAAAAATGGGGGTTCCTATTTAAAAGACGCATTTGGTATCCGTTTGACCTATGGCAACGCCATCTTACGGGCCAACCATAGCGCCATCTGGTTTCCTCCTTCAAGCTAGACAAGATTCGTTGTTTGCAGTTTTTTCGTTCGACGCTTATTTCGTAAGATATTTTGCCCGGTCACAATCAATGGACCACCCTGTACAGTAAATACTTAAAATTTTAATGTCGTAATCAATACATTACAACCACCCCTTGTAGGGTTTGCTGATGTAATACAAATATGGGAAAAACCAATGCAAAATAAACAGCCGATTAATCTGCGAATTATGTTCTTAAATCTGTGCACCATGACTATTTAATCGATGGTTTTAAATATACTTTTTTTTAATATGATAGTGTAAGTAATTTCTTGTTTCGAAGTGACCATATTTACTTTGCACTGGATTGGTCAACGTTCTGGTCCGTCGGGAAAGCTGTGCCGGTAGTACCTGTGAAGCGTCGGCTACCGTGCTGCGGCCGCTGGGGGGTGTGGCTGGCGCAGCAGCGGGACTGGTAGGGGCGGCGGGGGCGGCATTCTGGTGGCCGCGTGCGCCGCGCGCCTCTCGTGCCGCGCGCCGCTGCCCGCCCAATCATCTCACAATTATGTTAAATATTTTCATTAGCGCTCGGCCGGCGCCGCGGCGGCGCTCGCAATTGGGCGTTATTCCGCGATTTAGTAGGCCGGCCGCTCGTTTCCGGCGCCGCCGATAGCCGCGGAGCTGCCCTGAACTCGCCGCGTGGGCCGGCATTCCTCCTGCGTCCCTCCACAAAACCATTGTTACGAGCGCGAAGAATTCTGCCGGCCGGCAGAGGGCGCCCCGCGCGCAGATTTATGCGCGATTATGCAAACCAGGAATGCACAATGGATGAATTAAACCCGCGCAAGCCAGCGGTCGGGACGCCGGTATTAAAACGGCGGCGCTGAAATATGACCGCGGCGACGTTGTTTGTGTTTTGGGGGCGGCAGAAACAGTGGCGCTACGGTGATTGTTACGGAAGTACCGTGACGCCCTTGTTTCCAAATCTGTGCTGGCGAATACCTCCCCGGATTGCATACTTCTGTCATTGCATGCATCATGCGATACGTGGTTTTTTGCCCTCCATTGTTATGGCAAGTTGCACTGATTCTTGCAGTATCGGATAAAGCAATGCGTATCGTATCTCAGGAACACCCTAAGTCATTTAAGTAAATGTAACTCCATCTTGGGCTCAGGAGCTTGGGACAGAGGCTGGTCGAGGAAATATAATAATACTGTACCAAAAGTCGATACTATGATATTTTTTTATTAGCGAACCATTTTCGGAGCCCCTATCACGTCATCTTCAAGTCTTTTGCGTGAATGACATCAAGTAGCACTCGTGCATGTGTAAGACATGGACCAATATTCGTATATGATTCCTAGGTATCCGAATTTCACGAGCATGTGTGCTATTTATACATGTGACAGCAACCGTCGCAGAAACTGTCACACGTATGAAGAGCACTCAGATTCATGAAGTTCGAACATCTGTGGAACCAGATGTGAATAATAATTACTTGTCTTATACATGCACGAGTGGTACTTCGTGTCATTCATACAACAGGCCTGAAGATGATGTGATAAAAATATCGAAACAATATCAAAATTATGGCTGCTGGTACAGTACTATTACATTTCTCTAAAACATTGTTCTTGGTGATAATTTATCGCGGGAAGGGGTGGCCGAGCGGTTCTAGGCGCTACAGTCTGGAACCGCGCGACCGCTACGGTCGCAGGTTCGAATCCTGCCTCGGGCATGGATGTGTGTGATGTCCTTAGGTTAGTTAGGTTTAAGTAGTTCTAAGTTCTACGGGACTGATGACCTCAGAAGTTAAGTCCCATAGTGCTCAGAGCCATTTGAACCATTTTGATAATTTATTCACGTTAATGTTGGCTGATCCCTGTGGCTGACAATTAAAACACTTCAAGGAACACGGTAACCAGCCACTTATTGTTTGCGTTTCGGGTTTACACCCATCTTCAACAAGCGTAATACATTTACGTCTTCATCAATACAAGATTTCTAATCGATTGGATTCAGAGCGTACCGGTGCCTATCGAAAAATAACAATTCGTTTAGCTATCACGTTTGAAAGTCGTCCATTATTAAAAGTCTTTAAAAAAGTTTCTCTTTACGCGATGTATTAGCAACAGGCAGATTGCACAGCCCTTGGTCGCACAGCTAAGGTACAGCTATACAATAATCTGTGGAGGGGTGGCTGTCTGACCAATCCGGTGACAGCACGGCATAGTTTGATCAGCGTAACTGAGAAAAGACGGGCAGAGGAAGCACACCTGTGTTTCTCGGAGCGTTGGGGCTAGATAGAATTTTGATTGCTGCCGTTCACATAAAACAATTTCACTAACAGCGCACGGTCTCTCTTCTCGATAGCACATTGTTCACTCTCGGTTCGCCTTCTCAAATGGCAGCGTGGCTGGCATACCTTCATCCAAACAGTTTAAAGAGCCAAATTTGTACCTGGCGGGCACAACTGGAAATAATTTTTTTGCCAGCGTAAATCGTTTTCGCATTAATGTATTAACATGTCCACCAAGTTTCACTGCCATACGAAAAATACAGTCCACAATAGATCTCCGTGAGTTATTGCATTACGACTATAGCAGCTCAGTACAGTCGCAAACTTAGAGCTATAAATGTGCTCCTTTCATCTGGTTGTTATTTCAACGGTGGCATCCTGATAGTTGCAGAACTGTAACGAACACTTTCTATACTGAGTCGAGACGTTCATGGCTTTGTGAGAGGGGTAAACTTTGAAGCCTGGTGCAAATTTGGGTTTACATTAAGCCCTATGAATAGTAGAGCTTCTATTACATATGGATTTTCTTTTGTTCAAATATTTCACGTATAGTGATCCAGTGTACCACTTTTTTACGCATGGCTGTTGAGTGCGTCATGTTAACTTTCGTTATGCTTTAAATGTAGTTTTTCTCATTTGAAGGTTCAGAAGTGTATTTGTGACCCCTCGCCATTACTTTAAAATTTTGTTATCTTTGTGACCGAGTTGCACTTAGCAACTGACATTCAACTTGCTCCTACAATGTTCTGTCTTCAGTAGAGATACAGTTCCTTTTGAACTATTGTTACAAGCAGCAATTATGCTTCAGAACCACAGTGAGTGCAACACTGTGTACAATTTTCTCTCCAATGATTTTACAAAATTGATGGCATGTCAATCACTGCAGTCGCAGAGGTTGCGCTGACGTTATATAAAACTTGATTGTTTTACATCATAAGTTTCCGATTTCCAAACACAAAGGTTAAGGTAATAGACTCGGCCAAGCATACCCAATGCAAGTCACTAGACTAAAACCTCAGTTACTCACATTTTATTCACGTGAATTAATATGTTTTTCACAGCTTAGCATGTTCACGCAAATAAGTCAACTGTTTACTGAAGCCCATTATTGGAGCATTGAGAAAAGTAAGTAGCTGCTGTTCGTCTTTTGTCATATTGCTTTAATGGTGCACCCACTTAGCGGTATTATATGATTACAATCTACGTATACTTGCAGTCAGTGAAGTGAAATGGAAAGAAGACTAGGATATCTGGTCAAGTGAGTAAAGGGTAAGATCAACAGCAGCAGAAAATGGTATGACGGGAGTAGCATTCATTGTAATAGAAAGATACTCAGAGAGTGAGTTACTGCGAACAGTTTAGTGATAGGTTTGTTCAAATCAGAATCGACAGCAAACCAACACAGACAACGATAGTTCTTGTATACATGACGACTTCACAAGCCGAAGGTGAAGAGGAAGAGGAAGTATATGAGGATATTGAATGGGTAATTCAGTACGTAAAAAGAGATGAAAATCTGATAGTCATGGGCGATTGGAATGCGGTTGTAGAAGAAGAAAGTGTTACGGAGAATATGGGCTAAGTACTAGGAATGACAGCATCAAGAGACTAATCGAGTTCTGTAATAAACTGCAGCAAGTAATAGAGAATACTCTGTTCAAGAACCACAAGAGAAGGGGGTGTACTTTGAAAAGGCCAGAATATACGGGAAGATTTCAGTTAGATTACATGATGTTCAGGTAGAGATTCGAAAATCAGTTATTGTATTGTAAGGCAATTCAGGAGCAGATATAGATCCAGATCACTATTTATTAGTGATGAAGAGTAGGCTGAAGTTTAAGAGACCAGTCACGAAAAATCAGTGCCCAGAGAAGTGGGATACGGAAGAATTAAGGAATGACGAAATACACTTGAAGTTCTCTGAGGCTATTAACACTGCGATAGCGAATAGTTCAGTTGGCAGTTAAGCTGAAGAGAAATAGACGTCTCTAAAAGAGCAGACGCAGAAGCTGGAATGAAGAACACAGGTACAGAGAAGGTAATCATGAGTAACACAAGCAATACTCCAATTGTTCGATGAAAGAAGAAAGTTCAAAAACGTTCAAGGAAATTCAGGAATACAGAAATACAAGTCACTTAAGAATGAAATAAATAGCGGTGTAGGGAATAGAATGTGAAATGGCTAAATGAGAAATGTGAAGAATTCGAAAAAGAAATGACTATCGGAAGGACTGACTTAGCATATAGAAAAGGCAAAACAACCTTCGGTGAAATTAAAAACAAGGATGGTAACAAGAGTGCAATGGGAATTCCACTGTTAAATGCAGAGAAGAGAGTGGGTAGGTGGAAAAAGTACACTATTGGGCTTTAGAAGGGGGAAAACTTGTCTGATGACATAACAGGAGAAAAAGAGGAGTCAATATAGGAGACAGTGTAAGAATCATAATTTCAAATCCCTTGGAAGACTTAAGATAGAATAAGGCAGAAGGGATAAATAACATTCCATCAGAATTTCTAAAATCGTTGGGGAAAGTGGCGACGATATACCACGTTACTTTCGGGAAAACATCATCCACACTATTCCGAAGGTATAAGAGCCAACAACTTCAAGATCAGTTTAACGTCTCATGAATCCAAGTTACTGACAAGAGTAATATACAGAAGAGTGGACCACAAAATTGAAGTTCTGATAGATGATTATCTGTTTGGCTTTATTAAAGGAAAAGGCACCAGAGAAGCAATTCTGACGTTGTGGTTGATAATGGAAGCAAGACTGAAGCAGAATCGAGACAAGTGTCATAGACTTTCTCCACTTGGGAAAAGCATTCGACAAGATCAAGTGGTGCACGATGTTAGAAATTCTGAGAAAAATATGGGTAAGTTATAGGGGAAGGCGGGTAGTATATGATATGTACAGGAAACAAGAAGGAACAGTAATAGTGGAAGACCAGGAAAGATGTGCTCTGATCACAAAGTGTGTGTGTCAGGGGTGTCGTCTTTCGCCTCTACTATTCAGTATCTACATCGAAGAAGCAATGATGGAAATAAAGGAAGATTCAAGAGCGGAATTAAAGTTCAAGGTGAAAAGATGTTAACGGTAAGATTGTGCTGATTATGCTACTATCCTCAGTGGAAGTGAAGCAGAATTATTGGATCTAGTGAATTGAATGAACAGTGTAATAACTATAGAACATGGATTGAGAGTAAATCGAAGGAAGACGAAAGTAACGAGAAATAGCAGAAATGAAACGTAGCAGAAATGAGACCAGCGAGAAACTTAACATCAAGATTGGAGATCTCTAAGTATATGAAGTTACAGAATTTTGCTACCTAGGTAGCAAAATTATCCTTGACGGTAGGAGCTAGCAGGACATAAAAAGCAGACTAGCACTAGCAGAAAGGGCATTCCTGGCCAAGAAAAATTTACTAGTATGAAACGTAGGACTTAATTTGAAGAAGATGTTTCTGAGAATGTACGCTTGGAGCACAGCATTGTATGGGAGTGGAAAATGGATGTGGGAAAACCAGAAAAGAAGATAGTTGAAGCATTTGAGATGTGGAGTTACTGCGAGATGAAGAAGATGACACAGGAGAGGAATTCGTGGCAAGCGGCGTGAGTTTACTCAGAAGAACGATGACTAAAAAAAGAATGACATTTACTCACAGTGCCGCATCAGACCCTCAAATCGTTTTAATACTGTCATATTTTATTTGCCATTTCTTAGGAAACTGTGATGTAAGAAGTGTACTGCGTGTGCGAAACGCTGATCCGATGTAAGGGATTGTCTGATGGCCGTAACAAGATCTGGTTAAAAAATTAATTCTTCTACAGACAAGGCATTTTATCAAGTCATACTTCAGTTTATGTATTTTCCTGTAATCTGAATTTGAAACAACAACAGGAGGGCTACAAACTTTCTTTTTTCTGTGCATTATTAGTTGTCGCCTTAATAATTCCCTTTCTTCTTCTCCTATACTCTTTTAGTCATTTACCATCGTCCGTTCACTCTTCGTTATTTATGTCAGGCTATGTACTCACTCATCAGACGGAAATCAATGTTGGTTCTGATGTTACGGGAACGAGAACTGAAGATCCACGGGAGAAAATCCGCAAAGAATGAAATACGCGACGGATCCGAAAACTTGTAATTACGAGCGGGGCCCGGTCTGAAGAGCCGCATCGGGTGGCGCCGCTGCAGCCAATAAATAAAGAAAAGCGCCGCTAATTAACAAGGACACTGCACGCCCGTATTAATTGGGTAATGTTTTAATAATGAGTCAGCGCAGAGTGATTTACACAGGCACAAAAATACGGCCGCCGCCGCTCTCTCCTCCCCTCCTCCTCCCCCTGTCGCCGCCGCCGGCTCCTGCGCGCCCCTCTCTGTCATCAGAGTCCTCCTTTCATGCCTTTTCTTAATTCGGAGCGGCGAAATATTGCAGAGCTAATGAGATGTTTCTATTTATTTGGGAGGGCGTATTTGTCGGATGACGCTTTGTGGCGGCATGCGACGGAAATAATCGCCAATTAGCGCTAGGGGGAGGGGAGAGGGACGAGGGGGGGGGTACGAGGATAACCTTTAATGAAAGAGGACGCAGCCGTCGCACTCGCTGTGGCAGGCTCTAGCTCGACAGAGGCACTGTAGAGCGGAGCTTCCGGTGAGAAACAAGATGCCTAGCCACTGTTCACTACCGTTTTCAAATCTTATAGTAGGCAGGAATTTACTTTGAATGTCAATAGTAATAGCGACAGGACTGGTCTGCCTGGAACAGGATGGGGGAAGAATCCTCCACATTCTAATGGAAAAAGCCATTCTTGATGGCATCTGATGTAATGGTTGTCAAAGGTACTGAAAGTCCGGCAGAGGACAATAAATGGAGTTGACGACGACGTTGATGATGATGCTGGTGTATTATCCCCATTAGGCAAGTCTATCATGTTCTTCAGTCCTCCCGATTGTCATAGGTGAATTTAATGCATTTATCTTGATTACACAGATCTGATGGAATCTTCTTATTCCTCTAGTCCTCTTCCCTATCATTATCCCTTCCAATCCGTTCTTAGCTATGCACTGTTTTCACTTTCAGCCTCCTAGAACATTTGTTTCCTTTGTGTTACCCGTTTCTAGCATTTGTCTTTTCTCATTAATCTTGTGCAACGCAGTCCTGGGCAACACTAGATTACCAAACCGTTTCATCTCCGGTCGCCACCCTACGCGAGCTACGTGGTATTTATTCCCGCAGTGTTTCCTTAGAAACAATGAGTAATTTTTTTCGTAAATGCGCTTGAAATCGATCTAGTGGTTTAGTTGGAGATGCGAAACACACACACGTTCACTTTCATAAGTGACAGTCAAATGAAAACGTGGCAGATGAAAAAAAGTAAATTGTTACTAGTAAAGTAAGCGCCGTAACTGCTGACTCTCCGCGTTTATGCATGGCGCTGTTTACAGCTGTAGGGGGCACTGACATGGGTTTCCCTGGACCGGCAGAGGACTGTGCCGGAGTCGGCGGGTTTCTCTTGTCCTACCGACTACTGCGGATACGGTGGTCAGTCGATGCCACTTACGGTTTTGCGGAATAGTGTAACCGTTGATCTCATACATGGCGCATATGAATGTCGGGGTGATTGCTCTTCCTGGGGTTGTTGAAAGTAGAAGAGTGCACTTTTTATCTAGTATCACGAGCCGAATGGCACTCGGCGACCTAGAGGTCCGTGGAAAGTTGCTCTGTGCACCAAGGAAAATCGGCCAACTTGCTTAGAAAAATGTTCAAATGTGTGTGAATTCCTAAGGGACCAAACTGCTCAGGTCATCGGTCCCTAGATTTACACACTACTTAAACTAACTTAAACTTAAACTAAGAACGACACACACACCCATGCATGAGAGAGGACGCATACCTCGGACGGGAGGGGCTGCGCAAGCCGTGACATGGCGCCGTAAACCGCGCGGCCACTCCGCGCGGCCAACTTGTTTAGAGCATTGCCTCTACGGACTAGCAGGTCTCCATGCGAAGGCGGTTACTGTATGTGTGAGTGTCTTTTACCGAACCACAGTGTTATCATGTCTTGAGAAATCCTATTGTAAGAGGCAGTTATTTCCACAATTACGTGAGTCGTATTTCGGATGTGCATTTCTAGTGTCGCTTGCATTCCGCTTGAAAGCCTAGTTGCTAGTTGTATTTCTCGGTTACTGTGCGGATTCCGCGTTTAATTTACGCCGTTGTATTACGGACACTTACGAAATTAGTGCTGTAGCACAAATAGGTTCCCAGTGCTGAGCTGCGTTGGTACGCTGATCACAGTCTATTTCCAATGGAGGTCATATTTTGAGGGTTATTCGACCCACACTAACAGCTGTATGAGAGGGGCTAATCCCCATTGTTAACTAAAGTAAAATTAGTATCGCAGGCTAGGACCACCTTAGGATAAACGGGTTAGTGAACGACAGTCTAAGTATAAACTTAATATTAACGGCATGGGTTGTCTGCTTAGCGATACTTAGTATTGAGTTAAGAACCATCTTAAGCACCATCTTAAGTAATGAACGCTTGTTTCGTCACAGCGTAGCAAAGGTATTTGGGGCTGGGCTCATATTACTAATTTCTTTAATAATTTCAGGCCTAGTGAATCTATTGTATATCGATTAACCAACCTTGTTAATGTTAACAAGCAGTCAACGGCAGTCCGGTATTGACATGTGTTCTTTACCTGTTTGTGTTACTTTGTGCTAGGTGTGTTTCTTTGTGTGATGGTGCGTGCCGATTGGCAAAATTCTGAAAAATTACGTTTGAATATGCATTAAAACGAAGTTCGAATTAAATTATTTAAGCCAGTGGCTTCTAGTACTTTAGGGAAATTGCTTGTTTTAAAAGAATATTGCAAAATATCGTTAAGTCCTGAATAAATGTTCCATTTCGCGGGGCTTTCCCTTTTATGGGGTTATTCAACATTTATATTTGGTTAAGCTTGTTGATATTGGCTACCGAGAGTTACACGATCTGTAGTAAGTTTTTTTTTTTATTTGCGTTAGGGATTGAGAACCCTTTAAGTCAATATCACATATGAAATCTTCTTTATTTGAGTGGATTACGCGTTTCAGCTACCAATTTAGCCATCTGCAGATCATAAAACGTCTTTGACTGGTGTTGGAGCCATTACGGCTTCATATTATCCTTCATATCATTCTTTAAATGACAACATACGTACATGACACAATTCAAACCAGCTTTTCGTCGTTCGGGGACAGGTTAGTTGAACAATGGTCATAAAACAAAAGCGCTACGCTGTTACAGCTTAGTAACTGACACAGTGACGAAAATACTGATTGTGTCAGTTACTTTATGCCCCTGTGAGAAAAGACTTAATGGAAAAATGTTTTATGTTGCCTACGTTACCACGATTGTACCCAGGCGTGCAATCCCTCGTCCGAAGCAAATCGACGACCACGAATGTCTTTCTTAAGGACTCCAGAAATGCGGAAATCGGATGAGAGATAGGGACTGTAAGAAGAATGTTAAGGCTTTCTGAGAAAAGTTTTTTTTTAAATTGACTATAAATTGTTTATTTATTTCACACAATCATGATTTGGAATTCTCAGGTGCATGCTGTACAACATGTCTGGCCTGCCTGTGACAACGTATTATCTTAGAAAAAACGTACGATGACATATCACAGACAGGTCATATATATATTGTAATATTTCCGCATCCTCTAAGGCCAAAATCATGATTGTGTGAAATAAATCAACTATGTAGTGTGGGTACCCGTGGTCTAAGGGTGAAGCTGGCACGGTAGCTCAGCGTGTTCGGTCAGAGGGTTAGCTGCCCTCTGTAATAAAAAAAAACTGAGTCGATCAACAACGAACTTAAACGGATGTCTTACGGCGTCCGCCCCGAGCAGATGGAACGAACTAAAGCGAACAAAATGAAATTAAAAAAAAAAGGGGTAGCGTCTTTGATTCATAATCAAAACGTCTTCGGCCCCCGGGTTCGATCCCCGCCACTGCCTAAATTTTGATAAATAATCAGCATTGGCGGCCGAAGACTTCTGGCATAAGAAGTCAGCCTCATTCTGCCAACGGCCTTGTCAAAGAGGGTGGAGGAGCGGATAGAGGTTCAGGGCACTCTCTTGTCCTAGGGGTGGGAAATTGCCCCTAAAGGCGGAAGAATCAGCAATGATCAACGACATGAGGATGCAGAAGGCAATGGAAACCACTGCATTAATGACACGTAACGTGTATCCACAGGACATGTGGCCTGGAATTGAAGAAGTGTCATGATGATCTCTCCATTGGCAAAACATTCCGGAATAGTCCCCCATTCGGGTCTCCGGGAGGGGACTGCCAAGGGGGAGGTTACCATGAGAAAAAGATTGAATAATCAACGAAAGGATAACGTTCTACGAGTCGGGGCGCGGAATGTCAGAAGCTTGAACGTGGTAGGGAAACTAGAAAATCTGAAAAGGGAAATGCAAAGGCTCAATCTAGATATAGTAGGGGTCAGTGAAGTGAAGTGGAAGGAAGACAAGGATTTCTGGTCAGATGAGTATCGGGTAATATCAACAGCAGCAGAAAATGGTATAACAGGTGTAGGTTTCGTTATGAATAGGAAGGTAGGGCAGAGGGTGCGTTACTGTGAACAGTTCAGTGACCGGGTTGTTCTAATCAGAATCGACAGCAGACCAACACCGACAATGATAGTTCAGGTATACATGCCGACGTCGCAAGCTGAAGATGAACAGATAGAGAAAGTGTATGAGGATATTGAAAGGGTAATGCAGTATGTAGAGGGGGACGAAAATCTAATAGTCATGGGTGACTGGAATGCAGTTGTAGGGGAAGGAGTAGAAGAAAAGGTTAAGGAGAATATGGGCTTGGGACAAGGAATGAAAGAGGAGAAAGACTAATTGAGTTCTGTAACAAGTTTCAGCTAGTAATAGCGAATACCCTGTTCAAGAATCACAAGAGGAGGAGGTATACTTGGAAAAGGCCGGGAGATACGGGAAGATTTCAATTAGATTACATCATGGTCAGACAGAGATTCCGAAATCAGATACTGGATTGTAAGGAGTACCCAGCAGCAGATGTAGACTCAGATCACAATATAGTAGTGATGAAGAGTAGGCTGAAGTTCAAGACATTAGTCTGGAAGAATCAATAAGCAAAGAAGTGGGATACGAAAGTACTAAGGAATAACGAGATACGTTTCAAGTTCTCTAACGCTATAGATACAGCAATAAGGAATAGCGCAGTAGGCAGTACTGTTGAAGAGGAATGGACATCTCTAAAAAGGGCCATCACAGAAGTTGGGAAGGAAAACATAGGTACAAAGAAGGTAGCTGCGAAGAACCATGGGTAACAGAAGAAATACTTCAGTTGATTGATGAAAGGAGGAACTACAAACATGTTCCGGGAAAATCAGGAATACAGAAATACAAGTCGCTGAGGAATGAAATAAATAGGAAGTGCAGGGAAGCTGAGACGAAATGGCTGCAGGAAAAATGTGAAGACATCGAAAAAGATATGATTGTCGGAAGGACAGACTCAGCATACAGGAAAGTCAAAACAACCTTTGGTGACATTAAAAGCAACGGTGGTAACATTAAGAGTGCAACGGGAATTCCACTGTTAAATGCAGAGGAGAGAGCAGATAGGTGGAAAGAATACATTGAAAGCCTCTATGAGGGCGAAGATTTGTCTGATGTGATAGAAGAAGAAACAGGAGTCGATTTAGAAGAGATAGGGGATCCAGTATTAGAATCGGAATTTAAAAGAGCTTAGGAGGACTTAGGTCAAATAAGGCAGAAGGGATAGATAACATTCCATCAGAATTTCTAAAATCATTGGGGGAAGTGGCAACAAAACGACTATTCACATTGGTGTGTAGAATATATGAGTTTCGCGATATACCATCTGACTTTCGGAAAAGCATCATCCACACAATTCCGAACACGGCAAGAGCTGACAAGTGCGAGAATTATCGCACAATCAGCTTAACAGCTCATGCATCGAAGCTGCTTACAAGAATAATATAAAGAAGAATGAAAAGAATATTGAGAATGCGCTAGGTGACCATAAGTTTGGCTTCAGGAAAAGAAAAGGGACGAGAGAGGCAATTCTGACGTTACGGCTAATAATGGAAGCAATGCTAAAGAAAAATCAAGACACTTTCATAGGGTTTGTCGACCTGGAAAAAGCGTTAGACAATATAAAATGGTGCAAGCTGTTCGAGATTCTCAAAAAAGTAGGGGTAAGCTATAGGGAGAGACGGGTCATATACAATATGTACAACAACCAAGAGGGAATAATAAGAGTGGACGATCAAGAACGAAGTGCTCGTATTAAGAAGGGTGTAAGACAAGGCTGTAGCCTTTCGCCCCTAGTCTTCAATCTGTACATCGAGGAAGCAATGATGGAAATAAAAGAAAGGTTCAGGAGTGGAATTAAACTACAAGGTGAAAGGATATCAATGATACGATTCGCTGATGACATTGCTATCCTGAGTGAAAGTGAAGAAGAATTAAATGATCTGCTGAACGGAATGAACAGTCTAATGAGTACACAGTATGGTTTGAGAGTAAATCGGAGAAAGACGAAGGTAATGAGAAGTAGTAGAAATGAGAACAGCGAGAAACTTAACATCAGGATTGATGGTCACGAAGTCAATGAAGTTAAGGAATTCTGCTACCTAGGCTGTAAAATAACCAATGACGCACGAAGCAAGGAGGACATCAAAAGCAGACTCGCTATGGCAAAAAAGGCATTTCTGCCCAAGAGAAATTTACTAATATCAAATACCGGCCTCAATTTGAGGAAGAAATTTCTGAGGATGTACGTCTGGAGTACAGCATTGTATGGTAGTGAAACATGGACTGTGGGAAAACCGGAACAGAAGAGAATCGAAGCATTGGAGATGTGGTGCTATAGACGAATGTTGAAAATTAGGTGGACTGATAAGGTAAGGAATGGGGAGGTTCTACGCAGAATCGGAGAGGAAAGGAATATGTAGAAAACACTGATAAGGAGAAGGAACAGGATGATAGGACATCTGCTAAGACATGAGGGAATGACTTCTATGGTACTAGAGGGAGCTGTAGAGGGCAAAAACTGTAGAGGAAGACAGAGATTGGAATACGTCAAGCAAATAATTGAGGACGTAGGTTGCAAGTGCTACTCTGAGATGAAGAGATTAGCACAGGAAAGGAATTTGTGCCGGGACGCATCAAACCAGTCAGTAGACTGATGACCAAAAAAAAAAGTACAGTGAAACGTCGAAAATTTCATTAAAAAGTTTCTACATGGCTGTGGTCGCCTTCGAAGGAAAAAGTAATTCACCGCGAAACTTCTGCAGCGTAGTCAAAACAACATTGGCAACAGGTAGCCCCTCTCTCTCCCCATCCCACTCCCAACTGGTTGGGACCCTGAAGAAAGACATAAGTTTGACAACGTTTCTCCATCTGTGTGGTTTTCATTTGATCTACCACATTTGTGTGTATGACGACATATCGTGTTACTGGTAGCTGAAGTTAGCTACTTATTCCACTAACCCACATCACATTTCACTTACTTCCTCGATAATTTACAAAAACGACTGCCTTAGTCTTTTTCAGATACATTTTTCCTTATTCTACGCAGATGGTGTTGAGGTATTTTAACATACTGGCAACTGCCTTTTCATTTTCATTTAGTTATACCATGTAATCAGAACAACTTGTACATTTAATTGCCATTATTCCTATTATAACACAATTCATTTGTTGGAAGCAATATTCACCTAAATCATGTAAATAGAGCGTTGTGAAAGCTAACATCCTTTTCTAATCCTAGCCTCAAATTTAATTACTTCTTTAGCACTTGGAATTGCAGCTCCCTGAGTTTACCGTATTTGCAGTTCAAATTGTAGGATGTGAGGTCCACCAGTTATGCAAAGCACCGTTTTTTTCCAAGTACCCAAACATGTTTCAGCAAGACTGTGCCATCATCAGTGGGTTTACGTTTCATCTAATCTATAATGTGAACATTTTTTCTAAATGATTACAATATTATGTGGATATTTAGTTCAAACAGTAGTTCGTTTCTTTTTGATAATACTTTTACACTTGGTGTGCTTGATTTTTCAGGACCACTTGTGTATTATTTATTACAGGTATCTTGTCATCTCCACCTAAACGATGTTGATGAGAAATTTTGGTTGGGAGTTAAGCTATCATCTAAACGTAATTTAATTTGTCACGATATTTCGCGCCTATATCCGGTTTTACTTACGTTTTCGTGTGTCAAGCCCTTTTATTCTCAGCATCATGGTGAGGTGTCGTGATGCACACGTAAATATAACACGTATTTTCACAAATAAGGTCATATTTTCACAAATAAGGTCATAAAAGGACTTTGCAATTCACCAAAACACAGTGCAATTGCGTACCAGCCCAGTTGATGTTCATTTGTTCACCAGAGAGTTCGGCACCAAATTTGAATTGTGTGTGTGTGTGTGTGTGTGTGTGTGTGTGTGTGTGTATGTGTGTGTTATTTGTACGCTTTTTATCTGTTTGTGTTGTCTTTTGCATGGTGTTCCTTTTGTGTGTAAATGGTGAGCCTTTGGAGAGTGTAGTGTATCCATTTTTCATGTGTGTGTGTGTGTGTGTGTGTGTGTAGACTTTATCTGTATGTGTTGTCTTTTTCTAAAGTTCCTTCAATGTGTTAAATGCTGTTTGAACTAAATATCCACATAAATTTCTAATAATTTAGTGAAAATGTTCACATTAGAGATGAAATAAAACGGAAACCCACTGATGAAGCCACAGTGGTGCTGAAACACGTTTGGGTAGTTGGAAAAAACAGTGTTTTGCATAACCTCACATCCTACAGTTTTAACTGCAAACACGGAAAACACAAGGAGCCGCAAATCCAAATGACGAATATCTCGTCGTCCAGCCATGCATTCCCCAGCAAGCTCTACAACAAATACGGGGATACCTTAATGAAGCTTCTGAAGACAACTCTCAATATACAGTTTAATAAAAATTGCCTAGGTAATAATGTAATTCCAGACTGTATTAAAAACTCTGTGAATAGCATGTCATTTGCACCAAAGAAAAAGAAAAAGAAAGTGGAGATTTTGTGCCTAAAGCAAGAAATTAGGGTATTACATGCTAAAATGCAATAGCTCAACACTGAACTTTATCAAATTCATTTAGAATTTGCCAACAAATTTACAATACCAGCTCACTTTGAGGAACTAACAGAGAGAGAAAAGGCATACATACAGAAAGTAATGGAAGAAAAACGGGAGAAACAAAACAGAAAACTCAACAGAATAATGAACAGCACAAATACACCCACTGAAAACAATCACAACCAGCAATATAAATTCCACGAGAGAATCATTAACCTAACTGACATAAATCGTACGAAACAAGGAAAGAGCCTACTAGAAAAAGGACCGAAACACAACATTAACACAAACATATCACACAAAAAAATAGAAAACCTCATAACGGAATGAGAACACATTATAAAGGAACAAGAAAGACTGAGCACACCAAATTTTAATGCAAACTTGACAAGAGAATTAGTAGCTGCAGAAATAAGAAAGATAATTAGAACACACAAATCCACAATTATCTCTAATCATAGAACATCAGAGGAAATCAAAGCCAACGAGCTAAAACAAAAATTAAAACAGAACAATACCATATTAACAAGAGCAGACAAAGGAAATATTACTGTCTTTATGGATGAAAAAGAATACATAGAGAAAACACTAGATTTTCTCAAATACAACATCACAAAACTTACCAGCGACCTAACAGCAAGGTACCAAATTGCATTCAACAGACACTGAAAAACATCAAAGACGCATTCTCAAAAGGCCAGGTAAAGAGAACGACACAGAAAAATCCAAAACACCCACCCTAAATTGCCTACCAAAGGTTCACAAGGATAATATGCCATTAAGGCCCCTGATTAACTTCCGAAATTCTCCATCCTACCACCTAGCCTAACGGACACACACACTACTAAAAAAATTGTACACTTTTGATAACAACAGGAACCTGGAAAACTCAAAGGAATTAGTCGACAGAATGAAGAACATACGCGTGCCACACACAGCAACCCTCATATCATTTTACATCATATCAATGGGGACTTGTATTCCAATAAATAAAACAATCAATATCATCACACAAAGAGTAAAACAAGAAGGGAACTCACCAGACACACACATCAATGAAATAACAACCATACTCAAGACCATAACATCACAAAAATAATTTGTGTCCAACAAGGAATTTTATCCTCAACATGAAGGACTGGCAATGGGACCGCCAATTAGTGGCCTTCTAGCTAACCTGGAGAACATGGTCTTCAGATACAAACTAAAACCACAAAACTACAAAGTTATGTAATGGTGCCGTTATGTCAGTGACATAATGTGCCTGATTTATGAACCACATACACACATAGAACAGCTACACAATGAAATAAACAACTTACACCCAAAAATTAACTTGACATTGGAAACAGAAACTAACGACACACTACATTTTCTAGATCTCACCATACAAAAAACAAACAACACACACAACTTCACAATATTCAGGAAACC
The DNA here is from genome assembly GCF_021461395.2 of Schistocerca americana. Taxonomy (NCBI): domain Eukaryota; kingdom Metazoa; phylum Arthropoda; class Insecta; order Orthoptera; family Acrididae; genus Schistocerca; species Schistocerca americana. The sequence continues at coordinate 454,994,657 of NC_060121.1, forward strand.
GACAACCACAAGAACCACCATTCACAACCCACTGGCACATAAGCAAGCAAACTTCAGATTGATGCTCCATAGATTAAACAGAGCACCCATGAATGAACAGAACTACAAACAAGAACTAAACACAATAAAAGAAATAGCAGTAGAAAATGGTTATGATATCCATTTGACAGACAAGTTAAATCAAAAAATATGTAAACAGTACAAAAATGAACATACCACATACACACACGCAGAAATACTCACTCAACACAGAACAACACAAGAAACGGCACACACTTACCTACAGTAACAAAGTTGTTTACAGAATAGGCAACATATTAAAGAAACAGGGACTCCAAATAGAATGCAGGACAGAGAAAACAACACAGAAAAAGATCAGATCACAAGAAACACCTACAGCTAAATTTAACAGGTCAGGAATATATGAACTTACATGCAACACCTGCCAGTCGGTGTACATAGGACAAACATGCAGAAACTTCAAAACCAGGTATTCATAACATCTCAGAGCTTTATAAAGCAACAGCTCTCATAGCACATTTGCTGACCACCTTTTAGCCCACGATCATCACTCAACTACAATAGAAACAGACTTAAGAATACTAAAACCCAGCCACAGCCTATGCAGCAAACTGACTATTGAGGAAAACTTCCACATACAGAAGACAATAGCATAAGGAAAACTGATCATAAATGAGTACACCACACTCTGCAGGAGCACATTATTTAACACATTAAAGGAACTTAACAAAAAGACAACACAAACAGATAATGTCTACCCACACACACAGATACAGACACAGACACAGACACACACACACACACACACACACACACACACACACACACACACACACACACACGCACGCACGCACGCACGCAAAGATAAAATGTAAACATAATTCAAATTTGGCGCCGAACTCTCTGGTGAACAAATGAACACTAACTGCGCTGGGACACAATTACACTGTGTTTTGATGAAGTGCAAAGTGCTTGTACGACCTTATTTGTGAAAATACGTGTTATATTTACGTGTGCATCACGACTCCTCACCATGATGCTGAGAATAAAAGGGCTTGCCACATGGAAACGTAAGTAAAAACGAATATAGGTACAAAATATTGCGACAATCCAAACTGTCAATGAAATGTTAACTCCCAACAAAATTTCTCATCAACATCGTTTGGTTGCAGATGACAAGATAGCTGTAATAATTAATACACAAGCGGTCTTGAAACATCATGCACAACAAGTGTAAAGCTATTAACAAAAAGAAACGAACTACTGTTTGATTCATCATGAAAAGGTCCTATTACAAACAAATATTTAAAAATTATAAATGACCACAAAGTAATTGGATAAAATAATTTCTTGTACACAACTTTTTGATCCCAACTCCCTGTATCTCACGAGAAATGGTCGGTTATGACTTGAATCTCACTCCAGCAACGACAAAAAAAGGCGAAATCGAATGTGGCCAAGTCGAATGAGTCATCCACATATTCACTTGAGTCGTCTGAGGTAAACTGTAGTTAACCTTAACCAGGGTAATTATGTGTGGCCCGTAACATCCCTCCTCTCCGCTGAGTATCATTTAATTATTAATAATTGCACCGCTTTAATAGGATTGATTTAATGAATATCTGCCTTAAAGTTTCAGTTATTGTGTTAGTACAACTGCAGAAATGAGAATCCCTTTGGATAGACTAGCATAAAGCGTAGGTGAAATTATTTTACACTTTTTCATAAATCAGTATGCAAGTATGTAGTATGTACCTGTACGAACGAATACTCAATATGCCTTTATTCAATTTGCATGGGGGATCTCGGATTTCACGTATCAAAGGTTCACTATAAGCTGACTTTGATTTACATGAGAATTTTCCTGAGCAGGTATGTGATACTGTCTGACGTTAATAGAGCCAACTGGAAGCTTCTTAAGCTGCTGCTTAACACCTTCGTGGTGACCGAACTATCGTTTTACTGTTTTGATTGTTACTGCTTTGGTAGCATTTTAATATTCTCTCTCTTATCGGCCTGATTTAGATATTCCAGACATCTGTGTAGCACCAAAACTTGGACATGCACAAGAAGCCTGTATACGTTCTCTTTCACAGATACGTTGTACATTCAAAGAAGTATCCCAATAAATGTCCCAATATCTCGAATTATGCTTTTTTTTAATCGGGTCGTTGATAGCGATTTTACATCTACATCTACATCTACATCCATACTCCGAAAGCCATCTGACGGTGTGTGGCGGAGGGTACCCTGAGTACCTCTATCGGTTCTCCCTTCTATTCCAGCCTCGTATTGTTCGTGGAAAGAAGGATTGTCGGTATGCTTCTGTGTGGGCTCTAATCTCTCTCATTTTATCCTCATGGTCTCTTCGCGAGATATACGTAGGAGGGAGCAATATACTGCTTGACTCTTTAGTGAAGGTATGTTCTCGAAACTTTAACAAAAGCCCGTACCGAGCTACTGAGCGTCTCTCCTGCAGAGTCTTCCACTGGACTTTACCTATCATCTCCGTAACGCTTTCGCGATTACTAAATGATCCTGTAACGAAGCGCGCTGCTCTCCGTTGGATCTTCTCTATCTCTTCTATCAACCCTATCTGGTACGGATCCCACACTGTTGAGCAGCATTCAAGCAGTGGGTGAACAAGCGTACTGTAACGTACTTCCTTTGTTTTCGGATTGCATTTTCTCAGGATTCTTCCAATTAATCTCAGTCTGGCATCTGCTTTACCGACGATCAACTTTATATGATCATTCCATTTTAAATCACTCCTAATGCGTACTCCCAGATAATTTATGGTATTAACTGCTTCCATTTGCTGACCTGCTATTTTGTAGCTAAATGATAAGGGAACTATCTTTCTATGTATTCGCAACAAAGTACACTTGTCTACATTGAGATTCAATTGCCATTCCCTGCACCATGCGTCTATTCGCTGCAGATCCTCCTGCATTTCAGTACAATTTTCCATTGTTACAACCTCTCCATACACCACAACATCATCTGCAAAAAGCCTCAGTGAACTTCCGATGTCATCCACAAGGTCATTTATGTATATTGTGAATAGCAACGGTCCTATGACACTCCCCTGCGGCACACCTGAAATCACTCTTACTTCGGAAGACTTCTCTCCATTGAGAGTGACATGCTGCCTTGTGTTATCTAGGAACTCTTCTATCCAGTCGCACTATTGGTCTGATAGTCCATATGCTCCTACTTTGTTCATTAAACGACTGTGGGGAACTGTATCGAACGCCTTGCGGAAGTCAAGGAACACGCCATCTACCTGTGAACCCGTATCTATGGCTCTCTGAGTCTCGTGGACGAATAGCGCAAGCTGGGTTTCACACGACCGTCTTTTTCGGAACCCATGCTGATTCCTACAGAGTAGATTTCTAGTCTCCAGAAAAGTCATTATACTCGAACACAATACGTGTTCCAAAATTCTACAACTGATAGATGTTAGAGATATAGGTCTATAGTTCTGCACATCTGTTCGACGTCCCTTCTTGAAAACGGGGATGACCTGTGCCCTTTTCCAATCGTTTGGAACGCTACGCTCTTCTAGAGACCTACGGTACACCTCTGCAAGAAGAGGGGCAAGTTCCTTCGCGTACTCTGTGTAAAATCGAACTGGTATCCCATCAGGTCCAGCGGACTTTCCTCTTTTGAGCGATTTTAATTGTTTCTCTATCCCTCTGTCGTCTATTCCGATATCTACCATTTTGTCATCTGTGCGACAATCTAGAGAAGGAACTAATTTGCAGTTGCGGGTCTGTTTGTCACCAGAAGGTCTAATATGTTATCGCCCCGAGTCGGTTCTCTGTTTAACTGCTCAAGATAGTTCTCAGATAAAGCACTTAAAAAAATTCACTGGATTCTTTGACCCTGTCACCCGTTATGAACGTTTGATTCTCCCAGTCTATGTCCGGCAAATTAAAATCTCCACCCAGAACTATAACATGGTGGGGAAGTCTACTCGAAATATTATCCAAATTATCCTTCAGGTACTCAGCCACAACAGCTGCTGAGCCAGGGGGCCTATAGAGACATCCAATTACCACGTCTGAGCCTGTTTTAACCGTGTCCTTCACCCAAATTATTTCCTTCTGGCTTACACGTCGATTTAGCTTGGTTCCATCAATTGTAATCTAATAATTTCTTGTTGTATGTTTTTTTAACTAAACAGTGGTAACGAGCTCTATTTGGATTCGTTCATTTTACTTTTTACTCTGATATGTATGTGCCACAGAATATAACGCTGTGTTGACTACTCTCAAGGATTTCTTCGAACAGATCGCGTGGTAAAGAAGGGACGCCACATTGTACATTTCTTATCAATCATAGGGCGACTTGATGACGAATGCCTCTTTGTAATTTAAGAAACCAAAAGATACTCATCAACGTTGACCCCATTTCTGCGGCTTGCGTGTCTAGTATCTTAAGTGTATTTAATGTCAGGGACTGCGATGAATGCATGTGGAGTGCATTGTCGTGAGAAAGGCGATGAGAGAAATGGCGAGTGTGAAAGCCAGAACACTACCGAGTCCTCCCAAATAGCGCCCATGAGGCCATCGAGCAAACGCATCATTATCAACAATGCGACATGAAACGACAATAATAACATGTCTGGTGTCCCGGAATGTCGCGTAAACACCTCTCCGTTCTTGCTGACCAAATACTCTCCCTTCACAACGATTGTAACCGGGAGCTTATCTGTCAACCATAAAATCGTGTTCCAGAGATGATGGTTCCAATAGTGGGCTCGATCGAGGAACGTCAGAACGCAGCCATTGTATTCGTGCAGAGATTTTACCTTCCCGAATGTCTTGTGAAACATTTGAACGACGTGACTCTGTAGTAAGGCACTGAACATAAGTTCGGAAGAAAGGGCCCTCAAGTCCCCATCCTGTCAAGCACATTTACGTTTCTAGTGACTATCCAGAATAATTGTATATAAATATCTCTTTTGAAATTTTCGCTTTTGCCCTCGATGCAGGCGCGTGTCTTACGATCAAAGAGTACGTCAGTGATTGTGAGACAGAGGTACATCTGAGAGAGACTGAGGCAGTCGCAGCAAAACTTAGCATGACTTAGAGGGTGCCACTATGGAAGATTTAAAAGTAGTACTTGAAAAGCAGGGAGAGTCACTAGGTCGATAAATAAGTGCCGTAGTGTGCTGATTTGGAATTGCAGAAAACAAATTTTTAAATAACGTGAATTCGAGTGGTTGATCAGTGTGACGTCAGATAGAATTAAGCCTGGATACTGTTGTACGAGAGATGGATCATGGAACAGCCTTTTAATCACGTTACAGACAAAAAAGATGCTTCTTGATACAGCGTTGTCTTCAAAATATTCTCTCTTTATTTAAAAAAAATGTTACACTGAATATTGTGCCAGAGACTTTCCTCCTTTTCAATATGTCACCGGTAGAAGTTAGTGCGAATCATGCTTTTCTTACACCAAACGTCAGGAAATAGAAACTTATTTTTGACACTAAAACTGAATTCAGATTGCATGATATATCCTAATTAGCACATATAAATTACTTGATATGTAATTTATAACTTTGTTGAATCATGGTGACAGTTTCAATCTATCTCAACTAATCACGAATCTTCATCTTCACTACGGCAGGGATTGGACGAAAATGGGTGCAAACCCAGGGCCAGCTTAACACCGTTCACGAACCTATCCAATAGGCCGTTTCACTTTCGTGCTTGTATGTGAAGAATAGATTTTAGATTATCGCTTTCTGCTATGATCGTAATGGTTTACTGTAACTCTCGGTTACCAGTAATTTTTCTTACCTTTACGCCAGAACAGAGAAAGAACCGAGAACTCTCATGACTGTCGGCTTGTCGACACTAGGACGTCGCTGTGGTGAACCTGGAACAGAAGTAAAGAGTTCGGTTTGGATATAAGAGGAACTTGGTAACTGCAGAAGAATAATGGCTTTTAAAGTGTTTAATTTATTTCAAGCTACAGGTCACACCAATAAGTTGTGAGGAGGAACAGGTTACTGCTTCGGGATTACTTGATTCTCTTGGAAAAATGAAGTCTTGTGTCTAGTATTAATCCGATACGAATCCTTGCTGTGTTTGATCAAGATCCATCTTAATAACTTATGAACAGCACATTGGCTGAAATATTGGTATGACATAGCCTACTCCTAAAAATCCCAGAACTGCATTAAAAAAATCTAAAAAAGTGAAACCAAAATACTGTATCAATTTTATTTTGCGAGCGAAATTATATGCTGGTCGCTATGCTAGGTAGCCGGGAGTTGCAGTAAACCATTCTGATCTTTATACAAAACTTGCCCATTTATGAGAACAGTTCACCTCTCTTTCGCTCCGGTGTCACGTTTCAGATTTTAGGTTACCAACGTTCAGTAAGTACACCAATTCGTGAAACGTCATTAACGATCTCGAAAGCGGCAGCTGACAGTGACAGTGAAGAGAATATTTTGACAAAGCACGTACTTATCGGCTCTATATGGCGATGTCGACAGTGGGCGTGAAATCACACAAGGGCGTTAATATTGTCGTCCTGAAACACGAGTGAATTTGTGCCAAGCGATGTTGCTTATTTCCGGCGCAACTGGGCACAGCGCCCTCTGGTGATTAACTGCTATAATGAAGCATCGGTAGCTCTGCTAAAGCCTTCCACTGAGACGTTATAATGTCGCCTGAAGGTGAAGAGTAACAGCTCTGTCGAAGTACATTAATATTTTAGCGACACCATCCGATATCACGCTGGAGAACCTCAACTACACTAAATGACCACTACTGAAATGTTTCTTATTTTTATTTTAAACGTGTTCTCTTTCGTTGCCTTGCAACGTTCACTTGCCATAGTCCCCTGATATTTAGGGACTACCGGCTACTGCCCGCAACAGTTCTGAAATCTCTGCTTGTCAGCGTTAGTAATATACAGTGAGGTGACAAAATCATGGAATATCGACATGCACATGTGTAGATGGCGGTACATCGCGTAACAAGGTATAAAAAGCCAGTTCGTAGAGTTGTCAATACTAACAAACAAGCAATCCTGTGTGAAATAACCGCAGAAATCAGTGTAGTACGTGCTACGAACGTATCTTTTAGGGCAGTGCTGACATATGTATTGTTAATGGGCTGTGGCAGCAGACTATCAATGCTAGTGTCTCTGTTAACAGAACGACATCGCCTGCGGCGCCCCTCTTGGGCTCCAGACGGTATCGGTTGGACCCTACACGATTGGAAAACCGTGGCCTGGTCAGATAAATCCCGATTTCTTTTGGTAAGGGCCTATGGTAGGATTCGAGTGTGGCACAGACCCCACTCAAATTGTCAACAAGGCACTGTGCAAACTGATGGTAGCTCGATAATGGTGTGAGCTATGTTTACATGGAATGACCTGGGTTCTCTGGTCGCACTGAGCCGATCATTGTCTGGAAATGGCTATATTCAGATATTTGGAGAGCATTTGCAACCATTCATGGACATCATATTCCCAAATAACGATAGAATTTTTATGGATGACACTGCGCCAAGTCACCAGGATACAATTGTTAGCTATTGGTTTGAAAAAGATTCTGGACAGTTCGAGCGCATGATTTGGTCCCCAGATCGCCGACATGAATCGCATAGAGCGCTTGTGGGACATTAGCGAGAGGTCAGTTCGTGCACAAAATCCTGCACCAGAAACACTTTCGCAATTGTGTACACCACAGAGGCAGCATGGCTCAGTCTTTCTGCAGGGGACTTCAACCGACTTGTGGAGTCCATGCCACGCCGAGTTGCTGCACTAGTCCGGGAGAAAGACGCTCAGACACAATATTAGGAGGTACTGCATGACTTTTGTCACCTCTGTATACATCGTTAATTACTTTACTTTCGGAGAGTTGGGCCTCCGTGGTCTTACTGGTGAGATCTGGCACTTTTATCAGCATCATATATTCTTCTAGTTAAAAAATCGTGACACTTTACTCAATGAATGAGAAGCAAAATATTTGGGCATGAGTCACAATTGCTTTTTTACAGTATTTCAAGGGGAACAATTATTTCCGTAATTATTTATCTTGTAGATTAATTTAATGTGTTTTCATACAGAAAAAATAATTTCGTCCGTTTAAGGAGAAAACTGATTTATGAGGAGATTGTTATCGTGATCAGGAGCTAAATTTGGCTAATTTAATAGCCGCATTGAAGATACTGAGACAGATCACTGTGTTTTTTTTTTTTTTTTTTTTTTTTTTTTTTGCTATCGTTCTGCCGCGTAAGCATACACGGAGTGTGCGGCTTTTATCGATACAATATAATTAACGATAAATATTTAAGCCTCCCTACAATATCATTAATGATAAATTTTTAAACCTCCCTACTGATCGAAGTGACTGCTGCCTCTTACACGTTATGCTGATTGTTCCAGTATGTCTTTTGCTGCATGTATCGATGAAAACGGCTAATTTTATAAGAAAGGACTAGTATTTCCAAGCTAATTGATCTCTGTTGTCGGCACATGATAGTATTTTCGTTCCCTGGCGCTGATCCGTAACAAGCTGTCCTTTGTACCGTATACCAGTGAATTTCATAGTTTGCGGCCACTGTTGTAGCTAGATTGATGTCCTATCCTTCTCAGTTCCTCTTATACACTTTCCTTGCCGCTTCATGTACCGGTAACTACATGAAATACATCTTGACGACTGCCTGAGAGGAAGGTACCTAAAAAACAGACATCGTGTTTGTTACCTTACCACTACCGTTTAAAAATAAGTTAAAGACGAAGGCTGAAGCGCATAGAGAGAGAAAAAAAAAGAAAATATTATGACTTCCAGCTTAATAGCATGTTGGTCCACCTCTGGAATGCAGCAGTTCTACAAGACATGTATGCTCCAAGTCCTTGGGAAGTTTTCGGAGGTGTGTGGCATGAAATGCCTACGCACAGTTCGCGATACTCCCGTAAATTACGGAGTGCTGGTATGTGGGCGACGTACTGGCACCCGATAGCGTCTGAGATGTGTTTCGTCGGGTTTGGATCACACGAATTTGGTGGAAACAACATCAACGTGAAGTTACCGTCATGCTCCACAAACCAGTGCAATATGATTCTTCACTTGTGACACGGATCCAGCAGGAAGATGCCATCGCCGTCTTGGGAGGTATCAAGCATGAAGAGATGCAGGCGGTCCGGAATAATGTTCTGCTATTTCACAGAAGGCATTAGCCTTCAATGAAAACCAAAGGTCTCATCTAAGGCCGGGTGAATTTTCCCGATAGCGCCAGAGTCCATTGCGCGGTGCGTAAACACGCAGTCGCTCGCCTGGAGGATCGTGTAACCCGACATGACTATCGACGTGATGTAACAACAAACGAGTTTCATCTGAACAGACGACAATTTGCCATTCATCCACGGTACATTATCATTTAAGTGTGACCATTGCAATCGTAATCGACAACGTCGTTAGATCGATATGGGAAAAGGTAGTGGACGTCTACTTCGGGACCCCGCGTTCACCAACGTGCGCAGAACGATGTGCTGCGAAACACGTGGATCTGCCCCAGCATTGTACTCTCTCGTCAAAGCAGTCACAGCTCACCGCCTATCCTGCTTTACAGCTGAACAGTCTGTAACGAGGCACTGACGTCCTTGCTTTGCTTAATAATGGTTTTTCCGTCCTTCAGCCACTGTAACAGATGCTCACGACCGTAAGGCGCAGGAAGCCCACTGGCTTCGACATTTCCGAGACGTTCGTTCCCAGAAGCTAAGCCATAACAATCGCTGTCAAAGTCAATTATGTCGGCGGAATTCCTAGTTTGCGGCCCGCATCTTGGCTAGAATGATTTCCCATCCGCCTCAGCTTCGCTTATATACTTCCCATACTGCTTCACGTGCCGGTAACTACCTGAGATTCATCTTGAAGACTGCCTTCGGAAAAAAGGTAACTATTCGTAAGAGTACGTCATGGGCGAATACTTAATAAACAAGGACATCGTGTCTGTCACATTCTCACTCACGCTTTGAAATAAGTTATTTAGGGGCAGATTGAGGGATATATTGGTCACAGAAGAAAACTAAAACAGGAAGAATGATTGGATAGATTGGATAAAGCTTGATGACTAGATCACTTTATCTGGTACAAAAATTCTGTATGGACAGGGATATGAAGCAAAATCGGCAGTGTGTATTTCAAATCCTTAAAACCCGTGTCCTTGTTAACAGATATAAGAAAATAACGGAGAACCTAAATCAGGATCGTCAACCGGGGATCTGAATATCACTCTTTCCGAATTCGAGTTTAATGGTTAAACCACTGCGCCACCACACTTGCTAATAAAATTTGAGCATAATTTAATCTGAGAATCTCATTATGCAGAGTCTGCAAAACTGCATTTCAGTTGACTAGAAGTGTTTTGGAAAGCAAGCAGAATGATTTATTAACGAAACATGAAATGATTTGCCCTCGTAATTTCATCTCTTGAGGCGCGTGTTGGGGCCGTAGCTATTGGCTTGGTGCATAAGTTGTAGCATTTTTGTTTTGCATGTCGGTATTCCGGTTGCTATGGGTTTATCTATCGATTGATATTCTTTATTTGTAGTTCACTGTTGTTATTAGAGTTTACATACTGTAATTTTGCCATTTGGAGACAGTGAGTGGAGCTGTCCACGCTAGAAAATGGAGTGCCAAGTGGAGAAACCGGAATATTTAGGACATAATTTTCTGTTTGAGTTCAATAGAGAGATGCCAGCAGCAGAGGGAGCCAGAAACATTTTCACCTTGTAAGGCGATAATGCCATTGGACAGGGCACGGCAAGAAAATGGTTTTAAGAAGGATCATTTTGACTTGCTAATGTCAAAATCACAGATGTCAGCCTGAAATATGCCTTTCGTTTCAAGGAGTTAAGGTATTTCGATCTCAGTCAGTGTCAGCAGATAGCACATGTGGGTTTGTCCTACTTAGCTGTCCATAACCACAGCACTGAAACGTTGATTCTGAGCCATTGTTATAATATTGCTGATAGTGGTGTCCTCAGTTTCATTCAATGCCTATGCAGACTTAAGCATCTGGAATTAAAGGGCTGCACCCAACTAACAGACATCACTCTAGAAGGCATCGGGAAGCACTGTTACATCCTGAAATACCTAATATCAGCCTTTGTAGTACAATGACCACTGAAGCAGCAGAGGCTACAGAGCTGGAATTACCATCCTTGTACACTGTTCGTAAGTTGAGATTAATATCCAAGAATAATTCACAGCCTCCACCCCCAAGAAGATTCATGTGTTCGTTAATGTGCTGAATAGTGGATGGTATCTTCATCATGCAACATAATCTGAGAAGAATTTTCAGTGGCAGTAGTGCAAATTATTTAATAAAGTTCTTGTTACTGTTGAAGTTGATTTTTGATTTTTTTCTCTCACCGTAAGAAGATGACACATCATATTGTGCGTTTTAAATTCTGTTATGTTTAAAAAATTGTTTGAATGTAGTGGTCTTAAATGTTACAGATTTAAATGATATTTCAATTTTCTTCACTCAGATTCTTGTTCGTCTGTTGATTAAAATGCTGGGTAGTGTCTGAATGCCGATCAATAAAAGCATGCAGAACAATTGTTGCTTGAATCTTTTTTAATTGTTGTTTTCATGGTTATTAAAAGGAAAATATCTGATTTAATGTCTCCAGTATTCTAGGTCCATCGTAAGTGTAAGTTGAAGTTATGTGGTAAGTACCAGTTATTGTTGCATGGATTATGCAACAAAATAGGAGTAAGCTCCTCTGTGTTAATTTTTTAATTGTTGTTTGCATGTGAGACCCATTTATAACATATATTTTTCTTTCAGATCTATATAACTTTTTGTAAAGTGAAGTAGAATAACGTTTACCTTTAGAAAAAAATAGATCATTATTGTCCACCAAGTAACTGGGGTTGTGGAATATGTATAAATGTAAACAAAGTAGAATACTGACTACAAAAATGATATTTCTTGTATAGGAAAATTGTAATCCATACAGTTCAGGGTGAATAATTGTCACAATTACCTTTAATGCCTTGTTGATTTACATAATGCACATGGTACCTGAATTTCAGTATTCTGTGCACTGCAACTTTAGCAAAAAGCATTTTCTTTTTTATTTTCTCCGCTACGGTCGCAGGTTCGAATCCTGCCTCGGGCATGGATGTGTGTGATGTCCTTAGGTTAGTTAGATTTAAGTAGTTCTAAGTTCTAGGGGACTGATGACCTCAGATGTTAAGTCCCATAGTGCTCAGAGCCATTTGAACCATTTTTTTTCCCTTTTCTCCACGTTCAGGAAGATCTTTTCGGTTTGATGAAGATCATTTAAACACATTAATCCACAATTAACTACATCATGGCACTCAATAACTGCCAGACGTGTGACATTTGCATCCGACGGGGAAGGTTAAAAAATACTCATAGCCAATGTCACAAAAATCAGCGAATGGCTACATGTACATCTCTGCTTGCTCGTCATCGCGACCATTCCTATACTGTATCGTTACTGGTGACGAAAACTGGTGCCATATAAGAAAAAGAATGGAATGGTTGAGCCCAGACAAAGCAGCAACTCCCCGCATAAAGACCTGCGCTCATCCACAAAATATAATGTTATACATCTGGTGGAAAAGCGACGTTGGGTGTACTGCGAATTGCTTCTTCGAAGTGTAACCATCACTGCTGACATTTATTGTCAACAACTGAGACGTCTTTCAGAACAAATACGAGGTAGATAGCGTGATCTGGTACTAGACATAACGTGTGCCGGAATTCTAGTAGACTGACAAAAAACTCTATACAGGAGTTGGGCTGGGAAGGCATTCGGCAGCCACCTTATTCAACAGATCTTCCACCCCCAGATTTTCACCTTTTCCGCTCTCTATGGAACAGCCTTCAAGGAATGTCCTTTCCGAGTGAAAATGTGTTCAGAACATTGCTAGACGAGTTCTTCGCCTCAAAATCACGTGATTTCTACATTGTTTGAATCGAAAAGTTACCCAGCGTTGGATGGTTTTTGTAAATAGTTAAGGAGAATATATTATTTGCGACTGAAGTTTCTGTTATGCGTATGTGTTGTGTTTATTAAACTTACGGAAGAACGGTAGGGACTTATGCACCAACCCAGTATTTTACATTCGTAAAATGAGGGAGAAGAAAATCCTCTACTGTTCTGTGACATATGAATATTTTTTTATGAACACTAACATTCTATATGTTAAATTTTGTGAGCAAACAAGCGTAACATGCAGAAACTGTTTAGAATGTAAATTATATCTATCAAATGCCTCCAATCGCTGCTAACATCACTAATTAATTATATCATCGTCTAATTTACATGTAAGTTAAATAAAAACCGTGGGAGTAACTATGCACAGATAATGAAAGCATAGTGCCGCTGAGCACCTCAAGAGGAGCATTCAGGTATTAAGATGCCTACGGAAGTTAGAATGAATCTGAAAGTAATTTGTGTTTTACGGGCACTATTCAGTGGTCCAAGGTATACATGCGTGCCTGACGTTCCGTCTCGTAATGATGGAGACATTAACAGAGGCTACAACGAATCAGGTAACAGTTTGTGATAAGCTTAGAGAGCTGAACAGTTTATCCGTATCCATCGAGTGGTCGGTTCGTGATGTCATCAGATCTCTGCATAAGATTGCGCAGTGGCACCAACATGTGTTATAGAACCTGCAGTGTACAAGATCGGCGTTAATCTGAGGAAGAAATTTCTGAGAATGTTCGTCTGACACACAGCATTGTATGGTAGTGAATCATGGATTGTGGAAAATTCAGAAAATAAACGAATCAATGCGTTGTAGACGTGGTGTTAGAGAAGAATATCGGAAATAAAGTTTCGCTAATACGATAAGGAATGGTCATATAAAACTTTGTACTGGGGTGGCCGCAGCTCTTAAACTTAATCATAAAGTAAAATGAACCGCAAAACAGCTATAATTAATGATTTTTTTATTGTTTCGCTGAAGTAAAACGATATACTCAGGTTTAAACAGTGCCACATTAGCGCACCAGGACGCCTCCAACGTTCGTAGTCATAAATCGAATTGCTGAATAAGGAAAGTCGCGAAAATAAATAAAACATGACGTAAGGGGCGAATAGTGCGGTGGCGTACCTGTCACGGTTGCAAGAATGCACTAATGTGACGTTGTTTTCATCAGAGAATGCTATTTTAATGCAGTAAAACCAGTTGGGGCAATAAAGAAAATCACCACTCACAGTTGTATTGGTGTTCATTTTAATTCCTTTTATGATAAGAAATGGGGAGCTTTTCAATTAAAATTTCGATGTATAAAATTCTCCCCTGACGTTTCATTCGCCGCGTTACCTTGGAGGATGTCTCCCGCAGTCGGAGACGAAACGTCAGGGGAGAGTTTCATACATCGACCACGCCCTATCAGTGCGAAAGTCTTAATTGAAGACAATACCGGCCTTGAAAGCCTACATTGTATAACCAAACGGGGAGGTTCTCCACAGAATCGTGGAATATATGGAAAACACTTCTTATAACAGGGTTCGGGATGACAGGACATGTGTTATAGCATAGAAAGAAGACATTCATTACAATGCAGGGGCTGAACATGGTAAAAAATGTGTTGAAAAAGACAGGGATTTTAACAAACGCAACAAATAATTGATGACGCAGGGTGCAAGTGCTACACTGAGATGAATAGCTTGGCACAAACAGGAATTCCTGGAGGGCTGCGTCGAACCAGACTGATGACCGCTCACCGCCTACCATCACCCCTACACAAACACATACATACACACACACACACACACACACACACACACACACACACACACACACACACACACACACACACAAACAAACAATTAAAAGTTACGGGAACAGTTAGCGCTGTTTGCTTTATTTAATACTAAGGCTCAGAACTTGCTGAATTAGAATCCTTTATCTTTCCTGTTTAAATGTATTTTTATGCTTTTCAATTTCTATGGCTTCTCTGTATATCCTGGCATATTAATGATTGCTTGTTGATTAAATCATAGCACCAGAGAGATGAATTTAGTGGTTCTCTGCACCCACTGCACGATCTGATGCTGCACATTTATCCGAATATGCTTTTGTGTTCCTTAAGCCGGGTGTTGATGTTTCGTTTGTAGTTATTAGGTACACATGATCACATATGCGGTAGCATCAAGACAACACAACTGCCGATAGCTCAAAACTAATTCAGGAATACTAAACTAAAATGTTCAAATGTGTGTGAAATCTTATGGGACTTAACTACCAAGGTCATCAGTCCCTAAGTTTACATACAATCTAAATTATCGTAAGGACAAACACACACACCCATGCCCGAGGGAGGACTCGAACCTTCGCCAGGATCAGCCACACAGAATACTAAACGTTTCCATTTGTAGTATGCTTTACTGATCCGTGCCGTGAGCTATTATTAGTTATTAGGTAGACAAGACCACATATGCGGTAACATCAAAACAACACAGCTGCCTGCAGCTCAAAACTGATTCAGGTATATTAAACGTTTCCATCTGTGGTATGCTTTACTGCTCCGTGCCGTAACAGTTTACAGATATTGTGCTAAAATAGTTACGTGTGAGTAGCATAACATAACAAGTAATTTTAACTATTCCTCAGTGGCCAATCTTCGAAATTGTCACAGGCAATGCTAATTGTAAACCTTGCTCTGATTCCTCTTTGACGAAACCTTGGTTTGATTTTATTTCTCAGGTTCAAAATGGTTCAAATGGCTCTGAGCACTATAGGACTTAACATCTGAGGTCATCAGTCCCCTAGAACTTAGAACTACTAAAACCTAACTAACCTAAGGACATCACACACATCCATGCCCGAGGCAGGCTTCGAACCCGCGACCGTAGCGGTCGCGCGGTTCCAGACTGTAGCGCCTAGAACCGCTCGGCCACAGGGGCCAGTTGTTTCTCAGGTGTTCGCTGATCATGCGCACTAGCTACGTAAATGCCGTTCCAAGTGGTCATTCACAGAGGCTCGATTACGAATTTCGTGCTAACTAACTTTCCTCTACCTGGGGAAAACAAATTAAATTATGGACCATTTAATGAGTAATTATATCAAATTATTCGTTTGTGGGCAAATATTTAACGCTTACATAATTACGGGAAGTGAATAAAAATATTAATTAAAATTACGACGGTCTAATTACGAGAGCTGTGTGTGACAACCAATTTCAGTTTTGTGTCGCATGAGGCCATAAAAAACGGCATACCATGCTTAAATAAGGTAAATTTTCTATAATGAAAGTAGAAACACAGAAAGGACAGGGGTAAGTACAAGGTGTGGTCATTCTTTAAAAATTTCTGCTCGGTAACTCATTTCGGATAACTTGTATGTCTAAAGTAATCGAATTTGAACAAAAAGGATCGCACAACATTTGTCAACAGTAACCAAATAGAATAATTTTTCTTTCACGAGTCATCACAACGGCAAACATAGGCTGTGCAAGCACTTGACAACAATTAAATTAATGCTACAATATTAATTGGTGTGGACCGAGCGGGAAGTTGCATTCGTAAAACGTGGAAACGGCGCTGAGCTAGCTATCCTAAGTAAGATATTCTGTGGTATTTCCAAGTGACTACAATAAACGCTCGGCTTAAATTTCACTGTTGCTTATAAATCTGAAACATCAACTATTGCAACTTTAGTGAAAATCAATGACGCTCTGAATATACGTATTCCATGATAATAAAATGGGGATATCTTGATGAAAATAATATTCTTCCTGTTTATTGTTGGGAACTATCGATCGCCATTTATACTTCACACTGCATACACACTTAATGCCCGCATCTCGTGGTCGTGCGGTAGCGTTCTCGCTTCCCACGCCCGGGTTCCCGGGTTCGATTCCCGGCGGGGTCAGGGATTTTCTCTGCCTCGTGATGGCTGGGTGTTGTGTGCTGTCCTTAGGTTAGTCAGGTTTAAGTAGTTCTAAGTTCTAGGGGACTTACGACCACAGCAGTTGAGTCCCATAGTGCTCAGAGCCATTTGAGCCACACACTTAATGTTGTTTCTGAATCGTGCAGCGACTGTCTTTCTATTTTTTTTACCAAACTAATAGGCTATTCGACCTATGTATCTATAGCAGAGAGCAACTAAATTACATGCAGGTATTGTGTGTATGTATGTGTGTGTGTTTGTGTGTGTGTGTGTGTGTGTGTGTGTGTGTGTGTGTGTGTGTGTGTGGTTGTGTGTGTGATAAAGATGGAGTAGGGAGGGGTTGGAGAGGGAATCAGGAGCGCTGTTCTGAGCACGGCCAGGCCGGATGGAACATTTCGGCGAGTCCTAATTTGCACTTGGCACCAGCATCATAGGCAAGTCCAGGGGGGGGGGGAGGGGTAAGAGACGCGATATCTATTTCTTAGAGGCCACCTGGGAAGTACTCGCTGCGTGAGACACTCCGAGGCTGCACAGCTACTGGGATTTCCGGTGCCAGCATCTCGAACGTGGACCATGAGTAGCTCCATTTGGGAAAAACTACTGTCGCTAATTTCAGCAGTTTAGAAGACTGGGATAGCTATCAGCTATTGCAGTATATCCAGTAACGCTGCAGGCCACTCGGAAATGGAATGCTGCGCTACAAGCAGTCACCGTCCATTCCATTTAGCACCATCTCCTCGTTTTCGGGCCATCTCTTCGTTTTTGGTACAGATGCTACTTCACCGATCTAGACACGTAGCATTGTCCACAGCAACATTTAGGTGGCAGTGAATGCAGTGTAATTGTAGAGCTTCACATTCGAAACATGGGAAAAGGTCATCTACACCGTTGAAGAATGGCGGGATATTTGTACTCAGAAACCACAGGAGTAACAGGATATTATTCACAGAGGAGAAGTTTTCACGTGGAAGACAACTGCTCGCAACAGAATGGGACCGCTGCCATGTCTTTCACTGGAAGACGATATTGTAACATACACGATCTTGTGCCTCGCTAGTTCATCTTCAGCAAGTCTTCGCTTCGAGAGGCGGAACTGTGAACAACGGCGCGCTCCGACTCAGTAAGCACTTGTTGCTCGGCTAGTGGTCTTGCAGTGTAAGCAGTGATAATTCGTTCTGGTATTCGATAAACTTCCGTAGTCCCTGAAAAACAGTTTAAACTTTTGGTACGCTGCGACCAGTACCACGCATGCTGGCAACTGTAGACTCCCTGCTCCACAGATTTCGCAAAACCAGGCCGCAGTGTGACTATGGATATTGATGTACTTCATGCACCCATCAGTGAAGTAACCAGCGACCCAGTCATCGCTTCCTACAATGCAGGCACACTTCAAAATGTTCCACGTACCAAGACGACTACAGCGAGAGACCTGTAAACCTCGCAGAAATGCCAACGGGATCGCAGGGAGGAGAAACGAGACGGCGATCAACAAGACAAAATGGAGTAAGTGCTAAGTGTCGACGCCACCCACCAAGATGTACGTTGCATTGTTAACTGATACGCAACTACCGACAAAGGGCCATTCATCTTATTGCCGAAAGTACAGACAGAAGCACAGGGGGGGCTTCAGCCTAGGGCACTAGGCACAGTTATTAGACTGAAATGTGTTATTTAAGCACATAATCAATATTACAGCGGCAGGAAAAAACCGTGTGAAAATTGAGACTGTGTCAGTTTTAACTGCCAATACCCTTGTTCAACACCCTTTTTTAGGCAAATCAAACTTGAAGTCTTCTGTCCTGAAGTTCTTCACTTCTAAACAAGGTAATCAGTAATGGTGAAACATCCTTAGTGGAGGACGAATTACTAACGGAAATGACGTGTTGCTGCGAAGTTAGTTGCCATCAGGATTCTTAGTAAAATTATAGTAGTGAATGAGCAGAAGGTAACAAAGCAGTCTACTGTTTGTGTTGCAACATTAAGATCAAGCGGTTCGCAATGTTTGTTTATATTCATGGCGTTCGCTGTCCAGTGGACGTGTATGTACTTTCCGCATTACAATGCTGTAATCGTTTGCTGTTTGGGCATGGCAGAAAACAGTGCAGAAATAACACGGAATGTTGCGGTCTGAGGAAACCCCCACAGAAGTGATGCATATTGGAGGGCCAATTAAGCAATCCCGTATTCATTGTACTGGTGGTCACAATGACCTATATCGAGCCTGCCCAATGTATCTCAATAATATTTTCCGAGATGCAGTAACTGTGTTTGAAAATAGGTCTTATGAGAATGCAGTTACTTCTCCCCTAAACGTTACGTAACCGGGCACACTATTACCACCCGCTAAGACTCAACAGCGGACCAATTCACATATCAGCACCGCAATTTATGATCCGCAACAACCAAACCTGCCCATGTCCACAAAACCACTGATGTCAGGAACGCTGGCTCCAGTGGCTTCGCCAACGATGCCGCCGCCCTCTCCTCTCACACAGGATGCCCGATTACACCATGAGCAACGTGTAAAAGCTATTGAACATAGAGGGCCCCACCAAACCCTGGATCAGGTGTACCAGCCTCAACTTCCCAACACTTAACCACCACAATTTCGCAGACTCAGCGAACAGAGTGATGTTGGTAACTATCTCGTTAACGACACTGTAAGTATAACGATGGCTGTGATGAGCAATACATCGTATAAGCGGGCTAGTAATGGGTCCAAACATCGTAAGTATAATTATGGCTGAGGTGAACGATAAATGGGTCCACTCTAGCACTAGTAACAGATTAAATCAGGACGTCAATTCAGAATATGTGGACCCTACTCCTTACATCCGAAAATCATCTGACGAAACGCAAGATCACTCAAGGTAAACAAGGACGGCCTGCGACATTTTCTGTTCTAAGTCAATGTAGACATTTGCGCCACCACCGAAACATGGTTAAAACTGAAAGAAACTCTCACAATCTCGGGCTACTCTGTCATTAGAGAAGATAGGGGCGATGGCTACGGCCGTGCAGAATTGTTGTTAAAACAAGATATCCACTTTATCATTACCATTGTCAACATTGGCACTCAGCATGATACATTCCAAATAGTGGTTATCAGACTGCGGTTCATGGATCTCAATCTGAATTTGGCCACAGCATACAATGCACCTAACGACAAACTTTCCAAACAACGATTGCATCACCTGCTCTGTCTACGGGGACGACATGGGAAGTGATACAGGATACTTTAAACGCACAACCTAGGGAGACTTTCGGAGACGCCGGAAATGGTACATAAACAAAGTCATTTGTAACCTATTCGAAGCGCTACTGAAAAGAAAAAAAAATGGAATCGGTCATTGAGACAATGGGGTCTTGGTATCGCTTATCAATGAAGCAGCGGAAGTTTCAGTACCTCAAGAAGGACATAGGCGAACTACTCATCGATCATTAGACTGTTGGTGGGATTCAGAATGTGTCAAAGTCCACATGGAACGAAGGAAGGCATTGAGAAAATACAAAAATGTCTCTAACTATACAAACTTTCTTTCTCTTAAGAACTAACAAGATGGAATGTGATAAGAAGCATTAAAAACGGTCTCAAAATGGACATTCACATAGCTCCACAGCCGACGAACTTTCAGAATCATTCTTGTGTATGATAATACCACCTGACAAAATGGACAAGGAGGAAGAGGCAAAATGTAAAAAGGACAACAGTGTAATTACACAAAAATTTTCAATGTAAGAACTCCAGGATGAGCTCTCTTAAGGGAAGGGTACTGCACCTGGCCCATATTATTCAGACTACCCAATGCTACGTCATTTTCTACACAGAAGAAAACTGCTACAGCTTAAAACTTGCAATAGTGTATCGACACAAACGATCAACATAGACTCGCTGAAAACATGTCGTGTAGTCTCCATCCGTAGATCCGGAAAAAGATGTGATAAACACGAGTCATACAGGTCTATGACTTTGCTACCTCGTTTGGCGAAATTAATGGAAAGCATTACTAAGCGGCGCTTAGAATCGCAATGTGAAACCAAGAAATTATTACTGGAAAAACAATGTGAGTTTTGAGTACGAAAGGGACAACTGAAATCTTTTTACGGGTAGTTACTACCACAGCGCTGAATTAATAAACTTGACTAAAGCATTCGACAATGACGTCTTGTCAATCTTAGGGAAAAAAATTGTAGAAACTCCAGATTCCACAACCACGCTTACGTAACATATTAAGATTTTTGAGAAATAGAAAGACACTCATTTTGAAACACGCAATACTAGAAGAGGACTCCAGCAGGGATCAGTCTTGGCTGCGTTATTGTACGATCTATGTACTTGAGATCTTCCTGACCCTCTTTGCCAGTGATATCCAAATATTACAATCCCTAGACGACATAAGCATATATTCCTAAGATAGTACTCTTGAGTTGTGTCGTCTGAAAAGGCACACCGCTCTCAAACGTCCGAATGAGTGATTTACAGAAAGCGGCTTCGAAATCTCTTGGCAGCAAGTGTGCTCTCATGATCTTTATTCGCCATAGGATCCCAGTTCCCCAAATATTGCAACTGGGACAACGTACTTTTCAGACTGCGTAAGCAACTAAATATGTAGGATTGATTAACATTAATAAACTTAGATGGGCTCTCCATATCCGACATATTGTTACCAGATGTGAAAAAGCCTGCAATCTCATCAAAGCTACGACTGGAGTATGATGGCGCTCTGATCGTCGGACAGCGATGGCTTTATACCGGTCGCTACTAAGGACGCTGATTACGGACACTTACGTCACAGTTCCTCATCAGGCAACACGCTCCAAAGACTCAACACTATACAGTACAAAGCCTTACGCAGAGTTACTGGAGCGTTCGTATCAACTCCGGGCAACGCGTTACTGGTTGAAGAGAATGTTGTCGCGGCGAACAGTCCTCTGCAAGAAATTTCTCTTGCTGCTCAGTTTTGACGAATAATAGCTTCTTGGCGAAAAAATCAGGAAAGAAACATCCTACTGTGTACGCGGAAGATTTTGGATAAATAAGTAACTTCCATTCGTCGGAGCTGAATATATCTAAACGCATACGTTAAGGCACCTGGTGAGGGAAGACCTTCTCTCCCGCACTACAAAAGGCCATACGAAACGCCGACGCAGCAGATTGCTGCTAGGACCAGTTTAACGTTTTAAAACCAGGATCGAAAACCGTATCTCACTAGCACGATGTTGTTTACAGATGGCACCACGTCTAGCGACGGTGCTGGTAGTATTTAGTGAGTACTCCGAATCAAACAACAAGGCCTGTTTAAGCTCTATCCACACTCATCTACACTGAAGAGCCACAGAAACTGCTACCCCTGCCCTAACATCGTATATGGCCCCCGCGAGCACGCAGAAGTGCCGCAACACGACGTGGCATGGATTAGACTAATCTCTGAAGCAGTGCTGGAGGGAACTGATACCATAAATGCATAAGAGTACGAGGGATGGAGATCTCTTCGGAACAGCACGCTGCAAGGCATCCCGGACATGTTCAACAATGTTCATGTCTGGGGAGTTTGGTGGCCAACGGAAGTGTTTGAATTCAGAAGAGTTCTGTAGCCACTCTGTAGCAATTCTGAACGTATGGGGTGTCGCATTGTCCTGCTGGAATTACCCAAGTCCGTCGGAATGCACAATGGACATGAATGGATGCAGGTGATCAGACAGGATACTTACGTATGTTTCATCTGTCAGAGTTCTATTTAGACGTATCACGGGTCCCATATCACTCCAACTACACACACCCCACACCATTACAGAGTCTCCACCAGCTTGAAGAGTCCCCTGCTGATATGCTGGGTCCATGGATTCGTGAGGCTGCCTCCATACTAGCACACGTCCATTCGCTAGATTCAATTTGAAACTAGAATGGTCCGACCAGGCAACATGTTTCCAGTCACCAACAGCCCAGTGCCGATGTTGACTGGCAGAGGCGAGGCGTAAAACTTTGTGTCGTCTAGTCATCAATGGTACACGGGTAGGCCTTCGGCTCCGAAAGAACCACATCGGTGATGCTTCGTTGAATGGTTCAAACGCTGACACTTGTTGATGGCCCAACAGTGAAATATGCAGAAATTTGCGGAAGGGTTGTACAGTGTCACGTTGAACGATTCTCTTTGGTCGTCATTGGTCCCGTTCTTGCAGAATCTTTTTACGGCGGCAGCGATGTTGGAGATCTGATGTTTCACTTGATTCCTGATATTCACGGAACACTCGTGAATTTGTCACACGGGAAATTCCCCACTTTGTCGCTGCCTTGGAGATGCTTGTGTTCCATCGCTCGTGCGTCCACTATGACACCTCGTTCTAACTCACTTAAATCTTGATAACTTGCCATTGTAGCAGCAGTAAGCGATCTAATACCTGCGCCAGACACTTGTTTTACATAGGTATTCCCGACCGCAGCGCAGTATTCTGCCTGTATATCTCTGTACTTGAATACGCATGCATATACCAGTTTCTTTGGCGCTTCAGTGTCACCCGAGCTAACTGCCATTTCGGAAGCCTGACTTTTCACACAGACGATCACAGCAGACACAACATCCTGATAGAATGTCAGTCCTACAACTGAATTTGATTACTGTACAATTTCTGTTCAAATGGCTCTGAGCACTATGGGACTCAACTTCTGAGGTCATTAGTCCCCTAGAACTTAGAACTACTTAAACCTAACTAAGCTAAGGACATCACACACATCCATGCTGGAAGCAGGCTTCGAACCTGCGACCGTAGCGGTCTCGCGGTTCCAGACTGCAGCGCCTAGAACCGCACGGCCATTTCGGCCGGCACAATTTCTGTATTGGTCACTAAATAAGAAGCCACCAAGTAAGAAAACAATCACTATTTGACGTGAACAGATATGGAAAGACAGAATGTAACAAACAAAGCTGTCATGACCAGTAGTGCCAGTATCAGGATATGGCTCCCTTGGGCTGCTAATATAATGCCCTTGGTAATGAGAATCCTGGGGATGACCAAAGCTGAATTAATTGATCATATACCCAGCTACACAGCGGAATGTGGTAAGTTCAGCCTCTAAACGTATTTTACTATGTACCTTCTGCATGTATGTGCCTGAACACTAGTATACCAACGCAGGTATACCTACATGTATGGCTGTAATACCCAAATCTGTCTCTTGTAAACTGTTCTCCTGTTCTGTGTAGATGGTACTTATAGACCTGCACAGATATTTAATTCTCTATCCGCAACTTTTAAAACAATTCTTTCAGGGCCTACAAATTAACATTTTATGGTCAATTTAGTTATGTTGTCACTAATATGGATTGAATTGGAAGTATCCAGAATGTCTACAATCGGCAATTTATCATTTCTGGTTGTGTTACCAGTAGGATAATTACAGCATACTACCTCAATGTATCCTGTGTTACATTTTCGTCTTGTTTACTGGTTTCATTATAAAGTGCTTGAGAAGCTGGTTTTATGTCGTAATCAGTTCTTCTTACAGGATACGACGTAAACCAATGTCTACTTTGAATTGTCAAACCAAACTGAAATATATAATGTAATACTTCCAATAGTGATATGGCTGTAATATGTTATGGAATACTTTCAACAGTGAGATGGCATGTGCGTGATCTCATTTGTCTACAACAGCTCGCAGAATACCTTCAGGAAGATAATGCACGATCCCGTAGTCCCTGAATGGTGTTAAAATGACGTAAGTAACTCGGTAGGGACGGAAAAATTTCGTGTGGCGTCCTAGCTTGCCTCACCTCAGTTCTGTTGAGCGAGACACGTACACATAAGACCCATCTTCTCTAATCTCCATGATACGAGGGATCGTGGTTCAGAATGCTTTCGGCTCTAGTAGACCATTATGCACGCAGCGCCGTGTTTCACTACAGTCGTTTGGCAAAAGAAGAGCTGTTGCAGGTAAATCGCGCTTGGCGCTGTTGCTTCGTGCGTCTTCCACACTGACAGAGCGCCTCAGTTATGCCATATTTCTATAGACGACTATTTTGTACAGTTATGTTGCTTCGGTACCATTAGCAGCATTCTGATCTCTGCATTAGAAAGCTGACATCAGCGCTATTTTCTGTCAGGCCTCTTCTTTCACCGTATAGGCATTTTTGTCTATTTCAATTGATCATCAGTTTACTTGCAGTGACCACTTCCCCACCCCTGTCCCCCTAACCCCCACAAGATTTTGAGCCGAATAGCGACAGTGCACTAGGCAGACGGACACTCTGGCATCTGAACTGCACAAACGAGACCAACAAGACTACTGCAAAACGAGCAAAGTATGTTGCTGTGGAGAGAAAAAAAGAATGCTCGGTTTTGGAAATTACGGTCGCAGGAAAGGAGGATGTAGGCTTCAGCAGCGTATAAGCGACTGACTAAGCGCCGACAGTTCTCGCGATATGTAGTTGCGCAGTGCCATAGGGCTGCCCAGCGGTTGGCCACCCTGCGTCCACAGGGGATTCCCCTCTCATCCATTCTTATGGGCGCGCGTGTCCAGGGCGGCGCGCGTTGTATTAATACAGATGGCCGCCTCTGATCCCAGCAAGTGCTGCAGCGCCTAAACCGCCCACGTATTAATACAAATGGTGGCCGCAACGACACAGTGTGTATAATATACTGCCGGTCTTTACGGCATCCGTCCCGGCTGTTGAGCCGTGTCTGGAAGTTCAGCGGACGGCCATCGGTTTAGCCGCTGAGGTGCCGTCTGGTGTGAAAGACCACCAGGGGGCAGTAACCGCGTGTCTCGACCTGACCAACAATTTTTCTTCCCCAAAGACGGGCGTGCATTAACACTCACGCAAACAAATAGTGCAATTTCGAATTGACTTTCAGAAAGCTGTTGATGGTGTAATCAGGAAAAATCATGAACCATATAAGAAAAACAAGGTTGCTTTAGCAGCTGATGAAGCTGGTGAAAAGTCAGTATGAAAGAAGAAAAATAGCAATAAATTTATAAACACTGAATTCAGAATAATAAAAAAGGAAATAGACAAGACTGTCAAAATATTTAGTCGTTTACTTAAGTGAAATGGTCTACACATCGAAATAAAAATGGATACATCTGTAAAATATATCGAAGATAACATTTTCAACATTTCTCTGCATATCTAATAATAGAAGAAACCGAAGATAACTTGCATTGGTACAACCTACATCAGGCCTTTGGAGGATATGACACACAAGTATCTACTGAGAAAAACAGATAAATTGTGTACTAGTGAATGAGTCCATAAGGTCGAATAAAGTTGCTGAGAATAAAAATATAGAACATATCCCTTTCCTCAGTTACTTAGGGTATGACATGTTTAATGTTAAGAAAAAAGACACAGAACTAGCTTGCAAAATAAGAGCCACTATGAGATACTATAAAAACGCGCTAAGCAGAAGAACGAAAAAAAAAGATTAAATTGATATTTCACAGATACAGGGTGTTTCTTACATTATTGTGCGGGTAGGAAAGATGGTTATTACCCAGGAGAAAGAATCAAAATTGATCAGAGTACAGACCTGTGGAATGACATCCGTAATGACGTGACTGCGGTAGGTGCGAAAAGCAGCTGTGGAATATCATTTTAGATCAACTTAGTTTTGAGAAGAAGAAAAGGACACGTATAAACTAACTTTTTAGAGAGAATTTAAATTTGCATTTCTTTATTCAACATTTTTCTATCTTTTATTTCGTAATAACTGGACTTCATTTCTTCTAACTGGACAATAAAAATATGTATATAAATAAAATTTGTACTTCAGTGTTCACTAAAATGTTTAAAATGACTCATTACATGCAAATACATGAATAGGGTCAAAAAGACCGGACATTGTGTAACATGTCCTGGAAATTTCCGCAGTACCCCTGTTTTTTTCTTTGTAAAGGAACACTTAAAAAGGGAGTTAACTTTATTTCCTAGGGCTTTGTCACCATCTACGTCAGTTCGTGTTTAATCCTGAGGGATCGAGTGCTTTGCCACCATCTACGTCAGTTCGTGTTTAATCCTGAGGGATCGAACACTAACTTTGGTGCCACTAACAGCCTCTCCGTTGACCACAAGTTTTTTGGTTTAGTGAAAGATCATTTGATAATATTCTGGTACGTAAGTCGTTGAAGGCTTCAAGCACTGCTCTCTTAACAGCCAAATGAGTTTCATTCAGCATCTCTCTGTCTATAGCCCTACGATTTCTTTTACATGTATTATTCAGCAGTCTCTGTTCCTTTAGAAGTTTCTTTACGGCGACTGTATACTATGGACGGTCCCTCTTATCATGTACTGTTCTACAGGATACATTTCTGTCCAGTGCATAGTCAACTATTCGTTTAAATTTGAGCCACATGTTCTTTACATGCTCTTGTTCTTTGATAAAAGTAACACTACATTGTCATTCTCATTTTTTTTTTTTTTTTTTTGTTAATCAGGTCGTTGTTCTCATTTCCAGCGTAGTTTCCTTTACCCTTAATCTAACTTGGAAATTCCGTGGTAGGTATGCTGTTCACTCCCTTCAACAGGTCTTCACAGTATTCCTCACAGGGCCCAAGAAAGGTTGAGCGGTGTGCGAATCGTAGGGTTGGTACCTGTTCCCGCTGCACTTTTATACCTCTTCCGAATGTTTTTCTTCCGTCCTTCACTGCGTCAACGTCTACTAGCGCGCGTCTAAATTAGACAATAGCATGGTCGTGGCCCATTGTTGTTTATTGTTCCGTTGTATTGCTGCTGGTGTTGACCAGGATACTACAACCGTCATGTTAATGTGGAAGCGATGGGTTGAAGAGGGTCATTCTTCACGTCATGCAGGATGTCAGTGGCCCCAAGCGACTAGGAGAAACATATTACTCGCTCTGGCTTGCTAGTCGTCCAATCATGACAACTGTCAGTATTACATCAAACACCTTGAATAAGGAATGAACCTGCTTCCATGAACACAAATTAAAGCATGGACATCTAGAACACCATGCACTGTCGGTGACAGCCGCGTTATCAGAGAGAAGGAAGTGCACCGACAGCAGTGCGCCCAGCTACAACACTGGACGGAAGAGTGGCAACATTAGAGCATCACATGGACATATCCGTGCGTGGTGGCTCTGAGGGGTACAAACGTTGCCGGAGTGCATCGTCGTCGTCGTATGAGCCCAGTGTCTTATATGTTGGCAACACGATCATTTTCTGTTCACATAACCCGTAATTTGGACAGTATTTTTTATATGCAGATGCCGAAGGTCTCAGTGACATTATCTTTGAGAAACACAATAGAAGATGGCTTGTTTATAGTGATGCTATGGCATACCTCGATACAAAGGCTGTTAGATTGTTGCTCTGGAAGGCACTTTCTCCAGATCTCTCTCTCATTGAAAACATCTGGTCTTGAGTTGCTGAGAGACTGGAACGTCATCAGTTGTAAGCCACTGCGAAAACTCTGGCACAGTATTGAAGTTTCATGGAATAGTTTACCTGCTTCAGTCTAAATTTAGTTCACATCGATGCTCAGCCAGGTTGGAGACACTGTTGTGTCCATACATGGCAGCTTTGTGTTACAAATTTAGCACCAGGTATATCCCCAAATCAGTTACCAGTTTAATAATGTTGTAATTAAACTTGTGAGTGCTGCAATGCGGGCTGTAGACCACGGAGGACGCTGAAAAATTGTAGAAATGCTGAAAAAATTATAGTTCCACTCACAGCCGCCAGGTGAAAATATGGGGCCGTGAGCGGTCAGAATATGAAATGTTTCCTGTTTTGAGGCCATTATTCTGTTTCTCATTTGGCGTCACGTGTTAATTTCTTTTGGGAAGCGACTGCTAGTGTAAATAGTTAAAAAGTTTGAAGTTTTCCGAATGAGATGCAGCTTCTGTTGAGAAGAAATACCGTGACTGATGGTAAAGTTGTTCTATCAGAATGGTGGCAATAGAAGCATTGCATTGTGTGAGTATCACCAAGAGAAGCAACAGGGAATAACAATATTAATGTGCTAATAGTAAACTGCAGGAGCGTCTACAGAAAGGTCCCAGAACTGCTCTCATTAATAAACGGTCACAACGCCCATATAGTACTAGGGACAGAAAGTTGGCTGAAACCAGATGTAAATAGTAATGAAATCCTAAACTCAGATTGGAATGTATACCGCAGAGACAGGCTGGACAGCGAAGGGGGAGGCGTGTTTATAGCGATAAGAAGTGCAATAGTATCGAAGGAAATTGACGGAGATTAGAAATATGAAATGATTTGGGTGAAGGTCACGGTTAAAGCAGGCTCAGACATGGTAATTGGATGTCTCTATAGGCCCCCTGGCTCAGCAGCTGTTGTGGCTGAGCACCTGAAGGATAATTTGGAAAATATTTCGAGTAGATTTCCCCACCATGTTATAGTTCTGGATGGAGATTTTAATTTGCCGGATATAGACTGGGAGACTCAGACGTTCATAACGGGTGGCAGGGACAAAGAATCTAGTGAAATTTTTTTAAGTGCTTTATCTGAAAACTACCTTGAGCAGTTAAACAGAGAACCGACTCGTGGCGATAACATATTAGACCTTCTGGTGACAAACAGACCCGAACTATTTGAAAAAGTTAACGCAGAACAGGGAATCAGCGATCATAAAGCGGTTACAGCATCGATGATTTCAGCCGTAAATAGGAATATTAAAAAGGGTAGGAAGATTTTTCTGTTTAGAAAAAGTGACAAAAAGCAGATTTCAGAGTACCTGTTGGCTCAACACAAAAGTTTTGTCTCAAGTACAGATAGTGTTGAGGATCAGTGGACAAAGTTCAAAACCGTCGTACATAATGCGTTAGATGAGTATGTGCCAAGCAAGATCGTAAGAGATGGAAAAGAGCCACCGTGGTACAACAACCGAGTTAGAAAACTGCTGCGGAAGCAAAGGGAACTTCACAGCAAACATAAACATAGCCAAAGCCTTGCAGACAAACAAAAATTACGCGAAGCGAAATGTAGTGTGAGGGGGGCTATGCGAGAGGCGTTCAATGAATTCGAAAGTAAAGTTCTATGTACTGACTTGGCAGAAAATCCTAAGAAATTTTGGTCTTATGTCAAAGCGGTAGGTGGATCAAAACAAAATGTCCAGACACTCTGTGACCAAAATGGTACTGAAACAGAGGATGACAGACTAAAGGCCGAAATACTAAATGTCTTTTTCCAAAGTTGTTTCACAGAGGAAGATTGCACTGTAGTTCCTTCTCTAGATTGTCGCACAGATGACAAAATGGTAGATATCGAAATAGACGACAGAGGGATAGAGAAACAAAATCGCTCAAAAGAGGAAAGGCCTCTGGACCTGATGGGATACCAGTTCAATTTTACACAGAGTACACGAAGGAACTTGCCCCTCTTCTTGCAGCGGTGTACCGTAGGTCTCTAGAAGAGCGTAGCGTTCCAAAAGATTGGAAAAGGGCACAGGTCATCCCCGTTTTCAAGAAGGGACGTCGAGCAGATGTGCAGAACTATAGACCTATATCTCTAACGTCGATCAGTTGTAGAATTTTGGAACACGTATTGTGTTCGAGTATAATGACTTTTCTGGAGACTAGAAATCTACTCTGTAGGAATCAGCATGGGTTTCGAAAAAGACGGTCATGTGAAACACAGCTCGCGCTATTCGTCCACGAGACTCAGAGGGCCATAGATACGGGTTCACAGGTAGATGCCGTGTTTCTTGACTTCCGCAAGGCGTTCGATACAGTTCCCCACAGTCGTTTAGTGAACAAAGTAAGAGCATATTGACTGTCGGACCAATTGTGTGATTGGATTGAGGAGTTCCTAGATAACAGGACGCAGCATGTCATTCTCAATGGAGAGAAGTCTTCCGAAGTAAGAGTGATTTCAGGTGTGCCGCAGGGGAGTGTCATAGGACCGTTGCTATTCACAATATACATAAATGACCTTGTGGATGACATCGGAAGTTCACTGAGGCTTTTTGCGGATGATGCTATGGTGTATCGAGAGGTTGTAACAATGGAAAATTGTACTGAAATGCAGGAGGATCTGCAGCGAATTGACGCATGGTGCAGGGAATGGCAATTGAATCTCAATGTAGACAAGTGTAATGTGCTGCGAATACACAGAAAGATAGATCCTTTATCATTTAGCTACAAAATAGCAGGTCAGCAACTGGAAGCAGTTAATACCATAAATTATCTGGGAGTACGCATTAGGAGTGATTTAAAATGGAATGATCATACAATGTTGATCGTCGGTAAAGCAGATGCCAGACTGAGATTCATTGGAAGAATCCTAAGGAAATGCAATCCGAAAACAAAGGAAGTAGGTTACAGTACGCTTGTTCGCCCACTGCTTGAATACTGCTCAGCAGTGTGGGATCCGTACCAGATAGGGTTGATAGAAGATATAGAGAAGATCCAAAGGAGAGCAGCGCGCTTCGTTACGGGATCATTTAGTAATCGCGAAAGCGTTACGGAGATGATAGATAAACTCCAGTGGAAGACTCTGCAGGAGAGACGCTCAGTAGCTCGTTACGGGCTTTTGTTAAAGTTTCGAGAATATACCTTCACCGAAGAGTCAAGCAGTATATTGCTCCCTCCTACGTATATCTCGTGAAGAGACCATGAGGATAAAATGAGAGAGATTATAGCCCACACAGAGGCATACCGACAATCCTTCTTTCCACGAACAATACGAGAATGGAATAGAAGGGAGAACCGATAGAGGTACTCAAGGTACCCTCCGCCACACGCCGTCGGGTGGCTTGCGGAGTATGGATGTAGATGTAGATGTAGATGTAAAAGCAGCTACGGAGATAGCCGATGTCAATAAAAGGACTAAAGAATATAGTAAGAAATTTGAAGAAAGAAATGAATTAGATGGTGCAGCAGGGAGAGGGAGGTAGCCCATTCCCATGGCCATTGACGATGATGTAGCTACAGCCGACCCGCAGGTCATGCCTCAAATTTTGCAGCCAGTGCTCGAGCAGTGCCTCACCCCTGGTCGAAAGATCCAAAAAATTAGCAACACACTTTGCTCTGACAGCCATACAAGATTCACAATGTGTACCAAATGAAGCCCCACGGTGAGGTACAACACCGTCACTTTGCCTTTCGATTTTTTGGCCAGAGAATATTGACGAGGCACATTTTACTTTGCACGATGCCCTGAATGAAGGATAGCATACGACGACATATCTCTGTGATTACACTGGCTATGCTGCAAGCAACTGTCGACCATACCTTGTTACGGATACAGAATTTTGCTGAGACGGGGGACTGTATGGAACACATATTTTAACATATTAATAACCATGCCAGAACCACCATTATTATGTGTTTTATCGTTCTTCCCCTTTTACTGCAGCCACACCACCTTTTGACTGCTTAAAGTGCCATATTTTCATCTGGGGGCTGAAAGTGGAACTGGTTTTCAGCACAGCGGTTAATGAAGAACCTACGATGTTTAACGTCCTGCGATGAATACAGCCCGCACTGTCGCACAAAGAATATCGTGAGTGTAATTATAACCGCCTTGGAAATTCGCACATAAAAAGTAAAATTTCGTTATTTGATATACTGGCAACGCGTTGGTTAGCGGTGTGTAATTACCATGCGATGGGACCTTCGACATGCGTTCAGATGTTGTACGACTGTTTTTCTGGAATATTTGCCGCTTTTCGTGTCTCTCGTTAATCGGACCAGCATCCGTGGAGAAGAATCCCAGCGTCAGTTGAGGTAAAGTCTGTAAGGATCAGGCGAGGCGCGTCCCGACTGTCTGGCGGGACAGAACGTTCCCCACAATTGCTGGCTCGGCGGCCGCTTGGGGGGCCTCGCAGCATCCTGGTCGGCACGTCAAATGTTTATCTTTACTGCGGCCATAAAAATGATTTGTTTTTCGGTGTCCGCCTGGCGGCAGCGCCGCTGGGAGAGCTCTTTATCTGCTTTGGCGTCGGGAAGGCCGCTCGCGCTCTGATTCATGTTTTGTCTTCATCACACGGCGCCGTTCCAGGCGTCGCCGGCAGCGGTGGGAGAACAACTTTAAATTATAATGAATGACGGCACGTGATTCCAAGAAGGGCGGCAGCCGCCAAGGCGGCAGGCACTTTGGATGGCGTTTCGCGGGGCGTGTTTCTCCTGCCGCTCTATCTGCCAGAAAATCTTCCTATAGCAGTTACATCAACTGCTTCTCCTCTATCTACGATCGTCTGTGTCATTTTAAAAGTATTGCTCAATGTAATATTATCTATAGAATTTCCGACTCTGTGGAAAACACGTTGCCACTCCTACATTTAATCATGCATTGCTCTTTCTCCCTTTCTCATCGTAAGAATGAACTCTGTCATCAGAAATCTTGAGAAAAAAAGTGCTTTGGACGCTGCTGTATTTTGGTTATTTTTTTCTTGCCATTAAGTCTGCTACTACATTCAGTGCCAAATCCAAGCACGGAAGAACCGTCTTGATCAGTCCGGACTACGATTCAGCAAAAGAAGACGGCAAAACTACGGACACCATCAAGATCGAAGGTATTTATCTGCCAAAAATATTGTGCCAAGTGTGGCATTAGGTTCAAAATGGCTCTGAGCACTATGGGACTTAACATCGGAGGTCATCAGTCCCCTAGAACTACTTAAACCTAACTAACATAAGGACATCACACACATCCATGCCCGAGGCAAGATTCGAACCTGCGACCGTAGCAGTCGCGTGGTTCCGGACTGAAGCGCCTAGAACTGATAGGCCACCGCGGCCGGCGTGGCATTACGCTGCGTAGGTTCGTAGATTGGCAGCTGCCGAAGACGGCTTGATGTCCGACTCGATAGCTGCTGTGGATCAGCGCGTCAGATTGTTAATCGAAGGGGCTCTGGTTCGAATCGTGGCTGGGTAAGGAGATTTTCTCCGCTTGGAGCCTGCTTGTTGTGCTGTACTCATATTCGTAACGTCGTAACTGACACACAAGTCGCCTAAAGCACACTGTTGTATCGTCTTTCCAGTACTGAGACGGATGTATGGGCACTTAAAAAAGAAATTCATGATATGGCTCTCTCCTAGAGGAGATATTTATTTGCCGGTGCGCATTGCGGAGAGGAGAAAACTGTGAGTGGAGCGAGCGGGTTGTACGGTGTTGGTCACTCGAAGACGGAAGTCTGGCCGCAAGCCGAGTGTAGGGCTCACCAGAATGAGATTTTCACTCTGCAGCGGAGTGTGCGCTGATATGAAACTTCCTGGCAGATTAAATCTGTGTGCCCGACCGAGACTCGAACTCGGGACCCTTGCCTTTCGCGGGCAAGTGCTCCACCAGGAGAGCTTCTGCAAAGTTTGGAAGGTAGGAGACGAGGTACTGGCAGAAGTAAAGCTGTGAGTGCCGGGCGTGAGTCGTGCTTCGGTGGCTCAGTTGGTGGAGCACTTGCCCGCGAAAGGCAAGGGTCCCGAGTTCGAGTCTCGGTCTGGCACACAGTTTTAATCTGCCAGGAAGTTTCGAGTGTAGGGATTATTTGAGGTCGTCGCACGTACAACAGTTGTAAGCGCCAGCTGAGCTTATCAGATTTCAGCTTTTGGAACATGGTACACTTTGTCGAAGTTCTCTCTATGTCAACCAACTGAGAATGTCCTGCACACATTGCATAATTGGCGAACTATGCAAGCGAGCAATCTCTTCTGAGCAGACACTGTACTCTGCTTCTTGCTAAATACCGGCTGAGCGGTTCTAGGCGCTACAGTCTGGAACCGCGCGACCGCTACGGTCGCAGGTTCGAATCCTGCCTCGGGCATGGATGTGTGTGATGTCCTTAGGTTAGTTAGGTTTAAGTAGAAGTTCTAGGGTACTGATGACCTCAGAAGTTAAGTCCCATAGTGCTCAGAGCCATTCGAACCATTTTTCTTGTTAAATCGGCGTTATCTGACAACCATTCGTGAACAGTGCCTTGCTAGACTGTGTTTCGACTTCATAATACCCGTATTTAGCTGGCTGACAACAGTGTATTACGTTTGTTGTATATGATGCAGATCTCGCACCGATTTTGGTACATTTGATGATTGGTGCTGTAAGACTGGTTGTAGGTACTACAAGTAGCATAGTTTCGAAGCAGAATAAGAAAAGTTCGTTTGGTATTTCTAATACTGAAATGTTTCAGGCTAGTCTGTGGTACTCGTATTTGGTATGTGATGAGGAGGACCGATATTCAAATACCGAGATACATGTTTACAGGAGGATGCAATGGCAGAGGCCCATGAACTGCACAAGGAAGGCTACTGTTGTCTAGGTGATTTTAATTTTATTTAAACTCATATCTCTAGACGTTGCCTTCCTCTGAATTGTTATTCTATCACTAAGAACCACGATCATGTTTTTAAATTTGTTTAAATAGTAATTTATTTGAATCTTGAGTAAATAATTAACTGTCATTTTTAGTTATAGTAACTATTGTAAACATTTCATCTTTGAAGTCAGTATAAATTGAAGTTGTCTGCTTGGTTGTTTCTGCTTGTCGTTAGTTTAATGTGGAGGTAAACTCATTTAACTTTTAATAGATTTCATTTTTTTTAACAGTACAAGTCGATGCTGGTTGTTTGAACAAGTCAGCTTGTATCTCTATACTGCTCTTTTTTTTATATCTCTATACTGCTCTTTGTCAGTAAATGTATGAATATTGCACTGATAACTCAAACTCAGTCGATTACACCTTTTGTCTTAAGGGCCCCACGATATGTGACAACATCTTCAAGTTCCTTGGCTCAAAAATTTCTGCCGATGGCTCACTCGTTACCGAAACCGCAGATCGCCTTAGCAATGCATGGCTTAAGTGGGGAACAACGACTGGTGTCCTTCGTCATAAGTCGATACCAGACCGACTCAAGTAAAAATTTATAGCCCTACAATCCGCCCATTTGCCTTATGTTGTGCTGAATGTTGGTCCGCAGCAAAAGAAGCAGAGCAACGACTTACTGTAGTGGAAAGCAAACTGTTTTGGTAGGCATCTTGCCTGACATTTCATGATAATGTGACAAATGATGAAATTTGAAGATGGTACAGAGTGGGTTCTATCGCCGAGAAGATGAGGGAAAGCCCTCTAAAGTGGTACGGCGAAGTTCCTCGTGCAAATCAAGAAGCAACAGAAAAACGCGGTTATTCGTTAAACGACCTGTTCGGAGACTGAGGCAGCGTCGTCTGGATGCCCTCCACGTAGACCTCAACCTAACGGGTCTCCACTCTGACCAAGCACGAGTAGCACCAGGTGGACGCAGTGAGTCAAAAGAACGGACGTTGTTCCATTCCGAAACAGAGGAATATAAACAAGTTGAGAAGAGCTCCTAATCTTCGATTCAAGCGAAGTTTTGAGAAAACTTCCAGTGTACTCTTAAAAACCCGAAACTCGTACAACTGTTCCCTTAAAATTCACGAAACCTTTCACTGCTGATTTAAGACTTATATGTATGTGCCAGTCAGTTGCATGGAATCAGTTAAGGAAGATGGAGACGTGACGGGATGCTAGAAGGGACATGCTTACTATCACTCTGTCAGTTAAGTTGTCCGATTTGCTGTTATACCAACATTGACTGCCCACCGTGTCTACCATTCACTGCCATGAAACAAAGCTTAAGAATACATATCATAAAATATCCTAATCACTAAGGTACCAGCCACAAGTATCACTCTTTTATTGCGACAGTTGGTTTCTAACGGAGCAGAAATTATTGCTGTCAGTGAACGCAGGTGTAAAACAATTTATGACTGATTAGTGAGAAGGGAAATCCGAATAATGCACCATTGGAGTTGAGAACCTCGCCAAATTGGAAATTTATGGTAAGTTCCTTTGGGACCAAACTGCTGAGGTCATCAGTCCCTAGGCTTATACACTACTTAATCTAACTTAAACTAGCTTACGCTGAGCACAACACACACATCCATGCGCAGGGAGGACTCGAACCTCCGATGGGGGAAGCCGCTCGAACCGTGGCAAGGGCCCCAGACAACGCATCTGCCCCGCACGGCGCCTCACCAAAATACATTGCTTATAGCGGTACATAAATGCATGCATGTTTTTAATGGGTTGAACAATATCGAAATGGACAGTAACGGACTTGTTGCACAGCTAAGTTGCATAGTGTGATTCGACGACTCGCTGTTTTGTCTATTTCCAAATGATGTAAGGCGTCGAATGCACCAGCTACCCAAGAACGTATCATGTGTAGCTTTTGGAGGGTGCGATTTAGGCCGGTGGTAATCTGTGACGTTATGGTACTTTTTCTCACCTTGCTTGGGTCCGCTAATTCGAGTGTGTTCCTTTCAACACTCTCACTCAACAACTCTTGTCCCTTCTTCTACAACTTAGGACGAATATGTTGTTAACACTCCCGTCATCCAACATGACATCCACCAAGTAGCGTACACTCATGTTTCTGCTTAGATCACACATGTACCATACTGCACTTTAACTGCCCTGCTAAACCATCCCATCTTCATTCCATAGAAAATCTCTGGAACTATTTGGAACAAGGAAAGGAGCGTTTCAAATGGTTCAAATGGCTCTGAGCACTATGGGACTTAACATCTATGGTCATAAGTCCCCTCGAACTTAGAACTACTTAAAAACTAACCTAAGGACATCACACAATACCCCGCCGGGAATCGAACCCGTGAACCCGGGCGCGGGAAGCGAGAACGCTACCGCTCGACCACGAGCTGCGGACGGAGCGTTTCAATCAGCTTACCCCTCCTCCCTCTCCTTCTCAAAATTTGGCAGTTCACTAAGTGGATTCAGCTTGTTACGACATCCTTGAACAAAACTGTGATATCTCTTCCCCACGCCTGATGTTATCTTCAGAGACAGAGCGGGCGTTATATGCTATCACTGTGATGTCTTCAGGGGAAGACTAATTTTTTTCTCCAGGTTGCTTATATTTACATGTGTATCTAATTGTAAAACATTAAGAAGCGTTGAAAATCGTCGGCTACCATTGCAGAATTGACGAGTTTCAGTGTTCATTTGAAGGCATGAAGGTACTGTCCTGTCCCTCGTATTACAGGCTAAGACAAAAAGCGACGCACGTCGCAGCAACTATCCGTATGGGAGGGGAATCGGTAGATGTGATGTATTTGTACAGGCAAACACACTATTACAATTGATTTATTCAAGAGAAAGACCTTCGGAAATTTAGTAAGTGAATAATGTGTTCGTCCGCCTCTGCCCATTACGCAAGCAGTTATTCGGCTTCGCATTGTTTGATAGAGTTGTTGGATGTCCTGAGGGTATCGTGCCAAATTCTGTCCAATTGACGCATTAGATTGCCAAAATACTGAGCTGGTTGGAGCGACTACCTATAATGCTACAAACGTTCTCACCTGGGGAGAGATCCGGCGACCTTGCTGGCCAAGTTTGTGTATGGAAAGCACGAAAACAAGCAGTAGAAACTCTCACCGTGAGTAGGCGTTCATTATATTGCTGAAATGTTAAGTTGGTTGGTTGGTTGTTTTGGGGAAGGAGACCAGACAGCGTGGTCATCGATCTCATCGGATTAGGGAAGGAAGTCGGCCGTGCCCTTTCAGAGGAACCATCCCGGCATTTGCCTGGAATGATTTAGGGAAATCACGGAAAACCTAAATCAGGATGGCCGGATGCGGGATTGAACCGTCGTCCTCCCGAATGCGAGTCCAGTGTCTAACTACTGCGCCACCTCGCTCGGTGAAATGTAAGTCTTGGAACGCTTTCCATGAAGGGTGACGGAACAGGGCGTGGAATATCGTCGATATACTGCTGTTCTGTAGGGGCCCACAGGATGACAAACGAATAGGTCCTGGTATGAAAAGAAATGGCACCCCGGACCGTCACTCCTGGGTATTGAGCTGTATGACTGGCGACAGGTTTGCGTCCCACCGCTGTCCGGGGCGTCTCCAGACACCATTTTCTTGGTCATCAGGGAGTCGTCACTAAAGACAATTCCATTGCAGTCAATGAGATGCAGGCCGAGCACTTGTCCAGAGACGCCATGGAGAGCTGAGGGATACCAACATGCCTGTCGCTCATTGTATGGTTCGATAACCAGGAGTGATGCTTTAGGATGTCATTTCTTTTCGTAGCAGGATCCCCTTGGTACCGTCCGCGATGCCTTTACAGCATAGTGGTACGTCGACGATGTTCTACACCCCGGCTAGATGACCTTCATAGCATGGACTTACATTACAGCAAGATAATACCCGCCCACACACGGCGACAGTTTCTACTGCTTGTCTTCGTGCTTCCCATAAACAAACTTGGCCAACAAGTTGGCCGAGCCACTTCTCAAATGAGAATCTTTGGCTTTTCATGGCCAAGGCCCTCGAACCATTGCGGAATTAGACGATCTAACACCTCAATTGAGCGGAATTTGGTACGATATCCCTCAGAAGGACATCCAATCCAAGAACTCTAGCAAATGTACATCACAGCTACCGTTGTAATAATTCGCCTAATTCATTTGTGTGCTTTTGTTTTGTGTTAGAGCTTATTTCATAGGCATCTATCATCTCCCATCAGGTAAAGAAATTTGAAACATTTTTCTACAGGAAACAATCCTTATCTCCTCTGATGGGAATGAAAGGCATCTCTTCTTATTCTTTTATTTCCTCACACATCGATATGTTTATGCTGCTAATATTTTTGCTTCTTATATAGTGTATTTCCCGTTTTCCTTCGTAGTGCCTATGTACTTTCCTTTTTAAATGCTATGTACGTAACTTCTTTTCAAACTAGATACAATAAATAATTTCAAACTGTACAAATATTGAAGATTCTCGTTTCGTGACCAAGATAGTGCAGTCATAGAAAGAGCCGGAAGGGATAAACGTCGACCTGTGTCATGTTTGAAATTCTGTTCTTGAAAATATTGTTAATCAGAATCAAAGTCCAGTTTTTGTTAAAATTGTGTGGAGTGAATGTTTCCATGAGTTTAAACGTTCCAAAACAGGTCATTGGTTACCAAACGCGTGTGTTTTCACGACAGGTCGCATATGTCTGCACCCATTCACCTACACATGCTTCAGGCCTCAAAATGTTTTACTTTATGCTGTGAAACGAGCACTTACCGAATCTACCAATGTCATATATATGTCTTTAGTTATCTGCCAGTACTCTTGTAAGACTAAAAAACGTATACTTTCGAATGTATCGTCGATACTCTTTTCAACTTTTCGAATACTTTAACTATGAAAACCTCTGTCTCTAAAATGTAGCATGATGTGCCCCTGGCGAAACTTACTTTTAGGACATGGAATAATACGACTTTCGTAAGCTTATTTTACAGAATAAGAGAAATTTTTTAAGAGGGAAACGTACATTTTATTACTTTTATTGTTATCTTAGTGACCATGGTGGTCTATCTGATAATGCGCTGGACTCCGGTCCTGGAAGTATCAGATAGAGGGCTGGGCTCCGGCCCTGGAAGTCCTAGGTTCCATTTGAGATTGTTGTGTGGAATCTCTCTCGTCGCGGTCCCTCCAGGAAGGTTCCAGATCCATTCCATCTGCTACCAGACTGAGTACCGCGAATCGTCCCCGGGGGTAAAAGGGGCGTCAGGCGATGGGAACGTCAATCTCCCACTCCTAGTGCCAAGGGGAACGACAGACTGCGTACTGCCACGGTCAGACTGAACAATTGTTTATACAGCAGTCGACACAATACGAGGATCCACTGCGCGGAAATGCATCACAATAAAGATTTCAAGGATCTGTTCTGTAACTGTCCTATCAGTACATGGATGTCGTCACCTTGGCGTGTTAACGAGGTTACCACAGCTTTCTAATCTATTTAGAGGCAGTTATCAGGGTCTCATGTCAGTTTGAGGAGACATCACAGACATGTAAAGATAATTACGTCAACATCTTACACGCCACTGTAGGTCGGCGTCAACGTGGAGTATCGGTACTTCTCACCTTGCCCTGCGCGACGTTTTCCGTGTTTGCCACAGCCACTTTTTCGTCACTCGCCGCGACATTTGCGCGGGCGAAACGTGCAACCGCAAAACTTAATTTTGATTTCATTATTACTTCGCTAAACAAACACTTTCGCTAATGTTATCGGAAAATTAATTACGTTTTATTATTTACCGTGATATGACGAACACGAGAAAAAATAATAAGCTAAATGCAATTACGAAATTAATTATTTGTGCAGCTTTTAATCAACTGTCAACAATTTTTAATGAGATGCTTTTTACCATATTTGCCTATTTACCGAGATTTTTTCTGTTTTTCGCCGAGCCGCTCACGAACAAACAAGTTGGCCAGATTTCCACGTCAGCGACAGCGGTTCCCGCCAGCGGCGCGGCGTGGAAGCGCAGCTTTTTGTCGCGCCATTGTTTTTATCTGGATGCAAACGCGCGCCTGTCAGAGCGAGCGTGGTGTAGTCGACCGACTGCGAGCGTGTTCCCCTGGCTCTGTGATGTCGTGCGGCGGTGCCGAATTGTTTTCGCGGTCCGTAACACGCTACGTAAAAGTCACTGACTCGCAGTCATTAAGCCATCTACTACAAGACGTTGACAACCTATTTCTCGGCGTATGTCCGAATTACGTTATGCACTCGTAATTTCTGTGGAGTAGTAGCCACCATGAAGCGTCGTGGACAGTCAGGAAATAGCTCAGAACTGTAAGCTAGTGAGTATTTCTGTTGCTTTGTTTTATACTCAGCTTACAGAAATTGCACAAAGAATAATGATTTCACCAGATTTGCTATTGTTTATTCTTTATTTCCGATACCAGTATCGCAGTTTCCCCCTGTGCTCATTGTCAGGCAATACCTGTGCATATGTAGCGTCACTCCGTTAGCTGTTGGCATTTTGACAGTAATGGCAGTTTACTTGGCTCCAATATGCAGACTGATAGATGCCATACTATAATGTTAATATAATATGGTGTATAGGAATTTATTAATGGTCCATGCGAACATGTATACGGGCGTCACTCTAAATCTAAAGAACATTGTTTCGCCAGACAATTTTGTTCAAGATAATGAAAGGAAACTAAGTTTACAACACTTTTTAGCTTTATTTCTGCGGAGTAATTGTTCAAGTCTAAACATTGGTAAGGTCCTTTTTTTTGACACAGTCACTTTTTGTATGATACAGTCTTTATAATCATTTCCGGTTTCGACCTTAAAAGGCCATCTTTAGATGCTACGGGCGCCATTTAATGAACAGGTGTTTATGCTTCGTCAGCGCGAACACTTATCAAGTGCAGCCCATTACATCTGAAGATGGCCTTTGAAGGCCGATACAGATATCGGTTGTACGGTAAAAGAAGTGTTGTGTCGAAAGTAAGAAGAAATAAATCATCATCGTCTCGGCAGACGGAATGTCGTTTTTTCACTAAACATTTGTGGTAGCCCTCCACCTTCTGTACAATGTCTTCTGCATACTCATTTGTGATATGAGTGTCATGTATGATTATGCACTTTTGTTTCATTTTTCTGTCTCCGTTTTGTGGTTATTTTATTGAGAGTATTGGACGCGTTTGTTTAGGAGAAGAGACCTGTGTGTCTCTCGATGGGAAGATGCGCTCCCGTTATAGTCTGTAGTTGCTAATTGTCGGCAGACGGTGCTGAGTCTCATTAGGAAGACGAGCGGTCCCAGGCATGGACTTCACCGGCTCTACACTACTGGGTATGGTGGAGGGTGGGGGTGGGGGGGGGCAATGACAACTACGACTCAATAGATAGAGTAACAGATTACGAGGGGTCTAAACAGGAGGACACCAAGAAGAAAATTGAATAAATCAGAACTTTAAACGCCTTTCTTAGAACATTCTGGATGTCTCAGACCGTATATTTCAATGGCACTTGAAACTCCTAAGGCGCGCCAATTTAAGCCTGGCCGACGTAACAGACGAAATGCTTTATTAATTTGATTATTAAAACTAGTTTAACTAGATGAAAATATTCCGCCAGAAAACACAATGTACTTCGTAATTTAAGGCACAGACCTATGCTTTTAAAATACGCACAAATCCGGAAAACAATTTCTTTACAAGAATACACTCCAGGAATTCGCACCGCGTAGTTGTGTCTTCCTAAGTGATGCGAGCGAAGCCGCGACGGTTAAACGGCAAGTTTATAACAAACTTTTATGGCAAGAATCGAGGAGAAATAGTATGTATAGATCATAATACGCTATATGCTGTATTAGATTAGTTTAAAAAAAAATTGTTGATAAATTCCTATAAACTAGGCGCTCTGCCGCATCGTACCGGTAAAACTGAGTAAGTTGGAATACATTTTGTAATAAATATTTATCATTATTCCTTTGCTTTTGAAGAAAAGACAGTGCTGATGAATTGCCTTAAACTCTCTTCATACCAATTCCTTTTGACACATGCAGTGACTACATTTTTGTTATTACACCTACACCGGACAGTGAGTGTGACGTGACGTTCAACTGTTAGGCGTCTGCCTCCTGGCCACACCTCCTGCAAATATACAGAAAAACCAAGAAGATTCATGCTTATTTTGGAATATTGTGTTTTTAGTGAATAATAGAAGTGGATTTGATTATCGGCACGTTAGTAAATCCTGCAAAACATTAATACTTACTGCACAAGAGCTTTTAGTAAGTGTAATAAGCTAAAATTGGATATATTCGTTCAACGGATCCACTTTTTTCAACTAATTGTGAGACTCAAAAAACCGTTATTGCTTTTTAGAAAATATCTCGGGGATAGAGAGGGGGTGGGGGGGTAGCAGACACGTCCCCTGTCGGTGACTCCCGTGTTCCTGACAAGTTGAACAATGGGGATCTCGACTCATTCCATGCTTTTCTCGCCAGGGTCGGCGCCTGTCTTCGCTGAGGCCAGTGAATATCCTGCAGCCACTGTCGTCCGCAGATAGTAACAGACCTTAACATCTGTGCCTCTACGGTACAGATATGAAACGATGGGACACCGTGGCACTACTCGAGCAGTGTGAGAAATTTAGTTGCTTTTGTTCCAAAATTTTGGTGTATCCAATCGAATTATTCGTCACCATCAGCGTGCATGACGCGAAGAGATTGGCGTATCAGTGGGACATTACTTCAGGCCTGTACCAACCTCTTGTTCGTTAATGTGAGTTCCTATATCAAGGATGGGGAGTCTCTGGTGTGTTCCCTTGTTTGTTCGGAAACAAGCGATATTCTACCAACAGCATTTAGGCATACTCTCCGTTTGGAGGCTTTCTTGAATGTTGGGAGTTCAGGACAGAGAAGGTGGTTTCTGAGCTATTCGTCTCATGGCTGGCGTCTCGTGCTGATTGGCGCTTCCTAGTTGATTTTTGGGGAAGTTTATCTCTTTATTTTAACATTTTTATGCAGCGACAGCAACTGATATTGTTTATATATGAATATACAGCCTACAGTTGCAGGTTAACTTTATCGTTTATCTAGGTTTCAACGTTAGTAATAACGTTGAACCTAGGTAAACGATAAAGTTAGTAATAACGTTGAACCTAGGTAAACGATAAAGTTAACCTGCAACTGTAGGCTGTATATTCTTATATGAAGTTTATCTCTCATAACCGCGGTAGTGTGATTCATATTCAGAGAAGTTCGCAACTTACTTGTTCTTCCACGCAACTGGTATTGCCATTTTGATTACGATTTTTGGTCTCTA
Organism: Schistocerca americana; assembly: GCF_021461395.2. Taxonomy (NCBI): domain Eukaryota; kingdom Metazoa; phylum Arthropoda; class Insecta; order Orthoptera; family Acrididae; genus Schistocerca; species Schistocerca americana. The sequence goes on from NC_060121.1 coordinate 455,039,174, forward strand.
TTAACTTAGAATTCGCGAGTTGTTCCATAGAGACGTGCATCTACTTTGGTACCGTCACAGTGTTAACGTCGTTTTACGTAATGTATATCGAAATTTAAGAGAACTTTGCTCTCTGTCAGTTTTATGTGAATGGTGTGCTTCATAACAAATAAGCGAAAATCTGTTAAACTTCACTGACATTTCAAGATACCATAACTATCCTACAATTTTTCGATCGTTAGCTGACAGACAAATAACAGATATAACCTGCAGTATACCTAAGTTCTTGTTCTTGCTGTCATGGTGTTATCGTTGTGTGCAGTACCCATACACAACCAGATGTTGTTTGAAGTTAAATGTGTCGACTTTCTAGGTTGTCGCCAAGGTGTTAAATCAGTCATAAATGTTTTTTTTTCTCTTAGTTATCATTTCCGTCGTGCTTTTTACATAAAAAATTTTCACTTTGGGAAAAAGGTGAGAATCACTCAGTGTCAAGTCTGGGCTAGGAGGCGGATTTTCAGAAACTTCTCATTTAAACACCCGGAACAAATCTTTTGTCACCACAGCAAACTGCGGTGGAGTGTTATCGCGAATCAGCCCAGTGCCGCTAGACAACAATGCACGTCGACTGTTTTTAACGGCGAGGTGTAGTCGGTGAAGTGTCTGAACGTAGGCTGCTGCCTGTATGATTTCTTTTCTAGGTAAAAAGTTGACGACTACGGCGCTGAAAGGGTTCCAAAAAGCTCTAGCAATAACCATTTTGCTGCTTACAATTTGACAATTTGTTTGGCTTTTTTTTTTTTTTTGGGATCGTAATGTTGCCATTCTGTTGGCTGGCGCTCTGTTTCTGTAGTCTTATCTGAAACCTATGTTTCGACATTAGTAACAATGTGACTCAAAAACTCCACGAAATTCTTGTCGTATCAAGTGAGAAAAGTCACTGCAGCTCCATCTTGGAACAGGCATTTCTACAGCTCAAGTCGTCGCCAGTAATTTCATAATGGATCTATCGTGAAATGTCAAGACAGCACAAGCGTAGTCCATCAAATCTGAAACGTCTATCCTGTTGATTTTCTTCTACAATCCTTGATTTGAGTTCGTCGGTAACAAAGGAAAGTCGACCTGTTCAAAATGGTTCAAATGGCTCTGAGCACTATGGGACTTAACTGTCGAGGTCATCAGTCCCCTAGAACTTAGAACTACTTAAACCTAACTAACCTAAGGACATAACACACATCAATGCCCGAGGCAGGATTCGAACCTGCGAACGTAGCGGTTGCCCGGTTCCAGACTGTAGCGCCTAGAACCGCTCGGTCACTCCGGCCGGCAAAGTCGACCTGTCTTTCTTCATCATGAATATTCGTTTCTTTGCCGTTAAACACTATGCACCATTATCAAGCTGATGCTTAACTCGTCATGTTTCTATAAACATCGGTTATCTGTCTGTGAATTTCAATAGTGCGTTCTGTTCGTATTCGCAAAAAGGGCCAACGTCACATTTTAAAATCGCACAGATAAACAGTGAATGACTGTTCTTGTCCGTTGTTAGCGTCATACTAAGCCCCTATGATTAATAAGGTCTACTAAGCGGCGTTGGTGGAGTGGAGAACTGAATGCTTCGTCAGATCAAAAGCTTCTTTAATTTTATTACGGGCCTCGTAATCTCTATCGGCTTTGTGGCGTCAGTGTGCATCAGTACATGTAATGCACATGATATTTTCTTACATATAACAACACAGTGTTATACAAGTTGAATGCAAACTTGTAGGTTGTTCTGGAATATTTGTAAGTACTTTGGCATGGGCGATCTGTGATTTTCATTGGCTCGTTCCAAGGTGTTTTCATTTCGTTTGATTTCATATCTCCATTTACCGTTGTATTTGTATTGCACTAAAAATACCTACACAACAATGGAAATGACGGCAATATGCGCTGTGTATCTCGTTTGAAAACAAACTCGTCCTATTTACAGTTCATGCTAACAGAGGTGAGCACGGTAAACAAGACGTGTAGCAGACCCCGCTCAGTCGAGCGCCAGTGTCAGACATGTTGCCATGGAGTCAGGCGGAGCGCTCCACTAATAATTATTCAGGGAGAACACGTTCTATGGCGAATATACCACCAGCACAAAACAAGGGACAGGACAAAGTTCTTCGTAGTCGAACACGCGATGTGGTTGCATATGTCAACCAGTTAATGAAGACAGAAACTGTGTAAAGTGCTCCATAGAAACTAAAATCCACCAGGAAACGAGTGGGCGAAGCAGCTGGTGTATCGTTTACTTTCGTTTCGTAACTAAAAAGGAAATTCATAAGAAGTAACGTAGTTTAATATATACTGAAGGATGTATAAAAACATTTTGTAACATTCTTCCTACTCTACGTTTAAGGTCGAAGAAAACAGCGAATAACCGAAATGGTATCGAAGTAGTGTCAGGGTAAAACGATTTCCTTACTTAAAAAGTATCGAAGAGTACAGACATGCGTGTCGTCCAATGGACGAGACATAACGCTTGTCAATTAACATCCTATAGATGGAGTGACGATTCTCTACAAGTTCTGTTGAAAACTGTTTCGAAAGGAAGAGTAACTCTGCTTCCTTTCGGAACAGGTTTTATAATTATTATCATCAGCCACGGGGGGGGGGGGGGGGGGGCGCGGAAGGACAGTTTTCTACCGACAGCCTATGTAAGTTAAATCTGGCTAGAAAGCAGATGATTACCCAACGACACGGACTCCTCAAATTATGAACAGTGGCTCAGGGAGAGATTAATTCATAATGAAGTACCTTATATTGTCTTCGTTACAGATAACTCTCATTACCACGATAAGAACCTGACTCGTGGTGCAACATCAACCTTCATGAGGAGAAAAATGACGTCCTTGTTAACAGAAAAGGGAATTCCTTTCCACAGGGACATGCTGAGATTGCAGTTGTATTCATTGATAAAAATGAGCAAACCAGGCCACGTCACTTTAATAACAAACAGTAGTTTAATCGAACATGGTCATACTGTGTTACCACTTCCTTCGTATCACCAGAACTGAATCCTATAGAGCTGAAATGACCAAGAGTCAAGAACGACATTTCTGAAAATAAGGTGTCGTTAAGAAGGTATAAGTTATTAACACGTATATGTAAATACAAATTGCTTCCATAACAAAAGAATACTGGAAGAAAGGCTTTGAGCAAGTAGATAAAATTGGAGAGAATTATATTTCAAGTCAAGGTTTACTGCACCAAGCGCTGGAGATTATCATAAATTGGGGAACTACTGATTCTACAAGTGAAGATGAAACTGGGTCGATCGAAAGTGGTAGTCGAAGTGAAACGGGAATGGCTACTGAAAATGAAGAAATGTAGAGTAAAGTATTTTCTAAACGGATTTTGTGTTTGGAAATAGTGACAGTGAGATACCTATAGTATTATGCCAAACGATGAACTGTATTACTTGTAGTGTGTAAATGTATCTGCAATTGCTCCAGTGATTTGTGAACCTCTTCTTAACAGTAAAGCTACTGCTTAAGAACAAACTGACTTTATTATTTCGAAGGTACATTGCGGACCTTCTGCTGAACTCGGCGATGGTACCACGCACCGTGCCTGAATTGGTCAGCGCCAATGCCAATGCCGGAATCCGCAGCAGACGTAGAGCCCCTATTTACACCACGGCTAAATGGCCGTCGCTTGCGTTGGCTGCGCCTGCAACCCGTAATACGACTGACTGCTCCCTCAAGTGCGATTCGTGGATCCCATGTAGAACGCTGAAGGGACGCAGACGATCGCTGCCGTTGTAGTGAGCCTTAGCAGCTCCGGCAGCTCGGTCAGTGACCGCAGACATCTCTGTTCCAGGAAGGCCGCGAGTTCGCGTTCCGGCTTCGCCCCTTCGGATGGCAGCTTGCAGTCCGCCAGTAGATGGCACCCGGAAAGTGGCCAGCAGCCCGCGCGCTCCTCTCGCTGGTGCAGCTCCAGGGTGCGGAGCGCCCCGCTACAGCAGTGACGTGTCCATGCAACGGACGTTGGAGGTACTAGTAGCTTCAGTGGGCCGATTGGCAGCCAAAATCCATCAACAAAAGGTGGCCGTGGTTGTCCTGCAACTTCAACAACTGTCATTCCCTCCGGTTCTAGATGCGGATAGAATGGCTACACGACTGTCTGCTTCGAGCCTCTGGGCTCGCGTATTTAGACGTCTTTTCGTTAGGCCTCTGAAGAAGTTCCTCTGGGGAGTACAAGTGGAGTGCTCGTTGATTCTTACAATGTAACGTACCTCAGCCCACTTCGGCCCCTACACACGGGTCACTAGGTGCTGTTGTAACTGCAATGTATGGGATCTTCAAAGCAGTCAAAGCCCTGTGCTGCCCTGATTACTTCACACTTGTGTATAGTGCACACCGGGCCGTACCTTCCTGCTTGCGAGCGGTATCTTAAACTTGCCACCTTGAATCGTTTGCAAGATATCAACATTGCCCTCTCCTGTCTTCCAGTGTGCCAGTCGGTCCCTTAACTATTGCCTTACAGTCGGAGCTGCGCGAAATTTACAAAAATTCCCCAAATCCACGCCTGTACTTATTCGCGGTGCACCAAAACTGTACGTTTCACATGACTATGCCTGTAAAACAAACCGGCATACATTTTCTTAAGTGAGCTCACGCCACCTCTAATCCATTTTCCCGTTCTCTACACTGCAGTACCTCCTCCCTCCCATCCGTATTCCTTCCAGCGTATGTGAGTGTACTCCTGTGTCTGTATTAAGCATGCTCGCAGTGCTTACTGTTGACAAACGCACTGCTCAATTTTCTCTTTGCCCTCAACGTACCATTCACTAACCGCTCGTTCCATCTCGGATTTGCTTTCCCAGCGGAGGCAGTCGAGAGAAATTTAGTGTTGAATAGTTGGCCGATTTGTATCTCGAGCATGGGTTAAGTGAAAGCAACAGAACAGTAGCACGAAAACGCTTTCTTGAGTTGCTGCCATGGCGATGGCAACCACTTCGCAGTACTTTTTCACGCGCACATTTGTGACTATATGAAAGCGGATCCTTCGGTATTACAACTAATGCATCTTACAGTCCTTTCCACTCTTATGAAGGTATTTTCACAGAAACCAAGATTACAGGAAGAACAAACTGAATAATTTATAATTACGTTATTTGTAAATCCAGTTACGGATCAGAAAACATTTATAAATCAGTTTAGTAATTTCGGTCAGTAATGGCCGACCTGAATACGTACAGCATGCTAATGATACCGAGTCGGTGCATACTCAGGTTTGAAAATGGCTATATCGACAGAGGTTAAAACGTGTCCGTATAACATTAGATTCTTACCATCTACATCTACCTCTACATCTACATCCATACTCAGCAAGCCACCTGAAGGTGTGTGGCGGAGGGTACCGTGAGTACCTCTATCGGTTCTCCCTTCTATTCCAGTCTCGTATTGCTCGCGGAAAGAAGGATTGTCGGTATGCTTCTGTGAGGGCTCTAATCTCTCTGATTTTATCCTCATGGTCTCTTCGCGAGATATACGTAGGAGGGAGCAATATACTGCTTGACACTTCGGAGAAGGTATGTTCTCGAAAGTTTAACAAAAGCCCGTAACGAGCGACTGAGCGTCTCTCCTGCAGAGTCTTCCACTGGAGTTTATCTATCATCTCCGTAACGCTTTCGCGATTACTAAATGATCCTGTAACGAAGCGCGCTGCTCTCCGTTGGATCTTCTCTATCTCTTATATCAACCCTATCTGGTACGGATCCCACACTGCTGAGCAGCATTCAAGCAGTGGGCGAACAAGCGTACTGTAACCTACTTCCTTTGTTTTCGGATTGCATTTCCTTAGGATTCTTCCAATGAATCTCAGTCTGGCATCTGCTTTACCGACGATCAACATTATATGATCGTTCCATTTTAAATCACTCCTAATGCGTACTCCCAGATAGTTTATGGAATTAACTGCTTCCATTTGCTGACCTGCTATTTTGTAGCTAAATGATAAGGGATCTCTCTTTCTATGTATTCGCAGCACATTACACTTGTCTACATTGAGACTCAATTTCCATTCCCTGCACCATACGTCAATTCGTTGCAGATCCTCCTGCATTTCAGTATAATTTTCCATTGTTACAACCTCTCGATACACAACAGCATCATCTGCAAAAAGCCTCAGTGAACTTCCTATGTCATCCACCAGATCATTTATGTATATTGTGAATAGCAACGGTCCTATGACACTCCCCTGCGGCACACCTGAAATCACTCTTACTTCGGAACACTTCTCTCCATTGAGAATGACATGCTGCGTTCTGTTGTCTAGGAACTCCTCAATCCAATCACACAATTGGTCTGATAGTCCATATGCTCTTACTTTGTTCATTAAACGACTGTAGGGAACTGTATCGAACGCCTTGCGGAAGTCAAGAAACACGGCATCTACCTGTGAACCCGTGTGTATGGCCCTCTGAGTCTCGTGGACGAATAGCGCGAGCTGGGTTTCACACGACCATCTTTTTCGAAACCCATGCTGATTCCTACAGAGTAGATTTCTAGTCTCCAGAAAAGTCATGAAAATTAATACGAATACATATAAATTACGTTATATTAACCTTATACGTAATATATACTCGTTACGCTCACAAAGGTCCACCGTGTGAAGTTCCATGTATGCACATAAACACCGTTCAATACTAGTATCGGAAATAAAGAAAAAAACAATTGCAGTTCTGTTGAAATTATTACGTCTTTTATGCACTTTAAAATGTTTGCGTGTTCTTGGTTTGTGCGTGCTGTGTGCTAGTGACGTGCTGAGGCTTGGCAGTAGAGTGTGAAAACTGCCTATCACACTTACGTGCTCAACACAGAAACGTTTTGTAAGCGAGTGTTCACTTTGTGCAATATTAAACTAACTAATTGCACTAGCTGCATCAAATGAAACTCTCTATAATCTCTACACTAAGGTAAATGAATGAGAACAATCTTCAATAATCATTAACTATATAAAAGAATTAAATGTCGCACAGCACAGATTTAATGTACTGAGTTAGGGCACGTGTTTTACAATGGAACGCCACCACAGTGAGAGCACAGTTTAGCTATGCAAGAAAAGCTGTTTTATTGTGTTTTAGAATTAGAATTGCCTGACCAGGACCATTGTAAGACAAATAACAAAAAGAAAATTACACCGAAGCTTTAATTTATGGTGTCTGTATCATAGTTAAACCATTTACAGTTAATGTTTTGAACAAAAGTGAATATCAGTCCACGTAATTATGTCAGATTATCGATTATTTGAAGCGCAAAAATACAATGAATTTAAAAATGAGTCACTAAGCTCCAGATCTTATGTGAATCGGAGCTGAATGATTGAAAAGGAAATTCTGCAACGAAATGTATATTGATGGACACAAAAATGCAAAATCAGAATTCATCAGTGAAGCTCAATTTGAACAGAACAACTAGTAGGTAGCTCAAACTATATAGGAGATAATCTGTGTGCCGGACCGCGACGCATCAGGCACACTTTTCCACGCGTCGCCGCAGATTCCACGTAAATACCCGATGTATGTGACGTCAATAATCCCTTCCGGTTAATCTCCTTTCTTCCCTCTCCACCTTGAATTTAAATATAATGTATCACAGCTGTGGACCCCGCGTCGTGTGTGTTCTTTTGGAAAGAACAGACACGTTGTATTCTGAACAGATACCCCGTTTTCATATTATGGAAGATTGCCACAGAACCACGACTGACTTTCCAAATCTGTACCTATTGCAAACGCATGGTGAAAACGGATCAAAAAATCAAGTGACGGAACTAAAGAACCAACACAAGGTGCGGAGTGAGCTACTCAGAGGAAAACTGACTCTTACCCAAGATTCAGCAAAGATTTCAGGGGTGCGACCAGAAGTCTCTCTCTGCACATAACCTCTCAGGTGTGCTTCTCCACACCGTCTCCGCGTCTCCTCCATGTTCCTCTCCGCTCCCAAAAACAAATGATTTGGAGGGAAAGGTTCACTACTTACACCATTGTGACGAACAAGAGTATCCACGAACTAACCTAAACGGACGAGAAGCTTGTCAAAATTTCTGCGCCATCACCTATCGTATGTCAGTTAACAAACACGAGATGGGCACCCAGTATCTGCTGTGTCGGCACTCATTGGCACAGACATTTGTGTCACAGCGCCGATGCTGATGACTAATATGATTAGTTGACTATATCCAGAATTCAAAATTCAGAAATTTTCTCATACTCGAGATGGCAAACTAGTGGTTTCGCGTGTTGGTATTATATCATACTACAGGATGCTCAGATTCGTCACGCCATTAATACGAGTACTCACGTGACCTGTGATCGCTGTTCCCGAGTGTCAAAGGCCCAGGAAACTGCCCCTATTCAAGACACCAAGACTATCCACGCTTTTCTCAGTTCATTCGCTCTGGAAAAAAAAAAAGAATTGGAGCTACTGAATTTAATTAGTGCTACAAAGCGATAGGTAACTGTACTTTCACGAATTCTTTAAAGGCACATTCTAAATTATGACGTGATGGAAGGAGAAATAAATAGTGAGCTACTCAGATGTTACACTCATGAAGCTCTGCACCTAAGATGCTTACGTATTTTTCCATACAGTGTGACTCAGGTAACATGTCGAACAATATAAAATACCATAATTCTGTTTTCTCCCAGATTAATTGAGAGAATGGACTCACTAAAGGACGTTCAGCTTCTTTTCATAGCTAAATTTAAGAGATTTTGGCACCAAGTTGGCTTTTTAAAGTGTAACTATAGTAATTTCTACTACTAGTATCGAATTTATGAAAGAGACAAACTCAACGGCGTTTTCCTGTAACAAAATTCGATTACTAGCTTCAGAGACATGACGATGTTTAAACTTGGAATATTGACTTGCGTCAGTGTGGGCGGTATTGTTGTTAATATCCACATGGCAGCTTCCACTTTCTTTGCCTATTGGTCTCTTATTCGATGTTGCCGGATTTATGGTGACAATAGTATATGAAAATTGATGTTACCAGTTGGATGTTACGGGAATACCGAAAGACAATACCTTGCTTAATGATAAGATAATACATATGTAACTGCTGCCTGCCCTATATGAAGATGATGCTGTAAAGACTCAAAAACTATGTAAGTAAGTAATCAAATACTTCATATGTAACCGGTTTCAGTTACCTGTGTTTATATTTCAATATATAGGGTACCCGGCTTCGCTCAGGGAATTGATATGAGACTGTGTGGCAGTTAGAATAAAAGGATGTGCTGTTGTTTCGTATTTCGATAGTTCAACTCCTATTTTTTGTTAGTTACAGTATTTGTCTGTGTGGCCAGAGACGTGACTTTTTAAGCATGCATTGATCTCATCTGCTGGTGTTGGGGGGGGGGGGACACATGAAATAATTATCGAAAAACTCATGAGAGTATGAGTAGAGCTCCACCCATCATTTCAGATCTTCCTCGCAAATCTTGTAATGTTCTGTCTATGGATTTTTCATATGCCATTGTGCATTCGTCGTGGTAATCGAATTTTCATGCAACAGAATCCTGGCATTACTCTACTGATTTTTGCGCGTTGCAAAATTGGCAGATTTAACCATTTTTCCGATTATGACGTGTTTCTGTTTGTTATATTCTTTCGTCTGGTCGTAGTGGAATGCTTTATTTGTTACATTAGACACTTTGCTGTTCTTCGGTTTTTCTGCTCCTCAGGATGCTCATTCAGTTTTGTTGGGAACGTCCTTCGCGTTCTTCGTCTATTTCGTATTTTCGCTTTTCTTTTTTGTTTCGATGTTTTGCTTCAGAACTGGCGAGGTCTCATCCTCTTTAACGTTTGGGCACTGTCTACAATTTAAATCAAATCAAAATTTTACTAACAAATACACTAAGTACACTTTACACACATTTCACTCTTTACTTTCGATTAATATTGAGTCATTGTATCACTTTGAGTATTCGCACTTCACTGTTTTTATTGAGTCACTACACAGCTCTTTCTTTTCCTCCCTTCGTTACTGATGAGAAACCGACATTCGAGGCCACAACGGATCTTGCTTTATATAAACCTACCAGTGGGTAGCCCCACAAGTGTCAAATTCCATAACACATAAAAAAGGGTTAGAATGGTCCATAACGTTCCAGAACATTACCCAACATTATAGAGTGTTCTGGAATGTTCCAAAATGATCTGGGACATTCCGGGATGTTCCTGAACATTCCGGAATCTTCCCGAATGTTCGAGACTATTCCCGAACGTTCCAGAACATCCCTGATTATTGTGGAATGTTACTGAATGCTCTAGAATACTCTAGAATACTCTAGAATGTTCTGGACTGTTCTATAAATTCCTAGAGGGCGAAACTTGCAATCCCTCATATCCTCAAAAGCACGCCCTTCAGGTAAAACTGGGGACTTTTTTTATGGATAAGGGATAGAGGGCTACCGCACCATATACAGTCACGTTCTCTACAATATTCACAATGAATAAGCTTACTCTATAAAACACCGTAGCAAAATCAAATATGACTTTATTATGTCAAGGAAATATTTCGATGCTCCTTACTTCGTATCCGTCTGAACGCCAAATGCAGTTACTCTTAGCTATCCATTACACGTTGAAAATACATGCAATTGTAAAAGATTATTCTCATAATACTACGTAGCTCTCAATCTTCAGATCCTTGATTGGCACAACTGTGTATCTTATCAAGACTCAACAAGTTTCTTTAATGAACTTTCAGCCACTCCAATCTTAGCTGCGCATCACGGTGAATCACGGGAAAATAGATACTCGTCGATAGGAGGCATCCTGATTCCCACAACTCTTGCAGTTGTAATATCCAGTCAACATTAACTTCAATAGTATTTTGAGCGGTTTGTAATACCATATTTATTGAGAATGGCTCTGAGCACTATGGGACTTAACATCTGAGGTCACCAGTCCCCTGTAACTTAGAACTACTTACGACTAACTAACCTAAGGACATCACACACATCCATGCCCGAGGCAGGATTCGAATCTGCGACCGTAGCGGTTGCGCGGCTCCAGACTGAAGCGCCTAGAACCACTCGGCCACATCGGCCGGCCATATTTATTGAGACTGTAATCTTTCAGTAACTGTGCATATGTTGCTTAAGTGTTTAATCCACCGCAAATATTCAGGAACAGACTCTATACTTTGTAGTAGTTCTGATGTTACGTGCTAACAATCCATGTCTTATAACGCTTTCTTACCAACAATAGATCAATCGTCATTAGATCTAGCTTAATGAAATTTCAATACGCGCTATTGACTCGCACTTTCGCTTTGAACAGCCGAATTACTGTAACACATACTGGACGTTAACCTTTATTATGAGTGTAACGATGATTATTCATTGAACATCGGTGGAAGGAATTCAGAATCGTCCAGTGGACTCCGTTCCCACAAAGAATTACACCCCTTTCCGTTTCTGAGGCCACCCTAATCCACTGCGCCCTTCCTAGTGGCGTATCTCATTTCCGCGGGTTTCTTCTCTGGTCAATTAAAACGGTTTGCATCCAGTGTGTTTTAAATTGCATTTCTTTTAAATTCTGTTTGACAATTTTTTTCCTCTCTCGGAACTCTTAAGAAATACGAGTATCTAATTTGTAAGTGGAGTACCCCCGTAATTGTATCCCCCAACCGCCAGTAAAAGAGAGGAGAAATTACTTTCTTTCAGCGCGCTTTTAAAGCACGCAATGTTTCGTGACGGAGACGGAAATCTCATTCAAGGGAAATTCCATTTCTTTTGAGCATTAAATCGAATTAATTAACTCGACATTTCTTTAATGTCGCATGAATTGGGTCCTAGAGTCCCACGCATGCCTCTTAAATTAATATCGAAAAACTTCGTTAATCTTTTTACGTGGGACAAGGTACATCCGGCGTCTCATATTTATTCTCGGAATAAAATTTTATGGGAGCTTTAAGAGGCGTACGCACAACATCTTCTAAGAAAAACTATGTTAGTCAGGCGTCTTGTTTGTATCAACCAGCAAAAATCAGGCCCCTTTTCTTGTCTTGATTTTGTTATCTCGAAATTCTCATTTATTCCAGTATCTTTTCATTCAGTGGTTGAGCTGTTATTGTCGCTGAAGAAAAGAAATGTAACTAATATTTTTAGTAGTCAATTGTATATTTATTGTATGTATTATTTCGAAATTTAATGTCAAGTGGCTATGTGATTGTATCAATAATGTTTGCCCAAATCCCCTGTATATTGCAGAATCATGAAATACGTTTCGTGCAGTCGTATTTTAATGGTATGGAGAATTAGAATCTCCTCTATTAAACTAATATGGAGTTTATAAAGAGAGGTCTGCGAACTGCTACTCATTTTGTTACATCAAATACTGAGGGCCGAGGTTAACGCCTTAAACCTTGACTTCCGACAGATATTCGACAGACTTTAGCACTGTCAAAATTAGAGCATGCTGAACATCAGACCTGACTGGTAACTGACTTCAGGACTTTCTAAGAGACAAAACTCAGTATATTATTCTGAATGGCGTGAAAGCGACAGTCGCAAAAGTAATATCCGGAGTACCACAAGGGAGTACTTGGAAGTCCTTTATTGTATGCAAGATATAAGAAAGAAAGGTGAAGAAGAATATAGGATTTGATGAATGGAATGAACAACCTATTGAGTACAGAATACGGATTAAGAGTAACCTGACGAAAGCTAGAAGTGATGAGAAGTAGCAGTAATCAGAACAGCGCGAAACATTAGTACTGGCGAGCATGAAGTTGATGAAGTTAAGTAAGTAAAATAATTCAGGAGCAAGGAGGACATAAAAAGCAGTCTATCACTGGCAAAAAGCGCATTTCTGGCCAAGGGAAGTGAAGTAGTATCAAACATAGGCAGTACTTTGAGGAAGAAGTTTCTCAGATTCTACGTTTGGAGCACAAAAGTGTATATAGTGAAACATGGACTGTGGGAAAACCGGAATAGAAAATAATCCGAGCATTTGGGATGTGGTGCTACAGAAGACCGTTGAAAATTAAAGAGACTGCTAAGGTATGCGATGAAGAGAGATCCTCCGCAGAGTAGGCGAAGAAAGGAATATTGGTAAAACGCTGACAAAAACGGACAGAATGGTAGGAGATCTGTTGAGCCATCGCGGAGTCGTTTCCACAATACTAGAGGGAACTGTAGAGGATAAAAACTGTAGAAGAAGGCAGAGATTGGAATGCATGTACTGTGTACTTGTTGCAAGCGCTGCTCTAATATGAAGAGGTTGGCATAGGAGAGAAATTCGTGGTGGGCATGAAACAAGTCAGAATACTGATTAATCAAAAAAAAATTAAAACTATCTGTGAATAACATCGGCAATTCCATGAGGCTACTTGCAGCAATACGAAGGTTGCAATACCATAAGACTGTAGTGAAATGCAGCAGACCAACGGAGGATTCCAACAGAGGGTCCACAACTGGTAGAGAAATTTTTAGTTGATACTGAACGTAATGTAACGAGTTGCGCATAAGTTGGTGAAGCATTCCAGCACTGTTGGATTAAGCTTTTTATGAAAAAATCACTGTAAGCAATAAATGTCGTAAAATACCTACGAGCATCCATACGGTGCGATCTAAAGTGAAATAACAACATAAAACTAAATGAGGGAATGCAGATACCAGACTTTGATCCGTTGGAAATGTCCCAAAGAACTATAATTCAGAAGCAAGTGGCCTACAAAACGCTAGTTCATTTGATTTTTTATTGTTTTCATTAGTCTGGGACCACAACTAGATTGAATTAATACTGTAGATAGAAAAGATCCGAAGAAGAGCGTCGTTCAGTCGGCGTGAGACATACAACGAACTCCAAAGGCAGTCGCTTCAAAAGAGACGTTGTGTATCACGTAACGGTTTCTGTCAAAATTTCTAGAGCGTACCTTCGAGTAAATGTCTGGAAACAAAATCACATCCCCCCACATAAGTCTTGCAAAACAATAACGCCAATAAAATCAGAGAAATTAGAACTTATACCGCAATTTATCTACTGTCGCTCATATCACACATTATTTGCAAATGGGACAGAGAAGGAAGGAAATGATAGTGGGATCAGAGATGCACTCTGCCACACACCGTAAGGTAGATTGCGTAGTACAGATATAGATGCGTGTGCAGATGTAAATTCGTACCTCCACGAAACCGCGAATAAAGCACTTCACGTCTGTATGCTCTAAGTGAGGGATATATAACAGAATTCCTGCGCTACCTTCCATAGGTTTTGTTACAAGGTTTTTACAAAATATATTTTTCTGCACACCACCGCAAAGCTGCTAAGACCTTTGTTGTACTACAAATGACTTCTTGTGATGGAGCTGTGGGTTACATAATTTTCAAGTTCTTAAGTTTTCAAGGTTATCGTTATAGACAAGTGGGAAACACCATTTTTAATATTACTTAGTCGTCGAAATGATATATTACAAATATCTCTGGGGTTTTAACTCAGAATAATCTCAGGCCCAATGCTGTTCTTAAATCACGTATTACTCCCTCAATATTTTCTTAGGCATTGACCAAAACGCTAACAGATCTCCTGTCTACTGAAGGTGCTCTTGTATTTTATTTTGTAGTGCTTTTTTATTTTTTTCTATTTACTACAATATAGTCTTGTGAGAAATTTAAAATGCTGTAAACAACTTCTACCAGCCAGTGGTCGTCTGTAGATCGTCTACAGATAAGAAAAGGAGCTCGAAATCCTTATGGAATCTATAAAATTTCTCAAGTAACTGTCAGTGTCAAGATAAGATATTAAAATCATACCTAAAGTCGCATGCTGCAAGTGATGTAATTTGCGTTCTCGACAACACGAATACAACAGTAGGTACAGGCTGACGTTCTGTAGAGGAAGTGAAATCCACTCCTTGTCCATTTATACATGTTCCGTTTCCACAACTCCACTAGTTCTAACTCAATCTTTTGCTCTTGGCGACTTGTACTTCACAGTAATTTGGTATATTTTGCTTACATTGTCGTATTTTTAATTTCCATAATGTTTCTGTATGTGTTTTTATGTCACTTTACTACTATCCTTGTGCCATCATATACCATTTTCTTGTTCGGTAATAAATTATATGAGGATGACCTACAAACGGTCGAATTCAGTTTTAAAATAAAAATGTGACTTAGACAGTGTTAGTATGTCTATACACTGCAAATGGTCACGATGCCTTGTGGACATTAAGTTATTAATTGCCGTTATTAACAACATCGAGAAACTTAACAAAGAATTAAAACCTTTTTTTAATTGCAGCATTTTTAATGAGGAGGAGAGGGATGATGGCCTGTTGGGATGGGAGGGGGCGGGGTGGGGTTGGAGAGAGAAATGATAATGTGTTTACATTAAATAAGGCAATTAAAATGTAGTATTAACAGTAATGCAGAAAAACAGGAGACAACGAGACATAAATAGTTACAGTTATGTATGTTAATAAGCATTAATGAGGTGGATGCTGTAATGTATTGAAGGGACACTATGAAAGTTGTCCCAGTGTCATGCGAGTAGCATGGAAGCTAAAAAACCTTTGGAGATGAGGTCCAGTGCATGCGTCCTCAGTTGCCATGTCACCGTCTTGATGTCGCGACATGTCTAGCAGGGCTGGCAGGGGTACATCTGGTGGCAGCAGCGAGGTACGTGTCCCCTCTATTTGGAGACCCACGGGCCCATCGCAGCCCGTTAATTTCCCACTGTGTGGCGTTGTGTCCGCGCATTGAGCCACCTGACACCTGACGAGGCGCGCGCTGCGGGTAGCAGTCCTCGCAGGGGACGCCGCTCCGTTTACTAATCGACGTTATTGCGCTGAGCCAGCCTCGTCTCGCAGGTTTACTGCGGCACACGCCACATTAACATCAACCGAACGGCATCGAAGCAAACAAGTCGACTGACTGACTGTACTGATTAGTAATAAAATATTTCGCGCTGCTAACCACTGCTGTCCATCAAAGCATACGCACAGTCAACTGTCTCTCCTGTCTTTAAAAGAGGATAGTTTTTTAACTGGTACCAAGAGTAAATTGTAATTGAGGTAAACCATTAAAATCTTGCACAACCTTGTAAAATAGGTAATGCGGACACAAGTCACACGCTTTTCGAGAATAAGCTCTTTTCCTTCAGATAATGTATAAACAATATTTAAAAACAAGTGTAATGCTAAGTGAAATCCCCGGTTTAAACAGTCACCTCCCTACTTTTCAGTCATTCCTCTTCATACTCTTCTGGTGCAGTTCAAGTCGTAGAAATGTTTCTATTGTATTTATATCTATGTCCAAATCTACATATTCATCTGCATACTTATTACGCAAGCAACCAAATGGTGCAAGGTGGAGGGTACCTTGTACAACTACTAGTGACTTCCTTTCCTGTTCTACTCGCAAACAGAGCGAGGACAAATCGACAGCCTATCTGCCTCCGTATGAGCCCTAATTTTCCTTATCTACCTAGTCGTGATGCGAAATATACGTTGGCGACAGTGGGATCATTCTGCAGTCAAATGCCGGATCTCTAACTTTTCTCAATAGTTTTCCGCGAAAAGAACGTTTCTGCCCTCCAAGGACTCCCACTTGATTTCATGACATTGTAATGCCCGTGTGTTGATCAAACCTATCGGTAAAAAACCTAGCAGTTCACCTTTGCATTGTTTCGATTTCTTCCTTTTATCCTATCGGGTGAGGATCTGAATCATTAAGTCAGTACTCACGTATGAGTCACACTAGTGTTATATTATGGTCTCCTTTACAGATGAACCGTTTTCCCAAAATTCTCCCAATAAACCAAAATCGGTCGTTTGCCTTTCTCACTACCAACTTTACATGCTAAATCCATTCCACGTCGCTTGGCGTCGTTACCCCCTAGATATTTAGTCCATGTGAGTGAATCAGGCAGTACGTCCCAGTGATGTATTCGAATATTACAGTATTGTTTCTCCTACTCAACTGCATTAATTTACATTCCTCCACATTTGGAGCAATCTGTCATTCGTATCACTGACTAGAAATTTTGTACAAGTCATCTTGTAACGTTACACCACAGCATCATCAGCAAGCAGCCGAAGATTGCTGCTCACTCTGTCCTTCAGGTCATTTATGTATATATAGAATAGGAGCGGTCCTATTACACTTCCCTGGGCACTCCTGATGGATACCGTTGTCTCTAATACTCACCGTCGAGGACAACGTATCTACTGTAAGTGTTCAGTCCAGTCACACATATGGAAACCTGTTCCATATGCTCGTACCTGTGTTAACAGTCTGCAGTGTGGCATCCAGTCAGTCGCTTTCATGTTTCCTGCCCTTCATCCTGAGTCACCGGTTATCATGTGAGAAAAGATCAGGCTGACTTTTGCTCTCTTAATCCGTGCTGATTCGTGGACCGAAGCTCTTCTGTTTAGGGGAATTTCCCGCTATTCGAAATGAGAATACGTTCAAGAACTCTGCAGCGAACAAATGTTTAGGGTATTTGTCTGTAGTTTTGTATGCCTTCCTTTACCCTTCTTATATACAGAAAGCACCTGCACGTTTTTTCAGTCGCTTGGGACTTTGCGGTAAACGAGAGATTCGTGTTAAATGGAAGTTAAGTAAGGCGTCAAACAGTAGAGTGCTCTCTGTGCAACCGAACAGGAATTACAACGTGATTTGGCGATTTAATTGTTTTCGACTCTTCTAGTTGTTTCTCTATGCCAGGCATACATATTACTATGTCCTCCACATGGGACACTGTATGACGGTCAAGCGATGATACTTTTGTACGATCCCCCTTCGTGTGTGATTTCTTAAATGTAAGATTTAAAACTTTCCTAACGTACTTCGTCTTCTTCCATCGGCTACCACTACCCCCTCAAATCACGTGTTTACTGGGAAAAGATGAATGGCGTCTTAGCGTATCCGTGATGCGACTCTTGTGTGGACTCGTCTATCAGCTGCAAACATGTCACCGGTCATCGATATTTATGTGCGTTTGCAACGTTCATTAGTTGTGGTATAATTATTCTGCCCTTATGTGGCAATTGAACTACCAGTCAACATAACAATGACATTTATCTATTTCCACACTGCGTTTATGTTTATAACGTCCTGCTTCATGGAGTTTTGTTATAGCAGTCTTCCCAAGTTTGCAAAGAAAATACTGGTACCAGTCATGACCTGATAATGTAAAATAGCCGGCCGGTGTGGCCGTGCGGTTCTGGGCGCTACAGTCTGGAACCGCGTGACCGCTACGGTCGCAGGTTCGAATCCTGCCTCGGGCATGGATGTGTGTGATGTCGTTAGGTTTAAGTAGTTCTAAGTTCTAGGAGGCTGATGACCACAGATGTTAAGTCCCATAGTGCTCAGAGCCATTTGAGCCATTTTTGTAAAATATTCTCACCCTCCCTGTTATGCAGAAGTGTTTCCAGTTCATGAAGTAAGCCTACTTTTGTCTTGTGAAGTGTATTTAATACTTCAATATCTTCATCCAGTATATCTTATTTTAAAATTCTTCAACATCTGTCCCATAAATCTAACGTCGCACGATAAGCACTTTATACTGTTCACGCCCGATCAGTCATATTTATTGGAAATATTTATCGGGTTATATAGTATTTAAGGTCTCAGTTAATTATAATATTTTAATAATATTTCACAAACGCAAAGTCACATCCAGCTACAATGGAAAATTTTAATTTTTTCTCTGTTATGAAGGCTGAGATTTGTTAGTGTTTGCTGTGGGGGAGAACTATATGACTTGTATGACTTGGACAGTGTTTTAATGCATTTGTGAACATGTAAGACTCATAACGAAAATCCGAAGCCGTATCGTTCAAAAATGAGGAAACCCTAGACCTCACGAAAGTGTGACTTTATCTTTTAGTTTGCTCGAATTGGTGTACGAGTTGAGTTTGTTGTTCCCAGTCTTCCTTATCTTTTCTGTTTGGTTTGGAAAGATTAACGAAGGCTATATTTGCTATGCAATTTATGAAAAATATTATTAAACGAATCTGATGATGGAGCCTATGACACTAAAAGTGCAGTTTTAACGACTTACGTTATCACCACTGATAGGTTTGAGAAGCTACTACGTATGAGGATGTACCTGAGTGCTAATATAAGTAGCATTTTCCCAAAAAACAGTAGTTCTTTGTCTTTCGCTACGATAAACATATTAATGGCAGGTATTACTGAAACAAGAAAGTGCTCTAGATTTAGGAAACGGTAAGATTTGAAACTCTTGTATTGGTAATACTATGCAATCGGCACTAGCAATGGTCAAAATAGGTGAATGAAACACTGGTCTCACGAATGTTACATGGAAAACAAAAAAACTCTTTTCAAAATATATTTTAAAAAATTGATAAGAAAGTGACGAAGCATGTACGAGTAATAACTAAATTCGAGAGTCTATTAAATAGTGAGAGATCAAATTAATGTAATTCATGAAACTTTACTGTTTAATACAGGAAAGTTTACGGTCTAGACTTCGCACATAGTAAGTAGAAAGTTGTAACCTTCTATTTGGGGAGCATATTTAAGGTACATATCTTTAAGTAATCATCTAACTCATTAGAATGCTCAATTTGTGAGCCACTGTTGACAGGTTTGGCAACCCATCCAAGCCATCGGATCTGCCAATTTCCCGACCACATTCTAAATATGAAAGTTTGTTCTACCGTTGGTACTGGATCTAGTTACTTCGGAGACAATGAAATTCAAAATTGAGTATCACGACGTAACTTAAATAGCTGCTCAAAGATTTACTTCCAGAGAGCCTGTGTTGAAGAAACTAAATATAATGTTTTTTAACTTTCCACAATATTATTTGCGTGTCATTGTAAGTAGCACCCATCTCAAATGTAAAAAGATATTTTATTTAAGCCACTTGTGATTGTTGCCTCTTTAGGAAAACCAATAATGCTCGATTACACAACCATCAATGCACACATATTTTGAAAAATAAGGAGCGCAGACTGTAAATTGTTCTTCCAGCAATGACGGTACAGCCAGGCATCGCACTAAAATCAGAAACTTTAGAATCTAATGTGTGATGTAATATGTTAAGTTACACACGGGTCTTCCGTATAGGGTACAGTGAGATCAAAATTGATGTCGCACTTCCTGTGCTCCGTGGTTTGTGAGCTTCCTTATCAGTTCGACAGGATTCAAGTGAAGATCTGCTAAAAATCGAAACACCTTGTGCAGCTACAGTCAGTTAATTCATAAGTATCTCATAGGCAAGGGACTTATACTATGTTTCAGTGAAAGAAGAAGTAGGGAGATGTGAATGCTTCAACCTGACAAGGGAAAGTTCATCTCAGAGATATTTCAAAAGACAAAACAGTGTGAACCTGTTGGCTGGGAAACTATCTGCTGAATTCTCCAGCAGCCTATTCGGAAAGGCATCCCTTTATCGCTCACTAAGTGACAGGATTGAAATTAGTGTGTAAATAGTGTTTATATTGTTGATAAAGGATTGGAAAGCGTCAAACGATGAGATGGCAGATATCCTACATATCATACTCCTCTGAACTCTGTGTCCCAGTCAGTGCACGTATCACCGTCAATAGAGCCACGTGCGATTACCGTACGAGTCACTGCAAAGTTTGGGATTCACCACAGGAATTTCACGGATCTATCCCTCCCCTGGTTGCTTTACACTGACTATGAAGATTTCATTTACTCACTAGCATTCGAACGACTGCCTTCAAATCGAGCACCATCGCGCAAAGCTTGCGTCGGCGATATGGGTTGCAGAGGCCGGTTACTGGCCTTACGAAGTCGACGGAAGACGACGTGTTTGCTATCAAACCGCTTCAGAAACGAACACGCTTGCGTATGTCGAAGGGCGTCCACACGAGTGCAGGTGATTCCCAACTGATGCACGAATGAAGGGAGAGTCTGGTAGTACATTTAGATTGAGAGTGAATGATATGATTTGTAAATAGTAATAACTGTCTTTCTGTTAGAACAAGTCGCCTGACCCCCTACTCTACAATGTTCATAACTAATAAACAAAGGAAATCACATGTAGTAATATAGTGTGACATTTGTTATAAACAAGTGGGACACGTTTTAACTCCAAAAATGGCTCCAATCACTGTGGGACTTAACATCTGAGGTCATCAGTCCTTTAGACTTAAAACTACTTAAACCTAACTAACCTAAGGACACCACACACACCCAAGCCCGAGGCAGGATTCGAACCTGCGACCGTAGCAGCAGCGGGGTTCCAGACTGAAGCATCTAGAACCACTCGACCACAGTGGCCTGCACGTTTTTGCTGCCGGAAGATATTTAGCCTAGCTTCTTAAAAGGGTTTTCAGCGTTATCCATACGTACTCACTATACACTGTGAATATTTAATATTTCTGGCTTTGCAGCCATCACATTCAGGTACAAGAAGCTCCTCTTAGAGCAGCTGGAAGGCAGTAGTGGCAATATGACGTAATGTGGTGTGAGGTACCGATGATAGATAGTTCGCTAGTACGGATATAGTGAGGAAGACCGCCTAAATTGTGGTACTTTTCAGCAATTGGCCGCTGCGTTCAGTAGTTGCACGCCAAAATGACAATCTTCTGTTATTAATATTAGACAAACTTAACAGCGTATTTGCTTGCATTTCAAATTAAAGCATCTCTCAAAAGCTTGCTATTATCCCATTATTTGACAAGTATTAATAACCAGAAGAATAGTAAACAACTGTTAAACGAGAAGACAGACGAAGCACATCGGTGATCATCGGAATGCGCCAAACTTGAATGGCGAGCGAAGTGGTTCAGCTGTAAGATTAGAGCTGTTAAGGCAATGTCGGAGGACAGACATGTTATCTGCCGTGATCGTAGATACGACTTAATTTGGAATTTCTGGTTTTTGAATCAGCTGGTTCGGCAGTATCGGAGGACAGACATGTTGTCTGCCGCGGTCGCCATCAGGTTAAAACTTTATTTGCAATGTATGGTTATTTGGACATATAGTTGAGAACAGTGTGATAGTTAATATGGAAATACGCAGTTCATTATTTTGTTGAAGAATGGAAATTATTTGTGACTGTAAAGTGGAATGTAATTGTGCAGTTTCTCGTGTTCTGCCAGTAAAAAGCGAGTGGCATCGCATACAAACAAACTGATTGGAAATTTAATTATTTCTGAAATAAGAGTTTCTCGATGAGAGTCTTACGATCTAGGTGCTGTTTTCTGCGCAGGGGACAACTGTAGAAGACTGTAGGTAGGAGAATATTTATTAAAACTTATGCATTCCACACAGGGCTGTGGAAGCAACTAAGCAACTCGCGAGTACTGCAATCTTAGTACAAATGAGATCAATGGCATTTCATCTGTGGTAACACAGAGGAGGTGTGAAAGAGAGAAATATTTTGAGGGAATGGGTTTATCATATGCAGTATATATATCTCCCTCTCCCCGTCTCACTCTTTGGGTTTTGTAAACTTACCGAACGTATCATTCCTGGCGGGAATAATAGTTGCAGTCTAATTACTTTGTAATTATGAGGCTAGATTTCATTTATGAGAATGGTGAACTGTAGCCGACCAGCGAACCGTGTAAGGACTGTGATTCTTGTGAACAGTTAATGACCAGAGAACTGCATGATAACTGTTGTAAATAGGCTGTGAACTGTGTTTGAACCTTTTTGTACTTTAGCTGAA
This sequence comes from Schistocerca americana, assembly GCF_021461395.2. Lineage (NCBI taxonomy): Eukaryota > Metazoa > Arthropoda > Insecta > Orthoptera > Acrididae > Schistocerca > Schistocerca americana. Next base: position 455,061,820 of record NC_060121.1, read on the forward strand.
GTGTAATACCTGGTGCAGTAAAACCAAATTTTCCGATTACAGTGAAAACAGTATCAGTAACTGAGGAATTGGAAGTGCGGAAGTGCAACGAGAATAGAAGTTAAAGTAGAGTGTTCGGTCCTTGGGATTACGTTATTAATCATCACAGCGTGCAAAGCTGCGTTAGGCAGGTACAGACAAGTGGTGCGGCGTCAGCAGGTAGCGCTTCGCGAGGCTTCCCTCGTCGGAGGTTCCAGTCCTCCCTAGGGCATGGGTGGGTGTGTTGTCCTTTGCGTAAGTTAGTTTAAGTTAGATTAAGTAGTGCGCACTCTCAGGGATCAATGACCTCAGCAGTTTGGTCCCATAAGACCTTACCACAAATTTCAAATTGCAGCAGGCAGCGGCATTCGCAGTTAACACTACACGGCGCGTTAGGAGGGTCACTTCAGCATGCCATGATAGCGGAGATGCCTCCAGGGATGCAGCCAACCACTACGAGAATCAGCGGCAGTACGCCATGGAAGAATAGTAGTGCAAATGTTGCGCTTGCATATAGTTTCTTCAGATTTGTAATCGGAACATTAACATTAAAAACATGTCCCGGGAAAAGAAAGTTAATCATGGTACATCGTTAGCTGATAATTTGGCAGCTCAGGATGATTAGTATACAAGGTATATGCTAAAATTAATTTTGTGGGAATCAAGAAAAACAGAAAATAAAATAGAGAAAATAAACAAGGAATTAACTAATAAAATAGGTAAGGCGTTAAAAGAAATCTGGGTATCAATAGCTCAAATTAACGGTAAGTTAAATGCTTTGGAACAAAAGGATACAAATCTTGAAGCTAAAACCGAGGGAGGTAGCAAGAAAACAGATGAGGAAGTAAATGAAAGGGTAAAAAATTTGAAGTTTGTAAGTCAGAAATAAATCAAGAAGTTGTCCATGGAATCAGAAGGTTAAATAAGTATTTGAAGGATCAAAAAGGTGTAATACAAACAACAATAATGACATTAGTAATGTAAGACAAGAACAAAGTGAGGTTATAACCAGATATCGCTCAGTTGTAACATTTCATGTGTAGAATCCTCTTGTAAAGGCAACACAAGAGCGGTTCAGAGTACATTTAAGGAAATAGAGCAGAAAGTACTTCCCGAGGTGCAAGAAAAAGTAGAAAATGAAGTTAATCAAACATTAGAAATTTGTTGTCAACAAGATAGGAAGGAAGGTCTGGTTGATGTGAGCGATGCAGCAAATTACGCTAACGTGTACAAATTTCATCATTTCTCTACTGATGGAGTAGTACACCCAGTAGCCTTCATTAGACACTTTGGGGCATAGTTCCTGAAAACACGACTGAACAGCAAAAAATTAAAATCGTGGCCATTTGGTTAGAAGGAGACGCAAAATCCTAGGAACAAGGATCAGTAACAAAGTAAAACATATGAAGAATTTGTTCAAGGGTTCTTGAATCGAGACTAGTTTTGCAGCACACATAACAGAGCGAGAGGTGAAGTTTTCGTGGACAGAATATTTGAAGGTGAAAAAGTCATTATACAACAGCTGCATAGGAGTAAGGCACTATAAGGTCCTGTACAAAAGTTCAATATCGTCAAGATATCAATAAACATAGCCTTGACAGCCAGCTTACGTCGGAAGCCGCTGGCAAAAATGGTCAAATGTATAATGCATTCGTGTATGGGAGACAAAGCTATAAGTTCAGTTCTAAAAAGCGTCGTATGGGAGTAGATTACGTGGTTGAATTTGAAAAAGTTGTGAATGAAGTGCCTCATTCTACCACGGGAATACCGCCACCACAGTTACTCAATGAAATCTCAATCAGTGACATAAAAACACGTTATGAATACCAACCTCTGTGGCAATAACGTTCTTTGTGTTGCTAGGTAACTGTCGATTTCCAGGTGGCCAAGTTACGAGGGCAGTTCAATAAGTAATGCAACACAATTTTTTTCTCGGCCAATTTTGGTTGAAAAAACCGGAAATTTCTTGTGGAGTATTTTCAAAGATTCCCGCTTCGTCTCGTATAGTTTCACTGACTTCCGACAGGTGGCAGCGCTGTACGGAGCTGTTAAAATGGCGTCTGTAACGGATGTGCGTTGCAAACAACGGGCAGTGATCGAGTTTCTTTTGGCGGAAAACCAGGGCATCTCAGATATTCATAGGCGCTTGCAGAATGTCTACGGTGATCTGGCAGTGGACAAAAGCACGGTGAGTCGTTGGGCAAAGCGTGTGTCATCATCGCCGCAAGGTCAAGCAAGACTGTCTGATTTCCCGCGTGCGGGCCGGCCGTGCACAGCTGTGACTCCTGCAATGGCGGAGCGTGCGAACACACTCGTTCGAGATGATCGACGGATCACCATCAAACAACTCAGTGCTCAACTTGACATCTCTGTTGGTAGTGCTGTCACAATTGTTCACCAGTTGGTATATTCAAAGGTTTGTTCCCGCTGGGTCCCTCGTTGTCTAACCGAACACCATAAAGAGCAAAGGAGAACCATCTGTGCGGAATTGCTTGCTCGTCATGTGGTTGAGGGTGACAATTTCTTGTCAAAGATTGTTACAGGCGATGAAACATGGTTTCATCACTTCGAACCTGAAACAAAACGGCAATCAATGGAGTGGCGCCACACCCACTCCCCTACCAAGAAAAAGTTTAAAGCCATACCCTCAGCCGGTAAAGTCATGGTTACAGTCTTCTGGGACGCTGAAGGGGTTATTCTGTTCGATGTCCTTCTCCATGGTCAAACGATCAACTCTGAAGTGTATTGTGCTACTCTTCAGAAATTGAAGAAACGACTTCAGCGTGGTCGTAGGCACAAAAATCTGAACGAACTTCTCCTTCTTCATGACAACGCAAGACCTCACACAAGTCTTCGCACCCGAGAGGAGCTCACAAAACTTCAGTGGACTGTTCTTCCTCATGCACCCTACAGCCCTGATCTCGTACCGTCGGATTTCCATATGTTTGGCCCAATGAAGTACGCAATCCGTGGGAGGCACTACGCGGATGATGAAGAAGTTATTGATGCAGTACGACGTTGGCTCCGACATCGACCAGTGGAATGGTACCTTACAGGCATACAGGCCCTCATTTCAAGGTGGCGTAAGGCCGTAGCATTGAATGGAGATTACGTTGAAAAATAATGTTGTGTAGCTAAAAGATTGGGGAATAACCTGGTGTATTTCAATGCTGAATAAAACAACCCCTGTTTCAGAAAAAAATGTGTTGCATTACTTATTGAACTGCCCTCGTACTTGTATGCGCTATTTCAACTGTTTTATATGTAATAGACTCGTCTTGCTTTCTTAATCTTAAAATATTCTCATACATAAATGTTTGTTAATCTGTGTTATAAATACTTCAAAATTGTTTCACTATGTACTTCATAATGTTTTTTTGTTGTGTGCATTAATATGGTACTGGTGTCCCGTTTTAACTATATATTGTGTTCTCTTGCTGGTGTAACTGTAATACTATACTTCGTATACTTGGGCCTGGCCACATAATTCCAGTAAATGTCTGTTTCTTACCCACACTATGCAGATGTTTACTCTGCTGGGTTACTTCGTGTCACAGCCTGTTTCTTTGTTGTCACATTCAATGTAAGAAAATTTGCACATCTGATTCGTGATTGTGAAGAATGTTAAAGAAGGCAGATATATTTTTGAATGAAAGAAGGGGAAGAACTAACAGCAGGAAAAGAAAATTAAATACGCTATCAGTTAATTTCGATTACAATTTCGATTCACAGACACATCGAAAGGACATTTCAGACTCTTGCTTGGATCATAATGCGAAAACCCATATTTACCAAATCGCTGCCTCATTCCACAGTGTGACACATCATTCCCTCTATATTTAGTGTTATTTTTGCTACAGACCATACTAGTGGAACTGTATTCATGTAATGACTGTATGTTTTCTACTGACTTTCGTATATGAGCATTATGTAACTTTGTAATATGTAGGGGCTAATTAATCTTATGTAGACACTAATAGTAGTGTCCCTTCATATTTAAAATCAGTATGCATTTTACTCTATGTATTTCATATTACATGGCCTTCTATTTAGACCATATTTACTACTTTTATGTCTTTTACGAGTTTTCCATATCAGTGTTGTGTCTTACGTCAACAATATTACTTACTTCAGAACACTAAATAATTCACCTTGCTGGGATAGATTTAAATATTATGTTGGGTATCCCCGAAAAATATGCATAAAGATTCGCAAGCTGTTCATAGACTTTTTCTTAATATTTTGATAGAATGAAACTACAGCGTCCCGTATCTCACTATATAGTAACAACGTAAATACGATTTCTTTGGTTTGTTAATGGAATTATTTTTATTTCTTTGAAAATAATAACAGTGAAAAAGCTGGTGGAATTCTATCACTAAAATACACAACAGATAACAAACAATAAGGCAACAATTCTAATATGGAAAAACAATGTGATGTGGCTGCTACCGCTGCGGGAGAAACTCAGGACAGCATTTTTGTGCCGGTATTCTATTACATTACATTCAATGAACTTTAAATGATGTGCGTACTGGCCAACTTTTCATGAGTAACTTATCGACACTACAACAAATAATTCCAGATGAACAAGGTGCAGACGGAACCCCATCAGTACTGAATGCATGCTTGAAGACGACAGGTACAGTTATCTGCAGCAAGTACCGTGAGTGAACTGAAACGTTTGTCTGCAAGACATACAGCAATTACTGCCTACACTCACAGCCTGTTATGCCAATATTTTTAGTGCAACAGAGAAACAAAGATAAATGGTTGTAAGAAATGAAACAAAATGTATAACGAGACATTTGACACCACTGGTATTTTTACACCAAAATACTCAGAAAATATCCCTGAACAACCCCCAAAATTCTGTATGTCGTTCAGACACTACAGTTTCTTGAATATATAATGATTTCTACATATAATATTTTCTTGCGTTTCCATTTACTCTATTGTCCGAAGTTTAAAGCTATGTGTCTCATCTAAAATCATCCCGTTTCCCTATTTTTCACTTTTCCCCAGCAGAGACATGTTAAGAATCCCAAAAGCTAGATACCGAACTACGATTTCTTCAATGAATAAGAAATTAAAACACAAATGCAGAGTCTTCTGGATAACTTATGAATATATTAGAAAACGAGCCTGCAAATCTGCCACAAAGTCTGGAAAATCGGTAAAATTATAAAATACATGTCACAGAGACTCCTATTCACCGAAAACAGAGGACCAATCTCTTTGAGTTTCCCTTCGTCAGAATGCAAAACGCAGCTAAAATGTTTTCTATAGAAATACATTCTCCTCAAGCTGCAGAAACGGTGAGTGCATAAAGATGAAGCTGTGTCGGGATATGAATTTGATATCAAGTAAAGTGAAAAACAAACACAGGTGAATGGAAAATTAGTATGTAAGCAGCCTATGTCTCCAAAACAAAATCCTAAACGAAAGGCGCAAGCAATGCTCCCTGTGCTCCTAACGAATATGTTACATTCACCAAATGATAAAAGAAATTCTGATTATATTTACGCACTGTTATGATACATAAGCTATGCAGCACTGCGTCTTCTGTAGGATAACCAAAGAAGGAGGTATTTCTGTGAGTTCATCGACTGGCGTGAACTAGGAAGTGACTAAAATAATAATTATACAAAAAAGTAAATTATCTATATCTAAGAATGAATAAAATTTTTTTAGAACAATATCAACTAATATAAAAATTTTCGTACATGGCTGGAGCAGCAACTGTGGGATGAAATCTTCTTGTAGAAATAATAAACAGCCAATCAGTTGCAAAACTGAAGGTTTATTAAAACCCCTTTACCACGGCTACAACTTTTGCAAAAACGTCTTCTGCAGAAGGAAATATTGAGAAACTAAACAAATTAACAGTGAAAAATATGTTAAGATGTATATAATATACACTAGTATAGTGAACTCTCGTTACGAATACAAAAAATATTCAGACTTACTGGGTTACATGCTGTGGCAGAGTTACGTTAAAATATAGCCGATACGCATCAGTGAAAAACAAAATTTCATCTCCACAATAATTAAAACATGCACAAAATGGTGGTTATCGTTTGGTGTTTCATCATCAATGTACAGCTAGTGTACCAGCGTTACATGCGCAGCGCTCGGGCTAAAGAAATCCCTGACAAAAGAGGACACTAATAGTATCCGCAAGGAGGGTATTAGATTGTAAATGAAAATCATCGTGTTAAACTTGCTTAAAAGTTAAAGTTAAAATTATGACATTAAAAACCAGATCATATTTAGCATTAATAAAATGGCAACCGACAATAAGTTACCATCTAAATAGTCATTGCTCTAAATGGAATTTACGGAAACCGCGAATAAAATGGTTCAAATGGCTCTGAGCAGTATGGGACTTAGCTTCTGAGGTCATCAGTTCCCTAGAACTTAGAACTACTTAAACCTAACTAACCTAAGGACAGCACACACATCCATGCCAGAGGCAGGATTCGAACCTGCGACTGAAGCGGTCGCGCGGTTCCAGACTGTAGCGCCTAGAACCGCTCGGTCACTCCGGCCGGCTAAATAGCCAGCTAACAGCAAAAAGAACCACGGTGGGCAAGGGGGGACGGGAAAATGGAGAGGAATGGGGATAAAGGGAGGGAAGTCAAAGGGGGATGGTGAGAGATGGTGGTAGTGGTAGAAGGAACATATAGGAAGGGACACGTTTTCTACTGTTAGCTTTTTTTAGGATGTCAGTACATCCTTCTGAAGAAGACGTTTTTATACACGCACGGTAAAGAGATTTTAATAGCTCTTGTATTTTGCAACTGGTCGTCTGTTTATTATTTCTACAGTCTGTATTTCCAGACTGTAGCGCCTAGAACCGCTCGGTCACTCCGGCCGGCTAAATAGCCAGCTAATAGCAAAAAGAACCACGGTGGGCAAGGGGGGACGGGAAAATGAAGAGGAATGGGGATAAAGGGAGGGAAATCAAAGGGGGATGGTGAGAGATGGTGGTAGTGGTAGAAGGAACATGTAGGAAGGGACACGTTTTCTACTGTTAGCTTTTTTTAGGATGTCAGTACATCCTTCTGAAGAAGACGTTTTTATACACGCACGGTAAAGAGATTTTAATAGATCTTGTATTTTGCAACTGGTCGTCTGTTTATTATTTCTACAACAAAATGCAAACTGAAAAAAGATGTATGAAAGACAATCGGGGAAGATGACGAGGTGAACCAATAGGAGGCCTTGGGCACAGCGCAATAGGTAGAATATGGTCCAAAAGGACACCACGAGTATAAAGAGCTAAGGGCTCTTGGCTGAATAATAATAAAAAAAATCATCATTGAAGTTAGATTTACCGTGAGAGAGCATTTGGGAACAACCGTTGCACATTTAAATCTCCACCACATGAACAGATAGAACCGACTACAAAAAACGGCAGAGATTAAACACTCGTTTCATAACTGTTTTGTGCGTATTACTAATTGTTGTGCTGCAGTTCCGCTGCCGCCCTTGTAAGTATGTGCATCGGTAACCAGTGAATGTAGCGCTGGAGGATCTAAGGGAGGAGAGCAGGTCCTCGAGGGGAAAGACGCGGCGAGCGACAGGGGCGACCCGATTGCTGGGACCACGCGTGCTACGTGCGGCGACAGCAGGCCCTGCCGGTGGTGCGTGGGCGTGCGCGAGGTGCGCCCTTAGGACTTGGCACGCGAGTTATGCGCGCCGATAATCACGAGAATGCTCAATTACTTGGCGGCGGCCGCAGCCTGCAGGCATGTGCCGCGCCGGTCGCCAAGCACGCGCCGGCGGTGGCGGTGGCGGCAGAGGCAGCGGCGGCGGCAACGGCTCCCTGGTGCGTGGTGCGCCCTGCGGGACGGCCTACCAGCCAGGGGCACCCCAGCACGCGAGCGCGCCACAAGCTTAACACCTTCACGGCTGGCTGGCTCTCTTGTTCACTGGTTGTAAGAACTACATCGAAAACGCCACTAGATGACTTGGAAGCTCTTATAATAGTTATTGCGGTTATTATTGTAGTTCAGTGCGAGCAATATCGCCCAACAGATCACGCATTCAAGTTGATAACGATAATAATACACACAAGAAGGGGAAGAAAAGTTGAGGACATGTTAGATGTTGAGTTTGGCTTAAGGAAATCGAAAGGCACCACACACTTCTGACATCTACATCTACATTCATCTACATTGATACTCCGCAAGCCACCCAACGGTGTGTGGCGGAGGGCACTTTACGTGCCACTGTCATTACCTCCCTTTCCTGTTCCAGTCGCGTATGGTTCGCGGGAAGAACGACTGTCTGAAAGCCTCCGTGCGCGCTCTAATCTCTCTAATTTTACATTCGTGATCTCCTCGGGAGGTATAAGTAGGGGGAAGCAATATATTCGATACCTCATCCAGAAACGCACCCTCTCGAAACCTGGCGAGCAAGCTACACCGCGATGCAGAGCGCCTCTCTTGCAGAGTCTGCCACTTGAGTTTATTAAACATCTCCGTAACGCTATCACGGTTACCAAATAACCCGGTGACAAAACGCGCCGCTCTTCTTTGGATCTTCTCTATCTCCTCCGTCAACCCGACCTGGTACGGATCCCACACTGATGAGCAATACTCAAGTATAGGTCGAACGAGTGTTTTGTAAGCCACCTCCTTTGTTGATGGACTACATTTTCTAAGCACTCTCCCAATGAATCTCAACCTGGTACCCGCCTTACCAACAATTAATTTTATATGATCATTCCACTTCAAATCGTTCCGTACGCACACTCCCAGATATTTTACAGAAGTAACTGCTACCAGTGTTTGTCCCGCTATCATATAATCATACAATAAAGGATCCTTCTTTCTATGTATTCGCAATACATTACATTTGTCTATGTTAAGGGTCAGTTGCCACTCCCTGCACCAAGTGCCTATCCGCTGCAGATCTTCCTGTATTTCGCTACAATTTTCTAATGCAGCAACTTCTCTGTATACTACAGCATCATCCGCGAAAAGCCGCATGGAACTTCCGACACTATCTACTAGGTCATTTATATATATTGTGAAAAGCAATGGTCCCATAACACTCCCCTGTGGCACGCCAGAGGTTACTTTAACGTCTGTAGACGTCTCTCCATTGATAACAACATGCTGTGTTCTGTTTGCTAAAAACTCTTCAATCCAGCCACACAGCTGGTCTGATATTCCGTAGGCTCTTACTTTGTTTATCAGGCGACAGTGCGGAACTGTATCGAACGCCTTCCGGAAGTCAAGAAAAATAGCATCTACCTGGGAGCCTGTATCTAATATTTTCTGGGTCTCATGAACAAATAAGGCGAGTTGGGTCTCACACGATCGCTGTTTCCGGAATCCATGTTGATTCCTACATAGTAGATTCTGGGTTTCCAGAAATGACATGATACGCGAGCAAAAAACATGTTATAAAATTCTACAAGAGATCGACGTAAGAGATATAGGTCTATAGTTTTGCGCATCTGCTCGACGACCCTTCTTGAAGACTGGGACTATCTGTGCTCTTTTCCAATCATTTGGAACCCTCCGTTCCTCTAGAGACTTGCGGTACACGGCTGTTAGAAGGGGGGCAAGTTCTTTCGCGTACTCTGTGTAGAATCGAATTGGTATCCCGTCAGGTCCAGTGGACTTTCCTCTATTGAGTGATTCCAGTTGCTTTTCTATTCCTTGGACACTTATTTCGATGTCAGCCATTTTTTCGTTTGTGCGAGGATTTAGAGAAGGAACTGCAGTGCGGTCTTCCTCTGTGAAACAGCTTTGGAAAAAGGTGTTTAGTATTTCAGCTTTACGCGTGTCATCCTCTGTTTCAATGCCATCATCATCCCGTAGTGTCTGGATATGCTGTTTCGAGCCACTTACTGATTTAACGTAAGACCAGAACTTCCTAGGATTTTCTGTCAAGTCGGTACATAGAATTTTACTTTCGAATTCAATGAACGCTTCACGCATAGCCCTCCTTACGCTAACTTTGACATCGTTTAGCTTCTGTTTGTCTGAGAGGTTTTGGCTGCGTTTAAACTTGGAGTGGAGCTCTCTTTGCTTTCGCAGTAGTTTCCTAACTTTGTTGTTGTACCACGGTGGATTTTTCCCTTCCCTCACAGTTTTTCTCGGCACGTACCTGTCTAAAACGCATTTTACGATTGCCTTGAACTTTTTCCATAAACACTCAACATTGTCAGTGTCGGACCAGAAATTTTCGTTTTGATCTGTTAGGTAGTCTGAAATCTGCCTTCTATTACTCTTGCTAAACAGATAAACCTTCCTCCCTTTTTTTATATTCCTATTAACTTCCATATTCAGGGATGCTGCAATGGCCTTATGATCACTGATTCCCTGTTCTGTACATACAGAGTCGAAAAGTTCGGGTCTGTTTGTTATCAGTAGGTCCAAGATGTTATCTCCACGAGTCGGTTCTCTGTTTAATTGCTCGAGGTAATTTTCGGATAGTGCACTCAGTATAATGTCACTCGATGCTCTGTCCCTACCACCCGTCCTAAACATCTGAGTGTCCCAGTCTATATCTGGTAAATTGAAATCTCCACCTAAGACTATAACATGCTGAGAAAATTTATGTGAAATGTATTCCAAATTTTCTCTCAGTTGTTCTGCCACTAATGCTGCTGAGTCGGGAGGTCGGTAAAAGGAGCCAAATATTAACCTAGTTCGGTTGTTTAGTGTAACCTCCACCCATAATAATTCACAGGAACTATCCACTTCTACTTCACTACATGATAAACTACTACTAACAGCGACGAACACTCCACCACCGGTTGCATGCAATCTATCCTTTCTAAACACCGTCTGTACCTTTGTAAAAATTTCGGCAGAATTTATCTCTGGCTTAAGCCAGCTTTCTGTACCTATAACGATTTCAGCTTCGGTGCTTTCTATCAGCGCTTGAAGTTCCGGTACTTTGCCAACGCAGCTTCGACAGTTGACAATTACAATACCGATTGCTGCTTGGTCCCCGCATGTCCTGACTTTGCCCCGCACCTGTTGAGGCTGTTGCCCTTTCTGTACTTGCCCAAGGCCATCTAACCTAAAAAACCGCCCAGCCCACGCCACACAACCCCTGCTACCCGTGTAGCCGCTTGTTGCGTGTAGTGGACTCCTGACCTATCCAGCGGAACCCGAAACCCCACCACCCTATGGCGCAAGTCGAGGAATCTGCAGCCCACACGGTCGCAGAACCGTCTCAGCCTCTGATTCAGACCCTCCACTCGGCTCTGTACCAAAGGTCCGCAGTCAGTCCTGTCGACGATGCTGCAGATGGTGAGCTCTGCTTTCATCCCGCTAGCGAGACTGGCAGTCTTCACCAAATCAGATAGCCGCCGGAAGCCAGAGAGGATTTCCTCCGATCCATAGCGACACACATCATTGGTGCCGACATGAGCGACCACCTGCAGATGGGTGCACCCTGTACCCTTCATGGCATCCGGAAGGACCCTTTCCACATCTGGAATGACTCCCCCCGGTATGCACACGGAGTGCACATTGGTTTTCTTCCCCTCTCTTGCTGCCATTTCCCTAAGGGGCCCCATTACGCGCCTGACGTTGGAGCTCCCAACTACCAGTAAGCCCACCCTCTGCGACTGCCCGGATCTTGCAGACTGAGGGGCAACCTCTGGAACAGGACAAGCAGCCATGTCAGGCCGAAGATCAGTATCAGCCTGAGACAGAGCCTGAAACCGGTTCGTCAGACAAACTGGAGAGGCTTTCCGTTCAGCCCTCCGGAATGTCTTTCGCCCCCTGCCACACCTTGAAACGACCTCCCACTCTACCACAGGTGAGGGATCAGCCTCAATGCGGGCAGTATCCCAGGCAACCACAGTCGTAGTCCGATCAGGGGATGCGTGGGACGAGCTGGCCGTCCCCGACAAACCCCCATCCGGACCCCCACAGTGATGCCCATTGGCAACAGCCTCAAGCTGTGTGACCGAAGCCAACACTGCCTGAAGCTGGGAGCGAAGGGATGCCAACTCAGCCTGCATCCGAACACAGCAGTTGCAGTCCCTATCCATGCTAAAAACTGTTTTGCAAAGAACGTCTGAACTAATCTACAGAGAGCGCAAACAAATCGACAAAATTTAAACGGTTATTAAAATACAAGATTGCCTAGTAAATGCAGTAATGCTGCTACTTGCGCACTGCTGACACTGCTCGGCGGCGGAAGGAGACTACGCGAATTTACACTATTCAGGTACTAAAACGCGATGCTACAACTCTCAAATACTATAATACGCCCGAAATTTATGAATTAAACAATGCAAGTACCAAAAACACGCAAAGAAATTAAGAATTAAACTATGTAACAAATGAATGAGCTAGGAGTATACGACTTGCTGCTCAGCTGCTTATCCAACGGCGGCAGGGAGCACACTGACTGCGACCAACCGACACTGGCCGTTCAAAACAAAACAGTAGACGAACGACTACGCGAATTTACACTATTCAGGTACTAAAACGCGATGCTACAACTCTCAAATACTATAATACGCCCGAAATTTATGAATTAAACAATGCAAGTACCAAAAACACGCAAAGAAATTAAGAATTAAACTATGTAACAAATGAGTGAGCTAGGAGTATACGACTTGCTGCTGCAGCTGCTTATCCAACGGCGGCAGGGAGCACACTGACTGCGACCAACCGACACTGGCCGTTCAAAACAAAACAGTAGACAAACGACTACGCGAATTTACACTATTCAGGTACTAAAACGCGATGCTACAACTCTCAAATACTATAATACGCCCGAAATTTATGAATTAAACAATGTAAGTACCAAAAACACGCAAAGAAATTAAGAATTAAACTATGTAACAAATGAGTGAGCTAGGAGTATACGACTTGCTGCTGCAGCTGCTTATCCAACGGCGGCAGGGAGCAGGGAGCACATTCCACTTCACGCTAAATAAAACAAAAGTGAAGTCACTTCCACAGGATTTGCTGAACTGGAAAAGGCGTTCGACAAGTGGAATGATGCACTATGTTCCAAATCCCGAGAAAAATTGGTGTAAGCTATACGCAAAGACAGATAATATGCGAGTATTATACACAAAACAGTAACGATAGAGCAATACGAGTGGAAAACCAAGAACGAATTGCTCGAATAATAAAGAGTGTAAGAGAGTCTTTCTTCAGTATTGTTCGTTTCGTTATTCGAAAAAGCAACAAAACAAATATTCAGAAATTGAATGAAAATTCACTGCGGAAGCATACCATTTAAGGTCTAGCTGGAAACCGAAAGATCGCGGGAACTAATGTCAATCGGCCCATGGAATTTTAGTCCGCATGTACCCTAGCATTCAACTCTCAGGGTTGTGACTCCCCATTAAACTCTACGTCCCCTTTCTGCGACAATATTACTGGGGTACGTTAGGGGCACAGACTAGCCGAAGTAGCGTCCAATTAAAAGACTGTGCACCGGGTCATTGGGCCACAAGGAATTTTTATTATAAGGATAAAATTTCCTGATTATATTTGCGGACCTCAGTGAAAGTCAGCAAAAATTACAGAAGCCCTTGAAAGGAATTAACAGTCTAATTGGCACAGAATATAGGTTGAAACTACATACGAGAGTAGTGTAGAGTAGCGACAGTGATTTTAACGATGAACACAACATTAAAATCAGGGACCACGAAGTAAACGATGTTGTCAGGTGATCATATCTTCTAATACCTTTGATGTCATTCCTCGTCTTTAACTCTGAAAAACAACCCGAAATTTGTGTACGTAAATTAATAATTAAAATTCACCTTCAATTCAGTGTCAATTTTATATAAAAACATGAAAGGAAAGCTGTTTGGAGGATTATTGGAATCATCGGCAAATCAAGTGAACCCTTGTCGTGCAGTCGCTGAAACGCATGACTTGCGGCGTAGGGATACTAAGCTGTGAGAAGAATGGACTGAAAGAATATAGTACAATAAGGGCTAATGTATGGCAACTGTTCGTGCTGTACAACAAAATAGAAATAACAAATGATAACTCAAGAAAGTAATTGTAGGCCAGTTATGTCATGTAATCATTTACCTGCGAATAACGTCAAGAAAAGATCGACGACGCAGATTATACAAATGAGTAGCAGAACGCATCTTCAGAGTAGAAGAAACATCAGAACATCTTTTGGGATAAAGACTCGGGAATTTCTGTGATAAAAATTACAGTTTACATGTAGCAGATTCTTTCAATCACATTGCATTTTAGTCAGGTTACATCATATGAACAGATATAAAGATCCGTTACACAAATAAACCATAAAAAATTGACTTTTAAAAGCAAAAAAAGTGCACACACACAAGAGTAGCCACATTATACTTCGATTTCAGTAACGAAAGTATACATTTTAAAGGGAAGGAAGTCTGCTACCTGGGAAGTAAAATGGCACATGGTATACGAACCAAAGGCGACATAAAAGGTAAAAAGAGAATTCCTGGCGAAAAGACATCCTCTCATATCACAAATCAACCTCAGTTTGAGGAAGAAATTTCTGCAAGTGTACGTCTGGAGCACAGATTTGTGAGTAAGTTAATCATGGTCTGTGAGAAATCCGAAAAAAGACGACAATGCAAGGGCTTGAGATGTGATGCTACAGTAGGATATTGAAAATTTTGTAGACTGATAAGCGGAGAAGAAGAAGGAACAGGATGAAGGGGTCTATGCTAAGACATCAGGGACTTAATTTTATGGTACTAAAGGAGTTGTAAAGGGCAAAATTGTAGCTGGAAATACTGGAATAAAGATTGGAACTAATTAAAGGCGTTGGGTTCGAGTTATTCTCTACGATGAAGTGGTAGCACAGGGGAAAGTCGTGGCTGGTCATATCAAACTAGACGAATCTACCACCGCGTCCCTCCCTCACCCCACAAACACACACAAGAAATAAGTAGTGTTATTTGTATTCAACATATTCTGTCATAAACTGTATGTTTCTCGTAAAACTTGTCCACAGCTCTACTTATTTGCTCATTCGTTACTGTAACGTTTTCTACTCATCGCAGTACTCATCTCAGTCCACCATACCCTGCATGAGAAATGTGCGAGGTATCCCATGATTATTTGTTCTCGTTGCAAATAATCCAGTGCCTACAAATAGCTGGAATAACGTGCTGAGCATTTCTTGCTGACGGGATCCTGCGTTGCCGATATTATTCTGATTACGTTAGTCATGCTAGCCGATTAACGCCGTTGGCTATGCTATGTCATATCTCCTAGTTTCCTCGCACAGTGTACGTTGCTCACTATCCACTTCTGTTCAGATGTGACCGAAACCTCGAAATGAGACGTGTGAACGCTGCTGTGTGATACAATTATAAATCCTGTCTGAGCCAGCGTCACAGTCAGCTGGCTAAGTGGACAGAAGAACACGAACAATAAGAAATGAGCAATGAGCGTCATTGGGTCCTGTCTATTATCGCAGAAGTAAAATGACCCGTATCTCAGAAAGTATCGAATTTCTCTGAAGATTCAAATATGTTTCTTTTTTTCTAGTTCTGACCAATGATATCCCATGTAAGGAAATTATATACTTTATTTAATCACTCTGTATAAAGCAGTGGATAACAGCATCAGTTTTATCGTAATAATAATTATTGTGATATTTCCTTCTGACTGTTTTTATTCTCGCTGTTTTTTTTATTGCCTTGTTCCACTGAATTAAATTCCTATTCTATGTGGCTTGCCCCTACCTACACAAAATATTTCATTACATCCATATTTTTATCATTTCGTGAATTTAGTCAACCACTAATTTTTGACGGCTACTGTACTATTGTCCATTTGTCAAGCTGGTGTCATAAATCTTGACAGATAATTACATTAATGGGAAATGATTTACTTATTACTGCATTTGATTCTACACCCATTAAGTTCTTTGAATATGCAATATACTTTCGAGACATATCGTTGTATAACCGCACTTTTCGACATTGTGGCTTAATGTTCACCCTGTGAGTGCTGTCAACGAAGGAGAAAGCATAAAAGATAGATACTATAACGCAAATAGGCACTAATCTTAACCGAGCGAGGTGACGCAGTGGTTAGACACTGGACTCGCATTCGGGAGGACGACGGTTCAATCCCGCGTCCGGCCATCCTGATTTAGGTTTTCCGTGATTTCCCTAAATCACTCCAGGCAAATGCCGGGATGGTTCCTCTGAAAGGGCACGGCCGACTTCCTTCCCCATCCTTCCCTAATTCGATGAGACCGCTGACCACGCTGTCTGGTCTCCTTCCCCAAACAACCAATCAACCAACCAACCACTAATCTTAATATCACTTCTTCAGGAATGAAGACTGTAAGTGCGTGATGTGAAAGAAGATACTGGAATGATATGCTGGATATACACTACTGGCCATTAAAATTGCTACACCAAGAAGAAATGCAGATGATAAACGGGTATTCATTGCACAAATATATTATTCTAGAGTGACTTGTGATTACATTTTTAAGCAATTTGGGTACATAGATCCTGAGAAATCAGTACCCAGAACAACCACCTCTGGCCGTAATAACTGCCTTGATACGCCTGGGCATCGAGTCAAACACAGCTTGGGTGGAGTGTACAGGTACAGCTGTCCGTGCAGCTTCAACGTGAAACCAAACTTCATCAAGAGTAGTGAGTGGCGTATTGTGACGAGCCAGTTGATCGGCCGCCGGCTGAAGTGGCCGAGCGGTTCTAGGCACTACACTCTGGAAACGCGCGACCGATACGGCATGAATGTGTGTGATGTCCTTAGGTTAGTTAGGTTTAAGCATTTCTAAGATCTAGGGGACTGATGATCTCAGCAGTTATGTCCCATAGTGCTCAGAGCCATTTGAAACATGTTGCTCAGCCACCATTGACCAGACGTTTTCAGTTGGTGAGAGATTTGGGGAATGTGCTGGCCAGGGCAGCAGTCGAACATTTTCTGTATCCAGAAAGGCCCGTACAGGACCTGCAACATGCGGTAGTGCATTATCCTGCTGAAATGTATTGTTTCGCAGGGATCGAATGAATAGTAGAGCCACGGGTCGTAACACATCTGAAATGTAATGTCCACTGTTCAAAGTGCCGTCAATGCGAACAAGATGTGACCGTGACGTGTAACCAATGGCACCCCGTACCATCACGCCGGGTGATGCGCCAGTATGGCGATGACGAATACACGCTTCCAATGTGCGTTCACCGCGATGTCGCCAAACACAGATGCGATCATCATGATGCTGTAAACAGCTGGATTCATCTCAAAAAATGACGTTTTGCCATTCGTGCACCCTGGTTCGTCGTTGAGTACACCATCGTAGGCGCTCCTGTCTGTGATGCAGCGCCAAGGGTAACCGCAGCCATGGTCTCCGGGCTGCTGCAAACGTCAAATGGTTCAAATGGCTCTGAGCACTATGGGACTTAACATCTGAGGTCATCAGTCCCCTAGAACTTAGAACAACTTAAACCTAACTAATCTAAGGACAGCACACACATCCATGCCTGAGGGAGGATTCGAACCTGCGACTGTAGCGGTCGCGCTGTTCCAGACTGAAGCGCCTAGAACCGCTCGGCCAAACCTTCCGGCGCTGCAAACGTCGTCGAACTGTTCGTGCAGATGGTTGTTGTTTTGTAAACGTCCCCATCTGTTGACTCAGGGATCGAGACGTGGCAGCACGATCCGTTACACCCATGCGGATAAGATGCCTGTCATCTCGACTGCTAGTGATACGAGGCCGTTGGGATCCAGCACGGCGTTCCGTATTACCCTCCTGAACCCACCGATTCCATATTCTGATAACCGTCATTGGATCTCGACCAACGCGAGCAGCAATGACGCGATACGATAAGCCGCAATCACGATAGGCTATAATCCGACCTTTATCAAAGTCGGAAACGTGATGGTAGGCATTTCTCATCCTTACATGAGGCATCACAACAACGTTTCACCAGGCAACGCCGGTCAACTGGTGTTTATGTATGAGAAATCGGTTGGAAACTTATGTCAGCACGTTGTAGGTGTCGCCACCGGCGCCAGGTTTGTGTGAATGCTATGAAAAGCTAATCATTTGCATATCACAGCATCTTCTTCCTGTCGGTTAAATTTCGCGTCTGTAGCACGTCATCTTCGTGGTGTAGCAATTTTAATGGCCCGTAGGGTAGGAAGGAAGTAAGAGAGAGTGAAGTGAAAGTAGTCGATTATGAATTTATCATAACGTATGGACAATCGAAAAAAAAACAAAAAACCAAAAGGCTGAAATTATACAAAGAGAATGCTAACGTATTTACGAAGAGGTGAATGAATTTCACGTTTACCATACTGATAAGTATATGCCTGATCGTAACTGCGGTGTTCTCGATCAAAAAATTAAATGGTACAGCTTTAAGCGCACTGAATTAAAATAAGTCAGTAACGAAAATCGCTCCACCTGAGTGACGGTGTCTTGTTGACAAGCGGAACGTAAGGTCACATGTTGAATGTGACATTCACGTAACCCGCCATCAGCCTGTACAGTGTGTGACAGTCAGTGATGATCCGTGTCACTGGGGTGATGTCCGCAGTACTTGACTGCTGACGACAGCAGCACGTAGGAAGCCCAGAGTTTGCACAGAAGTGGAGATGGATTACCCAGGCGTTGGGGATCCACGATCTGGGAGCGATCGATTGTGCGGATACCGCGCATCTCACCAATCATGTACTCTAATACAGCGCCGACAGCTAGTAGAACGTCACTGGCCACACCGAATAAATCCATTCAGAATTGTGACATCTGCTATTATGGTTCGTAATATTTTATCTCTCGGGATACTGAAACAAATATAGTTTGTTTAACTCTAGCACACTAAGGGGGAGGGGATGTTATATTGTTACTAAACCATCGTAGAGTTTGCTGCTCCATATTTTCTTCAAATAAGTCATAATTTATAGATTATGCACTAATTAATAACAATTACAAATTCTCCAGTGGTATGTTACATACAAAAGAGGTACAGAAGTCCTATTTTACCAGACAGGTGGAAATCGTGAATTCGTACCATCTTAATCGTAAAATCTACGAGGGTTTAGTAATCTAGGTTAAGTAGGCCTATGTACTTTTTAACTTCAAACGGAATACTTTAAACGAAGATTTTTTGACGCTTTTACATTTAGATCAGTTTAACAAGATGTCCACGAGTGTACTGAGAGTGCAAGGGCTACGGCTGCCAATACAGCACACATCCCGTCACTATACATTGTGTGTATGAGGAAATACAGGTGAAGCTGTGGCCGCTGTCTTGGAACTAACAAATTTCCGCGCCTTTAATCTGAGATATGTTTGGATATAAATGCTTTTTTCCCATTTCCAACAAACGTAGAATGCTCATAGTAAGACACATTTATACAAAGATATAATTGTATTATACTATCAATAGACGAACAAATTTTGACCGTTGCCCATACAGAACTTATTAGTGAATAGAAATCTTATTTTAAAGTCATCGTGAGGAGCTCTATCTCCGCCACTATACAATATGCTGGACTGCGTACAAGATTACTTATCAGAAACAAATTTATTACAGAAATATATCTTCTACTTGCTGCTTCAATCACTTCCATTATAAACTCCACTACGTGTTTCAATGATTATACCATCATCAGAAATTGAATTTCGACGTTTCTGTATCATGGAATGCATTTGTGGCGGGCACATATCTCATCTGTTTATGAAGACCGAATGTTATGTGTTAACTCATAACAGTGAATAAACATAAACATTATCATAGTACTGAATAGTACCGTACAGTTATCTACATGTGTACAGGCTGTTTGAATGCATTTGGTGAGTGCATGACTGTTTGAACAAAAACAAACACGGATTTTGGGAAATGAAACATACTGAAGGTTTACTGGATGTCAATAGAGGCTTTTAAAAACGTTTCTTGACACCAGAAGCCCAAACAAGAATCGAACATAGCAAGACAGTTGTATCGTGTTCTGTTGTATTACTTAATTCTTAGTAAGAAGGTTTATTCTCGAAAATATTGTCTACAAAAGTATATTCTCACTCGAGTTTTATGTAGAACACCAGTTAATAAAAATTACAACGTTAAAAAATAAAAGTTGCTTATCCTGTTACGTACCAGCTTTTCACAAATCACACTGAGCTATAAGGAACTACTCTCTAGGCACAATAAACCAAAAAATTGATAAAGCTTTTCTTGTGATTAGCAAGTGCATATGTCGTTTAGAAATGATATAAAATATTCACTCAACATATAACTTAAACCTGATGGGTAAAATCCATTTACTTCCTAAGCACGACCCACCCCTTTGACCAGCCTGTTTCTCAAAACTTCATACTATGCTACCCTTTATCTACGATTTTACAGAAAACTAAAATTAGTTTATCAGATTACTAATCGTCGGCTACAGTAGGGGAAGAGAACTACTTCTTCGACCATCAGATTTACCTATATTGAACAGAACTGTACAACACATTACTTGTGTTTTTGAGCACAATCACGGAGTAAAAACTTCACTTCTCTGGCTATTAAATCTGCCGATTCCCCAGATTCACATACCATCTGTCTTAGCTTCTAGTCAAACATCAGCTACGCATTCCTCTGTCCTCGCAGGAGCCTTTCCAATCCACTCACAGTGATATACGGTAGCCGAGCAGCAACTAACGGATACAGCTTCCGTCCTCGCGTTGTCTACCTCGCCACCAGCTGCGGAGTCCACCGCCCTCGATGCGTGTGTCACTGGCCAGCGGTGGCGTACCTCGGCTAGGTGCGCCCTCTGTTGGTGGATTAAGTGGGGCGCATTATCTGGACTCCCTCAACAATGTATAAATTTGGGTGAAAGAAGAAACGAGCCGGAGGCATAATTACAGGAACCACTACCTGTATGTTAGAATCACTGACCCTGGCTGTTGAGACACTTGTTCCACTGCGACACAAGGCGGTGAATGGATGGCTCATAAAATTCCCGGGGCTGCTATGTTAACCAGTTCCGCACTTGCAGCTGGACGTCGTCGTTCTAGGTAACAAACAAAATTGTGGTGGTAATGTGAATGTGTTTTAGCCTCGTGCCATTTAAAAGCATTATCAAACTTGAAACTGAGTGGTGTTTCTCTGTTTTAGCTAGCGAATTTTGTTCTTTTCGCGTCGGTTCTCTGGGGCCACTGCCTGTTTGCACAGTGACCCCTGATGGAGGTAGTGCGGGCCATTTGCTGGGCCGATGTATATTCGATATTATTATATATTTTTAAGTTGTTTTGAGGATTTACTTTCATTGTTAATGAAATACTAATTGGTGCTCCTTGTGTGGGTAATTGTTTGATAACGCTAGTAATTTTTGGATTTTAAACGTAAGCTTGGGTTGTTGGAAATACTTCAGTTGTGTAAAGATTTAACTAAAAAATCTTGGTACTGGCCCCATCAAGTAACTGATGATTAAGGGGTCGCTTTATGGGAAACGATTAATTAATTATCTAACATATGTGTGTTTACATCAGGATGTAAAGTGTTAAAGCTGGTTATAACTTGCTGTTTTGTCTGAGAAATAAGCTGTTTCACCTTTACGTGGTCAAGAGCACATTTTCCCAGCATGTACAGAATTGTTGTTGAGAGAAAGAAAATTTGTTATTTTATTTGCCTCTATTGACTCAGTGTTTTCCATTCCCGTATCCGCATGTCGTATTATCACACTGTTGAATCCAGGCAGTTCTCAAGTCTATGGGCACAATTTCAAGGTATTAAACGATGCTTGTAATGATTTTTCTAGGGTGACTAATTATTTGTTCGGTGAGCTTACCATCTTCTTACAATCAACATTCGAATGCGATTTTAGAATGCAAAACCAGCATCCTATTCCCTAAGTACAGAATGTAGCCAGCGTTACTCCTATCTTCTTCGTGCGCTTTGACTACTAGGGGTATTTAGTAAGTAATCCAACATATCTTTTTTTCTGACATGAGGGTTGGTTTTATTCGGGAGTGGACGTCGGAGCCAATGTCTTACTGCATCAGTGTCCTCCCCATTATCAACGTACAGCTTCCCTCGGGGTGCTTCCTTCTTTGGTCGAAAGAGATGAAGGTCGGAAGGTGCGAGCTCGCAACTGTTGGGTGAATGAGGGATAAGAAGCCACCGAAATATGTGAGCTTGTAACACTCCGGTTTAATCTACCCCGCTCGATCGAGATCTGATAGCAGCCCAAGATAGATACTAATTAATGTGACCGTGTACCTAATGGGGCTGGCAATCGGATTGGACTGCTACGGAGTTGTTACATTCCATTTTGTCCTTCTCGAATGCTGTAATAATGAATGTCTGGTGCCAAGATGAACAACAACACAGCTTCATTAATCAACGTACTATATTCATCACAAAAACACCAAAAGGAAGGAGACAGCCACTGCCTTCGTCGTACAGAATTAATAACGGCTAATCTCAGCACAGGCCTCTTCGTTGTTCATTATCGTCACACGCAAATTTTAATCACTGTAAACCGACACTGCAATCCAACACTGCAATCCAAATAATGCCGGCGCAGTAGACGCGAAAATACAAATGTCGGCACTGAAATATCACTAAATTACTCTAGTAACTATACTTTTTCACTTTCCCGTATATTTCTAACACAAAGGGGTTAAACCACGGCGACGGCCACTCCCTTTGTCGGTACGGTCTTGCATTCCAGCAACAGACCTCCACCCGGCTCGGCCCGCAGCGCGTACCACACTACTGTCTCAACACTCGCTCTCGCTCTCGCAATCCGACACACACTATCGATTGTTTGTCCTGTCGACCTGTGCTGTCGCAAAACTTATAGTAAGGGCCTACGGACCCCTTACAAGCTACTTGTATGAGACGCTTGCGTTGTCATGGAGAACGAGAAGTTCATGTGAATTTTTGTCGTGCGGACACTGTGAAGCCGTTTCTTCGATTTCCTGAAGGTACCGTTATATACTTCTGACTAGATCATTACACCATGAGGGGGGAACATCAAACTGGATGACCCCTTCTGACTTCCAGAGGACTGTCGCGGTGGCTTTACGGGTTGAAAGTGCGCTTTGAGACTACTTCTTTGGGAGAGAGGTGGTGTGGCGCCACTCCATGGATTTCCGTTTTGTTGCCGGTTGGAAGTGATGAACCCATGTTTATTCGCATATGTTCGACAAAAAATTGTCATGATCCGCCTCTTATAGCGCAAAAGGTCCTTCGTAGCTTTTTATAGTCTTCTTTTAGGCGGCTGGCAGACACCTTTCCGTACTCCAATATGCGGACGAATGTTTCAGCACTACCAACAGAGATGTCCAGTTGGGCAGAGAGATGTTTGACTGTGATTGCTTGATCACCTCGAATGAGAACGTCATCACGTTCGAACACTGCAGGACTCATAGCTGTGTGCGGCCGGCGTTGTTCGAGGATGACAGACACCTCGCCCAACGACTCACCGTGCCTTTGTTCACTGCCAGGTCCGTAGACATTCAGCAAGCGCCTGTGAATGTCTGCGATGCTTTGGTTTTCCGCTGAAAGTAACTCAATGATAGCTCTCTGCTTCGAACACATTTCCGATACAGACGCCGTTTTGAAGACTACGTATACTGGGTCGCCACATGTGGGAACTTCATGAAACTGCCAGAGAAAAAAAAGGCGTTGCATTACGTACTGAACGCCCCTAGTAAAATGCTAATGTTTCGCATATCGAAGCGGTTCGGGCGACTTTAATGGTTTTTGCATGTTCTTTTATGGTGCTACAATTTTAATGGCCAGCATCATACACTCCTGGAAATGGAAAAAAGAACACATTGACACCGGTGTGTCAGACCCACCATACTTGCTCCGGACACTGCGAGAGGGCTGTACAAGCAATGATCACACGCACGGCACAGCGGACACACCAGGAACCGCGGTGTTGACCGTCGAATGGCGCTAGCTGCGCAGCATTTGTGCACCGCCGCCGTCAGTGTCAGCCAGTTTGCCGTGGCATACGGAGCTCCATCGCAGTCTTTAACACTGGTAGCATGCCGCGACAGCGTGGACGTGAACCGTATGTGCAGTTGACGGACTTTGAGCGAGGGCGTATAGTGGGCATGCGGGAGGCCGGGTGGACGTACCGCCGAATTGCTCAACACGTGGGGCGTGAGGTCTCCACAGTACATCGATGTTGTCGCCAGTGGTCGGCGGAAGGTGCACGTGCCCGTCGACCAGGGACCGGACCGCAGCGACGCACGGATGCACTCCAAGACCGTAGGATCCTACGCAGTGCCGTAGGGGACCGCACCGCCACTTCCCAGCAAATTAGGGACACTGTTGCTCCTGGGGTATCGGCGAGGACCATTCGCAACCGTCTCCATGAAGCTGGGCTACGGTCCCGCACACCGTTAGGCCGTCTTCCGCTCACGCCCCAACATCGTGCAGCCCGCCTCCAGTGGTGTCGCGACAGGCGTGAATGGAGGGACGAATGGAGACGTGTCGTCTTCAGCGATGAGAGTCGCTTCTGCCTTGGTGCCAATAATGGTCGTATGCGTGTTTGGCGCCGTGCAGGTGAGCGCCACAATCAGGACTGCATACGACCGAGGCACACAGGGCCCACACCCGGCATCATGGTGTGGGGAGTGATCTCCTACACTGGCCGTACACCACTGGTGATCGTCGAGGGGACACTGAATAGTGCACGGTACATCCAAACCGTCATCGAACCCATCGTCCTACCATTCCTAGACCGGCAAGGGAACTTGCTGTTCCAACAGGACAATGCACGTCCGCATGTATCCCGTGCCACCCAACGTGCTCTAGAAGGTGTAAGTCAACTACCCTGGCCAGCAAGATCTCCGGATCTGTCCCCCATTGAGCATGTTTGGGACTGGATGAAGCGTCGTCTCACGCGGTCTGCACGTCCAGCACGAACGCTGGTCCAACTGAGGCGCCAGGTGGAAATGGCATGGCAAGCCGTTCCACAGGACTACATCCAGCATCTCTACGATCGTCTCCATGGGAGAATAGCAGCCGGCATTGCTGCGAAAGGTGGATATACACTGTACTAGTGCCGACATTGTGCATGCTCTGTTGCCTGTGTCTATGTGCCTGTGGCTCTGTCAGTGTGATCATGTGATGTATCTGACCCCAGGAATGTGTCAATAAAGTTTCCCCTTCCTGGGACAATGAATTCACGGTGTTCTTATTTCAATTTCCAGGAGTGTATTTGGAAAAATTGTGAACCATGTAAGTCGGCAGAGGAGGAAGACAGATTACTGTGAAAGAAGAAGAGGTCTGAGACGTCTAGACACGGCTGTGCGCCCTCGGGGTCAGCACCGCATACCTGCCCGGTGAGGGCGGCGCGCCAGCGGACAGGCGTCCAGCCGCGGGCCACGAGCGGCGTTATCGACATCGGCGGCCGTTATCCCGGCCAGGATTACGTTAATTGCGCGGCGCGGCCAATTGCCGCAGAAGTAATGTACGACTGTTATGGGCGGGATCAGCGGTTAACGGGCGCTAATGCAGCGCGTGGCCCGGCGGCTGATAGCGGCCGGTGGAGCCGGCGCGCCCACGACTGCGCCTACGACCACGACCACGACCGGGCCGCGGGCGCTGTCCGGCGATCGCCCCACTGTTTCGGCGGGAGCCGCCGCGTTAACCCAAATAGCGGCGCGGGCGGGCGATAAAAGCGCCGCCTCCCGCCGGCATTCAAAACAGCCCCCGAACGGGCGATTTTTGTTCTTTTGTCCAGTTAAGCAATACCCGGGAATCTCCGTTAATACTCTATCAGCATTTGTCAACACAAGAGTCAGCACTGTCGAATCACATTATTTTGATCGCTGCTCACTGCACATAGGCTAGACTAGGTCAGGACTGGCAGGCGCCACTACAGGGTATACATAATTTATGGCTGAAAAGTTTATCAGTTCAGTGTACACTAACTTATCAAGACGCCTATTTCATGTTACGATGTGAACGCTTAGTCCACAATAAAGGCAGAGGGGTGAAGGGCGGTCTGTCGACGGTTCAATATTCCGGTCTTCAGCCGAAATCATTTTAAAAAATATAACGAGGATAAGATAAAGGACATGAAGACTGCTTTCCTATTTTAAATCAAAAAATCAGAGAGGGGACATCTAATAAACGAAGATATCTACATATTAAAAACACGTCACAGAATGGTTAAATTCTTCTAGAAGAAAGCAATAAACCACTGCACTTTCGCTTACAATTTTAAGAACCTGCAATGTGATAGAAGTATCTTGGAAGAGAGAATATGTTCCACAGATTTGAGGGGTAGGGAAAACTGGAGATAACGGTATGTGTTGGGAATGGATATTGGTAAAACAGAAAGAAAGTGGGGAAGAAAGAGGATAGGGAATGGTTTGGTGTGTGGGTCGGGGGTTTGATGTATATGTAGGGTAGCAGTGACTAGATGAAAGTGATGAGGATGGATGGAGAATGTAAGGGAGAGATGAGATGTCATGTGGAGTGGGATACGCGGGCGTAGGTGTTTGTAAAGGTGAGGCAGCACACAGGTCGGTGATCAGAGGGGAAACCATGTGGTTATTATTATCCAGTATAGACGATGCAGAGGTGTTCAGTGTGGGTGAGGAGAGGTGGGAATTCGATTAGATGTTAGAGGATCCATATGGGGAAAGGCAAATTATGTGGAAAGCGAGACGGATTTGGACGGAATTGTAGAAATTGGTGTGGCGTCGAGACCCGTGCAAAATTCGTATAACAGAGGATGGATCACATCAGGGTTATGTATATGTATGGAATAGTGGATGGGTGTAATCCCCAAGCTCGGCCTGACAGTAGTTTTAACCTATTGTGGGGTTTCCGTTGGATGGTTAGTAGCTGAGGTTTCCATGTTAGTTGTCAGTCTAAAGTTAGTCCAAGATATTTTGGAGTATTAGTCAACTGGACAGGACAGTCCTAAATGGTGAAGTAGAAGTCCTGAAGACGGAAGGTCTGCCCTGGAATTATTTCCTGGGATTTGGAGGGTTGATCTTGAGGAGCCATTGGTTACAACAGGAAGCAAACTGTTTGAGATAGACTTGAAGGGATCATTGAAATATCTGGCACGCAGTCTACAGGACGAAGAAAGCAGTGTCATCAAATACTGAAGAAGGTGGTCAGGGGGGGGGGGGGGATGGTTGAGCATATCAGCAGTATAGAGAAGATAAAGGATAGGACAGAGGTCGGAGCCTTGGGATAGTCCTGCAGTGGGAAGGAAAGTTAGGAATTGGTATCGTAAACTTGGGTATAATTTCACATATTCTTCAACTTTTTGCACTAAGATATTAAGTTATAGATATGACAATATAACTGTCACTTACCAATAGTGTACCGAACATATATGGTATAAATATTTGTGCTCTGTCGATGAAGGTAGAAACTCTGAATTCATATTGATAGTACAGCAACACCCTTGCCATCTTATTCTCCGACTGACAGTTAAAATGTTCCCATGAATTCAAGCACATGTGACAGTCATTTGAACAGGAGGATATAGTGTTATTTCTCGTAAAAATTAGATGGTTCATTTCCCTGGCGCTTGTGGCTAGATGTGTAATCTTAGTATGGGAATAATGTTATCTTTCTAGAAAGCAAGTTGTATGTCATGCAAGGAACATTCACGACCATGCTGTGTACAAATATCCGTAGCAAACCATTTTGTAACGACTTGACAATTATGTGTCCATATTGATTACTATGTTTGTTCAATGCAACATGCAATGTAATTATATAAGTAATTATATGGGGTGCAATGTAGACTAGCCTCCTCGTGGTGCACCCTGGGCAACGTGATTTTTTATCACGGCTAAATAGTCTACAAATCTGGCTGCTGGACCTGTGAGGATTTCCCAGCTTTACAGAATCAGTACAGACATGAACGCGAATACCCGAAACAACGGTTCCTCTCAGAACCCTTTGACCAAGGACATTAGATGTCCTTAAAATCCTACAACTCAACGTAGAAGGAATGAGTAGAGCAAAATCTGACTACGTAATTAAAGTCCTGAACAACCATTCAGTGGATGCTATCTTGTTCCAGGAAACACATTGCGCCGACGAAAGGCAGTTGAAAAATAGATGCAAACTTCCAGGCTATTCCCTTGCTGCAGCAACTTACCACGCTAACTATGGCACTGCCACCTACTTTAAAAACAACACTGACCAGGTCCACGATATAAAAACACACACTGACCCAAGCGCCTACGTCATAAGAACAAAAATTTCTGATATTGAAGTCATCAACCTCTACAAACCCCCAACTCAGTCATGGAATGACTCTGCTATTTCCAACATACAACATCCTACAGTGATAATGGGCGATTTCAACAGCCACAGTACCCAGTGGTGATATAACAACACCAATGAGGATGGGGAGGGAGTAATGAAATGGGCGGACATAGAAGACGTCTTCTTGATCCATGATCTAAAGGATAAAGGGGCTTTCCACTCGGCTAGATGGAAAAGAGACTACAACCCAGATCTGTGCTTTGTTTCCAGAGACGCCAAAAAGCTACCATTACGCTGCAATAAACAGATCTTGCCTGATTTTCCTCGTAACCAGCACAGGCCCGTCCTGCTACATGTCGGTATACAGATTCCAATAGTGAGATCTACACCTAACCTCGATGGAATTTTGGCAAAGCCAACTGGGAAGCCTTTACCGCCGAAATGGACCACAACATCCAATGGATCCCACCCGCATCGAAGAACTACAACGGCTTTGTGGAATTACTCCTAGCCATTGCCAAAAAACACATTCCCAGAGGCTACAGGAAAACTTATATTCCCGGCTGGAGCCAAGAATGCATAGACCTATATAATGCATATTCGCAAAACAACGATCCTGAAACTGCGGACGAGCTTCTCCAATGCCTGGAAAAATGGTTCAAATGGCTCTGAGCACTATGGGACTCAACTTCTCAGGTCATTAGTCCCCTAGAACTTAGAACTAGTTAAACCTAACTAACCTAAAGACATCACACACATCCATGCCCGAGGCAGGATTCGAACCTGCGACCGTAGCGGTCTCGCGGTTCTAGACTGCAGCGCCTAGAACCGCACGGCCACTTCGGCAGGCCCAATGCCTGGACTCAGCAAGACGAGAAAAGTGGCACACTATCATGAAAAATATGGACTTCAAGCACTCCAGCAAGAAAGCCTGGTGCCTTCTTAAAAACCTAGGTGAAAGCTCCATTAAAACCTGTATGGGTGGCAACATACTCCCCAAAGAGGTAGCAAACAGAATAGTTAACCTTACGAGAAAAACACCGCGCAGCAACAAGGATAAGACTATGAAAGTAAAGAAAGAACTGAGAACCAAGCTCCGACAATCCACACCCGACAACAATTTCTCAAAAACCATTACCATCCTAGAGATCACAGAAGCACTGAAAGAAATGAAAATGGTTAAAGCGGCTGGTTTAGATGAGGTCTACCCCGAGTTCTTACGGCACCTAGGACCTCGAGCTCTACTGTGGCTAACTCAGTTTTACAATGACATCCAACGATCGGAAACACTACCACCACTATTTAAACAAACCAAGATCGTCGCCATTCTTAAGCCTGGCAAAGATGGAAAGCTCCCAGAGGACTATAGACCTATAGCTCTTCTAAGTGTATGCTACAAACTATTGGAGAGACTTATTCTCAACAGAATAAAACCCATTGCTGAGAATTTCATTCCTATTGAACAAGCCGGATTTAGACCCGGTCGGAGCTGCTGTGATCAAGTATTATCTCTTACCACACATATTGAGAGTGGATTTCAAAGGAAGAAAAAGACAGTCGCCGTGTTCATAGATCTATCGTCAGCATATGACACAGTGTGGAGGGAGGCAATCATTCTTAAACTCCAACGCATTATTCCTTGCGAGAAAACGGCTACCCTAATCAACAATATTCTTTCAAATAGATTTTTTGAAGTACACCTAGATGGAGAGATAAGCAAGAAATATAGGTTAAATGATGGCCTGCCCCAAGGATCCGTGCTAGCTCCATTACTTTTTAATATATATACATCAGACCTACCAGAGACATCTTCTAAGAAGTTTATCTATGCAGACGATATTGCTCTCACATATCAACATCAAGACTTCCACAATTCCGAAAGAATCATTGAGGAAGACCTTATCAAAATGGATGAATATTTCGAAACATGGAGACTCAGAGCTAATACTTCTAAAACCCAAGTCTCCTGTTTCCACCTCAACAACAGACAGGCAAACTATGCACCCCACGTAGAATTGAGAGGCCAGCTGCTTAACTACAATCCCCTCCCAAAGTATCTGGGAATTACATTGGACCGATCTCTGACGTACAAGGAGCACTTATACAAATGCGCAGCAAAAATCAAAACCAGAAATAATGTCCTACACAAACTCACTGGAAGTAGCTGGGGAGCAAGCGCCACAGTTCTCAGAACATCTGCTCTTGCACTAGTATATTCGGTGGCTGAATACTGCGCTCCGGTCTGGCTAAACAGCACTCATACAGCAACGGTGGACACCCAGCTAATCGACACCATGAGGCACATCTCAGGCACTATTAAACCGACGCCCCACCAATGGCTCCCGGTACTGGCTAACATAGCCCCACCTCATCTAAGGCGAAGATCTGCACTGAAAAGGGAATGGCAAAAGTGCGCTAACAACCGTGACCTACCCTTACACGAAGACTGCAAGAATCCCAGCCACAGGCTCAAGTCCCGTAAGCCATCATGGAGATTAGGGCAACAGCTGATCGAGGACAATTATGATATCGACGAAGCCTGGCGTCGGGAATGGGATATGTCTAACCCTGATCACCTTAACTTAGTCTCGGACCCAACTGTACGGCCCGAGGGCTTCGGTCTTCCCAGAAAATCTTGGACAACTTTAAATCGTATCCGAACAGGCTATGGTAGATGTAATTACTGGAAACACAAATGGGGACAGACTGACTCACCCAACTGCGACTGTGGGAATCCACAAACTCTACATCATATCGCAATGGATTGCCCTACGAGGAGATTCCCTGGCACAATGCAGGAGCTGCACCTCCTGGAGGGAGATGCTTCTGGCTGGCTGAGGGACTTGGACATACAACCATGAGTCTGGTCTACTCTTCTCCTTCTGAAAAACCTATTACTAGATACTATTACTATAATTTCTATGTATTTTTGTGTATTTTGTGTTTTACTTCCTTTTTTACATCTAATAATTGTTTGTTGCCTGTAACATTGACCATTCATTGTTTTTATACGTTGTTTGTGTTACTACTTACTTCCTGCTGTATTCTATTAGCCATACGAAATATATATGTAATTATATGACTTTCACATCTTTGCTCGCTTATTTATTTATTTTGTCTTTTATTACAGTCTGTTGTGCCTCTTGTAGATACACTTGAAAATGGACAGAGTCTGAAACCAGTAGTGCAAATAAAGTGATTTAAAACACATCCTGGTGGTGTTATTTTGCTACTAAAAGTCTCATTGCAACTTACTGGCAGGAATGCTGACAATCAGTGAATTTAAAAGGCATTGAATCTTTCACAGCTGTGGATGGACTTTGTGGTTTCGTAGGAGCAGTACTGAATTTTAGTATTAATAAAGCGGCTACTTTCTCATTTGAAAGTTTCAATGTCTTTGTGTAATTACTTATTGTCCTTTTAATTTTTCTGAAGTGTTTAATACAAATACAGGCATATCGTATTTCAATGTTACCATGCCTTTTCTTGTAAGAATACGCCGTCGTCGTAAGATCAGTCCTGATGAATCAATTTATGTATGGTGTAAAGGACATGGTGTGTGTAAAACTGTAAATTTTATTGATGACATACACTCCTGGAAATTGAAATAAGAACACCGTGAATTCATTGTCCCAGGAAGGGGAAACTTTATTGACACATTCCTGGGGTCAGATACATCACATGATCACACTGACAGAACCACAGGCACATAGACACAGGCAACAGAGCATGCACAATGTCGGCACTAGTACAGTGTATATCCACCTTTCGCAGCAATGCAGGCTGCTATTCTCCCATGGAGACGATCGTAGAGATGCTGGATGTAGTCCTGTGGAACGGCTTGCCATGCCATTTCCACCTGGCGCCTCAGTTGGACCAGCGTTCGTGCTGGACGTGCAGACCGCGTGAGACGACGCTTCATCCAGTCCCAAACATGCTCAATGGGGGACAGATCCGGAGATCTTGCTGGCCAGGGTAGTTGACTTACACCTTCTAGAGCACGTTGGGTGGCACGGGATACATGCGGACGTGCATTGTCCTGTTGGAACAGCACGTTCCCTTGCCGGTCTAGGAATGGTAGAACGATGGGTTCGATGACGGTTTGGATGTGCCGTGCACTATTCAGTGTCCCCTCGACGATCACCAGTGGTGTACGGCCAGTGTAGGAGATCGCTCCCCACACCATGATGCCGGGTGTTGGCCTTGTGTGCCTCGGTCGTATGCAGTCCTGATTGTGGCGCTCACCTGCACGGCGCCAAACACGCATACGACCATAATTGGCACCAAGGCAGAAGCGACTCTCATCGCTGAAGACGACACGTCTCCATTCGTCCCTCCATTCACGCCTGTCGCGACACCACTGGAGGCGGGCTGCACGATGTTGGGGCGTGAGCGGAAGACGGCCTAACGGTGTGCGGGACCGTAGCCCAGCTTCATGGAGACGGTTGCGAATGGTCCTCGCCGATACCCCAGGAGCAACAGTGTCCCTAATTTGCTGGGAAGTGGCGGTGCGGTCCCCTACGGCACTGCGTAGGATCCTACGGTCTTGGAGTGCATCCGTGCGTCGCTGCGGTCCG
The DNA here is from genome assembly GCF_021461395.2 of Schistocerca americana. Classification (NCBI taxonomy): domain Eukaryota; kingdom Metazoa; phylum Arthropoda; class Insecta; order Orthoptera; family Acrididae; genus Schistocerca; species Schistocerca americana. Next base: position 455,094,607 of record NC_060121.1, read on the forward strand.
GTCCCAGGTCGACGGGCACGTGCACCTTCCGCCGACCACTGGCGACAACATCGATGTACTGTGGAGACCTCACGCCCCACGTGTTGAGCAATTCGGCGGTACGTCCACCCGGCCTCCCGCATGCCCACTATACGCCCTCGTTCAAAGTCCGTCAACTGCACATACGGTTCACGTCCACGCTGTCGCGGCATGCTACCAGTGTTAAAGACTGCGATGGAGCTCCGTATGCCACGGCAAACTGGCTGACACTGACGGCGGCGGTGCACAAATGCTGCGCAGCTAGCGCCATTCGACGGCCAACACCGCGGTTCCTGGTGTGTCCGCTGTGCCGTGCGTGTGATCATTGCTTGTACAGCCATCTCGCAGTGTCCGGAGCAAGTATGGTGGGTCTGACACACCGGTGTCAATGTGTTCTTTTTTCCATTTCCAGAAGTGTAATTGTGTATTTTCATACAAAAAGTTAAAAAGAAAACTACATATTGATCTTGGCAAAACTCGAGAAGCGATTCTTTGTGTTGTAGCTCTCTGGCGCAGTCTGGGATGCTCTGTGTGCGATGCATTCCGTACATCTCTGAGTCGCAGCTGGATTGCGTCATAGTGCAATACTGAGCTCTATGATGAAGAGCGGTGCGTTGTGGGTAGCCTATGTAATTCTTTGCCCTCGAGTATTGGCTTTATTAATACTAAAATTCAGTACTACTCCTACGAAAACACAAGGTTTTGAACTTCATTTCATTCTTGGTAAACATAGTACCTCAAGCAAATGGATTTCACTCTTCGTACTTATAGATTACATTTCACACTTACATATTGTACAAAGCGTCTACAGGAGACGTTCAGAATTGCGGCCACTGCATTCAGAACACAGCTCTGTCTTACTATACCACGACTGTCGTACGCAATGGAAAACCCCGGATCATACTAGCAGCAGCCACTACTGCATTCCACGAATCTTCACTTTTGTTTTGCCATTGGGCGTACAGTAGATCTTTGATGTCACCCCACAAACAGAAGTCACAGGTGTGATATAGGGAAATTGTTCTTGCCGTACAACAGTTCTGTTGTGTACAGTCCACCTGCTGGGGTAATGTTCATGGAAACAGCGATCCATAGCATTCTAATATACAGGGTCTCGTTCATGAAGCAGCCACATGTTCTGTTGCGCTTCGATTAGAACATCCACAAGAGTATCAGGAAGTACGGTCAGAAGAAACTGCATGTCGCCCAGGCAATTCAAACGTCCCAGGTAGGCAATTACCAACGATTGCTGCTGATGATGTACTGATCCTGGGATTAGACCGAAGAGATGATGTGTGGATTTTCCTCTGCTAAACCATGCTAACTGTGTTGACTGTAATGCCGTTTCCTTTTTAATGTTGCTTCTTCCATTCTCACCCCGGACTAATGAAGCGTTTCTGGCAATAAGTTGTAATGACACGTTTAATTTATGTGTCAATGTAGAGTCCTCTAGTAATCTTTGTAATCAACAATTACGAATCACCCTGTGCATCTGGAGCTTTGAAAACTGCGATATTTATAGGACTTCGCTTGGTGAAGAAGATAGTCCATAAGAATCTCCTTCTCCAGATGTGCCGGTGAGCGTCTTCCTAGGGATCAGGAATATCGATATTTCGGACGTACAGGGCATGCCGACGACAACCTTTGCTGTGTATGTTAATGACGTACAGGCTGTTTGGTATCACAGACTAAAATTTACCTGCACCTCAGACACGAATTGGGGGCTAAGGCCGGCATTAAAACACAGAGTGGCAAAGTACGTGTTAGTCTTGACAGTGATAACGTGTATTACTGAAGGGCATAGGCGACAAATGGCAGGTATGATGGTCTCACAAGAGGTCCCGATAACTCGTCATTTCGTCCTACGGTTTATGCAGGGCTTGGATAGAGACGAGGCTTAAAAAAATGGGAGCTCCAGATGGCCAAACGTTTAGACATGTTCGGCGCGGGTCGGCCGATGTGTCGACCATTTATATTAGCATAAGTTCCAGGCAACAGTAGGCGTAGCGTAAAGGTAATGTGAGGTCGTAAGGTCGAGTCCCTATGCGGCGAATTTTCGTTTAATTTACAATTTTTACGTTACGTACATAGGAAGTAAACGGAAATAATGTTCCGTGTATTGCATTTAGTAAGATTTTCATAAAAGGCATGATGATAAAAGTCAAAGAAAATTTGGGATGGGAAATAAATTTCCCGGACACCTTCGCATATAAAGATAGATAATTTTTTAGGTTACATTTGTTGCTTTATGTTTGCTGAGGTGATATTAATCTTAAAAACAGGGGAAGCAGTAATTCCTCGATATCTTTTGTATGTTATAAACACCGTTTTTCCCAGTTCCATGTTTGTTTTAAAGTTTCTAAATAAAAATAAACTTAGTTTGCATTCATAGATGGTTCACTCTCACCACAATATTTGTCTGCAAACAATGCGTGACGTATCATTTCGCCAAAGGCTGGCGAAGATAACTGATGATGTACACTGTGGCATATTTTGATATCGTCTGCACGGGGTGTAATTTCTTTTTCCTACTGGATGAGACAAGGGCAGTTCTAAAGCTTCATCTGAAGACGGAAACAGACAAAGCAGGACTGCACTTACGGCTTCATCTCATCAGGCAAAAAACTTTTTATATAAGGCTGTTATAACTTTCCCAGAATTTGACGAATTCATGAAGACATTCCTATATTTTACAGATATGAATGGTCGCCAACTTGTTTGTTTAGGTCATATTATCATACTCTTTAGCTCGAAGAATGTTTACTGTAGTCCTCCCCGCTAGTGCATCCTGTGCAAGGCTCTTCACCTCTGCGCAACTACGCCAACCTACACCCACTTGAAAGTCTTACAATTGTCAAGCTTTGGTCTGCCTCTGCTATTCTACCTCCCCCCTTCTTCCCATTCTTCCCAGTTAGATTCAGTACCTCTTCATGAATTATCCTGTCCATACCTTTAATCTGCGGGATTGTTCTGTAATATTATAATTCAGAAGCTTCTCTTGACTTCTTGTTTGAACTGCTTATCGTGCACATGGCAGTTCCGTACTAGGCTGCGCTTCAGACCAATATCTCTAGAATAGACTTTCTGATACTGAAATTATTATTCCGTGTTAAAAAATTTCTTGATATTGCCTGTCTGCATTTTTTGTCCTCTCTACTTCGGTCAACGCTTCGTTACTAAAATAGCTAATACCCATTTTTACTTACATTGGTCCACATCCAAATTTAACTCATCCAGAATCATTGATTGATTTCTCCTACAAACCAATCCGTTATATTACTTTTTTGGTGGTCATCTTGTAACTTCTTTTCAAGACTGTATATTCTGTTTAACTGATCATCTAAGCCCTTCCCGTCTTTAACAGAATTGCATTGAAGAAGGCACACCCCAGAGCTTTTATTTTTTCTCCATGAACATCAACCGCTTTCCAAATTTCTTTTAACGCTTCCTCACTGCATAGATTCAATGAAGTCAGGGACTGGTTACAGCCCTGCCTCACTCTCTTTCAGTCCTTCGATTTTTTAACTCTAGTCTGGTTTCTTTACATGCTATAGATGACATTTGGCTGCCTGTACTGTATCTCTGTTATGTTCAGACTGTCAAAGAGAGTGTTAAGTAAACATTGTCAAAATTTTCTTTCTGTTATAAGGTTTGAAGTTCGCGTTTCTTCTCTATTTTTTAAGACAAGTTGTAGGATCAGCATATCCCACGAACTTCGATCGGGTTCTGCTTACTGCATTTAATTCGCCTATGTATTTTCAGCCATGGCTAATTACACTGATGGTTCTGTAACTCAAGCAAGTAATTCCATAAGATAATATCGACACCATGCTAACTTGCGTGCAGAAACTGCAGCACAAGCAATATGATCTCGAATGTGGACGACAGTACCTTAAAAAGGAGGAACAAACAGTAGTATTATACGGTACTATAGTACTAGACACTTCGAATTAAAAAGGGACTACATGGTGCGCCATAGCTTGCGTATATTGAATACACTATTTTGTGAAAACATTCAAGCAGTTAAACAAAATTAAGACATAAATTCCACTTTCAAAACCTCAAAGTATTTTGCTCTTATCCCTGCAACATTTGTGAACAAATATACTGTGAATTAACCTGGGTGTCAGGAATGCGTGATGAAAAGTAGCGCCTCTCAAATTTTTATTGTTTAAATCACACAACTGTTATTGACAGGCTACGTCTTTATTCTTCATGTCAACATATTACTTCTCAACATTGTAATCCCTGCGATGAACACATTTCTCCCAACGAGAGGTCAGTTTGATGATACCGTCTCTGTGGAATGGTTGACATTTTTGATGGAGCCACAACCTCCCTTCTCCTTGCACTGCTTCATTAATATCAAACAGAAGTCCTCGAAGGTGTTCTTTACGTTTTGGAAACAGATGGAGCCGAGTGGAGATTGAATAGAGGTTGACCGATGACAGTGAACCCAAGGCGCTGGACTGTTGCTGATGTCGCAATGCTCGTGTGTGGTCCGGCATGGTCATGCTGAAGAAGATGGTAATCCAGGTGTGGACGAACTCTTCGATTTCGAATTACAGCACGCTCTTTCTCACACACCAATATAGTTAGGTACATACCACCATGTTACACTCTACGAGTCTGAGCCCTGTAGCATCAAAGGGCTGCCAAAAAGTAGACAGGAAGAATGAATATGTAGAATGTTAATATTGTTCGTATTATATATAAAATTTGCAGTATTCACATAAAAGAATTCGGGGGCATTACTTATCAGCGTGCTCTCGTAGTTACATGTCCACGGATTATTAATTGTTAAGTGTAAAAATGGCACATAATAGAACTAACATAATGAGCCATTCTCTTGGTAACACATGCATGACGCGTGTCTGGTGATACACTGCTGGCGAAGTATCCAGACATCGAGCCTAATACTTTGCCAGCGCATTAAAACGTCTCGATGGAGTTGCGCTAATTTTTATGAAATGTTGAAACAACTATTAAGTAATATACGTTCAGTCTTGGTTATTTTTGCTGTCATTTAAGTAATTAAACTGTCATTATTCCAAAAACAAGTCACAACTGCTTCAGTTCAGTATTAATTCACTTATAATGATGGATGTACACTGAGGTGACTAAAGTCATGGCTAGCGATATGCATACATTGAGATGGCGCCGGTATTGCGTACACAGAGTATAAAAGGGCAGTGCGTTGACGGAGCTGTCCTCTGTATTCAGACACTTCATGTGAAAGGGTTTCCAACGTGATTATGGCCGACGACGGGAATTAAGAGATTCTGAAAGCGGAATGGTAGTTGGAGCTAGACACATGGGACATTTCATTTTGGGAATCGTTAGGTAATTCAGTATTCCGAGAGCCACATTGTCAACAGCGTGATGAGAACACCAGATTTAAAGTATTATCTCTCACTGTGGACAAGGTGGTTGCCTACGGCCTTCCCTTAACGACCGAAGGCAGCGGCATCTGGGTAGTGTTGTCAGTGCTAACAGACAAGAACACTGCGTGAAATAACTGCAGAAATCAATGTGGGACATACGACGAACTTATCCGTTAGGACGGTGCGGAGGAATTTGGCTTTAATGGGCTATGGCAGCAGACGAAGGTTCGCGTGCCTTTGCTAACGGCACTTTATCGCCTATATATCAAGATAGTAACAGTTCACGAAAGAACAGATATCATTGATGACCATGTAGCTTCTTAGAATAAATGACAATTAATTGAAACCCGCAGCTGCCGACAGGTGTTGTTGATATATCTCGATGGGGAAAGCTTAAAATGTATGCCCCTACCGGAACTCAAACCCGGGATCTCCTGCTTGCATCGCAGACGCTCTATCCATCTGAGCCACCGAGGACACAGATGAATAGCGCGACTGCAGGGACTTATCCCTTGCACGCTTCCTCTGAGACCTACTGACTGTCCAAAATCTACATACGTAATTTTCACATGCGTAACTTTAGGCTCTGTGGTTGCTCATAAATCTAAATTAATTAAACAGACGTTTCCACTGATTCGTCGTCATAGTCTGTCTGATTGTTTCAAAATAGGAGAGTTCTTATCTCACCGAATATGATCAAATGTATTTGCCAAAGTCTTGGCACGTTTAAAATGTATTTAAGTACCAGTTTCCCGTCGTTGATTTGTACGATAAAAATATATGACGAAGTCTAATGGTAACGTTCCAGTTCATCCGAGAAAGTTAGAGACAGCACGGAACTGAGTCGCTTACACAAGGTGTTCCAGCAGGAATGGTCAGTACTAAGGATATGACAGAAACAAAAATGTCTAGTAAACATGGACTCTAAAATGCATACCTTGAGAGCTATGAGCACTCCGATACTGTGAAACATACCTCTTTTACTGTAAGCGCTTTGCTTTCCAAATTTTGGGCGAAGGTAGTCTGAAAAAAAGAAGAAAAACAAATGCCCAGTAACAAAGTCTGTGCCGAGTGGTTCTAGGCGTTACAGTCTGGAACCGCGCGACCGCTACGGTCGCAGGTTCGAATCCTACCTCGGGCATGGATGTGTGTGATGTCCTTAAATTAATTAGGTTTAAGTAGTTCTAAGTTCTAGGGGACTCATGACCTCATAAGTTAAGTCCCATAGTGGTCAGACCCATATTTTGAACAAGGGCTGTGAAAGGCATACCTTAAGAACTGTGAGCACATATTCAGTAGAAGACGTGTGTTTCATCGTTGTGAAGATGAGCAAGTGGTCATAGCTTCTAAGATATATACTTTAGAACTCAGGTTTACTGGAATTTTTTGTTTTAGTCCACGTTACCGTCTCACAAAGTAAGGGAAACAAAGAGATTGCAGTAGCAGTTTCAGAATATCTAAAATGGCGAAGTGCTCGTATTTCTTAAGATACGAATTTTAGATTCCACGTTTACTAGATATTTTCTGCTTCGAATAGTCATCCCTGTCATATCTCTGAATATTGACCGTTCCTCCTGGGACTCCCTATGTAACGTTTTAAAAAAAAGTTACTCAACATGTTCAAGATGACATTTGGAGTCTCCTTGGCTGTATCTGTGTTTATGTACGCAACCACGCGGCCATTTGGACTATGAAATATGTGACCTCACCTTTCAAAATAATTTGTGACAAATGAGCTGTCGTCAGCTGTATAATAAGGATGGTACAAAGATGTATAATAGGACAAGTAATGTAGGTTCTTCAATAGACCAACAACCACCCTACGTAACGCCCACAAAACCCGTTCCTCACCCCCCGTCGTACACACACACACACACACACACACACACACACCATTGCGCAGGCCCTCCCACTGTGGACCACACGGCAATTGCGACGCAGATTGGTTGCAGGTGGCGGTGGCGTTGCGGGGGGCCGTGGCGCTGATATCGCGACTCGTCACAAAAGCTGATACAGGCCGGTAAACAATGGGCAGGCGCCGCTGTGTGAGCGGTCGCTCTGCCGAAAAGGGCCGCAGACATAATCCCCATTGAGTGCCGGCCAACGCGATAATATTAATTAACCTGTTTTGTAAATGCGTACGCTGTCTTCCCCTTTGTTCGTCGCGCCACCGTGTCAAACGCACGCCCGACGCGCCGTACGCATCTGCTACAGACTCTGTTCCAATGTAACACACCGCACCGCAGCGTCATTTCAACAGACTGTCAATCCGGCAAGAGTTTATTCCCTGCAATTTCAGCAGCCTGTGCCTTCTGTTACCATATCTGAGTGTGGAGAGCAAGAACGCCCCATCCCTCCTCCCCCCAAAGCCTATAAAATTACCTTTGCGCAACTTTTCCTACATGGAGTAAACATTTTTACAATTTTTTATTCTAGTTATTACAAAAATTAAGCGGTACTGAAAGTGTTACTTAAATGAGATATTCGTATATAGGTCAATTAACACTGTACAGCACAAATTAAATGAACCGTTGTACGAGGGCATGCTGAAAAGAAACGCCTCCGAAGTTCTTACGTGAAAAGTATTACAAATTTTTAAATAAAAGAAATGGTATTAATATTCTACATCTTTATTCTTCCTACCCACATATTTGCAGTTCTCTACATCTACAACAATCCGACGCCATGGGTCTGCCGTCATCGATCATGCTCCTTGCAATCTCCACTTGGCTCCATCCTTTTTTCATCTGCTTCGGTAACTTACGAATATCTTCAAGGATCTCATTTTTGTAGCGATGTAACGGTGCAAGCAGAGGTGAGGTTTTGGCTCCGTCAAAAGTGTCAGACATTCTCCATTCACACTGTCAACAAAGTGCTCTCGGGATATACGTTCGTCGTCAGGGTAATTATGTTCTATGTTGAGAAATAAACGTGTAGACATGAAGAATAAAGACGCAACATGTTAATAACTTCGTTTTATAAAAAAAAAGTAACTTTAAGAGTTTTTACTTAAATTCGGAGACATTATTTTTTAGCAGGCCCTCATAGCCTCATTTAAATTGTTTTTGGAGCCTGCTGTGCATAGGATTTAGGATGATGCCTAATTAAGAGCAGATTCTATTTACAGGGTGTTTCAAAAAGAATATACGGGTTTTAAGGCTTTGTAGCACATATTACATTCACCGCACAATTATAAATGGTTCAAATGGCTCTGAGCACTATGGGACTTAACATCTGAGGTCATCAGTCCCCTAGAACTTAGAACTACTGAAACCTAACTAACCTAAGGACATCACACACATCCATGTCCGAGGCAGGATTCGTACCTGCGACCGTAGCGGTCGCGCGATTCCAGACTGAAGCGCCTAGAACCGCTCGGCCACATCGGCCGGCCGCACAATTATAAATAATACACCAAATAAAGGAGAAATTATTCAGTGCGAACAGCGATCACACATCGCGTCGATAGTAGAGTAGTTCCGAAATCTTGATCAATGTGTCTGGAGTAACTGTTGCAATAACACTATTTCTAAAGTCAGATAGATCAGCTGGTATTGAAGGCACATTGACATGATCGCGTCAGATCGTGTGTTAACGTGCAGGTCATTCATAAAATGTTGTCAACCTGCCCGTTGCGATCAATGCAACGGTCGGATACAACGTCGTTTAACCAGTCGCGTACTGAGCTACGCCAGGGAGGCGGCGCAGCATCTTGCTCCCAAATAAATATGTGTTGTTTAGCTTCTTCCCATTGAGGCACGGGCCATAGCTGAAGCACATCAAGATAAGAAACATCACTTACAATTGATTCAGCAAAGCCGGCCGCGGTGGTCTCGCGGTTCTAGGCGCGCAGTCCGGGACCGCGCGACTGCTACGGTCGCAGGTTCGAATCCTGCCTCGGGCATGAATGTGTGTGATCTCCTTAGGTGAGTTAGGTTTAAGTAGTTCTAAGTTCTAGGGGACTGATGACCACAGCTGTTAAGTCCCATAGTGCTCAGAGCCATTTGAACCATTTTTTTGATTCAGCAAAAAAGAAAGGCCCATAACCTTTCCTCGGGGATATTTCTTGGGGCTAAGCCTGAAAGACTCGGACTCGTTCAACACGTTTTTCAGTCACTCGCTGTCATTCCATACTCTTCCCATTGCGCACAGGTATACAAACAAAACTCTTTGAGTTGCTCCTTCATTTTGTGTTTTATTTACGATTGTATGTTGAACGTAATAAATGCTACAACGCCTTAAAACCGGTACGTTCATTTTGAAACACCCTGTCCTTCTCACAAATTGCTGCAAGTGCATAAATGAACAATTGTAAAAAAAAAAGGAAAGGACAATAAATAAGAGTTTAGAAACTCATGTTTTCTAGTAAATGTACGTTTCATATCTTTGCTTTGATTGAAGTGAACTAAATAGTTATGCGATTAAGTCAAATGTAGTATTCTAACGTCAATATCGAAGTTTCAGACTCCGCTTTTACCCATACTGAAACGTAACTGATCCTTTATCGTTTTTATTTTGTCGAAACGGCATTCACAATGAGACCCTCGTACATATCTTCAAAACTATTTCGACGTTTGGTTAAGCACCTATTAACACATACTTTGATCAAAACCTTCAATATATCTAAACGGGCAACTGTGTCCGTGTTTTTCACCATTTCTTTCAGTTGGAACAGCACGCTCTTGTACCAGAGTCACTTCTGTTCAGTTATTCAGTCCCAGTAGTATCAGAAATAATCGAACAGGCTCTCTCGCTTACATGATTTATGTGGCCAAAGTGCGGTTTGGCCGTACAGCTGCCACCTACACCGCCCTCTAATGTTCAACAACAGAGCTCTTGCTGCTAATGTGCTAGGGTATTATAGAATCTCAATGGTCTTGCAACTTTCCTCTCTGCGTATGAAAACGCAAAGTCGTATCGTATTTTACATCATACGTTAAGTTTCTAGATCATACAAATTGTGTCCTTAACGACGTAATTCTATTTTTTCAAAGAGTATCCGCCAGAGCAAAGAGTTTTGGGGCTCACTAAAGCTTTGAGTGAATCACTAATTATTTTGCACGTAAATATATGTCAATCAATGAAAGAGCCGTACAGTTTACCTTTCTTAAACCACTCACGTGGCTGTTCCAGATAGCACCGTCCACTTTCACTTTTCCATGTGATTCAGGAAATTGTTTTAGTTCAACTCGCATTATGATGTTTCAGCAAAGAATTCCATAGGGAAGTATGACACGATGCCGTTTAAAATGAGGTTGACCTGCCATTATTTTTAAGTATCATACTTCCTGAACACATTTGTTATTGTCCCCTAGAAGACTCTTCTATTTCTCTGAATGCTTTCAACTCTCGACTTCTCCCACCAGTTTTTCAATTTCTGAATGTCAGTGTAGCTAGTGGAAACAGTCGTTAGAACTGCTATTTAATGGCTACTCTATATGGGGATTCCTAAGGTGGTAACTTCATTATTCCATGTAGCTGCCAGAGGCAATAACAAAATTAACATCTTTGCCTGTCTATAATGCACAGACGCTTTCTCGTAGTTTTCGTTCAAACCAAAACGAACCGAGATGTTAGACACAGCCTTCTAATTTGATAAAATGAACGGGGGCATCCACAAACTACTACGACATACTTTTCGCTTTCTTGTTTTCCAGTAGCCAATACTCTAGTTACAATATCATGACTTAGTTAAGGAACTGAAAAGACTTGACGTAACCTACATTGAGATGTGCTATTGATGTTTATGCCACAGAATGTTTCATCCATTTCAAGATATCAGTTTTCCCGGTTTTCACATTCACACACTGTATGTGAACTGATTACTAGATAGAGCTGACTCAAACGGTTGAAGGTAGATCTAAATATCATTGTTTATGGGATTCCAGCAACGCATTGGTAACAGGACCAGCAACTTTATTTACTCTTTTTAATTCGTTATTTTTCTGTCTTAGCTGTGTTCACCTATGAACTAATGGCGACTAGTTTGGAACGTATTCGTTGATTTGCAAACGATTACCTACGTTAAAAGTCCATCATAGTCAAAATGTAAAATACAGATATTGAAATATACAAATAGATTTATAGTACTCTATAGATTCAGATCACAATGGTAATATCACTGTCTTTGTTGTGTGGTATAGTCGACTCACGAGGGACGCGAGCATCTCAGAGGTAGCGATGAAGTAGGGATTTCCCCGTGCGACTATTTCACGACTGTAAAACATCAAATCCCCTACCTCGATGCGGCCGGAAAGAGATCCTGCAAGAACGGGACCAACGACGACTGAAGAGAATCGTTTAACGTGACAGAAGTGCAAACCTTCCGCAAATTGCAGAAGATTTCAATCCTGCGCCGTCAAAAAGTGTCAGCGTGCGCTATATTCAACGCAACATCATCGATATGGGCTTTCGGCGCCGAGGGCCCACTCGCGTACTCTTGGTGACTGCACGACACAAAGCTTTACAACTCGCCTGGGCCCGTCAACACCGACATTGGATTGTTGATGACTGGAAACATGTTGCCTGGTCGGACGTGTCTCGTTACAAATTGTAACGAGCGGATGGACGTGTACTTGTATGGAGACAACCTCATGATTCCATGGACCCTGCATGTCAGCACGGAACTCTTCAAGCTGGTGGAAGCTATGTAATGGTGTTGGGCGCGTGCAGTTGGAGTGATATGGGATCCCTGATACGTCTAGATACGACTCTGACATCTTGACACGTACGTAAGCATCCTGTCTGATCACCTACATTCATTCATGTTCATTGTGCATTCAGACGGACTTGGATAATTCCAGCAGGGCACACTCCCAGAATTGCTACAGAGTGGCTTCGGGAACACTCTTCTGAGATTAAACATTTCCAATGGCCACCAAACTCCCCAGACATGAACATCATTCAGTATATCTGGGGTGCCTTGCAGCGTGCTGTTCAGAAGAGATCTCCTTACCCTCATTATCTTACGAATTCAGAGACAGCCCTGCAGGATTCATGGTGTCAGTTCCTTTCAGCACTATTTCAGACGTTAGGCGAGTGCGTGACACGTCGTGTTGCCGCACTTTAGCGTGCTCGGGAGGTCCTAAACGATGTTAGGCAGGTTTAGCAGTTTCTTTGGCTCTTCAGTGTACTTCAGTAGCACCTCTATGTGTATTCTATTCCATATTTTACGATAACACCCACAGACAAATTTTATGCAGCACTTACGTTAGTTTCAACTAGTAAATAGAATAACAACAAAGAAAAATGTATTACACAGTGTCCATTACGTTCTTTGAAAATCTGTTAAGTTTCAGCACACTGCAAGCTGTGAATAACAGTAAGAGTATTTGTTGTACTAGTCATTAATTCAATACAAAATAGAGTTTATGAATGTAATTTTAAAGTTTTCTTAAAAACCAAATGGGTATTGTTAAAACCACTTTATGAATTTCGAAATGATTTTAAGGTACTCTTCTCACTTTCAGAAAGATTTTTGAGAACGGCTTTATGAAATTTAGAAGGGTATGAAACCATTTAATTTAATTTAAGAAAATTTTAGAGATTTTTAAACGAACTTAATGGGTTTTATGCAAAGCATTAATGTCTGCTATCTTACTACACTGTACAAAAGAGGTGAAGGATCACATTTATGAAACCCAGTCATTTTTCCCTGCTGTGATGCAGGTTTAAAATTTGGCTTATAGGTGCTTACAACTCTCCTCTGTAATGGTGCAAAAAGAATGGTTCATTGCAACATACTCTCGGAGACGTTTCTAACAGCAAAGAGTTGACATGTGCGAAAGATAGGCCAGAGCTCAGAAGTTCATGTGAGTTGTAAGGTGGGTTACTGATGTTATACTAGCACTAAACTTCACCACAATTCTGCCCCAAGCCACTAAGGACGTCTCACGTGGTGGGAACAACGCCATTCCCCTCCCCCCCTCCGCCCCCTCCTCACCACCCTCAACCACATATTACGCTTTCTCTTAACGCCTGTGCAATGGAGGTCAGAATTGCGAAGCCCAACGTTGAAATCACGCGGATTTTTATGGATGGCTGAGGAAAACATTTCAGACACACCCCCACTCAGAGAAGGCGTAAGGAGAGTGACAAAAAGGACGTCACTGAAATCACTGCTTACCCTCGGACAAACATTTATACGGTTGCCGCAATCGAAAACAGCAAGTGACAGTGTCATGTGCAACAGAACAACGTTCTTGGAAATGCTTTGATGTTGCTGACCCCCCAACCAGACGATTAAACTTTTGTTTAAGGACATAGTGGCACCATAACAACATTGAACTTTATTTGCCCCTTTGGAATGTAGCACGACTGCAATTTTTGCTCTGAGGTACTGGATGGAAAAACTAGGAACCATTCAAAGCCTTTCGACGAAATTCTAACGTGATCCGAAGCAGCAAAAGGTGATTAAACATTTTCAGCCCTCTTTCTGACGCCTTCCTGTAGAGTGATGATGGGGAGAGGGGTGGGGAGATGACATTGACACAAGCGTGAATAAAACGGCAAAGTGTTTCTCTAAGATTCCACAGTTCGGAAACTCTCTCAGTGCCACCTACAAGTCTTTGTTGCGAACTTTAAGAATGTATTTCTACAGCGACAACTCTTGACCGATTCCTAGGCATCTGTAGGCAGGAAGCCCCTCCTTGGCAATCTTCAGGAGAGTGGCGCTAGGGTGCTGATCTAGCGTCTCTTATAGGCAAGCGGAATTTAGGAGGTGTCAGAGGGGTTGCCTCCTCCCCACGCACCTAGAAGTCCTTAAAGGTTAGCACTATAGCTACGTTGTTAGGTTACAAAAAAGATGCTAAAGTGGTGGTGGGGCGGGGGAGGGGGGGTCTTAGAAGGATGCTTTGCTATTTTATTCATGCGTGTGTAAAAGTCGCACCCACCCCCTCCCAAGAGTGCTGAAAAAAGCATAAATACCCTTTTCTGCTTTGAATCACTTTCAAATTTCGTCGAATAACTTTTTAAAGGTCTTTAATGCTTCTACCCTGTAGACCAAAGTAAAAGTTGTGGTCGCAGTATGCTCCGAAGACGCCAAATCAGTTTAATGGGGCTGCCGCCGTAAGACGCGAAGGGCTCAGTGGACCAGAGGGGTGGATGTCACCTGTGCGAAAGGTTATCAAGAACATCGTTCTGTTACACATCGAAATGCACACTACCATTTCAGAGAGCGAAATGCGTGTCAGTGAACAGCCGAGGGGAAGGGTTGGTTTGTTTGGCGCCCTTTGTGCTATCTCCTACCGCATTTTCGCGTCGATCCTGAGCGGCGATCTGTCTGACGTTTTCCTCAACCATCCATAGGAAAACCGCCTGAGTTCAGCGCTCGGTGTGAGGGTTCTGACATCCATCCCAGAGGCGTCCAGATGTGGGGTAAGATGTGGATAAGAGCGGCTGTGACGACGTTCCCATGGCGTGACACATCGGCGGTGGCTTTGGGCGGAATTGTGGTAAAATTTGGTGCCAATGTGACATCATTAACCAGTCTTTAATTTCTCATAACTTCTCAGTTGTGGCATTTTTTGCATGTGTCGGCACCTCGCTGTTTGAAGCGAACCCGGAGAACGAGAGTGACGTCACAATGCGGCTCGCCTCGCCTTTACAGAGGATGATTGTAGGCACCTTCGAGACAAATTTCAAATTTCTGCTTAGTGACAGTGACGCTGTTTCAAAAAATAACCCATTAATTCCTTTGTGTGACTAACATTTACAGTCTTCTCTAAAACTGCAGAATATGAGACTGCTCGCAGAATATGGACGCCTACGCGTACGCACGCGTCCCACTCTCGTTGGAACACAACTGTGTGGATCCCGGACACGTCCTAGTAAAATGGGATGATGTATGGAGGGAAAGTAAGTGGGTAATTCCTGTGACAGTCTCGGCTGCACACAGTATTCCGTAACGCGGTGCCGTAAACGGGTCGTCTGCCGGACGCCCTCCGACCGGTGGCGGGACAAAAATATTCGCAGCGGCCGGCCGGCGTGGCGTGGGCGGTGCCCGCTGCCCGTGTTTGCTCAGCGGCGTGTGCTATCGCGACGCGCACGCGTCGCACTGTGGTCAGCACAGCCGGCCTGCTGATTAATGAAGATGCGCCCGATTAGGCTCTGCTGACGCCGGCGCTGCCGCTGACGCTGGCGCCGGCGGCGGACGCGGAACAGAGAGACGTACGTGTCTGACTCGGATGGGACGCACTCTTCACTGACGACTGGTGTGAAGGATTCACGCAGGCGGAACAAAGTGGAATGGAAGTCTCTCTGCTCGATCACAACAGCATCCTCTAATTTACTGTTAACGAACATCCTAATGTACGTGCTTCCGCGGAATGTTACGCAACAATTGTCAAAAGTGCGACATTTATCAGGAAATGTTTAGAAACTACGTGATCCCGTTCTCAACTGCCATAAAACATAGAAACTAATCAATACTTTTTCTAGTTCATAACGGGGTTAGTATAGCAACCAGTATGTATGGTATGAAGAAAGTTGCAGAGTCAACTTTTTTTTAAATTATTTCCCAATGACACGTTTCACCTTTATTTAGGCATCTTCGGTTTGGCGCAGGTAATTGCCCCTTATTAAAGCTTTTGAGAAAAATGCGCCGTGTCCTATAAAATATAAAAAAGCAAGATGACCGAAATATATTTTTAAAAAATATGTGACCTGCTTCGTCCCTAAATCGGGAGAGGGGGAAGTGCGTAGATTGTAGTTTTAAGGAGATTCGTGAATGCATGTTGTTGTTGGCTGTTATACTACTTGGGACACTCAAAACTGGTCCTTGGAGCTCCGCGGTGTAGTTTTATGATTTAACATTATAGCAATGTATTTTTTTATATGCTTCAGTTTTCACGTGTGATTTACACTGATTATTGTGCTTGTTAATGGAAGCATTTTATAAGCATTTCTTGGAACATCACTCATCTATAATAACATTTCATCATTTGCTATTATGACAAGATTTAACAATGGAACACTATCGTAGCTAACAGCCTGCAGGCTCCATCTTCCGAGAGCTGAGTGGACAAGTCTTACGGGCCTTGTATGTTTTCATATCCAACGTGATGTGTGCAACCAGAATATGCACTACACCTTCGGTATAGTTGTGATGTAAAGTTTTACTAAAGGCCTGATATCGTTTGCTTTGCATTGGACTGCGCCATATGCCATAATAAGCTAATCTGCTGCTGTCTTCTTATTTCCAGTGTGGGTTATCAGTTTAGGAACAAAGCAGGTTACATACTTTTTAACAATGCCTTTCGTTCACCTTCTGTTTTACTCAGTTTTATAGGAGTCCGCGAAGGGTTTATAAAAGCTTTTTAACAAGCGGCGTTTACCTGCTGGGATATTTTAAGTGTGGTGTCGCATGTACCGATTGCTACCAAATATCAGTAATTTGTTTAATATTTTCTTGGCAACAGTACCTCATTAAATGTGGTCACGCCACTCTCATGAAATATTGTATTCCTTCCGTAGACCAATTCGAAGACGCCTAAATAAAGCTGAAACGAGACTTTGGAAAGCAATTACCAAATTTAATACTACAACTAAGACTGCTTGTTTCTTCGTGTCGTACATGCTGGTTGCTGTACCGACTCCGTTATGAACTGGAAAAAGTATTGATTGGTTTCCACGTTTTATGGCACTTGAGAATGGGATAACGTTGTCCCTAAACATCTCCTGAAAAAGATGAAAATTACTTCGTTACACATTAATGTGACCGCCGCCAGTGTTCGACATCAGCGTGCAATTACCACTACAGACGGCAGGTGGCACCACTAGCAAAGGAGGGTACACTAAGCTTGTCGGGTAAATAAGTGCAGTTATTGTAATAATAAGGAAACAGAGCGATGTTTCTGACTTCCAGAAGACCTTGGCTTTCTGGCCAAGAGTAGAAGGATTTCCAAAACGGCTAAATCTATAAACCGTTAGCGTGCCGCCGTGATTACATCGTGCTTGCCAACAAGGAGTTATCCAAAACCGGCGCCGAGACAACAGAGGTGCGCCACGGGCTATAGGTGACACAGATCAACGACGACTGCAGAGATGTACTCGGGCGAACAGACGTGCAACTGTTGCGCAACTGACAGGACAGATGCACCAAGGGTCTACCAACAGTGTCTCCTCAACAACAGCTCGGCGAACGTTGCTGCGTATGGGCGTCTGGAGCAGGGCCTGCTCGTACACTCATGCTGACATCTGTTCGTGGGTCACGAAGACTGGAACTTGGAGGCAGTACCACAACTGCATGTCCATTGAGTGGCGACAGGTTACCTTTCCATATGAATCGTTTTAAGCTTCGGACTGATGGTCTTTGGTGTGTTCGGCCTGAAACGGCTGAAAGCAAACAAGGAGGGAGCGTTATTGTCTAGAGAAAGTTTTCATGTCATTCTCTGGATGCTCTAGTCATTCTGCGAGGCACAACGTATGCATCTATCGTTGGGGATCACGTCAATCACTACTTGTAGTTTGTTGTTCCTCAGCACGATGTCATCTACCAGCAGGACAATCCCACGTGTCACGCCACTCACAGTGTACGTGCGTGGTTCGAAGAGCACCACGATGAGTTTACCGTGCTTCCCCGTCCACCAAACTCCCCAGGTTGAAACCCAATAGAGAATCTGTGCAACCAACTTGATCGGGCTGTTCGCACTGTGGATTCTCAACTGAGAAACCCAGCGCGTCTGGCCAAGGCACTGGAGTCGGCATGGCAGCAAATACTTGTCAGTTCCTTCCACAACCTCTCTGATCTTCCTGCACGTCTGCTGCCAAATACGCCTATTCTGCCTTTTGACAGGTGGTCGCATAAACGTGATTGGGCATGCAGTACACATACTGACGACTTTATAACGTCCTCCCGTAATATATACCTTATAACTGCTATGCCGGTGGGCGCAGTCAAAGATTAAAAGCCAGCAGGAACAAACTGAAAACTTAGAGCTTTTATTAGCACATCGCAAGTAGAACGTCATACTCTAACGAGGCTAAAGACAGCTATCTTCACCTACCATAGATAGTATTGTGCTAAAAGGTATGCATCATAGCCCTAAACGAAGCTATACCGTACTTGTCACAGGCTACAATGACGCTAGTGTCTATCGAAAAATATTGGACTGTTAAACGTCAAGTGCTAGCGAATTCTATAAAATAATTCCACACCTATGTTGCAATGTGTGAATCCATATAGAATAACCGACGGCCAAATATTAGAGCTACGCTGCTTATTAGAGAAGGAGGACATCGCTGAAGTGGGCCCAAAAATGCTTCTTGGACACTTCACTCTTCTCATTTAGCACGACGACACATTCCCGTCTTACAGCGCAAAAAAGTCTTCACTTCCTCCAAGGAAACCACCCTTTGTTCTCAAAACGCAATATCCTCATGCTGTCTGTGATATTATCCAACAAATACTGCTCATTCTAGAGGTGCTTCGCCATCGCCTATGAGCCTCTCTCTTCATTATTATGCTCTTTAAATCTCACTTTAAAATTTCTACCCGTTTTCCCCACGGACTTCATTTCACAACATTTGCACTTTGTTTCGTAAACTCCCGCCTTCCCCGTCCATTTCTCCCCTATGCCAGTCTTAAACTGGAGCCTCTGCTTCAGTGTGTTGTCCGTCCCGAATGCAATTTAAATGTTAAATAGCCTCGCCAATATAGAGGAAGTTTAGATTTTTGGCGCTTTAAGATAGGAATGCGTCACCGTTTAAATGAGAGGAATGAAGTGTCGGAATTTTTGGGCCATTTCAGCGATGCCATCGTTGAGAAGGAACTACTACCTTTTTCTAATAAGTAGGATTAGATGCATGTTTTCTATTGGTTGTTCTATAAGGATGCAACCACTGCGATATAGACGAAGTATTGGTTTTTAGAATTTTCTAGGACTTGTATAAAGTTCAAAGATTTTGTGATAGACATTAGAATCGTTAGGAGCTGTGGTATATACGATCTCGGATAGTACGATCTTTGGTAAGTGAAAGCAGCTGCTTTTAGTTTACAGCTGAGACTTACGAGAATATGATGCCCAACACGAGATGTCCTGAGAAAATAATACAAAAGCGATAATACGATAATGGTCAGGCTCCAGTATCTACGCTGATGTGCCAAAACATTGTAGACGACCAACCGCTTGACAGTGTTAGTCTTCGTTTGAAACGTGATGCAGCAACGATTCTGAGTGGTTTGTCAGATTTCTGGAGGTACGTGGCACCGTATGTCATAATAGGTCGCGTAATTCCCGTAAACTGCCGTCCCGTGGCTTGCGGGTGCAGGTCTAGCACCTATCTGCGTCACACATAGGTTTCATCGATCGCAGATCCCACAGGTTTAGTAGCTAAGAAAGACATCAAAACGTATGCATTTATCATGCTCCTTACAACACAGGAAGAAGCCATTGGGATCAGCTAGGACATCAATGTTGGATAGCTGCAGGTGAGCCAGATCGCTGGTCGGTCATCAGCGGTCGGCTTGTTATATTTGGCGCGTCCCCGGGCATGAGCATCTTGGCGTTTTCGGCTGGGGTGCGCGGGACGGCGAGAGGCAGACGGTTTGGGGCGGCCGGTGAGACCGGCGGAGTTGTGGCTTTTTTTTCACCCTAAGCAGGAATCATACCCCTTTTTTATTTATTTATTTTTCTTTTTTTTCTTTTTTTGTGTTTTTTTTTGTATAAAGAAAGAAAATTACCTCTTCCACTTCAGGCGTTGTCCCCTATCACCCATACTACCCCCAAAAACCTATCTAGCCTAAAAACAAAAACAAAGCTAGTGCCACCGCCACTTTCATCCTAAAGCTAACTAGGACGTCCGTTCGCCCCCACTTCACGTTCCGCCAACGAACAAAAATTAAAAATGCCTCTGAAATTTTTTATAAAAAATAAAAGGAGAAAGGAAAGGGTATAATACTTTATTTTATTTTATTTGTTGGTCATTTTGTTCTTATTTTGTTCTTGTGTATTTATTTGGATTGGAACGAAGGTCTCCTGCCCACTTTTTTAAATCCTTTTTATGTATATAGATATCAATATGCGAATCAAGCCTGGAAAACTAAAACAGAATGAAGACACCATCGAAAATATGAAACATAAATAACATGAAAAGAAAGCTACCACGTCGTAGTTAGGCTTCCCAGCGACTGCGCCCACTGATAAAGATTGTTCAATATACGCTCGTTTGCAGTTCGTTCTGACCTCATTTGCCACTGCCTGGAACATTCCAGCTGCGCGGCGGGCTGTGAAAGGCAAACCATAGGTAGTTTTCGAAGCACTGTAGATATCTGGTATGCCCGGAAATAGCATGATGTCTTTCTTGCAAATAGAGCCAGAAGTCAAGGAAATTCTTGTGTGCGTCACGACAGAGGTAATGGACCGCATGTCAAAATGCCTCATCCGGAAACAATAACGTGCGTGCAGTTATATGCTCCGGCCTAACTCGCAAGAGATAAGCTAGCATCTGCCGCACTAGGTGCCAAACCGGTTCCGCCTCTCCACAGCTGAGGTGGTGCTCGTCAGAATCTACTGTATTACAACCCACACAATTGGGAGATTCTGCCATGTGGATATTGTAGAGACGTTCTTGCGTCACCAGCTCCCCATTAACGGCTACGTACCATTGGGAAACAACATCGGAATCAAGCATGGCATCGCGTACAGTCTTCCACACCACGCGCCACTGTACGTCAGGATATTTTAGTTCGACCACATTCAGGGGGCGGCGTTGCAGCATGTCATGATATAGGCGTCGAGTTGTGGCCATTTGTGGTGTCGTGAGTGCTACACTGCAATAACTTTGTTCTAAACAGAAACGTCCTATATAAAAGAGGGGCGCTGTGATGTCCTGTAGTGGCACCGGCGCTCTTAGTGAAGCAGGTCGTAGCGCCGTCAGAAGCAGACTCGTGAGGCTCGTAGGATAATGGCGCAGCAGACATAAATGTGAGCTAACATAGAGGGCAATGGCCCTATCATGGACGTTAACTAGGCCGAGACCACCTTTTTCCTTGGGGAGGGTAAGAGATACGTATCTGATCTTCAGTAACATACCAGCGGTGACGAAGTACCCCAGCGCTGCCATAATGCTACGAGCTAAGGGTTTCGGAATGGGTAGCGTTTGGGCGACATGCGGTATGCGGGACGCAAGGTATACATTGGCATAATACGCCCGCTGAACGATGTTGAGGGATCGCAAGCGCTGATTTGCAATTCCGGCCCTAATTTGGTTAACAAGGCGTCGATAATTGAGCGTCGTCGCGCGTCGCATGTCGTTCATGAAATCTAAGCCCAAGCAGCGGACAGTTTCACTGAAGCGTAAGGGGGCAATGTGCTTCTGCGGTAGCCCAATCCCGATGCTCAAGGCGACAGACTTGTCAACGTTGATTTGGCTACCAGAAGCTGTACCGTAGGTAGCAATCCAGTCCAACGCCGCGGCCATATCGTCAGCTCCTCGTATGACGATCATCAAATCATCCGCATATGCGGTGCAGCGATAGATGGAGCCGCAGAACTATCCCAGTGAGCCTGTCTCGGAGACCACACAACAAGGGTTCTAAGGCCAATGCAGATAACAATGTTGATAATGGACATCCCTGTCGTACTGATCGGCGGATCGGCATGGGTGCCGTCAGTCTTCCATTAACAAGAACTCGAGAAGTAGCCCCATCCAGAAGGCGTGTCAGCACTGTGATAAATGGGTCGGGGTATTCCATGCGTCGTAGAACAGCCGTGAGGAAAGTGTGGCCCACACGGTCAAAAGCCTGGCTAAAGTCGATAGACGCCAAGGCTGCCAGCAAACGTCTCACCCGTGCAAGGGAGATGAGATCTCTGTAACGACATAACGCAGTTCTGATGTTGTTGGGTCCTCCCAAGGACATTTGATCGCTGGACAGGACGTGCAATAGTGTGCCGCGAAGACGTTCTGATAGCAGCCTCGAAAAGACCTTGAAGTCGCTGTTGAATAACGTTAAGGGGCGATAATCGCGGACATGATTCCGTCCCTTCGGCTTATGGATGGGGACAATCAGTCCTTCCAAGAACGGTGCAGGCAACGGTATACCCGGAGACATCAATTCCTGACAAATTTCAACCCAACACGGTACGAACAGTTGTTTAAATGCTCGATAGAACTCTAATGGTAATCCATCGATTCCTGGTGACTTATGGGGAGCACCTTTACCAATGGCGTCGAGCACTTCCTCTTCTGTCACTTCTCCCAGTAAAGTCGGTACCATGTCTGGTGGAACTGTACCGTGGACATGTGCTGAAACGGTGTCTACCGTCGCCATATCAGGGAGCACTGCTGAATAAAGTTGAGCGTAATGCCCATAGAAGGCTTTTGCTATATCTGCTTGTTCTGCCACGTGTCGTTCGTCGTCCGTTATCATGTCGGTTACCAGTGCCCTACGGCACCTCCTGCGTTCTAGGAGCACGTGGTGCATAGATGGCCTTTCTGATTGTATGATGTCTGGAGCACGCGACCGTATAACAGCGCCTTGTAAAGGATGGCGTGCTAAGGAGACGAGCTGCGCTTTCGGGCGATTGACTATGATCTGCCTGTCTGGTGAGGGCATCATAGCAAGACATTCCCGTAGGACGGTGTAATAAAACTTTTCCGTGCTCCTCCTCCATGCCGCCGCTTCCCGGTCGTAAGCCATGAAGGTGCGCCTAAGAGCAGGCTTCGCACATTCAATCCACCAACCGAGGGTCGATCGGTAACGACCACGACGCTGTAAGGACGCGTTCCACGACTCCTCGATAGCACCTTTACATGCCGGCTCGTCCAGATGGGCGACGTTCAGTTTCCAGGGGGGCCTACTGCGCCATACACATGCTGGTTGGAGGGCAATGGTGCACATATAGGCTGTGTGGTCGGTGACTGCAGTGGGCCAGAGCTCCGCTCCTCTCGTCGCCGTCGAAAGGGTGCGTGCGACGTAAATCCTGTCTAACCGACTTGATGAATGACTTGTATAATGGGTGTAAGCAGGAGCTGGGCCATGGATGTGGCGCCACGTGTCGATCAGGTGGAGGTCACGCACTAGCATTTCCAATTCCGCACACGGGACGTGATGTGGCTGCTGGTCAGACGGAGATAATGTACAGTTAAAATCTCCTCCGATTACCATATCGTCTACGCGGCCCATAAATAGACGCGTAATATCTTCCGAAAAAAAGCGGGCCCGATCTCTCCGTCTCCCTGATCCTGAAGGGGCGTATACATTGATGAGTCGAACACCGTTGACAGTTACTGCCATGGCTCTTGCACTCGGTAAGTACAGTACGTCCGTAGCCACCAAACCGTCCCGTAGCAGAACAGCCACACCACAATCGGTGGGAGATGTGGGCGTTATATCCGTAGAAGTCAGGGAAACTAGCGACACATACTTCCTGTAAGAGGGCCACGTCGATGTCCGCCGCATCAAGCATGCGTTGTAGCATTGTCAGTTTGTGTGGTGCCCTTATCGCGTTGATATTGATTGTGGCAAGGCGAAAGGTGTGCTGCCTAGCCTTTTCACCTAGGGTAGACGCCATGGCAATCAAAGCTAACCGCAAGAGAAGCCGGACCCACCAAACCCATTACAAATTATGAGTCTTTCACGCTAGGAATGGCATCCCCAACGCCACCCCCTCCCCTGTCACCCGTGCCCTCTTCAGGAAGTTCCTCAACATCGTCCGACCACAGTGGGTGCAACACGATGCTGTGTAGCTGATCGGTACCTAAATCTGTCTCACGTACGTCGTCTTTGGTAGAGGTAGACGGAGCGCCATCCATCGACGCGACCTTCTGCGTCTGTGGTACAAGAAGTAACTGGGCACCCGTAGTGGGCAAGTGAACCGTCTACACCACTTAGATCCTCAGCAGGCGCAGCATCCATGCCGTCTGATGAGATGTCACCTTCTTGAACGGCCGTGTGTAGGAGGCAATCGTCAGAAGGGGTCCGCCGACGTCGCTTGCGTCGTTGAGGCGAACGTTGCTTTCGAACGTGGACATCCGTATCCAAATGTGGGAGGCAATCCAGCGTCGTATCACTCGTATCACCTTCCGCTAAGAAAGCCGCGGTCGGGACAATGTTCGCGTCCACGTCCATCGCGTTCTGAATGTGATGTTGCGTCTGGAGTCCGTGGGACTGTTGCTGCTGTTGTTGCTGTGGAGGGGGCGACATATGGGTTGGCACCAAGGGTCCTTCCTCTTCCTCACTTGGTACTGCTGAGGTCGATGGATGTGTCTGATCGCCCGTTTCGTCCTCAACTACGGTGCGCATCGTCGTCTGAGCGTACGTGAGGGGCAGGATTGTCGTCCCCGTCGGGGAAACGGAGTCTTCCACTGGTATCTGCGTAATTCTACGTTGTAAGCAGCTCGATCGAACATGGCCTTCCTGCCCACATCCGGAACAGGTACGCGGTTGACCGTCGTACATGATGATTGCACGACAGCCACCGGTGTTCAAATAGGACGGCACATGTTTCTTGAGCTCAAGTTTAATTTGGCGCACACCATTGTAGACCCTATACGTCGAGAAAGTTTGCCACTTTTCTGCAGCGTGGCTGATAACATTGCCATATGGTCGGAAGGCGTCCTTGACAACTTCCTCAGGGACCTCGAAGGGGAGCTCAAAAACCCTTACAGTCGTTAGGCCCATGCCTGCATGATCCACCGTCATTGCACCGATATGCCGGTCAGAATGTTTGAATCTGAGAGAGTTCGAGTATTTAGACACCACTGTCGCGCAGACCTCTGCACTGGTCATTTTAACATAAACCACGCTCGCCGTTATAGAAAAATGTATTCCGACGACAGTCACTGGATCTAAACGTAGATCGTCGCGTATGAACTGTTCTGTTTCATAGGCTCGAGGACGCGCGTGATCCGGTTGGAAAGTAATTTTGATCGTATCGTGGCGCACTGAACTTGGAACAAATACAACTCGCGCCGCGAGAAGGTAAACACAAGCAAGCGCTCACGGTCGCGCACGGCGGGGCGCAGCGGACGTCCTCGCCCCACCGCAGCCGGAAGCAGACTGGTGGCTCGGGCGTAAGCACATGTGTGATGTCTGTTACGCTGGGGCTGTTAGCTAAACATGGAACTCTTGCGGCAGTTAATGGTTGCCTGGAAGGCATTTCATATAAACTGTGCCAAGCCTGGCAGTGAGAGGGGTGTCCGGAGTTGGTGTTGGCCTAGATGTTTGTACAAATTGAGGTGCCTGTGTGAGAAGCACGGCGTGGGCCTGTTGGTTGCTTGGTCCTTCTGGCAGCCGCCGCAAGCGGATGTTCGGCCGGTATGTCTATAGTTTGTGGTGAGCATAGTGTGAACAAGTTCTCGTAGGATGTGCTCCCAGCCTGACTCTTAGCCTGTTATTTGTGGGTGCCGACCCCTTGTCTGTAACTGCTTCCGGGTGTCCTGTAAGATTTCACAGCAAAACTATGTTTTGTGGCATTCTGTGTTTCTGGCTCAGTCTCCGCCTAGAAATGTTCGATTGCACATCTTTTGGAATTCCTTAATGCTGTAATTTAAACATATAAAAAAATTGTTCTTTCAAAATAAGCGCCTGTTTCTTTGGGACACTGCACTTCAAACAGGAGTGGCGTAATGTTAATGAGTATTTAATGCCTTGCAGTTTTCTGGGGCACGCAGCTGTGTTATTGAACTCATTTTGAAGTGTTCTGTCGGGTGAATGATTGCTCCCCACTTCAGTGTATTCTTTTGAGTAGTATTGTAAGGTTTTTTGGATATTTGTCAGTGGGCTGTATTGATTCAATTTTGTTTTTCTCCTTCTTTTGAATTATGCAGAATTCTTTAGTTTATCTGGTTATTGGCTTAACTCGCGCTTCACGCACTAAATCAGCTGATATTGAAAATTGATATTTTTATTCCTGTTTAATGTCAGACAGATTCAAATGCAATTTCATTTATGTTATTCGAAATAAATGTGTTGAATTGACCTTAATGAATTACGTGCAATCGAAGTAAGGGACCCAGTCCTTCATTAGTGCTTAACAGTGGCGTGTGGTTCGGGTTGTGAGCCCCGTGCGTGGACCCGCAGGTTCTTCGCATTATTGTTTGCTTAATATAAACCCAAACAGTGCCATCGATTACTAGTACAATTAGGTGAAAGTCCTTGGTAAAATAATACTCCCCCACCGGCACACATCAATGAGGCGGTGCATATTTCGGGCGGCCGTGAATGTAGCACACACGGACATGACCCTCGATCTGGTGTAAGAACAAAATCATTCATCCGAGTCGATTAGATTGGTCCACAGTCGATTCTCGATGATCCTGTAGCAAATGAAACTATAACTGACAATTTCGTTGTCTCAACAAGGTAACACATAGGGCTCGTCCACTGCGGAACCCAGTGATCAACAACATGCGCTCAACGATGTCCTCCGAACACTTGCGTCTGTACGGCCATTGTACCCCGTCGTCAGATGTATCACATATCGCCACCTACACTGCTTTACACAACGAGAAACCTCCGATTTCCTTGTTTCGTGATGCGTAGATTTACAACATGTTGTCGTCTTTTACCATTTATTAAGCACTTTCCATAGATCCCTATAATAGTAGCACACGAACAGCCAACCAGATGCGCTGCATCCGCGATGCTCCTTTCCAAATGCTTGTGTCTGTTAGTTCAATCGATTCTTCCATTTGCAGAAATTAGAAGCGCCACTTATAAAAAAGAGAAAGAAAAAATCATTAAGTATCGGATTCGATTATCTATCAGGTACTAGTTTCACAAAATTATTTCCGTCAGCCTCAATGGTAACTTTCTTGCCGTGGCGTCACATAAAATGAAACCAAGCTGCGTCACTGTCGTTAATACGAAATTCACTGCATAACTATAGCCCTTGCTTTTATAATTTACAAAATATTGCATTTTTATGTTGACGCCAATGATATAGAACGGGTTTTAATTTGTTTGACGCCACAATAGAAACGTTACCATACAGGAAATGCCTCACAGATGACTGAAACTGGTACGCAATAGCGATCTATTTCATCAGCCGTTGTTCGCAGTACTCATACATGACTAGTCTGCTTTATTTCTGATTGTGTGGAGATGGTTCATTATCCGTTGGTAATTCTAGGTCTGCACACAATAATAAATTGACTCTGAGCACCGTTTCGCACACACTGTACTTACGAATTACAAGTACCGACTTCCGAACGAGACTGAGACGTGAATTGCCCATGTTGTCAACAATTATGTGGAATCTGACAAAATGGACACTGCTCTAAGGTCAACTAAAAATGTAAAAACTCTTACCTAAGTATCCTTCCGTGAACAGGAACGAATGGAAAGGGCCCGCATCTCGTGGTCGTGCGGTAGCGTTCTCGCTTCCCACGTCCGGGTTCCCGGGTTCGATTCCCGGCGGGGTCAGGGATTTTCTCTGCCTCGTGATGGCTGGGTGTTGTGTGCTGTCCTTAGGTTAGTTTGGTTTAAGTAGTTCTAAGTTCTAGGGGACTGATGACCATAGATGTTAAGTCCCATAGTGCTCCGAGCCATTTGAACCATTTTGAATGGAAAGGAGAGAGGTAGGTTGAAGCGGTGAATAGGCTCGCAAGAAGTGCGTCAGTGCCTTATTTAGAAAAAAAGCTTCTAGAGAAAGCAGGCGTAAAGTGTTTATTAACAAATGTGTCGCAGTTGTGGTACAAATGTTTGTGACTAGTTTCGAACCAACATCAGACATCAAAATGACAATACATGCTTTACAAAGTAATCCCGGATGACTGCCACAAACATGTGCCTACTTAGAAAGTCAGAATTGTTAAGCACATGCTGAAACAAACAAGAGTAGGCATCTAGTTTGTTAAATTTACGTTAATGCGCACCACACTCAAAACACCATAGTATGAAACAGATAACGGAGATTGGCGTACGATAATACTTTCTTTGTGGCTGTTCTTTTCTATAGATGTTGGTCACGAGGTAATGTGGAAAGCACGGTAGAGAGCCGATAATCTAAACCACGATCGCTCTGCAGTGACAAGAGCTGTGACGAGAGGAGAGCGCTGTCCGGAGTCGACGCTAGCGTGGGTGGAAGAGCGGTGCGGGGGCGGGGCGGCATATTTAGCGGCGGCGGCGGCGGGCGGCGGTGTGGTCGGATATCGCCGCACGCGTATTAGGGCCCGCCTATCTCATTAACGGTCCGCAGACCGCACAACAAGCAAATAGCACGTACGCTATTAACTAGGACGGCGCGCTATTACCCGGCGGGTAATGGCGGCGCGGGGCGGCGTTGCACGGCGTGGCACGTCCGCGGTGTCGCCGCGCGGCCGGCGCGTCCGCTCCATACAGGGCCGCTCTGGGCGGAAGACCGGGACGAAGAGCTGCAGAGGCGGGGCTGGCACTAACGGCTGGGAATGCAGGGCTGTAGGCGTACTGGGGGCTGAGGGCGGAAGACGGAGGCTGAGGGCGCAAGACGGCGGCTACGGGCTGCAGGCGAGGCCTGGCAGTGTTTCCCGATGATGCAGGATTGTCGACAAGGTACCGAGAGCTACGGGTGAAAGACAGGTGTGACAGGCTGCAGAGGTGGGAGTGGTAGTGATGGCTGGTGCCAGGGGACTGTACATGGGTTACCAAGGCCGGGAGCTTTCAGGCGAAATACTGGACGAATAGGCTGGAGGTGAAGGAGGACCTCCAGTAAAAAGTTGTGTCAGTTATTGGTAATTCAGTATTTAATGGCGATTGCCAACAGCTGGTAGATATCTTAGATATCTTATGAAGAGCTTGACGCACAGCTGTACATAATCCCTTGCTGTCACAATTACTATTTTGATTAATAACCATCGCCATGGAATCTCTACACAGTAGAAAGAACATGGAACAACAGAAATGCTCAGAGTACAAACAACTGAGTATGAGGTGATGTAGTCTAATGATTACGAAAGTTCATATATTATTTTCGTATCATGTTATGCCATGTCAATATGTTAATGGCGTTAAGAGAACACTAACGAAACTGCTTAACATAAAATAACAAGTATTCTGATGCAAGAATTGGTGTGTTAGATGTGAAAACACAGTTATAATAGATCATCAACTAATTTTAAACAAATAGAATAACCATCCATAAACAAGTGTTATAAAAAACAAAACAAACTAAGTTCAGAGTGGTTACGCTAGTTGACCCAGTGTAAACGAAAAACAGTGTACTGTGTGGGTACCAACTTTATAGGAATGTTGTTCAGATTGTTCGCTGCAGGATTTGCGCTGTTAGTACTGTTAGTGTGATGACTCGCCGTTCGGGCGCCGGCACTGTTGTGTCGACGTAGTGTCGAAACACACTCATCAGAGTGCATTACTGTTGCAGACAGTCAGAAAGGGTCTGGACAAGGTGAGCAGGGCTTTACTCGTCAAGCTGTTTTGATAAGACAACAGCAATAGAGATGCTGCTCTTCAAGAGTATCGATGCAGTAAAGCAATAACATCTTTCTTCCGCAATGGGCCTGCAGCAGAGTTTGAAATAACTGACGATTTAGGAACTCCTTGGACAAGTTGACGGCCAATTGCGCCACAAATTGTTGAAGAAGTTACTGTTGCCATGGCGGAGAATGCTGGACGCAATGTGGAATCCTCAAACAGAGCACGAGCTGTCTCATGACAACTGAATATTGCATGATCCGCAGTTCGAAAAGTGCTGCGAACAATTGTGGAAAGGTCTGTCTAGGACGGTTCCAGGTCATCGTGGATGCGACCAGTCGTCACACTGAGCAACGTGTGTAGCCTGGATCGTAAACACGGCAAGCAATTAACAAATGTTACCTTCTCGAGTGCTAATTAAAATGTCTTTCTTTCATGATTTATATCTCTTCCGCATATGATTACAAATGTTTCCACAAAGTTTCATTGGCCCACGACCACTCGTTTTTCATCGAGTAGTGGAAGTTTTATTTTAACCACCAGGTATAGAGATAGTATCTTATTAGTGCATTTACAGTTGAAAATCACTCAAACATACAATAAAAAAATTAACGCTTGGCATGGAAAGAGGATAAATATGTACTACAAAAGTACAAGCCACTTGTACAAGAACGTAATGAAAAATGGGGCCGCGCGGGATTAGCCGAGCGGTCTAGGGCGCTGCAATCATGGACTGTGCGGCTGGTCCCGGTGGAGGTTGGAGTCTCCCCTTGGGCACGGGTGTGTGTGTGTTTGTCCTTAGGATAATTTAGGTAAAGTAGTGTGTAAGCTTAGGGACTGATGGCCTCAGCAGTTAAGTCCCATAAGATTTCACACACATTTGAACATTTTTATTTTTTTGAAAACAGGAAAATGGTAAAATTTCAGAGCGAATAGTGTACAAACTTAAAAACTGTAATAACATAAACTAGCATAAAATTACAGACAACGGAAATATATGAAGTGTTCGTAGTAACATTAGACGATAAAATCTCAATTATATAGTTTTTCACTCGGTCTAAGCCTTTTGTGGACCACGTAAATATCTACTTCTGATTGAACGTAGTTTTTACCAATCGGTTTTATGCAATTAGAGTGTTATTGTTTTCAAAGGTCGGACCACTTTGCTTCCGCTTCTATTTTTAATTTTGTCTGACGATGGAATCCTAGAATGTTCTTTCGGCGCGTATCTCTGTTCAGAAGTTCATGCTGTTGTCCTCATCTCATTCAGATCACTTCTCATTTCTTGGGGCCACTTTCACCGCAGAGAATGTTTGTAGTTGACAAGTTCAAAAATTCTCTTACACATCCTGTTTTTATTCATCCGAAGCAAATGAAAGCAAAACATCATCCTCGACTTTTCCATCTTTACATTTAGTGAAACTTCCTGGAAGATTAAAACTGTGTGCCTGACCGAGACTCGTGCTCGGGACCTTTGCCTTTCGCGGGCAAGTGCTCTACCAACTGAGCTACCCAAGCACGACTCACGCCCCGTCCTCACAGCTTCACTACTGCCATTACCGCGTCTCCTACCTTCCAAACTTTACAGAAGCTCTCCTGCGAACTTTGCAGAACTAGCACTCCTGAAAGAAAGGATATTTCGGAGACATGGCTTAGCCACAGCCTGGGGGATGTTTCCAGAATGAGATTTTCACTCTGCAGCAGAGTGTGCGCTGACATGAAGTTTCATGTCAGCGCACACTCCGCTGCAGCGTAAATATCTCATTCTGGTTTACATTTAGTTTCTCCTACAAATCTTCATTAGTCCTGTAGCTGAATTCGTGATTGTAACACAGAATTCTAAGAGTCTTTTCTTAACAGCTCAATTGTACTTCCTTATTTATCCGATACTTTTCGATATCGTCTTCCCACTCCTGTATCGTCTTTTCAAGAATACGATTAGACAAGAAGATGATCTATCCTCCATTTTGTTTAGTACCTATCTGTACATGGAAAGCTTCAGATACATCTCCCAAAACTTTAATTTTAGATTTTGTGTTTATTAGTACTTTTAGCATTTTGTTTCTTGTATTATCATGAGTATAATACTCTTCCAGTATTTGAAACAAAGATGATCTGCCAACAGAGTTGTGTACTTTTTTGATGTCCACAAACACAGTGACACAGAACTATCATCTTGCTATTCCCTATTGGATTATGAGCTGAAGGCTCAGAATGTGTTCCACACAAGATCTTGCTTCCCGATCTCCAGCCTGATACACCTCGAACATGTTATCTACCTGCTTTTGTAGCCTATTAAGTGACCCATCTAAAACGGTGTTTTACGTAACAAGTAATACTGACGCTCTTCTGCAATTGTTGGCGTTTCCTTTTTTATGCAAAGCGTGAAAAGACGCACACTTCCAAGCCTATGGAGTTTCTCACGTTAGTTGTATTTTCTGCGTTATTGGTTTCGAAGTCTGCAATAGATTTCCATCAGTCAGTTTCTATAGTTCTGCGACAACTCCGTCTTCACCTGTTGCTTCGTCATATTTTGTGTCTTGAATGATTTTTAAAAATTCCTTCTTATCTGTTGGCTTCAATTCCGGAGACTTCACTCTCTCCTGATCCTTTGCTTTAATAGCTTCTTGAAATATTTAGCTTAAAATTCACAGTTTTTCACGTATGATGTTAGTTTCCCATTTTCTTATTGAAAACAAAGTTTTGGGGTTTGTCGATATATTCAGCTCATAATACACAGTTGTAGACGTATAATGTTAGTTTTCCATTTTCTTTTCGAAAACAAATATTTGGGTGTTGGGGGGCGGGGGGTAGGCCTTGAGAAGTTATATTTAAACACTTTGTAGATCTCTTGGGTCTTATTTTTCTAGAAATCATTTTCAGTTTGACAGAGTTGGTCTTTATCATGTATACGGTTAATGTTTCTAATTATTTCTGCTGTTCGTTGTCGAACTTCCTTAAATTTTGAGAAACGAACTCTTCTTGTTCGAATAGTACCCTTGTCACGACTGCTTCCGTTTCGTAAGGGTACGCTCTTGGTTCCACTGTACATATTTCTAAGCTCTTAGTTACTACTATATAAAAAATGTGTTCATTTCATGTTTAGTAATTCTCAAGTGGTTGTGTTAATAACATTGCACTATACACTGTGCAACACAATTAAGTGGTAACTTATTCGAAACTCCGTAAATGTCTCCCATTGTTTTAAACTTGGCTCAAAGGTGTCTACAACCTTCGTCTCCAATGGTGGAGAAAGTGTGGCGCGTTGCATCGCCACCCTCGATAACGGCGACGCTTCTAACGGCAAGGTGTCGACATATGTGAAAACAAGGCAGCACCTCGGAAGTTAAAGTTACGTGTAAGGTGGTTTAATAATATCATATTGGCATCAAATTTCATCACAACTCTGCCCACCGCCATCGTTGACAAGTCACTCGATGGGAAGATCGTCACTTCACTTCTTACCCACATTTCTCTCCTCTTTGACGCCTCTGGGACGGAGGTCAGATCCGTGATACCCACCTCTTAAATCACGAGGCTACATTCTTCACAACGTTCGACGCTGCTGACACCTACTTGACTTGGGGCTGATGACCTCATGAACGTGATCTCACCCCTTTGAATTGTAATACGAATACAATTTTTGCTCTGGTGTACAGGGTGAAAGGGGTAGGGAACGCTCAAAACAATTTAACGAAATTTGAACGTCAATAGACTAGCTAAGGGTATTCGTGTTTTTCCAGTCCTGTTTCGCACCCTCCTGTGGCATGATCACGACTGGGTGCGTTATCGAGACATGCTTAAATGAAACAGGAACGAGTCCCTCTAAGTTCCCCTTCCCTTTCAGCAACATACTCGGTGTCACCTGCAAACTTTTGACGGACACTTTCAAAATGTCCCTGTACAGTGACAGCCATTCACTGATACGTATGCTCCACCGCGACAGGCATCCGGCATACTTCCTGACAAGCCTTAAATTCCACAGGCAGCGAAGAGCCGCTAGGTCAGCGATGCAGCGCCACACATTTGAGGTGTGTCGACATGGCTGCCTTTCACACCGGTGTCTATGAATCACCATCATAGACTGGTAACATCTTTACAGGAACATTTTTAAAATGGCCAGCAAAGATGCACGGATGGCACCGAGTGTTTGGTGTACAGGGGGAGGAGCCACACATTTGAGGTGTGTCGACATGGCTGCCTTTCACACCGGTGTCTATGAATCACCATCATAGACTGGTAACATCTTTACAGGAACATTTTTAAAATGGCCAGCAAAGATGCACGGATGGCACCGAGTGTTTGGTGTACAGGGGGAGGAGGTAGGGGCGAATCTTGGAAGGACCATTCACACATGTGTCATCGTCGCATCCCCGTGATGATTCCACATGAGAGAGCGAAAAAAGGATCTAAAAAGCATAACATAGTTTGCTGCATATAACATTATATAATATCAGTAGATTTACTAAAGCTTTCTAGTTCATCTTTACGGTCATCAGGGGCTACACGTCTTAATACTTAATCTGTTCAAACTGTCCACACAATATATCGACAGATGCCATCTGTTTGCACCCCGTAAGTGCTATATATATGAAATATAATATGAATTTTACGATTTATTGAAAATTATCTTCAATGTAGGCTTACAACCATGTTTGCATGTACACAATTACCGAGGAAACATCAATTCTGAAATAGGCAAAATTCGTATTACATGTAAACAAACCTCTGAGCGTTCATTTCAATAATAAACCGAAAGACGAAAGTTAAAAATTGTGCAATAATGTTGAATCGCCATTTAAATTACCTCCTGGAACTTTACGTCTCATCCGAAAACTTAGCAGACTCAGACACTGAAATAATTCCCAGATTTTGTCAGTTCTATCCCAAAAGAAAATAGCCAAATTTTCAATACGAAAATTGCATCGTAATTTTGAATTCAAAAATATATGTGATTAATAAAACTGTTCACACGGAAATTACTTTTATTATTCATCATTTCTACGACGGAACGCAAAACAGACGTAACCTCTTCATAGAGAAAGACAAAACTGAAAACATCCTTAGACAATTAGAGTGGAAAACACGCCCAAATTAAATTAAGTATACCATTGCCAACACTTCCTAAACATCATATTTCCGTAAATAATTACCAATAGTTCTTGTAAATGTTACTCTCAGCTTATATATTTCATATTTTTCTACTTTCTGTAATGGTTTTAACCTGTCTCAGAAGCGTGTGAACTAAAACCAGAACAACAACTCCAGCCTGAACGTGGAGGCCTTTGACGTATCGATGCAGACGACGCACGCACGAAGGAATTCTAGAAACCGGATATGTGTTAAGATCGCTGTATAAACTGTTGTCATCGCTAATGCATATGAGTAATGAAATCGGTTATGAAAATGCACCAGAATATGGTAGAAAACGCCGTCACTGCCAAGATTATTTATTTAAAGGCAAACGTCAAAGTTTAAACCCGCTACGAGAATTTTTCTACAAGCTCACAAAAGAAGAAGAAGCAATAGTCTCAAAGATTATCGTCAAAACTTTATCATAATGAAGCTAAGTACAATTAATTCAGCTACTCATGCTTCACTTTGTCCAAATGTAGATATCGTAGAAGAATAGTAATACAATTTGGTCGTACCCAAAAGGTATTAAGGCAGATGAATGAAGCGACGTTAGATGCTCCAGAACTCGTTTGATTTCGCCGAATGGTTTTGAACAGACCACACTGTTTCTACCCAGCGCACCATAAAAAATAATTGTGGTCTCTCTCGTCTCCAGAGTAGTGAAATCTCATTCAGTGGAGCTGCAGGAACACTATGTACTTAGAGAAGTGTTGATCGCCCATGGTCACCAGTGTCAAAGGTTTTCAAGAACGGTGTGCCATCGGTGAACGTACGGTGATCTATCTTTTTCACTGTGAAATGGCTGATGATCAGTGCCCCAAGGCAAGGGGTGGTTTCATTTGCGCTGGGTTCAAATGGTTCAAATGGCTCTGAGCACTATGGGACTCACCTGCTGTGGTCATAAGTCCCCTAGAACTTAGAACTACTTAAACCTAACTAACCTAAGGACATTACACACATCCATTCCCGAGGCAGGATTCGAACCTGCGACCGTAGCGGTCGTGCGGTTCCAGACTGTAGCGCCTTTAACCGCTCGGCCACTCTGGCCGGCTTTGCGCTGGGTGTCGCGGTTCTGACGTCCATGGTGGAGACGTCACAAGAAGGTGTGAAATGTGGATAAGAGGCGATGTGCGACCTTCCCATCGTGTGTCACGTCCACGGTGGCGTTTGGCAGAATTGTGGTGAAATATAGTGCTAATGTGACATTATTATGCCCATAAAACTTTACGTGAACTGAGTCATGGCCTGTTCTTCACAAGTGTCGACGCCTTTCTGTTCGCAGCGCTGCCGAGCCCGAGGATGATGTCGCGGTGCACCACGCTTTTGCACCATTGTATTTCCTGTCGGAAATGTAAAAATTGCAGATTAAATACCAGTGTGATATTTATCAAGTTTTATTGCGATTTCATCACATAATTGACGTTAAGTGTTTAAACTTTAATTCTATTCGGAACTGTGCCCTTCATCAACTTCAATATGACACGTGATCCCGCCATTCATGAATCTCTACTTGCGCTTGTTAATGTATGGATGTAAGTGGCCTCTGAACTAAGTATTAAGGAATGTATTACTCTGCCTGAAACAGATGAAGATTGCTAGGTGCTGGCTGGTACGAAAGTATACGTCCTCCTGTCGTATCCCAGACATGCTGTACGGGCGACATACATGCTAATATCCCGCCATTCGTGATCCCGCCATTCATGAATCTCTACTTGCGCTTGTTAATGTATGGATGTAAGTGGCCTCTGAACTAAGTATTAAGGAATGTATTACACTGCCTGAAACAGATGAAGATTGCTAGGTGCTGGCTGGTACGAAAGTATACGTCCTCCTGTCGTATCCCAGACATGCTGTACGGGCGACATACATGCTAATATTCAGCTTTCCTTCCAGCGTTTAGCGAATCAGTCCTGTTGTCGTATCCAGTAACTATAGACAACATAGTTTCCGTAGTTGAATTTAGAGAATCGTTGCTGCCTATGACCTTTCACCAGATTGTCTACAGACCCACTGACTTCGATCTGATCGCCAAGGACAAACGAAATTCATCGCTAAAGAACACCACTCAATATCTCACTTGTCTCCTTGTACACCGTCCAAGTGTCTATTGTCTGTGGAGTACGACGAATGACAACTAGAGATTTCAACAAGACTTGCAGTAATCGGCTCCCGAAGGTTTGCGATGACACTTTGCTGTAACTTCTGCCCGAAACTCACTTGTCATCCGCCTGTTCGTCAGAGACAATCTAAAGATCAGGACGATTCGTAACTGATCTTCGGACCAAACTGCTGCCGGGAGTCTATCTCATCGTCATAGGTTCTGCAGTCATGGTACTACAGCTAACTGTCTTTGCAGCCTCTCTGTATCTTCCACATTCTCATGCCAACGATTTGACCAGTTTCAAAACCCGAAAGATTGCAATAAAATGTACGCGCACGTCTTCTGGCCATGTTATGATCTCCACTCGAAAATGTCCAGCAACATTGGACCTCATAACCATCATAGACTGGTAACATCTTTCTTCCTATGTAGAAATTACTCTTTTCGTACTGAAAATATTGAAAATAAGCTAGCATACCCCCCATGAACAATTGACCTTATCGTCGGTGGAGTGGCTTGCGTGCCTCATCGATACTGATAGCCGCACCGTAGGAACAACCGCAGACGAACGTGTGGTTCCTGAAGAGGAGCAGCAGCCTTATGAATAGTTACAGGTGATACAGTCTGGTAACATCAATCAAAACGATCTTGCTGTGCTGATACTGCGAGAGGCTGAAAGCAAGGGGAAAGTGCATCCGTAATTTTTCCCGAGGAAATTCATCTCTGCTGTATGGTTAAACGATGATGGCATTTCCTTGGATGATATTTTTCAGTCGGAGGCTACCCAGGCGGATGTTGTCACCAGGAGAAATAAAACTGCCATTCTACGAATTGGAACGTGGTATGTTAGATCCCTTAACCGGACAGGCATGTTAGAAATTTTAAGAAGGGAAATGGATAGGCTGAAGTTAGGTGTAGTTGGAAGTAGTGAAGATCGGTGGCATGAGGAATAGGACTTCTGGTCAGGTGAAAGTCAAATAGGGGTAATGCAGGAGCAGCTTCAGTAATGAATAAGAAAATAGGAATGCGGGTAAGCTACTATGAACAGCTTAGTGAAAGCATTATCATAGCCCAGATAGACACGAAAACCACGCCTACTACAGTGGTACAAATTTACGTGCCAACTAAGTCCGCAAATGATGGAGAGACAAGATGACAAGACAAAAGAAATTAATCAGGTAGTTAAAGGAGATGAAAATTTAATTGTGGTGCGGGAATGGAATTTGATAGTGGGGAAAGGAAGAGAAGGAAAAATAGTTGGTAAATATGGGTTGGGGGAAAGGAATGAAAGAGGAACCCGCCTGGAAGAATTTTGCACGGAGCATAATCATCGCTAGCACTTTGTTTAACAATCGTAAAAGAAGGTTGTATACTTGGAAGAGACCGGGGGATGCCGAAGGTTTCAGGTTTTAGGAACCAGATTTTAGACCGTAAGACATTTCCAAAGGGAGATGTGGACTCTGACCGCAGTTTATTGGTTATGAACTACAGATTAAAACTGAAAAAATTTGAAAAAATAGGAAATTGAGGAGATTAGGACCTCAATAAGTTGACGGAATTAGAGATTGTTGAGAACTTAAGAGGAATCATTAGGCAGCTGTTGATTAGAACAGGGGAAAGAAACACAAGATAATTAAAGTTAAGGCAATTACAGACCTCGGTCACAAAATTTAAGTCTTTTGACCAGGTTTCGACACTTCTATGAGTGCCTTCATCAGAAATTAAATATTCAAATTGGCCTATAACATAAGTACAAAATTATGGGATTTTTTTTATAATAGTGTAAGTAATGACCGCGATACTGTGTGTTGACATTCGTCGTCAGCCATTACAGTAAGCAGATGGCGCTGCAGGTGCTGTCTCAAGGTGTCTACACTGACAGCTAGCACTATCTATAGGGATATTCCGGTTTCATACTTTTACACCTGGTAAGAGTGGAAGGGCATGAAAGGGAGGCAGTGGTTGAGAAGGGAGTAAGACGAGGTTGTAGCCTATCCCCGATGTCATTCAATATGTACACCGAACAAGCAGTAAAAGAAACAAACAAAAATTTGGAGTAGGAATTAAAGTTCAGGGAGAAGAAATAAAAACTTTGAGCTTTGCCGATGATATTGTAATTCTGTCAGAGACAACAAAGGACTTGGATAAGCAGATGAACGGAATGGACATTGTCTTGAAAGGAGGATACAAGATATACATCAGCAAAAACAAAACAAGAGTAATGGAATGTAGTCGAATTAGCTCAGGTGATGCTAAGGGAATTAGATTAGGAAATGAGACACTAAAAGTAGAGGAGGGGTTTTGCTGTTTGGGTGACAAAATAACTGATGATGGCCGAAGTAAACAGGACATAAAATGTAGACAGGCCATGTCAAGAAAAACATTTCTGAAGAAGAGAAATCTGTTAACTTCGAATATAGATTTAAGGGTTAGAAAGCTTTTTCTGGAAGTATTTGTATGGAGTGCAGCCATATATGGAAGTGAATCAAGGACGAAAAGACGAAAAACAGTTTAGACAAGAAGAGAATAGAAGCAATCGAAATGTGGTGCAACAGAAGAATGCTGACGATCACGTAAATAATCAGGAGGTACTGAACACAATCGAGAAGAAAAGACATTTGTGGCACAACCTGAATGGAAGAAGGGATCGGTCGATAGGACACATCCTGAGACATCAAGGGATCACCAGTTTAGTATTGGAGGGAATTGTGAGGGGTAAAAGTGGAACAGAAGACCAAGATATGAATACAGTAAGCAGATTCAGAAGGATGTAGGTTGCAGTAATTACTCGGGGATGAAGAGACTCGCACGAGATAGAGTAGCATGGAAAGCTGCATCAAACCAGTCTTCTGACTGAAGACCACAACAACAACAAGCTAGCATAAGGATGTAATTTCAGCCAATACACTAAGGTGACAGAAGTCATGGGATACCTCCCAATTTCGTGTCGGACCTCTTTTTGCCCGGCGTAATGCAGCAACTTGACACGGCAAGACTCAACAAGTCATTGGAGATCAAATGGCTCTGAGCACTATGCGACTTAACTTCTGAGGTCATCAGTCGCCTAGAACTTAGAACTAATTAAACCAAACTAACCTAAGGAGAGCACACACATCCATGCCCGATGCAGGATTCAAACCTGCGACCGTAGCGGTCGCTCGGTTCTAGACTGTAGCGCCTAGAACCGCATGGCCACTCCTTTCGGCCGTTGGAGATCCCCTGACAGAATATTGAGCCTTGGCACCTCCGGTACAGGATTTTGTGTAAGAACTGATGTCTTGATTATATCCCATAAATGTTCTATGGGATTCATGTCCGGCGATCTGGGTGGCCAAATCATTCGCTCGAACTGTCCAGCAAGTTCTTCACACCAATCACGCACAACTGTGGCCCGGCGACATGGTGCATAGCCATCCATAAAGAATTCGATCGTTGTTTCAGAACATTAAGTCCATGATTAGCTGCATGTGGTCTCCAAGTAGCCGACCATAACCGAGGACCTAGACAATTCGATTTAAACACAGCCCACACCATTATGTAGCCATCACTAGTTCGCTCAGTGCCTAGTTGGCAACCTAGGTCCTTGTCTTTGTGGGTTTACACCACCCTCGAAACATACTACCAACTCTTACCAAATGAAATTCTGACTAATCTGACCAGACCACCATGTTTCATTTTTCTGGGGTGCAACCGGTATGGTTGCTGCGAACGATATCGCGCTGTTAGCAAAGGCACTTGCGTCGTTCGTCTGCTGCCATAGCCCATTAAGGCCAAATTTCGCCGCACCCTCCTAACGGATACGTTCGTCGTACGTCCCACACTGATTTCTGCGGTTATTTCACGCAATGTTGCTTGTCTGTTAGCAGTGACAATACTGTCCAGACGCCGCTGCCCTCGGTCGTAAAGTGAAGGCCGTCGGCCACTAGTTGTGCATAGTGAGAGATAATACCTGAAATTTGGTATTCTCGGCACTCTCTTCACATTGGGATTCCCGAATGTTGAATTCCATAACAATTAGCGAAATGGAATTACCCACACGTCAAGTTCCAATTACCATTCTGCGTTCAGACTCTGTTAATTCCCAACGTGTGGCCATAATCACGTCGGAAATCTTTTTACGTGAATCATCTGAGTACAAATGACAGCTCGCCAATGCACTACCTTTTTATAGCTTGTATACGTTATACTGCTGCCATTTGTGAATATGCATGACTATTGTCATTTCACTGTATATCCCGTCACTTGTACTGAACAAGTGCCCATAGGTATGCATTTTAGAGAGCATATCAACTGCACAATTTTCCCCTCTTTTGGACCGTAATACCTCATCCAGAAATAAGGAAACAAAAGAGCTTGCAGTCGTAGGGATTTGCTTCACAGTATCGAAGATGAACAAGGGCTCATAGGTCTTAAGGGATGCGATTGGTTCATATTTATCATATATTTTATTCTTATTTTTTCACCTACTATCACCTCTTAAAGTTGCCTACACTGCAATTTTAGCAACAACAGTACCGGTAAAGGCGATGTCGAGTTTTTCGCAAAGGCACTTGCGTCAAAGATATCAGAATGGTTTTCTCTTCTAACTTCCGCCCCTGTCGTTTCAGGTCCAGGATTCCTTACTTCAAATTGATAGACTTACCCTTCTCCATCATGAATTGCAGTTTTCATGAAGGACTGGAAACCCTGATAGAAGCCTAACTCGGAGAAAATCTGTTACTGTTCCGGAGAAATGTAGGAACAGGCGAGACAATACTGTCCCTGGGTATTAAAGTGGCATCACTTTAACCGTGATTAATACGATACAACAATTTTTTTCGAACAGTGGTGTTCTTATAATTAGGTTATCAGCATTCAGGATATATGGTTGAAAGACTGAAATCTGGTTTTTTAGTGTTTTAACCGTAAGTGCTGAGCGTTGACAATCTGTTGATGGTTTATTGCCACTCGAAACATTTTGTTTAATACTGCCAATTACTACTGAAAAAACACAGCCTCTGCTACTTCACTTCCTATAAAAGATGTTATGTAACAGTAACCCAATTTTCCGCGGTTAAACCGTTTCGGAAGATCTAATTAAACTCGACAGCCGTGTCTATTAGCTACCATTCCGGTTCCAGTATCGTTACTAAGCGATATAACATACTATTTTGATGCGCTTGCTGACTTTCCGTAAGACCAAAACTTCTTAGCCAGAATGGTAGGCAAAATTTGACTTTCAGATTCATTGAACGCTCCTCGTATTTTCTCGCTATGTTTATTTTGGCTTCAGGTTTTGTTTGTCTAATACACAAAGCTCTCTTTGATTTCGTACAAACTATCTGACAACGCTACTGAATGACGACAGGTCTTCTCCACGCCTCCACGTTAAGGACTTATGAAATGTATTCATTTGTGTTCCATACTTTTATCTCGAATATTTGAAGAAGGTACTTGGGTTCTTTGCAGACTGTATACAGTCACTTTGTTCCTACATCTTGCATCCAACTTATATTTATTGTGAGTCTCAGGTCCAATGGAAAGGCCCAAACGAATGGAAGAAAGAGCAGATGACTTCCATATGTAAGAAGGTTATAAAAACAATCCTTTATTGACTAATTGTCTATCCTTAATTTCGGTTTGCTACAGAATTATTGAGAACAATACTGAGTTGATGTTCACTCGGGTTGCGTGGTCTCTGTCCACTTAACTTTATTGTTTCTTACTTTTCATCCAGAGCTGCGTTGGAAATTTTCAGAGATGCTTCTCTACCCCTCAGTCTTGCCATGGGACGGGCGGACATCAGAGAGCGAGATAAATACCGTGGAAAGGGGGCGTGGTACAACTTCACACGTGATTGACAGAGATAATCTTCGACAAACATGAAACTTAACTGTCGCCAGTCAAAGATATAACTTATCTCTAGGTTCTGTGGTGCCACAGTGGCCATACATCCTTTCAAATGTAATAATTTCCTTTAACAGAGAAAAGTTACCTACAAATTCACACGGATGTAGAAAGCATCACTGTGCGAAACTCAGCTTATCCTTTTCCGGACGGTATCCGGCGAACCACGGATGAAAGGCAAAAGGCCTATTACTCATTCCTAGATTTCCAGAAAGCATTTGACACGCAGCAGAATGTTAACACGGTGCAAGCATAAGGAATAGGTTCACAGTATGAGTGGCTCGAAAACTATTTAAGTAACAGAAACCAGTGTCTTGTCCTGCACGGCTGTTGTTCACTGGAGACAAAAATATTGCCAGGAATGCCCCAGGAAATATACGCAATTGGTCTGCGGACAGGGCGAGACGCAATCTGCGAGTGATTACTGCTGCTGTAATGTATAGAAACGTGTCGTCTTTGAGTAACTGTAGGAACATACAGGACGTCTTGGACAGAATTTTTATTTCTTGAGATGAACAGTAGCTTGCAGCAGATGAGGAA
Source organism: Schistocerca americana (assembly GCF_021461395.2). Lineage (NCBI taxonomy): Eukaryota > Metazoa > Arthropoda > Insecta > Orthoptera > Acrididae > Schistocerca > Schistocerca americana. The sequence goes on from NC_060121.1 coordinate 455,138,021, forward strand.
AAATGTAAATCAATGTAGTTAAGTAGGAAAAATGTTCCTGTAATTTTCGAAAACAGTATTAGTGATGTACTGCTTAACACTGTCACGTCGGTTAAATAAATTTGCATTAAGTTGCAAAGCGACATAAAATGGAACGAGCACGTAACGAATGTAGATGAATGGGTGGTACGGAAGGCAAATGATCGACTTCGTTTTATTGGAAGCATTCTAGACAGTGCAGTTAATCTGTAAAAGAGACTTCGTACACAACAGAGGTGTAACCCAGTAGCGAGTACTGAGTTGATGTTCACTCGGGTTGGGTGGTCTCTGTCCACTTAACTTTATTGTTTCTTACTTTTCATCCAGAGCTGCGTTGGAAATTTTCAGAGATGCTTCTGCTACCCCTCAGTCTTGCCATGTGACGGGCGGACATCAGAGAGCGAGATAAATACCGTGGAAAGGGGGCGTGGTACAACTTCACACGTGATTGACAGAGATAATCTTCGACAAACATGAAACTTAACTGTCGCCAGTCAAAGATATAACTTATCTCTAGGTTCTGTGGTGCCACACTGGCCATACATCACTAAGTTTCATGGCTTCATCTTTTGTGCAAATATTGTCTTCGTATTTAAATATTTCGATGACTTCTTTCTTTAGCCATGGAGTAGTTCGTCACCGTACATGAAATATTTGTTTCTGAATACTTCCTTTGACCATTTCCTGACTTCGTTTTGTTGGAAGCATTCTAGTCAGTGCATTTGGTTTATCTACTTTCTTTAGTCGCCAAAGGCTTCGGTGTTCCTTTAACCATCTATGGACACTTCTCTTTGTAGTTCCAAGCCAGACATTACCACCATACTGGGTATGTCTATAGGGGAAGGCATCTCTCCTTTGCAGAGCTGAAGATTTGATTTATTTACCACCAATCACTAACTGAGCCAACCGGTTGATAAATCCTGCATTGTTTGCTGAAACAACACTCACTGTCAAGAGAAGGATATTCTTGTCGAGAAACACTACTATAGAAAGCTTGCAAGCAAAGGCGTCGCTTGCAGGGGGAGCAGTGACCATAGAAAACGAAATTATGGATCACAACAAATCGCACAAAACTTTCGATCATTACATGTTTCTCTCGTGAGACTCGAGCATCTTCAGGAATGTAGAAGCCAACGGCAACACGTTAATTGTTTATGGCTGTGTACAATACCGACGTGAGATGAATGGCTCTGAGCACTATGGGACATAACTTCTGAGGTCACCAGTCCCCTAGAACTTAGAACTACTTAAACTTAACTAACCTAAGGACATCCCACACATCCATGCCCGAGGCAGGATTCGAACCTGTGACCGTAGCGGTCGTGCGGTTCCAGACTGTAGCGCCTAGAACCGCTCGGCCACTCTGGCCGGCGGACGTCAGACGAAACAAAGTGTAACGTCGGTGCTGTTCATAGGCGGAAACATCTGAAGTGTGTCCGTTCGCTACTAAATTTCTGAAAATGTTCACGCCTGACTGACGAAGTATGTAATTAAGAGAAGCTGTATACGATCTGACGCGACTCCACAATTTTATTTAATTATTGAGAAACTTCAGAGAACCGACATTTGCGACGTTTTGCGGAATGTTCGTACTGCGACCAACATATAGTACCTCTCGCGTAAGGGCAGTGAAGACAAAATAATAGAAACTAGGGATGGTTCGGAGGCGTACACTGGACGTGGAGAACGAATGATCGATATTCAGGGATATGACGGCAACTATCATTCGAAGCAACGAAGTCTAGTAGATATGGACCTTTAAGTACATACCTTAAGAGCTAGGAGCGCTTGTTCAGCTACTGTGAAATACATATCTGCTACTAGACCAGTGGTCATAGCTCTTAAGATACACACTTGAGAGCTCATGTTTACTAGGCCATTTTTATTGCTTTTTTCCATAACACTTCCTCCGAAAATTTGGATCGCTAAGAGCTTGCAGTAAAAGAGAATTTTTTCACAGTATCGAAGATGAAAAAGTGCTCACAAGGTAAGCATATTAGAGCCATGTTTACCAGACTTTTTTGCTTCGAATGATCGTCCCCTCTCATTCTTGTATAATAACTGTTTTTCCCGGGCCCCTTGCTCCATTTACGCTTGGAAGACGTAAGGGGATGACTAAGCTTGTGTACACAGGAAGATACGGTACACATCCACACATAGAAGGGCTGCGAACTTTCTGCATCTCAGGCTGCACTGCGTTTAACCCAGTGTTTAGTGAGATCGCCAAAGGCTCAGCCAGTATCCAGAGCGTTAACAGTATCACAAGAGTGCATCAGGACCATGTCTACAGCAGCAGTCTATAGTCGCTGACTAGAAGAGCGACTAGGTGTTCTACTGGTGTTATTAGTTATAGTTTACTGGATCCAGGACAGACCAATGGAAGTGTCCTTCATTCTTGTCACCCAACATCGTTAGACTGAAGTTAAGTTGCTTAATATTTCTTTTAATAATTAATGTAAATTGTTGTTGGTCTGTGTTGCCGTATGACGTATGGCTGTAATTAAAGCGCAACTACTCACAGCTATCTAGTGTGGACTGTAATTACCGTGTGAAAGCTAAACTTGGTAAATGCGTTAATGTGGGGGGAAAAAATTGCTTCATATTTTGGCCACCAAGTGCAAATCTGGCACTGTCAACGCCAGAAGGACATATATAAAATTTCCATAATTAAGGGTCTGGGAAAGGGACGTGGGCAGAAAAGGTCTAACAAGTGAGAATGGCATAGTGTCGACTCTGTTATTAACCGGCGCTTACACAGTTCGTTTAGTATGAGCACTGGAGATGGTGACGACAGGCTGTACAGAGCCAGATTTGCATCTGCTGGCCAAACTTGGAACTAATTTTTCCAGCGTAAATCGGTTCTGTTTTAGCATATTTACCGCGTTCCGTTGGACCCTCTTGAGTCGCTGCATTTTAATAATAACCACCAGCTATCCAGAATGAGATTTTCACTCTGCAGCGGAGTGTGCGCTGATATGAAACTTCCTGGCAGATTAAAACTGTGTGCCGGACCGAGACTCGAACTCGGGACCTTTTCCTTTCGCGGGCAAGTGCTCTACCAACTGAGCTACCCAAGCACGACTCACGCCCCGTCCTCACAGTTTTACTTCTGCCAGTATCTCGTCTCCTACCTTCCAAACCTTACAGAAGATCTCCTGCAAACCCTGCAGAACTAGCACTCCTGAAAGAAAGGATATTTCGGAGACAGGGCTTAGCCACAGCCTGGGTGATGTTTCCAGAATGAGATTTTCACTCTGCAGCGGAGTGTGCGCTGATACGAAACTTCCTGGCAGATTAAAACTGTCTCGGTCCCGCATACAGTTTTAATATGCCAGGAAGTTTCAACCACCAGGTATGTTAGCTTAGCAGTTGACGAGCACTATTTCACCCTGTGACATTGTTGTACTGATATTATATGCAAGCAAGCCACCTCATAACTACTACTTTCTGTAGTAAGGGGTTCTCCACTTTTTTCACCAAGGATATTTTATGAGTGCAACATACTAACAGTGGTATATGGAACCCTGCACTATGCACCGTGGCTTGGGAAGTATGTATGTAGATGTATTTGCACTTTCAAAGGTTCCCTGCGCAATTATGAATCGCCACGCTGAACTTCTCTTCCGCGCACAAACCTGTTCCCTTGCAACCCGAGAAAATAAATGGCACAACAGCCGAGGGGCGGTGTTACAGGATTACTTTTAAAATTTCAGCTCTCGGGGGCAAGAGTGCCAGCTGGACAGCGGATTTGACACGGGTCGCCCTGTTGGAACAGCAGCGAGCCCGCCGCCAGTGACAACAGGGCGTGTTTTTCCGGGCGGCGACCCGGCGGGTTCTCGCGGTCCGCGGGGCGCAACCGGCTGCGGCGAGTACCGCGGCCTCCACCACGCGCGCATGAGTGTCGCTTTTCAACCCGACAAGTAGATTAATCCGACAACAAACCCCGGGCATACGATCCGGGCGGGCGGGCAGCGCCAACGCACCAGCGCCGTAATAGCGTTATCTGGCGGGCGGGACGAAGTGGTGGCCGTGTGCTCGTGGCAGCACCTCTGCCTGTGTGTTAGGACGGCTGCGAGCGCGCGGATAGGGACAGGGGGATAGGGTTGCGCCGCGCCGCGGAGGGGTGGGGGCCCGCCGTATTGGTGCAATATTGGCTTATACAACGGTGCATGTTCCATATCGGGCGCGCGGCGGGCCGCGCGCCTGCGCCCAATTGTTTGTGACATCCAGCTAATTGGACGTCCATTGTGATTGATGCTAGTGTTTGTGTCAGGTGACACTCGAAAATTAATTAATGTAAATGTTCCCGACACGATTATTCATATCATGTGAAGTCAGTCAAACCAAACGGGCCATTCGATAATCGATTATAGGCGGGTGAGTGGTGGAAAGCGGCGCACAGAAAAGGGGGGACAGAGAGGGAGAAAGAGAGAGACAGAGAGAGTGCGGAGGCTGTGGGATGGAATAGAGCACAGAGAAAGACAGAGGAGGATCACAGAAAGGGAGCGACAGCGAAAACCGGTGGACAGCCACGCGATGGGGGGGGGGGGGGGGGGGGAATGGGGGGGGGGAGGGAGGGTGGCTAACAGTCCGCTGAAAAGTATGCGTGCGTATAGCGCGTCAGTGTGTGTGTGTGTGTGTGTGTGTGTGTGTGTGTGTGTGTGTGACAGGCGAGGCGAGTGGGGGGTGGGGGTGGGGGGGCAGCAGTGCGGGGGAGAGAGGGAGGAGATTATAAACAATTGAAAACAACGGGAGGGCCAGTGAAATGGGGGGCAGTGTGGCGGGAGGGAGTGGGTGTCAGCGTCGATGCCGGAGTAGCACCGAACGCGACACCCAAAAATCCCCATCGAAACATATTATAATTAAATAGTAGCTCCGGTGATTCTGTCGCATTAATCTGATAATTCGTTTATCGGGTGCTGCGTAGACGGCAGCGCGCATGGGAATTTCGTTTTTAATTAATACCTACTAAATCTGCGCCCTGTTAAAGCGCCCGCTTCCCGCCCGCTGACAGCGCACAGGTTATTTATCGTCCTTTGTCCGTCCCCCGTCTTACGTCAGAGGCGCGGTCGCCGCATAATGCGACCGTGTGTGACCGAGAGGGCAGACACCTTCTGTGATAGAGTAACTGTTACTGTTCTGGCTCTTAAATTTGTTCGAGCATATCTTTCGGAAAAGCGAGAATCTGGAGTGTCAGCGAGTCTAAACGTGATTTCCGAGAGTCTGTGGATACTCATATACTACACTCAATATTGCTGCCGTACTAAGTGACACAAAATTTGAAAGCTGCCCTCTGCGAACGGATACTTGCTATTCATACCAGTTTAAATGGTTCAAATGGCTCTAAGCACTATGGTACTTAACAGCTGAGGTCATCAGTCCCCTAAACTTAGAACTACTTGAACCTAACTAACCTAAGGACATCACACACATCCATGCCCGAGGCAGGATTCGGACCTGCGACCGTAGCAGCATCGTGGTTCCGGAATGAAGCGCCCAGAACCGCTCAGCCACCGCGGCCGGCCATACCAGTTTAAAACAGCTATAAACGTGATTTATCTCGTTGTTTATTGTATTTTATGACGTTTAAACAACGAGATCTGACTTGAATACTGATAAGGAGGACAAGCTTACGCCAAAGCTAAACGACAGAGGTAATTTCATTTAGTAGTAGTAATGCCCTTCTCAGCATCAATCACGAATGGCGAACCGTGAACTAGTTTCGCTACATCAAAGTGTAACAAGCAGAACCTAAACAGATTCTGTAAAGTCTGAAAATTTGCCTTAATATCAGTAGCTCATTGTTGTTTAACAGCTTGAAAATCACTGCAATTTGATCTACATCAAGAAACGCAGGTCATTCGCCTGCGACGTCTGAAGATCTCGGAGGACACTATATCGGCGTCACACTAACATTACGAAAATTACTGAAAATTACTGAAAATAACTTTCGAAAGGTACGCCCAAAGAAAAATCTTTAATTCAGTGTGTCCCTTATATACCAGATTATATGGATTACATGAGCTCGTTGAACAGTCTCTTTCTATATCTAAATCTAAACATGAGGCAGCTTTATGACTCAGAAAAAGCACAATAAATTGAGGAATGTTTCTAGGCAAATTGAATTGACTGAAGATATAAAACAAAAAAGAACGAAGTGTGACTTCATGGCTGAGTATACACTCTGAAACACAATAACATGAAATGTGCAATATCTCAAAATACCAGAAGAGAAATCCATTTAATTTTACCCATATTTTGCAGCTCTGAACAAGACTGTATTCAGTACACAGGAAGTAGAGTAATAAAGCCCTCAATCACAATTTTTCGTGTTTCACACGACCCAGTTCGGACACTGCAACCGACATGTGTAAATTGTCTTTAAATATCATTCATTTCTGCTATTGACTGAGGTGATGAGAAATGTATGTTCCTACTGTGACAAGATTACATGTTACGTTTCGTGTTTCAAGGAAGAAATTTTTTTATTTCTTAATGCCAGCAGACATTGGTTTACATTTTCTGCAATCATAAATCACGTTACTCAAGGTGCACCCTTGCTTAATTTTTTCAAAACTTTTCACAGATGTAGATCAACATGAGATTACCAAAGATGGAGTATATTTTGTAGTGCCTGAGATCAATAAATATAAATCAATTTGGTAGCAGTACACAATGAAGTTAATGGCAAAACTCTAAATCTGTTAGAACAACTGGAAATAGACCTCTATAAAATCAAATAGCCTGCGTCCATGGTATATGAATAGACAGCTTCCGCTAGCCATAGTTATCTTAGTAATTTTAAAGATTTATTGCTTTGCATATGTCAATTATTTATTTATACCTCAGATCTCTTTCACCAAATAATGAACTTGATCTGTGGGCAACTGATGTTAAATTACACCTGCGAAGTGTTTTGGAATGTATCAACAAGTGTGAGCCTTGAGCGACATGACGTGTGATTACAGAATGGACAAACGTCTGCTGGCATTAAAACATAGAAAATGTTCTTCCTGGATGTTTTGATAAATTTTTCACTGTTTCTCATCAAATTTTCCGTCACTTGACTTACTAAATACAAAACCCAAGCTTCTGATAACAGGAACATACTTTTCACATCACCTCACTCAAGAGAAAAGTGAAGAATGTACCGAAAAAAGGTTTGTACATGACAATGGACCGACAGTGTCTTAAATGCGTCACATAATTCAGTAACACACGAGAAAATTGTTACTAAATGCTTTGTTATTCATGAAGTATTCCACATGGAATCAATAAGTTTTGAGATAAGATAAGCTGTGTGTGAGTCACTTGACGTTTAAGATTCCTATCATTGAATTCGGATCAAACGTCCCATAGAACAAGGGCTAAGTCGAACAAGGACTCAGTACACGATAATATTGTAAAAGTCATTTGAAACAAAGCTAAACTTAATGCGGCCGGTGATATGGATCTCAACATATTACATGAAAGTATGGTGTTCAAAGCTTCCGTCTTACTCACTAGACAAGACCTGAATAACTACTGGATATGGCGTGCTGTAAGCAATGACGAGAGAAGAGTCAGTGCACCTGTCCGCCTAGCGTTCCTACTGGCTGAACCAGGTTTAAATCCCTTAGTTACTCAGAAGAGATCACCGTATTCTGGCAGTAGCAAGGATGCAAAGCTCCGGCATGTTACAGTCGACACGCTGATAGACAGCCTGACCAACAAGTGACAGCACAATGCTTATTGGAGATTCAAAAGGAATTAAAAGGCGCTCGTTATTAAGTGGGCACATTTAAAATTCAATGTAAGATCTTTCGTATTGTTAGACTGCGTCATTTTTGCCAACGGGAGACACCAGAAGACACCTGAAGAAACTTGCAGAGTGATCGAAACGTCCACTAGTGAATAAGATGTTTGAAACAGGACGTACCACCGTCAGACAACGCAGAATGTACCTTAAATGACAACGGTCATGAAAGACTACTTCCTCTCCTTCTCCTTCTTCTTGTTCTTCCTGTTATTAATTGTCACTGCAGCTAAGAAGATCACATGCGTTCTCTACTTTTCTCCACCAAGCATTTCTATGGAACGAAAAACTAATCTAATCTAATCTCTAAACATTTTGCCCGTGATCTCTCTGTTCCCCTTCCATGGATCCTGTGAATGTTATTTGCGGTAACCTTTCCGGTGCCATTCTGATCTGGTGTCAGCCGGCATCATTCTTCTTTTTTTCATCTTTTGGACAAGATCAGCTTGCAAGTGTCGATCTGTCAGTTCCTGGGTTTTAAATATCCTCCATTCCTGTGACTGGATTTCCCTCTTGGGGCCTAATAGTTTCCTTAACATCCTTCTCTCAGAGACTAGGAGCTTTGGTTCATGTGTTTTTCTTAATGCAAATGTTTCAGAATCATATAGAGCTACTGGGAGAATTATATTCTCGTATAGAATGATGTTTAAAATTTCTTGACACTGCTCTACTCCACAGCATGTCTTGCAGCAAAAAATTTTATCTGTTTGCTGCTTCAATCCTTGCAGTATCTCAATTCCCTTTCTATTCTGCTTGCTAAAACTGCTTCCCACATACATTAAATATATCTACTCTTTGTCCGCCCCCGGTAGCTGAGTGGTCGACGCAACAGACTGTCAATCCAAAGGGCCCGGGTTCGATTCCCGGCTGGGTCGGAGATTTTCTCCGCTTAGGGACTGGGTGTTGTGTTGTCCTAATCATCATCATTTCATCCCCATCGATGCGCAAGCCGCCGAAGTGGCGTCAAATCGAAAGACTTGCACCAGGCGAACTGTCTACCCGACGGGAGGCCCTCGTCACACGACATTTCATTTCATCTACTCTTTTAAAAATGAATTCTTAAACCAACAATAGGGTTTGACCATTGTGTGCCTTGTTCACGATCATGTACTCAGTTTTCTCCTCTTTAATTTGTAACCCTGCTTTCATTACAGTATTTCTGTAATAACTTGTCATGAGCTGAAATTGCAAGCGCTCTTCGATACTACTTACGGAACAAAATCACATATGTATGCCGATTATTATGATATTACACATTTTTATTAGAGCTTGGTGTAATTTTCGGTGCTCTCTGTATGTCTTCTAAAATTAAATTAAAAAGTATTGCAGATAATAGCTCTCGTTGTCTAAGACCAGTTTTCACTTAAAATGCTCTTCATCCCTGTAGCGATCTTTACTTTGCAATAGGTTTCCTCTAAACACATATGTAGTAGCTTTATAAATTTTTGAGGGAACAAACTCTTTAAAGCCATTGATGATTGAGCCCCTATGTAGACATCAACAAAAACAATGTGAATATCAACGTCATGTTCCCATCCTTTCTCATTTACCTGTCTGTGAAGAGAAATATAATCTGTAGTTGATCTGTTTCTCCTTTGTGCTCTTAATTCCCCTCTGCAACTGGGAACATTCACTTCAGTAGACACTGTAATACAATTTTGTAGCTTACATTAAGAAATACAATCGCTCTATGATTATGGCGTACCAGAGGGTCGTTCTTCTTTAGTGAAGGGCAGATTACGGGCATTTTCCAATCGTTCTGGTCTTTCATTTTTTTTAGCTCTCCTGCAATTTGATTTCGCCGATAGCCTTATTGTGTTTCTGGTTGTTGATTATTTGATATATTTCTTCTTCATTGGAGGTCTCTACTTTGCTGCCTACAGTTCCTGGTACATCACCTGGAAGAGAATCCATGTTGTCATCAGAGTTTAGTAATTCTGCAAAGCACTCTGCCCATCGACATTCGTGAGGATTTTTCCCAGTGTGTTTTTAAAATTTGTTTCTTTTTCCCGTATTTCTGAGTTACTTTCTTTACTTTTTGGTACATTTGCCTTACCTTGTGATGGTACAGTCCTCTTTGGCTTCTTCTGTTAGCCCCTTGTAATATTTCCATTTCTCTTGCTTTAGTATAGTTGTCGTATCCTTCCTTATGCTGATATATGTATCTTTTAAATTTTCTAACCATCTCTTCCCAGTCAACCATATCTCTTCCAATTTTTGCTGGCACACTTGACTGAACCACTCTTTATCTGACCTCTTTTGTTTGCCTAGAATTCCCGAAGCTACTCTAATTACAATTTCCTTAATTTGAGACCAGTTTCAGAGATCACAGTCTCCTCCTTTTCCCACACAGTTACTCAACTTTTATTTGTTGACTAGTATCTTCTTTTAACTTCTGTCTCTTTTAATCTGTTTATACCATAATATGTAGCCTCCTTACTATTCCACAATCTTATTTACTTTAATGTTAATCAGAAGGAAGTGATCAGTGTCACAGTATGCTCCTCTATAGGTTCGTGTATCTTTTATGCTGTTTGCACACCGCTTCTGTATACATACGTGATCTATCTCATTTACTGTTTGCCCATCTCACGCCGTCCATGTCCCTTTATGTATACAATGAAATAAAGAGCAACCAACTTGGTGCCCTTCTTTAGAAGGTTATACCCATAGCATTATTTGCGAGTGTCAGTAAGTATGTGTGTTTCTATGCTGAAACCGTGCACTCGTAATGCAGATATCATTGTCAATTGCGAAAGTGATCAAGTGAATGGCATTGTCACTGCTCTCTTGATGCTGATTTGGATTACAGATCACTGTTGTATATATGTCTTCTTGACACAATTTAGAGTTAAATCACCCAATACTATTTTAAATCATGGTTTGGAAACGATTTATACACATAGTCCAATTCAGTGTAAAAGTTCTCCTTTAGTAATTGTTCATTATCTTCGCAGTATGCATGTGCATTAATCAAGGTAATCACTATTTCTAAAAACGATTGTAATGTAGATGATTCTACTGTTAATAGATTAGAGCACTTTCACTGCTTTTATTACTGAGTCATGCTTTGCTTACCTGGATTAATGGTGTACCCATCCATCTAATCTCGTGGAGAGCTACAATTTTCAGCTTTTATGTCTATAACTCTTTGGTCATATTCTGCGCCCTTCCTGGCCTGTACAGGCTCCTTGCATTCCAGTTTGCAAAAGGAAAGTTCATTGTACGTTTCCACGTCCGATTCCAGTTGAGACATCCCTGTTCCCGAGGCTTCTTTAGAGAGTCCTGTCCGATGTATTTTTTGTGTGAGAGGGGAGGTAACCCTCAGCACAGCCTCCAACTTAGAGGACCAGAAGCATTATGTTTGGATACCCAGCCTAGGGGCATTGCCTTTTCCACGGCTTTTGACCCACTCCTGGAAAGCTAGCAAAACCAATCCGAGTCTTTTACGAGAGCTATTCGGAAAGTAAGGTCCGATCGGTCGCGAAATGGAAACCACAGAAAAAATAAAAGAATGTTTTATTTGTGACAGTTTGCTACAGTTTCTAGCTAGTTCTCTACATAGGCGCGCTCCGAACTTTGCGTTGTTGCAACTTCCCAATAACCTCATCATAGAATGCAGCCGCCTGTGTTTCCGCCACTTCTCAGCGCTAGTCTGCAGTTCGTTGTCTGTTACAAAATATTGTCTTCACGGCTAGCGGTTAGTGTGAGCACAGATGAACATTAGAGGGAGCCAAGTCCGGGATGTATGGTGGGTGATCAAACACTTGGCACCGAGAACGCTGCAGAGACGTCCTCATCGCTCTTCCAGTGTGCGACTGAAAATTGTCATGAAGAAGGAAATGCAAGAGAGTTACGTTGTGTGGTGCTGCATAAAATCAGGCGAAACCTCGCAGCTGGCAGTCATAGCTCGCTGGAAGTACTACTGTTCTAGGCATCTTTACGTGATCACTGTGGGTTCATAACTGGAAAGAGCCACGTGACCCAATCGACACGTGTATTAGAGACACTGCTCAGCACATCTGTGCAAAGCTTCATCACATTTCCGCTGTCGTTTCCATTTCGCAACCGATCGGACTTTACTTTCCGAACAGCCCTACTATTTACTCAGTACCATTTACAGGTGCTGAAAGTTCTTCGATCCATCACCTGAGGAGGTGTCCGATCTGGATTTAAAAACACTCATATGGCAGAGTTATATGATACGAAGTTGTATGTCGCTATTTAAGTAGAAAAGATCGGATCAGTCATGGTCATCAAGGACCATTTTAGACGTGGCAGCAGCTGCTCTCTTAGCTTTTGCGACCTTGGAGAGGCTCTCAGTTCGCCTATCAGGCTAGTGTGACTAATGGAAGGCATATTCACTGTTCGGTATTCTCCACTGGCGAGTAGAAACGCTTCACCTCGGTAACAACCGCCAGGCCTTGATTAGCCTTAAGTTTCCACTACATAGTGGCATATAGAGTGCCACGAGTTCCAAAGGCTGGCAGAACGCTACTGATAAGTTGGTGCTTGAAGTCCATACACGCAACATTATGAAAGCCCAAGTCGAAAGACTCACAGGCAGGTGTCTGCGTTGCAGTTCAGCAACGTTCTAAATGTCTCACAAATGTTGTTATGAGTGGGTACTCCAAAAAGCGTCCGTCAAAATTCATCTTAGATTTCGGTTCTAAATCTTTCAATTAAAAATATCATGTATTATAACAAACATTTTGTATAAATAAATTACTGTAAATATTTTCTCTAATCTAAAAAACACGAGAGTATCGCAACATTTTTCTATAGTTTTTGTAGATTTGTCACCAATCTCAAGGTTGGTATGGTGCAATCCCCCATTCTTGGAACTTGCAAGATATGCTCTTCAATCAAGCACAACTTACTTATCTTACTTCTTTAGGAACCTTCCCTATAAAGGCTACCAATAGAAAGACCGACCATTGCGATCCTTTCCTCCCACCATGCCTTCAAGAACAGTTTACGGTAACGACTCATATATTGAAACTTCATGGCAGATAAACTGTGTGCCGGACCGAGACTCGAAGTAAGTAAAGCTGTGAGGACGGGGCGTGAGTCATGCTTGGGTAGCTCATTTGGTAGAGCACTTGCCCGCGAAAGGCAAAGGTCCCGAGTTCGAGTCTCGGTCCGGCACACAGTTTTAATCTGCCAGGAAGTTTCATTTCAGCGCACACTCCGCTGCAGAGTGAAAATCTCATTCTGGAGACTCATATATTGTCCAGTATCCAATAATTCTGTTTCTCCGATTCATTAAGTTCTCTATAATAATGGGTGCCACAGAACTAGGTAGATCAAGGTCACCTCATCCATTTCCAGTATTGTCAGTTAATAATAGATTCAAATGTTAGGAAAAATTTGGAAAAAAATTGACATACATGTCTACAGTATAGAATCTGATGGAGTACTTCCCAAAAATAAAACTTTTGGCATATGTTACGAAAAAAAATAAAGCTAGCGTTACAAGAAATTTTCAAGAAATATAGAATTTCAACCTGCTGGAAAGCTAGAATTACTGACATCTTTTTACTGAAAAAATATATGAAGATTCTCAAATTTTATAGATGCAAGTGATATATACACTGATAAACCAAAACATTACGGCCACTGTCGACCGTGGCGTAGGACGTCGCCTGGTGGTGTTAATGGGCACGTGACGCGGTAACAGAAGTACGAAAATTGAGCAGACACGGACGGGAGATCTCCCTAGCAAAAACATGGGCTGCAAATTGTGAAATAGGTTGAGATAAGCGGCTTTGATTAATGTGATTTTATGGCTACGCAGAGCCTGTGAACGATACCTAAAAATCAGCGAAGTTGGTCGAATATCCACCAGATACTGTGGTGAGTATCTACAGAAAGAGGTAAAAGGACAATGCAACTACCACTAGGGGCTAAATGGTTGGACGTTCACGACTCTTCACAGAACGTGAGATTCGGAGGCTTGTATGCTCTGTGAAGTAGAATACATGCTGATCTGTGTCATCTCTGCCGAAAGAGCGTGATGCTGGTGCGTGCACAAGTGCTTCGGAGCACACCGTTCATCGTACATCGTTGTACATGGAGCTCCACAGTACTCCTCCACCCCTACGTATTCACAGTTTTTGGCCGAACGACATCCTCAATTACGATTGCAGTGGGCAAGGGACCATCTGGATTCGACTGTCGATCGATGTGTCTGCTCTCCGGGTGAGTCACATTTTCGCTGCACTAGGTCGATGGTCGTCTACACACATGCCGCCATCGAGGTGAACGGCGGCTCGAAACGTGAAGCGCGCCAGGCTGGTGGGAGCAGTATAATGCAATCGGAGACATTCCGCTACACTTGCATGGAAGATGAGGTAGTAATCGAAGAAACGCTGATAACTGGAAACCACCTGCATCCCTTCATGCTTGATGTCTTCCCCGACGGCGATGTCATCTTTCAGCGGTATACTTATCCGTGTCTCGAAGCTAGAACCGTGCTACAGTGCTTTGAGGAGCATTATAGTGAACTCACGTTGATGTCTCGGCGGCCAAATTTGCCTGGTGTAAATCTTGTGGAGCTCATCTGAGTCGCTGTTGGACGCCATCACCGCTTACGCAATCAGCGGTCCATTATTTACGAGAATTAGATGATCTGTGCTTAGACATCTAATGCCATATAGCTCCACAAACTTACCAGTAACCTGTCAGATCCCTGACACAGCAGAATCAGTGATGTAGTTTGTTCCGAAGACAAACAAACAAGCTGCCGGCCGGACTGGCCGAGCGGTTCTAGGCGCTACAGCCTGGACCCGGGCGCACGCTACGGTCGCAGGTTGGAATCCTGCCTCGGGCATGGTTGTGTGTGATGTTCTTAGGTTAGTTAGGTTTAAGTAGTTCTAAGTTCTAGGGGACTGATGACCTCAGCAGTTAAGTCCCATAGTGCTCAGATCCATATGAAGCAGTTTTTTGAACAGAGAAACAAGCTGTTAATCAGGTGGATATAATGTTTTGACTCTTCAGTGTATTTTATCGCGAAAACATAAAATTATTCAGAAATAAAAAATCAAAATACTCTAATTGGTATGAAATTGTTTCGAGCCTGTGACGAAAAGTGTCGCTGACGAAACTGCGTCTCTATTACCTCGTAGAAACTTCCACAGAAAAATTTGTCAAGAATATTTTAAAACTAATTTTGGTAACACCTTGCTCCTCATTATTATATCGAATTGCCTATGAACGCGGTTTAGTGATGAGAGAGGTCGTGCATGAGGAATTACATTTCTTCCGATAACTCTATAGCCGTCCATAAATGCAGAAGTATAGCCGGTGCAGGAATTTGTGCTCGAAATGATTTGTCGATTATGTCCCATAGTACCTTGATACTCCCGCCATCTGTATAAGTGCTTATGCATCCCATGACTTGTGTCACTTCAGTGTAGGCAGGTGTCATTATACGTATGTCGGTTACATAATAAATTTGAGCCTATTGTTAAATTTCCTTATCTTGAAACCAACGACTTTCAGAAGGCGAAGAATGGACTTGAACGAGCATTCATACTCAGTTTTATGTTGTAATTCGGTAATGAACTGCACTGACCGTAGTGTACTCCTTCTATTCTTTCCTATGGTCCTGCATACGATTCCTTTATTAAAATCGTCCATTTGAGTAAGCCTGCTTTCTCGTTTATACCCCCTTCGTGACGGACGGAGGACACCACTCACATACTCAGCCTCTGAAGAAATTACTAGGATGCTAACCTTACGAAGCTGGAATTATCACAACTTTCGTGAAGTCTTAGAAGTACACACTCTACAAAAAATTCAGATACTGATGACTCCAGTTGCGTATGCATCGATTTTGGTGATTATACATGGATTGCATAGGGGCCTGAAGAAGGCTTGTAGTATAAGTAAAAGTGCAACTTCTGAAAACGTATTGCTGTTTGATGATTTTTCTTTGGTAAGTATCTGACCGGCCGCTGTTCCTTATCTCTGATGGATCAACTGAAACAGTTTTGCTGTGGTACTGATAGCATGTGCATCACAGTGTACGAGTGAAATTGAGGCTGCAATTGGAAACGCTCTCCATAGTTGAAGTACGTTGGACACTACGATTATTGTGGACAAATGTCTAAATTGCACACAGATACACCGTGAAATTCTGGCGATGTATGGGCCAAATGCAATTTCGTGTCCAGCCGTAGAGAAATCGTGCCGACAGTTTGACCAAGGCCACAAAGATGTGTGTAATGGTGATCTAAAAGGAAGGCTATCGATGTCGACCACAGACGGTAATATCCAGGCAGTTGATGAACTGATTCACAGCAATCGCAAGGGAAAGAGATTTTCCGATGACAAGGACATTCATCCAGCGTATCTCCAATGGCTCCGTGACCAAGGGGCGGTTTTCTATCGCCGAGGAAGTGAACGATTGGCAGAACATTCCGACTGTTGTTTACAGGAACTTGATGCCTGTCGACATGAGTGTTATGTAAACTGACGCATTATCAACTGAACCCGGTTAACTGAATGACGAGTGAATTTGCCTTGGGTTTCCATTCGTTTACTGTCAGCTCCAGAAAGTGGAAAAGTATGTTGTCCAGGTGCCTACACTGTGTGCTACTACAGGACAAACAAATTCAGTTCTGTGCTACGTTTTAATAACGTCATATTTATAGGACTGGCTCGGTGTGACACATTTTTGTACAAGTATTGAAAATAGGAAGTGAAATACTGAATAAAAAGCGTAGGAAACGATTAAAAAAATAAGTACCAGTGGTCATATCTTCTTAACGAACAAAGATACAAGAAAGGCAACCAAGATGGTTAATGTCCTCCTGGTAGAGAGACATGACGGACGGTTTGACGGAGGAGATAGAGAAGATCCAAAGAAGAGCGACGCGTTTCGTCACGGGGTTATTTGGTAACCGTGATAGCGTTACGGAGATGTTTAATAAACTCAAGTGGCAGACTCTGCAAGAGAGGCGCTCTGCATCGCGGTGTAGATTGCTCGCCAGGTTTCGAGAGGGTGCGTTTCTGGATGAGGTATCGAATATATTGCTTCCCCCTACTTATACCTCCCGAGGAGATTACGAATGTAATATTAGAGAGATTAGAGCGCGCACGGAGGCTTTCAGACAGTCGTTCTTCCCGCGAACCATACGCGACTGGAACAGGAAAGGGAGGTAATGACAGTGGCACGTAAAGTGCCCTCCGCCACACACCGTTGGGTGGCTTGCGGAGTATAAATGTAGATGTAGATGAACACCAAGAAAAATGGGACACCCTGTATACAACATAATCTATAATGACATCTGCATCGCCAGATCCTTAAGTCATTATTGATAATTGTGTGCACTGTTTACTTTTATAGAAAGACTAGCTGTTCCCCATGGCTGCAGTGCGAAACAGCTTAATTACTAATCATTACTCATCATAACAAAATACTGATATACGAGCACAACTGTTAGTAGCTGCTAGTTTTATAATGTTTGTGTGTGCAATAGCGTCAGCTGCCATTACATGTCTGTTTGGGTGAGCAGGGCTCGTGAAGTCTGCCCTCACTCACCTAACTACCCCAGTGCGTGATGAGGTGGCATGTCCAGCATCGCTGCTGGACGGTGGGTTGCAGAGGGGCAAGAGCATGCATCCATGTATTAAGCTACTGAAACAGTTATACATTGTACACTGTGTACATTATACAACAAATTTAATAATTTTAAGGGGGTTCCTGATCACTGGCGTAAGAAAAATTTTCATCTTTAACTTCATAGTCTTAAGGGTAGACTTTTTTTTTTTTTTTAACTTCAAGCTATCTCCACACCAAATTTCATAAATATCTGTTGAGCGGGTTAGTCTTAAAAACATAGCAGACAGAGTTAATTTCCCATTTATAATATTAGTATAGGCATGCTCGTGTATACAGATTTTGCAAACCATTAGCTGTGGTTATTTCACTTTTATACTGAAGGCAATTACTGTGCAAAGAGATATTTTCAAATCTTATTAATTCCTTAAAACTTATCTTTCACAGCAGCAGCTACAGTAAGACCACTCTAAATGTCTTTGCAAAGCAGTTATGTCTATTACTTAATTTATATACTTTTTTAATGACGTAGCACTAAATGTAGGTGGAAGAGAAACGCCATTGTCTTAACGACAGCGACTAAGCCGAATTCATGACTGGTGATGGAAATTTAGAATTGTCGAGGTGCGTGATAACTCTGATATTAACGTCAACCGCAGGCGACGTCGCCCGGTTTCTGCTCCATAGTGGAGGTGAGCCGCATGTAAACAAGCAAACACACGCAGTAGGTAGCCAGTCTGGCACCGACACACTGCATTTCCCACAATACTGGAAGTGACAGACCGCGTGCATAACATTTCAGCCGGCGGATGGCGATTAAACGCGCATTCAGAGGTGAATGGGGTGGCGTAATAACTTGCGTTTTGCTTGGATAAAAACATGTATATGTGGAAAAAAACGTAAAAACTTCCAGTTGAAAGCCTTCAGCGCAATACTTATTTTCCTTGTCTTACATGGCGTTTCAAATAAAATTACTAAAGAAAGTTACGTATTTCTTTTCCTTATGGTACAGCAAGATATTGCAGCGGTAAGACTCTGGCCTGGTATTCTGGAGGCCGGCGTTCAAATCCCCGTCCAGTAACCAGAACGTAAGTTTTTCCTGACTCGGTTAAGGTAAACACCTGGATCGTTCCATCTCTGTGCTTTCCAATCCGAGATTCTGCCCTGTCGCTAATGAACCAGTCATCGGGATTTTAAACCCTGATCTTCCTCTCCCTCTTTCTGTTTCTTCCATGTCACATTTCTGTCACTATATCGTACTTCTCAACCAAAATTTTCTAGTTTATTGTTAGGAAGTTCACTTGAACATCGTAATTATTACACTTCATTACCGAGGAACACGTCATTTGTAACTTGGTAGAGTAAACGGAAGAACCAACTCTGTCCCTACTGTCACTAGCCTAGAACGGCTTCCATCTATTCCAGCTCCTTTCTTCGGTATTTGTGAACGTCTTTTATACAGTTTAGTTTCTTGTTTAGACTTTTTGATCTCATATTTTAACACCTATTCAGTCTCACAACGGATTGCAGCATACCTGCCCCATCTTCTGAAATTTTTATTTTTACATAACATGGTACTGTCTTATCCTCCTGCTTCGGGCATGGATGTGTGTGATGTCCTTAGGTTAGTTAGGTTTAAGTAGTTCTAAGTTCTAGGGAACTGATGACCTCAGAAATTAAGTCCCATAGTGCTCAGAGCCACCATCTTATCCTGGCGATGAGAAATTGTTCCTAAAAGGAGGTCGAAATAATAGGAAACAACATAACGATGCAGAAGGCAATGGAAACCAGTACATGAAACACTAGTAAAGCTAAAGGAAGTCTGGGCTGCAATTTTAAAAGTGAATAAGTCTCCATTGATAAAATGATTTAGGATTAGTTACTCATTCAGATTTCCGGGAAGGAACTACCAACCGAGAGGTAAACAAGAGAAGAATATTGAATAACCAACGAAAGGGTAACATACTACAAGTCACAGTGTGTAATGTCGTAAGTTTTGAAGATAACTAGATAAATCTGAAGAGGAAAATGCAGAGGCTTTGTCTATATAGCGGGAGTTAGTAAGTGAAACAAAACGAAGACGACAGTTTCTACTCATACCAATGTAGGATAATATAAAGAGGAACAGAAAGTGTTATGGTGGAACTAAAATTCGTTATGGGTAGGAATGTAGGGCAAGAATTGGGTTACTGTGAACATACTCAGCCTGATGACAGCAAATCAGTGCCAACAATAATAGTTCACGTAAACATACCCTCCACCGAGCGAGGTGGCGCAGTGTTCAGCACAGTGGACTCGCATTCGGGAGGACGACAATTGAAACCTTCGTCCAGCCATCCTGATATACAGACATCAAAAAAAGTCTTGCATCACCTCAGTTCCGAAAGCTACGGAACCTGTGCAGGAAATTGGAAGAGAGATCATTTCCGCCCTTTTCATTGCTCAGGAAAACCACACATTGCATGTTGTACCACCATACAGCGAGACCTTCAGAGGTGGTGGTCTAGATTGCTGTACACACCGATACCTCCAATATTCAGTAGCACGTCCTCTTCCACTGATGCACGGCTGTTTTAGTCGTGGCATACTATCCCCATGTTCATCAAGGCACTGCTGATCCAGAGTGTCCCCCCCCCCCCCCCAAGGGCGATTCGGCGTAGATCCCTCAGAGTGGATGGTGCGTCACGTCGTCCATAAACAGCCCTTTTCAATCTATCCCAGGCATGTTCGACAGGCTTAATATCTGGAGAACATGCTGGCCACTCTATTAGAGCATTGTCGTTATCCTGAAGGAAGTCATTCACAAGATGTGCACGATAGGAGAGCGAATTGTCGTCCATGAAGACGTATGCCTCTCCAATATACTGCCGATATGGTAGCACTATCGGTCGGAGGCTGATATTCACGTATCGTACAGCCGTTACGGCGCCTCCCATGATCACCAGCGGCGTACGTCAGCCCCGCATAACGCCACCCCAAAAATTCTAACTTGCTGCACTCGTTGGACAGTGTGACTGGGTTGCCTCCAAACACATCTCTGATGATTGTCTGGCTGACGACATATGCTACACTTATAGGTGAAGAGAACGTGATGGCAATCCTGAGCGGTCTATTCGACATGTTGTTGGGCCCATCTGTACTGCGCTACATGGTGTCGTGGTTGCAAAGATGGACCTCGCCATTGACATCGGGAGAGATGTTGCGCATCATGCAGCCTCTTGGGCACGGTTTGATTCGTAATACGATGTCCTATGGCTGAACGAAAAGCATTATTCAACATGGTGGCGTCGCTGTCAGGGTTCCTCCGAGCCATAATCCGTAGGTAGCGGTCATCCACTGACGTAGTAACCCTTGGGAGGCTTGAGCGAGGCTTGTCATCGACAGTTCCTGTCTCTATGTATCTCCTCCATGTCCGAACAACATCGCTTTGGTTCCGTCCTAGACGCCTGGACACTTTTCTAGTTGAGAGCCCTTCCTGGTACAAAGTACACTCCTGGAAATTGAAATAAGAACACCGTGAATTCATTGTCCCAGGAAGGGGAAACTTTATTGACACATTCCTGGGGTCAGATACATCACATGATCACACTGACAGAACCACAGGCACATAGACACAGGCAACAGAGCATGCACAATGTCGGCACTAGTACAGTGTATATCCACCTTTCGCAGCAATGCAGGCTGCTATTTTCCCATGGAGACGATCGTAGAGATGCTGGATGTAGTCCTGTGGAACGGCTTGCCATGCCATTTCCACCTGGCGCCTCAGTTGGACCAGCGTTCGTGCTGGACGTGCAGACCGCGTGAGACGACGCTTCATCCAGTCCCAACATGCTCAATGGGGGACAGATCCGGAGATCTTGCTGGCCAGGGTAGTTGACTTACACCTTCTAGAGCACGTTGGGTGGCACGGGATACATGCGGATGTGCATTGTCCTGTTGGAACAGCAAGTTCCCTTGCCGGTCTAGGAATGGTAGAACGATGGGTTCGATGACGGTTTGGATGTACCGTGCACTATTCAGTGTCCCCTCGACGATCACCAGTGGTGTACGGCCAGTGTAGGAGATCGCTCCCCACACCATGATGCCGGGTGTTGGCCCTGTGTGCCTCGGTCGTATGCAGTCCTGATTGTGGCGCTCACCTGCACGGCGCCAAACACGCATACGACCATCATTGGCACCAAGGCAGAAGCGACTCTCATCGCTGAAGACGACACGTCTCCATTCGTCCCTCCATTCACGCCTGTCGCGACACCACTGGAGGCGGGCTGCACGATGTTGGGGCGTTAGCGGAAGACGGCCTAACGGTGTGCGGGACCGTAGCCCAGCTTCATGGAGACGGTTGCGAATGGTCCTCGCCGATACCCCAGGAGCAACAGTGTCCCTAATTTGCTGGGAAGTGGCGGTGCGGTCCCCTACGGCACTGCGTAGGATCCTACAGTCTTGGCGTGCATCCGTGCGTCGCTGCGGTCCGGTCCCAGGTCGACGGGCACGTGCACCTTCCGCCGACCACTGGCGACAACATCGATGTACTGTGGAGACCTCACGCCCCACGTGTTGAGCAATTCGGCGGTACGTCCACCCAGCCTCCCGCATGCCCACTATACGCCCTCGCTCAAAGTCCGTCAACTGCACATACGGTTCACGTCCACGCTGTCGCGGCATGCTACCAGTGTTAAAGACTGCGATGGAGCTCCGTACGCCACGGCAAACTGGCTGACACTGACGGCGGCGGTGCACAAATGCTGCGCAGCTAGCGCCATTCGACGGCCAACACCGCGGTTCCTGGTGTGTCCGCTGTGCCGTGCGTGTGATCATTGCTTGTACAGCCCTCTCGCAGTGTCCGGAGCAAGTATGGTGGGTCTGACACACCGGTGTCAATGTGTTCTTTTTTCCATTTCCAGGAGTGTAACAATGTGGACGGGATCGAACCGTGATATTGACCGTCTAGGCATGGTTAAAGTGCAGACAACACAAGCCGTGTACCTCCTACCTGGTGGAATGACTGGAACTGATTGTCCCCCTCCGTCTAATAGGCGCTGCTCATGCACGGTTACATCTTTATGCGGGTTTACTGACATCTCTAAACATTCAAAGGGACTGTGTCTGTGATACAGTATCTACAGTCAAAGTCTATCTTGAGGAGTTCTGGGAACCTGGATGATGGAAAACTGTTTTTGATGTGTGTAAGTTTTCCGTGATATTCCTGAATCGCTTCAGGCAAATGCCGGGATGAATCCTTTGAAAGAGCACGGTCGACTTCCTTCCTCATCTATCCCTATTCGGATGGGACCAAGACCTCTCTGTTTGGTCCCGTAGTCAGCCGGCCGCTGTGACCGAGCGGTTCTGGGCGCTTCAGTCCGGAACCGCGCGACTGCTACGGTTGTAGTTTCGAATCCTGCCTCGGGCATGCATGTGTGTGTCAGATTACAAGTTCGTGGCGCCATCTATCGGTAATGCTGGAATTAAATATGGTGTTGGCTCACCCTTAGCCACGATGACAGCTTCCATTCTCGCACGCAAACGTTCAATCAGGTGGTGGAAGGTTTCTTGGGGAATTGAAGCCCATTATTCACTGAGTGCTGCACTGAGGAGAGGTATCGATGTTGGCCGGTGAGGTCTGGCACTAAATCGGCGTTCCAAAACATCCCAAAAGTGTGCTATAGGATTCAGGTCAGGACTTTGTGCAAGCCAGTCCATTACAGGAATGCTATTATTGTGTAACCACTCTACCACAGGCCGTAAATTATGATCAGGTACTCGATCGTGCTGAAAGATGCTGTCACCATCCCCGAATCGCTCTTCAACAGTGGGAAGCAATAACGTGCTTAAAACATCAATGTAGTCCTGTGCTGTGGTAGTGCCACGCAAAACAACATGGGGTGCAAGCCCTCTCCATGAAAACACGACCATACCATAACACCACCGCCTCCGAATTTTTCTGTTGGCACTACACACATTGGCAGATGACGTTCACCGGGAATTCGCCATAACACACCCTGCCATCGGATCGCCACATTGTGTACCGTGATTCTTCACTCCACACAACGTTTTTCCACTGTTCAATCGCCCAATGTTTACGCTCCTTACACCAAGCGAGCCGTCATTTGGCTTTACCGGCGTGATGTGTGGCTTATGAGCAGCCGCCCGATCATGAAATCCAAGTTTTCTCACCTCCCGCCTAACTGTCATAGTACTTGGAGTGGATCCTGATGCAGTTTGGAATCCTTGAGTAATGGTCTGGATAGATGTCTGTCTATTATACATTACGAATCCCTTGAACTGTCGTCGGTCTCTGTCAATCAACAGACGAGGTCGGAATGTACGCTTTTGTGCTGTACGTGCCCCTTCACGTTTGCGCTTCACTATCACACTGGAAACAATGGACTTAGGGTTGATTATGAGTATGGAAATCTCGCGTACTGACGTGTGATACAAGTGACACCTAGTCACCCGAGCAAGCGCCCCATTCTGCTTTCTCACGATATGGCAGCAAAATGCACCTAATATGAAAAAGTATGCTTCTGGGGGTGTCCGGATACTTTTGATCGTATAGTACATCTGACAACAGCATCCCAATTAGAGGACTATGTACCTTGAGAAGCACAAGTAATAATACATGAGCAATCAGTTTCAGTAGGCAGATAGCCCCGGACCACTGAAAACAGACCGTTATCAACTACTAAAATTACCCCACATGTCAACAAGTATTCTTCTCCGTTCATAATCTCAAGGACTCTCTCTCTAGATTTGCCTAATACTACCGCTCGGAAGAGTATGGGAAACTTTTATGTAAATATAAACTATCAAACGGAGAAACCATGCGGGTTACAGGATTACGTAGCGATGTACAGACCGGAAAGTGGCACCGAGAAAATGGCCTGGAAAACAACGATACAGCTGTTCACAGCATCCGCTGGTGGCGCTTTGTGGATGCCCTTTGTTTCAATGGATATCGAAATATTCATCGTAGACGGATAAAAAAGGATCGTCGAAGTTTACCAGTTAGACCCCTGCGAAGACACTTGGGCTTAAAACCATACATTCATAATTATTTCCTCAATATGCACTCAGTTTTTAATGTTGAACGTAAGTTACGTTTTAACGCACAAGACGATACTGACTTAAGAAGTCTTCTCTCCGGTTGTTAGTTCCCCTTCTTGCCCAGCCTCACTCCCCCCCACGCTCCCATCGTCTACCTCCCCCCCCCCCCTCCCCGACCATTACTTTATCGGGGGTTCCCCCAAGGGCGGCAGCATCTATAGTTGACGGCGGAGACGACGCAAGTTCGACACGTGCGCGGCAAGTAGCAAGCGGCAAGTAGCTCTGAAGTAAAACAGGAGACTCCAGCTGCGCCACGGAGGCACACAGCCGCAGGCAGCTGCCCGTCACGCTCCCCTCAAGGGGAACCCCCGATCATTGCTGACAACCTAAGCTACTACACAACTCGCTTACCAAATCAATTGTGAGCGGAACAGGCATCATTGGTATCTTACCAGAACTCCTTGCATTCCACAAACCGGCAATTTGCTATCGTACTTCGTCAAGAATGGTAGGCTGTTATTTAGGAAGTTTTAAATACTCAGGTAAGCATCATAATTCATTGTAAGCACAGATAGAAATATGGTTTGCTTTCGTGTATCCTGCCGAGTTGATCATTTATCTTTCCGCACGATGTGTCGACCATGGATGCAGTCGTCTTCTTGAAGTGCTTCCAGCTGTGGATGGCTACATGGGTTTAATTTTGGGCACTAAATAGTGAGGTCATCTGTCATTTTGATTAGCCTCTACAGTTAAAACTAAAGATAAAGACTGTATGTTTACAAACATAATCATTCAAATTTTGCTAATACTTTCACCCGTTTATCTCTTATTACATGCTAAAAATATTGATTATTGATCATTTAACGCACAAATATGTATGAATCATCACGTAATTATAGCATAAACCAGCCATCCTGAAAAACGTTATATCTATTCAGCAGAGTTGAGCAGGCGTTCAAATGCAGTTAAGTTACCACTTGAAATTGAGGGTACCTTTTGGTAGGCCAAGGGCTTCCGTTTCGTCAGCAAATGAAGCACAACATTTCAAAAAAATGATTCATGTGAGTGTTATTCCGAAAACACTGTATTTCAGCTGATCTAGTTAAAAGAAAGAAGTGCCTGTCATTGGACAGTGTCCGATTCGAAGGTAAGTGAGAATGAGTTCGTCCCTCATTGAAGAATGAAGGAAGCGCATCATACAGGGATTGCTTCTTGACTGATCGTAACCTGTTTCTTGTTTTCTTCACTGTCTTATCCATTCAGCCATCACCATGTGTTTTTGTTTTTTTTTGTTTTTTGTTTTTTGTTTTTTTTTTTTTTTTACCCGGTGAGATGTAAAGGACGATATAGCGAACAGTGATGTTTCCCCGACAGTGTGCTTTCGCTGCTCTGTTAGCTATCACGTCCCAGTCCGTCCCAAGGGTTTCCAGGTTCCCAACAGCAGATTTTTTCTTGCCTTTATAGGAGAAGGTAGCATTCTGCACCATCTGAATTATCCACAGGGTACATTTGTTGTTTAGCATGCAGAGCACTAAAAGAGTCTGATCAGACAAGAAACTTCACTCAGAAATCATATCCCTTCCGTTGCTTAATTGATAACTCACAATTCTGCATAATACACCGAGAAGTGGCTTGTGGGAGGATGTAAAGGATACAACGACGAGAGGTGGCAGAGCACGCGACATCGTAACTCTGCTTATAATCGTCAATAGCAACCACTATCTAAATACAAGGCTTCCACACCCGCCGTCAGTCTCATAAAAGTTTTTCTAGATGCACTACCATTTCGTGTTACAAAATACTCCTATTAATATAATATTAAAATAATCGAAGTCTTGGTCGCGTTGTAGTGACCTTCCTCAGGATGACTTTTTATTTCTTTTTAAGTATTTTATACTGAAAACGGCAGCCGAAACTTCGTTATTTACTTAGTGTTATTGGCAGGGTTAAATCTCGTATGCTCTGCAGCCTCCACTCATTGCATCATTAACACCTGCACAAGAAGCCCTTACCCATTGTGTTATGCAACACTGTGGCAGTACAATCAGAAAAATTTTCTTTTGAGAAACTACAACTCTGAAGAACCAAAGAAACTGGTACACCTGCCAAACATCGTGTAGGGCCCCCGCGAGCACTTATAAGTACCGCCGCAACACGACGTGTCATGGACTCTGCTGAAATCTGAAGTAGTGCTGGAGTGAATTGACACCATAAATCCTGCAGAGTTGTCCATAAATCCGTAAGAGTTCGGGGGAGGGGGGGGGGGCCTGGAGGCATGCAAGGCATCCAAGATATGCTCAATAATGTTCATGTCTGGGGAGTTTGGTTACCAGCGGAAGTGTTTTAACTCCGAAGAGTGTTCCAGGAGCCACTCGGTAGCAATTCTGGACGTCTGGGGTGTCGCATTGTCCTGATGGAATTGCTCAAGCCTGTCGGAATGCACAATGGGCATGAATGGATGCAGCTAATCAGACAGGATGCTTACGTACGTGCCACCTGTCAGAGTCGTATTTAGACGTAGCAGGTCTCATATCACTCCAACTCACGCGCCCCACATCATTACACAGTCTCCACCAGCTTTAACAGTCCCCTACAGACATTCTGGGTCCATGCATTCATGACGTTGTCTCCATACCCGTATACGGCAATCCGCTCGATACAATTTGTAACGAGACTCGTCCGAGCAGGCAACATGTTTGCAATCATCAACAGTGAGTATCGATGGGCCCAGGCAAGGCGTAAAGCTTTGTGTCGCGCAGTCGTCAAGGGAACATGAGTAGGCCTTTGGCTCCGAACGACCATATCGATGATGTTTCACTGAATGGTTCGCACGCTGACACATGTTGATGGCCCAGCAATAAATCCTTTGCAGTTTGCGAAAGGGTTGCACTTCCGTCACGTTGAACGATTCTCCTCAGTTGTCTTTGGTCCCGTTCTTGCAGGATCTTTTTCTGCCACAGTGATGTCGGAGATTTTATGTTCTACCGGGATCCAGATATTCACGGTACACTCGTAAGATGATCACACGGAGATATCCCCACTTCGTCGCTGTGTCGGAGATGTTGTGTGCCATCCCTCGTGCTCCGAATATTATACCACGTTCAAAGTCACTTAAATCTTGATACCTGCCATCGCAGCAGCAGTAACCGACCTAACAACTGCGCCAGACATTTGTTGTCTTATAGACGAGTTGCCGATCACAGCGCGGAATTCTGCCTCTTTACGTATCTCTGTGTTTGAATAAGCATGCCTATACGTGTCTTTAGCACTTCAGTGTATGTGTTTGCGATACTTCGATACATCATTAGAAAGCATATCAAAACAATAAGTCGTGTTTTTCCTTATGTAATTCATCACGTGCAAGATAGCCTCGTCGTGTACTCGCTGCCTAGATTGCAGCCAGACTGTGAAATATTCGTGGTGTCGCGGCGCTATTTATAGCCGATTTCGACTCCTTGTACTCAGTTCGACGAAGTAAATGGGCATAGCGGGCAAAGTAAACAACACCTGAGGACGATCTTGAGACTGAGAAAGAAGACCACTTGCGTGCTTTATGCTGCTCCAATCTCTGAAAGGATCGGCATACTCATGGGGAAACGTGGCATCTGGTTTGCTTGCCGTTATTCAACAAAGGTAAAAAGTCTCCTTTGGATGTTAAAAACGATGTAGATGTACGAAAGCTGGATGTGTATCGCATTCTGTATGAAAGTGACGTGTCTTACGTGCAGCACAGTACTACAACACCACAGGATAGATGCAGGAATAACCAGCGACTCACCCGACTGAAGCAAGGAAGAAAGCCAGCTGTCGCCGAACGTTGCCTGCAGAACATCTATGAAATGGAATACGGTGAATGCCCCAGGACAGTGTGGTATGACCGCTCTTTTCATCTATATACATAACTGGTCTGATTGACATAGCAATCTGCGGCTGTTTGCTGACAACACTGCGGCATAGGGGAAGTTGTCGTCGTCGAGTGACTGTATGAGGAAACAAAGATGACTCAGACAAAATTTCTACTTGGTGAGATGAATTGCAGCTCGCTCTAATTGTAGAAAAAATTTAAGTTGATGCAAATGAGCAGAAAAAACAATCCCGATTACATTAGTTCGAATCCACTAATAATACTGTGCTGCTTCACATAGTCATGTAGATTAAATACCTGGGCGTAACGTTGCAAAGTCGTATGAAACGGAACGAGCAATTGAGGACGTGCTGAGGAAGACGAATGTTGGAGCTCGGTTTATTGGGACTATTTAGGAAACTGTGATTCATCTGTAAAGGAGGCCGCGTACAGAACACTAGTGCGACATGTTCTTGGGTACTGTTCGAGAGTTTGGGATCCCCACCAGATCGGATTAATGGAAGATATGGAAGCAATTCAAAGGCGTGCTGCTACATTCATGCTCATAAATTAAGGACAACACTGATACATGGTGAAACAACATTCTGGTGGGTGGTTTGCTGGTTTAAATCACCTCAGGGTATGACCATGCGGTGCATTTGAAATGCGGTCGTCGCACGTGGCAGCAGTCCACATACGTAGAGGTGTGCTGGTGCATGTCAGAGCATGGTGCAGTGAGTAAGTGTGCAGACGTTTCCAGACGTGCTAATGGTGACTGTGTGTTCAAAATGGCTCAAAGAACACATATTGACGACGTTATGAGGGGTAGAATACTAGGGCCACTGGAGGCTGGTCAAACACAGCAGATCGTAGCACGGGCCCTCCGTGTGCCACAAAGTGTGATCTCAAGATTATGGCAACGATTCCGGCAGACAGGAAACGTGTCCAGGCGCCACAGTACGGGACGTCCACAGTTTACATCACAAGAAGACCGATATCTCACCATCAGTGCCCGCAGACGGCCACGGAGTACTGCAGGTAGCCTTGCTCGGGACCTTACCGGAGCCACTGGAACAGTTGTGTCCAGACACAGTCTACAGTCGACTGAACAGACATGGTTTATTCACCTGGAGACCTGCAAGGTGCATTTCACTTATCCCTGGTTGCAGGAGAGCCCATAAAGCCTGGTGTCAAGAACACAGGACGTGGTCATTGGAACAGTGGTCCCAGGTTATGTTCACAGACGAGTCCAGGTATAGTCCGAGCAGTGATTCTCGCCCGGTTTTCATCTGGCGTGAACCAGGAACCAGATACCAACCCATTAATGTCCTTGAAAGGGCCTGTATGGAGATCGTGGTTTGATGGTGTGGGGTGGGATTTTGACTGGTGCACGTCTTTGACAGAGGAACTTTAACAGGTCAGGTGTATCGGGGCGTAATTTTACATCAGTATGTGTGCCTTTTCAGGGGTGCAGTGGGTCCCACGTTCCTCCTGATGGATGATAACGCACGGCCCCACCAAGGTGCCATCGTGAAGGAGTACCTTGAAACAGACGATATCAGGCGAATGGAGTGGCCTGCCTGTTCTCCAGACCTAAACCCCATGCTGGGATGCTCTCAGTCGACGTATCGCTGCACGTCTTCAAACCGCTAGGACAATTAAAGAGCTCCGACAGGAACTGGTGCAAGAATGGGAGGCTATACCCCAGCAGCTGCTCGACCACCTGATCCCGAGTATACCAACCCGCTGTGCGACCTGAGTACGTATGCATGTTGATTATATCCCATATTGATGTCGGGGCACACGCGCAGGAAACAGTGGCGTTTTGTAGCATATGTGTCTCGGGACAGTTTTCTCAACTTATCACCAATACTGTGGACTTACAGATCTGTGTTGTGTGTGTTCCCTATGTGCCTATGCTATTACCGCCAGTTCTGCGGAGTGCCACGTTGTGTGGTACCACATTCTGTAATTATCCTTAATTTATAAGCTTGAGTGTAGATTTGTTGCCGGTAGATTCGATCAGCACGCGAGTATTACGGAGATGCTTTGTGAACTCAAATGGGAATCCTTGGAGGCAAGTTGACGTACTTCTCAAGAAACACCGATGAGAAAATTTAAAGTAACGGCATTTGAAGCTGACTGCAAAAAACTCTGCTGCCGTCAAAGCAAATTTCGCGTAAGGACCGAGAAGATAAAATAAGACAAATTAGCGCATGCACGGAAATATATATACAGTCATTTTTCTCTCACTATGTCTGCGAATGAAAAAGGAATGAAAATAACTAGTAATGGTACGAGGAACCCTCAGCCATGCACCATACGGTGGCTAGCAGAGTATGTTTGTAGGTGAAGATACAGACAATTCTGGGACGGCGTAGCTAAGGAGTCTATCGAAATTAATACTTCAGAAAACAAACAATGGTGTAGGTGTTAATATCAGCAAGTCTTCGGATCCAGCACTCGATTAATTCAGATCTCGCCGTCCTCCTCACCAATCACACCATGTAAACGCTTAGAGAAAGGCATTTCGGGGAATAAGAGTCCGGTCTGCGAAAAATAAATGAGCAATATACTATCATCAGAGCGCACAGTGGATGTCGTAAGGCGAACTTAGCTGTAAATAGCGGCACGACAGAAACAATTCTGCAGTCTGCTATTGTAGCCCAGACAGCGAGTATTACGCATAACAACTGTTAGTCGAAACAGAGCAGGAAAATGGAATTTATGATTTGGTTGAACACCAAAAAGCCCACCATCACTCATTTACTTCAGGGAAACATGATGGATATCAAAATAAAAATTATTCGCAGATACACTGACCTTTGGCGTTACGAAGTAATGTGGAATAAACGACAAAGATAATGTTGCTAAACCTCCTGATCTTCTCCGTTTGTATTTTTCGAGCATTGTGCATTTTCATAGAAGTTTTCATCTCTTTCCAGATTCAAGAGATCTGTTCCTTGGTGCAGAACATGTCCTACTATACTGTCCTCGCTGCTATATGGACACTTCCCTTGGTTATTCTTTACAGGACCTCCACATACTGAATCTTATCTGTGTACATAATCTGGAACATCCATGCTTATTTCTGCGCTTGAGAAGTTTCCTGTCTATTTATTTAAACTTTTCCTGTAGCCCATGTTACAGGTCCACCAAGCGTGTTCCCGCAAGGATAAAACAGATTTAGGAAGACGGTGATTCAGACCCCCCCCCCTCCCCGGGTGGCCCTCTGATTTACTGCGTCACTTTAAGGAAATGTCGAGACCGAACAGTTGAATACTGCACACCTAATTTCCTTTCCGATCTTTCCTGTATTCGAGCTAGTGCTACTTCACAAATGACCTCATATTCGGCGGATGTTAAATCCTATTTTTTTTATTTTACGTTGCAGCACCATACACTAATCATTACGACAAATGTCTCAACCCCAATAACGATTATCTTGTAAATTAGATAAATACGTGTTTGTATACCATTTCTGGGTTCTACATTTGTTACAGTTTCCAATACTTCCAGTGTGCCAGAAAATGCCCCCCTTGAATTATTCATACATCCAACTCCGTCGGAGGGAAAAAAAAAAAAAAAAAAAATCACTTGTTTTAATCATAAGTTACATCAGTTAAGTTACATCAGTATCATACAGTCTATCTGTAGCTGCAGTGCGAGAAGCGTTCTTGGGCTAGGAGCCTTCTCTGGAACAATGCTATCATTGTCATACAGATTCAGTAAGAATTTTCCTTTCATCTAGCAACTTACGTATAGTGCAGCGATATACAGGGTGTCCATAAATAAAAATACAGTTTAAAAGCGCTGTAGAGAGAGAACCGCTCCTCAAAATGAAGTCAAATTTGAAAAACACATTGTTGACGCAAGAGGAAACCTCATGAAAAAATGACCAATAGATGGGCCTGTAAGCGTCCGGACACTCAAGGATATGAAAAAAGGCATTTGTCCTATGACTACTAAGGCACTGCAGAAAATTATTACAAAACTCGAAAAGACAGATTCTTCTGAAGTGAAATATGGCAGGACGAGTAAACAGTTCATCACGTACTGCAGAAGGAGCCGAGCTATGGTGTGCACGCATGTAATGCACGGGGATCACCGGAACGTTGGAGGTCCCTACGAGTACGGTGCATAAAGTCCTACGAAACATTTCTATCCGTACAAAATCACCCCTGTTGTGGAGTTGCTTCCTGCTGACCTGTCAGCAAAACAAAAGTTCGCTCTGGAATTTATTGCTCTCGTAAGGCGGACAAGGGATGCCCATAGAACATTCCGTGGACAGACGAAGCCTAGTTCCATCTCCAAGGACACGTTAATAATCGGAATTGCAGAATATGGGCAACGAAAAACCAGCATGCTCATCAATTGGTAGCACTGCATTCTGCAAAGGTGACTGTGTATCGCGGGTTGACGGCACCGTTTATCGTAGGTCCGTATTTTTTCAAGGTGGTGAGTCCTGCTGATCCTGGCGCCTGTACCGTAACTAAGAAATGGTGTGAGAGTCTCTTACGCACCATCGTCATTCCAACCCTTCAACAGCGTGGATGGATGGGTTGTTGTTGTAGTCTTCAGTCTTGAGACTGGTTTGATGCAACCCTCCATGCTACTCTATCCTGTGCAAGCTTCTTCATCTCCCAGTACCTACTGCAACCTACATCCTTCTGAATCTTCTTAGTGTATTCATCTCTTGGCCTCCCTCTACGATTTTTACCCTCCACGCTGCCATCCAATACTAAATTGGTGATCCCTCGATGTCTCACAATATGTCCTACCAACCGATCCCTTCTTCTAGTCAAGTTGTGCCATAAGCTCCTCTTCTCCCCAGTTCTATTCAATGCCTCCTCATTAGTTATATGCTCTACCCATCTAATCTTCAGCATTCTTCTGTAGCACCACATTTCGAAAGCTTCCATTCTCTTCTTGTCCATACTATTTATCGTCCATGGTTCACTTCCATACGTGGCTACACTCCATACAAATACTTTCTGAAATGACATCCTGACACTTAAATCTATACTCGATGTTAACAAATTTCTCTTCTTCAGAAACTCTTTCCTTGCCATTGCCAGTCTACATTTTATATCCTCTCTACTTCGACCATCATCAGTTATTTTGCTCCCCAAATAGCAAACCCCCTTCACTACTTTGTCTCATTTCCTAATCTAACTGCCTCAGCATCACTATCTAACTGCCTCAGCATCACTCGACTTAATTCGACTACATTCCATTATCCTCGTTTTGCTTTTGTTGATGTTCATCTTATATCCTCCTTTCAAGACACTATCCATTCCGTTCAACTGCTCTTCCAAGTCCTTTGCTGTCTCTGACAGAATTACAATATCATCGGCGAACCTCACAGTTTTTATTTCTTCTCCATGGATTTTAATACCTACTCCGAATTTTTCTTTTGTTTCCTTCACTGCTTGCTCAATATACAGATTGAATAACATCGGGGAGAGACTACAACCCTGTCTCACTCCCTCCCCACCCACTGTTTCCCTTTCATGTCTCTCGACTCTTATAACTGCCATCTGGTTTCTGTACAAATTGTAAATAGCGTTTCGCTCCCCGTATTTTACCCCTTCCACCTTCAGAATTTGAAAGAGTATTCCAGTTAACATTGTCAAAAGCTTTCTCTAAGTCTACAAATGCTAGAAACGTAGGTTTGCCCTTCCTTAATCTAGCTTCTAAGATAAGTCGCAGGGTCAGTATTGCCCCACGTGTTCAAACATTTCTACGGAATCCAAAGTGATCTTCCGCGAGGTCGGCTTCTACTAGTTTTTCCATTCATCTGTAAAGAATTCGCGTTAGTATTTTACAGCTGTGACTTATTAAACTGATAGTTCTGTAATTTTCACATCTGTCAACACTTGCTTTCTTTGGGATTGGAATTATTATATTCTTCTTGAAGTCTGTGGGTATTTCGCCTGTTTCATACATCTTGCTCACCAGATGGTAGAGTTTTGTCAGGACTGGCTCTCCCAAGGCCGTCAGTAGTTCCAATGGAATGTTGTCTACTCCGGGGGCCTTGTTTCGACTCAGGTCTTTCAGTGCTCTGTCAAACTCTTCACGCAGTATCGTATCTCCCATTTCATCTTCATCTACATCCTCTTCCATTTCCATAATATTGTCCTCAAGTACAATGCCCTTGTATAGACCCTCTATATACTCCTTCCACCTTTCTGCTTTCCATTCTTTGCTTAGAACTGGGTTTCCATCTGAGCTCTTGATGTTCATACAAGTGGTTCTCTTATCTCCAAAGGTCTCTTTAATTTTCCTGTAGGCAGTATCTGTTTTAACCCTAGTGAGATAAGCCTCTACATACTTACATTTCTCCTCTAGCCATCCCTGCTTAGCCATTTTGCACTTCCTGTCGATCTCATTTTTGAGACGTTTGTACTCCTTTTTGCCTTCGTCATTTTCTCCTTTCATCAATTAAATTCAATATTTCTTCTGTTACCCAAGGATTTCTACTAGCCCTCGTCTTTTTACCTATTTGATCCTCTGCTGCCTTCACTACTTCATCCCTCAAAGCTACCCATTCTTCTTCTACTCTATTTCTTTCCCCCATTCCTGTCAATTGTTCCTTCATGCTCTCCCTGAAACTCTGTACAACCTCTGGTTTTTTCAGTTTATCCAGGTCCCATCTCTTTAAATTCCCACCTTTTTGCAGTTTCTTCAGAGATGACGCTCCTCCACACATTGCACAACCAGTGAAGCGGCTACTGCAGAGACTTTTCGGAAATGCTAGAACTATCAGCCATCATTTTCTACAGCCTGGCCGTCCAGGTAACTTGATCTCAGTCCGTGTGTCAACTGACTATTGGGGTTATCTGAGAGGTGATTTGTTCGGTGCTCCAGTTTCGAACATAGCTGTCTTGAGGGCACCCGTTGCACAATGCATTCTGAACGTGACCACTCTGTTCTGTTGTGTAACATGCTGTTTCTCGAGCTCAACTTTTCGCATAAAACGGTGGACATTATATTCAACCTGTCTTGCGCCAGTCTCATGACCATTAGAAACCTGCGTCATTTTGATTTTTATGTGGTTTTTCGCCACAGACAATTAAAAACCGATTTCCCGTCCGATGTGGTACAACAATGCTAAGTTGGATGGGCATACCTAACTAACAATGCCACACTTATTTACTGCCGAACATTTGCAGCCATGCACATTGAACAGTAACGATGGTGTAATGCCCAACTCAAACCATTTCCAGACTGCCCCATTTACGTTAATCTATTGGTAAAGGTTTCGTTAAGGATTTTTCTTCCATGAGGTTTCCCCTGCGTGAATAATGTACTATTCAAATTTGACGTCATTATAAACAGTGGTTCTCTTTCTATAGCTTTTTGAAACTGAAACGTTAATGTAGACACCCAAGTACGTGAAATCATTGGTGTGCGTTTCTTGTGTTGCTGACGTTGGGTACTTGTGCCAGTTTAAATCTATTCATTTTTAGTCAGTAACATAGTTAGCGAAGTAATTAGTCTGGTAATAGGTAAGTGAACTAGAGAAATTAAATGAAAATGTTTCCTCCGTATCAATGAAATGGGAACAATGAGAAGAGATCATAACTGCACAGTAAAGAAGGTCTAGTGTTTTGTACCATGGTCAGTGGTACCAAAACTTCGGCTATGAAATATTAAGAGGTCCGGGTAGCTGGCTGCCGTCATAAGAAATAAAGCATTGCATCAACAATTGATATCAGAAAGAAGAAACAGAATAAAGTATGTGGTTCACTAGAACCTCTCAAGAAGATCGTAAAACTACTAGGAAAAGCAGATGCCAGTTTCAAATTCAGTGGAGGAAATATACGTAATTCATCCACGGAAGAGTGCATACAAAATATTTCTAAGACCGGGTTTTGCGTATCGCTTAACAGCGTGGGCTCCTAGGAGGTTGGATTACTAGAAGATCCGTTGAAGAGTGGTCTCGGGATAATATAGCTAGAGAGTTACGGAGATGCTCAAACTCCTGTGGCAGACGCCACAAGAGACGCGTAGCGCAGAGGCATAAATAAAGTTCTAACTGAGGTTATGAACACACGGCAAGGGTTCCAGGGTAGTTGCAAGGGTCCTGATGTCATCAAACTATGTTTCTAATCGCCATTATTTCAACAATAAAATTTTGTGATGTGCTGTCTCCGTATAATGGGCGCTTCACACATATGCAGGATGCTTTGACCTGGAAATTATTCGATGGTGCCACCTGACGTAATTACCTTACACAAAACCGTTTTGTAATACGAAAGTCTTTGTACTTGCAAATCAAGCCCCCCATACTGCAAGCATGAAAAAGTTGTTCGTATTTATGTAAAGTAATGGAAAGTGAATTTGCGTTTGATGGCAGACGATTTGGTGTTAACCTTCTATTAGGTGTATTTATTTGTTGTTTATATGTGTCGAAGTATATAATAAACTGTCAAAACTTTATTCACCTACAGAATTCGTTTTATATAAGCAAAACACCAATCTGTAATAGTGAAAAGAAGGGAACCAGCTGAAAAATGCTTCTGGTGGAAAACCAACTGCCTCATTCCTCATCCCAGCGAAAAATTCTGGTACGCAAACATATTCGCACATTTTTGTACTGAATGAGACTAGCAGAAAGACAGAGGTTTTGGACGAGACACTGTCATCGGAGACAGACAGAGAGGATACAGTGATGATGGGAGAACGAAACTGGCAATGAATTAGAAAGAAAGATGGATGAATAACAGTGGGAGCCAAAGGGAAAGCAGATAATGAAAACAAAAGAGAGATGAATGAAGACTATACATAGGCACCGGCGGCGGTGGGGCGCGGGGGAGGTTCTGAATTCCACTCTCAGACCGGAGGGTTTTAATACGAAAAAATTAGCAAAATATACCCCATCCCCTACATCCACGTGTTAAAGTTTCTCAGTCTAAGGGTCAAAACTCCGAGGAAACCATCCCCAAGGATATACACTCCTGGAAATGGAAAAAAGAACACATTGACACTGGTGTGTCAGACCCACCATACTTGCTCCGGACACTGCGAGAGGGCTGTACAAGCAATGATCACACGCACGGCACAGCGGACACACCAGGAACCGCGGTGTTGGCCGTCGAATGGCGCTAGCTGCGCAGCATTTGTGCACCGCCGCCGTCAGTGTCAGCCAGTTTGCCGTGGCATACGGAGCTCCATCGCAGTCTTTAACACTGGTAGCATGCCGCGACAGCGTGGACGTGAACCGTATGTGCAGTTGACGGACTTTGAGCGAGAGCGTATAGTGGGCATGCGGGAGGCCGGGTGGACGTACCGCCGAATTGCTCAACACGTGGGGCGTGAGGTCTCCACAGTACATCGATGTTGTCGCCAGTGATCGGCGGAAGGTGCACGTGCCCGTCGACCTGGGACCGGACCGCAGCGACGCACGGATGCACGCCAAGACCGTAGGATCCTACGCAGTGCCGTAGGGGACCGCACCGCCACTTCCCAGCAAATTAGGGACACTGTTACTCCTGGGGTATCGGCGAGGACCATTCGCAACCGTCTCCATGAAGCTGGGCTACGGTCCCGCACACCGTTAGGCCGTCTTCCGCTCACGCCCCAACATCGTGCAGCCCGCCTCCAGTGGTGTCGCGACAGGCGTGAATGGAGGGACGAATGGAGACGTGTCGTCTTCAGCGATGAGAGTCGCTTCTGCCTTGGTGCCAATGATGGTCGTATGCGTGTTTGGCGCCGTGCAGGTGAGCGCCACAATCAGGACTGCATACAACCGAGGCACACAGGGCCAACACCCGGCATCATGGTGTGGGGGGCGATCTCCTACACTGGCCGTACACCACTGGTGATCGTCGAGGGGACACTGAATAGTGCACGGTACATCCAAACCGTCATCAAACCCATCGTTCTACCATTCCTAGACCGGCAAGGGAACTTGCTGTTCCAACAGGACAATGCACGTCCGCATGTATCCCGTCCCACCCAACGTGCTCTAGAAGGTGTAAGACAACTACCCTGGCCAGCAAGATCTCCGGATCTGTCCCCCATTGAGCATGTTTGGGACTGGATGAAGCGTCGTCTCACGCGGTCTGCACGTCCAGCACGAACGCTGGTCCAACTGAGGCGCCAGGTGGAAATGGCATGGCAAGCCGTTCCACAGGACTACATCCA
The DNA here is from genome assembly GCF_021461395.2 of Schistocerca americana. NCBI lineage: Eukaryota > Metazoa > Arthropoda > Insecta > Orthoptera > Acrididae > Schistocerca > Schistocerca americana. The sequence goes on from NC_060121.1 coordinate 455,176,439, forward strand.
GCATCTCTACGATCGTCTCCATGGGAGAATAGCAGCCTGCATTGCTGCGAAAGGTGGATATACACTGTACTAGTGCCGACATTGTGCATGCTCTGTTGCCTGTGTCTATGTGCCTGTGGTTCTGTCAGTGTGATCATGTGATGTATCTGACCCCAGGAATGTGTCAATAAAGTTTCCCCTTCCTGGAACAATGAATTCACGGTGTTCTTATTTCAATTTCCAGGAGTGTATGTGGAGAGGAGACAATAGTGGTTGAAGAGGAAGTCAGCAGACCTGGAGTGAGAAATAAAGAGGCAGTGGCAACAGTGGAAAAAGACAAAGACAATAACAGTGGGACAGTGAGATATCGTCTGTGGCAGAGACGGAGGCAGTGCTAAGGAAGAACGAGAGAAAGGGATGAAAACAGTGACAGTGGGAGAGGCAGACAGGAAAAAGTGCCAATGGTGGAAAAAGCGAGAGGGACACGTAGACAGCGGAAGTGGGACAGAAAGGACACAATGTGAGAGAGACAGTGACAGTGAGAGAGACAGCGACAGTGAGAGGTAGGTACTAAGTATGAAGACTTCACTACAAAGAGAGACTGGATACAAGGATTTAGAAAGTTCTGTGTTAAAAGAGCGCTAGCATGTTAGCATGTCAATTTGTTTTGGTGAGGGAGGCGGAATTAGCTTTGAGGCAGCAGGTTTCTCACTCTACAATGATATTCCCTTAAAGAGCTGCATATTCGCCTTTTTCGTGCTCCGAGAGATACGTTCTTCAGATGGCAAGGAAATATGACCGGAAATTTGCTTTTATTGGGAGTTTCAACATATCAGTCATATTATTCAAAGAATTACAGATCTTTGCATCAGTCCAAATCTAGCACCAATATCACTTAATTACCTCGTGCTGTAAAGAGGAACACTAATTTTCCGTGGCAGAAATATAGTTCGGAAAATACAGCGGCCTAATGGGGTTGACTCGACGAGATCTAGAAGTAGACGAAAGGTTGCCACAGAGGGAACCGATGTAAGTGGTTAACCGTGCAAATAATTCCAAGTTAAGTAAATTAATAGGTGATGACAGACTGTTTTTTTATAGATCTTTCCTGGCCAACATTATTTTCATAAAATATTTGCATGGTAGTTATGCAATAACTAAATCTGTGTACCCAATATTCTAATTGTAACAATAAGTATGAAGCAGTTTCCAATGAAAATTTTTTCACTGATTTTCCGATTATAATCGAACAAGGGCCGAAAATGGTGATAAATTAACCCAAATATATTTTTAAAGTGAATGGAAACTCTAGTGAAATTGACACACCCACTTAGGTTAGAGCTGAGGAGAACACCTCAGTTACGCAGACAACTGTCTCTAGTACTCCCCAAACAGAATAAAGCACCATAGTGTGCAGAACCCGCTGTGTTACAGAAGCCGAATACTCACGTCTGCCGCCGGAAGTTTTCATATGGACAACGACTTCGTTCTGTATCTGTCGTAGGTACAAATATTCATTTTTTATAATCTGGTAGACTGAAAGGTTTAATGTCTCATTTTATTGTAATGTCAGCCATAAATTTTTTATTTAAAACGAGAAAATCATATATTGTGTTTCACGTAGATTCAACTCATTCAGAGACAAATGTATAGTGCCTAGACATCTTTCACTCTGCGCACGCTGAAGTTTCTGCTGACCCTGAAGCACGCGGTAGTACTATCGCCTTGTGGAACAGCTTGTTTGTAACGAAGCTGGGAAAAGGGAACAAACACTCGCGTTTTCATACTTTGGTTTAGCTGTGGACTATGATTTCTTCATTACTCAATTTCTGTATTCTGGAAGAGACAAATAAATGTACTCAACTGCTGACATTTTCCAGTACGTGATGAAAATGGTAAATCATCTAGTGGAAAGTTTGGTAACGTAAAATTACGCACTACAAGAAACATGGAATACGTGTACCAGGCATTATAACTATTCTTTAAAATTACGTTTCAGCCTGAGTTGAGTCGTTTATCTTTGTGTGTTGTAGATAATTTGAATAACACGTCAAAGTACATAGAATATGCCAGGAAAGGTGTGAGCTTATCTCCTTGCGCGCTCAGTGTACTTTGCTGACTTTTATCATCAAGTATAATTATTGCGAATACGAGACTGGGTGGTGGCGTAGGACCATTTCTATATTTTCACGACTCTATGTGACACATGGTTGACTTGGCGGAGATCTTGACTGTAGAAATCTTCATTTTTGCTTTTCAGAAAACGCCCAATCTGCAAAATAGCCTCGTCGTAACTCCTGTAAAGGCCTGTCAAGCAATGACTTCTTCCAAGCAAAGGTCTTTTTATTCGGAGAACAGCTAGATGTGGTATCAGGAGAATACGAAGGGATGAGGCAAAAATTAATAGCCCAAAGAAGCAGCTTATTGGGCGTGTTATTTGCAGTTAAGCAGTCGCGTAAGCCAGTGGGCGGCCATCTTTGGGACGTTCAAAACATTGTGCAACATGTTGAGAACTGATCCATGACAGATTTTTACTTTTTTCACTATCACCTCTATTGCAGTACTTCGGTATCCTAGCGCCAGGGCAACCACTTCTGTTACGATTCCTGGTTCTTCACAGAGAGATGGTTTGCCAACTCGTCATTCCCCTAGTTTGACAGCAATGTAAGCGTCCGGGTGACCAAAGCACTGTGTCTTATGATGGTGCATCTTTTCCATAGCCTTCCATCAACTTAGCATCGAATTTTGAAGCGTTGCTGCCCTTCAAATACAGAATACGAATTACCGCACGATACTCCACTTAATAAATGGACTGCACCATCTTTCAGTAGCTTCTCTAGTGGCGTACTATGATAAGCCTACCGAACAAAAATTAGTCACTCCTATAGAAATTATTACAGACATCATTTAATACCATGTAATTCAACCAGGACTGGGTTAGGAAGTGAGTCCACAAGGTTGTGCAGGTACGTCGTGCTTAGAGTAAGTCAATCGCTGAGGATTGGATCGCACAGCTGCACCAAACTACGGGGATTCCGTTGTCGGCGATTTTCCCGATGTTCCTGCATTTTTTATGGGTTCAAGTCAGGCGGTTTTGCAGGCCATTCGAGATGTAATATGGTGGGGGAGTGTTCAGGAGAGCCAGTCATAATATTCCTCCAGCCCGATGGACTTTGCTGTTGACGTCTTCGTGTGTAGGTGTCTCATATGGATGACATGCATCCGTGGCGTATAGGAACAACTGAAAGAGTTGAAAATAAATAACTCCCCAGATCCGGATGGAATTCCAATTCGGTTTTACAAAGAGTACTCTACGTCATTGGCCCCTTAATTAATTTGCATTTATTGCAAATCACTCCACCGTTGCAAAGTGCCAAGCCACTGGACAAAAGCTCATGTAACCCCTTATATAATGAGGGTAAAAGAACGGATCCACGAAATTACATACCAATATCCTTAACATCAGATTGCTGCTTCATTCTAGAGTACGTTCTGAGTTCGAATATAATACATTTCCTAGAGACCGTAAAGCTCATGTTCACGAATCAGCTTGGCGAAGGGCAACAGTCGGGTCCAATATTTCTCGATTCCCAAAAAGCATACACTGTTCCCCACTGCAGACTGTTAACGAGCTTACGAGGATACAAAATAGGCTTCCAGATACGTGACTGGCCCGAAGACGTCTTAAGAAATAGAATCCAGTTTGTTGTCTCGACGGCGAGTGTACATCAGAGATAAGGGTAACATCAGGGGTGTCCCAGGTAATGTGATAAGAGCGTTGCTATTTTCTGTATATATGTAAAAGATCTGGCGAACAGATTTGACAGTAATCTACGTTCGTTCGCTAATGATACTGTGCTTTACAGGAAAGTGTCAAAGGACAGTGACTATAGGATGATACAAGACGATCTACACAAAAATTGTAGTTAGTGTGATAAATGACAGCTGGCTCTTAATGTAGAAAAATGTGGATGAGTAGGAGAAATAAGCATTATAGTGTCCTGATTGACACAGTCGCGTCGCTTAGATATCTGAGCGTAACGTTGCGAAGATATATGAAATGGAACGGGCATTTGACGATTGTGCTAGGGAAGGAGAATGCTCGAGTTCGGTTTATTGGAAAAATTTTAGGAAAGAGTGGTTCATTTGTAAAGAAGACCACATACAGGACGATATTCTTGAGTACTGCTCGAGTGTGTAGGATGCGCACCAGATGGAAGCCGTTGAAGCCGTTCAGGAGCGAGCTGCTGGATTTGTTACCGGAAAGTTCGATCAGTATGCAAGTGCTACGAAAATACTTCGGGAAATAGAGTGGGAATCCCTGTAGGGCAGAAGACACTCATTTCGAAAAAGACTACTGAGAAAGTTTAGAGAACCGGCATTTGAAGCTGACTGCAGAATAATCCTACTGCCACCAACACACATTTCGCATAGAGGCCACGGAGATAAGATACGAGAAATTAAGGCTCATACTCAGGCATATACAGCCATTTTTCCCTATCTTTATCTACGAGTGGAACAGGGAAGGAAAAGACAAGTAGTGGTACAGCGTACACTTCGCCGTGCGGTGGCTTCCGGAATATATATGTAGATGTAGATGTAGAGGTGTGAGCAATGGCCTTGCTAACATGTTGGAAAGGATCTTCATTCATTCCCCGCAGCAATTCTTGTCGGGTTTGGAAGCCATTTTGATTCACAAGCCGTGAAATGCGTCTCCGGCCTCTCTCAGTCAGGATCTTTTTTGACGTCGCGTTTTGTGGCCATGTGTGTTACACCACCGCTTGTAGTCTTCCACGAATCACCAACAAATCCAGCAACTTCACAGACCGTGTGGCCCTAGGCACAGCCGAACAAGATTGCCCCCTATTGCTACTCTGCCACGTCCTATTATTGACGCATGTTTACGTACAATGTCCTATTGAAACATAAATGTCTCACTCCTCGACAGTGCTTTAAGCTCACGTAGAGGCAGTATGCATATGGTTGAGCACCTTACTCGATCTGTGCGCCATCTATAAAGGCTTAGAGATTCATTTGTGCGTACGGACTGCGATGCCTAATTTTTATCGTGTGAGGTTCGCCGGGATTTCGGTGCGTCAGTGCGTACCAGGACTGCAGAGGCGTTTCTACGAACAAACAAAAATATCACTTTAATTTTTGTCACTAATAACTAAAAGCTTGTGACTAGCCTGCGCACTAAGAAATCCAGACCAGCCACGATAGCATATTTTCACTTGTGGCTGACACATATTTTTAAAAAAATGGTTTACAAGATGGCCATTGTATTCACGTAAACCGGGAACCTTAAAGCAATTTTTAAATGACTTCACAGTCCTCATCGACTGTACTGTTTTTACAGAATCTGTTATTGTAATTTCTTCCCTGGGCCATTTTCAAGGGGTTACAAATGTAGAAAATATAGCAGTAATCAACATAAATAATTTTAATTAAATATAATTTTTTCATTATGATAGTATTGAAGAACTATCTAACAACCATTCAAAAGCCAAGATCGCACGAAATATATTTTTTATTCAAGACAACCAGTTTTAACTGTCTTAAACATTTTTTGTAATAAAACGTGTTCTTTTTACGCTAACCTTGTGCACAAGATGTCAAGTGGTTGAAACTCAGCACATTATAAATGCTTTTCAGCGCTAAAATATTTAAAAACGCACAGCATCTTGTGCAAAAGGCCATGTCTACGCAGGTATTTCTCACAGATGCTTCTTACATGATACAAATATATACGCAGTAGGACATCTGTTTACTTATGCTAGACACATACCAAATTGTGTAAGTCCACTTTACATCGTGAACAATGTACAACTCTAGGCCATTTAAAGTACACGTTACTGCACGTTAGTACAGTTTAGTACACGTTAATACACGTTAGTACACGTTAGTGCACGTTAGTGTACGTTAGCCCGACAACATGGGTTGGTAAGGGGACCTGGCGCTCGGTTGATGATCGTGGTGGAGATTTTAACTATTTTTTTCCAAGTACAGGTGGGTGTGGCATTGGCGAAAATTCATTGCAAGTCCATGGTAGCACTCTCTGGTGGTGTCAATATGCACTAAGCCTATTGGTGAACACAATATATGCCACCATCTTGAATAACGGAAGTCACATCATCAGATGACATCACAGACGACAGCGCCCTCTGCTGGTGGTAGTGTGTACGAAGTAAACAGGTGTGCTATTGTGTATGTATTTTTATCGCGTAACAAACATCTGTTACAAATGCGTATACGGTCATGGCCTTTTTGACAAGATGTAGTGAGTTTTTAAATATTTTAGAGATGACAAACATGTATAATGTGCTAAGTTTTATCCAACTGACATCTTATGAATTTGATTAGCGCAAAATGAACATGTTTTACTACAAAAAAAAATAGAGTAAGACCTGAAGTTGAAAATCAAGACTGTTGTAACAGGTTGTCTTGAATAAAAAATATATTTTGTGCGATTTTGGATTTTGAATCATTTTTAAAAATTAAATGTAAATGATGTGAGTCTATTTTTATTCTCTCTATTGATGTTGACTACTGCTGTGTTTTTAGCATCTGCAACCACCTGAAAATGACCTAAGGTCGGAATTGCAATAGCATATGTTGTAATAAATACTACTATCTAAGGCGAAATAAAGCCGTTTTAAAAATTGTATGACACTCTGATTCCACAGCAAATACAATTATGGCTTAAAACAATTTTTATTAATCAGTCTGCACATTCAGTTAACCTAAGTTGCAGAACAGTATAAAAATGCCGCAGCGTAAATAGCAGCTACCGCACACGAGGACCGAACTGGGACGTCAGGCAGCAGAACGGCTGGCTGTCGGTGATTTGTAGTCAGGACGAGATTAGTTTGTAGTAGTCGCCGAAATTTGCATGCGGCGATACCGGTGCGCCGCTGGAATTCGGTGATCGCTCAACCGATACAAAATTCAAACTACTTTTCATTGGATTAAACACTCCACTGATTCCATTTACATCACTGTGTGACTGATAGCAGGATATCACGATTCATTAACAATTCAACGAAACGTAAATGAAAATCATTAGCCGTAACGAGCGGATCAGTCGCGGGACGAAACACACACACATAAAAAAGGTAGTACGAAACAAACAAGCAAAAAAAAAAATTGTTCAGGCGCAGAAGGGGTTTGTTTAGTTTTACGCGGCCGGTGATTGGGTCCGTCCAGTCCACAACGGTTCTGCGTGGGCGCTCTCTCCGAAAAGAGAGAGTCCGCCAAGTGCGGTGGTAGCAGAGCGTGGGTGGGAGGCTCGTGGGGGCGGGCGAGGGGGGCGGCGGAGTGAAGAGAACAGGAGGGGTCCATTTAGGCCCCCCGATCGCTGTAACCGAATGAGCGCCGGCTGCTTTGCTCGGTGCCTCGGACATTTCGTTAACTCCGCATCGGCTGCACGGCCGGCGTGATTGCACTGCATTTGCGAACAATATAGAGCGGCCCGGCGGCGAGTGAGATGAAAGGCATTCGCTGAATTAATTAACAGGCAACCGGCCCAGACGCGCGCCGCTATTCTCTGTGTGTCCCGCGGCTAGCCAAGCATTCACTGACGCTTACCGCACTCTCGCCTAAGTGCATTACTCCCGCTACCACGTGTTCCGAGCAGCAGCAGTGTTATCCGAGCGCGCGTGGCGTGATGTAGGTTCCGAAAACCGATGGCAAAAAGCTTCAAAGTCGTCGATACCGTTGCGTTTTTGTAAGCGCTTCTGTCACAAATATTTCCCTCTGACTGCGTAATTGACTGCCTAATGAAGTAAGAACTGCCGACGAATGCTAATTAGTGGAGGGTGGAACCGTGCGTCACTTGAAGCGGAGTGTACATTTACAAGATCTCTGCACAGCGACTAATTAACGCTAATTACGTGGAACGTAAACGACTGGATAGTCCAGCTAATTTTAGATCCGTCGCAGCGGTGAACGTACGTCGCGTCGTCATTTATAATACTATTTTCTTCCACGTAATACGCGGATAACTTGTAGGAAAACGTGTGGGGTTCATCCTCAGACTGAAGAAGACCGAGCTGCGATTGCAGTCTCTTGATGCCCACTGTACTATAATGCTAGGTATTCAGAGTTTGTGCATTCGCAGCTGCAACAAATTTGTGACGCCAAATAGGAGGAGGATTCTTAATGAACTCGGCTGGAAGTGATTAAACAAAAGGTGCCATGGTGATTCGTACTGTTCCTAACATTCTATATACCAGTCAACATTCTGCATAAACAACACTCAAAGACCGAAGTTCCAAAAGATTACACATTTCAGAAGAAAGAGTCGTTCTTACAAAGTGGTGCTAAGAAGTAATTAAGCAAATAGGCAGACATCCTATATCCAAAACAGATTGTGAAATGACCCTATTCACCCCAAAGACCGTGCAGTAGAGAAAATTACTAGGGTTCACACTGCCGTTTCTCTTCACCCTCTCTGCGGAAAGAATGGAAACACCAAGTTTTTAGTTCTTTATGCCTTAAAAGCCTGAGCTAGGTCCCAGATGTAACTATTTGCTTATAGTTGGGCATAAGTGCTAGAAATTCCATACAATATTGATTTACATTTATTTTAGCGATCAACCTAACTGGCCTAACCAAAGCTACATTTGAGTGAAAACCAAGATGAAACAAATGAGAGAGAGACTGACATTATGGTGGATGACATAGTGAAATCTACACGGGAAATGAAAAGTAATATACACTCCTGGAAATGGAAAAAAGAACACATTGACACCGGTGTGTCAGACCCACCATACTTGCTCCGGACACTGCGAGAGGGCTGTACAAGCAATGATCACACGCACGGCACAGCGGACAAACCAGGAACCGCGGTGTTGGCCGTCGAATGGCGCTAGCTGCGCAGCATTTGTGCACCGCCGCCGTCAGTGTCAGCCAGTTTGCCGTGGCATACGGAGCTCCATCGCAGTCTTTAACACTGGTAGCATACCGCAACAGCGTGGACGTGAACCGTATGTGCAGTTGACGGACTTTGAGCGAGGGCGTATAGTGGGCATGCGGGAGGCCGGGTGGACGTACCGCCGAATTGCTCAACACGTGGGGCGTGAGGTCTCCACAGTACATCGATGTTGTCGCCAGTGGTCGGCGGAAGATGCACGTGCCCGTCGACCTGGGACCGGACCGCAGCGACGCACGGATGCACGCCAAGACCGTAGGATCCTACGCAGTGCCGTAGGGGACCGCACCGCCACTTCCCAGCAAATTAGGGACACTGTTGCTCCTGGGGTATCGGCGAGGACCATTCGCAACCGTCTGTATGAAGCTGGGCTACGGTCCCGCACACCGTTAGGCCGTCTTCCGCTCACGCCCCAACATCGTGCAGCCCGCCTCCAGTGGTGTCGCGACAGGCGTGAATGGAGGGACGAATGGAGACGTGTCGTCTTCAGCGATGAGAGTCGCTTCTGCCTTGGTGCCAATGATGGTCGTATGCGTGTTTGGCGCTGTGCAGGTGAACGCCACAATCAGGACTGCATACGACCGAGGCACACAGGGCCAACACCCGGCATCATGGTGTGGGGAGCGATCTCCTACACTGGCCGTACACCACTGGTGATCGTCGAGGGGACACTGAATAGTGCACGGTACATCCAAACCGTCATCGAACCCATCGTTCTACCATTCCTAGACCGGCAAGGGAACTTGCTGTTCCAACAGGACAATGCACGTCCGCATGTATCCCGTGCCACCCAACGTGCTCTAGAAGATGTAAGTCAACTACCCTGGCCAGCAAGATCTCCGGATCTGTCCCCCATTGAGCATGTTTGGGACTGGATGAAGCGTCGTCTCACGCGGTCTGCACGTCCAGCACGAACGCTGGTCCAACTGAGGCGCCAGGTGGAAATGGCATGGCAAGCCGTTCCACAGGACTACATCCAGCATCTCTACGATCGTCTCCATGGGAGAATAGCAGCCTGCATTGTTGCGAAAGGTGGATATACACTGTACGAGTGCCGACATTGTGCATGCTCTGTTGCCTGTGTCTATGTGCCTGTGGTTCTGTCAGTGTGATCATGTGATGTATCTGACCCCAGGAATGTGTCAATAAAGTTTCCCCTTCCTGGGACAATGAATTCACGGTGTTCTTATTTCAATTTCCAGGAGTGTAGCTCCAGGAGTGGATATGGTCTATGCAGAAACGTTGAAGTAAGGAGGGAGCAGACTGCAGACCGAGCTGTGCAAAGTACTTAAGTTCATTTTGAAGACCGAGGCGTTACTGGATCGCTGGAAGACAGAAGTTATTTGTCAATATACGAGAAAGGAACCAAGATGGATTGCTCTAAGTATCGAGGAAACAGTTTTCTTTACAGACTAGACTCCATCCAAACCGTTCAATTACTGACGATATGTCTGCTCTTAGAGAAATTCTTGAGAAATATTGGGAAAGAGACAGAAAAGTCCATGAATTTTCAAAGGGTTTATGACAGTATTCATCGAGACAGACTCTCCAAAGTCCTGAAAAAGTTTTTTTTTTTTTTTTTTGGTCATCAGTCTACTGACTGGTTTGATGCGGCCCACCACGAATTCCTTTTCTGTGCTAACCTCTTCCTCTCAGAGTAGCACTTGCAACCTACGTCCTCAATTATTTGCTTGACGTATTGCAATCTCTGTCTTCCTCTACAGTTTTTGCCCTCTACAGCTCCCTCTAGTACCATGGAAGTCATTCCCTCATGTCTTAGCAGATGTCCTATCATCCTGTCCCTTCTCCTTATCAGTGTTTTCCACATATTCATTTCCTCTCCGATTCTGCGTAGAACCTCCTCATTCCTTACCTTATCAGTCCACCTATTTTTCAACATTCGTCTATACCACCACATCTCAAATGCTTCGATTCTCTTCTGTTCCGGTTTTCCCACAGTCCATGTTTCACTACCATACAATGCTGTACTCCAGACGTACATCCTCAGAAATTTCTTCCTCAAATTAAGGCCGGTATTTGATATTAGTAGACTTCTCTTGGCCAGAAATGCCTTTTTTGCCATAGCGAGTCTGCTTTTGATGTCCTCCTTGCTCCGTCCGTCATTGGTTATTTTACTGCCTAGGTAGCAGAATTCCTTAACTTCATTGACTTCGTGACCATCAATCCTGATGTTAAGTTTCTCGCTGTTCTCATTTCAACTTTTTCTCATTACCTTCGTCTTTCTCCGATTTACTCTCAAACCGTACTGTGTACTCATTAGACTGTTCATTCCGTTCAGCAGATCATTTAATTCTTCTTCACTTTCACTCAGGATAGCAATGTCATCAGTGAATCGTATCATTGGTATCCTTTCACCTTGTATTTTAATTCCACTCCTGAACCTTTCTTTTATTTCCATCATTGCTTCCTCGATGTACAGATTGAAGAGTAGTGGTGAAAGGCTACAGCCTCGTCTTACACCCTTCTTAATACGAGCACTTCGTTCGTGATCGTCCACTCTTATTATTCCCTCTTGGTTGTTGTACATATTGTATATGACCCGTCTCTGCCTATAGCTTACCCCTACTTTTTTCAGAATTTCGAACAGCTTGCACCATTTTATATTGTCGAACGCTTTTTCCAGGTCGACAAATCATATGAAAGTGTCCTGATTTTTCTTTAGCCTTGCTTCCATTATTAGCCGTAACGTCAGAATTGCCTCTCTCGTCCCTTTACTTTTCCTAAAGCCAAACTGATCGTCACCTAGCGCATTCGCAATTTTCTTTTCCATTCTTCTGTATATTATTCTTGTAAGCAGCTACGGTGCATGAGCTGTTAAGCTGATTGTGCGATAATTCTCGCACTTGTCAGCTCTTGTCGTCGTCGGAATTGTGTGGATGATGCTTTTCCGAAAGTCAGATGGTATGTCGCCAGACTCATATATTCTACACACCAACGTGAATAGTCTTTTCGTTGCCACTTCCCCCAATGATTTTAGAAATTCTGATGGAATGTTATCTATCCCTTCTGCCTTATTTGACCGTAAGTCCTCCAAAGCTCTTTTAAATTCCGATTCTAATACTGGATCCCCTATCTCTTCTACATCGACTCCTGTTTCTTCTTCTAGCACTCAGACAAATCTTCACCCTCATAGAGGCTTTCAATGTATTCGTTCCACCTATCTGCTGTCTCCTCTGCATTTAACAGTGGAATTCCCGTTGCACTCTTAATGTTACCACATTTGCTTTTAATGTCACCAAAGATTGTTTTGACTTTCCTGTATGCTGAGTCTGTCCTTCCGACAATCATATCTTTTTCGATGTCTTCACATTTTTCCTGCAGCCATTTCGTCTTAGCTTCCCTGCATTTCCTATTTATTTCATTCCTCAGCGACTTTAATTTCTGTATTCCTGATTTTCCAGGAACATGTTTGTACTTCCTCCTTTCATCAATCAACTGAAGTATTTCTTCTGTTACCCATGGTTTCTTCGCAGCTACCTTTTTTGTACCTATGTTTTCCTTCCCAACTTCTGTGATGGTCCTTTTTAGAGATGTCCATTCCTCTTCAACAGTACTGCCTACTGCGCTATTCCTTATTGCTGTATCTATAGCGTTAGAGAACTTCAAACGTATCTCGTCATTCCTTAGTACTTCCGTATCCCACTTCTTTGCGTATTGATTCTTCCTGACTAATGTCTTGAACTTCAGCCTGATCTTCATCACTACTATATTGTGATCTGAGTCTATATCTGCTCCTGGGTACGCCTTACAATCCAGTATCTGATTTCGGAATCTCTGTCTGACCATGATGTAATCTAATTGAAATCTTCCCGTATCTCCCGGCCTTTTCCAAGTATACATCCTCCTCTTGTGATTCTTGAACAGGGTATTCGCTATTACTAGCTGAAACTTGTTACAGAACTCAATTAGTCTTTCTCCTCTTTCATTCCTTGTCCCAAGCCCATATTCTCCTGTAACCTTTTCTTCTACTCCTTCCTCTACAACTGCATTCCAGTCGTCCATGACTATTAGATTTCCGTCCCCCTTTACATACTGCATTACCCTTTCAATATCTTCATACACTTTCTCTATCTGTTCATCTTCAGCTTGCGACGTCGGCATGTATACCTGAACTATCGTTGTCGGTGTTGGTCTGCTGTCGATTCTGATCAGAACAGCCCGGTCACTGAACTGTTCACAGTAACACACCCTCTGCCCTACCTTCCTATTCATAACGAAACCTACACCTGTTATACCATTTTCTGCTGCTGTTGATATTACCCGATACTCATCTGACCAGCAATCCTTGTCTTCCTTCCACTTCACTTCATTGACCCCTACTATATCTAGATTGAGGCTTTGCACTTCCCTTTTCAGATTTTCTAGTTTCCCTACCACGTTCAAGCTTCTGACATTCCACGCCCCGACTCATAGAACGTTATCCTTTCGTTGATTATTCAATCTTTTTCTCATGGTAACCTCCCCCTTGGCAGTCCCTCCAGGAGATCCAAATGGGGGACTATTCCGGAATCTTTTGCCAATGGAGATATCATTATGACACTTCTTCAATTACAGGCCACATAACCTGTGGATACACGTTACGTGTCTTTAATGCAATGGTTTCCATTGCCTTCTGCATCCTCATGTCGTTGATCATTGCTGATTCTTCCGCCTTTAGGGGCAATTTCCCACCCCTAGGACAAGAGAGTGCCCTGAACCTCTATCCGCTCCTCCGCCGTCTTTGATAAGGCCGTTGGCAGAATGAGGCTGACTTCTTTTGCCGGAAGTCTTCGGCCGCCAGTGCTGATTATTTATCAAAATTTAGGCAGTGGCGGGGATCGAACCCGGGACCAAATACGTTTTGATTATGAATCAAGACCACGGGTACGAATTCCAAATAAACTCACAGAATGATAAGATCATGTATGAGTGGGTCGAGAGCGATATTAACAGCTGGTGGCGCATACTTACAACCTTTGCTCATAAAACAGCGAGACGCACTGTCATTCCTACTATTTAATCCCACCCTGGGGAAAGTCGTAAGAAAGAGAGAAGTTGAAGACTGCAGAGGGCTAGGAATGGAAGGTGGCAGATTTCATATGTTTGCTTACGCAGTCGACATCGGAGTGAGCGAGAGTGAGCAATATCCTGGGGAGAAATATCGAAGAAACGCCGTAGCAGCAAGTAAGTCAGAACTACTTATCAACAAACGAAAATCAGAATGTATACAAGTATGCAGAACTAAATATGTACAAGAGTACTTCACAGTAGACAGAGACAAATTAAACTCTACACACAAAGGAAATGAAGACATTAGCTTCCAGTGGGTACTGATTTATATCAATAGGGCATGCTGAAAATTGTACTAGACTGGGAAACGAACCCGGGTCTGCTGCTTTGTAGGTAGATATGCCGACCACTACTTCATCTGGACACATCAGTCACGACAACCGCACAGACTACCCTAGCACACCTCCAGTCAGAACCAAATTATCAACGTATACCACACACTACTGAGCCGGCCGCGGTGGTCTAGCGGTTCTAGGCGCTCAGTCCGGAACCGCGGGACTGCTACGGTCGCAGGTTCGAATCCTGCCTTGGGCATGGGTGTGTGTGATGTCCTTAGGTTAGTTAGGTTTAAGTAGTTCTAAGTTCTAGGGGACTGATGACCACAGATGTTATGTCCCATAGTGCTCAGAGCCATTTGAACTACACACTACTGATGTAGTGCCCCCGCTCATTAGCCTCATTACTCACGGCCTCTCGCCGGTCCCCGTAAGAATTCGATCTTTATGTGCCTCTGCACTGATGGGACCATTGGCCATCCTCACCATAACTATATTAGTGGTTCCTACTTTTTGGACATGTCCGAAAGAGCAGTCACCACATATATATACTTACGACGATGATGGGCAATAATCCTTTCACCGCAGATGCACACCAAGCTCTAACTCTTACGGGAATCAGCGAGATGCCGCGAATAATGCGGCTAATGAACAGGAGCACTACATTAGTAGTGTGTGGTATACGTTGATAATTTTGTTGAGGTTTGCTAGGGTAGTCTGTGCGGTTGTCGTGACTACTGTGTCGAGATGGAGTAATGGTCAGCATATTTACGAACTAAGCAGCAGACCCGGGTTCGTTTCCCAGTCTAGTGTAAATTTTCAACTTACCCTACTAATATAAATCAGTGCCCACTGGTAGCTAATGTCTGTAATCTCTTTGTGTCTTGACATGTATGTAAATTCAAGTCTGTCGATCACTCAAGTACCTGGGAAGTTGGTACGATTTTTGTATTCAAATGCCTCTACATGTAACCGAAAGAATTTCTGCTCGCTTCAGATGTTTATGTGTCCTCAGAGATGCGTTCAAGTCTAAAGCCATATCACATCTGAGAGAAAGAACCTCTACATTGCCGTTACGCGCTCCATTGTCCTCTATGGTTCAGAAAGCTAGACACTAACTAAGAGGGAGACGCAGAAGCTTCAAACATCGGAATGAAAAGCAATGAGAAGAATTTGGGGCTCTATGAGAGGCGGAGGTACGAGGAGAGCAAGAAAGAATAATGACATGAGATTATGAACCAGCTCAGCGTTTTGCAATATAAAAAGATCAGACGACTCCAACGAGCAGGTCACGTACTTCGTGTGCAATAGACCTGATTTGGAAGCAAGCTGTCATTGGCCACATTACAATAAACAGCCCCCTGGGTTGGCCAAGAAACAGATGGGAAATGACATAAAGAAAGATGTGGAAGCTCTGAATGTAGTAAATTGGGAGGAAACAGCAACAGACAAAATGCAGTGGAGAATAGTTACTGTTGTAGCGCATGGTGCATAGGGCTTGTGACCGCTGGACAGGTAAGTAAGTATATAACTTTTTTGGTTATCAATTTTTTCTTTCTAAGTTGCAAACTCATTCTGTTCATCCCATTTTATGGTACTCCCTTATAGCTTGGTCTGCAGATGTGGCGTCGCCTTTTTATCCAAAACATTAGAAACATAAGAGAGAATAACCTGACACATGACAAAGCGAAAGATGGATGCTACTTAATAACATACAAATTTACACAGGTGGTTGGAAGGACATCATTATCATCTCAATGTGGCCTTTATTTAAGAACTAGCAAATGTAGCTGCTAATAGTGCTTCGTAAAGTACTCATTTAAAACAACAACCTGGTGGAGATGGTGTCACTTTTTAGAAGAACAAATACCACCTACCAAGAATAAACTCTCAGTGTATTTCGTGTCAGTGTCGTCTGTTATGTTCTAGGAAACTAGTGGTCAGTGCAGCTTGTAACCCTCCCAAGAGTCGTTGCCAAGTAAGTCTCCTGTTGACCCGTCACCGTGGACATCGTCTACGCTCCATTTATGGATGTGAAAAGCATTAACGGCACAGTATTAACAAAGAAAATTTCTCTTTATGAAAATTATGTCCAGATATGTGATACTAACCGACAATACCATGCAGCACTACCAATGGGCTACAAATTCACTTCCGTCGCTGCTAGAGAAATCTGCAGCATGTGTCGAGTCTTATCTCTTGCGAAACAATAAGTCAGACATTATATTACCTTCCTCCAGCCTTTTGCAGCTTCTTCCACAATAGCGAGTGGTCTCCGTGTCCTGTACGTACACATGCTCAAACTAGCTGGCAGAGATGTAGTGGTTACAACATTTCATAATTTACACATATACAGCAGTACAACTGAATTAGGTAGTGTGGTATGGCCACCCAGGCCGCCACCATCACTGTAATTTGAATTTATTGTATAATACAGGGTGATGTATTAAGCGTCACAATAGTACGTCTTTTTGGAAAAGGCAAATTTGGTAATTTCTAATAGAAATGTAAGCGTCATGAAGTCTTTTCTGTAAGAATTTGTCTTGAGTGTATCGTCGCACAGAAGGGAAACGTGGACGATAAGCAGTTGAATCAAGAAGGAAGAAGATATCTTCGTGCTGTAGGAGAATGATAAAAATGACACAGGTAGATCGGGACTCAATCAAGACGTATTGAAACGAGTTGGGAAGAAAAAAGAAATATATGGTTACTGACATAAAGAATGGCTCGGTTGATAGGAGACATCCTTAAGCATCAAGGAATTGTCAATTTACTAATGGAGATAAGTAATGTGGAGGGGAGGGAATCCCAAACGAATGTAGGTTTCAGTACTTATTCAAAGAAAAAGAGGTTTGCACAGATCTGACTAGCATGAAGAGCTGCATCAAACCAGTCTTCGGACTGAAGACTGCAACAATAACAAGTGAGGGATGAACTTTTCGAGTAATTTTTATGTGGGAATTGTGCTATCAGTCTTTGCAAATGCCTCATTGATTTAATACTTACTCTGTGCAAAGACTAGGTATAGATTGAATAACTTCAAGGATAGGCTACAACCATGTCTCAGTCAACTCTCAAGCACTGCTTATCCCTGGTGTACTTCGAATGCAGCTTTCCTTTAACGTCCGTCGACTCATAATTATAGTCAGACTTCTGTACATGTCGTAAATAACCTTGCGGTCCAGTTATTTAATTCCTGATACCTTCAGGATTGAAACAGTGCATTGCAGTCGACATTGCCAAAAGCTTCCTAAAAATTGACAAATGCTATAAATGTGCGTTTGCCTTTCTTTAAACTACGAGGGCGGTCCAGAAAGTAAGTTACGATCCTAAAAATTGACAAATGCTAAAATGTGCGTTTGCCTTTCTTTAAACTACGAGGGCGGTCCAGAAAGTAAGTTACGATCGGTCGCGAAATGGAAACGACTATGAAAATCCGATAAAGCTTTGCAAAGATGTGTTGGGCAGTGTCTCTAGTATGACTCTAGGTAGAATTATGTCGCTCTTTTCATTCCTGAGCTCTTAGTGAGCGCGTAAAGATGTTATAGAAAATAGTGTCTCCCGCCAAGTACGAGGGCCTGGTGAGAATTTTCCCCTGAAGTTATGCAACCAACATTACATAACTGTCGTGCGGTTTCTTCTTCAAGACAATTCTCAGCCTCATTCTGCAGGGGCAATGAAGATTTCCCTGCATCGTTTCAATTGGAAATGTTTGGTTACCCACAATACAGCCCGTAATTGTCTCCCACTGAGTTTCATCTCTGCTGAAACGAACCGCTGGCTATGAAGACAACATTTTGGCTCAGACAACGAGCTTTAGGCCAGCGTAGAGAATTGGCGGAAAGCACTGGCGGCTGCCTTCTATGATGAGGGTATTGGAAAGTTCGTACAACGCTACGACGAATGTCTGAGTCAGAACGGCGGCTACGTAGAGAAGTAGCTGAAAGTTGTAGCTAACTGCTACAAATGAAACATTTCTGATTTTCACTGTGATTTTCATTTCGCGATCAATCGTAACTTACTTTCTGGACAGCCCTCGTATCTTCGCAGTTTCGGTATTGTCTCGCGTATTCCTACGTTTCTGTGAAACTGCAAGTGATATTCTCCGATTTCAGCTTCCATAGCAGTATTAAACGATTGAAAAAGAAATCTGCGCCTGTGTATGTATCGCAAGTAGCTATTAGCTTGACAGGTTAACCACTGTGACAGTGCACCGCTGTGAGAGCGGTAAGAGGGAACGTGGGTACTGGTTGACCGCACAGTAGACTTCCACAGAGCATGTTGCTATGGTCGAGGCGGTTGGACACGAAGAGCCAAGCGCCGCACACACCATCGTCCGGGATTGTGCAGCCGATGAGGAGGGCGGGGGGCAACTCCGCCAGACGACGCCTTTGAAACGGGGGGAGGGAATGTTGAGAGTGGAGGAGGAGGAGAAGCAGCGGGGAGCGGCGGATTACCACCGCGGCACGCTTAGCCAACTTGGCGTCATTGCGACGGCCGCAAAGTTGCCGAATGATTTTATTGCCCCTTGCGCGGCGTCGCCGAGTCGCGTGTGCGCCGGGGCCGTAAAGCGAAAAGCGAGCCCGGAGCTGCGCAAGCGGCCGCTCCACAAGTGAGACGCCGCCCCGCCCCTGCTGCCCGCCGGTCCTCTGGAGCAGCAGCCAGCCGGCGCCGGCGCCGCGACGCCCTGGCGTCTCCCTTTTACGATCGCTGGCTAATCGCCGGAATCATCGCCGATGTGACTTTGGGCTTGCGACAACGATGCCAGCTACTCCCAGAGGCACCCCTTCTTTTTGCGTCTACTACCTCCTGCCGCTGGGGAACAACAATAGGTCTGCTCGTTGCCCTTCCCTGCTTGCTGCACTAGGAAATGAAGATATAATTATAACCGCAAAGAATAAAGCTATTTTTCAAAAGCAGTGACATGAACAACGCTTAAAACAGTGATCCGGGAAGTGTACAGTAAGTTTCTTTTATTTCCGTCAATGATAACAACACTTTTCGTCCTTAGACAACCGGTTTCGCACAGTGGCCATCTTCAGATCTGCATAAAAATGAAATACAACTAGTGGAGAGATAAACATCTTAAAACAATGCGCTTAAAATATGGCGAGATACACCTATTCTGTAACATGTCCTAATATAAAAAAACCATAGTTGCATATTTACAGAATAAATAAAGCTAATGTTCGTAACAAACTGCAGCACAGTAGCCGCAACGTAACGTTTGTGCCGTAAGCTAGTTAGGTGAGGCCCTCTGACGGTTAACTTCTTTCGACTTCTCGCCTATGCTGCATTCTGGCGGCTTCGCCAACAGATGTCGCTGATTACTTTGGTCTTCTATTTTTCATTTTTTTCGCTTCTTTTCTTAGCTATTCTATCAATCTCATATTATTTTATTTGCTCCATGTTGTGTATGTTATTATTTTTTATCTAAAATGTCCGCAAGGGCCTCTCAGAATCACATACGACTGTTATCGCTTAACCATTTCCTTTTGACAATCCTTATAACTATATTCGTGTTAATTATTACATTTTATTACAATGTATGATTGTAATAATGCTTACATTTGGCAAGCCCACTGCAGACTTTACGTATTGTGCTAATCATTCATTGCATTCTGTACAGATTTATAATTTATGCGTACGTGTAGACTTACAGTAGCGATGTCTAACTAGCTTACGGCACAAACGTGCGTTCTGGCAGCTCTACTGCAGTTTTTTACGAACATTAGCGCTATTGACAGTAATACTTCGCCTGAACCGTGGCCTAGTTTATATCATATTTTAAATATGTGCCACGATGCTGAGCTGATTTTGTGTATATTCTGAGCCGACGCCACTACGTCTTCATCTTACTACGACATGTTATAAAACAGGTATGCCTCCTCAAATTTTAACCGTATGTTTCTACTTCCATGAAAGTAACATTTTTTCGTTAAGGTATATTTTATTATTTCAAGATGTCATCTGTCAACTAATTGTATTTCATTTTGCTGCGGGTTTGAAGATGGTCATTGCTGATAGAAACCGGCAGTTAAGGACCAAAAGTTTTGTGATCATTCAAGGAAAAATATGTATAAAGTCATGTAATTAATATTTTGCTTGTTTGATGTTACGTGTCTTCAGTCTTGGGACGCTTCGGAAACACAGCACCCGCAACGTTACTGTAGAATGATAGTAGATGATCCGAAACAAAATCACGCAGTGCATTGATATGACGAAGTATCGTGCGGAAATTCCTGTTTCCGGATTGCAGGAGGAACGACGTTGCGACAATCCGCGCGGTATTCGTGGAAGCGTATGGTAACTCACACCATCATGAGACACAATGGTTAGGTGGCGCAGAAACTTACAACGGATCAAAGACGTACTACACTATCCGATCAAAAACATCCGACCGCCCCTACGTAATTTGGAGGCGAGCCCGCTTGTATGAAAGGAGCAATGAAGTAGTAATATCAGAATCGGTCGCTCAGGAGAGATCAGTGACTTCGAACGCGGACTAGTCACTCGAGTCCACCTGATTAACAAAAAATAGGTGACACTTCGACTCTGCTCGGGTCGGCTGCTGGTAATGTGGCTGAAGTAGAGACGCGAAGTAACATCCTCGGCTAAACCAAGACCAGACAGAAATCACCGTCGAGCATAGTGGGGTGCGCAAAATTTCGCTTGAAATAAGTGGAAAGAGTTACTCATGAGCTGAAAAATGCTATCAGTAGTCCAGCCAGTACAAAGAATGCGAAGGAGTTAAAAATAATGAATTACAATGTTTGAGCAGCTCCTCATAAACCACACATTTCTGTTACTAAGCGACGAATGAGTTAATGTAATGAGCGCAGATGGACATTGGATGATTGGAAATCAGTTATTCGGAATGATGAATCACTCTGTATCCTGTGACAATCCGATGCAACGGTTTGTGCTTTGCATTTGCCTGGAGAACGTAACCTGCCTTAAGCCACAGAACAACCTAAACTACAGAGCAGATGGCATTCTGGTGTGGTCCCTTTACTACACTTAAGAAAACGTCAGAAAGGATATGGTACCATTTTGAAGCACTTTGCACTGCGTGCAGTAAATGAAGAGTTCGGAGACAATGATCGTTTGCATCGGCATGGCAGTGCGCCCTGTCATAAAGGAGCACATGTGAAGAAGTGGACTGCCCTGTCTAGAGTCCCGATCTGAACCAAAGTCCACTCCGCTTGAGACCCCACAGTCCATCACTACCTCATCTGGTTTTGGCTCTTAAAGAAGAATGGGTTGTCGTGCCTTTACAGTCATACAGAAACCTCGTCCAAAGTATCCCCAGCAGAGCTAAAACTGCCATAATGGCGAAGAACGTCCACCAATGCGTTGATCACCTAGTGTACATGCACCTTTTTTGGGTTACAAAATTTTGCCCCGAACCCTCTCTCCATATTCTCCTGATATGACACCAGTTCACTTCTTCGTCTTTCTTCATTTGAAAAAACCATTGTGAAGCAGACATTTCCAGAACGACTACGGGCTGATTTTCGAGGTGAAAGGCTTCCTGAGCAGCCGAAATGTCTTCTACAATCAAAGTCTCTGCCGCGTCATCCATTGTTGAAAAAAAAATTGTCGCTTTGACTACTAAATACAGAGAGAAAGAATAAAACCACGTTTTATGGCCAGTGAGTGGTAGTTCCAAGATGATATTTAATATTTTACAAACATCCCTCGTACTTCATCTCAATAGAGGAACCATTGTTTTTATTCGCCACGATTACAGGCAGTTCTTAGCTCGGTTCAGAAAATTACTGAGCCTTGTCTCGTGTTCTGATGCAAAGTCGAATTTAACTTAAATTCCCAGCGCTCTTGTGTATCGATATGACATAGCTTGGTAACAGGTTCAAATTTATAGCTGGATGGTCCTTAAATGGATCTTATGAGTAGATGCCTCTTGACAAACTTATTTTAGCAAGGAGATCTTAGAGATTATCTCGATGCCTCTGCTTCTCGGCGTTAGATATTCATATTATACACTGTGCGACAAAATTAAAGGATAGCATTTTCGAAATACCGTAATTGTCTCCCATTGCGACGAATAAGCTTGAGAAGTTTATCTCAAAGCTGTCTACAACCTACCTCCGTAATGGTGCAGAGGCATGGCGCTATGTGTCGTCACCCTGGGTCTCGGCAATGCTTCAAACAACAAGGTATCAACACAGCCCGGAAGTTCACGTGAGCTGTAAGGTGGGTTAGTGACGTCACGCTAGAAGAAAATTCTGCACAACGCCACAATGAATATATCACAAGGTGATAAGGTCGTCACAGCCCCCCTTACCCACATTTCAGCCCTTATTTTGACGTCTCTTCGATTGACATCAGAACCACGGCAACCAGCGTTGCAAACACACAGTTTTCTTATGGATTGCCGATGAAAACACACACAGCCACCCAGAATAGACACGAAACTGCATGAGGGAGTGGCATAAAGTACCTCAATGAAACCACCCGTTTCCCTATGGTGCTGATTCAAACATGATTTCTCAATCGGAAACGGCAGCTCGAAGCACGATGAACAACAGAATGACGTTCTTGACACCCTTTGACACTACTGACACCCTCGAACGTTTCACCACTTCTCTAACGATATTGAAAGAGAACTTCACATTAAATGTGATCTGACCCTTTTGGAGCGCAGTGCGACCGCAGTTTTTGCTCTCAAGTGCAGGTTGGAGCCACAAGAGAACGTTCAACACTAATCGACGAATATGAACGTGATTCGAAGCAGCACCCTTGGCAACGCTGTTGCTGAACACATGACTCCCTTTCATTGCTCGAAATCTCTTCTGATTACTAAACTTGGCGTCTCTGGATACTGGTCTGGCATTCAGTTAAAACTTGGCCTTCAGAGTGTCAATGAAATCACACATCTCCATGGGGCGTTGATTCCCACACGTTACGCTCTCGAAAACGATAGTTCGCAGTGACATGAGCAACAGAAAGTGTTCTTGTCGATCTTTGACTCTGCTACCACACTCGGACGTTTCAACAATTATCTAAAAACACTGCGGGGCTGTATACCCACTGAACGTCCGTTTGAAATGCATCGCGATAGCGACTTTTGATATCGTACACAGCTAGAAACTGGAAAGGGCTCTTCAAAATTTGAATATGATCAGAAGCATCAAAGGGTGTTTATGCTTTTTCCACCCTCCTATTTTCAACCCTCTTATTTTCTACCACATTAACTTGTGCTTGAATGAAACGGCAAACGATAACTCTGTGACCACCTCCCCCACGACGCCAGTTCGCTAACACTCTCGGTGCCACTTACACAACTTTGTTGAGCACGCTATACAAACGGGACGGGGGGGGGGGGGGGGGAGGGTTGTTTGGGGAAGGAGACCAGACAGCGAGGTCATCGGTCTCATCGGATTAGGGAAGGATGGTGAAGGAAGTCGGCCGTGCCCTTTCAAAGGAACCATCCCGGCATTTGCCTGGAGCTATTTATGGAAATCACGGAAAACCTAACTCAGGATGGCCGGACGAGGGATTGAACCGTCGTCCTCCCGAATGCTACAAACGGACCTGGCACAAACTTTGAGACCAATTCAGCCAGGCGGCAGCTCTAAGGCTTGAAGTTAGAGAAACTGCACCTTAAGGTGGCGAAAGAGTCGTCTAACCCTCATGCGCTGGAGCAATCGCCAGGCTGATTAAGTAGATTTCTGACGTGCTCAACAAAGGTGCGTTCGTGCTACAGAACTTGGGGTTCTTGGAGAGACCACTTTTCGTTTTATTCGCATACAAGTTATTGCTGCACTCCTGAGTGATGATTCCACAGGAGGGCGGAAAACTGGAAAGCGAAAAAGCGTAAGTACCGTTTGCTGCTCCAGATTACATTCAAATTTCATCGAATGGTTTTGATTGATGCCTAGTGGTTCCAAAGGAGTGAGGTCACATTTAATGGAGATGCAGCCCCACAGTGACCTTAGAGAAGGCCTATAACGTCAGAAGTTGTCAGCAGTGTCGAAGGTTGCCAGGAATATCTTCCTGCATCTCATCACACTACAAACTGCCGTTTTCCAACGCGAAATGTGTGGGAATCGAAACCCAGGGATGCCCTTTGTGCCACCCCATGAGGCCTTTTCGTGTCGATTCTGATTGGTGGTGTGTCTGAAGTGATTTGATCGGTCACTAATAAGAAAACCGCATATTCCAACGCTGGGCGTGGCGGTCCTGAGCTCGGTCGGAGATAAGTCAAAAGAAAGGATGAAATATGGGCCTTCTCTGAGAAATACGTGGACAAGAGTATCACGTCGTTTCATAAGGCGTTGGCAGACTTTACAGTCAACATGAGATTATTTCCCAGATATTTTATTCCTTTAAGCGAGAAATATAAAAACCCAATTTCACGGAGACTATTACTAAGTATTCTGGACGCCATAAAATGTCCTGCAATATTTATTGTCTACATCTATTTTTTATATATGTAAAAGACATATACACAAAACAACGGTTTCTTCGACTTTTCATCTAAAAGAAGAATACGCTCTAAAATATAATAACACATCACAAAATTTGCAAGATGATTACTTTTGGGAAGAATTCTTCGATTTACTACAGAAAATAAACTCCTTTTACAGCAGAAGAAAGTTGCACATCGACGTAATTCACTTACTGGAATGACATGTGATTTGAGAAAGAAGTCTCTTTGCGTTTTCTTATTAGAAATACCTCATGGAGCTCCCAGTTCAACAGATGATGCGATGTGGTCGATAATTGTTCATTCTCAGAAACATTATAACTTATCATTTTGATATTTTTACTGTAATAAAAGACTTTTCTTGTTTCTTGTGGGACTTTGTAGAACGAGGGTAAGTCTTAGGTTAAAAATAATATATAGTTTACACTCTGATAGAGGAAGAAACGCACAGAGAAGAAATAATAATTATGCTAGAAGTACGCAGCAGCCCTCATTGTAAGGTGGCTCGCGTACCGCAGATGTTTCTGTGGATGCAGACAGTAGAAGTGCGTTGGGTGGCACAATTAGAGAGTCGAGCTGATGTGAAGCAGTAATGATCATTTCTGGTTTCTAGTTGATTAATGGAACTAAATTATATGCGTTTCCGTTTCATTGCCATGACTACTTCGACAAACTACTGAGGTGTGAAGTTAATTGGTACTTTGATCACTAATGAATAAACGCGAGAGATTACTTGTGCTGTGAAATGATGTGTTACAGCGAACGCTCTCTGTTAGAGGGGGATGTAGTTACAATGTAACTGTGAATGGAAACCTTTTTAAACAGCATCTCTAATTTGTGTGTTTTGAGACATGTAATTACGACGTAGTATGCAGCAGATTGCTAATAAAGGTCGTTCTGCTTGCCGTTTGTGGAATTTATACACAGAAAACACTCATGTAATTTATGTACTCTTCCTCTTCTTGTCCTTCTTCTTCTTCTACCTTGCACTTCCCTTATTTCTTCTGTTCCATGTTAGCGTCATACTATAAGTTTTTCTAGTACTTAATCCAATCTTCTTTCGTAATATTATTTAAACGAATTTGTATCTCCTTTTGTTTTTTCAATGTGTTCATGATTTTATACGCTATCTGCTGATAGTCATGAATATTGTGTTCTATGTTACTAACGTATCTCCCCCAGGACTAACGAAGGAATCCCTTCGCTATACTTTTTCTGTAATTCCTTTCCTGTTTATAGATTTTCCCTTTCAGGGTAGATAGATATTTTTATATGCTGCTTGGTTTACATATATTGCTTCCGCAAATTTTGATCAAATTTTTAATCCACAACTTCGGCGATATTTTATTGTCTTTGCCAAGTCTTCTTCCATGGTGTTTCTGGTAGCTAACTGCCCTAATTACTTTCTTAATCTCTTCTGATATAGCCCCTTATACTTTCATCGTGGAGTAAATATATTTTATGGACCTTTCACTGCTTCTGGTTAGTGAAATGTTTCTTCATCTACCATTTAGCACAACTGTCAATTTAACATTTTACGTGGCCCGATATCAAAACTTCTGTATACTCTTGTACCTTCTATTTAACCTTGTATTCCTCTGTTCACTGTTATATAATCCACAACTGATCAGCATTCTCAGCCAGTCCAAATACAGGGTGACAATTTTGAACTTCCGAACGGTTTGCATTAGGACATTCAAAGTGCACGGCTGGCTGCGGGGCATGACGAGAATTAGTATTGTTTGACTTAGCGACGAAGACCACTTTCATTTGGATGGGTTCGTCAATAAGCAAAACTGGCGCATTTCAGGGACTGAGAATCCGCATTTCGGGATATAGAAGTCTCTTCAGCCTCAACGGGTGACTGTGTGGCGTGCAGTATCCAGTCGAGGAATAAACGGCGCGATATTCCTTGATGGCACGGTGACTACCGAACGGTACGACAACGTTTTGGAAGATGATTTCATCCCCATTATCCAAAGTGAACCTAATTTCGACGAGACGTGGTTGATGCAGGACGGAGCTCGACCCCATCAAGGCAGGAGAGTGTTTAATGTCCAGGAGGAGCATTCTGGGGACCGTTTCTGGTTCTGGGGCATCCAGAGGCCACTGGAATGGGCCTCGAGTGGCCGCCATATTCTCCGTATATCTACACATTCCACTCATTTTAGTGGTTCTGTATCAAAGACAAGTTGTACAGCAACAACCCCAAAACCATTTCTGAGCTGAAAACAGCCATTGAGGAGGTCATCGACAGCATCGATATTCCGACGCTTCAGGGCGTCATGCAGAATTCGCTATTCGTCTGCGCCACATCATCGCCAATGATGACAGGCAAATCCAACATGTCACAACCTAAATCCGAATATCTGTAGTGACGTTTACATGTTGAATAAAATGTGTTGTAACTAATTTACGTTTTTTTCCCATATAAGTCAATAATTGTCACCCTATATATATGAGTTATATTTTTTTTTTTTTACAAAAAAGCTGTTAATCATTTTTTAAATCCTTATATGTGGAAAAAGGTCCAAGTAATTGCCATTCTGTTTACAAGTTTTTCCTCTGTATATTCCAACAACATCAGATATTGAACTGTTTCCCACTCTTAGATTTATATCAGCCAAACAACAATTTCGTCTCAGATTCAGAAATTGCTGTAAGAGTTAGGTTTTTTCTTCCTGTTTTTGTCGTTGCTATTACAGTTCTTCCGTTTATACATTCATATGCTTTCTAGTTTTCTATTTATGTGTCTTGCAAGACCTTTACTGCCTCTTCCTTTCTAGTGCATTATGTTCTGCATTATTACATAATTTCCAACATATTTACTGCTTCTCAACTTCTCCTTTTCAGAGATAGATTTTTCAGCTGTCTGCGGATATGAGAATATCTTCGCTATAAATTCATCTTTGAAAGCAGCTCCTCTTGCATTCCATGTAGCTTATCTTAGTTTTCCAGATATTCGTTTCCTCTTGTCCTTTTCCCTAACTGGTGTCGTCATACGAAAGCCATCCACTTTTCCTAGGAGAATTTGGGAACTTTTGATATCTCTGCAAGGGATATCAATTTAGAGAAGGACCGACTGGTTTTTCCTTACATATTAATTATGGTGCTTTGTATTTCCTGCTGTACATTCTGGCAAGAAACACGAAACGAAAACGAAGTCGACACGAGAGAAAAAATCCAACATTTTTTTGTGGTGGCTCGGGTCTTCGGGTGGGTGTTTTACCCGTTTTTGAACATAATGAAGTCTTATAAACTACGTTAATTTATACATAATATCGTTATACGCTTTCGTCTTTTGTCGTTTTACTTATAAACTGTATTATGTGCAGGAGCACATAATATGGAATCACTGTTCGATTACTGATTCCGGTCAGTGGCTTCTTTTATTTCCCTTCATTTTAATTGAGGAGCCCTATCTGCTAATGGCTTTACGTACCACGATCTCGCCTTAAAATTTATTAAAGTAATTAAAATGAAGATAGAATGTTGGGGAAATATGGAGACTACAGTAACGGCGTCCTGGACTAGACATAAAATGAAATGAAATGGCTCTGAGCACTATGGGACTTAACATCTATGGTCATCAGTCCCCTAGAACTTAGAACTACTTAAACCTAACTAACCTAAGGACATCACACAACACCCAGCTAGACATAAAAGTTCAGCGTCCTGGACTAGACATAAAAGTTCAGAAGCCTATCAAAAGTATTTGAAGAATTTCGCCGCGCGGTCTAAGCGTCTTGTTACGGTTCGCGCGGCTTCCGGCTTCCCCCCCCCCCCCCCCCCCCCCCCCGTCGGAGGGTGTGTGTGTTGTCCTTAGGGTAAATTAGTTTAACCACAAATTTCCAAATTTTCCTTGACACATATGAATCCATATCGTCTGCAAAATGTCTTGAAGGTGTAACCATCACTCAGCACAGGGTCTTTACACACCACAGGCAGAGCAATCAAAAGACAAATGCGGTTTAACGTATTAGCACTTTTTACGTTAATTTCCGACGTTCAGCGAGAAATATGATTACAGTTGGCGTTAAGGGATTGGGCTCGATATCGGCACCAGCGAGTTTGGAATCCTTATCCAGCTTTCTGTAGTTTCCCTAAAGTGTCTCGCGTGGATGCCGCAGTGGTACTTCTGAAAAGGACACGACAGGTTACCCCTTTCAGTGTCTTAACTTCTTGTGTTCCGCTTTTGAAGATGTGCTTACTGGAGGTACATAACATTCAAATCCTATTTACTCTGTTTTAAATCGGAGTAATTCCAGTTTCAGTTTTCACTTCGTCAAACACCTCAGCTACAAAAAGTTTCCACGGTACACTTCAGAAGTTATGGATGCTCCAAGCTCTGCAAAATCCAACAAGAGCAAGCCTCCTCGTTCGCGTCTGATATCCAGCTACGCTTCGCATTCAGTAGCGACCGATTGCGGCGTCGTTCTCTGCCAGTGCCGTTACAGGGATGCTGTACCGGTGGGCAAGGGGTCAGCACGTCGCTTTCCCGCCCGCTGTCAGCTTCCTATGCCTTGACACTGCCATTTCGCGGTGAAATAGCTCCTCAATTGGGATCACGACGCTGAATACACCACGTTCCTGTCCTGCGACCAAGGAAAAATTCCTGGCAGTACCCGGAAATGAAACCGGTTCCACCAAACGTCCGTCAAGTATGCTGATCTCCCATTTAAGGAAGTGCGCTTGTCTGCAAACAGCTACACTGTTACTCATTACATACTGCGTTTCCTAAATTTTCCAGCCTGTGTGAAATAAAAGATATGTAGAAAACAGAACCATAATTTACTTTGTATGCTTACCTGGTAGTAGTATATGTTTTATTTACAACGTCTGCTTTTATGCTCGGGGTTAACATTTTTCTTTAGTTATTGCATGTCGTCAAGTAAAGTATATTGTATGATATAGTAGGTTTTCTTCGAGAACGCGTCATCAAACGTTATTGACCATACTCACAATTAGTGAAATGGCTCTGAGCACTATGGGACTTAACTTCTAAGGTCATCAGTCCCCTAGAACTTAGAACTACTTAAACTTAACTAACCTAAGGACATAACACACATCCATGCCCGAGGCAGGATTCGTACCTGCGACCGTAGCGGTCGCGTGGTTCCAGACTGTAGCGCCTAGAACCGCTCGGCCACCCCGGCCGGCAATTCGTGAAATAAGTGTATTGCATAGGTTTTCCGTGAATTACTACCATAACCACCAGTTTGATTGTGGAAGAAAACGAAGGCGAAATGAGAAACGCAAACTGATATAGATCAAAAAATATTTCCACTTATTATTTATATATTTACTATGTAGCCTCTTTCATATAATTTAAATACAATCTGTGCTTATTATTATGCAAATTACTACCATCAACAGCAATTTTTCCCTATCGGCAGCTAGTGATACAATATGCCCTATTAAATCCAACACAATAGCAGTTCCCGTCACCATATGTACACTTCGGATACTTCCGTGATATTCCGGGAAATGAGTTGGTACTTGAAGGGGAATGAGTCCACTTCGGATAATTCCATGATATTTTCGGAAATCCGTCATGTGGGCCTGGCCCCAACTTCACAGAAAGGTCTCTTTTTATTACCTTTGTCTTTCTTGTCATTTTTAACAGCCAGTTCTCTCGAGATCACTCATAGTTACGGTGAACATGAGACAGTTCGTGATGTGGAACTTTATATTTTCACATTTCAACTCTCCGCTCCGTAGTTAGCACCTCAAGCGAATGTATAAATGATTTACTTTGTAGGTTCAATCTGAGAAGCTCTCTAAGACTGTTTGCAGATGATGTTATTTACCGTCTGTTTAGTTATCCGATGATCAAAACCAATGGCAAAATGATTGAGAAAAAATATTTATCTTTTGGTGTGGAAAGTGCAAATGGTTCTAAATACTATAAAGTGCGAAGTCATCCACATGAGAACAATACGCTACTTTTCGGTTCGACGGTAAATCACACAAATCAACACGCTGTGATTTTTTTTTTTTAATTTGTGGTAAGGTCTTATGGGACCAAACTGCTGAGGTCATCAGTCCCTAAGCATACGCACTACTTAATCTAACTTAAACTAACTTAAGGTAGGGACAACCCACACACGCATGCCCGTCGAATGACTCGAACCTCCAACGGCGAAAGCCGCGCGAACCGTGAAAGGCGCCCGATTACAATTACGAGTAACTTGAATCGGAACGATCACACAGACGAATTTGTGGGGAATGCGAACCAAAAACTGCGACTTATTGTCAGAACACTTAGAAAATGCAACAGGTCTGCTAAAGAGAATGCCTACACTATACTTGTTCGTCTCCTCCTGGAGCGTTGGTGCGCATTCTGTGATCCTCATCAGATAGGACTTACGGAGAACATCGAAAGAGTTCAAGGAAGGAAAGCCCATTTTGTATTATCACGAAATAGCGGAGATAATGCCACGGATATGATAGCGAATTGGGGTAGCAATCACTGATACACTGCCGTTTTTCGTTGCGGCTAGATCTCGTCACGAAATTTGGTTCACCAACTTCCTTCTCTGAGTGCGAGAATATTTTGTTGACATTCATCTACACAGCGAGAAGTGATGATCATAATAAAATAATAGAAAGCAGAGCTCGCAAGGAAAGATGTAAGAGTTCGTTTTCCTGCGCGCTGTTAGAGATTGGAACGGTAGAGAAGCAATGTGAAAGTGGTTCTGCCAGGCGCTTAATTGTGAACTGCGGAGTAATCATGTACAAGTAGCTCTATACCGCACGTGGTACTTAAATTTTTTGTGCAGTCTCTCTGCACCACCTATGTACCTTTTGTATGGTTGATAAAGCTCAAAAACAGAAAATACATAACAACAGAAGTCCAGTGTTAATTCGTTGGGATTTCCCTTTTTCCGGAGGTTTACTCTATTTGTCGAGTCTAATACAGATGTCCTCATAACTCGAAACGTAGCCATGTCAATCTTTAGCACGAACTTTATAGTAGGTATGTGTTGCCAGCCCTCGGCCCCTAAGGGTGACGAACAGATGCCCTGGTCACAACAGGTTCTGTAACCCAGATGCCCCAATCTCATTAATCAGTTAAAGACACGAACTTCCCCAATAGGCTACCATTTAGTGATTGAAGTAGAAAAAAATACAAACGGTATGTTTAATAAAGCAGCGTCACTCGCAAAGATAATTATGCAGCAGCCTAAGCGGTATTTCACGTATTTCAGTAGAGCAAACATTTTCCGTTGCTACTGAACGATTTTTTATTTTTAGTCAGAAGCTTGAAATGAGAGGATATTGACATTTTGGACAGTTTATAAGCGTGCGCAAGGCCGGCAAACGTTGGTGGGCGCCTGCCATATGCGTTCTGCTCTCTGAATTATCCCTACGTTGCTGACAGCCTAAATTATGACGAGGGACACGCCTAACCTTTTCGTCGCTCCTGCAGTCAGGATAAAACTGAAGAGTGTGAGTCGGTGGTACACGCACCTCCAGGTGAATACCTAAAAATAGTTTTACATTGAGTTACGTATTCATCAAGGACTACCTATCTTGCAAAATTCAAGATAGTACGCTTGTATGATTGGAAATTTAAGTTGAAATTGACGGTACATATCTTCAAGAGCAGTTAAGAGAACTAACCGGAACGTCTTTCACCTTCTAGAGAGAGACTCTTCACCATGAAATGATAATTATCTGTCTCTTAACATATTTCTTATTTAATTTTGGTTGCGACCGTTAATTCTACTGATCGTATTTAATAAAGGTGATGTCCTCGTTCTAGCATCTATCCTTTCAGGTACCGTACAACAAACATCGGAGATCCATTATGCCGAAATGTGTATCGAGGTAGTATGGTATTCTTCTGTGGTATTGAGTGACTTTCTCATTAAAATCTTGCTCTGCTTGTGCGCTGAAGTTTCTCTCTGCCTACCAACAGAAAGTTTTTGCCGTTCTTCTTGAAATCAAGTTTCATTTTCTTCCAACTCTATTATTTAATCGTTTCAAAGGTTGCACGATTCACAGCCATTTTTTAAAATTCGCCAGCGGAATTTCTTGGTAACCTCTTTCCTTGTTAGTTTATGAAGGCTTTCGTTCCACAGTAGATTACATTTATTTCTGAGTCCTAACTTGACCGTGGGACGGTGGTATGGTATAAGCGACAAAAGTCAAAAAATAACTTAAGTATTCAATTTGTTGTTGTACCATTGTTTCATAGCACAGATCTTAGGAAGAGGACGAATAAGACTAATGTTTTACGAGTTTGAGAGTGAGATGTTAGAAATTGAATGCAGTAAGACTCCTACAGAATCTTAAACTGAAGATGATCGGTTGTGTTCTGAACAGGCGGCAATAAGGTGAAATGGAAAAAAATGAGGTTTCCAGTGACTGTAGGAGGTCATCATAGTCACTGTAGGAGGTTCTTATATCGTTCCGAATAAGCAGCAAGATAGAATGGTTAGATGCTAAGGGCAACACACTGATTAAATTGTTCTTCTGATGTCTGAATCGAAGCTAGTACCAAGAAAAACTGTAATGGTTTACATGCTGACGTCACAATGATGTGCAAATGGGAATAATGTAAGGTCAAACAGAGAAACTGATAAAATATATGAATAATGACGAAAGTTGGTAGACAAACTGGAGAATGACAGACTAAATTGAGAGTAATTGCAGGCTTTTGGAGCTCTTCGACATCTTTCAACTCATTGTAGCCAACACTTCTTCGAAAATCACTAGAAAAGAAGTTCTTAGTAAAAAGTGGGGGACATAAGGAAATATCCATTGGACTCCATCTTTAAATAAGGATATGGATAACTGTGATCAGTCATAAACAGATATAATAAGTTGGTAGTGATGAACAATATCATGAAGGAAAATTCGCATAAAATCTAGGATCGCACAATGAAAAATGTATGAAAGAATGAGACGAGCTGTATATAACTGAGGCAGTTCCCAGTGTCCCAAATAAAATTGGGCTCAACAGAATACTAGTGCAGTGTGAAAAAGAGTGAAAATATGAAACTGAAGACGTCGAAGGTATAAAGGAAGCAGTAGCACAAAATCCGCTGAAAATTCTGGAAACATTCCAAATAATTGTTGAAAGAAGGAAGCGCAAGTCTGTTATGAATAAGACTGATTGGCGGTATTATAGATGCTTAGAAGTGAAGTAATCTGGAAGGGAAACGAGCTAAAGACATATATAGTAATTGAGAAAGAGATGATTGTAGCAGGAATCGATGCGTGGTCAGGAAAACTAAATTTACAGGTAAACGTGTTAATCTATGAAGCTACTTATGCCCTCTGTCCAACCAAAAAAATTCAAAGGGAACATAGTTCGGTTTCCTAAATGGTTCTGATATTAAGATTTATGCACATAGAGAAAATGTACAGTAAATTACAATCTGCGATGTGTGAAAGACGTGTGACTGCACAATTAAGAGTTTCTTTTTAAATAAATTAGAACATCATTTTGTAACAATAGACGCAGCAGAATAGTTCAGATTGTTTCTCTCTAGAGGAAACAAAGGGTATTAATAGGCAACAGTCCTACATTGTTCTACCAGACATCCATCTGGGAACTAATTACGAATGATTTTACATTAGGATTCAGCCTAAGGTCCTTAATTTTTCTAGTGTAAATTAATATCCTTTCATGAGTAACAATAACAGATTATTTTCTTTTGTTATCAGATAATTCAAATATTTCAGTTAATAGCAAATCAAATATTTTTGAGAGATTGATTAATGGAATTTGTGTCGACATTAATTCCTACTTGTTTCTTTGCCGCAATTCATTGAAAAGACCCACTATATGCAGATCAGAGTTTGTAATAAATTTACCAGCAACTTGTGTGTAGAATATGACCTCAAGCAGATGGAAGGGGTTGCCAGAGTTAAATTTTTCTGATTAGTACATATATTACAATTTGTATTTTGTGTAATGACTTTTCCATATTGTTGAGGATCTCCTCACTAAGGATCTGTGGAACAAAGACTATGTCTAATCAGATCCGAAATTTCGTAACAGACCAAAGAAAGGGAACGAGAAACGCTACACTATTACTCTTCTCACTGGCTATTTGTGGGAGCGTTTAAGAGTGATGCGCTGCTAGCTTTAGAACCGAATTAAAGCCCACGTAGAATTTCAAGGCTACAGAATGAGTTTTTCGAGGTTAGGCTTGACGGTTTACCTGTTCTATGGCACGATATGTGTTCCAGAATAAAGTGTTTCACTCATGCCTAATGACTGGAGTCCTGAGACTAAAGATAGGGAAGCATCCAAGGTAGCTGAATTAACCTGCTTACCAAAGCAACATTAGTGGGGAAATTCCGTAAGGTGGAAATTATGCACTTGGTCTGTGTAAAAATTACGGTAAATTTTCTACGGAAACGTATCCGAAGCATCCTGCCCGCCTATTTCCAACCCAGACTCTCGCTGTTTTTACCAGAAGTGATACTTCGGCTAAAAGTGAGCGCCATCTATGTTTTGGAACAAACAGCAATCAAAACACCTGCTAGCAATCTGAAGAAAGCTACGATCATACCTGTTTAAGTCACATAAAAAGAAACAGATTCCAAAACTCGTTTCATCTTTATTTAAATATTTAGCATAACTGATGATCAAGCGAACTGCATCCCAGTCACAGGCAACTGTGATTGCAGAAGCACAGAATTGGAACCGTGCTGGGGATTGCTTTATGAACCCATTTCCAGGATGCGACTGTAAATGCATTATGCACGGAGGCAGTGCGTCCGATCCAGACGAGAGTCCTAGCGGCCGCGACGCTGAATATTTCGGCGCCGCACGGACGCCAACATAAGCGTTAACAATTCACGAGAACAATCTCACCAGCCGGATGCGTCTGCGCCCACTCGAGTCCTCTGCAGTGACTTGTGAGGCGGGTCGCGTGCTGCGCGCGTTGCCTAACTGCCACTTTTTGTCGTGGTCGCGTCTCGGCTGCTCATATCTCGGCACAAACGTGGAAGGGAGGCAGACGTCTAAGACTTTTTGTCATCTTGCTAATCTTCGAGTTACGAGTACCTATACGTGGCTTGGTTGATTACTAACATCATTTTAAATTTGATAAATATAGTCAGTAATCAGTTGCCTATTACTGCTGTCTGATCTCTTCATGGGCAACAGATTCGGGAATAGTTCCCCGTTGGGTTCTGCTGGAGGGGACTGCCAAGAGGTAGGCGACCATGAGAAAGTGACTGAATAATAAACGGAAGGAGAGCGTACTACGAATCGGGGCATAGAATTTCAAAACACTGAACGTGGTAGGGAAGCTAGAAAATGTGTAAAGCGAAATGAAATGCCTCAAGCTAGATACAGTGGACTTCAGTGAAGTGAAATTGAAAGAACGTTTCTGGTCAAATGAGTATAGGATAATACCAACAGAAGCATAAAATGGTATAACGGCTGTAGGACAGAGAGTGTATTACTGTGAGCAGTTCCGTGATAGGGTTGTTCTCATCAGAATCTACAACAAATCAAACCGACAACAATCGTTCAGGTATACCTGCTGACGTGGCAAGCTGAAGATTAAGAGGTAGAGAAAGCATATGAGAATAGTGAAAGGGTAGCGAGATGAAAATCTGTCTCGGGGTCTGGAATGCTGTTGGAGGGAAAGGAGTAAAAGAAACGGTTACGGGAGAATATGGGCTTGGGACAAGGAATGTGAGAGCAGAAAGACTAACTGAGATATCTAATAAATTTCAGCTATTGATGGCGAATACTTCTAGAATCACAAGACAAGAAGGTATACTTGGTAAAAGCTTGGTGATATGGGACGATTTCTGTTAGATTACATCATGGTCATGCATCCAAAAATCAGACACTGGGTTGTAAGGCCTATCCAAAAGCAGATATAGACTCGATAATAATGTAGTAATGATGAAAAGTAGGCTGAAGATCTAAGCGATTAGTGAAGAAGAACCAATACGCAAAGGAGTGGGTTACGGAAGTACTATGGAACGAAGAGATGCTCTTGAAACACTCTAAGGCTGTGAATACTGCTATAAGGAATAGCTCAGTAGGCAGTACAGTTGAAGAGGAATGGACATATCTCAAAAGGGTAATCACGGAAGTTGGAAAGAGAAACGTAGGTGGAAAGAAGGTGACTGTGAAGAAACTTTTGGTAACAAAAGAAATACTTCCGTTGGTCGATGAAAGAAGGAAGTACAAATCTGTTCAGGGAATTTCATCAATACAGAAATACAAGCCACTGAGCAATGAAATAAACAAGAAGGACAAGACAGCTAACACGAAATGGCAGGATGAAAAATGTGAAGAAGTAGAAAAAGAAATAATTGTCGGAAGGACTGACTCAGCAAATAGGAAAGTCAAAACAACCTTCTGTGAAATTAACCCTTTGACTGGTGGAGGCGCACCATCTGCTTGGCGCGCTGAGGCGCCGCGGCGTGCGGCGCAATCCGGCTACCTGCGCTAAGTGCCTGTCCCTCGGAGCCGCCGCCGGGACCGGAACGGCCAGCGCTCCCCAACCCGCCGTGTGCTGAATGCTTCTTGACTGATTACGACTCGCGCAGAGGCAGAGACAATTTTGGTGACTTTGAGCTGTAATATTTCGGGCAACAGTTATTGTAAAAAATCACATTTAGCAATCTTGTACAACTTGATGCTTTCTCTTAAGAATAATAATAAAAGAATTTTACAAGCCATATTGAGCCAGAAAATTGTCGGTAAAGTCGGCCAAAAATATAGGCACCCGAAATATTTCGAATTTTGGCTACTTACGTCTCCTGGACTAATGCTATGACGAACGTGAAACTTGGCGTTTACGAGTAGTAACCTAACAATACAAAGTTCTCAAATATAAAGTTTCATTTGCGCAGCACTTTCCAGTACTGAATGAATTAAGCACAAAATAGAAGATATTTTAAAAATGCCACAATGCAGAATTTTAATTCTGCTTTTGCTAAAACCTATGTTCTACATTACTTTCCAAGCTGTATAATAGGAATGAAGGTTGAGGGCGAAAATCAGGCCCAAAGACAATGTAAACTTCGGATTCGCATACCTAGTAGAGTGAATGCACAATGACAATGAAATTTAGAGTTCAAAAGATCGATAGCTGAAAGAATTGAAACAAAATTTTTTTTCCCCTACTATTTTCCATTAATCTACAAATTAGTCGAAAAGATGCTGATTTTTAATGAAAAGATGAATCCAGGGGATATTCGATACTTCTTTTACAAATACCGTTTTCTATTAATGCTTCAAAGCCAGTCTCATTCGCACAACCAAGTTTGAGCTCCCCACTCTCCCCAGAATAGTGAGTTTAATTTCCAATATTGGCTAACATAGAGGCAAAGCAGCAAGAAAAATCGCTCTGAGAACAGAGTTTTAACATTGACATTCTATTTCTCGTTGATCAAAGGCATTTGAAATCAGTTATGGAAAACAGTTTTTGTAGAAGCACACCAAATGTGATCTGTATTTGTGCTGCTGCGGATAAAAGAATAGAAATGTCTATGTTACATATCGTACGTAGATTAATATATGGGTTTTGTTATACTGCCGCAATATACTCGGCACAATTGCATTTGCCACAGTACAGATGTTGCACAATCTCTGTCACCAAGTCAGTTCATTTGCCAGAAAACTGCTACATATGAAGAAGTCAGGCTCTGTTTGAATAATTTTACACCTGTTGTAGCCATTTCCGATCCTTCTTTTCGATCCGGACTTTGGACCGACACTGACGAAGTTAAAAATATTTTTTTTATATTTTTTGCCATATTTTTAGTAATTAATTCGAAATGTCAATAAATTTTCTCAGATTTAGTTCCCAATGATTAGTAATGCTTCTTTGTATCATAAGTCTCAAAGCAGAGTACAACAATTAATGGACCGTTGCAAGATTTTCATTGGTATCTAGTTTCCCAGCACACTTTCTGTTTCGTGCAAACCACGCAGCTGCGCATTAGCGTACTTTTCTGCGAATGTTCACTCACCGTAACAATCGGAACATGTCTCCCTGTGAGTCGCAGAGGATTCCCGTCATCGTAGCACCTTCCCTTACAAGGTTTTTTTTCGTTCTGTAGCATATTTTTCTACCATCTTCCTTATAAGTGAAAGGTGAAACTCTGCAAGTGCCATTTCTCGGCCTGTTACCGACCGGTGGAGAAAGTGAGAATTTAGAATGCACAAATCCAGAAAGTGAAAAAATATTTCTTGTACCATTTCACAGTCTTACCCTCTGATACCACTGAGCTCAGTAACATGTCACAACGGTCAACTGCACCCATACTCGAATTATAATCTACAATACATTGCGGTTTCTTAATTTTTTCGGCAGTATTTCTGTCAGTCTTCTCTGTTTCAACCATTTGTGTTGTGTGACTTGTGGTAAGCATGCACACCTCTCTCTTACCGCACCACTTGATAGCAACGATCTTGTCAGTGGACTTAAACTCAGTTTCTCCTCGTTTTAATTTCTTCTGCAGTTTTGGCATGTTGCGCTTTTCCTTACAAACAGTGGCACGTGCTGCTGTTCCATGGTTGTGAAGCTAGAGGAATAGGTCTGGGCTGGAGTACTTATTATCAACATATTGAATATGACGCTGTTCCGAATACGGTCCCGTAAGAGTTGCCACTACGTTGCCACTTTTCCTTAAATTGTGGAACCCAGTTTCTGTTGTTTTGCTTGTACATACAATAAGATCCAAAATTACCCGCTCTGACAGTCACACAGCACAAATGTCTTTATTCCGGATCTACTTCGGTTGGTTGACATAAATTGCTTAAAAGATAGTCGTTCTTTGAACAGAAAGAGACTTTCGTCTACACAAAGCTTTTGAAGTTGACGAAATTAATTACGAAACGTCTTACGAAATTTGTCAACAACCGTCCTAATTTTAAATAAGCTGTCTCCTCCAGTACTCGCAGAGTAATTACTAAAGTGTAGCATTCTCAGAAGTAGACAAAAACGATCTCGGGACATAATTTCGCTGAAAACTTGTGTGTTCAAAATTGTATGTGTGGACCACTAATCACTTAATTTTAAACTCTTAACTTGCGCCATTAGAAGGCAAATAGCAACAAAACAATTCATTTCCTCAAATCCAGTGGTTTTCCACTTAGACAGTCGAGAATTTACAGAATGTGTAGTAATTTCTCTGGTGTAAATGTAAAAAACGATTTGTTTCGTAAGGAATAAATTGCAACAGTTCTTCAGACATACATATCAAAAAATGGAAAAATGCTTGGACCAGTATCTAGTTGACATTTGTGTCCTGAACTCGATCATCAAAGTAATAGTTTAACGGTTGGAAATCGGTTTCTTTTCAGTCAAACGTGTAACTTAAGCGCGCTCTCTTCGGAACCGTTTCACTATCATTTTCTGACTCCTCGTATTTAGAGGAACTGCTGAGTGTAAATCTTACTCTCCCCTGTGATGTAAAGGACTGAGGACCACAGCTTCAGCCGGCTGCTGTGGCCGAGTGGTTGTAGGTGCTTCAGTCCGGAACCGCGCTGCTGCTACGGGC
Organism: Schistocerca americana; assembly: GCF_021461395.2. Classification (NCBI taxonomy): domain Eukaryota; kingdom Metazoa; phylum Arthropoda; class Insecta; order Orthoptera; family Acrididae; genus Schistocerca; species Schistocerca americana. Next base: position 455,216,646 of record NC_060121.1, read on the forward strand.
GCAGGTTCGAATCCTGCCTCGAGCACGGATGTGTGTGATGTCCTTAGGTTAGTGAGGTTTAAGTAGTTCTAAGCCTAGGGGACTGATGACCTCAGAAGTTAAGTCCCAGAGCCATTTGAACCATTTGACTACAGCTTCGAGATTCTGTTGAAGACTCATCACTGCTAGCAACGTCAGATAATTCACACTCACTGTCACGCCTAGTGAGCATATCCAGGATATCATTGTCTGTGCAACCACGGCGACGCGACATTATCTCGTAGAAGACAAGAAATTTGACGAAAACACAGGAATGGAAGTCGAATTCAGCAAAGAGGGAACACAGCAACAAACGTACACCACACTCTCGAACTATACAGTCCGACCAGTGAACAGCTACTGGAAGAGCGTGGCGGAAAGACACCTCTGCGTGTTTACGCGTCTGTCGCGTTCAGATAACTGTGGCTCAACGCGACTAAACTCGTCCCTAGCGGTGAAAAGGCAGTTGGTACGGTGCGCGTCAACACGTCCTTAGCGCTGTAGGGAAAACTCAAGGACCGCACTTAAACACGTCGGGTGCGCCAGGGGAACGGCGAGGCTTGACGAGTTAACACGTCCGCAGCAGTCAAAGGGTTTTAAAAGCAAGAGTGGCAACATTAAGAGTGCAACGGAAATTCCACTGTTAAACGCAGAGGAGAGAGCGGATGGGTGGAAGGAATACACTGAAGGCCTCTATGAGGGGGAAGATTTGTCTGATGTGATAGAAGAAGCAACAGGTGTCGATTTAGAAAACATAGTAGACCCAGTATTAGAATCAGAATTTAAAAATGCTTCGTAAGACTTAAGGTCAAACAAGGCGGGATGGACGGACAACATTCCATCAGAATTTCTAAAATAACTGGGGAAATGGGAACAAAACGACTATTGACGATGGTGTCTAGAATGCATTAGTCTGGCGATATACCATCTAACTTTCGGAAAAATATCATCCACACAGTTCCGAACATTGTAAGAACTGACAAGTGCGAGTATTATCGAATAATTAGTTATCAGCTCATACATCCAAGTTGCTGACAAGGATAATATAGAGAAGAACGCAAAAGAAACTGAGAAAGTGTTAGATGAGGATCAGCTGGCATTTAGAAAAGGTAAAGGCACCAGAGTGGCAATTCTGACTTTATGATTGATATTGGAAGCAAGGCTATAAGAAAATCTAGACACATACATAAGATTTGCCGACCTGGAAAAAGCGTTCGACAGTTTCAAATGCTGCAAACATGTTTCGAGATAGAAGTAAGCTATAGGGAGACACTGCTTGTATGCAATGTGTACCACAGCCAAGAGGGAGTAATAAGAGTGGAAGACCAAGAACGATGTGTAGGGATTAAAAAGAGTGTGAGATAGTGCTGTAGTCTTTCGTGCCTACTGTACAAGCAATGATGGAGATGAAAGAAAGATTAAAGACTGAAATTAAAATTCAAGACCAAACGATATCAATGATACGGTTTGCTGATGACATTGCTGTCCTCAGAGAAAGTGAGTAAGAATTACAGGATCTGCTGAATGGAGTGAACAGTATAATGAGTACAGAACATGGAAAGTAATGAGAAGGAGCAGCAATAAGAACAGCTAGAAACTTAACATCAAAACTGTTAAGGAGGAAGTAGACGAAGTTAAGGAATTCTGCTACCCGAGCAACATAATAACCCATGAGAGATAGAACAAGGAGGACATGGATAGCAGACTAGCATAGTCAAAAAGAGCATTCCTGGCAAAGAAAAGTCTGCTGATATCAAATGGTCATTTGAGGAAGAAATTTCTGAGAATGTACCTTTGGAGAACAGCATTGTATGGTAGTGGAGCATGGATTGTGGGCTAACCAGAACAGAAGAGAATCGAAGCATTTGAGTTGTGGTGTTGCAGATGAATGTTGAAATTAGGTGGACAATAAGGTAAGGAATGAGGAGATTCTGCACAGAATCGGAAAGGAAAGGAATACGTGGGAAACACTGACAAGAAGAAGGGACTGGATGATAGGACGTCTGTTAAGACATCAGGAAATAACTTCCATGGTACTAGAGGGATCTGTAGAGCGTAAAAACTGTAGAGGATGACAGAGGTTTGAGTACATCAACCAAATAATTGAGGACCGCAGTTGCAAGTGCTGTTCTGAGTTGAAGAGATGGGCACAGTGGAGCAGTTTATGGTGGGCACCATCAAACCAGTCAGAAGACTGGTTACTCAAAAATAATTTTCGGTTTTAGGGTCAAGTAGTGACAAACGAGGACCCTCAGGCGGGTTAATCGGAAATGTTGGATATGACACTTCGTTTGGTCTCTTACTTTCAGTCTATTAATCATTTCGAGAGGTTATCACCATAATATCATGATATGTTTTCTGAAGTCAAAATTTAATTTTCACTTTTGATATACAAGGGCTTCTTTGTTTTTCGGAAGCCACAGTGAAAATAAATAAAAAATTTTTGCAACAATTAGCTACAACTTCTAGCTACTTCTCAACATAGATGCCGCTCCGACTTAGCTACTTGTCGTAGTATGGTTCCAGCTTCCCAGTACCCTCCTCAAAGATGGCGGACACCTATGCTTTCACGAAATTCTCTATTCTGATCTGCAGCTTATTGTCTGAGGCAAAATGCTTGGGATATGAATCACTCAACACAGAAGCTGTGAGTTGACAATTTTCTCGAATCTCCTGATCCACTAGCTGAACGAGATCGTAGGCTTACACTCGCTTTCTTCCCTGAGACCTGAATCGTCAATTTCTGTACGTCTTGCTTCAGTGTCCCTCCACCATTGCTTCACTTTGCTGTCATGCATAACTGCTATGTTATGTGTGCCGAATGAAATCAGGCTGAACCCCTCAGCATGCACTACACAGTTGGCGGTAAGATTTGTGGCTCGAGGCATCTTTCAGCAGTCACTGAACACTTAGACTTGAAAAGTGCAGCGTGAGGCATAATAGATATAGCGCGCAACAAATATGCACAAAGTGTCATGGAATTTTCACTGTATTTACTGTTTTGCGACTCGTACAAGTAAATACCCAAATACTGCTTCAGTTGCAACATCGTGTTTTCCATCTGTTACTGCTGGTTACAGTTTACTTACATCAATCTTCAGCGTCCAGCATACAGGACATTGCCAGTTCTCTTGTTTAATGTTTGCTTCTCATTCGTTACTATGTCCGTATTTATAAAATGGAAGTCACAGCATTGTGTGAGGAGAAATGTACAGTACTTCCAGCTGTAATCGCCTCCTATATTTATGTTTCTGAGCTTGTCTTCAGTAATTTGTTTCGTTACAGAAGATCTCTTCCTGGCACGCCTGTAGAACGGGCGCAGTATGAATAAAATCAGTGGGGAAAATGGGCTGGAGAAATTTTAAAATCAGTTCTTCAAATGCTTCTCACATCTGAGCAGCTCCATAACACCATGGCGGTGAATAAACTAAACTAAACTCCGTCCGAAAAGGCCTCGGAAGGACCAGCGGTACCGTCCGGCCGCTGTGTCATCCTCAGACCACAGGCATTACTGGATGCAGATATGGAGCATGTGGTCAGCACACCGCTCTCCCTGCCATACGTCATTTTACGAGACCGGAGCAGCTACTTCTCAATCAAGTAGCTCCTCAGTTTGTCTCACAAGGGCTGAGTGCACCCCTCTTTCCAACAGCGCTCGGCAGACCGGATGGTCACCCATCCAAGTGCTAGCTCAGCCCAACAGCGCTTAACTTCGGTGATCTGACGAGAATCGGTGCTACCACTGCCTTAAAGCCGTTCGCCATGGTAGCGAGTAAGCTCTCAGAAATCATCAATTTCCCTTTGCATATCATTTACAGAATGAGGTTTCCTTATGCAGCCGAGGGTGCTCTGATTCAAATTTCTCGGCAGATTAAAAATTTGTGCCTGATCGTGACGCGAACCTGAAACCTTTTCCGTTAGTGGGCAAATGCTCTACCTACTTATCCAACCAAGTAGATCTCATGACCTGCTCTCACAGCCTTACTTTCGCTAGTACCTCCTTTCTATCTTTCCACTTCTCAGAAGTTATATTGCATACTCACCAGGACTAGAGCTGCTGGAAGAGATGATTCTACGACTAAATAACCTAGTGACAGCGTAGGAAATTATTTCCTGAAATAATGTTCACTTTGCAGCAGAAGATGGTCTGCTTTGAAATTTGCCGCCGGGGTGGCCGAGTGGTTTTAGTCTGGAACCGCACGACCGCTGCGGTCGCAGGTTCGAATCGTGCCTCAGGCATGGATGTGTGTGATGTCCTTAGGTTAGTTAGGTTTAAGTAGTCCTAAGTTCTAGGGGACTGATGACCTCAGCAGTAAAGTCCCATAGTGCTCAGAGCCAGTTGAATCATTTTCTTTTCTTTTTTGTTTTGAAATTTACTGGTATACCGTTATTAATTCTATGCGTTGGAGCAGAACGCCAACCCAGGATCTTCATTTTTCGGAGCCAAGTGCTCAACTTTACTTAGCTTATCTACTTGAAGTGACAGAAGGAATAAAACCACTGTATAAGATACACTGTCAGCCTGCTTAGGTATTCAGCGCGGTTGATATGCAGAGACACGAGTTCGCTTCCCGGTACTGATAGCGATTTTTCGTTGGTGGAAGGACTGGTACCGAGTGCATTGAGCATCGTAAAGCCTCCTGAAGAGCTACTTGACCAATTATTAGCGGTTATAAGGTCAGGAAACCCGGCGACGACCAGGAGAGCAGTGTGCTGAACACATGACCTTCCATACGACTCCTATGACGTCATTTGTAGAGGATAACACGGCAGTACGTCGGGCCCAGTTGGCGCCTCTAGAGCTAGTTGTACGATATATTTCGTTTAAAATTTGGTAGATTTTTCCTAAATGATACGTACCTAGAGTTCTGTGTATAGACGTGAGGGATTCTCGTACACATGGACTTGATAGAGAACTGGGAGTGTCATGTGGTTCGTTTTGTCATTGCTCTTCCATTCTATTTCGAAGAAAAAACTTACTCCCGGAGCGGCTACCTGTACAATGGCACGAATAAATTCCGTTTATTATCAACCGTCACGTCCAGTCAGAATGCTGACAGTGGCACGACAAAGATAAATAAGCGACACTTTTCGCAAACGACTCGACTCGGCAATCCGACACCCGAAAGAGAGAGGACGAATAAGATAAAACATCCATTCCGGGGCGCACAGTGGGCGGAAGCCTCCGGCGCGACGCCGCCACTCGCAGCAGTAGGATTGAAGCGCGCATCGAATTGATTTAGTGCTTTCAATTCGGCGATAACCCGCCCGGAATCGAAACGGAAGTTCCAGGAAAAGTTTCGCCACAATTCACGTCCTCAGCCATTATCGCGCTCGGTGGCAACCGCGCAATAATAAGCCGCGAGCGCCGATTAAGATAATGAAGTGTTTACCAAATAAAAGTCCGAAAATCCGATTAAGATTCCATTGATAGGGCGAGAAATAACCAGCGCGTGGCAGCTAAGGGAGATACAGGGATTGGGGCGAACCGCCAGGTCTGGACGTCCGCCAATGGGAGGCAAACAGCGCCATAAATGACCAACGGGCAGGGGAGAGGGGAGTCGATTGAGGGGGCAGGGTGGCCCCAAGTCGCTGCACAGATGAAGCGGGCAGCCAGCGACATCTATGAGTCAATGCTGCTACTCGTGTTAAAGGAAGACAATGTCTTCAAGCGTTCAACCCCAGTCTTTCAGTTTCTCAGTTATACGAGAATATATGTACTGTCAGTATTGACAATTTCACAGAAAGTGCTGCTAGCGTTGTGCAGTGTGGAATATCAGAGCAACAAGTTGAAACTCCTGCTGCGCGTACAGGCCGCTTTGCATTTCCTATTACACATTTCTATACTCTGTTCAGAATTACTTCAGCCTTGGCATCCAGTAAGAGCACGTGGAGGCGCAGAAAATGGTTGCCACAGGCTCTACAGAATACACTCATAACCTTACGTGTCATTCTCTCGTGAGTATTAAATGTACCAGGACATCGTTGACTTTATTGTCTTCACGAAGATCTGAACTATGTCTTCATTTTATTTTTACTGATGCGAACAAATTTTTAAGACTATAAGCGGAAAATTTACGAAAATGAGCTTCCTGAAGACTAAGGGAGCCTTTCTTCCCTCCGAATTTAGGTAAACACGTGACGAAAACTAAATCTTAATAAACCATAAATTCACGTGCTCCAAATCGTAACTTTGTCAGAGATCTCTAATACGAGGTACTTTAGTCGAATGTGAAGAAAAACGCTCCCCTCAGCCGAGATCCAACAGGTAAGCGGTCGCCTGTTGGGCTTCATTCTGACAAACAAATCGCTGAGTTTATAATAAAGTTGTCATTATGTATTATGATCATCTACTCTCTTCAACAACAGCGTAAGACGGAGAAAAGATGCTAGTAAGAGTCTACGTTGACAAGAACTGTAAATATCCATGTGCGACTACCTTGAAAAGCAGCTTATGCCTTAAGGATGATAATAGTTTCCTGCATGGCGGACGGTCCTTTCTGCGATATAATCATATACGTCATGACGTGTCACATCCTCGGAAGTGAATCTACACTTTCTGTCTAAAACAGTGTAGCACCCAAAACAGGAGGAGGAAACGAAATGCAACCACACGGCTGCTGTTGTTTCAATGATTAAAAATTTTGACGCAAAGACCTTGGCAATAGGAGTCCCCTTATTAGCACGACGTTGCCAAAACTCTCCCTGATTGCATGCACTCGCTCGGTTGGGAAGGGTGTCATAAAACCGTCGTATCTTTGCCTAAGGTAAGCAGTGACTGGCAACCGAGGTAATTGGTTCTTATTCCGGATACTGGCACTGCAGCGCAGTTGACGTCCGAGCTGGTCCGACACACGTTCTGCCGCGGACAGACCTGGGATTATTTATGGCCACAGCAGTATCTCAACATCACGTAGGCAGTTCTTAGTACGACAATCTTCCCTTTTGGTAGTCGGATGGGGTCAAGCGCATCCTTCAGGATGAGTATTTCCGCTCTCACCTATCTAAGCCGTTCCACCGTCAGACCTCCGTCACACCCGAATGCTCCACAAGTCTGCATTTTGCACGATTCCACCAGCAGGCCAAATATAGATGGTCAATGAGACCCCTTTATAACTCCATCAGGTGTTGATAAATGTGGCTGACACTAGTACGTGGCATTTTCGTGTCCTTCACAGTGATGAATTAACATCTGTCGCTGTTCACGTCCATTTTATACCCAACCAGCTCCGATAACACTCAATACGAGAAACACTAATGCATTCTGGTCGTCGTTCTACTTGTCACAGAGAGTTTCAGTTCCTATCATTTACATACCCGCTGATGTGAATGTGTAAGAATTTACACTGACAATCACCCGTGTCTTCAGGGCGCTTCACTTCTTTCTGTGTCGAGCTATCTATTTCCGGGTTTTTGCTAGAATTCTCATTTTCCAGCGTCCTCCTCTTTTTCGCATATTTCCTTCCAAATTTTTAGGCATTTATTTTTCTTTATATTCAGGACTGGAGCAGTTCCTTCGACCACTTTGTTAACAGAGGTTTGCGGACATTCGTAACGTTTTGTTTCTTGAGTTGTGGAAATCCCCTGACCATTCAAACGACGTTGCACGTTCCTGCTCATAACATTTGACAAACTTGTTTGAGACAAATTTGAGCATCACAAAGCAAGCGACAAATACGTAAAACTTCCGCAACAGTAATAAATGAAGGCAATCAAAACCTCAGAGTGCAACGTATGATCACACAGGACGGCAAGCTGAGGCATAGCGCAGATAGAAAACGTGGTAATGGGTGGGGTGAAAACAGGGCAGCAGCTAATGCGTGTTGCGGCTACAGGTCTCGTAAGATCGGATGCATGGCACACTTACCTTAACAATGAGCCTCATCGGCACTACCTCTTACGTGTCCCTCAAGCCTGAATTAATTTCTAACAGAGTACAGAGGTTTTAGAAGATGATCACTAGGAATATAATATACAAGCAAAAGCATTATGACCACGTGCTTATTCGCGTATTGCTCCACCTGTGAAACTGAATACAACAGTGATTGTTCGTGTCACCGGTTCGGCAAGTCCTTGGCCTACTTCCAGATGTATGTGACACCAACTACCTAGGCACAGGTTCACACAACTCCCATAAATAACGGGGTGGTGGTTAGTGGGCACTGAGCCGGCGCACGATAGCGTTCCACTGTGTTCCAGAGGGTTCACATTAGGTGAATTTGGTAGCCGAAACATCAGCTTGGAATCACCATCATGGTGCTGCAACCACTGTAGCACGTCTATGGCCTTGTGACATTGACAGTTATCATACTGGAAAATACCATCTCCATCGGGGCGAACATCAGGCATAAAGAGATGCAAGTGACCGATACTATATATCACTTAGGTAATAAATATCCAAAACGCTGTCAGCTGTAAGTCCATCTTCAATTTCTTTAATAGGCTACCGATTTCGGCGATGGCATACTCCGTCATTAGGCTTACTAATCTACATAATGGATGAATTTTTCAGTGACGAAATGTATGTGCGTCATACATGAAAAATAATCGATCTTCGCACCAGCTTGTGTACGTGAGACATTATGAGCAACTGCTAGAATGCAATACATGTGAGTTTTGCATATTTGTTACATACATGATAGTTTATGTCCCACCATGCAACATAGCAAGAATGGATGCACCTAAGAAAAATAGAAAAATGATCACTTAGTCCACATCTGTCATGATGGAAGCTGGATTGAATGTCTCAAATAGCCCCAGCGACCCGTATTCAAGGCCCTGTGCATGTTTCGAATAGCCCGTAAGCATAACGCCGACCTTAGCTAGGGGCGGTGTACCCTTTCTTCCGCTGTTGGTTGTTAGCGTGGGCGATAGACATTGCCTGAGAGAGCAATATGGAGTCGGGACCAGTACTGTGGAAGGGAGACACGTGATTGCCTTAAAGATACTGAAGTAGTTGTCACATGGTGGGAGAACAATCCCTGGTAATGGACTTACGAATAACAAGAGATTAAATTATAATTTTAACAGTGTGAGTGTAAAAGCTTTAGAATTATAGTGATTAATATTTAAAGATAAATTCAAAAAATGTTTTCTAATTTGACTTTAACTGTTATCATTCAACATTTTCCTAGTCTCTAATTTTACATACGAATAACAATAATTTTAACTGTCTTCGTGTAGGTTACGGCACAGGTCCATGATTGTTAAGACACAAATACGACCGACGGATGTGAGGTCTACTACCAATTAGTCCGATTGCTGCAAAATAATTAGATGATATGGAGCTTACAAACCGTTCACCTAAATGACGTATCTGGACAAGACCATCGACATGGTGTGACAAAAAACGTGAGAAGCCAATCGGGCGTTACGTTTACATTGAACCACGGTCCGATCTCGATAATCGCATGGCCACTGCAGTCGAAATTGATGATGTCGTTCGATCAAAAAATGTGTGAAATCTTATGGGACTTAACTGCTAAGGTCATCAGTCCCTAAGCTTACACACTATTTAACCTAAATTATCCTAAGGACAAACACACACACCCATGCCCGAGGGAGGACTCCAACCTCCGTCGGGACCAGCCGCACAGTCCATGACTGCAGCGGCTGAGACCGCTCGGCTAATCCCGCGCGGCTCGTTCGGTCAATATGGGAACACTTAGTGGTCGTCTGTTACAGAGCCCCACGTCCAAGAATGTGTTTTGAACGATATCTTCTTAAATGCTTGCAACTGCATCAGCACTGATCTGTGTAGTCAGAGGTGCTACACATCTCGCCTATCCTGTGTTACGGAGTGGACAAGCTTCCGTCCGTCAAATTCAGTAACGAGGCGTGGATGTCCAACATATTGTTGTGTACTCGTTGTCTCGCCGTCTCTGTATCAGTTTCCATAGATGTTCGCTACAGTACCTCACGAACACCCGACCAGTTCATCAGTTTCGGAGATACTGATGCACTGGGCTATAAAAGTTTACTACTACAACTCTGGCCGCTTTTTTACTGTAAAGTTTACACCTTATAAGAAACTACAGTTAGCAAATCCCATATGTATGTAAAAGACGGCCAGTGCGGTCGTCTTACGCACCGACACACAGTCACTCAGATAAGCAAATGACGCTTGAAGACGTCCATTGTCACTGAAATATGCCAGTAGTGAACCATATGTCCTTAGTTAAATCTTCCAGTGTCAAGAACAAACGTGGCAACGCTTTACCGCCGGTCCCAGTCGGTGCGGTAACGGTTAATTGGCTGAGCTCCGCCGGCCCGGGAGCCGTCTGTTGCACCCAGCCCAGCAGCGCCTGTTCAGTGGAATAATCATGCGCCCCTCTGGACGCAAACGCAGGCTGTCACGTGGCCGTAGGGAATTTTCAGATGCGTGGGGCCGTGCGCAGGGCCGGCAATATTCGCGACCGTGAGTAATGCGACGCTGGCTGTCGGCCGCTCCTCTGCGCTGTGCTGCCAGGGCTGCCAACCGCGCAGCGCGGGGTGGCGCGACGGCCGCGAGCGCGGGGATTTAATTACACGAGTGCAGCTGTCACGGCCGCCCCGGAATCTGGATTATATGCTAAAACTCCGCTTTCCGCTCTGTTTTAAACAACAGCAATAAAACGGTCTCGCCAAAAAATGCTGCAATGTATGATTTAAACGGCTTAAATCCCGGGTTTTATACATATAAAACGTGGAAGTAATAAAATACCGGGATTTTTCTGCTGGTTTACGGCTCCGTTCTGACGTGTCGATGAATATAATACAAGAGGACGCTAAAATAAACAAACTGAAAAATCATTCACTGGAAACCGGCTCGCTAACTTCCGCCAATGAACAAATGTTACAATGACATGCACTGCGACCAGTAGTTTTGCTTCAGTTCTGACGTGCCTGTGCGGCGACAATCGCGCATGTTAGGACACACGAAGAAGTGGGGAATTTGAGTGTGTCACCTCACGACTATGTTAAAAATAGATGAAAGTACAGGGTGCCCCAGAACTTTAGAGACGGTAAATAATACTGAACTATTTACAGATGTGGAGAGAATGGTCGCAATTGAGGTACGAGGTCTTAAGCAATGCGTGTGAAGCACTTTTAAGTAAAATTTTTATGTTCCATGTGAATCAACAGCCTTCCGGATCGTTGTTGTGGCGCTACCTCGAAAAACAACACACAGTCGTCTGTTATGGGTCCACAGAAGACTTTGCCATTGTTTACAGTTTGTGGCTGGCTGTGTTAACCGGAGTGTTACTCCTTACAGGAATTTCCAGATATGAATTTAATGCCCACTTTAGCACACATACTGATGTGTTATAGCTCTCAACTCCCGTCTGTCTTGTGCAAGCTCTTCTTCATGTCTGGTTAAATACAGCAACTAACACACATTTTAAACCGCCTACTGTATTCAAAACTCAAACTCCCTCTACAATATGTACCACCTTCCCCACACTTCCCTCATTAGCAAATTAACTGTGCCTCAATCTCCAAGCGTATTTTCTATCAACCTACCCCATCTTTTGGTAAAGCTGTGCCATAGAGATTCTTTCCAGACAGTTCAATTAATTACTTACTCGAGCAATGCATCTGATATTCAGAATTCTTTTTCAGCACAACATTACAAAAGCTTCTGTTCTCTTCGGAACTGTATTGTCTGTCGTCCATATTTCACTTTCTTTTAAGGTATACTTTTAAAGAGGACTACCAAGTACTTCATTCAGTAATCGAAATTAATAGATTCCTCTTTTTCATGAAAGTGTATATACCTGTTGATAGTCTACCCCAAAGTCCCTTTACTTTAACCGTCTTCAGTTATTTTTCTCTCGAAATACCTGAACTTCTCTACTAGTTTCAGGTTGTATTTCCCACTCCGTTTCCGTCAGCATGACTTCCTTTGATTAGACTGCGCTCTATTACCATTACTTTTTATTTATATTTGGATTTCGGAGAAGTGTAGGAGCGCGCGAGGCAATACTGACCCTACGACGTCTCTTAGAAGATAGGGTAAGGAATGGCAAGTCTACTTTTACAGCATTTGTGGACGTGGGGAAAGCTTTTAACAGTGTTGATTGGAATACTTTCTTTGGTATTCTGAGATAGCAGGAGTAAAAGACAGAGAGCGATAGGTTATTGACAACTTTTGTAGAAACCAGACGGCAGTTATAAGAGCCGAGGAGTATGAAAGGGAAGCGTTTGTTGAGTAGGGATTGAAACAAGGTTGTAACCAACTCCGACATTATTCAAACTTTATACTAAATTAGTGAGGGAAACAAAAGAAAATTTGTAGTAGAAACTACAGTTCAAGGAGAAGAAATAAAAACTTTGATATTTACCAATGACATTTAAATTCTGTTGGAGACAGCAAAGGATTTAAGAGAGCAGTTGAACAAAATGGGCAGTGTCTTGAAATGAGGGTATAAGATAAACATCAACAAAAGCAAAAGAAGGATAATGGAATGTAGTTATATTAAATCAGATGATGCCAAGGAAATTAGATTATAAAACGAGACAAAGTGGTAGATAAGTTTTCCTGTTTGGTCAGGAAAGTAATGGGTGATGGCCGAAGTAGGAGCATATAAAATGAAGACTGGCAATGGTAAGAGAAGTATTTCTGAAGAAGAGGAATTTGTTGACATCGAATATAGATAGGGTAAGGAATGGCAAGTCTACTTTTACAGCATTTGTAGATGTGGGGAAGTCGTTTATGGAGATATGTGCCCGGAGTGCAGCCGTGTATGGAAGTGAAACATGGACGACAAACAGTTTAGACAGAAACAGAATAGAAGCTTCCGAAATGTAGTACTACAGAAGAATTTTGAAGATTATATGAGAGATCACGTAGCTAATGAGGAGGTACTGAATAGAATTGGGGAGGCGAGGATCACAACGTGATCAAAAGATGGGTTCGGTTGATATGACACATGCTGAGAAATCAAGGGATCACCAGTTTAGTACTGGAGGGAAGTGTGTGAGTAACAATCATAGAGTGAGACAAAGAGATGAATACCGTTGACAGATTTTGAAGGATATAGGCTGTAGTAGTTATTCGGAGATGAAAGGGCTTTCACGGGATAGATTAGCATGGGGAGCTGCATCAAAGCAGTCATCAGGTTGAAGACCATAACAACAACATTTTCTTAATCATTATTAGAGTTATGCTTGCATTATGATTTCTGTTGATAATCTAAACGTCTCCTGACCGTAAGTCGTATTCTTCTGTTGCTTCTCTTATAGCTATCACGTCTGCCTTCAACTGATCAATTTCTGTTTTAGAGTTGTCTAACCGACCTACACACCATTTTTTATTCAACACTACACAGTAGGACCCATACAATGCCAGATTTGTTTTATATTTTTCTGATGACGATGTCCTCCTCAGTATCCATTACGCAGCTATCCGAGTGAAGTTCTGTTTTTCCTCCAGAATAAGTCTATGCTTTAGAAAAGCTGTTTGAACAGACTGCAAGTTTAAGTACAATCACTTCTGAAAATCGTACGTATGAAATTTAATACTTATACTCCGCTGATTTTATTTGAATCCACCTAATGATCGAGTCTTAATTTTCTGAAACTAGAACTGAAAACGTTAATAAAGATACTGCCTAAAGGCATTAAGTGTCTTTTAGTAAATATTTGCACTAAAAGTCTGAATGCGAATATAAAAAATGTATTTACTCCTTCATGGTGGGTCTTCAGTGTGCAGATCAGTTTGCAGTGGCTCACCATGACTCCCTATCCTGAGCCTCTCTCCTGGGAGAAAGGATACAGAGGAACTATGGCTTTGTCGCAACCTGCGGTACTGTTTCTCGAACGAATCTTTCACTCTTGTAAGCATAATGCGCTGTTTTGAAAGTTAGAAGTCGATCTTTGATAGCTCTGTCGGTAACAACATTGCCTGAAAGGGACTGTTCTACGTTCATTCCTAGTCTGGCATACAGTTTTAATCTGTTGTAAACATCCAAAACAGAGTAAAATCAGATACAGTGTGAAATGAGCATTCTAGAGACAATCCCGTAGGCTCTGGCTAAACCCTGTCCCCACATCTTCATTTCAGTACAGCTGGAGAATTCCTGTGAAGCTTGGAAAGTTAGAGTTAAACAACAGCAGAAGTGAAACTGTGATGGCGCGTCTAGTTTCATGCATGGACAGCTCAGTCGGTAAGAGCACTGTCCACAAAAAAGCAAGATTTTGTGTTCCAGTCCCGGTCTGGCACGTACCTTTACTCAATGAGGCTGCGTTCACATCGTGCGCTGGGACAGGCTGGAGAGTATTCGCGCGGAGCCCTGGGCCGCGACATGGGAAAGGGCGAAAATCCACTAGCTCGATTTTCAACTTGTAAAAAAGTCGACGATATATAAAACTACGTAAAATCGTTTTGTGAATTTATTTTTTGCTTAAAATCTTTACTTTACTTGTGGAATAAGAAAACGTCTACTTTTCTTTTCGCTTAAATTTTTAGTTCCGTATCGTTCCTCAGTCGATTTCGAGGAATGTACCCGATTAAAGATTCTGAAATTTGGTACACTCCGTAGTGTAGCATGTTAACTTATTAATAAACCATTGATCTTTGCATAATTTCTAACAGTTGTTATAAAATGACTCCCTTTGCCACGCAAATGTTTTTCATTTATAAATCTTGTAATGAAAAGGTGTAACGTTTTAAACTCTACATTATTGCTAGTGAAACTTCGCTAAAAGTACAAAAGAGCTTTCAAAACAATAGCCTCACTGATTCTGCCACCTTTCACACTAAATGCGAGTTACTGAATCGCGTCAATGTCGCTATCGCAAGCTATAGAAATCGTACGGGCTTAGCGTAGGGTGAGACGCATGATAGTCAAACTGTGTCATTGCAGAACTCTTTCTTCCAGAATTTTCAAGACATCCTGGCACCAAAACACCAAAAAAGACCTTAATAAGACACATACATCCTCCTGCATAAATTATATTCCCTCACGTCGTAACAAGTATTGCATTTGTCAACATAATTACATAGTACATATTTCACTCTCTTGCTCATATAACAACTATACTATGCTGCAACTCATTTGCTCTTTAACATCTGTTTATCTTTTTTGTCCCTTTTAATCCATATTACTTGTATATTGTCAGTATTAGAACACACTTGCAGCTAGTAAGATTGACTTTAGTTGATTTAAATATATTATCTGTACTTCTAAATATTTACGTTGAAATACAATGCATCTCAGTCCAAAGAACATGATAAAGCAAACTGTTATACCTATTGTATACACATTCTTCGTAGTTACATCCGGTGTTTATATTCTGTGATAATATCTGTGAAACCAAGTGCAGCTAAATACAGTGTATAGTTGTGCGTACACCTGATAATGTATATTATGGAATTTTATTTGCTATTGACACCGAAACACAATGCACCTAAGTACCCGAAACGTAACAACATTTCCATTTCATAAATGTTTCGTTGCTGATAACTAAGTTTGCGTCATTATCGCCAGCCCCATTGCAGCAGCGTCTAACTACACTTGGTTCACAATATAATGTTTCTGTAACAAGTTGGAAAGTTGTGGTAAGGTCTTGTGGGACCAAACTGCTGAGGTCATCGGTCCCTAGGCTTACACACTACTTAATCTAACTTTAACTTAGGCTAAGGACAACAAACGCACACATGCCCGAAGGGCGCCTCAGACCACTCGACTATCCCACGCGGCATTTCCTGTAATACCTCCATCTGATGATGAACCTGCATGGCTCGAAAACTAGTTAACGCTACAATAAATCGTATATAAAATCCAAAACAGCGATTGCTTGCATATTTATACGTAGATAAATAGACGGAAAGGAAAAAGGAAACTCTTGACTGTTTCAAAAGAAATCTCCATAACACACTTATCCCACGGTGAGATAAGATGGTCATTGCCTTCATGGAAACATTTCATACAGATGCTTCAGCAGAAAGAGAGATTCTCGAGCAGGTAAATGCAGGGGAGAACGATATGGCGGCTAAACACAGTAGGAACGATTAGCAAGGGAAGCCAGCCCATCATAAAGCTTCATTATGTGCAAAGGAAAGAGAATCCATTAGCAAAGATAGGGGTCTAAAGAACAGGAGAAAAAACATGGTTATGGGAGTGAGACCAGCTTTTAGACCCGGAGGAAGTCAGCTCGAATGTGTGTTCAGAACTTTATAGGGGATCCGTGATTGGCTTATAGTAGTTATTTTGGTAGCAGGGGAGAGTTGCTGCACATTTGTACGTGGACGTCTTCTCATCGGCTGTAACTAGTATTCTGTTACATAGTTGGTGTGATTTTATGCATTCTTCCAAATGCCACAAGAAAAATCTATGTCACTGGTTAAACACGGAAAATTCCTAGGGAATTTCTTAGCATGTTTATTACGAGGGCCATTCAGAAAGTAACCTCCGGTTGATTTTAAAAAATACAACAAGTTAAATAAAAATATTTTAATATATACATCTTACAACTACATCTTTGCACTATTTTTCTACATAGTCTCCATAGCGATTGAGGCACTTATCGTATCTCTTCACAAGCTTTGAAATTCCTTCTGCATAAAAATCACCCGCTTGTGCCTGGAGCCAGCCTGTGACCGCATCATTGTGCTCTTCGTCGTCATCAAACCGCTGTGACCCGAGCCATTTCTTCAAATGCATGAAGAGGTGATAATCACTTGGCGCCAGGTCTGGGCTGTAAGGTGGATGGTTGATAATGTCCCACTTGAAGGACTCAAGAAGGGCCGTTGTTCTGCGAGCAGAGTGAGGACGGGCGTTATCGTGCAAAAAAACGATACCGGAAGTCAGCATACCACGGCGTTTGTTCTGTATAGCCCGTCGTAACTTTTTTATTGTTTCACAGTACACGTCTTGATTAATGGTCGTACCACGTTCCATGAATTCAACCAACAACACCCCTTTGGCATCCCAAAACACCGTTGCCATCATTTTTCTGGCAGAAAAATCTTGCGAGGCTTTTCTTGGTTTGGTAGGCGAATTTGAATGTGCCCACATCTTTGATTGTTCTTTTGTCTCAGGGTTCACGTACTTAATCCAGGTTTCGTCACCGGTCACGATTCTGTTTAACAATGGTTCTCTTTCGTCCTCATAACGTGACAGAAAGTCTAATGCAGAGACCATTCTTTGAGTTTTGTGGTGGTCGGTAAGAATTTTGGGCACCCATCGTGCACAGAACTTACGGTAACCCAATCTTGCTGTCACTATCTCGTACAAGAGAGTCTTAGAAATCTGTGGAAAACCAGTAGACAACTCTGACATTGAGAAACGTCGATTTTCACGAACTTTTGCATCAACTGTCTGAACGAGTTCGTCAGTCACCAATGATGGTCTACCACTCCTCTCTTCATCATGAACGTTTTCTCGTCCACTTTTAAATAAACGTACCCATTCACGGACAACTCCTTCACTCATAACTCTTGGTCCGTACACGGCACAAAGCTCACGATGAATAGCTGCTGCAGAATATCCTTTGGCTGTAAAAAACCTTATGACAGCACGCACTTCACTTTTGGCGGGGTTTTCTATTGCAGCACACATTTCAAACTGCCACAAAAACTAAACTAGCGCAAGTGCAACGTTCACTCGACCACGGCTTGATGCCGACTGACCTGTTGAGTGCGTGAACGCACAGATGGCGTCGCTACTCCCCCCACAACCCGCACTGTGACCAATCGGAGGTTACTTTCTGAACCGCCCTCGTAAATTGTCATTAGCGGGAACTTACAAGGTCTGCTGGGACTGCGTAGCAAGATTCTGTCGCTGGCGGAACCAGCTAAGTTCTGTAAAGGAGAGTGAGAACACACTTGCTCCAGGGACATCGTAAAACACACTTCTCTTCAGGACATCATGGAGGACACTTATTCGTAGGTCATCGCAAAGAGCTGCAGAGCGAGATGTCCCCACTTCAGAGTAGAACTCAGATGGCGGGGCTGAACGTAGGATTCTCAGCCTCTTTTATCACCATCTTCCAGTCTCGTGTATCTTTAGAGTGTTGAGCATGGTCAGTATTTGCACTCATCGCGATGAGGTGAGTGCTAAGTGATTAATCTTTCTTCAGGGCTCCAACAAATATGGAAATCGCTTATGGAGAGATGGATACTGTATCGTTGATGTATAATGGCTTCCCAACGAAACTCCTGCAGCATAAACGAGTAACGCAACATGTGGGTGGGCTCAAACCACCCACACAGTCCGATCTTTCCCCATGTGATTTCCATCTTTTGGAACCCTGAAGAAAGACATTCCAGGCCATCATTTTGCTTCGGATGACGAGATGTACGACTGGGTAAAATCACGGTTCTGTAGTCAGTCGCAAACATTTATACGTGAAGGCACTGGCGACCTTGTCTGAAAGTGGGATAAATGTATTTACTTTTACGGCGATTACTTTTGAACAAATAATCAGTTTACTTACTTTTTTCGATGTCTCATTTTCATTTGTCTGTCCCTTATATTTTGCTCTAAATAGGAAGGTACTTTATTGGATTCCACAGACATGTCACGGAGTAATTAGCTTTGGTAATACAATTTTCGAGTTGCGGATATTCTCCAGTATTTTTTCCCACTAGATGTTTTTTAAGGGTTCCGTGTCTTAATCAACAACAACCGAACCCTTAGAGGATTTTTTTTTCTCCGTCTATCTGTCGGTCTGCCCGAGGGTCAAAACCCTTTATCGTAGGCGCCAGTGTATGTAACAAACCTAAATTTATGTCTCATACTGAGATCTATGCTCCCTCGGTGGTGTACAAAATTGTGCCATCAGAATATAGGGCTGTTTATACTACATATTTCAATACTCACAAACTCACTCGTCACAACCTATACGTAAACTAAAGACGGAGAGGAGGAGAAATGATAGAAGAGGGAAGAGAAGGGATTACTGACGTCAGCTGTATGGGGACATTACGCGGAATCAGCGAAGACGAGTGAAAATGTGTACCGGACGGGGATTCGACCCCGTGATTTCGTGCGTACTAGGCAGGTGCGTTAACCATTGTGCCATCCGGATGACAGTGTTATCCAACTGCACCGACTATCCTCGGCACGCTTCACTGCCGTCCCACATTCCCACCGAGTGCCACGTATCCGTAGTCCCTGACCATAGTCCTCCATGCTCGCTTATCTGAGATTCCCTAGGAAGTCAGACGTACTTGTGCTTCCACACTGAAAAAATGGCTCTGAGCACTTTGGGACTGAGGTCATCAGTACCCTGGAACTTAGAACTACTAAAACCTAACTAACCTAAGGACATCACACACGTCCATGACCGAGGCAGGATTCGAACCTGCGACCGAAGCTGTTGCGCGGTTCCAGACAGAAGCACCTAGAACCGCTCGGCCACACCGGCCGGCTCTACAGTGAAGAAGGTTGATCCATTGACCATGTATGCGGTTCGGCCCCAAGTGTTTGTTTGTTGGACGACCAGTTCCGGGAGTTGTTACTTGAACTAAATTTCAGAGAAATGTTCTCTAATCTAAATGTTTCTGCCTTAGTGTCAATTATTTAAGTTTTGGGGAAACTTCATGAATGTGAAGTGTCTGACAGGCTTATATCTAACGAATTTTGGTGGAGAAAAAGACAAACGTTGCAGACCTGTTATTAGAGCGTTATGTATATTCCATTTAAGTAAATGGCCTTTAGATAAATGTAACAGGTTATTTTCTAGTTGCTGAAATATAACTGAAGTTATGGGCATTTGTGTTGGCTTGCTCCAGTGCTTCAATTGTGCTAAAGAAGCATGGTACTTGCGGAATGAAAATACACTTAGGGGAGCAAGTAAAGTGTTCGAATTTTCCTGGAATGTGCTAATGGCAGCATTTTAATAAATGTTTCTAGTGATGTCTAAATTTTGGACTATTCCCTCCAAGGCTACAATCCTGTCTCACTCACTTCTCAGTCACTACTTCCCTTTCACGCCCCACGACTCTTATAAATGTCGTCTGGTTTCTGTACAAGTTGTAAATGGCCTTCCGCTACTTGTATTTAACACCCGCTACTTCCAGAACTTCAAAGAGCATTCCAGTCAACATTGTCAAAAGCTTTTCTAAATCTATAAACCCTATAAAAGTAGATTTGAATCTACTTAACCTACCTCCTAAGGTAAGTCGTAGAGACGGTAAATTTGTAATTGTATCAAGCAAGGATTTTTTCGTCATTTTTATCAGAGTGTCTGTCTTTCCGTCCGTCTTTTTTTTTTCATTTTTCTTTATCTAAAGTATTTCCCCTTTTCAATGATATATAGTACACACATATTACCGCATTATTTCTGGTTTATTCATTCACTGAAACAACACACTATGCAGGAGTCACCAGGCACATTTAACAGTTCTCAGACCGAAATTAGATTTTTGACTCACCGACCTCCGACGTTGTAAATGAGGATTCGAAAGGTTTCAAAGTAGTTGAAGAAGATAAGCCGTATTGACAAAATGTAACTATAACTAAAGTGGAATACATAGGTCACGTCAAAACCGATTGGGTATGGTGCTGTGACAACTGAAAACTGCTTTCAGGGGAAAGAAATTGGAAGATAGCAGAGGATTTGATGGTAACAAACGACAGAATCTGTCAGTGATAAACTTCAAATATATTCTCAAATGGCCGTCAGGGCAAATTTCACGAGCGTAAAAAACATGAGGAAAGCAGTTTATGCAGTTTTTTTTTTTTTGCCTGTCCTTAAACCCATTCATGGACTATGCCCTTCAGGAAGTGATTCGTGGTGCAAATACAACAGAGCACACTAAAATGGTGAGAAATGTTTTCAAAAACAAGCTATACCATTTGCCGAAGTGGAGATCTTAAAAAATACGTTTAAAACGTTGTCAGATATAAAACAATTGATGAAACGTCTTCCTGATCAAGTTCAGAATCCTAACGAGTCCATAAACAGCATAATCTGGGCCAGAATTTCCGAGACAGTGTTTGTGTCAATTGTTTCGCTGCATTCTGGTGTCATTGATGCAGTGGTGACGTTTAGTGAAGAAGGGTTGCAAGGTGTGAAGTCGTGAGAAGACTGTTACGGACTGTTTTTCGTTTCACAGTGGAAAAAAGTTAAATTTAGATAAAGAAAGACTTTTGTACATTTTCTCAGCTTTTAATTGCCAGAATTTGTTGAAAATTACGCGCTATACACGGTGGAGTATTGTGCACGTTGTAACACAGATGTCTTCTTATTTTTAAATCTTAAAGAGGTTAGAGCATAACTTAGATCGAAAAGTGTAGATAGTTTTCTTATTGTTATGTCCATTCCCTCTGTTAATGTGGTTAGAAATGTGTAAACTACAAGTCACGTTTTTTCCTCAAATTTGTATTCCTAATAACTTCTGAGAATAGGTACCTTTATACGAATACATTTTACATTGTTTATGACAGGAATTTTCCAACCTGTCCGGAACCCCTTATGATACATTTTTCTCAGGAACAGCTTGACGTATCAAGTTGAAATTTATGTCATATATTAAGGTCTATGAACCTTTTCTGGAATAATATGGCTTGTACGTCAATGCAATGAGAGGGTATGGTCATTTATGTCACATATTTCGGTATTGGCAAACTCACATCAAAACCTATTGGTTACTTCCCGTTGATCTACAATAATGAAATTTGGCAAGAAGTAAGGTTTCACAATAGAAGTAAAGGAAAAAATCCGAAAATCGTTAATTTTTAAATAAACCACATGAAAAAATATTTTTTGGTCATTTGTTATCCGATGTCAAACTTGAAATTGAAACTATAAGTAGTCTACGAATATTTATTTCACATACAACCTGAAACGACATATCTACGTGCAATAATCACTCCTCGATATCCGATGGTGGATAAATTCGGAAAAGCGTCGTATGAGAAGTAAAGTCATTCCTTGTCTAATGTTTGACTTTCACTATTGTGAAACTCAGCCTGAATACAGAACTGCTGATTTCTGTCGTAACAACTGCCTGCCTCCTACATGACTATGTCAATATCTATAACAGGCAAAAATGTTCAAGATTCTCGATTCCCGGAACGGATGAACTGCCTGTATACATAATTACGTATGTTCACACCCTTGCTGCGAGGGTCCTACTCTCACCCGGCCAAATTTTTTCTTGATGGTGTAGTGCTTGGTAGCGGCGAAGTTTCATCGACTGGAGCCAATATCGAGATCTCAGAATGATCTTCTTCATTTGGTCACACAGCCAGATTGACAAGCGGTAATTCTTGAGGTAATGTCATTTATCTCACTGGTGCTCTTTCACCTCATAATGGCATGTGTTTAGCTCTCAGTATCAAGATATAAGAAATTCACGCGATAAAATTAAAGCCAAACGGAGCTGCATTTTGATGGACTTTTTATTAAAATTCTTCTCTGTAACTAACTTCACGTTGTCGATATTTCACTTTCACTATTTTAATTGAAGAACTGTAAAAGTAGGTAAGAAAATAATGGCTATGTAACTTCCTTTATTATAGATACATGTGTCATTACAGTATTTTTAATTTTTCCTCGTTGACTGTGGAGTGTGGAGGAACCGCTCAGTTAACAAAAGTAATTAAATTGTGCAATGATATTTCTGTAAAAACAAAGGGAGACATCTCACACGTTTACTGAAGAAAGTGAAGTGTAAGTCCACCAGCTCACGCCGGAAATACAATGCCGGAAAAGAAATCGCAATTGCAACAAAGAGCTGTGCAAAACAAACTGAAGTCGATAGATGTGTTTCTACATCTGAGAGACGATATTTATCTAAAGTTCTTGACACAGGAGAGGCACTAGGAGCGCCAACAGGAGGTAGCAAATCGGATGCGCTTTAAATACACGATGTAAATGTCATGAGTGTTAGCCTTTAAGGCAACAACGACGCCACTATCAACGCCTCTTTGAGTTTGAACGATGTCGTGTAACAGGACTACGAGAAGCTGGATGTTTCTACTACGATACTGCAGAAAGAGTTGGCAGGAATGTAGCCAGTGTAAATAATTGCTGGCAGCGGTGGTCACGAGAAGGTACGGTCACAAGAAGACCAGACCGGGCGCTGGACGGCCATGTAGCACTACCGAGAGGGAAGACCATCGCGTTCGTCTTCTGGCTGTGACGCAATTACGGCATACGCAACAGCAATTTGAGCAGCAGTTGGCACCACAGTGGCACAAAGAACTGTTACGAATCGTTTACTTCAGAGTCAGCTCCGAGACAGACGCGCTGTAGCGGACGTTCCAGTGACTCCAAACCACCGCCATTTGCAACTTTACTGGTGTCAAGCGAGAGCTCATTGGGAGGCAGGGTGGATGTCTGTTGCGTTTTGTGGTGAAAGCTGGTTCTGCATCGGTACCACTGATGGCCGTGTATTGGTTCGAAGGAGGACTGTTAAGGGCCTGCTACCAACCTGTGTTCCCGAAATTTCATTACTATACATTAACATATTTTATTTATGTTAAAATTTTTTCTCCGCCATTGTCTTACATATTCAGAATTGTAGCTGGCGCGGTGCAACTCATGTCCCCCCGCCCCCTCCCCGTGACGGTCCGGCCGCCAATGTGAATATCGCAATGCAAAACAGCGAGTTTCTTAATCCAGCGCGTCATGACGCGGCCAGGCACATCTTGGCCCAGCACACAGTGTGAACAGCCCTCTGTTAACGGTTGCAAGGCACCACAGGAATTAAGACTCTTGTCAATATGATTTGTCACTGAATGAGTATCCTCATTCAACATGCAAATCACCCACTACCGCCCAGGTGTACGTAAAGGAACCTTGAAGCTTGTACAAGGAAATGGAAGGAAATGGTTGGCCCTAACATGTGAAACATAGTTGTGTGTCCTGATTCAACATCAATAATTACCAAGTATTGATGGGAACTGTCAGCTATTGTAATTAAACAGAGGTTACAAATCATGAATATTTATTGGTAGCAAATTCAGTCATTGCTCAGAACAAACAAGGATCAAATACTCATCATAGGAGACTCAAAAATGGTTCAAATGGCTCTGAGCACTATGGGACTCAACTGCTGTGGTCATAAGTCCCCTAGAACTTAGAACTACTTAAACCTAACTAACCTAAGGACAGCACACAACACTCAGCCATCACGAGGCAGAGAAAATCCCTGACCCCGCCGGGAATCGAACCCGGGAACCCGGGCGTGGGAAGCGAGAACGCTACCGCACGACCACGAGATGCGGGCCATAGGCGACTGAGTGCATACACGCACATATGAATGTGAATGTTTAGCTCAGGCCGAGTAGATAAGGAATCGTAATAACTGACAACTGACTTCGAAATTAAATTCGTGGTGATGATAGCAGTGCAATGTTAGTGCGTAAAGAGAAACAGAATCCCAAAGAGTAAAATCACGCCTCAGGGGATACCATACAGTGAGTGATTAATTAATCTTAAGCAATGTGTCTATCAGCCTGTACGTATTTCGTGCGCTGCTTTGCATAGAAACTTACATCGACTGCGGGAGACATCTAAGTGTCGCAGTCAGAGACGGACAATGCCATTGCGCGGTCCAGATGCTCGTGAGTCCATCATTAAGGCCTACCTGAGATCGCTTACCTTATTTCTTAAATGAGAAAACTCCAGTTTTGTTCTGGAAGGTTCGACGCCGCTTTTCGGAAGTTTGCGAGCGCCGACCTATCAAACTCTTCGTTCCAAAAACTTGCGAGCGCGGCCCTGTGGCAAATTGTCGCCCCAAAAGATTACGGGTTCGCCCTATCAAATAATGTCTCGCCAAACCTTTCTGTAACCTTGCATTCTCAGCGTGTACGCTCTAGATACCGATGGCCTGTCAGAATGAGACAGAAGAATAGTCCGTGGAGGCGCCCCATAGCTACTTGTCAACATTGAGATGGTATCGTGCGGGACACGTCGTTTGCGTGGGTGGTCTGTTCCCTTGGAGAAAACTTCGTACTCGTATTCGCCACTGGCGAGATCTGGGTGAGTTTACTGATCTCAGAAAACAATTGCTTTCTTTCCCGAGCATTCCTGATCTTGTCAAAGACGTATGCCGCCCTCTGCTGCAGAGAATGCGACAGCAAACAGCTGCTCACATGGGTTCGGGCGGACGGTGCTAAACCCCCCAAGCGTGTGTGTCGTCACTCACTTCGCTCGCTGAGGGCAAGGTCAAGTGAGTGGAAACTGAAAGGGCCACGCTTTCACTCCCCACTAACTACCAGAAGAATGAATTCAACAAGAAGTTTAGAATTAAAGTAAATTGAAGGAAACCCTCTAAAATCATCATGCACTGCCAAGATTTCAACCAATTAGACCTGTCATATCGAGGAATCAAGCGTGCTGACCGAAAAAGAACGAAACACGAGGCTGTCTACAGCCTGATGCGTTTCACAGTCATTCCATTCTGAGATGGCTTAACACGAGTCCTATCATCCTATCCCATCTTCTAGTCACTGTTTCACTCATTTCTTTCATGGCCGATTGTTGAAGAAACTCCATACTTGCTTAATACCATATTTCAATGATTTGAGGAATTCCTGAAATACTGGCAGTGTCGGTATCTCATGTCATACACCATATGAGGGAATCAGTACATTCGACTCTCACAGGTAAACTTCCAAAGTAGATCGAAACGTATTTTTTATTATTTTACAATATAATGTTGCAAGTCCAGTAGTAGTCAATAATTCATGTATGTGTAAGTTAGGAGTGAAACGTAGACTTCGGCGTGTTACTTGTTCGTCGAGCGGGATGACATTCGCGGCTTGCTTTCTGTGATGGGAGTGCGGGTACGGCTGCCACAGCGCTCGTTCGCAGCCACCGTAATGGATGGGACGGAGGCGGCGTAATAACGGAGCGCGGGGAAAAATTGCAGCGGTAAGCGTTGATAAAACCGTGTAATTAGCAGTCTTAATGACGGGCTAACGAGGCGCGGCCCGCCCCGCGCATCACTCAGCCAATCAGCCGGCGGTTCCCACCAGGGGGACGGATGGAGGGGGATGAGAAGGCAGAGAGCGCGGCCAAAAATCACAGGCGCGCCGGCTGGAACCGGCTCCCACCACCGCCGCTGTCTGCACGTCAAGGCGGAGGGCGATGGCTGACCACGGAATTGCTTCCCCAGTAAATGCCTGGGAGAGTCGTTTTGCCTCTCAGGCGGACCCGTTCATTAAACTATCCAGTTCACTCTCTCAGCAGGAACAAGAGCAGGCGCTTACTGAGTTAGCAGACTGATTGAGGCCCTGAACTCTGAGCGAGTTCAAATAACCGTCAGCCTTGGGGCAAATGGCAACCAAAAGACTGTTCGTGTTGCTTTGTAGACTGTATGACACTTGAGATATATCAGTTCCTCATCAGGCTGTGAAGGCCCAAGGGTTGTCTACCGGCCACTCTTTCATATTCTGCCCTGCAACCTCATGAACATGTGGTGCGGAGCGCCATGTGTTACCACATCACCCTTCTGGTCATTTTGCCCACTTTTCAGACCGTGGAGTCGCTACTAACTGGTCAGGTAAGTTCCCAAAAGCACACCGATGCAGAGCACGCCCGCAGTCCTCTGTGGCAATACCGGGAATCAAACTCAGGTCTTCTGAAATGCAGCCATCTACGCTGATCCCTCGCTACGGAGGTGGGCCTGGAAATACACACTGCTGTTGAAACCTTAAGGACGAGAGTAACTCTCGCGTAATGTGTCACTGCCAAACAACATATCTCGATAAAACTTGGACCATGCATAGGAAGAACTGCTACAGTATACTACAGGAGGTAACCGAATGAAATATGCAATCAGACGAACAGAAATGATACTTGTATCCAAAGACAATGAAACAAGACGGCCAACGGACAATACAAAACGAGGGATAACAGGGTGTGTGATTACATAGGACGAGACTGCGTACTCTGCACTGCACCCTGTGCTGGCCAACAAGGTTGGTAACAAGTCCTTGTGTTAGGACATTCCATTTCTCCACCAACTGTCGGACAATAGTCGGCGCATGTGAATGTGTTGCAGTATATTTTCCCAATTACTCTCAAACTTGTTCGATGAGATTGAAGTTGGGGAAACAAAGAGCCCGTCCATTCGCCGAATATTGTCTCTTCACAAGACCTCCTCCACCTGCGCTGCTCGAGGCGATTGCGCAGTGACATTCATAAAAATGAAGTCAGCCTTGAAGAGCTGTACTTCAGGAAGGAGTACAGTGTCACAAGGTGAGCGTATCGCGCTGAAAGATTTGTATGTCAGCAAGCCCGGAAACAGAAGCAGAAAATGATATAATGCAAGACGGCTTCGTTGTGATCGTAGGATGGTACGACAGAGAGTGAGTTACTGTGAACATATCAGTGATAGAGTCGAGTTCAACAAACTCAACAGCTGACCAACACCGACGATAATACACACATCAAAAAAAATTTTGTATCGACCCGATTCCCATAACTCCTGACGATAGACGTTGATTGTGGATATTGTATCACAGACACAGCCCCTTTGACTTTTCGGAGATGTCACTAAACCCACCCAAAGATGTAAATAACCATGCATGAGCAGCGCCTATTAGACGGAGGGAGTCCCGTGGCCGATAAGTTCCAGACATTCTACCAGGAAGGAGGTACACGGCTCGATACGTCTGTAGTACAACCACGCCTAGACGGTCGATACCACGGTTCTATCGCTTCCGATTGTTACTTTGTGCCAGGAAGGGCTCTCAACAATGGAATTATCCAGGCGTCTAGAAGTGAACCAAAGCGATGTTGTTGGTACATAGAGGAGATAAAGAGGGACAGGAACTGTCGATGACATGCTTGGCTCAGACCGCCAAGGGCTACTACTGCAGTGGATGACCGCTTCCTAAGGATCATGGCTCGGATCAACCCTGACAGCATCGCCACTATGTTGAATAATGCTTTTCGTGCAGCCACAGGACCTCCTGTTACGACTCAAATTGTGTGCAATAGGCTCCCATGATGCCCAACTTCACTCCCGACGTCCATGGCGAGGTCCATCTTTGCAAAAACGACACCATGCAGCGCAGTGCACATGGGCCCAACAACATGCCGAATGGACCGCTCAGGATTGTCATCACGTTCTCTTCACCGATGAGTGTTGCATATGCCTTCAACCAGACAATCGTCGGAGACGTGTTTGGAGGCAACTCTGTCAGGCTGAACGCATTAGACACACTGTCCAGCGAGTGCAGCAAGGCGGAGGTTCCCTAATGCTTTGGGGTGGCATTATGTGGGGCCGACTTACGCCGGTTGTGGTCCTGGAAGGTGCTGCAACGGCTGTAAGATACGAGAATGCAATGCTCCCTCCGATAGTTGCTCTATATCGGCAGCATAATGGCGAGGCATTCGTCTTGATGACAATTCGCGTCCCCATTGTGCACATCATGTGAATGACTTCCTTCTTTATAACAACATCGCTCGACTAGAGTGGCCTGCATGTTCTCCAGATATGAACTCTATCGAAAACGCCTGGGATAGATTAAAAAGGGCTGTTTATGGCCGACGTGACCCACCAACCACTCTGAGGGATCTACGCCGAATCGCCGTTGAGAGTGGGACAATATGAACCAACAGTGCCTTGATGAACTTGTGGATAGTATGCCACGACAAATGAACTCATGCAAGAGGACGTGCTACTGGGTATTATAGGTTCCGGTATGTACAGCAATCTGGACCACCACCTCTGAAAGTCTTGCTGTATGTTGGTACAACATGCAATGTGTGGTTTTCATGAGAAATAAAAAGGGGGGAAATTATGTTTATGTTGATCTCTATTCCAATAATCTGTACAGGTTCAGGAACTTTCGGAACCGACTGATGCAAAACTTTCTTTTACTTGTGTTTCTCAAGTAAACATGCGGACGTTGCAAGTAGAGGATGAAGAGATAGGGAAAGTATATGAGGATATTGAAAGATGGTCATGTCGCAGAAGTCTGGAAAGCTGTAATAAGAGAGGTAGTAGAAGAAAGGGTTACAGGAGAATATGGGGTTGATAGTAGAAATGAGTGAGGAGAAAGTCTAATTGAGTTCTGCGATAAATACCAATTAGTAATAGCGAACACTGTTCAGGAACCACAAGAGGAGGAGATATACTTAGAAGCGGCCGGGGACATGGGAAGACTTCGGTTAGACTACATCATGGTCTGGCAGAGATTCCTGAATCAGATACGAAATCAGATACCCGATTGCAAGTGGTACCCAGGAGCAGATATAGACTCAGGTCACAATCTAATGATGATGAAGAGTTGACTGAAGTTTAGGAGAGTATTCTGGAAGAATCATTGGCCAAAGAAAAGGGATACAGAAGTACTAAGGAATGAAAAGACACGCTTGAACTTCTGTGAGGCTACAGACATTGCAACGATAGTAGCCCAGTAGGCAGTACAGTTGAAGAGGAATGGGCATCTCTAAAGAGGGCACTTACAGAAGTAGCAAAGAAAATCGTAGGTATAAGGAAGACAACTGCGAAGAAACCGCGGTTAACATATGAACTACTTCAGCTGATCGATGAAAGAAGAAGTACGAAAACGTTCAGAGAAATTCAGGAATACCAAGATACAAGTCAATTAGGAACGAAATAAATAGGAGGCGCAGGGAAGCTAAGGCTAAATGGCTGCATGAAAAATGTGCAGAAATCGAAAAAGAAATGATTGTTAGAAGGACAGATTTAGCATACAGAAAAGTGGAAAGAATCTTTGATGAAATTAAAAGGAAGGGCGGTAACATTAATAGTTCAATGGGAACTCCACTAATAAATGCAGAGGAGAGAGCGTATAGGTGAAAGAGTACATTGGAGGACTCTACGAGGTGGAGAATTTGACTGACGACGCGATAGAAGAACAAACAAAAGTCGACAGGGAAGAGATAGGGGATCCAGTATTAGAACCAGATTTTAAAAGAGCTATGGAGTAGATAAAATATAATAAGGCAGATGGGATAGAGAACATTCCATTGGAAGTTCTAAAATCATTGAGTAATGTGGCAACGTAACGACTATTCACGTTGGTGTGTAGAAGGTATGAGACTGGCGATACACCATCAGACAGCGTGCGTCGCATGAAAGACGTGATAAGCAGTACTTGTTTGGGCTGACACTTTGCAAGGAATGAAATTGTAAATATGTATAGAAACACAAGAGAAAATGCGCCTGACGTCTCTTGGGAGGGACGCCCTGCGCTTACACTGGGGGCCCATTTGTTTACATTTCAGTAACTATTGAGGTTTTCAACTTCATCTGTCCAAAATTGTACGCAGGAGTTCAAACATTTGTATGTACGCTGGTACAGTTCAATGTGGGCACAATTTGTAGATATCGACAGATATCGATACCGTACTCCACTTCTCGTCACATATTCATAAGCATGCCAAGTGCTATGACCAATGCCAAGTGCTACGGCGTAGATTCGTCGCCTCGAAATTTCCAGATCTCGAACCACTGTTCTGTAAATAATGTCCCTGATAAATTCCAAAGCACTGAATTCCATTGGAGTTAGATCGGGAGGCGGAGGGGGTTAGGCAACGGGACCCATACTTCTGACACAATGATCAGGAAACGTCTCATGGAGAAATGTGGTAACATCCCCATGGTAATGGGGTGGGACACCATCCTCATGGAAAATTGCATCAGGGAGACATCTGTGCAAATGCATAGTTTGCCAACATGCCGAGACAGATGTGCCCTGTCGCTGTAGACTCCACAAAATGTCAGTCACATCATGTTTACGTAATCCCAACGACACATAAATTTCAGTGTGTCCCTTTCGTTCTGAGTCACTTCACCTAGAGTCACACTCTCTCATATTCGACAGTTTAGCCACAGATGTGGATGATAGATTCATCACTGAACAGGACTGCACTGAGGCGGTTGTTGTTTTCGTGTGTACCATGCAACTTTTCAACAACAAAATTGTATTGTCTGCCATGATCCTCGGGATTAATGTGATGCAAAAATTGAAGTTTGTAAGGCGCTACAATCTGGAACCGCGCGACCGCTACGGTCGGAGGTTCGAATCCTGCCTCGGGCAGAGATGTGTGTGATGTCCTTAGGTTAGTTAGGTTTAAGTAGTTCTAAGTTCTAAGGGACTGATGACCTTAGAAGTTAAGTCCCATAGTGCTCAGAACCATTTGAACCAATTTGAAGTTTGTGAACACGCAACCGGAGACGTTTGTGCATGATGTCGTACACGTGGGACGGTTAGTTCACTACTAGCTTGTGTTAGAATTCACGTGGGCTTCTAGCGAATGCTTCGAGCACACTTTCCCCTGCCTCTTCATTCGCAAGCGTTTTAGGAAGTTTTGCAGCGTTTGATATCAAACTTCCCATCTGTCAAAGATTTAGGAATTTACGTGTGAGACGACCCATTCAATTCTCTTCTTCTTGCACGTCGCTGACCACGTGTTACAGGTTTTAACTCTGCACCTATTGTTGTGGCGTCCACAAGTTGACTGTCAGGGGCGTGCTTCCTGGACACTAAACAGTTGTGCGCATGCGCCATACGACTGAAAAATGTCCATGAAATTGTGAGGATCACATTTTGGAGAGTTTCTCTGTCGACTGTGTATATAAACAACAACATAAAATGTCGAGTTCTATCATTTGTTTGTGTATAATTCTAGCCCGAGCACCCTGTACGTACTGTTCAGATTCATATTGTTATTCATTGGCAACTATGTATCGGTACACGCCATCCACCTTCCGGCAAAGGAGGAGATTTCGATGCCGAGGCAACGCCAGGCGCGGGCAGCACGGCGACCGGCTGTCGGTGAGCCCAGGCGAGGCCAGCCAGCGCTGCTCGCCTCTCGCCAGCACCACCTCGGCTCGCCTCGGTGTTATTGTTGCCGTCCCAGACCGGGCGGGCGCCGCCGCCAGCCGCCAGCCGCCAGCCGCCAGCCGGCGCTCATAAACACCATTAGCCGTTAATTAAAGCGGAACGTAATTAGCGCAAAACGCTCGCCAGCCACGCCACAAGCACGCCACGCCACGCCGCGGCGGCGCCGGCACCGTGCGGTAGGGGGGAGTCTGCATTGAACCCGCCCCCTATACGTCAGCCCGCGATCAGCAGTAGGTGTGCTCGCCGTCACCTCTCCGATACTATCCTGCAACGGCCTCACAAGAGAGTCCACGAGAAGCGAGCGTCACTCCACAACACTGCTCAGTCTTCATCATTATGGAGAAATAGTCATCTCGTAGTCGAAAATGTATCCACATGATACAATGACAAGGATTGCAAGTACAGATACAACGAAATAGTCCTGATAAATTTTCTTCTATTAAATATTTTCCATGGGTAAAGTTCTATCGACGATAAGGTCATTAGGGACGGGGAACAGATGAGGGACGAAAATGAAAATCGACCTTATCATCGCTAAAGAATCGATCAGGCATTTTAGCCCTAAGCGAATCGAGGAAGCTGGGTTACATCTAAATAACTATGTCCAGGCGGGGATTTGAACCATCCTCTCGGAGGTGAGTCTATAGATGCTAAAGGAAACCGACCGGGGGCTCTCAAGGGAACCTTCACGACATTGAGCTTTATCGATTCGAGAAAACTGAGCACGATCTAAATTTACATACCAGACGGGTATATATTTCTTGCACCCCCTTGGTAGGAAGTGCAAAATTCACAGCGCTATTTCACGTGGATGAGTACGACAATGAAGTCACACAGGCAGCGCACTAGCAAAGATCTCGAGCGCAGACGAGGAAAACACCATGTACTTCTTGCAAAATCTGACTGTAAAAGTATTTATTTACAAAATCCAGCATTGGTGTTCGGGCTATATATCGCCTACGGTGTAAAATTGTGCTCCAGAACATGTCAAAAGTCGAGAAGTATCTCACGTATATATAGCGTGGTCAGAAACAGCCTGAAAAACTTGTGTTGCTGGGTAACTTCTGCTGAGAAATAGTTGAAATGAAAAGAATTCGTTACATTGCGCTGTCTTCGTTGGCTCGCGAATTCAAGCGGCCCACCAGAGACGGTGTCGTCAAACGCGTCCTTCTTTTGGTTTCCTAAAACAGAACAAGAGAGCGATACAGAAACTGGACGTGGGACGGTAGTAAGGCAGAGCCGCACTCTCGTGCGCTGTCACCTACGCTGTGACAACCACTCACACAAATTGTATCCGATGGGCCGTTTTAATTTGGGCGCGAAACGGTCTGACTGCCTAATTTCAATGCTGATAAACTCGGAAACGGGGAAAAATATAGATCTTTTACTTGACAATTATTTTTCATCATAGTCCATCGTGCAACACTTACAAAATTTTCAGCTTGTTTCTGACTACTATGTGTTGGATATATAATATTACTGTTGCTATCTTTTACGTAAGAAACATTTATGTAAAAGATTGTAACAACGGCAACATTAAACATACTTACTTATGCAAAACATGGCAACAATGATAACGTCAAATACAGAATACATCATCGTAATGATAATATGTATATTTGTGTGATATTCTGCAAAGTTTGACCCACGAAGAGAATAAAAAAAGGAAAACTTATTATACTACGGCGTTTGAAAACCTGTTGAACATTTTCAAAAGAGCAGTCACAGACTTCGTATGGGGTCGAGCAATATGTAATGCGTACAGGATTTTTTCTCCTGTTGGTGCTAGTTGCAACAAATGGAGGCTGAGGTATATAGACGCCAACACCTCTTTTATTTAATTAATGAGGCTCGCTCCAGTTGCTATTGAGAACATTACTGAGCCCACAGTCTGTTTCGGCCTTTAGCAACACTGTCTTATTAACGCTGTGGATCGTAAAGTGGGAAGTGTTATTTACGGGAGAAATTCAGCTCCCAGTATCCAGTTACGAGCAGATACATAGAGTCCTGCATAATCCAGTGATGTGAAATTTATGAACTGACGATGGGACAAAAGTGTTAAAACATTCTTAGGTATTTTATGAAAAAACAATTGTTTGTATATCATCCAGATCTTACATCCAGTTATACAGAATGCAACTAAATATAATAGTACTTAGTTACTAAGAGGAAAGAACATGATTCAGATAAATATCTGAAACAAAATACTAAATCAAAGAGATTTTATGTGTATGGACTGAAGCGGCGAGTGGAAATTGGTATCAAGGCCGGGAATCGAATCCGGGACTCGTGCTTACTAGGCAGGAGCACCAGCCACTAAGCCACTTTGGTACAGCGGGTCACATACTGCACCGATTTCCCTGGCATGCCTCCGTCCTCGGTCCCAATTCTCACAGCTGCCTTACTCTACTTTAAATTCCCTCTTACTCACGGACAGAAGTGCCGAGTTTCTCCATGTTCTGGAAAAGACCTCAGCATCGAACATAAATGGGGGATGGTACATGTTCTTATTCAAACAAAATGATACAGTCTAAGAGACTTTACTAGTCTCTTACAGATATAATTTTATGCATATAGATTGAAGAGGCGAGTGAAACTTTGTGTCAAGGCAAGGAATCGAACCTGGGTTTCCAACTACCAAGGACGTGCATTAGCCAGTAAGCCATCTTGGCACAGCAGTTCACTCAACTACTGCAGGAGGACCAGGTTGGATATCCGGCTTTGGAACACATTTTCAATTGCCACTTCAGTCTATATGCACGAAATCATATCTGTATGAGACCAGTAAAGTCTCTGAAATTGTGTCATATGAATTAAAATCAGAGAGTTGTATTTATGATACTCTGCAGAAGGGGCATGGGACAACTGATCTGACTGCTTGTGAATTATTTTACAGTAATTCACTACTCATTTATTAAACTTTACAAAGATAATAAAAATATTTGAGCTGGCAGCCCCAGTGATGTCAAAAACTGAAAACTCAGACAGACCAAACAGGAACCCTGAGCGATTCACGCAGTATTTTGAAACACATCAAATTCTATGAAACGAAAACCATTTTGAGGATCGGAAATTAGCTTTGAAAGGCTTGATGTAAAGAATTACAATACTGCCTTCAGTATTACGATTTGGTCAATAAGTGATGATGATGAGGTCCCGTACTCCGAGGAGCGTAGGAAACTTAGTGACTCTAATTTATAATGTTTCATAGCAGTGATCAGCCAGTGGAACAGCGTCATTGCAGATGTTGTAAAAACTTCAGGACAGATACGAAAAGATTCCATCAACAGAATTTCAGTCCAAAGAACGGCTACTTAAGTCTGCACTGTCACTAGTGACTGTGGCGACGTATCGTAACTGACTTGATCAACAAGTACTCGTCCCATTATAAGGTTTCTTTGAATGACAACAAACCTAAAATAAACTCAAGTGTCACCCGGAGGAAACCAATAAGGTTCTGCAACTCACCGCCGGCAGTCCAGCAACAAGTCAAGTCGGTCGGTGCACGCCGCGCACCAACACAATCACACCCTGTACGGCACGCTGACCTGATTGTTGCTGATTCTGTTTCTTTTTCTTTTTTTTGTTTTTTTTTTGTTTTTGGCACTTTTCTTACTACCTTACGAACTTACATAATTAATTCAGCCTTTTAAGTAGGAAACGTTTGACTCCTGTGACGGTAGTGGAAAATAAATTCAATTTCTTATTTCATAATCTTCGTATGTTCGTGTAATTGCCAGCTGGAGGTCCGTCGTTTTTGGGTGTTTCTGGGAAGCTGACTGCAAGTAAGGGTAGGCCTCGTTCGTCCGGCTGCTATGGCTTCGTTCCAAGACCTTACCGCGCTGTGTTGCTGGTTCTTGACATCGATAGTAGCCCGTTGGTTCACTGTTGTTGAACTGGTTGGTAGCCGACCTAGATGCTTATATTTACCAGAGTATTTGGAAGACTATGTCTGATTCAACGATAGCGGACTACATCACTGAGTAAATAAACATCGTAATATGAAGATTAGTTTTCAGTGGAGCATACTGACAGAGCAGCTCACCACGGTAGGTTGGTAGTGTGACGGGTGTACTGTCTCCCCCCCCAGACTACGGAAAGAAGCCTAAGAACCATGTAGGACTGTACTTTTGAGGAATCTACCTGGCGTAAGCATTAGCACCATCTTCAGAACCGTACGTCGCTAGCGGCTTGTGAGCAATATTAACAAAAACAAAGCCGCAACTTCAGTACAGAGAAAAGACGTTTGCCTGGAATCTCTATTCCTCCGCCCTCGTTCCTTGACAGAGGTGAAATGAGACTTTCAGTGAAAGTTTTAATGGGACCTCTAGTGAAACGTGGTGTACTGATACTAACTGTCTAGTATTCTATGACGTTTCACAATACGCTGCATTCTGTTTTGCTTTTAAGAAGATGTTAATGTGATTTTCTTATTTGGAAGTGTTTATACGTTGTTGCAGTTAGTCGATATTTCTTCAGTTGCAAAATACCGTCAGATCTGAGTCACCAATAACCACGAGACTACTAATGTGTATGCAACGGTAGAACCGATGTGAGACAACAACAATATGCGCTGGAATATAAGTGAAAATTGGTATTAAATTGAAATTAGTAAAATAATGAAAGGAGCCGTCTCATATAGCTCACATGCATGCTCGGAATTATTGAAAACGCAGGGAAGAAGAGAGATCGCGTCGAAATGGTCCAAAAGAAATCTAAACAAACCAGTGCCGAGTGATACATCTACATCTACATGATTACTCTGCAATTCACATTTAAGTGCTTGGCAGAGGGTTCATCGAACCACAATCATACTATCTCTCTACCATTCCACTCCCGAACAGCGCGCGGGAAACACCTAAACTTTTCTGTTCGAGCTCTGATTTGTCTTATTTTATTTTGATGATCATTCCTTCCTATGTAGGTTGGGCTCAACAAAATATTTTCGCATTCGGAAGAGAAAGTTGGTGACTGAAATTTCGTAAATAGATCTCGCCGCGACGAAAAACGTCTTTGCTTTAATGACTTCCATCCCAACTCGCGTATCATATCTGCCACACTCTCTCCCCTATAACGTGATAATACAAAACGAGCTGCCCTTTTTTGCACCCTTTCGATGTCCTCTGTCAATCCCACCTGGTAAGGATCCCACACCGCGCAGCAATATTCTAATAGAGGACGAACGAGTGTAGTTAAGCTGTCGCTTTAGTAGATTTGTTGCATCTTCTAAGTGTCCTGCCAATGAAACGCAACCTTTGGCTCGCCTTCCCCACAATATTATCTATGTGGTCTTTCCAACTGAAGTCGTTCGTAAGTTTAACACCCAGGTACTTAGTTGAATTGACAGCCTTGAGAATTGTGCTATTTATCTAGTAATCGAATTCCAACGGATTTCTTTTGGAACTCATGTGGATCACCTCACACTTTTCGTTATTTAGCGTCAACTGCCACCTGCCACACCATACAGCAATCTTTTCTAAATCGCTTTGCAACTGATACTGGTCTTCGGATGACCTTACTAGACGGTAAATTACAGCATCATCTGCGAACAACCTAAGAGAACTGCTCAGATTGTCACCCAAGTCATTTACATAGATCAGGAACAGCAGAGGTCCCAGGACGCTTCCCTGGGGAACACCTGATATCACTTCAGTTTTACTCGATGATTTGCCGTCTATTACTACGAACTGCGACCTTCCTGACAGGAAATCACGAATCCAGTCGCACAACTGAGACGATACCCCAATGTACCCGAATGTAAATGTAAAAACGGTGCCAAGCGATCACCTGGCTCACCCGTCGGTTCATGTGCAGGCGTCTCTGGAAGTCAGTACTCTGTGCAAACATTGTATTAAAGAGCTTGATAATTAAATTACATACTAATAC
Source organism: Schistocerca americana (assembly GCF_021461395.2). Lineage (NCBI taxonomy): Eukaryota > Metazoa > Arthropoda > Insecta > Orthoptera > Acrididae > Schistocerca > Schistocerca americana. The sequence goes on from NC_060121.1 coordinate 455,254,319, forward strand.
GAAACATTTGTTACGATTATATCCAGATATTTTCACGAAAAATCTGTGGTGCGGGTATGAACTGCTCGCACAAAAATGCGTGCTGCGCCAAGGTAAGGATAATTCACGTGAGTATTTAGCTGGTGTGTTGTGGGAGTGCGTCTATTCACTGCAACAGTGGCTTGACACAGCGGGCAGCGCGGTTTCCGCTGTGCAGCCCGGCCGCAGACCTCCGCCACCCTCACCCCATCCTCACCCTCACCCCGACGCGCGCCCCTAGACTGCCCCCACCCCCGCCCCCGCCCCCCGGCACCCTGTCACCCGGCGCGCTCCTTTCGCTTGTCTTGCGCACGCCATGCGGGCTGTCGGCCGCTGCGCGCGCTCCCGCTTGTCGCTCCAGGGGGTAAACACTAAACAATCCCGTAATTGGCTTGTCACACAAATACAACAAATGAAGTCCAAATACGGGCCGGCCCGTAATGGCGCCCGCAAACAGCGGCGGCGGCGCCGGCCACCGTGCTGTGGCAACACGACACGGCTGCCCGCTGCCCGCTGCCCGCTGCCCGCCTAGCCGGACAGGGCTGAGCGGCGCGGCGCATTAGCATGGGCGGCGGTGGGCGCGCTCAGGGACTTCGACACCTGGCGACCACCAGTGGACTAGGAATACCTGAGGACTGAGCATAGCTTATTGCGGGTGTCACCAACATCTAACCAGTATTATAATATTGTAACACCCCACCCGTTGCTTGTCCGATTTTTTGCGTGTGTTCGTCCCTGACAAACAACTTACAGAGAAATTGGGAGTGGAACTGCACGCAAAAATAACGCTAGATTTAAATGTGGCCCTGTCACCCCTAATTAATCTGCTGTGGTAGCGTTGACGATAAATCACGCCTGTTTTTACTTCCAAATATGAACGGTCACGAACACTTAGGGTGTTCAATGACATGAAACACATACACAAAAATAAAATAAAGCAAAAAGGTGAATTCAGGATTAACTACTGAAAGTAAAGGCTCTACTGAATCACAATAATTTTATCATAAACTTCATATCAATGCTGAATAAAACACAATGAACAATTTACTAATTATCCTCCTGACTGGCATTGGCAGTGAACTGTGTTAAAATTGGTACAAAACGCGATCTCTTATAACTTGGCTGACCGACATCGACACAAAACGTAAAATACGAAGAACCAATACACCCCAAAGTACCGAGAAACCTCTTTGAAAACAGCAATTGCACGTGATCCAACTACTTAACGTTACTCCTAACAAAGGCCGATGTGGGAGCGATCTCACCGTAATGTTCCTGTTGCAGCGGCGGTCTCCGACGGCGACGGCGCGGCTGTGCGGTTGGCGTGTGGCGTCTCGGAAAGCACACTCCTACACTACTGGGACATCAGACCGCTGTCCATAAAATTCTCTATTTGCAACGATCGTCCCGGCAGCAAAGAGCTGGCGCGGCTAACCTCCACTCAGAACGAAAGACCAAGACGGGAGACGATTTGGCTAACGTCCTCTCAGTACGGGAGCCCAGAACGTAGACCGAGAGTCCAGCAAGATCGCTCTTCACCTAGTTTTCTCACCTCAACTTTTACCGAGCGAATCACATCACTAGAAGCTCACAAAATACCCAGTTTGCCAGTGCCGACCAATGTACGGACTAGGAATAGAACTCTTTTCCACAATTCTTTTCGTTTTACAAAGTTTCACAAGCAAACTCCGCCCTCGCCGGCTGGGAAGAACCACAGCTGTGGGCAATAACACGTTTACTGGAAGTTTTCTCCCAAGAGACCACTCGAGATTTTCCTGGCAAGATTCCCGTCGTAACGAACATTCTTGCATTGAAAGTTTGTTATTCATAACTCCTGGCCTGCCCCACTTGAGTTACTCGAAGGTGTAAAACTAGTGGGACATAGGCGAGAGCACGCACAGGAAAGCCCATCCAGCCATCCACTGCTCTGTTTGAGAAACACTTGAACACCTGCAGCCGCACGTCCTTCAGAGGTTGGCGACCGCTGTGGCCTCTCTAAACGGATTACAGAAATCCCCCAGTTCACAATTCAAACCGTTAGGCTGTGGGCTTCGCCAGCTAGGCAGGGACGTAGCCAAGCTCTGTCTCGCATACTGCCTTTCCGCAAAATCTTATAATTAGAAAATCGCGTGCCGATGCGTTTCCACTTAGATTTCCTACACTGTAATTTAGAGTATTACTCCAACAAAACCTAAAGTGTCTCGTTAAATGCACTCATGTAAGGTTGAGAAGTGGCATGAGCCCCCTCTCATATTTCTATCTTACGATTTTCCTCTCTAATTGCATGCAGTGAAAAGTCGCTATTCCTTCACACGCGGGCTTCCCACACAGCGTCTCTCGTCACCCGGGTGGTCCGGTGACAGGTGGGCTCTGCTGATCTGGAAAGGGTTAAGCCGACGGGTGTGAGGAAGTCGAGTGAATGCTTTGCAGACGCCGACATTGTCAAAAGACACGCCCGGAGGGGTCTGAAGTAGCGGCTGGGCTAGAGGTTCCGTTACTTCGCAGAAACTTAGCGAAAACACTTTCTGGCGGGCTACCAGCGAGGCGTGGGAATGACTTGTGTACCCAGGCAGTTGTGGCGGGAAAATTCCCGCGCTTTCTGCAAAATAGTAACTGTGATTGGCTTGCTCAGGGCATAGTTCCGTGACGTAGCAAAATCAGGGCAGAAATTGGCGCCAAGAATCTCCATTGGTGGAATGGTAGCGCTCCGGCAATAGAGTGGAATTTTCCGCCGGTTTTCGAGTTGCTGATTGGAACGTTGAACCACGGCCACTGTCATGGGGGCGGGAATGTTGTGCGTTCGGCCTGTACGGGTGCTCTAGGTAGTCGGCTCTCGCCTTTCAGTCGAGGACGTCGAAGCAACCAGCCATCACCTCCGGTACGCCAAATCGTGTTCTTGCAGTTAAGAAGACAGATTGGTATGGTATGTCCGCAGCACCGGCAGACAGGGATTTTCCGAGGTGATAAACAGAGCTCAGCAGAGCACGCCTGTTCATCTTTTTCTAACTTTGTTCTGTCTTGGGTAACAGCAATTAATGTTGGGTTGGCTATGTGTTTTCTCTTAAGATTTGAGTTGCAAGGAATTGGCTCCACATACCCCTTCGTCATAATCCTCACAATCTAGTTTAGGGACAACTTCACATTCACAGCGTTTGTTTGAGTATCCAATTTGAGCCAATTTGATGTATTGTAAATGTTTCATGTGTTTTTGTTTATTATTTTGTGTTTAGTCTTAATAAATCTTATTGTTATTTTGGACAGAACTTTCATTCTGTTAATCGGTAGAGCAACCCTATCATTCCTCACTATGTTAATGAAACCTTCGTTTATTTAACTTATTTATCAAATTAAATTATTGCAGGTGCCAAACTCTCTTCTACCCCACTGGCAGGGTTGATTAGAGTCAGTTCGCGTATTGTTTTTAATCCTTGTGCAACAGCAAAAGTCGGAGTTAGAATAGGGGGGGCTTAGAGCATCATTTACACATGTAGATTCTAGAAGAATTTAGTGTTAAATACACTGCTAGCCCCAGGACCTCGCATAAAATGGCGACCCTTAGCCTCGGATCTTTCCTGTGAATCACTCATAAGCACACAGTATTCTTAGTAGGAACATTCAAATTCTTTCTCTCTACTTTTTTTAATGATTAACACCCAAGTTCTTTTTCTTATAGTTCCGTGATTAGTTTTAAGTAGCGGCGCATGATTACAGTTTTTGTTTTCGGTGTATATATTTTTTTGTTCATTGTTTTTGTGTTTCGTTGATGTGGTGTCCGTACCACATCGCAGTTTGTCGGATTTGTGTGCGGTTTCTGTACCACATCAACTTGTGCATGTAATTACAGCTTTGGAACAGCGTTGTTGAAATTTTATGTCAATGTGTAAAAATACAGGGAGTAGATTATTTTTATTGTGTATTTTAGATAAATTTTGTTTCTCATGAATGATCACGAGAAGTAAGGCACGACTATTAGTGAGCGAAGCTAAAACAAAAGTGAATACTATAATGGATAAGAGGCACGTTACTGACGGGGATAGGTTCGCAGATGAGATGGGCACATTTTTAGCAGGACAGGACGACAGGGTCATTGATGAGCACGGTGATTTGGACGCGATCTTAGAGCAACGTCGCGGCCATGATTATGATAGTGAGGTAGAGGATGAAACAGAGACAGGCACACTAGTCGAGACGGTAGCAGAAGTTTATAATCAAACGAACGAGAGCAGACAGGGGCCATCTCGGCCACGTCAGAGCTCTAGCGCCCAGGTGTCCAGAGTTACATCGCCCATGTTTGAAGAGGATCAAAAAGATGACGTAAACCCAATATTGAGCTTCCTACGATCAATGAAAGAAGAAGCTGACGAACAACGTAAGAAGGAGAAGGAAGAAGATGAGAAACAACGTAAGAAGGAGAAGGAAGAAGATGAGAAACAGCGTAAGAAGGACAGAGAGGCAATAATTTCGCATATAGGGGAAATTCGTGGGGAATTACTAACAATAAAGAAAGAATGTGGAGAAGCAAAACAAATGTCAATGGTAGCACAAAAAGTAGAAGGCCTAGCCAAAACGGCAGCAACAGGGGCAATGAAAATCGCAAAAGTAGCTTCTCAACTTGCAGGTCGCTTGCGACGTGCGACACAAGCCCACTCAAAATCCCTAGCGTTCTTAAAAACTCAAGGTAATATCACGGTTACGAACATCGCGAAACGAATGAAAGAAGTAGAGAGTCGAATAGCAAATCTAGAGCGAAACGGGTACACGAGCACTGCGCGTTCGGATACCAGTGATGGAGTAAACAGAATTGTCTCTCCGAGGAAAAGCTCGGCGTGCTCTAGCCCAGTGACAGAGGTCGCAACTAACAGTGCATACGCAGAAACAGCGAGTAATAGCTCCAATAATTGCAGCCCACTTAGAAGAGTGAATGCTGAATGCCACGCCCACTGTGATACAGAGGTAGCTCATCACAGTTATCAGCAAGATAGATCAGGACACTCAGCAGACGTGCAAGTATCGAAAACGAGTGACAACACCAGTGCGAGGATCGGACAGGAATTTGATCACAATCACTTCCTGTCGATACTAAAATTCCAAAAGTTCAGAGATAATGGAGGGTCGATACATCCCAAGAGCTGGGTGATGCAGTTTACAAATTCATTACAGTCATCATGGCCAACCCTGGCAAAATTAGAATTCATGTGTGGACACATCGAAGGCCAAGCCGCGGAAAAGATGCGGGGTGTGGCAGCGACGTGTCAGACTTATCAGGAATTTGTTGATGCGTTCCTGGGGATCTACTGGTCAAAGGAAACGCAAGACAGGATTAAAGAGGAAATAATATTTTGTCCTGAACTGGAAGTGTCCGGGAAAAGGAGCGCAACCAAATTTTTTGATGATTTACTCAAGAAGAATCAATTTTTAGATAGTCCATACAGCAAGGGAGAAATCATCAAATTTTGTTTTTCCAAATTGCCTGTTAGGTATCAACAGACACTTGTCGGCAAGTGTGGATCTGACATAGAAGCATTCATGAGTCTATTGCGCGAACTCGAAGTAGTCTTCGATAAACAAGACGCAAAGGACAGGAAGAAGGAGCAAAATAACAAATACCACGGGCCAGAAAGGGCAGACGACAACAGATCGCATAATCGCGTTCGTCAGTTAGGAAACCAGGGTTACGGAAATCAAGGTTACGCTATTCAAGGTTATGGAAACCAGAGACACGGAAACCAGAACGTCAGGGAACAGGGTCATGCTAGACAAGGAATCTGGGAGAGGAGGAATAATGAACGGCAAAGCGACCGTAATTGGAGAGAGCGAAACGAAGGACAACAGGAGAACCAGGGGATTGAAATTAGACCTGCAAATCCTAATGCACGTCAGAGGAGGGGGAGTCTGACAAGGGATTGGCGCTAGTCCATAGGACTCCACCACATCTCTCACACAAAGAAGTTCGTGGAATAATAGTAGTTTAAGTGGTGTACATAGTAGAATAGGCAAATATATGAACCTTTCTTCGGGGAACAATAATCGTTGCTTTAATAGATTATGATTGTTAAAGTATTAACACGCTGCGTTTTCTCGCATAAGAATTTACTGCTGTTAATTTTTTCTGTCTATGTTCGGGATCTCCTCTGTCGTTGCGATAAGAGGCACTACCTTTCCATGAGCAATGTTTTCGTCCTTTCCTATCTGGTGCCCATGTTAAGGGATAAAGATGAGTGACGAGATGTCGCACAAACGGGCGCATACAAGAACGTTCTCTTAGAAGCGTTCTGAGAAGTCGTGATACGCTCCATAGCGGCCACAACCAGTTCGTGAGACGTTCATACCAATGCTTGCAGGCACGCGTCAGTGCACTGCAAGATTGTGGTATATTGCGTGATTTCGAGGATGAATATGGGCAGTATAGTTATTTGCAGACTGCGCCAGCATCGTTGTCTTGCAAGTCGGGGTGAACCTGTGAGCGTTTGACTCCAATGGTGCCCTAGACGAGAGAAATGCGGGCATAAAGCCTACCATGCCAATGTGCTGGTTGGGGATTTAGCGTGCTGCTCGTGACTGTCACAGATGAATAACCAGGGACTTATACTTGGATATTCGTGACATACTGTGTAGCTGGCGTGTGTTGGGCGACTGAATCCTCAACAGGAATCAGTCCTGGCTTGGTCATATTACATTGCCTCTGGAAAGGTGTGCTTTGATCGCGAAAACCGCATCACATAGAGAAGGAAGTTGCAACTATAAATTTATTGTCGTGTATAGCCATGGCTAACCCAGTCTCTGGAGTTTCAGTGAGGCATAATGAAAACTCGGAGGTCATATCGTACGGCGCGCACATCACTATCGTCAATAGCAGCGAGCAGCGAGACATCTCAACGTAACAGGAATTATGTAAGAGTATCGTATAAGGTAAACAAAAAAAAGAAGAAGGTACGATATATTAGGATAAGTTAAACTGTAGGATTTAACAATAACTAGATTAATATTGTGGGGGTTTTCTACCACAAGTGTTTGGCGCGCGCCTGTTGGGATGTTATTTTTCAGGTCATCAAATCACAGACCCAAGATGGAGGGACGACCGGCGAGCGAATGTAGAATAGTTGCTTGTTCTTTATAAGCTCAGTAAAACTTCGACCTGCATAATAACATAATTTATTCAAAAGACATAGAATGTAGATCGTTGGCAAATGGTAGTTAATTCTTGAGCATGTCTACTGTCGATCTATATAATTAATAGTAATATTAGTGTGGGCCCGCACATTTAGCTGTTCATCCAGTGTAGCGTCACACACCATGTACAGTAGTGAGACTGGTCTCTACACAAATATCAAGATAAATTGTTTCCATGTCTAAATTTGATACAGCAAGATTTTGTTTTAATGATAGCCATAGATTAATAACTATAAAAGTAAAATAAGAGTGTCTGAAATGACAGACCATCAATGTGTCATTATGTAAATTTATTATAACATAGAAGGTCATGGGAAAAAGTTAGGCATAGGATTTTTGTCAGAACTGTGCAGATGGCGGGTATCGTGGCAATGCAGAGGCCGGCCAGCGCAAAAACAAGAGGTCTTCGGCTACCTGCAAGAAGGCGAGCATCCGGTCCTGCAAGCTGACAGTCACCGGGCCGTATACCTGAGGGATTAGGCGGGATCCTCGCCGGGCCACAAGCGAAAGTGAGGCTGGCCGTTGACACTGACACGCGACCCACATGCGACAGCCTGCTAGCTCTCTGGACACAGCAGCCGTTTGGAGGGATTCCCTGCGGCAGACCACGTTGTCATGAGTACACGAAGAAGATCACATAGCGTGTCAGAACCTGCGCCTCATGTGCCTCAGGACAGAAAGGGACGCTATATACTCACCTGTTTGGGTTTTTACAACTCACTAGCATTGGCCGATCTGCATACACAAAGCAGTATCGTGCCACACTAACAAATGTATGGTCTCATTTCTAACTTCTCCTCTCTATTAGAGAGCAGTTTTAGCAATCGTCGCTCCTAGTTCGATCCTGTATGGATGACCTCACACACTTGTGGAGTCACTCCACATGCCATCATCCCTCGTCGAACTGCAATATTGGGAAACGTAAAGTACTGTCCAGCGAGAGAAGAGACCTAGACTAGTGATGTATCCCAACAAGTAGACCTCAGAGACAATTAATCGACGTGAGGAGAGGCTATCACTGTGTCTTCCTTCTGTACTGCCGTGATCATATGCGTGGGTCTTGGTGCAATCTCAACAGAGTACTGCAGATGCTCCAGCACACCCTATTGCCGTTGCAACAACGTAGCAACAACACCCGACGTTTAGCCCTATGTGATGTCAGTACTGTGGAATTTGTGAAGTGCTTCGAATATTTCTAACAATGTGATTTAGTGCCTCATTCTCAGCACAGTCGTGAACTTTGTGCAATGTGCATGCACAACTTGATGCCCCATGAACCTTGTTTTTCTTCTTAAATTTCTTTCTCTAGTGTTGTTTTTGTAATGTATGGTATACCTTGTATGTGTTTGTGTTTTACACTGTAATTCTTATTACAAAATACTGTATTGTTCTCCACACCATGTTTTTTTTGTATTTTGTATTTATTGTTGTGTGTATGCAAACAGTGTGCCTGAAGTCCCCATAAACTGAAGCAGATACCACCACTGTCATTGTGAATGGACCATCAGTACAGGGAACATTTTGTAAAGGTTATTGTTGCTGCAGGGAGACAGAATGAATCGGAGGTTGTAATTAGATTCTGAAAGCTCACAAAGAGATTGTTAACTTAAATAGTATCATGTGTGAGTGAGTTCAGATTAGTTTAATGATTAAAATTGTTGTAACATCTTGGGCATTTAATTACGGAGCACTCCAACTCTGATTGTAAAGAATAAATTGCTCCATATTTGGCTCACATGCCCGGGCCATATTTAGAGAGTGAATGTCTGTGTGAATCAGTGTTTGGAAGGGGCTCCCTGGGTATGGATGTGTGATGTGAGTGTTAGTGTTCCATATTAGGAAGGTGAAGTTGGCTACATCATAAATAATCCTCCCTCTATGAGCTGCATTTTTCAGTTGCAGTGATTTTCTTTATAGAGTGCGGCATGTGCAGCCAGTTTGTGAGATCGTTCTTGGGCGATTGACTCACTACCTTGATCCTAAGTGAGCCAACCGCTCACCAATTACAATCTAAAATGGCGTAGGGTCTATGAGAGGTGGCATGAGCCCCCTCTCATATTTCTATTTTACGATTTTCCTCTCTAATTGCATGCAGTGAAAAGTCGCTATTCCTTCACACGCGGACTTCCCACGCAGCGTCTCTCGTCAGCCGGGTGGTCCGGTGACAGGCGGGCTCTGCTGCTCTGGAATGGGTTAAGCCGACGGGTGTGAGGAAGTCGAGTGAATGCTTTTCAGACGCCAACATTGTCAAAAGACACGCCCGGTGGGGTCTGAAGTAGCGGCTGGGCTAGAGGTTCCGTTCCTTCGCAGAAACTTAGCGGAAACACTTTCTGGCGGCTACCAACGAGGCGTGGGAATGACTTGTGTACCCAGGCAGTTGTGGCGGGAAAATTCCCGCGCTTTCTGCAAAATAGTAACTGTGATTGGCTTGCTCAGGGCATAGGTCCGTGACGTGGCAAAATCAGCACAGAAATTGGCGCCAAGAATCTCCATTGGTGAAATGGTAGTGCTCCGGCAATAGAGTGGAATTTTCCGCCGGTTTTCGAGTTGCTGATTGGAACGTTTAACCACGGCCACTGTTGTGGGGGCGGGATTGTTGTGCGTTCGGCCTGTACGGGTGCTCTAGGTAGTCGGCTCTCGCCTTTCGGTCGAGGACGTCGAAGCAACCAGCCATCGCCTCCGGTACGCCAAATCGTGTTCTTGCAGTTAAGAAGACAGATTGGTAAGGTATGTCCGCAGCATCGGCAGACAGGGATTTTCCTAGGTGATAATCAGAGCTCAGCAGAGCGCGCCTGTTCGTCTTTTTCTAACTTTGTTCTGTCTTGGGTAGCAGCAATTAATGTTGGGTTGGCTATGTGTTTTCTCTTAAGATTTGAGTTGCAAGGAATTGGCTCCACATACCACTTCGTCATAATCCTCAACCTAGTTTAGGGACAACTTCACATTCACAGCGTTTGTTTGAGTATCCAATTTGAGCCAATTTGATGTATTGTAAATGTTTCATGTGTTTTTGTTTATTATTTTGTGTTTACTCTTAATGTATCATATTGTTATTTTGGACAGAACTTTCATTCTGTTAATCGGTAGAGCAACCCTATCATTCCTCACTATGTTAATGAAACCTTCGTTTATTTAACTTATTTATCAAATTAAATTATTGCAGGTGCCAAACTCTCTTCTACTCCACTGGCAGGGTTGATTAGAGTCAGTTCGCATATTTTTTTTAATCCTTGTGCAACAGCAAAAGTCGGAGTTAGAATAGGGGGGGGGGGCTTAGAGCATCATTTACATATGTAGATTCTAGAAGAATTTAGTGTTAAACACACTGCTAGCCCCGGCACCTCGCAAGGTGCAAAGCCGTTGCCTTACAATACAACAAAGTTTGCTGTAATATAACAATATTTCTTTAAATTTTGGGCTAAGTACTCTTCACACAAACAGAGGACATTCATATTTGCAGAAGGGGAAATGCAAGAGTGGGGAAGAGGTATTACACTGTAGCGGACGATCAGAATAGTGTGTGGTGGCACAGGCATAAATAAGAAAAATTAGGAGGGTTTATTTTGCGAACGTAGCCATCTGAAACCAACAATTTTGTTGTATACAGTAGCTTCACTGTTAAAAAGACGTTCACAAATCTTTTAGAGTAATTGTAGACACAACTGCGTAGTACAAATAAAACACTTCATTGTTTGACATAATACTTGAATCTTTGACTGTCAATATTTCCGCACTCAATATTTAGAAAATGCTCCACCCTACACTTCTTCATTTCAAGTCGCCGTGTTTATTTCACCTCCTCTGGCAATGTAAGCTGATGAACTTTCATCTTCACCTGCGGAATGAGTACCGCTTCCATCACTACGTCTATAACTACTCGAGTCTGACCCACTTCCCACATATGTGATCAATAAACCTTTACTTGAAGTACAGTGCTGTTCATTTGTATTTAAGTACTTATGGCATTTCTTAAAGTCTTCTATTTTTATGGAAGTAAGTTTTTTCATATGCAGGTGTTAATAACTTGTTCATTCTTAATGCCACACTATATTCGAAAGCACTGTTCTTGACTCGTGGCCTGTCAGCGCTATAGGATTCAACACTGAGTGGTATGGAGGTAGTCGTAACAGTGTATGACTACGTTCGGTTAAAATACTTTCTATTTTATAAGCGACGTCGCCGGCATTGTTGATTTTGATCAGTCAATTCAATCGGACTCTCAGCATGTGTTGTGGAAAGAAATTCCCTTTTCTGTTAACCAGACCATCATTTCTCTCCTCGAGGAGTTTGATGTTGAAGCGCAAGTCAGTTGCTTATTGTGGTAAGTGGCTTCATCTATAACGATGACTGTATGCGGTATTAGATTAGGAATTAACCTCGCCCTGAGACAGTTCTCGTAATTTGAGAAATCCACGTGGTTCTGATAATCCCCTGTTTTCTTATCAGGAATAAATCTTACGTAGGCATTCGGAACAAAATCGAAAATTGAACATAACGTGTGTGGCACAGAAAGTACGAGTAAAATGAAAAAGTTTTGTCGTTCAAAATATTACTATGAGTGATGAATCGCTAACTTGCTTGTTGTCGTGGCTCCAAATTTAATGACACTCGGTACAACGTCCATTTACTAGGAAACCATTTAAAATGTCGCCGCTGTGTAGTTAATAAGAACATAGATTTAGTAATACGACCAACTGCAGCCCAAAACAAAAGAATGACAACTTAGCTGTGAACTATCTCGATATCGACTGCAAATTAATAACACACCTACGAAACACCTATACAAAATCCACTTCACTTTAGAACGGGATCTGCTTGTACTAGACCGATGACGTTTTGAAAGCTCCAGAACGCTTAAGGAGCGACTTAGGAGGCGATGTATGTTCGAGACAAAAATTACGTTCTGTCCAGTTGAATGCGCCATACACTGATATGAAAAAAGTCTTTGGATACCTCGCAATATCGTCACGGACCTCCTTGTGCCCGGCTTAGTACAGCAACTCGGCGTGACATGGACTCAAGAAGTCATTGGAGGTCTCCTGCAGAAATATTGAGCCATGTTGCCATTATAGCCGTCCATAATTGCGAAAGTGCTTCCGGTGCAGGGTGTTGTGCATGAACTGACCTCTCGGCTGTGCCCCACAAATGTTCTATGGAATTCATGTGCGGCGGTCTGCGTGGCCAAATCATTTGCTCGAATGGTCCAGAATGTTCTTAAAACCAATTGCGAACACTTTTGGGCCGGTGACATGGAGCGTTGTTATCCATAAAAATTCCATTGTTGTTTGTGGACATGAAGGCCATGATTGGCTGCAAATGGTCTACAAGTAACCCTACATAACCATTTCCAGTCAATGATCGGTACAGTTAGACCAGAGGACCCAGTCCATTACATGTAAACTGCAGCCGCCACCAGCTTGGACAGCACCTTGTTGATAACTTGGCTTCTTGCTGTCTACGACACCTTCAAACCCTATCATCAACTCTTACGAAATGAAATTGGGAGTCATTTTACCATGCCACGGCCTGCCAATTTCCCAGGGTTCAACTGATGTGGTCACGATCCCAGGAGAGGCACTGCAGGCGATGTCGTCATTCGTCTCACATTGATTTCTGCGGTTATGTCACGCAGTGTTGCTTGTCTGTTATCACTGACAATTCTACGCAAACGCCACTGCTCTCGGTCGTTAAATGAAGGTCGTCGGCCGCTGCGTTGTCCATGGTGAGAGGTAATGCCTGAAATGTGGCATTCCCGGCACACTGTCGACACTGGGGAATTCCCTAATTGTTTCCGAAATGGAATGTCCCGTGCGTATAGCTCCATAGTCCGTTAGATCCCTTAGTGCGTCTATAACCGCGTCGGAAACCTTTTCACATGAATCACCTGATTACAAATGACAGCTTCCCCAACGCACTCCCATTTTATACCTTGTGTACACGATACTACCGCCATCTGTATGCATATGACTATCCCATGACTTTCTCGTATCTACACACCATTATAGCATGGGATGCCACCAGCGAGGAGCTTTACTTCCTCACTGAAAAAGATCGTCATTTCAAGTATTTGCCTATATGTTTCGCATGATGTGGTCAGTTTTATGTGTACAGGTGAGTAAGATAGGTAACACACTGGATGGCTTCGAAGTCTTTCGGGTTGGAGGTCTTAGATAAAAAGTTCTCGGATAACTTGCCTCCTTCATTGCCGACAGACTTTTCCCCTGACGACGATGATTGAGGTAATCATCGAAAGCTTGCGATTTTGGACGAATTTGACGAGTCAAGTTAAGATAGAACTTTTTATCCACTTCATGGAGTGAACCTCAGAGTCATTAAACCACTGAGTAATAAAATATATAGACCGCATATATAAGGGAAACATATTGTGATAATGTCGGAGTCATTAGAACAGGCGGTTTCTGAAACCATCTATATCCAGAGACAGGAGGTCAAAGCCGGTTCACACAATGACAGCTTCTAGATGGATGATATTAGAAACAAGGAAATTTCATAAGATCTGCCTAGAAGAATGAATAGAAACTTATCTGACAGAAAAGTAAGGCACGGGAGCACAAATGAACAGGGTAAATTTAGCGTAGAATCCTACTAACGACATCCACGACAAGTAAAAGCTTTTGATCAATACAAAACTAAGAAAATTACGAAACAGTGATCCACGACCCTGAAGCCTAATACGCATCAGATTGAAAGGATTACTTAGGAGACTAGAACCTATGCAACCAAAGATTATCGGGACGGTAGCAGCACCTCGAAGTACAGGGAACAGTTAATACGAAAACGAACGAACCAAGACTTATATACCCAAACATGGAGTATCTTGGACACTCTGAGGCAAAATGTTACGTTCTTCCGACAGAGCTTCAGAACGGACGATGGAAAGTTGACACATCCGATAATGCGTTTCTTGTGAGCAAGAGAAGCACGCTGGAAGGAAAAGGTAGAAAGAAGTGGAAGATTTGGGAGTAAGGAAAACAGATTTACAAATGGGAAATTTTAAATATAATCTTCTGCCTATCGTAGGTTCCTAGGACAGAAATAATCCCGGGACGAGAAAATCTTGCTCAAGAGTGCAGGTTTCAAGATATGAGGATGAAAGGTATAGGACAAGGATAAAAACCGAAAGATATGTGGCTGATAATTACGGTGGACCTCGGCAAAACGCCAGCTTCTTGCTGTAAAATGTTCTGCCACGAGAGCTGGTACACTGCACAGCTATAAAAACTAAAATAGCTGCGATAACATATCATTAGCATAACATTTAGTAGCCTACAAATTTATCTAACCAAGGAACAATCCGACATTCTACGCCAGTTCTGTGGGAATGTGTTGCAGCTTTGCATGTTCGATTATGACTTTGGTGCTTGCGTACTTTACTCATCGTGTTTCACTATTGACTGAATGTCTACGCTATAACTGAATACATTTTTAGTGATCTCGTAGATTGGTATAGTCAAAGATTAACTCTACCAGTCTTCAATGTGTATCTGGGAAAAATGTTCCTCATTCTCATCCCACTGAATCTTCGCACGTATTTTTTTTCCAATGGGCTAATTATTTACGCGAATTGTAGATATTGATCGTAAATAGACACACGAGACATTCGCTAGTAGGGAGACAGGAAGACGTGGTCCTTTAGGGAGAGCAGGTTGATCATTTAGTGTGACCTCAGTTGATCCGTTCTTGTGAAATTATAGTTACGTTTTGGCATGTGAGGCTTAAACTGAAGAGTATATGCTGCTAATATTTTCGTAGCCTCTGACATCGTTCGAGAAATATTGGTGATATTAAACGTGTCCTTCAGAATGTAGTGCAACTACCTCATATCTGCGCGCAAGATGAGGGCGACCACGTTGAGCAAAGTTGCGAATGTAGCGCGTTGCATGGTGTCTGCGGGTAAGCAAAATTATCAACTCAAGTTTTAAGTTTTCTCATGTATGATTGTCCTATAATACAATGTTATCCATCTCAAACGATTGATTTGCCCCTTTCCTTCATCATTGGACGTTTTAATCTTCGCCAGGGAACCAAGAATCGTCACATCCCACCCGGTTAACGTCTATTTAGCAATTAGGTAAGATAATGGAAAGCTAGCTATTGGAGACCATTAAGTCACCCAGACGCATTTCTGTTGACTTATTTGTGTTCAACAGCTACGACTGGTTGTAACAATAGATTAAGAGAAGATGTTACTCCATGTTCTTCGTCAGCTAACGCAGTTAATCATGCAATAAGTAACAAGCGTCTCACAAAAAGCTAAGCGAATAGTGCAGATCATGTCGACGAAGGCACAAGAATATATTAATAAGAGAATCTGGAGATTCGAATGAACACAGCAGCATTTTAAAAGAAAACAAAGGTTTAGAAAAGGTCCACCAAACTGACATTTCGGTGCATCTTCTTATGACTTGCATCAAAATGTGTAAATTACAATAACTGTAATGCTGAGAGAGTGCAAGTGTTGCTAGTAGTAGTAAGCTTCCATGGAGAACATGTGAAATGGAAGGAGACGTCTGGTAACTGAGTGCCTACAGCTCAACGTTCATCAACATACCAGTCTGTTTTCCCAGTCGGCAGACAGTGAACATGCTTTCAGGTAGATACCAAGAGCGTTGGAATAATTTATATTTCTTCTTTAATGACGATGGAGTAATAGATCATTACAGAGGTGATAGAATTTTTTCTGTCATGAGAAAGGATTTCCGATGCCAATGTATATTGTTTCGGGGTCCAAATACTTTGCAAGAGAATCATCAGAACGACGCCGTACCTATGTTCGTGTAAAACAATGCATGTAGTTAAGGTACTGATGCAATAGTTTGTCTCCTGCTTGCATGTAATAAAATCAGAAATTTCCCCGGATACCGCTAAACCTTCTCCATCCGTCTCAAGTCGATAAAACTTAGATTTTCCCCTTCCCCTCTTTCCTTACTTACCAGTGTCGCCCCGTCGCCTGTTACCTCTCTCTGGGGCCGATAGCATGATAATGGGCAACATTAGTCTGGATTCGTGCTGGAAGCCCGTAGAGAATGTCGTGCCGTTAATCAACTTCGTTGTCGATAAATGCGAAGAGGGATTCGAAGTGACAGTGAGAATATCTTTGAAAACTCAATGGAGAATTTTTGAAACTAAGTAAATGTAATCATTCAGACATGGTAACTGGATCGAGAGCCAGAGAGAAAGGGAGAGAGAGAGAGAGAGGGAGACGGAGAGAGAGAATAACACCACACGTATACAAAATATTCTATTTTCACTTATTTTTCTTCGCATGCTTAGTAATGCCTATTTCTTTTTTTTCTTCTTAAATAATAACAAAACAGCATTCTATTTTCATTTTTGCGTGAAAATTGGTTCTTTCGAGTGGAACATCTTTCGTACAGAACTTAATCAAAAGAATCCTCTTATGTAAATAAGACGTCTATTTATTTCATAGTATAGTGAAGCAATGATAGACGTCTTCCTCGAGGAGCATTTAGAGGGAAGAGGCCTTTAAAATATTTGATTGCTAATTACCACAAACAGATTGAAGACCTGGTAGATTGAGGGCACACCTTGTACTAAACTAAGTGCATAAAATTTAATTATGTTGTGTTATGAATCTTGCTGATATTACACTTCTTGTATATTAAAAGTAAAGAACAGCAATTCCCACTTGTAAACAATGTACAGTTTATGTCGGAGAGTAGAGCGTGTCGATACTAACCGCTTTACCTTGTGTACCGTTGAAGTACGAAGTGAGAGAATTAATTACACCACCATACGGAGCCTAGCCTCTCTTATCACCGTCATAGTTCCACGAGAGACGCACATAGCTAACAGCAGAAATACTATTTTGCCGTTTTATGAATTAACATTTGAGGGATGTCACGGCCTTCTCATCGAATATTTCGGTGTATTCCTTCTTTGCGTTCCGTAAATTATTTTATTTTGTTCACATACAACGACGACTGCCCTTCATTGCACCTCTTCGAAAGTCTGCCTTCTGTAAGCCTTTGCAGTCCTCTAGACTAGTATCACTGAATCTGTCGGATTAATCGTTTATGTGTGATGAGAAAATTATCATCCTTTTACTCTTTCTTGAGACATCTGATGTTACCTGAACTTTCTTTGGACATTTTCTACTCAGTGGAATATAATGAGATTTATCGAACGCGAAATCTTCAAGGCAAGTAGACATTTGTAAAGATGCTCCGTATATACGTACTGGTATCTTGGGTGCCAGGCAGCAGTATGACACTCCGTCAAATATCCTTCGGAGATCTAGGAAGATGGAATCCACGTTTCATAACAGATGGATTTAGAGTCTAGTTTCTACTAACATATTGGATGCCCTAAGTGTCCCTATATTTTAAATTTTTGCCTTCGGCAAGGTAAAGTCTGTTATCCTTACATGATTCTCACTATTTTTAGAAATTATTACATAATAAAATACATTGACTCATTGCCTCGTACTGACATAATTTTTTTAATGTGACACAATGTAATCAAGGGATCTTTATGAAATAACACAAACAATAGGCCCCCACTAAAGTCTTGTAACGAGTGAGTACCCCATGATCCAAACCAACCATTTTAAATTACGCGTTATTTCGTTTCTTTAGGGAAAGCATTTCGACAGCAGTTGTTTGACAGATCTGAAGAATTTGCCTAATGGCTTCAGAACAGATTGTTTACATCCCAGCGTTAGATGTAACATAATCAGGCAGCAGGCAGCATCAGTGGAATGAAAAACCTATTCGCACTCAAAAATAAGAACTCTTTCAGTCAAAAATAAAATAAGTTTCTGTAAAAGTCTGTAGTACTAGTCGAATGTGTGATAAAGGGAAAAAGGGGTCATGCTGATCATCTAAAAGCGGTGAATCATTTTACTCTCTATGCATTAAACGTTATTCAGACCCATATGATACTACAGCAATGGTTG
Source organism: Schistocerca americana (assembly GCF_021461395.2). Lineage (NCBI taxonomy): Eukaryota > Metazoa > Arthropoda > Insecta > Orthoptera > Acrididae > Schistocerca > Schistocerca americana. The sequence continues at coordinate 455,272,446 of NC_060121.1, forward strand.
GTCTTAGAAGCTGTGAATTTGTGAGCTATTAAACTACAGCTAGATACAATCTGAAACAATGATCATTGCATTCAAAAGCAATCCGTCTTCAAGCTGCAGCGAAGACAATAGGTTCTGAAAGAACGTTTTTAGATTCTGCTTATGACATGACGACACGTATTTTCCATGGGGGAACAGAAGGGAGAGGTTGTTTGATGCCTCACTCCTGAAGTGCACTGAAAGAAAATACACTAAAAATTCTTGATATGATTATAAGCGTTGCTGGTTTACCATGATTGCGTAATCATGAAGCTAACGCCGGCCGCGGTGGCCGAGCGGTTCTAGGCGCTTCAGTCTGGAACCGCGCGACTGCTACGGTCGCAGGTTCGAATCCTGCCTCGGGCATGGATGTGTGTGATGACCTTAGGTTAGTTAGCTTTAAGTAGTTCTAAGTTCTAGGGGACTTATGACCTCAGCTGTTGAGTCCCATAGTGCTCAGAGCCATTTGAACCATTTGAACCATGAAGCTAACAGTAGGCACTCAAGGATCAAAATAATATAGCCAGGAACGTCACATACAAATGAGGTTGAACTCCTTGTTGTAAATAACAAACTGAGGTGCAACGTATCTTAGCAATGATATTCCTTTAGCTATCATTTTGTGAGAAGATTCTGGGATAGAAACGTCAGTCGCCTTTTCCTTGACGTTTATTTACATTTTAAGTGCTTCTTGTGATTATCTGTAGTGGTTCTGTGAGGTGGCATAGCTATTAGCAATCTTACGAAAGAATGTTGGTCAGATGACATTTTATGTTTTGTAGCCTTTTTTATATAATTCAAGATGACTATACGATTCGATGAAGGGGAAATCGACCAGTTTCCAGGTTATAAAAGTCCAGAAATAAAATAAGTGTATGAATAAGATCGTGAAATCACAGATATCATGCAGACAATAATGTGCTCTCACTCTAATCAGGAAAGATAAATTAGATTGTTGCATGCTTGTTGCTGGGTTCCGAGTCATTATTTCTTTAAAGGGTAGACTCACTCGCTAAGACTGCTCAGAAATATAGCAGAGTTTCGGTAGAACTAGGCTTTCGTAAAAATGCGAATAATTTCAGAGCAGAAGTCAGCCAAATCTACATGTGAGGTTGGCTCACTACAGTCGAGCAGAATCAAAATGAAACTCTGTGGTACCCAGAGTCTACGTAATGGTCACGTGTGGGAGCGATGCCAGAATCAGGTAATTAAGATACTGGGTGCGGCAATAATCATTCCTGGCCACCAAGTTCTAGCGAGGTCTGGCTGTCCTGTAACTTCTTGCTTCCTGTGTTTTGTTCGAGAGATGACGAACATTCTTCCTGGTTTAACATTGCTCGATTCAGAGGATTATATAACGCGAAGCTGGTTTGCATCAAATAAACATACACTGATGAACCAAAACATGATCGCCTGCTTGATAGCCTCTTTGTCTGTCTTTGGATCGAAATACATTACTGATTCTGCGTATCACGGATCCGACAGTTTATTGGTAGGTTTGTGGAGGTATGTGGCATTAGATGTGTACGCACAAGCCATGTAATTCGAGTAAATAACAGGTATCTGATTTGCGTACGCGGTGATGGCACCCGAGAGCGACCCAGATGGGTTCCATAAGATTTTTAATTTGGTTGCGGAGACGTTAGTATGAGTTCAATGCTCCTCATACGACTGTAGCACGGTTCTGGCTCCGAGACTCTGACAATGATACTACTGAAAGATGACAACGCCGTCGGGGAAGACGTCAAGCATGAAGGGATGCAGGTGGTTCGCAGCTGTCAGCGTGTCTTGGATTACTCCACAGGTCCCATGCACGTGCATGTGAATGTCTCCCATAGCATAATACTGCTCCCTCCAGCCTGCGTCCGTGGCGTGCTGCGCGTTTCGAGCCACCGTTCACCTCGAAGACGGCCTTTGTGGAGACGAGCATCGACTTAGTGTAGAAAAAATTTGATATTCCCGAAGAACCGGCACGTTTCCACTGATCGACAACTGAATTCCGATGATGCCGTGCCAATTACAATTGTAACTGACGATGTCGTTGGTCAAATAGTGATCTACTGCGAGGTTCAATGTACAACAATGTACGTTGAACGATGTACCCCGAAATACATGTGCGTGCACCAGCATTGTGCTTTCGGCAGAGATGCCACGGATCGCCATCTGTTCTACTTTACAGAGAAATAGAGTCACCGGACTCCACGTTCTGTGAAGTGTCGCGGATAACCTACAATTTAGAGCGTAGTGGTAGTATCGCTGTCCTACTTCTTCCCGTAGATGCTCGAGCACGACGGTAGCACGTGAACATTCGACCAGCTTCACCGTTTTCGAAATACTCGTTCACAGGCTCTGCGAAAGTAATAATATGCCCTCTGTCAAAGTCGTTTATCTCAATGGATTTCCTCATTTTCAGCCCACATCTTCGCTAGGATGATCCCTTGTTCGTACCTGCTCCGCTTACATTCTTCTGCTCCCACGGCACGCGTCCGCAACACGACCAAGCGGAAACCAACGGCACGGTGATCAGTGGTAATAATATTTTGGCTCATCAGCGTATATCTGGTGATAATTGCTATACATATGGACGTTCTATCACTTTTAGTCATTTTGATCTATTTATTGCTAATGTTCCATATACAGAAAGTCAAAATGCCATGTATACGAGGGTGAGTCAAATGAAAACCTTAAATATTATTTTAAATATTATCTGTTGTGCGGAAGTGGTACAAAGCTGTATCACTTTTCAACATGATCTCCCCCACGCTCAATGCAAGTCCTACAGCGCTTACAAAGGGCATAAATTCCTTTAGAAAAGAATTCTTTTGGTAGTCGGCGCAACCACTCACGCACCTCTTCATCAGAACAGAACTTCTTTCCTCCCATTGCGTCTTTGAGTGGCCCAAACTTACGGAACTCACTTGGTGATGAGGAATGGCGCCATTGCTTGCTCGCTCTCTTCGTTTTCTGTTGGTGGAAGTGTACCCAGGTTTCGTTCCCAGTAACGATTCTTGCAAGGAAGCCATCACCTTCTCGTTCAAAGCGCCGAAGAAGTTCTTCACAAGCATCAACACGTCGTTCTCTCACTTCAGGAGTCATCTTCCGTGGCACCCAACTTGCAGACACTTTGTGAAACTGGAGCACATCATGCACAATGTGGTGTGATGACCCATGACTAATCTGTAAACATGCTGCAATGTCATTCAGTGTCACTAGGCGGTTTTCCTTCACTATGGATTCAACTGCTGCAATGTTCTGTGGAGTCACAACTCGTTGCGCCTGACCTGGACGAGGAGCATTTTCTACTGAAGTCACAACATTTGTGAACTTCTTACTGCATTCGTGGACTTGCTGCTGTGACAAACACGCATCACCGTGCTGAACCTTCATTCGTCGATGAATTTCAATAGGTGTCACACTTTCACAACGCAAAAACCGAATAACAGAACGCTGTTCTTCCCTGGTGCAAGTCGCTAGTGGGGCGGCCATCTTTATGCTGCGACGTATGTGTGCATCCGCACTATGCTGCCACCGACAGGCCATTCTGCACGCTGTTTGTAGCACGCTCCAACTTAATGGATAACGGCGCGAAATTTAGATTTGTTATTACAAATTTAAGGTTTTCATTTGACTCGCCCTCGTAGCATCTGTAGATATAGAAAAGTATTTCGACCACATTGACTGCAACACACTCTTTGAAATTCTGAAGCAATCGGAGATAAAATATAGGGAACAAAGGCTACCTACATCTTGCACGGAAGTTAAAATGCAAGTATCAGAGTAGAAGGAAAGTACTTTTGAGGGAAGTAAGATGCGGTTTCAACCTATTTCCCATGTTAGTAGATTTGTGTTTAGAATACTCAGCATAGAAAACAAGTTGAGATTAGCAGTGAGGAAAGAAAGTTCAGGGAAAAGACATAAACATATTAGGTTGCAGAAGAGCAGAGACGGTAAAGGACATAAATCAATGGATTCGAATGTACAGAGATTTCAAAAGACGTTATAAGATAGTCGTCGACAGGTTTAAAGCAACGGTAATGGAATATAGTCGAACAAATCGAGAAATACTGCGTAAATTAAGATAAAGAAATGAGACAGTGATATTACCATTCTAATTTTGTTATTTGGGCAGTAAAAAACGTGAGATGGTAGAAGCAAGGAGGACAATAAAATGTTGGCATATAGATAGTCGTTTTTCCCTCGCTCTATCTGCGAATGGACTGGAAAGGAAATGGCCAGTAGCTGTGCAGCGTACCCTCCGCTAGGTGGTGGCTTGGGGAGTGTATGTGTAGAAGTAGATCAGTCTCGCCGTGATTGTTGACTACTAGCAGACTGCACAAGCGGAGTTGCCACTATCGACCGTATTTTGCCAACTGCCTTATCAGCGTTTCTACCATGCCCACAGTAAGTTGGCGTATTCCCGGCATGGCAGGCTCCCGCGGGATGCAGAACGAAAAGTAACGTGCCTACACCTTGGACTCAGCCCATCTGCCATCCTTTATCGCTTTGGGGGGTTTCCAGGGATCCGTATGCGTTGGCTGGTTTTAGTTTCTTTTTCCAGTGTGTATATGTGCAAAAATATAAATAAATAAAATAAAAATGAACAGTGTGAGAGTGCTGCACAGCGATGGGAGGGAGGAGGCGTTGTAGTGAGGCCCTTGGCAATCGATCCCTTCCTACATTGCTTCCTGGACCCTGTAGCTGGGACCTTATAAAAAAATTAAATTGAAAAGACAGTCGTTTTACTTGTTTCACAGTAATGTGTAACTGCTTACTTTGTCACTTGGAGAAACCTCTGCGATAAGTAAAATAATTAAAAAGACAGATGTTTTGTTTTAAAAAAGGAAAAGAAAAAGTGGATATCATCACTGTTTCTAGATCGCGGGTTTCTCCGGCCGTGTTGGAGATATTCCTCACTCGGTGACAGAGTGTTTGTGTTGCTCTAATCATTGCAACTCATCTTCATCGAAGCGGGAACCGTCGAAGTAGCGTCAGTTAAATATACTTCCTATATTACGAAATGAATTCGCATTTTGAGAACGTTGATTTACGTCAGCTGTTAGCAAAACATGAAAATTTATGCTGGTCCAGGGCTCGAACCCGGATTTCCCGCTTATTGCGAACGGTCGCCTTAACTACTTCGGCAACCCGAGTACGTCTCCGGGGCCGATTCAGACTTCCACATGTTACGTTCGTAGATTTCGCCGTTCCTATGCAGGGAAAGGCAAATACTTTATCGTGGTTTTTCTCCGTCAGCACATGGATACAATATTGATGGTTACCAGGCATGCGGTTATACAATGTCTGTTTCTTCATATTACAATGTCAGTCACACATGCATGCTGTTGACGAGCTAAAACGGGTATAAAATATTTGTCTCTCCCTGTGCGGGATCACGAAATGTGCGGGCGTAAGAATTGTGGACCCCGTGACATGTGGATGTCTGGATCGGTCCTGGAGGCGTGCTCGGATAGCCGAAGTCGTTAAGGCGACCGTTCACGATAAACAGGAGATTCGGTTTCGAGTCCCTGTCCAGAACAAATTTTCATGTGTCGTAACAGGTGACATCAATCCAGATTTCCTTCAGACATGATTGCATGTCTAAAGGACGTCGTACTGTGGTGGTGATGTATAAACAGACATTGTAACCATCAAGAAAGACTTGCACCATTTGTCGCAGGTCTACAGGTGGCTGAAGTATTTGCTAGCAGACATTTCCACTCTACAGTAGAAAGCCTGCGACAGTGCTGCCATCTTTCGTCATACGAAATACAGACGGTTTCCAACTGAAGGACAACGTGGACCACTTGACAGAGTGCTCTCAGACACTGGCAACGTGACAATGATCCTTTATGGTGGTTCCTTTACAGCGCCCTTCTAACAAGATACCAGGTTATACGGATGTTTTACATGCCTAACGTTGTTCTATTCACGAATCAAACTCATGTCTAGGTAGACAAACGGTAATACGGCTCTGTTGGAGTCTAGCGAAAACGAGAGGGTTCTTTCGAACCTCAATGTAATACGGGCCTACCACAGATCGTACCTGATACGTGATTGAATACGGACCTATCTCGACATGCCACACTGCACGGATAAGAACCAACAGATGTAAGAGTACTTTCAGAAACACCCGAGGAAAGTGTAAACATCCCCTTCTACTTGCAATAATTGTAAATGATATTGTTGATAGTGTTGGAGACACTCTCAGACTGTTCGCAAACGAATCATCTGCATATGGCAATGTAGCAGTGGCAGAAGACGGAAGCGAATAACTGGAAGACCTGCAGAGAATCGACAACTGATGCAGGAAAGGGCAGTTAAGCCACTCTCAGACTGTTCGCAAACGAATCATCTGCATATGGCAATGTAGCAGTGGCAGAAGACGGAAGCGAATAACTGGAAGACCTGCAGAGAATCGACAACTGATGCAGGAAAGGGCAGTTAAGCCCAAACGTAAATAAATGTAAAGTGGTGAAGAAGTAAACTAACTGTTAGATTACACTATTAACAACAAATTACTGGAAACCGTAATTACTGAAAAATACCTGGGAGTAACCATCCGGAGTGATTTAAAGTTCAATGACCACATAAAATAAACTGTAGGAAAAGCAGATGCCAGGCGGAGATTATTTGGAAATTATTATGTAAATGCAATTCATCTAGGAAGAAAATGGCTTACGAGATACTTGTTCGACCGATCCATGAGCAGCAGTCTTCAGTCTGGGATCAAACTGGATTAACAGAAGCGACAGAGAACACTCAACGAACAGCAGTATGTTTCGTAACTGGATAGTTTAGTCGGTGCGAGAGCGCTTTGCACATGCCCAACGAACAACCGTGGTCGACGTCACCAGAGACGCGTCGTGCATCGCGAAGAGGCTTACGATAGAAATTCCGAGGGAGCACGTTCGTATTGTTTCCTCCTATCTATGCCTCAGGAAATGACAGCAGCGAGAATATCAGAGAAATCACAAGTAATACGGAAGTTTCCTGACAAACGTTCTTTCCACGCACCATTTGCGAATGGAACAAGAAAGGGGCGATGAGACAGTGGTATCAAAATTAGCCTCCGCTACACACCATAAGGTGACTTGTGGAGTATAGATGTGGGTCACAGGTTAACCGAACTACTTTCCCATTTTACGGAGTTCTGCTGCAGCAGCACAGTTCCACAGCCTCTATTTTTTTTTTTTACAAACTTCTTGTCCAAATTGTTTATCTTTCACATTTCGTTTCCATATAAGGGTACGCTCTAAACAAATACTTTCATCAAAGACGTTCGTTCTGACACTGAAACTTAAATGAGATATTGACCTATTCCTCTTTTTCAGATGAGTTTCCCTAATTTCTCTTCGTGATCCCTACGCGAAATGTAGAAGTATGTTGGGGGCAGTAGGAACATTCTGCAGTCAGCTTCAGAGACCGGTTCTCTAAACTTTCTCAGTACTAGTGTTCTTCGAAATGAAAGTCTTCTTCGCCCCAAAGACCCCCACTTGAGTTTCCGAAACATATCCGTAACACTTGCGTGCTGATCGAACTACCGGTAACAAATCTAGCAGCTCGCCTCTGAACTTCTTGGATGACTTCTTTCAATGCAACCTATTGCGGATCCCACACACACTAGCAGTACTCAAGAATATGTCGCACTAGTGTACTATATGCAGTCTCCATTACACACGAACGAAAATTTCCTCAAATTCTCTCAATAAACCAAAGTAGACCATTCATCTTCCCTACCACAATCCTCACATGGTCGTTCCATTTCATATCACTTCGAAACGTTACGCCCAGATATTTGAAGGACGTATCTGTGTCAGGTAGGGCACTATTAATGATGGATCCGAACATTTCTGTTTTTTTTTTTTTCTCTACTCGTCCGCATCATTTCACATTTTTCTGCATTTAGAGCCATGTTCCATTCATCACACCAACTAGAAATTTTGTCTATCTCATCTTGTACCATCCTGCACTCACTGATCTTCTACACCTTCCTGAACACGACAACATCATCACCGGACAATCACAGATTGCTGCCCACCTGTCCGCCAGATCATTTATGTGTATAGAGAATAGCAACGGTCGCATCACACTTTCCTGGGCACCCTTGTAGTTACTCGTGTCTCCGATGAACACTCTCCGTCGAGGACAACATACTGGGTTCTATTAATTAAGAAGTATTCGAGCCAGTCACGTATCAGGGAACCTATTCCTAATACTCGTACCTTGGTTAACAGTTTGCAGTGGGGCGCCGTGTCGGATGCTTTTCGGAAATCTAGAAACATGGAAACTGCCTGTCCCTTCATCCATAGCTCATATGAGAAAAGAACAAGCTGGGTTTCACACGAGCGATGCTAGCTAAAGCCGTGCTGATTAGTTGAAATGAGTTTCTCGGTCTATAAGAAATTTATTATATCGGAATTCGGAGTATGCTCTAGAATTCTGCAGAAAACGGACATTAAGGATATTGGTCTGTAATTTTGCAGGTCCGTTCTTTCACCCTTCTAAAATGCCGGGTGATCAAAAAGTCGGTATAAATTTGAAAACTTAATAAACCACAAAATAATGTAGATAGAGCGGTAAAAATTGACACACATGCTTGGAATGACAAGGGGTTTTATTAGAACAAAAAAAAATTCACAAAATGTCCGACAGATGGCGCTGGACAGCAAAACGTCAGTGACTGCGCATGACAATTGTGTATAACAGGAGCTGTAATGAGAGAGAAAATCAGATGCGCCAGCAGTCGCAGCATGTTGACGTTACCTGAAAAGGCGCTTTTAGTGAAGCTGTATTATCAGAATGGGGCCGACCGAGCACAAGGTGTAATGCTGCTGAGACAGTTCAGGAAGAAATGGAGACTGTAGCGGATTCGTCTATGCACGGGGAAGTCAGCGCTCGTGCAGTCGCACGTCGCACCGGCATTCCATACACTACTGTTTGGTTGGCACTTAGGCGTACCCTCCGATGCTATCCGTACAAAATCCATCGGCATCATGAACTATTACCTCGCGATTTAGTGAAGCAGAGGGCATTTGCGGTGTGGGCGTTTCAAAAGATGGCGGAAGATGACAATTGGTTGAGTAACATGTTGTGGAGCGACGAAGTTCATTTCACGCTCCGAGGGTCTGTCAACGCCCACAACTGCAGAATGTGGGCTACCGAAAATCCTAGAACTGTCGTGGAAACTCCATTGCACGTCGATAAAGTCACGGTATGGGTTGGATTTAGCACATCTACCGTTATCGGGCCTTTTGTTCCTCAAGGAAACGCGTGATTCTGGTTTTGTAACTGCTACCGTGACGGGTGAGAGGTAGGCCGATATGTTACAGAATCGCATCATCCCCAGCCTGGCTGATAAACACCTGCTGGAACGTACGATGTTTATGCAGGATGGCGCTCCACCCCATATGCTAGACGCGTGAAAGATCTCTTGCGCGCGTCGTTTGGTGATAATAGTGTGCTCAGCCGCCACTTACCTGAAGTCGTAAGTGTATCGTGATCGACCGACATCTCTAGGGCTGCTGAAAGACAAAATCCGACGCCAATGCCTCACCATAACTCTGGACATGGTTACAGTGCTGTTCACAACATTACTCCTCGACTACAGCTATTGTTGAGGAATGATGGTGGACATTTTGAGCATTTCCTGTAAAGAACATCATCTTTGCTTTGTCTTACTTTGTTATGCTAATTATTTCTATTCTGATCAGTTGAAGCGCCATCTGTCGGACTTTTTTTGAACTTTTGTATTTTTTTGGTTCTAATAAAACCCCATGTCATTCCAAGCATGTGTGTCAATTTGTACCTCTCTGTCTACATTATTCCGTGAATAATTCAGTTTTCAAATTTATGCTGACTTTTTGATCACCCGGTACAGGGGGTCATTTGCGCTTTTCTTGCTTGGCACTTTGCGCTGGTGAAGAGATTCGCGATAAATGCAAACTAAGTAATGTGACAATGACGTAGAGTGATTAGCATCTCTACATAGATATGCCAAAGTCGCGCCCTTTATGCAAGGAACCGCCCGAGACATTGTGGTAGGAAAAATTCTAACGCTGAGTAAGGAAAAGAATGGGTGAAAAAGCAGAAAACACGCGATCATCTGTCGCCCAAACAACTAGACATCCTCAATGGCTAGACAGTCGGATCGGTGACGATCATCGCTGACACTACGACAGGCGGCGCAAAGTAGCAACTGGGGCGTTGCGATAGAGACGTGTACAAAATGGTATAACGTGAGCGCTTGTGATAGACAAGCAAAACAGCCGTGCCATGTCCCCTTCAACTGTCAGTGTTCTTTCGCCGTCAGTCTGTCGTGTACTGCAACCCGCTTAAAGCAACAGCTGATCCGGTGGCATGACAGCCGGGGCACGGAGGTGCAGCGACCCGTTGTCGGGGCGAGCAGAAGCGAAGCCCGCGCGAGTATTATTTACAGTTTAGGCGGCGCGACAAAATGCGCAGCAGCGCCGTGTTTGCGGATCGCGTCAGGACGGCTGTTTATCCGCGCGGTTTTTGCGAGTCGGCGAGCTGTGCAGCGGCGGCGGGCGGCAGGCGGCAGCGCGGCAGCCGGCGCGGCGCTGCTGCTGGCCCGTGACGCGCACCGCCGGCGCCGCGCATTGTGCGTGTGTGTTTTGTGGGGTGGCCGGCGATCGGCGGCTATTGTTTCTGCGCTGTTTGCGGACAATTTACCGGGCGGTCCGCGGCCTGGCGTCTGCTGTTTGTGCCTTGTGATTGATGTTTGTCCGCGGAGCGGCGGCGCGCGCACGCCCCGGCCGCAAGTCGTTTTTGTTTGCACCGCACCCCGAGCCTCCAGAGCCTCCCGACGTTCGGTTGTCGTTCCCCCGCCGGGCATCGGAATTATTTATCACCTGCCGATAACGGTCTGTGTGCGACGTGCTCCTGTCACCACCCAAGACTTTGAAGCAGTTGCAACGCCCGTTTTCTAGCTTCATACTACACATTTCTTTGAAGTCGAAGGTTTCTCCACGTCCACTACTTCTCATCGTTCTAATTCAGTCCTGCAGTAAAAGATTGTACGCACATCAATCCTTTTTTGACTAAATTGCAAATGTCGTGTGACTAGGGCTTCTCATCGGGTACAGCGTTCGCCGGGTGCAAGTCTTTCGTTTGACGCCACTTCGGCGACTTGAGTGTAGATGGGGACGAAGTGATGATGATTAGGACAACACAACACCCAGTCTCTGAGCGGAGAAAAATCTCCTACCCAGCTTGGAATCGGGCCCTTACGATTGACATTCTGTCGCGCTAACCACTTTTTTTTTGATTTTTTAATCTCATTTTGTTCGTTTTAGATCGTTGCATCTGCTCGGGGCTGACACCCGTTTCAGTTCGTCGTTTATCCATTAACCCAGTTTTTCTTATAACAGAGGGCTGCTAACCCTCTGACCGAACACGCTGAGCTACCGTGCCGCCGCCACTCAGCTACCAGGGCGGACCTCTTATGACTGAAGCACGTCGATATGTACTTAAAGGCTGATCATCATATTTCGTATTATCGATCTTTCTGGAGCAGATTAGCTAGTTACTAGCATTATCCGTTGATCATTATGACGATGAACGTTATGATGTGGATAGAGACGTAAAATTACCGTAGTCCATGGTAGCCTATCGTAAGTAAACGTACACTATTGCATAGTCTGTCTGTAAACTCAAGAGCGAGCAGCGCTTTTGGTGGGGGAAGTGGTAATTCCCGGAAGAACACTGCCACCGGCCTACAGGGGCAACCAAAATCAGTTGCTCGTTACCTGTCTAGAGGTGTAGATCGGAGAGCTGTGATATACCTCGTATTTGTTCGTGGTATCTTAGTTGCCAGTGTCAGTCAGTTAACTTTGTATCGGTTCTAGGCGCTACAGTCTGGAACCGTGCGACCGCTACGGCCGCAGGTTCGAATCCTGCCTCGGGCATGGATGTGTGTGATGTTCTTAGGTTAGTTAGATTTAAGAATTTCTCAGTTCTAGGGGACTGAAGACCTCAGAAGTTAAGTCCCATAGTGCTCAGAGCCATATACTCAATGATATACTTCAGTATCCGTAACTCATGGATAATCGCCCTGCATTGGAAGAAAACTTGCAGAATACGAAGAAGAGGACGTATTTGCGGGGCAACGAGCGTTCGATCGTCTCTAACGTTATTACAGCGTGTGTTAAAGAGGCGACACAAAAAGAACTGTTGGCTAATATTACCACTTCCACTCAAAGGGCTGCAATTTATGCAAACGTCACCCTCGCCATAAGAGGACGCATAAGGAAGGAACGCGAAAATAAGCCGCATGGTTTAGTTAGTGGAATCGTCAAGAAGAAAAACTGATAATTTTGAGGAGAAACCCATCGTTATAGACAGTTTCACAATGATGTAACATCTTTGAACAGCAGCATTTGAATGTATTTGTCACTAAATCTCTAACTCGGTTACTATTCACCTGATTCTAAGACATATTGCTTAAAACATTGGCGCAATAGCTATTCTAAACACTGCTGAAATTTCCTTCCAAACATGTACACCTTTGTGGACTTACACATAAAAATCTTGACATACGAGGCGCGTTCACACATTAGTTTTTATTTTTTGGTAATAACTTTATTTATTAATCTAAAGCAATTTTATCCTCTTAAAAATATTCCCCATTACATACTATACACTTATGCCAGTACATAGGAATCTATCAGCCTCGATTGCGGTAATGAAACCAACCTTTACGTAGGTTTCAGCCCAAATAATTGAGCTTTCTTCAGAAGATATACCTGAATCTATAATTCGTCTAAGAGGGCATGGTCTAGAAATAAAACTAAAACAGCCTGAATAGGCGTAGTCACATTTTAAACATGCGGTACATAAGTACTAAGCCAACACCAAGACTCAACCTAAGCTCTAGCGTGCGCCTCGTCTCCATGGACGCCGTTTGGTGAGGTCCACTTCACGGCTCTGAGCACTATGGGACTTAACATCTATGGTCATCAGTCCCCTAGACCTTAGAACTACTTAAACCTAACTAACCTAAGGACATCACACACATCCATGACCGAGGCAGGATTCGAACCTGCGACCGTAGCAGTCCCGCGGTTCCGGACTGAGCGCCTAGGTTAAGTGTTGGTGTTGACTTAGAAAATCTCCTCGAAAAATAATGGAGAACAATACGCACACCCAACAACGTAGAACATTGTATTTTTATTGGTAAAGTACATTCGTGGTCCGTGGCGTACTTTTGATAGTAAAGTTTTGGATGAGATATGGGTTTCAAAGTTTGAAGGTTTTCCATTTGTGAAAAACTGCAGAAGGTCACCGACAACGATTAATGGAAGTGGAAAGTACTAGAGGTTTACTGAATGTCAAGAGAAAATTTTTTAAGAAAAATTTATTTGACATCAGTAGTCCAAACAAGAATCAAATATTGCTTCACATTTGTACCGTGTTCTTAGCGAAAGATTGATCCTCGAACTATTGTCTACACAATAAATTCTCTTTTAAAATTTATGTAGGACACCAGTTAAGTAAAAAATACAATTTGATAAAACGAAAATGTCAGTGCTGTTAACTGACTTACTAGGTATTTACCGATAGCACTGAGCTCTGAACAACTACGTTCTAAAGACACTAGTTTCATATGAAGCAGATAATTTATAAAGCCTTGCGTGTGATTGGTAAAAACATTCAAAAATATGTAAAATATGCACTCACATTTATCTTAGACCCAGTTATTAATGTAATTTGCTTCTTATGTCCTACTCACCCCTTTGACCAGTCAGTTTCTCAACACTTCTGAAGACGCTACACTTTCTCTCTGACTTCACATGAACAAGACAGCAAAATTGGACAGTTTATCAAATTATCGATCGTCCGCTACAGTTCGGCAAGAGTCCTATTTCCTTGACTGTCAGATTCTACCTGTTCTGAGCGGAACTGTAACAGACTTAAATTAAGTTCGCGAGTAGAATCAAATGGCAAAAATGTTGCTTCACTGGTTACTGAATCTGCCGATTCCGCAGATTTACGTACCGTCTGTCTTAGCACGCAGCCAAACGTCAGCTGCAGGTTCCTCTGTCCTGGCTGTTGCCTTGCCAATCCACGCACGGTGGTACAGGGTAATCGAGCGACAACTGACGTGAACAAATTCCGTCCCCTCATGTCCGCCTCCCCTCCTTGCTGCGTGTGTGCTGCCCAGCGCTACCGCACTGGTCGGCTCGGTGCGCCCTCTCTTGGTGTCCGCAGCTACTTGCAGTCTCTCCACTCTCGTGCTCGCCGCTCTTTCCGCAACTTCCCCCTCTACTAAACGCCCTCTGCTCCCTCTCTAGAACACTGAGGTCTCGATTATACAGGCCAGTTTCTTAGCTTGTCTCTCTGGTAAACAGCCGAAAAACTACTTGACCCCGATCTACACAGCCGAAAAACTACTTGACCCCGATCTAGATTTTTTTTTTTTTTTTTACACACACTGACATGATGGCCGACAAAAAACGTCTACTGCCGTAAGTTGCAGGCGATCTAGCTTGGTCGATACTGTGGTGTCACCTCCAGACACAACACTTGCTAGGTGGTAGCCTTTAAATCGGCCGCGGTCCGTTAGTATACGTCGGACCCGCGTGTCGCCACTGTCAGTGATTGCAGACCGAGCGCCACCACACGGCAGGTCTAGAGAGAAGTACTAGCACTCGCCCCAGTTGTACAGCCGACGTTCATAGCAATGGGTCACTGACAAATTACGCTCTCATTTGCCGAGACGATAGTTAGCATAGCCTTCAGCCTAGCAAGGCGCCATTACGAGTGTATATTGAAATGGAAATTATGTACAGTCAAGAGAGATGTACACCAATTGTGGATTAAAGTTAAGTATTCTACCAGTACCTCCTGTTTTGCTAGTCTTATTTCTCTGACCTGTTCCAGACCTCACGCCAGTCTGCGTGTAATTAAACGCGTGCATTTCGGCCTCCTCTAGCAACACGGTGTTGGCTCTTCTGCCAACACTTCAGATACTTCGACACGGCTCCAAAAACTGTCAATAATCTTACAAGCCCTGGTATTTGAAGAGCGCGCCGCAGCGCGTAGTGTGAAGCAGTCGCCCTCCGTTTCTGGCGGTGGCGCAGCTGTGGCAACCGCAGCTTTGGTGTCTCCCTCTGGTGGGAAAAGGGAAAGGTTGCCTGTTCACGAGCATTTAGGGGGCGCTATGAGCTCGCCAGTCGGAACGTGCATATGACCGCGTATGGCATTCCGGTCTCCTCTTCAAGCTCCAAACCTTCGCCCTTCCCATTAACTACGTCCGTCTGATCGGCTCCTTTCTCTCCCGCCGTCCTTCCTATGTCACCATCCATAACACAGATTCCTACACCTTTTTCCCCTCCGCCGGTGTGCCCCAAGGCTCCGTCCTCTCCGCCCTCCTGTATCTTTTGTACACGGCGGACATGCCGCCGCCGTCACCCCCGTCCACCTTCTCCAGTTTGCCGATGACACTGCCTTCCTTGCCCTTGCCCCCACCCTGCAACGCTCCCAACGCCTTCTCCAATCCCATCTTGACCGATTCACCGCTTGGTGTAACCAGTGGTTGCTCAAGGTCAATCCTTCGAAAACCCAGGCGATCATTGTAGGCAAAACCACCCCTTCCTTCCGCCTCCTTGATTTCTATCTCACCGTCTATGGCCGTCCCATTGCCCTCACTCCCACCCTTAAGTACCTTGGCGTCACCCTCGACCGTCGCCTCTCCTGGACTCCCCATCTCCATACAATCCAAGCCAAGGCACGTTCCCGACTCAGTCTCCTCAAGCTCCTTTCCATCTCTCCACCCTCCTTACTCTCTCCCAAGGTGGCTTCCGCCAGCTCCCCCTCCCTGATGATGTCCTCCTCCCCTCCATCTACCCCTCCTATCAACTTTGACCCTGCCCCCCCACTTCCGGTGTTCTTTCCCTTAGGCACCCTACCTCCCTTCTCTTCCCCTCCCTTCTCTTTCCTTTTCCCCCGTCCCCTCCCTCCACCCCTCTTCCCCCGGGCTTCCCCTCCCCTTCCTCTCTCCCCCCTCTCTCCCCTGCATGTAGCGTCTCTGCTCTCCCCTCTCGCTGTCCCCCTGCCCCTCCTCCTCCTCCTCCTCCTCCTCCTCCTCCTCCTCTCTTGGCAGGTCCCCGGACTCGCACACGCATTGTGAACGTTCGCGCGCCGGAGATCATCGCCCTCGGTTTAGTGTCTGTGCCGTCGTGTTTGTGCATCAGTGTTTTTCGCCGTCCACGCTCCTTCGTTCACATGTGTCGTCTAACTCGTCAGTGTTTGTGCATAGTACCGACAGTTTTCTTGTTTGTTTCGTCGAGTGTGAACGGCTTAATTATTGTATCTACTGTTTTTTAAGCCGCCAGTCTGTTACTTTTCTGTCTCCTTTTCACTTTTATTGTACTACTTATGGCTGCAGAGCGGAGTACACTTTTCCGCTGCCAGCCCACCTTGTATGGGGTGTTCAAATTACAATAAAGAAAAAAAAAACTCGCCAGTCGGTCAGTCTGGGAGTCGATGCAGTGAGTCGACAGAGTCAGTCTGTCAGTCTCGGCGAGTCTGGTCAGTTGGTCAGCCGGGTCAGTGAGGGGCAGTCAGTGTCTGTCTGTCGTCCGGAGTGCTAGTATGTGTTAGGCCGCCGGTCTGCTCGAGTTGCTCAGGCAATGGTCATTGGCGGTTGGATCGATCGGTTGGTCGGTCGCAACCGGGTGACAAGATGACTTGTCTGTCTTGAGCGTCGGTGCATGTGAGGTCGCCACGTGAGTCCAGTGGGACGCGCCGTATAGCGAGGGGTAGTGGCTTCGCGGCCGATACGAGAGCAGCAGGAGCCGACCCACGACATCGGTCTGGCCAGTGCGAGCTGCGACGCCGTGAGACGGGAGATGGACGCGCCTTCCTGCGTCCGTTGAAGCGGCTGGCAGCATACGGTTCGGGAGAGCGTTTTGGGGGTGCTGCGCCATGTCTTCGCCAGACATCGCAGTTTTTTTAGAAGTTAAGTGATTCGTGATATGTTGTGTCATTTACTTGTTAAATTCTACTTGTTTTCTTGGTCAGTCTCTCGTCCCCAGCTTACTCGTCTGTCTCCCGTCCGCATTTGTTAGGCTGTTAGTGTCTGTCTGTCTGTCTGTCTGTTTGTCGGTCTGCCGTACGTTAATAGCTGCCTCTGTCATGTGTGTTGGATTCGGTGTTTACGAATTTATTTCTTGAGGTGTAACGGCCGAATTCCTGAAATATGTTTTTATCATGCCTATCATCTGGAGAGGCAGTATATGTGTAATGTAGAGCATGTTTGTATATTTTATGTAAGACTGCATTTCCTGGGTTTTTATTGAAATGGTCATTTTAGTATATAAAGTTGCCACCCTTCCACCGTAAGAGTTTTCTTTTATAAACAAGTTGCACTTTCGGTGGCCAGTAATTTTTTTAATGTGAGTGTTTGGTACCATTTCTATCCCTCCTACGGGGTGCATAGTTTATGTGTTTGTGTGAGTTGTAAAAATTTTTAGTTTAAAGTAATCTGGTGCGTTGCAGATTTGCACCAGTGCAGTCTTTCAGAGTTTGTTGAGAACGGTCGTGATTACGGCTGTGTTAAAAGGGAGCGGCAAGCTTCTCAGCCCGAAAGCTCATACTGTCAAAAAAAATTGTTATTTCTGCCTCTGAATAAATTGTAACTTGATATTTAGAGGGCGCTTTCTGATTATAATTTTTAAATCTGTTTAGGAAAGGGTTTTTAGGAATAAAATTTCCATTTGTTGAAATAAATTTGTTTTCATCAGTTACCCACTGGCAACTACTTCCACCCTCACATAGTGTGACTAAATGTGTTAATGTTCTTGATGAACCGCTAGTAAATAAAGTAAATTCTTCAATGAAAGATTTTGGAAGTAAATTCACGGTTGAGCCACGACGTTGAGATCACGGATTTACTACAGACTTTGTACATCTTTAGTAGATCATTAAAACAACAAAATGTGCAAGTAGTAAGGTGCACTACTGTTGTAATTCCGAGAAAATCGCAAGAGAAGTTTTACGCGTCTGTTATGTAACTGATGTATCTTTGCGTAGGGGCTGGACGTTAGAGTTCGTGGTGGTCAAGTGGTTAGCGTTCGAGCTTCGTGAGACGAGCGTGCTTGAGGCCCCTCCTACACAAGTGTAAACTGTGAGATATTAAAAAAAAAATTGCGCCAACACTATTCGTTCTTTGTACATTAGCAACATGTCAACGCCACGCTCGTTGACTGCCAAATAGGGCCGGCTTCTATGTCTGCAGCTCGAAGCATCAAGGTGGAAAGCAGTTCCGGATACCGTAACAGATTGAATGTACAAGAGATTTCGCAAAAAACTCTATACTTTTATTTCATTTACTTGTCGATAGTTAATAATTAAATTTAATTAAAAATAGTATGTAGTTAAATAACATGAAATTCACTAAAATATCATGCAAATACACGTGGTTCTTTCAAATGAATTTACTCCTCAAGTGTCACATAAATTAAATAATATGATCAGTGATGAAAAAAATATAGTTTAAAAGTTAAGTTTGAGTGAGAGTCGAACCATCGCCCTCACACTTATTTGTCTTACAGTTCTCGAACGTTAACCAATTTTTTTTATTTTAAAACCTCATTTTGCTTTATATTGCTCGTTGCATTACTTCAGGGCGGACTTCCAGTGACACCCATTCAAGTTCATCGATGATCCACACAATCTTTTTTCTTTTTTTAAAAAATTGCAGATGGCTACTAACTCTCTGAGCGAACACGCTGAACTACTGTTCCGGTGTCCACTTGACCACCATGAACTCTAACGTACAGAACCTATGCACAGACACATCAGCTTCATAACACACCCATGAAATTTCTCTTACGATTTTCTACGAATTGCTGGAGTAGGGAGCTTTACTGATTGCACCATTGTTGTTTTAAAGGCCTACTAAAGGTGTCCAAAGTTTGAAGTAAATCTGTGATCCCAATATCGTGGCTTCCCCTTGTTAGCAAAACCATCATTTAATATTTTTCCTGTGGATTCTTCTCTGATCGGCTTGACAATAATGCTTGTATCATCTGCAAGAAAGACTAATTTTGATCCTGATCTAAAAACTGCAAGATCTTTAACACTGAGCCGGCCGGAGTGGCCCAGCGGTTCTAGGCGCTACGGTCTGGAACCGCGCGACCGCTACGGTCGCAGGTTCGAATCCTGCCTCGGGCATGGATGTGTGTGATGCCCTTAAGTTAGTTAGGTTTAAGTCGTTCTAAGTTCTAGGGGACTGATGACCTCAGAAGTTTAGTCCCATAGTGCTCAGAGCCATTTGAACCATTTTTTTTTAACACTGAACAAGAACAATGTCTCTAACACTGGGACAAGACAGGCTTCCTATGTCCTATGTGCGCCATCAGTCTTTTATTTGTTAGAATGGTCTCTTGATTCTAGTACAGCTGCTGGTCAGAGCAATGTAAAAATATGGTTTTGTTTATGACGCAGTTGCATCAGCTTCTCGGAAGAAGGAGGTCTGCTTGCCTCGCTGCTTGTGTGGGGTCTCGCGCTGGTGCCGTAACACGCACCCTGGAATCTGGTAAAACTCTGTGACGTCATGCGAGTCGTTGAACAGTCTTCAGGCTATATCTCATTTGAGCGGACAACAGCATAGATATCAAGATTACTTTTGATATTGTCACGCAGTCACTAATTTTCTCTTCACGCAACGTGCTGGCGAAAGCGTGGTATATGACGAAGAGTTTACTTAGTTTACCTTACCACTGTTTCTCTTAAGTGTACTGATCTATTTTGATAGTTACCAGAACAACTAAATATAAGGTCTGGTCAAGTTAGTGATACGGATCTACTGTTAAGGAGTAACCACTTGGTACACACTCACAATGAAATTCACATGTCTGTTAGTAGTGGAACAGAGAGGGCCTCGCCCCACATTGCATTGTTGCCAAATTTATTCAAAATGGTGGATCCAACATGGCGGCCATAGATGTCACAATGTCGCAATGACGTCATGGCAGGGGCAAATAGGTCAACTGGGCTACCTCCACTAACCTAACCACCTCCCCTACCCCCAACATTCCCCTCCCCCTCCCCTACCCCATCAAGAAACTGGCAGGAAAAGGACTCTGGGCTGAGTTACCAAAAGGATGGGTATAAGTCTTTACTTTGTATGCGTTGATCCCCTCCCCTCCGTGGTGGAAAAGGACTCAGTCTCTGCTGGGTGCTGGATAGGATGATTGTAAGTCTTTATTTTGCATGCATCATTTATTTAAACAATTTGAGTTGTCGTAGGCAGTAGCTACAACCAGCGTGTTCACCATGAGGTCTGGAGTCCAACTGACCCCTAGTTCACAGTGCCGCCACCAGGAGGTGCTGTCGTCAATCCCTCTTTCCCCTCCTATGACATAATGGTAGATGGCAGTCTGGGGGAAAATTGGTAGGAAAAGAACTCAGTCTGTGTCTAGCTGTTGAACTGTGAGGACGGATGTAATCATTTACTGTGTTCAATGGATGAGATGTCTGTGCTGCAGAAGGAGTATATTAACATCAGACGACTGTGTTGATACCATTGATATTTGGTTTGGACGAATATGGGCTAAGTTACACTTCACAAGTCATAGTAACAAATGCATGTGCTGTAAATGTAGATCGTTCGCTAAAAGTCCAATCAGTCAGTCTTCTGAAGCCTAAGGGGCAAGATGTTCACCCACTCCAGCACTCGGCCTATTCCAACAGTCCCAGAGATGGGCAGGCAATGTGCTGGCTCACAGCACCACCATATTTAAACAATTACACGTTTTATTCCAAGGAACACCGCCACTGCCACACTTGAAAACGGACTCTAAAAGAAAAAAATCACAATACAGTTGCGAAGCTGTCCAGAGACCCTTCGCGCTGTTTTATGGGAAGTGCCATTATCTTCGAGCATGAGCTGCTTAAGGAGTTACTAAATCCATTTGAATATGTCTCTAAATGCACTTTCAGAGAAAGATTGCAACACAGTAGTTTACCTCAATTTTGTGATGTATACCGCCACACTTCAACAGGGACTCTAAAAAAACACATTGCGGCACACTTGTGAAACCTATCAGATTCCCTCCATTACTACAGGATATTTTCATGTATAAACAAATTAGGTAAAGCCTCAATACATTTACAGACGTTACTTTAAACAATTTGTATCAAGTACACTCGCACCCAAAACACTGCACTGCCGTGCCAGGTGCACGTGGAACGGAAACACATTACAGCAAAATACACTCGAAAAAACACATCGCTAAAATAAACGAGTGCAAATGCACCACATCGAAACTCTCAAAATGATCCTGCAAACATTGTTAAATAGACTATCACAGTTGTTTGCTATACGAGGCACAGTTGTAACTGGGGGACTCGTAAAGTGGTAGCTTATCTGGTTGCAGCTGCAGCTCACCACAGAGTGCAGACTGGAAGCCAGCGTTTTTCCGGATGTAAGAAAACAGTGGCTGGTTCCAAAAAATGGTTGAGCACTATGGGACTTAACACCTGAGGTCATTAGTCCCCTAGAACCTAGAACTACTTAAACCTAACTAACCTAAGGGCATCACACAGATCCATGCCCAAGGCAGGATTCGAACCTGCGACCACAGTGGTCGCACGGTTCCAGACTGAAGCGCCTAGAACCGCTCTGCGCCCGGCTGTGGCTGGCACCAACTTCTCACGTGTGCTCGGCCCAAGATTCATCTGCAGGTGGGGTAGAATAGCACTCCTGTGAAACCTCCCTGAGACACTTCAAACGCCTTTTGAGGAAACAGATTCAGATCAGCTGCAATATCAGATTGTTACGTACCAAAACGATGATATCTGGAAGTCGTAATAAATGTCTCTGTAACTAAATAAAGGACGCTCACAACTTTTCGAGTTTTACTGCTTGTTTGAAGGCGCCGCCCGAAACAGAAAATTTCTAAGTCCTACAGCCACTGTGGTGTTCATCACTTCTCTAAAACGGTGAGTGGGGTTAGTTTATATTAGCTGCTTTTGGAGTCAGGGACTTTTCCTTACTCATTTCTCGAATCACACACTACCGTTTTAAGCACAGACAGAGATATCAGAGGAATTACACAAACAGAATTCGAAGCACTGTCCAACAGACGAGAATAATGGCTGGAATTTTCGATGAATTTTCGGTGTCCAGCAGCTGCTAGTCAGGGGATGCTCTAAAGCACAATGGCGGATGAGGGACAGAGGAGGAGGATGGCCTGCTTGGATGTGTCTCTGAACACTCGAACAAAGAAGACATCACGTTACTATCAGACGTCATGGAACTTTCAGTAGACACCTTACCCCCGTCTTGTTTGAACAAGTCTATAGAGTCTCCCATGCTCTACACAAAGGATGTCTTATGAATGGAGCATTCTGATTGCCTCTTAGTGAATTTACCCGCCAAACTACCGCTGTGGGAGCACTGCCCGCCATTTTTTCCTGCAGATGAGACTTTCAGAGAAAAAAACTATTTTGTACAAACCGAAAAAACATACTGTAATGTTAGAGCGGTGCGTTTTCCGACATATTAGTCATGTGGAATACAACGCTGTTAATATTCCACTATAATAAATAAATTTACAGTGCATGACATTCATTTTACTTGCAGGTTTCTCTACGATAAACTATGGTGACAAAATGTAAAATGAAAAAACTTCTTCCTTAACACATCGAGTCTTAGTGACACACGTACAATATAGCTTTCAGAGGTGTATAGTGCCCTCAGTTCACATCCAGTCAGGGTTCAGAAATTATACTATGCTCACCTCACTCCTGTAAAATGATCGTTAGTAACAGAGAATGCCTCTTACAAGGAAGCAGACAAATGCATATCAGCTGTGTTTGACATGTGAAATTATATGTCATGCTGTCACTAACTCCATAAACATGACATCTGTGAAGCAAATGTACACCTGTCACTAACATAGAATCACCGTAGTTATGAAACTTAAGACTCGATTTCGTGCCCAAGATGGGGCAGGCGAATGGTGTACGACGCATAAATCTTCGTTTGTGTAGAGGAAAGTGCCAAAACAGGATGTATTTCATCGTCATCGTCGTCACACACGATATTGAAGTCCACTGATGACTGAGATGTTTGACGTTAACGATCGCGATTAGATAGTGTTGTAAGTCACACACACACACACACACACACACACACACACACACACACACACACACAGAACATGCGGTTGTCTACCAGTCGAATGCAGGTTATGCCAAACAGCTGATGCACTCTGACAGAACAACAGAAACAGAGGATTAAATGATCTACAGCATCATGTCCCTCTCCCTCTAGATTGCATCATCTCTACCATTAAAACATACGCATTACACCTCCATCTCAACCGATCACTCCATCCACGGTACGTCATCCTTTAAAGTAGATGCAAGTAAGTTTAGAGGCAAATAGCTCTTTTGTCCAGCAAAAGCATCAAAGACAGCAGTCAGCTGGCATGTATCACTATTACCTCAATAGAGATACAATAGAATGTCGCCATACAGCAGCTATTTGTTAGCTGACACAACAAGGTTGTGACTGGCAGAGATTACAGAGAAGCACATTGTAAATACTGTGTGTTAGTGTTTGAAACACCTAGTCAGTACTGCAGAAGCCAAACATGGGATCCGTTCTGTAGTTTTATATTGCAGCCCAACAACGCTCTTTAGCTAAGGACTCATACCACATTAAACATTCTGTTCCATTCGTCTTATCACTGTCCATGAAGATCCCAGTGCATCCATGTCAACTGTATCTCATATTCCTCTGGATGCTACATACAAGAATTGTCCTGCACCAAGCAGAAGCTAAGTGGATACTCCCACATTTTGGCGTATTTTTTCCATAATTTTCACGTAATTTTATGTCACCTCTGCCAACGCTATCATGACATTACTTCATACCATGTATTGTAAAATTGCCTGTAAATGTAGTAGTACACCTAAAGCGAATGCACAATTTTTATTCTGGTCGGGCGGTATAGTAAGGCACTGTACTTGAATTGAATGCGTCGAACCACTTATTCTACAGTTGCAACGCATTTCTCTGTTTTCTGTATGTCAGCATGTCGTGGAGGGTTCACAGAGAAGGCAGAGTTGTTTCAGATCTTTTGCCAGCCCACGCCACACCGGGCAGGGCTTACACTAATCCTAAGCACACTTCCTGTCTCTCAGGAAATACCTCAGCCTTCCTTCTTTGTGATGGCATGAAGCAGACAACATATATGCATGTCCAAAGGAACTTTGCATTGTAATCAGAATAACACAGACACTGCAATATCGTATTTCTGTGCCAATACTGGGCAAGTGACTTTCAAGTACAACGTCTGACCTATACGAGAATATACATAATGGAGGTACGAGTACAAATACGAGTACAGGTCGTAGATGCATGGCTGACGACATACGGAGCTTTGGATCTAGCCATGAGTCATGCACAGACAGCCAAATGGTACCAAATCAGACACAAATTTTCATTGTCATCTTTCCATTCAATAGCTGACAGTAGTCCTTATTCACAATTGCAAGTTCACTTGATGTGTTTTGTAATGACTGTGATCGCTGCTGTGTCTTTGCATTGTAATAACAATAACACAGACAGTGTGATATTGTATTAATACTTTCCAGTCAGTGTGCCGCCATTGGGCACACTTCAGCTGTGGCCAGCCTTCCACCCTGGAAGGCAGCCATTTGAGACTATGGTATTGCAGCCACTCTTGTGCGGGCAAACTGTTGCTGTAGGCTTCCGATCGCAAGGGCTGTCACCATTGATCGCATGCTCCATATGTCAGTCACACCATGCCCCTGGCTACTGTTTTGCATCAGCACCTCCACACTCACTGTGTTCAACACACACCCACATCAGAGATCTGGGGAATATTCTGACCAGGGCAACAGTCGTTCAGCGTCTGTATACTGGTAGGTCATTTGAAATCGAGAAACATGTGGTATTGCATTATTCTGTTGAAACACAATGTCATGGAAACCTCAAAGATGTGACACAGGTACCAGCCTTAATACAGTACATCAGAAATTTCACGGATGCCATCCAGGTTACCATCTATGTGAATCAGAGATGGTCATCTCGCGTATGGAATGGTGCCTCACACATACCGCATTAGGAGCTAGGCCCATATGACTATGGTGAATGCATCCTGAGATGGTTCACTTTTCTGTGAGAGAAGCCTCAGCACTTAGATTTGCCAATAACTATTCTTTGTGGAGGAGCAAGTGCTGTGTCCAGTGTTGTTGTTGGGTGCACCACCGTGAGCGCACCCCTCTCTCCTGCCTTGTCAATGGTCATGGTGATCTGTTGTGTGGGTCTTGCTGCAAACATTCCCATTTCGGAACTGAAGGTACGTGATGTGGCTATACAATATGCCTGTTCTCTTGCACATTAGCTGTATGAGGCCGCTGGGATACTGCAGCAACACCCTCAAATGGAAACTTTTTGACCGCCCCTTACATAAAGGAACGATTACAGACTGGCTTCCTCAGTCAGAAATCGTATTTTAATGTTGATTGTAATTGAGAAACTCGTGTTATGAGGAGTATAAGAAATAGAAACATCTACGAGCACGTGGCGCGATTCCACAGGGGGAGGATAGTGGCCTATCAAGCCTGCGAAATATATTTCTGCTTCATTGGTAAGGATCCTACAACAGACGTGCAAATACCGAATCGGTGGTTCCAAGGTGGCTGTATTCAGCACTCTACTTGTTCTTTCGCTCTTTAGTCGTGTGAGACCATTGATATTCTCTTTGTCTGTGATCAATGAAGTGTAGGTAATGGATTAATGTGGAATCTTTTTCTTTCTGGTGTGTGCACAGTAAATGCAGGAACGTGAATTATGACGAAGTTATTACCAGATGCGTTTAAACAGCTAAAACATGCTGTTATTCTTTTCTTGGCTGCCAAGGAACAAACACCAGTAGACACGTGTTGGAGAATGAAGAATATATATGTGTTAGCAATTCTGTCGAAAACTACCACTGTGGAATGGTTGGCCGAGTTCCGTGCTGATAGCTATTCGCTACAAGATGCCAGCCGATCTGTGAAGCTGGACGCTAGACTGATCTCTCCCCATGCAATTATCATGGCTTCAGTCCGTTAAAAAAGTATCTTCAAGGGTTGACGATTCCTACTGGACGAGGATGTGGACCAGGTAGTTACGGAATACTTTAAGTAACAGGACACGGTGATTTACCAAAAGTGTATCTTCAACCTGCTGCGTTGGTGGGATGATTGCTTCAATGCTCAAAGTCATATTTCCTCATTGGCATACCAATTCTGGAATGAACGGCCTTCGAACAGAAACTTTTTGATCACCGCTTATAGACTGAACATAGTTGGCCTACTTTGTGAAGTTGTCCTGAAGCATTGATCGTTCTCAAGTCCAAGTATGTAGTACGCCACGTACCCATTAGACATGTTTTGCATGTCATCTTTAGAGTACTGCAATTTCAATGTGCAGCAGCATACGTGATTCAACTCAGGGTCCTGAGTCGTTCTCTGATGAGAAACAGTGGCCGCTGCATCAGAGACTCCTTGTCATCCGACGAAATCGGAAAATTTATGCTAAACAGCTTTCTCACCACACAGCATTTGTGAATGGGACAGGAAGGGTAACAAATGTTTGTGATGTACAAAGTAAATTCACCACACATTTATCATGACAGAAAGACAACCTCAAATAACCATCTAGTGTATCCTTTGATGGAAGAGGAAAGAAAATTTGTTCTGTGGCTGACTCTTGGTTAAAATTATTCCAAGTCCGGATGTCTGTAAAGGGATCCAACAAGCATCACGATTCAGTAGCGAAAAATGTGAGAGGGGAGAGAAAATCCTGATGTAGGGGCAACTAATATATATTGCCTGGGAATAAATGAAGCATAATATGTAGACTACTTTTATCGTGCATCGACTTCACGCTATTAGATCATTCTGAGTATGTTAAATATTAGCTCGTTTCAAACTAGGCGGTCCTCGTTCTCTACGGCTGACATTCTCGGAATGCAGTGTCGCCAGATAGCGCCGGCTTGACTCGTTTAGCAGCGCGGCGGGGGTTCCCCAGGCTGTCGGAAGCAGGTGGCGTGACGCGGGCGGCCAGTTCACTGGGCGCTACTGTCGCCGGTGGCTTGTCGCTCCTCGGCGCTGAGCGACAGTCTTTTGTTTCGCAGACGGGCGCTCTGCAGGCGTTTTGGTATACGTGTTTGTTTTGTAGATGCTTACACAAATGGTATCTCTGGAGTTGGCGCCGTGCAGTCCCATGCTGCATGTCTCTCTACTTATTGTTCGTGGACGTCCACAGAAGTGTAACCAGAGGAGTGAGTGGAGGGGTTGGGGTGTTAGGACAGGTCCTAAAATGAGCGAGTTTTTAATGGTTGGTGAGTTTGGATACGTGTCACGTTCAAAGAACTGTATTTTACTGGAGAAGGAAGGAGGCGGAAGGACTTTGATGTTTAATGTCCCGTCGACAACGAGGTCATTAGAGATTGACCACAAGCTCGGATTATCGATGAATATGGGAAGGAAAATGGCCGTGCCCTGTCAAAGGAACCATCCCGGCATTTATCTGAATCTATTTAGGAAAATCACGAAAAACATGATGGCCGGACGCGAGTTTGAACCGTCGTCCTCCCGAATGCAAGACCAGTGTGCTAACTACTGCACCACCTCGCTCGGTTATTTTACTGGAGACGGGAGAAAGTGAGACAAGACTTCACACACTCGAGTCTTGTTTTTAGCTCTCTGCTGTATCACAAAACAAAGAGACACGCGATAAAAGCTGCTCTCTTACAACGTGTTTTCTTTCACAACTATCATCTTCGACGTACTGTTGTCAAGTTAAGTACGAGGCATAGCTGTCACTATCGGGTGGTCGAATTTTCCAAACCGTGTAACACTAAATTATACTTTAGACTAAAGTGTAGGCTCTGCATCCTACACGTTTTAGTAAAGTGTGAGTTGTCTGATTACCACGGACTGTAGGCATGCTCTTAGAAGGCACTCGGTGAGGTTTCTGATGGCGTTACTTGAACCGATAGAAATCAAAAATTGACTGGCATTAACTGATATCTGATCGCTGCTGACAGAAACTAGCGAAAAACGTTGTTTAGTGCATCTACAACTACGAGAGCTGAAATGTTCACTGAACTATTAGGTGTAGGTGCTTTTGGGATTAGTTAAAACATGTTAGATTCATTAAACACAACGTTATCTGCTTTGTAAGGTCGGTAGCAATTGGAAAACAATCGGTACCAGTTACCGACAGTCAAACGACGCACATCGCGTAGATACAGAGGTGACACTCGAATAATGTAATACACAATATTTTTGCCTACATTATTGTTTCAAGTTCACTTACTGGCATTCAAAAAAAGATAAATGAAGATTTTTTCTGTTCTCTTGTCAAACAGTACAATTTCGAAACCTCTTCCTGCCTTTCACCCGCCTACGTAAATGGCTACATAAAGCCCAAAAATCCTCTGATTATGCTCTCGGAAAAAAGCTAGAACCATCTAAAAATGGTAATAAGTAATATTCAGCAAGTTTCGAACCACAGATTTTTTTAAAACCAATAGAAAGTAAAGCACGCGTCAAAAACTGACAATGTCGAGCATGCTGGGAACTATACGCTAGATGAATGCGTTTACTTTCAATGTTTCAGAAAATTTTCAGCTTCCCGGTCGACGGAAAGATGTTTTTCAAAGTGCGATCGAAGCAGCCACGCTCACTGCGTAACACGACCATGTTCTTCAGGCGCCACCCCAGCAATCAGACGTGTAAAAAAACTACAATGTCTTTACACGCCAGGTCTGTGCTCAGCTATAGCGGGCACAGTGAATCGACATATAAAAGATTTGGGACGTTGTTTTTGGGAAGGTTCGCATCTGCTTTGAGTTTAGTTCAGCGCAAGAAAGCAGCTGCGCCGAAAGACGGGACGTTATTTGCCGTTAACAGTGTTACAACCACTAATTTAAAATTATGCAGTAATTGCTAAAGCCTTAGCATTTATTATTGTAGACTTCAACCGTATTCTAAACAATCCAAAATATCCGGTTGAACGGTGTGTAGATATTTATATAACTTTATGAAGATGGAATGA
Organism: Schistocerca americana; assembly: GCF_021461395.2. Classification (NCBI taxonomy): domain Eukaryota; kingdom Metazoa; phylum Arthropoda; class Insecta; order Orthoptera; family Acrididae; genus Schistocerca; species Schistocerca americana. The sequence goes on from NC_060121.1 coordinate 455,301,574, forward strand.
GAATAAAATATATTAAAAATGTATATACTCCAAATTCAAGTGGATTTGGTGCAGGTAATGGGCCGGTGATGGGGGCAAGTGCTCCATATTGTCCACTATTGCGGACTTTTATGTTATTATTCCTGATATTTATATTTTTAATTAAATTCGACACAGTTTTAATGTTAGAGCGTTTAGTGCGACGACCCATGCCTACATATCGCGAAAGTATTACTACAAACTGTGAAAGTCTGTGTGGCCTTCAGTCCTCTAACTGTACTTCATGTGGCACTGATATGACAACAATGGAAGTGACTACCGCTTTACATTACTTATTTACGAGACTTTACAAGAGGGTCCTCGTTTCGCCAGCATCTGTATTCACTTAACAGCTGAAGTAGAGGGCTCTCGCAATAAGTAGTGTCGCGAGTCTTGAGACACATTTATATATTCACTTTACAGAATCTTATACACGTTGTCCATAGTTTCTGCACAAGAAGACCATCCTTGTTATACTGGAACGTATGGCAAGCAGAATCAGAAAGGCTAATACTCTGTCCATATCATTCATGCTACACCTACATTGATTCGTAAAAGCATCATGACCACTGCCATAGCAACACTGATGCTGCCTGTGGCGTTTCGGACACATGATATGATAATAAAAAACGATACACTGAGCAGAAACGTATGGAGAAGCGTTTAGCAACGATATGGGTGCGATGTGGAATTCCAGTGAGACATATTGAGGTTATAGGAGTCATGGGATATCTCCCAGTATCGCACTAGACATCGTTTTGCTTCCGTAGTGCAGCAACTCGACGTGGCATGGACTCAACAAGTCGTTGGAAGTCCCCTGCAGAAATATTGAGCCATGCTGCCTCTATAGCTGTCCATAAATTTGAAACTGTTGTCAGTGCATAATTTTGTGGTCGAACTAATCTCTAGATTATGTCTCATAAATGTTCGATGGGATTCACAACGGCCGATCTGGGTAGATAAATTATTCGCTCTAACTGTCCAGAATCTTCTGCATTTGGTCGACCGGGAAGAATTCTAATAGAATTTTCAGTGGAACCAAGAACAGTAGAAGGTACTGACCTACCCCAGCTTCTCAAAGTTAACACTATATTCAGGCAGACGTCTGTGGCGTCTGGAGTAGCGGTACATGCTGTTACTTACACACAAAAATTCTTCGAGAACGAATCTATCTATTAGTGAAAACCGTATCTACATCCCTAACAGTATTTTGATCACATTCAGGCTGAAAAATTTAACGGGGGCTTTAATTTAGTAATACATAAGAATCATCAAACAAACGGTATCACAGACACGTTCAGAACTAAAATTCAAGGGAGAGCTTCAAGAGTTTTAAATTAAAACTGTGGTCGACCAGGGTCGTGGGCTAACCCAGTTCCGTTGAGCTGTTTGTTAGAGAAGGTTTTCCGAGAATCAGAAAAGGAATTAATTGGGAAGGGCTCACTCTGCGTTGGGGTTCCAGAGAAAGATATTACAGTCAACTGCCTTGAATTCATCGATGACCTGATAAACGTGTAAAGAAAACCAGGAAACAACAACTGAACAAATCAACACGTTGAAGTAACATTCAGAAAAACATGGCCTCCAAATTTTTTTGAGTAAATGAAGTAAATAACTAACATACGAATAGCGCCTCATCACCTAGTAACAGAGTACCGTGAAACAGAAAATATGAACAGCTTCACATATAGATGAAATAGAAAAGGTGAGCATTTTCAGATATCAAGATAACATAGCTCAGATGAAAACTAGTGAAAAATAAGTCGGTGACAGCAGGAGGGAGAAGACGATCGCTGCTTTTCGAAGGACGCACGTTCTATACGAGACAAAGGCAATATCAATAAAAGCTACACTCAGGCACTGTAACACAGTGATCAACATTAAATTGTGTTAGCAAGTGAATACCTCAGAAAGCAGAAAGGGTTCAATCGAGAGAAGTCGATAAGTTTGAGCGCAAGATCACTTGGAAGACAGTGGGTACTAAGATAGTAGACGGACAGTATGGAATGTGAGAAACATGTGAGTTGTACTTATTTAATGAATGACTAATGCATTGAGAAAGTTCTAGGAACGTGTGTTCAGGATGGATGCAAACCAACTAACAAAGTAGATACCGAATAATAGACCTAAATTCCCCGATAAATGTTCCGAGTGAGTATGGAAGGACGTAAAGAGTATTGGATTGAATCAGGGAGACATCTCTAAGTGCTCGAAGTGCTGATTACTGATCAAAAACTTCAGTGGCTTCTACAATGAGGAGAAGCAAAACAGCAGCTGGAGAGAGGAAACAAGGAAAGCAGATAGAGGAACTGTAAAATTCTTCCGGACAGGCAAACAGGCTTTCAGAATGGCTTATAGTTACTTGAGGTGGTCTCTAAACCAAAAAAATCTGATACCTTCAAAATTTAAGTTCTGCTGCGAAACTTACAGTACCATCACGCATGGAACAAAAGTTTTTGCGAGGACATGGCTTACCCACAGCCGGAGGGATGTTTCCAGAATGAATTTTTCACTCTGCAGCGGGGTCTGCACTGCGATCTGCCAGGTAGTTTCATATCACCGCACACAAGTTTCGCAACGGAACTGCTGTGAAATTTGGACGGCAGGAGATGAAGTACTGACGGATGTAAAACTGTGAGAGCGGGTCGAGAGTCGTGGTCGTGCTTGGGTAGCTCAGTCATTGGTGCACTTGCCTGCGAAAGGCAAATGTCCAGAGTTCGAGTCTTGGTCCGGCAAACAGTTTTAATCTACCATAAACTTTCATGATACTGCAGAGTGAAAAATTCACTCTAAAGAATCTGAATTAAACGTCCTGCAAAGAAAGAATTCGTCACCTTGCAGAGAAAAGGACTTAGTGATATGCAAACAACGTTTGTATTGGTGGTGTAGTTGAGCGCCTTGTTGCCACATTTCTCATGATGTCATCAATGACATGATCATGCACTGTTACCAACTTTCTCACCGCCACCCCATGGCACTCCTCTCTGACAGCGTAGGCTTATGATCTATGTACCAAATGGCGGTAAATTCAAAAGTTTGGCAGAAAATTAAAAATAGCCCAATTGCCCTACAGGGTCTTCCCCGACGCCTCTGGCATCATGGTGGAAGTACGCTACTTACCATATCAGTTGGTGGGAAATTCAAAAAATCCAAGATGGGCAGTTGTCCTGCTAGTGGAAAATCCAAGTAGGTTACCTGTGCTAAGTACAGAACACAAGAAGATTGTCCTGACACTACTGACCCATCCTGCATTGTTGTGATATTTCCTGGACTTTCTCCGGCCCTCTGACATCACAGCCTAAGATGGTGCGTACTGACGCAGCCTGCATGGTCTTCAGGACACTCGTGCTAAGTTTAGAATCTGGTCCTAAATTTAAAATGGTGGGAAATTCAAAATTATTACTTTTATGCATTGTAGTTCAATTGTGCTTTGTGTCCACTTGCCCTAAATTTGAAACAGTGGTACCTGCATGTTAATGTTCCCCACACCTCTGACGACATAGAATACATGTTTAAATAATTGTCACTCTAAGTTTGGAAATCAAGAGCTGACTTGTCGGAAGTTCACTTGTGCTCTGCTCATATTAAGTGTTTCATCAATATCTCCCGCACAGCACCCAGGCCACTTGTATTATTACCACGGCCACTGGGATGCCATGGGAACCCTTGCTTCTTTATTTAAACATTTTACCTTCTGGGCCATGCTTATACTAGTCCTTACTGCCCCTGCTGCTTTGCCATCACAACCAACCTCCAGCCGCCGACAGTCAGAAAGCTGAGTTATGGATGCTGTGCCAAGCTGTACCATGAGCAGTCCGCACAAGGTGGGCACTCAAAGCCAGTTCGCGCCCTCTTCGGCACTGGGAGATTGACTGAGTAGTATTTCAGCAGGCCGTTACAGTGCCTATGATACTTGCCGTCATCATCAACTCCCATTCCCCGCCGTAAGCAGCTGACGTTTACCTGGCATTGTGATGGCTGCGACGAATGCACTACAGCTGTGTGTCCCACTGTCTAGTTCAAATGTGTGTGAACTCCGAAGGGACGAAACTGCTGCGGTCATCAGTCCCTAGACTTACACACTACTTAAACTATCTTATACTAAAAACAACACACACACCCATGCCGAGGGAGGATCGAACCTCCGGCGGGAGGGGCCGCCCAATCCGTGACATGACACCTCAAACTGCGCGGTCACTCAGCGCGGCCCACTATCTAGTGCAGGCATCAATATCATGCAAAATGGATGCACAGGCATTCACATGTATCAGTCACTGAGATTCCAGTTATCGAAAATTTCGTAAATAGAGCGGTAGTGCGACCTCCATGTGACCAGATGAGAGGAAACATCGATGCCAATTAAAAACAGGAAGAACCATCCCACTGATGATGCCATAAGGTGAAAAAAGGCAAAACGCTTGTGGGAGAATAAAACACAGTAGCAAGAGAAGGCGTTTTTATTTACAAAACAAATATTTATGTGTTTGCTGCACAGGATGACTACGCAAAGAAACTCATTATTCACGGCTTATTTGTTCGCGCCCATATACTTACTTTGACAGGACAATCACAAAATGTTGACAGTGTGATGTTGGTTTCCTTTTGGCATGTTTGAGGTAATCCATTTTCTAATGTCCTTTGGAAATCCCAATAGGTACAAGCCTCGTGACTCCAATTATCAGAGGTGGTACTTTCAAATTCTTTTACCTTAGTTGTTCCATCGTACAGCCTCCAAACGCGAGATTAATGATGTGTTGCAACAGTAATTCCATAAGAATTGAAGATTAATAATTGATCATACAATATAGGCTTTCACGGCCGGTTATGTCTTTACTTAAAATTTCCTGGCTGATAGGCCGTGGTCGATGTATAAACTGTCTGTTTAGCTCGGATGATGTCTCCCGCAGTCTGAGACGAAAGTCAGGGGGAGTTTTATAGACCGACCTCGGCCTATCAGCCAGGAAGTTTTAAGCGAAGAGATTAATAATAGTATATTTTCTTATTCATGTACCAACCCTGTATGATCTTGCATAGTTCGAACGATCAACTCTTAGGAGTAATAAATAACGACAATTTAAACTAACTCTTTACCCTCTGCAGACAGTACAGTCCCACACATTATCAGTTGATAACTTCAGCGTTACTAGCAGTACACATTGGAGGTCTCTCACCCAATGCAGGTAACTCAGACCTCCCAGGCGATGCTATTAATGACAAACAGAGTACAACAATTTTTCTCTCACTTACGTATAGCTTCCCCATAAGTGGAACAGTTATACTTGGATGTAAAAATCTTACACGGGCATGCCATGCAACAACCCCAACCTATTTGTGAAATCGCTGGATTGGGTCATTTCTCAATTTTAGTTGGTGATTCTGATGCAGGTTATGATTCAGAAGTTGAGTTAACGTAACCTAACTGTTTCCATGATGCACACAGCAATTTCCCTCTATGTCCAGCACTTAGACATCCAAATGGCTTCCCTTCCCATGCGGATGAGAACAATGGAGGGAAAAAAAGGTACGTTACACAGTATCAGAGCCTCCTGCAATAACTCAAGTTGTGATTGAAATTAGATTGAGTCTTCCATACAATGTTCTTCAAGACGCATCCATGGTTGAAGGAATATGTCGATCACAATAAGAGCGCATCCGTGATATACGATTTTGAGTAAGAAAATTTTCGGCAAAACTGTGAAAAATGTCATAGACCACTGTTCAATTCATATAGTCAGCTATTGGGATTGATCTTTCTTTCTACCTCAGCCACAAGTTAAATAATTTTTTACTAAAATGATTTCTACACCATGCAACATGCAGTTAAATTTGCACTGAACAAGTGTTTTCTGTGGGAATGAACGCATTTACACTTTATTAACAGTGATCAGCTCTAAACTGCGTACAATAGGCAGACACGTTTGCATTGCACCCGTCTTTTGGGTAAGACTACATACATTTACACTTCATTAAAAGTATCTTTCGATTGAAATATGGTAAGCTATATTTAATGCTATATAGTTGGATGGACTTAGCATTAGCTCTGCAGCTGACAGTATGATGGTGGTTGTCGAATTTGTGGTGCATGTGTTACTACTGGCGCAGACAGGTAGCAGCGCAGTGTGTTGCTCGTAAACTTTTTAGTATCATGGAAGTGGTTCTCCTGCATTTTTTGTTTCATTAAAGAAGCAGCTTTTCCTGTCACATCCTACTGGTGGTGGCAACAGCAGACAGGTGGGGAAAATTGTTTAAACGTTAAATATGAGTGTAGCACAAGCAGACTTATAGTTAGGAAAAGACAGCTCTTGGTTGCCAAACTGAAGGTGGCAGTTGTTCTACAAGTTAACTTAGATGTCAGAAGCGTTATTTAAACATACAGGCTAAAATCTTTTAACCATAGGAAAGTGTACTCTTAGTACACATGAACTGTAAGTTCATAAGATTTGCGAAAACCAACAATTCTGAATTCCCACTATTTTAAACTCAGGTCCAGATTCTAAGCTTGGTACAAGTGACCTGGAAACCATGTAGGCTGGGCTAGTGTCCACCAGGTCCACTCACTTAGAGTCCATCATCATAAGGCTGGGGAAAATCCAGGAAATCTGACAACCACACAGCCTAGGCCAGTATTGTCACATCAGCCAGCTAAGATTTCATACTTAATGAAAGTGATATACTTGGATCTCCCATAAATAAGACTATTGCACATGTTGTTTGTTTTTTAATTTCCCACCAGTTGACACTCAGGACAATGGTATACTTCTCCTGTGACAAAGAGGGGTGGGGGAAAACATTTTAGTACAATAGTGCTCTTTTGAATTTCTCACCAGAATCTGAATTTATCGCCATCTTACACTTAGAGCAATCGGCTTCTGATGTCAGAGGTGTGGGAGAAGGGGAAGAGGGCACAAATCTGGCAAGAATGCATAGTGATGTCATCAAAGATGTCATCAGAAATCTGGCAACAATGCAGAGTTGGCCAGGATGCACTCAGCGTTACTAATTGTATTACTGAAATATTTGTCATAGAAGGCTTGTGGCATATGATAAATCTTTACTAACATTACACATTACACATATCAGTGTGAATTAAAATTACTTTTGTAGGTGGAGGCGGTTATTCGTCTCAATGTACGCACAATTGCCTTTAATGTCGCAGCCACAATGGATGGATTCATTCAATGTTAAGTAACATGCACAGAGAGAGACAGTTGTTCTTAATCTCAAATAATGATGGAACGTAAGCACTGGAGGTCTATGCCGCATAAGGGAAATGTTATCCGAAAATTTCCTATCCCCTTCCGAAATCAACGAATATTAAAATTTTACAAATCACTGTAACGTATTAAGGTGGCTGATGCTCCGAATGTGGGCTTCCGCCTGACTTGAACTTTCACTTGCTATAGTCCAGTCTCTTAAGTTATATTCATAACGTTAAGAAGGTGGCGGTCAATCATGACTACAAATAGAAGCATTATATAAAACATATTCCGTCACAATCGCGAAACGTTCCTTAACTTACGACCTTATGTGGTAATGACTAAAACACTTTTATAAAATTTGCTTGGAACATTTCCTTAAATTTAGGAAATCAAATGAAGAAATGTTACAAATTGGTTTCACATCTTGTATAATTTTAAATGACAGTCATGTAGTTAATTTGTAAAATTTGCTTGATTTCACTACAATGTAAAATCATTTCAACGTTCTACACATCTCAAATAGTGTTTCACTGCGTACTTGTATATATATTTAAGAGAATCATTGTTAGATTCACTTACTGTACACCAAATATTGTTTCTCTTCCTGTAATGCAAATGGAAGAAATCGTAATTTTGACACTGTCCTTTAACATTTAACCACAAATTAACGTTTTGCTGATATCTTACACGCAGCTGCGGATTACCACATCCGCATCGCCTTGGGATTTTATCTTCAAAAGCAAGGTTTTTGCGGAAATCTGTTGATATATCGTTGCACACCTTCAATAGCAAAATTTAATGATACTGTTTTTATCCTAAAGAACTGTAAGGAACAATTTTAATATATCATTTACTTTTCTGTCCCAGTCGCACATTTCATTTTTATACAGTATGATTAGATTTAACCTCCCTGGATCATTTTCAGATGTATTTATCATACTACATAGAAATAAAATGTCCAACTGGAACTGAAAATAAACGACATATTACAATTGTTTTGAATATCAATAAAGTCGTTCTTGTCTCGTGACGAATATATCGCCTACAGTGAATTACAATCCTCATTGTACGACATATGTTCACTTATAGCAATATTAAATATATTAAATGCAGCATATTGATGCCGAATTTTTTATAAAACGAAACTGTAGTAACTTTAAGAAATAGTATCATAGTCCTGAAAGAGACGAACTGACTCATCTTTCCTTCTATAAATCACGATAATTAATTTCGAAGACCACGCTTTTGCAGTTACAATGTTTCTACTTTTAAAGCAAAACTGATATACATCTCATGTTAGATTTCGTGTTTTCATATGAAAGTTTTAAAATATATTACGTGTTGTTGTGACTGACAATTCGCAGTTTTTCACAAACACAACTTTTATTGATGTAAGTTCACGAGGTTGATGACTGAACAACAAACTAAAAGTAACAATAACGATTCCAGTAAAAGTCTCATAATTGAGGCAAACAAAAGTTCACTTCCAAATTTCCACAAAGGTTCGTGGTAACACATACAAACTAGTAAGAGTCCAATTCAGAGACGAAGATGTAATCTTCAGCGGTCGAAATACACGAGGTTGGCATCCAGAGTGAACTGAACTTTGGGGCTGGTTCTAGCCGCTAAATAGCTGTCTCCAGCCAATCAGGTTTTGGTGTAGTGATACCTCCTGTAGGCCGTGGCTCGAGCTCCCCGTGCATGAAGTAGAGCTCGGAATGTCTGTTTTTATTATCTTTTATTTAAATAGCCGATGTTTACCATTATGCTTTTGGTACACCTTTGCCGGCCCTCAGGGGCTATCTTAGCTCTGGTATAACACCCCTCCACCCTTGGAAAAGCTGGTGCGGTACGGGTGACCGCGGGGGAGAGAGTGCCAGTATAGCCCAGTGCCGTAGGCTGATGTGCAGCTAAATCTTCCTGATGGAGGCGATGGAACCCGGCCGCCGGAGAGTAGAGAGCCGCCTCCTGCACGAGGCGGCTGGAACGCCCCAGCGGTTGCAGTTGCGAGACGATTTCAGGCTGGGCAAGCGGCGTGGGGACATCTTCGTCGTCCAATCGAGGTGACACCGAAGAGAGGCCGGGAAGAGGGCTCAGGGGAAGTCCCCGGAGCTGTCCCGGGTCCGGAGTATGCGGCAGCGCGGTGTAAGCAGCTGGCGTCTGCTGGCTATCTCCGGGAAGATCATCCACTAACTGAGGAGAGGTCATCAACATAGGCCCCAAGGAAGTGACCGGCGATGGGAGAGAGAGTGGAGCCAGCATTTGGGGCTGCAGCTGCTCGAGGAAACGAGGACGCAGTTGGTTGTGGCGACGCGAAATCACCCTGTCGTCCAGGCGTACATCGAACAGTTGTCGACAACGGAGCTGGATAACGACCCCCGGAATCCAGCTGGGCCGGGGCCCGAAACCGCGATCCCGCACCTTGGAGCCAGATGAATATCTGGAAGAGCCTGGCAGGGCGCGAGGTCCAACCTGCAGCAGGAGGAGATGGAGTAGGGTCCGAGGCTAGCGACCATGGAGCAGTTCAGCTGTACTCTTGTCACAAATCGGCTTGGCCCTGTAGGTACTGAGAAATAACGTAAGAGCTTCTTCTGGAGAACGATCCTACATGTACATCTTCGTCTGAGTTTTAAAAGTGCGAAAAAGGGCTCCGCCTCTCCATTGGATTGGGGTTGGAAAGGAGGAGTAAAGACGTGGTGGATACCATTATCGAAACAGAATTTGGCGAACACTTGACAGCGAAATTGCGGGCTGTTGTCTGATACCAAGGTGACGGGAAGGCCTTCAATGGAAAATATTTTTGACAGGGCCATGATGGTATTCTCTGTGGTGCTGGAGGAGCATCGGATAATGAAAGGGAAGTGGGACTAGGTAAGGTGACGAGTAACAAGTAAGCGCCGAGGAAGGGTCCCGCGAAATCCTATCAACACTGACGAAAAAAAAATTGCAACATTAAGACGGAGTTGTGCGCATAAACGGAAGTTCGTTGACGTTTTCCTACACCTGAAAGGAGATGTCTATTCAGATTTCACCTCAGTCGCATAAGAGGATTCAAATCATATTTGCTTTAAATACACGCTGCATCGGTCGTGAGAGTTAACCTTTGACACGGGATCTGGTGAGGTGACGCTAGTCAAGATTGCCTTTAAGGGCACAAAGACGCCATTATAACCTCATCTACATCTACATCTACATGGATACTCTGCAAATCACATTTAAGTGCCCGGCAGCGGGTTCATCGAACCACTATTACAATTCTCTATTATTCCGCGCGGAAGAAACGAACACCTATATCTTTCCCTACGAGCTCTGATTTCCCATATTTGTAGTGAACGTTTCTCCCTATGTAAGACGCTGTCACCAAAATATTTTCCCATTCGGAGGAAAAAGTTGGTGATTGGAGTTTAGTGAGAAGATTCCGTTACAACAAAAAACGCCTTTCTTTTAATGATGTCCAGCCCAAATCCTGTATCATTTCTGTGACACTCTCTACCATATTTCGCGATAATACAAAAGGTGCTGCCCTTCTTAGAACTTTTTCGATGTACTCCATCAGTAACATCTGGTAAACATCCCACACTGCGCAGCAGTATTCTAAAAGAGGACGGACACGCGTAGTGTAGGCATTGTCCTTTGTAGATCTGTTACATTTTCCAAGTGGCCGGCCAACAAAACGCAGTCTTTGGTTAGCCTTCCCCACAACATTTTCTATGTGTTCCGTCAAAAATGGTTCAATTGGCTCTCAGCACTATGGGACTCAACATCTGAGTCATCAGTCCCCTAGAACTTAGAACTACTTAAACCTAACTAACCTAAGAACACCACACACATCCATGCCCGAGGCAGGATTCGAACCTGCGACCGTAGCAGTCACGGGGTTATGTGTTCCTTCAAATTTAAGTTATTCGTAATTGTTATACCCAGGTATTTAGTCGAATTTACGGTTTTTAGATTAGACTGATTTATCGTGTAACCGTAGTTTAACGAGTTCCTTTTAGCACTCATGTGGATGACCTCACACTTTTCGTTATTTAGGGTCAACTGTCAACTGTCGCACCATTCAGATATCTTTTCTAAAGTGTTTCGCAATGTTTTTTGATCTTCTGATGACTATATTAGTCGATAAAAGATAGCGTCATCTGCAAACAACCTAAGACGGATGATCTGGTTGTCTCCCAAATCGTTTATATAGACAAGGAACAGCAAAGGGCCTATAACACTTCCTTGGGGAACGCCAGAAATCATTTCTGTTTTACTCGATGACTTCCCGTCAATTACTACGAATTGTGACCTCTGACAAGAAATCACAAATCCAGTCACATAACTGAGACGATATTCAATAAGCACGCAATTTCACTACGAGCCGCTTGTGTGGCACAATGTCAAAAGCCTTCCTGAAATCCAGAAACACGGAATCGATCTGAAATCCCTTGTCAATAGCACTATACACTTTATGTGAATAAAGAGCTAGTTGTGTTTCACAAGAACGATGTTTTCTAAACCCATGTTGACTATGTGTCGATAGACAGTTTTCTACGAGGTAATTCATTATGTTTGAACACAATATATGTTCCAAAATCCTGCTGCATATCGACGTTAACGATACGGGCCTGTAATTGGTGGATTACTCCTACTACCTTTTTTGAATATTGGTGTGACTTGTGCAACTTTGCACTATTTGGGCACGGATCCTTCGTCGAGCGAACGGTTTTATATGATTGTTAAGTATGGAGCTGAGACATCAGCATACTCTGAAAGGAACCTAACTGGTATACAGTCTGGACGAGAAGACTTGCTTTTATTAAGTCATTTAAGTTGCTTCCCTACTCCGAGAATATTCACTTCTGCTTTACTCATGTTGGCAGATGTTCTCGATTAGAATTCTGGAATATTAACTTCGTCTTCTTTTGTGAAGGTATTGCGAAAGGCTGTGTTTAGTAACTCTGCTTTGGAAGCACTGTTTTCGATAGTAACTCCATTGCTGTAGCGCGAGAAGGCATTGATTGTTTCTTGCCGCTAACATACTTCACATACGACCAGAATCTCTTTGGATTTTCTGCCAGATTTCGAGACAAAGTTTCGTTGTAAAAACTGTTATAAGCATCTCGCATTGAATTCCATGCTAAATTTCAAGCTTACGTAAAAGATCGCTAATTTTGGGGAATTTGCGTCTGTTTAAATTTGACATGTTTGTTTCGTTGTTTTTGCGGCAATGTTCTAACCCGTTCTGTGTACTAAGGAGGATCAGCCCCATCGTTTCTTAATTTATTTGGTATAAATGTCTCAATTGCTGCCGATACTATTTCTTTGAATTGAAGCCACATCTGGTCTACATTTATATTATTAATTTGGTATGAGTGGAGATTGTCTCTCAGGAAGGCGTCAAGTGAATTTTTATCTGCTTTTTTGAATAGATATATTTTTAGATAATTTTTGGAGGATTTGGGAATTACAGTATTCAGTCTCGCTACGACAAACCTGTGTTCACTAATCCCTGTATCGGTTTAGATGCTCGTTATTAACTCCGGACTATTTGTTGCTAAGAGGTCAAGTGTGTTTTCACAACAGTTTACTATTCACGTTGACTCATGAACTAACTGCTCGAAATAATTTCATAGAATGCGTTTAGCACAACTTCGGATGATATTTTATGCGTACCTCCGGAATTAAAAATGTATTTCCGCTAACATATCGAGCGTAAATTAAAGTCACCACCAACTATTATCGTATGAGTCGGGTACGTGTTTGAAATCAAACTCAAGTTTTCTTTGAACCTTTCAGCAACTGTATCATCTGTACTAGGAGGTCGGTAAAAGGATCCTATTATTTTTTTATTCCGGTTACCAACAATGACCTCTGCCCATAATAACTCACAGGAAGTGTCTACTTCAATTTCGCGACAGCAACAAACACGCCACCGCCAACCGTGTTTAGCCTATCCTTTCGGAACACCGTTAGGTTCTTCGCACAAATTTCGGGTGAACTTATATCCGGCTTTAGCCAGCTTTCAGAGCCTATAACGATTTGAGCATCAGTGCTTTCTATTAGCGCTTGGAGCTCTGGTACTTTTCAAACACAGCTACGACAATTTACAACTGTTATACCAATGGTTCCTGTATCTACGTTCTTCCTGTGTTCAGCGTGCATCCTTTGTGACTGAAGCCCTTCTTGTGTTTTCCCGAGAGACTCTAACCTAAAAATACTCCCAGTCCACGCCACACAGCCCCTCCTACCCCTGTAGCCGCCTCCTTCGTATAGTGGACACCTGACCTATTCAACGGAACCCGAAACCCTACCACCCTTTGGCGCAAGTCGAGGAATCTGCAGCCTACACGGTCGCAGAACCGTCTGAGCATCTGATTCAGACCCTGCAATCGGCTCTGTACCAGAGGTCCGCAATCAGTCCTGTCGACTATGCTGCAAATGGTCAGCTCTGCTTTCATCTTGCAAGCAAGACTGGTAGACTTTACCACTTCTGTTAGCCGCCCGAAACCAGAATCTCTTCTGATCCAAAGTGGCACACCTCATTGGTACCGACGTGAGCAACCACCTGAAGTTGGTTGCACCCTGTGCTCTTCATGGCATCCGGGAGGACCCTTTCCATATCTGAAATGGTTCAAAAATGGTTCAAATGGCTGTAAGCGCTATGGGACTCAACATCTGAGGTCATCAGTCCCCTAGACTTAGAACTACTTAAACCTTACTAACCTTATGACATCACACATATCCCTGCTCGAGGCAGGATTCTAATCTGCGTGTAGTAGCAGCGCCGTTCCGGACTGGAGCGCCTCGAACTGCTCGGCCACAGCGGCCGGTCCATTTGGAATGACTCCACCCGGTATCCACACGGAATGCACATTGGTTTTCTTTCCCTTCTTGTCAGCCAAGTCCCTAAGGGGCCCCATAACGCACCTAACGTTGGAGCTCCCAACTACCAATAATCCCACCCTCTGTGATTGCCCGGATCTTGCAGGCTGAGTGGTTTCCTCTGAAACAGTACAGGCGACAGTACCTGGCTCAGCGACAGTGTCAGCCATAGATAGCACCTGGAACTGTTTGTCAGACAAACAGGGGAGGCCTTACGTGCAGCTGCCTGGGAAGGCTTTCATCGCCTGCTTCGCCCCGAGGCGACCTCCCACTCGACCACAGGTGAGAGGTCAACCTCAGTGCGAGCAGTAATTGGGTTGGCGACCGGTGAGGTCCGATCGGAGGTCTCGGACGTGCTGGACTTCCGTTGGATCCCCACTGCCGACCCACAACAGTGGTGCCCATCCACTGCAGCCTCAACCTGTGTAACCGAAGCCATCACAGCCTGAAACTGAGAGCGAAGTGTCACCAACTCGACTCGCATCTGCACACAACAAACTCAGTCCCTGTCCATACTAAAGACCGTGGAAAACTAAAGTACGCAGATAAACGGACTATCGGCACGTGCTGCGCAACGCTACTATTGACTTTGACGAAAACGCGGGAAGTGTGTCTAATAATATGCAAATATTCATAAACTTAACTACCGAAGCACTCAGATGAAATTAAATAATTCGCCCCTAAATAGGAACTTGTAATACGTCACAAAATGATGTTCCAGGATTCTTGTTGCGTAAATCAGAGGCGAAGGAGACGAGGTAATCTTTGTCCTGGAGTGAGATGGAGTAGTTGGTACCAACAAGAGCTTACGTATAAATATATGACTACATCTTAAGTCGCAACACAGTCTGTACCTGGTATGAATATGCAGTGAGGAACCGAACTTAGAAGATGGTAAAGAATACTGAACACTGCACGCTTAGGACCATTATCAGCTTTATTTATTTTTGTTTGAGCATTTATTTCACCTACCAAAATTACTAGCTTCAGGTTTTCTATCACAAAATATCAGACACTCTTGGCGATTCTCTAAAAAGTTAAAATATCAATGTACACAGAAGAAGTGTTGAATGTAGTAATTGTAGTGATGACAACACTGCGATATGCATCAACCTGTCTTGAATACATTTCTGTGGCTGTATACGAAAAGAAATTTGCCGAGTAGTATATCTTAAAAAACGCTTATAACGAGTTTTCTTCCTTCACCAGCCTGTTTTGAAATCTTGTCAACCGTTGGATGTGGCTCTTTTCCTGTTGCTAATCGAGTTGACCTTAACACTCAGCTTTAAATTATCCGTGTGAATTGTTCTGGAAATAGTGAAAGCCTACTTGACCCCGTGATATGAATTCGTAGGTCTCATCACATCGTGTAGTGCTTCGCTAATGACAGACTTGTTGTGTTTCACCTACATCTACATCTGCATGTAAACCTCACAGCCACTTCTCGCTGTGTTTCGCACTTATTACTGTAATTTCCCATTTTCCTGCACCATTCCCAACTGCTGTGGCGGAAGCTCCACTATCCGTAATATTCCGCGTGAAGAGACTCTCTCTGGTTTTTTGCGTATAAGCGAAGCCAATAATTTTCTTGACTTTTTTTGGAGAAGAATCATTCACGTACAGCCCCACTGAGCCTCCGAAGTTCTACATTAGTACACATACGCAGATCGGGCAAAAATTTATAAACACTGCGATAAATGTATACTTCAACATAGATATAGATGCTAGCCAGGCTTGCAGGGTATGCTGTTGTCTATGACAATTAATAGAGCGTGCGTATTGCTCTCAATGTATTACAAGTGTCAGTCGTCACCAGAACAGTGTTCTGTGTAGCCGTGAGTGCATCATGTCGGAGCAAAGTGAATTCGAAAACGGACAAACTGATGGTGCGCGTATGATGGGTGCTTCCGTAAATAAATTATTAGAAGTGTTTGGTGTTTAAGGAGCCGTACCGAAGATTTATACCGCTTGCAGTAAAATTGGTAAAACATCATCCACTAAGCGGATGTAAGCGCGTGTTGAGTCATATGACAGACGTTAATTGAAGAGGATCCCGACGAAAATTAAATCACTACAGGACTGGATTCGCCCCAGCAAACGCTGTCAGCACCAAAACATTACGAAGGGAGCTCCACAAGCAGGGAACTGCTGGGCGATATGGAATTTCAAAACCATTCATAAGTGATGCAAATCTCGGTAACAGGAAAACTTGGTGTCGAAGCCATAAATTTTGGACTTTGGAGCAGTGAAAGAAACCCATTTATTAGGATCAGTCTTGTTTCGCACTGTTTCCCACTTTTGATCGAGTTTCCGTCCCAACAGTTAAACATGGCGGGGTTTCGCTGACGATTTTGGCAGCCATATCACGGCAGTTCATGTGACCAAGTATCCCATGATCACTCTGCAAGGTCCGATGACTGTATCTTGTAAGCTAAAATTTTGTTCATTATGCTATAGTGCTGCAAAGTAACCAACGTCTTCCAAACGTTAAGGAACGGGTTGCCTGAAAAAAAAAGAAGAAAGGAACACTCCCTTGTAAGTGTAGTTCTTTCATTACTGCTATTGCTTATCACGTGTGCATATTCCGTTAACTGATTTTTTTTTCTCATAATTTGGATAAAATAATCGTTCAGTCGATTTGTGGAACAACTAATTAAATCTGGACACTGCCGACAACTGCCTTAAGCGTCTCAGGCTTGACCATAATGTACAGAGTTTCACAAGATCGCCGTTTGTGTGGTCAACGATGGATCCCATAAAGGTAATTTCGGTGTATGGAAATGTCGGAAAACTTTGCTGAGGTAGATGCAGACGCTATCGGAATGAATAGTGAATATTTTAGTACAGACTAATTCAAATAAAGCATTGCATAACTCATGCCCAGTTCTTATTGGTTAGAGACGTACAGCTCTAGGAACGTTGCCGAATCATTTACTCACAAAAGATTAAAGCAATGTCTAATGAATAAGTTCAAAGTTGATTTTCGAGTATTCCATCTCGGATTTCAATAGACTTTCGATAACGTCACGTTTAGCTCTTCTCGGGTCGTGTTAACGTTCATTAATGAGGGTTCCATTATTCGTTATATAAATAATCAATTCGTCTTTTGTGGTTATCTCCACAGCAAAAATCTAAGGGAGTGAGGTCAGGTACCCCTTGTGGCCAAAAACATTACCATTCCTGCTGATCCACCTTCCGGAGAACCTTAAATTTGGACGATGTATCAGCTGAAGATTGGAACGTGGAGTGATCCTGTCAAGCTGGAACGACATACCCATCCCTCGAGCCAAAGGAAACTATACGAAGAGTGCTGTAAGCTCTTTTTCAAGAAAGTGTGGATGACTTGGCCTTACACGACGATGCTAAAGCGTAACATGTCTAGTCAATGGACTTCCTCTGGTACCAGGCCACATACAGAAAAGTGTACTTGAAAATGTCGCCACAATGGCACATGAATTATCATCGCCCACCGATCTGAGTTACAAGAGAATTCACAAATGAGTGGAAGTATTCGGACACCTATCTGAAAATGGCTTACAAGTTCGTGGCACTCTCCATAGGTGATGCTGGAATGCTGTATGGTATTGGCCCACCCTTAGCCTTGATGACAGCTTCCACTCTCGCAGGCATGCGTTCAATCAGGTGCTGGAAGGTCTCTTGGGGTATGGCAGCCCATTCTTCACGGAGTGCTGCACTGAGGAGAGGTATCGATGACGGTCGGTGAGGCCTAGCGCGAAATCGTTGTTCCAAAACATCCCAAAGGTATTCTATAGAATTCAGGTCAGGACTCTGTGCAGGCCAGTCCATTACAGGGATGTTATTGTCGTGTAACCATTCCGCCACAGGCAGTGCATTATGAAGAGTTAAACATCAAATGTAGGCCTGCGATGTGATAGTGCCACGAATAACAACAAGAGGTTCAAGCTCCCTCCAAGAAAAACACGACCACATCATAACACCACCGCATCCGAATTTTACTGTTGGCTCTACACACGCTGGCAGGTGACGTTCACCGGGCACTCGCCATACCCACACCCTGCCATCGGATCACCACGTGGTGTACCGTGATTCGTCACTCCACACAACGTTTTTCTACTGTTCAATCTTCCAATATTTACTCTCCTTACACTAAGCGAGTAGTCGTTTTGCATTTACCAGCGTGATGTGTGGCTTATGAGCAACCGCTCTACCATGAAATCCAAGTTTTCTCGCCTCCCGCGTAACTGTCATAGTACTTGAACTGGATCCTGATGCGGTTCGGAATTCCTGTGTGATGGCCTGGATAGATGTCTGCCTATTATACATTACGACCCTCTTCAACTGTCGGTGGTCTCTATCAGTCAACAGACGACGTCGGCCTGTACGCTTTTGTGCTGTACGTGTCCATTCACGTTTCCACAATCACATCGGAAACAGTGGACCTATGAATGTTAGAAGTGTGGAAATCTCATATACAGATGTATGAAGCAAGTGACACCCAATCGCCAGCAGGAGTGGCCGTGCGGTTCTAGGTGCTACAGTCCGGAGCCGAGCGGCTGCTACGGTCGCACGTTCGAATCCTGCCTCGGGCATGGATGTCTGTGATGTACTTAGGTTTAATTAGTTCTAAGTTCTAGGCGACTAATGACCTCAGAAGTTAAGTCGCACAGTGCTCAGAGCCATTTTGTACCCAATCACCTGACCACGTTCGAAGTCCTTGAGTTCCGTGGAGCGCCCGATTCTGCTCTCTCACGATGTCTAATGACTACTGAGGTCTCTGATATGGAGTACCTGGCAGTAGGTAGCAGCACAATACACCTAACATGAAAAACGTATGTTTTTGTGGGTGTCCGGATACTTTTGATCACATAGTATATATAGGGTGGTCCTAAACTATAGGTCAAAAATGTAAAGACAGTAGAGGCGGCATAAATATTCAGATATCTTATAGGAATGTTTGTGTGGTAATGACACCTTACAGCGTTAGCTTATACATCAGTATTAATCACAGGAAACTGCAAAAGCACCTAAAGATAAATTACACCAGAAATTTTACAAGAGGCCCTTGAAAGAGCGGTCACCAATAATGATTGACGATTCAGACCGACAGCGCATTGATCGGCATACATTAGAAAAGACGTCAGGCATGTCGATCACACGGCGGCAACAGCTGACTCACGGGCAACTAGATCTTCTTCAGATGAGACGGGACTATAGTACACAAGGCTTTTCGTATGACCTCACAAGAGAAAAGACCACGCAGGTTAAATCGGGAGATCGCAGTGGCCAGGGATCTGGAGCGCCCCATCCTATCCACTGCTGCCCGTAGACAGCGTCCAGGTGGTTCCTGACGTTTCGACTTAAGTGAGCTGCGGCTCCATCGTGGTGGAACCGCTTTCGTCTGCCGACAGCTGGAGAAACATAGCCCAGTTGAGGTAAGACCTGCTGTAGGAAGATGTTGTATGTATTGGCAGTTAAACGACTATGTAGAATGTACGGTCCTACAAAGCTATTATGCACAATGGCTGTCCAGACATTAATGGAAAACCCTTTTTGATATGCGTGTGCTAGTGTGGCATGTGGGTTATCATGAGTCCACAGGTGAGAATTATGGATGTTCAACTTACCCGGCCGCCTAAAGGTAGCCTCACCAGTAAATGACTGATCTGCGGGAAAGGTTTCATTGGCTGCAGTCTACTGTGGGTACCAACGAGCCAAGTTGAGACATGGAAGATAATCGTCAGGGGTTATTGCTTGCTTTCTTTTTACCCGATACGGATGCATTCCGTCTTCATTTAAGGTCCTCAGAACACTTTGATGGCTCACACTCAACGCTCCTCCTACAGCTCTCCACCTTGTCGAAGAATTATCCTCTACTGCGTTTAGCATTCTTTCTTCCACTGCAGGAGTACTGCTATACCTTCCAATACCAGTTCCGTTCCTGGAAGCATAAAACGATTCACTCGTGCGTAACTCCCGATGAAGACGCTCGAATGTTCAGCGATCCGACTGATTCCTATTCGGGGATCCCTCCCTGTACATCCTTTGAGCAGGAAACCAATTTTCTTTTGCAGCCCTATACAAGAAATGCATGTAAGCCAGGTTCGTATTGGTGTAACGATGCATACTGTTCGAGATCCGTGCGGGAAATGATGAATCCAGCTAGCGATGCGCTTTTATACACTGCAGTCATCAGTGCTCTCGACCAGCTCAAGGTGACATTACCGCACACACATTCCTATACGACACCTACTCGCTTGATCCTTTCTACCTGTCGTTACATTTGTGACATCTAGTTTAAGACCGCCTTACGCACGTATGTATCCTCAGTGTATCAAATAAATTGGGACGTCTGCCTAATATCGTGTAGGACCCCCACGAGCACGCAGAAGTGTCACAACACGACGTTGCATGGACGCGACTAACGTATGAGGCAGTGCTGGATAGAACTGACACCATGAATCCTGCAGGGCTATTCATAAATCCGTAAGAGTACGAGAGGTGGAGATCTCTTCTGAACAGCACTTTCCAAGGCATCCCAGATACGCTCAATAATGTTCATGTCTTGGGAGTTTGGTGGCCAGTGGAAGTGTTTAAACCTAGAAGAATGTCTCTGGAGCCACTCTGTAGCAATTCTGGACGAGTGGGGTGTCGCATTGTCCTACTGTAATTGCCCTAGTCGAAATGCACAATGGACATGAATGGATACAGATGATAAGACAGGATGCTTACGTACGTGTCACCTGTCAGAGTCGTATCTAGACGTACCAGGGGTCCCACATAACTAACTGCAAACGCCCCACACCGTTACAGAACTTCCATCAGCATGAACAGTCCTCTGCTGACATTCACGGTCCATGGATTCATGAGGCTGTGACCAGACCCGAACGCATCCATCTGCTCGGCAGAATTTGGAACGAGGCTCGTCCGACCAGGCAACGTGTTCCCAGTCATTAACAGCCCAATGTCGGTGTTGACGGGTCCAGACGAGGTGTAAAGCTTTGAGTCGTGCAGTCATAAACGGTACACGAGTAGACTTTGGGCTCCGAAAGCCCATATCGATGATGTTTCGTTGAACAGTTTGCACACTGAGAGTTGTTGATGACCTAACATTGAACTCTGCAGCAATTTTCCGGAAGCGTTGCACTTCTGTCACGTTGAACGATTTTTTTCAGTTGTCATCAGTCCCGTTCTTGCAGTATCTTTTTCCGACCGCAATGATGTCGGAGATTTGAATTTTTCACCAGCTTCCTGAGATTCGCGGTAGAGTCGTGAAATGGTCGTTCGTCAAAATACCCACTTCGGCGCTACCTAGGAGAAGCTGTCTCTGGTCGCTCATGCGGCAACTAGAACACCACGTTCAAACTCACTTAAATCTTGATAACCTGCCATTGTAGCAGCAGTAACCGCTCTAACACATGTGCCACACACTTGTTGTCCTATATAGGCGTTGCCGATCGCACCGCCTTATTCTGCCTGCTTACACATCTCTGTATTTGAACAGTGCCGCGGGATAGCCCCGTGGTCTAGGCCCCTTGGCACGGACCGCGCGGCTGCCCCCGTCGGAGGTTCGAGTCCTCTCTCGGGCATGGGTGTGTGTTGTCCTTAGCGTAAGTTAAAGTTAGATTAAGTTGTGCATAATCTTAGGGACCGGATGCCCTCAAAAGTTTAGTCCCATAAGTCCTTACCACAAATTTCCATTTTCTTGTATTTGAATTAGCATACCTATCCCTGTTTCTTTGGCGCTGCATCAGACACACACACACACACACACACACACACACACACACACATATATATATATATATATATATATATATATATATATATATATATATATATATATATATATATAGGGTGTTACAAAAAGGTACGGTCAAACTTTCAGGAAACATTCCTCACACACAAAGAAAGAAAATATGTTATTTGAACATGTGTCCGGAAACGTTTACTTTCCATGATAGAGCTCAATTTATTACTTCTCTTCAAATCATATTAATCATGGAATGGAAACACACAGCAACAGAACGTACCAGCGTGACTTCAAACACTTTGTTACAGGAAATGTTCAAAATGTCCTCCGTTAGCGAAGATACATGCATCCACCCTCCGTCGCATGGAATCCCTGATGCGCTGATGCAGCCCTGGAGAATGGCGTATTGTATCACAGCCGTCCACAATACAAGCACGAAGAGTCTCTACATTTGGTACCGGGGTTGCGTAGACAAGAGCTTTCAAAAGCCCCCATAAATGAAAGCCAAGGGGGTTGAGTTCAGGAGAGCGTGGAGGCCATGGAATTGGTCCGTCTCTACAAATCCATCGGTCACCGAATCTGTTGTTGAGAAGCGTACGAACACTTCGACTGAAATGTGCAGGAGCTCCATCGTGCATGAACCACAAGTTGTGTCGTACTTGTAAAGTCACATGCTCTAGCAGCACAGGTACAGTACTCCGTATGAAATCATGGCGGTGAATCGAGGAAGTACAGTCTTAGACATAAAAACTGACCGCCGGCCGGCCGCCACAGAGACTAAGTCCGAATCGTTCACTTAAGGTGGCCGGTAAAACTGACCACCCCTGACAACTCTATGTCCGGCCATCTGCACAATCTGGCAACACTGTAAGATGCGGAAGTGTTAGGAGGAAGTGTTGTCTACTTCCGAGATACTGTCGGGTTGTGTGAGCCCGTGGTCTAGTGGTAATTGTTGTGCATTCCAAACGCATAGTCGCGTGTTCGCGTCCAACTGTAATTTTTTTTCTTTTTTTTTACCACATTACGGTCTAAGGTTATGAGTCTGATTGAACATAGAAGATAATTCGCTTAAAACTATACCCACCAGCAGTAACAAGCATTCCAGAAACAATTCCGCAGGACAGCACGTGGCTGCGTCATAATCATAACAGCTCACGCTCGAGCGTTTCCTCGCGCTGCTGCGGATACCGGCCACCGACCAGACGCCAACCGCCGCTTGAAATCCAGCGCCGCCCATGTGAATGCGGCGCCACGCTGTCAGTGTATGTATCAACTGTCATTTTCGAATTTGAAGTTCTAGTTATCATCTTGCATACTTAAAAATCATGAAGTAAAGCATTGTAAAATTGTGTCGCGAGTGGAAAAAGGTGTAACATCTGCAACACAACGTTTACTTTTGGTATAATAGAGGGGTGAATGCAGAGGAGGCAGCTAGAAAGATTTGAACTGTGTGTGGAGCGAGTGCTTTTGGGAAAAATACGCCAGAAAAAGATATTCTTTTTCAGCAAAGATCGTTCTGGCATGAATGATTTTCCACATTAATGAAGTCTCGACTACTGATATATGTGACAGATTACCATTTTACCATCATGCGACATTTGCGTTCAACAGGCAAAGTTCAGAAGTCTGGTGTAGAAGTACTGCATGCTCTAATTCGAAACAACAAAAATCAACGGAGTTACTAATATTGAAGGTCATCAGGTCGTTCATTGAGCATTCCTATGCAGTACTGTTACTGGTGACGTGTTATGATGCCTTTATCGTTAACTTCTTAAAAAGAAATGAATGGCTGAGCCCTACCAAAAGACGTAAACTCGAGCAAAGAGTAGTGTGAACATAATATTTTACGTCTGATAGCTCCAAAAGTGTGGTTTGGGCTACGAATTCTGCCCCAAGGGGTGTGTGCAACACAGCTGGAATTTGTTGCCAACAACTGAGACACCTTTCGGTCCCAGTGTAAGAAAATCGAACAACAAAACTACATCACCTGTGCCACTGTATGATAACGCACTCTGTTGATTTGAGAAACAAAACTATCCAGGAGATTGATAGGAAAGTCGTCTCTCAGGCGCTTGTATTGATAGGGAAGCCCTCTCTCAAGCACTTGTCCCTCTCGTCATATATTCGTAAAATTTTACCTTTCCCGCTCTTGATCGATCAGCCGTCAAGGCAATTCATTTCTAGACGAAACACTCTTAAAACTACTCTGGTTTAATAACATCGTTAGAACCAGTAGGTTTCTACTGGCGTAGAATTTGTAAACAACCTTAGCATTGTCAGATCGCTTTAGATATCTTCAAAGAAAATTCTGCTGCTGATTAATTTCTCTTTGATGATTACTGTTGCCTTTAGTAAACTAATGGAAAATGTAACTAAAATATTCACTGTACTAATACAAATTAAATTCAGCTTACTACAGAAACATCACGACGGCGTCTATCTTAATGAAGCATTAAGTGTCTGTAAGACGGTTGAGCCTATTTTGACACGAATTAGTAGGATATTACCGACCTTTGACTTCAAAAAGATCTGTTTTTACTTCATTTCCTGTATCATTCGCAGGTATTACGAAAATGCGGCATTTCATGGATAAAATTATGTATTCACAACAACAAAAAATATGTCGGCAGAAAACAAAAGTGCCATTGTGAATTAGGCAGTAGCGTAAGGTTTTCGCTCTGACACTAAGGGTTTCTCAAAGTAGCAAGGCGAATTTTGCTCCAGCGTTGTCTTACGATTCCCTTACTGAGTTTGTATCTGCCTGCTTGTAGCTCTGCTACAAAAGAATTAAAAATGTGGCTTTGAGCGAGTGTCGTAAGGCGAACGAAAGCAGCTTGCACCTGGTAGCCAAGCATGTTTGTTACCTGGGAACTGGCTTTTTCCTAAAGTGGGAAGACATCCTTTGGTGGTTGAATTGTTGGAAAATGTCAGTCAGACGTATGCCGTTGGTCTAAGGGTTTCGGTGTGTTGAATTTGTACCAATGATTTTTCTACAGGTTTTTCTGTCCCAAATAGAGAGCTGAAGTCTCCCATTAGTATTTTCACGTCGTCTTGGTGAATTTTGCGCATAGTATTTTCGAGTGTGTTCCAGAATTTTTGGACATTTTCGGTGTTTTTCTTATTTTCGATGTTGGTGGGGGCATGTGCATTGATGAGTGTATATTTTTTACTGGGGCTCTGGATGAGCATATTCATAAGTCGATTGTTCAAAAAATGGCTTTGAGCACTATGGGACTCAAATTCTGTGGTCATCAGTCCCCTAGAACTTAGAACTACTTTAATCTAAGGACATCACACACATCCATGGCCGAAGTAGGATTCGAACCCGCGACCGTAGCGGTCACGCGGTTCCAGACTGAAGCGCCTTTAACCACACGGCCACACCCGCCGGCCAAGTCGATTGTTGATGGGCGTGACTTCTTTGACAGAGTTGATGATAGATCTGTGTTCGAGAAATGCAGTGCCGAAGATTGGTACGCCTTTCGCTACCTTTTGTTTATTTTGCTCTTGAAGATGCAATGGTTTCCGTAATGCAAGGTTTCATTGCCAAGTAGTCATGGTTCTTGAAGAGCAAGGATGAGAAATTTTTGTGTTACTATTTGGTTCACCCCAAGTATTTGATTTCCTCCGTACCACCCATATGAGGGAGGGTTTCCCCTATCGGCCACACGGGATTATTATTATTATTATTATTATTATTATTATTGTCATTATGTCATCAGCAAATCCGATATGGTGTATCTTCCCACCATTGAAACAGATGTGTATTGTTCGATTCAGTATTTCCATCACATAAATATGGGTTATAA
Organism: Schistocerca americana; assembly: GCF_021461395.2. Lineage (NCBI taxonomy): Eukaryota > Metazoa > Arthropoda > Insecta > Orthoptera > Acrididae > Schistocerca > Schistocerca americana. The sequence continues at coordinate 455,327,199 of NC_060121.1, forward strand.
TTACTTTACATTGCTGCTAGAAGATATATTTCTCACTTTTTCTTAGACACTTGCTACCTGTTACTCCATCATAGGAATTTATGTGCGCAGCATTGTTGCAATACAGACGTTCCAATTATCCAATTTATGTAATTTCATTTCGATACCAGATCGTTATAATCGGATTCAGTCAGTCAGTCTTAATGTGGATATCCGACTACGACTCTCATCATGTGATAGACTGGGTAAACCACATTCTTAATTGGACTGTTGAATCTAGGTCACTTATCTATGACAGGGCCTGAATTCTTAAACACTGTGGAAAATAATAATCCAATGTGCTTATTACAAATACGTTATTTAAATATAAATACATGAACTAACGAGATAACCGTTTATTTACAAGAGCAGAGCCCCATTCATCATAGCAGAGCAGTGCGAGATTGGTTTCAGGGCCAAGAGAGGATAAAGCTGTTGCCGTTTGTTTCACGATCACCGAACATCAACCAGATAGAGAATATGTGGGCAGAGGTAACAAGGTAATTGCCACGTGGACCTACAAATGCAAGCGACCTTTGTCGAATATAGAAAACGTATGGTGGAAAGTAAACCATCACGCTACACTGTCGACGACTTAATGAAATCAATGCCCCTACGCCTTCGAGAAATCTTACATAATGATCGTGGGTGGGTTGGCTATTAAAAGTATACTCGTCCACAAAACCCATGTGGACAATTATCTGATATCGGTCAAGCTTTGCTTTGTCGCAGCTCTTTAGCATACAAGTCCATTTACTTTCAGTCTCCTCCTCACAATTCTTGCAACGCAAGGTAATTGAAAATTCTCATCCACTCGACGCCAACTGAGGAACTGACTGTTGCATGTGTTGTTCAACACACAGTAATTGTCACCCTCACTGGAATCAATGACTGTGTGTGTGTGTGTGTGTGTGTGTGTGTGTGTGTGTTTTCGTGTTCACGCACAATCTGAATCAATACTATTAACATTAGAGAGAGAACCAACAATAAATATTGCATCAAATACGACTGTAAAGTATTTTAATGCGATGGGAAGTTACAATCTGAATTTTTACCCAACCCACGTCTTGTATATTACGTTAAGTAAGATGTATTACCAAGTTTTCAGTGCTTTCCGCACGACATCGTCCGAACCTTCGCGGGAATACAGTGTGGACGCGATGGGAATTCGCGTCTGACGAAGAGCGTGTGTAGATAGGTGCTGCAGAGAGGTTGGCTGCTGCGTCCCGACAGTGCCCACCGTCAGAGGTTCGAGTCCTCCCTCTGGCATGTGTGTGTGTATTGTCCATGGCGTAAGTTAGATTAAGTAGTGTGTAAGCTTAGGGGCAGATGACCTAAGCAGCTTGGTCTCATAAGTTCTTACCACAAGTTTACAAAATTTTAAATCCAAAATACTGCATCTCGGTTCTTACAATAGTGCAATTGGTGCGCACTGGTTAGATGTAACTGAAGAGAGTCTCCAACTCGGATTGTGTTTAAGGGTGAATACCAAGCGCATGGCCACGAACAATTGGCAGCGGAAACTCAATGTCATCGGAACCTTGTTGAAGGACCATGATATGCGATCGTTAGACCGACTGCAGAAAGTTCAGTTTATAAATACATACATACTTAGCAAAATATGTCATGTCGCAGCAGTCTTACCGATACCGCAGGTCACTGCACATAAAATATTAGCTGTAGCTTCTTGGTACGTGTGGAAACAAAATATCTTCAAAGTATCCTTCCACTCGGCGACTTTTTAGAGGCAAAACGGTGGACTTGGAATTAAAGACGTGCTTTAAAACTAATACATGACAATAAGACAAGCATCACGAAACTTCTGTTCGTCGCGTTAGATCTTGGGAATAGGAACGCTCCTGTTAATGTAGCACGCCAGCCTAGATTACGTCCGAAAGGACTATGGCGATTGGAGATGTATAAGACTTCCACCAGCACAAACCAACACTAGAACCGTCTATGATTATATTACCAGACATCGTCTTCACAAACCAATTACGGTAAGTTAACCTACAAAAAACTGGAGGAACGTCTGGAATAATATCAACAATAAAATTATACCAACTAGAGTCAGTGCCGAATGGTGCGACGTTGTAAACGAAACCATACCCACAACGGAACGATTATGGAAAATCAAATTGAGACCATCTCCATACTGCGACAAATGTCGGCTTGCAGAAAATGTAGCGCACATCTTCTTATGTGAAAGTAAAATCAGAATCTGGAACTGGACTAGGAAGAAATTAGCACTTACAACAGAACCGCAGAAAGTCATATACCGATCACTGAAGCTTTACAACCCGACTGGAAATGTTACCCATCCGCAAAGAATAACAATTATTCGTGGCCTCTGGGACAGTTTGTGTTTTACGTCGTAACAAACAAAACTTAGAAGAGTACATGTTCTATATAGCAGAATAACATTTTAAGCTGAAGAAGAATAACAAATATAAGGAATGATTTAATTTTTTTTTATCTATTGCTTTATGTGAGGTACAAAGAGGTGGACAGTTTTATTCATTAGAAGCAGAATACTATCCTTTCACTTTTTTTTATTCCAGGAATATCCTTCTACGTTGGTTCCAAAATCAGATCTGTTCTAATTTGGCAAAACCCCTCCGGCTGCGAAATTTCTTTCATTTGTTGAAAAATATATGGCTTCCTGACAGACCTCATATGCATCCTGTGCATAATAACTTAAATTGTGAATATATTTCTGAACGAATGTTTGTTATGTATTTTTCCGTCACCTTTTTCACTGTTAGAAGTTATGTTCTACAAGGAACGCACGCCTTTGGAGGCGGAAATCTGTAATTTTTTTTACCTTAATTACTATTTCAATTTTGTTCTACAATTTAAAGGAATATACGGATGCAAACATGGAATACATGGGAATAATGCAGCTGCTCAGTGACAGGATTGGGGCAGGCATTGTGTCAGGCCTCGGATCTTAAACCCCTGCTCTCTTTGCCTCCGCCTACCTGGTGCTGAAAGTCTTCTAAAACTTTAAGAAAAAATAATAGTGCTGTGATCAACACGTCTGTCTAGTAAGCAGGAGGTCTAAGTTCGAAGCCCAATCGTTCACAAATTTTCATCTGCCGTCGTTGCTTTACTTCAACACGCTGTGACAGTCTGGACGTGGTCCTCCGATATTTAGGATGCAATTGTTTTTTGAGGCAATAGAGGTGATTTGCGAACATTTGTCTTGCCATAAATGTAACGGTACTTCAACGGCATTCAACCATTATTCATTGATTTGTGCCGGCGCTAACTGTTATAATTTGTTAGACTGTAGTTCATATTTAGTCAAATAACGAATGGTCAGTATAGAAGTATGCCGCCCGGGGTGGCCGAGCGGTTCTAGGCGCTACAGTCTGGAACCCCGCGACCGCTACGGTCGCAGGTTCGAATCCTGGCTCGGGCGTGGCTGTGTCTAATGCCCTTAGGTTAGTTAAAGTAGTTCTAAGTTCTAGCGGACTGATAACCTCAGAAGTTAAATCCCATAGTGCTCAGAGCCATTTGAACCATTTTTTAAGTATACAAGTATTTACGAACAGTAGAAGCAGGATTGCAGCGAAATGATCACTTAACCAAGTGCAACATAGAGTACCTGTGTAATGAGTCATTCCAGTTGCATAGCTGAGGGTATTAATTGTTAAGCAATTCATTGCAGAATTAATGTAATACCCGCACGATGATCTCTGTAGTCCTACTGTATCATTAGCAGCCCGCGAATGGAGTACTAAGTTTGTTAAATCGGATTACTCAAGATGAGGCCAAATAAAGACAAGCGACGACCGCCACAACACTATCTTTACTTAAGTAGGTAGTCAACGCTAAATTATGTGCGCCACCATTAACGTTACTCTAAGCAGTTTGACAGCATAACACCATCACAACTACTGACAACCTGAACCACTATCTTCACGCAGTTGTGACTCGCAGTGATTGCAAGTTGCTTATGTTTGTCAAGAATAGCGGAACGTGCCTCTGAAGTTCCATTTGCATTAAGACTAGGACGGAGAGAATCCTAAATAACAGTAATAGGTCACCCAGCGAAGAGAAGAGTCCACGTATTGTCTCAAGTTCTTTCAGTCTGATATTAATGCAGTTCCCGATGGTTCCACACTAACGGGTTCTTTTGGCTATCGAATTCTCATATGGGAATTATAAAAGTTTAATTATTATAACGCTCAACTACCTCAATAACACCACATTCTGGATTGAATACGCTCGGAAAGAGACGTTAATTTGACGTTTCCATCCATCTCCTGATGTCTTACTGAATGAAATCTGAAGTGCACCCACAGTTGTGTTGCCTGCCGCAAGGATTCTGTGAAATGTTGTGGCAGCTGGCAGTCAATGCTGAATACAGACATGTGCAAATATCATCACTGCTCTAGGGGAACTCGTCTTTGTTGCATTTTTTCCGTACCGTAATTAGCACAATAACATAAGGCTTGTTCTGCTGAAGAACTTGATGCCCACAAGTCCTTAAATAAGAATCTCCTAGCGGGAGTAATGCATGAAAGGAAACAGACTGTTGGACAAAAGAATGGACAGCTCCCTGCTTTTTGCGTTTCCGATAGCGCCAACGATAAGAATCTGGTGCCATATTATGCTTCAGAACCCTAAACTGTTTATTTTTTTACTTCATAATAGAACAAAAGTTATGATACGAGAAGAGGAAATGACTTATATGCTTCTCAGGAACAGAAGTTTCGTGATGCTTGTCTTATTGTCATGTATTAGTTTTAAAGCACGTCTTTAATTCCAAGTCCACCGTTTTGCCTCTAAAAAGTCGCCGAGTGGAAGGATGCTTTGAAGATATTTTGTTTCCACACGTACCAAGAAGCTACAGCTAATATTTTATCTGCAGTGACCTGCGGTATCGGTAAGACCGCTGCGACATGACATATTTTGCTAAGTATGTATGTATTTATAAACTGAACTTTCTGCAGTCGGTCTAACGATCGCATATCATGGTCCTTCAACAAGGTTCCGATGACATTGAGTTTCCGCTGCCAATTGTTCGTGGCCATGCGCTTGGGATTCACCCTTAACCACAATCCGAGTTGGAGACTCTCTTCAGTTACATCTAACCAGTGCGCACCAATTGCACTATTGTAAGAACCGAGATGCAGTATTTTGGATTTAAAATTTTGTAAACTTGTGGTAAGAACATATGAGACCAAGCTGCTTAGGTCATCTGCCCCTAAGCTTTCACACTACTTAATCTAACTTACGCCATGGACAATACACACACACATGCCAGAGGGAGGACTCGAACCTCTGACGGTGGGCACTGTCGGGACGCAGCAGCCAACCTCTCTGCAGCACCTATCTACACACGCTCTTCGTCAGACGCGAATTCCCATCGCGTCCACACTGTATTCCCGCGAAGGTTCGGACGATGTCGTGCGGAAAGCACTGAAAACTTGGTAATACATCTTACTTAACGTAATATACAAGACGTGGGTTGGGTAAAAATTCAGATTGTAACTTCCCATCGCATTAAAATACTTTACAGTCGTATTTGATGCAATATTTATTGTTGGTTCTCTCTCTAATGTTAATAGTATTGATTCAGATTGTGCGTGAACACGAAAACACACACACACACACACACACACACACACACACACACACACAGTCATTGATTCCAGTGAGGGTGACAATTACTGTGTGTTGAACAACACATGCAACAGTCAGTTCCTCAGTTGGCGTCGAGTGGATGAGATTTTTCAATTACCTTGCGTTGCAAGAATTGTAAGGAGGAGACTGAAAGTAAATGGACTTGTATGCTAAAGAGCTGCGACAAAGCAAAGCTTGACCGATATCAGATAATTGTCCACATGGGTTTTGTGGACGAGTATACTTTTAATAGCCAACCCACCCACGATCATTATGTAAGATTTCTCGAAGGCGTAGGGGCATTGATTTCATTAAGTCGTCGACAGTGTAGCGTGATGGTTTACTTTCCACCATACGTTTTCTATATTCGACAAAGGTCGCTTGCATTTGTAGGTCCACGTGGCAATTACCTTGTTACCTCTGCCCACATATTCTCTATCTGGTTGATGTTCGGTGATCGTGAAACAAACGGCAACAGCTTTATCCTCTCTTGGCCCTGAAACCAACCTCGCACTGATCTGCTATGATGAATGGGGCTCTGCTCTTGTAAATAAACGGTTATCTCGTTAGTTCATGTATTTATATTTAAATAACGTATTTGTAATAAGCACATTGGATTATTATTTTCCACAGTGTTTAAGAATTCAGGCCCTGTCATAGATAAGTGACCTAGATTCAACAGTCCAATTAAGAATGTGGTTTACCCAGTCTATCACATGATGAGAGTCGTAGTCGGATATCCACATTAAGACTGACTGACTGAATCCGATTATAACGATCTGGTATCGAAATGAAATTACATAAATCGGATAATTGGAACGTCTGTATTGCAACAATGCTGCGCACATAAATTCCTATGATGGAGTAACAGGTAGCAAGTGTCTAAGAAAAAGTGAGAAATATATCTTCTAGCAGCAATGTAACGTAATTATAACCCATATTTATGTGATGGAAATACTGAATCGAACAATACACATCTATTTCAGTGGTGGGAAGATACACCATATCGGATTTGCTGATGACATAATGACAATAATAATAATAATAATAATAATAATAATCCCGTGTGGCCGATAGGGGAAACCCTCCCTCATATGGGTGGTACCGAGGAAATCAAATACTTGGGGTGAACCAAATAGTAACACAAAAATTTCTCATCCTTGCTCTTCAAGAACCATGACTACTTGGCAATGAAACCTTGCATTACGGAAACCATTGCATCTTCAAGAGCAAAATAAACAAAAGGTAGCGAAAGGCGTACCAATCTTCGGCATTGCATTTCTCGAACACAGATCTATCATCAACTCTGTCAAAGAAGTCACGCCCATCAACAATCGACTTATGAGTATGCTCATCCAGAGCCCCAGTGAAAAATATACACTCATCAATGCACATGCCCCCACCAACATCGAAAATAAGAAAAACACCGAAAATGTCCAAATATTCTGGAACACACTCGAAAATACTATGCGCAAAATTCACCAAGACGACGTGAAAATACTAATGGGAGACTTCAGCTCTCTATTTGGGACAGAAAAAACCTGTAGAAAAATCATTGGTACAAATTCAACACACCGAAACCCTTAGGCCAACGGCATACGTCTAACTGACATTTGCCAACAATTCAACCACCAAAGGATGTCTTCCCACTCTAGGAAAAAACCAGCTCCCAGGTAACAAACATGCTTGGATACCAGGTGCAAGCTGCTTTCGTTCGCCTTACGACACTCGCTCAAAGCCACATTTTTAATTCTTTTGTAGCAGAGCTACAAGCAGGCAGATACAAACTCAGTAAGGGAATCGTAAGACAACGCTGGAGCAAAATTCGCCTTGCTACTTTGAGAAACCCTTAGTGTCAGAGCGAAAACCTTACGGTACTGCCTAATTCACAATGGCACTTTTGTTTTCTGCCGACATATTTTTTGTTGTTGTGAATACATAATTTTATCCATGAAATGCCACATTTTCATAATACCTGCGAATGATACAGGAAATGAAGTAAAAACAGATCTTTTCGAAGTCAAAAGTCGGTAATATCCTACTAATTCGCGTCAAAATAGTCTCAATCGTCTTACAGACACTTAATGCTTCATTAAGATAGACGCCGTCGTGATGTTTCCGTAGTAAGCTGAATTTAATTTGTATTAGTACAGTGAATATTTTAGTTACATTTTCCATTAGTTTACTAAAGGCAACAGTAATCATCAAAGAGAAATTAATCAGCAGCAGAATTTTCTTTCAAGATATCTAAGTCGATCTGACACTGCTAAGGTTGTTTACAAATTCTACGCCAGTAGAAACCTACTGGTTCTAACGATGTCATTAAATCAGAGTAGTTTTAAGAGTGTTTCGTCTAGAAATGAATTGCCTTGACGGCTGATCGATCAAGAGCGGGAAAGGTAAAATTTTACGAATATATGACGAGAGGGACAAGTGCTTGAGAGAGGACTTCCCTATCAATACAAGCGCCTGAGAGACGACTTTCCTATCAATCTCCTGGATAGTTTTGTTTCTCAAATCAACAGAGTGCGTTATCATACAGTGGCACAGGTGATGTAGTTTTGTTGTTCGATTTTCTTACACTGGGACCGAAAGGTGTCTCAGTTGTTGGCAACAAATTCCAGCTGTGTTGCACACACCCCTTGGGGCAGAATTCGTAGCCCAAACCACACTTTTGGAGCTATCAGACGTAAAATATTATGTTCACACTACTCTTTGCTCGAGTTTACGTCTTTTGGTGGGGCTCAGCCATTCATTTCTTCTTAGAAGTTAACGATAAAGGCATCATAACACGTCACCAGTAACAGTACTGCATAGGAATGCTCAATGAACGACCTGATGACGTTCAATAATAGTCACTCCGTTGATTTTTGTTGTATCGAATTAGAGCATGCAGTACTTCTACACCAGACTTCTGAACTTTGCCTGTTGAACGCAAATGTCGCATGATGGTAAAATGGTAATCTATCACATATATCAGTAGTCGAGACTTCATTAATGTGGAAAATCATTCATGCCAGAACGATCTTTGCTGAAAAAGAATATCTTTTTCTGGCGTATTTTTCCCAAAAGCACTCGCTCCACACACAGTTCAAATCTTTCTAGCTGCCTCCTCTGCATTCACCCCTCTATTATACCAAAAGTAAACGTTGTGTTGCAGATGTTACACCTTTTTCCACTCGCGACGCAATTTTACAATGCTTTACTTCATGATTTTCAGGTATGCAAGATGATAACTAGAACTTCAAATTCGAAAATGACAGTTGATACATACACTGACAGCGTGGCGCCGCATTCACATGGGCGGCGCCGGATTTCAAGCGGCGGGTGGCGTCTGGTCGGTGGCCGGTAGGCGCAGCAGCGCGAGGAAACGCTCGAGCGTGAGCTGTTATGATTACGACGCAGCCACGTGCTGTCCTGCGGAATTGTTTCTGGAATGCTTGTTACTGCTGGTGGGTATAGTGTTAAGCGAATTATCTTCGATGTTCAATCAGACTCATAACCTTAGACCGTAATGTGGTAAAAAAAGAAAAAAATTACAGTTGGACGCGAACACGCGACTATGCGTTTGGAATGTACGACGATTACCACTAGACCACGGGCTCACACAACCCGACAGTATCTCGGAAGTAGACAACACTTCCTCCTAACACTTCCGCATCTTACAGTGTTGCCAGATTGTGCAGATGGCCGGATTTAGAGTTGTCAGGGGCGGTCAGTTTTACCGGCCACCTTAAGTGAACGATTCGGACTTAGTCTCTGTGGCGGCCGGCCGGCGGTCAGTTTTTATGTCTAAGACCGTACAGTACATACTGACGAAACTAAAATGAGCTCTAACGTGGAAGCCGGCCGAAGTGGCCGTGCGGTTAAAGGCGCTGCAGTCTGGAACCGCAAGACCGCTACGGTCGCAGGTTCGAATCCTGCCTCGGGCATGGCTGTTTGTGAGGTCCTTAGGTTAGTTAGGTTTAACTAGTTCTAAGTTCTAGGGGACTTATGACCTCAGCAGTTGACTCCCATAGTGCTCAAAACCATTTGAACCATTTTTCTAACGTGGAAATTAAGCGTTTCCTGACACACACACACACACACACACACACACGCACACACAGATAGATATATATATATATATATATATATATATATATATATATATTCGGACACGTCTGAAAGTTAAATAAACTCATAACAACGGGAGTAGCAAGCAAGACTTCAAATGAAACCAACTGCTTCTATGTAACTGACAAAGTTCGATATATGTTAAATATAAAGTATGTAGTAATTAAGTCTTCACTGGATCCGTATAACGTCCCTACTCCGATGAAATGCGGATTAGTCCCGGTTATCAGCCAGGAGTCGAACTCCACTCACCTCGAGTGGCAACCCGACCCGCAGCCTGCCAGGGGAGTAGCGGCCGCACACTCGGGGGGTCGCCATCGATTCCTGGCGGGGGCAGCGCGCACAATGGGCGGCATTATATCAGTAAATAAGGCCGGCGGCGTAGTTTTGCACGCGCCAGTCGCCGCGGCACGGCCGCCGCACCGCCACAATGGCGCTTTGTGCCCCGCCGCCGAGCCCGGCCGCCGCCGCCGGCGCCTCCCTCGGTGCTTCTGCTGCTGACGCTGCTGCCGCTACCTGTGTCTGCACGCAGGCCGGCAATCGCCGCTGCTCTGCCGGTGAAACGCTGCGGCGAAACCAGCTCTGCTGCACTTACGTCTTGTATACTAGTAGCTGAGTAGCTTTAAGACATGCAAGAGGAAGAAAAGTGTGTGCCAGAGCGATAGTCCTTCCCGGAACCTAGCTCTGTCAGTAGAGCAATTGCCTGCCAAAGGAAAAGATGGCAAAGATTCCGGGTTTGCATCTCGGTGCAGCTAACAGTTTAACAGCTAGGAAGTTTAAGATCAGCGCACAATCCGCAGCAGAATGACAATTAATTCAGGGATAATAATAATAACAATAATAATAATAATAATAGTAGCAAAATGGCTATTTGCGACTAGGACTCGCACGCTTAGGGATCCCTAAAAATTTAATTATTTGTACAGACACTCGATTCATTCCTGGAAATCGAGAATCTCGACGATTTTTACCTGTTACCAACATTGGTACTGAGAAGAGATCGGTACCAGGGATTCCAAGAGTTTCGAGAATATTTTAATTTGAAGTTTGAAGTCTGATAACAAATGACAAAACTAATTATTGCTCGTGTCATATAATCGCAAATTAACAGTTTTCTGAACTTTTTCCTTTGTTTGTACTGTGAAACCATTCTTCTGGGCAAGTTGCATGATTCTACGTCAAGGGGAAGTAGCCTTAAGTTTTTAATGAATGAGTTTACGAGTATCAAAACATGTGACATAAATAGCCATATAATTTGATGACATCGAGTTAGTAGCTTCACTTTTTTACATTATGAAGGGTCCGTAGACCTTAATATGAGACAAAAATTTCAACTTGATACATCTACCCCATCCTGAGCAGAAGGCGTTTCAACAGACGGACGAACAGACAAACAGTCTGATAACAAATGACAAAGTTTTTTTCATTTAATATAAAAACAAATTAAGAATTTTTGGATTTTTTCCTTTGATTGTAGTGCGAAGCCTTGCTTCTTAGCAAATTTTATGATTCTAAACTGAAGTGAACTATCCTGTAGGTTTGTGAATCTCAAAATATGTGATATAAACGGCCGTGTCTTTTGACTGCATTGGTTTAGAAGCTTCACTTTCTGATATCGCCACGGGACCGCAGACCTTCACATGTGGCAGAAATTTCAACTAGATACGTCTTCTCGATTCTGAGAAAAAAAGGTTTGAAAAGTCAGGCAGACAGATAGACAACAAAGTGCTCCTATAAGAGTTTCATTTTTACCGACTGCGGTACGTAACCCTAAAATGTTGCCTACACATAAAATCAATTGTGACTTATAAGACAGTATTTTCAAGATGAAGCACTTGCATTGTGAAGACTCTTAAAGACAACACTTTTTTATTGAACTGAAATAAGAAATACAATTGTAGCTACACTCTACTGTGCTATGTTATTGTATGTTCACAACAGAAACTTTTCTTAATAATGGTAGTTTTATTATGGATAATGAAGGCACCACAATTAGTAAATACATATATTATGCACATACATTAACATAATGCCACTACAATAATTGTTACATGCTTTAGGGCACGTCTCAGACACATTTACGTGTGATGACGACTGTCCACACCAAATACATTCTACATACAAAATAAGTAAGTAGTTCTCGTATTAATCATATTGTAAGTGATATCTTTACTATCCAAATTCGACGCATCCGCTCATAAGAAATTTAGTCCTGTGTCATAGGAGGCTTTTGAAAATGGGCAAGATGTAAACATGTCTTTTCGTCAATATTTGAGAACTGCAAGCCTCAAAGTACTGAAAAAAATTCATAAAACTTCAACTATTTGCCGAAACGCCAGGGAAAATGCGCCTGACTACTCTAAGGAGGGATACGCGGTATATATTCTGAGAACGTTAGCGGTCCCATTAAGTTTCCTTAACAAATAACTTTTGTTGACCGTTCACCAACCAACGTAGGGCACTGATTTTATCAAACAAAAACTCTTAGACCTGATCACATACCTCTGAAGATTCACCGTAAAATCGTGTTTTCAGTATTACACCTTTGTTTTTTTAAGTCCAGGAGGATTGTTCATTAATACAGTGTTTTAAAGACGTGTCTCACTGAAATATTTTTTCCGACAATTACAAACTGTTTCGGAGAAATGGATGTCCCCAAGGAAGAGTGCAACTGCCGGACGTTGTGAATCACGATCATGAATTCTGTGAAACTGTTCTCACAATATTTTTTTCCAAACGTCCGCCTGATTAGCTGCGTGGCAGTCGGTTTTCGGCAGTGGTCGTGTGTAGTCCACATCTGCGAGCCGGACAGCGCTCCGCTAACCGAGTTGTTTACTTCCACGTCGCGGTATTCGTGTTGTATGGCGCCCACGAATAGTGTACCCCATGGCGCACTCTTACCGCCGAGCGACACTTTCAGTCACATTCCAAGCCCAGCATACACGACCAGACACTTATGAAATTGAATAATTTATTCGCAGAAATCTATTCCTGGACCCACCATAAGATATAGGTATTCATTCTCTAACACCAGCAACATCGTCTACATTAAAATGACGGCGGAGGCTGCATACGCTCACGTAGTTCGACAACACGCCACATTCTGATGGGAATGCTAGTGAGCTGACGGTAGGCCACGCTGGTTTCGATCTCAGAATACTCCAGTTGTTTCAGCTCCCTCCCGAGGTGCCCGAAGATAAGGTCGTTGAAGCCTATCGAATCTATAGAAACCTCGTGGGCCACATCACGGAAAAATGACAGACCTTGAAGACGTACCACGTCTTAAATGATGTCCAATAGATCAAGATCGATCTGTCCACATACCAACCTGTCTGTTGATACTTGGTGTGTGAGTCATCATCATGTATGACATGTGCAGGATGTGGACTAGAGTGCCATGTTAGGTCCGATTGTGTCCGTCGTCGTTTGCTCCAAATCCAGGTGATGCAGCTCTCAAAGCGACAGTTACTTCTTCAAACTTAAGCCTTAACCACGCGCAAACAGGATGCGCCATTTCAGGATGCACTTCTTCTCCCACCGGTAGCCTCTCGGAATCGACAGCGTGGATGAGATCTCCACAACACCATATCTTATGACAGCGACGAGAACAACTCCCCAGAGATTGATGGACGGCCCGCCCGATGCAATGGACATCGAACCGAGTGTGATGCCTATCTCTGCTTCCCGCCGGATGGTTAGGACGTCAGACGACGGACGGCTGCATTCCGACATCGAACAGCACCTCTGAAAGCAGCGGTCACCCTGGAAGAAGCGAAGTCGAACAACCTGCGACGACACACTCCATCATATGGCATCAAGGTTAGTGGACCAGATACCGAACAATGACCTCCCTTCAATCGCCTCGACGATAGAAGTGGCTGCCTCCGATGTCGCATTGGAGGAGTGTCCTTTCCACCACCTGTGATCCTGCCCGACAACAGCGGATCCTGGATGCCACTGTGGCAGAGTAGCCACCCATAGCTCTCAATGGGAACGACAGTTACCTGCTACCGGTGACGATCTCCCTGGCTGACGATGTTGATAACAGAGAAGGTCAGGAAGTTGGCACACCTGTCAGGGAGTGCCCCATGGTGGCTCCCACCCAGTGACTGTGGTTACAGAGACTGTGCTGAATGTCTCGCCAGCCAGGCATCTCTGAGGGACATTCCATGCCAATAGGGGGCGCATGTCCACAACACTGTCGCATTGTGATGATGAATCTGGCCACCATTTGGCCTCCATATGGCAAAAGACACCATTTCTGCTGCTGATGTCAGAATTGCCATATCGACATTGCCCTCCTCCAAGAACTGATCGTTGATGATTTTTGCGCTCCCACAGGCTATATGGCCCACACCTCCCATGCCTGTGACAATGGTAGTGAAGTGGCCATCATCCTCCATGCAATGCCTTCCAACGAAGATGCAGTATACCTTCCTAATGCTAGGGATATGGCCGTTACGTTGTCTGGCGTCTGACCCTAAATGTATATGCACATTCTGGATCCAGTCGGCGACGCGAACGACACATATTCTGTGCTGACGAGGTAATGCCACTTTCTGAGCGTCCCCTGGATGATCTGGTCCCATTGATCCACTCCCAGACAGTCCTCATATGCGGCCCTCTGTCATCATCAACAAAATTGAGTTTATCCACACAAAGGTCCACGGCACCTGTGTGAGTTTCACATACTATATGGCGCACTTATCCAGTCACTTTGACTGTATCTGCCTCCACGCTCCGTTCCTGATGGGATTTGAGACACCAGCTTTGCCTCTGGCTTTCTTTGACCATGAGGCCTACATCTGGAACATCGCACTCACTGGCCAACGGGTGTGGCACGGTTGTGGGTTGTGGAAATTAAATGTTGCCCACCATACTGCCCCTATGGAAGACAGATTGTTGAGGATGCATGGGCACTCTGTCGTCGATGTCGCTCCACCACTAAATCCAACCTATCCTGGCGGCTATCCTCCACAAAACCGTCTCTAAATATGGCACTGATCGGTGATTGCAAAGATGTCAAGGCTTGGCATTGACCCCATGGTTTTTAGTATGCAGTCCTACAGGACCACACTTCGATAGCATTCTCTCCCGTCCGTCAAGTGATTGTGTATCGTGATAAAGCATGTCGCTTCAGTCATACAATTATGCTTGTTATGTCCTGCACCCATGACTTTATGCCTCACGAAACGCTGTCGATGTACCACTTCCTCGATGAATATCTGTTTCGTCATCGTCGAGCTCTCATACGCACCCTCATTGATGTGAGGAGACGCTGATATTCTAAGCAACGCGCCATTTTTCATGCCTTCCGTTCTTATTTCAAACAGATGTTTGCTACCGCCCCACATAGCCCAACCTTAATTCAGGAGTTGGCGGCACTCAACGTAAACACTGAACCGGAAGACACGGCTTTAGAACGTCAGGGAGAGGTGACAACAGATGAAGTCATAGACGCCATCAAGACAGAAGCAGCCAATAAGTCTGCCGGGCCTGACAGGCTCCCTATCGAATGTTACAAGTATTTTAGCAATCCTTTGCTACCTACCTGGACATCCATGTGTTCCCAATAACAACGATCACAGCCACCTTCCTTGATGGAGTCACAGGTCACAAAAACCATCTGTGCATTCGCAGCTCTGTCATCACTCTACTCAACAGCAACATGAAAATTTTCAGCCGTTTGCTGGCATCACGACTGGAGAGGGCAGCATTATATATCAGGTCCCTCCATCAGGCTTTCCTGGATGGTGACAACAGTGTTCATACCAGCCTTTGCCAGGTCGCGACATATGCCTAGTGCATTGGCATCGCTTGACCTTATTCAGGCATTCGACTGTGTCGACCACACCTTTTTGATGATAGTGGTCCAGTGCATGGGTTTTCCAGCTCATGTAGTATCATTGGTAATGCACCTCTTCAGCGGTGAGACTTCAAGAATACTGTGTAACGGACGCCTCACCGCGCCTCTTGCGATCGAGAGCTCTGTCCGACAGGGTTGTCCACTTTCCACGATATTCCATGGTTTGGCATTAGAATCCGTACTCCAGGGAATTTACCGGCGCCTGGTGGGCCTGTCATTGCATGTACACCGCTTTTGTTTTATGGCCTATGCTGACGATCTCATCCTCTACCTACGCACTGAAGAAGACGTCCTCACGGTTCTACATGGGTGGTGGGATATGTTGCGGAATCCGGCAGTTCTCTTAACATTTTCTGCTCACTGGAGAGAGCATACCTGAGGGGTGTGTCTCTCCTCTAAGTGTGGCTACCACTGTCCACTGCTTGGGCATTGCTTTCACGAATGATCTACATCCTCTGGCGGAAACAAAAAGCAGAAGCCTCCTCAAAACGATCAGGGCTGCCCTCTTTGATCATCCGCTTACATCCCTCGACATTGCAGAGCGTATGCAATGCATGATTGTCTATCATTTCTTTCGAATCCCTCATGTGGCGCAAGTGTTCCCCGCTCCAATTATCCTCTTATTTCGCATGTTGTTGGTGATAGGATCCTTTGTACTAGGATGCAATTGAAAGTTCAATATGCCTCTGTTTCCATCCTCTGGGATCGTGGTGGAGTTGGCTTATTCCACGTGATAGACAGATCTCACAGATCTCCGACACTTTTTGTTATCTCTCAACTGAAAGTCTGGTGCTGTTGTCCAACGACCCTCAATGGACTCCTTTTACATGAAAATGCGCCAGTTTCCTTGTCGGCCCATGTCACCGTATCAAGCATCCAAACCTGTTTGATCTCTTTCGGCATTTCTTTCTGGAATTAAGTAACATCCTCCAGTCCTTACCACTTCCACGAATATTCCGAACACAGACTGCAGAAGACGCATTACAAATGCATCTGCAGTTTTCCCGAATCATATGACATCGTGTATGAAAAGTGGTGCATGCAGTTTCCTCGACATCAGCGTCCAGTCCACCTGGTATATCAGCGTCAATGGCAAACAGGTCAACCAGTTTCCCTGCACCGCATCCACCTCGCCGACACATCCCTATGTGTTCAATATGGTGTGCACGACACATACACCCACCGATTGTCATGTGGTCCGTAATCTAACCTTTGGAGGCTCGCGCCACGTATTTTGGCTTTCCTTACCCGACGGACACTTGCTCAGATCACATCCCAAACGCTTTTATTCCCAGATGTGATTTATTATCCAGCAACGAAAACTAACACTATGAATTGGATACGTAGCTATACGGTCCACTATATTTGTGGCCCCGACGAGAAATCGGAGCTGTGTTATTCAACGTACCCTAATGATCAACACTTTGCATGTATTTGCGACCCCAGATACAAGCAGTTCTTTTCAAATTTTCCATCGAGCGTCGTTCACGACCCGCCTACCAGTTCGAACGTCGACGTTTGGACGTACCACCATCCGAAGGTGTGAGCGCCTCCCGGAATTTCTGTAAAAATAGAAAAGAGAGAGAGAGCCCCTACACAACTCCTTTAATTTTCATCGCTCCCCTGAGTGTCCTGTCTCCATTCTTGCTTCCTTTTCGATCTTCCTTTTAGTAATAAGTTAGTTGTTTTGGGATAGGCATTGATAGATGCCAGTACCTGGACAGGTGCTGTCCATTTTTCTTATGACACAAGATGCGTAAGAATTGATGCATGTTTTATATATATACTCGTTCTCAGGGATTCACGCGTTACGGAAGAAGCCTACATTCTAAATTACGACGAGAATATAGAGAAATCTCGGTTTTCGCAACATTCATCAGTTGGTATGACTAAACATTCCATCTGTTGTTAAAACTTCCCTATTTTCTGCTTCGGGTTTCAAATAACTCAGGGTTCATAATACATGGTGGAGGACTTACCATTTCTGGGGCTACAGATCTGGTATGTGGACTTTACTACGAATGTTTCGGCAGTTGACAATTATATCTTAATCTTTTATCTCTCCACGTTTTTACTCTGTCTTTTTTTGACAACTGGATTTTTAGATGACGGGATTTTCCGGAGGAATATAGAATTTCGCATAACCAAAAGAAACGATTTCATTCCTCTCAGTCTCTCTCATTCTGCCGACTGTTTTCGGTGTGTAGTGCTTACTTCTTTTATACAGGGTGACACTACAAGTCACCAGATTGTACTACTAATCATGAAAACTATAGCGGACGTCATTTATCAACGCAATTTCTGATTTGAGACAAGATGAGATCCCTTCACCACACAGATAACAAGCGGCACACGTCCATGGCTCCATATGACTGATGATCTGCAGCTATCCCGTGGTTAATTGCTTTCAAAATTGTCTCTTCTACCCTGCGGACTATTATTTTCAGCATAAGCACTGAGTAAGTATTAGATTTCTTTTCGCTCTTGTTGTGCTGTTTCCCTGAAAGGGACCATAACGTGCTTAATATTGGAGATATGCTAGTTACTTGTGTGCTCTGTAAGTCATTTGCATGATTGTCAGCAAAATAATAAGAAGCGATCCTGTTTACAGGCTACATGGTATGTTTCTCTGCCACAACCTGGCCTATTACAGTTTACTTGAGAAAATAACCAACGAGACTAAATTTAATTAGGATTAAATTTCAGTTTTTAAGGTGACAGTCTTCTTTGAAATTTAAACTTTTTTGCTTAAAAATATGTTCTCTGAGATGTCTACTTTGTTATAATGTTCATCCCAAGTTATCGAATTAAAAGGCTATTTGTGAAAAAGTATCTCCGAAAACGATTGACAGTGTAAAGAGGTCAATATCGCTGCCAGGGGGACAGCTTTATGGAAATAATGAAAGTGATCAAACCCGAGATCGAATCAGCCGGTTACAACTCTGCACAAAGACGTACGACAGTGTACCGAGTGAGCAGAGCAACGGATGACAGAAGCTGCTAAAGAGGACCACAGGATTAACATGGCCACGAATAAGGTGGAGAAGGGCCTCCTCCTCGATCTGGAACTACTGCTGTATGGTCCAGCGACCGCTAACGAGAAATACAGGGTGACAATTACTGAACTGTATGAAAGAAATTCGTCGTAACTTCTGAATGGTTTGCGTTAGGACATTCAGACTGCACGGTTGATCGCGGGGCGTGTTTGAAATTTCCATGTGAATGTGGTTTGGTTTAGCGACGAAGACCACTTTCATCTGGATGAGCTTGTCAATAAGCAAAACTGCCTCATTTTCGGGACTGAGAACCCGCAATTCACGATCGAGAAGTCTCTTCACCCTCAACGGGTGACTGTGTAGTGTGCAACGTCCAGTCACGGAATAATCGGTGCGATATTCCTTGATGTCACGGTGACTACCGAATGGTACGTGAAGGTTTTGGAAGATGTTTTCATCCCCATTATCCAGAGCGATCCTCATTTCGACAAGATGTGGTTCATGCAAGACGGAGCTCGACTCCATCGAAGCAGGAGAGTGATTGATGTCCTGGAGAAGCACCGTGGGGACCTCATTCTGGCTCTGGCGTACCTGAAGCCACTGGCATGAGCATCGATAGGCCGCAGTATTCTCCGGATCTGAACACATGCGACTCCTTTTTGCGGGGCTATATTAAAGACGAACTGTACGGCAATAAACCCAAAACCATTGCTGAGCTGACTCCAATCATTGAGTTCATCGACAGCATCGATGTTCCGTCACTTCAGGGGGACATGCAGAATTCCACTATCTGTCTGTGACACATCATCGCCAATGGTGGCAGGCATATCGAACTTGTCATAACCTAAATCCGAATATGTGCTGTGACGTTTACCTGTTGAATAAAGTGTTTTCACGCTGCAGGTAATAACTAATTTAAGTTTTTTTCTCATTTAGTTCAATGATTGTCACCCTGTATGTTTAACTTAACTGCAATAAGTGTAACCCGCAATTTTACACAAGCTTTTTTCTCGAAACAGTATTTTCAAATTGTTGAAAACATAACTTGAGAATGTGCATACAGTTTTGATTGGAATCTGGTGCGGTCATCTAAATTGAATTTTCTGGCAACACAAATAGCCCTTTTGCCATATATTCAAAAGTCTACTTTCGATGCACGTTTTTGTCTCGATTTTTTTGGGCAAAGAAAAAATTTCTTTCAACAAATCACATTTTGCTAAAATTAATATTTAAAAAAATCTTATATATGCCGATAGAAAATATATTTAAAATGACTTATACCAAATTATTTTATTGGAGGCCCAATAAGAGGGCTTCGGGAATTCCCTCCGATGAGCAATGTTGCAGATTCTACGTTTCCTTCTATCTGCTGCAGCGGTTACAGGGAAAGTCCGAAATGGACACAAAGATGATTTTTCAAAGACAAAAGTGTAAGGAATAAAACTGTGTCTAATTCAGCATTAATTTTTATTTTACTTAAAGAAAATCACGAAAATCATTTATTTATCATGCGTTCGAAGAGGATTACTCACGTAATACTGCCTATCTGCTCTCTAGTACCATCATACCCCTCCGTTTACTTATTTTAGCTAAACATCATACTAGATTTTAGTAAATGTTCGTGTAATAAATATGAAGAACTGTTGACGATAAGTGGTTTCAAACTAGACTTGGAATTTGCTTTGCTACAACGAAGGCATTTTATGATATTGTACCAATGAAAACATATTTGTATGGTTGCAAATTAAACACCTTTCTGAGTGAAAGACACTTTTACTAATGAGTACTGGCGGTAATTTTCTATTGTTGTCTTTTTTTTTTTTTGCAACACTATTCTTCTCAAGTTTCGATGGATTATTACTACAAATTTTAGTTAAATACAAAAGCTTAAAATGTCAGTCGTTGCATAGTCACCTATACTATGAATCTGGGTGAATACCACATACTACTCTCGCTGCTCCAGCTTGTGCAATCAAGAGATTCTACTTGTAGGGCTATCCTCAGAAAATGATGCCAAAACACATTAAGAAACACTGAGGCGACGCAAGTCATGGGAGAGCGATATGCACAAATACAGGTGGCGGTAGTATCGCGTACAAAATGTATAAAGAGCAGTACTTTCACGATTATAGACGGCTCAGAGACAGCAGGGATCAGTATTTCTGCAGGGGCTTCCAACGACTTGTTGAGCACATGAAGCGTCGAGATGCTGCACTACGCCGGACAAAAGCAGGTGCGGCACGTTATTAGGAGATATCCCATAACTTTTTCCATCTCATTGGACATTAATATGAAGAGTATATTACGATGTTCATTATTTTGTCTCAAATATAGACATTATACGAACGGCAGTGGGTAATGAGTTTAGTTATTTGAGCAGCCCAGTAATATATTACTTCAACTTTTCATCGTTATTTATATCGAAAAAATCGTACATTCTATCCTCTTCACCGAAGCCTTTCCTTTTGCTTCTCTAATTGTTGGTCTTTATCGACTTGTTGCATAGAACTCTATAAAATGTGATCCTCTTCTTCTTACATGAAAGGAGAATCAATTTTCATACAATCAAGTATGGAATACTTGAAACACATAGTTAACAATTTCTTCCGTTGCTGTATCTCTAATAGTATTGTTTCAACTCTGTGGCTGTTGCAGACGAAGGAGAAGTGGTTCGTAGGTAGACGTAACTGGACGTCTCCTTCTCATTAAAAACGATGGACAATGTTCCAAAACTTTCATTAGACGCATACTTCGGCCGCTTACGACGTAAGACTTTTCCGCGAAACAACTCTGGATGCGGGTACGACTGGCCACCTGTCATTATTTGACCATTTAATGCCAGATCCGAGCTCTGTAATCTATGAGTTAAGTCGGCTGCAAGACAATTAAATGTATTTGGCTGTGCATTTGTGACAACAGATGATTGCCTTGGCACTACACCGTCAATGCACGTGAAGCGATCACATAAAGCCAATTAAAGGGCACACGGTTTCCAGTTGATTACAGAAGTTAGTCAAGTCGACTATAGGGATCCCGTAACTGCCGCTGCATCTTCTGGGAAACTTAAACGTGAGGTTTCCTATTCCAAAGAAAAACAGATAATGAAATATGTTCTACTACAGGTTTAAAACGAACGTATAGTTCAAAACTAATCACTAAAATCACTAATAGAAACATTATTTGCGGCTCTAAAGGAAACTTTAAATAACACATTACTTGCAGCAGAATTAGAACTTCCAAGTATTTTCGGGTTCACTCCAAAAGTAGTCCATTATATGAACGTTACATGTGAAAGCGATGGGATCTTCCTCCACCCTGCCTATTACATGCGAAGCTTATGACTGTAGACCATTTTAATACGCTATAACTTAGCTTTTCTTCCTACTTAGTGGCAGTCTGCTGTTTGTAATATAATCAAGGATGTGAAACAGTGCACAAAAGTCACTGAAAGGGTCTAAGTCTATTAACCTAATAGAGTTTTGTGACAGCAGAGTTTTGTGACACTAGTACAAAACGTGTAACAAGTTGACATTTGTGGAAAACGTTTCTGTGTTTACTGTTTCTAAGATGTGTGCGTCATTTGAAGATGACACTGATGACAATTCTATAAAATGGAAACTATCATATACGTCTCTTTTAAAATACGTAAATGGACAAAATCTCTGTTATGAAAATTGAAGTCAAAGTAAAATCGCACAATAACTGTATAAGAACATTATAAATACCAAGAAACATGTAAATTGCGGAATTGGATCAGCCACTAAACGAGCTTCTTTCTTTTAGCGTTAAAACCACCAGACGTGTATCAGTAAGTAGTTCTAAGACAGAACTCCTGGGGAGCAGTGTTCTGGAGGGATCATTATCAAATATTATCAATAAAATGGTTTAACTAAAAATATGGAATCCTTCAATGCAAGCTTCTGTAATCAATACTTTGTAAATGATAAACAGCAGAGAGAAAACTAAATAAATGAGAGATTATACAATCCAATAAAATTATTAATTTTAGCCTTGCAGTCTAGGTTTATTAACACACAGCAACTATCATTATGAATGTTGATAAGTACAGAAACATTTTTGATTAAGTTTTCTTACTGTTTGTATGTGTAGCTAGAAAATTAGTTCCTTCTCCTTCAGATATACCATTGAATATACTGTGGAGGTTGTGAGTCAAAAAGTAAAATGCTCTAACATGAGTTTATTTCATTATTTTCGGAAAATTTCTTTTATGTCGATATTATGTTCTCAAACATCTTGTGAAATATCCATCACGAATTGATTACTTTCAAGATAACCACTCGCTGTGTGTATTTCCTTATTTTCCTCCTTTTTTCGCTTACTTCCTGATTTGTTCTCTCGGTGAAATACCAATAAAACTGACAACTCTATGAAAACGATGACGCATTTTGAAACATAAACGTGGTAAATGTAAAAACACATCGTAGGAACAGTGCAGGTTGTCAGGTTGTCTAGACGGGAATCTGGAAAATTATTATTAACTTGTACAGCGTTAGGGGAAAGCATCGCACCAAACAATTAAATTAATGCAGTTTACGATATCTTAAGTTCTGTTATACTGGTAGTAAAATACAGTTCGAGTTGGTGCTCGTACTTAAGCGGGCATGGCTGAGCATCATGGTGTCGAGAGCAGTAGTGCTAGTCCCGAGTTCACCGTGTGAACATTCTGAAGTGTTGCCAACATCCGCAACAATCTGTAATACCAGCCACATCTAATTAGTTAGGACTGTCACTGTACGCAGTTAGTGGATTACAGCGTTCCTACAGGAGGTTACGAAAGACACTGAAATCCTAAAACAGTTTGTTCAGTAGCTTAAGCCCATTGTTCTTCATACGCAGTCTGCAATCTATATAACATGAGAATAAAACTTTACTCTTACGGATTTATTCTTTCAGGGTGTTCTGCTCCATTTTACATTAGTAAAGACAGTAATTACACAATAACGTAATATTAAAGAATTATCAATAGTTGTAGTGGTTCCTATCACTATAATATTTGAGATTGAAGATAAAATACTGTCGCATCAGTAGTGTTTTCCACACACAGGGTGTTCGTGTTGTACTCTTACATGGGATTTAAAAATTCTTACTTTTTTCATCGTTTCGTCTATACAGCATCGTGAAATGCGTAACAGTGTCGTAAACTGAGCGAGATTAATGAGTGATACACTACATGAATCATTCCCAAGAAGACATAGTGATTACAGTCCGTTTGTACATTACTTACAGCGGCATCTTCACTAAATAACTGAATCGTCTCAATAAATGATTACACCGGTAAGCAATGGGAAAATTAGTTTAAAACTGAGAGAAAATTCCTATAATTTTTTTGATGATGAATTCGATACGTTTCACAAATTATTTGCATGTCCAAGTACGGATTTTAACCATCATAATCCACCTGATAATTTTTGTTTCATGTGTTGTCGCTGTATAGTCGATGGATTATAAAGAAACATAAAGACTTAGTGAAAAGAGTGTATTTATGCACATTTTGTACGAAAATTTATGTCCAGAATTGCAAGTAATTTTACATCATGTGTTCATCAGGTATGATAGGGCTTCACAGATTGGTGATTATCAGCTACTAGGACATGATATGGGATACCACAAAAGTTAATAAATTCATTATGGAAAGCAAATTGATTGAGTGGAATCGAATGAGTATTTTGTGTTCAGTTTTGTAAGCAGTTAACATTGTTTTTGTTTATGATTTTGCCTGAAAAAATTTCATTAGAGACTGGACGCTTATCATGATCTCAAGAAAGTAAGGGAAATATTCGCTGTGGCTTGCTTCATTTTACTATGCTAGTGACAAAATTGGAAAAAACTGGTATTGCTACTGGTCTTTAAGCAAGAGCTCAGACGTTTAACTGCGTACTGCATCATTGGTCGATTACATGTTAACTGGAACATGTGTTACACTTTGCGCGAAAGTATCACGGTGTGAGGTAGTAGAGATCGTATGATTATCAGTAGTGGTATTTAACGATTGATTTTCGGTTGATCGAACTGTCTGTTAAACATAACTCTACTTGTATATCCTGTAAAACTAAAGTAGTAAGTTTCAACGAAGCATTACCATAGTATTTGAATGTTCTTAAATTTAGTTCTGAGTACCAGTATTTTTGCTTTTGTGTGGAATCATCAGTTCATTTTTACAGGACCAATTCTGATTTTCTAGTTTTTCTCTTTTATTTCAATATTTTATATGTAATCACTACTTGAAGTTGTTGCTGTGAAGTATTTTCGTGTTTAGATAGCAGTAAAATGAACACTTAAACTTACCCCCGAATGACACCTAACGTTCTCATTACGTATATTGCTAATGAACGACGTGCATTCCTGTGAGATGGGATTAGATACTTTATTTCAAACTTAAGACACCTGCTTATGATACCGTTACTGTGTTAAACCCTGTAATTCAAAAATTTTTTAATCTTGGGATACGTCGACTCATCTTCGTGTTTCGATTGATGTTAATTTTCCCAAATTAGACCTGCGAGTTGGTCAATGCACTAATCCAAGCAGTGATAAACCCACTGATCTTTGATGTTGACTTGTCGTATTTTTGTACGTTTAAGAGCCGTAAATCAGTAAATCGTATGAACTTGGCATACGACCTCGTATAATGAAGGAGGTAGAATTGCTTTTCCATGGTCACTATTAGTAACTTCTATCCGTCTTATAAACTACAGAATAGTTTGCAGTGTTCAGTGTAAGGGTAGTTTAAAAATGTAAATACAACTAAGATAACTGAGTTATTGATGGAAGTATTTCCCAAGTATCACTTGTATAGACAAAAATTTACAAGTTCTTCCATTAACTCACTACATACTTGGCATTAATTTGCAGTAATTCATTTCTTATCTAGTTGGTGAGTTTGCTACAGTATTGTAAGAGTTACTCGTATTTACTAGAGAGATACCTTCCCCCTTTACTGAAATAAAACGCCAACAGCACAGTAGATTACTCATGATGGTGTATAATACAGTTCCTCACGCTGAATTAAAGTACGTCGAAAATTTCATGCAGATGTTAACTTTCGTAACGATCACAAACGCTTTCAGTTTCTTAATTACAGTGAAATCTAACATAATATTTTTAGACGCAATTCTAGCACATGCCAAAAATAAAAATCCTGTTACGAGGCAAACGTGCTGAGTGAGACAGTGTTTTCACATACCTTGTGTCTGCGTTAACTGTCGTCATCAGTCCGAAGACTTATTTGAAGCCGCTCTTTGTACTCGTGAAGTTAAACTGAATGTCCTCAGGTAATGTGACTGCTGCAGGTTCCCCTTGCTCTCGACTGTTCGCAGTATCAACATAGCAAGTCCATGCTGGGTAATGTGACAAGGCCGGATCACTCAGCCATCCACATTGTTGCCTTTACAACTGCAGAAGAGATTGCTACTACTCCACTCCAGGAAACATATGTTGCCTCTCTATAGATCCTTCGTCCATGGGGTCCATCTACTGCTCTCTGTATCGCAGAGGCATACATGCCACCCACATTTATTTTTCTTGCGGGTGGAGGGGGGGTCAGGGAAGGCTGGGCACTGGATGCAGTTTACGCTTAGACAGTTCCAAGGATACTGACACTCTAATTAATCACTCTGTTGATTACGGGGCACAAATAAAACGACCTTAGATGGAATAGTCAGAGCTGAGCCTGTTTTAAACTTTTCTAGGCCCATTGAAATCCGTTAAAATTTCTGTGGAACATGTTCTGAGACACCTACAGAAAAGCGCAAACGAAGGGTCCAAATAACAGATATATTACTACATTCGATGTTAGGATATACAACAGCTGGCCTCATACATTCGATGTTAGGATATGCAACAGTTTATCTCATATGAAATGAAATATGTGACATTGATTAGGTTAAAAGAATATACTACAAGTAACGGAAGCGTCTAAATATTTTCTAAAACACTTTGAAAGAACAGGGCGACAATATATATCAAAAAGTAATATTTAACTACAAAGGCATTAAGACCATAAAGAAGACGGACAGTCCAGTTTTGAGATCCCTATAGCCAGAACTGTCTCAAGAAGACAAAACTTCGTTGGTAACGATGATAGTGCCACTTCTGGTTTATGTAGTTAGAAGCAATACTTATTATCGCAGACAAGGGAGTTATCAGTCTCCACTCGAAGGAGGCATACAATTTCTAGCGCACATCTCTTGCCTTTAAAGTCATAAATATTGTAGAAAAAGTAATGACATTTGATTAGAAGGTAAATATGCTGTGATGTATGAGACAGATAATACAGTAAATGCAATAATCGTGTTCCTGTTACTACAAAGAGCCTAATACTAGATTAAAAAAAAAACAGTTACATAACAGAATTGCAAAATTCTGGTTATCGAACATAAATTTTAAAATGTCACTTTACTAAAATAGTTTGATTTTCTAGTTACAAAATATTACTATAGTTTCTATCTCTGGCGAATAAATGTTATCCCTAAATCGGTCATGAAATATTCAGAAACTGTGTGTTCTTTGTTAATGTTGTCACTAGTATGTAAGTGCTCAGAAATACACCGAGCGAGGTGGAGCAGTGGTTAGCACACTGGACTCGCATTCGGAAGGACAACGGTTCAATCCCGTCTCCGGCCATCCTGATTTAGGTTTTCCGTGATTTCCCTAAATCGCTTCAGTCAAATGCCGGGATGGTTCCTTTGAAAGGGCACGGCCGATTTCCTTCCCCATCCTTCCCTCACCCGAGCTTGCGCTCCGTCTCTAATGACCTCGTTGTCGACGGGACGTTAAACACTAATATCCTCCTCCTCCTCAGAAATACACATATAGGACGTTTTTAGACCTAAAATATATATCAATATTTAGGTCTATCGTTCCAAAATTGTTCAATTTCTTTTTACATCCCCCCCATAAAGCTTCTAGTGAACGCCTCTTCCTCCTGTGAAAAATCTGGTGCTGATGCCTATGCAACATCCAACAATAGTTAGCATGGATTTTGTTGTGCCACTTCCTTTGGTATCTGCATTCCATCTTCCAAACATCCTGATGAAACTTCTTTTGCCATTTCTTACTGATATCGCTAAGGTAATTAGTCGTTTGCAAATGTTAAAAAATTCTATACAAAATTAATTAACATATTTTGCAATACGCGCTCAGAACAGACATTTCTGTACAACTTCTTTGAATTCTGTCCACATCTCCTTCAGCATTATTTCTACTATTTATTTTTATTTCCTTTTTTGAAAACACCAACCTTTGGTTTTGATACCCACAACGCAGGAAATGTTTTACGCGGCCATAGTCAGTTAGCACCAAAGTTTTCTGAGAATGCTAAGGTGTCATATTGTTAAAAACTGTACATGAGAAACCAACGTTTATGGTGGTCATCAGCAGACTCAGGAGCAGGTCACTTTAGCCGTGGGCAAAACGTTGGTTTCTCCAGTGTAGTCCTTTATTTATGACGCAGTACCATACTCAGAAGAGTTTTATGTCTTTAAAGTATTCAATATTTGTAGAGACGCATTTGACAGATTTTTTCGGTAACCGTAGCTGAAAGTGAATTGGAAGCAAACCATGGTGATACATATCTTTCCCTCCTAATTCCAACTTCGTTCTTGAAGGTCATTCCTTTTTTAATCCAATGCTGTGGATTTTTATGTCTACCGGGTGACTCAGGGGAAAGATACATGTTTTGAATACTGGTAGTATTAGTGACTCTGAAAAAAAACTTAATGTGGACAAATCCTCTATTGCGAAAGGTTCCAGAGAGATAACATATTTAATGTACATTGGTATGTATTTTCAGTTTACAACGTATCATAGTAAGCTTGAGAAGAACAATTTTATACTGGACTATGTAGTCCATCATGGTGGGAAACAACCTCAAATTGGCCCACAAAAACTACTTAAGCTACAGCGCAAACTATTAGTCCTGGAGAAAATCTGAATATGACCTATTTTGTATGAAATTTAATGTAGCTCAATTTTGTATTGTGACACGATTTCGCCGGAAGACGCAGTTTTGAAGTTATTCAAGAAAAATGTACGAAAGTGGTGTTAAATGTGTTCTATCCCGGAAACCATTCAGAATAGCGTATATGTCAATATGGAATTTATTGTTCATAATCACTAACAATAACTAGTATCACCTCTCAAAGCATGTACTGTTCCTCCTGACTCACCCTGTATATCACTCACATAAGATCAGAGAAACCTGACGTCATCTACTCGTTGCCTAAGACGTATGACAATAATTTTGAAATACTCAAATATGGTTCATCTATAAACACAGCAGGTTTTGTAAGAAAAAATGCTGTATTCATAGTTTTATTTCAGACACATAAAGTGCCTTACAGTTCTCGATGCCTACTAGTTGCTGTTAGGGGGAATCTATTCTAGGATACTTCCTCTTGACGAGTCTTTGATACGCCTTTTCCCGTGCACATCTTACTGCACATAAAATTTCTGTAACAATTGGAAGGATGTTGCTACATTAATATAGGTTAAATTCTGTAGAAAATTATGTGATGAAAAGCGTTCCTCTTGCCTGTTCTATGAAAAACTTGTCTCAGGGATCAATAATTCCTTTGCTCTTAACGTAAAACTCACCTGCTTCCATAAATCACTAGCCTTTTTGAATGTCTATGGTTCGTCACTGTATATACCACTTTGAAAGTCAGATTACGAGCCACCGTTCTTAGATATTATTTCTTAGGAGACAGTTATGGCTGTACCAGATACGTGACGTACTGGGCGAATTGCTGATGGGAGACATCAATACAAAAATAATTCAAACGTTCCGGAGAATATGAAGGTGGTAACATTTCCCTTTAAGGAAGTGGTACTTCCCGATACGAAAGGGACTTTTATTATTTCATACCACCTAACTGGTAAGATGATTTTAGCAGCATGCACACCGAATTCTAATGAACTAAAAATGGACGCAGAAATATTTGGAAAGAACTGCATCAGTCATCAGTAGGGCTGCATGATCGTCAATACGATGAAAAGTGGTTAGAGAATGGTAAAAAATTGAATGATTTTTAAGTTCGCATTATTATAATTGCAATATTTACTAAATTTACCAAATGTGACATTTTCTGACTTCCATATGTTCCTGAATCTATAGAAATTTATGACCGGAAAAGGTTCTGTGTCAAGTAGAGACTTACTACCAATCGTGAATGGGTATTTTGTTAATCTTCCACAGTCGTCCTTCACAGTTCGAACCTACCCACTGGGAAGACGTCGAATGATTGTATTGATCTAACAGGAAGAAATGCGAGAGAAAAGGTGACATTCTTTCACTGCCAGACAATGGTATTTTCACTTTGCTCTAGTTGTGAAGGGTTGTCTTGTGATAAATAAAAATAAACTTAGAATACGATAGTTCTCGTCGTTGTAGAAATTTCGTAGGTTATACTGCGTCAGAAGCAGCACAGTATTCTTTAAAATATCTAGTTATCCGTTACACTACACCAGTCTAGCCTACACCCTGTTCCAAAAAACTATTAGGATATGTAATAGCATTTTTCTCAACTAAAAATCACATCAGACCAACATTAGCAGTATGTTGCGTATATTGTACTGGTATTTCGAATGATGTATCTTAACTCTTCTTATGTTGATATGGAAGGAAGTCTAGCCATTAAAAATAAATCTGTTGCGGATGTTGGCAGAATGTTTATAAGTAGCTTTCACCTAGATAACAGTAAAGGTAATATGCACAAAATGTGATGTTTATTTTGTCTTTCGTCGTTTAACTCTCCAAATACTTTTGAACTTGGCTGCTCCCTGCTGGATGACTACTCACAGAATATCCCGATACTTGAGCATCACTTTCGGCCTAGTATCCTGTGGAGGTATTACAGGATGTATTGGATCCAAAGTTATGCGGCCTCTTTGGACACGGGATCGTTTTGATCAGCACCACAGAAGTGGTAACTAAAACCATGTGTCAGCCGCTACAAAGAAGATCTTTTACGACACTGAATGAGAAGCCTAAGAGACGAGCTTCCAACGAGAAAATTACAACATACTGTACTACCATCACGCATAAAAATGTGACCAATATGAGAAGATCAGAGAAATTCCTACGAGTCCTTGTTGAAGGGAACAAGAGATGGAGACAATGAGAGTGGTGACACAAGGACCTTCTACCACCCACCGTTACGCTGAACGTGGAGTGTGATAAAGTTGTAGCCGCTGAATGGTATGGAGATGGAAGGGGACAATGTTTGGATTAAATAGAGCGTGAGATAGGTATGTAGACATCTACTCCTTATGCCTCATAGCGAAGATAATCCGCCCCTGGTAGCTGAGTGGTCAGCGCGACGAAATGTCATACCTAACAGCCCGGTTTCGATTCCCGGCTGGTTCTGAGATTTTCTACGCTCATGGACTGGGTGCAGTGTTGTCCTTACCATCATCATTTCATCCCCATGGATACACAAGTCGCCGAAGTGGCGTCAACTCGAAAGACATGCACCAGTCGAACGGTCTATCCGACGGGAGGCCCTAGCCACACGGCATTTCCACATAGCTAAGGTACAGTAAAGGATACAAAAGAATGGTTCAGAAGAGAGATTTAAATTCAAATTGAGAAGATGTCAATGATTCGTTGTTGCAGCTGCGATCCTCTTTGAAAGGAGATAATAGCGTTTGTTGAATGGAATAAACTACTGAGCAAACAATAGGACTGAGTGTGTAAATCGAAGAGTGACGGAAGTATATCATGAAGGAAAAGTCCTCTTGCTAACGGACGGATTGTAGTATCAGACGAGTTAAATATTTCTCTAACATATCAACGTTTCGATATCAGGCGTCCTGATGGGCATGCCATGAAGCATGCGCGGGTACTGTTTATAATTGCGGGCAGCATCGAGCCGTGAGGCGTTCCGTACAAGGTCTTCGCCTGAGAGCTGTGATTGGTTCGCTGTCGTTAGTGCATTATCCCCAACATTATACTACCCATCTCGTTGACTGACTTTGATTTATCATTCTCATAATTTCGTCCATGTTCCCGCTGTTCGTTAAGCAGATTACTGAGACGGTATCCTCAGTCACGGTCCCTGGGGTTTGCGGTTGTTTTAATTCCAATAGATTTCTCTATAATGGTCTCCTAGACGTAGCAGATCTGATTGCACTGTTCTTTTACGGTTCTTACAATTCGGTGTATGTATGATACGTCTGCATCTATATACATACTCTGCAAGCCACCGTATGGTGTAAGGGACTGAGTACCTCGTACCACTGCTAGCAGTTTTCTTCCCTTGTCCACTCGAAAACAGAAAGACGGAAAAACGACTCTTTACATGCCTCCCTACGTGACCTAATTTCTCTTATCTCATTTTCGTGCCCCTAAAGCAAAATGGCGGCAGTAGAATCGTTCTGTAGTCAGCTTCAGATTTAAGAACTCTGAACGTTCTCTGTACTGTTCCCCGAATATAACGTCGTCTACCCTCCAGGGATTCCCATTTGAGTTTCCGAAGTTACTCCATAAAGCTTGCGTGTTGTTCGAACCTACTGGTAACAAATATGAATTAATTTAGTGACCTTGTTTAATCCGACATGGTGCGGATCCCAAACACTCGAGCGGAACTGAATAGATCGCACAAGCGTACCATATGCGGCCTCCTTTACAGATGAACTACACTTTCCTCAAATTATCCCAATAAACTGAAGTCGACCATTCGCCTTCCCTAACACAATCCTCACGTGCTCGTTCCATCTCATATCGCTTTGCAACGTTACGCTGGTCGACACGACTGTGTCAAGCAATACACTACTAATGCTGCGTTCGAACATTATGGGATTTTTTTTCCCTACTCATCTGCATAGACATACTTTTTTCTACATTTAGAGCAAGCTGCCATTCATCACACGAACTACAAATTTTGTCTAAGTCATCTTGTATCCTCAGTCACTCAACGACGACACCTTCCTGTACATTCCAGCATCATCAAAAACCAGCCGCAGATTGCTGTTCATCCTTTCTGTCAGATCATCTATGTATATAGAACACAAGAGCGGACTATCACGCTTCTCTGGGGCACTCCTGACGATACCCACTTCTGTGACGAACACTCGACGTTGAGGACAATGTTGAAGATTCTTGTACTTAAGAAGTCTTAGAGCCACTCACATATCTGGGAACGTACTCCGTTTACTCGCACCTTTGTTAACTGTCTGTAGTGGGCACCGTGTCAGACGCTTTTCCGGAATCCAGGAATGTAAAATCTGTGTTGTTCTTCATCTCTGGTTCGCAGGATAACATGTGAGAAAAGAGCCTAAGTTTCGCACGGGGGATGCTTTCTAAAACCTGGGAAATTTGTGAGCAGAAGCACCTCCGTCTCAAATAAAGTTACTATACTCAGACTGAAAATATGGTCAAGGATCATGCAGCTAACCTTTGTTATGGATATTGATCTGCAATTCTGCGGGTTAGTTCTTTTTTCTCCAGTCGCTTTGGGCTTTGCGCTGGGTGAGAGATCCGTGATAAGGGCAAGCTAAATG
Source organism: Schistocerca americana (assembly GCF_021461395.2). Lineage (NCBI taxonomy): Eukaryota > Metazoa > Arthropoda > Insecta > Orthoptera > Acrididae > Schistocerca > Schistocerca americana. The sequence goes on from NC_060121.1 coordinate 455,360,349, forward strand.
CCGTAGAGTACTTTTTGTAAAACAAATTGATATTCCATCCGGACCTCTCGACTTATCTGTCTTCAAAGATTTCAGCTGTTTCTGTACGCCAGGGATGCCTCTTACGAAGTCATCCGTACGGGAGTCTGTGCGATAGTCTAACGACAATAGGTTTATATGATTCTCCAGCGTGAACGATTTCTTAAACGCGAAATTTAAAACTTTGGTTTTTCTTTTGCTGCCTTCTACTGCCACAGTGGACTGGCCAACAACAGACTGGATGAAAGCCTTCGACCCTCTTAACGATTTTGTATATGATCAAAATTTTCTCGGGTTCGTGGCGAGATCTTCTGCTAACCTATGGCAGTGGCGGTTGTATACTTCGCGCGTTGATCTTTTTACTCACTAATCCTTACTAACTTTGACCTGTTGTCATTTGCGCGATCTCTTCTGAACCGAGAGTGCAATAGCCTTTGTTTCCTCCGCATTTATCGAGTGTTGCTGTTAAACCGCGGTCTATTTAGAACACTCCCGACATCATCTGAGATTCAGATGGTCCTTTATGCTACCCAAGAGCCGTTTAATCTGGTCTGGTGGACAAAATATGCGTCACATGTTATGATTTTCCATAATACGGACGATTCTCCTGGACAGAACGCCAGCGTAAGGGTATAAGGCTCTGCCTTCTACGGTAACGTGTCCACGCGATACGCAGTCGTACGTTGGAGAGCGCGGCGAATTTGTTGTTCTGAGTAACCATTAATGCAGAATACCATTTTCTGATGTTCCAGTTCGGCTACTGGGTTTCCAGGCTCTGAAATGGTACGAGCTCTATGTACCAACGTAATTACAATGGTGGTGGATGTCAGCATGTAGATAGAGGTCCGTAAAATCGGATTTACTGTAGTCACCGTTACCCAGTGTGCCGTTCGATTTCCTCCTAATCAACATACCAAGAAACGGTGGTTTTCTTTCCACTTCCAGCATGAACGCTATGTTGGGATGTACTGAATGTAGATACAAGTTTCTCGTTCGCAGGTCTGCGTGACCACCCGCAGTGCTCATAATTCGTACATTGGATTCTAGTAAGAACATCGGACATACATGACAATTTTTACATGGATAATTGCTATTTCACAATGAGAGTACAATGAAATGAGAGCACAGTGAGATCCCTACCTCACGGCACCTGTAGTCGAGTCCGACGTCGACCTGACCTCTGTCTACTGGGTGTCGGAGTCGCCGGTGTGCTTTCCTGGAGGGGGAGCAAGGCGCAGTTCCGGGCTTCCTCAACTTCCGCCCCTACTCGCGGAGGAAATGCTTTGGTTTGGTTCTCCCGCGTGGGAAAAAGCTAAAAATGGCCTCTACGTAACGGAATAGGCAAGTTGGCTTCCACGTGGTTGATATCAAGCGTTTTCTTTGAAGTATTACACACACAGGTTCGAAACGACAGGGGAGGCGGCTGCCCATTCCTACCCTACTGGTCTGTTCACAGAAATCTTCATTAAAGATAAAATGGTTGGCAGAAATAAAATTAGTTACAAACTTAGAATAGGCATTCAGGACCAAATACTATACAAACTGAAGGAATTTAGCTATCTTAGAAGCAATGAGTCAATGTGTCGCATAACAGACAAAATAATCAACAATGAAGAATTAAGAAATTAGGACAAAAAAGTCTTCGCTAAATGAAAACTAGTGATATCAAATATTGCCCATGAACTTCAGAGTATACGCCTGAAACCCAGTCCTACAGGGAAATGATCGTGGACATTAGTAAAGAGGAAAGAAAGGGAAGACAAAGAGGAAAAGGCTAGTTGTAAAAAGGTATTAGAGTATGTTTATGAAGCTATTAGGGAATAACAATCTTGGTAATATAGGCAGCTAAGAGAACAAATATTTCAGAATAGAGAGAGAGAGAGAGACAAAAAAAATCCAAAGAGATTCAGGTCGTTTGTGAAGTATGTTAGCGGCAAGAAACAATCAATACTATCGAAGACAGTGCAGCCAAAGCAGAGTTACTAAAAAAAGCCTTTCGAAATGCCTTCACAAATGAAGACGAAGTAGATATTCCAGAATTCAAATCGAGAACAGCTGCCAACATGAGTAACGTAGAAGTACATATCCTCGGAGTAGTGAAGCAACTTAAATCACTTAATAGAAGCAAGTCTTCTGGTCCAGACTCTATACCAGTTAGGTTCCTTTCGGAGTATGCTGATGCATTAGCTCCATACTTGACAATCATATACAACCGTTCGCTCGACCAAAGATCCGTACTCGAGGGTTGGAAAGTTGCACAGGTCACACCAATATTCAAGAAAGGTGGTAGAGTAAACCACTTAACTACAGGCCCATAACGTTAACGTCGATATGCAGCAGGATTTTGGAACATATATTGTGTTCGAACATTATGAATTACCTCGAAGTAAACTGTCTATTGACACACAGTCAACATGGGTTCAGAAAACATCGTTCATGTGAAACACAACTAGCTCTTTATTCACATGAAGTGTTGAGTGCTATTAACAAGGGATTACAATCGATCCCGTATATCTCGATTTCCGGAAGGCTTTTGACACTGTGACACACAGGCGGCTTGTAGTGAAATTGCTTGCTTATGGAATATCGTCTCAGTTATGTGTTTGGATTTGTGATTTCCCGTCAGAGGTGACAGTTCGTAATAATTGACGGAAAGTCATCGAGTAAAACAGAAGTGATTTCTGGCGTTCCCCGAGGCAGTGTCATAGGCACTTTGCTGTACCTTATCTATATAAACGTTTTGGAGACAACCTGAGCAGCCGTCTTAGGTTGTTTGCAGATGACGCTGTCTGTTTGAATTTGGCATGTTAAACGACGCTTTTTTTTTTTTTTTTTTTTTTTTTTTTTTTTTTGTAGCTGTATTCTGTGAAACGGTATTAAATGATGGCACGTCCCACAGAAGGTACTTTAACTATTTTGTTTTCTCAAAGTACGATTGAGAAAGTATGTATGGACATAGTATCCCGTGTAAGTATGTAGTGAGAAATACCGATTGAAGTAGTGCAATTTTTAAGATATAGGACTTCTAAACTGTGATATCCGTGTTCAAAACTCGACCAGCCCGTCTGATTTTGGTTTTCTGTAGGCTTCCTAAACCATTTGATGTAACAATACCTTCAGAGAAAAGCGGCATAGTCAAATTCTGCTGCAAAGCCAACAATATTTTAAATATAGAATCAGTTTCAGAAAATCTATCTACAACAGGTATTCGTTAAAAAGAGGATGTATGCAATAAGAACCCATCCCGTAATTCTAATAGAACTACGTAAGATTTCTAACATACGCGCAATGAGAGACAAAAATAGTAATTTCGAAACAATTATTGGACTCTCTACGGCAGCAAAAAGTAACCATTTCGAGCGTCCATTCTTTCTCAGGGTTTGAGGGAACTGTAACGTGAGAAAGGTGTTAACTTGAAATACGTAGTCAGTGCGAATAAAAACGAGAATTCAGTACCGCCTTTTGCTTCTTTGCTTCCAGTTTTATATAAATTAGAAGCTAAAGCCACTCAGCAATGTTTATCTGAATGGGGACATCAGAACAAATTGGAATACTTAAGTTTCACGCCATGGTGGTATGTCCTATTATGCATTGAGACGGAGCGCAAAGGACATGCAAAATTTTGAGGCGGTTGACCACGTTATAGGTTGAAGACAAAGTTCTTACAGCATCATAATTACAGATGACCTGCTTCATTCATTTCCTTTCAATCAGACTAAATCAGATAACTGTCATATTTTGTGTTTCGTAGGTGCTGAGGCGTTAGCACGAATCATTGTAATGTTGTAATGTGTCTGGTCACCTCACACTTCTTACCGTCTTCCTTTGCCTCATTATAATGACTCCTTTCAGGACCCACGCAGGTCATGACAAATAAACCGTTGTTGCAAATTGAGCTCTGTCTTCCTTCATTACTGTTCTCCTTCAGTTCCGAACTGGCTCCTTCTTCGATCACGGAGAGAATGATTAAAATTATTTTGAATTCGTATCAAAGTCGGATGAAAATATGTGTTATATTTATCTGGCACCGATAAACTGAAGATGTCACAGTTGCAATTTTTAATTTCAAATTGAAATTCTAATTAACCGTTCCGTTAAGAGGAAAATTCCACATAGTTTCACTCTATCACACGTTACTGAGAGGGAGAGAAGATCTTTAAATAACAGCATGGGCACTTAGCAGAACCTCTGCAACTTCTACAGAATTAATGGTTCAGTGTTGTCTGTATCATCACAGCTTCAAAAATTTTTAGTTTCTGATTGAAACCCTTCGCGGAAAAATCTCAAGCTCGCATTAAAACGATATTAATAGAACTTTCAATGTTTCTACGGCTAAAACTATATTTGCTAACGTCTCCGTCTTTAGTTGTTCGTTGTACATCAAGTGATAATATGAAACACTCAATAACACATGAAAAGCATGATTATCATGTGCACGAGATGACTGCGATTAACTTCTATATGAAGCAAATCAATGAAACCGAAAGGAAGTGAGTTAATGAATACGTTATACCCTATATTAATATTTACTGTCTTTCAGCTGTTTGAGGGAAAGTGTAAAAACAAATGGTTACACATTCGTCATGTGAATGAATTTGAAACAGATTTACCTAACACACAATGTTGAGTGACACTTTAGTGAAGAGTATTATCACAGTCAGTATTTACCTACAGACAATATTAAACCTCCGTCTTGTTGCTGTCCTGCTCTGATCTATAACAAAAGTTCATAGGCTTTCTCACAGCTAATCTGCGATTCCGAAAAAGAGAGTACTGCCGCACAGAAATGGTAACATGCCTTGAGGTTTTATGGTCATCACAATGAGAGCGTAGTTCAAACAGCAAAACATAGGTGAGTCTTAACAGTATTGGTATACGAACCTGTCGAATGGGGTATTACCACAGTCGTCAAAACCCATACATGTTGTACACATTTACACAGTAAGAATCATTATGCTGTACATTAGACAAATAATATGTCTCATTCATAGTTGTGTTTTGAATCCAGGTAAGGGTTTAAGAGATAAAAAAATTAATTCATACGAATTACTTGACTTTAATTCCAGTGCGCACTCAAATCACACATGAAGGTAATTCTCAAGAGGCTACATATTAATGTATGATATGATATTTCTGCTCCTCTTATATTGAATGTGCCTCACTGAAACTCAATTTAGCAACATAATTTTATCTGCATGAGAAAGACTACAGTTAGTGGATTACTTTAGAAACAGCTTACAAACCACATTGCACTTTCAGATATTTCAGAAGACCCGCGCAGTGGAACGATATTAAAAATGTCAGCAGTACGATGATTTTATAATTCACTTTCTCACAAATTCTCTTTCCTTCAAGCGCATCTCAGCGATACACGCATGCTGTCTACTTTTCTTATCTGCAGTGCTGTGTCGCCATTTCGCTATTCACTGTGTCACTTGAGGTAACCGAGGTGACGTATTGCAGTAGCCTGTCGTTAATACAGAAATGGCTGTCACCAAAATTTATCAATTAGAGCCAATTCTGCTGATACATGTAGTTTTAAATGCATCATTTTTTGTCCTATAGGACAGTCAAATGCCTCATGTGCCCGATTATTGGATCTCTGGGTTTGATGACGTTATTTTAGAATGCGATCGTCGCTAAGGTTGAAGATCAGCCCTGATTTAAAAAATAATCTTTAATAATTTCGATGACAGGATCGTGCCAACCACATATAATTTTTCTTGGCACGAAATCCGATGGCTGCATAATACAGGGAATGGACAAAAATGTGGAAATACCAAAAACGCAGCACATTGTTATGGCTAATTTATTCGTGTATGAAAACCATTGGCCTCCAAAACAGCTTCCAATCGTCTGAAAATGGATAATTTTACACCATTATTCCTTCAAGGCAGAGGTAAGTTCAAGGAATTATGATACAGGCGGACAGTGATCACGAATGTTACTCTCCAAAAGTAGACCAGAAGGGCTCAACAATATTTGGTAAACAGGAAATTTGTGGTAAGGACTATGGGACCAAACTGCTGAGGTCATCGGTCCCTAGGCTTACGAACTACGTAAACTGACTTACTCTAAGGACAACACACACACCTATGCCCGAGGGAGGACTCGAACCTCCGATGGACGCAGCCGTGTGAACCGTGGGGGCGCCAAAGACCGCACGGCTACCCCGCATGGCAATAACAAAACTTTCTGCGCCGAAGATCGCATGTATATGACCGCTATTGGGAAAGTAAATCTCGATCGATGGTGAAATGGAAACCACGGTGAAAATCAAAGATGTTTTATTTGCAACCATCTGTTTCAGATTCCAGCGACTTCTCTACATATGATATTGCAGTGTCTGTGTTATTCCGAATTACGATGCAATGTGTTTTGGGACATCCACTCATGTCCGAAAGAACATTGTATCGTAATTCGGAAGAACCCAGGCACTGCAATGTCGAATTTATCCGCCGGGCAAACGATTTTGAAGTAAAATGTCTCCCCTGTACGGGAATATTTGATTACATAATTAATGTACGCAGATCGTACACACGTGGTTGACGACATATGGAAGTTAGGGTCTGCCCGCGAGTCGTGCTCGGATAACGGAATGGTAAGATGACTGTCCGCGGTAGGAAGGAAATCCGGGTTCGAATCCTGGACCGGTACAAATTTTCATTGTCGTCTTTCCATTATACAGCAGATGGTCGTTCATACTCGCATCCGTGAATGCATTTCATTCTCTTCTCTACATAGTCGCCGCTTCGACTTAGACATCTGTCGTAGCGCGGTACCAACTTTCCAATACCTGTGCCTTACGCCACTTCTCTACACTGGTCTGCAGTTCGTTGTCTGTGCCAAATGAACATCAGAGGGAGCTAAGTCCGGTCTGTGTGGTGGATGCTCTAACATTTCCCACCGAAAATGCTGCATTGTGCGACCGAGTATTGTCATGAAGAAGAATATGTGTGGCACGTGCGTCTTTTGGAGTTTCATGGAATCAAACAGAACCTCACATCGGGCACACTTAGTTGGCAGACTACACTACTATTCTAGGCATGTCTATGTGCTCACTTAGTGCTCACAGCAGAAAAGGGGACGTGAAGCGATCAAGATGCATACTACAGAAACTGTCCAACGCATCTGTACAATGCTTCATCGGATTTTCAGTGTCGTTTCGATTTCGCGACCTATAGGATCCAACTTCCCGAATAGCCCTCGTGCATTTTCATGCGGTCTTGGCTACAGCAAGCTTTTTTACCAAGTCAAACAAATCGCTCCTTATCATTTCTCAGCGTCAGGTAACTGACTCAATAATATTGTTATCTGGTGAGTGTGGTTGCCAGGGAAGGCACAATAATTCATTCTCGTGCTCGCAAAACCAGTCCGGGACTACGCGAGCTGTATGAGCAAGAAACTGTAAGCTTTGCTAGCACTGCATTTACGTTCAAGAAATCATTTCTCGCAGTGTTTCGTTACTTTTGTCCATCCACTGTATGTCCTCATGGGTTGCCGTATTTTCACTCTTTGTTGAATCGCATGCTGCGATGAGTGTGTGCAAGCATTTATAACTGTGTACCGAACTGGGACTCGATCACTGACGGTTGGATTTTGCGGACAGTACGCTACAAATTGAGATGTCCGTGAACACTTCACTGAGTGCGGCAAAGGAATCTGGTGATGACTCCAGAGAGCCTCTACCAAGCCTCGTGCAGGTCTAGCATCCGTGGAGGAAAAGCACGCTGCTGACATTTCGATGTAATCACTTACACAGAAATGTTGGTGCGAAACATTGTTTCTTTCCTCAGCAGGATATACACTGCGATGGATATTTTATCTTTTCGTATGTATCTGGGCAGGGTGTTACGTCCAGGTTACTTTGATGCGAAATTCAGCAGGTTTTGGCAAATTTGTTGCGAAAAGCCTACTAACTCCGTCACGGCTGTTTCAAGCACATGCGTCAGTAGGCTGTACATAAAACATTCCCCCAATATGCGTCAGTCCAAAGACTAACATTATTTGGGAAGTACTGAACAACCACAGAACTTATGGAGACAAATATTTTGGGCAAAGTAATGTCCTTGAAGAAATGTTTGCTTTCAGTTCTCAGTAATTAATAATGACATAAATACAGACTCATTGTACTAGATAATATACGGTAATTGGTGACATTTCTGAAAGGGTGAGCAAAATTTGGAAATTTGTGCTAAGACACTATGGAGCCAAACTACTGAGATCATCGGTCCCTAAGCTTACACACTACTTAATCTAACTTAAACTAACTTACGCTATGGACAAGACACGCACCCATGCCCGACGGAGGACTCGAACCTCCAACGGACGGAGCTTCGCGAACTGTGACAAGACGCCTTAAGCCGCGTGGCGACCCCTTGCGGCGGTGAGAAAAATTTATTTCAGGGAAAACAATAATATCACTAGTAATTTCCACAATCATGTGCTTTGATTTCAAACTGGGGCTTTGACAGGATGGCTTGTGAAGTTTGATGCGAAACCCAAATACTCTTGACATTGCATTGAAACTGTTATCAGACGTCAGGCCATCAATAAACAGAAGCAGCCCCAGGTAGTGTAATTCACAAGCGAAGGTAGAAGTGTATGAAACCTTCGTTAAACAAGTTTTCTAGTGCAAGACTAGAACCCGGTCACCTTTCTTTAATGGAAGAAGTAGAGACTATTGCAATACAATGTTTCTAAGCGGGTATTCCATAATATTAGAGACATTAAAGGTATTTGAATTCAGGATGCTTACTTTCTTTCTCTTCAAACATCCTACACGAATGGGAAATTGAGAAGTGGAAATGGCCACGGCACACAACGTACCCTCTCCAACACATCGAAAGGTGGCTTCCGGAAGTCAAATGCAGATGGAGACGTCGATGGATAAAGTGTACGCTGAGTCTGCACATACCTGAAACGAGGAAATTTTAATGAATTGAGATATGGTATTTGTTACACATATTACAAATGAAAGAATAAATAAGGCGGGAAGTGATTAGATAAAGATAATAAAATAGCCGAGGACGAAATCCACGGAAAATTCTTACGATAGTAAATACAATTAATTAAGCGATGAAGTGTGGAGGAGAAATTTCAGGAAAAGGAATGCGTAATACGAAAATGAAGAAGTGGAAATGTCTATAGATGAGGAGAATGTTACACGATAGGAAAAATTAAAGTTGCTATTGCACTTTCGGAAAAGTTGAAGTTCTTAATAATAATAATGATAATGTCACTGGGAACAGATTACGAGAAATGTTCACCAGTTTCTTTTTTGAGGAGTCATTTATATTAAAATTTAGTCCACGTCGTAACGCAAGTTTTGATATGAAAACCTCCAAACAACGAATGCATTTGTCCGAATTTTTTTCGGCGTACGTTCTTTTTAATAACACAAGGGACTGTCAACAATTTTTGGGACATGTAGAAAGTGAAGTGTAGGTGAAGTCCTTATTACTTTGCACTAATTCCTATTCAGTAAAGCTACAATTGCAGCGTCTTTCATTAATAGTTGATAATGAACACAATCTAACATGAATAAACATTTTGCAACTAAATAGTTATCTCAAACAAAAATAAATAAATAAATAAAATGAGCCAGAAACGTATAGGAATTGCATCTTTAGGAGAAGAGGTGAAAAATTTTTCATGGAAGCTCACCTAAAGGTTTCCAAACTGTTGTTTTTGAAGACAAAATTTTCCTATAGCAGCTATGCTGTTCACGTGAATGTCAGGACAACAGTAAACTATAGATATTTAAAAGCGGAAATAAAGTCATCTACATGATGCTTGCTGTCTGAGATAATTGTGCACGAAATGTTATCAAACTCAAGAGTAATCCGAGGTGCCACAAACGACTTGTTCCATGGGACCGCTATACCGATTAGAAAATTTTTGAAAGCGGTAGCGAATGAAACATAATTATGTTTGTCTTTTCGAAATCAGTGAATTTTTACAGTTATTAATTTTTTCCAAAACTTGTGAGATGTTATGGATCCTCCATCACAGTGATTACCTGACTGGAATCGGAACACCACTAAAGCTTTTCATCCTATTATTTATCTTAAGAAGTGAAGTAAGGGCTGCCTCATAGTTGACATCTACTCTTCGTGTATTGTACTTCGTGAATTCAGATTCACACATTCCTGAAAGGGTGATCGACGCGATTGTCGGGCATGACTCGATTCAGCCACGTTATAGACATCAGTGCTCCGCAACACCCCCGCCCTCCCCCTCCCCAAACTTGAGATTTCTTACTCAGATTAAAGTATTAAGGTCGATGCTTTGATACAAGTAGACTTCTCTTCACCAGGAATGCCATCTTTGCATGTGCTGGTCTGCTTTTAATGCCCCTCTTGCTTCGTCGTTCACGTGTTTATTTACTTCCGAGGTAGAGGAATTCCTTAACTTCGTCTATTTCGTGGTCGCAAAAAATGTTTATCGCTGATCTCATTTCTGCTGCATCCTATTGCTTCCGTCTTTCTTAGGTCTATTCTCAGTCCATATTCTGTACTCATTATGCTATTCAGCCGATTCAGCAGGTCCTGTAATTCGTCTTCACTTTCACTGAGCATAGCAATGTCATCTACTAATCTTATGATTCATACCATTCACCCCAAATTTTAATCCCACTCTAGAATCTCTCTTTCATATTCGTCATTGATTCTTCGATGTACAAATTGAACAATAGGGGCGAGAAATTACATCCCCTTTGAATCCGAACACTTCGTTCAGGGTGTCAATCTTAGAGTTCTCTCTTGGTTCTTTTACATAAGATATATTATCTGTCATTCTATACAGCTGACTCCTGCTTTTACCAGAATTACGATCATCTTAGACCATTTTACACTGTCGAACACTTTTTCCAGGGCAACAAATCCTATGAAATAGACTTGATTTTTCTTAAGTCTTGCGTCCATTGTCTGTCGCAATGTAAAAATTGCCTCTCTAGTGCCCTTGCCTTTCCGAAAATCAAACTGATTGTCTTATAAGAAGTGCTCAATTTTACTGTCCATTTTTCGGAATATTATTCTTGGTAGACTGACTGTGCCCTGTTGTTGGTAGATTTCGCCAGTATCAGGCTATGTGACAGTGTGAAGATTATTCCGCTACTGTTGTCTCACCGTAGTCAAAAAAAAAAAAAGGTTCAAATGGCTCTGAGCACTATGGGACTTAACATATGAGGCCATCAGTCCCCTAGAACTGAGAACTACTTACACCTAACTAACTTAAGGACGTCACGTACATCCATGCCAAGCATGGACCTGCGACCGTAGCGGTCGTGCGTTTGCAGACTGAAGCGCCTACAGCCGCTCGGCCACTGCGGACGGCTCACCGTTGTAGTTACACGTTAAACAGACTCTAGAGAAACTTTTCGCATCGTGAAGTCCTTAGTTAATATTTGATGCACATTGAATTCTCCAACCGGAGTTGATAAAAAGAATTGTGTCTACGTGCGTAGACTTCCGTTTTCAGTGTCACCGAACACAAAAGATTTCTGTATGCATAGATCATGTTTCGAGTGGTCTTCATATGGGTCTGCTGTTGGGTTTACTGCTGTATCCTTCGTAAGGCCACAGAATTAGTGACCGAAACGTTGGTTTTGTCCCTTCGGTTCGATATTTTACAATATGATGTAGCTCTGGTAATACAGGTGATAGTCAGGTTTCAAAACTGTCAATCCGTCCTTCTCTGTTTCTACAACAACGTCAATAACAGTATGGATATGTTAAGTATTCTGTATCGACATTTTATGATGTTTATTGAATTATAGTATCGAAAGTAGTATGTTAGCGAATGTGACGTTTTTTGAGCGTTGGCCGGCCGAAGTGGCCGTGCGGTTAAAGGCGCTGCAGTCTGGAACCGCAAGACCGCTACGGTCGCAGGTTCGAATCCTGCCTCGGGCATGGATGTTTGTGATGTCCTTAGGTTAGTTAGGTTTAACTAGTTCTAAGTTCTAGGGGACTAATGACCTCAGCAGTTGAGTCCCATAGTGCTCAGAGCCATTTGAACCTTTTTTTTTTTAGCGTTAAAATTCAGTTTGACACTATCTATATGAAATACTTTAGGAAATACATTGTGATTCGACTTACTGTGTATATTTTCAGTTATTATTACAAATCCATCTTAATTTTAGCAATTTGTAGTTTCATCGAAGTAATTAGTATGTAAATATTATCTTTAATCCTCCGAAGACGTCGGGGTGGAGACGTCTCTAACTGATTAGATAAGAAAGGGACGTTAAACGAGTGACAGACTGTATAAAGAAAACCCTCGGACATTCGCTAGAAGTGATTAACGCAAACCACAAAATTTAGTATTTTTTGGCAAAATCGCAACATCCTCAGCACTAGTCTTGCGCCTTAAATACAGCGCCTGCTCGCCCAGTGCATATCTTTTCCGTATTCCGGACGTTTAGGGGAGCGCAATTTTGAAATTATTTCACTGCATCCATTAGTGACCTTACACAAAGTTCGGACGAAGGCAACGGGAAACATCTTTAACGTTCTTTGAAACAACAACGTGAATTTCTCACTTGGTTTGGAAACACTCACATAGTAGCCAAATTTTAATTAATTTACCTCTGCTGTCCATTGACAGAGTTAACGAATCTTTTTTTTCCTGTTTACGCATGACAAAATACGTTTATCTACGTTGAGGGTGACAGAAATTGTATCTCGCTCTTCTTATTATTACTAGTACATAAGTAAACTGATACCGAATGTGTAACGTGTGGCAGAGTGCACACTGACATCTAAAACGGTCACCCCCCTCCAACTACCCTAATCCTCTTGATCTGCCTGTAACATGGTGCGCAGAACAAAGGTTGTAGACATCCCCTTGACTTAGCTCGAATTGCTCATAATTTTACTTGTGCAAATTAGCGAATTTCTTTTTGTCAATTTCCAAGCATTAAAGTAAGGTTAATTACGTTAAGGATCAGCTGTCAGTTTTCCGCCAGTTGCTGGATCCTCTTCAAGTTTTCTATCTTTGGTAACAAATTTTCTGACAAAGTGAATTCATCGTTCACAAATGCAATGTCTGCTGCCGGCCTTTGAGCGCTACATAACTTGCCTTCCAAATCGTATATTTATAGGCTGTTTGGAGTAAGTTTTTTTGCTTTTTAATATTGAGCAGTAAGTGAAAGGAATAATTGTTTTAAAGGTACACGTAAGAAAGCTCACTATTCTGCTAAGCTACGAACGTACTGTAGCTCATCTACAGGTAGTTACAGAAACGAGTCACAACTTTTTAAAAAGAACACTACTTTTTCTATAAGGCAGCTCATGTATTTAAACCAACTCTATCCAACCATCACCCATTACGTTCTTACGACACCGACAAACAAGCAGTTTGAGAAGATAGGCCGTAACAGAAGAAGACCAGGAAGAAGTGCGGATGCAGAAGTGTTTCTTTTAGCTACTTCTGACAATGTCAAAAATGGCTCAGAGCACTGTGGGACTTAACTTCTGTGGTCATCAGTTCCCTAGAACGTAGAACTACTTAAACCTAACTAACCTAAGGACATCACACCCATCCATGCCCGAGGCAGGATTCGAACCTGCTACCGTAGCGGTCGCGCGGCTCCAGACTGAAGCGCCTAGAACCGCTCGGCCACACCGGCCGGCCTGACAATGTCCCACAGGGTTTTGTTTGCTAGAAAGTCTTTATTGTTATAGATTAATTGTCTTTAAATTATAACCCATGTATTTTATTTATTACGCCACAAAGTTGAACTCCCTCGCAGGCTCTTCAGAAGTCAAGGAACCTTATCAGCGTGAACTCTGCTACCTTAATCTCCCATCAACACTAGCTCACACGCATACAATTAATACACTATTCATAACACACACACACACACACACACACATATATATATATATATATATATATATATATATATATATATATATATATATATATATACGCTAAATATTCATTTTTAATCGGAACAATATGCGACAGTATGCCAAGAATGAATTCACATACGACAGTCCCTATCTTCTGGTTGCGACGTAAGATTTTGAAAGTTCCCCCGTGCTTCTCAGGCTAATGGCAGAACTGGAAATCCCTCCAATATACTCCCAAGTAACATTGTGCTTCACTCTTGGCCTAATGGGACACTCGGCTCGAAAGAGCAAAATCCTACAGAAGACCTCTATGACTCATGAGTAGGAACTAACAGACGTAAATAAATAAATAAATAGATTTTTAACGTGGACAGTGGATAACTTCATCCCTGCAAAATACTGAAAAAAAAACAATTTGAAGCGGTCTGTTCAAAGTTTTCTGGGAGTCTACGTTGGTTTTAAGGCAAAAGCTGGAATCTGTAATTCTCTTCCATTCATTCCCAATTTAGAAACCCTCTTCCATGCTACCAGCCTGCCTGGTATCTGGATCCCAGAAACCGAAGCACTATAATTGGTCCGATCTCTAACAGTCGGCGCGAAAAGTAAAAAAAATAAAAAATGTATTTACAGCCAGCTCGATTTCGTAAATCGACAGAACAAGGTGGGTTGATCTATATTGTTGTACGATGTTGTACGATCTTCAAGATCAGTATCTTACGTAAGCACTCAGAATATGTTCAAACTACCGAACAACTTACTAACAACAGTGCTTTATTGCGGTAGTGCGAGGAAGTTTCATTCTAATACACAGAAAATGGCGATATTCTCGATGGACAACAATCAATGAAAAGTTGATAACGAAATAAAATAACGAGACTTCAATGTTAGACAAGAGTTAGACGGTGTTGTCCAAGATGACAACTCGCATGATATCATGCGAACCACGGATGAAAGTTAACATCCAAATTCCATATTCCTTGATTTTCGGAAATCGTTTGACACGTTGCGCCATTGCCGACTTTTCACGTAGGTCCGAGCATATGGTATGGCATCCGTGATACGAGAATTGCTCGAAGACGTTAAGTAACAGTTCACAGTAAGTTGTCTTCGACGACGAGTGTTCATCAGTGATTAGAGCATCATATTGAGCGCCCCAGGGAATTGTGACAGGATTACTCTTGTTATCTTTATAAATGATCTTAGGAATAGACTGAGCACCAAATTGTTACTATTTGTTGATGACTCTGTAGTATAAAGAAAATTGTCGTCTTTGAGCGAAATAAGAAGGATACGGGATGAATTAGACATAATTTCTATTTGGTATGATGACTGGGAGCTCCTCTAAACGCAGGAAAATGTATGTTTATGCAGATGAGCAGGAAATGCAGCCCTGTAATGCTCGCATGCTGTATCAATAGTGTGCTGCTCGACACAGTCACGGCAATTAAATATCTAGGCATAACGTTGCAAAGTGGTATGAAACGGAATGAGCAACTCAGTTCGGCAGTAGGAGTAGCGAATAGTCGACTTCGGTTTAATCGGAGAATTTTAAGAACTCAGTTCGGCAGTAGGAGTAGCGAATAGTCGACTTCGGTTTAATCGGAGAATTTTAAGAAAGTCCACCTCATCTGTAAAGGAAAACACTTGCATGCTAGTGCGACCCATTCCTTAGCGATGCTCAAGTATTTGGAAGCCTCACTAGTTCTGACTGAAGGAAGAGATACAAGCAATTCAGAGGCGTGCTGCTAGACACGTTACCAGTGGGTTCGATCAACACGCGAGTGCTACGGAGATGTTTCAGGGACTCAAATGGGACCCCCTCAAGGGAACACAACATTTTTTTTTTGTTTTTTTTTTTTTTTTTTTTTTTGGAAATAGAGTTGAAAACAAACATTAGAGAACCGACATTTACAGGAGACTGCGCAATGATTCTACTGCCGCCAACATACGTTTCGTTAAAGATAATGAAGACAAAATAAAAGTACTTTATTAAGTTCTATTGCAATTTACATATTAATGCCATTTTCAGTTATAAATGATTGAGCTTTAGAATGATAAAAAGCTGGAAATTTCTATTGTAATTAATAAAGGATCTTAACAGCCTACAGACAATTACTTGTGATTTCTGTCAGTTTCTATGCAAAGGTATAATCGTTCTTAGTTCCAACAATGATACTGGTGTTTAAGAGCTTTGTCAAAGAAAGATAAAGGAAAGTGTAGTGAGTAACACTCGATAAGTAATGATTCTCACCAAAGCTATGTCCTGGTAGGGAGATGCATGAGATGTATGAGTTAGGCTCAGTCACGTGTAGGAAGATGAAGCACATTCGTCCTTCTCTAGCTGGTGGTAATTGTAGTATTAAGGAACAACTCAATGTCTTCCATTACCAGCGGTAATAATAAAAGTGCAAAACATAGACGCTTGTCCTGACTGGAATATTTTGCAGATATTGTAAATGCATATCTAGTTTGTACCGTACACCAAAGGTTCACCTAAAGGGTTTAGCGGGAGGAACTCAATAAGAATGCTTGGAATTAACAGACATCAAGATAACAAATATCTATTGGGGCGTAACTCGAACTAAAAATCCGGCATTTTATGGACAGTGCTGTCAGCGACTCAGCTACCCACACATAACTCTCCATAAGAGCTTTACATGCCCATGTACCAGTATGTACCTCTCACCTACATTTTGAATTTGATAAAAGCTCTGGGGACTGATGACCTCAGAAGTTAAGTCCCATAGTTCTCAGAGCCATAAAAGCTCTATTGCACACCTTGACGGACTAATTCTCCTGCACGAAAGAACATCAAGGAAAACTGGCTTAACCACATCCTAGGATTTGTTTGCAGAAGGAATCGTTACGATGTTGTTAATGGATGTATACTCCAATTGGTTCTTTACTTGTTAATAGCTCACACTTACAAGAGACATTGAATGTAGATAATGTCCCACATTTAATGACAAAAATCTCACTTTCCTCGTCAACACTTATAATCCGAAAAACTTTAGAAGAGACCGGCACTCTTCAAAATGGGAAACTGTTACAACTTAATCTATAGAAAGAAATTATATACAGTGCTTTGCTGCCGTTAGGGTGATATAAACATAAAATCATAAGTCTGGAACCGCAAGACCGCTACGGTCGCAGGTTCGAATCCTGCCTCGGGCATGGATGTCTGTGATGTCCTTAGGTTAGTTAGGTTTAACTAGTTCTAAGTTCTAGGGGACTAATGACCTCAGCAGTTGAGTCCCATAGTGCTCAGAGCCATTTGAACCATTTTAAAATCATAAAAATATGTACTAATAATTTTATCTTATAAAGAGGAACGAATAGATAATGTCATGGTGAAGTCAACTGCAGAAAACTTTCCGACATTGTATTAGCAAATTGTTTTGTAACAGTTTCCAGGAGGAAAAGCTGCAAGTTTGTAAAATATTATGAAAGTAAAAGCACAATGAAATCATCAACTATATGCTGTTCGGAAAATGTTTAGAGATGCATATATTTTGCTGACTCATGTTGGAAGACAAATATGTATAATTCCACACCCTCACCTACAATTTCTCGGGACGACACATAAATGTTAAGAAGATGACACATAATTATTAAGATTATATTGCTGTAAAGGCACATAAATATTAAGTAAACAGCGAACAGTAAACTTTTCTCACATCAGTAATCACGACGTTCATCATGTTTTATGTTGTGTGTAAAATGAACAGGTTAGGAGAGAAAATAAAGCTCTGAAAAAATACTAATTTCTCGGTAAAATGACGAACATGGCTAGGCGTTGTGCAACAGTGTTTGGTGACCAGAATACGGCGTCTTCTTTCGCACGATAGAGCCACGTGGGTCAGGGCATCGGAACGTAATGAAGCTGGCTGAATTAACCTTTAGTAAAAGTGTAAGCAGCCGTCAGTTTTCATTAATATATGACTAAAGATTACTGGCAGCTGCTGGGTTTTCAGTCATAGACACCTCATGTGCCTGTAACAGACTCCACGCTGTTCTACGTGCAGCACAACAACGGCACCGAAATTTTACTTATTCAAGGGTCAACGATGGTCCACAGTTTTGTTTTCTACGTTTCACTTAATTTACTATGCGAACTAATTCTTACACAGGCCAAGAGAAAAGTACGTCACCAACAGTTTTAAAATTTCTCAGTAAATAGTTCGAAAATATGCATACTGGAAAATTCATAAGTAAAGACAGTTTGCCTTCTGAAGAAGGCATTTCCACGTCTTAGAGCTTCGCGGCCCTTCATGTCTTAACCCTGATAGCGTAAAAAACTTACGACGTATACCTTTAGTCTGTCATTTACTATTCCCTTGATAAGTAACTCTTCGAAGTCTTCGTCCAGCCCATGGACAAGCGAAACTAATTTTGCTCAAAATTATCTTTGTGTTTCCACGGGGTGTTAAACGTAAATTGGTATATTTACATGCTACTCTTCTCACCCTGCTGTATCAACACACGTCAAATATTCGACAGTGTTGCTAGTATACTATCTCTTCGTATTGTTCATTGGAGTATTTATCAGTCATGTTGAATATCGGGTTTTACAACCAAGGATGCTCAGAATGTTCGTGAATTTACCCACCATTGGGTCAACTGGATCTTCACGACTGACATAATCTCCTGAATATGACATTCGACTTGCAACAGTCATGGACTATGCTGCTGGTCCCGGCGGAGGTTCGAGTCCTCCCTCGGGCATGGGTGTGTGTGTTTGTCCTTAGGATAATTTAGGTTAAGTAGTGTGTAAGCTTAGCGACTGATGACCTTAGCAATTAAGTCCCATAAAATTTCACACACGTTTTTTTCGACTTGCAACAAAACTAAGCCAGCTGAGTGTTTGTATCTCAGGGAAATTGTGGACTTATCCCAGTAATTTGGTTCTTCTCATTCACATAAAATATTGAATCCTATTGTACACTGCCATCGATAAATTTTAACAACAGTGAGTGATAAGTGTTACTAAATTTAAATTTTGATTATTGCACAGGGCGATTCGCTTATTTTAGCTTGAGGACAAGCAATTTGTTGGTACCATATAGTTGAAAAGTCTTTGATTCCTTAACACGTAGTGTGTGTATGTTTTAGTGTCAATAAGAATCAGATTGCGTCAATACCTCTATTCGGGTGCCAGATGAATAATATACAATACCAAAGGAACAGCTTAAGTTTCGTGTAACTACTGCTAAACGAGCTTATTTGCAGCCCAGCTATTCATTCTACACTAATGAAATAATTCCGTTAACTTTAATAGTATGACAAATCATCGAACAAATATTTTTCTCGGGGCGTCGAAGTCATTAGAGATGGTACTCCACTAAAAAGTACTGAGTCAGTTTATACTTTACGTCCATATAACGCTAATATTTTCGAATATTAAACTGTGGAATCTATTTTACTTGTAATTCTATAGTGTGTTCCGTCAATGAATTGAGGATACTTTTTTTTGTAAATTTTACGATGTATTTTGTTATAAGATACAAAATATAGCTGCATACAATTTAGTCTTTGAATAGAATAGTTCCTGGAATGTAGGTACGTTTAGGAAAAGAATAAAGTAGTTCTCTACAATTTTGTACCTCGATTAACTATGTTAAATTTAGAGTCAGTATCATGTTATACAATCAAAACTATTGACACATATCCGAACTTTTCGTCGCGTGGTTTGTGGTACACAGGGCGGTTGAAGGAGGTGTCATATGTCCCTACCAGAGGAAGATTGGTCAAAACTAGAAGATACTGACCGTTGAAAATCCGCGCTTTAACGTCTTGCATTTTGGTTATAGACGAGGCAGAATTCAAATAGGATGGCACAGTAAATTACTTTAATACGCAAGTCTGCACAACTGCTAATGCTCTAGCAATCAAGGAGATGAGGCATCGGGATAGCTGCAGTGTCAGCGTGTGGAAAAAAATTGTGGGTCTCGGACTGGTAGGGCTATACAATGTACCAAACAGGTTAACAGGTGATCAGTATAAGTGATTTCTGCATGCTAAATTACCAGTGCTGCTGAAGGAGGTTACCTTTATAAAAAAGACAACAGCTGTTGTTTATGCATGACGGGACACCACCCTGTTTCCTATGGCTCATGTTACGGTGCCTCATCGCAACGTTTCATGTTGGTTGGATCCATCGAGAAGGTCCAGCAGCAGGACTTCTCTGTTAATTGGACCTGCATCCGTTATATTTCGGGTATGAGGCTACTTAAAGGCATTGGTGTACGCCCAACCTATTGACAATGTTCAGACGTTACGAGAGCCTGTGACTATTGCATTTCACGCAATATCAATGGAGCCAGGTGTATTTGAAAGATCAGGATTTATGGTAACAACGGGCAGCACTGACTACAGTTCTATTTCCACGTAACAGACGGGGATGAATGGACAGAGCGGTCCAGGTTTCAACAGGTATTGGCTTCCAGACGTGTCATTATAGGAGCTATTCTTCTTGTGTTGAACAACTTCCTTTTGCAGGAATTAGTGTCACTTTCTTTTTAAAATAGCGTGTATGTTAGGGTGTCCTACCGAGTTGATGGTTACATAATTCTACATAAATAAGTTCCAGCGTTTCTGTTGTGAACATAGATTTTAGCTGGTTTAGTGTACGTGAATCATAGTAACTAACACATTGTAAACGACTATGTGAAACTTATTCTGAACTTGGTACTAAAATTATAAGTTGTGGAATACATGAACTTTTAGCAACAGAACAAATTGGTTGTACTCAATTTTGTAGCCCGCTTCGTTAGTGTGTCATAAGACTTAGAATGAGGACGATGTTATAAAATGGAAATAAGATGTAATACCTGAACTTTCATTGAGAGATTTATAATTTATTTTAGGAAATGAAATCGTCCAAACGTGTCACATCAGAGGTATCTCTTTCATAAACCGAACGTGCAGTTCCAATATTCGGTTGTGAACGAAGATTGTAGCGCGAATCATAAATAGTAACTGACACTTTGTTAAATATTGTGTTCAATGTATTCTGATACTGTGGCAAAAAATGACAGGAGACCTTTCCTTCGGGCAAGGCCACAGTCATACAACATTTCAGAAATAACCGAACATCTCGTCTTCGATTGCTATTATTATTTTTTTCTACTGTTGACCATTTATGCGATTTTGAATCGTTATTCGAAATAGTGGAAACATTGTAAGAATTTCAGTGCAAGGTAGAAAATCGTGTCATTTAAGAGTAAAGAAGAAAACAAGATATGTGCGAGGCACTGACCTCGGTGCGCAGCGCCGGACACGGGAGTGCGACGGCGACAGCAGGAGCACGTGGGCGGCGCGGCGCGGCGGGCCACGTGGTCGCGGGGGCTCGGACTCGCGGAGGCTGTGCTGGCGGCGGGCACGCTAGCGCTACCGGGCGCCGACTGCGCGGGGCGGCGGAGGCGGCGGCGGCGGCGCCGTACCCCGGGGGCGTGGCTGCGCGCGCGGGGGCGGGCGGCGCCGCACTGCCCGCGGCTGCGCGCGCACCGGGGGCGGCGCGCCGCCGCCCACCACGCCCCCGGCTGCCCCCCGCGTTATGTTAATGCGCGTCTTGACCCAAAAACCGGGCGCGTCACCGCGGACCGCCCCCGCGCTATCTCCTCGGCGTGCCCCCGTTTACCGGGAGGGGGAGGCGGCGTTCCTCCGGAAGAGATACGGCTCCCTGCCCCGCAGGAGGGTAAGACTTTTCGGCAAAGTTGCTGATCGACAGCTGCAGCGTCCTTTCAGCTGATGAAGTCGTTGGTTATCTTGCGCGGGAGCCAAAACGTCTTAGTCGTTATACGAGCATCGATTTTTTGCGACTTCTGCTACTTGTCTATCAAGACAGCATGACACAAGGTTTGAAATAAAGTATTTCCCAATGAACTATTGTGTTGCATTAGTTTCTAAAACAGACTTTCATTAAATATAGATGAATGTAAGATGATGGTTCTCACAAGGAGATCATCTTGAGCAAGTCAAATCGTATAAATGTTTAGGCACAATACCAAGATGCGACATAAAATGGGACGGTAAGTTAAAATCAGTTTTAGTGGAACCGAACGAGGGACTGATTTATTGGTACGGTCTGGGAAAATGCTATACATCTCATCTGTGAAGAAAGTGACTTACAAGATGCTAACGTAAGTAGTTACAGGGTACTGTTCCTGATTATAGAGTCCTTATGAAGTAGATAACAGACATCGAACGACTTAAGAGATGAGCGCTATGTTCGTAATGGGTTGTTATAGCCCAAGCACCTCAGTGTGACAGTTATTTCGAAGAACTTAAATGGTATTACAGTATTGCCCAAAATTGGCATGCTATTACCATAATGCAGATTCCTACTAAACTGTCATAGTATCCGCTTAATATTTGTGTGTACAGGTTTCTCACATTATCTGTCTTCACAAAATTTAACAGAACAATCATGTTGATAATATCACTACGATGAACTGGCTTTCTTTATTTGTTTACGTTGTCACTATTGTTGTTGTGGTCTTCAGTCCGAAGACTGGTTGAAGCAGTTTTCCATGCTACTCTATCCTGTGCGAGCCTCTCCACCTCCGAATAGCTACGGCTACCTGCATCCCTCTGTATCTGCTTACTGAATTCGTCTCAATGTGTCCTATCAACTGATCCCTTCTTCCATTCAGGTTTTGTCACAAATATCTTTTGACGTCAGTTCTATTTAGTCCTTACTTTTCAAAAGCTTTCATTCTCTTCTTGTCTAAAAGCCAATGTTTAACTTTCATACGTGGCTACACTCCACACTAACACTTTCACACAAGACTTCTTGAGACTTAAATACATATGCGATGTTCAAAGACTTCTCTTCTTCAGAAATGCTTTTCTTGTCATTGGTAGTCTACATTTTAAATCTTCCCTACTTTGACTCATCAGTTGTTTTGTTGCGCAAATAGCAATGCTCATCTACTATTTTAAGTGTGTGGTTCCCTAATCTAATACCCCGAGCACCACCTGACTTAATTCGACTACATTCCATCATTCCTGTTTTGGCTTTATATTTGGTACAATTAACGTTACTTCAATATAAAAATGGATCAAATGGCTCTGAGCACTATGGGACTTAACATCTGAGGTCATCAATTCCTTAGAACTTGTAACTACTTAAACCTAACTAACCTAACGGCATCACACACATCCATGCCCGAGGCAGGTTTCGAACCTGTGACCGTAGCGGTCGCACGGTTCCAGACTGAAGCGCCTAGAACCGCTCGGCCACTTCAATATATATGTCAAATGTATTGTAACATCTATGCCCTTCGATTTTCATGTACATCATCTGATCAAAAGTATTCGGCAGAACTGAAGCCATAGAGGTCATGAGAGGTGGATCCGTTCGGATAAAAGGAAATGGGAGTATTGTTTCGTCGGCAGAGAAGCAGCAACATCCAAATAGGTCCATAAGGAGAACTGAGTGACTTCGAACGTGGGCTACCCATTGGATGTCACCTGAGTGACAAATGCATCAAGAACATTAAAACCCTTCTCAAGCTGCCCAAGTCGACTACTGGCGATGTGTGTGTCAAGTGTAAACGCAAACAACCACAGCTAAACCAAGACCAGGCAGACTTTACGTATCGGCGGACGGCGACCGTCGAGCATTGTGGCATGTTGTTGTAAAGAATCTCATCCAGTCAGTGGGGAAGATCGCAAGTACGTACTGAAGTACTGCCAGCAGTGCATCTAACACAATGATTGTGGGTAGGGAGTTAGAAAGGATGAGGTACAACAGTCGAGCAGCACCTCATAAGCCACACATTCCTGTATTCAGTCTTAAGCGACGCTTGAAGTGCTCTAAGGGGCGACTCCTCTGGTCAGTGCATGACTAGAAGCGAGTGGTTTGGAGTGATGGACTCGCTATACCCTGCACCGATCCAATGGAAGGCTTTAGAATTCGCGAATACCTGGGGAACGCAACCCGACATCATGTGTAGAGCCAACAATTAACGCACGGAAGAGGTGGTGTTGTGTTGTCGTGCAGAGAACGAGGTCTCGTGCAAAATGTGGTACCTTAGGACGAAACTCCAAATAAAGACGGCCGCTGAAAATGCAGCAAACAATTGGAGACGTCGGCGTAGACACTCTCCAAAGCGTTTCCTGGACCCCCCGCAGCCAGAAAATCATTTATGTCCGAGCGCTATCCCGCTCACCCCACTCGCTATGCATTCAAAAATCAAGAGTAATCATCGCTTACGACGACAGTATCGTCTTAGCATAGACGCGGCTGCGTGCGAATAGACCTTATTATCAGTTAAAGGATTGAACTGTCACGTGAAACTATTATTCTATAATGAAGCGCTAAGTATGATAAGTATCAGAGATGGCATCAACTTCGTGTCATCTCCGTAGGCGTTACTCATTCCTAAATTTAAGTATTTACCAATTTCAGGTTTTAATAAATTACTAATAATGTGTGTGTGTGTGTGTGTGTGTGTCTTTTAGTAACTGCTCGACTCCCTCCTGAACTATACCCGCAACAGTATGCCTCGGAGCTGTTACAACATATTTCGTGTTTAGAATGGTGTCTCCTGATGGCTCTAAGGAAAACGCTTAATGACGAAGGCTATGAAGACATTTTATAGCACTGTCTGCTGTATACAGTAGAGGAACAATTGAGAAACGATGACTGTTCGTATACACATGACGAATCAAACTATGATAAAGCAGCATCTGACAGGCAAGGGTTTGTTGACGCTAACATTCCTGCAATAGACTGACCTGGCCAGAGTCCCGACATTAACCCAGTGTAACAACTTTTGAATGAATTAGAACGCCGACTTCGTTCCAGAAGACAGTGTCCACCATCGCTCCCTTCTCTGATTTCGGCTGTTTAGGAAGAATGATCTGCCGTATTTCCACAGATTTTCAGGTTCCTCACTGAAAGTGTTTCCAAATTAGTACAAGCGGTTCAAAAAATGGCTCTGAGCACTATGGGATTTAACTTCTGAGGTCATCCGTCCCCTAGAACTTAGAACTACTTAAACCTAACTAAGCTAAGGACATCACACACATCCATGCCCGAGGCAGGATTCGAACCTGCGACCGTAGCGGTGGAGCGGTTCCAGACTGTAGCGCCTAGAACCACGCTGCCACTCCGGCCGACAGTTCAAGCGGTCATGAAGATTAAGAGTGTTCACTTTCCTTATTGTTGCCCGCTAGTAGCAGTCCGGAAACTTTTGATCAGATATTGAATGTACATTTTGTGGCTTCTGCCACAGTCCATGATAAAGTCTTGTCTTTGTAAATCGGCATGTTTGCCTAGAAACCCCATTGTGGACGAAATATTTAGCTGTCTGAATGGAGCTCTACACTATCTACGTTTTCAGAATTCGGAAATCGTTAAATCTTGCCAAGAATTTTGTGAAATGCGCAGTTCCTCGAAACCAGCAGTGAGAAGACGCTGTATTTTCGTCGTTGGTACCACAAAACTACTTCAGTTCGTATCTTAGGAAGTTGTTTATATTATTATAATTAATTGTTACGTCCATTCACAACAGAACAGCTCATTTTTTACATCATTTTTTCCTGTAGGCTGCTAAGTACCCACGTATCTCTCGCGATAGGCATTCTATTTATCCTTAATAAGTATTATTATTTATAGCGCTTGGTTGCTTTTTGTATTCTCAAATTAACCTCTATTAAATGAGTCCTCTTAGAAGCAAGATGATGTAGATTTCACAGAACGCTGTTGGAGAAGCAGCACACGAAGAACACTGTAGAACATTATGCTGACACCACGCGTAGGGATAGTGAGAATAAAGTAACGGAGATTCAGGTAAGTTCAGAGCCATATGGACAGTATTTTTACCCATCTCACTAACTGAGTGGAACAGAAAGGAAAATATTCAATATTTGGACTGTGCCCACTCCGTCATGCACTCTACAGCAGATTGTGGTGTACATACAGGGTGACAATTATTGACCTATATGAAATAAAATCGTCATAACTTTTGAACGGTTTGCGTTAGGACGTTAAAACTTCACGGTTGGCCGCGGGGCATGACGGGAATTAGAATGTGCTGTGTGGTTTGGTTTAGCGACGAAGCCCACTTTCATTTGGATGAGTTCGTCAGTAAGCTAAATTGGCGTATTCGGAGGACAGAATCTGAATTTCGCGATCGAGAAGTCTCTTCGCCTTCAACGAATGACTGTGTTAAACGTAAAAATTATGTGTGACAGTGTGTGAGCTGAAAACAGCCATTCAGGAGGTCATCAAGAACATCGATGTTTCGACACTTCAGCAGGTCATGTAGAATATCGCTATTCGCCAGTGCCATATCATCGACAATGTTTCAAATGGCTCTGAGCACTATGGGACTTAACATCTATGGTCATCAGTCCCCTAGAACTTAGAACTACTTAAACCTAACTAACGTAAGAACTGCACACAATACCCAGTCATCACGAGGCAGAGAAATCATCGACAATGATGATAGGGATATCGAACATGTCACAACCTAAATTCGAATATCTGCAGTGATGTTTACATGTTGAATAAAGTGTGTACACACCGTAGTTTGGAACTGATTTAAGTTTTGCTTTCATGTAGGTCAAACTGTCCCACTGAATATAGATGTAGATGTAGACGTCACTGATGTTGTGTTATTTCGTTGAAGTGCTTCTAGGACAGTGGTCCCCAACCCATCCGAGACCATTACCCTGAGTGTAATCACGTATTAACTAGTAACTTCCTCTCCTCATCATCATCAACTTTAGCGCCTAACTAAACTTTAGAATGGAAAAAGAATTTTCTTTGAACATTTTTTGAAATGACGGAAAATAAATTATATTTAGTTTGTGTAAGAGTTTTATGGAACAACGAGCTGATACGTCAATGAGACGGTACTGCTTAATTTAAAAACCTTTTCTTATAGACTGTTGAAGTAGCTCTAACTGTATCGCGAGTGTCACACACAGTTCCTTCTGAGAAAAGAAGGTTAACTCTCCACATTGAGAACAGACACTTGTTCCTGAACATCCTTCCTCACCACTTCTCCCCCTAGCGACACTTTTTCAAGCATGACCTGCACACCCATTCAAAATAACCAAGCAACACTTCATTGTTGGACTTCTTACTTCTGAACTGACAGAAGTTGGAAGATTGCAGGCTACCAATATTCCTTGTCTGATCACTTCCACTAATAATAATAATAATAATAACATTGTGTAGGACCCACAGCAATGAAGTAGCAATTACACAGTTTAAGTTGTGCTACGCTGTCAAGTAGTTCGTTTGTCTGTTGCGTAGTGAAAGAGGAAGCAACTTCTTGTCCACTTCAGGAACGACCAACTACAAGAAGAAGTCATTTTCATGAGATATTTAAGCATGTGTGGCGTATATGTCTCAGCCATACTGTCAGAGATACATTATACAACGTAAAAATTATGTGTATGGTGGATGGACTACGTGGAGAGGTCATGCATTCATTTCATTAGCTGTAACCTCCACCACGTTGTCTGTCGGGTTAATGCTAGTATTTGAAAACAAAGAGGTAATTACTGATAAATGAAACTATACGGTACCAGGGGCCTTTTCAAGATTCAAACGTCGATGATATATACATCAATTATTGGTAAGTTGTGTACTCAGTATTAGTCTTACCGAATAGTCATATAGTAATAATGTTTTAAAAATGATTCATTTTCGTGACCGAAACACAATCGAACACTTTTGAATTTACCCCAAAGAAAATTTCAGTTTACTCCTCGAGGGATACACAGCCAGAGGTTTGGAACCACTGGTCTAGGAACATGATCGATGCAACGTAAATCATTGTTTCGATTACTACTGTAAGTACCTTTCATTAGATTTGTATGTTAACGATTGAATGAGCCCCAATTAGTTGTTATTTATTTAGCTTGACCAGATTAGGGCATTCATGAGCTTCCTTACATCGGAGAAGGGTTAACTACCACAGAATTTTTTTACATCGTGTTTCTCAGGAAATAAAAATAATTTTATTGTGACCAACAGTTATAAAATGTGAATAAATAGTGTTGACAAAGAAGTAATAACATTAATATTAGTGTACTTGCAATGTTCCTGACGTTAATAATACTACTAATAATAATACATAGGGATAGTTGCAGATAGAAAACGCGTATGTATTGATAAAACATGATGTTTCATAACAAAGCGAGTTCTGAGGGATAGAAATATGTAGACCGCACTTTAAGTGATTAAGGCTATTGAAAATGACTATCACCTGGTTGGAAAGAACGATGTAATGATGTAACAAGTACCTCGAGGAAGAAAAGGAGTGATTATTCTTTGTTAAGCAGATATGTCGTTGTTGTCTTTGGAAGCTGCAGCTGGTATTCAGTTCTCTGTTATAATGAGAGAGGTCATTCGAGAGGCGGGTTACTGCTGCTGAAAAGGACTTCTAGAAAATGGTGATGGTGTGGACAGAAAGTGTTTAGCGCTATGGGAAGGCGTTTTTCAGCTAATTCGTTCAGACAAGACCATTATGTTCAAAGAGATATACGTTAATAAGACGTTTAGGAGAGAGAGTGTATGGAAATCTCTGCTGGCAGCTGGCCCAAAGTCGAACGTCGCCAGTTCCAGGCGCCTTGAGCCTTCCTGAGAAAGACCTCACAATAACAATGTTGTGATCAACAACTGGATGTACAGGCGATTTCACAAGTTTCTCCATTAGACCAAAAGGAAAGACATTTTTTATGTTTTTTGTAGGACACGGAGAGATGCTGATGATGCCTTCTTGCATGATGCAGCTATGTGAATAACCCAGTTTGGCTTTTCACATACACCGTCTGACAAAAATACAGAACTCTCAGTGCGCATGTCCTGGCCAGTTTTTAGTCTTAAATGTGACAAATATCAGTTTACTGCCTCAGTAAAGAGTCTAGGAGAGCACCGCCTGATGTAAGAGCTGAATCACCGGGAAGATGTGCTGAAATGACAAACTTCGCACACGTACACCTCTTCCGCGTGTATGAAGATAACAGAGTAGCATTTCTCGCTCGCAGGTGGAATGCTCACCAGAGAGAACAAATATTGTTCGTGTTATGTGCTTCAGGTTGGATCCGTGAAAGTGTTATTACTTATCGTATCGTTACAGTTTTTGCACCGCTTAACAGCGTTGGTATATCCGCTATTTCGGCGTTGGAGTTTTAGTAGTTATTACCTCAGAATAGCTGGGAAGTTTGTGGTGTGCGCAGTCCATCTCGCGCCGGGCCCCTGGCCATGTCAGGTGGTCCCGCGCCCAGTATGGAGAAACTCGCGAAGCAGCCTTCGCGACCATCCGACCCTTGCACTGCCGCCCTTCGGGGAGAACCGCGTCGGAAAAGCCGCTCGTCCCGGCCTCCCGTCGCGCATAACGCTCTGCCCACCTCGCAACGTGCGAAAGATCGCTTGAATCGCGCCAACCGCCACAAATCGCCGGTGGACACAACCGGCACTGAAACCGATCATCATGAAGACCGTCCACCGTCGCGTGTCAGGGTCCGTTCATCCGCGTCGTCGTCGTCGTCCGACGATTCACCGACCGCCTAGTAATTGATCTTTCTCGTAGTGAGGCGGCGAACACATCGGCTCTGTCTGACCACCACCCGGCTGTACCTGCACCCCCCTCTACGCCGTCCCGCCACCGTGGCGAGTCTTCGGGACACCCTGACCCAGTCGGAAAGTCCTCTGGCCGTCGCTCCAGACGTCCCTCCGCCCACGCGGGCTGTGGTGGCAGCGGATCGTGCTCCGATACCCCCCCCCCCCCCCCCCGCCGGGGGACGCCGCATCGGATGGTCCTGTGGATGAGGAAATGACTCATGCTCCCGACCCTCCTTCTCAAGAGATCCCGTCAAGCCCTCTGAAGAAAGAGCGGATACCCCCCATTGTGGTATATAATGTCACTAATTACACGAAACTGAACACTGAGCTCCAGCGGCTCATTGTCAGCCAATTGAGAGCTGTTTACCAAAAAGATCATGTGAAATACCTGCTTGACAGTAGGGACGACTATCTTACCATTCTCGACTTCGTAAAATCAAAGGCGATGCCTTACTTTACCCACCAGACGTCGGGTAATCGCCGCACCAAAATCGTCATCAAGGACTTGCCACCAGAGGTTACGGCAGAGGAGATCAAGGAGGAACTGCTTCGACTCGATTTCGAAGATCCTTTGGTCCACCAGTATAGCAAGAGAAATCCTGAGACCAGGGCATTGATCCCCTGCCCTACCCACGTCGTCTCCCTTTCCCGGAGGGAGGACATAGAGCGGATTTACCAAATCCGGTATCTTCTGTACACGAAAGTCCGGATTGAATCGTACGAGGGCCGCAACGGGCCAGCCATCTGTCGCAAATGCCAACGTTTACGACATACTGGGAATTACTGTTCCCTGCCGTTGCGGTGTGTTAAGTGTGCTGGCCCACATTTAGTGGAGAACTGCACACTCCCTGCTTTGGAGAAACCTACCTGTGCCAAATGTTTGGGAACGACGCACGATCCCCACCACATGGCATCCTGGAGGGGGTGCCCTGTTTACCAGAAGGCACTGAAGTCTTCTCGTCCACCCAAAAAGAAACCAAGAACAAATCGACCTCCCCCACCGCTACGGGACATGACCAACTACCCTGTTTTGCGGGGTCAGCCTGGTGCACTGTCCTCAGCAGCCACACTGGTACCAGCCACTCAGGCACCAGATGGTTCGGTGGCTCCTGTGCCCCTTCCTGCCCAGACTCCCATGACATCCTTTGCTGCGGCAGCCCGGTCTCCTCCTCATTGTCTGTCTTCCGTGACAGCTCCCACTGCTCACCAACTACAGGAGCCAGCTGCAGCTCCCTCCAGTCCATCTGTGGCTCTGTCTCAGCCCTCTGCCCCTACCCCCACTCTGCCTACTACTACACCTGCTCCTGCGCGCCGTAGGGGCAAGCAGACCACCCAGGACCCTGCCCCAGTGGTGGAGACTGATGCGTCCTTTCGGGCGGATATGCGTGAAATCCTCCAGGTCATCTCCTTTTTCACGAAACCCCACATCCGGGCTGTTATTCGTGACACTGCACAAAAAATCCGTCAGTCGGAGGACGGGCTCTCCAAGGTCATCGCCCTAGTGGAGGGGCTTAGTCAAATATTGTTGTAACGGCGAATGGACCTCCACACCACCACCAGCCCCCTCGGGATCTTGTCACTTGCATTTTTAATGCCAATGGCATAAAACGTATGAAGACGGAATTGAATACCTTCCTCCATGACTATCGTGTGGATGTTTTACTGGTCACAGAAACACACCTCAAACCAGCAGACGATTTCCGCCTTCGCAATATGGTGTGTTACCGCTCTGACCGCCTCGACCGCCGTGGTGGAGGCACAGCTGTATTCCTCAACAAAGCTCTTGTCCATACCCAAGAGATTCTCCAGCCAATGGAACACATAGAGGCCACAGCAGTTACCATCTCCACACGCCTTGGTGCGATTACCTTTGCAGCAGCGTATTTGAGCCCAAACAAGCCACTGCTGGAAGCAGACCTACGCACATTGTCATCCTTTGACAGGCTTATCATTGGGGCAGATCTCAATGCCAAGCACCCAGCTTGGCATTCTCGCGTGTCTAACCCCAAAGGCCGGCTCCTCCTTGACCTGGAGGATACTTTAGCACTATCAGTCTATGGCCCCCACGAACCTACCCATATCCCAGTCCGTACTAACTGCCAGCCAGACGTTCTGGATGTGGCCATCTTCAAAAACATCACTGCTCAGTTTTCGCTGGAAGTTATCCACGAACTGGCCTCTGACCATGAGCCAGTACTATTGCACCTCACCAATGCTGCCCTTTCATTTGATGCTCGTTCCACTGCGACCCTCACCAACTGGGACAAGTTTACCAGGGTTCTTAATAACACCACTCGACACGACCTCGATTTGACAACACCGGCCAATATAGTCCGTGCTGTGGATTACCTTACCACCAAAATACAGAAAGCAGTGAAACTCTCCACCTCCACTCCACCTCGAAATTTAACATCCCTGGACGACTTGCCCCCTCTGTTACGAGAGCTGAAGGTGCAAAAGAACCGCTACCGCCGGAGGTGGAAGCAGTTTCGTGACCCCCAGGACAAACGCCAAATGAGACGCCTCCAACGCGAATTCAGCCACCGGCTCGCCGAATGGAGGTCTGAACAGTGGGAGGACAGGATGTCCACTTTCCTACTCCACCAAAAATCTGACTGGGCTGTAATTCGCACCCTGCGGCGTTCTAAGCCAGCGACTGCCCATCCTATTCGCACAGCAGCGGGCTTGTCATATGATACCCTGCAAATTGTCGAAACGCTGGCAGATGCGTTCGAGGCCCAAAACTGCCCTCTGGTCCAGGACCTTTCTCCGAACGAACTACAGGAAGAACATGAAGTCCTGACAGCTGTTGCTGCATTCCGCAACCGCCCACACCAGTCTGCTCCCCTTCTTACGTCCATGGCAGAAATTCAGCGCATCCTTCGACGGAAACGTGGCCGGTCGGCCCCTGGATTGGACGGAATTTTAAATGAACATCTTTGCCACCTTCCCCGCACACCACTCATCTTGTTCACCAAGATTTTAAACTGTTGTCTCACATCTGGCCTTTTCCCCCCTCAGTGGAAACAAGCCAAGCTGATTGCGATCCCCAAGAGGTTCAAAGACCCTACAGTCCCCACCAACAACAGGCCCATCAGCCTCCTAAACACTATGGCGAAGGTCCTTGAATCTGTGATCCTTCACCGACTTTCCCAACCTCTTGCAGCAGCTGGGACGATCCGTCCTGAACAGTTTGGATTCACTTCGCACCTCTCGGCTGAACTTCAGGTCCTACGGATCACTGAACACATCAGCAAAGGCTTCAACACTGCCAAGTCGACAGCTGCCGTTTTTTTGGACTTGCAAAACGCCTACGATAAAATCTGGCAAGACAACCTCGTGCACAAGATGCTGACACAGACCCCTATACCGGATATTTATGTCAAGATCGTGGATGACTTCCTCCGTGGTAGGACTTTCCTAGTGGCTCAACGGGGAATGCGTTCTGGCATTCGCCAGTTGTCGGCAGGCACTCCGCAAGGATCGGTGCTATCTCCCATCCTATTTAATATCTATGTCAATGATATGCCGGTCATCCCCGAGTGCCACCTTGCACAATACGCTGACGACACAGCGCTATACACCACTGGCCGCATTACTGACGCCGTCGTCGCCCGCCTCCAGCGACAGGTGGACGCCACTATCACCTGGTGCCGGACAAACAAAATAGCTCTCAATGCCGCCAAAACTACGGCAGTTTACTTCACGAAACGGCGCCCAGTCCTCCGCCGCAATATCTCAATTGCAGGTGTGCAGGTGCCCTGGTCCCCGACAACCACCTATCTCGGGGTCCAGATGAACCACAAGTTGCTCTTCCACTGTCATGCGGAGTATGTCACCACCAAGGGGCAAAAGCTAACCAGGGCTTTGTACCCGCTCTTTCGCAGTAGGGATCTTAACCTGCATACCAAGCTCCGCATTTACCGAACAGTTATCCTGCCTGCCCTCACGTATGGATCTGCTGCATGGGCCACGATTAGTGTCACCAGGATGCGGACATTGCAGCGCCTGCAGAACAAGGTGCTCAGGTGGAGCCTGAACGCCCCGCCACTCACGAGAATTGTTACTCTCCACGAGGAAGCAGATATCGTTCCCCTAAAGACGACCATACGCAACAACGCGCGGCGGCTCTATGAGAAAGTGGATGCCTTGCGGGACACTGTCCATGGGTTACGCCACGTTGGGACCACACTTCCACGCCGCTGGCATCGACATCCGGTTCCACTAACCATCCTAGAGGGAACGGATTCCGACCATGGCTAACGATAGGCCTGGCACGCCCACCACGGACGCATCCTTTGGCGGGACTAGCCCCCATTCTACGTCCAATACTTTCCAATCATACCTGCCCATGTTAGGCTAAATTTTTCTGCCTGACTCATGTAGTACTGTCACCGTCAGAGGGTGGTACGGGACTACAAGTCCCACCGCCACACCTCCAAAGTGAATTGCAGTGATGCAGTCACTGCCCTGTGGAAATTTACTGCCTCACCAACACAGTTAGACCGCAATAGAACGGTAATGCTGTAATGTAAAAAGAAAAATTAAAAAAAAAAAAAGGCCACACCTCCCAAAGTGAATTGCAGTGACGCAGTCATTGCCTGACCAACACAGTTAGACCGCGATAGACCGGTGATGCTGTATTGTAACCTATCACCCCGGACGACAAGTAAAGTTTAGACTGCAATAGCCCGAGCATCATTTTTTTCAGGCGTTTGCACCAACGTCTAATTTTTTCGAGCATTAAGGCAGATATTTGTTAATCTGCCTCTATTGGGAGTATACAGAGTCAGCGCAAAGACTACCCAGTTCATCACGTGATTGATGCGGCACCCAGAGTCGAGTCGAGAGGAAGCGTCGGTTAGCCTTCCGTTACACACAAACTAACTTTTAAATTATAGTTTCACGAGCACATTCAACAGAACGGTTCCAAAGTAGTCTATAGCGATATTAGTCTTAGCAATGTATGATAACAGAGACAGTAAAATAATCAGTACTCTAGTAGCGCCAAGGCCCACACTGACTGCTGCCGCCATGTATTAACGCCGCTTTTGGACTACTGGTGACTCTTCTTGTTTTGTCCGTATTTGTTTATATCGATAAACGAATATCGCTCTAGATTAGTTTGGAACAACTCTCTCAAATGGGCACACAAATTCTGCTTAAAATACCATATTCTTTGTAACGTGAAACAAACCAACGCTCTCCGTCGACACTGTGCGTCGCATGAAGGACTATATGAGCCGTGTTTTGTTTGGGCTGGCACCAGTTACACATTGTAGAAACGAAATTACAAATATCTGCCAAAATACCAGAGGAAATGCGACCGAGGACTCTTAGGAGGGGCATCAAATACACTGAAGAGCCAAACAAACTCCTACACCCGCCAAATATCGTGTAGAGTCCCCGCGAGCACACAGAAGTGGCGCAACACGACGTGACATGGACTCGACTAATGTCTGAAATAGTGCCGGAGGGAACTCACACCATGAATCCTGCAGAGCAGTCCACAAACCCGTAAGAGTACGATGGAGTGGCGATCTCTTTTGAACAGCACGTTGCAAGGCATCCCATATCTGCTCAATAATGTTCATGTCTGGGGAGTTTACTGGACAGCGGAAGTGTTTAAGCTGAGAAGAGAGTTCCTGGAGCCACTCTGTAGCAATTCTGGATGTATAACGCGTCGCGTTGTCCTGCTGAAATTGTCCAAGTCCGTCGGAATCCACAATGGACATGAATGGATGCAGGCGATCAGACAGGATGCTTACGTACTTGTCACCCGTCAGAGTCGTATCAAGGGTCTCATATCACCCCAACTGCACACGCCCCACATCATTACAAAGCCTCCACCAGCTTGAACAGCCTCTGCTGACATGCGGGGTCCATGGATTATTGAGGTTGTCTCCATACCCGTACATGTCCATCCACCTGATACAATTTGAAACGAGGCTCGTCCGACCAGGCAACATTTTTCCATTTACCAACAGTTCAATTTTGGTGTTGACGGGACCAGGCGAGGTGTAAAGCTTTGTGTCATGCAGTCATCAAGGGTAGACGAGTGGGCCTTCGGCTCCGAAAGCCCATATCGATCATGTTAGGCATCCGAACGAGTGAATTACCGTCCCATGCTTAGGCTACCATTAAAACAAAACAAACGTGTACGTTTGGAGTGGGGCCGTGCCCAAGAAGCGTTGAGTACTGACGAATGGGGTCGCAATTTGTCCAGTGGTTAATCGTGTTGCTGCATTATCTTGGATGAGCATCGTCAGCGAGTGTGATGGCGATGTAGGGGCGTCCCTTTCTTCCACTTTTGGAGGGGTGAAACACAACAAACATTTTGGTCTTAAATTAAGAAAAACGATTTCGGTCCAAGATCTTTCACAGTTCACTGTGTGCCGTTCTGAATCGCCGGCTGCGTCGTAGACGGCAGCATTTCTTTATAAAGTAAATGTTGGAGAGGCATAGAAGTCTTACACCTGGTGTCATGGGATGAGGAGCTATTGGATATGACTTCAAGCCACTGCTGATAGTGACTAAGGAACGTCTGAAGTCACAACGGCACGTCACAGACATTCTGAGTCCTCATGAGTTACCTTTCATCAGTGTCATTGTTCCACTTCTCAACAGAACAATGCTCGCCCACATACGACAAATGTCTCTAAAAACTGTCTATGTGATGATGAGATATTGCCTTGGCAAGCCAAATCACCACATCTGTTCCTGATAGAACGTTTGTGGGACCAGCTCAGAGGTCAAATCCGTCCCACTGCCGGTACCCACTATATAAAGAAACAATGTGCTCGCTCAGTAATAGACTGTATATGCTCAAGTATTGTCTACTGACTCCTTGATAGTATTATACATGGATAAAATTTTTATAGATTATGGAAAAAAGTATATTCTTAACATTGTCCACATTTATAATGAGCATGTCTAGTAATACAATACCAATGTCAGCCGAGGCTATTAGTTCTGTATTCAGTAACAACATATAGAGCTGCTCCTGTATACTACTCATACTTATCTTACTTTGTGTAGTATCCAATGTTTAAGGCATCTATGTATACAGAGGCCAGTACTGAGATGAGTGCCTGAGGCTGAGGTTATAAGATCTTCACTTGAGGTGCAAATCCTGTAACAATAAAATTTGTATTCGTTATATGAGACCTATATTTGTATTACAACACTGGTCTCAATGTGGTTTATGCTTTTTCATGTTGATGGCACATATGGGTCTTATATTATGCATCATCGTAGATATGTACCAAAAATATTATTTTTGACGTCCTATGTTCCTGTGCCAACGGCCTTGTCACAGTGGTAACACCAGTTCCCGTAGGATTATGGAAGTTAAGCTCTGCCTGTCTCAGCTAGCACTTGACTGAGTGGCTGTCCAGGTATGACGAGCGCTGTGGACAAGTGGGTGCTCTCAGCCCTTGTGAGGTCAATTGAGGAGCTACTTGACGGAGAAGGAGTGACTCTGGTCACGAAAACTGACAGGGGCTAGTAGAGCGGTGTACTAACCACATGCCCCTCCATATCCACATCCAGTGACACATGTTGTTTGAGGATGACAAGGCGGTCGGTCAGTACATTGTACCTTTGTGTCTACCGAGGCCTGTTCGGACAGAGTTTACTTAATTTTACGTGCCTGATGTAATTCATACTTATACCGGGGTTTCGACTGGTGATGTTAGTAATTTCACTCACAAGTACCTGAGATCTCTGTATAACAGACAGAGTGCCTAAGTTTTAAGTCGTATGATAATTGATTTTGATGCTCAATATTGTGTGCTGTCGGAGACTACCATACATACAAGTACTCATCCAGTGTCCAAGAATACCCTGGCAATACCGTAAATGGATAAAAGTTTTTAATTTAAAGCTTATTGGGAACTTAACTACAGTTCTATAGGTCACTGAATAGTTTTATGACCTGCTTCCATTACTTCTGTGGTCATTAAATGAGTAAGACACAGGTATTTATATTACTGTTAAATCTTACACTTGCTTACCTATTGTTTATGTTTTAGAATAATTAGTGTTTGACCTCTATATCAACGGTGCATCAGGTTTCTATCATTAGTAACCCATAGCTTAAGTGATATAGCGTCCCTACTTAAATGGTTCCTACCATTGATTTCATTTCATACTATGACTAAATGTTGGATTGTTTTCCTTTGTGTGCACATGTCTTAGTTTTTAAGTGAACACTTCGTTCCGATATTTTTATATAGGCAATGATCAGACAAATGTACGAATGTTTACTTAAAATTTTGCATTCTTGGCATTGTCCGTGGCTGTAGTGAGCCAGTGTAGTAACATAACGTCAATGTTACACGATACTATTCCATCTGTTTTTGGTAACAAATCCAACGAAACCTGAATTTCACTTATCCATTGTCGTGGATATTTCTAAAATGACTGAACATCGCGTCTTCAATTGCTGTTATTATTTTTTTTTGCTATTGATCCTTTATGCAGTTTTGAATCGGTGCCCGAAATAGTGGAAAAATTATAAGAATTTCGATATAAGGTAGAAAATTATGTCATTTAAGAGAAGAGAATACCAAATACCAACGGGTGCCTT
This sequence comes from Schistocerca americana, assembly GCF_021461395.2. Classification (NCBI taxonomy): domain Eukaryota; kingdom Metazoa; phylum Arthropoda; class Insecta; order Orthoptera; family Acrididae; genus Schistocerca; species Schistocerca americana. The sequence continues at coordinate 455,398,402 of NC_060121.1, forward strand.
CGCTCAAAACAGGATATCGGAGAGACGTCCATACATACCAGCTAGATCCTAAAAGAACCGGGATGCAGTGCGTCACATGTCAGTTAAGAACTAAGTAACTGCCAGTTACAGATAAAGTCCACAATATAAGCACGCAACGATCTTCAGAGTAGGGTCACTTCCTCCAGCGATCGAGTAGCTGACCATTAAAATCCTACTGGCATGATGGCGCCACTGGCACTTCACAGGCTGGGCAGCCGCCTTCAGCTATGTTCAGCCGAGTAGAGTGCTCACACATCCTCGGTAAAACCTGACCTCACTCCCGGTACCGCACACGCTCCTCTATCCCCACCCACCACTGCTCGTGCACCCTCTTGCGGGCTGTGGTCCCCCGTTTCCTAGGGACAGGGTGGATACATGCACAGCGTACTAGCGATACTGAACGCGGAAGTTGTCTCGGATGCACGTCACCATCTTCCATTGTCCCCGCCCCCCCCCCCCCCCCAACCTGTAACCGGCGCTGGCAGGAGCGGCAAGATGTGAGAAAATTGCACAGCTTCCTGCTTCCCTGTGATGGCGACCTTTAGTGGCTGATATGAGCCATGGTTAATTTACCAGTGGTTTGGCCCTGGATCAAGAATATCACTGAGGAAGTTATTTGGGCCGCTTTGTACTGTCCCACAAACGGTGCAACATCCTGTAAATCACCTTCTGTCCCACCTTGCTTTGCGCTCAAAAGTACTTCAAGTAGACTCTGTCTCACAGCCATAGGAAGGTCAGATGCCTACCCTTGATATAGTGTGCTAATTTCCAGTGGATATTAGGGGTGGTGATACCAGAACGATAGCGCAGGTAAAGAAAAATCCTTTAAATTCACAGGACACAATAGCTAGCGCCCTGACGCTAACCAGAACTTCCGAGATCCAAAGTATAGAAATAATATGACTAAAAGGCTTAAGGGCTGTACTTTAGTGTTGCCCTAACTGGTAAACAGAACCAGAAAAGGCATCCACCGTCATTAAAAATATCAGCCATCTCATTTGGTATCGATAGTTGACCGTGATAATCGATGAACACTTTGGCCATAGGGTGATTCTCACTATCAGAGCTAAGCTTCTCTACATGGGTGATGGGGTTCGATTTTGCTCTCAATCGCTGCTCCCACGGACGTCGTCATTTAACGTAGGCCAAGTGAGATGCTCTTTAATCCTCGTAATGGTCTTGTATACATCCAGGTGCCATCCATAAAAGGAGTGATGAAATTACTTAAACACTGGAGGGATAGACTCCTGAAGCAGGCAGACCTCACCCTTTCTATCATAATGGGCACAGAAGCAAAGCAATCCGTTGCTAAGAGAATACCCTGGCATCCCCTACTTTAAGCTGTTGTTTTGTTTTCCATGACAAAGGATGAGCATCCTGTTTCTTGGCTAATCCTCCGAAAAGCCCCAGAATCTCTCCAAGGTCTGTCCCCACACAAGACCCTTCTTCCCCTCCCTATGGGAGAACCGCTGCCTCAGATTCGTGTTGGAACAATGGATAGGGTCCTCAGTGATGTGGTTATCCATAAACTTCATATGAAGATGTTTAAAACGGAAGGCTGACATCCACACAGCCTACCTGGCTAGTCTCCCCCTCATCTGTAGCCCAGCTAACACCCACATTAAGACGGACATTGTTGGCCTCTAAGGGGAACAGCTTATGCTCAAACTTAAATCGTTCAAATCCACACATTACGGATAGTGCTTGCAGTTCATATTTAGAGACTTGCTCTCTGCCACTGATAAGGGCCTGGAGACAAAACCGAAATAGCCTCCCTCTCTCCCTCTTCTTGGAGGAGGACAGCCATGACAACAGAGCTGGATGCATCTGTCTGCAAAGCAAAGTGCCTGTCGAGGACTGGAACAGCTATGACAGACACACTATCCAATGATGCCTTCAGTACAATGGAGGACGCCTCTTTAGCATCAGCCCTTTGGAAATGCTCATACTTCCTTTGCAGTTGATTAAACGGAGCAACCAGCTGGGAACGCATTTGCGAAGAAAATTCACCATCCCTATGTTTCTAGCAATAATCCGTTCTGTCCTTAGGACTGGTTAAAGGATAAATAATCTAAGTTCGATCGTGGTTCATCCTCACACCTTCATGGAACGCAATCTAGCCGGGGAACGCGATCTGTTCTCAGGCTATGTCGACCTTAGTAAGTTTTATTGTCAGCAACACTTTCTGGAGATAGTGAATGACTTGGCCCATTGATACAAATGCTGTCTGAAGGTTCTGCTGTAAATAACCACCTTGACTGCATAGTTATAGACATACTTAAATTTCAAGTCATCCAGCACAGAATCTAGTAGGTATGACTGTATTGCCACACCAGTAGTCATCCCTAACAAAACTTAGATATATTTAAAGATGTTCCAGTGCATTAAAAAATCTGTAACAAGCTCAGACTTCTCCGCAGCAACTCATGGTAGGGCTCTTTCAGTTCAAGAAAATTAAAAAATTGTACATTGGAGAACAAAGTAGAAAGCTCTGAAAGTCTGTCGATGATACAGATCCTTAAAACACCTTTCGATTCAGTGCCCTATATTCCACAACCAGCCAGTACACCTCACCACTGGGTCTGGGAATAAAAATATCTGTAATGCACAGAGCGAGACTAATGGTTACGCTACATCATCAGCCAAAACCTGATCAACAGTATTTCTCACTTCTCTGATATTTGGTGATGAAAACCAGTAGGGCGACTGCTGAACCAGAACCTGACTCATGAGCAAGATCTTTGGATTCTGTTTGTGACCCGTAGCCTGCAAGTGAGTGTGTCTGGATACTGTACCAAGACTTCCAACAAGGCAGGTCCCTGCTCTTTACTAATAATGGACTCACCAAACAGTGACAGCTCTGCCTCTGCGGAACACACCCCGAAATAGTTCCGGTGCCTGCACAAAATGTCTATCCCCTGGCCTAAATTTCAACACAATTACTTTATAGACGTGATTGTCACTTGAGGTCTAAGTCATATAACAATATAATTTGTAGTTGTTATATGATATCTAGGTTTGTATTATAAGATTGGTCTAAATTTCTTTACTGCTTTCATAGTTCATGGCTTTCCATCTTGATGGTACATTTGGGTTTTGTAGTCCTACACTGATATATCATCGTAGATATGTACCAAAAATATTATTTTTGACGTTGTGTGTGCCTGATGTGCCAACGTGGTAGTGCCAGTGGTAGTGCCAGTTCCCATAATTTCACCAAAGGTAAGATCCGTCAGGTTTGGCTAGCACTTGGAAGAGTGACTGTCTAGATCTAACGAGTGCTGTAGCCAAGTGATATGCACTCAGCCTTAGTGAAGTCAATTGAGGAGCTACTTTATTGAGAAGTAGGGGCTGTGATCACGAAAACTGACAGTGGCTGGCAGAGCGATGTGCAGATCACATGCCCTTCCATATCCACATTTAGTGACACCTATTGGCTGAGGATGACAAGGCGGTCGGTGGGTACCGTTTTACCGTTGTGTCCACCGAGGCCAGACAGAGTTTAGTTCATTTTACGTGCCTGATGTGTCACTCATATTTTTACCGAGTTTTTACTACTGATCCATATAAATTGACTGACAAATACATGAGGTCTTTTTAAAACAGACAGAGTGCATGTTTTATGTCGTATGATAATACAACTTCAAATTGTTATTGATGGTCAATACTGTGTGCTGCTAGAGACTACTACACATACGGGTACTCACGCATTGTCCAATAATACGCTGGAAATACTGTAAATGGATAAAAGTTTTTAATTTAAAACCTATAGAGAACTTCACTGTAGTTCTACACGTAACTGAATGGATTTCTGACCTGCTTCCATTAGTTCTACGGTCATTAAACGAATAAGACACAGGTGTTTATATTACTACTGAACCTTACACTTGCTTAGCTGTTCTTTATGTTTTAGCGAAATTAGTGTTCTACCTCTAGATGAATGGTGTATGAGGATTTTTGCTTCTGGTACCCAAAGCTTGACTGACATAGGGTAGCAATTTAAATGGTTCCCCCCTGTAATTTCGTTTCATAGTACACTGAAGCGCCAAACAAACTGGTATAATCACGCTTATTCAAATAAAGAGATATGTTATATGTAGGCTGTTTAGGTTTTTATGTTGGTAACACCACTTAGCGCTCTGTATGAAAATCACTGGCTGTGCTGTGGCTGGTTGGCATTGTTGGAATATTTGCTATTGTAGTGTTGGGCACTTGGATGTGAACAGTGCGTAGCGTTGCGCAGTTGAAGGTGAGCCGCCAGCAGTGGTGGATGTGGGGAGAGAGATGGCGGAGTTTTGAGAGCGGATGATCTGGACGTGTGTCCATCAGAAAGAATAAATTTGTAAGACTGGATGTCATGAACTGATATATATATTATGACTTCCGAACACTATTAAGGTAAATTCATTGTTTGTTCTCTATTAAAATCTTTCATTTGCTAAGTATGCCTGTCAGTAGTTAGCGCCTTCAGTAGTTTGGATCTTTTATTTAGCTGGCAGTATTGGCGCTCGCTGTATTGCAGTAGTTCGAGTAACGAAGATTTTTGTGAGGTAAGTGATTCATGAAAGGTATAGGTTATTGTTAGTCAGGGACATTCTTTTGTAGGGATTATTGAAAGTCAGATTGCGTTGCGCTAAAAATGTTGTGTGTCAGTTTAGTGATGATGAGAATTAGTAAAGAGAGAAATGTCTGAGTACGTTCAGTTTTGCTCAGCTGTTTGAAAATCAAATAACCTAAGAGGTTTACCAGCACAGTAATTCATAAATTTTTTTGAGGGGATGTTTCAATGTAAACAGGCAGAATACGGCGCTGCGGTCGGCAACGCCTATATATGAGAACAAGTGTCTGACGCAGTTGTTACATCGGTTACTGCTACTACAATGATATGTTAAAAAGATTTAGTTGAGTTTGAACGTGGTGTTATAGTTGGTGCACGAACGATGAGACCCAGTATCTCCGAGGCAGCGATGAAGCGAGAATTTTCTCATACAACCATTTCACGAGTGTACTGTGAATATTAGGATTCCGGCAAAACATCAAATCTCCCACATCGCTGCGGTCGGAAGAAGATCCAGCAAGATCGCGACCAACGACGATTGAAGAGAATCGTTTAACGTGACGGAAGTGCAACGCTTTTCAAAGTGCTACAGATTTCAGCTCTGGGTCATCAACATGTGTCAGGGTGCGAACCATTCAACGAAACATCATCAATATGAGCTTTCGGAGCCGAAAGCCCGCTCTTGTACCCTTGATGATTGCACGATAGAAAGCTTTACGCTTTGCCTGGTTCCATCAACGCTGACATTGGGAAGTGATGACTGGAAACAAGTTGCCTGGTCGGACGAGTCTCGTTTCAAATTGTATCGAGCGAATGGAAATGTATCGGTATGGAGACAACCTCATGAATGCATGGACCATGCATGTCAGCAGGCGACTGTTGAAGCTGGCGAAGGCTCTGTAATGGCGTGGGGCGTGTGCAGTTGGAGTGATATGGGAGTCCTGATACTGCTCTGACGGATGAGACGTAAGTAAGCGTCCTGTCTGATCACCTGCATCCATTCATGTCTATTGTGCATTCCGACGGACTTGGGCAATTCCAGCAGGACAATGCGACACCCCAAACGTCCAGAATTGCTACAGGGTGGCTTCAGGAACACTCTTCTGAGCTTAAACGCTTCCGCTAGCCACCAATCTCCCAAGATATGAGCATTATTGAGCATATCTGGAATGACTTGCAACGTGCTGTTCAGAAGAGATCTCCACGCCCTCGTACTCTTACGGATTTATGGACAGCGTGCAGGATTCATGGTGTTCATTCCTTCCAGGACTACTCCAGACATTAGTCGAGTCCATGCCATGTCGTGTTGCGGCACTTCTGCGTGCTCGCGGGGGCCCTACACGGTATGAGGCAGTGTACCAGTTTCTTTGGCTCTTCGGTGTAATAACGTTGGATTGTTTCTCTTTATGTAGGATGTGTCTTAGTGTTTAAGTGAACATTTTGTTCTGGCATTTTTACACAGCTATTGTTTACGTAAAAATTTGTATTCTTGATATTGTCCATTGTTGCAGTGAGCCAGTGTAGTAACACAACGTCAACATTATACGAGATTATTCCTTCTGTGTTCGGTAACATATGTAACGTATCCTGTATATCACTTATCCTACATGGCGTTATGGAACTGACTAGTGAGAGGTGCAATCCATGCACATGGTGTGTTCAAAAAAATCGAACGTGAGTGCTGAGTCCTTCAATAATTGTGAATTCAATATTGGAAGAGTGCCCATGAATGTTATGAAGCAGTTGCACTTTGCCTACCACCGGTAGTGGACTCCCATTCACAGTGTGTGACACACCATACACGATTTCTGTACACTAGATAGCTTAAAAATACGAAAGACTTCATTGTACCATTAGCAATTCGCCAGTTACACATTACTACCAGGATCTAACCCGATAAATATATTGACTTACTAGGTCACTGCGACACCGGCTATACAGATTTTCCTGTAACAACATCCATCGGAATGTACTCAATGTTTCGCTCACACCCGCTTTCTGATACAGTATCTCTAACTTTAAAGAGCAATTTTAGCTTTTAAGTTACCGAAGGCACAGGTTCTTTCTACCTATTTTCTGGTTCTCAAGGGAGCAAGTAATATACAATCCAAATATCCAGGAGCTCTATAATACGGTACTGACCACTAGATGTCACAAGAGCTGGACCCGCTAGTATAAAATGAGGCTGGGAGTATCGTGTTGCCTGTAAAGAAGCAGTAACAGCAGAATGGCTCGATCGCAAGAGATAAGTGACTTTGAATGTGGACTAGACACTGTATATCACCTGAGTAAAAAATCTGCCAATGGCACTTCAACCCTTTTAAAGCGCCCCAGTCGACTTTTGTTGATATCATTGTGAACCGTAAACGTGAAGGAGCAGCTACAGGCAGACCTCATGTACTGCAGGACAGGGACTGATGAGCATTATGAAGGTGGTTGTAAAAAATAACGGAAGGAACCACCCGAGAATACCTAAGTACTAAGAGCAGTCCAACTAGCATACTGACTGAGTGTAGGGAGTTAAAAAGAATAGGGCAGTGATGGTGCATCTCCTCATAAGCCGTACGTTTCTGTAGTCAATGCTAAGCGATGTTGGAGGGAGCGACGTCACTGAACAGTGGATGAGAGTAACGAGATTGTAGTAGTGAATAAGTCTACACTCTGCGACAATCCTATGGAAGATGGGAAACGCTACTTGCCATCATTTTTAGTGGAAAGAGTGAGAAACGGAGGAGATGGCGTTATGGTATAAAGTTATTGTTCATGGTTAGTTTGTGATTCCCCTATTGCGCTTAAAAGCGCCAAATGCTGAAGTACATGACACATTTTACAGCAAACACTAGATGCTGCTTATAGTGGAGGGACAGTTCGGAATCGGTGACTGATTGTTCATCTTAACAATACAACCTATCACACAGCAAAGAAGCACATCTTAGGAAATTGTTTGTGTCCAATAACTTTCCTGAAATGGATTGGTCTGCTCAGATTCCCGACCTCAACCCAATGGAACACCTTTTGGATGAGGTAGAATGTCCACTTCGCACTAGACCCCAGTGTCCAACATCACTACGTTCTCTTGTTTCGACGCTTGAGGAAGGATTCCTCCACGGAAATTCAGCATCACAGTGAATGAGTAACCTATAGTGTTCAGGCCGTCTTAAAGGCGAATGATGGACACGACCCATATTAAAGTCCGTAGACTTTTAATTAGATAAAATATTTGTCATATTGTTAAGGAATTTAGTAAATGAGTTTTGTCTGTGGTTTATGTGCGGGAAAGGAACACATATTGTCTCCCAAACTATTTCTTGCCCCTCCGCTGAAAGTTCAGACACATTTTAAATTGTCTGTATTTAGACAGTTGTGGTTTCGTTTTTGAACTTACTAGTGAGTACATTATAAAATTTTTCTCGTGAGTAAACATAGCTCATGCAGTTGCTTGACGGGTACGAATTACGTTATTGTGATGCTATGAGAGCGTGCCTATTCGCCTTACAACATCTGGGTGCATGCTGAAGTAGCGTCGTATAAGAACAAAAAGGGATATGCTTGAATTTCGCTGTGGAGGCACTGGTGTACAGGAAGTCTGTGTTACTGTAACCGGGTACAATTATGTGATCATAGGTTAATTCAAGCCTTAAAAAAGCAGTTTCTAAACATTTCCAAAAAACTGCATTAGGAAATTTTTGTAGGACAAAGTATAAACTTTTCCTGTTAAGGGATTTGTTCTCTATCAACATCTTTTCCACTTATTCATCTTCATTATTTCTGGACGTTTGTGGTAAGGTGTGTAATAAATCAGAGCGTATGTATGCACCTCATCCACTTTCTCGTCTGTTAAATCAATAATGTCTTAGAAAAACATAGACGTCTACATTTACGGAACTGGTGGAAATCGTTGGCTTGAGCCAGCTCACCTGGAGAAGTATAGTATGGAATTTTTTATGTTGTAAAATGAACGACCGACCAAGTGAAGATGAGCAGGAAGAGATCGGACATTTGCGTGTATAATATGGAGCACTGTGTTCCAGGTGTAGCATGGCAAGGATAACTTTGGTTGATTAGACATCCGGCTCGGTGTCGGCGCCTTCACTGGGACAAATCCAGTATTTCTCCTGTAATAAACCTGTTTATCGAAAAAGCTGCACAAGGAACGTAAGAAAGTTTCAGAAATGGGCTTAAAATTCAGGTTTAAAGATTCGCTGATGACATTTCTACCCTCAGTTAATGCGAGTAAGACCTCTTAAATGGAACAAGCAGTCTAAGTAACACAGAATATGGATCGATAGTAAATCAAAGAAAGTCGAAAACACTGAGAAACAGCACAAGTGGAATTGGCGCATAAAGTTGAAAAATTTTTTGATCTAATCTTTTAACGGTCAAGATCGCAAGCAAATACCATTGAGTGGTGAATAGTTTCAGCTAATTATGCAGTCATCCTCAGACTGATTAAAACACCTTTATAGTGCCTGCTGGTAAAATGAGACTAAGAAACAACACCTGCATCACAGCGGACTCTCATATAAGGGACTCAGAATATTTTAATAGTCGAGATCGTAAGTAAATTACATTAAGTGATGACTAGCTGCAGCTGATAATGCAGTCATCTTCACATTGATAAAAAAAAAAGTTCACTCCTGCTCGTAAAATGAGACTAAGAAACGACATATGTATCACAATGGAGAAATAAAATCATTTAATAGTTAAATTCGCAAGTAGATAACATTAAGTGACGACAAGTTACAGCTGATAATACAGTAATCATTTTTAGATATATTTTTTCAAAAAAGTGCCTGTTCGTAGAATGAGACGGAGAATCGAAGTCTGCATCACAGTGTACGCTCATATAAGAGACGCAACTCAATAAAATGAAGGCACATACCACAGCGATAAAACATTAGGTACACAAGACCCAAATCTAATTTCAAAATTGAGACCACATAGTATACAAAGTTAGGGAGTTCTGCTATCTTGGAAGAAAAATTAAGCATGATGGACGAGGCAAGAAGTACATAACATGCACACTAGCCCAGGCAAAGACAACATTACTCTAAAGGGAATCTACAAGTGTCAGTCACGCATTTAATTTTAAGAAGAAATTTGTGAGAATGTTTGTCTCAAGTAAAGCAGTGCATAGAAGAGAATAGTGGACTGTGGAAGAAAGAGAAGAGAGGAGACAAGCAAAGAAAATTACAAGAGGGAAAAAAACCACATTGTTACAGCGACCACTGAAGATGGTTTAGAACAAAGTGAAACGCGAGACTTTCATTACATTATAAAAGAAGGTTTTTAACCTGTGCAACTTGCACAACTTTTGAAACGAACCTGTTTAGGTATTATGTTACAAAGGGACGCTGAAAATTAACTGAACTGATAAGAAGAGTAATGTAGAGCTTCTCCATGTAGTCTGTGAGATAACAAATACGTGGCATATACTGAACAGAAGACTAAATTGACTGATAGTACACCAGTGAATAACTTACGTACTGCCGTAGGGAAAGATAGATACTAGAATATATCCAACACATGTATGTGGATGTTAAGTGGAAATGCTATTGTGAGATAAAAATGTTGCCCCATGAGAGATGCGAAAACCTGATACATCCACATCGCTGATTCAGAGAGGTTTCGCGTGGCACCCTGAGCGCGCTCGGTGTTTGTCTGGAGGATTGTTCAAATAGCAGCGCGGGAGGTGGGAATGCGACAGCCGTTTCTGACCTGTGGTTGGGGAAGGGCCGATAGCGTGTGATGTGAGTGCCGACTTCTGGCGTGTTGGAGGCTCGGGCTGTGGAAGGCTCCATAGTGCGACAAATACGGATCCTGCGGTGTGCGAATTGGGATTTTGCTTACCCGCTGCTCTGTAACTGTCGAGCCTTATCGTACGCTATATTTGGACGGACTTTTACTGACGGACTTTTGGTGAGCTCGCTCCGTGCAACTTAATGTTAACAGTGAGGAGCGGCTAGTAGTGTGAATGACATAACCGAGAGTAGAATTGTGTTTACTGACGTACTATTTTGAATTACAGAAGTGTTGAGGCACGTTCGCCAGTTTGAAGCTTTGTAAAACTTGTTCATTTGAGGGAATTCGACACCACAGTGCCAGGGTACGGGCTGCTAAGCGATTAGTTTAATTATATTGCTTGGGTTAATCCCATGCGGTTGTTTTCCTGTTGTGGAACCTTGTCATCTCTCATTTACATCTGGTTTGTCCAGATATGCCTAAGGAGTTGCCACATTGCAGTACGTTGCAGTGAGTATGGTCAGCTCCGACTGATCAAAACAGGCACCTCGGCCGGATACATGAGTTATTATTCTAATAATAGTGTTTTACTGTTTAAATCTACTTACTGTGGTGTTCAGCAGTGTAAATCGTAAAGTTTCGGTTGCTCTGAATGGGCGTAGTGGTCATTTACACAGCGTTGCGAGTAATGCAAATTCCTTGCTTGCCTGCTTGATGTTTATTTGACGTTTAAAGTTTAAAATTTTGTGCACTGTCCTTTAATCTCAATTGGATATGACTGCAGACAACTGCTTCTACTCTGTCTTGAAAACCTCAACGTTAAAAAGTGTAGGTTCTCTAGTGAAGTGCTGTTACCTGACATTGAAGAATGAGTCTTGAATCTTTGATTCGACTTCTTGCCGTTGTCTGTGTGTCGGCAGCAGACATTTGCGCAAACTGCCTTCTTCTAATTCTAGCTCAATGGAACTGATACTTAAATTGTGTATTTGTCTTTCAATATATTTTGTATTTAATCAAAGGCAATATTTTCGTTCTTCGAATTTTTTACTAAAAATTTCTAGTGTTGTTCTGATAACATACAACCCATGTTTTTTCGCTATTTAATAATAGTATTTTTTCTTAGTATTATTTAACTGCTAGTGTGAGGAGAGTCAGTTACTAATAATTGAAGGATATTCAGTGAATTGCAGTAAGAATGGTTAGGTCTGTCAGTGGGCGCCAGTCGGGAGTAATTCTGTATACTGGGTCTGCGCTCATGAATTGTTTATGGTCTGCTATTTTTTTAACTGCGGTTTACCTTGTTGTATCTTGTAGTATATCATGTGTCAGGTTTGCTACAATGCTGTACAAATACCAATGTTGAAATTGTACTTGTTGTTGTTTAATACATTGCTAAATAAATTGTTTAGAACTTGCTGAATGGCTTACTATTCAAGGGTCAAGTACCCAAGTCCAACCTGCTCAAAGGTTTTCCCATCCGTGTCCTCAAATACTGTACTAAAAGCAATCAGGAGGATTCCTCCTCACCTACAGATCTAATAAAAAAAGGCAGGAGTATGAAGGGCGCAACTATATCGGTATGCATGGCGCAACGGTCATCATACAAATATTGCTTCGCATATGGCGTATTCTTCCTTAACTACGTATCTCAATAAGAATACATTTATGGGAATCTATTCTGCCTTGATAAAAACCAAGAGAGGTGGCGCAGTGGTTAGCACATTGGACTCGCCTTCGGGAGGATGATGTTTCAATTCCGCGTCCGCCCATTCTCATCTAGGTTTTCCGTGGTTTCCCTACATCACTTCAAGCAAATGCTGGGATGTCTCTTTTGAAAAGGCACGGACGATTTTCTTCTCTATCCTTCTTTAATCCAAGCTTCTGCTTCGTCTCTAATGACTTCGTGTCGACGGACGTTAAACATTAATCTCGTCGTCGTCCTCCTCCTCTTCCTTGAGCAAACACAAAATCTTCTTGTTCAAGGCGGGACCGATTTCCATAATTATAGATTATGAAGCAAATACGGAAAAACGTGAGTTTCAATGACAAGATGAATATTCTCAATAAATTGTTGTTCAATAAGACAATCATCGATATCAGTTGAGACTTGACTTCAGTATCTGATATAGGAGCTGACCTCCCGGTTTGTAGCTTATAAATCACAAAGTACTCCAGATCAGTGACACAATTTGTCCTCGAAGACCCTTTAAACCAAGTATAATTCTTTACAACTATCATACTTTTGCGGTGCACTTGTGTCTTGGAGTAAATTTTGTCTTGGAACACGCTATAATTTTAAAATATGTCTTATTCTAAAACTAATTATTAATTTTGTATAGGAAAAATTTCCTGACACGGTAAGTCCTACTACATTGAAGAGCCAAAGGAACTGGTTCACCTGCCTAACATAGTGTCGGGTTCCCGCAGGCACACAGAAGTGCCGCAAGACGACGAGACATGGTCTCGATTAATGTCCAGCGTAGTGCTAGAGGGAATGAACACCATGAGCCCTGTAGGGTTGTCCATAAATGCGTAAGAGTATGATGGGGTGGAGATCTCTTCAGAACAGCACGTTTCAAGGCATCCCATATATGCTCTATAGAGTCCATGTCTTGTGAGTTTAGTGGCCAGCGGAGGTGTTTAAACTCAGAAGAGTATTCCTGGAGTCACTCTGTAGCAATTCTGGACTTGTGGGGTGTCGCATTTTCCTGCTGGAATTGCCCAAGTCCGTCAGAATGCACAATAGACATGAATGGTTGCAGGTGATCAGACAGGATGCTTATGTACGTGTCACCTGTCAGAGTCGTATCTAGACGTATCGTATGTCCCATATCACTCCATCTGCACACGCGCCACACCATTATAGAGACTCCACCAGCTAGAACAGTCTCCTGCTGACATGCAGAGTCTATGGATTCATGAGGTTGTCTCTATACCCGTACACGTCCATCCGCTCGATACAATTTGAAACAAGACTTGTCGTTCAGGCAAAATTTTTCCAGTCATCAAGAGTCCAATGTCGGTGTTGGGGGCCCAGGCGAGGCGTAAAGCTTTGTGTCGTACAATCACCAAGGCTACACGAGTAAGCCTTCGGCTCCGAAACCCCTTAGCGATGATGTTTCTTTGAACGGTTCTAACGCTGACACTTGTTGATGGTCCAGCAATGAAATCTGCAGCGTTTTGCGAAAGGGTTGCACTTCCGTTACGTTGAACGATTCTCTTCAGTCGCGTGCCGTTCTTGCAGGGTCTTTTCCCAGCAGCAGTGATGTCGTTGATTTGATGTTTTACCGGTTTCCTGACACTCATGGTACACTCGTGAAATAGTCGTACGGGAAAATCTCCACTTCATCGCTATCTAGAAGATGCTGTATTCCATCACTCGTGCGTCGATTATAACACCACGTTCAAACTGACTTAAATCTCGATAACTCGCCATCGTGGCAGCAGTAATCGATCTAACAACTGCGCCAGGCTAAATAGGCGTTGGCGGCGGCAACGCCGTATTCTGCCTGTTTACATATCTCTGTAACTGAATACGAATGCCTTTTGACACTTCAGTGTAGTATTAAGAGTGACAGGCCGTAGCATGTCGTACCCTTTACACATCTTTGCTTCTCTGGACGTTTCGGAGCTTTTTTTGCGCCCCTCTTTCAACGTGACCGTTACCTAACTGTAACGTTCAACAATGCCTCAGCGCTACTGTTCTCGCGCCGCAGTGCGACGTGGGTGTCGTGTTACGTGTTTCGGGCGTAATGACTGCGTAAAACTGAGCCGCACCAAAAATATTTTTTTCAATATGCTGTCAGGAAATATTAATTTGGGAGTTTTCTGCCGATTGATGGGGCAACAGTAAGCAATTATTCAGTTTATTCGCTCAGGGTCGGTCCTGTTGGACCCTAAAACAGTGAAGGAATCAGTGTCGCCTCTCTCAGTCACTAGCATCCACTGGCCACACACAAATTATCTGAACAGTTATAAAGGCTTCTGTGGACTATCATAACACAAAAAATTCATTTTTGCACTGTTCAGTCACATTAATGTCACCTCCGAAAGAACTGTTCCTGCTGCTTAGTTGATATACTATGTGATCAAAAGTATCGGGTCACCTGGCTGAAAATGACTTACAACTTCGTGGCATCCTCCATCGGTAATGCTGGAATTCAGTATGGTGTTGGCCCACCGTTGCCTTGATAACAGTTTCCACTCTCGCAGACATACGTTCAGTCAGGTGCTGGAAGGTTTCGTGGGGTATGGCAGCCCATTCTTCACGGAGTGCTGCACTGAGTAGAGGCAACTCATGCAATCACACTATGTCCTAGGAAATTTTACTAATACTATATTGTATTTATTTTTGTATTTCTGTCTCTGCGCTCTCTTTGTAAACTAGTGGTATAAGATTTACCTTGACTAAAAATTGCCTATGATACTTGACTTTAAACTGAGAATAGGAGCCCGCATCTCGTGGTCGTACGGTAGCGTTCTCGCTTCCCACGCCCGGGTTCCCGGGTTCGATTCCCGGCGGGGTCAGGGATTTTCTCTGCCTCGTGATGGCTGGGTGTTGTGTGATGTCCTTAGGTTAGTTAGGTTTAAGTAGTTCTAAGTTCTAGGGGACTGATGACCATAGACGTTAAGTCCCATAGTGCTCAGAGCCACTTCAACCATTTTTTTTGAGAATAGGAACCTCTAATCATACAGGATGTTGTGAAAATACTAGCGAATAACAGTGCAGGACACTAAATAAACCTTGTTTTATTGATTCATCTGCATCATCAACACAACGAACCTGATTCTGTATTTCATTCAAAGGGCAAACATCTCTTTGGAGATCCAACAGTAGAACTACAAGAGCATTAAATCTCACTTTGAAGAAGTTTCAGCTGAAAAATAACTCAAATCTGATGAGAAACTTCAAAAAATCATTTGATTTCTGTTCTCTAATTGCACATTTATCAAACAACCAATTCATCGTAGATCCATCACTCATCATAGTAACGCAAATCCGTCACTGCTTGATGCACTGACAAAACGTTCACCCCTAAAACTAAGTAAATCACCAACCTTAAAACAAACATTAACACTGAAATTCAACATCGACTTGCTTTTCACGTCAAAACTCTTTCTGATGTGAGACGGGTGTTACGATTGATCAAGGAAAACCCCCAGTTGGGGTACGGGGCCAAAATTAGTTGGTTACTGTCGAGTTGCAATTTACAGTTTCTTTATTTATTACTTCAACCATTAAAAGTCATTTATTTGTCACTTGACCAGGAACAGATCCAAAAAAAAAAAAAACTAGTAGACATGAGTGCCTTTTCAAAACAATTTACTCTACAGTTAACGGCCAAGCCATTTTACTTAAAGCCGACTTTAATAAAACATTTGATAACAAATCAAAATTTTCCAAGTAATGAAATTAAAAACTTCATTTTACCGTTAATAGCCAAGCCATTTTACTTAAAAAAGACTTTGATAAAGCATTTAAAAACAAAATTAAAACTTTCCAAGTAATGAAACAAAAATCCACCAGTTTGCATACAATTTCGCTACCGAACATGTAGAGAGCCAACTTCTTTTAAACTTTGGCACAACAAGATATTAAATTACAAGGGCTCGCTAACAGGGAGGCAGAACTAGCATTTTCAAAGGATGCCAAGTAGATTAAAACAATCAAAGTAAGGATACAGTCATTCACCTTTTACAATAACTAACACCTTTAAAGCCACGTAATTTTAAAAACCCACCAATGAAAGGCAAACTTAACCTTTTTAAACAGTGGCCAAAAAACAATTAGTAAAATACAACCATTTAACATTTTACAATAACTAACAACTTTAATGCCATGTCCTGCCACCAAAATGTCCTGGGATAGAAATAATTAATCTACCGGGTGTAAGGGCGGCCACAATTGTCTCCCGAAGGATGCTCAGGCTAGAAGCGGACTAACAGACCCACAACGCCTCACATTCAGCAATCACATAAACCTCACGCGAGGCCAGGGGCGGAGGAGCAATCAAATCAGTAACGATAATCCCTGCCCAAAAATACAATTCCTCCCAGGAAGTACTAATAAGAAGCCAAAAGATCACTGTCTATAATTACACCGGCGACAGGGACAGGAAACCCGAACGCAGGAGGCCACAAGGCAGAAAAGACGCTGGTTGCACCAACCAAAATTCTTCAATTAACACCTAAACCTTTAACCAACTTAACTTGCACTTTATCAGAGAAACAGCAGGTGAACTCCGATGCAAAGGTTCCTCACACCCGACCGTGTACACGTCGCCAGCGTACCCAACTGAGCAAAGTCACGCAGCCACGCGCTCTGTCACCGGAGCCCTCGTCTTCTCTGCACCCACGGCGGCGAAATACCACTCCTCAGGTTAGGCGAGTTACTAGTCAATTATTCCCGCCTCCAGACGGAAAATTTAAAGACATCCGTTGCCGCTCCCACCAAGTCACCAAGTAGTGACTCGGAACCACAGCCGTGGCCCCCGGGTGCTCACAGGAAGAGCTTACTGCCTTGTCCCGTCAACTCGTCCCACTCGTCTCGCACCGCCAGGATAGACCACGTGGCTTCTCGGAACAATAGCCAACTCTCCACCGCCACGCCGCGCTGCGGTCTCATCGTGCGACATTCTCTAATTCCCGATTTTAAAAGCCGACCGACCGACTCGTCACCGATAGGCAACCAACCGGCCATCCCCTCAAAGATCTTATTCCCTTACGCAAGGTTAACAGGAAGCAACGACTCGAAGATCGATAAGACCAGACACGCCGCCAGAAGGGAATCTCAACAGAATCGTACGCAGCATAACGATAAATATGAAAGAATCAATTAACGAAGGTATCTAGGGCGTAAACATTGATCTGATTTTCTTCATTTTTCTTTCATCTGGTTAGAAGTTGTCTCGTCCTCAGAGATACGGATGTTTCCATCCTGGACCTCGGCACAGCTTTACTTCATGTTCTGAAAATGAACTGTGACCTGTTGTGCTAAATAAACGATTTGGGTTGCAGATACTGGCCAAGTAATAATTTCTAATATTATCTTGCATTAGCCACGTTACTGTTCACCTTGCATGACGAATAGGATTTCGAGTCCTCAGAAAGCGTCTCCAACGTGACCCGAAGAGCCCTTGACAATGATAATTTTTTTAACCACATTAGAACTTGTGATTCATTTGTTGTTTGTGACTCACAGAGATACTCGCTGTTTTAGGAAGTTACAATTTGCACATTCGCGTTGTATTCCATACTTCCTTCCTCATCTAAAGAACAATATTTTGTCCAGAGTTTATCTAGACGATTATGTGCATTACTAAAGTGTTTGTGTTATCCACTCCACAGTTCAATCTGTTGATGTGGATAAAATAGTATTTACCCATAGATTCTCACATATGGCAGCTGTTGATCAGCTTTAATGTTATCAAGTAGTTTGCTTTTTTTCCATTATCAGTATTAGACAATAGTCAACATGAAATACTTGCTTTATGTGACTGTTCACATCACTATAATTCACATCATTATACTGTATATTCGATTGCCTTCCTGATTTTTTATAATGATGCATTCAAGTGCAGATTTGTGTTGGCTTGATTATATATATACTTTCTTAAAAACCAACTCCCACTGTAAAATCTCTTTAGCTATTATTTATAATGAGTACTGGGGAAATGCTTGGTCGCCTGTGAGTTAACTGCATCACCTCAAATCGTCTCACAATTAGTATTATGTCCCAGAAAAATTATCTATTCCTTTCAGAATTCGGACTTCCTTCGGAACTGCTATAAATATAACGCTGTTGCGTTACCTTTCCTAAGATATGTTGGTATCGAACATTAGTTGAGTTCGCCTCGTCTCTCTCCCACTGAAGCTGGGTTTTTTACTTAACAGGATGTTTTATTATCCTGCCTACGTATGCCTCTGAACGTTTCAGTTGCTCTTCGTAAAATCCGTATCACTACGTTCAATGTTGATGGTTTTAATTACAAAGATAAGCATCCGAAATCAGTTGATACTTTTTGGTAATCCTCTCAGTTTCTAGACACCAGACGAATGATTGTTACACTGGCTAACTGACTACGGAATGGGTGACTGAGTTCACAAACACTGACTGTCTTAAACCCATGTCTTAAAGTTCATCCACAAGCTCTTATTCTGTAGATCAAGTTAGACCAAGTTTACTTGAAATTTATTTTCCGTACCTTCGCAATGCTCTTATAATTCTGCTAACGGGCTCTTTGTTGCAGCTTCCCATTGATGCAAGTTTTCTATCCACGTCCCTTCATGATCGGCTGATTCTCAAGATTTTCCCACCACCGTTATGTACTGTCTAGTGCTACTATACCCCGTATCCTCTGAAGCTAACACATACCAATTGACATGAGTATGCGGTTTAACTCAGCTGTTAATTGCATTTCTCTTACATAAGCATCGTTCCCGATCATAATGGCAAGTAATTTCATTCCTTATTTCACCTCTTCCCAATTATTCTTCAAATACAAACACTTTTCCCTTCAGATAGAAGAATTAATGACAAGCATACAAAAAAGGAAAACCGTCTAGAGGCGTTCGGACTGATTAATGTACGGAACATTTACTGGGAAGCCAAATCTGATAAATAACTGAAAAGATAAATTAGTTTTGAGGAACATTTGATTCTAAGATTAAAGTTAATCTATTTTTTGTGCTGGAGAAAGAAATAAAGTAGGTCTTAATATGTGGGCTATTCGGAAAGTAAGGAACGATAGGTCGCGAAAAGGGAAACCACAGTGAAAACAAAAACTGGTTTATTTGCGACCGTCAGCCACACCTTCCAGCTACTTCTCTACACAGTCGCCGCTCAGACTTAGACATCTGTCGTACAGTTGTACCAACTTTTCAATTCCCTCATTATAGAAGACAGCCGCCAGCGCTTTTCGACAATTTTCTTTTCTGGACTGCAGCTCGTTGTGTGTGTCAAAATATTGTCCTCATAGTCAGCCGTTCATTTGAGCAGAGATGAACCTCAGGGGTAGCCAATTATGGGCTGTATTGTGGGTGATCAAACACTTACCATCGAAAACGCTGCAGGATCAACTTCATTGTCCCTGCAGAGTGCGGCCAAGAATCGTTGTGTAGAATGAACCGCATGACAGTTATGTTGTGCGGATTGCATAGCTTCAAGAGAAATCTTTCGCCAGGCCCTCATACTTGGAGGGAGACACTAATTTCTAGCCATCTTTACGTTCTCACTGCAAACTCAGAACTGAAAAGGAGGACATAATGCGATCGACGAGCGTACTACACAGTGCCCAACGCATATGTGCAAACCTGGATCTATACAAAATTTTCGATTGTGTAAAGTAAAGAAATTACTTTAGAGAACAATGTTAAAATATAAGATGTGAGCCTATCTACTTTAGCTGTGTGATGGCTTTTAATATCTGGTAGTTCGTCTGAATTTATTAGTTAATTTATTGTTGTTGTTGTGGTCTTCAGTCCTGAGACTGGTTTGATGCAGCTCTCCATGCTACCCTATCCTGTGCAAGCTTCTTCATCTCCCAGTACTTCCTGCAACCTACATCCTTTTGAATCTGCTTAGTGTTTTCATCTCTTGGTCTCCCTCTACGATTTTTACCCTCCACGCTGCCCTCCAAAGCTAAATTTGTGATCCCTTGATGCCTCAGAATATGTCCTACCAACCGGTCCCTTCTTCTTGTCAAGTTGTGCCACAAACTCCTCTTCTCCCCAATTCTATTCATTACCTCCTCATTGGTTATGTGATCTGCCCATCTAATCTTCAGCATTCTTCTGTAGCACCACATTTCGAAAGCTTCTATTTTCTTGTTGTCCAAACTATTTATCGTCCATGTTTCACTTCCATACATGGCTACATTCCATACAAATACTTTCAGAAACGACTTCCTGACACTTAAAACTATACTCGATATTAACAAATTTCTCTTCTTCAGAAGCGCTTTCCTTGCCATCGCCAGTATGCATTTTATATCTTCTCTACTTCGGCCATCATCAGTTATTTTGCTCCCCAAATAACAAAACTCCTTTACTACTTAAAGTGTCTCATTTCCTAATCTAATTCCCTCAGCATCACCCGACTTAATTCGACTACATTCCATTATCATTGTTTTGCTTTTGTTGATGTTCATCCTATATCCTCCTTTCAAGACACTGTCCATTCCGATCAACTGCTCTTCCAAGTCCTTTGCTGTCTCTGACAGAATTACAATGTCATCGGCGAACCTCAAAGTTTTTATTTCTTCTCCATGGATATTAATACCTGCTCCGGATTTTCCTTTTCTTTCTTTTACTGCTTGCTCAATATACAGATTGAATAACATCGGGGAGAGGCTACAGCCCTGTTTCACTCCCTTCCCAACCACTGCCTCCCTTTCATGCCCCTCGACTCTTATAACCGCCATCTGGTTTCTGTACAAATTGTAAATAGCCTTTCGCTCTCTGCATTTTACCCTTGCCACCTTCAGAATTTGAAAGAGAGTGTTCCAGTCAACATTGTCAAAAGCTTTCTCTAAGTCAACAAATGCTAGAAACGTACGTTTGCCTTTCCTTAATCTTTCTTCTAAGATAAGTCGTAAGGTCAGTATTGCCTCACGTGTTCCAACATTTTTACGGAATCCAAACTGATCCTCCCCGAGGTCGGCTTCTGCCAGTTTTTCCATTCGTGCCATTGTTGGACATAGTTGGCAATAAACTTTTTTTCTCGTAATTTTGTGGCACGTGTGAACGAAAGAAAGACTTGTAAACGTCCGAAACCACGTGTGAAGACTGTGGCAAGTCACTGAGTGCTCTCATTCTCAAATACTGAATGAATACGAACATAGTAAGGCTAATATAGCGTCGTGAACTACGCTTCTTTTCTTCACCCCCATACCCACCTCTCTGAATGATAGATGGTTGTTACCCTCACAGTAGTTCTTTCTAGGCAGTAACTGATACGTGTACCAACTTTCGTTGAAATCGATCCTGTGGATTACGGGAGATTGGAGACATACTTGCATACAGTTTTATTACATATATGGATTCCGCGAGGACAGAGGGACTACGTACCTCTAATAACATCACTACTACTGTTAATTATCTCTACTTCTAAATTTATCCTTTCAGCTGGTGATAGTAGTGGTAGTGGTAGTGGTGGTGGTGGTGGTGGTGGTGTGTGTGTGTGTGTGTGTGTGTGTGTGTGTGTGTGTTTGTGTGCGTGAGCGTGTCAGCGTGTCACCAGTAACGGGCGCAGCCAGTAGCGTCGGTGACTGCTCGAGGATGACCTTGCTCGGAGCAGTTGAGTCTCGCGCCCTGATGAGGAGTCAAGCCGTACTATCAATATTTGGCGAGGCAAATGAGTTTGCTCTTGATAATTGCCGCGCCGTATTTTATGCGCCTGACGCGGGCGCTAAGAGCAAGGAGGGTGGCGCTACGCTGTACCGAATGCGCTCAGCCTGCGTAGAGCCGAGCCGTGCCACGGACTCACCAGGGCTCGCTCACGTGGGCCTCAGGATCAGGCCGTACCTGCCTGCCACGGAACACATCTCGTATCGATGCGGCGATATCTCATTACGGCACAGATTTGTTAACAGACCTTGTTCTTCACCCATACAATGACAGTTATCAGAAAATTAATTACACACTATACTGTGCTATCTGTAAGAAAAAGGACGAATGTAAGTTCCACTGAAGAAGATGCGTAGTCTTCCCTCCCCAAAAAAAACGTAGTTTGGTAAGTGACCAATATTCATGTATATTTGCAATCACTGTTAGCTGGGTGACGTTGCATTTCAGCATATGTTCGGAAATTCCTGTTAGAAATTTCTAGGACTTGTAGAGGGGAATCAGTACATAACATTTCGAATAGAAACCCATGTTTCAGTTCAGATGTTTAACTCATCCACTTCTTTTTGAGGAATTGAAGCAGGCGTGAAGCATTGCAATTATTAGGTAACAGTTCGAGAGGGAACATAACAAAACATCCGTTTTTCACAGTTTACGCAAAGTTTAACTTACGAGACTCCTGTAGGGACAGAGGAAGGTTGGCTGGCACGAGTTCTGGTACACTAGAAACTGAAAGGACATTTGCTGGAATGGAGAGTGTGTTCCAAAACCTGCCTCTTAGGTACAATGCCTGTAATATAGTTCGTGGTCTCCACATCGAGCCACAGTTTTAACGCTTAAAAACTGTTCTGTAGATACAATATGTTGGATTCTTTTTGTTTTGGAGTAATATAAAAGCGTAACCTTTAAGTGATAATACAAAAAGTATGTGGTTAAGTGATAAATGGATATTGAGATATGTTTCCTATCAAATTGTTACCTAGAAATTGTACTGCGTCACGCTTAATGCAAATTCTCAAGCAGAAGTCGATGAGTTAAGCATATGAACTGAAACAGTACGTTTCTGGACATTAGTTCCTATTAAAAATATTATGTACTCACTCTCCTCTACACGACCTAGAAGTTTGTAACTGGAATATTGGAACATCCTGTACTTTTAGGATTCTTTCCTTCTAATTAACGGATAGATCAAAGAAAAGGTAGCTGTTCGGTCATGTCAGCTATTTGGATTATCGTACATGCCCACGTCGACAAACACACGTAAGGACAGAAGAATATTCATTGTCACCAATCTGTAAATTTTTCCTCTTGAGATGACTACCGGTTCATATTATTAACGCGATTTCGTTACAGTCTCTCACTAGTGAAGCTATCAGTCAACATTCGAGCTGGCCATTTTCATATGCACTCAATATCTAAGCCAGTTTGTTCTTATACACTTGAGGTGTATTCCAGTGCCGACTGTACAAGTGTTTCGCAACCAATCTCTTCTGCACACTCACACCAGTCTCTCGGTACTGTGCCAATAAACTGAAGCCTGTTTTTCTTCCAATTCACCTTGTCCTGTTGTTGCATTTCATTTCCATTCGTTCTTACTCTAGGGATTTGGCGTGACACAGTTCACACAAGTTCTGACCTGACAATAACACATTGTCATAGTAATCTATGTAATGTACAAGAAGACTGATACAGCAACTAATACTATGTGCTTCAAAATATTTTGGGTAAGACGAGTTTGACAGCTTTAAAAAAGGTTGGTGACTAAATTACGTAAAACACAGCTGTAGATATGTTATTTTTTTATTCCTTTATTTCTCTATCGATTTAGGCCAAATTCAGACCATACTCGGGCCACAAACGGTGTATTAATTTGTTCGATAAAGAATTATCCTTAAAGTTTTTTTATTTACGCACGCTATCCCATCAAAAGTATCCGGATGTTACGAGAGACTTACCCGACAGTGTAAAAGGGGGAGGAGAGAATTGTGCTGTCAGAAGCGAAGCAGTAACAGTACAATGGGTCGGTCGGGACATCTCAGTGACTTTGAAAGTGGACTGATCATTGCATCCCACCTGCGTAACAGAAACTTCAAGGACGTTTCAACTCTTCTATAGCTGCTGAAATCGTAACGCACGCGCGAAGGAACAGCCACAGCTAAAGTAAGACCAGGCAGATCGCAAGTCCTATCGGACAGTGACCACCGAGCACCGTGGAAGGTGTACAAAATGGTAACAGCGAAGGGAAGCATTCATTAATTTCAGTGTGCTACCAGCAGTCCAGCTTGCACTTCATATGGAGTTAAAGAGGACGGGGTGCAACGATCGAGCAGCTCCTTATAAGCCACACATTTCTGTAGGCAGTGCTAGTCAGCGTATGAGTTGAAAGAAAGAGTGGCACTACCGGACAGTAGATGACTCGAAACGCCTGAAATCGAACGATGAATCACGCTATACAGTGTGACAATACAATGGAAGCGTTTGGGTCTGTGAAGTAAGGACTAAGTAGTGTTTCAGCGTGGGGTTGTTTCCGGAATTTAGGTTGTGGCCTCCTTATTGCAGTTAAGAAAACGCTAAATGGCGAAGGAAATGAATACATTTTGCAGCATTTTGTGCTGCGTACGGTAGCGAAACAGTTCAGAGACTGTTTATCTCAGCATGACAATTCACCCTGTCATAAAGTAGCATATGTGACGCAATGGTTCGTTGACAATAACTCACGTGAAACGGAGTGCAAGGCCCAGAGATCACTGGAGCCGTTTTAGGGTGAGTAGAATTTTTCCAGACTTATTACCTTCTCTTTTTAGGCTCTTCAAGAAGAATGGGCTGCCATTCCTCCACAGACACTCACATACATCATTGAAAGCATCCCCCCCCCCCCCCCCCCCCCCCCAGAGATGAAGCTGTTATAAAAGGAGACGGGAGGACGCAGCCACCATTAACGTTTAGGAATAGATATCTCTATACTTTTGATCAAATAGTGTATATTCTGTGCTACAGCAGAAATCTATTATGTCTTGCAATGCAAACATCAAACTGCCTGGAATGACTCTAGCACTGTAATGACGTATGCCACAGCAACCACCCAGTGCGGTATCTAGGACATTAGCAACCACCAGCTGCCACAGTGGTGTTAATTTGTTCAAAAACGAATTATCCTTAAAGTTTTTTATTTATGCACGCTATCTCAACAAAAGTATCAGGATATTCCTAGATGTTACGAGAGACTTACCCGACAGCGTAAAAGGTTGATGTAATACCCTGCGTTCTGGAACACTTTAGAGCCATTATCCTTCCATGAGCCAACGACCGCTCAGGAGACTGCCTCCTCTGTTAGGGAAGCTTCCTTGCAAACCAAGGATTCATCGACATAGAAAAGGTGACTGAGGCGCGTCTTCCATGTGTGCGTCTTCCAGATAGCAGTATTTAAACCTCTGGGCCAGCCAAGCAGACCGTTAGCACAGCAGGTCTACGATGCAGTGTCCACCGTGTGTCAGCCACTGCTGTGAGATTGACAATATCGTACTGGCACTGAGTCCCAACCCATAGCATACCGGGTATGCCACCGCAAAGAGCACTAGGCCAGCCACTGCAGAGAGTGGACCTTGCTTAGGTGTTGGAAACAATAGGGTCCCTCATGTCTTAAGAATAGGCCGGAATAGCCATAGGTTATTTTTTTCCTTTACTAGCAAGTTCACAAATTGCAATAACTACTAAGAATAGTTTAAATATGTGTTTAAACAATACAATTAAACTAACTTTTAGACGAGGATTCAGTTGCGTGGCATGTGTACTGTGGCAATGTCAATGTCAGAAACTTAGAGTGCTGCAGTTAGCAGGAAACAATTATATCTTGTAATGTGATGTTTTGAATATTTAGTAAAGTGTATTCTGGGAAACAGGTTAATCTGGTTGTACGACGATATGTAGGGCAGTAGTTAGTGAACACCATTTAGCTGACATATTTACGATAGATAAAAGGTAAGGTGTTACAACACTGACAGATTAGAACATGGTTCAAATGTCGCAAGAGTGCCAGATAGCTAGGATATCTTATCTTTGCGACATGCGATACTGAATCAAACCAGAAGTACTCTGCCGCACCAAATAGACGTGTGACATGTCATTGGGGTTCTCTCGACATACATGAGCGTGACAGCAGACCCGCCTATGATCTCTGTCCAAGTAAAAGATTTGATATTACATGACAATGAGTCAGTGATTGAGAAGTACTGTGAGTTTCAGTTGGATACTATGGGCACGGAATGTAACTGAAAAGCGACTGTGACCCATGATGTAAGGCCATGATGTCAGAGAGCTCATGAAGCGGCGTCATGGACTATTCTTGTTGGGTGAGAGGTAAACAAGAGTTGGAGATTTATAGTTTTTTGTGATGAATTGGGGATTTGTTATGAGGTATTATCTATTATGACGATGTGTTATGGTTACGATTGTATTATGCCAGATTACGGAGTATTATGTGCACTATTGTAGTATTGTGTAAATGAAGTTTGTGTTTGAGAATCTTTGCTATGAATATGCTATGGATTGTGTTCACTGAGACACAGAATAGTCTTGTTCTTCCCAGTCAATGTTTCTGAGAATGAGGCCAAAGCAATGCGACTACTTACTTCTTGTTTTGTTAATACTTTGCATTATTTGTTATGTCATAGTGGTAGGAGTACAACGTAGCCTACATACAGTCTGTACAGGTCAAGTAGTGTTGATTTTGAATTTAGTGTTGGAGAGCGCATAATGTTGCTTGCGCATATTCGTGCAGGCTGTTACTTAATGGAACCCTTATTCGGGTTCTTTAAATTAGTTTTTTAGAGATCAGTGCCGTGTAAAATGTGAAAAAGTATGAGATTCGAATCTGACAAGTGATACACCTATGGAGACACGTTGGGTCGTCAGTCGCAATGAAGTCATGGACATTAGCAAGCCAAGGTTAAGTTGGAAGCCTGGTGAGGTTATGCCCTGATCCCTGTACCCCTACCACAAGGCGATATGTCACAGCTGCTTAGTGGACTACGAAGTGATGAGTGAAGAAACAGAGTGCAAGCAGGAAATGGAGACTATGTGTCCTTATGTCAGTGCACTGAGTGTATTGGAAAAGGGGTACTACGAGGTTAAGATAACTCAGGAGCGTTTTCCACGATCTCAAGATAGAGAAAGTGAAGTGTCAGAACACTTCTAATTTATATTAGTGCTTTTAGTTCACCCAATTTACAAACAGGAATCTGGAGAACGGGATGGATTTCTCTTGGAGGAAGGAAATATAACAACACAGGCCAAAGCAACCACCCTGCATTGTATCCAGGACAATAGTAGCTGCAGACTGTCACTATTAGTGACCTACAAAGGCAGCACCATGCGCTGCTGGGCCACTTCCGCACAGTCCTCCTTCAGCAAGACTGTGACTGCCCAGGACACTCCGCAAACTTTCGAGAAGATTTCGTGCCAGCAGAGGATTCATTGACATGGAGGAATGTGGTTGAGGTCCGTCTTCTACGTGGTCAGCTGCTGACAGCTGTATTTAAACCCGCTGACCAGCCGAGCAGATCATAGGCATCCAAGGGCAGTATTCACGCACCCACTATGTGTTAGTGAATGCTGCAAAATCTACAACGTTCCACTGACTTAGACATAATTTGTACAACTGGGCCGTGCCGTGCTAGACGACAGCTTATTTGTGCCACAGCCAATAATCTGACACCTTATCTAGGAGACCGACTGCCAAGCGACCTACTGCCGCGTCACGGCACCGGGCACGAACAGACAATCAACCAGCGCAGTACTGCGGGGTTCCACCAGCCGCCAGCTGCTTCTCTCAAGCCAATGATCCAGGGTGTGACACGGGGCGACACCATCGAATATTGCGTCACAAGCCGACAGCAGAAGCATGTCAAGTGCATTGGCTGCTGCTGCCGCATGAGCGCCTGCTGTGTCAGAAAAGCAGCCTGCCTCACAGCTATGTGCGTTTGGTGCACTCCATTCCCTAAGCCTGCTACTCTAATACAGGGATGGCACAGGAAGTCAGTCTGTGCGCTGCATGAGGGTGCACACATGTAATTGTTGAAGCCTAACGGAATAATAAATAGCTGTACTCTCGTGTCTGTCGCCATCCCGTCACCCTCGCCTTCATAAGACATTTCAATGTGGAAGACGAGCACCTCCTGCGTCTTGACACATCCCAATAAACAGTAGCGGTCATTGCACCTCCGACCCATTAGAGTATGTAGTCTGTTGCCACAAGAATTGAACTGCTGATAAAAGCAGTGACTACTGCCGACGTAACTACAAGATTTAACCAACCTACACTGCCTTCAAGAAAAAAAACTGGTTCAAATGGCCCTGAGCACTATGGGACTTAACTTCTGAGGTCATCAGTCCCCTAGAACTTAGAACTACTTAAACCTACCTAACCTAAGGACATCACACACAGCCATGCCCGAGGCAGGATTCGAACCTGCGACCGTAGCGGTCACGCGGTTACAGGCTTTAGGGCCTAGAACAGCTCGGCCACCTCGCCCGGCTGCCTTCAAGAGCCACACATGAAATTTTCGTATTCTCTCGCTTGCTATGCGCAAACTATTAATCATAGAGAAAAAATGAGCAGGAAATTTGTAGAAAGTTCAATGTACTTGCATTTTGTACAGGGATACGGGTTTGCTGGTGGTCACAGTATTCGACTTATTCAAGAAAAGTGACTGTGACTATCACTTTTGTACATTTTTCTTGAATAAATGGAAAACTATGGCCTCTAGCGAAACCGTATCGCAGTACTAAATTTAGCTACATTAAATTTCCTACAAAATCGACCTGCTCATTTGTCCTGTAGGCAAATAGCCCGCACGTTGTAAGTAAGAGAGTGTAAAAATCTGGCACGTGCTAGTTGAAGGCGTTGCGAGTTGCATAAAATCCATAGGTAAGGGCAGCTGAATCTCCCTCTTCATCGATTTTGCGTAGCGAGTTTAAGACCATGCAGATTTTTTAAAATTAGGATGGTGCAGGCCCATCCTGGAGAGAAACATACAATGTAACGTTTAAAACCTTTAATCTAATGTTTACTCAGTAGTCTTCCCTAGTTTTAAATCTTTACTGCTTTGAGAAAATCTTTCAGAGTTGTCAAGCAAATCTATACTCCTGTGTGACAATGCAGTCTATTATCAGATGACGTACGACGATTGCAGCCTCCTGGTAAAAGAGCAGCATTGACAAAGCTGTCGTGCCAAGACAGCAACAGTGATCCATGTATGTTTACTGAATGCAGTCCGTTTAGCACTCAGAGGGCATTTGTACCTAATGTGTCACCAATGTGTGATGGTCATATCGTGGATGGACACGACGAAAGTTTTGAGGTACATATCAAGCAGAAGTTTTCAAGCGTAAATCTAATAAAGAAGTGTATTCTCTCTTAATTCAGTAAACTTATCATAGTGCATATCTCGTATGCGGCTAATGACCTTCCGTTTAAAGTCCTGCTAATCAAATTACTTAATAAGAACTTGCATTGTAAGTCCTGCTAATCAAATATTCTTAATAAGAACAGCTGCCACATTCTTGACTAAAGTGATCTTACAATTTTATTTCATAAGAACAATTCATTTTCTCAAGGATTAGACAGTTTTATTTGGCACAGGCCTTTCAGTACGATCAGGGTATTTATTCTAGCTTTCGGTTTTGTTTTCTGGCCATCCTAGCGACATTTGTCCAGTCACCAGCCACAGGGCCACTGGGGATATTAACACGCTTTCAAACTCTTATTGTGGCAATGTGTGATCTTACTTAAGATAATAGCCTCTACGTGTAAAAAATGTGGATGCCCCGGGGTCCTGAGCTGGGGACTGGTCAGCACCGCCAGTCTCCTGTCACCGTAACCCCCGGACATGCTTCAGCGACCACCGCGTGGCGCGGCGGTGGAATGTTGTATGCTGCGGGGAATGGTAATCTTGGCTTGACCGCCTGGATTGCGAGGAAGGTAAACCTCTATAAAAAACCCTCAATCTTACGGTGTGCTGCGCGCCTATAAGATGCATGGCTGTTGGGGTGGAACAGTCGCAAGCGGGCAATCTCTGGGGCACCTGCCGCACCCCAGTTGTATACGGCTTACTCAGCCACGCGGGGCTCTGTATGAGCGGACCTTTAGTTCCCGAGCTGCTCGTCGGACCACAATAGACCCTTCGACCTCTACATTTCTCCCTATCAGTGGATTGGGTGGGCCACTGGTAGGAAAACCCACCCCATCGAAAAAGCGACTTCGTGCTGCGAGTCCTCCAGCGCCTAGTGTTACTAGCGATTTATCAGACTGTCGTAACAGAGCACATACTGATAACCAGAATGTGTTTTTGATTGTCAAACGGAAGGAAGGTAGCTTTGAGAGGGTTTCTCCCTTTTACATCCACAAGGGTCTTGAGGGAATTGCAGGAAACTGAAATCTGTGAAGCGACTGCGCAATGGGACTCTGTTAGTTGAAACTTCTAGTTCCCGTCAAGACACTTCTCTTCGGAAAGCAACCTGTCTCGGAGAGTACGCTATCGAGACCGAGCTCCACTCCACTTTGAACTATAGTAAGGGTGTTGTGACATGTAGGGACTTGATGGATATCCCCAAGGACGAGTTGAAATCTGAGTGGGCTGACGAAGGTATTGTCGACGTGCAGCATATTATGCAACTAGTCGATGGGGACCTAGTCAAATCCGACTCGTTTATTCTCACGTTTAATTGCCCGAGACTCCCAGAGCATGTTAAAGCGGGTTTCTTACGTTTGCCAGTACGGCCGTATTTCCCCAACCCAATGCGCTGTTTTAAATGTCAGCGCTTTGGGTATACTACGTTGGGGTGCAATGGGATAGCCACTTGTGGTAAATGTGGTCAGCCTGCCCATGAAGGAGCCGATTGTTCATCGCCTGTGAAGTGCGTGAAATGCTCTGGGAGTCACCCTGTCTGGGGCCGGGTCTGCCCCATCTATCTCGAGGAACGGAAGATACAGGAGATCAAAACATCTAAGCGCATCCCCTGTGGTGAGGCCAAGAAGCTCTTTAAGGCCATGCAGCCTCCTGTGTTTACAACATCTTTCGCTTCCGCTCTGTAGAAACCGGTACAGTTGGCCACTGTTGCTACACAAACGGAGGTTGCTACTGTCAGCACTAATACCTGCGTTTGCCAGTGCACTTGTGCTGCTGCGGTTGTTTTGCAACCTGCAGCTATCCCCATAACGTCGGACAAAGCCGTGGTTGCTGACATTGGAGTACTTCCTGCCCCTCCCCATATGGCGCCTTCTGCCCAGGCGAGTAAAGCTCCAACTGTTGACAAGGTTCTGCATTCTAAGCCCCCCAAGACGAAGACGCCGAAGGTGAAGGTTTTGCCATCGGAGAAGACTAGTCAGGGTCAGTCCTATGACGATGCCATCGTACTGTCTGACATCTCCCTTGGGTCGCCATCGGAGCTGATGGACATTGATGTCGACCGGGGGCGATATTCTCGCCCCAGGAATAAATCTCCGGCCAGTACGGGCTCTCCTCCAAAACACAGAGGTAGGGTGAAAATTCAGCAACCCTAATCACTGGCTCCCATATTACAGTGGAACCTGAATGGGTTCAGGACGCATGTGGCCGAATTACAACTCCTTGTACGAGAGCGTCCCTTGTGCTTATGTCTCCAAGAGACACATTTTCGGACCACTCATGCTCCTTCTTTACGGGGCTATACCGTGTATTGAAAATATGATCTGATGGGGGAAAGGGCAAAGGGTGGTGTTTCGGTTTTTGTCCGTGACATGCACCACTCATCTGAGCTCCCTCTCGTTACGGACTTGCAAGCAGTTGCAGTTGACCTTCTTGTGGGGCGGAGCTCACAATCTGTTCCGTTTACTTACCGTCTCAGGATGGAATAGACTCTGAGGCTCTCACAGACCTTATTAGCCAACTCTCTCGCCCATTTCTCCTTCTAGGGGACTTCACCGCCCAGGTGGCACTTCTGCAGAGCTGACTGGACACTTTTCAGCCATTTAGCTGTTTTGGAACACCGTGCCAGCGTCCACGAATGGATCGACCATGTTACAGCCGTGATCTCCCATGCTGCTGAATTGTCGATCCCACGGTCCTCAAGTCATCCCAAGAGGCGTCCTGTCCGTGGGTGGACCACTGAGTGCCGCTCAGCCATCCGAGCCCGCCGTGCAGCTCTGCGCCGCTTCAAGTGCCGTCCCTCAGCTGACAATCTTGCGGCCTTTCGGGTGGCAAGGGCCAAGGCGCGGCGAGTGATTAAAGAGAGCAAACGACGGTCATGGCAATCGTTCTTGATCTCCGTCTCCCACTCCACTAGTTCTACGAAAGTATGGGAAGCCATCAGGAGGATTTACGGGAAACCTGTCACGGCATTGCTGCATCAGGGATGTCTCCTCACGGCGCCGAGAGACATTGCCCAGACACTGGCCATGCATTTTGTGGAATACAGCCACTCTTAACTGTGATCCAGATTTCTGCCGCTACCGCACTGCCATCGAGAGGGATCACTTGGACTTCCGGTCTCCAAATTCTGAACCCTATAACTGCCCCTTCACAATGTGGGAACTGGATTCGGCGCTGTCTGTGGCTCATGGTACTGCGCTAGGTGATGATCAAATCCTGTACAGCATGCTGCAGCACTTGTTGCTGCCATCCAAGGAAGTTCTCCTGAATTGTTTTAATATGATATGGTCATCCGGCACGTTCCCTGACTCGTGGAGGGCGGCAATTTTGATTCCCCTCCTCAAACTGGGAAAGGACAGAATGCATCCCAGTAGTTATTGGAGTATTGCTTTGACGAGCTGTGTCGGGAAGACACCGGAACGCATGGTCAACCGTCGCCTGGTTTGGCTGCGCGAGACCAGGCAGCTCCTTAGCCACTCTCAGTGTGGCTTTCGGAGATGTCGTTCAACTATAGACAACTTGACCCTGCTTGAGGCGGCCATCCAGCAGGCCTTCCTACGTAACCAGCATTGTCTAGGTGTATTCTTTGACATTAATAAGGCGTATGACACTACTTGGCGCCGCCTTATCCTCAATCAACTCTATCAGTGGGGCTTTCGTGGCCAACTCCCCATCTTCATTCGGCCCTTTCTTTCCCGCCGCCTCTTTCGATATCGGGTTGGCAATGTGCTATCTGATTTGTACGTGCAGGAGAATGGTGTTCCTCAGGGAAGCGTTTTAAGTGTTACCCTCTTTGCCGTCGCCATTAATAGTATCGCGTCCACTATCCGGAGTCCAGCCCAGTGCTCCTTGTTTGTGGACGATTTTGCTGTTTGCTGTTCTTCCTCCAGTCTTGTCACTGCTAGTCGGCAGCAGCAGCTTACGATAAAGCGATTAGAAGCATGGATTGCGAAGACGGGTTTTTACCTTTTCTGCAGACAAATGTGGATGTGTTCATTTTAATCGTTCTCGACGTTCTTTTACCTCCCTTGAATTGCGTCTGAGGGACATCATTCTTCCTTTTAAAGACACTGTGAGGTTCCTGGGCCTCACTTTTGATTCCAAGTTGTCGTGGTTGCGGCACCTTAAAGACCTCAAGGTGCGGGCCCTGAAGGCACTGAATATTTTGGAGTGTCTGAGCCATCGGTCCTGGGGAGCAGATCAGGCGCGTCTGCTGCAGTTTTATAGGGCTTTCGTCCGGTCGCGTCTTGACTATGGATGCACCTTGTATGGGTCGGCGAGGCCTTCGTATCTGAAGATTATTGACGCAGTACACCATGAGGGTATCAGGCTGGCCACTGGTGCCTTCCGTACCAGTCCCATCCCCAGCATGCGTGCTGAGGCAGGGGAACCGCCGCTTGCCATCCGGCGGAAACTCCTCATGGTACGACGGGTGTGTCAATTCCTTGCCTGTCCTACCTCCCCTGCGTACCCTACTGTTGCCCGACCGCCAATGGAACGTCTCTTTTCCAGTCGTCCCAGAGCAACGAGATCATTTGGGATTCGTGCCAAGCATTTGCTTGAGTCCCTTGGTGTGGAGCGTGTGGCACCCCAACTCCAGGTTTTTACCCGCCTGCCTACCTGGTTGCTCCAGAGGCCCAGCGTCATTTTAGACTTGTCAGAGTACCGGAGGAGCTGCACTCCTGCGTTTGTTTTTACCTCCTTATTTTACGATATTTTAAACCAGCATCCAGACCATGTACCAGTATTTACGGATGGCTCTAAACAGGGGGACTCTGTTGGTTGTGCTGTTGTTTTTCCTGATCGAGTCGTCAAGTTACGGCTTACTGCGGCGTTTACTATCTTCGATGCCGAATTGTTTGCGATCTTGCGGGCATTGGAGCAGATGAGATGTGTTCCCAGTCTTAAGTTTCTCATCTGTTCTGACTACCTGAGTGCCTTTCAGACCTTGAAGGGCACTCAGCGGATACGGTCGTCCAGAACATCCATGATGCCCTACTCCACCTGCAACGGCAAGGGAAGGAGGTTTCTTTCTGCTGGGTGCCGGGGCACGTGGGTATTAGGGGAAACGAACTGGCGGATGTGGCTGCCAAACATACATGTTCCCTCCCTCACGTTGTTGAATGTGCCGTCCCCCTCCATGCTGTTATTTCCCTTTTGCGTTTTCGTGTTATGCGTCAATGGGAAGAGAAGTGGCTGGCAGTTGGTGAAAATAAGGTACGTTTGGTCAAGGCCACCACGCGGCCATGGCGTACGTCCTACCAGTCGTGCAGGCGGGATGAGGTTCTCCTCACTCGCCTCCGCATCGGGCACAGTCCCTTAACGCATGGTTTTTTACTCCGGCGGGAGGACCACCCAATCTGCAGTGCTTGTGGCGTCCAGATTACTGTCCGCCACATTTTACTTGACTGTCCTTTATTCTCTGACCAGAGGGCGGTGGTTTCCTTGCCACTGGATTTGCCCTCCATTTTGCAAGACGACGCAACGACTGTGGTTAAGGTCTTGCGGTTTTGTGTCCTTTCCAATTTGTTGCCTCGGATTTTAGGGAGAGGATTTTAATGTGCTGCTGGGTGACTGGCTCACCCAGGTTTTAGGTAAGAGGTCCGCCAGTCACGATTACCTGCTTGTTTCACTTCGATTTCTGTTCTCTTTTCCTTGTGTTTCCTTTCCTTATTAGTGCGTTTCTTTTCCTCTTGTTTTGCTCTGTATGTGAGGATTTGGAACTGCGTCAGGCCTGTGTCTCTCCTTGTTCGCTGTCCGTCTTCGTCTCTTCACCGCATGTGTTCCTGTTTCTATGCGTTTGGGCGCTGATGACCACGCTGTTTAGCGCCCGAAAACCTCAAACCACACACACACACACACACCTATTTTCAAACAAATAGCTTTCTTCATTGACCGTGGACCCTAAAGGTACAGCATAATTCTCCGTTTCTGAAACGCATGGGTTAAAAATAATTAATATGTAGTAAGTAAGCAAGTTTATCAACCATCCGGAATATAATAGAGCTGCAGAAAAATCTATAGTACGAATTGTTCCCTAAGGATGCGTTTAACAGTATTACGTTATCACTTTCTGCAATGAATTACTCCTAAACTAAAAGAGCCAGTGTACAGATTAATTGCCATGACGTAAATCTTCCTTGAATTGGCCTTTGCAAAATACGAATTAAGATTACATGTCCAAAGATCGTATCCAAAATATTTTAAAACGTTCTTCAAGTGAAACCAGGCAGGGAGAATAATTCTTATTAGACGACTGAGAATTTAACAGGGAAATAATTCTTCAACGCTATGCACAGATAATATTGATCTGCTAGTATAAAGAAACAAGAGAACAGGTTCTGATAGTCCTGTAACCACGAACGAAATACCAACATTATCTATAAATTGGAGGTCTCACGCTGAACCAGTAAATTTATGGCATAAAGTTTTCATGTAGACTATCATTCACAATCCGTTGCCTCTCGTCTAAAACAGAGTAGCCGCCAATGT
Organism: Schistocerca americana; assembly: GCF_021461395.2. Taxonomy (NCBI): domain Eukaryota; kingdom Metazoa; phylum Arthropoda; class Insecta; order Orthoptera; family Acrididae; genus Schistocerca; species Schistocerca americana. Next base: position 455,433,964 of record NC_060121.1, read on the forward strand.
GTACTACAAATGCAATACTGATGATCACAAAAAGTTTTTGACAAGTGCTATCTTACTGCAAACGGACTCCAGCCAATCTGTACGTGTATCAACATGCCAAATTAATGTTGTTGGTTTCAACTTCCGTTTACCACTGAAATATCATAGTAGGAGGATGAAACGACACAATAAAATTTATGTCTCAATAAATTAGACTTCCTCTTAAATTACAAAAGTCGTGCGGGGTAGGTTGTCTTCCAACGTAGGGTGAACGACATTCACCTGGACGCATCAAGAACCTGATATTGTTGCGGAAGACACCTCGGTCGCTATGGACTACAAATATTATAGCGATGACCAAATTTCAGGAGAGCAATTATCCATAGTACAAGGTCAAATCGTACTAAAGAGATATTAAACGTATGATAGTTGACGCAGCAAATAAACTAACAACATTAAAGGAATTTCATCTCGGTTGGAAAAATGAGACCGCATCCCAGAAAATTGTCTGCTATTTCGCTTCTTCAGCTGGTGTTACTCGAACGGTATTGTGAGGGAGACTCTTTGGATGAGGGAAGGATTGGAGGGATGGCAGTAACAGCTGGAAACTCTGAAGTATATGCACACAATCACGTAACGTTTTGAATCTCGAGAGATTTCTGTAATATGTTGGTTGTCTTTAGAATTTATCTTTCTTGGCACGCGTGTTGTGGCGCACACATAAAAAAAAGCTTTGTATCATCCCTTTACTTCGAAATTCATGCCACAGAAAACAAAAATTGACTGTGTGGAAAACGTGAATATTGATTTGCAATGTGTCCAGATCATCCCCCCCCCCTCCCCCCTACACACACACAAATGTGTAACAACAAAATCGTCTGTTTCCCTTGAGGGGTTTTACACAGCACTCCTGAGCAATGTCAACACGTGATGGAACGTTACACTGCCAGGCATCGGGCTAGAATCCGTCGTGGCATACCATCGACGAGATCATCAAGAGAGCAGTAGTCCAAATTGTCACACTCTTCATGGCGATTGGGAGACAGAGTTTCAATCGATTCCACATATGTTCGATTGGGTTCGTGATCGGGGAAATTGCACGCCATAATATTCTGGCGACCTTAGCATGTTGAAAGAACTTGTTCACGAGAATAGCACGATAATCACGTGAGCTATCATTTATCAAGGTGAAATTGTCACAAAAGTGGTGGCAATATGGTGCCACTTTTGAATGTAGAACCTCGACTCCGTACCGTAGGGCAATGTGAATTCTCTCAGCGGCGACGAAAGGTGTATATTGGTCCCATGTAATAGCACCCCAGAGCATTACTTCACCATAAGCTTATTGCACACGTGGGACACAGTGTCAGAGGTGTTCGACGATACCGGGTTGTCTCCAAATACGCTGTCTGCTAGTATTAGTGTACAAACAGACCGAGTTTCTTCCGTAAACAACACCCGACATCAATGCTGGGGCGCTCATTTTACATGGTTTTTTGTCATCTATAACTGGATCCTTGGAATTATGGAGTTTCGTCATGGTCTTTGGGAATATAGATTCGCATCATGCAATCGTTTACTAACAGTTTGATGTGATACATGACGTCCTAAAGTGCCTTTGAACGCCGGATTTAGTTCTGGAGCAGTAATCCAACGGTTCCGTTGTCTCAAAAGCCATAGATATTGACCACCCTGTACACCTGTTGAACGCAGACAGCCTGTACTCTGTAAGTTCTCAACACTATCTGTTAACAGGAATCGATTCCATATCCGCACCATATCACTTTGACTTCGGTGAACACGTCGAGCAACTTCCCTGCTTGACAAGCTTTATGCGTTTAGTGCGACGATGCGAACGTGATTGGGATTGGCGTTTGTGGCACGATGGATGGTAGCTCCACAGACGTCTCCAATTCGTCTCTACTGGTGCTTTACTTTCAATTATCCTATCGTCTATTAGACTGAGACACTCTAGTCGTAGGTAGAGCTGAAGGTAACTGTCTCTAAGTTTACAAACAACATCCGATCCGTACATGAGCGGTTACGGCAGCAACAAATGTGCACCACCTATCGTGAAGATGCAACACTTTTATTGTTGTTTGTATGTACTGATTACGATTAGGAAAACACAGGTCACTCACGGCTGTATATAAAGAGAATTTGTCTACTGAAAAGGTAGGTACTTTCGTCATTGGGCACAAGGTCTCGGCTTGTAACATAAACTAAGCACACCACATATTCCACTATATTTGTGGAATTCGTTTATTTTTTAAATTTTTTTACACTCTACCTCCCTCTCTCTCTCTTCTCTCTCTCTTCCCATTTATATCTCTCTAGCTCTCTTTCTCTCTCTCAGATTAATGTGTATCCTAAAATACAAGTGCAGTTTAGTGCCCTGGCAGCTACATGAAACAACCGGATGGGTGCGCTTCCTCCACACGGTAGCTCCGCAGTCTGACAACAGAAGCTGGCAGCGAGTTTGGCCTGCTGCGGCCGGAGACAGTTTGCCAACGCAACGCAACTGTCCGCCAACTCGGGCAGCCGGCCGGCGGCGCGGTTACAGCGTGGGCGGTGGTGGGGGTTGGGGGAAGGTCGCCGCCTGCTGATGGACGGCGATTGTCGCGCCATCTGTCGCCCCGGCCGCGGCTGCGATGGACATTGCTCTAAACATATTAATTCCGCAAACTAATTGAATTCTGCGCGCTGCAAGTCAAAATCACTCATTCGTGCAACGTGTTGGCGGCGCACCCCGCAGGGGTAGGAAGCGGCCCTACGAAATTTACTTTCGGGGGAGGAAAAATGCGGACTCGCCGGCCGTGCGTGAAGCTCCGGTTATTAACGGCGTTCCAAGTCTCGCAGTGACGGGGTTGGGTCGGACGGAGCAGCGTACCAAGCAGTGGCCCGCGCTTCACCTCGCAGTTTCCAGTCAAGCTCTCGAGGTGACCCACTCCACGTGAAATCGTTTATTCATTCGCAGTAATTCCTTTTTTCTATAGCACAGTATCAATAACGAAGGCACCGTAGATGAACCACCGGCTAAGTTGGGCAAGAATGGAGAATCAAATAGAAAGTGGCGTTAATGAAGGATAATCTCATAACTTGAAAGGAGAAAGTAAAAGTATGGAAATTTTAAACAATATTACACAAAATATGAATCCAGTATGGTAACTAAATGTCGCCAAAGTCCAGTTCTCTTAGTGTAAAACTTTGTGTTCACGATCAATTCGATTCGATCTAATTGTTTGCTTATGCAAGCACACTACACTCTAGAGCAATGGTTCTCAAAGTGTGCGCCAGGGCGCACTAGTGCGCCCTAGAACATTTACGGGTGCGCCCTGTAATATTTTAGGAAAACATGTGGCCAGATGTAAAAGAACACGTATCTACTCAATTTTATACATTTCACGGCAGGTATAATACGGAAGGAGTCCTCACGTTTTGTCGAATAGTGCAGTTTGGTTCAGAAAATAAGGTAGCTTACCCTCTTTGTAGTGTCGACAGTATTCGGAACGTTTCTTGCCGACTGTCTTCTCTCTTCCACTGCTGCTAATCTTAGCTGTCTAACGGTACGGCTGTTTGGGAACTATTCAAAGGTATTTCCAAATAATGATTGATGATAAAGCCATTGCTGATCCATCGACGCCATCCCTTAATTTCACAATTTTTGATGGTGATAATGCGCTTTTAGCGAACCCTTTTTGCTTTTGTGTGTAAAATATAGCTATATTCGTCGCTAGCCGGTACCAGGTGCAAAGGCATCCGTGGATGACTCGCACTGGTCATGAAATTTTCCTAACCATCCCCCCTTTCATCACCCTTCGCCCTGTAGGCGCCGTGAAAATTATTTTCGCACGCCTTCTTCCGTGTCTTCTTTCCGTAACCAAACGGTACGACACTTCTGTCGCACTTAAAGTTTGTAAATAAACATTGAGTTAACCCACAGTGGATTTCTGGTTAGATCCTAACGTTCAGAATCAGGAGAAAACGGTGAAAAAATATTTGTCAACTGACGGATTTTTTCGACGGAAACTCTTATCGATATTATCGGATCGTGTCGTGCTTTTGTTTCGCAGTTCATTTGCTTATGGACGTTTTTCTTTTCTGATTGTGGCCATGCTGAAATTGAACCTTTTGCGCTATACATGCGATCACAACTTGTCCATAGAATTCGAAAGATTTTGTGTCGTTCCCAAATATTCCGAACCTATTCCACCTAACTACGAGTGGCGAGTGAATTGAACATTATTATTATTGGCCATTATGACCTATTTAGGTACCGTGACAGTGTATAAAAAATTTCAAATAACATCAGCAACCAGTCACATTTTAATTATATTTTATTGAAATTGCATGCCTTTCTGTTTTCAATAAAATATTATTGAAAGAGAAACTGGGAGAGGAAATTATCTATGAGAGTTGCTTCTTGTTTCACCTCGAGCTGTCCGTGACTAAAAGAATTTCATTTAATGTTATTTGCTGCAGATGAGCACCACATGTGAACATGATCGTCATTGTTCATGAAGCTTTGCTACTTCTGAGCCTCATTTCCACTACAGTTTAGTGATCCAGCGGATTCGCGACAGAAGCTTCCAGCAAAGTTAACGGAACTTGAAAATTAGCATTGGTAGCACTGTTAACCCATGGAGGCACAAGAATCCTAGACCAGAAGGAGAACGCATTTCCATTGTTGTGCGTTTGAAATTACCCCAGAGCTTTCAGGTGATATGTCAGTGAAGTGTTGTTAACGTACATGGGGTTCGTGTTTTGTATACTGCGTACTGCTTATTTTCAAACCGCTAGAAGTGAATCTTATATCAAAAATACAATCGAATAAAATCAACAGATTCCTGAAAAACGAGCAAGCCGTCGAAGAATTCGATTCTGGAAGTGAACAAACGCTAAGTCCAAGTAAGAAAGCAAAACAGCGGCCTACTCAAAACTACAATAAAAGCTACTCAAGCTATGGTTTCACTTGCACTGGGAGTGAAGATTATCCTTTCCCACTATGCTTAGTACGTGGGTATAAAATGGCAAATGAATCTCCGCTTCCTAGTAAACTGAGCAAACATTTTAAAACAACGCATTCACATTTGCAATATAAACCTGTAAACTATTTCAAGAGATTGGCTGAACAGAAAACAAGGGGAGAAAATTCTTTCAAAAGTGAAGGTCTGTTTCTGATAAAGCTCTGATCGCTTCCTACCATGTCTCTGAAATAGCAAAGAGTATGAAAGCTCATACTATAGGTGAGTTATTTTGCCTGCTTGCAAAAAAGTGGGCATAACGATCCTAGAAAATAAAGCAGCTATGGAGATATGCGAGATTCCTTTGTCGAATGACACAGTTCACAGACGTATTATAGAAATGTCTACTGATACTGAGAAAAATTTATCCAGTAATAAACTTAAACTTTTCATTTCAAGTAGATGAATCAATCGTATCTCTTACATTTGTCCATTTCGTTAATTAACATCAAATAGTAAATGAGTTCTTTTTGAAAAGAATTAAGTGTGTCTACTAAAGGTGAGAAAGTTTTCAAAATTTTAAATGATTAATTTAATAAGTGGCAGTTAACATGGAAGTAGTGTGCAGGCATTTGCACAGACGGCACCCCTTCAATGATAGGCTGTGTTAAGGGCCTTATTTCTTTTATAAACAATTAATTGTTATCGTAACTCACTGCTTTCTTCATAGACAGGCCTTAATAGAAAAAAACATTGGGAGAAAAATTGAGAGAAATCATAGAGCAAATTGTTTAGATGGTAAATTTTATTAAAACGAAACCTTTCCAAACACGTTTATCCAAAAAACTTTGTATCGATACGGAGTTAGAGCACAGACAGTTGCTTTTACACAAAGAAGTCAGGTGGTTGCCGGGGGGGAAATCACTTACCCGTGTGATGAGCTACGACAAGGAGTTCTTGTGTTTTTCGAAAAAATTAAACATTTACATTTTTGCGAGCTCCTTCGGAGTGAATTTTGGATTGCCAGATTGCTGTATTTGGCCGATATTTTTTCAGGAGCTCAATATTTTGAACACTAGCATGCAAAGGAAAGAAGAAAATATTCTCACATCCAACGACAAAATTAAAGCGTTTCACTGAAAACTACAAATATGGAAAAGAAAAGCTGTTCAAGGGAACTTGGAAATAATGTTCCCACTGGTGAGAAGTACGTGCATAAATGAAATACTTTCAATAGTAGTAGATCGTTTAACAAATTTAGCAGGGAAACTGAGTTCATATTTTGCATCCCTCAACACTGAACAATACGATTGGATTCGAAACCTATTCATGGAAACTTCAGGTGATTTCGGTTTAACATTAACAGAAGAAGAATAACTACAAGCTACATATACTGATCGTGAACTGAAGCATAAAGAATTGTCTCTTGAAGCCTTTTGGATTTCTATTAGAAAGGTATAAGTGTCGATATTTAAAAAGCTTTGAACATTTTACTTCAATTATCGACGTCATGTGTATGTGAATTAGGAACTTCTGCCCTCACCACAATGAAATGCAAAAAGAGAGGAACTCTTCAATGCGACTGCTACGGTCGCAGGTTCGAATCCTGCCTCGGGCATGGATGTGTGTGATGTCCTTAGGTTAGTTGGGTTTAAGTAGTTCTAAGTTCTAGGGGACTGATGACCACAGAAGTTAAGTCCCATAGTGCTCAGAGCCATTTGAACCATTTGAACTCTTCAATGTATTGACGAGGAAATGAGTGTTAGTCTTTCAAATATATCTCCAAACATTGAAGAAAACGCGAGGACACACTAGGCTCATGTTTCTCATAAACACTAGATAGAGTAGACGTAAGGTACGTTTCATTTGTATTGCGTTATTACTTTCCTGTATAATTTAAATTAAGAGGGTAGGAGGCAACACGGCGCTCGGCCGTCGCATTTGGATGATAATCGTGTTTCATGATTCTCTCACATTTTTTTGTACAAAAATTATTTGTTCATGTTGTGATAATGTCTGTTTGTTTTTAATAAAAGTTTTATTTTCTGTAGTATGTATGCGAAATTCAAATTAAATGACTTAATTGGTATTCTATTACAGTATGTATTTCCTGTATTGACTGCGGCAAAATATTACTCAGAAATCTGTATATAGTGCGCCCACAATTCTTTGCGGCCTTTTAAATGGGCCTGAAACTCAAAAAGTTTGAGAACCACTGCTCTAGAGTGTATAATAATCGGACACTAAACTTTATTATTTTTTATTATTTTCATTTTTATTATATTTAATTTTATTATTTATAATTTATTATTGATAGCATTGTGGTTTTAAATTTAATGGTTGGGCTTTCTGTATTCTCCGCCATGTTCTTTACCATGTTTGAGGATTTATATGCCGACGTTTTCTCTTTCCCAACATTTTATTCATTGACTAGTCGCCCTGCGGATATTGTGGCCGTAACTATGAAGGTTAGACCTTCTACATTCCTCGCCAAGTTGTTTCAACAAAAAAAAAAAAGGTTCAAATGGTTCTGAGCACTATGGGACTTAACATTTGAGGTCATCAGTCCCCTAGAACGTAGAACTGCTGAAACCTAAGTAATCTAAGCACATCACACACGTCCATGCCCAATGCAGGATTCGAACCTGCGACTGTAGCGGTCTCGCGGATCCAGACTGAAGCGCCTAGAATCCCTCGGCCACTGCTGCCATGTTGTTTAGCATGTTTAAATGTTTACATGCACCTGATGATACAGCCTTGATAAAGTGTTTCGAAATACAGTTGTCTGCGGAGTTCTTGCTATAAAATGTACTGCCATATTTGTGGATGTCCCGATCACGGAGAAATAAAGGAAAGAAAAAACTAGCGACAAGGGAAAGAAATGAAATGAATATCTGGCCACCAACAGCGTAATTTCATATGTATTTTTCACTCTACAGTGAAATGTGGGCTAATATGAATCTTCCTGACAGAAAAAACAATTTGCCGGGCCAGGACTCGAACCTGGGATCTTTGCCTTTCGCCAGCAAGTGCTCTATTGACTGTGCTACCCAAGCACGCCTCACGGTCCGTCTTAACACCTTTACTTCTGCCAGTACCTCTGTAAAGCTGTGAGGATTGGTCGTGTTTCGGTAGCTCAATCGGTAAAACACTTACCCACGAAAGGCAAAGGTCTCGCATTCGAATACCAGTTCGGCTCACAGTTTTGATCTGCCAGGAAATTTCGCAACAGCATAATAATTTCGTTTATGGCTATCGTAGAGTACAAGATCCACAACTTCGTTGGAGTCACAAGTAATTCAGATTCTTCTCAACTAAATCCATTGCAGAACATCTAGGCCAATTACTGATAAAAGAGGATGGACAGAGAAAAAAAAGAGACAGAAAGAGCGGAGATGAGATGGTAGAGAATCACTTCAAGCACGTTAACGTTTCGTCTTGCATCTCCTATGTGGATACAGTTCAAATTTTTCATTCAGTTTTGTTTGTTGGCTTGCGATTATTTTCTATCTGTTGCTGGTTTCGGTGATCATAACTTACTTAGCAAAGTCCCAGTTATTACCGTTATCTTGAGCAATGTCCTGTAACAGCAAAGCGTTTAGGAACAACTTAATCAATGAACAGAAATGATGTAAGTATAATAAAGTGTTCACCCCGGAACCACAAATGAGAATTGCTTTAAGAGCTGGACATTCTAACAACAGTCTTTCAATAGATGTATTATCTTGTATGAGTTTTCTTATAAAGTCCCAATCACAATTTGCCATGCCATTCGGTAAGACCATTCATAAACGTAGTACTATGAACACCATCTACTCCTTGACCTTATTGTTGCACACGAAACTGCGAAGTATGCTGCCAAAATCTTATCTGCCCATCTTATAAATTAGAAATCCATCCCTACACTTAAAATTAAACAACACGCAATAGAACATCGAAATAAGTGCTATGGTCTTCCAATTAGAAGCTCAAGACCGCAGAATCGTTGAAGTCAAATCATAAAACAGATTTACACGAACAGTTTTTAAGCATTTTAGGTAGGTTCCGCATCCACCCAATACACCTGATAACGCAGTAAACATATTATTCCTAGTGTGTATCGTCATGTTTTCGCTGCACAATGGGTGAGCACTAAATTTTGGATGCCTGCCGCACAAACTCTCTTTCTTCTCCTAATATTTTACACCTTCTACACCTTTAGTCAATCTTCAGAATGAGCCGAAAGACTTCTCTTACTTTATTCTGTTATTAGTTATTCCAGGAAACTAGTCTACTAGATAAAAGCGTCGATACTAACTATTCTGCAGATATTAACGCGGTTCCTCCAAATACAGTCTCAAGCACTCTGATTTTCTTTCTGAGTGAGTGTTTAGTGCTTTGCACCCCAAGACTAATACAGTGGCATCATGTTCAGATAATGAATGCTAAACGCAAAAGTTCTCATTTCAATTAACTACAGTTCGTGCCCGACCATCGATGCATTAAATTTTGTAACTTGCTTTGTCAGGTTTGACAAATGGTACTTGACAGGCACTGTTAGACAGTTTAATAAAGGATTGTCATGCCTAGTGCTGTGTGTGAGAACGCAGGAACTGCGACCCTCCTGAAGTACATAGGGGGGCTGCTGAATGGAAAGTGCGTTGATCCATTCCATAAGAAGGGGCGCAGGTGCGAAGGAGCTGCGCCTGACAGATATACTGGACCGCCGCACAGGCTTTCAGAGCTGACTAGACTTCCGCCAGCGAGGACAGCAGACTTACGGCCGAAGCTCCTCTCGTCGTCTGCTGTGAGATACTTCCTTCGGTAGTAATTTTCTTGGTTCTTGCAGCGTAAAGTAAAGTTGAAAACCTTAGTTGATAGGTTCAGATCTCGTGTGTAAAATATTCAAGAAACTGAAGCTGCCTTTTCATTAGGAGATGAAACATATTACATTTGTCTGTACACTAAACTTGGATAAAGAATAATCGTAATTATATAACTGTATTATTACTTGAATTTTAGTGCACTGAAGAAACGAAAATCAGCAGGAAAAATGAAGGATGTAAGTTATAGTGGAGAAGCAAGTATCTACTTGTTTAAGTAGATACTTTCAGGTATCCAGGGACTAAATCAGAAAAGAAAGGAAACAACAAAGATGAAATTTCTAAGAGAATTAAGAACTGGTCGAAATTTTCTTATTGTGTGCTAGACATAATTAGAAACTGGAAAATACGTGCCGAAGCAAAGATTATGAGATGCAAGTCATATTATCTGCCAATTTCGACCTATGGGTCAGAATGTTATACCTGAAGAACGAAACATCTGAGCAGAATACGAGCGACAGAGATGCGCTTTTTTCGAGGAATCTTGGGTAAGATGAGAAGGGGCGTGTCACATCATTTCCCGAAAAGAATCTATGGATAGAAATAGGCTTAAATGGTTTGGCCACATTAAGGGAATTGGAGAAGGAAGTCTTCCAAGAGGAACAGAATTTGGACGAAGTCCAATCGGAAGACCTCGAACTAGATGGGAAGGCCATATGAAGGGTGAAGTAAACTCAAAACTAAGAAACTAATTCACAGACGTTTTCGTGCCTCGTCGATAGTCGAGCACAACAAACAAACAAAAAAAAAATAAAAAAAGAATGTATGTGTGTGTGTGTGTGTGTGTGTGTGTGTGTGTGTGTGTGTGTGTATGTGTGTGTGTGTGTGTGTGTGTGTGACGCAGAGAGAGAGAGAGAGATAAAAAAAATGAGAGAGAGGGAGAGAGAGAGTTTGCCAGTGCTCTCTCTAACCGGAAAATACGCAATTCACTCATTGGGCTCCCTAAGTACACTGTAACAGTAACAGTAACTGTGACAGTAAGTGATTCACAAACTACGATTTAGTGCCGTTGAGACGATTTATTTAAACGTCACAAGACTGCACATAGGTGCAATCAGTTTCGGGGTGTAAAGTGTTGGTTATCTTACTTTTGTGACAGGTGGGCATAAGTGATTTTCAAAGACTTTATTGTACTGAAATAATCTTTTGTCACAAAGTAACAAGGTAAGTGTTTTATTCGTATATATTTTGTAGGAAACTGTAATCGTGATGGAAGATTATACTCCTGAACAGAGGCCCAGACGATTCTGCGGGGATCTGGGGTGCAAATTTCTCGACCTCCGCTATCGGGTGGAGAAATGTAGGGTCCCCCTGAATAGGTCAGGCGTGCACTACACGCAGGAAGCGCCTACAAGGGTAGCGGAGTACGTGTGGAGTGCACATGTGGGTTTTTTAGGTTAGAGAATTCCCTCCCTAGGCACGACAAGACGCCTCATGAGACGCGGCAAGGTTGGAGTAGGCAAAATGCAACAGGGAATAACAATATTAATCTGCTAATAGTAAACTGCAGGAGCGTCTATAGAAAGGTCCCAGAACTGCTCTCATTAACAAACGGTCACAATGCCCACATAGTACTAGGGACAGAAAGTTGGCTAAAACCAGATGTAAACAGTAATGAAATTCTAAACGTAGATTGAAATGTATACCGCAGAGACAGGCTGGACAGTGAAGGGGAGGCGTGTTTATAGCGATAAGAAGTGCAATAGTATCGAAGGAAATTGACGGAGATCCGAAATGTGAAATAATTTGGGTGAAGGTCACGGTTAAAGCAGGCTCAGACATGGTAATTGGATGTCTCTATAGATCCCCTGGCTCAGCATCTGTTGTGGCTGAGCACCTGAAGGATGATTTGGAAAATATTTCGAGTAGATTTCCCCACCATGTTATAGTTCTGGGTGGAGATTTTAATTTGCCGGATATAGACTGGGAGACTCAAACGTTCATAACGGGTGGCAGGGACAAAGAATCCAGTGAAATTTTTTAAAGTGCTTTATCTGAAAACTACCTTGTGCAGTTAAACAGAGAACCGACTCGTGGCGATAACATATTAGACCTTCTGGTGACAAACAGACTGGAACTATTTGAAACAGTTAACGCAGAACAGGGAATCAGCGATCATAAAGCGGTTACTGCATCGATGATTTCCGCCGTAAATAGAAATATTAAAAAAGGTAGGAAGATTTTTCTGTTTAGCAAAAGTGACAAAAAGCAGATTTCAGAGTACCTGATGGCTCAACACAAAAGTTTTGTCTCAAGTACAGATAGTGTTGAGGACAAGTGGACAAAGCTCAAAATCATCGTACAATATGTGTTAGATGAGTATGTGCCAAGCAAGATCATAAGACATGGAAAAGAGCCACCGTGGTACAACAACCGAGTTAGAAAACTGCTGCGGAAGCAAAGGGAACTTCACAGCAAACATAAACATAGCCAAAGCCTCGCAGACAAACAAAAATTACGCGAAGCGAAATGTAATGTGAGGAGGGCTATGCGAGAGGCGTTCAATGAATTCTAAAGTAAAGTTCTATGTACTGACTGGGCAGAAAATCCTAAGAAATTTTGGTCTTATGTCAAAGCGGTAGGTGGATCAAAACAAAACATCCAGACACTCTGTGACCAAAATGGTACTGAAACAGAGGATGACAGACTCAAGGCCGAAATACCAAATGTCTTTTTCCAAAGCTGTTTCACAGAGGAAGACTGCACTGTGGTTCCTTCTCTAGATTTTCGCACAGATGACAAAATGGTAGATATCGAAATAGACGACAGAGGGATAGAGAAACAATTAAAATCGCTCAAAAGAGGAAAGACCGCTAGACCTGATGGGATACCAGTTCGATTTTACACAGGGTACGCGAAGGAACTTGCCCCCCTTCTTGCAGCGGTGTACCGTAGGTCTCTAGAAGAGCGTAGCGTTCCAAAGGATTGGAAAAGGGCACAGGTCATCCCCGTTTTCAAGAAGGGACGTCGAACAGATGTGCAGAACTATAGACCTATATCTCTAACGTCTATCAGTTGTAGAATTGTGGAACACGTATTATGTTCGAGTATAATGACTTTTCTGGAGACTAGAAATCTACTTTCTAGGAATCAGCATGGTTTTGGAAAAAGACGATCGTGTGAAACCCAACTCGCGCTATTCGTCCACCAGACTCAGAGGGCCCTAGACACGTTTTCCCAGGTAGATGCCGTGTTTCCTGACTTCCGCAAGGCGTTCGATACAGTTTCCCACAGTCGTTTAATGAACAAAGTAAGAGCATATGGACTATCAGACCAATTGTGTGATGGTATTGAAGAGTTCCTAGATAACAGAACGCAGGAAGTCATTCTCGATGGAGAGAAGTCTTCCGAAGTAAGAGTGGTTTCAGGTGTGCCGCAGGGGAGTGTCGTAGGACCGTTGCTATTCACAATATACATAAATGACCTTGTGGATGACATCAGAAGTTCACTGAGGCTTTTTGCGGATGATGCTGTGGTATATCGAGAGGTTGTAACAATGGAAAATTGTACTGAATTGCAGGAGGATCTGCAGCGAATTGACGCATGGTGCAGGGAATGGCAATTGAATCTCAATGTAGACAAGTGTAATGTGCTGCGAATACATAGAATGAGAGATCCCTTATCATTTAGCTACAATATAGCAGGTCAGCAACTGGAAGCAGTTAATTCCGTAAATTATCTGGGAGTAGGCATTAGGAGTGATTTAAAATGGAATGATCATATGAAGTTGATTGTCGGTAAAGCAGATGCCAGACTGAGATTCATTGGAAGAATCCTAAGGAAATGCAATCCGAAAACAAAGGAAGTAGGTTACAGTTCGCTTGTTCGCCCACTGCTTGAATACTGCTCAGCAGTGGGGATCCGTACCAGATAGGGTTGATAGAAGAGAGAGAGAAGATCCAACGGAGAGCAGCGCGCTTCGTTACAGGATCATTTAGTAATCGCGGAAGCGTTACGGAGATGATAGATAAACTCCAGTGGAAGACTCTGCAGGAGAGACGCTCAGTAGCTCGGTACGGGCTTTTGTTGTTCGAGAACATACCTTCACCGAGGAGTCAAGCAGTATATTTCTCCCTCCTACGTATATCTCGCGAAGAGACAATGAGGATAAAATCAGAGAGATTAGAGCCCACACAGAGGCATACCGACAATCCTTCTTTCCACGAACAATACGAGACTGGAATAGAAGGGAGAACCGATAGAGGTACTCAAGGTACCCTCCGCCACATACCGTCAGGTGGCTTGCGGAGTATGGATGTAGATGTAGATGTAGATGTAGGAGAAAACGCTGCATATTAACCAAACCCCGCGCCTCCTCTCCATATCCTCCTATGACACGAGCACGGGATTCTCCTCGCATACCGCTACAGAGCTGTTCCTAGCACAGCTGAGAATTGGCAACATCATCACAAACCTTAGGCAACACTGTGACAGTGCAATCACGTCCACGTATGGTACTGAATTGACTCGCTAAATTCACTTGGTATTCCCTTTCCATTTGAATGTCTCGTGCTATATAATCCTCATGTAAACTAAGACACTGAGACAGAAAATTTAATTTTTTTCCTAAAGAAATGCTATTCTTCACATAAGTGACAACTTTTATTATATTTCACAATGCGTTATGAGGCTGAGCGACAAATACCATGATGAAAGTGGCATACAGGCAGCAGTGTGTACGTAGCCCGGTGGTACCGCCCGTGTCTCGGGTCAGAACGTCTCAATCAGTCGTCAGGTTTAACCGTGGTAGCGGCCAGCGTATGCGGGCTTTTTTTCTGATATATTTTATGGAGCTGCGAATTTCCAGAAAAGATTCTGTTTCGAAATCGGAAGAAAACCTTTACACGTCAAATCCTCTTGGTAGCTCGACTCAGTAAGTTGTGTTAATGGTCATAGATCTTGGCTTTCTGACTGCCTAACTGCTTCGCAATACCAGCCTCTCTGAAGAAATTCGAATCAACCATCAGCGATACGAATTTCACTATTGTTCTTCACTTAAGACTCACATACCAGGGTGATAAGTATGACGGAAATGAACCTCTTGATTGCTATAGGGCCTCTATGCTAAATTTCCACTGTAGCAATTAGGAACCCCCTGCAGACATTCGCTAACAGCGGCTCTAGCAACTTACTTTTTCTCTGGGTAGCTTCAAATATGGGCAATTTTGTCGCCTTAAATCCAATTGAATACTTTAAATATCACTTGTGAACAGCGTTAACTTCTCCATTAATTAAGGAACAGACCTCAAAACAAGCAAATTGCCTGAGTAGCTATAGAGCAGGTTCTAATAGATATTGACACAATCTTTTGCATCCATTTACCATAGAGAATCAAAGAAAGAAATCAAACACATTACATTGCATTTACTCTCTGTGCCTTGACTAACACATATGAATCCATGACAATAATAAATTATTTGAGAAACCTCCAGTGAAAGGAAAAAGAACAGAGTGTGACGCTTTAATTGTAGTGCACTGGTTCAGAAACAATGAAATTACTTCTGATGTATTGCATTCTAGTGTAATAAAATAATTATCAAATAAAAACGGTTTTGTGCCTCCTTTGCTATCAAGAGTGAAACACAAATCATAGACAAATTTTATGGGTCACCACTCAACAACATTAAAGCATTTTACGTGGTCGAGAGTGCGCAGTGGAGCAGACGTTGTCGGCAGAAGGCGAGACAGTGCAGTGCCTCAGCCACCGCCTGTAGGCAGTAAACGGGTCCCAGAGGCATGCGGTGTTCAGAGGCAAATGGTCGGCAAAGGAGTCTTTCGATAAAACATTGTTGGACCAAACTGTTTTTACCAGTGCGACAGAAAGCGAAATCTATTGTAGACTCGCTTGAATTACGCTCATAGCTTCAGCACCGAGAGGAAAGGGGCGGTAAAAGCTTTGTCGACGTGTGCTTTTAGTTACCAGACGTCGTATTAGCAAGTCTCGCGTTTTACGTCAAGACTATGGTCGTAGTCAAGAATAATGTAGTAAGACTGAAGTCAAGACTTCCTCAGGGAAGTGCCGCAGTCTACAATGTTGCCAGATCGAGCATATTGCCGGACATAAAATTCTGAGAGGAGCACGACTGTATTGTTTACCCCTTACGTGAACGAGTCGGCGGTCAATTTTTTGCTCTAAGACTGTATCTACAACACATACTGCACGCTGAAGATCGAGAAGAATTAAAAAATAAAAATAGTTTATGAGAGCAACGTAAAATTATAGCGTTCGAAGTATTCATAGTATTGTATACGTGTGTGTAAACGCCTTCCAATGTCCACTCAAGGAAGACAAGGATACACAGTCTAGCTTCAATATTATAAATTCGTCTCAGTTTGCGGATGAACTCAGACATAGGTTGATAATCATTCTGAATATTTAGCAGTACTGTACCCATTGGTGTTAACCTCGTTTTCAACCAATGATTCCCACAGCTACAGGAACACTACGTGTGATACCTCATAGACAAAATACTTACACAGTGCTATCAGACGAAAAGATCAACCTGACACATACTACGGGAAGTTTGTTTTACGACTTTCGTACCTGGATAATGACCTTTTTCCTATTTGAGATGTCTGTGAGCATTGCTGCTTGAGATGATTTAAGACGAAACTAAATTCCTTCAGCTACGACAATGTTTAAAGAAATCGTCTTAACGGCACTAAATCGTGGTTTGTGAATCGTTTACAGGCCGCACTCTGCCGCATTTCGCTGGCTGGAAGGCAAGAAGCTTACTGACAAATTTCACAGAAGGAAAAGAGGGACGAAATGTCTCCCACTGGAAGGTCGTGTTGTTTTATTTAAATGATTACAAAATCAGGCAAACGAACAGTCAGGTTGTCAGTATAAGCACATTACTGTTGTCAGTATGATATTGCATTGCCTAGAGCCTGTAATGATAAATGGCCCGTTTAGGTCAGGCATATTGTATACAGAAGCGGAAGACAGAGCACCACTAAATTCTAATCCGTATGCATTGCATACACACATAAATTACTGTTACACTGTACTTATGGAGCCCAATGAGTGAATTGCGTATTTTCCGGTGAGAAAGAGCACTGGCAAACAGTCTTCGCTACATCAGGTTACTTAAACTGGTGTCACTCTGAGCTAGAATTTATGGTCACTAAGTGTAAGGTCAATGAGTCGGATGTGAGTTTTGCATCTGTGAAATACTTTCCAACATTATAGAAGCGAATATTAAATTTGAACTAATATTGCGAAAATTTTTCACTTGCATAGCTTAGAATGAAAATCTTTCTGTTTACTGCAAAGGAAAACAATGGATTTTCTAAAACATTGTCTGTTATACACAACGTGAAACAGGTCATGTCGACCAAATCATATGGAAGAACTGGCAGCGACGTATATCGAAAGGCAGTAAGATCTCTTGCCTTTTGGTTTAGCAGTACTCGATAGCCATTTCTAGGCACAAGTAAATGAAGAAAGGCAGCGCGTCTTTGTTATCAACTAACGTTTTCATCAATTACTTTAGTTTTACTGTAATCTACGAGTAATTACTGACGTTTGATATTGACATGAAAAGGATTCCGTAGATAGGAAAAGAACCTTGTTGGGTTCGTATCTCTGCCACAGAACTTAACATCACGCACTTCATCCTTAAACGCATGCACACTTTGTTACTTCAGAATAGTGGTATATCAGACACCTGGGACGAAAGAGTCTTGACAGAAGTCCCGGTTTATTACAAAAATTGTCGTCTTTTATTTTCAAGTTTAGATTTGGTTACTGGTATTGGCAAAAACTTCGATAATTCATTACTCTTCATGGCTAGTCATCCATATGACATGATTAGATTAGATTACATTAGATTAATTCTTGTATCATAGATCATGAATACGATATTTCGTAATGATGTGGAACGTATCATTTTAATGAATGATTTCCTTACATACCATGATTAAATTTCTTTAGATTTTTTACTCTCTCTCTCTCTCTCTCTCTCTCTCTCTCTCTCTCTCTCTCTCTCTCTCTCTCTCATTCTTTCTGATATTTATCTTTCAATCTCTCTCTCTCTCTCTCTCTCTCTCTCTCTCTCTCTCTCTATCACACAACACACACACACACACACACACACACACACACACACACACACACACACACACACACATTCTTTTTTTTTTATTTGTTTGTTATGCTCGGCTATCGACGAGGCACGAAAACGTCTGTGAATTAGTTTCTTAGTTTTGAGTACACTTACGAAAGAAGTCTAAAAACAACTATGAGAGTTACTGATTTATGATGCTTAGTTTGCAGTCAGTTCTGAGTATTATTAGTAAGTACGCTCCAGTCCCTAAACCTAGTTACAGAAATGCGAATCAGACACATTACGTATTCCAAGCCGTTGGAGCCGCGACTTGGAGACACCAGCAATGGTCACTTCCCAGCCCGCTGTAAGATCGCATCGGTTCGTTTTCTTCCTGCTGGTATTGTGACTGAGATTTGGCAAAAAGGCAATGTATGTTTGGCAACTGTGTGATCGACGAGTTACTTCCTGGTGCGTACGGAATTAAGCCTCAAAGTTCACTTCATTTTTCCTGTCATTTCCATTGAATAATCTGAGTTATTATCGCTTGAGGTGTAACAAAAGATTGTAAATTTACGGTATTCAGCCCAGGAAAGTCGTTGCACGTGGAAATCGAAACAAATCTCGTCCTTCAAATAGCGGTTAACGAGTTCTAGCCACTATTGGTCTCGTAAGAGGATGTTCATACGCATACTTCTACACCAGCTCTGTGGTAACGTGCTGACCTGTGAAAAAGCGTCTGTTATGGTTCGCAGTTCAGGTTTCACTGAGTGTAGCGTTTTTATCCCTTCTGTGAAAGAGCTACAAGCAGTCAGATCGAACATCGGTAAGCAAATCTCAAGTAAATACTTTCGGCTCATGGTGTAAAACTTACAATGCTGTACAGCAGGTAACGCCTCATTGCGCTGCTGACAAGCAAATTTTGGGTTTCTAGGAATACGACACTTTATTTATGAAATGCCATATTTGCATACCTCTTGAGTATGACACAGCATACCAATTAAACATAGACCCAATCAAAATCTAAGTGAGTAGTATTTTACCAATTCGTGACGATAGAGGAACGCTTGTGTACAGATACTCAGTTTTGTTAAAACAGACTTTCGTCTTAAGGTTATCGTGGGTAGTTTTATTTCATTCTTTATAACACAGTTCACAATTTTCGTAAGGTTTCCTTTAATGTTGTTAAAACAATAGTAAACATGAGAGGGAAATTAATCATCAACGATATATGCGAATTCTCTGATGGTGTCTATAACAGTCTGAAAATGCACATGCAGTTTATTGATTACATGCACGTAGAAAATTTGTTCTGAGTTAAAGCTCTCAAACAAGTTTTGAAGAAGAATAAAATGCCACTACCAGACGACAGCTAATGTAGAAAATACTTTTCCGACGTATTTTGGCACGATGCGCTCTACCCATACATAATACAAAAGTTTCGAGATGCATCTACCGTCTGGCTGTCTGTTAAACCTGAAATGAACAAAATGTCGTAGAAGTTTGCCCTTTTTCCACATACGACTATTTTGGGTTGAGAAGTGAAGGGAATTATGTTCAAAGTTCCATTAGATTGATAACTTTAGCAGACAGCAGAATTGCGTTTTAAAAAATATAGCAGTGAATGTTCTTGAACTCACGATATCTTATCTACCGTGCGCGATACTTACCATTACGCTACTAGCTGACACGTAGCTGCAACTGCTCCAGAAGTCAACAATGATTCCTCCAGAACTTATGCATTCCACAGCGCTGTGGGATAATGCATATGGCCAGGTCAATACTTATGAGAGACAAACAGTTATACCTTTTCTTTTGCACTGCACGACGTTTTCAACGAACAGATAGCGCAATAGAGTAGCTCAAGTCGAAAGGAACACTTCCTATTTAAATTTCTGCATCCCACACTGTTGGCAGTTCTGTGTTGGTAGCAGTTACGTGATTTTATTTTGGTGATTACAAAATAAAGGTGAATGTATGCACTGGGTAGCCGAGGCAGCTAGTTCGTGGTGATTCAGTCAACCAAGTAAATGAATTTACTGAACATGCTGCAAATTGAAACAGGGAGCCTGTGTGTCAGAATTCTCAGCCAGTGTGGCACAACGGTGTTATGATAGAAAAATGAGCCACTGAAAAGAGGATTTGGTGGTCTGTGGGTCTGATGATAGGTTCATATAACTATGGTCTGCGTTCGGTTCGAACTTCGGTCAGTGATTTTAGATAGGGAGAGACAGATTCCATTCTCCTCTGGCTATACCGAGAGAAGAAGATATAATGGCATTGTGGTCTGAAATTCACATTAAAAATGATATTCCTTCTCTACCAAGTAGACGTTACGTTGAGCCACAATAAAGTCTGGAGTGGTGACATGTAGAAACTCTATCACCAGTAACCTTTCTTATACTAGTTATTTATTTCTAGTTACGAAACAAACGCTATGTGGGCTCACAGGACACTTATTCCATCTCTTTTTTCTGATCTTCCGTATGTCGATAAAATTGGTTCTGAACTGGGAATGCAACTCAGATCGCCCTTAACGCGAAATTTGTTCCCTTCGTGACAACACAGCTCGGCTACAATTTGTTGTTTGATCAAAACTGCAGATTCCTCAACATCTCCACATATTGCGGGTGAATGGGTTCGAATCCTGACCCGGCACTAATTATTTCATTATGTATTATCAAGCTCTACCATGAGAACACCTATCTGCTGGTGGATAATAATTTCGATTTTTAATGTATTTTCTTTCGTTGTCAACACTAACGATATTTGGCGTTTTTGACTCCCAGTGAGACACAGAACTTTTTTCGTGAACACTGTAAGTTCAAGATGTTATTCCGAGCTGCTGGTGAAGAAAAATTCGGTAGCTGACGTCTCTTTGTGTGTAGTCAACAACCATATGTGTGCGGCTCTATTCCCAGTCAACACTGAGCTCTTCGTCATATTATTTCTAGTTCAAACATGCTCACATGTCGCTGCTGGTGCAACAAACCGATATTTAACGTTCGTTTTCTCTAGAATATAACAGCGATAGGTGCGGGGTTGGAGTCCTGGGAAGGAAAAAATTAATGTTTCGTCTCGTCATTTTAGTTAAAACATCTAGCTACTGCCGAGAAAATGCGATATGTCACAGATGATTGAGCTTCGATATCTATCCGATTAGGTTCTAGGTTCGAATCCCTGTCCAACACAAAGCTTTACCTCACGGCATTTCAAGTAAGTTACTTGTTAAGAAGCAATATTTAACATCTCTCGTACATCGTTAACAGGGACAATAGGTGCTGGGTAGGAATTCGCGTCCGTTAAAAATGTTTGTGTTATGTAATTTAAAGTTGGTATTTGCTGACTGATACTGTCAAAAATGTATGCCTGATCAGGAATGACTGTTAGTTTCCGTCAGTCACGAAATCTTTGCTTAGTCTGCATGACCTGGGTTTGAATCCATATGTAGAACGAGACGGTTCGTCGTGTCATTTGAAGTTCATACATACTCTCAACTAGCTACTCGTGTATAAGTTAAATTTTTAATGTCATTTTGTGTTAAATAATAAGTACGGTGTGTCACTTTGAAGAGGAAATCATGAATACGACGAACTTACTACGTGAATTACCTATCTGACGTAATAATGAGAGTGGTAACATTTGAGGTATGTCATTTATTGTATTAAATGTGAGCTTACACGCCTGAAGGACAGTCATATCTGTGATAAGGAATTCCCTGATATTTGTAGTATCTTAGTATTACTTTACATCTTGAGTTATTGCGATACAGAGTAGTGTTTTCTAGTGGTGACTTGTTGGAACCATTTTCAATAGTCGAACGACTGTACCAAGGAGCGATTAGAGGACCTGCTACACAGGTGCGTTATGTGGATTGCATGCGAATCAGGCGAAATGCAATTCAGGTCGTTCGGATACTTTTGAGCACGACTGTACATCTTCCCCAATAACCTTACCAAACTTCCACATATGTTTCGTAACTCTTATGAAACAGGAAGTGTACTAGTTGAATTGACGCCTTTACTTGACTATTACAGCTAGTTTATGCTGCAAATCTTCATTTCTATGGCAGTTCAGAGTTTTCATCTGACGCAAATAATGCAACCTTCATCAAAATCCGCTTTTCATCCCCCATTTAACAACACACCCCCTTCTTCACGAAACATAGGAAGAGGCTACTCCCAGTATTGATTTCTGTCTGCATTTTTTTTATTTCCTTTAAGAAGTGTGTGCTGGAGGGTGTTTGAAGTCGACATGTTTTGACAGTGTATTTCTTCCTTCTGTACCTTCTGCAACAGAGTACTGTTGACTGTAGTGTTAATAGTAGAGAGAACTGTTGCGTGCACATCGCATATCATCTTAAGGAAAGCTTTGTCTGAGATTTGTAGCTTATTTATTTCGATTACTTTTCATATTGTGAATTTATGTCTGAATTTGAAGAATGAAAAATTTTGTAAAGAAATGAAATCTAAACTTCTGCTCATATATTCCACGACTAAACAGTAACAAGTGCAGAATGACTGGCTAATAAATATGCTAGAAACGTGGAAAGCACTTTAAACTTCAAAAATTTGTCAATACCGAGACAAATATTGTTTATTAGATGATTTAAAGATAAATAAATAAATAAAAAAGTACAGGTGAGCATTAAATTGCCTAATGATGGCAAACTGAAACAGTTATAAAAGGAGGGAAGACTCCTTCCTTTCTCTGACTCCCCACTTTCAACTCACCTTCTATACGTGAGTCAAATTCAGAACTTGAAACTGTACTTCAACTGTCATCATCATCAGTATGGAGTTAAAATTCGCTACTTAAAGGCCACTTATAGCCTCTATCATGCATTATAGTCTTTAGTAATACGGAACGATATTGTTCCTGCATACACTCTAACGTCATCTATTGGCCTACTATTGGTAGTCTTCGTCTAGTTCTTTTATTATCTCATGGAATCCAGCAAAGAACATCCTTGATGCGTTTGCCATCCGTTGACCTAATTACTTGTGTTGTCCTCGTGCACTTCATTGCCATTGCAGACATAATTATTTCACCATCTTCTGTACCCAAATATGTATGTTCGTAGTCCTCTCTTCTCTTTCCTAACAATTTCCCGACAAGCATCTCTCTATTCCTCACAGAGAAACACTCTGTAACGAATGGATTATTCTACGACTGATTCACAAACTGCAAATCATAATATTAATATGCCAGATCATCAGAATGAAGCTCATTACTGTAAACATTCATTCAGTCTTAATTATGTATGTGGAGACTGGAAATTCTTATAGTAAAAAAGCCCGGAGATGGTGCTACTGTGCATAAGAATGGACGAAGGTATTGATGTGCACAATTGACGGTTTTAAAGGTACTGTTTTTCCAGCCAGCTGTATCTTTGTGTTGTCATTTCGGACAGACGAACGATATATGTATATGCTTACTACATCGAGAATTGCGAAGTACCATACATATATGGGTTAGCACCAGCTCTATGGCCAAATGTCTTTCACGATAGAAACAGGGTTCCTATGTATTTTATGATGCTGGAGTCCAAAATTTTCGTTCTGTATCTTCGTTATTTGTATATCATTAATGAAGAATATTAAGAAATTAGCCTATTTATCACACCCAACTAAGTAAAAACCGGGGTAGTACCCAAGTCCCGGCAGAGATACACGTTATACAAACGTTTCGAAAACGTTCTCACATTTGAACATGAGATTTACTCTAGACGCAGGCAGAAGGGGCACACGAATTACGTCTCGGTGGCAATGTTGATATCAGGGAGGGCATCTTGCCGCCAACTACCATTAACATTGCTGCAACACGTATAACAATGCCGGCTCCGTAAAGAAAAGGGGTAGGGCAAAAGTAGAAGAAAAACATTGAGACATTATTAGCCAATTTCTGTTGTTGTATAATGGAAAAGTTAAATCTGTTGTTTGTTTCTGTCATAGGTGCCTACAGAATATGGTAGTGATACTATAACTTCCATTTAACCTTCTCCATACTTAGTATCGAAATGCCACCCCGTTTCGGTGATGTAACAGTATTTACAATTTTCACACCTAATTATATGTATATTTCGGTTTCGTTAAATTTTTTCTAAATTATCGATTCGAGAAACGTGGCATTCATTCATCACGTAACATCATGTAATAATTTATACGAAGATAAATTTGGGAAAGAGAGTTCCTTCGAATATCAACAGTATACGTAAGTTCAGTAAATGTACTTAAAAATAACTTTTAGTACTGAAATCCAATACTTGCCTTTGTGATTACCGTTTTTGCACCTGCAGGGTTCTCTGCACCTTCTATCTCAGCGACTGTGTCGACAGATGTCTAGGGGGCAGCGTAGGCTGTGGACAGTGTGTTATATGAAACTCTGGGCCGGTCCAGGGAGCCTGTATGGTTAGGCACAGAGGTTAATACAACCGCTCGCGATGAGTGGGAAGCCGGGGTTTCGAGTCGCGGTCTGGAACGTATTTTCGTACGTCACTGTTGGTAGTAGATCTATACCTAACGCAGCTGATGTCAAGGAACACGCAGTCAGCGAATTAATTTAGTGATATGTATATGTGAATTTGTAAATTGAGTATATTTTACATTTTGGTCGGTCTTCTTTATTTTATGTTCGCTGCGAATTCTGATGGGCAAACCGAAGGGTTATATGGGAGCGATAGTGCTAAATCCTTATCATTTTGTGTCGCACGGACACGCTGTGTGGAATAAATGTTAGAGGTAGCAAGCCTGATGGGGTGCTGATAGCGTGTACTGGGTTTCGTGAAGTCGTACTGTTTTTGGGCGACGAGCGACTACTCGGACACTTCAGCGTTTCTTGGTACACAGAACCAGTACTTCAGCTGAAACTGCAAAACTTTTGCTAATGGTAGACGACTTGCAGGGTTGGACATATATTACTTTTGGCTGCAAATCTGGAAGTATTCTTGATTAGATTGTGGGTGTCTATTAGTGTTTAGGTGCTTTTCGATATGTTGATCAGCATAGTAGATTTCATGTATTTATGAGCAGACGAATGCTTTGTAGCTGGTGACTGGAATTGACGCAGCTTTTTCAGGAAGCAATGATGTTTGAATAGTTATTAGGGCACCTGCTCGCACTTTAAATACGCAATAGTCCAAGCTTCACTATATTTGAATGTTATTATAATTTCATTCCATGATCGAACAATATTTGCAGGAACAGTATTTTAACCTATTTTCATGCTCAACTGACTGAATAAATAATGAGTTTCTTACAATCTAAAATTTTTGGTGAAGACTACACCAGTTATTCAGTAGAACATATATAACCTTTTTCACCATTTTATTATTATTTATTGCACTGCAGTTCGTGTTATTTAAATTCGTATTACTTGCAAGATGCTTACATAAATTTGATGAAAGGATCAGAGTCTCTAGGGTTTAATTTCGTCACAGGGCTCTTTATACTAAACAGCATCAGGGAACGTTCGTCGCAACAGTCGAAAAAGGGATATAAGGCAGTGTTCGAAGATGTTTGAAGGAGGACATGAGCAGTAAGGTATCAGAGAAGGGGTGTACGAACGACTGTGTGCTCCACCTAGACAGTCCTTGATCTTACATTACATATTCTCCATAAACAGCAGGGAAGTGGCCACCTATATATTTCAGGTCAAAGGCATAGCAGGCGTTTCTAGAAGTCTTTCAAAATCACTACGTATCGCGGCCAGAGATTTAGAAACGCTACGATTAAGAGAGCATTACGTCTTTATGCGCACAAGGCGCAACTGCTTCAGGCCCTACAGGCAGCGGACAGACTTCAGTGCGAATAGTGGATTTGTTGAAAGACTGATGCAAACAAGGACTTTTCGGAAAAGATTAGCTTCTTCGACGAGTCAACTTTTCACGTATACGGCAGACTGAATCGTCACAACGTTCGTGTATGGGGATCACAGTATCCTTATCTTACACGTGAAACGGGAACATTCAGTACTAAGGTCAAAGGGCGGCGCGTACTTGACGAAAAACTGCGTCATTGGTGCAATGTTTTTCAGCTAGTCTAGCTTTCTGTGATACAAGTGGAACATCAGCAGTCATATTCCGGCAGAATGGGACGAAACGCCACTGATTCCTAACTGTCCGTCGGATTCTGGATCCAAAGTTTCCAGATAGGCGGACTGGCTGCGACGGTGTAAGTCTGTAGTCACCACGATCACCCAAACTCACACCAACAGACATCGTTCCATAGAGTTTTGTCAACGATCGGTCGTGCGAAATAAGGCCAGAGGTACAAGACGTGTCCCCGCGGAGTGCTAGGAGCGTGCGTGGGAGAAACAATACTGGCTGCACGTTGTCCGAGCCAGTGGGCGTGCACAAACTGACTCGAGTGAATGAGGAACAAAACATTATGAGCTATCTTGTCACATATTGAAAATCAGTGATTATTACATAGGACAGCTTTATAGTTATCAAAGTCTGTAGCTGTAACTATGTTTGGTGGACATACTGTGTTTATCTTCCATCTTTACTAGTGAATTTTACCATACGATATTAATGCTTCCCACTCACTTTTTACATGCATCATTCGTGTTAGCAATGACACTGAGTATGGATGGCGGTGCGGACGAAGCCACAGCTGCGGACGCTCGGGAGTCGGTTGGTCGGCAGTCGGAGAGTGTCTAATACTCGTCTGTCGCAGTCACCCGACGCTCTACGACGACTCCTGCCACCTTAACGGAGAGCGAGACGGGTGTTACTACAAAAACTGATCCGCTCGTACCACTGCCCGACTCCGAGAATGACGTTGTCCAAACTTCCCCGTTGGGACGCACGTCGAAATACACTGAAAAGCCAAAGAAACTGGTACACCTGCCTAATATCCTGTAGGGTCCC
Organism: Schistocerca americana; assembly: GCF_021461395.2. Classification (NCBI taxonomy): domain Eukaryota; kingdom Metazoa; phylum Arthropoda; class Insecta; order Orthoptera; family Acrididae; genus Schistocerca; species Schistocerca americana. The sequence continues at coordinate 455,460,689 of NC_060121.1, forward strand.
AGCGAGCACGCAGAAATGCGGAAATACGACGTGGCATGGACTCGACTAATGTCTGAATTAGTGCTGGAGGGAATTTGCACCATGAATATTGCAGGGCTGTCCATAAATCCGTAAGAGTACGAGAGGTGGAGATCTCTTCTGAACAGCACGTTGCAAGGCTTCCCGGATATGCTCAATAATGTCCATGTTTGAGGAGTTGGTGGCCAGTGTAAGTGTTTAAACTCAGAAGAATGTGACTGGAGCCACTCTGTAGCAATTACGGACGTGTGGTGTGTCGCATTTTCCTGATGTAATTTCCCAAGTCCGTCGGAATGCACAGTGGACATGAATGGATGTTTACGTACGTGTCGCCTGTCAGAGGCCTCGCTAGAAGTATGAGGGATCACATATCACTCCAGCTGCACACGGACCACACCATTACAAAGCCTCTACCAGCTTGAACAGTTGCCTGCTGAGATGCAGGGTCCATTGATTCATGAGGTTTTCTCCATACCCGTACGCGTCCATCCGTTCGATACAATTTGAAACGAGATTTGTCCGACCAGGCAACATGTTTCCAGCCATCAACAGTCTATTTTCGGTGCTGACGGGCGCAGGAGGGGCGTAAAGCTTTGTGTCGTGCAGTCATCAAGGCTCCGAAAGCGCATATCGATGTTGTTTCGCTCAATGGTTCGCTCACTAACAGTTGTTGATGGCCCAGCATTGAATCCTGCAGAAATTTGAGGAAGGTTAAAATGGCTCTGAGCGCTATGGGACTGTTCAAATGGCTCTGAGCACTATGGGACTTAACATCTGAGGTCATCAGTCCCCTAGAACTTAGAACTACTTAAACCTAACTAACCTAAGGAAATCATACACATCCATGCCCGAGGCAGGATTCGAACCTGCGACCGTAGCGGTCGCGCGGTTCCAGACTGAAGCGCCTAGAACCGCTCGGCCACTGTGGCATGCTAATTTGAGGAAGGATTGTAGTTCTGTAACGTTGAACGATTCTCTTCAGTCGTCGTTGATCTCGGTCTTGCAGGACCATTTCCGGCCGCAGCGATGTCGTAGATTTTATTTTTACCAGATTCCTGATACGGTGCACTCGTGAAATGGTCGTACGGGAAAATACCCAGTACATCGTTACCTCGAAGATGCTGTGTCCCATCGCTCGGGCGCCGACTATAACACCACGTTCAAACTTACTTAAATCTTGATAACCTGTCATTGTAGCAGCAGTAACCCATCTAAGAACTGCGCCAGCCACTATACAGGTGTTGCCGACCGCAGCGCTGTATTCTGTCTCTTGACATAGCTTTGTATTTCAATACGAATGCCTATACCAGTTTCTTTGGCGCTTCAGTGTACCAGAGGAGGGCGACTACTTCCATAGTATGCGTGCGAAGTTCGCCGAAGGGGGAGAGGGCCTACATCAGGTGGAGGTGTATTGTTGAAGTCAAAATGACGGCGAGATGAGAAGTTCTGTCTACTATGTTGTAAAGAAACCAGAGCAACAAATTTAGAGGTCTCGAAATAGATGTCGAATAGCCGGTGAATACCTTTATCAGCCTTTGTCCACTTTGACAGAGGATATGTCGAACAGTTCGGAGATCACCGGGACCTTCTCCGTGAGGCCGGCGGAGAAAGACCGATGATTTCTGGAAGTCGACTTCGGCTTTCGGAAGGCGACATCTGCGGTTCTACGCATTTTCGTCCAAAGGGAAGAAACTATTGAAGATTTTTCTCCGTGGTCTGTTGTACAACTTCAGTCTGGAGCACGTACGACAGCACCTAGAAACCTCAGATAAGGCCGAAGCCTACACCCCCGTCACCGAAAACGTGTGAATAGACGTCACTGGTAATTGTTGTGACGAATAGTATACCTCACGGCTATGGAATTTGGCACATCACACGAATCGCAGAGATCCCAGTGACGACAAAGAAGTTACAGAGGAGACACGCAACGCTACAACTGCCAGGTTTTTGGTTACGTAGCGCGGTACTTCTCCACTGAGGAATATTCCAGACGTGACTGCAATCACAAATAGGAAGAGCCGGTCCTATGCGCAGGCTGCGGGCAAGAGCACAGCACCAGCTACCGAGGCTGCGTCTACTTCAAGGAAGCCGCCGCAAGAAGTTAAGTTTACCAAGGGCGCAAGACCATAGACCATTCGCCGACCCAGGCCACCAAGAACAGCACCACCTTCAGCAGGACAACTGCAGCCACCGACAAAGAGAAGGAGAATAAACCCCGCCACAGGGTCGCAGCAGGAGCTGCCAGTCACGCATCTGAGATGACTCATCCTCTCACGGACGGAAAATTAAACATGAATTATTGCGAGTGGTTGACAGTACGTAACTACTTAAATTTTTGATTTCCTATGATATGCTGCACGCGTAGCTAAATGAGAGGAAACTGTGGAAGCAAATTAAACGCCGGTAAGGGCGAGAAACGGTGTAGAGCTATAAAAAACCAGTGAGTCACTCACCCCCCCCCCCTACCCCCCATCCCCACCCCCCACCACCACCCTCCAGCGCTATTCGCAGAATATCTGCTCTGCTTCGTATGTGAAATCCAAGGCAGGAGGAATCGGCCACATCAGTGTTTTGTTGAATGTGGGAAATAAAAAAGTTTTACTGCCGCAATTGGCGCCTTGCATCTACATCAAACAATGTAGAGTACACCTCAGGAAAGTGCAGGATAACTGAGATTGTTTTTAATAAGGCGTGTCTACAGAATGCATGCCGCGTAATGGCCAGAGACACACAGGAAAGGCTTTTGTAGAAGGAAACAGCGAGAAGATAAACCTCGTCAAAAAATATGGGCTGTTAAGGTAACATTTTAGAGAGTGCAACAGGAACATAAAGTTGGCACGTCTTTGTAGTGGGTGAGATGCTGCCACCTGACAGGGTGATGCCAAACTGAATTAATGCTTAAATAAACCTAAAGACAGCTTCTATTCCTTCATATAAATGATCTCGATGTATGAGTAGATGCCAATGGCCTTGCCGCAGTGGTAACACCGGTTCCCGTCAGATCACCGAAGTTGAGCGCTGACAGGCACTTGGATGGGTGACCATCCGGTCTGCAGGCGCTGTGGCAAGCGGGGTGCACTCAGCCTTAGAGTGGCAAACTGAGGAGCTACTGATTGAAAAGTAGCGGCTCCGGTCTCGAAAACTGACATACGGCCGGGAGAGCGGTGTGCTGACCACATACCCCTCCATATGCGCATCCAGTGACGCCAATGGGCTGAGGATGTGTTTTAGTATGAGTGATACTGCCACTGTGCTTACAAAGATCCAACCGCAATGGACAGTGCGCGAAGGAAGAAAGAGAGAGAGAGTAAATCATAAATATTTGGAGCCCGAAGATTAACAAGTTATTTACTGACTAACCACCTGTATTGTCAGTAAGGAAGAGAGATCAGCGTCTTAAAGGACAACAACTTAGTGGTCAGCACTTATAAGAATCAGTACTCCACCAATCAAAATGAGGCAACACAAAAAAAGAAACATAGCTCAATGTTTTCCTGATCAGAAGCGCTCTGCAGGCAGTAACTTCACCTCTTACAGGCATCTCCGAAACTTCCGCACGTCCAGGATGAGAGGTTCTCGACCATCGGAGATGAACTTAGATGTAAGCAGAGACGAGTTATTGGAACCGAGCCAATGACTTAGCAGCCACTTCAGCTGGCATGTGTGGTGAGGCACAGCCGCAACAGCGAAGCTAAATGTAAGGAAAGGCTAAGGTATTCGTAACGACTTTCAGTAATTTCAATCCTCATTGTGAAGACCTATTTACAGTCATAAGTTCAAGATGATTCCAACTCCAGCAACAGATGTACACGTGTATCCTTCTGTTATATTTCTGTTATACTATTTGTACTAGTCTGCAGCAATCATGGTACGATCTCCTCGAATCTAAATATTTACTTTAGATAGTTGTTAACTTTTAATCGTCTGTCCAGCTCCTTTACCCAAGTTCGCCAAAGCACTAATTTATTGATATCAATTAATGTTATTTGATTATTTGTGAATAATAAAATAAGTTGATTGTGATTATTTGCTTATTTAGTAGTCAGATGCATGCCTTAATCATTGCTTTGATGGGTGACAACATACTTACATCAAACAATGCAGGGCCGAATTAATTTATTTACTGGAAATATCCAATAAACGAACCCCATCAACTCAACAGTTAAAGAATACAAGGAGTGTATGGTTGCACAGTTTTGTGTAAAGGAAGGGGCTGTCTGGCCTGCGCTGCTGACGATGGTAGGCAGCAACAGGAATCCTCTGCAGACGCAACTACAACAAAATCCTCAGAAAGAAGAACTCCAGGACGTCAGTACAGCAACTACGTGATGGAAATGTATAGTAAAATGGCACATTAAATGCCATTTTAATGGCAAATGGCATAGCAATGATCAGGATATCTCTCACATCTATGGACCAACTGCGGCAAACAACCCCATAGCAGATCGCAGCTGCAATCAAGATCAACTATATAGAACTCCAATGGCCTTTCAGCTGTTCTTGTGCAAAGAAATCTTCGACGCGTGTCTGGTGACAGAGACTCACCTGAAACGCAGAGTGCACAACCATGTGGAAAATTACTTCTGCTACCAAATGGAGAGACCGACACCTGGTAGAGGATCTACAGTCTATGTGTGAACCACTTTCACCTACCAGAAGAGACAACTTGGAGGCCACTTACGTTGTCATTAAACACGCCTCAAGGGCGTATCACATTCGTAGTGTATAATCAGTGTATAGTGCACCAAATGGCTTAATGGACTCAGCTGTAGTGGAAGTCCTCCTTTCACCTCCCAGCAAAGGCTTGTTTTGGAGCGACTGTAACGATAAATAAGGTGCGTGGAATTCTCGTCTTATGTTTGGCACTAGAAGAGCACTGCTGCACACACACCAAAAGAGATTGGGCACGGTTGTCAGAGGTCGTCACAACCCCACGACATATGCATGACTGGCTGCCATTCAGATGTCCTTGACTATCACACATAATCAGACAGAGTACATGGATTGCTCTCATATTAGACCTCGTGCCCACATTTCCAGTCTTGACGTCTATGGGGCACCTCCACCACGCTGTGGTCTGGACATACATTGCACAAATTGGGAGCAGTGCAGGGTGCAGTTCGTAGATATACTGCCTTCAATATATAGCTAAACAGATTGGTAGCGATGCATCTGTTCATCATCTCACTGAGCGGGCACTGGAGGCTGCGTGGCTGCGGCACCACCAAATCGACGGGAGATGCCAGTCCATTCCTGACAATTACCTCTGCACATGCTGATGGCAGTAACTGGAAAGAAAAGCATAATCCTCCGGACGTGGCGGATAAAGTATCGACGAGCAGTCAAGCTGCTGCTAAATCAGATACTGTGTAAGATTAAGGCATCCATCGATCAGTACTGCTATCATGACAGGTCGAACTGCCTGGCGACTCTATGTGGCGGCAATGGGCCGACATGGGATGTTACAAAGACCTTCCTGCCCAGATGAGACAGGTTGCCAGCCAATGGAATGTCTGAGAGACGGCAGCAAAACTAATTGCTCTTACAGATATCGTTGAGTCCAGTTCGCTCTGACAGACAACACTGTGGATCCAGACCACATCACTCTCGCCGAGCAACGACTTACAGTCTTTCTAGCAGCCAACGTGGATGAACGATAGCAGCTGGAAAAAGTTGAACAATTCTGCTGTCTCAACGGTCACAAGGCAGGAGAATCAACCTGCTCATCAGCCAACCTCTGTGCCATATACCTCCCACAGCCGCAGACCATCCAGCGGCTGTTTTCTACAATATACTCAGTACAGGGAGGTACTCAGCATGTTGGAAGAGAACCGAAGTCGTGGCCATCTGTAAGCTCGGAAAGAACACAGGACTCTCGAACAACTATCTGCCCATATCTTGCTGTCAGACATCTGCAAACTTTTCGAACTAAAATACGTGCGCTGTCTTCTACAATACATCACGGAAGAGCAATTGCTATCCCAAGAACAATTTGGATTTCGTTAGGGACATGCGACAAAGCAGTTGCTACGAATAGTTGGAGGTGACGGACACTTGAAAGAAAGGAACGTTCCGATCGTCTTCTCTCACATGTTCACCCCATCAAATCTTACTTTGAAAGGTGCACATTCTACATCCGTGCCTGAATCGACAGAGAACTGTATTCACATTAGCGCAGCACAGTAGTTTGCCCCTGCCTCACTTCTATACTTTCTGGGCACAGTAGTGCAGCTACCCTTCTACTCCGACGACACAGCAATCTACTCCAGGTGCATGAATGCTGCTTATGTTTAACGCCACCTCCAACGGCACTGCAACACAGTGCGAAAAGCTGTGGCAGCTAAAATTGAGCGCAGACCTTGTCATTGTCAACGATCGGTCCTGTGGAGCTTACATCAGTAAATTTGCTCAAATCGGGATCTTCACTCCCACCGCAAGTTGGAGTCATCATGTATGTGACTCTAATCATTCCTGTCACAAGCGGCAGTGCTGCAGAAACACACATAAAGCGACTCCACGGTCTCCATAACAGGATGATCCGTCTCGCTCTGCATCTGCCGCTAGACTTCTCATACACCATCTTCCACAGAATCACCTAGGAGCCTCCCATCTACGAGGGGTTACTACGGATTGCGTGGGGCTTGTATCAGAACACAGCACGATCACCAAATCGCTACGTACGTACGTTTGAGACAAAGGTACAGCGCTTAAATGCCACAAGATGAGCCCATCAGCAACGAAACTAAAATTTCAGTATCATGGATAACGAGTGAACACATGTAGAGGTGCAGTACGAAAGAGGCCAACCAACATGTTAGGAAACATAAAAGGGAAGCTATTCAGTTTGGAAAAGCCATCAAGACTTGTACTCCATAGAAAATCGAGAAATATTGAATTGTCCTTCATTACTGCAGCTGTATCTTCAGTTCTAAGAGCTCAGACATATATAAACACTTGTAAGTGAAGTTATACTTAAAATATGGTTTGACGATTATACCTGTAGTGAAGTTTTTGTATAGGTAATATCAGTAAATTCTCGAAATTTATGGACACTCTGCAGATTAGCACACCACGTGGCTTTTACATTGACTAAAATGACAGATTTGTTTCTTAGGGTATTAACTTAGTGAGAACTCTCTGTGGCCGCTGGTTGATAATCTGGTGAAATTATGGTCGTAATCTAGTGGCAGTTTTCGCAGCACAGTTGGCGAACCTGAGAGCGGGACAGCCCCGGTTTCTGTCGCAACAGCCGGACTCACTGCACGCACGGTGTGCGCGTCGCCTGGGGCTGTCCTGGTCCCGCTGCGCGTCCGCCTGTTTACGCAGCGTCGCTGCGTCGACGCTTGTTTCCTTACAACTGCCGCGTCCGAGCGCAAACAGCGCCGGCGCTGGCGCCGTGCTTGTTTACAGGCGAACCGGCCCCGAGCGACGCCGCCTCACACATACGCAGATCCCTGGCACCGGACGCAGGATAAAAAAAATAGTAATAAAAACCAGATCGGAATTCGAATATTGACCGGCGTATTTCAGTAAACAAATCTAATTGCTCCGCTTTTTTATTTTGGACGGGTGGTGTGCCCTCTCTCCTGTTGATGCCCTCCTACATAAAAATTGGTTATTACAGCAATCTGGGAGCTTTCGCGTTTTTGTGGTAGTCTTGTTGGCGCTTGTTTGTCGAGGCGCTGCAGGCTACAGGGAGGACCGGTTTACATTAGTAATTGCATACCGCGTGGCCTGCAGCCAGCCTTTTGTCAGCAAGGAAACGCGTTGCCGCCTGAAAATCCGGCTTCCTTCCCCAACACAAACAGTGTCTCGACGTATTTATATTCCATTTCCAGTACGTACACACACCCGCGCGTGTGCAGAGAGCAGGAGACCCGCCTCCGGGTGATAACTGCAATCGAAGCAGAGAATGAGAGGGAGAAAATATACTGATCGACCCCGTTTACCTCCTCGGAAAAAAATTCTTTTGTTTTGTGCTCTGAAATCGACTCTTTTGTGAGTTGGGTGTTGGGACTTTTATTTTTCCTGCGCGCTCTTCTACTAAGCGAATATTAAAAAACAAATTCGCTGCCGCCTTTATTGAATTGCTGCTAATGCTCCGCTAATTGCTTAATCGGGTTCCACAGCGACGGCAGAATTGGAATTATTCAATTGTTGAAATGAGGCGCAGCCGACCCCTCTCACATTTGGGCTGCGATGGACCGGCCACCCAGGCCTGTGAACAGATCACGTAATTATCAACAGTTGTCACGAGCTTCACTTGCAATGTTCTGTTCTCATACTACTTCATACCACTAGTCTCTAATATAAAAAAACTCAGTCGATAAGTATAAAAATACATCTACGATTAAAATAACTTTCTTACCAAGCATCATCCCTATGTGGTATCTAATTTGAATTTGTCGAAAATTCTCTTCCTACATTCTGGCGCAAACACTGCCCCATACCACTCTCAGTTTGCCCCTAAAGCTTTTTCGTCACTTCCATCCTAAAAATGTTACTCCAGCACTGTATGCAAGACAGCTTGTTTGTATTCTCTATGGGACGCGGGTACACGCAGATATAATCTTCCGACGACAATGAGGCAAATCCGAAAAAGATGTAGTGAATATTTGTAACGTGCAGCGCCAGGTTGACAGTTAAAATCGTGAAATTATAGGAAATAAAAATAGAATCCCTAGCACTATTGTCCTCGAGAAGCAACGATTCATCTACATCTGCATCTACATGGATACTCTGCAAATCACATTTAAGTGCCTGGCAGAGGGTTCATCGAACCACCTACAAAATTCTCTATTATTCCAATCTCGTATAGCGCGCGGAAAGAATGAACACCTATATCTTTCCGTACGACTCTGATTTCCCTTATTTTATAGTGGTGATCGTTCCTCACTACGTAGGTCGGTGTCAACAAAATATTTTCGCATTCGGAAGAAAAGTTGGTGATTGGAATTTCGTGAGAAGATTCCGTCGCAACGAAAAACGCCTTTCTTTTAATGATTTCAAATCCTGTATCATTTCTGTGATACTCTCACCCATATTTCACGATAAGACAAAACGTGCTGCCTTTCTTTGAACTTTTTCGATGTACTCCGTCAGTCCTATCTGGTAAGGATCCCACAACACGCAGCAGTATTCTAAAAGAGAACGGACAAGCGCAGTGTAGACAGTGTCCTTAGTAGGTCTGTTACATTTTCTAAGTGTCCTGCCAATAAAACGCAGTCTTTGGTTAGTTATCTGAGCGCACTATGTGACTTAACTGCTGAGGCCATCAGTCCTTTGGTTGGCGATGCCCACAACATTTTCTGTGTGTTCCTTCCAATTTAAGTTGTTCGTAACTGTAATACCTAAGTATTTAGTTGAATTTACGACTTTAAGATTATACTGATTTATCGTGTAACCGAAGTTTAACGAGTTCCTTTTAGCACTCGTGTGGATGACCTCACTCTTTTCGTAATTTAGGATCAACTGCCAACTCAGTTCGAAATACCAATTCGACACACAAGTTTAGTTTACCAGGATTTTTAATAACAACCAAAGTGAAATTTTATTCCTCAAACTTCTTCACACCACAGAGAGAAATTGTTTAAACAGTCTCTTACACAAGAGATCGTTTTAATCAAGTGTATATGGTATACGGTATACCGATAATAAATTGGTGTATGAAGAATTGTTTCTCACTACATCGAATTTTATTAAAAGTTCAAGCTTTTAAGGGTTTCAGTCGTCGCCAGCGTCAGAAAAACTCTTAGTGCAGTGTCTGCGGCTGCGTGTTTCTTTTACAAAGAATGATGAGTTTTAAATCATGCGACATCTTTCGGATGCTTCAAGGATTCAGTTTTTACGCATAAACGAGATACAAAGAATCTTTTACACGTTGAAGTGGTGGGGACAGACGTTGCTCCTGTATTTCTCTACACAGCCTTCAACTTTTCAGAGTAAGAATTCTTGGCTTAGGTTCATTTTAAAACTCAGTACCGTTTCATCCAAAAATTTGGTACGTGTGCGTTTCACAAGTAGAGAACAGAGGCTGCGCTTCTTTCACAGATTTTTTTTAAGTTTCCATTAATAACCGTCCTTTTTTGCTTCTTTGTATAATTCTGTGTTTCTCTTAATGCCCTTTTTGATTTTTCCTCTACCTGATAGTTTCCCGGACTTTCATTTGTTGCAATTCGGTTGCAGTTATGTAAAAAATCTAATTACATCGTAGTATACTGTGCCAGTTAACCGAAGGACGTAAGTTACTAACGTACGACTCCTATTAGAAAAAAACGGATCTTTAGAAGTGCAGATGGGACATCTTTGGCACAAATTTCGAAAGTGTTTTGATTGTGTATTAGATCTATTGGCGCCATGGGAGGTAATTATCGGATGGAAGAAATAATCGGAGTTCAGTTACAATATTAAGAAGGTACAACGATAGCGAAGAAAGTTACAGAGCAGGCGCAAATAAAGCCGAACCTTTGCGCGCAAGTGAAAGCTAAAAGAAGTCAAAAGGTGTGAGAGCAGCAATGCGAAAAGTGATCAGTGTATTAGAATGCAAGATATCATTGACTGAGTAGTCTAAAATTTAGAACAGTTGTCTGTCTTTCCTTCCTTTGCTGATCGTGGGGGCTGCTAAACAGAAAACAACAACTCTGAAACCGATCTTCATATGTACCGGGAGTTTACAACTAAAGTGCGGCTGGTCACTGAGATCCATTGGGGCTGTAATTTGTAATTACCGTGTAGCAGAGAGACTTTTTAGGTATGCTAGTGCGTTAATTTGGAACCCATTTACGCTCAAAAATAAATTAGTTCCATTTTTTGCCAAATCTGGTGCCGTGAATTCAAGAAAGACGCGTAGATATGTTTCCATACGTAACGGATTAGGAATGGGACGTGGGCAGAAAAACTCAAACAGGAGAGAAATGCATAATTTTGATCTTATTATTAACCATGTTACAGGAAAACAGTTGATCTCTTCCATAGCAGGAATCATGTGGTGTAAAATGATTTCTCCATAAGATGCAGATGTCACAGTACAATTGACCGGTCTTCTTGGTGTATGTGCTTCACAGAAGAAGAACCAAGAGAAAAGGTGCCTGTGAATCCCCACCACACATTCACATACGACGAGTGCAGTTGCTTTTTGTGCACAACACTCTATTTAACAGAACAGCAAATTCAGCATTTCCGTGTATTCACTGCACCCTACTGTGTAAAATATACCTTGTCACTTCAAAGACTATTGCCCAGCCACGTACTATCAACTTCGAACTGTGCCAGAAACCGAAGAGCAAATTTAGAACGTTGCTACAGATTTTGTGGTTTCAGTAGCTGCATCGTCTGGATGTTGTGCTGATACCGGTGTAATACAGACCCCCAACACTTTCCGCACTGTTGCCGATTGATGGAGAATTCTCGTGACACAGCACGAGCACTAGTACTACCCGCACCACGTGCTGCATGTTTCGTTACAACAACAACCTCGTCGATGATTTCCACAGGGATAGGACTCCTTCCGATTCCAGGTGCCAATACAAACTCACTCGCGTCCTGGGATTACACTGTCATTTTTAAACCACTTAGTGGCATCGGACCTCTCCTCAGACCTTTCATTCGGCTATAATCTTTCGCCGGCCGGAGTGGCCGTGCGGTTCTGGGCGCTACAGTCTGGAACCGAGCGACCGCTACGGTCGCAGGTTCGAATCCTGCCTCGGGCATGGATGTGTGTGATGTCCTTAGATTAGTTAGGTTTAATTAGTTCTAAGTTCTAGGCGACTGATAACCTCAGAAGTTAAGTCGCATGGTGCTCAGAGCCATTTGATAATCTTTCAAAGCAACACTGTAATCTCTGCCGTTCACATAAAACAGTTTCACCAAGAGCGCGCGGGTCTCTTCTCGATATCCATACTGTTAACTCAAGTTATTGCTCGTCGAACTACATTATGGATGTCATACCGTCATTTCAAACAGCGTACGGCGCAAGATTTGCTCATGGTGATCAAAACTGAAATTAATTTGTTTTCCAGCGGGTATCAATTTCGCAATACAGCATTAACATACCTACAAGGTTTCGGTGCCACATGGACATTAGTGAGTGCTCAGCCTTAATTATAACCAACCGGAGTACACAAATCAACGAGAACATTATGAGCACCTATCTAATAGCCGGTATGTCCTATGGCACAAATTACAGCGGCGGCGCGTCGTGGCGTGGACGCAGTGAGGCCTTGTTAGGTCGCTGGAGGGAGTCTGTACCTAATACTCGTCACCTCATTCTCGTAAATTCCGGGGAGTGGGGTGATGAGCTTTGAGGCCACTTTCAATCACGTCGGATTTAGACCTGGCGAGTTGAGGGAGCTACCACATCAACTGGAACTCACCACTGTGTTCCTGGAACCACTCCACTGGCCTATTGACATGGCGCATTATCTTGTTGGTGACTGCCACTGCTGTCATGAAATATGGTCTTCATAAAGGGGTGTACGTGGTCTGCAACCAGTGTACGATAGTCGTTGGCCGTCTTGGTGCCTTTCACGACATCCACTGGTCCCATGGACACCCACTTGAATGTTCCCGAGACCATAATGGAGCCGCCGTCGATGTGTTACCGTCCCGCAGTGCAGTCGTGGACAAAACGAGCGAGACCCGTCGCCTTTTCGTTATGCTGATCCGCACAGCTGTAAAGTCTGCTACATAGCATAACAGGTAAGGCAACGAACTGCTACCAACATACACTCCTGGAAATTGAAATAAGAACACCGTGAATTCATTGTCCCAGGAAGGGGAAACTATATTGACACATTCCTGGGGTCAGATACATCACATGATCACACTGACAGAACCACAGGCACATAGACACAGGCAACAGAGCATACACAATGTCGGCACTAGTACAGTGTATATCCACCTTTCGCAGCAATGCAGGCTGCTATTCTCCCATGGAGACGATCGTAGAGATGCTAAATGTAGTCCTGTGGAACGGCTTGCCATGCCATTTCCACCTGGCGCCTCAGTTCGACCAGCGTTCGTGCTGGACGTGCAGACCGCGTGAGACGACTCTTCATCCAGTCCCAAACATGCTCAATGGGGGACAGATCCGGAGATCTTGCTGGCCAGGGTAGTTGACTTACACCTTCTAGAGCACGTTGGGTGGCACGGGATACATGCGGACGTGCATTGTCCTGTTGGAACAGCAAGTTCCCTTGCCGGTCTAGGAATGGTAGAACGATGGGTTCGATGACGCTTTGGATGTACCGTTCACTATTCAGTGTCCCCTCGACGATCACCAGTGGTGTACGGCCAGTGTAGGAGATCGCTCCCCACACCATGATGCCGGGTGTTGGCCCTGTGTGCCTCGGTCGTATGCAGTCCTGATTGTGGCGCTCACCTGCACGGCGCCAAACACGCATACGACCATCATTGGCACCAAGGCAGAAGCGACTCTCATCGCTGAAGACGACACGTCTCCATTCGTCCCTCCATTCACGCCTGTCGCGACACCACTGGAGGCGGGCTGCACGATGTTGGGGCGTGAGCGGAAGACGGCCTAACGGTGTGCGGGACCGTAGCCCAGCTTCATGGAGACGGTTGCGAATGGTCCTCGCCGATACCCCAGGAGCAACAGTGTCCCTAATTTGCTGGGAAGTGGCGGTGCGGTCCCCTACGGCACTGCGTAGGATCCTACGGTCTTGGCGTGCATCCGTGCGTCGCTGCGGTCCGGTCCCAGGTCGACGGGCACGTGCACCTTCCGCAGACCACTGGCGGCAACATCGATGTACTGTGGAGACCTCACGCCCCACGTGTTGAGCAATTCGGCGGTACGTCCACCCGGCCTCCCGCATGCCCACTATACGCCCTCGCTCAAAGTCCGTCAACTGCACATACGGTTCACGTCCACGCTGTCGCGGCATGCTACCAGTGTTAAAGACTGCGATGGAGCTCCGTATGCCACGGCAAACTGGCTGACACTGACGGCGGCGGTGCACAAATGCTGCGCAGCTAGCGCCATTCGACGGCCAACACCGCGGTTCCTGGTGTGTCCGCTGTGCCGTGCGTGTGATCATTGCTTGTACAGCCCTCTCGCAGTGTCCGGAGCAAGTATGGTGGGTCTGACACACCGGTGTCAATGTGTTCTTTTTTCCATTTCCAGGAGTGTACTACGCACAGGCGTGAAATTGACAAACCATCCGAACCATGTCAGACTCTGTTAATGCTGATTAGTGTGTTACCCAACACGTAAATATAGGATATAAATGAAAGAAGAAACGCTAGTTAGTGTGAACTGTACTAATAAAAATTAATTTCAGCTTATCGAGATAACACAACTGTTCTAGTAAGACAAAGTACCCCAGATCGTTAATAATTAGCAACATATTATGCTCATTCGGCCGCGAAACGGTTTGTGTCAACTTTCAGACCAGTCATAGTGGATTACCGCTGCTGACCTACCATGAAAGTGTGCAAATTTAGCAATGCGTGAAGATTCATAACGAAATTCAGTTAAAAATCATTCAGTGCCACACGTAAGTCAATTCAGTTATTGACAGAATCGGAAAAAGGAAGGCAGTAACAAGTATGAAATTCTACAAGAGTTTCATATTGACATCCACAGGGTGCCAGTACAAAACAATTGTAGCAATAAAACGTATAGGGGGCGCGAGAACTTCTTAAAATTGCATTACTGATAGTCTATCTCTCTCCATCGAGATTAGAACCGAAAACAAACCAGACCTCCCTTGCAGTAGCAATCACCTTTCACTATGCTAGCAGACAACCCAGGCAAACAACCCTCTATTATTACCCCAGTTATGAATAAGCCGGCAATTTCGCAATGAAAATGGCAAAACGATATGCAGTTTCTGTTGCATAGAGCTTTCTGGACTCTAAAACATGAATTTTCTACCTTTATGTCACCGCTTATGTGACAATCATTCGGGATGTTTATCGAAATAACAAAATACTGTAATTAGCGAGTAACGGCAACGGGTTCTACACAACGCTGGTGACTACCTTGAAGGACAGTGATGGTGATGATGAAGTCCCATACTCGTTGAGAGAGCGTAGGGGAACGATGCGGGAGACCCGCACCGCCGTACTACGCAAGGTCCTAGTGGAGGTGGTTTGCCATTGCCTTCCTCCGACCATAATGGAGAAGAATGATGATGATGAAGACAACACAACAACACCCAGTCTTCTCGAGGCAGGTGAAAATCCCTGACCCCACCAGGAATCGAACCTGGAAACCCGTGCTCGGGAAGCGAGGACGCTACCGCGAGACCACGAGCTCAGGTGCAAACGTGTAACACTTTTGTATCGGTTGTGAATAAATAGTGGCCACTGTTTAAGTTCCAACCCTCGTATAGTCTTACAAATGATTGAAAATAGTCTGACAAAGTTATGATAGTTCGTCAATTTCACGCCAGTGCTTAGTATGTTGGTAGCACTTCGTCTCCTTGCCTGTTATACTGTGTAGCAGACTTTAAAGCTGTGCGGATCAGCATAACGAAAAGGCGAGGGGTCTTGCTCGTTTTGTCCACTACTGTACCTGTGTAAAGGAACTGTTCCCCTGGAAGGCGACAAATCGCTATGTCCCATCGCCATGATGAAGAAGGTGTCGGGATTCATCAGACCATGAAAGGCTCTTCCACCGCGTACACGTCCAGCGCCGCTGGTCGCATGCCCATTTCAGTAGTGGTTGCCGATGTCGTGGTATTAACATTGACACAAGCTTGGGCCATCGCCTGTGGAGGCCCATCGTTAGCAGTATTCGGTGATCTGTGAGTTCAGACGCACTTGTATTTTGCCCAACATTAAAGTCTGATGTCAGTTCCGCCACAGCTCACCACCTGTCCTGTTTTGCCAGTCTGCCCAGCCTACGACGTCCAATATCTATAATGAGGCGTGGCCGCCCAAACCTACGACATCTGGACGTGGTTTTATCTTGGGTTCGCCACAGCACCCCTGTCGTGGTATTAACATTGACACAAGCTTTGGCCATCGCCTGTGGAGGCACATCGTTAGCAGTATTCGGTGATCTGTGAGTTCAGACACACTTGTATTTTGCCCAACATTAAAGTCTGATGTCAGTTCCGCCACAGCTCACCACCTATCCTGTTTTGCCAGTCTGCCCAGCCTACGACGTCCAACATCTATAATGAGGGGTGGCCGCCCAAACCTACGACATCTGGACGTGCTTTTATCTTGGGTTCGCCACAGCACCCCTGTCGTGGTATTAACATTGACACAAGCTTTGGCCATCGCCTGTGGAGGTCCATCGTTAGCAGTATTCGGTGATCTGTGCGTTCAGACACACTCGTATTTTGCCCAAGTCTGATGTCAGTTCCGCCACAGCTCACCACCTGTCCTGTTTTGCCAGTCTGCCCAGCCTACGACGTCCAACATCTTTAATGAGGCGTGGCCGCCCAAACCTACGACATCTGGACGTGGTTTTATCTTGGGTTCGCCACAGCACCCCTGTCGTGGTATTAACATTGACACAAGCTTTGGCCATCGCCTGTGGAGGCCCATCGTTAGCAGTATTCGGTGATCTGTGCGTTCAGACACACTTGTATTTTGCCCAAGTCTGATGTCAGTTCCGCCACAGCTCACCACCTGTCCTGTTTTGCCAGTCTGCCCAGCCTACGACGTCCAACATCTATAATGAGGGGTGGCCGCCCAAACCTACGACATCTGGACGTGGTTTTATCTTGGGTTCGCCACAGCACCCCTGTCGTGGTATTAACATTGACACAAGCTTTGGCCATCGCCTGTGGAGGCACATCGTTAGCAGTATTCGGTGATCTGTGAGTTCAGACACACTTGTATTTTGCCCAACATTAAAGTCTGATGTCAGTTCCGCCACAGCTCACCACCTATCCTGTTTTGCCAGTCTGCCCAGCCTACGACGTCCAACATCTATAATGAGGGGTGGCCGCCCAAACCTACGACATCTGGACGTGCTTTTATCTTGGGTTCGCCACAGCACCCCTGTCGTGGTATTAACATTGACACAAGCTTTGGCCATCGCCTGTGGAGGTCCATCGTTAGCAGTATTCGGTGATCTGTGCGTTCAGACACACTCGTATTTTGCCCAAGTCTGATGTCAGTTCCGCCACAGCTCACCACCTGTCCTGTTTTGCCAGTCTGCCCAGCCTACGACGTCCAACATCTTTAATGAGGCGTGGCCGCCCAAACCTACGACATCTGGACGTGGTTTTATCTTGGGTTCGCCACAGCACCCCTGTCGTGGTATTAACATTGACACAAGCTTTGGCCATCGCCTGTGGAGGCCCATCGTTAGCAGTATTCGGTGATCTGTGCGTTCAGACACACTTGTATTTTGCCCAAGTCTGATGTCAGTTCCGCCACAGCTCACCACCTGTCCTGTTTTGCCAGTCTGCCCAGCCTACGACGTCCAACATCTATAATTAGGAGTGGCCGCCCAAACCTACGACATCTGGACGTGGTTTTATCTTGGGTTCGCCACAGCACCCCTGTCGTGGTATTAACATTGACACAAGCTTTGGCCATCGCCTGTGGAGGCACATCGTTAGCAGTATTCGGTGATCTGTGAGTTCAGACACACTTGTATTTTGCCCAACATTAAAGTCTGATGTCAGTTCCGCCACAGCTCACCACCTATCCTGTTTTGCCAGTCTGCCCAGCCTACGACGTCCAACATCTATAATGAGGGGTGGCCGCCCAAACCTACGACATCTGGACGTGGTTTTATCTTGGGTTCGCCACAGCACCCCTGTCGTGGTATTAACATTGACACAAGCTTTGGCCATCGCCTGTGGAGGCCCATCGTTAGCAGTATTCGGTGATCTGTGGGTTCAGACACACTTGTATTTTGCCCAAGACTGATGTCAGTTCCGCCACAGCTCACCACCTGTCCTGGTTTGCCAGTCTGCCCAGCCTACGACGTCCAACATCTATAATGAGGCGTGGCCGCCCAAACCTACGACATCTGGACGTGGTTTTATCTTGGGTTCGCCACAGCACCCCTGTCGTGGTATTAACATTGACACAAGCTTTGGCCATCGCCTGTGGAGGCCCATCGTTAGCAGTATTCGGTGATCTGTGCGTTCAGACACACTTGTATTTTGCCCAAGTCTGATGTCAGTTCCGCCACAGATCACCACCAGTCCTGTTTTGCCAGTCTGCCCAGCCTACGACGTCCAACATCTATAATGAGGGGTGGCCGCCCAAACCTACGACATCTGGACGTGGTTTTATCTTGGGTTCGCCACAGCACCCCTGTCGTGGTATTAACATTGACACAAGCTTTGGCCATCGCCTATGGAGGCCCATCGTTAGCAGTATTCGGTGATCTGTGGGTTCAGACACACTTGTATTTTGCCCAAGTCTGATGTCAGTTCCGCCACAGCTCACCACCTGTCCTGTTTTGCCAGTCTGCCCAGCCTACGACGTCCAACATCTATAATGAGGGGTGGCCGCCCAAACCTACGACATCTGGACGTGGTTTTATCTTGGGTTCACCACAGCACTCATCGAACACAATACAATTCGTGCAGTTTCCGAGCTGCTGCTGCCGAGTCTCTGGCCAACACAATCTGCCCTCGATCAAAGTCAGACATATCGGGTGCCTTCCGCATTCTACACAAGGACAGCATTCTTACTAATACTACAGGTACCGTGTATGTGTATGACGAGTAGTCATTTCTCGCCAAGTGACGCTGCTATCGCGTGGATGGATTTATATCGATAGTTTGTCGGTGGCTGATCAGTGTATGTACAAAAACTTTCGCATTTAGAGAAGATGGAGACCATGATTCAAAAGATAGGGGAAGAATTGCAAGGAAGAATAAAAATGAAAGTAGCGTGAACTGAGCTTGGAAACTAAATAGGATCTTCGAAGCAAAGAAAGCTTGCAGTGTGCGTAGAAACAGTTTTGATGTCAGTCGGACTTGAGAAAACCATCCAAAAACTGAGGATACTCAGCGAAGAATAGGTTGATATATGTTGGAATTACTGACAAGGATAGGAAAAGAAATGAATGGTTGAAGCAATAGGCTGGAATAGAATTGTCGTTGGTGACTGTAAAGAAGACGTAGTAACAATGGGCGGGGCATGTAACCACAAGAATGGATAATGGCGGAATTCCAAGACAAAAGAAGAAACTGAGCCAATGGCCTAACGGAAGGTGAGTGGGTGGCATACGAAAACATGCAGGAAGGTCATTCAATGGTTAAAGATGTAACATGTGCACAGCTGGCAATGACGTATCTAAAAAAGGTGGTAGACCCGTGTATGAACAATAAAGAGCGGAGGTTTCTAAAGAGGGAAGGTTTTATGATGCGATTTGTGTTGATTTGCCATTAAACAATGGAAGAAGAAGTGTTACGGACATAACAAAACGTTCACTTCTCATGGAATGACACAGGGTAACATATGTGT
Organism: Schistocerca americana; assembly: GCF_021461395.2. Lineage (NCBI taxonomy): Eukaryota > Metazoa > Arthropoda > Insecta > Orthoptera > Acrididae > Schistocerca > Schistocerca americana. The sequence continues at coordinate 455,480,117 of NC_060121.1, forward strand.
GTACATTTAAAGACCGAATCTATGGAACTACCTGGTGGAGACACTTATCTAGCAGTGGATGTCAAATGATTTACGATGTTGATGCCGCTGCTTTATTTACATGCTAATATCAGATACTTCCTTCTTGACCTGCCCATTTAAAAGAAAATGTGCCGACCAATGGGATTCTGATTGTTGAGTACTGGCATCCCGTGTTACTACAGCCTTCAAATAAAGCTCAGTGGCATCCAGTACCCTGGATTACCGACAATATCAAAGTTAGCAAATGCAGTGTCCCAGAACGGTGTGTCCCAGGCAAACAAACCAAATTCACAGAGATATCAAGACTTCATATCGCTACTCGCTACTCAGAATCGCAGTATATATACTTATTGTGCTTAGTGTATTTTTTTAACCGAGCTGTTTTATTGTATTACCACTGGTGAAATAGTTTCATACGATCCCTGCATTCCTCGTTCGATGTAACAAAATGTTACGCTATTTCACCTGAATCCCAAACTCTGAACTCCCTTTGCCATTACATTTTGCAGATGATGTGAAAGCGTTTTCATCGAGGATCTTCATGGTACCTGTGTATGTGCCGACCGGTCGCCCGTAATGGCCTCGTAAGTCATCAGTGTGCCGCTTATCTTGCAGGTGGTGCGTCTCACCTCTACTCATTTACTTCATCATAAACACTCCTTAAACTGTATCCTCATCGATTCCAGAAGGTCGCTGTATTAGGACGAGATGAAAGAAGTATGATTAACGGTTAACATTGCTTCGACGACTAAATAACTAATGAAGCCCAAGCTTGGAACTGACAAGCATATAAATGGAAATGACCATGTTCTTCTCGAAGATGTCGTACAGGTATTTACTTTAACCGATTTACTGCGACCAAGGAAACGTTTATGTGGACGGCCGGACTGTACCTAAACTCTGCTTCTCACAAATGCTAGAGAAATATCTTAACCACTACACCACCTCGTTCGGTCGTGTTATTGGGGGTGTCCCTGTAGACGTTTATTCATGTACTCCGCAAGGCACTGTAAGATGCAAGGCGCGGGGAAGTACGTAATAATACAACCAATTTTCTCACCTACTCCATTCAAGCGAAATTTGGAAATTTGTGGTAAGTACCTATGGGACCAAACTGCTAAAATCATCGCTCCCTAGACTTAGACACCACTTACTCTAACTTAAACTAACTCACGCTAAGGACAACACACACATCCATGCCCGAGGGAGGAGTCGAACCTCCGACGGGGTGAGCCGCGCGAATCGTGACAACGCGCTTTGACGGCTCGGCTACCCCGCGCGGCCTCTATTCACGTGCTGAGTAAATGAAACCTGATTAAATTTCCGCTATACACGCCTCTCCTACGTTATTTTTATGATCTCTGGCCGGTATATATGACAGTGGTAGCGGAATTGTCGGAAAATGTTTTTCGAATACAGGTTTTCTAAATTCACCCTTCAGAGCTGCACGAGAAGTATGCCTATTTCTATTAAGAATTCCTCTACAAATTCTTCGAGCATTTCCGTTACAATTTCTTATGAGCTAAAGCGACCTGTCACAGACCTGGCAGCGCGTTTTCGAATTCATTCTTTACGTACTGGGTGTACCAAAAACGTCGGGATGTTGAACAAGCGCTACAGAAAAACTATTCAAGACAGTGAAATGATTTAAACGTCAAGCTGGAGACAAAGAGCAAAGTTTTTTCCATACCTCAATAATTTTCAGTATAAACTGCATTTGTTGCTCTGCAGACGTCAAAACGTTATTCGACTTCACGCCATATATTTTGCAGCATCTCTTTTGTTATAGTGATATTGACTATCGAAATTCGCTCCCGTAGATGCCTATGATTTCGAATTTTTTCTGCGTATAAAACGTTCTTCACGTAGCCCCAGAAAAGAAGTCCGAAGGAGTAAGATCAGTACTTCTGGTGGAGGAGGGGGGGGGGGGGGGGAGAGCAGGGACCAAGTGCATCCCTGCCTATCCAACCATTTGGAAATCTGTTGTTTAGTGTGTTAGGCACTGCGAGATGCTGATAAGGCATGAAAATTAAACGTTCACCAGATTGTTGTTCAACTTCTTCATCTGAGGAAACACAAATAGTTGAAACATATCGAGATATATTATGCCCGTAATCGTTCTTTCTGCGAGAAGAAAAGGGACCATCATAAAGTAAGCCACACTCCACTTTCACTTTTGGCGAATCTTGTGCTTGTTCGTGCACAATGTTAGGCTGTTCTGAATCCGAAGTCTGCAATTCTGCTGATTAACACAACCATTTATAAGGAACGTTGCTTCGTCTGAAAACAGTAGTTACTCAAGAAAATTTGGATTCTGATCAATTTCATTTTGGCGATCGGTCGGTTTTATCTCTTGTCTACGCTGAATTTTACAGGCAAGCAGTCGTAACATTTTATGCATGACTGAAGAATGTTGTGTTAGGTATCTCTAATGCCGTCGGGCAGGCGACATTTTCGGGCTTCTGATACAAGATCACCGAATTTCTTGAACTTTGTCTTCATTTGTTCCTGGTTGGCCTGGTGAATGTTCGTTCAACACGCTTCCTATATCTCGAAACTGGCTGGACCATCGACGAATAGCTTTTTCAACTGGTGCTTTTTGTCCTGGATAAGTTTCCCGAAAGTGACACCGCACACTAACTGTTGATTTAAACTCAACGTACCAAAGAGCGCACCATGCTTCTGTTGCAGTGTCAACATCTTACTGCCCTGTGAGTCAAAGCGCTGGCACCCATGCTCGCAACTCTTTTGTGTACCCCAAGGTCAACGTTTGGCTCCATACGACGTAACAAACAAACCTAGTTATTTTATAACCATTTGAACAGTTTTACAGCAGCGCTCGTTCAAAATCCCGTAATTCATTATGGAACTCCCTGTATTGCTGTGCCCACTTAGCAGGACTAAAGTCTGGAAGCATCTTCTTGAACTAATATGCCGGTTTTAATACAGATCTGCTCCACTTTCTCAGATCCGTTCCAACGAATCCAAGTCTTCCATTCTTCTTCACTAATACGGATTACTAATTGTACGAGATATTTTCATTCCGCGAAGTTTCTAAGCATCAGCCTTAAATACTTGTACGACGTGTCGTGATCAAAAGTTTTTACCACTAAACTTGTAATCGGTTGCAGTTTGGTTGCTTCTTCTTGTTGTAACAGTTGTTCGCGTTCGAGTAGTTGCCTACACTTTCGTCCACAGACAATGCAGTTTTGTATACACCGGGATAACAAACACTGCTGGAGATTACATTGTACCTTTTCGTTCTGACAGAGGCATCAATATAAACGATTGATCGATAGTTTGAATGCCATAATAATAGCACACTTGTGCTTATTTGAAAATCTGAGACTCCAATATACACAGATGAGCCAAAACATTACGACCACTGCTTAAAAGCGGGTTTGTCCACTTCTGGAACGCGATTCAGCAGTGATTCAGCGTGCCATGGATTCGACAAGTACTTGATAGGTTTCCAGAGGTTTGTGGACCAGATGACACGCTCAGGTCACATACATCCCGTAATTTACGGGCGTTTGGTTTGTCGGAGCGGAGCTGACGTCCGGTAAAATCCCAGTTGGATTTCACCGGATACAGATAAGCCGAATTTGATGGCCAGGACATCAGTGTGAGTTCATTAACACGATCTTCAAATCATTGCAGCACGATTAAGGCCTTGTGACACGGACATTTATCCTGCTGGAAAATGCCATCGCTGTTGAAGTCCGCAGCTATCATGGTACCTTCGATTACTACCGCAGGCCCCGTGGAATCCAAGATGAATGTCCCCCATAACGTAATACTGCTCCCTCCGACCTGCCTCCGTGGCGCGTTGCATGTCTATAGTCCGTGAGACGAGTGATTGGTACTGACAGTTCCGGCGGGCAGACGGCGCTGTTGCCGAACGTGGCTCACAGTACGCGGCGCCCTGTCTGCTACACGCATTCTCTAGCAGCAGAAATAAAAGCGAGCCAAAATACAAGTCGTATTGGTACGCGTGAATTTATTTAAAGTTGATGCTTGAAATATATTAACTCGAAAACTGATAAGAGCTATTTAGTACAAGTATCTAAGATGCTGAAACATAATAAAGTTATTTGTTAAACTTCACAACTGAAATGAAAACTATTTCCGCAAGTTGTTGAACATTAGCAGTTTTGGTTTCCATTGTTAAGTATTAGCATTATTAATTTGTTCTACTACAAGTTACAGAATAATTGGTCAGTGTATTAAGAGTTATAATCTGAAGAAAGTACTCACAATATGATGATCTGGTTGTAGATCGATAGCAAACTCCCTCCTTACATTCCTGAATACGTTGTAGTTACTGTAATGGAAAAACACCACTCACATCACTGTCAGAATCTGATTTGACATTGTCTTCCTCAGCATTACTCGAACTATCACTGCTCTCTCCCAGATGTATAATTAAATTTTCGATGTATTCTTCCACAACCCCTTCGGTTTTGGCCGCCTCTCTGATGGCACTTGCAGTGCTGTTTACAATTTTAGCCGACGTCTCGCTTGTCACTTTATTGATAGCTGCTGGAAGGAGAGTTTCCACTTCAGAGATCGTGAATTTTTTATTGTTTGCAGCAATGTAATTTTTTATCTGCGCCCACACTCCTTCAATTGCATTGAAGTGACAGTGGTATGGAGGAAGCCGAACGATTTCATGCCCGTGCCTTTTAGCAGTCTCGTCAATTACATATGTTGGAAATTGGAGTTTCTTTTGTGCCACAATTTCGAGCAGTTCCGCCTTTCTTAAATCTTCTCTGAACTCTACTTTTCGCCGTTTCAACCACTGAATGATATCGTCTTTTTTTGTTGCCAAGGTTGGTGCCTTATCGTGGACAACGGAATGATAAGGCGCATTGTCCATAACAATCACTGATGGACTTGTCAGATTCGTCATAAGCGATGTCTCGAACCATTCTTGAAATATTACACTGTTCATTTCTTCATGGTAATCTCCCGTCTTTTTTGACCGAAACATTTTCAAGCAGTTTGACACAAAACCTTTCGATGTTCCTGCATGTAAGATAATAATACGCCCTCCTTTACCAATAGTCACTACCATTGTCCCCTTGGGCGTTCCATCATTCCAGCCTCTGCGTAAAGAATGGCTGGCATTGACCCAAGTTTCATCTAACCACACTATACTTTCGAATTCCACACCCATTATCCTGCGCAGAAATCTTCACCGCCATGCAACTACATCTGTCCTTTCCATTAATATTTTGCGTCCGTTAAACAGTGAATAGCTGAAGCCTATGTCTTTCAACACTGTACGCAATGAAACTTTGCTCCCTTTAAAAAGATCGTCTTTCTGAAGCGACACCTGTAATTTAGATAGAGTGGGATGTTCCCTTCTCTTATAATAGCTGTATATATATGACGACGAATAGCGTCTTTCTGAAAATTGTCCAAAGCTGTCACCTGCTTATTTCTCGGTCGCTTCTTTCCTGGTGTGTGCAGCTTTGTTGTGCCACTCTCGTCACAATCTACACTATACTGTTCTTTCCCTATCTTTACTTATTTTCAATGCTGCTGCAGTTCTCTTCACAACCTGAACAACAGGAATTAAGGGCCCACCCTTGTCCTTTTCTTTCTCAAAGTAATCCCTTACAGAGCACACGAATTCACTGGCCTGGGTATGTAGCACACTTTTCTTCCTCTGTTTCACTTCTTGTGTTGGGCTGGTACTACCCGCCGCACTAGACATTGTTTACAACGAAACATAAACAAAGAAACACTAAAAACAACTAAAACGAAATAAACTGCGAATTCAACTTCAGACAAACGACGAACGACCGCACCGCCTGCACGCGAGACACTGGTAAGTTTCATAGGCGCGCGCGACCGGGCTTCAGAGCGGCAACGTGGCCCTTGCTACCCGCTCAAAGTCAGGCCGTCATTGGCTGCCTGCCTGCGGTCGCTAGGCAACGGAAAGACGCTACCGAGCTGTCAATACCAAAGACTCGCCTCCCAGACTATAGACACGACCATCGACCTTGTTTAATAATAAACGGGATTCATTCGACCAGGCGACATGATTCCATTGATACGCGGTCCAATCTCGTTGATCCCATGTCCACTGTAATCATAATTGACAATGTTGTTGGGTCAACATGGGCACACTTAAGGGTCCTCTGCTGTGGAACACCATGTTCAACGCTGTCCACTGACCAGTGCACTCCAAAACACTTTTGCCTGCACCAGCACTGTACTCTGTCGTCAGACCTGTCACAGATCTCCGCGTACCCAGCTTTAGAGAACGGGGAAGACTCTGATCCCTGTGATTTGTGACGAGTTATGGGCCTCCAACTTCTTGGCAACTACTCGGCGTTTCAACATTCTTCACCCACTTTCCACGGGTACTCACGACAGTAGCACGCCAACAGCTGACCACCTCTGCCGTTTCTCAGATTCTCGCTTCCAGACATTAGGCCGCGACTATCTAGCTTTTGTCAAGGACCCTTAAATCGGCGGACTTCCGTATTTGCGCCACTTACGTCGCTAGAATGATTTCTCATTCGGCTCTGCTCTGCTCATATGCTTCTCTTAGCGCGTCGCCTGCCTTAAATGCCACAAGGCACCACACAAACTCGCGGCGGGCAGTGGTCAAAATGTCTTGGCTCATCAATGTGAAACAGCAAAGTCGAAGTCAAAATTAAAAAAGTTTGTTGTGATGAGAATGCAATTATAGCCCTCTCAACAAGGGAAACGGCATCGAGTAGCAACTGTCGTGTTACGTGCAATTTGGTTCACTTTTTGTCGTTGGTTGCAGGTTTTTGGAGATTATGCCATCACATCAGCTTTTCGTTTACTGTCTCTGCACTTCTGGAGTGATATATGTGATATTAAACGTATATATAAGCCATCGAGCAAATGTTGAGTTGCTTAACAGCCACCCATTTTTAATCACTTTCGAGAGGTGCGAATGTGCTCGGTCATAAACATGGATATGAGCACCGTAAAATATTCGAGAAAACTTTCTCATCAATAGTAAATATCAAGAAGGAGTTGTGAAGAGATCATTTTGTATTGGCTGAACGTGTGTAAACGTTTTTACAGTTGGAATTGTATCACCGGGCGATATTGCACTATAGAAGGCCGTTGTAAGCTGGCTTGCCTTCTGACGAACGTTGGACATCAAACATTGCACAGTCCTTTCTGGGCGAACACGAGGTGTTAGTAACACCTTTATAATCTGGAAAAGGCTGTAATGGTTTTTGAGCTCAACTTACGTAATTTCGAAATGGACCAGTACAAGACAGTGTATTATTGGTACTGTACACATGATTTGAACAATCTGGCAATTGCAGAGCACCTACTAGCACAATAACTTAAATTTAATTAAAATACACGCGTCGGTCTATGACATTACTTACATAATTTTGTAAATCTTACAGTAGATTTAACAATAAAGGTAAATGTCTTTTTGGTCGGCATCACAATGCACTTCGTTTTTAGTTAAATGTTCAAGTAAACAATGTACTTTTAGAGGAAACGACTATAGTTGAAATTTAATTTTAGTTTTTGCACCTTCTGAGGCATTTTCTGTTATTGAAGAAATAATAAAAGAAGTTTCTTCACACAGGTTGAAAATGTCTTTGAGTGGTGATCAGCTTTAGTAATAAGTAATGAACATAATTTTTGTTATAATTTAACAGATATGGAGATCATTGTTGTCACCAAATCGTGATCGATTGTGTATTATTAATTTCATTAGAAAAGATTTCTTTTATGAATGGTTTGCAGAATGCTAAGTTTTTTTGAATGTGTGTCTTCAAGAAGATTGCGTGTGAATACAACAAACCATCTTCACTGTTTCCAGAATTAGATTTTCACTCTGCAGCGAAGTGTGCGCTGATATGAAACTTCTTGGCAGATTAAAACTGTGTGCCGGACCGAGATGAGAACTTATCTTCACTGTTACTTTCTGAGGAGTGAATATTTCCTTTTTTGTGGTGAGTTATACAAAATTACTAAAACTGAGATGCCAGTGAGTGAGAAAAAAGGAAATACGTAACGGCTCTCATTTTTTGGTCAGGAACTAGCAATTCTGTTAACAGCAAAAAATTTAGACGTAAGTTGTTTGAGAAGCACAAAAACATGTCGTTCGATTTCAATTTTTCAGGTTTATATCCATCAAGGAAAGTGAAACATTCTATCCCGTTCACTGACTCTTTATGGCTGGTGCTGTTTTATTTGTTGTGCTGGTTCAGACACAGGCTTTTTGTTTAGAAAACAAGCGAGAGCCCCTTATAGACAACAATTTCGCTACTCCTGCTTGAGTTATAGTCCACCCAACAGGATACAGAGTCTAAGACAAAATAAAAAAAAAAAAAAAACGCACCACGGACGAATTATCCGAATGGTGCGGAATTTGGTAGATGTGATTTACAGGTACAAACGAACATACAAATACAATTTCAGAAGAATTAGATGATTTATTTAAGAGAGAGAGCGTCATAAACAGAGCAAGTCCACAACGTGTTGGTCCACATGTGTCCCTTATGCAAGGAGGTATTCGGCTTGGCATTGATTAATAGAGTTATTTGATGTCCTCCTGAATCATACCGTGCCAAATTTTCTCAAATTGGTGCGCAGTATCGCCAGCATCTCGAGCTTGTTGGAGGGCCCTGCCCATAGTGCTCCAGACGTTCTCAATTCTAGAAAGATATGGTAACCTTGATGGCAAAGACAGCATTTTCCAAGCACGAAGACAAGCAGAAGAAATACTCGCCGCGTGCGGGTGGGAATTACACTATTGGCCATTAAAATTGCTACACCAAGAAGAAATGCACATAATAAACGGGTATTCATTGGACAAATAAATTATACTAGAACTGACATGTGATTACATTTTCACGCAATCTGGGTGCATAGATCCAGAGAAATCAGTATCCAGAACAACCACCTCTGGCCGTAATAACGGCCTTGATACGCCTGGGCATTGAGTCAAACGGAGCTTGGATGGCGTGTACAGGTACAGCTGCCAATGCACTTTCAACATAATACCACAGTTCATAAAGAGTAGTTGCTCGGCCACCATTGACCAGACGTTTTCAATTGGTGAGAGACCTGGAGAATGTCCTGGCCAGGGCAGCAGTCGAACATTTTCTGTATCCAGAAAGGCCCGTACAGGACCTGCAACATGCGGTCGTGCATTATCCTGCTGAAATGTTGAGTTTCGCAGGGATCGAATGAAGGGTAGACCCACGGGTCGTAACACATCTGAAATGTAACGTCCACTGTTCAAAGTGCCGTCAATGCGAACAAGAGTTGACCGAGACGTGTAACCAATGGCACCCCATACCAACACGCCGGGCGATACGCCAGTATGGCGATGACGAATACACGCTTCCAACGTGCGTTCACCGCGATGTCGCCAAACACGGATGCGACCATCATGATGCTGTACACAGAACCTGGATTCATAACCTGGATTCATCCGAAAAAATGACGTTTTGCCATTCGTGCACCCAGATTCGTCGTTGAATACACCATCACAGGCGCTTCAGTCTGTGATGCAGCGTCAAGGGTTACCGCAGCCATGGTCTCCGAGCTGATAGTCCATGCTGCTGCAAACGTCGTCGAACTATTCGTGCAGATGGTTGTTGTCTTGCAAACGTCCCCATCTGTCGACTCAGGGATCGAGACGTGGCTGCACGATCCGTTACAGTCATGCGGGTAAGATGCCTGTCATCTAGACTGCTAGTGATACGAGGCCGTTGGGATCCAGCACGGCGTTCCGTATTACCCTCCTGAACCCACCGATTCCACATTCTGCTAACACTCATTGGATCTCGACCAACGCGAGCAGCAATGTCGCGATATGATAACCGCAATCGCGATAGGCTTCAATCCGACCTTAATCAAAGTCGGAAACGTGATGGTACGCATTTCTCCTCCTTACACGAGCACTACGTCTTCAGGCCACAAGTGGCCCATCGGGACCATCCGACCGCCGTGTCATCCTCAGTTGAGGATGCGGATAGGAGGGGGCGTGTGGTCAGCAAACCGCTCTCCCGGTCGTTATGATGGTTTTCTTTGACCGAAGCCGCTACTATTCGGTCGAGTAGCTCATCAATTGGCATCACGAGGCTGAGTGCACCCCGAAAAATGGCAACAGCGCATGGCAGCTGGATGGTCACCCATCCAAGTGCAGGCCACTCCCGACTGTGCTTAACTTCGGTGATCTCACGGGAACCGGTGTATCCACTGCGGCAAGGCCGTTACCTCCTTACACGAGGCATTACAACAACGTTTCATTGGGCGACGCCGGTCAACTGCTGTTTGTGTATGAGAAATCGGTTGGAAACTTTCCTCATGTCAGCACGTTGTATGTGTCGCCACCGGCGCCAACCTTGTGTGAATACTCTGTAAAGCTAATCATTTGCATATCACAGTATCTTCTTCCTGTAGGTTAAATTTCGCATGCGTAGCGCGTCATATTCGTGTTGTAGCAATTTTAATGGCCAGTAGTGTATCTAGCAAAAATGTAAGCCCAGGATTTCCTGCCGCGAAGGGCAACAAAACAAGACGTAGCATAGCTGTGCGGTAAGAGTGCTGCGGATGACAGTCAAATGGGTCCTGTTTTGACATGAAATGACACCCCAGACCATCTGTAACAGGCTTACTTCGCTTATATTACTATGTCGTATACCTACCACTACTGATCTTCGTCATTCTGTAAAATATTAGTGAGGTGAGTATGTATATTTCTGTGTTTTTTTTTTCTTTTCTGTTTTAACTTTGCTTTTCTTGGATTATATTGATTTTGTACGTACGCATGCGATGAAATGTGTTATGCACAATCAGTACTGTTATTTACGGCGTAACGTTGTTCCAATATAGAATGTAAATTTTTTGTAATTCGTGGAGCTTCAGCCCGTTATGAAAGTTTATATCTATGGCAAGCGCTAAAAGGGGACAGCTGGGGCTGAGCACTGCGAGTGAGATGAACATTTCGTATGATGAACTGTGTATGAATACTTATGCTCAAAACTGTATCTGAAAATCATGGGAAAGACGAATTCCTAACAAGCTTCATTGTGGCGCTGGAACAAATTAGAAATTTGTGGCTAGGTCTTATGGGACAAACTGCTGAGGTCATCGGTCCCTAAGCTTACGCACCACTAATCTAACTTAAACTGACTTACGCTAAGGACAACACACACACCAATGCCCAAGGGAGGACTCGAACCTCGGATGGGGCGAGCCACGCGGACCGTGACAAGGGGCCTAGACCGCGCGGCTGGGACAAAAAAAAAAAAAAAAAACGGGGCCAGTATTCGGCCTTCCGCCCACTGTTTTCTTAAAATTATCTTCTATTCTTAGTATTAATTTTACTCGATCGGCCTGAGAGAATTCATTATGGAGTATTTCGATGGGTTAGTGGACAACGAGACACCGGAGCATCGACACCTGAGATCCTACAGGAGGAATCTGAGGTAGGAAACGGCAGCACGCACTTCTCCCAATCACAGTGCCGATTCTCAACCGACATTACATTACTGAGAGTTTTCAATAGGAGTTTTTATCGATAAACAGTATTTAAGAGCATTAGTAAATTCGAGTCAGTTTTCAATTTACCGTTCAACAGTTATTTTCCAGTAACACCTCAGATGGTTCAGATGGTTCTGAGTACTATGGGACTTAACATCTAAGGTCATCAGTCCCCTAGAACTTAGAAGTACTTAAACCTAACTAACTAAGGACATCACTCACATCCATGCCCGAGGCAGGATTCGAACCTGTGACCGTGGCGGTCGCACGGTTCCAGACTGAAGCGCCTAGAACCGCTCGGCCACACCGGCCGGGGTAACACCTCAGTTTGCATTTTCGTTCTGTGCTGTAAAATGCTATTTCAAATGCCGGAACTTTACGTAGTTATTTCATAATAAATTTTGTTGATATGAATATTTTAGGCGAGGCATTTATAATCAGTTGACTACGACTTGAAATGAAACCTCCTTGTAGACATTTCATCTGAAACCAGGTTCTCACTTATTCTTTGGTGCTGACATTAACTTTATTGCAATCAAGGATAATTTATTTGTTTGTTGATTGCTCTGCTCAACAGCCAAAGCTTCCCACCAAGAACGTTCTGAATTCTAAAGAAGTTGCGCGGGCTACCAACATCTCCAGAGTTATTTATTAATTGCTACAGCACCTCTTGTTACATTGCATCATCTCTTTTATGTGTCTCACTGGCGTGAATTCATTCTTTATGTGTCTAACGTGTGCTTATGTCCCTTATCTGCGATCTCAGTCAATAATTATTAGAGGCAGATATTATCTAACAGATGATGGACATATTAGTTCAGGATAGAAGGAGTCCGCTTAGGATTAAATTGAGAGCGTGTGACTTTTTAATCAGAGCACTTCATGATATGTTTTGGTGAAGTGTGCTGCATAACCTTTACGTGTTACATGCAGTAAGGCACTTTCGAATTTTACAAGCTAACTGACAAAGCAGGGGAATGTATTAGCTGAGTATTTACTTGTAGGACACTGTGGGTATCGTTATAGAACACGTAGCCGAGTGATAGTGCCTGCAACTTTTCATAAACAGTCTTAATCTAAGAGCAGTACTAAGCAATAAGATCTCAATGTTTAAGAAGATGTCACTCTGGTAAATTCAGAATCAGAAAAGACACGAGTGGTTATCCCCCAAGTGCTTAAACCCAAAGTGCTTCAAATGCTACATCAATACCACTGGGGCATAGTGCACACCAAACGCATTACGGAGGAGCGCTGCTACTAAAAAAAATATGGATTGAGACATGGAAGTGCTGCCACATATGCCATAAAACCTGGTCAGCTTCTCGTCGACAATATTTTCTGTGACCACAGACATCAGGACACTGGTCACGTTTAAACGTTGATTTTTCTGGAACACTCGATTTTCCTCTCAGGAGTTCAAATATTTTATATGATAAACACGGAATTTCCAATTTTAAAACCACAGTATTTCACCCTGAAGCCAGCGGACTCAGTGCACGAGTTGTCCAGGTGTTAAAATCGGAGATGACAGAAGCACGCTCAGCAGCACAGCAAAGAAAATATTTCGTTAATGTTGCTTCCCCAATACAGATTCACTCCATATGACATAAAATTACCAGCTGCAAACATTTTAACGTCAATTTCAAAGCCATTCACGCACCAACGGACCGAGCATAGACAACGGAGGAGGCATTAGTTTTTTTAAAGTAAATGATCAGGTAGTGGAGTTTGATTAAAAAGGTATCCATGAATGAATATTCGTTTTTGGACTTGATTTCGAATAAGGTAAAATATTTCTGTCCGAGCAGGAGAACACAAGGCTTTTTACTTCTGATACTGCTTAGCAGCGTCTTCTGTGAACATAAAGCTAAGGAAGGTCACTTGAGGTGGATAAATGATGGAAGAAGGGACTTCTTTACCTCGTTTTTTTTTTTTTGTTCTGAGCACTGGATTCAGCGCTTGGCTAGCTTGCACTCAACAATATTCTCAATGTGTTTGGATTTTTTCTTGTGGCGCTCTAACAATGTGTTGAAATACACTTTTTTTTTAAAAAAATGGCGGTTAAATACGTGAGACGGAGCTTTAGTACAATGCGTCCGGTTTAATGTATTGATGAACCTGAACTGATCTTTGGTATTGCTAACGTCTCCAGGCGGAGAAAGGCAATTGAAAGTCCAAAGAGTGGAAAACGTAGCCTATATTGCTCGTTTGCTGTAGATCGCTGAAGTCAACATATTTAAATCATATCATAAGGAAGTGAAATTTCTACGCCGAAGAAAAAAAAAAATAAATAAATAAATAAAATTCGGATACGACATTGTGAATATTTTGTATGAAGTTCGTACTCCTAATGGTGTGTCGATGCACTGCAGGAGTCAAATGAGATCTCAACGTGCTCATGTACAAATAGGCAGTATTACTAGATGTTTCTCTTTTTCAGTCTCACATGACTTGCATGCAGCCAGCCCACTTGCGGAACTACAATTGCAACTGTCGCCGCCGAATTCATCTCCGGCAATGATGCACAATAGCAGCCAACAGCCGACGCTCAGATGGAGGTGGACTTCCGCCGTCCCCCACACTCTAGGGGATCGAAGTAGGCCCAACCGCTCATTGCAGTGTTAGGTCAGGTTTCGTTCGGTGCCATAGGCAGATGCCAGGTGGAGCAACATTTGTGCACCTATCTAATACGCGTGTCGGCAAGTAAGGAAGCTCGAACGTAACGAAGCAAGAGTCATCAGGTTCCACCCCCGTCCTTTCCCCCTCACTCTCCGTGGGAGGGATGCTGTGTCACCAGTGAGTTATGGTGCACAAACTACAAAGGACACGACACGCCGGGCAATCTCCAGACGTTAAGACAAGTTAGCACATAGATAGCACACACGACAGGAATTGCCATATTGATAACAAACGTAACAGGAACTACAATAACCTATATGTAAATTGAAGGTGGAGGCGAGGCAAAGCAAAGGAAAGGATTACTGATGTCATCTGCATCGGGACATTAAGCGGAATCAGCGACGACGAGTGAAAATGTGTACCTGACCAGGATTCGAGTCTGGGATCTCCTGCTTAGTAGGGAGGTGCGTTAACCTCTGCACCATCCGGTACACAGTGCTATTGCACCTATGCAGACTATGTTGGTACGCCAGACGGCCTACCCACATCCCCACCGAGAGCCATCTATCCGCAGTCTATGTCTATTTGCTCTATGCTCGCTACTCTGAGATTCCCGCAGGAGATCGGATATATTTGTGCATCCACTCTCAAGAAGGACGATCCGTTGCCCGTCTAGGTGAATCAGTTATATGAATGCGTGGTATCTGTTCTTTCGGACACCACGTGTAACTGTAATAAGCTTCCGCCACAAAACTCGCAGACAATCTACGACATCCACAGATAGTAACTCATGTCAGCAGCAACAGAGGGTGCTGATACGAAGGAGGCTTACTGCATCCGCCAAATAGTTCACAGCTGAACATTCTTCCACCATTCACAGATAAAAGTGGCAGCACAGCTTCACTCTGTCGGTTGTCATATTTGACAGAGTTGTCACATTTGACAGTGATGTCACAGGTCTCTGACTGCAGAGCAGTTACCTACAGTTGCAGCAGTAGTAACTCAGGAGCAATCGGCAACTGTTCATGTGACAGTTAATGCAGAGTGTCGAAGCTTGAACTAAACATTGTCTCCAGCAGCAGTGGTGTTCGTGACGACAAGCAACAGGAACGTAAAACAGCAGTTCATTTTATTTCGCGTCTTGAAGTTATGCATAATAATATTTGAAGTAATACTCATCTCCAGAAACCATGTATTTCTAGTGTGTTAATTATATAGTATAACCAAATGTTGGTTTTTAACTATTTATGGGGAGTATGTTTTATATTTTCTCTCATATAAGAGAAATACAAATATCACAAATTGTATTACATTATTGTGGTGACAAGTGAAATACGTCACAGAACATGCACTATTTCAAGGAATAAGTAGCTTTTGGCGGCTACCTTACGTGATGGATGATGCCTGGAACACGAAATTGTGCTTCCACCACAGAGATCCACTTAATTCTGAATTTCGGTACTACTCTCTATGGGTTATTATTCTCTTGAAATATCTGTAACAAAATCGAGGTATTTATACTCAGCGACTTGATTCATTTATTTTTCGGCCTTTCCATGTTGAATTCTGTTTGCAATTTATTAACATAGATTCCACATCAAATGTTTGGAAATTTTTTTTGTTCGCTATAGTCGAACTTTTCCATATATATCTCATCTTTTTCCTAAAAATGCTTCTGTTGTTTAATTTCATATGTCTAATATCTGCAAGGTAAGTACAAGGGATGTTTTTCCAAAACATCTTCACTACACGTAGGGTAAATAACATTGGAATATTTCACAAAATTTCAGTGTATTTGGATACTTTTCGGATCTCACAAAGAATTTTGAAATACTGCTACTTACGCCCTTTATGTATATTTTTGGGTAAAATATTTTGAATGGTATTGAGGAATATCTTTGACTGGCAACGAACGTAAACACGTGTATCTCTTTGTGTTGCCAAAGTCTTTCAACTAGTGTTTTAAAGCAATTGTTACAGTTTGTGAACTTGATTCTGTTATAGTCTGATTCACAAGGGTCACTGTCATCTAAATCGTTTTAGTGCACAGTATACGGCTCCTGTGTAATCGAGTTAAACAGGACGGCTTCGCGGGCGTGGTGAGCTCCTTAAACGGTTACTGCACTGTGCCACAGTCAGCTGTTGTAAACATGGAAGCTACAAACATGCGCGGAATTGGGCACTCTAATAAACTTCCACGACTGAATCGTCTCAACAAACATCGGCTGCTCCAGTAAAACAGAAATCTCCTGTTTCTACCGATAATGTTAAATCACCTGTAAAAGGTGTCATCGTCGACGATGTTTCCAATACCGTAATAAATGACTACGTAAAACCGGTAAGTGACATAATTTATGGCATCGATATTACATATTTCTCTCGCATATCTGGAGGCAACATTTGTATTTTTTACAAATGCCGCTGAAAATGTAGATCGATTAGTGTAAGAGGTAATTTATGTGTGAAAGAGACGACAACGCCAGTAAGGCGTGTTAAAAGTGCCGGTACACGAGTCGTTTTTTTTAAAATGTATTTCCATTTATTAGCAAGGCTGTAATAGTTAACAAAATACATAAATGGGGACGCATACAAGGGCATGTCAGAGATGTTTCAACCGACTCCAGGATTCAGGGATGCTGTCATATAAAATCATTTCGTCGCACTGCTCAATACAAATTCGACGATTTAAGCAATGTAGCATCCACGATACAGATCCCGTATGAAGGAAATTATTTGAGTGTGTTTATTACCATGGGTGATGTTGTGTGTCATCACTGCAAAGGTGTTGGTCACATCAAGAAAGACTGCTCGCAGTTACTGACTATTCCAAATGATGAAAGCGAATTTCATGCTCTCGTGCATAATGCTGCTACACAAAAACCCGTACCATTCGTATAAGAAGCAGATTCAAAAATTCCTCGGCCTACCGCGCAGTCTGGAAAAGAGCTAACTACATCTGACAATTACACTACACTAACAGAAATATCACCATCGGTACAAGAAGTAGTTGATAAATGTCCTCTTCCTGGCACACGGTCTGGAAAAGAGCAACATACATGCACATCTGACTCTGGCCCTACAGTTTTAGAAATATCACATAAGCACACTAAAAGACGTCGATCTGATTTCGATATTAATAAGAATACTGTCAACAGTTCATTCGTCTCTCATAACGATATTCCCTCCAGTGAAAACCAGATTAAAAACCTGTCAAATTAAACTGTGAATGTCCTTCTTATAGAAATTAACGACTTAAGTGAATTTAGCGAGACTGAAGATGCAGCATCTGTAGAAATAGTAAAAGAAAATTTGCGATTTCTGTATCTAGCTTGTACTCAGATATCACAAAATCCATCAAACATGACCTGAGAAAAATTAACGACATGATAACCTACAATAAGGGAGTTGGTTTAGTAACTGCTATGGATAGAAACGCAAGATGTAGCCTGAGGCATGATACAGTAACAAACTCCAGAGGAAAGGAGATGAAAGAATTTTTGGCTTCCACTGATATGTGTCTACTGAACGAGGGGAACCACGGACCAACATTTGAAAACGATAAGGGAACGACCAATATTGATTTAACTAACAAACTCAGTTACATTTTGAAGTAACTGTTTCATTCTCACGATATTCAGCTTTACTTTATTTCATTTTATTGGAACACAACTACAGAGTGGCTATAATGGGTATCAGAATATGCAGCTCTGTTTTTCTTCTTCTGACTTTTCATTGTGATTGCTATTGACCCCTTTAATCTACTTTTCCTCTTATTCATATTTTTGCTTTCTCAAAAATCCTTATGTTTTCTAGACACTACACACCGCATTGTAACTTCAATGGGTCCAGGGACTAGAACGGAACAGAGATAATGATAAACCAACAGTTACTTTTGCCAGTCTTCCACATCAAAATTTAATATGATATTCTGCGCAGTTTTTAGAGTATCATCGTCTTGTCTAATATTTGTATTATCTTTATGTGCCCTACTTGGTTTTTATTACCATTTCCGAAGATGAAAATACTCGGGTTGACGTTATCCCATCTCGTGGCAGAGGCATCTACTGCGACTACGGTATTTCCCCGGGTAAATCTGTCCTGTGGACTCCCATAAACTTACTTCGTCATATGTAAAGCTGTAAATCGACTCACAAAGACTTATTTTAATTCCGTCGCTTACCAGGCTGGATGCAGAACACTTCCCAATTTGGTCAGTGATGCAGTCTTTTATTTCCACCATAGCATTCTGCGTTGCAATCTAATCTGTGTCTGTGCTAGTCGACCCCTTCCTGGTAGCCTAAGTAAAAAACCACTAACCTAACGTATTTTTGTTCGTTTCACTACTGGCTTTCAGTAAGTTCCTTTTTTCCTATTATATTTCTACTATAATTTTTCCAATTTGTTCTTTATCTGTCCATTCACTGTAATTATATAGTATAGTATAGGTAATTATATAGTACTATAATTAATGCTTTTCGATTATTATTCTCTAGTTTTCAGTTATGGTTGGGTGAATTCCACGTAAACGTTTTATCAAACGCTTAACTTCATTTCCATGTCATTTTCGTATCTTCAGAGCACTATATTTGAGTAAAATTTTCTTCACTTTCGCCAATCCACATAGTATACTCATATCGCTTTTACTTCTTGTAGCTTCGTTAGTCTTGCATACTTTTTCCATTTTTGAATTCAAATAACTCACCGCCAATTTCTTTTTTTTTTTTGGCTACTCTTCGTACCGCTTTCTTTGATCTGTTTATCCTTATCTACTACATATGATATCCATCAGTCGTTATTCACTTTTCTACCCATCCTTATAGCTTCTAGTTTACATACATATGTTCACAAACTCTCCACGTTCTCTATTAAGTGTAATGTCCTTTCCACTGAATAATTTGTCGAAATATTCCTTACTTTCAGCTTCAAGAGCTGAGATAACCATCGTTTCTGTACTTATATTCGTTATCTAGGATTCACTTACTCGATGTAAAAATGGTTCAAATGGCTCTGAGCACTATGGGACTTAACATCTGAGGTCATCAGTCCCCTAGAACTTAAACCTAGCTAACCTAAGGACATCACACACATCCATGCCCGAGGCAGGATTCGAACCTGCGACCGTAGCGGTCGCGCGGTTCCAGACTGAAGCGCCTAGAACCGCTCGGCCACACCGGTCGGCTTATTCGACGTAAAAGTTAATCAACAGAGGCGTTCAGTTCCAACTTCACCTCACACCCTTTAGGTACTAATCAGTCTCTCTCCATTTTACATCTTTATTGTACCAGGAATAATGTCAAGGAGCGAAACGTTGCCTACAACATTTATAAAACCATACTGTAATTATAACAGGCGGCGTAAAGTAGTAATTAAGCAGGATGTAGGATGAGATGTAGCCAATCCGAGATATTATTCATTCTGTACACTGACCAATTTGCGACGGAAATCAGGAGAAGTTTAGAAGAGAACTTGGAAGATCAAGTGAACGAAATGAATCTTGATGTGTTGTCCAATGTGGCTGTAAGCTGAATCTCAAATAACATAGCGAGTAATTCATTTAGCTGATGCTGAGGGAAATGGTTTCAGTAATAAGGCAGCTAAAGTGGTAAAGAGGTTTGCTATTTGGGCAGTAAATTAACTGCGAATTACTGAAGTAAGGAGGATATACAAAGGTAGATTGACAATAGGAAGAAATACATTTCTGAAAAAGAAATATTTATTAAAGTCTAATGTCACTTAAAGTATTAGGAATTCTTTGCTGAATGTATTTGTTTGGAGTGTAGCCTTTAAGGGGAATGGAACGTCGAAGATCAACTGTTCTACATGAAGACAGTACAATATTTTGAGATATTATGCCGAAAGAGAATGATGAAGATTAGTTGGAACATCGGATAGATAACGAAGAGCCACTGAATCGAATTAAGGATGAAACTAAGTTATGTCACAACCTAACTAAAATGGAAGTCTCGATTGATAGGATATATTATACGGCGTAAAAGGATCTTTGGTTGTCGAAATGAAAGGACTTGGGGGAGGGTAGGTGGCGAGGGCTAAAAACTGTAGATGGAGGCCAAGTCTTTTACTGCAGTAAGCAGGTTGAAAATAATGTGGGTTGCAGTAGTTATGCAGAGGTGAAGTGGTTTACACGGTGACCTCTGGAGAGCAACATGAAATAAGTCTTCGTACTGAAGAACTTTCAAGGCTTCAGTTCTATTCAGACATTTTTGTTTCCCTATGTTCGATGTCACACTAGTACAATAATAAATAGTGTATACTGGTTGCTTCAAAATGGCTCTGAGCACTATGGGACTTAACTTCTGAGGTCATCAGTCCCCTAGAACTTAGAACTACTTAAACCTAACTAACCTAAGGACATCACACACATCCATGCACGAGGCAGGATTCGAACCTGCGACCGTAGCGGTCGCACGGTTCCAGACTGTAGCGCTTAGAACCGCTCGGCCACCCTGGCCGGCGTGTATACTGGGACATCAGCTCAACTTGATGTCTGTTTTAAATGTGTATTATTTTATTTGTGGCTTACTGACGAGACATGTTGTCGGTTTAAAATGCGTGTTATTTTATTTGTAACATGCTATGTTCCCTGCCATTTTTATTACAGTTTGACGCAACGTCACTACGTGACTTTCACTGTTGTAACAAGCAGATACATCTAATAATGTTACAAGATTAAATGATGACGGTGTAGATCTCTCGGAAACCGGTCGTAGTAATAAAAAGAACAGTTAGCGATCCTGTCAATCTTGATTCTTGAAGAGTAATATAATAAGCGTCGTGTTGCTGAATTAAGTATAACCGACATCTCCTGTGGTTTGCTATAGCCAAATCTTTCTAGTTGTCTAAATAGTGTCTTAATTGTTTCTCTCCCTGCCTCTCACTCTCTCTCCTTCTCTCTCACTCTTTTTCTCCCTCTTTCCCTCTCTCTGTTATAGTTCTGCATCATTTGCAATCCCAACTAACTGTCATTACCATTCCAAGATCAGACTTAGCTTGTTAAGTCAACGCCTGTTAACCTAATTATTTCAGAATTGTATTTCTTTGATTGTGCAGAGGTAAAAGATATTGAATTAGTTCTATTAGTCATACGAAGACTTAAATTCCTTATTAATTTCACAAATCTTGCATAAAATGGGCGTAGTATGGGTAGAGATTATAGCTGACAATCGGACTAAAGTATTAATTGGATCGTTTTACCAACCCCCAGACTCATAAGACATAGTTGCTGAACAGTACATAGAAAACTTGAGATTCATTTCAAATAGGTACGCCACTCATACAATTATAGTCGTTGGTGATTCGATCTATCCTCGATATGCTGGAGAATTATACGTTTAAAGCCGGCGGCAGGCATAAAACGTCATCCGAAATTGTCTACAGTAATGCTGTGCGGTGTGGGATCCGCATCAGGTGGGACTGGCGGATGATATCCAAAAATTACAAAGAAGGGCTGCTCGTTTTTTTCTATAGCTAAATAGGGGAGATTTTTCGTTGCCACGGGATCTTCTCATGAAATTTCAATCAGCAGTTTTCTCCTCCGATTGCGAAAACATTCTATTGGCACGCACTTACATAGGGAGAAATGATCATACCGATAAAATAAGAGAAATGGGGGCTCGTACAGAAAAAATTAAGTTCTCGTTTTTGAACGTTCGAGAGTGGAACGGTAGACAGCTTGAAGGTGGTTCATTGAACCCTCTGCCAGGCACTTTATTGCGAATAGCAGAGTAAGCACGTAGATGCAGACGTAGATGAAAAAATTAAGTGAATAAACATTGTTATGCTGAGATGTTTTTACAAGAAATTCCCTGTTGATAAATTTTATTGTTTTTGCAGAATTCCAAACAAGTAGAACTCATTGTCCAAATTTCGTGGCTAAAATTTGTGCCTATTCAAGGCCTGGCACATTGCCACTCATTTCTACAAGCTTGCCACCTATCAGATTTCTTAAAGTATGATGTGCGCGTTGATTTCGTTGGGACTGGATGTGGTCTTAATGTTTCCGCTAAAGACGCCGAGGTTTCAGAATTCGGCCGGCTGTTCCCCGTGTACACAGCCGCTCACCTACAGTGGCGGCGGCTGGCTGCGACTCCCTCGCTATTGTCTCCGCCTCCGGAGGAACAATCGCGACGACCGCCGCGGCGGAGACGTTTATTGCAAGAAGATGAGGCCAGGCCGCACTGTGCAAGGGAGGCAAACGGAAAACTGCTCCACCCCTTTCGCGGGCGCACCACGCCACACCTCTCCTCCGCGTCTTTCCTCCGGCGAGCCACCACCAATCCCCCTCTCACCCCCCACCCCCCCTCACCCCTAAGTGTTCGGAGCCAGAGCCGCCACCCCTGCAAACCTCCCAACCGACCCCGCGGTTGCCGCCTGCCGCCGCCGCCGCCACCGCCGCCACTGCGGTAAATACGCAATCCGCACAATTGTGTTATTAAATTAATGACTGCGCGCTCGCGCACCAACTTGGCACAATGGCTTCCGATAAGGCGGCGGCCCGGAGCAGGTAATAAGTAAGGAGATAGCGCCGCGGAACTCGCACCGCTGGAAACTTGGTCCGCGATATCAAGTCATCCACCCCTCCCCCCCCTTCTACTCCCCCCCACCAGGCGTGCCCCATCTCAGCCTGCCCACGGGACCCTTCCCCGTTCTTCCCTCCGTTTGTTTGTCTCTCGCCCGGAACACTTCTTTAATGGCCGCCGCAATATAAATTATCTCCGGCCGCAATTATTCGGGTGTTTTCTCGCGTCTCCGCTGCCGCCGTGCCAAGTGCCCGTGAAATGGAAGGAGGCGCTCCGGCGCTTGTCGGCCCATCTTAATGGCCGCCAGGCGTCTCCTTATCCTCCGCTCTCCCACCTTACGCCTCCAAACACTGTACTCTTGCGACATCTCATGCTCTCTTCTCTGTGTTGTAGCGTATGTCCGAATGCAGATGGCTTATCCGGCCATCAACTATTGTACCATGACACGATCTGATTTCTTGTCATCAAGGAACTGTTTCAGCTTCTCTTCGTTTTGAGGCTGCAGTGAAGTCTTTTTCGTGTAATCTACCAATGGCTCGTATGGTTGTCATGACAAAATTCGTCAAGAGAAATCTTAGGAAGGGTAAAAATCGAAAAAAAGGAGGGGCAGGCCAAGCCTTTTTCAATGAATCTAACAGTATTGCACCTACAATATCGTTTATACTCCGAAAACGGCACTATTGTTTGTTGCAGTTGAGACAAAGAGCACATGAACCATTTGTCCCCTTCGCATTTAAGTCACAGATAGTACGTAGGCAGAAAAATTGTCTGAGACCTCTGTATAAGCCCGAAATTCTCATACCGTCTTTCTCGTTACGTGACATGCTTTTCATTGAAGAAATTATGTATTGTTTGACACGTGAAATTTTATAATTTCGTGGATTATGCCCTCGTTGTTGGCCAGAACCGTTAATATTCAGTCTTACAAGGGGAGGCCGCCAATTGTGAAAGTCAGATTCGATTCGTACTGCGCATAATAAAAGCTCATGGCCAGAGGTGTAATGTGGCAAAGCACCAAGATGCACTTCTCAGCCGTTGTCAAGAAAATCGACAGTTAAAAGAAACCGTTGCAGTGAAATACTCTCTAGGACTAACAATTTTTTACAGCATCGCGGCACAGCGGTAAGCGCTCGGGTTCGTAATCCGAAAGTCGCCGGATCGAATCTCGCGCCATGCAATTTTTTTTATTATTAGTTTTTTGTAATTCATATATATGTATAAACTATTAATGAATTGCTTATACATCTTGGTGAAGGCGGATCGCTCTCCAATTGTACCGCCTCCATTTTTCCGTTTGTTTAACAGGGTGTACCAAAGCTCTCACGCCCGCACTGATTATATATACATATATATAATTCCCGGCAATCAGTTGCAACAATTATGCATGTAATAAGTTGTTGAAAGTCGTTTGTCGTGGACAAACTGGCGACTTTGAACATCATTATGTTTTCCGCAAACAAAGTTGTATTTCACAAATGTTATTAATTGTCTTCATAATGTCAACAACGTATAGTTAACGAAAGACGTAGAAACGAATACGTATAGCGTAAGTCAAACGTTCGAATTAGAATAGAGACCCCACGAACACAAATCTGCTGTGGCAGGTATGAAATATAAACTCCGTTACTCGCTCGTTACACTTGAAGGACAGATGTTGAATGGGCCGAAACGAGCCGCCGCATAACAGCGTAGTTGCCTGCTAACTTCGAAAGAAGGTAGATGCGGTCCCTAGCGCAACTTATAACATCGTCGAAAATCAGTGCGGACGTGAGAGCTTTGGTACACCCTGTTAAACAAACGGAAAAATGGAGGCGGTACAATTGGAGAGCGATCCGCCTTCACCAACATGCATAAGCAATTCATTAATGTTTGAATTACAAAAAACTAATAATAAAAAAAAATACATGGCGCGAGATTCTACCCGGCGACCTTAGGATTACGAACCCGAGCGCTTACCACTGCGCCACGACGCTGTAGAAGATTATTAATCGTAGAGAGTATTTCACCGCAACGGTTTCTTTTAACTGTAGATTTTCTCGACAACGGCTGAGAAGTGCATCTTGGTGCTTTGCCACATTGCACCTCTGGCCATGAGCTTTTATTATGCGCAGTATGAATCGAATCTGAATTTCGGAATTGGCGGCCTCCCCTTGTTAATGGAAAATTATACTTACGGATCTTTGGTACTCCGTACAGCCGAGATGGTAGGGCTTCCGTGTTGCGGAGTTTCTCCTGAATGTCCACCGAGAGAGGTGGCGCCTTGATTAAACGATTCGTATTCGACCGCTGCAGCGAGCACAAGATGCGAGAAGCTCATCGACAAGGAGATTCCCGACGTGTCACTCACAATGGTCAACCTCAGTGAACGAAAACTGATCAAGGAGAAAGAGTCTGTACTTCAAAATGTACGGAATTAAGCTATCATCCCGAGAAATATCCCTGTGGAGAATGTCATTGCAAGTATCGAAGGGACCATTCGGACCCTTCTTTGTGAAGGAGCTGAGGATTCTACACCCATCAGCTTTCGACTTGAAGAAAGAAGACCTACAAGCTATTAGGAATCTTAACGATGAAAAGAGTATATTGACACTACTTTCCGATAAGCGAGATGCGACTGTCATAACGTTGAACGAAAATAAGCAGAAGATACGATACCAATCAGATCCGACTACTGCCCGATAACAGCACGGATCCGTCGCAGCAGATCACATGAAATACGATTCGGTTAATAAAGGCGTCTTCTCTTTCGGCGCACCTACAGAGAAACCCGCGCAACCTAGAGACCTTACCACCTCGGCTATACGAATTAACAGAGATCCATAGTCATAATGCTGCATGGAGACCTATTATTAGCGCTTGTGGATCACCGGCGTACAAACTGACGACACACTTGACCTCTCTGCTTCAGCCGCATGTGGGAAAGATTGATAGATACATAAAGGGGTCAGGACATTCCATTAAGAGGCTGAAGAAACCAAAGCTTGGTCGGAAAGACCTCCTAGTCAGATTTGATGTTGTTTCTTTGTTTAGCGAAGTGCCACTCAGTGAGCCTCTGTCGTTTATCGGTTCCATTTTCCCACGAGGCACCACAAAGCTGTTTCATCTATGTCCCACCACGAGCAATTTCACGTGGAAGGCCAAATTCTACGAACAGCGGGAATGCGGCGCCAGTGGTACTTCACTTAATCCAGTGGTGCCCAACTTACTGATGTGACATTTCGAAGCACGGACGATGAACTTAGTACCCTGTAAACCTACAGTGTGTTACAGACACATCGACGATACCATCTTAGTGTGGAGTCATGCTGAGGGATAGCTCGGTGACTTCTTAAGACAGATGAAAACTCTCCATGACAACATAGAATTTACCATGTGGGCATAAAAAGACCCTTTGTAGATGTACTGGTCACGAGCGATGGTTTACACCTATCAAAAACCGACACACACGGACTGATACCTGCAAAAACTCAAATCACCGCCTCAGCGAGACGAATGGGTGAGCCACAACACCTCAGAAGTGTTACGTAACATCTAGAAAGGGGTCTGAGGAGCAATAGGTACTCCACCAGTTGCGTAAGAATTGTCACAGAATCAAACAAAGACTCAACGAAGTGACACATCGGAAAAATAAATATCTGGTACGGCTTTTCCGCCAAACATTCCCAGACTGATGGGCAAAATCGATGGCGTATTGAGCAAATACGGCGAAGGACTATTTATAAATCGACAAAGAAAAACAAAAAGTGGCCCAGTTCGGCAGAGGAGAAAAGGGACCAACTTTCATTGTCGGGAATATACAACGTACCATGTACATGTGGAAAAGTCTATGTTCTAATGAATGGACCATCAATAAAGCCAGAATCACCGTACAAAAGCGGCATTGCAGGTTGGAGCAGGTGGATAAATTTGCAGTGGCGAAGCACGCGCTATGTGCGTCCGAAAACATAGTAAAATTCGTCGACACTGATGTTCTTGCTCTAAAGAGGGGCTATCACACCCGCTTGTTCACGGAGTCAATAGAAATACACACATATGACATTACCTTCAACAAGATAGAAGAAGATTCTAGTGATGTAGCGAACGACCTTTGCAGGTAACAAGAGGAGAACCCCAGCGGTAATGACCACGAAAAAGCTCTTGGATTTTGGGGAGCCAGCCAGGTACCTATAATCTGCGGTCGCTAGATCGGTTCCAGTACACCACCAGCAATGCAGGCTGAAGCGTTGATAACGGCATCCACTAGTACTGGCCAAACGTCAGAAAAGTCAACAAAAACAAAAGTCCGCGGAAGAACCTGTGACAGAATCCAACAATCTCTTTGTTTCATTGCAAATACCAATTTTGATGTTGAGTTTTTTGCTCTTCTTACTTTCGCTATTCATCATGACTTTTGCTTTTAAGCGATTTATTCTCCGTCCATATTTTGTACTCATTAGATAGTTCTTCTTCACTTTCACTAAGACTAGTAACGTCATCAGCAAAGCTTATCGCTGACATTCTTTCACCCTGAGTTTTAATCCCACTCTTGAAACTTTCTTTTATTTCTGTCATTGCTTTTTCGATGCATCGACTGAAAAGTAGGGACGAAAAACTGCATCTCTGTCTTACACCTTTTTTAATCCGAGGACTTCATCCTTGGTCTTCGAATTTTATTGTTCCCTCTTGGATCTTCTATATATCGTATACCACCCGTCCTTCCCTGTGTCTTACTCCTATTTTTCGAAGAATTTGGAACATCTTGATCATTTCACACTGGCGAACGCTTTCTCCATATCGACAGATCCTATGAATGCATCTCGATTTTTCTTTAGTATTCCTTCCGTTATCTAGTACACAGCAAATACTACCTGTAGGGTACCTTCGCTTTCTTTAAACCCAAACTGATCGTTATCTAGCTGTTCATCAATTTTCTTTTTCATTTTTGGTAGCAACTTGGATGAATAAGACGTTAAATGACTGCGCGATAGTTTCCGCAATTATCTGTCCTTGCTGTCTTCGAAATTGTACGGATGATATTTTTCCGACAGCCTGTGGTACGTCGCCAGTTCAAGCCTGTAAGTGTGGTTCTATTTATGGGCTTCTACGTCTACGGATGCTGTTGTGTTTAAGATAAAGTGTGCGATTTCTGCTCTGGCTTACTTGCGGTTTTAGTTCATTTCGCCAATTACTTTCAAAATTCATTAACGTGATATTTGCCTTATGCGTCCATGCCCTGTCTCTCACGTTTTCACGAATGCTTATGTGCAGCATACTACGAAAATTTTCTATTACGACGATTTTTAAATTACTTATTTCCTCATCGTAGAGTTCCATGATACGACCATGCTCCCTTTCCGTAGTAACAGATATTTTTCCCTTTGTTGGTATATAATCTGTTGGTGGTCCAAAAGGGTGAAATGCGTTATGAAATAATCGTTGTGTTGCAACCAAGGCTGTTTTCTTTTTCAATAATTCATAACGGTTGGTGTATCAGTCAGTCAGCTTTTAATTTAACCGACGGTTGTTTTGACTTTTCTGTATAGTGAGTCAGTCCATCGAACGATCATTTCCTTTTCAATTTTTTTGTATTGTTCCTGCAACCATTTCGCCTTGCACATCCTATTTATTTCATTCCTAAGTGATTTATATTGCTGTTATCCTGTCTTTTCCTGAACATTTTTGTAGTTTCACCTTCCGTCGATCAATTGAAGTATTTCTTCTGTCACGCAAGGTTTCTTCGGAGTTATCTTCTATGTACTTATTGGTGACTAGCACCTATGATATTTCTTTTTAGTGAAGTCCACATGATGGTCTCAGTGACTGATGCCTGCAGTGGAACCAAACAAATAACAGCTCCTATATCTACTTAGGGGTATACATTATCTTTGTTTATATTAGGGATCAGTTTGTAATGTCTGCTCTGAACACTCATAATCTCGACATGGAGAAGAGCTGGAATGACTTGCAATTCATGTGGACAATTGTGACCTCCGGCAAAAGACTACAAAGAACTATAAAAGGTATCAACAGCGTAGAAGGCTTCCCGGAAATCGAAAACCACGGCATCAGCCCCCAATACGCTTTCTACCTCTTCTGCATATTGTCAATGGAAACAGGCATCTAGACTATACCTGACCTCTGCGTGCAGAATCCGTGTCGAGACGTACATAGAGGCTACAAGACTGCCAACGAAGTCGTCAAACGCTACCATAAAGGATGTTCCATGTTTCATTGTTTCATAAGTTCAATAGATTTTGTCCTAGAAGCGCTAGCCCAGCAAGTTAGCTGGAGAGCTTTAGAAAAGTTAGGAAGGCACGAAAGAAAATGAGTAGCAAGATGAATGCCTGAGAAAGCACTAGCCACGAACTGCACATATCCGGGATACGTAGCCCGGTCGGATGGACAAACTGAACTTGTCAGAATGGTTCATAGAGGATAGTCATTAGTAAAAACGGAACACCGTATCAGCTTAATAAGTTTAAAACTAAATGGAAAGAATAAATTCTTGGTTTATAAATAATTATTTCCGTATTGTAGCTAAAATACTGCCATATCAGAATTCGGCAACAGTACAAACTCTGCTCGATTCGATGTAAGAAAAACCAGACTATTCCTATGCTTTACGTTATTTTCAAATGCGTAGGTGCTATTATGACATCTTTCAGTAGTCATTAATACAACATCACTATCAGTCAAAAGTTTGCTAAAAACATGTTACAGCGTCGATTATTTCCTTTATCTTTCCCGATTTTCCCCTCTTGTAGGTCCATTTCTCCAAGTCGTTATTGGTTGTGTTCACAAAACCATTTGAAATATATCGCAGCGTTATCAACAGTTCGGTCAGCCGGCCACGGTGGTCTAGCGGTTCTAGGCGCTCAGTCCGGAACCGCGCGACTGCTACGGTCGCAGGTACATAGAGGCTACAAGACTGCCAACGAAGTCGTCAAACGCTACCATAAAGGATGTTCCATGTTTCATTGTTTCATAAGTTCAATAGATTTTGTCCTAGAAGCGCTAGCCCAGCAAGTTAGCTGGAGAGCTTTAGAAAAGTTAGGAAGGCACGAAAGAAAATGAGTAGCAAGATGAATGCCTGAGAAAGCACTAGCCACGAACTGCACATATCCGGGATACGTAGCCCGGTCGGATGGACAAACTGAACTTGTCAGAATGGTTCATAGAGGATAGTCATTAGTAAAAACGGAACACCGTATCAGCTTAATAAGTTTAAAACTAAATGGAAAGAATAAATTCTTGGTTTATAAATAATTATTTCCGTATTGTAGCTAAAATACTGCCATATCAGAATTCGGCAACAGTACAAACTCTGCTCGATTCGATGTAAGAAAAACCAGACTATTCCTATGCTTTACGTTATTTTCAAATGCGTAGGTGCTATTATGACATCTTTCAGTAGTCATTAATACAACATCACTATCAGTCAAAAGTTTGCTAAAAACATGTTACAGCGTCGATTATTTCCTTTATCTTTCCCGATTTTCCCCTCTTGTAGGTCCATTTCTCCAAGTCGTTATTGGTTGTGTTCACAAAACCATTTGAAATATATCGCAGCGTTATCAACAGTTCGGTCAGCCGGCCACGGTGGTCTAGCGGTTCTAGGCGCTCAGTCCGGAACCGCGCGACTGCTACGGTCGCAGGTTCGAATCCTGCCTCGGGCATGGAAGTTTGTGATGTCCTTATGTTAGTTAGGTTTAAGTAGTTCTAAGTTCTAGGGGACTGATGACCTTAGAAGTTAAGTCCCATAGTGCTCAGAGCCATTTGAAGTTCGGTCAAACCATAACCCGTGAACGACACGTGTTACGTATATGTTTGTCATTTACTTCCTTTTTACGGTTTTGTAGCTCAGTCGGGAAAAACGGAACCCTTACAGGATCACTGGATCATTTTCTTGTCCGTCTGTCTGTCCCCCCGACTATTAAGATCGTTTTTCCTCAAGGATTCATCAAAATCTTTAGGGTACTTCCCATTGTCCTAGAACTATACGATTTGTCGAGAATCAGTATTTCACGGCACAAGTAAAGGCCAAAAATCCCAATTTTTTATTTGCAATTATATGACGTAAACAGTTTTCAGCTATTTTACCAGTCTGATCGTCTGTCCGTTAGTTAACATCCCTTTCTCTCAGGAATGGGAAGAGGCATAGCGTTGAAATTTACGTATGTCACGTACTAAGGTCTACGGTTCCTTTACAGTGTGAAACATTTAAACTTCTAATTCAACGCAATCAACAATGTGTCACATATTTCGATATTCACAAACCCACTCATAGAAACCCGTAGAGTACGTCCCACTGACCTACAAGTATGCAAGCCGATTTATTAAGATGTTACTCATTTTTATTCCAGCTTGGTTTAATTTGTGGTGTTCTCTGTGAATCTTTCCTAAAATTAAGTTCAAAGGTAATGGAGATTACGTGTCTCCTTGTCTGTCAGTTCTGACTTGAAAGCGAGCTGACATTCCTGTAGGTTTCCTCTAAACACCCCTTCATTAACTTCTGTGAACACTGGAACTCTTTCAACACATTAGTGATTATGCCCTATAAGTTGTCATAAGCTAATTTTAAATCAACATAACCCATGTAAATATCAACCTTTGGTTCCAAACCTCTCTCGGTTACCTTTCTGAACATAAATAGGTGCTATGTAGTTCATCTGCTCCTTCTGAAACTGCAATGATAGTTCCCTATAATTCCTCCTGCAATTGGAATCATTCTCTTCTATAGATACTGAAATAGAACTTTGTAGCTTACATAAGGTGTTATAATTGTCACAGACCAGGGGGTTGTTCATTTCTAGTATTGGGCAGAATACGACCATTTCTCCGGTAGCCAAACAGCCTCTCATATTCTCGAACATTCTGTGTTGTAATTCTTTTGACCAGTACCGATCCTCCAATCTTTAGGGCCTCTTCTGCAATTTTGTCCTCGCTAAAAGCCCTATTTTTAGGTGTTTGATTATTTTTCGTACTTCTTCTTCATTTGGGGTCTCTCATTCGCTGTCTAAGGCGTATGCTCCCTCACACGGAAGAACCTCAGCGCAGTCATCACAGTTTAGTAATGGCACAAAGTACTCTGCCCATCGCCTTTCCACTTCAACGTCATTTGTGAGGATTTTCCCCTGTGTGTCTTCAAAGACTGTTCCTTTTTTCATATACATCTGTATTACTTTCTTTACTTTTTTTGTACTTTTTTTTTTTTGGCCTGTGGTAAGTACAGCCGTCTTCGGATTCTTCTGTCACCTCCCATTTCTTTTGCCCTAGTATACTTCCCGTTTCTTTTCTTATTCTGATATATCTGTCTTTTAACTATGGATCCATCATATTTCTAAGCAACTGTTCCTAGCCAGCCTTTTTCTTAAATTTTTTGCTGTCTCACTTGATTAGATCACAACCCCACATTTTTCGTTTGCCTATAATTTCGGAAGCTGCACTGTTTACTGTTTCCTTAATACGAGACCAGACCCGATTTATAATATTATCTAGTGGTATAAAAACACACTTCATATCGTATTTCTCAGAATATGATCAATTCTGTTTGAAATGTTTCCTACGTAAGGAAAAAGAGCTGGAGAGTTAGGTGCCACCTCCTTATTCTCATAACTCATCCGGTAACTGTTAGTCGATAGTACAACGTGTGTCTAATCTCTTTCTCGCTGTATCCGTTCTAGTGAAACTTAACCGTCAATCTCCCTAATTCAATTGAGAAACTTTAAAGGATGGAATGGACCCTTTGAACCAAGGTACAATGTTCTCGTTCAAGCTGAGGCGCATAATAACTACTATCCGCCTTTTTTCGGGGCATCAGTCTTCTGAGCGGGACTTTTGTGTGACCCTTCACGACTTCTTCTCTTGTGTTAACCTCTTCATCTCACTGTAGCATTTGCACCCTGCATCCTCTCTGTATTCTCCTACGGTTTTTATCCTTTACAGTACCTTTCAGCACCGTGGAAATTATCCCCTGATATCTTACTACACGTTCTGTTATTCTGGCCCTCTTACTTTTCAGAGTTTCTCAACTGTTCCTATCCCCGCCTACTCAGTGGAAAACCTCTTCATTCCTTACCTCACCATTCTGCCTAATTTTCAACATCCTTCTATAGCACTCCATCTCAAACTCTCTGACTCGCATCTTTCCCGTTGTCCCACAGTCCATGGTTTACTAGCACTGTACTCGCACACCAATCGTACATCCTCAGAAATTTCTTCCTCCGATTAAGGGCGATTTTCGACGCTAGTAGCCTTCTCTTGGCCAGGAATTCGCTCTTTGCCTATGCATTTTATGTCATTCTTCCCTAGTGCGACAAGTTTTATTTTGATTCTAAGCTATAACAATTACTTAACTTTGTCTACTTGGTGATTCCCTATTTTGATGTTAAATTTATCGGTAATCTCATTTCTGCTATTTCTCTATACTTTCTACTTTCATCTGTTTATTCTCAGTTCATATTCTGCGTGCATCAGACAGTTCGTTCTATCCAAGACGTCCTATAATTCTTCACTTTCACTGAGAACAGCAATGTTATCAGCAGGTATTTTCGTCGACATACTTTTACCCTAAATTTTTAATTTCACTCTTACACCTTTCTTTTATTTGTGTCATAAATTCTTCGACGCACAAATTGAACACTGGAGGCGAAAAACTACAACCCCTTCTTATACCATGAAATTCATCAGTTAATTGATGGACTGACACATCTTATATTACTGATTTCGATCCATTTCATCGTAATTCGTGTCACGTTTCAGCTTGTTAATTAATATCTGATGGTGCTAACATGGATGACATCGGTGATCACAAAGACCGAGCCGCTAACACATGTCTCAGTTTCCTCCTGTCTCTATAGCGAATTGCAAATCCAGTATTTGTTGAGCTGTTTGAACATGACGGAGTCTTGGATGGGGTTTCAAGGAAGGAGGGGCAGGGGTCGTTGGGGGTCATTCCCATAGCTTCCTAGGGAGAGTAGGCAGCTTCTCGGAAAGGGCCCATTCACAGTTCGACTGGTCCGTCAACCAATCCTATTGCATGTGGACAGCAGAAACTGTTTAGCGGACCTTACCTACACGCACTGACGGAGTGTGGGCTGACAGGTAGCAGTCGAGGCACGCAGGTAAGATGTCCGCCGTAAGACCGAAAGCGAGCCTGTGGCCCACACATAATCAAACGAGTCAGGGCACACCCACTCCGGAGCGTGTTGGCTAATTAGTCCTCCTCTTTATGGGGCCATTACTACTGGGCTGCTTGCAGGAGGACTGGTGAGGCAGACACCGGTAATCAGGTAAGCATTTGTGAGACCTGTATTGTCCACAGGCAGTGCACACGATCTGCGGGTACTGTCTTTGCCTACTAACCAAAACGTTCTCATTTCCGAGTTCGAAACCTGCCCCTACTTAAATTTTGAATGAAAACAGTCAGCAGTGGTTACCGAAGACTTCCGGCATAAAAAGTCATCCTCATTCTGCTAACGGCTTTCTCAAACAGGGCGGAGGAGTGGAAAAATGCCCAGGGCACTCTCTTGTTCTTGGAGGTGGCAAACTGCCGCTAAAAGGCAGAAGAATCAGTAATGATCAACGGCAAGAGGATGCAGAAGACAATGGAACCACTGCATTAAAGACAACGTGTATCCACATGATATGTGGCCTGTAACTGTAAAAGTGTCTGTCTCTCCATGGGTAAGAAATCCTAGACAATTCATCCATTCAAATCTCCAGGAGGGGACTGCCAAAGGGTACGCGACCATGAGAAAGGGACTGAATAAATAAGGAAAGGATCTGTTGGAGTGGAACGTCAGAGGTTTGAACGTGGCAGTGATGCTAGAAAATCTGAAAAGGGTAATGCTTAGGCTCAGTCCATGTATAGTGAGCGTTAGTGAAGTGAAATGGTAAGAAGGCAAGTATGATCACATGAGTGTACGGTAATATCAACAGCAGCAGAAAAATGGTATGAGGGGGAGCAGGATTCGTTCTTAATAGGAAAGTAAGGCAGAGACTGAGCTACTGCGAACAATTCAGTGACAAGGTTGTTCTCATCAGAATCGACAGTAAACCAACACCGACAACAAGCGGGAGATGAAGAGATACATAAAGTACACGAAGATATTGAACGAGTAATTCAGTACGTAAAGGGAGATGAAAAACCAATAGTTACTGGGAACTGGAATACGGTTGTGAGGGAACGAGAAGAGAAAGGGTTGCGGGAGAATATGGGCTTGGTAGGAGGAATGAGAGAGGAGAAAGACTAATTGAGTTCTACAAAAAATTGCAGATGGTAATAGAGAATACTCTGTTCAAGAAACAACAGAGGAGGAGGTACACTTGTAAAAGATCGGGACATACAGGAAGATTTCAGGTAGATTACATCGTGATAAGGCAGAGATTCCGAAATCAGATATTGCACAGCAACGCTTAATCTAGAGCAGATATAGATTCACATCACGATTTGGTAATTATAAAGAGCAGGCTGAAGTTTAAGAAATCAATGCACAAGGAAATGGGAGAGAGAAGTGCGAAGAAATGAAGAAACTGAATTGGACCCTTGTATCAAAGAGATATCTCATTGGCCATTGTTTAGCACAGCCCTCTCGTTGATGGAGCAAGCTTTCTCGTGGGTTTTGTGCAAACCAGAAAGGAGATACAGATTTTTTTGAACACTTTGAGTAGAGATACGTAGAAAAGTGGACATTTTGACTTCAGAAGTGTGGCAGCAGTCGGACTTTCACTTCTGAGGGACAGTCGATCATGCAGCGGCTGATGACTAGCAGCTCACGGGCGACTCTGCTGCAATAAGCTCGCAGGAAACGCTGGTGTATGCAGCACTCAGCATTCCGACTCGTCTAACATGGTGCAGCGTAGGCTAACACTGCAGGAAAGTACGAGGGGCGTTCAGAAAGTAAGCTCCGATCGGTCGCGAAATGGAAACGACTATGAAAATCCGATAAAGCTTTGCACAGATGTGTTGGGTAGTGTCTCTAGTATAACCCCAGTTAGCATCACGTCGCTCTTCTCATTTCTGAGCTCGCAGTGAGTGCGTAAAGATGTCTAGAAAATAGTGTCTGCCGCCAAGTACGAGGGCCTGGTGGGAAATTTCGCCTGAAGCTATGCAGCTAACATTACATAACTGTCGTGCTGTTTCTTCTTCAAGACAATTCTCAGCCGCATTCTGCAGGGGCAATGAAGATGCTCCTGCATCGTTTTCAAATGGAAATGTGAGATTACCCACAATACAGTCCGCAATTGTCTCCCCCTGAGTTTCATCTCTGGTCACATGAACCGCTGTCTTTGAAGACAACATTTTGACACAGACAACGAGGTGTAGGCCAGCGTGGAGAATTGGCGGAAAGCACTGGCGACTGCCTTCTATGATGAGGCTATTGAAAAGTTGGTACAACGCTATGACAAAAGTCTAAGTCAGAACGGCGACTACGTAGAGAAGTAGCTGAAAGGTGTAGCTAATTGTTACAAGTAAAACATTTCTGATGTTCACTGTGGTTTCAATTTGGCAATCAATCGGAGCTTACTTTCTGAACAGGCCTCGTAATTAGCCGATTTTTCGTCTGTTGCTTCTAAACTTGGTTAGGTTCCGTGATTAAATACCAGGTCAGGGATTCTGGGGCTCATCCTTGATGGGGCATTTTTGTCTATTGCATGCGTATTTCATGCGTCTTTCTCGCATGATTGGGCCAGTCACTGGACATCTATTTCCGACAACGTGTGTTGAGACAATGATCTTCCCACCCCACTTGTTTCTTGTGGACTTTGCCAAATCACTGTACCTCTGATTTAAGTGCGTTTCGGTGTCCATAACTGATACTTCCCTCTCACTTTTTTATTTACTTCTCACGTTAATGTTTAATTACTAGTGTCATGGTTACATATGTGATTATGACAAATAACTGTAATGAA
The DNA here is from genome assembly GCF_021461395.2 of Schistocerca americana. NCBI lineage: Eukaryota > Metazoa > Arthropoda > Insecta > Orthoptera > Acrididae > Schistocerca > Schistocerca americana. The sequence continues at coordinate 455,516,701 of NC_060121.1, forward strand.
TTCGAGTTTAATTGGGCGAGACATAATTCAATAGTCAAACATTAACTTTATTATCTGTCACTTTCATTTGATTAATTAGAATCCATTGGTGTGACTAGTTTACCCAAAAACCGTGCTGATTGCTAACACCAGCAATTTTAGATTTCGTTATCATTGTTCCTATGTGAACATACATCCCATTACTGGCTTCCTGATAAAGTAGATCAGAAATATATATAAATTAGTGAACTATCCCTACAGCTACTGACAAAAATATGTTAGCAAACTTTGCACTCATTTAGTTTCAAGGTAATTACCATTGTTAGTTAAAACTTGATTACTGAAGTATGAAAGTAGGCTGTTTATGTTTTCTTATTGGCAACGTTACGTAGCGCTCTGTATGAAAATACTGGCTGTGCTGTGTGCAGTCTGTGGCTAGTTTGCATTGTTGTCTGCCATTGTGGTGTTGGACAGCTGGATGTGAACAGCGCGTAGCGTTGCGCAGTTGGAGGCGAGCCGCCAGCAGTGGTGGATGTGGGGAGAGAAAAGGCGGAGTTTTGAAATTTGTAATACTGGATATCATGAAGTGCTATATATATTATGACTATTAAGGTAAATAAATTGTTTGTTCTCTATCAAATCTTTCATTTGCTAACTATGCCTATCAGTAGTTAGTGCCTTCAGTAGTTAGAATATTTTATTTAGCTGGCAGTAGTGGCGCTCGCTGTATTGCAGTAGTTCGAGTAACGAAGATTTTTGTGAGGTAAGTGATTTGTGAAAGGTATAGGTTAATGTTAATCAGGGCCATTCTTTTGTAGGGATTATTGAAAGTCAGATTGAGTTGCTCTAAAAATATTGTGTGTCAGTTTAAGCACACTCATGTATAATTCTTCAAAAGGGGACGTTTCATATGTCGACCCTTAGCCGAGGATACCTCACTGGAATCTTCTTATTTTTTTCTTGTAGTTTGCGTAATTAGTGTAGCTTTTGTTTATTGCTAGCGCGTAATTATAGAGAGAATTTCCTTTGTAGTTTTAGTTTTTCATTGTTGTACAGTAAAACACTTGTGGCATGCATGTAGATTTGCAGCAAGCATTTCGCAGCTGCGCTTGCAATTAACTAGATATTATTTTCAGTGCTATGTTAATGTGTTCTCTTATTTTTGCTCTTCAAATTGTGTTTTTCTGTGTTGTCGTGTGAAATATTGTGACAATAATGGCGTGTGAAAAACGTAATACTAGGCTCCAAAGTAAACTGAGAAATGACAGTGAAGACGAAAGCAGTGTGTTAGCGCCACCGTGTAATGAATTAACTAATGTTCAACATTGTAATTTGGTAATTGTGCATAGGGAAATGGAGCGGGCGGCAAACAATGGCGTAGGCAGTGAAACAATTAGTGAACAGGGAAGCATTATCGATCGATCGGTCGGCAATAGCTCGCGTCAGGAATCCGAAATGACAGGACACAATTTTGCAAACACTGTAGATTCAGGTTTTGCGTCCTCACCGTTTTCTCAAATAAGTCAAGACACATTTTCTGCTTGTCAAAATGTGAATGTTGCCGGTGCAAATGCACTGCCGAAAAGCGTAGAGGAACAGATTCCAGACACTAATGCATTTTTATTACAGCTAATGCAACAAATGGAACAAAATCAGAGACAAACACAGCAAAAGCTTCAAAAGTTAGACACAATGGAACAACACCAGAGACAAACACAGCAACAGTTAGACGCAATTGAACAAAATCTTCACACCACGCTTGAACAGACACGTGAAGATTTAACTACTGAGTTACATAAAATCGAATCGAAATGTCAAAAAGTCTGTAACGACGTAAAAACACAAATTTGTGAGCATTTTCAACCTATTTTTTCGCGGCATGAAAATGCATTACAGAATCACGAAGCAGCCATAAAAGAACTGCAAACCATTGTTCATGAAAATCATGAGACCTTGTGGGCTAAAATTGACTCAGTTGCATCTACCGATTCCGTTACGCAACTTGCAAAAACTCAAGAAAACTTAAAGGACACAGTAGATTCGATTTCAACACAAATGGACACTCTGAAACTTGGTTCAGAAAAACACACTGAGGAAATGTGTTCACTACCGGAGAAAGTAGCCGAACTTTCGGATCAGTTCACTAACTTATCTACGAAGGTAGATGATAATCTGAATGACACAAAACCGGTAGTCTTTAATGGCACAGAAGAGTGCGAACAAATTAGGAAATTCAAACAAAATCAGAATCAAATTAATACGCAACACCAAAGAGAAATCCGGGAAGTACAAGATCAGCTGACTCAGGTAATACAAGAATTACGTATTTCAGAGGCCACTCGCGCTCCAATACGGGAAGAGGGACTTAGAAATACGGAACAACCACAAAATAATAACACAGGACACTTCGGAAATTATGAAAGAAATTGGCAAGGCACACCGAATTTTGAGATGGAACCGCCGAAACGACGTAACAATGACCGACATGTGACTCGCCGACATGATGATTTTGATTATAAGCTGTTCATTACTACATGTAAATTCAAAACATTTAAGAATTCTGGCAACAACATTCATCCACAAGCATGGCTCCATCAATTCTCTTATTGTTTTCCTCCCAACTGGACATTAGAGCACAGATTCGAATTTATGTGTGGCTACTTAGAGAATGAACCAGCTTTAAGAATGCGATCGGTCATTCACGATTGCCACAGTGAAGGAGAATTTTACCATGCCTTCCTCTCAGCATATTGGTCTCAAGCTACACAAGACCGAGTAAAACATAACATCATAATGATGAAACATTTCGAACAATCTGAATTTTCCAGTCTTGTGAAATATTTTGAAGACATGTTGCACAAGAATCAGCACCTGTCAAACCCATACAGCCTCTCAGAACTCATCCGCATTTGCTTAATCAAATTACCTGAACATTTACGACATATTATTTTGGCAGGACGTTGCAAAGACGACATTGAAGCTTTTCAGGGACTCTTACAAGAATTAGAAATTGACACTGACAATCGCAGAATGCGAAACCAGGAACACAACAATTACAGGTCACATCCGTCGCAATTCCGCGATGAAAGAAATAATAACTGGACACGACAAGGCTATTCTCACAACACAAATCGTGACCAAAACCGACACCACCTATATGATAACCAATGGCAGAGTAATAGTTACAGAGATAGTTCGCATTTCAGTAGTAATGAATATGACAGAGACAATCATAGAAACAGACAATATGGTAACCAGAACTATTATTATCAAGGGAGATAGAATAATTTCAGACGCAACAGTTTGGCGCGCAGTTGCGATTCCGGGAGAAATTCTCCACCACATGACCAACAAATAAGAAACTATGTAAACTACCGACAAAACGACAGACCTGAATTCCATCTGAACTGGCGGGATTCAAACAGAGCAGGGCACTCTCGACAAGGTGAATTTGTAGAAGTTAGGTCTCCTAATCCCAATAACGACGCACGCCAACAAAGAGACAGACAATGACTCGCACCGCAGGCAGCCACGTGCGCCGGCTGGCACAGGGAAAAATTACATAGACGCTAACCGTGAGAAAAATTTTAGCATTCTTTACCGATGTACCATATACCACAAGATAATTCCACTGAAGTTGAAACTCTGCGTACTAGGAAGAGTAAACGTTTACACCACATTTCACATGTAAATCCGTTTATTGAAAGATAATCTGCTTTTTAACTTTGTCTTTGCCATATAACTTTTCACTTTATATTACTAGTATGCTTTGTCAGACTTAGAATCTGTTAATATGCAACAATGTTTGAAGTTAAATATCCAGTCAAGAACCAATAGAACTTATTTAAACAGAAATTACGAATGCATTGTATTGTGAACAGACGACACAGTGCTATTGTGTGTGTACATTCTTGCTTGTTAGTTGCACGATTACGTAACGACTATAAGGCTCACATACTTAGAACATTTACCAGTACTGCTAATGAGATTTTAATGCAACATTTTGGTTTACTTAAAAATACATTCTGGATTTAAAGTACTTTCTGTGAGATACCAGATGACACAGTGGTTAGTTTATGTGACAGCTACACGATTTTATCACGACACTACTAATGAGTGACAATTTACAATGTTGTTTTTGCGGTGTATCTGTTTTATATCTGCACAATTTTTTCTGAATTCTTCTGGAAAGTAAAACATGTTTTAGTAGTAACTTTTGTGGTATAGTTACAATGAGACAGCCTTTTTCGTAGCACAGCAATATGTTACATTATAGTACTTTCTTCATCACGGCAATAAGCATAATAACTACGATATCTATACGCAAAGCATCTCACTTTTGTTTATCATGAGGTAAGTACATTGACTTCAGCAGAACTTTGCTTACAGAGGACGATAACTACACTTCCACAGAATTATCTTACAGCAAGACACACATTCAGCGATACAGGACACGTATTTGAGTGATTAATTTCGCACTTAAAACATTTATTTTTTTAAGATATTTGAAGTACAATGATACAAGGGTTTTCCATGATACATTTCATTCCATTGCTGTAATCTGTAACACCTGAGGGTATAATTACATTAATCCTCAGGGGGGTACACGCTTACTTTGTGTACCATGTGTGTGGCGAGCACAAGGAGCCCTAGCTAATATGGTATTTGCTTATACAACTTTACACATCGGTACCATATTTCTCCAACTCAGAATTACACAGCTACCTGATTATTTAACAGAGAAACAAACATTTTTTTACTACATCAGTGGTACATGTTTACGCAATTACACAGTTGGGTAACTTCACACTTACAAAATTGTATTTTGTCTGTACTTTGTGAACTGTTCATATTTTTTTGGACCCATTGTGATATTACAAGAGCTTTGAATGATATATTTGGTATGGGATCACGATTTTTAAAGTACGTTTGAGGCAGATGATTCTTTTGACATGAGCAGAGAATTTTTTTTAGGTTTTAACATTATTGCAGAAAGCTTCGCCTTTTTTTGAGATTTGGCTGAGGTTTTATGATGTTATGATGACGATGTGTATTACGCTGTTGCGGTATGTTTATGATCAATAAGCTGATGCTATATGAGGAATTTGATTATGCTATGTATCTGTTATGATGAAATATTGAAGAAGTGTCGACGAATATGTATATGTGTAATAAGGTAAGGAATAATGAGTAGTGGTTAGGGACTCTGACTTGTGAAAAAGTATGTTGGAAACCAAGAATCGTACTTTAAGAGTTATGAAATGTGTCTAAATGCATGAATGTATCACAATGCCGACGAATATTTTTTGGACACTGTTATATTTATAGGATTTTATTTCTACAGATTTGCAACACAAATTCTCAAACTGTGAAATTTTTATATGAGACTGTCACAGTAGTGCAAACTGGTGTCGTAAATATTTCGGTAAGAAATCCAAGTGACCTTGACGTAATGCGTCTTGAGCGGCCAGCTGTGTCAGACGCCTGGAGAAAAAGCCATTAGTGTATGCCTTTTCAGAGGCACAGGTAAAAAAAAAAAAGAGTGAGGCTGTTATCCTCGCTATTGACATTACTTTGTAGAAAGCATCGTAAATACGGCACCCTCAAACTTGAAAACATGATTACACTGTAGAGTTCTTAATTTATGATATTTACTGAAATGAAATGATGAGAAACATTTCATATCTATTGTCTTGCTAGTTGAAAGATTGTTTACTGCATTATGAAATGCCATATGGCTAGTGAATGACGTTTCACGCCTAGCTTTGCCTATTTTTTTAAATATCTAGTTCCTAGCTGCACTGCAACATTGGTTAAAATAAAATTCTATAGATGTACTAATATAAATATTTCATGCCTACAGATCCAGTAAAAAATAACTTTATGATGGATGTACTCCAAAAAAATGAGGGAGCACAAAAAGACATTTCCACTTCACAGAAATTGCGTACATAATTTTTGTCAGTGACTTGGTAACTTGTCTGCTACAGCAAGTTACAGTATTGCATCACTCTAGTGTTAAGATGTGACATAGGTATTAAACATGGCCATTTTTACTGTATTATTTTTTCTGCTTGAGCTTTCTCATGTTTAGATATAAGTTATTGCATTTGCTGCTGCTGTTTGCCAGGCATAATGTTACTGAATTTGACTTTGTATTACGCTGTTAAGCCAGTTTTACTACGGATTTATTTTTCTTGTTTGCTGCACAGTGCCTTATATTAGTTGTGATATTGCAATTGCTTTGCCAATTTGAATTTTTTGTCATTGATGTTTGTGTTAATTGTTTTGTGCTGCTGCATTGCCTCATCCCTTAGTTTCTTAGTTTAGCATCTGAGCTCAGAATATTTAAGTTAGCTTAAGAAGGGGTAGCCTATAAGAGAATGAGTTGCGATGAATTTGAAGAAATGCACTCAGAGGTTATACAAGAAAAGTACAGAAAGCAGGTACAGATAGGACTTTTTGGGAATAATGATGAATGAAGAGAGATCTCCAAGAAGTAAAAAAAGTTATGTTTGCAAAATACTGAAGTAAAACAAACCCTGTCCTTTCCTTGTATTATTCCACTATGTGTTTGTGTACCCTTGTATATTTGTGTTTTTCCTGTCTTTATGTGTTTAGCTGATAAGAGTTATGTTGTAGAATTTTTCTAATAATATGTTATTTTCTTTGTAAAGATGTTTAGACATTATTTATTCTGTTCTGTTTTGTTGCTCATGTGTGAAGTTGATGTTTCAAAAGTTATTCTGATCTTTCATGTATGTACTTATGTCATAATTCCTGTAACACTGATGTACATGTTTATTTCTATTCTTTTGTAAAGCCTGTTTTGCTACAAATATAATGACGTATTTTGTACCTTTGTAATTGTATTCTTATGTTAAAATTGTAATTGATACCAGTTCATCATATTATTAACTTGTAAGTTCCATTTCACTGCACACGTTTATGTTGGTCATAGTATATGGGCAATATGTGAGAAGTAGGGACTGTTAGTGTTTGCACATGTGTTAATAATTCAGCAAGGGACTGGAAAACAGCATTGCTGGTTCTAAGGACAATTCCAAAAACTTTGTGAGTGCGCAAGTGGTGGTTATGGACTTGCTATATTGTCCGCAAGACTCTTCGATGGTGATTGTACACCTGCACAGTCGCAGCAGATGGCTGCTGGCCATCTCTACAAGGACTACAGTGGGTCTGCATCTTTGATGGCCCACCAATACCATTATTTCTACAAGGACTGCAGTGGTTCTGCACCTCTGGTAGCCCACCAATACCGTAATATCTACCAGGCCTACAGTGGGTCGGCTCTGTGATGACCTACCTAGCAATATTCTTCAAAACTTCGACTGACTCTGCTGTGGGTTTGCTCTGTTGTGGCCCATTACCTGTCTGCACGTCGAGAGTCAGCACTGTCTTTTCGTTGGAAGGACAACACTACTTCTTCAAGACTGCATGGAAATCCACTACTTACGTGTGCATTTTCTTTTACTGCTCAGACTTTGAGAAAAACACTGCAGTTTTACTGTGATGAATGATCAGGACTGTCTTTATGGACTGTGAGAAAATTTTAGCTTTTGCCAACATTGTATCACTAAGTGTGTGCATTTGATATCTTTGTTATTGTAATTATGAAAAATTTTATCAAATCATTATTGGCTACTGCCCAAAACAATTTGTAAAATTTTTTGTGGGGAGCATGGGGGCTATGTAAGTAGGCTGTTTATGTTTTCTTATTGGCAACGTTACGTAACGCTCTGTATGAAAATCACTGGCTGTGCTGTGTGCAGTCTGTGGCTAGTTTGCATTGTTGTCTGCCATTGTAGTGTTGGGCAGCTGGATGTGAACAGCGCGTAGCGTTGCGCAGTTGGAGGCGAGCCGCCAGCAGTGGTGGATGTGGGGAGAGAAAAGGCGGAGTTTTGAAATTTGTAATACTGGATACCATGAAGTGCTATATATATTATGACTATTAAGGTAAATACATTGTTTGTTCTCTATCAAAATCTTTCATTTGCTAACTATGCCTATCAGTAGTTAGTGTCTTCAGTAGTTAGAATATTTTATTTAGCTGGCAGTAGTGGCGCTCGCTGTATTGCAGTAGTTCAAGTAACGAAGATTTTTGTGAGGTAAGTGATTTGTGAAAGGTATAGGTTAATGTTAATCAGGGCCATTGTTTTGTAGGGATTATTGAAAATCAGATTGCGTTGCTCTAAAAATATTGTGTGTCAGTTTAAGCCCAGTCACGTATATAATTTTTCAAAAGGGGACGTTTCAAGTAGAATCTCCTATTTTGGCAACCTAAACAGCGTAGTTCGATAGTAACTATTGTCGTATCTAAAAGTTCACAATCAGAGTGGCCTTCCTCCACTATTCAGTCACTCGGAAATGTAAACCTTTAATTGTTACTGGTAAAAAGCCAGTGACCAACAAAAGATAAATGTAGTTCTAATTATTGTATTCTTATTAAACAGGCTCCTCGGAAGCCACTTAAGTTAGTCTGCGGAAGATTATGACACAAATAAGATTTGTGCCCAAAATTACTGCGCAGTGTGCCGCATTCCAGTTATCACAAATTGAGTCTTGAAAAATGTACCCAGTTTTATGTAAATTTTTCTGTCTGAGAGATCATTCTGTAATTTAGTGACTGTTTGGAGAGGGAATGTCTAATTACTGTCATGAACTGTGCTAGACTTCATTAATACTCACTGTGACAACAGTGTTATTTCCAATAATTGCTCCACTATGCACGTCATTTTGGAATTGATATGACTGCAGGATTTCAAGAACTATTTTTTAATAATTTCATATGACGACTGTCTTAATTATAAATGTTTCCTACACGTGAACTTCTGTGAACAATTACGTCTTAGTTAGGTTACTGCATTCGACGAAACATATTATAGGACACCGATCAAGTGTAGTATGTGATTAATTGTTAATCTTTATATGAGACTCTATTGGCCCATAAACATCAGTTCAATGAGCAATCAAATTGTGGGTAAACTGTTTGAATAGCAAATATGGTGTGCACTTTAGTAGTAGTTAATTGCCCCACCGCCAATTTTTTAACCATTTTTAAAGGAGGTGCAGCTACCAGAGGCATACTAGCACAGTCAAATACTGTTACGCTACATTTATTCTCTTTTCGGATGAGTATTGCTCCACCTAGGCACAACTTGGAGTTACGAAACGCATGGCAAAATAACAAACAGTGACTGTACCAATGAGAACTGAGTGGACAGGTACACTAAATACATTTTTGTGTGGCAGGAAGGAACTGAAATTATTTGTAGACAGCAAATAGAACAATACACCCACACTTTTTAAGAACAGTGAAAATTTTAATTGTTCGGAATTACATGGAGATGCGTATGCCATTACGGACAAGGGGTGGATCAATGACAAACTCAGTTCTGTCTACGTCATCAACGTCAATTCCATCATGGATACAAGCAGATCAGGGTGTAATTGACGTCACAACTCGCAGCATGACGGAGCAGATATAAACAATACGATATGCAAGGTCCGGGCAATCACAGAGGGTGGGCTTATTGGTAGTTGGGAGCTCCAATGTTAGGCGCGTAATGGGGCCCCTTAGGGATATGGCGGCTAAGGAGGGGAAGAAATCCAGTGTGCACTCCGTGTGCATTCTGGGTGGAGTCATTTCTGATGTGGAAAGGGTCCTTCCGGATGCCATGAAGAGCACAGGGTGCAGCCAGCTGCAGGTGGTGGCACATGTCGGCACTAATGACGGGTGTCGCTTTGGATCTGAGGAAATTCTGTCTGGATTCCAGCGGCTATCTGATTTGGTGAGTGGCTGCCGGTCTTGCTTACGAGATGAAGGCAGAGCATTGTTGACAGAACCGACTGCGGACCTTTGGTGCTGAGCCGGGTGGAGGGTCTGAATCAGAGGCTCAGACAGTTTTGCGACCTTGTTGGCTGCAGATTCCTTGACTTGCGCCATTGGGTGGTGGGGTTTCAGGTTCCGCTGAATAGGTCAGGAGTTCACTACACTCAGCTGGCGGCTACACGGGTTGCGGAGGCTATGTGGCGTGGACTGGGCGGTTTTTTAGGTTAGAAGGCCTCGGGAAAGTACGGGGTGGGCTGCAATCTCAAAGGGTGCATGGCAAATACAGGACGTGCTTGGATCAAGAAACAGACGGAATTGTAGTTGTAAATTGTTGTAGTTGTGCTGGGAAAGTCCCTGAGCTTCAAGCGCTAATAGAAAGCACAGTAGCTGAAATCGTTATAGGTAGAGAAAGCTGGCTAAAGCCTGAAATATGTTCTGCAGAAATTTTTACGAAGTCTCAGACGGTGTTCAGGAAAGATAGATTAGGCAGAATTGGTGGTGGACTGTTTGTGTCTGTCAGTAGTGGTTTATCTTGTAGTGAAGTCGAAGTAGATACTCCATGCGAATTGGTATGGGTGGAGGTTATTCTTAACAGCCGAACTAAGTTAATAATAGGCTCCTTCTACCGACCCCCAGACTCCGATGATATAGTTGCTGAACAGTTCTGAGAAAATTTGAGTCTCGTAACAAATAAATATGTTGGCAAAAATACTTGTTCAAAACCGGTGGTAGGCAGAAAACATATTCCGAGATTGTCCTAAATGCTTTCTCCGAAAATTATTTCGAGCAGTTAGTCCACGAACCCACGCGAATTGTAAATGGTTGCGAAAACACACTCGACCTCTTAGCCACAAACAATCCAGAGCTAATAGAGAGCATCGTGACTGATTCAAAGATTAGTGATCACAAGGTCGTTGTAGCTACGCTCAATACCGTTTCATCCAAATCCACCAGAAACAAACGCAAAATAATTTTATTTAAAAAAGCGGATAAGGTGTCACTAGAAGCCTTCCTAAGACACAATCTCCATTCCTTCCGAACTGACTATGAAAATGTAGACGAGATGTGACTCAAATTCAAAGATAGAGTAGCAACAGCAGTTGAGAGATTCATACCTCATAAACTTGTAAGAGATGGAACTGATCCCCCATGGTACACAAAACAGGTCCGAACGCTGTTGCAGAGGCAACGGAAAAAGCTTGTGAAGTTCAGAAGAACGCGAAATCCCGAAGATTAGCTAAAATTTACAGACGCGCGAAATTTGGCACGGACTTCAATGCGAGATGCCTTTAATAGGTTCCACAACGATACATTGTCTCGAAATTTGGTAGAAAATCCGAAGAAATTCTGGTCGTATGTAAAGTACACAAGCGGCAAGACGCAGTCAATACCTTCGCTGCGCAGTGCCTATGGTACTGTTACCGACGACTGTGCCGCTAAAGCGGAGTTATTGAACGCAGTTTTCCGAAATTCCTTCACCAGGGAAGACGAATGGAATATTCCAGAATTTGAAACACGAACAGCTGCTAACATGAGTTTCTTAGAAGTAGATACCTTATGGGGTTGCGAAGCAACTCAAATCGCGTGATACGGGCAAGTCTTCAGGTCCAGATTGTATACCGATTAGGTCCCTTTCAGATTACGCTGATACAATAGCTCCCTACTTAGCAATCATATACAACCGCTCGCTTACCGATAGATCTGCACCTACAGATTGGAAAATTGCGCAGGTCGCACCAGTGTTTAAGAAGGGTGGTAGGAGTAATCCATCGAACTACAGACCTATATCATTGACGTCGGTTTGCAGTGGGGTTTTGGAGCATATATTGTATTCAAGCATTATGAATCACCTCGAAGGGAACGATCTATTGATACGTAATCAGCATGGTTTCAGAAAACATCGTTCTTGTGCAACGCATCTAGCTCTTTATTCGCAAGAAGTAATGGCCGCTATCGACAGGGGATCTCCAGTTGATTCCGTATTTCTAGATTTCCGGAAAGCTTTTGACACCGTTCCTCACAAGCGACTTCTAATCAAACTGCGGGCGTATGGGGTGTCGTCTCAGTTGTGCGACTGGATTCGTGATTTCCTGTCAGGAAGGTCGCAGTTCGTAGTAATAGACGGCAAATCATCGAATAAAATTGAAGTGATATCAAGTGTTTCCCAGGGAAGCGTCCTGGGACCTCTGCTGTTCCTGATCTATATAAATGACCTGAGTGACAATCTGAGCAGTTCTCTTAGGTTGTTCGCAGATGATGCTGTAATTTACCGTCTAGTAAGGTCATCGGAAGACCAGTATCAGTTGCAAAGCGATTTAGAAAAGATTGCTGCATTGTGTGGCAGGTAGCAGTTGACGTTAAATAACGAAAAGTGTGAGGTGATCCACATGAGTTCCAAAATAAATCCGTTGGAATTCGATTACTAGATAAATAGTACAATTCTCAAGGCTGTCAATTTAACTAAGTACCTGGGTGTTAAAATTACGAACAACTTCAGTTGGAAAGACCACATAGATAATATTGTGGGGAAGGCGAGCCAAAGGTTGCGTTTCATTGGCAGGACACTTAGAAGATGCAACAAGTCCACTTGTAAGTAGGCTGTTTAGGATTTTTATTGGTCACGCCACGTAGCGCTCTGTATGAAAATCACTGGCTGCGCTGTGTGCAGTCTGTGGCTGGTTTGCATTGTTGTTTGCTATTGTAGTGTTGGGCAGCTGAATGTTAACAGCGTGTAGCATTGCGCAGTTGGAGTTGAGCCGCCAGCAGTGGTGGATGTGGGGAAGTGAGATGACGGATTTTTGAGAGCGGATGATCTGGACGTGTGTCCATCAGACGCAGTGCATTTGTAAGACTGGATGTCATGAACTGTTATATATATTATGACTTTTGAGCACTATCAAGGTAAATACATTGTTTGTTCTCTATCAAAATCTTTCATTTGCTAAATATGCCTATCAGTAGTTAGTGCCTTCAGTAGTTTGAATCTTTTATTTAGCTGGCAGTAGTGGCGCTCGCTGTATTGCAGTAGTTAGAGTAACGAAGACTTTTGTGAGGTAAGTGATTTGTGAAAGGTATAGGTTAATGTTAATCAGGGCCATTCTTTTGTAGGGATTATTGAAAGTCAGATTGCGTTGCGCTAAAAAATATTGTGTGTCAGTTTAAGCACAGTCATGTATAATTTTTCAAAGGGGACGTTTCACACTAAATAGACAGCTTACACTACACTCGTTCGTCCTCTGGTTGAATATTGGTGCGCAGTGTGTGATCCTTACCAGGTGGGCCTGACGAAGGACATCGAAATGGTGGAAAAAAGGGCAGCTCGTTTTGTATTATCACGTAATAGGGGAGAGAGTGTGGCAGATATGATACGCGAGTTGGGATGGAAGTCATTAAAGCAAAGACGTTTTTCGTCGCGGCGAGATCTATTTACGAACTTTCTCTTCCGAATGCGAAAATACATAGGTAAGAATGATAATCAAAATAAAATAAGAGAACTCAGAGCTCGAACAGAAAGGTTTAGTTGTTCGTTTTCCCCGCGCGCTGTCCGGGAGTGGAGTGGTAGAGAGATGGTATGATTGTGGTTCGATGAACCCTCTGCCTAGCACTTAAATGTGAATTGCAGAGTAATCATGTAGATGTAGATGCAAAACCCACGCGGAGATTACGAGTTACAGTAATTAACAGATGACGCTCATGCAGCCGCAAACGGTACAGAAAATAATGAAGGTAAATTTACGTTGCGATAGTCTATAAAAGTCAGTGACAATGAGATTAAAGACAGTGTGTTAGGTGGTGATGGACAAGCATTATGAATGGTGTTGCAGTTGAAGCTAGCAAAACGAACGCCAATGTTTTAAATTCCGTGTTTAAGAAATCGTTCACACAGGAGAATCGAACAACATACCGTCGTTTGACAATCGCGCAGTGTTACATATGGATAACAGAGTAATAAGCATCTGTGGAGTTGAGATTCAACTAATACATTTGAAAGATATAAGTCGCCAGGTCTGAATGAAATCCCAGTGCGGTTTTACAAGGAGTACTCTACGGCCTTGGCCCTTAACTTAGCTTGCATTCATCGCGAATCTCTCTCCCAGGGGTAAGTCCCAAACTACTGGAAAAAGCGCAGGTGAGTCCTGTATATAAGAAGAGTAAGAAAACGAATCCACAAAATTACAGTCCAATATCACGAACATCGGTTTACTGGAGTATTCTACAATATATTCTGAGTTCGAATATAAGAAATTTTCTAAAGAGCGAAAGGCTTGTGTTCACAAATCAGAACAGCTCTATAAAGAATCGCTCGTGTGAAACTCATCTTTCCCTTTTGTCACATGATATACTGAGAGCTACAGGTGAAGGTCAACAGGCAGATTACATATATCTAGATGTCTGGAAGACATTTGACACGGTTCCCGACTGCAGACTTTCAACGAAGGTCCAAGCATACGGATTAGGTGCCCAGATATGTGAGTGACTCGAAGATTTCTTCAGTAATAGAACCCAGCATCTTGTCCTTTACAGCGATTGTTCGTCAGGGACAAAGGAGTCGTCAGTAGTGCCCAGGGAAGTGTGATAGGACCGCTATCATTTCCTGTATACATGAGTGAAGTAGTGGACAGGGCAGCAATCTGTGGTTGTTTACTGATTATGATCTGGTGTATGGAAAGGTGTCGAAAACGAGTGACAGTAGGACGATACAAGATGACTTAGACAAAATTTCTAGTTGATATGATGAACGGCAGCTGAAAAAATTTAAGCTAAAGCGGATGAGTAGGGGAAACAAACCCGCAGTGTTCGGATACAGCATTAGTACTGTCCTGCTTGACACAGTAAAGTCATTTAAATATCTGAGTGTAACGTTAAAAAACGATATTAAATGGAACGAGCATGTGAGGATTGTGGAAGGGAAGTCGAATGGTCGACTTCGGTTTATTTAGAGAGTTTTAGGAAGAGAGACACTATGCAGGACGCTGGTGCGACTTATTCTTGAGTACTCCTCAAGTGTTTGGGGTCCGCATCAAGTCTAATTAAAGGAAGACATTGAAGCAGTTCAAAGGTGGACTGCTAGATTTGTTACCGGTAAGTTCGAACAACACGTTAGTTTGGCAGAAATGCTTCGGGAATTCAAGTGGAAATATCTAGAGAGAAGTAGACATTCTTTTTGAGCAACATTAGTGAGAAAAATTTAGAGAACCAGCATTTGACGGTGACGACAGAACGATTCTACTCCGGCTGACATACATTTCGCTTAAGGACCACGAAGATTAGGTATGTGTAATTAGAGCTTATTTGGAGGTACATAGGTAGTCGTTTCTCTCTCGCTCTATCTGTGAATGAAACAGGAAAAAGGAAAGGATAGTAGGCGTACAGAGTACCATCCGCCAAGCACTCTACAGTGGCTTGCGGAAAATGTATGTAGACGTAGATGAAGAAAATATGTACTTCGGGAATAAATTGCGGATTTTCACTTATTAGACGAACATAAAGTAGAAATTAAAGACCAACGTGAAGATGCCAGTGGATTTAGGTCAGGGTTAGACTTATATTTATATTACGAACTTGATGACAGCCAATTGTGAACGAAATGACTAAGACTTCACGAACTGTGTAGATGTAGAGGAGAACTGTTTGCAATTGATGAAACAAGTTAACATTAGATAAGGCTCATGTGATGAAAGTGGGGCAAGAATTAGGCGGGATGCATAATAAAGATCAGGTTTTCTTTAAGTTTTTGGAAAAAATTACAATAATTTGAAAGAAGTGAGGAACGACATGTATTGAGAGTGACATTAGTGTTTTAATTATGAAATAAGAAAATACTCGTAGATGACGCAGAAATAGTTCGTGAATAAAAAATGAAGACTTTAGTACAGGAAATAGATATCAAGATAAAGGGAATTAGAAATTATGGTAAAAATAATAAAAGGATAGTTTCAGACCTACGCAAAAAGAGAATGGACTCTGCAGGAAATTCATGTAGAAATAGTTTATAATTATCGAAGAAATTTTGTTTTAACAACAGGGATGAGACTGAAAGTCAAATTGATCAGGTCAAAAGTTAATTGGAAGTTATATTAGGAATAGTGAAAGCAGAAGTAGAAAATAAATCTGTTGCTGTTATTAAAGAAAAAATTGATAGAGTTAATGAGGATGTAGACTATAAGCTTGTTGAAAGAAAAATAAAAGTCAACAAAGTGCAAAATGGGAAACAGTCTGTGTGCAGTGTCTTGTCAGTTGTAAGAAATCCAGTATTTTTCAGCGTTATGGGGAAATACATCCTGTTGATTTTATTAGGAGATTTGATGGTTTACCTGAAAACTGGAGTGAGAAGGAGAAAAATGTCGTCTATCAGGGTTTTTTTTTAGAGGAGATTCATATACCTGGGTAGCTGAAATTGCAGATTGATGCAACTCATGGGAGGATTTAGGGGCTCACTTTTAGAGGAATATTGGTCAAAGAAAGAACAGCTGAAGGTGTTAGTGAATTTTGGGGAGAAAGAAATACGATCGAAGAAGAGATACTGTGGAAGGTATTTTTATTGTTACGTTAAGATGGCTAAACACCTAGATACAACCACTATTCTGGGTAAGAAAAACACGTTGTCCAGAGGATTAAAGAAGTATTTTTACCAGCTCCAAGATATAATGTAGCTGACGTTCTGGTTTATGCAGGAAACGTGGAAGGAGTTACAACAAATGTAAAAAAGAGTAAGGAGAATTGGAATACAAAAAGAATGAACAGGGCAGAAGGGCAGATTTGGGAGGAATACCAGTGGCCTAAGGAACAATATGGTGGACAATGGCCCAAATGGAAGATTTAACGGGAGGAGAAATTCTGGAGACTGAAATATGGAAATAATGATAACTCTGGATTAGATCATTTAAACAAGTGTTTTCCCCAGTTAAAAAGGAACCTGCAATTGAGCAACACTCAGGAAAAAGCCACATGCAAAATAATTCTAAATTAATTTCTCAGAACGTTAATGTAGATAGTAGTAATAAGGTAAGTGGAAAAGTTGGGTCATGTCATTTGTCGAGTAGAAGTGTTTATAGTAGTGTAAATCCTGTGATATAGTAAGAGGTAGGTAATTACAGAGTTAGTAATGTAGGGACTGTTTGAACTGTCCATTATGACGATAAGTACAAGAAAAGATATCACAGTGTGAAGAAAAAGTATACAGCATTAAGAAAATCCAAGCAGTTGAAGTACCTTTCTTTGCGATCTAGTAGTGAGAATAAAGAACGGTTGTCTTCTTCAGGCAAAACTTCCAGGCTGAGAGGCCGTCGTTGATGTATAAAACTGTTTCCTAACGTTTCGTCTCCCACTGTGGGAGACGTCTTCCGATGTAAGATGACTATTGAAGGAACAGTTGCTTATCCACACTTTCGAAGATACTGATAGTAGTTCTGGTTCAAGTAACAGTTCAAATAGTGGTTAGAGTTGTATAGCATACAGTAATAGTGACGATGAGGAGAGAGAAGAGCTGTTTTAATTTGTTTCTCATAGTGAAGATAATATTGTAAATAAGAAAAAAATAAAATAGTTAATGTAAACGAGCAAAGCATCAATGATATAAAGCTAGAGATTAATGAGAATCATGTTACTTATTAACTAGCTACAACTGAAAATAGATTTGGCGATCAAGATGACAGCTTTTCTAGGGGAAGGATTAATGAGGATTTGTTATATGAGGAAGACAGTGTAGTAAGTAACATTTATCATGGAAGTAGAAAAGGACAAGAAACTGCCATTTCTAGATGTCACAAGGGACGGCGGAAACCTGAGACACAGCGTGTATCGAAAACCGACACACATGGACCGATACCTGCACAAACTGTCAAACCACCACCCGAGCCAGAAAAGAGGCATGATTAGTACGCTCGTAACGAGAGCAGGACGAATATGTGAGCCACAGCACCTCATACGAGAAATGCAACACCTGGAAACTGTTCTGAGGAGCAATGGGTACTCCACAAATTATATTAGAAGTGTAACAGAGCCAAACACTCGGCGAAGTAAGGAACCAGAAAAATAAATGTCGGGTACGGCCTTTCTGCCATACATTCCCCGAGTGACGGACAGAATCGGCCGCACATTGCGCAAACACGGCGTAAAGACGATTTTCAAATTTGCAAGGAAGATCAAAGTGTGTCTTAGATCGGCGAAGGAGAAAAGAGACCCACTTGCAATGTCGGGAATATTAACACCAGAATCAAAGAGCATAAGCGACATTGCAGGTTCGAGCAAGTGGAGAAATCGGCCGTGGCAGAGTACGCACTGAATGAGACCGACCACGTAATAAAATTCGCCGACGCGGAAGTTCTGGCTGTAGAGAAGCACTATCACACGCACTTGTTCAGAGAAGCTGTAGAAATACAAAAACACGCGAACAGTTTCAACAAGAAAGAGGAAAGCCTTAAGGTAAACGGATCCTAGCTTCCCGTACTTCAGTCAACGACCGTCGCAGATAGCAAGATGAGAACCACACCGGAAATGACCGCAGAGAAGCCCTCGGACGTTGGCGCGCCAGGAACATGTAGTCTGCGGCCGCGAGCTCGGCTCCAGTCCACCAACGGCAATGGAGGGTGAAGATTTGACAATGCCAGCCACTCGTGCTGGCGAAACGTCAGAAAAATCATTAGATGAACGTCGGCCGAAGAACCCGAGACAGAAGCCAATAGGCGGTTTGTCAACAAGTGGCCACGAAAGCCTTAACAAGTTTGCATCATTTGGTTGTTTTCCATGTAAGTCAGAAAGAACGCCCAGCAAAGCTGAAGCAGCTTCATTGTATTCTCGTGAAGATTATGTCCCAAACCAGGTGCAGAAAGTGATACTTTCCTTTTTTGCACCTTAGTATGGATCATGATGCAAAGGTAGTATAACCATACTTGTGTGGCACAGGAAACTTCACTGACTGATGGTAGGCTGGTTGTGCTAAAAGTCAAAGCAAATTTTAATGACAATTGGATTATCTTCCTTCATTACATTATAAAATCTCTTTGCACAAATTTTGCGTAATCTTTGATTAGTTCATAATACATTCTTCTTCTGCAGACATTTTCTTCTGTTATTTCCATTAAACCAAATTGACAAATGGAGCACGTATTGCTATGAGGTGTCCTGAATGATAGATTGAAATGTTTGTAAGGTATATAATCGTATTCTGATAAAGAAGATTGTTTCAGTCCTAATTTTTTCCTTCTTCGGAGAATATCTTGAACATTTTGTTGACTGTAACATGTGAAGGCATATAACCTCTCGTAGACTTCGCTCTTACAACAGTTTCTCTCTCTCTGCACTTACATTCTTTTACATCATTTTTAATGGCAATAGTTACTTTCTTAGGACCCTTACTGTTCTGTGGTCTTCTCTGCTTTCCTTTAGCAACCTTCCTCCTTTATGGAATTTGCTTACTAAACAGGATATGCCATCCTTTGACATGGGAGATACTCCTTCGAAAGAAGCAGCACAAACAGGCACTACTTCATCATTCCTTTTCCTAACGGTATACTTCACTGTCAATCTTTTGTTTCTTTTTGAATTCTTGTTGTCTGTAACTCTGAGCTGAGACGAAGAAATACAAAAAAAAAAAAAAAAAAAAAAAAAAAATTCAGAGAAATTTATCTTGATCAATTTTATTTAATAAGGTCACATGATTATGAAGTGGGAAAAGTCTAGAGATCAGTAGCTTTTTGTCTTGCGTCTCAGGTCGACATAATCTCTCCTTGAACCGGGATTTTCTCCCATCAGAATATTCTTTGATCTGTATGCCGTTTACAGAGTCACAAGAATCATAATCCAAGCAGCTTCCACCTGCAATGTTTCTTTCTAGTGTAACGTCTATTAGCAAAAGACATATTATGTAGTAAAGAGAAAACATTGTGTATCATGTTTTGTTATTGTCTGGAATTATGTACTTTTTTTATTATTTATTTTAGATAATATCTGTGTCGGCGAGTACTGAAACCGCCACAGACGATAAATATCAAACAAAGATGAGAATGTGTGATTAGTATAAATAATACAGAACGAACATTAATTTCTCTGTCTTCTTCTTGGAGTTACGCGAGTAGGATAGCCTGTGACGTTGTATTGTACGCTAGCGGAGCCTTCTTTTGTCAAGACTGAGAGATGTACGCCATTACGTACTCATTTTAAAGGTGTGTAATAATTAACATATTTAAATGTTTTGAATAGAGTTATTTAATGAAACCTTGCATTATTATTGGTAGTAGCTTGCTTGGCATATTATCCCATCCCTTTAAGACATTTTCAGTTATTTAAATATTATCCGTGGTGCAGAGCTGCGCTACGAACGAACGAGCCGCTGCCGTGGCGCATTCAAACTGCATTAAATGAAATCTATCATACCGCAAAGAAGCGGGAAGGTAATAGTGAAATAAAATTATTCCTTTCAGCTTTCGGACTTGCAGAGCAGAGCAGCAGATTTTATGATGTGTTTTGCAGGTTGACGCGGGCTGCTGAGAATATATTACTAACAGTACAAAAAGATAATTTACCTTCGTAACATAATAGGAATCTTGCTGTGCTTAGTTCTGGTCTGGCAAACCTTATAGTAAAAACGTCTTTTTCTCCGATGATAATCTCATGTTGTTGTGCTAGTCGTGGTAATTATTGATGTTTACTGTTAACAAAAAATCCACTGCAAAATTTTGATGTTGAACAATTATTCCGAACTATAACATCAGTATTCATAACAAAGTAATTTTCATTTTCAATAAATATAAGGTAGGGAAGAAATGTTGAATTTTATAGTGAGCTACAGTGACGAAAAATGTTCGTTTAATAGAAAGCCAGATACAGAACAATAACAATACGATACATTCTGTTTTGTTGAAAATTCATGATTATAAAGAAATTCGCGGCACAGCATTAATAAAAGGTATTTCGCGGCTCTTTTCGTATATGCGTTGTTACGCAAGTAATAATAATAGTAATAAAACAAAATAAACAGAAAAGAGACACGAAGCGAAACTAGCTGTACACTTGAAAATCTAGTGAATATTTATCTAAAAGTAAGTTTCAAGTGTTCTGACGACAATGATGTCTGGTTGCAACAATATTCCAGCCCACTGTTACAACAATGAGTAACAATGCTTAAAGCAAAGGGTATACTCTATTATTATCAGCTGCTTGCTGTAGAAAGAGAGCACAAACACTAGAGACTAATTACATCGCATCCGTCGACTTTTACTGTCACTGTGAGAATTCTTGTAACGGGTTTGCTAACAGTTTGTGATTTGAAGTGTTCACACACACAGGAGTATTCGACTTTTGGCAAAACTTAGCTCAGGAGTTGATGTAAAAGGCGAAAATTATAGCTCTACCATGCATAACTCAGTTTTGAATTTTTTTTATATAAATGGAATATTGAAAAACCGCTTCTCAATGCCGAATAAAAAAGATGACCCAGATAATTTTATCGCAAAATAGTCAGGCATTCTTGGACCAATTTGGCTTAGGAAAAGACTTTGTTGGTAAATGACAATTCAAGAAACGTTAACCAATTTGCAGAAAACCATTTGTTATCCCATTTTCTAAAAAGAAAGTTGTAAGAAATGAAACTAGGAAACTGCTTGAATGGAGTACTACTGAACAGTCAAATAGTAGATACAATAACCCTTTAGTTGTTGTAAAAAGGGGAACTGGAAGTGTTAGGGTTGAGCTAGATGCAAGGAAATTTTGAGAATAAATGATAGACTAGCTAATATGGAGAAGAGTTTGCAAAATTCCAAGGATGCAAATTTCTTACTTCTCTTGTTGCAACTAGTGGCTAGTGAAACATGAGCATGGAAAATGAATCTAGGCTTTGTATAGATTTTCTACGTGAAGAGACGTGTTACCAATACTGTGTGCTACCCTTTGATTTAATTTGTGTGTCTGTGTTTTCATTAGGGCTAATAAAAAGCGTTAAGAGATGAAATTGTTAATAGAGTAACTTCGTATGTTGATGACATTTTGATGGCTAATTCTGAACGGTTTGAGCATTGCAAAGTTTTGGATGAATTATTGAAAGCTGTGTACACAGGACGATTGAAACTAAAGGTAATCGAATCTGAAATGGTGAAAAGTGAAATTTCGTTTCTGTGTCATAAGATTAATGTAGAGGATATACACCCAGATTTAGAGAAACCAAGTGCTATTGCTAATTTTTCATCACCTAAAAACAAGAAAGAACAGAAAATTATTTTTGTTATATTTATGTGTTATCAAAAAATTGTAACACAGGAATCATACAACCACACTTGCTTGGGAAATTTATTGAAAAATAATGTAGCACAGAGTTGGACTGAACAATGTGAGGAAGGTTTTCAAAATTTAATGAAACTAATCGATTGCTTTATCATCCTGATTTTTCATTAACCTTCTGTATGAGCGGATTGTACATAGGACAGATGCATTAGGATGCCCAAGCTTACATGCGTATGAAAAGAGCTACAATGTTGGAAAAGACAATCACAACACCAAAAAAATAACTACTGTAGAGTAGCGAAATTTCTGGAATCCATTTGTCTAGTAAGATCTTTAAGTGATTATAAATAGCAAAATCACAGATTAATGGATGCATGAGATAAGCCATTACAAATGTGAAATGCTGATACATTAGTAGCCGGTGTAATTGCCGAGATGTTGAATACCAGCATGCAAATGTGCAAACATCAGGTTGTACAGATCCCAGTTGTTATTTTGTGGCATGGAGTTCCTTGCCTGTTTCACTTGGTCGGTCAATACAGGAACAACGAGACAGATGACACTGGAGTTATCGTCCAATGATGTTCCATATACGCAAGACTGAAGACAGATCTGGTGATCCAGTTGGCCAAGTCAACATGGCGACACTCTCTAGAGCACGTTGGGTTACAACACCGATATTTGAGTGAGCATTTTTGTGTTCGAAAACACACTGGAATACTGTTCACAAACGACAGCACAACAGGTTGAGTCACCAAACAGACATACAAATTTGTAGTCAGGAGGTTTCGAGAGCACTCCTACTGTCATACGAACTCACACCTAAGACCATAACTCAAAGTGTAGGTCTGGTGCGTCTAGCACGCAGACAGGTTGGTTTCAGGCCCTGCACTGGCTTCCTCCTAACCAACATACAGCCATCATATGCACCTCAGGACCTACTTTCATCATAAATCACATCAGACCTCAACCCTGCCCTCCAGTGAGCTGTCACTTGGCCCCACTGAAATCACAAATGACAGTAGTTTGGGGTCAGTGAATGCACGCAACAGGGCGTCTGGCTCGGAGCTGTCCTTGAAGCAACCGAGTTGTGTCATTGTGATGCCAGCTACTGCTCAAACTGCTGCTGCAGACGCAGTATGATGCGCCACAGCTATACGCTCAAAACGATAGTCTTCCCTCTCGGCAATGCCACGTGGCCATCCAGAGCCCAAACTTCTTGCGACCGTGCGTTCTCGAGACCACGGCTGCCACCAATCATTTACAGTGGCTACATTCGTGCCTGGTCTTTCTGTAATATCGCAGGAAAAACATCCAGCTACTCGTAGTCCTATTACATGACGACCTCGTTGGAATTCAGTGAGGTGTTGAAAATGCCTGTCCGCAGCCCGTGGTCGTACGTTAGCGTTCTCGCTTCCCGCGCCCGGGTTTCCCGGGTTCGTTTCCCGGCGGGGTCATGGATTTTCTCTGCCTCGTGATGACTGGGTGTTGTGTGATGTCCTTAGGTTAGTAAGGTTTAAGTAGTTCTAAGTTCTAGGGGACTGATGACCATGGATGTTAAGTCCCATAGTACTCAGAGCCATTTGAACCAATCTGACAATGCCGTATTGTGGCCTTAAAGGCACTCTTCACTAACATCAACTCACCATCTTTAATCTCAAATGTAAATAACGCTCACGACCGTTACAGGGTGTATTTAAATCAAACCTTCCTTACATCCTCACAGTGGCACTACTAGCGCCATTCTTATGCTCCTGGACGGTGATTTTAAGAGACATAATATTTCATAGGCAGAAACATGCCTATGAAATTTCGTTAATGTCGCATAACTCCTGCTTGGTGTTGCGATTTTTTTGCGTCAGTATATTACATTTCGGAATTGGACGCTCAAAGCCTTTTGTTTTCCCCAACAATCTATGTTGACACGCATTATGTTAACCAGATGGGCCTTCTACCCCCGACAATTTAATTAGGAAATTTGCTGCATTAAAGGAAAACACAATATACTAGCTAATGCCCTCTAGAGAAATCTCGCTGGAAGCTGGAATGATAACATTAGGGAGGACAATGGATGTCAGATCAGGTTAGTTTATTTGCATGAGCCAGAAAATGAAAAACTGATTACGAAAATTCTAAAACTTTTGAAAAGGGAACAACACTAAGATCCTAATTTAACGCTAGTAAAGTAGCATTACAATTCTGGTGGGAAAATGGAAGAGAAAGAGTATCATACAACACGTAAGAGATTGTTCTTCAGGGGGAAAGCTTTAGTACACAGGAATGGAAACTGTGCTTCCCAGAACAGCATGTTAATAAATTGATTGACTAACTACATGAGTGCTACAGCCATTGCGGAACAAGGAGAATTGTAGCAAAAAATCAGGAGACAGTAATTTTTTAACATATTCTGACGAATGGTGGAGTAGAATTTGGAAACATGTAAAAGGTTTGAGAGAGTGCAAACTAGTCGGGTGCCGGTACCATATAAAGTATGATGCATTCAGTTCTTCCTAGTGAACCAAAAGAATTAATTGCAGCGTATTTACTCGGCCCTCTCCCTGTATCAACTGGAGATTTTAGACATAATATTGTAGTTTTAGATACCCTTTCCAAACATGTCAGTTAGTATTTAATTAAAGAGGTACACCAAGGCCATAGTTGAGAAACTAAGAACAGATTATTTTTGCAATGTAGGGATACCAAAACCGCTTTTATCAGACATTGGGCCATTGTTTACTCCGGAAAGTGTAACGTTCCCTGGCAGCACACACACTATTAATAAAATGAAATGACATTTAATTGTACTATGTACGCCGCTATGAAGCAATTTGTATGTAGTGTAATTGTTTAACAAGAAATATTATTTAATTTTGTATAAAGGACATTGGTTATTATTGTAATATTTTCTGTAATAATATTCTCCATGTATTTATGATTGTAATATTTCTATACTCATAATGTAATTACGAAATATGTTAACATCTACGATGAAAAAATGTAAAATATAGCCACAGAGGAAAATAATGTTGTAAGATTACAAAGAGATATTTATTATCAGCAATACTATAAATAGCACTACATAATGTGCAATCTTTGTCGTCTTCCTCGAGAGCTGAGAGAGAGAGGAACCTGTGATGTAGCATTATATGAATGAGTAGACTTCTTTTGTCTGTATCTATCTTCAGCCGCCATTAGAGGAGAAATTATAAAGGTGTGTCATTTTAATTATTGTTGTGGTCTAAATACATTATAATCTATCAAAATTGTGTATTAGTAACGTAAATTAGCTTGCCCATGTCGTCTATAATATTTCTTTAAAGAATTTTCAGCACTTTTAGCGATTATCGTTGGTGTTGCTGGGCTGTGGCGCGACCTAACGATTTGCAGCGGCGGCACATTTAAAAAATTGTTCCGCTATAAAATTAACCAAACCCGAAAATCGGGAGCAGGTAAAATTAGCAGTGAATTACGAAATATTTTTCTTTTACAGCGATCCTGAGGCTGCTGAATTTATTACTGATTTTACATTTGTGCATTCATAGGCGGATAATTAACGTTGAAGTTGTTAATCTGTTGGTTCTTTCAATTTCTAAAGCAAACAACTTAAACGTATAGTGAAGTGTGTTTTGTCAATGATAATTAAACGTTCAGGTCGGCTTGGCAATATTTAACCATTTTATGCTAACAGAGACTGTGCTCCATAGCTAACGCCGGGAAAGAATTCAGTAAATATTTAAAAAACCACTGCATTTACAAAATGTGTGCCAAGGCCGAAATACGTAAAAAAATTAATTTAAATAAATTTCAAAGTCATAAATGTTATTAATCAGTTAGTTTGAATTTAACAGCATGAGAGGGTTGCTAAGGTTCACGTAATTTTAAATGTGCTTAATTGTGTCTAAATGACTTTTTATTACCACACGTTGAAACGTCCCCTTGGAAAAATTATACATGACTGTGCTTAAACTGACACACAATATTTTTTGGCGCAACGCAATCTGACTTTCAAAAATCCCTACAAAAGAATGGCCCTGACTAACATAAACCTATACCTTTCACAAATCACTTACCTCACAAAAATCTTCGTTACTCGAACTACTTCAATGCAGCGAGCGCCACTACTGCCACCGAGCGAGGTGGCGCAGTGGTTAGCGCACTGGACTCGCATTCGGGAGGACGACGGTTCAATCCCGTCTCCGGCCATCCTGATTTAGGTTTTCCGTGATTTCCCTAAATCGCTTCAGGCAAATGCCAGGATGATTCCTTTGAAAGGGCACGGCCGGTTTCCTTCCCCATCCTTCTCTCACCTGAGCTTGCGCTCCGTCTCTAATGACCTCGTTGTCGACGAGACGTTAAACACTAATCTCCTCCTCCTCCACTACTACCAGCTAAATAAAAGATTCAACTACGGAAGGCACTAACTACTGATAGGCATAGTTAGCAAATGAAAGATTTTAATAGAGAACAAACATTGTATTTACCTTAATAGTGTTGAAAAATCATAATATACATAGCAGTTCATGACATCCAGTCTTACAAATTTCAAAACTCCGCCATTTCTCTCCCCACATCCACCACTGCTGGCTGCTCACCTCCAACTGCGCAACGCTACGCGCTGTTCACATCCAGCTGCCCAACACTACAATGGCAGACAACAATGCAAACTAGCCACAGACTGCACACAGCTCAGCCAGTGATTTTCATACAGAGCGCTACGTAACGTTGCCAATAAGAAAACAAACAGCCTACGCACAGCGTAAATAAGGGTTTCTACAACAAAGTTCGTACTGAAAGAGTAAACAACAAAAATATTTAAAGCCGTTTCTTCCCCATTTCCATCCATTCATTTTTACATCATATATATATATATATATATATATATATATATATATATATATATTTCCCATTTAAAAAGGTTTATGGAAGGTAGGGGAATCTACAAAATGAACCATATTACAATTTCTACATATTTGCCACAGGGTAACAGAAGTGGAAGAGTTAAGAAAGAAATTAACTAGTTGTGTAGCATGTATTGTAGCAAGAAACATACTGCACGGACTACTAGTGTACAGAATTTTGAAAATATTACTAATAATTTATTAATTTTATAATAATAATTATTAACAATTTTTGCACCATGTGAACTTATGTTTTGGGACACACGTACTAACATCATTAGAGAGGATCTAGAATTTCCAGCAGTAAGTGAATTAACACAAGATGAGAAATTTAGGCTATCCAAAGGAATGGCAAAGAAGAAGGGAGAAAGAAGAGACATGATAAGAATGTAAGACCCACTAGCCTTAAGACTGGAGATTTAGTCCTGGTGAAGACGAAAGAAAAATGAAGTGAGGTCAATGATGAAATTAAGAAATGTAAGCGCTTTTCTGTCTGTTCAAAATTATATTTATTTCACATGTCAATGCTTGTGTGTTAGCTTACACTAAATTTGAAGAACGTGACTGACTTAAAATCCTATGTACAGTCTGTAAGATGTTTGAAATCCGATACATAACCGTTTGAACTATTTCTGAATTTGTGTAACATTAATCGCGCTCAGAGAACGACAAAGTTTTGAGACAAGAATAAGGTGATGAGGTAGATGGTCTTCTGACTTTGTGCAAAGATACCATGTGGTGAATCGTTCCTTCTCTATCTGTATGTGGCCATTCTTAAATTTAGCTTCACTCATTCCTCCCGCTTTCGTCTCCGTATTGTTCTCCCATTGTGCTCTTCATTTTTTAAATTTATTTTTTGTTTCTTTTCTTTTTTCGGTCCGGGATCTGTCCTATCATTTAGGTTACATTTTTTACGTAACCAGGTGTTCTGTCCCCAGAAGTGTTGTTTGAACAAGTGTGCGTATTGCATACTTATCTTCCACAGCACTGAGCCCTATAAGTCTAACTTTTCTCCAGAGCTTAGTACACTCTATAATTGCTAGATTCTAGATACTAGGGACATGGGGTATGACCTTTTCGGCAATGTGTGGAACGTGAGAGAGATTATACCTTTTAGTGAAACACAGTTTTCCATTAGACTACGTGGGTTACCTTGTGAGAGGATAATAATCATCCATCACTTCCTCTTTCGATCAGTGGGGCCCAAGAATTTAAGTTTTCGTTAACATTTTGTCTTCACTGACGCAATCGGGCAACTGGAGACAGTAACAAATTTTTGGATTAGAGTAACGAATGTACAGAGAACATCTCTAACCATAGTTTAATAGAATATGTAGCAACATATAAACGTTTTGATGCTTTATACTCGTATGTAAGGAGATGTTTATCCAGCTGTGTTACGAAGTGTCACACTAGTTCATCTGGCGTAAGTAAAATGGAATAAAACTGAGGTACAGTCACTTATAGTAACACGTGAAATAATAACGCAAGGTTTCTATCTGTGTTGCCCTTCAGGCTTCAATATGAAGAAATATTATGGTATAAATTAATGAAATCATTAAGTTAGTATTTTGTCTGTTACGTAATGAGAATAAATTATTGTTATTGAGGGGTGTTATCCTTTAGAGATAAATTTGTGCTAAGCAGAGTAGGTATTTCAGAATGAGATTTTCACTCTGCAGCGGAGTGTGCGCTGATATGAAACTTCCTGGCACACTAATACTGTGTGCCGGACCGAGACTCGAACTCGGGACCTTTGCCTTTCGCACTTGCCCGCGAAAGGCAAAGGTCCCGAGTTCGAGTCTCGGTCCGGCACACAGTTTTAATGTGCCAGGAAGTTTCATATCAGCGAACACTCCGCTGCAGAGTGAAAATCCCATTCTGGAAACATCCCCCAGGCTGTGGCTAAGCCATGTCTCCGCAATATCCTTTCTTTCAGGAGTGCTAGTTCAATAGGGTTCGCAGGAGAGCTTATGTAAAGTTTGGAAGGTAGGAGACGAGATACTGGCAGAAGTAAAGCTGTGAGGACGGGGCGTGAGTCGTGCTTGGGTAGCTCAGATGGTAGAGCACTTGCCCGCGAATGGCAAAGGTCCCGAGTTCTAATCTCGGCCCGCACACAGTTTTAATCTGCCAGGATATTTCAGAGTAGGTATTTGTTTATTTAATGAGATAGCGAAGTAATGAAGTGATTCCAAACATAGGGAGTGTAAGAAATAATGATGCAGTAGTGGCGTAATTAGGAGAAGAAATGAAAGGGTGCCAGGTAGGGAATTGATGGGTAGGGAGCCAGTCTTTACCGTGGAGTAATAGATGCATTCTTGTAGTTAGCAAACTTCAACAGTTGGCAGCATAGGTATGCTGCAGGTACTGGCTTGTGCCGTAGCCCCTTCTCTACAGCTCCAGTTGGCGGGAAGCCTTAGCACTGAACGGTTGTGTTGTTACAGAGTAAAGCATATAACCTGCGCAGACGATCGGTCGGTCTACGCGATTTAAGCAATGTTCAGTCATTGAATTCTTTGTCAACAGAAGGTGTCACGCCAAAGGAGATTCATCACAGAATGAAAGCAGTTAATGGTCATTGTGTTCATATGAGTACTGTGCGTGGTTGGGAGAGTAGGTTTAAAGATGTTGAGACGGGAACATCTGACCTGTATGACAAACAAAGAGTTTGACGTCCTGTGACAGCAACCACCGAGTATCACAAGCCAAATGTTGACAGATTGATTCAGGACGATCGTCGTATCACTCAGAGATAAATTTCAAGCATACTCAAATTTCACATGTACGTATGGGGCACATTATTGCTTTGCTTGGCTATCGGAAGGTCTGTGCACGATGCGTACCCCGGATGCTGAGTCCTCAAATGAAAGTGCACAGACTTGAAATTTGCCAGGAACTCCTCTCATGTTACGAGAGTGAAGGTGACGCATTGCTCCATTCAGTTGTGACAGGAGACGAAACGTGGGTACACTATTAGGTCCCGGACATGAAACATCAGTCTATGGAATATCGTCGCAAAGACTCGCCCCAGAAAAAGAAATTCGAGACGCAGCCCTAAGTTAGAAGAATCATGGCCACGGTGTTCTGGTACAGAGATGGTGTTATCCATATTGATTTCCTTGATCGTGGAACAACAACAAATTCAGAGCGTTACATCACAACGCTCAGAACTCTGAAACGACGGATAACAAGGTTTAGATAGGAAAAGGGAAATTTTTTCAAGCAGCATGACAATGCCAAACCACACACTTCACGTGCCACCACCATAGAAGAACTTTAGAGACTGAATCTCACCACCGTACAGCATCCTCCATACAGTCCTCATTTAGCACCATCTGACTTCCATCTGTTCCCGATAATGAGAGACGATTTGCAGGGACATCATTATGCTTCTAATGAACTGGGAGACTGTGGTTGCGGAAACAGAGTGTCGAGTTTTCCGTAACGGATTCAGAAAACTTGTTCATCGTTGGCCGAAATGTATCGAACTGGCTGGTGATTATGTGGAAAAGTGAAAATTGGTAATTAAAGATCACACTCTAAGGATTATTTCTCCGTTTGATTTTAAAATATTCCCATCCAAACACAATTAACGAAGGTGAAGGCATTACTTTTCATTCAATACTCGTGTATATGAAGGGGTCGGAGAGATACAGTCATAAGCCACATTCATCTAGTTTTGAGAGACAGCGAGTTTAAAGGTTCATGGAAGTATAAAAATGTTGAAGATGTTGAAGATAAAATAGACACTTCCTTCCGACTTTTAATTATACTTTAATATGTTGCAAACCTTGTGTAAAATACATGATCTTCTTTCTGTTATCTAACATAAATGTGAGAGTCATTTCAATTATGATGTGGTCGAAAATGGCTTATGACTGTGTCTCCCTGAACATAATTTAGAACACAAAATATGTTTTAAAAGTTTTATTTTTAAAAATATATAATAGAAATTTTTAACAATGTTTGCACTTTCATATACACACGTAACTGATAAGTCAGTCCATACTTTATTTTACACTGTAAATGTGAAATCAAGGACATTATTCTACATCATCATCGTTCACATTATTTCCAGCACATGACCGGAAAAGGCTTTGATATATTGCAGGTATGTATGCCATAAGATACAGTATGTCATCAATCTTTTTCTAATTTTAAGTCGCTTTCTATAATTTATTGGCAGCTGAAATACACTCCTGGAAATGGAAAAAAGAACACATTGACACCGGTGTGTCAGACCCACCATACTTGCTCCGGACACTGCGAGAGGGCTGTACAAGCAATGATCACACGCACGGCACAGCGGACACACCAGGAACCGTGGTGTTGGCCGTCGAATGGCGCTAGCTGCGCAACATTTGTGCACTGCCGCCGTCAGTGTCAGCCAGTTTGCCGTGGCATACGGAGCTCCATCGCAGTCTTTAACACTGGTAGCATGCCGCGACAGCGTGGACGTGAACCGTATGTGCAGTTGACGCACTTTGAGCGAGGGCGTATAGTGGGCATGCGGGAGGCCGGGTGGACGTACCGCCGAATTGCTCAACACGTGGGGCGTGAGGTCTCCACAGTACATCGATGTTGTCGCCAGTGGTCGGCGGAAGGTGCACGTGCCCGTCGACCTGGGACTGGACCGCAGTGACGCACGGATGCACGCCAAGACCGTAGGATCCTACGCAGTGCCGTAGGGGACCGCACCGCCACTTCCCAGCAAATTAGGGACACTGTTGCTCCTGGGGTATCGGCGAGGACCATTCGCAACCGTCTCCATGAAGCTGGGCTACGGTCCCGCATACCGTTAGGCCGTCTTCCGCTCACGCCCCAACATCGTGCAGCCCGCCTCCAGTGGTGTCGCGACAGGCGTGAATGGAGGGACGAATGGAGACGTGTCGTCTTCAGCGATGAGAGTCGCTTCTGCCTTGGTGCCAATGATGGTCGTATGCGTGTTTGGCGCCGTGCAGGTGAGCGCCACAATCAGGACTGCATACGACCGAGGCACACAGGGCCAACACCCGGCATCATGGTGTGGGGAGCGATCTCCTACACTGGCCGTACACCACTGGTGATCGTCGAGGGGACACTGAATAGTGCACGGTACATCCAAACCGTCATCGAACCCATCGTTCTACCATTCCTAGACCGGCAAGGGAACTTGCTGTTCCAACAGGACAATGCACGTCCGCATGTATCCCGTGCCACCCAACGTGCTCTAGAAGGTGTAAGTCAACTACCCTGGCCAGCAAGATCTCCGGATCTGTCCCCCTTTGAGCATGTTTGGGACTGAATGAAGCGTCGTCTCACGCGGTCTGCACGTCCAGCACGAACGCTGGTCCAACTGAGGCGCCAGGTGGAAATGGCATGGCAAGCCGTTCCACAGGACTACATCCAGCATCTCTACGATCGTCTCCATGGGAGAATAGCAGCCTGCACTGCTGCGAAAGGTGGATATACACTGTACTAGTGCCGACATTGTGCCTGCTCTGTTGCCTGTGTCTATGTGCCTGTGGTTCTGTCAGTGTGATAATGTGATGTATCTGACCCCAGGAATGTGTCAATAAAGTTTCCCCTTCCTGGGACAATGAATTCACGGTGTTCTTATTTCAATTTCCAGGAGTGTAGATCGGGTTCAGCAGGTTCTCCTTTCCTCTTGCTACGTAGGTGCACTGACATAAAGGTTCCCATATCTGTTTAGCAGTGCTTCACACTTAGCGTGAAGGGATATTTACACTCAAACTTAAATTGAGTCGCTTCACTAAAACGAATGGGATCTCCAGATGTGAATAGAGTGGATATCGAGATTAATGACGTCAGATCGCCCAAGCTTTTGAAGTCTTGTCTGTGCATTTTCGTTACAATGAAATTTTTTGGACTAGCAGATTTAACTACTTCTGCCCATTCGTCTGGCGTGGTTCCCATTGGACGTCTGTTTCTCACATAAATTTCAATACTAACAAAATCACGATCGCAAGGAAGTCTAGTATGAGCTTCCACGGGAAAATAATGCTGCACAGATTCAAATCTTTTGGTGGCAACGAGAGTCCTTTCCAGGGCACAAAGAGACCAATTCTTTGCCTGGCCCTTACAGTTATCTGTGATTATGTGGAGATTTTTGGCTTGAGTATTAGTTATCTCCAAGTATTTTAATAAACTGCTCCAAGCTTCATATGAACCCCTTCCTCCGTCCTTCTCACTCCACAGAAACATGTATCTCATATTTGACCCATAATCGTGGATACCGTAGCTATACGTCCATATTTTTCTCTTGTAGAATGCTGCGCCAGCTGTTAGTTTTTTTTGGGGAACGTTTGATGCGTGTCCATTGCCATTACGTGATTCTCTTTCATATTCTCTTTTGTCAGAGAAGCTAAAGACACGATAAAATTTGGTCCGCTATCAGCCTTTCTTAAATGCAACTCATGTTGTTTTTTTTACCTTGTGTAATTTCTTATGTACTTGATTCTGGGTTACTCGTTGCTGTTAGAAAGGCAGCACATGTTGAACATGTGTCGCTTTGTGGTAGTTTGAAGCCTATGTTACCTTTGGACACAAAAATTGCCTTGAATTTGCTTTGTGAGACAGTGGGGACACCGTTTCCCTTGCAGTATTCGGAGTATTTGTCCCGAAATAAAGGTGCAGTTGTGAGATCACGTCCAGAATATACTTTTTGGGTTTCTGCTGCCTGCTATAGTGACTGTTATATTTTGGTATAGCACTGAGGAAGTGTCTGACACCTTGCACGGCTTCGTCTTGAAATTTATGTGGATGAGTGCTGTGTTTGCCTGAAAGAAAAGAGCACATGAGTTGATACATTACTTGCTGTTATTATTATACTTCAACATTATTTTATTTGGTTAAATGGAAACATTACAGTAAAATGTAATATATAAACCTCTTCCATCTTCTTTTGGAACTGTGCTACACTACTTTATTTGCTATTGCAAATTCCTCACTCTTCTTGTATAGTTCTGTATACCATGAACCCTGAGGAAAGCTTGCCTGCATATCCTGACTTCCATTCCATTTACTTTCATATTGTATGAAAATGTCACAGTTCTAGATGAAATTTGCTTTGTAGTCGTTTTTGGATAGCTGTGAAGGAAAGAAATGTGAAGCAGAACAAAGTCAAGTAAATTTGTGACAGTTGGTCCATTCTTGTTTAAAAAAGGTGAAACGAATCTTCGCTTTTTGGTACCATTTTCATAGAACACATTAGGTAAGTATTCTGGTCGTTAAAGTTTCCTGTGTCCCAAAACGCGTGGAAAATATTTTCTTGGCTCTGAGCACTATGGGACTTAACTTCTGAGGTCATCAGTCCCCTAGAAATTAGAACTACTTAAACCTATCTAACCTAAGGACATCACACACCTCCATGCCTGAGGCAGGATTCGAACCTGCGACCTTAGCAGTCGCACGGTTCCGGACTGAAGCGCCTAGAACCACTCGGACATCACGGCCGGCAAAATATTTTCTTCTTATTTGAACAACTACAGGGACTTCCCAAAGATGCTGCCTCAAGAGTCTTGTTGGTTTTAGACAACACATATTGCTGACTCGCATTACGTCGACGTTTGGCCTTAATTTTTTTCCGCTGATCAACATTACGAATTCCTTTTCTTGGAGAGCTTGGCTTCTGGGGTGATACTTCATTTGCTCTGCTTATTTCAAGCTGTAATATGAATAGAAAAATAGTCACAGAACTTCCGTGAGACATAGTCAGAAGCCACACAAATAATTAGATGCCGCTGAAGTGGCACTGATAGTAAAAATATTCTTACAAGTTTGTAGCCATGAAAACTATATTATTATTACTACCAGTGGTCATTAAAATTAGTATCTAAAGGTTTCTCATTAACACAAAAGCCGACGATCAACTGTGAGAGCAATGTTACGAGAAACAAAGTCACAAGCCACTGATCAATGATCACCAGTAAAAATATTTTTGGATGCTTAACCGAAACATCTTCTGAACTAGTGCTGTTGCTTGATGGACACCAAGACTAATCACCATCACTGTCAAAAGGATCCGAATCCTCATTTACCCTACTGTCACTGCCATATGCGCGTAGAATATGCGAAGCATCTGCAGATGTACGTCAGCATTCAGCCATTGTGATGTGGCTTGTGACTACGTATCTTCTGGAAATGACACCAGTTGGCAGAGTGTAGAACTTCACTATGTCATCACCTGATACCTGTTGGAGAAAGACGGAACTTCTTCAGCCAAGTTGAGGAGGGCATCGTTAAGAATGTCACAGCGTGAATATCTCAATTTCGACAAAACGGAGGGTTATGACTATATCTCCCCGATCTCTTCAAATATGTAGCGTATTGCACTGGAAATGAGAAATTGGCTAGGAGATTAAGAGAGTAATATTTTGATGGAGCACTAGTAATTTTCTGCTGCATACTAGTTTTCATACTATTGGTAGTTGCTAATTGTGTTTCCACTAAGAAGGATGGATAGAGGGAAGAATGAGGTGTTGTGAAGGGAGTAGTTCAATATAATGAGAGAATTACAATGAGAGTAATTTGAAACTGCTGGCTGGATGTGACTCTAATAAAACAAAGGTTTTGAGAAATACTAAGTGCAAATACGTCCTTAGTATTACTTGACTTTTAATTCAATGGAGTGAGATAGTGGTTTGAGTTAAGGTTCAGGATGACATGGAACAAATTCCATTCTCTTTGTGATATTTGAAGAAAAATACTGTGATATTTTAAGAAATAGGTTGTAGATATATAAGCTATGTAATGAATATGTCATTAAAGATAAAACGTTTTCTCATTTGGTTAGTCAAGGTAGTTAGTTGTATACTAAAGTAGGATGTTTTGTTCTGCTTCCCATTGACAATGATGGAGGATAGCCACCTCCAAGGACTCTGCAAACTTCAGTAATTCTCACTGATATCTCCAGTGTATACTTAACGTGTACGTTATTGTATTGACAGGACTGCCAGATTTCAAGGACAATGTTTTAAGAATTTCATTCAGTTGCTGTCTTATTATAAATGTTTTCCACACGTTAAGTTTTGTGAGCATTTACGTCTTAGTTAAATTACTTCACTCGAACAAACGTATTGTACAACATCGACGGATTGTAGTACGTGACTAAATGTTCATCTGTGCATAAATTATGATAAATGAGACGCGATCTGGCTATAAACATTAGTTCAATCAGCAATAAAATCTGGATAAAGTGTTTGAATTGCAAATCCGGTGTTGACCATAAAGTTAGTAGTAAACTATCCCCACCACCAACTTTTTAGCTATATTCGACAGAGGCGCAGCTACCAGAGGCACACTATCACAGATAAACACAGTTAGCTACACGTTTTGCAACAAATTCGTGGAGAGTGATCTGTTTCTCGGTGGGCCCAACCGGTACTGATCATCGTAGTAGCCAAAAGGCTTGTTAACTCGTTTGGCCAATTACAACAATTTTTAGCCAAAGTGCGTCGTTCTTTATTTTTATTTTATTTATTTAGTTTACACGTCAAGTTCCTTAAGACCAAATTGAAGAGCAAATCTGCAAGGTTATGGAACATGTTAGTACATGAAATTACAACATAAAAGTAATAACCGATAAAAATAAATGTTTATGAAACTGAAGAAAGTCATGTTTAAGTAAACGCAATCAATAATATAACAAGAATCAGCTTAATTTTTCAAGTAAATCCTCAACAGAATAGAAGGAGTGACCCATGAGCAAAAACTCTTGAGTTTCGATGTGAAAGCGCGTGGATTACAGCTAAGATTTTTTAATTCGAGCAGTAGTTTATTGAAAATGGATGCAGCAGTAAACTTCAGACCTTTCTGCAGAGGAGTTAAGGAAGTCCTACCCAAATGCAGGTTTGATTTCTGCCGAGTATTAACTGAGCGAAAGCTGCTTATTCTTGGGAATTGTTATTCCTAACAGGAAATGACAGTAAGGAATATATATATATATATATATATATATATATATATATATATATATATATATATATATATATATTGAGAGGCCAATGTCAACAAGACCCAGACTAGAGAACAGGCGTCGACAAGAGGTTTCTCGAACTTACACCACCTATTGCCTGAACCGCCCGTTTCTGAGTCGAAAATACGAAAATATCCTTTTAGAATTGGAAGTGTTACCCCAAAATATAATACCATATGACATAAGCGAATGAAAATAAGCAAAGTCGAGTTATTTTCGTGTCGAAGGATCACTCACTTCAGATACCATTCGAATAGTAAAAATTGCAGCATTAAGTCTTTGAAAAAGATCCTGAACGTGGGCTTTCCATGACAGTTTACTATCTATCTGAACACCTAGAAATTTCAAAAGTTCAGTTTCACTAATCATATGCCCATCCTGTGAAATCAAAACGTCAGGTTTTGTTGAATTTTGTGTTAGAAACTGTAAAAATTGAGTCTCACTGTGATTTAGCGTTAGTTTATTTTCTGCAAGCCAAGAACTTATGTCTTGAATTGCGCTATTTGAAACCGAGTCAATGTTGCAAATAACATCCTTTACTATGAAGTTAGTGTCATCAAGAAACAGAACTATTTTGGAGTTACCCGTAATACTATAGGGCCTATCAGTTATATAAATAAGGAACAGGAGTGGTTCCAACACTGATCCCCGGGGCACCCCCTACTTGATTGTACCCCACTCAGACACCACATCACATCCATTCTCAACACTGTGAATAATGATATTGATATTTTGCTGTCTGTTGTTAAAGTAAGAGGTGAACCAGTTGCGAGCTGTTCCCCATATTTGGTAATAGTCCAACTTCTGGAGCATTATTTTGTGATCAACACAATCAAACGCCTTCGTTAAATCAAAAAATATGCCTAGTGCTCGAAACCTTTTGTTTAACCCATCCAGTATCTCACAGAGAAAAGAGAATAAAGAACTTTCAGTTGTTAAACGACTTCTACAGCCGAACTGTACATTTGATAGCAAATCAGGTGATATAAAATGATTATTTATCGTTACATACAGAGCCTTTTCCATAACGTTAGCATACACTGATGGCATAGAAATAGATCTAAAATTGTCTACATTGTCTCTTTCTCCCTTTTTATGAAGCGGCTTTACTACCGAATATTTTAATCGTCCAGGAAACTGAAACTGACCATTCCTAAAGAAAAAGTACAAATATGGCTAAATATAGGGCTAACATGTGCAGCACAGTACATTAATACTCTGCTAGGCACTCCAAAGTTTTCAGTGATTTAATTATTGACTCAATCTCCCTCTTGTCTGTATCACAGAGGAGCATTTCAGACATGAATCTCGGAAAGGTATTTGCCAAGAGAGTTATATGATTCCCTGTAGAAACTAAATTTTTATTTAATTCACCAGCGATGCTCAGAAAAATGATTGTTAAATAGCGTACATATATCTGATTTATCAGTAACAGGAATATTTTTACTACGAACTGAGTTAATATCGTCGACCTTGTGCTGTTGACCAGACACTTCCTTCACAACTGATCATATGGTTTTAATTTTATCTTGTGAATTAGCTATTCTATTTGCATACCACATAATCTTTGCCTTCCTAATAACATTTTTAAGCACCTTACAGTTTTGTTTGTAATGGGCTACTGTAGCTTGACTGTGACTTCTCTAACATTTTGCTATAATTCCTAGTTTGTTCTACATGATATCCTTATCCCACTAGTCAGCCACCCAGGCTGCGTATTTCTGTTATACCCGTTTAGAACGTTTTAATGGAAAGCAGCTCTCAAAGAGCATGAGAAATGAGTTAAGGAAAGCATTATATTTATCATCTATGTTATCAGCACTATAAATATCCTGCCACTCTTATTCCTTGACAAGGTTTAAAAAACTCTCTATTGCTGTTGGATTAAGTTTCCTACATAGTTTGTAATTATATGTGACACCTGTTTCAGTACAAAAGCCTTTTAGTGTTAAAATTAGTGCATCATGCGCTGAACGGCCATTCACTCTTTTACTAACAGAATGCCAATCTAGTAATGATGAATGAATAAAAACATTGTCTATGGATGTGCTACTGTTTCCTTGCACCCTAGTTCAAAAAAACGCAGTCTGCAAGAGATCATATAAATTTAGGAGATCTACCAACATCCTTTTCCTTGCACCATCATATACAAAATTTATATTGAAGTCACCACCTATAACTAATTTCTCGTACTTCCTACAAAGTGAGTCAAGAACCCTCTCTAGCTTGAGCAGAAATGCTCTGAAGTCAGAGTTAAGGGATCTATGGACAACAACAATTAGAAGATTAGTTTCACTACATTCGACTGCTTCTCTACAACATTCAAATATCTGTTCAGTGCAGTGCCATGATACATCTACATCTACATCTACATCTACATCTATACTCCGCGAGCCACCTTACGGTGTGTGGCGGAGGGTACTTATTGTACCACTATCTGATCCCCCCTTCCCTGTTCCATTCACGAATTGTGCGTGGGAAGAACGACTGCTTGTAAGTCTCCGTATTTGCTCTAATTTCTCGGATCTTTTCGTTGTGATCATTACGCGAGATATATGTGGGCGGTAGTAATATGTTGCCCATCTCTTCCCGGAATGTGCTCTCTCGTAATTTCGATAATAAACCTCTCCGTATTGCGTAACGCCTTTCTTGAAGTGTCCGCCACTGGAGCTTGTTCAGCATCTCCGTAACGCTCTCGCGCTGACTAAATGTCCCCATGACGAATCGCGCTGCTTTTCGCTGGATCATGTCTATCTCTTCTATTAATCCAACCTGGTAAGGGTCCCATACTGATGAGCAATACTCAAGAATCGGACGAACAAGCGTTTTGTAAGCTACTTCTTTC
Organism: Schistocerca americana; assembly: GCF_021461395.2. Taxonomy (NCBI): domain Eukaryota; kingdom Metazoa; phylum Arthropoda; class Insecta; order Orthoptera; family Acrididae; genus Schistocerca; species Schistocerca americana. The sequence goes on from NC_060121.1 coordinate 455,556,465, forward strand.
GTCGATGAGTCACATTTTCTTAGAATTCTTCCTATGAATCTCAACCTGGCGCCTGCTTTTCCCACTATTTGTTTTATGTGATCATTCCACTTCAGATCGCTCCGGATAGTAACTCCTAAGTATTTTACGGTCGTTACCGCTTCCAATGATTTACCACCTATGGCATAATCGTACTGGAATGGATTTCTGCCCCTATGTATGCGCATTATATTACATTTATCTACGTTTAGGGAAAGCTGCCAGCTGTCGCACCATGCATTAATCCTCTGCAGGTCCTCCTGGAGTACGTACGAGTCTTCTGATGTTGCTACTTTCTTGTAGACAACCGTGTCATCTGCAAATAGCCTCACGGAGCTACCGATGTTGTCAACTAAGTCATTTATGTATATTGTAAACAATAAAGGTCCTATCACGCTTCCCTGCGGTACTCCCGAAATTACCTCTACATCTGCAGATTTTGAACCGTTAAGAATGACATGTTGTGTTCTTTCTTCTAGGAAATCCTGAATCCAATCACAAACCTGGTCCGATATTCCGTAAGCTCGTATTTTTTTCACTAAACGTAAGTGCGGAACCGTATCAAATGCCTTCCTGAAGTCCAGGAATACGGCATCAATCTGCTCGCCAGTGTCTACGGCACTGTGAATTTCTTGGGCAAATAGGGCGAGCTGAGTTTCACATGATCTCTGTTTGCGGAATCCATGTTGGTTATGATGAAGGAGATTTGTATTATCTAAGAACGTCATAATACGAGAACACAAAACATGTTCCATTATTCTACAACAGATTGACGTAAGCGAAATAGGCCTATAATTATTCGCATCTGATTTATGACCCTTCTTGAAAATGGGAACGACCTGCGCTTTCTTCCAGTCGCTAGGTACTTTACGTTCTTCCAGCGATCTACGATAAATTGCTGATAGAAAGGGGGCAAGTTCTTTAGCATAATCACTGTAGAATCTTAAGGGTATCTCGTCTGGTCCGGATGCTTTTCCGCTACTAAGTGATAGCAGTTGTTTTTCAATTCCGATATCGTTTATTTCAATATTTTCCATTTTGGCGTCCGTGCGACGGCTGAAGTCAGGGACCGTGTTACGATTTTCCGCAGTGAAACAGTTTCGGAACACTGAATTCAGTATTTCTGCCTTTCTTCGGTCGTCCTCTGTTTCGGTGCCATCGTGGTCAACGAGTGACTGAATAGGGGATTTAGATCCGCTTACCGATTTTACATATGACCAAAACTTTTTAGGGTTCTTGTTTAGATTGTTTGCCAATGTTTTATGTTCGAATTCGTTGAATGCTTCTCTCATTGCTCTCTTTACGCTCTTTTTCGCTTCGTTCAGCTTTTCCTTATCAGCTATGATTCGACTACTCTTAAACCTATGATGAAGCTTTCTTTGTTTCCGTAGTACCTTTCGTACATGATTGTTATACCACGGTGGATCTTTCCCCTCGCTTTGGACCTTAGTCGGTACGAACTTATCTAAGGCGTACTGGACGATGTTTCTGAATTTTTTCCATTTTTGTTCCACATCCTCTTCCTCAGAAATGAACGTTTGATGGTGGTCACTCAGATATTCTGCGATTTGTGCCCTATCACTCTTGTTAAGCAAATATATTTTCCTTCCTTTCTTGGCATTTCTTATTACGCTTGTAGTCATTGATGCAACCACTGACTTATGATCACTGATACCCTCTTCTACATTCACGGAGTCGAAAAGTTCCGGTCTATTTGTTGCTATGAGGTCTAAAACGTTAGCTTCACGAGTTGGTTCTCTAACTATCTGCTCGAAGTAATTCTCGGACAAGGCAGTCAGGATAATGTCACAAGAGTCTCTGTCCCTGGCTCCAGTTCTGATTGTGTGACTATCCCATTCTATACCTGGTAGATTGAAGTCTCCCCCTATTACAATAGTATGATCACGAAACTTCTTCACGACGTTCTGCAGGTTCTCTCTGAGGCGCTCAACTACTACGGTTGCTGATGCAGGTGGTCTATAGAAGCATCCGACTATCATATCTGACCCACCTTTGATACTTAACTTAACCCAGATTATTTCACATTCGCATTCGCTAATAACTTCACTGGATATTATTGAATTCTTTACTGCTATAAATACTCCTCCACCATTGGCGTTTATCCTATCCTTGCGGTATATATTCCATTCTGTGTCTAGGATTTCGTTACTGTTCACTTCCGGTTTTAACCAACTTTCCGTTCCTAATACTATGTGCGCACTATTTCCTTCAATAAGAGATACTAATTCAGGAACCTTGCCCTGGATACTCCTGCAGTTTACCAATATTACGTTAACTTTTCCTGTTTTTGGTCTCTGAGGACGGACGTTCTTTATCAACGATGATAATGTCCTCTCTGGTAAGCCGTCAGGTATTTTATCGTTTCGCCCAAGGGGGGGTCCCTCTAACCTAAAAAACCCCCGTGTGCACGCCACACGTACTCTGCTACCCTAGTAGCTGCTTCCGGTGTGTAGTGCACGCCTGACCTGTCTAGGGGGGCCCTACAGTTCTCCACCCAATAACGGAGGTCGATGAATTTGCAACCATTATAGTCGCAGAGTCGTCTGAGCCTCTGGTTTAGACCCTCCACACGGCTCCAAACCAGAGGACCGCGATCGACTCTGGGCACTATGCTGCAGATATTAAGCTCAGCTTGCACTCCGCGTGCGATGCTGGTTGTCTTCACCAAATCAGCCAGCCGCCGGAAGGAACCAAGGATGGCCTCAGAACCCAAGCGGCAGGCGTCATTCGTTCCGACATGTGCTACTATCTGCAGCCGGTCACACCCAGTGCGTTCAATAGCTGCCGGAAGGGCCTCCTCCACATTACGGACGAGACCCCCCGGCAAGCACACCGAGTGCACACTGGCATTCTTCCCCGACCTACCCGCTATTTTCCTAAGGGGCTCCATAACCCGCCTAACGTTGGAGCTCCCTATAACTAATAGGCCCGCCCTCTGTGACTGTCGGGACCTTGCCGGAGAATCGGCCACTGGCCCAACAGGCGAGGCATCCTGTGGTGGCTCGGAAACGATGTCATCACCACTAGGAAGCACCCCGTACCTGTTGGAAAGGGGTAAGGCAGCTGCCAAGCGGCCAGATCCCACCTTCGCCTTTCGGCCAGGCACGCGCGAGCCCACCACTGTCCGCCATTCACCCTGGAGTGATGGCTGACCGGTAAGATGCTCACTGCCGGAAGACGCAGCGACATCAGGGGTTCCACGTGATTCCAAGGCCACCGAAGTAGGCATAGGTCTCACCACAGTTGCCCCAACGCCACTACGAGCCGACGCCTGCGCCTCGAGCTCGATGAGCCTAACAGACAAAGCCTCCACCTGCCCCCGAAGAGTGGCCAATTCTCCTTGCGTCCACTCACAACAACCACAGTCCCTACACATGACTATGTTTACCCTACTCAATACGGTGACAAATTCCCAAGATAATCTTCTGATGAGCTACTCTGATAATCAAGAAACACTCACTGAAATACGATACGCGAAAACTACGCTAGGTTTTCCCAGAAAAACTATTTAAAAGCTAACCGCAGCAAATAAGTACAAAAACGCTTTATACAAACAGTACTCGCTGCTGCTGGTGCTCTCGCTCTGCCTGTCACAAGACAACTGCTGATTCAAGTGACTAGTGGCTAACGGCCGCGAAACAAACAAAAGACGGTTTTAGGGCGCTTTCTGTTCTAAACGATCAAGAAAACACTAAGAAATCTAACACGAAAACTACGTAAAGTTTTATCAAGAACTGTTAGTTACTATGCAGAGCAGATAAACACAAATAGAATCCCTTCCTTAGTGGAAGGTCGTAAACAAAATGCAAAATAAACGCTTTATACAAACAGTACTCGCTGCTGCTGGTGCTCTCGCTCTGCCTGTCACAAGACAACTGCTGATTCGAGTGACTAGTGGCTAACGGCCGCGAAACAAACAAAAGACGGTTTTAGGGCGCTTTCTGTTCTAAACGATCAAGAAAACACTAAGAAATCTAACACGAAAACTACGTAAAGTTTTATCAAGAACTGTTAGTTACTATGCAGAGCAGATAAACACAAATAGAATCCCTTCCTTAGTGGAAGGTCGTAAACAAAATGCAAAATAAACGCTTTATACAAACAGTACTCGCTGCTGCTGGTGCTCTCGCTCTGCCTGTCACAAGACAACGTCTATGGACTCAAAAGGAATATTGTTTCTTTACATTTATACCCACTCCCACACCGCACAAGGAACTCCTTGAAACTTAGCCAGGTAATCCATATCCTGGTAAAGGAAGCCTCTGAATTGTCAAATTCTTTTCGTGGTGCTCCAATATACCAGTAATTTCACAGTCAACATCTATAAGCAGTTCACTAACTTTATTTCTAATATTTCCTATATTTTGATGAAATATGCTAAGTACTTCTCTACTTGGAATTATGACGTCCTCTGAAGATGAGCCCTTAGTCAGAGGGACTTCCTTTAAGCAGGTATACCGATCAGCTGACTTCAATCTAAAAATGGCGCAGCTCTAACACCAACTACTACAGGAAGTTTTCCATGAGTGATGCCACCACCACCCACTACATTGTCACCTATAGGCTTTGCCAGCCCTCCCTTCCTATAACTATTAAGGTGCAGGAAATGCCTAGTGAAACCTTATCTACTAATAGACCCATCTGGTACCCCCTCCAGCCCCATGTTAACGCGCCTAACAGCCACATTGAGATGAGGCCGATCACTACGCTGAAACAGTTGCAGGAAATGCAATCTTTACCAGATCACCACCCACATCTTACTCCCCATTCCTATCAAGACTGCTCCACCCACTATCACTACCTGATCCTCTTTCGTAAAATTCCTACATAACTTCCCTATGCTGTCAGTCACCTGCGCCAACGCAACACTAGGCTTCACAATACTGGTGACTTGGTACTCACTCCCAACACTTCCTGGAACAGCTGGCCCACCTTCTTCTTTCTGTTAGACTTTGCAGCTGACCTATGCCTCCTAACTGCTGAGGACTGCTGCATGTTCCCTACATCTACAGCTAGAAGAGGCTCCTTTCCACTCAACACAGACAGTTGGTCAAATGTATTGCACATACTCGAAGTATAACTGACTGAATGCCTCCTCCTCCTAGCTGCCTTCTTGCCAACTGCCAGTTCCCATTACCCACCGTCCTTCACCCTCCTCACCCTATCTAGTTCCTCCTTTGCGCATTGTAACTGCACATGGAAGGCACAGACCTTACGCTCCTGCTCTTCTAACAACTTATTTCTACTACTGATTCTGCATTCCCTGGAGAGGATCTCGCTAGAATGCTCACTGGCTTCCTCACTGCATTCCCCCCCCCCCCCCCCCCCCCCCAATGAAAATACTTTGAGCAAATCCCACACCGTAGCCCACTACTTACAAACCTACGACAGAGCCCACACTTCTCACTCATGGTAAAATTTTACTCTTACTGAAAAAAAAACTAAACGTCTACCTAACCTAAGTTCAGTTACAGCAGTGTCCGACTCTGGTAGCTGAGTGGTCAGCGCGGCGGGTTCGATTCCCGGCTGGGTTGGAGATTTTCTCCGCTCAGGAACTAGGTGTTGTGTTGTTCTTATCATCATCATTATATCCCCATCGACACGCAAATCGCCGCAGTGGCGTCAACTCGAAAGACTTGCCCCATTCGAAAGGTCTAGCCGACGGGAAGCCCTAGCCACACGGCATTTCCTGTTACACTAGAAGAACTATTAATACAACTAACAATAGTGGTCTAGAAATCCTCTGTCTACTAAGAAAGCAACTACTACACTACAGCTAATACCAATACCAACGAAACTTCACAAAATTACTATCTAGAACCAAATATTCAAGCGGTACCTGGAACACTTAACGAAGTTAAAACACCAAATGAAAATTTTACTGAAATATTTCACTAGAAACAATGAGAAACATGAGCAAAAATCTAAATCACCAAATTTACTACACGACTTCAACGGACAGAAAACTCTAGAAAACACAGCGAACGAACGTTTCAAAAAATTTGTTAAATCGTTATTTCACCACAAACAGCACGAAACACCGCTGAATTCTATTAAATTTGATAACTGTATAACAGTGCACAACTAACTTTGTCAGTACTTAATATTATAACAGCTACAGCTGCAACTGCACGTCGCAAAATATAAACACACTACTGAGGCGTAAGGATTCGACGAACGACGTAGGCACACTCACGAATAATAGACCACGCGAGTCAATAACACAGGAAGAAAGACTTAGATCAATGAATATCCACTAGTAAGTTAGTTGTACAGCAAATATTAACACAAATAAACTTTAAAATAAGCAACTGAAGACTAAAACTTTATAAAATATTGAAGAGCAATTTCAACAGCAGTCCAGCACACGTTCTTCTAGTCTTATTTTTCCCTTTTAGTTCTTGCACATACTGTGCATTATCAGTCTTTTCTTGTAGGGTACTCCTATATTTCGCAAATTTCGAGCATCTTATACTATTTTACATTGTAGAAGTGTTTTTCTTCAATGTTGACTAATCCTCTGAATTTGCCTTTGTGTTTCTCCATTCTTGTTTGCATTATCAAACGTAGTGCCAGAATTTCCTCTTTGGGCACTCCTACCTTTGTGAAAGCCCAACTGGTCGTCACCTAATGGATCCTCAATTTCCTTCTCATCTCTTCTGTATATTATTCCCGTCAGCAACCTGGACGAATGAATCATTAAGTTGATTGTGCTTTAGTTCTCGGACCTAACTCCTCTTGCTATCTTCGTGAGTGTGTGAAGGATATTTTTGGGGAAGTCTAATGGTACGTCTCTAATGTCACAGATTTTTCACATCTACTTTAATAGGTACTTGGCAGCTATTTCTCCCAATGAATTCTAAAATTTAGAATGAATGTTGTCTATCTCTTCTGTTTTACTTGATAGCAAAGCTTTCGAAGCTAATTTTAAACAACACTGTAATAGTGGCTCTTCTATATCTTGCACAGAAACCTATATTAAAAACGTCATCAACAAGTCTCCTTTAATAACGGCATTCGGTGTACTTTTTCGACCTATCTGCTCTCTACTCTGTGCTTAACAGTGGAATATACATCGCGTTCTCAATGTTGGCATCTTTGCTTATTACTAAAGGTACATTTCACTTTTGTGCATGCTGAATCAATCTTCCCGATTTCTTTACACTTTTTCAGCATCCATTTCGCCTTCTCTTCTACGCTCTTCCGTTTTACTGAGTTTACCTGAAAGTTTTGTATTTCCTTCTTTCGTTGAGCAATTGAGGTACTTCTACTATTACACAAAGTCACTTGGTAATTATCCTCCTTGACCTGTGTTTTTATTGTTTGTATGTCCAACTTTTGTGACTCCTCTTTTTTTAGAGACTTTCACATCTTTTAACCTGAGGTGCCTACTGTGGTATTAATAATACGTAGCAGTTTCTATAGAATCCGAGAACTTCAAACATATCTCCAGATTCCTCAGTAATTCAATATCCAACTTCTTTGAACTTCTCTTAACTTTCAGCCCACTCTACATGATTACTAACTTATTACCCGAATCTACATCTGCTTCTGGATACATCTCTCAATCTAATGTCTGATTTTGGAATCTCTGTCTGACCACGATGTGATCTAGCTGGATTGTTACCGTGTATCAAGGCCTTTTTAAGGACATTGTATACCTATTGCTCATGTGTTTTGTGAATAGTGTTTTCGCTATTACTGGCTGCAATGTATTGCAGAACTGAATTACTCTTTCTCCTCTCCATTTCTGCTACCGAGACCATATTCTCCTGTAACGCTTTCTTGTCGTCCTTCTCGCAGTACCACGTTTCAATTACTCATCACCTCCTTTTGCATAATGGATTACCAGTGCAATATCCTTATATACTTTCTCCGGCTGTTCATGTTCAGACTGTGATGTCGGCATGTATACCTAATCTATTACTGTTGGCATCGGTCTGCTGTCGATTCTCACCAAAAATCCTTTTCTCGTTTCCATTTCTCGTTAATAACCCAGACCATATCAGATTTCCTAGCTTCACTAACACCAATTTTTGACACTGCATGCTCCATCTTCCGGAACATTATGCTTTTTTGGTTATTCAATCTTTTCCTTCTATATAAAATTTAAAAGAAATTTTAAAAAGATTTAATTAAGATTATTAGCCTAGTGTCATATCATTTTACGCAATTATCTGCTTGACACAGATGCACCACATGAGTGGCATATAATACGATACTTCCAGACTTTGTATTGCAGTTTCATTCTCGTACATTTATTTGACTAAAGTACTTATTTATCTTCTTTTAAAATTTTTTGCTTCAGCTTATTTTCTTAAAGTAATGTCAATAAAAAATCAACAGTTAATTCTCAGCCATCAAGGGATTAGCTTTTATACGGGGTTTAACCGGTATAAGTGCGGATATTTTTGTATGTGGCACTTTAATATGTACACACATCAGTGTGCTGGTTGTTTTTTCTTTGCGTCAATTAGTCTTCCCGAAAACACATCACATAGTTCACTAATATGTCTGCTGTCATTTCTTTCGGGCATATCAGAAAGAACAGACACAATTCTGATTCTGCAGCCACTACGAATCAAGACACAAAAAAAAATTAAAGACATTATCTGCCGGTGAGCATTGATTTATATCAATAGTGCAAGTTGAAAATTTGTGCCGGACCAGGTTCCCAAACCGGGGGTCGTCTGCTCACTAGGCAGATGCGCTGACCATTTTGCAATCTGCTCACAGTGGCCACCACAACCGCACGTGCTACTCGAGAATGCCTCCTGTCGTACTCAAGTTCTCGTCTTCTACCACACGCTACTGATGTAGTGCCCCTGATCATTAGCCTCATTACTCGGAATATCTCGCCGATTCCCGTAAGAGTTCGAGCTTTTCCGAAAAAACAGACATATATAATTAAGGTGATGACGGCTAATTATCCCTTCAGTGCAGATGACACCAAACTCTGACTCCTACGAGAATCAGCGAGATGCCGCAAGTAAGGAGGTTAGTGAGCAGAGACACCACATCAGTATTGTCTGGTATGATTCGAGAATTTGGGTCTGACGGGAGCCGTGCAAGGATAATCCATGCAGTTGTGGTGACCAATGTGTGTGGATGACGTAATGATCATCCCATCTCCCAACTAAGAAAGAGACCCGGGTCCGACACAGTCCAGCCAATGCCCATTTGTGAGTCTTCGTTTTCTTCTTCTTCTTGCGGATTATCTATGGCTGGCGCCGCTTCTCAGCTCTCAGTCGCCATCTTCTTCTTCTGTGTCGATTTTCCCCAGGGTTCATATTCCTTGCTGCCATCGCCTCCTCCATACCATTTTGCCAGCTGCGTCTGCGGGAGAACCCTCTTCTGCCGCTGGGATGGTACCCATCATAGTATTTTAATTGATATTCTGTTTTCATTCATCATATTCACATCAGCTGCTTTTGTTGGATTTCGTCACACATATCCCTATCCAGTTTCATCCTTTGTCAGATTAAGTCATTTCTAACTCTATCCTTCCTAATACAGCTTGAGCTTCGTCTTAAGTAACCCACCTCAGTGGCAAACAGTTCTTATTTCTTTTGCTAATGACGCAGTTTTCTGTTCCCCAAGAAACTGCGTTCTGGACTATAGTCTTAGACATTCTCTTCATCGTTGTTCTTCTTACCTTTTTGTTCCACAGAATACAGTTAGTTCATCGAGCTTGTTACAGCCCGTTCTTCATTAATCCTACTAGTGACTTCACCATTGCTCATGTTCCATTTATTAAATAACATCCCAAGATATGTTGTCTTTTCCACACATACAGTTGTTTCTCCATCTACCTCCTAATTGTTTACTTTTTCCGGTCTGACAACCAAGTTCCCACACTGCTTCGTGTTCATCTTCAGTCCAGACTTATTGTATCGCTTTTTAAGGCGACCACCTTCATCGGTGCATGCGAACTTCCCCGTCTGCACAAATGGTGCTTCATTAAGACGATGTCCCCTGGGGAGGTAATTCCTCTGTGTTCCGACAGAATTTAGCTACATGATGCTTTTTGCATAGTCGTAAGTGGACTACGCCTGCGCCCACTCTTTCGTATCTGACGTCATGCCCCCGGGAAAGTATGCTTTAGTGGCATGCTCTTGCCACATATACTCGGAGGTACTAAACGAATTAAATACACATTTCAAAAAAAGTTTTCCATCGCCTCGCTTTCCAGAACTCCTGAAGAGAGACGTTGACTGTTGATATTGTATCACAGACACGGTCCCTTTGACTGTTCAGAGATGTCACTATACCCGACCAAAGATGTAAACGACCACGCATGAGTAGCGCCCATTAGACGGAGGGGGTCCGACAGCCGTTCAGTTCCAGTCATTGCACCAAGAAAGTGGTAGACGACTCGTGTTATCTGTAGTTCAACCATGCCTAGGTGGTCAATACGGCGGTTCGATCGCGTACACATTGTTACCTTGTGCCAGGAAGGGAAGTGTCCAGGCGTCTCGGAGTGAAGCAAAGCGATGTTGTTGGGACTTGGAGGAGATACAGAGAAAGAGGAACTGTCTATGACATGCCTCGCTCAGGCCGCCCGAGGGCTACTACTGCAGTGGATGACCGCTACCTACAGACTATGGATCGGAGGAACCATGACAGCATCGCCACCGTGTTGAATAATGCTTTTCGTGCAGCCACAGGACGTCGTGTTACGACCCATACTGTGCGCAATAGGATGCACGATGCGCAACTTCACTCCTGACGTCCATGGCGAGGTCCATCTTTGCAACCGCGACACCATGCAGCGCAGTTCAGGTGAGCCCAACAACATGCCGAATGGACCATTCAGGATTGGCATCACGTTCACTTCACCGATGAGTGTCGCATATGCCTTCAACGAGACAATCGTCGGAGATGTGTTTGGAGGCAACCCAGTCAGGCTGAACGCCTTAGACTCACTGTACAGCGAGTGCAGCAAGGTGGAGGTTCCCTGCTGTTCTGGGGTGGCATTATGTGGGGCCGACGTACGAAGCTGGTGTTCATGGAAGGTTTCCGAACGGCTGTACGATACGTGAATGCCACCCTCCGACCGATAGTGCTGCCATGTCGGCAGCATTTTGGTGAGGCATTCGTCTTCATGGACGACAATTGGCACCCCCATCGTGCACATCTTGTGAATGTCTTCCTTCGGGATAAAGACATCGCTCGACTAGGGCGGCCAGTATGTTCTCTGGACATGAACCCTATCTAACATGCCTGGTATAGATTGAAAAGGGCTCTTCATGGTCGACGTGACCCACCAACCACTCTGTGGGATCTACGCCGAATCGCCGATGAGGGGTGGGACAATCTGGACCAACAATGCCTTGATGATCTTGTGGATAGTATGCCACGACGAATACAGGCATTCATCAATGCAAGAGGACGTGCTACTGGGTATTAGAGGTACCTGTGTGTACAGCAGTCTGGACCACCACCTCTGAAGGTCCCGCTGTATGGTGGTACAACATTGAATGTGTGCTTCTCATGAGCAATAAAAAGGACGGAATTGATGTTTATGTTGATATCTCTTCCAATTTTATGTACACGTTGCGGCGCTCACGGAACTGAGCTGATGCAAAACTTTTTTTGATGTGTGTAGTAACGTGAAACTTCCCAGCAGATTAAAATTGTGTGCCGGACCGAGACTCCAACTCGGGACCTTTGCCTTTCGCGGGCAAGTGCTCTACCAAATGAGATACCTAAGCACGACTCACGCCCCGTCCTCACAGCTTTCCTTCTGCTAGTACCTCGTAGAGCCAATAACTGGTGGAGCAATTGCCAGCGAAAGGCAAAAGTCCCGAGTTCGGGTCTCGGTCCAGCACACAGTTTTAATCTGCCAGGAAGTTTCATATCATCGCACACTCCGCTGCAGAATGAAAATCTCATTCTGTGAACTAACGTGATATGTTTCAGTACACTGTCCTCAATCACCAACAAAAATATCTGCACTTGTACGAGTTAGACCCTGTATACAGGACCGCACTCACGTATATTTTTTGTCTAAGTGGTTTCCATAGCGGGATAGATCTAACGCGTATATTTTAATTTATCACATTTAATTTCACATATTTTAATTCTGACGTACACTGTGTAACTTCACTTTTAATTTTTTAACTTATTCGTTTTGCAGACCTGTGGATGGCCGATGCTGGCCGAAACCGGTAATTTTGTTAGAACAAAACGTGATTTTGACAGATTATTGATATATTCCTCCTATATTCTCTGTCAGCCACTTAGTTATAAACCAGTGGCGCTGTAAGCGTAATAGCAGATTGAAGCTGTATTTGACAACGGAAGGAATCGGAGGGAAGGGGGAGGTAAGTTAGAAGTGAGATCAGTGTGGAGTCATGGATGAGAAGACGATCCAGCAGAACAGCGGCAGTAGACGGCGCCTGTGTGAGGGTGCGTAGCCGGCTGGCGGGCGGCGCTTTCTGTCCTGTCCGGTGGAGCTCTGTGTCCGGCCGACTGCCGCTCTTGACCGCGCTGCGGCTTCAGATAAGGCCGCGCTATAACTCCTGCCTAATCTGGCGACACTCGAAACACGCGCCAGCCAAATTAATTCACGGCCTAAGTCTGAAATATGGGGGGCTGAGCTCCCATTTTGGGAAGCGGTTTAAAACCCGCCTCATTTGTTTCTCGCGCCGCTGGCCGCACCGTGGCCATAAAAAGCCGCTCACGCGCCACTTGTACCGCTCCGGGGCGGCACGGCGAGAAAATTCGGGCCGGATATACAGGCGGGCGGGGGTGGCGTCATTCGTCTGTCCACTGCAGCGCAGTGTTGCCTATACCACAGGCGGTAGCTCGCGGCAGCCACCGGATGATGTGATGCAACGGAGGAACGGGCTGTGGCAATTGAGATCAAACTAGCCATTTCCCCGACAAATTTATCCCATCTCTTTCTCTGCTAGAGTCCAATGTTTCACGTTTGATTGGTCCTTAATGTTCCACATATATTGATGTTAGTAGATAAGGCTTGAAAATGTAAAATCTAACTGTGGTGGCATTAACGCATGCAGTACCTAGAAGAGGGGTGGGGTTACTTTACGCCCACCTTCTGGAAATACTATAACCTAGTCATGCTCTTGGTATTTCAAAATTTTTAAAAAATTTGTTATTGTTTTTAATGATTTCTTATACAAGCTTCCGTAGTTCTGAATTTTTCAGTAGAACCTAAGACAAAAACTTAAATCATAGTAGTGAATAGTGAATGCCACTACTCGCAAAGAGCGTCATAAGATTTTCACGTTCAGTACGCTTCTTACAGACACTCGCGGCCCCTCCCCTTGCACACGCTCTCACTCACATAGCTTCAAAAAGTGTGTTGTGAATAAAACAAGATAACGGTTTACGGAATCGGTATTTTTAAATTTTTTTGTGGCGATCATAAGGTACCCCTCCTCTCTGTGTATACATTACGAAAAATGTGTTGGTGTTGCTAAGACTGTGCTAAAATATACTTTCAGTTTCTGAACCCCATTTATACGTCAGCACCTATTTACTGTTTAAAAAGGTAGTTGTTAATAAATGTTAACAATAAGGAAATTTCGCTTTTTTCAATCTTTTGTGGTGGTCACAAATTGCCTCTTCTTGGTAGTTCGCCTTGAGGATAATGCGTTGGTATTGCTAGAGTCAGAGATAGTTTGTTAAACCGTATTCAATACACATGAAATATCAATCACAATCACAATCTTTTTGTCTTTGATTGAATCACACAACGCATTTCGGACCCTGTGGGCTAATGACCAGGTACAAATCGTGTCTAATATATTATTTATTTCTGCTCACAAGTGAGGTGAAACGAAATGAAAAGTTCATCGTTTTCTAAGATTTTCTGTACTTCTGTTTGTGGGTCTCTTCACGACCTATTGAGGTTCTAATATTCATGCTATAGAGGTGTATAAAATGCAACTATAATACCAAAATACAAGAGCTTGCTGTAAGATAATCCCTCCGAATATTTCACGTGAAAGCACTGAAGCCTTTTTAAATAACACAAATGTTATTAACCTTTTACACTTTTATTCTTCATCTCTACAAATTTATTTCTCGCTATAGTCATACTGGCGTCAAACACATTTTTCCAACGAGAGAATAATTAGTTGATACCGCCATTGTAGAATGTTTGACTTTGTTGACGGACCCATAATCTCACCTCTGCTTATACGAGTTCATCACTATCGAAGTGAAGTCCTCGAAAATGCTCCTAACGTTTTGTAAATCAGATGAAAATCGGATGGGGCCAGGTCGGGATTACATGGAGAGTGATCGCTGGAAGTGAACCAAAGCCTTGGATAGTTCCAGGTTTCACAGTGCTCGTGTGTGGCTTGGCATTGTCGTCCTGATGGACAGAATGTTGCATGTGTGGGAAAACTCTTCGAATTCTAAAGTCGAATACAGCACCACATAGTTACGTTACATTCCGCTATGTTACACGCTACAATTCTGAGTCCTCTAGCGGCAGAAGGCTGCAGATACGTAGGCATGAAAACTAAAGATACAGAATGTTAATATCGTTTATTTTATTTAAAAATCTTTAACGGTTTTCACTTAAAAAATTCAGAGACATTGCTTTCAGCACGCCCTCGTTCTATGGCGGCACCCACGAAAGTTACGCAGAGAAAAATAATATCTACAACTCCCACTAAAAAATCTTATAACCTCCTTGTTCCTCGGTCTATAGTACCATAGCTCGTCTAACCCCGTAACAATACCTGAACAATGTATTTTGTTCCTCAGAAGAAAGAGCAACATCCTGAATCTTTTCAACATCCGGTGCTAGAAGACTTTCTTTAGGCCAGCATGGAAATGGCGGAAATAGTGCTAATTGGAATAAGAGAATGCCAATGCAAAAATTAACTAAGTGTAAATGCATTTATTTAGAATGTTACTTTTGGTTTCTTTTTACGAAAGGTCATAAACACTTCTGTTGTACACATAAAATCTAAATGTGTAACCACTGATTGCGCCGTATTACTCTTTTTACGCTCTGAACCTGTCACTTGTAAACCACAGTGAAAGCGATTTGTACCTTGAAACAATATACCTCGTGGTTGAAATAATTTCAATACATCGGTCAACTATCAAAATTTCGCACCAACTCACTGAAGAACAGGTAAATAATGTATTACAATACGATTAGCAGCTGATGATTGACCCACAGGATTCGAGATGCGTCGTACTACTCCAGCACAAATTTTAATCAAGTCTTTTCCTGACCTGTGCCGGCCGGGGTAGCCGAGCAGTTCTAGGCGCTACAGTCTGGAACCGGGCGATCGCTACGGTCACAGGTTCGAATCCTGCGTCGGGCATGGATGTGTGTGATGTCGCGCCGATAAGTGCCACTACATGCAGCCGGTTGCACCCAGCGCGCTCACCCACTCACCACGAATGAGACCTGGCGCCAAACATACCAAACGCACTCTGGAATTTTTTCCCGTCTTGCCTGCTATCTCCCTGGGGGTCTCCATCACCCGCCTAACACTGGAGCTCCCAATAACAAGCATACCCACCCTCTGTACTAGTCCGGCTTGGGCAGGAAATTCGACCGCTGGCCCAACAGGAGAGGCATCCCGTGCTGGCTCAGAGTTATCATCAACACTGAGTAGCACCTTGTACCTGTTGCTAAAACGTAGGGAGCCAGAGGTACGGACTGCTCCCTGTTCCGCCTCCCGTCCAGTGACACGCGAAGCCACCTCTGTCTGCCGCCCACTCTGGAGTGAGGACGGACCGGTCACATGTTGCGTATCAGAAGCCGCAGCGACGTCTGGGTTTCCCAGGGATTCCAGTGGCACCAAAAGTATAGCAGGTCTCATCACTCGCGCCCCGACGTCGTCGCAACTTTGAGCATTAGCTAGAAGCTTGTCGACGGTATCCGACGCAGCTTCCAGCTATTTACGGACAGCAGCCAACTCTCCTTGTGTCCGCTCACAACAAGCACAGTCCCTAGTCATTTCGTACTGTGTATAATATATATATATATATATATATATATATATATATATATATATATATATATATAAGGTCTCAGATGGCGCTACTGAGTTTGAAATGTGTAGAAAATATACAAAAGGAGAATAAAGTAACAATAAAAGTAGCTGTGCAGGTTTCTCACTGGACTCTGAAACCGGAAGCTGTTAATCAGAAATAAATTTCTCTACTCAAGTTGATGTATTTACAGATACCTGTTATTAGAAATCCTGTTTACCGAAAAGTTACTGCACAAGATAAATATTCAAACCAGAATGCACTGATCTAAAATGTATGTAGCGACGGGAAAGTTTACACTAGGGTGGCGCCCTACACAAGGATATACATAAAACTTACGCAAAAACAAAAGCTTCTATTAATTTTCTAACCACTAGCCTAAACAGTAAAATACACTCGTATAATTCACTTCTTCGCAGAAGCACGTGAAAAAAAAACTCCTGTTGTTGTTGTTGTCTTCAGTCCTGAGACTGGTTTGATGCAGCTCTCCATGCTACTCTACCCTGTGCAAGCTTCTTCATCTCCCAGTACTTACTGCAACCTACATCCTTCTGAATCTGCTTAGTGTATTCATCTCTTGGTCTCCCTCTACGATTTTTACCCTCCACGCTGCCCTCCAATGCTAAATTTGTGATCCCTTGATGCCTCAGAACATGTCCTACCAACCGGTCCCTTCTTCTAGTCAAGTTGTGCCACAAACTCCTCTCCTCCCCAATTCTATTCAATACCTCCTCATTAGTTATGTGATCTACCCATCTAATCTTCAGCATTCTTCTGTAGCACCACATTTCGAAAGCTTCTATTCTCTTCTTGTCCAAACTATTTATCGTCCATGTTTCACTTCCATACATGGCTTCATTCCATACAAATACTTTCATAAATGACTTCCTGACAAATCTATACTCGATGTTAGTAAATTTCTCTTCTTCAGAAACGCTTTCCTTGCCATTGCCAGTCTACATTTTATATCCTCTCTACTTCGACCATCATCAGTTATTTTGCTCTCCAAATAGCAAAACTCATTTACTACTTTAAGTGTCTCATTTCCTAATCTAATTCCCTCAGCATCACCCGATTTAATTCGACTACATTTCATTATCCTCGTTTTGCTTTTGTTGATGTTCATCTTATATCCTCCCTTCAAGACACTGTCCATTCCGTCCAACTGCTCTTCCAAGTCCTTTGCTGTCTCTGACAGAATTACAATGTCATCAGCGAACCTCAACATTTTTATTTCTTCTCCATGGGCTTTAATACCTACTCCGAATTTTTCTTTTGTTTCCTTTACTGCTTGCTCAATATACAGATTGAATAACATCGGGGACAGGCTATAACCCTGTCTCACTCCCTTCCCAACCACTGCTTCCCTTTCGTGCCCTTCGACTCTTATAACTGCCATCTGGTTTCTATACAAATTGTAAATGGCCTTTCGCTCCCTGTATTTTATTCCTGCCACCTTTAGAATTTGAAAGAGAGTATTCCAGTCAACATTGTCAAAAGCTCTCTCTAAGTCCACAAATGCTAGAAATGTAGGTTTGCCATTCCTTAGTCTATTTTCCAAGATAAGTCGTAGGGTCAGTGTTGCCTCACGTGTTCCCACATTTGTGCGGAATCCAAAACTGATCTTCGCCGAGGTCGGCTTCTACCAGTTTTTCCATTCGTCTGTAAAGAAAAAAAAACTAAGACTAAATTAATTTATAGCTTATCAGACAAATGCTGCTGCTGCTACTGTGCGTCCTCTCGGCTCGGCTGTATTTAGTGTAGAATAATTGTGTCTAGAAGACAAATAGTTATGAATCTACAGTTTTGAATTTTCATACAACGTTTAAGAAAAATTTTGAAAATTCTGAACACCTCCATTGACGTGAAACTTCCTGGCAGATTAAAACTGTGTGCCGGACCGAGACTCGAACTCGGGACCTTTGCGTTTTGCGGGCAAGTGCTCTACCAAGCACGACTCACGCCTCGTCCTCACAGCTTTACTTCTGCCAGTACCTCGTTTCCTACCTTCCAAACTTTACAGAAGCTCTCCTCCGAACCTTGCAGAACTAGCACTCCTGAAAGAAATATTGCGGAGACATGTCTTTGTCTACATCTACATCTACATACATACTCGGCAATCCACCATACGGTGCGTGGCGGAGGGTACCTCTTACCACAACTAGCGTCTTCTCTCCCTGTTCCATTCCCAAAGAAGAACGAGGGAGAAATGACTGCCTATATGCCTCTGTACGAGCCATATCTCTCTTATCTTATCTTTGTGGTCTTTCCGCGAAATATAAGTTGGCGGCAGAAAAATTGTACTGCAGTCAGCCTCAAATGCTGGTTCTCTAAATTTCCTCAGTAGCGATTCACGAAAAGAACGCCTCTTTTCCTCCAGAGACTCCCACCCGAGTTCCTGAAGAATTTCCGTAACACTCGCTTGATGATCAAACCTACCAGTAACAAATCTAGCAGCCCGCCTTTGAATTGCTTCTATGTCCTCCCTCAATCCGACCTGATAGGAATCCCAAACGCTCGAGTAGTACTCAAGAATAGGTCGTATTAGTGTTTTATAAGCGGTCTCCTTTACAGATGAACCACAGCTTCCCAAAATTCTACCAATGAACCGAAGACGACTATCCGCCTTCCCCACAACTGCCATTACATGCTTGTCCCATTTCATATCGCTCTGCAATGTTACACCCAAATATTTAATTGACGTGACTGTGTCAAGCGCTACACTACTAATGGAATATTCAAACATTACGGGATTCTTTTTCCTATTCATCGGCATTAATTTACATTTATCAATATTAAGAGTTAGCTGTCATTCTTTACACCAATCACAAACCCTGCCCAAGTCATCTTGTATCCTTCTACAGTCACTCAACGACGACATCTTCCGTACACCACAGCATCATCAGCAAACAGCCACACATTGCTATCCATCCTATCCAAAAGATCATTTATGTAGATAGAAAACAACACTTCCCTGGGGCACTCCAGATGACACCCTCACCTCCGATGAACACTCACCATCGAGGACAACGTACTGGGTTCTATTACTTAAGAAGTCTTCGAGCCACTCACATATTTGGGAACCAATCCCATATGCTCCTACCTTAGTTAGGAGCCTGCAGTGGGGCACCGAGTCAAATGCTTTCCGGAAGTCAAGGAATATGGCATCCGTCTGATACCCTTCAACCATGGTTCGCAAGATATCATGTGAAAAAAGGGCCAGTTGTGTTTCGCAGGAGCGATGCTTTCTAAAGCCGTGCTGATGCATGGACAGCAACTTCTCTGTCTCAAGGAAATTCATTATATTCGAACTGAGAATATGTTCGAGAGTCTTGCAACAAACCGATGTTGAGGATATTGGCCTGTAATTTTGAGGATCCGTCCTTCTACCCTTCTTAAACACACGCGTCACCTGCGCTTTTTTCCAGTCGCTCGGGACTTTACGCTGGGCAAGAGATTCACGATAAATGCAAGCTATGTAAGGAGCCAATGCAGTAGAGTAACCGAGCGAGGTGGCGCAGTGGTTAGACACTGGAGTCGCATTCGGGAGGACGAAGGTTTAATCCCGCGTCCGGCCATCCTGATTTAGGTTTTCCGTGATTTCCCTAAATCACTTTAGGCAAATGCCGGGATGATTCCTCTGAAAGGGCACGGTCGACTTCCTTCCCTAATCCGATGAGACCGATGACCACGCTGTCTGGTCTCCTTCCCCAAACCAACCAACCAACCAACCAGTAGAGTACTCTCTGTAAAACCGAACTGGAATCCCATCAGGACCTGGTGATTTATTTATTTTCAACCCATTCAGCTGCTTCACAACCCCAGGGATGTCTATCACTACGTCCTCCATACGAGAATCTGTACGAGACTCAAACGGCGGTATGTTTGTACGATCCTCCTGCGTGAAAGATTTCTCAAATGCTAAATTTAAAATTTCAGCTTTCGTTTTGCTGTCTTCCGTTTCCAGGCCAGACTGATCAGTGAGTAACTGGATGGAAGCCTTCGACCCGCTTACCGATTTTACGTAACACCAGAATTTCCTTGGGTTTTCAGCAAGATCTTTTGCTAAGATATGACGGTGGTAGTGGTTGTATGCTTCGCGCATCGCTCTTCTTACAGCATCATGAATCTCTACTGACTTTTGCCTGTCCTCATTCTCCCGATCTTTCTTGTACCGCGAGTGCAACTGTCTTTGCTTCCTGAGCATTCTCCGAATTGCGCTGTTAAACCACGGTGGGTCTTTTCCGCCCGGGACCCACTTTTTCGGCACATACTTCTCCAATGCGTGATTTACAATGTGTTTAAAATTTTCCCATAATCCTTCCACGTCCATCGTACCGGAAGTAAATGGAGTCGATTCATTTCCTAAGTGGGATGCTAACAACTGCTTATCTGCTCTTTCTAGTAAGAATACTCTCCTAGGCTTTTTGACCGATTTTTTAACTTTCGTAACCATAGTCGTAACGACAACATCATGATCACTAACCCCTGTCTCAACACTGACACCGTCGATGAGATCTGGTCTGTTCGTGGCTATCAGATCTAAAATGTTTCCATTACGCGCTGGCTGTCGATATAGCTGCTCAAGACAGTTTTCGGATAATGTGTTCAAAAGTAATTCACACGACGGCTTGTCTGTACTACCTGTAATGAATCTATAGACATCCCAGTCTATATGAGGTAGGTTGAAGTCGCCTCCGACTAATATAGCATGATCCGGGTACTTCTGCGATACAGAGTGTAGACTCCCATTGAATGATTCTAGAACTGTCACGGTGGAACCTGGTGGCCGGTAATAACACCCAACAATTAACTTTATTTCTCCTAGCCTGTTAAACGTGTCCAGATAACTTCACAATCACACTCTACTTTGACCTCAGTAGACACAATATTTTTGTCAACTGCAATGAAGACACCACCTCCTAAGGAGTCTAATCTGTCTTTCCGATACACGTTCCAACCCTCATTAAATATTTCAGAACTTCATCTCAGGGTTCAGCCAGGTCTCAGTCCCGAGAATAATTTGCGCGCCACACGCTTCCCGGAGGGCAGAAATTCAGGAACTTTATCCCGAACACTCTGAAAATTTACTGCTAATATCTTGATAGCTGAAGTGTCTTTACACTGAGCAAGTCCCTACACGTCGACTGGTGAGTGTTCACCAGGACACCTCGCACTACTGCCTGGCCTAAAAATCCCCTATGTCGACGCCACAAGTACTCTGCTACCCGATTAGCCGCTTCCTTTGTGTAGTGCACCCCTGACCTATCTAGGGGCGTCCTACAATTCCCCACTCAATAGCGCAAGTCTAGAAATCTGCAGCCAAGGCCGTCACAGAGTCTACGAAGCCTCTGGTTGAGACCCTCCACTCGGCTCAAAACCAAAGGACCCTGATCCACTCAGGGAACGATGCTGCAAATAGAGAGCTCTGCTTGCACCCCACGTGCGAGGCCAGCGGTCTTCACCAAATCCGCCAGCCGCCTGTACGAACTGAGGATCGCCTCAGAACCGAAACGACAGGCATCATTGGCGCCGACGTGAGCAACTACTTACAGACGACTGCGCCCCGTACGCACAATAACCGCAGGCAAGGCCGCCTCCACATCTTGGATGAGGCCCCCGGCAGACACTCCGAGTGCACGTTGGAATTCTTTCCAGCCCTGTACGCTATTTCCCTAAAGGGCTCCATCACCCGCCTAACGTTGGAGGTCCCAATAACCAGTAAGTCTTTGCCCCCGTGTGCCTGCTCGGGCCCTGCTGAAGGAGCGGCCACCTGCCCACTGACAGGGTGAACGGGCGAGGCCAGCCGGCCAGCCTCCACATTGACCCTCCGCCTCGAGCGACGCGAACGCGTTGCAGTCCGCCACTCACCCTGAGGTGAGGGCGGCCCCAACGCGCCGGGTATACTAGAAGGTGCCTCGGCGGCTGAGTCAGCGGACGCAGTAAGCGACACCTGGGGTGTCTCAAGCTATGCGCCAGACCCTCCGCCGTCGCTGCACCTCGAGGCAGCAGCCTGAAGGCGGCTGACCGGGGCCAGCAGCACGCTCAGATGCTCGCGAACTGCGGCAAGTTCCTCCTGCGCCCGCACACAGCACGCAAACACCCTATCCATCTTACTGTTAATATCTGGACCCATAGAGTTGCGACGAATAAAACAGCAATATGCGACTGCACAGTTGCGTCACCAGCGCCAGATTGAGCTGCGATATATGAACAATTACTTACGAACTAAGCAATCAAATGACCACGACTACGCCACTATACAGATATTACAATGCGATCCTACCCCTGTCTTAATACTACCCCTTTATAATTCGAAAATACGCAAAGATCGGAAAAATTTCACCACGCAAGCACACAAACACACAAAGTAATTTGAATTAAACCTGCGGAACTAATACGGAAAACTGAATATACGACTAGTTTCTGCTACTGCTGCTCGCACACGTCACTCTGCAAGCACAGATGAAACTGCACTGGCCTCTGTCTGCTGCTGACTGACTCTACGAAATAAACAGAAAGCACTGGCTGTCCAAAACAAACAACTGACTAACGACTCCGCGAATTTATACTTTACAGCTATCAATAAGTACAATAACTCCTCTCAAATACGGGAATACGCAAGAATACTATGTAATTAAATATGCAAGCGCACAAATACTCGGAAAGAAATTAAGAATCAAACTACAAAACAAATATGAAAGCTAAATATGCCACTCGCTACTGCACTGCTGCTGCAGTGATAATTCACCAGCGGCTGCTCAAGGCATGGGGGATGTTTCCAGAATGAGATTTTCACTCCGCCGCAGCGGAGTGTGCGCTGATATGAAACTTCGTGGCAGATTAAAACTGTGTGCCGGAACGAGGCTCGAACTCGGGACCTTTGCCTTTCGCGGGCAAGTGCTCTCCACTGAACTACCCAAGCACGACTCACGCCCCCTCCTCACAGCTTTACTTCTGCCAGTACGTCGTCTCCGCGAAAGGCAAAGGTCCCGAGTTCGAGTCTCGTTCCGGCACACAGTTTTAATCTGCCACGAAGTTTCATATCAGCACACACTCCAGTGAAAATCTCATTCAACCTGCATTGACAATTGCCACGGCATGATAACTGACAAGCTGGTTCCTATTTTGCATACATATGCGGCCTAGAACTCCATCGTGCCTCTTATTTACTGGCCTTCCTTGGGATCTGATTAAAAATGGTCTGGTCCTTGGGTGCCTCCAAGTATTGAGATTCTCGGAGATTCTCGAGATCTGAAGACTTCCTCCCCCCCCCCCCCCCCACAAGACCACTGGCCAGGAGAAGACCCTCCTTCCCTCCAACCCCCCACCCCCTGCCCCACTTAGACATCCACTGGTCCAAGAACGGGTCTCCGCGTGTTGTGACGAGCGGTGAGAAGACTGGTTCGGATGACGAGAATTCTTATCGCTTGTTGCTGTCCAGCACTGTATCGGCAAATGCTTTGCTGCACGGTGTCACGTTTATTCGTTGTTACAATCCGTGGCATTCAGCAGTGACCACTGAAACACACTGTCGCCGCGACAGCTGACGCTGGTGCCTACTGTTTTGTCCGAATCGAATTACTCACGGTCCACACTTCACGACGTGGCGCAGGGAAATCCCAGTACCTTAAAGCGTGTCCCACGCGTCCAATACAAGTTGCCTGCGCTTCCGCAAATAACGGCCAACAAAAAAGTTGGTTTCCCGTACAAAGAGAAAGAGCTAAAACTTAAAGGACATAACTAATTTCGACCTTCTGATTCTGAAAGTGGAGTTAGTTTATCACCATCACCCTTCAATTTGTAGCTATGGAGGGTAAGTCTAGAAGCAGAGGCTACAGCCGTCTGTATAATTCCTTCACTAAATTTGTACAATGGTTAAATACTTAATGTCCTAAAACTAAGTTGATGTGGAGTACTGGGCCTATTGTAGAATTTTACAATCGAATATAAATTTCCTGGATGATGATGCTGATGGTCCAGTCCTTTTGTGACAACTTCATTCAGTGGGATGTGGATCCTTCATGCTCCAATATCCAACAGTAGTCATTTCACGTTGAAGAATTCCATTTTCTTTATACACTAATGGCCATTAAAATGGCTACAACAAGAAGAAATGCAGATGATAAACGGGTATTCATTGGAAAAATATATAATACTAGAACTGACGTGTGATTACATTTTCACGCAATTTTGGTGCTAGATCCTGAGAAATCAGTACCCAGAACAACCACCTCTGCCCGTAATAACGGCCTTGATACACCTGGGCATTGAGTCAAACAGAGCTTTGATGGCGTGTACAGGTACAGCTGCCCATGCAGCTTCAACACGATACCACAGTTTATCAAGAGCAGTGACTGGCGTATTGTGACGAGCCAGTTGCTCGGCCACCATTGACCAGACGTTTTCAATTGGTGAGAGATCTGGAGATTGTGCTGGCCAGGGTAGTAGTAGAACATTTTCTGTGTCCAGAAAGGCCCTTACAGGAGCTGCCACATGCGGTCGTGCATTATCCTGCTAAAATGTGGGGTTTTGCAGGGATAGAATGAAGGGTAGAGCCACGGGTCGTAACACATCTGAAATGTAACGTCCACTGTTTAAAGTGCCGTCAATGCGAACAAGAGGTGACCGAGACTTGTAACCAATGGCACCCCATACCATCACGCCGTTTGATACGCCAGTATGGCGATGACGAATACACGCTTCCAACGTGCGTTCACCGCGATGTCGCCAAACACGGATGCGACCATCATGATGTTGTAAACAAAACCTGGATTCATCAGAAAAAATGACATTTTGCCATTCGTGCACCCAGGTTCGTCGTTGAGTACACCATCGCAGGCGCTTCTGTCTGTGATGCAGCGTCAAGGGTAACCGCAGCCATGGTCTCCTAGCTGATAGTCCATGCTGCTGTAAACGTCCTCGAACAGTTCGTGCAGATGGTTATTGTTTTGCAAACGTCCCCATCTGTTGACTCAGGGATCGAGACGTGGCTGCACGATCCGTTACAGCCATGCGGATAAGATGCCTGTCATCTCGACTGCTAGTGATACGAGGCCGTTGGGATGCAACACGGCGCTCCGTATTACCCTCCTGAACCCACCGATTCCATATTCTGCTAACAGTCATCGGACCTCGACCAAAGCGAGCAGCAATGTCGCGATATGATAAACCGCAATCGCGATAGCCTACAATCCAACCTTTACCAAAGTCGGAGACGTGATGGTACGCATTTGTCCTCCTTACATGAGGCATCACAACAACGTTTCACCAGGCAACGCCAATCAACTGCTGTTTGTGTATGAGAAATTGGTTGGAAACTTTCCTCATGTCAGCACGTTGTAAGTGTCGCCACTGCCGCCAATCTTGTATGAATGCTTTGAAAAGCTAATCATTTGCATATCACAGCATCTTCTTCCTGTCGGTTAAATTTCGCGTCTGTAGTACGCCATCTTCTTGGTGTAGCAATTTTAATGGCCATAAGTGTAGCAGCTTTCCATCGACAAAATGAGCTGATACAACCTTTCCCCATGTTACTCACTAATAGCTCCCTAATTGGCAGATGATAAGTCCAAATGCGAATGAAGGAAGTGAATTATTAGAAATACTCTGCATTCAAGGCTTTTATAGTTCTCTATAAGATTTATCACTCATACATAATTGTTTTCTGCTGTTATATTGCCAGTGAAACCTTCAACAACGCCCTTAAATGAATTCCTACCTGCCAGTTCTGACTAAATTTTTCTTCAGAATTCTTATCATGCGTTGTCTTTCGGATCTGAAGCCGTACAAAAATCCCTTCTTTGAATTTTGCGTCACTCAATTCAGTGAACTCTTAATGCAGACGCATGAAGCCCTTGTCACGTTTGTCATCCTCATCATAAAATTCTTGATAAATCTGAGCTTTGAATGCAGCAGGGTAAGGCAGACATTTTGAGAATCCATCAAAAGTGCATAATTCATTATTTCTTTCCCCGGAGCGAATTCCTCTTGCGATGGCACCGCTTAACTACATAATATTTGTCTGTAGCACTGCTGTCCCAAAGACAAAGGAAACAGCAATTTTGTGAAACCACGCTACAGATCAGTTACTAAACCAGTAACGCTAAGAATACCACATCTTTTCCCATTGTTTTCTTTGTAGTTAATACCTTCAAATGTCTATGATAAATTTGCGTATCCAACAGGTATAGATGGAAACGTATTGCCATTGTGATAGTACCGCACTCACGTTTGTCTTGGAAGCGTCTATAAACAGGCAGCACTCTGCACCGTGATATGGAATGTGAATTGTTTCTTTCAACCTGCTCCATACCTACAACCACAAATGTTATATTTTTAAAAAAATTGTTCACAGTAAAATTAAAATGAAAAAGCCATTGAACACTTTTTCAGCGCTGCACACATAAATATACAGTTCTACAATAAATCTCACAACTGTTACACCACTTGTAGTTCATAACGTCATGTGGAAGGCACCTACGATTGTCTATAACTGAGTTATCGATTACCAAAATATGTGACTTAAATCGCCGTACTTTCCGATGGCATTGACTTGGAAGCTTGTATTTTGTACATGTTCTGATTTAACATTTTACGTCACATTACTTTATAGAATTAAGTAAAATGTATACTTTTTCAGCACGCAAGGCACTGGTGATCAGTACAATTAAAAGCTACCGCCTAATGCGGTAAGAATGTATGACGATGCCATGTCCACGGCCATCCCAGGCATTGCCGCTAGTGTCTGTGCAAACAGACTTCGATCCACGAGGAAAGGAACGTTCATAAGCACAGGTTAGGTAAACTCTTACTGGAAAGGAGTATTGCAGACATATTTTCACTAATGTATTCAATACTGAATCCAGCTAATTTTATAGGACAACATACATAATTACTCGGAGATATAGAATGGTTAGGCATATGTTACAACAAGAGCGGTAAAAAGGGATGGCGGAAAGAGAGCGTGTCTCAGGGGGAAGCTACATGTATTTGACAAATCGTTGATGTTGTAGGCAGTGGCAGTGATGATAATGGAGATGGTAACTGACAGGAGTGGATAACTGCACCAGAACAATAACAGTACTGCTGATCGAAAGAAAGATCAATTTATCGTTCATTCTTACCACTGTTTACGGTTATCTTTAACAGTGAGCTGAAAATTTGTTGTAAGACAACAATTGTCTGACACTTCCCAGTGCGCTATGTTATCTTGAACTGCTCGAAAGCGGAGAGTATCGGCGGAAGCTGCTCCTGCTGGTGACAGGTGGGCCAACCTACATGATACACTTCACAGCCTCTTCTGCAAATAAATTTGATGCCTATAAGTCAGATTATAAGACCAACGTCATTTGTCTTATGATCCCTTTGGGTATTGTTGAGACGTCATGAATGGAGTTACGAATGTGTATTAATTATCGCTTAATTCATCTATGTAATAAAACGCACACTGAGTCTGTATCAGCAAAAAATTATAATTTACATCTAACTGTGGCATACGATTCCAAAGCAACAGATGTTAATAAGTTAGTACTGAACAAGAAATAAATTTATGACGTCCGTCGTTTGACCGAGTAACGTACTTAGAAGACAATTTGGACTATCGAAATTGTTCACGATAAGTGACACACAGTAAGAGTGTAGACGTCACTGCGTGTTCTAGTGAAACACAAACGATGCGTAGGCCCAACTCTTCTGTAAATTTGAAATATATCATAAAGAATAACACAGTATTGCAGACATTGTTATCATATTAAGTACACATTTCATTATTAAAAAAGGGGAAAAAAACAGAATGAAAGACAACATGTGAAATCCAGTAAGCTCGATGAATTATATCTCCCACGTATCGAGCTGAAACAGTTTACCATTTATTGGTTAGTAATAAGGAGGCAAGTTCAAACTAAGGTTATACATCAACGAAAAAGTCACAAGAAATAGAGCATTAGCACAGGATAGGCAAAGAGGGAAAGAAAAATGACGTGTCCATCCCGGAAATAGCCGTAATTTTTTGAAGGAAATCACTTATATCCCAAATCACGATGCTCGAACAGAGATTGGAAATCTGCTCCTTCAGAACGCGAATTTAATTGCTTTAACTACTGCATTACCTTACTCGATACTCATTTTACAGAAGACCACTACCCAATAAACAACTCTAAATAGTAATACCTCATGTTTTCTCTGTGTTTAGATGTGCACACACATAGTAAAATTTACGAAACAGGGATTTCAATATATTCAGACTGTAGTGTCTTGTACCGTAAGGAGCCGGCCGCTGGGGGCGAGCGCTTCTAGGCGCTTCAGTACGGAACCGCACTACTGCTACGGTAGCAGGTTCGAATCCTGCCTCGCCCATGGATGTGTGGAATTCCTTCGGTTAGTAAGGTTTAAGTCTAGGGGACTGATGACCTCAGATGTTAAGTCCCATAGTGCTCAGAGCCATTTGAACCATTGTTTGTACCGCAAGGAAGCAAAGGAGAGGACGTTATTATGGGTGGCCGGTATCCTCTTTGTACAACACAAATGCACACGTGGATTAATATCGTTGTTTATTTATGTGAACTTTTACTTGAATAGAGTCCTTGTGTTGTAGTACAAGCACATCAGTAATAGTCCTCAGGCAGACAATATCGGTAGTCTTGCTATTACAAACTTAAGTCTCACAGTTAGTTCCGCAATAATCACTAATCTGGTCGCAATGTCCTCTCATAACCTTTTATGAAATAATCACGCTCTGGGAGTAAATGACAGATGCCAAATTATAATGAGTGAGTCAGTGAGGCCCTCTGATCAGCGAGGGCGGCTTAAACACATGCTGTCGTTGGCAGCGTGGCGGCGTGTTTCTTGTCGGTGTGTCCTCCCTGGCCTCTCTCGTGAAAGGCGCACTTGATCCTGCGCCTACCAATCAATCTTCGCTTCACCTTAGCCGAGCAATGTGCTGGCGACAACTGACGCCAGCACACAGACGAAGTATTCCGAATGCTACTGGCAAAAAAGTGGAACACCCAGAATAGGAGGAGGAAAGAGAGTGAAAGGTCACAGGCTCACAGGCTATGCGATGTTATTTCAATGATTACGAAATCGAGTCAAATTTAGTAGGATAAAGGCACTATGAGCCCACTTGGCAGTATGATGCTGCACCCACTCTGGCTTGGATGCATGCACTGATGCAGTTGGGAAGGATGTTATAAAGCCGTTGTATCCTCTCCTCAGGCAAGCTGCTTCACAACCAATGCCAGTGGTCACTAATATCCTGAAACTTGCGCTGGGACGGAGGTGAGGCCCGAGCCGTTCCCACACATGTTTTCTTGCGAGTGGTCTGGGTATCTTGCTGACCACACGCACTCCTCAACTCAGCATCACGCATACGGTTCACATATAGATTTGCCATGTGTAAACTAATATTGTCGTCCTGAAAAGTATCACCACGATACGTTCACATTAGACGTAACGCTTGATATAGCAGGATGTCCATAACACACTGTTTTGCCCACAGAGTTCACCGAAGAACTACCGTCCGTGATCGAAACTCGTACCCAATGGTTTCCCACACCATGAAGTCAGCAGTAACAGCCTAGTCTGGTTGCTGGTAGTCTCCGACCAATGGTTCAGGATGATACAGAATGTTGCAGTAAGTCTCTGGGCAAAGTAAGTCTGGGGGTAGCGTCTTTGATTAGTAATCAATACGTCCTTGGTGCTGGGTTCGAACCACGCTACTGTTTAAATTCGCCATCGTCAGCAATGGCGGGCGAAGACTTCCAGCATCAGAAATCACCCTCATTTTGCCATCAGCTTTATTAAAGAGGGCGGAGGAGCGGACAGAAGTACATGGCACTGTCATGCCCTTGGGTTGGAAAAGGCCCCTATAGGCGGAAGAATGAGCAACGATCAAAAACATGAGAATGCAGAAGGAAATGGAAACCATTGGATTAAAGACATATAATGTATATCCTTAGGACAAGTGGCCTATATATGGGTGTCTCCAATGGCAAAAGATTCCGTACTGATCCTCCATTCATATCTCCAGGAAGGGACTGCCATTGCTAAGTTGGCCATGATGAAAAGATAGAATAGCCAACGAAAGGATAATGTTCTAAGAATGGAGCCATGGAATGCCAGAAGCCTGAAAGTGCTAGGGAAGCTAGAAAACCGGAAAGGGAAATGCAAAGGTTTAGTATAGATATAGCTATAGGAAGTGAAGTGAAACGGAAGGAGGTCAAGGGTTTCTGGTCGGATGAGTATAGGCTAATATGAACAGCTGCAGAAAATGGTATAACGGGAGGAGAATTCATTAGGAACAGCAAGGAAGGGCAGAAAGTGAGTTTCTGTGAATAGTTCAGTGATAGGATTGTTCTCGTCAGAATCGACAGCAGACCAACACCGACAACAATAATTCAGATATACATTCCGATGTCGGGGGCAGAAGATGAACAGGCAGAGAAATTATATGAGGATACTGAAAGGATAATTCACTAGGTAAAGAGAGATGCAAATCGAATAGTCATGAGGGATAGGAATGCGCTTTTAGGGAAAGGAGTACAAGAAAGGGTCGTGGGAGAATATGGGCTTGGTAACGGGAATGAGTTTTGCATTAAATATCAGCTAGTAATAGCGAATATTACTTTCAAGAACCGCAAGAGGAGGAGGTATACTACAGATAGGCTGAGAGATAAAGGGAAGATTTCACTTAGATTACATGGTCAGACAGAGATTCCGAAATCAGATACTGGGTTGTAAGACATACCCAGGAGAAGATATAGACCCAGATCATAGCTTAATAGTGATAATCACTATTAAGCTAGTCAGGAAGAATCAGTACACAAAGAATTGGGATACGGTAGACTAACGAATGAAGAGATACACTTAAAGTTCTCTTAGGCAATAGATACGCGATAATGAGTAACTCAGTAAGCAGTTCAGTTGAAGAGGAATGGGCGTCTCTAAGAAGAGCAATCACATAAGATGGAATGGAAAGTTAGGGACAAAGAAAGTAACAGCGAAAAATCCATGGACATCAGGATAAATAATTCAGATGATCGATGAAAGTAGGAACTACATATATGTTCAGGGAAATTCAGAGTATAGAAATACAAGGTACAAGCACATGTTAATGAGATAAATGGGAAGAGCAGGGAAGTTAAGAGGGAATGGCTGTATCAAACATGTGAAGAAATTAAAAAGAAATGATTGTCAGGACTCACTCAGCATACAGAAAAGTCAAAAAACCATTATCGAAATCATAAACCAGTGGAATTGGAATTCCACTGTTAAATGTAGGGAAGGGAGTCGATAGGTGGAAAGAGTACACTGAGGGCCTCTACGAGGCAGAGGACGTCTCTGATGATGTCATATAAGAAAAAAACGGGAGTCGATAGGGAAGAATAAGCAATCCAGTATTAGGGATGGTGGGTGTCGCTGAAACAACCGGTTTTCGGTTGTATCGCTTTATTTTCAGTGTCAGTTTAACCTTACTGTTGAAACCGATCGACATAACTAGTTTTTGAAGTAACCGATTTTCGTTTTTTTTTTTAATTCCTGTTATTTCGTGTAATAAAAGTAGCAATCGAACAAAAGTTAAAAAATTTAGACTCCCTCAGTTCCAAGATACATAGAATCAATACATTAAATTAAACAGCAAACGAAAAAAAACTTAGTCTGGACAGACTAATTTTCTCGGAAAGTGGTAAGTGGCTGAATACTATCCTCTCATTTATTCAAATTTTTGAAACTCCGCTCAAAAATTATTTCTTAATCGAGGATCGTACCACTATTTGGGCATTATGAATAGTCCGTGTTAAAAGGGTGAAAACTGTGAATGAAGAATTCTGTTCTTCGTATTAATTTGTTCGTTTTTATGAGCTACAAGCAGATAAACGCATATTACATAGACACAGGCAACAGATCAGCTTTCTATTTTTACTGTAGGCTATGAATGGATTGTTAAGCTTTAAGTTTTCTTCTTATATGCTGTAGCAAATTTGTCGTGGCTTCTTCACTTCTTAGTCCCTTAATGTAAATGCGGCATTGCACTTCACTGATATTGCACTTCGTGAAATACTTCAAGACTATGACTGGTGCCATTCAGTAAGACAACTTATGTCCGACAACAGCAGCGAGATGTTATCATGTAGACCAGATGGGGCATGTCTCTCACACTACATTTACAGTCATACCATCCAGTAGACCAAGCCACATGATAACAGGTACATTATTGTCTCATCTTTACCAATCTCATGCCATGCATTCGTTGCTTGTTTCTGTATTCATTGTTGTTAAAATAGCATTCATAGCTTTTCGCACTTTCTGTAACCACGCAGCTTTTTAAAGCAATGAACATTTTACGAGGTAAGATTACTCAGGTTTTAAAAAAGGTTTACTTGGAAACCAAAAAGTTTTGCACTGCTGCTGTGGCAAATTAATATTTCAGTGTTTTACCTGATTATTAGTAAAAAATGAAGCAAAACACCTATTATAACCGAGACCTAACAAATACCGAATAATATCGGTTGCTCAGAACTAAAATATTGGCATCGGTTTTCACCGATGGATTTTTCCCTCTCAATCCAATATTAGAATGTAAAAGATTTCTGGAAGACTTATCAAATAAGGAAGAATGGATAGATAAAATTCTATCACAGTTTCTAAAATCGTTGGGGAAAGTCCAATCAAAGCGATTACTCACGTTGGTTTGTAGAGGGTATAAGACTGGCGCGGTACACCATCTGACTTTTGGAGAAACTTCCTCCACACAATTGCGGAGGTTGCAAGAGCCAAAAAGTGCGAGAATTAACGCACAATGTGCTTAACAGGTCATTCATCCAAGTTGCTGACGAGAATAGTATATAGAAGAATGGAAAAGAAAATTGACGTTCTTTTACGTGACGATCAGTTTGGCTTTAGAATAGGTAAAGGCACCAGAATGGCAGTTCTGAGGTTGCAGTTGACAATGAAAGGAAGACTAAAGAAAAATCAAGACTTTTAAACAGGAGTTTTCGACCTGGAAAAAGCGTTAGACAATGTAAAATGAAGCAAGATGTTTGAAATTCTGTGAAACATAAGGGTAAGCTGAAGACTTCAGCCGTCGCACGGACGCCAAAATGGAAAATATTGAAATAAACGATATCGGAATTGAAAAACAACTGCTATCACTTAGTAGCGGAAAAGCATCCGGACCAGACGAGATACCCTTAAGATTCTACAGTGATTATGCTAAAGAACTTGCCCCCTTTCTATCGGCAATTTATCGTAGATCGCTGGAAGAACGTAAAGTACCTAGCGACTGGAAGAAAGCGCAGGTCGTTCCCATTTTCAAGAAGGGTCATAAATCAGATGCGAATAATTATAGGCCTATTTCGCTTACGTCAATCTGTTGTACAATAATGGAACATGTTTTGTGTTCTCGTATTATGACGTTCTTAGATAATACAAATCTCCTTCATCATAACCAACATGGATTCCGCAAACAGAGATCATGTGAAACTCAGCTCGCCCTATTTGCCCAAGAAATTCACAGTGCCGTAGACACTGGCGAGCAGATTGATGCCGTATTCCTGGACTTCAGGAAGGCATTTGATACGGTTCCGCACTTACGTTTAGTGAAAAAAATACGAGCTTACGGAATATCGGACCAGGTTTGTGATTGGATTCAGGATTTCCTAGAAGAAAGAACACAACATGTCATTCTTAACGGTTCAAAATCTGCAGATGTAGAGGTAATTTCGGGAGTACCGCAGGGAAGCGTGATAGGACCTTTATTGTTTACAATATACATAAATGACTTAGTTGACAACATCGATAGCTCCGTGAGGCTATTTGCAGATGACACGGTTGTCTACAAGAAAGTAGCAACATCAGAAGACTCGTACGTACTCCAGGAGGACCTGCAGAGGATTAATGCATGGTGCGACAGCTGGCAGCTTTCCCTAAACGTAGATAAATGTAATATAATGCGCATACATAGGGGCAGAAATCCATTCCAGTACGATTATGCCATAGGTGGTAAATCATTGGAAGCGGTAACGACCGTAAAATACTTAGGAGTTACTATCCGGAGCGATCTGAAGTGGAATGATCACATAAAACAAATAGTGGGAAAAGCAGGCGCCAGGTTGAGATTCATAGGAAGAATTCTAAGAAAATGTGACTCATCGACGAAAGAAGTAGCTTACAAAACGCTTGTTCGTCCGATTCTTGAGTATTGCTCATCAGTATGGGACCCTTACCAGGTTGGATTAATAGAAGAGATAGACATGATCCAGCGAAAAGCAGCGCGATTCGTCATGGGGACATTTAGTCAGTGCGAGAGCGTTACGGAGATGCTGAACAAGCTCCAGTGGCGGACACTTCAAGAAAGGCGTTACGCAATACGGAGAGGTTTATTATCGAAATTACGAGAGAGCACATTCCGGGAAGAGATGGGCAACATATTACTACCGCCCACATATATCTCGCGTAATGATCACAACGAAAAGATTCGAGAAATTAGAGCAAATACGGAGACTTACAAGCAGTCGTTCTTTCCACGCACAATTCGTGAATGGAACAGGGAAGGGGGGATCAGATAGTGGTACAATAAGTACCCTCCGCCACACACCGTAA
The DNA here is from genome assembly GCF_021461395.2 of Schistocerca americana. Lineage (NCBI taxonomy): Eukaryota > Metazoa > Arthropoda > Insecta > Orthoptera > Acrididae > Schistocerca > Schistocerca americana. Next base: position 455,591,097 of record NC_060121.1, read on the forward strand.
GGTGGCTCGCGGAGTATAGATGTAGATGTAGATGTAGATGTAGTATACAACATGTGCAAGAACCATGACGGAACAATAAGAATGAAAGAACAAAGTGTGCGGATTAAGAACGGTGTAAGAGAGGGATGTATTCTTTCGCCCATACTGTTCGACCTATACATCGCAGAAGTAATGATAGAAATAAAAGAAGATTCAATAGTGGGATTAAAATATAGGCTGAAAGGATATCAGTGAGAAGATTCGCTGATGACTCCTATCCTCAGTGAAAACGAAGAAGATAAAGAGTGTGTTCAATAGAATGGACAGTCTAAGAAGTATAGAATGTGGATTAAGAATGTATCGAAGAAACAAAGAAATGTGAAGTAGCACAAATGAGAACAACGAGTAACTTAACATCAGAACTGGTAATCGCGAAGTAGACGAAGTTAAGGAATTCTGGTACATAGGCAGCGAAATAGTCCATAGTGGAGTGGGCAAGGAGGACATAAAAAGCAGATTAGGGCATTCCTGGCCAAGAGAACTCTACTAGTATCAAACATAGGTCTTAATTTGATGAAGAAATTCCTGAGGATGTACGTTTGGAACACAGCATTGTACTCGTATGATACTGGAACATGGACTCTACGAAAACCGGAGAAAAAGAGAAAGAAAACATTTGAGATATGGTGCTACAGAAGAATGTCGTAAATTAGGTGGATTGATAAGGTAAGAAATGAGGAGGTTCTCCGTAGAATCGACGAGGAAGTGAATATTTGGAAAAACACTGTCAGAAGAAGAGACAGGATGGTGAAGCCTCTGTTAAGACATCAGAGAGTAACTTCGATGGTACTAGAGGGAGCTGTAGAGGGTAAAAAAAGTAGAGGAAAACAGAGATTGCAATACATCACGCTGGCCGTTGCGGCCGAGCGGCTCTAGGCGCTTCAGTCTGGAACCGCGCGACCACTACGGTCGCATGTTCGAATCCTGCCTCGGGCATGGATGTGTGTGATGTCCTTAGGTTGGTCAGGTTTAAGTAGTTCTAAGTTCTAGGGGACTGATGACCTCAGATGTTCAGTCTCATAGTGCTCAGAACCATTTGAACCATTTTTGGAATACATCCAACAAATAATTGAGGACGTAAGTTGCAAGTGCTACTCTGAGATGAAAAGATTGATACAGCAGAGGAGTCCGGCCCGGGCCGCATCAAACCAGTCAGAATACTGATAACTTTAAAAAAAAAAGAGAGAATAGTACACAATACCGGAATCTTGACGACGAGTATAGTAGCCCTCAAATTTGGATGCAGCCCAAAATCAAGCCACTGTGGCATCCTAATGTCCCACAAATCTAAATATTGCACAATACGACCAGGCGTTCAAATGGAGACTCACATTGAAGTTTCTTTTAAATTTTGTTAAATTTTGTTACTTAGAGAGAATGCTACTTCATTCAAGTACGCAGCATCTCCACATCCTCACTGCACGTGTGCCGCTGTCAACAGCCCTTGTGTGCACCTCCAAGTCTGGTAACAACGGTAAACAAGAAATACGCTAATACACTCCACTGGTCGTTTTACCTGTCACATAGAACTGTAACTCTCATCATTTATATCCTTCCAATAGTGGGAACGTTTACGAAGTTACGCAGACATCCCCTGTCTTCCAGACCCTTTACTTTTTTATCAGAGAGTGTATTTAACGCATTGTTCCTGTTTACTAATCAAATGTTTCATTGCAAAGGATAAGAAGAGCTGCATTTTTGTACACCATTAATGAAGAGCTTTCAGCTGTGATTAGAAACGTTTCTTGTCGGTCACTATGAAGACGGATCGTGGTGGTAAGTAGCTTCTGATTGACAAAAATGAGTTCAATTGACTCTCCATTTGTTAGTGCAACAATTTTGCTCGCTAAAAATTTACATTTTTATCAGACGTTGTTCAGGACCATCATAACGTACTCCATACAGATGTCCAAAAGTTAAACATAAGCAAATAGACAGTAGAAAGTGCAGTGACAAGAGATAAGCAAATTCTGCCAGTATGGCCCTAGACCATGTCTGAGCAATCAGTTATGAAAGAACAAGCTTTCTGCTTCTAAATAGGTACTAGATTAAAAAATAACTAGCTCTTTGCGTCAATCTTAGTCGCAATTCTTGTGAGTAAGTTGCTCGGTAATATTCAAATACTGATACCACAAGTACACCATTTGGCCTGAACATACTGGCCATGCAAAACTGGTACCCTGGCGCCAGGCGCCGTGCGGTGGATTGAGGAGTATGAATACAGATGTAGGTCACATACAGGTCGCAGTCTCTGTAGGACTTAATATACCAAGAAGTGTCGTCTCGGACCTGTGGCAGCAGTATCTTCTTTTTTCTTTTTTCTTTTTTTTTCCCATCAGTCTTCTGAATGGTTTGATGCCAACCGCCACGAATTTTTCCCTTGTGGCAGTCTCTTAATCTGATCTATATCCTCAATTATTTGCTGAATGCGTTCCAATCTCTGTCTTCCTCTGCAGTTTTCACCCTCTGCTGCTTCATCTCCCTCTAGTACCACAGAAGTTATTCCCTGACGTCTTACCTGATGCCCTGCAATCATGTACTCTCTTCTTGTTAGTGTTTTTCATATATTCCTTTCCTCGCCGATTCTTGAGAGAACCTCCTCATTCCTTACCTTATCAGCCTACTTAATTTTCAACATTCTTCTGTAGCAGCACATCTCAGATGCTTCGATTCTCTTCTTTTCCGGTTTTCCCACAGACCGTGGTTCACCGCCATACAACGCCGTGTTTCACACGTACATTCCCAGAAATTTCTTCCTGAAATTAAGGCCAGTGTTAGTAAAATTTTTTTGGCCAGGAATGCCCTTTTTGCCAGTTATAGTCGGTATTTACGTCCCCCTTGCTCCGTCCGTTTTAGGTTATTTTGCTGCCTAGGTAGCAGATTCCTTAACTTCATCTACTTCGTGACCATCAATCCTGATGTTAAGTTTCTCGCTGTTCTCATTTCTTCTACTTCTCATTACTTTCCTCTTTCTTCGATTTACTTTCAGTCCATGTTTTGTATTCATTAGACTGATCATTCCATTCAGGAGATCATATAAGTCTTCTTCACTTTCAGTGAGGACAGCAATGTCACCAAAAAATATGATCTCTGATATCCTTTCACCTCTAAGTTAACTTATCTTTAATTCCGTCATTGCTTCTTCGATGCGTAAATTGAACGGCTCGAGTATGAGAATACCTCCCTGTCCTACACGCTTTTTAATCCGAGGTCCTCGTTCTTGGTCTCCCACTCTTATTGTTCCCTCTTCGTCCTTTTACATGTTATATATTACCCGTCTCTCCCTACCTCTTTCCCCTACCCGTATCAGAATATTACACCAGATGACACTGTCGAACACTTTTTCCAGGCAGATAAATCCTAGGTTCTAGACAAGAGAAATATGAAATCGTTGGTAAAATGTCCACAAAGGGAGTCACTGGACGACTGGACATATTTACCCTAACGTGGAAGACGAAATAGAAAGATCGCTGGAAGACAGTTATCTGCAGAGCTTACAGCTGTATTAGGATTTACAATTTCCCGATCTTTGTATATTAGACAGTCTGAATATGGAGTCGGCACGCCAAAAAGCCAGCGACTTGTCTTTCGCTAACGCCAGTGAGCTCGTTTGATTTGGAGTCTACAAATATAGAGTAGACAGGGAGTACAGAAGTCAGTACAACTTGGCAAAATAGTTCTCTAGTACATTCGTCTACAGAGAATATGGTAGATGACATAGTCTCAAGACAACTAGGAAAGAGACCTGTTTGTTGAAAGTGGTGTACTTGTGTAGGGAGACGTCAATCTGAATGGTTATGCAAAGCATGAGATAACCAAAGGTTGTTGGAGGAGTAACGCAAATGTCCAGGGATGGAGACCTGAGGTAATGCAGACTCACAGATGTCTTTGAAAAGAGGTATTTGTAGCAGAGACAAAGAACAGTAATGCTTAACGGCATGAGACCCGCCAGGATAGCCGAGAGCGTTAACACGCTGCTTCCTGGACTCGGGTAGGCGCGCTGGCCCCGGATCGAATCCGCCCGGCGGTTTAACGACGAGGGTGGGTGTGCCAGTCAGCCTGGATGTGGTTTTTAGGCGCTTTTCCACATCCCGCTAGGTGAATACCGGGCTGGTCCCCATGTTCCGCCTCAGTTACATGGCAGGCAGACACACTGTTCCATGGATTCCACTAGACATAGACAGTTGGGGTACACTACTTCCATCCTGGGGGGTACAGGGTGGCGACAGGAAGGGCATCCGGCCACCCCTTCAAATTAACATGGCACATCCGATTAACCAGCAGACCCTGCAAGTCGGAATAAATGTTTAGAAAAAGACAGAATGCTTAACGGCATGAAACTGCCCTGATGGATGAATTTCTCATGGGATAGTTCAATTTTTCGCCAAGTGCAACATAAATAATTTGTGAATCTGAAGTGTTTGACTTCAATAACAGTACCGTCAAAACATTTTTTGCAGCCTGACATCCAAAATGGTTCAAATGGCTCTAAGCAGTATGGGACTTAACATCTGAGGTCATCAGTCTTGTAGACTTAGAACTACTTAAACCTAACTAACCTAAGGACATCACACATATCCATGAACGAGGCAGGATTCGAATCTGCGACCCTGCGGACTGAAGAGTCTAGAACCGCTCGGCCACAGCGACCGGCAGCTTGGCATCCAAAACGTGAAACCGTTACGGACACGACGGGCTGATGTATTTGCTAAATTCAGTGCACTGAGACGCAGGCCGCTTCGCGCAGACGCTGTAACCTCCGCTTCTTACATGCCAAAAAGAGATCAGCAGACTCGAATGGATCAGCCTGCTATTATTTTAAAAAATCTGTCAGACCTACAGAGAATAGACTACATACGTAACATATGCCTTAGAATTTCGTTTGAACCGAGAATCTAATTATATAATAGTTTATTCCCAAATGACGCATGTTTTCAAATATCCTCGGAAGTACTCGCAATATCAGAATGTAAATTTTTACTACCGGAACCTCACATTTATTAAAGTATTCCTGCCTATTATTCTGATTTAAAGATATCACTCTATTTAAACAATCAAAAAACGTCAAACCAGAACAAACTCTGAGATAAGCTTAAAACGCATTAGGTAAAAACAACACATACCAACAGAATTTATTAATATGGTTTTATAAAAGAGTGCTGGTGGAAGAACTTGCAAGGAACTCCAGAACAGTAATTAGTTGACATCAGTAGTGAACAAAACTGTCAACAACATTTACTTTTGCGACTTACGAAAAGCTACCGTTGGCACCACAAATTTGAGCAACATTGCTAACAGAATTTACTAAAAATTTACTGAAACTCCAATCACATATAAATTTACACTTGTGGATTCATGGAACCAAGAGAAGGCATTTTTAATAAAAACAACTACTGACATCATTACTACCGACATGATTTACCATCGCCACATTAGGGAACCAACTGTTGCCACATCTGTTTCTAGGAACCATAACCAATAGAATTTGCAATGCTGGGTTATGAAAAGCAACTGCTGGTAGAAATTAATGGAATGATCAAATGAGCACAAAGTTAAAAAGCAACTGTCACAAAAGAGAAACATTTTTTTAAAAAAAACCATTGGCGCATTTAAAATTTAGTTTAGCACCGATAATTTAAGTGAAAGTTAAATTTAATTGACTGTGAGTAGTCCACCTGAATATAAGAGAAAATGAGTTTACTAGTATCGGATTAGCAGGACCCCTTTAAACAATGATAGACAAAACAAATGGCACACACATTCAACCTGACAGCTTTCACAGAATAGGCACACAGATTTTAACGTGACCAAAACTGAATACCGCTACTCATACCCTGAAATAGTACAAAATTCTGTCTGTAACATGGGACCATCAGATGGTACTGAAGTAGAACCAAAACAGAAATATGCCTTAGTAGCACTCGACTCAACAGCTTGCCTGCTGAAGTAATTTCTTAATTTACCTCAATTAGCGCAGGTTATGAACAACATAAAGCTTTTTCGTTGCAAGTCAACCACCTGTTTCAGTACAGGCGCTTCTTTTAATATGCCGGCTACGGTTCCGAGGTCCACGAATACACTAGATGAAATGACAGAAAATTACAAGATCCCCTTCCTGCAACACACGAGGTACTGATAAACAATCTTAAAACTGCAAACTATACATGTACAGAACAGACCACCCTGGGATTAAGTGACCGTTCGTGCTTACAAGGTACAAGAAACAACTTTTAAAAATTTTGGAAATTTGTCGTAAGGTCTTTTGGGACCAAACTGCTGAGGTCATCGGTCCCTAAGCCTACACACTACTTAAGCTAGCTTAAACTAACCTACGCTACGCACAACACACTCACTCATGTCCAGGGAGGATTCGAACCTCCGAAGGGGTTGCAGCACGGACTGTGTCAAGACGCCCTAGATCGCGCTGCTACCCCGAGCGGCTTCAACTTTAAACAAAACTTTGCCCATCACATCGCAGGAGTGACTTAAATCAAGTGAGACTTCACAATATGGAACTGGGCTTTCAGTCAACACTAGTCAAGTTGACCAGTGGCTCCACTAATACCGTAAGATCAATTACAGACAATCAATAGGAAATCACTTAATAACCAACCTGACATAATTAGTACATCCGTTCACCGATCCTATTGCGCGTTTGACAGAGTTAGAGTAACCAGTGTGGCTAACATACTGATGGTATGATCACGTAACAGCCGTAAAAACAAAAAATAAATGCTCTCTCCAATTTCTGAATGTCGATGGATAGGTCAAGGTGCCCCCAAGTAACAGATCCTATTAGTAAGCGTCCCTTCCACAATGTAGTTGTCATTCAGAAACAAACAGGACGTAATCTACAGGCAGCCTTTGCGATGAATGATCAAAATGGACTCAAAGGTAACAAACCCGCCACCACAGCTTACACAGGTTTGTTCTAGATATTCAGACGACAAGCACAAGTGAAAATCGAACCATCGTGTCGGCAGGCTGGCAGGTATCCTTCTTCTGGCCGGGACAGTAAATGCACAACGAGCTTATAGAGTATTAACTAACCTTAAGGCTTAGCATACTGTAGTCTAGAGGTGAGGCGCGTCAGTCGGAATCTCGTGTGTTTAGTGTCGTCTTGGGTGCAGTCTGATCTGAGTTTAATTCAATTTCAGAAGGCGCTGCCCGCCGATGACGTAGCGTCACTGCCAACTTGTAGCGGTCATGACCTTCGTTCCTCCTCTCGAGCTGGTGGGCTAGGCGGTTTAGGAAAGGCGGGACTTTTGCATCTTTCAAGGACGTAGGACTCGCCAGCGACGTCATGGAAGCAATGTGCCGGTAAGTTTCAGGTCACAGGAAACACTCGGTACAGGAATTTGTTCTGGAGGTCCTGCAGCGGTTGAGGTGGCTAGGAGTTGTGTTTCCCCATACCTCGCTGGTGTAGCTCATGACGGGCGGAATAATCTGCCACTCCATAGATTTGTCTCCGAACTCTTTCTGCATGAAGGAGCCGTCGACAACTGATATTCGTGATGTGTGAGTCCAAACTCTGTTCTTTGCATCGAGGTCGTCACCTCCAAATAGTTTGTCTTGTAACTGCAGCAATGGCATCTTCAATGCTGATATGTCGTTTGAGTAACCGGTAGACTGCTGCAAAAGTGACAAATCCCTGGGCAGTTTCCACTGCCACATCAGCAGCATCGATGTTGGTGAGTTGCGGATTGGGAATTTGGTAAAGGCGAATCGAAGTATTGATATGTAAAGCGCCGTACCGACCCTAGCCATCAAACTATCAGTAACTTGCTTTAGGGGTATTCGCGTTAAGTCTCACCTTCAGGTGTGTTTCGCCGACCACGCAAATGTCTATGCTTTACTCATTGGCCTATATCCCAAAAGAAATGAAAAAAAATGCCGTTTGCATTCCACGTTGCGGCCTGAAGTTCACGTGTTCGCCTAGGCCGATCCATTAGCAGACATTGCTGGCGGTGGCTGTATTTTATCACATCTAAAGCTGGCAGCGATTGCAGCAGTCATGTTCTTCAGCGTCTCGTTGACGATGTTATGCGTTTCCGCCACTGCGTGGAATAGGTCCGTGACATCATCCATCTCACGCACAGGGGGAAGATCAAGAGGTGGTTGCTGCTTCAAAGCCACCGGCGCTAGACGAGGCTGCTGCTGCGATAGCAGGCCTGCAGCTGTGGCTAGGTCCGTTGCTGCTGGGGTAGTGCCGGAGCTGCCGCCAGTAACCCACAACGGAAAGTCCGTATACATTGTTGCTGTCGCAAAAGAGCAGAAGTAGGTACTTGTGGAGAGCTGTCTGGGTGAAGACGAGTCGTCGCTGAGCGTTCAGAGACAGAAGGTTCGTTGGAAAGCTGCGGTAAGCCCCGCTGGCGGAGACTTTGTGATGCACGCAGCATCTGTAGTTCGTGGGGTGAGCAAACGTCGTGATTGCACCCACACTTGACAAATCCTGAGGTATAGCACAGTGTCCAACGACATGTTCCGGCTCCTGGCAATTAAAACATTGAGGTGGACCGCACTTGGCGCCAAGTTTCTCGATCGTAACTGAGAGCGAGTAAAATCTCTCCATCTGCAAGGTAGTGCGGCACTCTGCTTTGTCACAGACAATGAGAGTTATCTTTTTCATTTGACTCTGAGCCCCTAGGTACTTCATCCAGACAACTTTGATGGCTTCTAAGCCAATACTGTCGAGTTGATTCTTCACCTTGTCTTCCGTTATCTTCAGTGGTATCTTCGGCTGGACTGTGGGGAAAGTATAATATGGACTATTCTGCTGCTGCTCCGTGTTTGTGACCGTAACGTAGTCCTCTTTACAAGTAAGCGTCATTTTCAGGCCGTCCTCGCCGCAGTGCTTCACTTTATAATCCTCCGCTTCGGTTCTTGTTGGGGCTGTCCTGCTTCGGCAGCAGGATGATCCCGTACAGGAAGAATAACACTGTTGATTTTCTGGGTCTCTATAGGCCGAGGCGGTGGAACTGTCTGTCGCTTTGGAACCCTCTTCCACGGTAGTTTGGGGAAGTCACCCTTAATCGCAGCTGAAAAAAGATATGTGCTTGTTGCGGTGTGTAAAACACGCTTGCGGCTGCTCTATAGCCTACTGGTTCCTGGTCGATGCACTCGACCGTGAATGAGTCCATTGATTCATCCAAAATAGCAGACCGTTCGTAGTCCATTTTCTTGTACAAGTTCGTCGTCAGAAGAGCGATCGACGGGGCAGGTGACGGGGCAAACCGATTCCGGCGCGAGCGAGGCAGCTACATCGACGCGCAAGTAAAAACGTCGTGCGCGTTATATATTGTGCGCTCGACCGCTTTGCTGTGTCGTATTCCATCGCGTCAGATAAGTTTCCCACCGGTTAATATTCACTGGCCAGACAGCTACCATTTGCAGTTCGAACCACCAAAGACTATCGTTTTAAGTGTAGTTGCCGTCCAAGCGTACCGCCAACCACGAAGTCACTGTCCTTCCTCACAGCTCGTTGCCTACCCGGAATAGACTGAGGGCGCTGCCCAACCCGGCGGCACTTAAAACACCCCTCACGACAGCTGCGTCCCTTCTGGTCTTGGATACACCGATCGTTGCATAGACGCCACCATCCCATCGGCAGTGGAGATCATTGCTATAGAGCACAACATCGGAATGTTTCGAGAATGGTGAAGGAAGTAGGACGTGCCCTTTCTAAGCAACCATTCCAGCATTTGTCTGAGCCATTTAAGAAAATCGCTGGAATCCTAAATCTGGATCGCAAGACACAAATTTCAGCCGTAGCCCTCCCGAATGAGAGTCCGGTACGGTTGTGCCGCGGTGAGGTGTAACGTCACATGTTTTGAATACTCGAGTGCAACAGGCTGTTGTCGGACAGCACTGATATTAGAGGTTAGGTGCGTTCAAAAACGAATACCCCGTTCACGATTCAGTTGCTTAGACGATTTGTTATATGCAAAAGTACGATCAACTTTTGTGGTCTTTTACTGATAGACGTAAAAGAAAAAATAGTGAGAAATCGTATCTAGTGTAGTTGAGGAGGATTGTGTGTGTTGCACTTCTAAAGGACGGTTGAAAAATAACTAGGACACAACGGCAACTGTAGAAGGTAAAAATCAAACACGTCAGCAGTTGCGGAACGTTCTCTGGAGCCAGGAGACCACCCGATTCGATTTGAAAATACTCATATAATGGCAGCCACAAGAGGATACCAAGAGAACAATAAACACTCAATAATCGGAACGTGGAGCCGGTGAAACAAGGATATTTTGATTCCGATGCCGAAGCAGATGTATATAACCCTCTCTAACCACGGGGTGGTAGAAATAGGAGACGATAGCAATCGCCAATAGTCAGTTGCGCTTAGAGTTGTGCCAAGCATCGTACATTCCTTTATTAAAGAATCGAACGATTTTTTCTCACATTACTCTCTACTCTTCATGAGAACGTCGGAGTACTTTATTCAACGAACTTTGACTTTTTCTGGAATTGGTTTTTACGTGTATCGTTAAAAGACCATATAAGTTGATCGTAATTTTGCGTTTAACGTTGAAAGGTCTCTGTTGGATTCCTTTCATGTTTGATTTCTTAAATCTGTTGTCATTTATGGAATAAATTCCTCTCCTAAATTTACTGTGGCGTTTCTCACTATCTGGGAGGAGACTGAGTAGTGGAACGTGTTACTTTTAGACATAAACAAGAACGATCTGTCACACTACTACACTTTAAAACACAGTTTATATGTAATTCATGTCACACAGTCTCATACGGAACCTACATCCGCTTTCTTTTATATACTGTATATGATAAGATACTGTCATCCCCCTTCCCTTCTGTGTGAGAGTATGAATGAGCAAATGTATTTGTAGTTGCATGCTTGAAGGTAGCAGACAAGGCTGTCTGCTAGAGAACAGTAGGACCAACGTCGGAACAGGTAGCTACGCTTCCTAAAAGCAAAGAGGTTTCTATCCTTAGTATGGTTCTGTCCGTCCGTTGTCATGTTGGTATAGGAAGCTGCCCCTCTGGCCACTTCCGTTTGTCTTTGTGAGCCACCCTCAGGAAACACGCTCGGCAGTAGGCAGTTGCTGTGGGACCGTGGCGAGCGTCTGAAGTGGTAAGATCTCCGGCTAAGCGCGTGTCTGCTAAGTCCATAGGACAATGGATTTGTTAAGTTCAGCCTAACTGAAAATTTAATCACCTTTATTTCGGGTTTAGCTCTAAAATATCTAAGGTTATCTTAAATTGCAGCGTAGTGTAATTCTCGTGTGAAGTTCATATTATTTTCCGGTTGTTGCTTTGTTACTACTTTGTGAGTAAAGTGGAACCACGTGTTGATCAGTAACTCTAACTAAGATCAATCTTAAATGCGAATGCTTGTGTGATTATAACGTCTCGTCTTGACAATATTTTCAATATAGCAATTTTTCTTTATGTTCAACCCACGTGGGGTGTACTTTGCGAGACGAGTACCACGTGCTTATCTAACTGTTTGACCCATCAGGTTAATAGTAAGACGTTAGTAACCAGTTCAAGGTTTTTCTTTTGTCAATTGCTTTTCGATCGAATTTATTTTAATTATCAAAATTACTGTGGAGTTATACGCTTTCTGTAAACCAAGTTGACCACGTGGTGCATGTGGTGTAATCATCAAAGTAGCCTTCAGCTATTCCTTTTGGGAAGATTTCACAAAGAGTTAATATGAATTTAGTATACCAGTGTGTGGTAATTACATGACGGACTGGATTGTGCTACGAACGTAATTTCTTTGGGTGAAAACTGAATCTGTTGGTTGTGGTTAACTTTCTCTTGCATGTGTTTCAATGTTCTTTGTGTGTTGTTTTATGAATCCAGTGTTGTATCCAGTCTCCCAATCTTGGCTCCATATTTGATGTGTTCCGTAAGATTTTCACCATCCTAAATAAGGCACCAGCTTGTTACGAATAGAATTTAATATGCTGAAATTTCGATGATCAATCTTAAAATAAATTTCCAAATATAAACTGATTTCTTTCTTTTTATTTAAATTCTCCTTTTTATATATACATATTACCGGTTTTGTATGACTATTTAAAGATTATCATTAATGTTAGTCTGCTTGGTAAACCTAGACTAAATATCTGATGAAACAGTTGCCCAGTAATCCACGGTTAACGTCCCCAGACAGATCACGGCTTTTAACCCACTTTCATTGTCAATTAGCACCGATATCAGCATACAAAATTAAAGTTACAACATTACACATCAGCATAGCAAATTAATGTAGCAATATTACACATGGCGACCCTGTTCTGTGATTCCGCTAGACTCTGGAATCTCTGAAACGTTAGATTGCGAGCGTGTTATAATCTTAATTTTTTTCCTACAGCGCTCAAACAACTTCTGTGTTGTTTCCGAGCAGACTTTCAAAAGATTCACGGCGTTGTTGATCGGCGTTGCGTGGTTTGTCTTGTTTTGTTTTTTATATTTGTGTGTGTTATATGTCTGTGTGTTTTTTATTCTCGCTTGTAAATTCCACTGTTTCGATCAAAGATAAAAATTTGTTTTGCGTGTGAAAAAGTGTGTACTAGGTTGGGTATCTTTCGTGTGACTGTCGTAATTTTTGGGGGACACATTTATTGTGATTAGTGTGTTGCGTACTGAGTATAAATTGCACTAATGCAAACACGTAACCAAGCTAAAAGTAAGCGGTCCAACAACTTAAGCAACATGGACCAAGGGGATAATTTGATTTCCAATATTAACGCGTCGGGCGGTTCCGAAAATGCAATGGGGAATACTTCAGACGAAATGCAAAACAGCACGAACGGGCTCACAGCAGAGCCAGAAATTAATTTGCCTCCAACTAACCAAATTGATTTAGCAGAACTCATGAAAGCCTTATTGCAACAAAATAAAGAAAACACAGAGAAATCGATCCGCGAGCTAGGCGAACAAATGACGCAGAAATCTGAAAAATCGATCCGAGAGCTAGGCGAACAAATAGACGAAAAACTAATCCAGCAGACAAATAAAGTCGACAAGTCGATGCAGAGAGTGTCCGATGATATCTCACGAAGAATAAACAATCTGGCAAGTGAGATAAAAAGTGATATTATGAAAGAATTAGGCCGTACATTTGAACAAATCGATGATCGTCTGCAAGCCTTAGAACAGAGCAAGCGGAGGGACGATACCGAATCTAAAGAAAGCGAAGAACGGCTACTTAGGAATTTCCAAGAGCTGAGGGAAGAATGCCAAAGGGAGCACCAGCAGGTACTCTCGAGGGTCCAAGAGGCAGAAACGCATTGTCCCACGTCCGTTAGCAACACAATAGCGGACAACAGTTTAGCGATCCACGCGTTGGAACAGCAAGTAGAACAATTGAAGCAGACTGGGGCGGAGGACAAGAGACAAATTGATGATAAGATTGCGGCATTAGCGGACATTGTAGGCACGATGAAGCTGACGGAAAGCGAGAACAGTACTACACCGGTAGCGGCCGCAGAGACCGAAGAAGTGCGTTCGCTTCTGAGATTTCAGAAGGGACAATTCGAAGTGAACAGGCAACACAAAGCTGTAACAGGCGAATTACAAGAACGCGTGGCGCATCTGGAAAACCGCATGGCGTGTGATTCCGAACTCGCCAATAGCACTAAAAATAGCCGTACGAACAGTGCAGAGAGGGCCTCCGGCCACGAGGGAGATTTTGACGACAGGGAAGAATGTAATTTGAGGGGCAGACGTGAGAAAAATAGAAACATTCAAGGGCCTCGACAGGAGGAAATGCGGGGATTTGATTTCAAACATTTCCTTACGGTAAGAAAGTTTGAGATATTCCGAAATTCGCAAAAAGGAATACATCCACGAGCATGGCTCGAGCAATTTGAGTTCTGTCTTCCTCCCGACTGGGCAAGTTCACATAAGATAGAATATATGTGTGGCTATTTGGAAGGCGAACCGGCGATTCGCATGAGGTCGGCAGCGCGTTACTGCAACTCCACTCGGGAGTTTCGACAAGCCTTTCTCTCCACCTATTGGTCGGAAGCGGCACAAGATAGGGTCAAACATGGCATAATTATGCTGCCAAATTTGAACCAGTCTGGTTTCGGCAGCCCTGCACGCCTATTCGACCACATGCTGCAGGCAAATCAATTCCTATACGACCCATACGGGCCTGCGGAACTAATTAGGATATGCATCACCAAATTGCCGATGCACTTGCGGCACGTCATTCTTGCGGGACGATGCAAAGAGGACGTGGAAACGTTTAAGACGCTTCTCCAAGAGTTGGAATACAATACAGGAGAATGCCCGCCTAATCAGGCACAAAGTTATTACGGGGCACAGCAGCGCGACCGCAGTCGTGGCCGTATTACTAATCAACGGCGTGACTGGTCGTCGCGACGCGAACGGAACAATAATCGGGACCGGCCGTATAGAAACTGGGGTAACAGTCGCGAACACAGGTGGAGCAACAGAAATGATCGAGGACGTGGACAGGATCGTGAACGCTACAGGTACGGCAACCAGAATCGATACTACGGTGAACACGGTGGGAATAGGATTGTAGGCGGATCACCTCATGATGTTGAAATTCGGCCGGCCAATCCTAGACATAATCCAGCAAATGGAAATGAACAAAACCGGCAATGACAAATGATCAGCGCAGAAGGCGCCCAATCGGAACAAATGAGCGACATGGCAAATGAGTAGAAAGGACAGTGAGAAGTAGAGAGGACGGTGAGGAGAAAGAATTGATTAGTTTAAATTTGTGACATGCATTTTGAATAATATGTTGGTAAAAATTAATGATAAAGATGTTTTTATGTGATTGATTGAAGTGATGTTGTTAATTTGTTTTCTTTCCTTGTGCAATTAGGATTTAGTTTGATTCAAACGTAAAGATAAAAGGTTTCCTTGTGAACGAGTGAAATGCTGTTTATGTTTTTTTTTGTGTATATTGAAAAGAGTCGCTCCTGAGAGAACCAAGATCTGTGTTGAATTAATGCAAAACTCAGGGGAATATCCGATCTGTGGGTATTATGGGTCTGGCAAACCCAGGTCCCCAGCTGTTAGTAGCCTTGTTTCCGATTTTCTGCTTTCAGTGCTACTATCTATCTATTACTATTCTATATCTGTCAGTATAAATGAGGATCTCTTACTATAGTATGCGTGCTGTATGAATATTTTAAGATAGGAGAACTCTGAGAAAGGAATGAGTAAGTTTGGAATCTTGATAACAGGATGCGATAATACGATTGTTTAACCATTGGCTTCCCAATATGCGATGATATGTTAATATTGATGATATATGTCATTTTTGTTCTTTATAGCTGAGTACGTAAAGTGCTGTCTGTGGATTTCGTAAGTAGATTGATTCCCTTCAAGGTGAAAGAAGAATTGTGGTTTGTGTAATTTACGTCGCCCTGAAATATTATTGTGGCAGTCAAATACGAGCAGTTTTCCAGCAAATGGAGAATGGAACGGGAATGTGGATCCTTTCGGTAGTCTTGATTGATGTTGAGCCAGAGCCTGAAAACTTATTCTGCGTTAATACTTGTCCTAGAAAAGCGACGTTTATGTATTTTTGCTGATGCTGTGAGCATTACAGCTTACCGTTTTCGCTGGTGCGGGATGCACTGCAGCCTATATGATTTGTACTGAGGAAATTTCCCTCTTGAAGGTAGAGGATGATTCAATAATTTTGATTATGGGAACGAAGGAAAGCTTGGTTTAAGGTAATAAGGATGAAGCAAAACATTTGTCATTTAAACTACAGGAGGATTCGGATCTTTTGTGTCTGTTGTGAGTTCAGCATGTTAAGATGAAACTGTTTTACAGAATAGAGGAGACCACAATTTTGCCATTCATGAGAAATGAATCCAGAATAACCACCACAGGCGAAATAACTGATTTGGAAGCGAGAGGTAACTCAAAGAAGGAACGAAATCGCAGCAAAATGGGTAAGAAAATGTAGTATAACTTGTATAGTGCAGACATTTTTACCGTTCTCAGAGCCATCTGTGTGATTAATTCTTGTGATAACGTAATTTTAGATGAAATTTTCTTACTGTTTTATGTGTGAATATATGAGTATGATAAACGTATAATTGCGAGTCTCTTTTCAGGTGTGCGAACTGGTATAAATGTTTTGGTGTGTAAATAACCATTGTTCTTTTTACTGTGTATGTTTAAGGAAAGTTTCTCCATATTTATCATGTTACAAGACGTATGCCGCGAGCGTCAAGAAGAGGACGAATTAGAACAATGTTGTAGTGGTATATACACGGCGTTGAAATAGCATTGAAGTAGCTTATTGGCTTAACTAATAGTGGATAGAAATAGAATATTGAGTAATGCATGTTTATGGGTAGTTAGTTTGTAGAATAGACAACAGGTGTGCATGTATGTGTGTGTAAATAACATGTGAACCCTATGCTGTCCTGACCTATACTTGCACAAGGCATAATCCTATTCATTTTAGTGAATTAATAAGTAGCACTTGCTTTATTAAAACGTAAGTGAACCACATTAGTGATGTGGATTTAAATATTATATTGTCAGTTCATTTAATTCTTATTTTTTTACATTGTAAAGTCATTTCATTTTTATTCTTTTACATTGTCAAGTCATTTAAATTTTATTTTATATTGTCGATTCATATAATTTAAAACAAAAACAAAAAAAAAATTAAGTCTCACGTTTGTTCTTAAAAATTGTGAAAGACAATACTAAGTGGTATTATGTATGACATTGTGTAATCACATAACTACGATAAAAAAATTTTCTGTGAATGCAGTTGAGAACGTGAAAGCGAACCGGCTAAACTCTTACGAGACAGCGAGAGCAGCCGGACTAGTTGTAAACTGGCGGGTTTCCCAGCGGGGGACGCTGTCAACCGGGCCACTTCGGGAGCGCGGTCGACAACAAAAGAAGGTACGCGGCAAACACTTTCCCTTGTACCTGGAGCTAATGGGCGGCCGCCCCGGGCGACCCTTCCTCGAGGCGATGACCTGAGATGGGCGAGCGGTCCACCGCGCGGATATCCATCTGGTGGCAACGCACCACACGCACGCGACCGTGACGAGACGGCCGCGGAGAAACAACACAAGGGGCGTGGAACCTTTTGACAGGTACTGTCCAGAGAAACTGGCAGACTTCAACGACGCCTATCAACATCTCCTGACGGATGCCCACTGTCAAGCGACAGTAAATCATGGTTCGATGTTCTCTGGTCGCTAAGCGTGGCACAAAAGAAGAGCCATTAAGTGTCATCCTTGCCCAGGAATATCAACCTGGCGTGTCAATCGAGGATACCGCACGAATTTGACAACACAAACATGGAACCAAATCGAGATGTACGTGACACAGACCACCAAGAGAAACTTCATGAGAGGGCAGAGACGGCGGGATTGCACACAACAGATGGACAAAAATCCCTACTGACAGCTGCGGCGACGCACCCCCTTCCCCACCCCTTACACTGTGCCTCGGAACAGTGGACCTTGTGAGTGTATCAGTGAACAGTGATTATACGGTTCTTAGTTCAATGCATATACGTGTGTTTCTGTCACAGAAACTTTGACTCGTGTGTTTTGCAGGGATTCGATTTATTGGTGTTTACTAGACTGACTCTTGTATTTTGCAGGTGTTCTATTTATTAATTTTTTTTAGACTTTGACTCTCGTATTTTGCAGGTGTTCTATTTATTAATTTTTTTTAGACTTTGACTCTCGTATTTTGCAGGTGTTCTATTTATTGTTTATTTTAGACTTTGACTCTTGTATTTTGCAAGGTGTTTTATTTATTGGTGGTTTTTTTTTTTAGATGTTGACTAGTGTACTGTTTTATTGATCAATGTTTGTTCTTGTGTGATGTATTAGATTTGTGTTATTTTGTTTCGTAAATTCATTCATGTGGCATTGCTTCGTTTATCAGTCAGATTGCTATTCATTCTCATTGGACTGTGATCGATTAGCCTTTGCAGGGGGCATATTTATAGTGAGGAACCCCTTAAGGGTAACAATCACATAATTAATTGTATTTTCAGTATAATGACACAGTGCTCATTGTTTGCTAACTAACTGAAATATAGTAGAGTGATTAAATTAATGCCACATAGTTATGTTAATTCTACAAATTATTAGTTTTATAAGATATAGAAATTTTTTTTGCGATAACCACTTTGTAAAACATGTTTTTTTCTCTTACCATTTTTTTTGCTTTTGCGGATTGTGCATTGTAATGTTCTGCTTTATAATACCGCTGTGATTTGATGTTCTTTTTTCTTTAATTGCTGTGGCATCTTTGCTATTTTCATAAATTTTACTTGTTAATAAACAGTCATAAATTTGCCTGTGATCAGTTGGCTCTTGCAATGAGCAAATACTGGTGAACTCCATAAGGGTAACAACCAGAAATTGTTTTCATATTAATGACACAGGAACCATTGTTTTTACTTGCTGACCGAATTAGGTCTACACTATCTTTTAAATAGGTGTCACAGATTGTGTTCTTTTTTTTCTGTTTGAAATTAGTAGATTTTAAAGATTTGTTGAAATTATTGTGTTTTAGCAAGTAGCTGGTGACCTTTTGCCTTTTCTTTACACTTTTGGTTTAAGTAGGGTGTGAGAAGCCTGCTTGGGAATGTCCTAGCATGGCCAGAAAATTCCCTGCACAGTCTTTTCCCGGAGCGTTGGGGTTATGAAAGGTCTCTGTTGGATTCCTTTCATGTTTGATTTCTTAAATCTGTTGTCATTCATGGAATAAATTCCTCTCCTAAATTTACTGTGGCGTTTCTGACTATCTGGGAGGAGACTGAGTAGTGGAACGTGTTACTTTTAGACATAAACAAGAACGATCTGTCACACTACTACACTTTAAAACACAGTTTATATGTAATTCATGTCACACAGTCTCATACGGAACCTACATCCGCTTTCTTTTATATACTGTATATGATAAGATACTGTCATCCCCCTTCCCTTCTGTGTGAGAGTATGAATGAGCAAATGTATTTGTAGTTGCATGCTTGAGGGTAGCAGACAAGGCTGTCTGCTAGAGAACAGTAGGACCAACGTCGGAACAGGTAGCTACGCTTCCTAAAAGCAAAGAGGTTTCTATCCTTAGTATGGTTCTGTCCGTCCGTTGTCATGTTGGTATAGGAAGCTGCCCCTCTGGCCACTTCCGTTTGTCTTTGTGAGCCACCCTCAGGAAACACGCTCGGCAGTAGGCAGTTGCTGTGGGACCGTGGCGAGCGTCTGAAGTGGTAAGATCTCCGGCTAAGCGCGTGTCTGCTAAGTCCATAGGACAATGGATTTGTTAAGTTCAGCCTAACTGAAAATTTAATCACCTTTATTTCGGGTTTAGCTCTAAAATATCTAAGGTTATCTTAAATTGCAGCGTAGTGTAATTCTCGTGTGAAGTTCATATTATTTTCCGGTTGTTGCTTTGTTACTACTTTGTGAGTAAAGTGGAACCACGTGTTGATCAGTAACTCTAACTAAGATCAATCTTAAATGCGAATTCTTGTGTGATTATAACGTCTCGTCTTGACAATATTTTCAATATAGCAATTTTTCTTTATGTTCAACCCACGTGGGGTGTACTTTGCGAGACGAGTACCACGTGCTTATCTAACTGTTTGACCCATCAGGTTAATAGTAAGACGTTAGTAACCAGTTCAAGGTTTTTCTTTTGTCAATTGCTTTTCGATCGAATTTATTTTAATTATCAAAATTACTGTGGAGTTATACGCTTTCTGTAAACCAAGTTGACCACGTGGTGCATGTGGTGTAATCATCAAAGTAGCCTTCAGCTATTCCTTTTGGGAAGATTTCACAAAGAGTTAATATGAATTTAGTATACCAGTGTGTGGTAATTACATGACGGACTGGATTGTGCTACGAACGTAATTTCTTTGGGTGAAAACTGAATCTGTTGGTTGTGGTTAACTTTCTCTTGCATGTGTTTCAATGTTCTTTGTGTGTTGTTTTATGAATCCAGTGTTGTATCCAGTCTCCCAATCTTGGCTCCATATTTGATGTGTTCCGTAAGATTTTCACCATCCTAAATAAGGCACCAGCTTGTTACGAATAGAATTTAATATGCTGAAATTTCGATGATCAATCTTAAAATAAATTTCCAAATATAAACTGATTTCTTTCTTTTTATTTAAATTCTCCTTTTTATATATACATATTACCGGTTTTGTATGACTATTTAAAGATTATCATTAATGTTAGTCTGCTTGGTAAACCTAGACTAAATATCTGATGAAACAGTTGCCCAGTAATCCACGGTTAACGTCCCCAGACAGATCACGGCTTTTAACCCACTTTCATTGTCAATTAGCACCGATATCAGCATACAAAATTAAAGTTACAACATTACACATCAGCATAGCAAATTAATGTAGCAATATTACAACGTATCTTGGATAAAGTGAAAGAACCAAAGATTGGTGAGCTTCCAAGGGGGCATTAGGTCACTACAGATTAAAACAGGGGAAAGTAATACACTGAAAGAAGAACAGATAGACTTGGGTGGAGAATTGGTTAAGGCAGTGGACGAGAAACTAGGCTAACATAAAAGACACAATTCGGATCCTTTACATAGAACGGATACAGAGAAATGGTACAGTGAGTGTAGCAAATGAAGCAGGCAAAAGTGGATAAAGTCGTTAAAAAATGAGATTGACAGAAAGTGGAAAATTACGATGTAAGATCGGCTGGAGTAGAAGTGCAAACGTGTATAAACTTAGATATCGGAAAGGAGGATACTGCATGGAGGAAAGTTAAGGGAAAGAGGAGAAAAGAGGTAATGGTATGAAACACGAATGAAATGATTCCGACACTAGCTCATAGTCCGTTCCTTGAAGCTGGTACAACTAATACTACTTAAATATTTAATTGCTACAGTTCTTTAGTTCTAATCAAGTGTATGGCCACTTTGAATTAATTAACCAAATTGTAGCAACTAATCTTCACTCACATTAAGTAGATTTCTGGAGAACTACCTCACGGTACGAGAAACAGGTGCAGGTGCTCAACACCACGGACGGAGCACAACGTGTAACGTCGCTTGTGTTCCGCCTGGCGCCTTCTGCTGGGAGCTCTCAGCCCAGGTGCCACCGGTGGCAGCTGCCGGCGTCTCCTCCGCATCTTCTTCTTCTTCTTCCGCCATCGCCGCTGTCGCATTTCGCAAGTCGACCGTAGCGCCATTAGGCGGGCGTCGCGAGGCAGCGGCGCAGCGGGGGCCGGCGCCGCCTGTCAAGGGTTGTGGAGGAGGGAGGACGCCGAGCAGCTGCCGCGTGACGTAATTTCAAGTCATTTCCGGCGAGCGTTTCCTTCCATCTTCTTTGACAAACTTAACGGTTCGAGTGTTTATAAAGTTACTTTAGAATAATTAAGCCTTCAATTCACGGCAGAGTAGAGCAGAATAGCGGCGGTGCCGGCGGCGGCCGTGGTTGGCCGGGTGGAAGGGACTGGGGTGTGGGGGGGGGGGGGGGGGGGCTGCCTGGCGCCGGCCAGGAGTGGCGTCGCGCATTTTAATTTATCGGCAGGCAGGGGAGGGGAAGGGGTGGGAAAACAGACACCCGCCCACACTCCCTGCACCCTTCACGCCTGCACTGGCGAGCATCAGCCATCTGGAAGGCCTCGCATTACTTCCGTGTGTACGGAATTTTAACCGCTGGGAGGTATTCAGTAAGCAGGACGTCAGTATGTGAATGTGGGGTGGAAAGAGTTGCATACATATGTATTTCTTCATATCACCAATCAAGAAGCTTATAGTTTTCTGGCATTTATGCGGGTGATGCTGAGGGAATTAGATTATGAAATGAGGCACTTAAAGTAGTAAATGAGTTTTGCTACTTGGGGAGCAAAATAACTGATGATGGTCGAAGTAGAGAGGATATAGAATGTAGACTGGCAATGGCAAAGAAAGCGTTTCTGAAGAAGAGAAATTTGTTAACATCGGGTATTGATTTAAGTGTCAGGAAGTCGTTTCTGAAAGTATTGGTATGGAGTATAGCCATGTATGGAAGTGAAACATGGACGATAAAGGGTTTGGACAAGAAGAGAATAGAAGCTTTCGAAATGTGGTGCTACAGAAGAATGCTGAAGATTAGATGGGTATATCACATAACTAATGAGGAGGTATTGAACAGAATTGGGGAGAAGACGAGTTGGTGGCCCAACTTGACAAGAAGAAGGGACCGGTTGGTAGGACATGTTCTAAGGCATCAAGGGATCACAAATTTAGCTTTGGAGGGCAGCGTGGAGGGTACAAATCGTAGAGGGAGACCAAGAGAAGAATACACTAAGCAGATTCAGAAGGATTCAAATGGTTCAAATGGTTCTGAGCACTATGGGACTTAACATCTTAGGTCATCAGTCCCCTAGAACTTAGAACTACTTAAACCTAGCTAACCTAAGGACATCACACAACACCCAGCCATCACGAGGCAGAGAAAATCCCTGACCCCGCCGGGAATCGAACCCGGGAACCCGGGCGTGGGAAGCGAGAACGCTACCGCACGACCACGAGATGCGGGCTTATTCAGAAAGATGTAGGTTGCAGTAAGTACTGGGAGATGAAGAAGCTTGCACAGGATAGATTAGCATGGAGAGCTGCATCAAACCAGTCTCAGGACTGAAGACCACAACAACAACAACCGTTATCAGCTCTTCACGGGCTACGGACCTTCCTACTGTGGGATGACTTGAATGCAACAAAATGGGAGTGATATCTGTACATAGGAGACACTGAAGAGAGGCACCAACATTTTTAGTAGTTCTGGGAAAAACAATGTAACTGATTGACTGATCTGGCTTTGTATCATTTGCCAACATGGCCTTGCTACGTGGCTACTAAAATGGATTAAAGCAAAGGAAACTACAGCTGTTATGAAACATCGTCGTAGATTAAAGCTCTGTGTCACACTGGTACTCAATCCCAGAACCTTGCCTTAAGCGTGCAATGTTCTTACCGCCTGAGTACTTAGACATAACTCACAACACGCCTCCACAGCTCTGCTTCTACGCACAGGGAAACTACTATATCTCGTATTTCGGAAACTAAGGGAACGCATCCTATTGAAAGGGTACAGTACCGCCCGAGTTAGAAGAGATGTACGACCACATACTTTGTTCCCAGAATGAGATTTTCACTCTGCAGCGGAGTGTGCGCTGATATGAAACCACATACTTTGTTCCCAGAATGAGATTTTCACTCTGCAGCGGAGTGTGCGCTGATATGAAACTTCCTGGAAGATTCAAAATGTATGCCGGACCGAGACTCGAAATTGAGACCTTTGCCTTTGGCGGGCAAGTGCTCTACCATCTGAGCTACCCAAGCACGACTCAAGCCCCGTTCTCACAGCTTTACTTTTGCCAGAAGCTCTCCTGCGAAACTAGAAGAAAGGAGTGCTAACTCTGCAAGGTTCGCAGGAGGGCTTCAGTGAAGTTTTAAAGGTACGAGACGAGGTACTGGCAGAAGTAAAGCTGTGAGGACGGGGCGTGAGTCGTGCTTGGGTAGCTCAGATGGTAGAGCACTTGCCCGCGAAAGGCAAAGGTCCCAAGTTCGAGTCTCGGCCCGGCACACAGTTTTAATCTGCCAAGAAGTTTCACATACTTTGTTGTTCTTCTGAGAACAGCGATTTTGTAGAATAACACCATTTTATTTAATACACCGAAGCCAGTTACCGATGTAGGAAATAAGGGCAATTTGTATGTTTAATTATTCAGATGTGCACTTCCTTAAAATAGGTCCCTGAATCCAGTTTGGTAATGTTTGTGAATTGAATGAATGCCTGGTCGCCTGCTGGCCACAGATAGTGAAGGTAGATTCTATAATCATCTTTGCGACGGTTCTCTGGCCACCTTTGGCCGAACCAGAGAGCACCAGAGGGCCTGGAATGTGGCTGACCAATACGGTGGCAAAGTCCTCCCCACCTCTGCGGAAGCGCAGGATGACCGGATGAACGGCCATGTTTCAGCACTCTGTCGCTGCTTCCTGAGATGTGAAGACATGCTCTATGTGATCTCCAGAAAAATAAAGCTAAATGGAAATGGTATGTGCATGTGGAATATTTCGGAGTGGGTGAACTAATAATTTCTCTTTTCAGAAACTTTTGGTCGGAGGCTGATGTAAATTTTTCTGAAAAAGCTTGGCAGGTAAAAATTCATGGAGAACGTAGGATTCTTCGGAAGGGACAAAAAAATCACTTGTTGTAATCATAAGACGAAAAACTAGCGTGTGGTAGTATAAGATGAAATACTTGCCTGTGTAAATGTGAGTTGAAAATAACTAAGATTTCCACGTGGTGAGTACAGTGTGAGTCTCAACCTGACTATGAGAGAACAAAAAGAATTAGAAGTGTTTGTCCTAGCATTCAGTTGAGGATCCATGTGTAAGATAAATAACATACCAAAACTTACATTATCAGGTACATTCGTGTGACGCCAGCTTGATATTCAGATACTCTGAGAGTGAATTAAGGTGAGTCTACCCGGCAACTCAATGTGGGCTGCATTGTACAGGGAGATGTGCATAAATCCTCCAGAGTTTGTGCTAGGAAAATTATTACGTAGGTCAGTGACGTGTGAATCTGGGATGATATTGTTTGGTGGGGGAAAGCAGAACGAGTAAAAAACCAAACATTTTGTTTTTGAGATGTGTTTTATACTGCAGTGTGATTTGTTATGTGTATATAATCTGTGTGATTAGCATGAGACACTAGAAAATTAGTTTCAAATACAGTGGGACAAGCATGATTTTTCCTACTAATGCACGAAAGTCAGAAAATTCGTTATGTTGGTATTTGAATGAGGTTAAGAGAGTGTGGGAGAGAATGAAGCAGCGAAAGATTCCTTACCAATCCAGAAAGTGCACTGTAGCAATAGATAGAAACATTATGAGACCATAGAATAGCAAATTGCTTATGTTATATCATGCCCATTGGGTGGAGAATCCCTTGTTTAACTATTGCGTTTAAGAGTAGTGCAAGAAATTTTGTAACATTAGCGTGAAAGAATTTATTGTAATAAAAGAGGAGATATATGAGACAAATAGTGGTCTTGATTATTGAGCTGTGGGTAGCCATTTTGTTGAGTTATTTTACCATAACCTCCATTTTATTGCTGGGATGTCCAGGCTTTAGATAAAATATATACCACAGGAAGGAAATGTGGCCTTGCCAGGGTGAAGTGAGTCCGTCAGAAATGTGCACTAGCTGTTAGTCAGATGCGTTACCCATTCCGTTGCATTACATAAGTAAGAACGAGAATAAATTATAGCTTAAGTGATAGGCATTAGGGCTCATATTTCAAGCATAGTTGCAGTGGGTATGATAATCATGAAAATATTTCTGATGTACGAATAATAATTACACTCGCTTGGCAAGCCACTCATCTAGTAGGCCTGACTATTAGATGCCACAGAATGGGGTAGGAACCTCCCGCTATTAGCGGTAATGTGTGACAGAGGGTAAGAATATTTGCAAAGAAAAACAAGGTTTCGGGTTCTTGCCTTTCTCTGGCACTCCTTTTTAATCTGCCTTGAACATATTCTCAGTTCGAATGTAATAAACTTTCTTCAGGCTGAGAAGCTTATGTGTAAGAATCAGCATGACTTTAGAAAGTATCGCTCATAAGAAACTCAGCTTTCCATTTTCTTACATGATATACTGAAAACTATGGATGAAAGGCCACAGGCAAATTACATCTTCCTGGATTTCTTGAAAGCATTTCACACGGTGCCCCGTTGCAAGCTGTTAACGAAGGTATAAGCATATGGAATAAGTTCACAGATATGTGAATGGCTCGAAGACTTCTTAAACAACAGAACACAGTATGTTATCCTCGACTGCCAGTGTTTATCAGAGACAAGGATATCGTTAGGAGTGCTCAAGGGAAGTGTGATAGGACCGCTGTTGTTCTCCATATACATAAATGATTTTGCTGAAGGGGTGAGCAGCAATTTGTGATTGGTGATTATGCCGCAGCGTACGGTAAGGTGTCGAAGTTGAGTGATTGTAGGAAGATACAAGACGACTTAGGCAAGATTTTCAGTTGGTGTGATGAATGGCAGCTAATCCTAAATTAAATGTGGAAAAATGTAGGTTAATGCAGATGAGCAGGAAGATCAAAGCTGTAATGTTCGCATACAGTACTACTAGTGTCCGGCTTGACACAGTCAAGTCCTTTAAATATCTGGGCATAACGTTGCAAAGTGATATTAGGTCGAATGAGGAAGTGTGGTAGGGTAGGCGAATGGTTGACTTAGGTTAATTGGGAGAATCTTAGGAAAGAGTTGTTCACCTGTAAAAGAGACAGCATATAGGACGCTAGTGCGATCTATTCTTGAGTACTGCTCGAGTATTTGGGATCCGTGCCAGATCGGATTGAAGGAAGATATCGAAGCAGTTCAGAAGCGGGATGCTAGATTTGTTACCAGTAAGTTCGAACAACATGTAAGTGTTACGTAGATGCTTCGGGTACTGAAATGGGAATTTATGGAGAGAAGGCGACGTTCTTTTCGAGAAATACCATTGAGAAAATTTAGAGACGCGGCATTTGAAGCTGACTGCCGAGCGATTCTACTGCCGCCAACATACATTACGTGAGAGTACTAAAAAGATAAGGTACGAGAAATTAGGGCTCATACGGAGGCGTATAGACAGTCGTTTTTCCCTCGCTCCGTTTGCGAGTGGAACAGGAAAGCAAATGACAAGTACTGATACAGAGTATCCTCCGCCACCCACCGGACGGTGGCTTGCGTAGTATCTATGTAGATGTAGATGTAGTTGTAAATGCTTGATAACGGAGTATACACTGCTGAATGAAGGATTCATTCTGGATAGCACCTTTATATTACCAGGGGATTTGAAGCACTACCCTGTGGTTTAATGATAATTGCATCAAATTGGGGAAAAAGTTAAAATAGTCCACCTTCCGGATATCCAGGCCAGAAATACTCAATAGGAACCTGTCATTGGAAATAAACAAATCTGGAGTCGGAGTGTGGAACGTTGGCATTCTTAAGCCAGTTGTAAGGGCAGACAATTTGAAGAGAGAAGTTATATATAATGGGAATTAGTGAAATGTAGCGGTATGAAGAACAGGATTTCTGGTCACGTGAGCACAGATTAATTAACACAAAATCAAGTTGGAGTCACGTTTGTACGCTTCTCCTGAGTAATTTGAAAGCTACAGCTTCTACCGAAGACTTATGTGAGCACAAAATTTAACTGCATTACATTTCCTGTAGAAAGTTTCAGAGCCAGGTTCCTTAAACCAAAACAAGAAACAGAAGTCTAGGAAACACGGGTTCTAAAATGTGCACCTTAAGAGCTATGAGAATTTGTTCATCTTCGATACTACGAAACATATTTCTTCTACTGCTATAACCTTTCTTTCCATAGTCTGGGAGTAGTTGGTGTGGATCAAACCCAGAAAAAAATGTCCACTCAACATGAGGTCTAAAATGCGTACTTTAAGTGCTATGGGCACTCGTTCATTTACCCTATTGTGACAAACATCTCTTCTACTAGACAAGGGCTCATAGATTCTAAGGTAGAGCACATGCCCGCGAAGGGCAAAGGTCCCGAGTTCGAGTCTCGGTCCGGCACACAGTTTTAATCTGCCAGGAAGTTTCATATCAGCGCACACTCTGCTGCAGAGTGAAAATCTCGTTCTGGAAGGAGTAGTGTTACTCACCACAAACATGAAGTGTATTAAAAAATACAAAAGAAATACGGTTTTGGCAGTATTAAAAAAGAATGAAATTGGGCTTGTCATAACCGTCTCTTCACGGTTAATGACAGCTCCTAACTAAAGGAAATGCATGGCTTAAATTTAAATGTCACAATACAATGGAGCAATGGAGGATAAGAGTTTTGAAGCCGTGAGATCCAATAAAGCTGTATTAAAAGTATGACCTCTTGTAGTACATACAAGGAATAAACTCGTAATTGCGAATATGGACAATCGTGAGCTGTATAATGGATTAATGAAAATTTGTGCCGGGCCAGGACTCGAACTCGGGTTTCCCACTTATCATGAAATCACGAAATCCAGGTTCGAGTCCCGGCCTTGTCGTTATTCCATTATACAGCTGACGTGTGTCCATATTCGCAAATGCGAATACGTTTCATGTGTTTCGTACCAGCTATAGTCGCTGCGGTGCCTGTTTCATACGCAGTGCATGCATGTTCGAAGGAACATTCTGAACAACACAGGTGCTGTAATATCGTATGCCGGCCGGAGTGGCCGTGCGGTTATAGGCGCTACAGTCTGCAACAGAGCGGCCGCTACGGTCGCAGGTTCGAATCCTGCCTCAGGCATGGATGTGTGTGATGTACTTAGGTTAGTTAGGTTTAATTAGTTCTAAGTTCTAGGAGACTGATGACCTCAGAAGTTAAGTCGCATAGTGCTCAGAGCCATTTGTAATATATTTTTGACAAATGTTCCGTTTGGTTGATTATTTATGCTTCTTTGTTACTGACGTGAATAGTTCGTATCATGTAGGTAGTTAAGCCTGTCCAGCTACATGCGCAGTCTAACTCGCTGCTTCCCGAGTGGGAAGGCGTGCCTGTCACCGGCACGAATCTGCCCGGCGGAATTAGTGTCGAGGTCCGGTGTGCCGGCCAGCCTCTGGATGGTTCTTAAGGCGGTTTTCCATCTACCACGGCGAATACCCCTTATTCCACCTCAGTTACACTGTGTCGGCGATTGCTGCGCAAACACTGTTTCCACGTACGCGTACACCATGATTATTCTACCACGCAAACATTTGAGGTTACACTCGTCTGGTATGAGACGGTCCCGGAGGGGTGGTGGGAGGGGGGGGGGGAGGGGGATCCACTGGGGGCCGAACCGCACAATAACCCTGGGTTCAGTGTGGGGTGGCGGTGGGATGGGTGGACTGCTGTGGTTTATTGTGCGGTTGTGAATCACTGAGGGCAACAGCGGGACGAAGCCTCTTTGTCACTTCTTGGATCCCGGTTTAATACATACATATATACATGTAGATATGTCGTACCAATAAATAATTGTAAAATGTGGATATTACAAAAGTTTGGGTGACTTCCTGTTTTACAAGGCACTAGTCGTTCTTCGGAGGGAAACATCAATGACCGTAGGGCGTCTTTCTCTGTCGATGGTCGGGTAACTGAAGACCCTTTACAGCGGGTGGACAACGAGCTGAACTCCCTTTACTGGACAGTGTGTGTAGCTTGCCGTCGTGGGCTACTAGAATAGGTTTACTAATGAAAACGTTTCCTTAGTGCGCAAGAAGAGGACCTGACTTCCTCCTTAATTAGGGGCATTTTCTTCGACGAAAAGGAGCGACTCGGGTGACAAACGAGCGCCGCCGCCGCGGGGATCCACGTTAATGGCCGCGACGGGGAATTCCCCCTCTCAACCCCTTTCCTACTCCCTCCAACCTCCTCCTCCTCCTCCCCACGCCCCCTCACCAGGGGTCCACCAGCTTCCTTCCTTCCTCTGGGCCACCAGCTCTCCACTCCTGAGGATTATATCGACTCACTACTTCATTAGCTTGCAACTCTTAATTAACGTTATATAAAAAGCCTCGCCGAGTCCCCGGCGCGCTTTTCTCTGATTCATTCCGCGCCGTGTCGGGCCGGGAGGAGCCGAGCCGTTCGCAATTAAGAGGGACGCTAAACATTCCATGCAAATCAAGCGCCATTACTCTTTCAGACACAATCTGTCATGAAAATCTAATAAAGTTAAAAACCGAGGAGAAAAGAGGAAGGTGCACCTCCTGGAACAAGGATAGAGCGCAGGCGGAGGAAGCGCAGCCGTGATAAAGCGGGCACGCCTCCTTGGCGCCAACCCCCGCCCCCCAATCCGCCAGCGACCGGGTACCTCCCGACACACGGCGGGACCAGGCTGCACAATTACGGGGTAATTATAACATCCCGGCCGTAACCGTGCTGTTCGCCCAATGTATTTAGTGTAATGTCCTCGGGAGCGTGTACAAGTTATCTCTGCAGAATTTAACTGTTTCATAATTTCCCGACTTCTTGACGCTAATTGCCCGGACGCTGCGCGCTCTCAGAATGCAGATAGCAGCCGCCGTAGCCACGGAGCGCCGTGCCCTGATTTACAGGACCCGGGTCGGCCTGTAGTATGGGGCACCTTACGCCAAGTACCACGTACCGCTCTACACAGGAATACCTTAGGCAGCGCGACGATCCTTTCTTATAGTATTTTAATTATGTCGTAACAATGGTGGAGTGTCATCAGTGCAAATTGCGGCTAGGTAGAGACTCTGCTTTTGTGTTTGGGAGCGACTTCGTCTAATTTCGTATTCGTCTGCCTTCATTTGTTTTCCGGAGAATCGGTTCCTTAGAGTGTAAGTAGGCTGTTTAGGTTTTTTATGCTGGTAACGTCACGTAGCGCTCTGTATGAAAATCACTGGCTGTGCTGTGTGCAGTCTGTGGCTGTTTGGCATTGTTGGAATATTCGCTATTGTAGTGTTGGGCAGTTGGATGTGAACAGCGCGTAGCGTTGCGCAGTTGGAGATGAGCCGCCAGCAGAGGTGGATGTGGGGGGAGAGATGGCAGAATTTTGAGAGCGGACGATCTGGACGTGTGTCCATCAGAAAGAGTAAATTTGTAATACTGGATATCATGAACTGATATATATATATATGATGACTTGTGAACATTATTGAGGTAAATACATTCCTTGCTCTCTATCAAAATCTTTCATTTGCTAACTATGCCTATCAGTAGTTAGTGCCTTCAGTAGTTAGAATCTTTTATTTAGCTGGCAGTATTGGCGCTCGCTGTATTACAGTAGTTCGAGTAACGAAGATTTTTGTGAGGTAAGTGATTCATGAAAGGCATAGGTTAGTGTTAGTCAGGGCCATTCTTTTATAGGGATTATTGAAAGTCAGATTACGTTGCGCTAAAAATATTGTGTGTCTGTTTAGTGTTGATCAGAATAAGTAAAGAGAGAAATGTCTGAGTACGTTCAGTTCTGCTCAGCTGTTTGAAAATCAAATAACGTAGGAGCTTTATCAGCACAGTAATTCATTAATTTTTCTAAGGGTACGTTTCAAGAGCAATCAGTTGTGTTGTGTAGAGAAGGGGAACAGGTGATGAGCGCACAGGTGATGACTTCCAGGGGGTGCTGCTTGATATAAGACACTAATTCGTATGCTACAAAAATGATAAAAGCTTGTTCCTTTCACAAGCAATTTAGATCTCTCCATCCACTTACGTGAGACGTTTCTGTCCTGTAAGTTTGACGAGAAAGCAGTTATTACTATTTAAAGTATGCAAGAAATGGGGTATCTCCTCCGATCCGCGGTTACTCGTTTCAAAAACATTTATTAAGAAGTAAGAAAATCCGAGTAAATGCGAGCAGGACTCGCGCACCGAGGCTTCCGTACCGACGTAATTATGTTTAGAGATAATTCATTGGTTCCCAGAGTCGATAATTTCGACAGTTTTTGCCTCTTATCGATATCGATACTGACATAAATGGCCTTATCCCTTTAGTGCATTGACATACGATCTTAAAATTTTTACATCTTCTAGAGACTGTAGACTTCGGTACGTGACATAAACTTCAACTTGATGCGTCTAATCATTCCCAAGAAAAAGGGATCTTAGCAGACATACGGAAAGACAGCCGTAGAACATCAGAAAAGAAATATTTTGTTTGTGTGATAGAGTTACAAATTAAAAAGTTCAGAATTTTTTCGTTTATTTATACTGTAAAATCTTGCTTCTTGCCAAATTTCGTGACTCTAGCTCAACGGAAAGTACCTTGTAGGTTTTCAAGAGTGAGTTTGAATCAAAATATGTGACATAAATTGCCGATTTATAACCCTAAGTGTTTTACACCACAAAAGGAGCGTTGATATTAGCATCCGACATAAATTTCTATTTCATACGACTCCCATTCAAGAGAAATAGAAGAGATGGAGAAACAGATAGTCGGCTAATATATCACAATAACAATTTTCGGATTCCCTTACTTGTACTGTGAGAGCTTGATTCAATCTAAATTTCATGATTCTAGGTCAGTGGGAAGTACCCTACTGGTTTTTACAAGAAGTTTGAGGAAATAGAATATTTCATATAAATGGCCGTAGCTTTTGACTGCATTGGTGTGGATGTTTAAATGTTTTACGTCTCCAAGGGACCATAGAACATAGTATTTAGCATAAAGTTCAACGTCTACCTGTTCCTGAGAGAAAGGGTTCTTAACAGTCGGGCCGACAGAAAGACATACGGACAAGCGGACAATGAAATGATCCTATAAGGCTTACATTTTAACCGACTGTAGTACGGAACCCTAATAAAAGAAGAATTTACTAACGCTTTTGGCAGCGAGAAAACACAATGGGATTGGGATTATCAGAACCTTGTCCTTAATACTAATGACAGTACCTATCTGTAGGAAAAGTGTGACTTAAATTTAAATGTTGCAATACAACGGAGCAACCACAGACAAACGTTTTATGGAATACACACAATAAAAACATTCCTTTCAAATAGTCACCCACAAACCAATCTAGCAGGGGCCTAATGATAACAGAGGGCTAATAGGCTATGTGCAACAAGAAAAGTAATGAAGAGACGGCCTCACATCATGTGGAAAAACTGCTAACATTTTAGCATGGTTCCGGAAAAACTTCTCGCTGCAACGTCCGAGATGGATTGTATGAATATCCTACCTGAACAACGAGACACTGGCTGCCTTATATTTTCGCCATTCAATTTCGACCACTGAACGGCTCTTCTATCACCTGGCTCTGACCACCAACTGGAAGAGGGATCTCTTGAAGGAAGCACCCCCTATCATTACGTTGCATAAGCAAAGCGTAAGCACCTCCCAGACCTGGCAAGAGGGGGCCACACAGTGTGAAACGTAGCAGACTCGCCGCGGAAGCGTCCTGTCTGCCATCAGGCTTTCGACAACCTTGGTGTTCTTACACCTAATGGCCAACATTGGCGTCCTTTTTTCGTATCAAGGCATTCTTTTTGTCAGACAAATACCGTATGTCTAAATTAACACACAACTGGCGTCTGCATGCTAATGATTGTCTAATATGCGCAAATCAAGTAAATGATTCGTAGATAATGGCTGCAGTTTCAGCAACCACTTCTTCTGGAATGTCTATCGTTATGTCGTACTCTTCATATCTCCCAACCCCCACCCCCGCCCCCGCTCCCCACCACCCCACACACACACGAAAAGAAATCCATTGGAGTTCACCAGCATCTCTAAATCATTATTCATCATGCAGCATTTCGAACACCATCTTTCAACATCACTCACGTCAAAACCTTCCGAGCCGTGTACCAGCTTGTATCAATAGCATTTAAAGGCACATTTTCAGGATGGGGGTGGATATATCGCAAAAACGTAGATATTAGTTCAGAATATAAATAAATAATTACATGTGTGTCGTGCAACTTCTGAAGCATTCGAATAATTACGCAGTTCAGTTGTCTTGGCGAGAAAACGGCACCTTTTTTGTTCTGGAAGCCGGTCTGATCGGACGCATATCTGCCATCGCTGCAGATAATTATCTGGCACACTGCCATTATTATATGAGTTGCAATCTCACTAGGAGTACTCATAGTTGCCCACAACAACAGAATTAATGTGTCTCGCCGGCCGAAGTGGCCGTGCGGTGAAAGGCGCTGCAGCCTGGAACCGCAAGACCGCTGCGGTCGCAGGTTCGAATCCTGCCTCGGGCATGGATGTTTGTGATGTCCTTAGGTTAGTTAGGTTTAACTAGTTCTAAGTTCTAGGGGACTAATGACCTCAGCAGTTGAGTCCCATAGTGCTCAGAGCTATTTGAACCATTTAATGTGTCTATGTAATTTAACTTAGTGTAATATTTTGTGAATGCAGTGATATTATTTAATCTTGTGTTTCAGTTATGTAGCAAGCTATTGATCCAATTAAACGGCGTCTTGGCAAGGCTAAAGGTTCCGTGTTACAAATTATATCGAAGGTTCAGTACTAACCAAAGCTTTGAAATTATTCAAACTACGAAGTCCGGTATTTTCAGAAAATTAACTCACAGTCAAACTTACAATGAACGGACCTTACGGAAAAAGCATTGTCAAGCGACCAACGTTTGTGTAAGCTGATCACATACTATTATCATTACTTATTATTTGTCTGTTCTTCGATATTCTCAAACCAGACAGGAAAAGCCACGAAAAATCAAACTGGCGACTTCGAGTCTGGACCTTTTATTGTATTTGCCATATTGTTTTTCTGTGTTACATGGACAATTGGATTATATATGGTGAGCCTTTGCCATTGAATATTTTTGAAGCCCAAACAAAAAGACGAACCACTGAAATAATTGATGAAACCTGGAATCTACACTGATTACTTGGATCCAAGGTAAGATCTCGCATTTTTACATTAGCACGCTAGTCCAAGCGCTTTCAGTAATTGTAACTTGCTTTCTAGTGGTGTCAAAATTTTCCGTAGCAGTCATTTTTGCGCAAGATCACGTATTCCAAATTTTTTTATCGTACAGCTTCTTACAACAATTCGGTCATACCGTTCCACAAAATGGCCGAATTTTGTCATGTGCAACGCTAAATGGCAATCAGCCATGAATGTTAATTTTTTCAACATTGATTGCAATTCTTCCTCAGTTACGCCAACACTGTTGCCATACGGAATTAATTTCATTAATTCATTCTCAAACAAGTTTAAA
This sequence comes from Schistocerca americana, assembly GCF_021461395.2. NCBI lineage: Eukaryota > Metazoa > Arthropoda > Insecta > Orthoptera > Acrididae > Schistocerca > Schistocerca americana. The sequence goes on from NC_060121.1 coordinate 455,625,831, forward strand.
GATTTTTCTTGCAATATACTTTACGTGTAGCATGGTGGTAACACGTAAGCAATTACAAAAATGTAGCACGACAGACAACAGACACAAACCGAATCTAACTTTGACTTTGAATACAAAAGTGACAATGACTCCAGGGTAGACTACAATAGTAACGATCAATCAGCATTTAACACGATAGAGACAAAATAAACGGCATTTCAATCTTGAAAAGGCGATTAGTAGTTTCTGAGTGATTACAATACATTGCCGAAAAAATGTGGCAACACCAAATAACATTTAACGTACGGCAGTTAAATTCCGGAAACACATTTGTCTAAGTAACATATTTAAGTGATTAACATTGCAAAATCACATAAGCCGTTGCAAATGTGAAATTTTGGTACATTAAAACCGGTGTAGCCGCCATAATGTTGAAAGCAAGCAAGCAAACGTGCATGCGTTGTGTTTTAGAGGTGTCGGTTGTCAGTTTGTGGGATGGAGTTCCATGCGTGTAGCACTTGTCGGTCAGCACAGGGATGGTTAAAGTTATTTGTGGCTGTAGTGCGAAGATGTTCATGTGTTCTCGATTGGTGACAAACCTGGTGAACGAACAGGCCAGGGCAAGATGTCGACACACGGTAGAGCATGTAGAGTTACAACAGTGCTGTATGGGGGAATATTATCCTGTTGGGAACACTCTCTTGAATTCTGTTCATGAATAGTAGCACAACTGGTTGAAACACCTCACTAACGTACAGATTTTCACTCAGGGCGTGTGGGATAGCCACGAGACCGCTCTTGCGGTCACAGGAAATCGCATGCCATACCATAATTCCATGAGTTGGTCTAGTGTGTCTAGCATACAGACGGGTTGGTTTCAGGCCCCCAACTAGCTTCCTTCTAACCAACACACGGCAGTCACTGCCAGTGAGGCAGAACGAGCGTTCATCATGAAGTACAACAGACTACCATCCTGCCCTCTACTGAAGTCGCAAATGGCGGCATTTTGGGGTCAGTGGAATGCCCGATACAGGGCCTTTGGCTCGAAACTATCCTCGAAGAAACGGATTTGTAACAATTTGTTGTGTCACTGTGGTTTGTATTGCTGCTCGTATCACTGTTACAGTTGCAGTACGATGCGCCAGAGCCATACGCCGAACACAGCGGTCTTCCCTCTCGTAGCGCCACGTGGCTGTCCGGAGCCTCTTCTTCTTGCAACCGTACTTTCTCCTTACCACCGCTGCCAGTGTTCACGTACTGTGGTTACATTCCTGTCAAGTCTTTCTGCAGTATCGCAGAAGTAACATCCAACTTCTCATGGCCCCATTACACGATGTCGTTCAGATTGAGTAAGATGTTGATAATGGTATCCTGTCGCCTCAAAGGCGTTCTTGAGTAGCATCAACACACTAGAAAATGGTTCAAATGGCTCTGAGCACTATGGGACGTAACTTCTGAGGTCATCAGTCCCCTAGAACTTAGATCTACTTAAACCTAACTAACTTAAGGACATCATACACATTCATGCCCGAGGCAGGATTCGAAGCTGCGACCGTAGCGGTGGCGCGGTTCCAGACTGAAGCGCCTAGAACTGCTCGGCCACTCCGGCTGGCCAACACATGAAGTTCAGTCTCAAAGGTAACTAACGCTCACGACCATCACAGTGCGTGTTTAAAGCAAACCTGATCTGTATCCTCATAGTGACGCTCCTAGTGCCACTTTTATGCGATTGGTGCGAAATCTAAATGGACATCCTCTCTCAAATGTAGAATCAGGCCTCCCAACTTTTGTTCATGTAGCACGAATCCCACTTGGTATTGCCTTTTTTCCGTCAGTGTACTTAGAACTTAGTAGCTATAAGTTTCGAACATAAAACCGATTGCTGATTTATGCTGAAGTTCGTGATTTCATACCCAAATAAGAAAGTAAGTCACGGCAGATAAGGAGAGAACTGAGTGTTGCTCCGCCATGGTAATGATATCCAGTAGCCCTCAAAAGTATTTTGTAGCAAGCATTAATTACAATTACCTAAAGATAACTGTGAAATAGTAAAAACAGCCAGTGGATACTCGATGCAGAAATAACAATTCCTCGGGCTGAAAAGCATTTGGTAGGTCGAAGTATGTAAAAATAAAACAAAACTATTTTGGAAACTGAAAAAAAAAACATCTGTGTGTCGTTGCATACCCTTGGATTGGGATTACAGTTGCACAACTATTTCGCATTGTTTCTACAAGTTTCTATAATGCGTCAAGTCGAAGTTTTGACAATCCGTCCAACAAGGTTGCAATAAAAGAAAAACTTTGTTTGCGTTGCATTTACGCCGAACACGTTGATTCAGTGCGCCCCTTGGGTACCGCTCTATTTAGATTCCGGTTCTCGCACGACCCACTCTAAAAGCATGACATTTTTATCTGAAAATACACTCCTGGAAATGGAAAAAAGAACACATTGACTCCGGTGTGTCAGACCCACCATACTTGCTCCGGACACTGCGAGAGGGCTGTACAAGCAATGATCACACGCACGGCACAGCGGACACACCAGGAACCGCGGTGTTGGCCGTCGAATGGCGCTAGCTGCGCAGCATTTGTGCACCGGCGCCGTCAGTGTCAGCCAGTTTGCCGTGGCATACGGAGCTCCATCGCAGTCTTTAACACTGGTAGCATGCCGCGACAGCGTGGACGTGAACCGTATGTGCAGTTGACGGACTTTGAGCGAGGGCGTATAGTGGGCATGCGGGAGGCCGGGTGGACGTACCGCCGAATTGCTCAACACGTGGGGCGTGAGGTCTCCACAGTACATCGATGTTGTCGCCAGTGGTCGGCGGAAGGTGCACGTGCCCGTCGACCTGGGACCGGACCGCAGCGACGCACGGATGCACGCCAAGACCGTAGGATCCTACGCAGTGCCGTAGGGGACCGCACCGCCACTTCCCAGCAAATTAGGGACACTGTTGCTCCTGTGGTATCGGCGAGGACCATTCGCAACCGTCTCCATGAAGCTGGGCTACGGTCCCGCACACCGTTAGGCCGTCTTCCGCTCACGCCCCAAGATCGTCCAGCCCGCCTCCAGTGGTGTCGCGACAGGCGTGAATGGAGGGACGAATGGAGACGTGTCATCTTCAGCGATGAGAGTCGCTTCTGCCTTGGTGCCAATGATGGTCGTATGCGTGTTTGGCGCCGTGCAGGTGAGCGCCACAATCAGGACTGCACACGACCGAGGCACACAGGGCCAACACCCGGCATCATGGTGTGGGGAGCGATCACCTACACTGGCCGTACACCACTGGTGATCGTCGAGGGGACACTGAATAGTGCACGGTACATCCAAACCGTCATCGAACCCATCGTTCTACCATTCCTAGACCGGCAAGGGAACTTGCTGTTCCAACAGGACAATGCACGTCCGCATGTATCCCGTGCCACGCAACGTGCTCTAGAAGGTGTAAGTCAACTACCCTGGCCAGCAAGATCTCCGGATCTGTCCCCCATTGAGCATGTTTGGGACTGGATGAAGCGTCGTCTCACGCGGTCTGCACGTCCAGCACGAACGCTGGTCCAACTGAGGCGCCAGGTGGAAATGGCATGGCAAGCCGTTCCACAGGACTACATCCAGCATCTCTACGATCGTCTCCATGGGAGAATAGCAGCCTGCATTGCTGCGAAAGGTGGATATACACTGTACTAGTGCCGACATTGTGCATGCTCTGTTGCCTGTGTCTATGTGTCTGTGGTTCTGTCAGTGTGATCATGTGATGTATCTGACCCCAGGAATGTGTCAATAAAGTTTTCCCTTCCTGGGACAATGAATTCACGGTGTTCTTATTTCAATTTCCAGGAGTGTATGTTTTGAAATGGCCCCTTTTGTTTTGAGTCATTGTCCTGATGAAACATCCAATAACGTGCCATATTCCTTCTCCCACTTGGAACCATATTATTTTCTAAAACGTCACTTAACAGGCAATTATCTGTTTTGCCATCTATTTGGACTAGATGACCAACACCATATGTAGGAAAACATCCCCACACCCCCACACCCCCTGTAACCACCATGCTTAATGGGCAATACTTGGTACTTTTTGTTGTCTCTTTGGTTTTTGAGCCTTGTGTATACTGCACACTATCTGATAAAAAAACATTAAATTTACATTTATCGCTCCATAATACCTTAGACCAATCTCTAGCATTCCAAGTTTAAAGTTTCTTTGGTTACTCTATCCTTGCTTTCCTATTTTTTGAATTGATGAGTTGTTAATGTTGGTAGTCTACCATTTAAATCTCCTGCTGATAGACGATATTTTACGTTAGAGACATGAAGGTTCAGTCCATGGTGCTGTTTCGGAGCAACCCTAATTTGTCCATTTGATTTTCTTGGATCAGCAGCTGACTGCTTACAAGTAATTCTGTCTTTCATCGTTGTTGTTTTTCGAGAACGACCTGATGGTAGCTTATTGGCTATGGTTCCATACTGTTTTTTCCCAGAACCACACACACTAGTTGTGGTATGTCATAGTCTCTAGCAACGTTAGCAAAGCATGCAAAACAGCCTGTCTCATATGAACCGAGTATTCTTTCTGTTTTAGCGTGCTTCTAGCTGTTTCTACAAGTGCACGATCATTTCTGAGTGCGTAACTGAATATCGTACCAAGAAAGCAAAATACAAAATACTTTTGAGCTATAGGAAAATATGCTTTCATTATTACTGTATCACCTTGCTTGTTCGCTATATGTGTAATGAAAGTGGCGTGAATCTCTTGATGGGGTGTAAACGTGTTCTGTTGTGACTGCACGCAAACAGTATTGACAACATTACTCCGGAACTGCAAAATACTTATCAGCGTTACTGTAAAGCGGCATAGAGGAAATATCGTGTTCATTCTGGCTGTGTTATTCATATGTGTTAATTGCCTATTTGTCTGGACAAACAAACGTCTTTGACAAACCAATAGAAACTAGGTATGGTACTTCTTAACGGAGAATGCAGAAGTGAACAGAACAGCTGAGTCGCATGCAAAGAGGTACCCTGACAGACAGGGTCCAAGAATAGTAGCAGTTCAGGGAATGTTCAAAAATGATTACTGGAAAGGAACTTTAATACTTCACAGAAGCTAAGGAGACAACCTGCAGCGAATGGAGCGATCAAATTGACGTTCTGACAGCTGTTGCTCACAATACTTATGTTAGTTTTAGAGCAATTGCGAGTGCCTCTGGAACAAGTCAGCACAGCGTTGTTTGCATTTTGTGTCCAATCAGCTTCTGTCCGTATCATGCCTCATTTCACCAACAACCTAGCCAATGGGTTTGCAGCAGCGCTTGTAATTCACTCTCTCGGTTCGGCTGCGTCATCGAGAAAATAGGTTCTTTCTTCAAAGAAGTTTCTTTACCATTGAAGCTTCCTTTACAAATCATGGTAAATAGGATGGATATATACTTTATTGGGCCGCAGAGAATCCGCTCTGGCCGAGCCAAGTTTAACATCGGAGACAGTTGCTTGTGAAAGTTTGGTGTAAGATTTTCGGAGACTATGTAACTGTTTCGTAATTTATTGAAGAAACCAGCTAAAGACAGGCTCCGTTTCCTACCAAAATGCCACAGGAATTCCGAGAGGAAGTACTAAACAGTGTTCAAATGTGTGTGAATTCCTAAGAGACAAAACTACTGATGTCATCATTCCCTAGACCTACACACTACGTAAAATAAATTAAACTAACTTTTTATAAGAACAACACGCATACACCCATGCCCGAGGGAGGACTCGAAACTCCGATGGGAGGGGCCGCGCAATCCCTAACATGGCGCCTCAAACCGCGAGGCCACACCGCGCGGCAGATAGTACTACTTGAAACACGTAAATGATTGTGGTAACAGCACTTTGGGTGCCTTACTCACAACTCTCTTGTATCTAGATAAGCGCTGACACGTTTCTTTCCTGGTCACTGGATAGGACGTGTAGGTGTTATCAGTTGGCCTGGACGTTTGCCTAATTAAACCCCACTGGATGCTTGTCTAGGGTAAATTCAAAGATGAAATCAATGCAAAAGTTCCAACGACTTAAGATGATTTATAACATTGTATTGTTGTAGCGTGTTCAATGATTTTTTTCGTCTGATCCCAAGCCCTTGCCTCAGTAACTCCAAACGTGTGTTGCAGAAGACGCAGCGGTGTCATAACTAGGCTGGAGTGAAAGGAGCACTTCCATGATACCTACTGGGATAAGGTCCCCTGGCGCCCGAAGTAAAAATATGGAAAAAATCAGTTACAAATTAGAAAGGAAACCAGAATAATCAGTAACACTGATCATTCCAGTGACTTCCTCCTTTATGTTAAAACAATTGAAAATGGTTTTGGAAATCCCTAAAATGATGTGCGAACCATGTACCTTCTTTGCTCAGGTCAAGGATCGGTCTGCAGTAGGACTAAAACTTCAGCTGATTAGATGTTTGTATGGAAGTAAAGAGATTCGATGTGGACAAAGGTTTCGGGGAAGGATATGACGGAACTGAGGACTTTAGTCTGCATTTTCGAAATACGTTTACATAACACACGTGGCGTGAATGGAAAGTCTGTATTACTTAGTGGCTATCCTGGAACTTCGGCATCCAACAAGCTAAGAAAAAGTGGTTTTAAATATTTCGAAAGGTTATTGATCCGATTAAAAAATTTAAAATGTATCATAATCTATTTATTAAGAGGTATATTATTTTGTTAAAAGCTTAACACAGTGAGCCAAGTACTAAATTTAGAATCTGGTGTTTGTCTTTAGACAGCGTAGCTGATGTCGCGCAAATATCAGGATTTTATTCATCCAGAAATTGAGACTGAGAGCACTTAGCGGCTTCTAACATACGTAAGACATAATTTCAAACATTTAGGAATCTTTTTCTCGCTGGCATACTCCACAGAAAAGTGAAAGGAAAAAGCTTTATTATTTACTACATTTTCGCTGTTCATGCAAAAAAAATGTGTGAAATCTTATGGGACTTAACTGCTAAGGTCATCAGTCTCTAAGCTTACACACTACTTAACCTAAGTTATCCTAAGGACAAACACACACACCCATACCCGAGGGAGGACTCGAACCTCGGCCGGGATCAGCCCACAGTCCATGACTGCAGCGCTCCAGACCGCTCGGCTAATCTCGCGCGGCGCTGTTCATACAATAAACCTTCAGCATCTGACCTGTCTTTTTAATTTATTACATCTTTACCATCGACCCTACGCACAACGCAGTTTCCAGACCGTATCCACATATACCACTGTAAAATTATATCATTCTTCGGCACATAGTTCAGGATATACGACGTCATAAAAATTGAGATGCTTGAAAAACCTGGTTTTTGCTTAAAATGTAGCGCAGATTACCCAGACTACAATCAATCAAAGTTTCTTAATGAGAACACTAAGTGATTTAAGAACCATCGCGAAGTTTCGTCAATCTTTTTATTGCCTTCATGCCCAATGTGAAATATTTAACATGTTAAATGATTTATAAGGTAATCAGATGTTTGAAGCTGTTTGATACATGGGATTCGATCTTTTAAAGACTGGAACTGGTATAGTATATTCTCTGACATGGGCGTAGGTTACCTGCTTTGAAAAGATTTGTTATATAAATATTAATGTATGGAACTAGATTAAACGCTCCTAAATCCCGCGCTGCAAGCATAATCACAACAATATGGAAAATAACGATCAAGGGAATGTGACGATTACACGGTTCACTCATATTAAACGTTGAACAGAAAAATATTAAGCAAATCATCATATGATTAAAATGTGTGCGTCTTCAAGGAAGGAACTAAGATTATGGGATAACATTCAATCGACGACAAGCTCGTTAGAGGTAGAGTACATGTTCTGACTGGGTAAGGATGGAGAAGGAAATTGGCCACGTTCTTCTCAAAGGGACCTCCATGGTATTCACCTCAAGCGTTTTTGGGAAATCTCTAAGAAAACCTAGATCCGGCTGGTTGGGTGGAGATTTGAATCATCTTCCTCCCAAATAGGAATGCAATGTACATCCCCAGTATTTATTTCGACGAGAAATTCCCAGCAATGACATACAAACTATCTGGAATACAGTAAGGAACAGGGCGGGAGCAAGGGCTCAGGTATATGAGGAAATACTTAAGGGCTAATAACGAACCGATTAAAGACAGATACAAAACAGTGGACACTTTCAAAAACTTTTTATCTTAGTAGCTGATAACTTAAGTCGGAACTCTGTACCAATCTTAAGTCGTCACAATTTGCGGCGACTTAAATTCCCGTCCGTGGCTTTTTCGGACACCCTGCAGTGTGGCGTTGCACCACCGTGTGTTTGGCGCCACCTGCTGACAACTGCTTCTTAATGGGCGCACCTGTGAAGTGCTCCTCTGTACTTAGCCTTCGCCCTAGAAGTATCAAGTATTCGGCTCGCTTTTCCTGCAGCATACGCTCGCCATACCGCTACAGTATCCTCTACTTGATCCATATCGGTGACAGTCGCGGTTACCATCAAACATTAGTGTTATTTGTGTAATAGTTCGCGCCGATGAATGAGGAAACTTTTATGTTGGTGTCGAATTTGTTGGGTGCCACTGAACGGCTGCTGTTCCAGTTTTCGTGGCTGGTTATTGCATGTAAATGGGAGCCGATGGTATCATGCTGCAAGTTATGTTGACTAGGCTGTAGCTGCCTGAAGTTACTTGGGTGCAGCCCATTCTGACAACTGAGAATGGTGCGGAATTGCAATATTTAGGCAAGTAATGTTATCTGTGTAGTTAGCAGAACTGTTTGTTCCAGTAATGGATAACAGCATGTTGTTTCTTTGTTGATTGTATTGCAGTATGCTGTACAGTTAAAATATTTCGTGGTTAAAAGGGTGCAGTCTCTAAAATCGTTAGTGTTTCTTGCTTGAGTAACGAAGTCATAAAATTGTAGCAGAAATATCAATCGCAATGAAGTATTTCAAAATTCTGTATTACTATAACCGTTTGAGAAATCACTGTAATTCACATCTACTGCGGATTTTGGCATTTGAAAATTATAAAAGAAATTTCTAGTGGTAGCTTTAAAATTATTTCAAAAAGTGTTTCTTTAAAGGAATATTTCACAGTCACTTCAACCTAGACCTTCCACTCACTAGAAATATATAATCTGATAAAAGAGCGTGGTTTGGGTGAGGTGACGTGGGTGTGAAACAATAATATTATCTCTTGTTGGGGAAAATTCGAAACTGTTTACTTGCATATATCTCGTGCATTCAATTTAGCACTCGTATTTGTTGTGACTGTGTTTCAGCATGGCTGTCAGAGAGGTGTTTGGAATTGCGGAACTGAGAAAGAAAGAATTGGTTTACGAACTAAAGATTCGCGGGGCTGATACATCGGGCAATGCAGACGAGTTAGGGAGCCATCTGTGGGAGCTTTTTGGTTGTACAGTGGCCTCACTGAATATGCTGGATGCACAGTAAAGTGATGCTGGGTCCAGCATTGATCTTCTGTTAAAGGAGTTATAATCAATAGTTTCCTTTTTGGGGTTACCGAGCCATCTCAGTCGCAGGTTAACAGAATTAAAGCCTGTGTTATGCATGTTGCGATGGCGCAGCGTCTGTGCAGCGTCAAACTGTCGGACTCCATGTGCAAGGCGTTATGTGAACAGTTGAATGAATTGCTGGTCTCAGCCCAGGGGATGTTAACTCGTGTGGTTGAGATGTGAGGTTACAGGTATTCAGAGGTAGTTGTGTCAGCTATCTGCATAACAAAGCTTTCACGGGTCCACTTCACAGCGATGACTAATTTATTTGTTAAGTTATCCTACCTATTAGAAGCTGACGATATTTAATTCTACTTGGAATTGCATGATAGAGAGGAATTTTTGTAATAAGTGTGGACATTATCAGGTGCTGAGTACTATGGTGACTGGGTGACTGGAGCAGTCATTAATCAAAGAAATGGGGCATAGACTGTCATGCACTACATTTCGTGAATTACTTAGTCGTAACTATTTGAGCTTTTGGCAAAGGCTATCTCGGAGTGCAACTTTATGATGAACCATTCGAGAAGTACATCAAAAGGATAAATGATAGGGCTATAAGTTTGTGTTTAAATTATAGTGAATGGAAAATAGCTGAAAATATTTTGGAAGGAATGAGTCCCAGAGACTGCTCTAGAGCGTTATTTCATGAGACATTGCAGGACTTCCACCAATACAAGAGTTGATGAGCCGAGTGCGCAAGCTGAAGTGACCAGGGGCAGCAAAAAAGAGTTTATAATTGCGCGGCAAAGAGCAACAAATAGAAACTGCAGCCGACAGCCGGTGTCGTCTACAATAAAGTATTGTAAGGGTAAGGGAAGCGGCCATGGTGAGAGGAACTCTTCAGGGCAGGCAAGCTGTAAAGACAATTTGCGGTGTCCTAAGTGAGGATCGTCAGAAAGTGGCTTTTGTAGAATTAAGGCAATAACCAGGGCTGGAATTTTATGATGATATTGAGTCATGCTGAAAGCTATCCATGATGGGAACAATATAAATGACTGATTGTGGCCGGCCGCGGTGGTCTCGCGGTTCTAGGCGCGCAGTCCGGAACTGTGCGACTGCTACGGTCGCAGGTTCGAATCCTGCCTCGGGCATGGATGTGTGTGATGTCCTTAGGTTAGTTAGGTTTAAGTAGTTCTAAGTTCTAGGGGACTGATGACCACAGCAGTTGAGTCCCATAGTGCTCAGAGCCATTTGAACCATTTTTGACTGATTGTGTTGACATAATTTTAGTGTTCTAACAACATTTATTTAAAAAAAAATGCTGAAAAGGTTATTGATTGAATACCGTAAACAGCTAACAGGTGATTTAATATTACATTGTACAACGGTCCTGGGTGGCAGAGACAGGTTAACTAGTGGAGTCTCTCTCTAGTAGTGTGACTAGAGTCTCCCGTCGGGCAGACTATTCGCCTGGTGCAAGTCTTTTGATTTGACGCCACGTCGGCGACTTGCGCGTCGATGGGAATGAAATGATGAAGATTAGGACAACACAACACCCAGTCCCTGAGCAGAGAAAATCTCCGACCCAGCTGCGAATCGAACCCGGGCCCTTAGGATTGACATTTTATCGCGCTGACCATTCAGCTACTGGGGGCGGAGACTAGTGGAGTGAGTCAAGTACTCTGGCTCTAAAAATGTAGATAATGCAATCTGAATTGATCTGACGCTGAGCAGACTTTGATTGATAGTAACTTTCAGTTGATGAGATGTGTGCGGTGGAGGTAAGACATGGAGGCGGCACCGGTGAATATATTGTGGCAACAAAAGAAATGCAATAGTCTCATGGTCTAGCGATCAGACAGACGGATCGCAATTTACTTTCTACCAGAGCCCTGAAATCACTGTAGATTTCTGTGTGTGACACACCAGTTTGCTGGTCGTACCAAAGACCAAATTGTCTCCCAAGGATACTAAACGTCAAGATTGGTAAACCAAAAACGAATAAGTGTGCCCTCGGCAATCGAGTAGTCCGAGGCATTTGAAGTCACACTATTGGTACGATTTTCTCCGAAGTCGTGTCACTTCCCACGGCAACAAGCTAGCAGATACAATCTTAAAGACGTTTATCTAAATCGCCTGTGGCTTGGAGCTCGTTAGTCCAAGCTGTGAGGTGTAATAAGGATTTTATCTCCAAACATTTCTCAGACGCTGGATTTTTCTTATACAACCGAGATGTCCGACGGAAGTGGTTCACAGTCCTATTTGCAGTATCGGCCGACACAAAAACAGGTGAATTTTTATTAGGCGTGGCTCTGCACACAATGCCTGGTTTACGACTCCACCGTCTAGAAGCGTTTCTTCAGACTGTCGCCCCCGAGCTCAGGCTACTGCTGGCACCGTGGAGGGTATCACGGCATTGTTTTGCTGGAGCACTGGCTCGACGAGGGGTTGCCCTGTCTGCCCGTATGGCTGTGAACCTGTGCAGAATGATTTACTGAGGGATGTGCTCACCGCCAATTGCTTGCAACTCCCAACATGCCGCTTCTACGAGCTAAGAACCATAAAAATACCTCACGCTTTTAGCGCCCTACAAGGCTCCATCAACGTCTGCTCACACTGTTTCTAGAGTCTCGTTCAAGGTACTTCGGGTTGAAATAAGGTCTTTAATCATTTTCTGTATGCGGAAACTAGGTGAGAGAGTAACTTGCCTTCTTTCAATATCAGCCAGAAAAGTATATGCAAATGATAATTTTGGGGACAATTATGATTAAGATCCAAATCAGTGATTTTACATGGAAATTTACAGTTAAGATGGCTCGTAATTTTTCTGGCGGCTATTTTGGTTTCAGACTGTATCTGTAAGGTTGGATTAGTTCCCTAGTGGTGACAGAGAAAGTTTTACTTTAATTTTCAATTTTTGTAATCACATAGTGCCTGGTGACATAGAGGTTCCTGACGCGTGTATTTAACTCAGTGAATATTAATATTGTCATGTGCGATGTCAGACATTTGTTATCTGAACAGAGGGGGAGATTAAATTATGTGTAAAATTTAGTGATGTATTTACTGATAGGATAGGATAGGTTAAAGAAGCAGAATATAAAATTTAACTGTTGGATACCGTCCCTCTAAGGTATCCGTGATACAGGTTCCTGCCACCTCAAATGAAGGCATTCTCCTTTTCTATATTTGTGGCGCCCAAGCCTAACGGAGGGGTGTAGGAGCATCCCATTGCTAATTATCGGGCACTTAATAAAAAGGTAGTCCTCCAGTCTACCCTTCTTCCCGATCTGCGGTCGTGCTTCTCATGGTTCCAAAGGGCAAAAAATGTACACCAAATTTGGTCTAAACCAAGCATGTTATAAAATCTCTCTTACTGAAGAGTCCTAATGTGTCATGGGCTTTGCTACTGACTGGGCGCTTTATGATTAATGAGTATAAGAGGGTTCCAGTTGGGCTGTCCACTGGGGCAGCAGTGCTGTCTTGTATCCTGGATAGGGTGTTCTCTGACGTAAAGATTGAACATGGGTACCATTACCTTGATGATTTACTAACTTTTAGTGAGAATTTACAGAAGAATGTGGGTCACGTTAGAGAGGTGCGAAGGGTAGGATTTACGTTAAACTTTCGACGGTAAAATTTACTCAGTTTGAAATATTTTTTCAGGCCATAATGTTTCTGACCAAAGAGTTAGAACCGACAACAGACAGACAAATGCGAATTATTCGTGTCCCGCCCCTAAAAATGTTAAAGCAGTGCCTCGTGTTATTCGAATGGTAAATTTGCTCCGAATATTTGGGTATAATTTCGCCAATTATCAAATCATTAAATGATCTTCAGAAGAAAGACAGAAGTTCGAGTGGAGTCTGACACAAAAAGCGCCTTGTGAAGCCTTAAAGGAGGCTTTGGCCATTATGCGTCCATTGGCTGGACTGATTTCAGTAAGGAACTTGTTATCCAAGTACATGTCTCCATGTCGGGAGTAGTGATAGTCCTTTTGCAGGAAAGAGCATCATCTGTAAGACAGCCTGTAGCTTGTGTTTTACGTAGCCTTTCGTTACTGGAAGCCAAGTACTGAGGTAGCGAAGTACATGAGCTAGAGGCCCTGTCAGATTTGTTCGCTTTTGACAGTTTTAAATTGTATTTAGAACGCCAACCATATCTCTTAGAGACCAATAATCAGGCTCTCAGTTGGGTGTTGGCAAGACCAAGTCATGTGGGATGAATCGCAATGGGCAATACTTATTTCAGCGTTCCAGTTCAGGGCCAGTAGACACTTCGTGGCATGGGAAGTGTTGTGCCTGATATCCTGAGCTGACTGCTTAGTAATTAATCGGAGGAACAGCTGGACGACGAAGAACCATTGAGGGAGGTAATTCCGGAGTCATAAGCTAATCAAAATTGTGCCATTCGCAGTAGCTTCCCACTTCTCTTCAAGGCTACTGCTACACAACACGTTGGAGAACACCAAGGAAAAGACAGGGGAAAGGGAAAACGTCAGGCCCCATCGCTTGAATCTAAATGTACTGGATATCGGAAACGAGGCAAGAAAAAAGTGCTGCTGGAAGTCCTGATTTATTTAGTGTGTAAGTTGTTTCTGATAAAGCTGTCACCTACAAATCTGCTACATTTCGTAATTTCTGCTTCTAAGCAGGAGTGGCTTGTAGCACAGTCCCGTCATATTACCCGAAGCCTTTCCTAGCGGAATGGGTGAATCGTAATTTCAGAGCAGCCTTGTTCGGCTTTCACGATAGCGCTCAAACCCCATGTTATAGTTCCTTAACTTAGCTAGGGTATGTCTTCAATACGGCCGCGCACGAAGCTCACACGGAAATACTATCTATATTAATTTTTGAGTTGAAGCCTAATCCTCCGTTTGCCATCTTTTGGTGCGGAGAGGATGGAGGCTGCACATGTCTGCGCTAATTGGAAGCGCGCCTGTCATAACTTCATGGTAGCCCATGAGAAAATGGAGAAACGTCACATCTAGCGGTAACAGTGGCAGTTAACATCAAACATTAATGTTGTACTATTGCCACCGATGCTTAAGAAAGATCATACTAGTGTCAGAAATGGTTGGTCGCGCTGAATGGCTTGCCCGATGTTTTCTTGCGGCCGCTTTGGCTGATAACTGTATGTAAATAGGGACCGATGGTATCTTAGTGCAAGCAATGTTTTCTGGGTTATAGCTACTGAAGTTATTGGGGAATTAACTCTTTTGAAAACAGAGAACGGTACCGGATTGTAATATTCAGACAAGTAAGTATATCCGAGTTACTATAAAAACTAATTCTCCTAGACATGAATAACAGCATGTTGTTTGTAAGTTGAACGTATTGCAACATACTGTTCAAATAAAATATTTGACGGTTAAAAGGGTGTATTCTCTAAAATCATTTATGTTTCTAGCTAGGGTAAGCAAGTCATAAAATCATACCATAGTTACGAATTGCAGTTGAAAGATTTAAAACTCTATCTTATTGTAATTTCGTGAGAAATCGTTGTTATTCATTTTCATTTTGGATTTTGGCAATTGAACATTGTAATAAAGAAATTGCTAGTGCGGGCTTTCAATTACGTTTTTGTTGGGTATTGCAAGCGTAATAATGTCTGTTAAAGACATATGTCTCACCCACTTCAACCTGTGGGGCGGCGGATAAGTTTGTAGAAAATATAAACTAAATCTGATTGCTGGATAAATGCTTGCATGTTGAATCAGTTTCTGGCTTTTAGAATGTTGTTAATGCTGTCGTTCGCCGTTCTCAACACTGGCTCTCTATTTACTTTTTTGGCACCCAGAAAGTGATTTAAGAAAACATGGAACCAGTAATTAGAGATCCTAGTGCCCACTTTATCTGAGAATGTTATTATAGCTGCAGCTTATAGCTCTGAGGAATTAGGAGATTGTCCGGGATTTCTAATCAAAAACGGTTTTCCAAAATAGTTGAGTATATTCTGAAATTCACTGATAAAAAACACAAGTATCCCTACAACCTAACTAACAGAGCAGTTCAGAGTCTAATGCGCTGATGCAACTATAAATGTCCGAATTAAATGTTAAAAAGAATGCTCGCCATAATTTGATGAAAATACTTCATCAAACGCCACGCTAAATATTTGGTAGAATGTCTGTCCCGCGACGGCACGTGAAAATACGACAATACGCAAACTGAAGCTAGGTAATGAAAATCATTCCAGAATTAATACTTCACATGAAATGTTTTCATGGTTCCGCGTATCTCTAGTAACTTAATACGGCACCCGAGGCTGTTTGTAGCAGTGACACTGATGCGACGCGGCTCCCGACACAGATGGCGTGTCATTCAGCGTCTGGAGAGAACTGGGGCCTTGCTTCCTCGCGCAGCGTTCTTATATATAAAGCCGCGGTGCGGACGGCTAAGGGAACGCCTGATCTTTTCGGCTCTCCCGACTAGCCGCTGGGCTAGTAACGCACCACTTCAAGTTACATAATAATTTATAGCTTCTTTTGCTGATGGCCGAAGAAGCTCTTAATTTAAACGTGCATTCAGCACGCGGGTAAGTATTGATAATAAAATTTTGACGTGGCTAAGTTAAATATTTTGGGCGAGAGAATTAATTAAATTACACTGCACGCAGTAGATGAGCTCTGAACTGGCCCTTTTGAGATCCACTATCGCTATAATTTTATAGGTATTCAAAAGAAACTTTACACATCTTCATAGTCATAGCGGACCTCCAACCTATTTAAATCTAAACATCCTAGCCTTATTTATTAGCCTACTTAATCTATCTTGCTTCCTTCAGTTTTGAGACGAAAACCACAAAATCATGAATTTCTACTAAAATCTTAATTTGTGAAATCCAAAGTACTATTTTTATTAAATCATTATGAAAGATGAATCTAAATATAAATTTTGAAGTCTCTATCTCTTTTCTGTTGCGCCAATAATTTTTTTAGAAAAACGTCCAAATTTCGAAAATGGCTGAAGTTATCGAACTGATATTTAACACACATTAATTTAGTATTATTCCTGACAGGCTAGAAAAGTTTTAGGTCATTTGCTTGATTTTTAAGGTATTGCGCAACATTTATGACGTCAGAGCTAGTTACAGAGTTACAGCAGACTGGCTGGCACATAATGGAAACTGATGTGAATTTACTACAGCGTGAGTAGGCTGCTTCCCTACATCACCCTCTACTTAAATTTTTTGTTTATGAATGTTAATGAATGAAAAAAAAAATTTAATTACAAAAAGGGAAGCAAGAGTACAATTTAACTCCCTATAAAAAATCAAAATTGAAATATAAACCTGTAGAAACATTAAAGAAATCTAATTACCTACATTAATTATTTAAATTGTGGGCATGTTCACTGCCTTTCAAACAATGTCATTACTCAAAATTTTAAGCAAAGTCAACGAAATATTTTGGCATACATATTGCCTTAGACAAACAAACACATACAAATTGAATAATTATGAAAATCTTAGATCCATTAAATACATTAAATACATTTTTACATACACAAATTCAAAGAAAATAACATGATACATAAACAGATGATTATCTCTTAGCAGTCTTTTCTAAACCTGAAAGAAAAGTTCACAAATAATTTTTTACACACGTGGTTGTAGCCGCTTTGGCTGGCGTCCTACACTTCCATTCACAAGGGTAGAGGAGGGGAAGTTGCTATGGTGTGCATCCTTCACGTTCTCTCTTAATTACATGGGGGAAAGGGGAGGGGTCACTGTGAGTTGTGTCCAAGTCACTCCACGCTTTCACGCAGCTACCAGGCTGCCATTATCTGGTTTGTCCTGTAGAACAAACAGAAAGAGTGCCTCGGACTCTGTTCACTTAATATCTATGGGTGGGTCACAATGAAATGGGGATATATACATTTTATCCTTCAATATTTTGCTGGAACAAAGTTAACAGAATCTTTTTAATTTTACTCTCACGGTTACTTGACTGTCATAAAATCGGTAAACAAATGGCTCCAAACGCCGTTAGTCACGTACTGGAGAAAATTTATGCTCCTAAGGCATACAATCATAAATCATATTTAATCTGAATTTCTTATTTCTGGACCGGAACACTGAACCAATGCTCGGTACATTCCTGATACATTTGTATTTTAAGCACTTAACTGACTCATCTTTGATTACCTTATTCTTAGAGATAGTATGATTATTATTAGTGGTTGTTTTCTCAGCATCTTTGTACATGTGAGTAACGTTTGGTAATAGTACAGTTGTGAGTGTTCAAAACACACTACGTTAGTTGACTACAAAATCTACTTATTGGTCCACTGCTGTTGTCAGTTCCACATCTGCAATTAGGTACTTACTTACTTTGAAGTGTATTTATGCTGAGCTAAAATAATGTTTCACGTCTGTCAGTATGTTATTTATTTATTTTGCTAGTGTATGTACTTATTTAACACTCACTCTATTAATATTTAAAGCATAGGATAGCACATTTATTTCATATTCATAGTGTATTGCAGCTGATTAGTTTGCTCACGTGGCAATCCATTTCCACTCGATCGGACGCTGAAACCTCAGGTAGTCTCTCTCAGACCTACCACTAAAGTGCATCAAGTAATTATGGACGAGCGTAATGCTAAATTCCTTAAACCTATAGGACACCATGAGCTGCTCTGTCTCATCTAACATAAGGGTACCTATGGTCGCATTCACCCCTCCAACTCATAACCTCAGCACGTGTAGGTGTATCTGTCACACACTACACTAAAATAATGGCCAGCTCCAACCTTATAAATACTTCAGGGACGTGTCCTTCACGTCTCAACCACAAACACTGCTCAATTCTATTACACTGCCTTTCCTTGCTACACCAGGTGAGTTTAATCTTACAACTTATCTGCATATTTTTCCTAACACTAAGCAATCTCTTTCTTACTATTTATTAGTTAGCTCTAATGCATACACTAGGTTTCACTACCATTTCAGATCCTGCTTGTACATGAATTTGTACATCTTTTTAAAATTACTGTTGGTGGACCATTTCCAATAAAACAGCACTTTGTACTTACTATATTACCAGGGTACTATACATAATTGTTATTCAAATACATTTGTATCTTAATTACATCATACTTCTCTATTGTTTGTCACTATTAGTTTTGTCACATTAGGTATTATTCTTCACTAATCGGTAGATAGAATGGTTACATAACTCATGGCTTGATAGCCATGACAGAAAATTTTCGTGTCTGGAAAGAAGAGGTCGAAATTTTTGTGGATAGGAAAGATGAAGAATGAGTGAGACCTGAAAGGGAAAGAAGATCTCACACAGCTGGGACTGCGCAGCTGCCACACTTTGTAGAGGTTACAGAACAACCTCCTCCCTACAGCATTCATTAGCTTAATGCTGTAAAGAAGAGTTAGAAATTTTAGGTAGATAGGAAAGAGGAAGAATGAGTGAGACCTGAAAGGGAAAGAAGATCTCACACAGCTGGGACTGCACAGCTGCCACACTGTGTAGAGGTTACAGAACAACCTCCTCCCTACAGCATTCATTGGTTTAATGCTGTAAAGAAGAGTTAGAAATTTTTGTTGGATAGAAAAGATGAAGAGTGAGTGAGACCTGAAAAGGAAAGAAGATCTCACACAGCTGGGACTGCACAGCTGCCACACTGTGTAGAGGTTACAGAACAACCTCCTCCCTACAGCATTCATTGGTTTAATGCTGGCTTGATAACCATAACAGAATATTTTATGTGTTGGAAAGAAGACGTCGAAATTTTTGTAGATAGGAAAGATGAAGAATGAGTGAGACCTGAAGGGAAAGAAGATCTCACACAGCTGGGACTGCACAGCTGCCACACTGTGTAGAGGTTACAGAACAACCTCCTCCCTACAGCATTCATTGGTTTAATGCTGGCTTGATAACCATAACAGAAAATTTTATGTGTTGGAAAGAAGACGTCGAAATTTTTGTAGATAGGAAAGATGAAGAATGAGTGAGACCAGAAAGGGAAAGAAGATCTCACACAGCTGGGACTGCACAGCTGCCACACTGTGTAGAGGTTACAGAACAACCTCCTCCCTACAGCATTCATTGGTTAATGCTGTAAAGAAGAGTTAGAAATTTTAGGTGGATAGAAAAGATGAAGAGTGAGTGAGACCTGAAATGGAAAGAAGATCTCACACAGCTGGGACTGCACAGCTGCCACACTGTGTAGAGGTTACAGAACAACCTCCTCCCTACAGCATTCATTGGTTTAATGATGTACTGATAATCATACCGGAAAATTTAATGTGTGAAAGAAGAGGTCGAAATTTTTGAGGACAGGAAAGAGGAAGAATGAGTGAGACCTGAAAGGGGAAGAAGATCTCACACAGCTGGGACTGCACAGCTGCCACACTGTGTAGAGGTTACAGAACAACCTCCTCCCTACAGCATTCATTCATAACCTTTGACCACGCCACGTCGATCTGAAAATACCTTATGATGCCTTTTTAGAACCTGTCTCAGTTCTTCCTTCTGATTGGCTGAAATCTTATCGATTTCCTGCAATTTAGTTTCTATTTTGTCTAAAATAATTGCTTCTTCTTCTGTGTTTAGCTTACTTGTACCAAGATTAACATCCTCGTCCCAATACCTCCTATTTTTCAGAACTCGTATAGGCAGCTCCCAAGTTCCATCATCAGTCACTACATGCTTATCACTAAAAGGTACTATAATTACTCCGGTTATTGGCAAGACCATTTTCAACTGGCTTTCTTCAAAGTCAACAACACTCTGATATTTTGACAAGAAATCTATGCCAATTAAAACCTCAATACTGAGATTGTTTACAATTAAACATGAATGATCAATTAAATTACCATTAATGTTAAAGGGCAGCAAAGCTTCTTGCTTTACCGTTTTTGACACCTTGCCAGTAGCACCAATTATTCTTAGTCCTGATACCCTCATGACTGTAAGCTTGTCTTTACCAGGTAATGCATCAAAAAAGGACTGAGATATTGCACTCACCTCACTTCCACTGTCTAAGAGACAACGTACATTGATACCCAACATATTCACTATTATTATAGGGTGGCTTATTCTAGGTTGTACAGGTGGTTCCTCACATTCATCTAGTAGTTCCTTTTGGATTTGTCTCCAACTAAAGTGATCGACATCTGTCTTCATTACATTTAAGTCACAGTGTGTAGGGGTTTCCTGAATTACATTTTCAGCTGCCTTTTCCAGTCGGTCTATTAATTTTAAATCGAAACACCGCACGACTTCATTACATTTAGTTTGCTGAACCTGATCCAAATTATTATAGTCTGAGCGATTCTGCGCCTCCAGACCGGGCATAACATTAGTTACAGCTAAACCACTTTCACCATTATCGTCGGTTTCCTTCTCAAGTGACAACTGGTCACAGCTACTGGGTTCATCGACCCTCAACAGCCTACCCTCTACATTCTCACTTATCTCCTGTCCTAAATCTATTAGTACATTATCATCATCCTGCACAGGCACTTTAGATAAGAGCACATCATCTTCATCGTAAATATAAGCATGAATTTCTTCTGCTTCTTCACCTTACAATTCAATATTTTGTAGCTCTTCCCTATCATTACACTGCTGCGTATTCTCTTTCTCTTCCCACTTAGAAAGCGTTTCTAACACGGTATCTATCAAATACTGTGAGTGATCTAATATTTCTGTTGTATCCTTAGATGCTACCGACACTTCATCCACCTGTTCAGTTTGAGTATTCTGATTTGTCTTACTAATTCCCGTAACTACTGGCTTAGGAAAAGTAACCGCCTGGTGAGCGCCAGTGTCCTCATAGACGGGAAGTAGTTTTCCTGCCTCGGTCTACTACTGTTTCCTTTAGTTTCATTATAGTTAGCTGGCATAGCATTACTTTCCGTACTGTTGTTTACATGCATATTTCTGTTTGGAACAAAATTATTATCCCTTGGACGCCATTGTTGGTTCTGATAATTATTTCCCCAATTCCTACCTCTCTTAGGATGGCTAACACCTACTGTTCTGATGTTTACATTGCCATTTTGCTCGTTCCTAAAATTACTGTTATTGTTATTGGCATTTCGGTTATTGCGTGCTTGCTCCTCATTGGCCGCAACACGTTCTAAACGTTCCAAATACTCAATGAAACGATCCAGATTGTCTCTAGGGGCAGATATAATTCTCGTTTGCCAATACCATGGCAGTTTGGCTTCAAGACCTAGTATAATCATTTCTGGTTTTAGCTTTTCCGCCAAATGTGACAAACGTGAGATCCATGACCTAGCAAACTCTTTAATTGATTCCTTGCCTGCATTGAAGCGTTTTCCACTCCAAAATTCTCTCAACACTTCATTTTGCTTATTGCTAGACCAATACTCATTAATGAAAGCTGTTTTAAACTCCGCTAATGTTTTACACTTCAACATAACATCAGCTGACCAACGCATGGCGTCACCTGCTAAATGGCTTTTAATAAATGAGATTTTCTCTCGTTCAGACCAAGTCGGTGGAATCACATCTTCAAAATCGTTCCAGAAATCTAGCGGGTGGATATTTTTATCTGGATCAAACCGCAAGAACTGCCGACACCCGATAAAAGCGGCGTTTGCAGCTACAACTTGTTGTATACTACCATTACTAGAAGTTACTGAAGCTACTTTACTTTCAATGTTAGCAATGTTAGTACTGATATTTTCTACTTTCATTTCAACATTATCTACTCTTTGCACAATTTGAGTAGTATCACTTTTGATTGCATCTACGTCTGCTTGACATATGTTTACTTTTATATTAACATCTTTAAATCTATCTGAGCACAGTTCAGATTCCGCCTCGACCTTTTCTGTTAACTTGTGCTCCAGCTTCGCATCTTCCATTTGGAAGTCCTTGCGAACCTCAGCAACTTCGGATTTTACTGTTTTATATATTTCAGAAAATTGTTGAGCAACCCTTTTCTTAATATCCTCGTGGTTGTAATCAATTTTATAATTCAAACTGTCTAGATCCTCTTTCAACTTATTGCAACCAGCCTTGAAGGTATCGTCCATTACCTCTGATCGCTTATTAAAATTTGTTTGGCTGGCCACAATCTCAGACTTTAATTCAGCATTACTGTTTTTGACCTCACTTATTTCAGACTTTAATTCAGCTGTCATTCTAGCATTACTGGCTGACATTGCTTGTAATATAACATTTAAATCAATAGCCCCAGCATCTTTGGGTTGCTCACTAGCTGGCTTTTTATCACACTCAGGTGACAAAAAACTAGCTCCAATACCAGAATCATCAAAATTAAATGAAACTTCTGATTGATTAGTCATATCTAACTTCTCCTTCTTAAACTCTACCATCTCTGATGACTGTTTCATTTTTAATTCACCAGAGAAACTATCATCCAATAAATTTACAATTTCTACTTTCTGCTTTACTACAGGGGTCTCTATTATTGAATCATTGCCCCATTTTACACTACTGTCAGGAGACAATACTTCATGTTTCACCTTAACATTACTACTTCCATGCATATTTACACTTGAACCGTTGTCTGGATTTACAGTTCCCTCAACAGACATAGGTTCTGATTTAAGTTTAACCTCAGCTTCTTTTGGCGGTTCCATCGCCAACAGTCTTTTAGTGCAGGTTAGAAAAATTTTTAACAGCTTTTCACTTAACTTAGTTCCTCCTGCACGACGTATGGCGTTGCCGGCGCGGCGTACCAGGATTCCTGATGCGACGAGGCACGTTGAACTGCAGACGGCTCTCCGACGGCTGTTGTGTGTTTGCGTGGCACGCAATTGCAGGCGCTGCGCCGGCTGCTCCAGTGGACGACTGCGGTGCGGCGAGACTGGCTTCTCGCGATGCCGGCAGCACCGCTAGACTCAGTGCCAGCTCCGTCAATCCAGATGTGTTGTTAATCCAATTGCGTCGTCCACATGCACACGTAACACTTTCACTGTTCTATTCTCAGTTGCGTGTCGCATTTCACTCGCGAATCCGAATAGTTAAAAATCACTTTCACTTAGTTGATTTCCCGGCCGATGCACCATATGTGGGGCGGCGGATAAGTTTGAAATAATAAATCTACTGTTGTATCCTTGTTTGAATGTTGTAACATTTCCCGGCCGATGCACCATATGTGGGGCGGCGGATAGGTTTGAAATAAATCTACTGTTGTATCCTTGTTTGAATGTTGTAACATTTCCCGGCCGATGCACCATATGTGGGGCGGCGGATAAGTTTGTAGAAAATATAAACTAAATCTGATTGCTGGATAAATGCTTGCATGTTGAATCAGTTTCTGGCCTTTATAATGTTGTTAATGCTGTCTTTCGCCGTTCTCAACACTGGCTCTCTATTTACTTTCTGGCACCCAGAAAGTGATTTAAGAAAACATGGAACCAGTAATTAGAGATCCTAGTGCCCACTTTATCTGAGAATGTTATTATAGCTGCAGCTTATAGCTCTGAGGAATTAGGAGATTGTCCGGGATTTCTAATCAAAAACGGTTTTCCAAAATAGTTGAGTATATTCTGAAATTCACTGATAAAAAACACAAGTATCCCTACAACCTAACTAACAGAGCAGTTCAGAGTCTAATGCGCTGATGCAACTATAAATGTCCGAATTAAATGTTAAAAGGAATGCTCGCCATAATTTGATGAAAATACTTCATCAAACGCCACGCTAAATATTTGGTAGAATGTCTGTCCCGCGACGGCACGTGAAAATACGACAATACGCAAACTGAAGCTACGTAATGAAAATCATTCCAGAATTAACACTTCACATGAAATGTTTTCATGGTTCCGCGTATCTCTAGTAACTTAATACGGCACCCGAGGCTGTTTGTAGCAGTGACACTGATGCGACGCGGCTCCCGACACAGATGGCGTGTCATTCAGCGTCTGGAGAGAACTGGGGCCTTGCTTCCTCGCGCAGCGTTCTTATATATAAAGCCGCGGTGCGGACGGCTAAGGGAACGCCTGATCTTTTCGGCTCTCCCGACTAGCCGCTGGGCTAGTAACGCACCACTTCAAGTTACATAATAATTTATAGCTTCTTTTGCTGATGGCCGAAGAAGCTCTTAATTTAAACGTGCATTCAGCACGCGGGTAAGTATTGATAATAAAATTTTGACGTGGCTAAGTTAAATATTTTGGGCGAGAGAATTAATTAAATTACACTGCACGCAGTAGATGAGCTCTGAACTGGCCCTTTTGAGATCCACTATCGCTATAATTTTATAGGTATTCAAAAGAAACTTTACACATCTTCATAGTCATAGCGGACCTCCAACCTATTTAAATCTAAACATCCTAGCCTTATTTATTAGCCTACTTAATCTATCTTGCTTCCTTCAGTTTTGAGACGAAAACCACAAAATCATGAATTTCTACTAAAATCTTAATTTGTGAAATCCAAAGTACTATTTTTATTAAATCATTATGAAAGATGAATCTAAATATAAATTTTGAAGTCTCTAGCTCTTTTCTGTTGCGCCAATGATTTTTTTAGAAAAACGTCCAAATTTCGAAAATGGCTGAAGTTATCGAACTGATATTTAACACACATTAATTTAGTATTATTCCTGACATGCTAGAAAAGTTTTAGGTCATTTGCTTGATTTTTAAGGTATTGCGCAACATTTATGACGTCAGAGCTAGTTACAGAGTTACAGCAGACTGGCTGGCAGATAATGGAAACTGATGTGAATTTACTACAGCGTGAGTAGGCTGCTTCCCTACAAACCTATCCCTTCAACTAGAACTGTTACATTTTGTTGTAGATAACTTTTCCCAAGGAAAACATTTCAATAAAAGTTTAATAAATTTGAGCTCCTGTTTTTCTACGAATATTAGCTGATGTACATAGTTTTGCTGAACATGACATATAACTTTCCAGAGCAGAACTTTTCGACGTAGTGGCGTTCGAAAATATTACTTTGAAGTCGATTGGTTAATCACTCATGTGTGGTGGGGTCGAATAGATTGACCGACAGCAGGTGATATCGCTCTTGAGATGACAGCAACACATCGCTTGGTGGGACCTTCAAAAAGCTCGTCGTATACGGAATAGTCGATGTGGTAGATCAAGGGATACGCAGTGGCTTAAAAGGTTATGTTGAAATGATACTAACTGCTAGAAATTATTTGGAAAAAGATGAAACTGCTATATCGGCTTTGACTAGTGACGCAGTGAATATGAGTCAGACAACATAAATAACAAGTCAAATGTCCCGTCATATACTTAGCGATACGCTGGTTAACGAAAGTATTCAGACACCTATTAGTGGACATTAATATGGAGTGTGACCACCCACCGCCTATAAAATGGTTTGAAGTATGTTGAACACTTTCAGTTAGGTGTGTGAATGTCTAATGGTAACCACGGGAAAGACGCCCACACTGTAACACCACCACCACTTCACTGTTGCTGCTACATATGAAGGCAGCTGCCGTTTTTCACGCATTTGCCAAACCCAAACTTTTCCATCTGAATGCCACAGTTTATAGCGTGATTCATCACTCGTTTTCAGCCACTCAACCAACAGTTGACCTGAGCACCCTTGGGAGGGTTTAAATGTCCCTGACGGAATTGTTACTCAGGTGGCATCCAATGACTACTTCACTTTCGAAGTCCCTGAGTTACTCTGTCTAGTCAGTTCTACTGTTACTCTTTCTCTACTGACAACACAATATTCCACGCCTCCTTTTATACTGGCGGTTCCGCCTCTTGTGACATTTAGCTGTCAGTTGCGCGAAACACAGAGGTGTCCGAATACATTTGATCACATAGTTTATTTTGAAATGTAAACAAATCTGACAGATTTGACTGCGACAATTTAATGCACCGTGACAAAGAAGTATTTCAAGTTAAGAGAAAGGTACCCATTCACATGTTAGTAAAATACACTCTTGGAAATGGAAAAAAGAACACATTGACACCGGTGTGTCAGACCCACCATACTTGCTCCGGACACCGAGAAAGCTGTACAAGCAATGATCACACGCACGGCACAGCGGACACATCAAGAACCGCGGTGTTGGCCGTCGAATGGCGCTAGCTGCGCAGCATTTGTGCACCGCCGCCGTCAGTGTCAGCCAGTTTGCCGTGGCATACGGAGCTCCATCGCAGTCTTTAACACTGGTAGCATGCCGCGACAGCGTGGACGTGAACCGTATGTGCAGTTGACGGACTTTGAGCGAGGGCGTATAGTGGGCATGCGGGAGGCCGGGTGGACGTACCGCCGAATTGCTCAACACGTGGGGCGTGAGGTCTCCACAGTACATCGATGTTGTCGCCAGTGGTCGGCAGAAGGTGCACGTGCCCGTCGACCTGGGACCGGACCGCAGCGACGCACGGATGCACGCCAAAACCGTAGGATCCTACGCAGTGCCATAGGGGACCGCACCGCCACTTCCCAGCAAATTAGGGACACTGTTGCTCCTGGGGTATCGGTGAGGACCATTCGCAACCGTCTCCATGAAGCTGGGCTACGGTCCCGCACACCGTTAGGCCGTCTTCCGCTCACGCCCCAACATCGTGCAGCCCGCCTCCAGTGGTGTCGCGACAGGCGTGAATGGAGGGACGAATGGAGACGTGTCGTCTTCAGCGATGAGAGTCGCTTCTGCCTTGGTGCCAATGATGGTCGTATGCGTGTTTGGCGCCGTGCAGGTGAGCGCCATAATCAGGACTGCATACGACCGAGGCACACAGGGCCAACACCCGGCATCATGGTGTGGGGAGCGATCTCCTACACTGGCCGTACACCACTGGTGATCGTCGAGGGGGCACTGAATAGTGCACGGTACATCCAAACCGTCATCGAACCCATCGTTCTACCATTCCTAGACCGGCAAGGGAACTTGCTGTTCCAACAGGACAATGCACGTCCGCATGTATCCCGTGCCACGCAACGTGCTCTAGAAGGTGTAAGTCAACTACCCTGGCCAGCAAGATCTCCGGATCTATCCCCCATTGGGCATGTTTGGGACTGGATGAAGCGTCGTCTCACGCGGTCTGCAAGTCCAGCACGAACGCTGGTCCAACTGAGGCGCCAGGTGGAAATGGCATGGCAAGCCGTTCCACAGGACTACATCCAGCATCTCTACGATCGTCTCCATGGGAGAATAGCAGCCTGCATTGCTGGTGGATATACACTGTACTAGTGCCGACATTGTGCATGCTCTGTTGCCTGTGTCTATATGCCTGTGGTTCTGTCAGTGTGATCATGTGATGTATCTAACCCCAGGAATGTGTCAATAAAGTTTCCCCTTCCTGGGACAATGAATTCACGGTGTTCTTATTTCAATTTCCAGGAGTGTATAAATTCATTGGAAAGTATCATTAAAAATGTTGTACAGCAGTACAACGATTCACAGTACGAATTAAACAAGTGATGTGTCAAAGCTACGATTGATAAAGAGACTTCAGATATATAACTTTACTGGAGACCACGATACACAGATGAATAGAAACAAATATTTATTGTAACCCAGAAAATTCTGATAAATGATGGAAATACAGACCTTAGAATTTCCGTTAAAAAGAAGAGACAGTATCTTGTTTTTCATACACGGTAGACATTAAAGGAAAATCTCTGAAAGCCAATGAAAATATGACCACCAATAACGCTATCATCGCCAGCCGAAGTGGCCGTGCGGTTAACGGCGCTGCAGTCTGGAACCGCAAGACCGCTACGGTCGCAGGTTCGAATCCTGCCTCGGGCATGGATGTTTGTGATGTCCTTAGGTTAGTTAGGTTTAACTAGTTCTAAGTTCTAGGGGACTAATGACCTCAGCAGTTGAGTCCCATAGTGCTCAGAGCCATATGAATTTTTAACGCTATCATCATCATCATCAGTTATCTGCTATATTAGCAGGTCCTTTGCCTCTCCATTTTCTGCGATCCATTGCTTCCTTCTTAAGGCTGCTGTATGTTGTACCGTCCATCGTGTCATCCAGTATCTGGAATCTCTTCCTTCCTCGCTTCCTTTTCCCTTCTACATAGCCTTCTAAATGGTTCAAATGGCTCTGAGCACTATGGGACTCAACTACTGAGGTCATTAGTCCCCTAGAACTTAGAACTAGTTAAACCTAACTAACCTAAGGACAACACAAACATCCATGCCCGAGGCAGGATTCGAACCTGCGACCGTAGCGGTCTTGCGGTTCCAGACTGCAGCGCCTTTAACCGCACGGCCACTTCGGCCGGCAACATAGCCTTCTAAAACTGTTTTTATCAGTTCGTCATTCTGTCTTAATATATGCCCAATCCAATTTCTTTTTCTTCTCTTTATTACATCTAGTAACTGTCTTTTCTCTCCCACTCTTCTCAGTACCTCTTCATTTTTTACTCTGTCCATCCAACTTATTCTTTCCATCTTCCGCCATGTCCATATCTCAAAAGCCTCCAGCCTTTCTCTGTCTTTTTTCCTCATAGTCCATGTTTCAGCTCCATATAGAAGAACACTCCATACAAGACATTTTATGAGTCTCTTTCTGAGTTCTCTGTCCAGACCGCTGCAGAAGATTCTCCTTTTCTTATAAAACGCCTGTTTTGCCATTGCTATCCTTATTTTAATTTCTGTGGTGCACTTCCACTCGGTGTCTATCCTGCTTCCAAGATACTTAAAATTTTGCACCTGTTCTAGTGTTTCTCCATTCAGCACAATTTTTACTTCCTTATGTCCTCCTATTGCCAATACTTTTGTTTTATTTGTGTTAATTTTCATTCCATATTTTTTCCGTTAGTTGCAATGGTGTCCACCAAATCCTGTAATTCTTTTTCCCCTGTGGCTAGAAGGACCATGTCATCAGCAAATCTCAAGCACCCTAATCTTCTTCCTCCAATTTCTACTCCTTTGTCATCTAATGAGCATTGGTCAATCATATTTTCCAAGTACAGGTTGCAAAGAGTAGGTGATAAACAGCAAACAGCATCCTTGTCTTACTACTTTCCCTAGTCTGATCCAGTTTGTACTTTCTCCTCTCACTTTAACTGAAACTTTTTGATTAAGGTATAATGAGTTTATAAGTCTTCTGGTTTTCCAGTCCACTCTCTTTTCCCTCATAATAGTCGCCAGCTTGTCCCAAACCAAATTGTCAAAAGCCTTTTCTAAATCGATGAAGCACATATATAGGTCTCTTCCTTTTTCAATAAACCTTTCTCCCAAGATTCGTAGGAGCCCTATTGCATCTCTGGTGCCCGTATTCCCTCTAAAGACAAACTGCTCCTCGCAGAGATTCTCCTCTATTACTTTTTCGAGTCTTTTATTAATTATTCTTAACATCACTTTGGCTGCATGTGAAATGAGGCTGATTGTCCTGTGCTCGCTGCATTTCTTGGTTCCTTGTTTTTTCGGTAATGGAATCATTACTGTTGTCAAAAAGTTCTCAGGCCATTCACCACTGTCATATATTTTATTACATAACCTCAATGTTTCTCTTATTCCATTGTGGTTCAAGCATTTTAGTATTTCTCCCGGTATTGTATCTGTACCTACTGCTTTGCCATTTTTCATTGCAGCAATGGCAGACTTTACTTCTTCCATTATGATGGTCGGTCCTTTCTCTACATCACTTACACTGTTGTGTGGTTCAAGTTCCAGAGTTTCTGGTTTGCTATTTGTGTCATGTAGCTCTTTTATATATTCTTCCCATCTCTGGAGGACATCGTCACGATCTTTGTACACTACCTCTTCGTCTTTACTCAAAATTTCCATAGTAGCACTTCCTGCTCTGTTTTGTTCCCATGTCATAGTCTTTACTCTGTTGTATAGTAAGTCGTATCTTCCCTTCCTGTCCAGTTCCTCAATTTCATCACATTCCTCTTTTAGCCATTTTTTCCTAGCCTGCTCTGTTTCTCTTCGCAGTTCGTTATATAACCTTCGGTATATCTTTCTTGAAGAAATTAAATTCAGAATACTCTTCCGGAAATGGCGTCAAACTATGCTGCTTACATCTGGATGGGTTAATTCTTTTGATGTAATTACTTGTGATCAAAATGAAACATATCGTTAGGGAATGACGACAACAGTGTCATTACTCGTGTGTACAACATCGTTTGATTGAAGAAGATGACAACGAGAGGAATCAAAATACTAAAACCTCAAATATCAATTACCTCTACAGACCCAGTACTAGGGAGAAGAAAAACGAAGGAAATACGGGCTAGTTGTACTGAGACTGAGAATGCTAAGGCATTGACAATAAGAGCATAAATTTAATTGACGTTTGCCGAAACAACAATTTCATATCGCATTTTGTTCCTTTGACGAATTGCCTGCGATTGAAAAGGCAAATTATTTAGTGACAAAAATGAAGTTTAATACACAAAAGATTTCTGAAATGAGTTAGAAATTTTTATACACTATATCATTTACTAAGATTGTGCCTGGGAAGTCTGTATTTCAAGACACCCTAATTATACACCCGTCGGACATTATCTAGAGAAACGAATGTAGAGGACATCTAGCACGGAAACTTCGTGGGAGAATGTGTAATTTGTAATATTCCGATTTTCCTATTAATACAAAATTTATAAAATGCTTTCTTCTCCAACACGAACTTGTCAAACTGTGCTGTGATGAATAGTAAATCTTCAAAAGCGAATTACCGTGAATGTAATTGTTATCTCGAAGCCATGTATACAACCTTATTCATTAGGCATACATACCTGTGAGGATTTGTTATGCGTCTGCAAAGAAATGAAATCGACATGGCGCCTTCGTTTGTTCACTATTAGCGGAACTAAGATGTTGGTTAATCGCTTATCATCTGACTGCCATCGTTGCTCCGTGCTGTTAATGCATTGCACAGTTTTCTTAAGATTTAGCCGGGTAGCGTCGGAAATGTTCACGTTGCTCGCCATTGCACTTATCTCGAACTGATGCTACGCAACGGCGTGTATCACTACGGAGACTGCCGTATTGTTGTGAACTGTGTCGGATACCGATTTGTTTTTTAGGAAGAGATGCGGAAAATAATTACCGCGCAGTTAAGGAAGCTATCCAGCGATAATAATAGGAGCGTAAAAAGGAAAGGTTGACGGGGACAATGGCCAGAAGATATGCACCTTGTACCTGAATGAAAAAAAGGAAAAATTTTAATGGGAAAGAGCAGCGGAAGAATTAGTGAAATCAATCAGTTCAGAAAAGTCTTCCGCCATGGTAAAGTAATCGAAGATTTTTTTTAAATCATTCTCAGCTAAAGATATGGAATTATTTACTTCTTATATCCGAGTTAAAAGTGAGGTTGCTTTAGGACTCGAACGTGAACTAATTGAAGCTGCAGCAAATGGGAGACTGGATGTGAGCAAATGTTTCAACTAAGGCTACGACGGAGCATTCGCCCTGAGTGGCATATGCAGTGCTCTGCAGAAATAATTACCTTACAGTTTGAATTTAGTACTTAGCGTTTTAGATGCTAAATAAGAAAAATTTTTGTATTCCGAAACAATTGAGAACATTTACAAATGTTTTGGTCATAGCGCTCAGTACCGCTGAGTGCCTGTTGTCATCAGGGACTATCCAGCCGTTTGCTAGCAGGACGACTACAGCCACGGGTGCCTCTGGCCAGGCTATCATTGACACCTCGAGGTCGTCAAGCAGGGCTACGGTGGTCGGATTTAAAAATTTGTTCCTTAAATGCTTTACAGCCACTAAGCCCAAAGCGCTAAATTGGCTTATGCAACAATTTCTATGAACTTAACTCGTATGAGTAGAAATCGTAACGAAGTGTAAGCAGTAGATCAACATAAAGCACTGGAGAGAATCATTAAGGCGGCTACGGTCCTGCAATCTACGAGTGGAAAATTGCATTTGCCTATGACTTAGAAATCGCATTATCAGAAATAAGGGAAGGAAGATTAGAGTTTAGCGTCTCGTCGGCTTCGAGGTCATTAGAGACAGAGCACAAACGGGGATAGGAAGAGGATGAGGAAGGAAATCAGCAGTGTGCTTTTCAAGAGAAGCATTCTGGAACTGGCCACAAAGCTGTCGTCACACATGAAAAGATAGTTAGCACTGATATGGCGCTCAAGAGTTCTGTTCAAATATGTGCGAAATCTTATGGGACGCAACTCAAAAATGGTTCAAATCGCTCTGAGCACTATGGGACTTAACATCTATGGTCATCAGTCCCTTAGAACTTAGAACTACTTAAACCTAACTAACCTAAGGACAGCACACAACACCCAGCCATCACGAGGCAGAGAAAATCCCTGACCCCACCGGGAATCGAACCCGGGAACCCGGGCGTGGGAAGCGAGAACGCTACCGCATGACCACGAGATGCGGGCGGGACGTAACTGCTAAGGTCAGCAGTCCCTAAGATTACACACTACTTAACCTAAAGTATCCTACGGACAAACTCACACACCCATGCCCGAGGGAGGACTCGAATCTCCGCCAGGACCAGCCGCACAGTCCAGGACTGCAGCGCCTTAGACCACTCGGCTAATCCCGCGCGGCAAAGCGAGACGTCTTACTGCATTTGTTGTGTTCAGTAGAAGCCCATATTCGGGGATTTTATGTTATATCTTACACTACGAGTATATGCTGTTTCTAAACACCAGCAAATCGAATGTCTGGAGGACGCGTCGCTATTGGTACGATTTGTTGTAGTAAAACTACAGGAAATGTTATGTTGATGGCTACAGAATTTTTGTTTTTAGGTATATTCGCGTTACTCAGTAACTCGCGTGTTACCAAAGTAAGCAGTTTTAAGGTAAGAGCACGTTGACGATTGATGAAAAACATGTCTTTCTTGTTATGATTCAATGTTTACGTCGCACTGCGCGATATATTTTTTTTCGCTTTCGCGTTTTCCAAAAGGTTGGGGTACTTTATTATCAAATTAATATAAACATTGCTGCATTATTAGATGCTATGTAAATTAAAGTGCGCTCTCTGTCAAAAATGAGTTGGTCCGATTTGGTGAAATTTTATTAGCTGATTTCCTTACTCACTGGACATGTATGTTTTCCGTTTGTCTTATTACATGTTTCACGAGCGTCCATTTTCATGAACAGACTGTATGGTCTGCGAGCTACATAAAGCCGACAACTGCCGTTGAAGACCGCCGAGAGTGCAAAATGACGTAAACCAGCTCTTTCCGTGTGCCGACCGCACTGTGCTTCGTGAAGCTGGATATCCCGTCTGCACGCATGTTGACGTTAACTGCCTCGTCCGGTCTGACAACGGTTTAAGCCACTTGATAGGAAACCTAAGCTGGATGATTGGATGGGGATTTGAACTGCCGTCCTCCAGAACACGAGGTCAGAGCCTTACCACTGTCACAACACGTTATATCGCTGTCAGAAATAGCTATCATCATTCGACAGGGTGCGTGACTAAATTTTCAGCGTATCTGTGAAATATGGGAGATCGAGTGTGAATTATAAACGAAATAAAATAGTGAAGAAGCGTGGCGATGAGTTTTACGTGAACGAGAAACTGACAGAACTCTAAACTAGACAAAAGGACCCAATGAGTGACAATGTTTATGCCGGCCTGGGTGGCCGAGCGGTTCTAGGCGCTACAGTCTGGAACCGCGTGAACGCTACGGTCGCAGGTTCGAATCCTGCCTCGGGCATGGATGTGTGTGATCTCCTTAGGTTAGTTAGGTTCAAATACTTCTAAGTTCTAGAGGACTGATGACCTCAGAAGTTGAGTCCCATAGTGCTCAGAGCCATTGGAACCATTTTTGACAATTGTATTCCCAACTAAATTCCTGCTTTTAAAGGACAAAGAAAGTTGTAGATGCACACATAGCAAGAAGATTTCATGTTCCGGAATAAAGACAAGCGTCGGCACAAAGATCAAGAACGATGCAGCAGAGAGGGCTGTGAGACAATGTCAGCTAATAGCACGCTGTCTAGGACATCAGGAGCGACCTCTACACGGAGAGAATAAAAGCGACGAGCCGCCTAGCCATGGTAGCACTAGAAAAGAGGACTAGAAGATTCGCACTAGAAGAGGCGTGACTTGTGATCCATATTCATTTCTTGAATGGACGATATTGGTTATTTGCATGTCGCCAATTGCTTGCGAACCATTATGTACAACTGGTAGTTAAGTATTGTCAATTCAATTACTGTAATAAACTCCATTAATATGATTTACTTGTATGTTGTCTAGCTATCAGAAAAAGCAGCTTCCAAGGCACCCAATAAGACACGAGTGGGCAGGATCATACATTTATTTTTTTAATAACTACCGCCTGTGATGAACGTATCAACGGACTGATGCAAATGTTGGCCACAGTGTATTGGTGGCGTGTTGCTGCGTTCAGAAATGGTGTGTGCAGCAGTCCCAGACCTGTAGTTCAGGCTTTCACGGCTGCATAGTAGCGACACACTTCAAGATGATCACATTGTTGGCGTTACAGTAGCCGACCAAATATCATCCAAGGAAGAGATCTGGGCACAACTTTCGCCTGCTGTTTCTGCAATGATTGGGAACAGTCTGCTTGCAGTATGACTAAGATTTTATGTGCCTCTGGCTAGGCTACCACTGTCACCAAGACTTCACCAAGCACGGCTACTCTGGCGTTGTCACAGAGTCCACTGAAGAGTGCGGTGTCGCTGTAGTGTCTTCAGTGAAGGAAGTAGGTTTTGTTCGAATGCGAATGATGGACGTATATGTGAACGCCGTAAACATGGTGAGAGGCCTATTCTGGGGTGCGTACGCTCATGACACGCAAGACTCACGACAGGCTACATGGTGTGTGCGTGTATGTGTGTTCGTGGTGGTGGTGGTAGTGGAAGTGGGTGGGGGGGGGGGGGGGGCGCATGCTTCGAGTTACAATTCGCGGTCATATTTCTACAGCGTAAAGTGACCATTCTGTTGAACTGCACAGATGGTTATCCCTGCGCTACAGTCATTATCGACAGGAAGGTGATGTGATTTTTCAGCAAGACATTGCATGACGACAAATAGCTACTGCGACACAACGTGCTATACATGGCGTACAACAAATACCCTGAACAGGAGAATCACCAGTTCTGTCACCAATTGAACGTATATGGGAAATAGTGAAGTGGTAACTAACTCTTCCTCCAGAGCCTGCGAGACACAAAGACACTTTGCTGAATTGTAGCAAACGGTGCAAAATGCAGTGGATAATTTCTCACAGGTCGCCTTTCGGCACCTTTATGATCTTTGCACTGCGGTGCCACCAGAGGGAAGTACAGTGTGTATTGGTGCAATTGTTTAGGCACTCTTTACAGTAACTGTGTGCTTCATTTGGTCTCAATGCATATACTCCAACAGTGATGAACTAATTGTCACATCACCTGTCAATAAAATGACGTCGTCATTGAGGATGTTGCGCTTTTCTCCGGTAAAATATATAACAGCACCTGTGGCTAGTAGTGATCTT
Organism: Schistocerca americana; assembly: GCF_021461395.2. Taxonomy (NCBI): domain Eukaryota; kingdom Metazoa; phylum Arthropoda; class Insecta; order Orthoptera; family Acrididae; genus Schistocerca; species Schistocerca americana. Next base: position 455,661,635 of record NC_060121.1, read on the forward strand.
AAGCCGAGATGTTTTTTCCATTTCTGCACAATATATCGATGATCGACCATGCCATCTTCTTCAATTGCTGCAAGTTATGCTAATGTGTGTACTCCCTGTCTAGATTCCAAACCAGACTGTGAGCTACTGTAGCTCTCACGCCGCTGTTTATAGCCGAGTACGATTCCCGACGTCCGTTGTGCACTTTGATGCACTTTTGTTTTGCAGAGCACGCACAGACACTCTGTGAAACTCAGATTCCCTGAGCATTATCCAACTCTGATGGGTGTCATAGTCAGTGAGGTTTTACTAAATTGAGACCTCCAACCCTGTTTGTTAGATTTCTTAGTATCTTATTTCGATAGACTCCTTAATTATGATGTCCCAGAATCTTGGCGTTGGCACCACGATAATGGTTTCATCGTATTTAATTTCATGACTATATTCGAGGCAGTGCTCGGTTACAGCTTATTTGCTTTATAATTTTCGTTTGCTTCGTTGTTTTGCATTTCTTCTATTTTGTTCTGACGCTCTACCCAACATAAGATATGCCACCTTCGCATGGAATGCGATACATATACAGTTTTCGGAGATTTAGGTCGTCTTTAAAATTACAAAAAATGCTAACCAAGCAAATCAGCTGTCGGCGACCATGCCTCCAATATAATCATGAAATGAAATACGTGAGACCAGTATCCTGGCGCACACGCCAAGATTACGACCATTACATCCATCGGTGTTAAAAAACGTTGATGAAATTTATGTTTTACACAATATCAGTGCATGCTCTGTAAAAGAAAAGCGCATCAAAGGGCGTAGGGAACGTCAGAAATCGAATTCGACTACAAACAGCGGCCTGGGAGCAACTATAGTTCACAGTCTGGTTGTAGTCCAGGTGGTGAATACATAGAGTAGCGCAACTCGCAACACATGAGAAAAACGGCTGTATCTATCATCAAAATATTGTGCAGAAAGTGGATAAAATAACTTGCCTGAGACGGAAGCTGACTATCAACCACTCACGCCGATGACACCTGAGAGATCTGGACCTATGGCTGTTGCAAAACCCAAGCGTTCCCATCCCAAAGTAATTTTTTTAAAAGAAATACTGTACTTAATTTCTTCAACGAGTAACAAAAGATTATCTGGTCTGTCAGTATGAGAAAAGACACTCCTGGAAATTGAAATAAGAACACCGTGAATTCATTGTCCCAGGAAGGAGAAACTTTATTGACACATTCCTGGGGTCAGATACATCACATGATCACACTGACAGAACCACAGGCACATAGACACAGGCAACAGAGCATGCACAATGTCGGCACTAGTACAGTGTATATCCACCAGCAATGCAGGCTGCTATTCTCCCATGGAGACGATCGTAGAGATGCTGGATGTAGTCCTGTGGAACGGCTTGCCATGCCATTTCCACCTGGCGCCTCAGTTGGACCAGCGTTCGTGCTGGACGTGCAGACCGCGTGAGACGACGCTTCATCCAGTCCCAAACATGCTCAATGGGGGACAGATCCGGAGATCTTGCTGGCCAGGGTAGTTGACTTACACCTTCTAGAACACGTTGGGTGGCACGGGATACATGCAGACGTGCATTGTCCTGTTGGAACAGCAAGTTCCCTTGCCGGTCTAGGAATGGTAGAACGATGGGTTCGACGACGGTTTGGATGTACCGTGCACTATTCAGTGTCCCCTCGACGATCACCAGTGGTGTACGGCCGGTGTAGGAGACCGCTCCCCACACCATGATCCCGGGTGTTGGCCCTGTGTGCCTCGGTCGTATGCAGTCCTGATTGTGGCGCTCACCTGCACGGCGCCAAACACGCATACGACCATCATTGGCACCAAGGCAGAAGCGACTCTCATCGCTGAAGACGACACGTCTCCATTCGTCCCTCCATTCACGCCTGTCGCGACACCACTGGAGGCGGGCTGCACGATGTTGGGGCGTGAGCGGAAGACGGCCTAACGGTGTGCGGGACCGTAGCCCAGCTTCATGGAGACGGTTGCGAATGGTCCTCGCCGATACCCCAGGAGCAACAGTGTCCCTAATTTGCTGGGAAGTGGCGGTGCGGTCCCCTACGGCACTGCGTAGGATCCTACGGTCTTGGCGTGCATCCGTGCGTCGCTGCGGTCCGGTCCCAGGTCAACGGGCACATGCACCTTCCGCCGACCACTGGCGACAACATCGATGTACTGTGGAGACCTCACGCCCCACGTGTTGAGCAATTCGGAGGTACGTCCACCCGGCCTCCCGCATGCCCACTATACGCCCTCGCTCAAAGTCCGTCAACTGCACATACGGTTCACGTCCACGCTGTCGCGTCATGCTACCAGTGTTAAAGACTGCGATGGAGCTCCGTATGCCACGGCAAACTGGCTGACACTGACGGCGGCGGTGCACAAATGCTGCGCAGCTAGCGCCATTCGACGGCCAACACCGCGGTTCCTGGTGTGTCCGTTGTGCCGTGCGTGTAATCATTGCTTGTACAGCCCTCTCGCAGCGTCCGGAGTAAGTATGGTGGGTCTGACACACTGGTGTCAATGTGTTCTTTTTTCCATTTCCAGGAGTGTATTACGAATAGTCACAGGCGTGTTTATTTCAAGAGAGCGTGTAACCGAAAGTTTGGGGAATGTTAACTTGCAGAACTGGCAGCTGTAAAGAAATTGCTTCACAGAAACTGGAAATATTCATCAGTCGTTATCTCGTAGAGATCGCGCATTTGAAATTGAGCAAAAGACAGCTCACACAGAGGTGTAAAAGCAATGATTCTCGCAAAGATTCATACGTGATAGGTACAGGAAGAGACATTGTCGTATTCTCCAGCACAAAATACAAATTGCCGCTCGCCTTACATTGATCCACAAGGTATAATTAAAGGTGTAGATGTGTACACTACCTGATCGAAAATATCCAGAGACCTCTACGTAATGCGGAACTACTAGATGTCACAAAAACTGGAACCGCCAGTATAAAAGGAGCTGGGAAGTATTAAGTTTTCAGTAGAGAATCAGCAAGAATAGGGTCAGTCAGGAGAGCTATGTTGTAACGTGGCAAGATTTTGGACCTTCCAATGGTTTCGAACCACACTGTCCAATGCAATTAGATTGGTTTTTGATATCATTTAGGAGCAGAGCCGTTTTGTTACAAATACAGAACAAGACTGACATCAAAAAGTACACCTTGGCACTAATAACTTAATCTCACTTACTCGTTGGGTGATCAGTATTAAATGTAGCATTGCTAAGAAAAGCTCGGTGGAGGAACGAGACAACGGCACGTCTGCTGGAGTGCAGCCAGAAGTAGGCGAACAGGAAAGAATATGGGGATTCAGCCGACGGCTGGGCGCAAAAATGCCCTTTCTGAGGTGGCACAACACACCAGGGGTCTCTAGGGATATAACAGCGGCATGGCTATTGTGAGTGAGTGGTTACCGACCCCGGAGACGCCGTTCGGGCCATCTTTCACAAGGATGCGACCGAATTGGAAAGCTAGAGCAGGTGGATTGCAATGATGGTCAACAAATTCTTTAGATAATACAAAAACCGCTTGGAATGTACCGGACAGAAGGCCAGCGCAACTAGCCGTTAGCGCATGCGCGGAGTGGCCGCGCGGTTTGAGGCGCCATGTCACGGATTGCACGGCCCTCCCACCGGAGGTTCGAGTCCTCCCTCAGGCATGGGTGCGTGTGTGCTGTTCCTAGCATAAGTGTAGGGACCGATGCCCTCAGCAGTTTGGTCCCTTAGGAATTAACACACACATTGTCGTTAGCACAGAGTCATTTCCGCCAGCCTATTTCCCGCAATTTTTAACACCGACGTTTCCGACTGGCAAATTTGTATGAAGCGAGGGGAGAGGAAATTTGTTTCTAGAAGGTTCGACGGGAGGAACCCAGTTTACGTTTGTGGTTAGCTGGGGCTGTTTTACAGTGCGGAAGGTTGAAGTACGAACAGAGTGTACTAAGACGATGGTTTCATCCACTCCTACTTACAGGATAGGGAACCAGAGGTGAACTGAAGAGCCAGCTGTTTCTAGAAAAGGAAGCTACCGAGCTGGGCAGACTTCTGTCCGAGGCCTTCATGTTCATTATATAGGTTCTATTCCAAATAAATAGCTTTGTCAAAAATAGAATTTATCCATTCAGCAGAAGCATGGCGCACCCTCCAACATTTAAATTGTTGTGTATTTACTAAGTATCAAACACAGGAAGTGCTTGATATTTGTTATCTGGACACAAGACAGAAAGTTTTAATTAAACTCAATTGATTGTAACAATCCATTGGATAAGTTCATGTTGCAGGGCACTGTTATTAAGCAACAATTATTGTTTTCTATAATTTGTGAGCTAAAAGTTTCCTCCAAGCGAGGGGAGGTTTATGAGTGTCAGGACAACCTTTTAAGATAGTATTTCAAAAACTCCATTGCATAATTTATACACTGGTAGACACCCTTAGCATGCATATTTAAGAACTACACAGCAGAGAGGTATAAAATCAATATACACGGATAACTACTGGTGGAGTGCTATACAGTGACGTCGAAGGGAGACTAGTTATTAATATTTGATGTCAGCCGAGTAACAGCCCGTAAAGGAACATTTAAATACTTCTATAGCTGCCCAAGTCGACTTTTGTTTCAAAATGTTCAAATTTGTGTGAATTACTAAGGGACCAAACTGCTGAGGGCATCGATCCCTAGACTTACACACTACTTAAACTAACTTACGCTACGGACAACACACACATCCATGCCCGAGGGAAGATTCGAACCGCCGGTGGGAGGGACCGCGCAGTTCGTGACATGGCGCCTCTAACCGCGCAGCCACTCGGCGAGGCGACTTTTGGTGCAGTGGATTGTACAGTGCTTATGTGAAAGAGCAACCTCTCCTAAAGCAAGACCAAGGAGACCTCATGTACTGTGTGACAAGGACCATCGCGCATTGCAGAGAGCAGTTGTATAAAATATCATGAACTAAGTGGAAGGGATCACTTGTGAGTTCCAAACTGTTGTCACGAGCCCAGCCAGAACAATCACTGTGCATATGGAGTTAAAAGGAATGGGGCACAAAGGTCAAGCAACTCATAAATCACACATTTCTGCAGTCATTGCTAAGCGGCTCTTGAGATACTGTAAAGAATTACCCAACTGGACAGTGAGTGACTGGAAACGAGTAAGCTGGAGTGATGAATCACAATGCGAAAATCCTATGGAAAAGTTTGGGTTCGGCGAATGTCCTGAGAACGCTACCTGCCTTCAAGTGTAGCGCCACTGAGGAGGTGCTGTCGCAGTATAGCGATGTTTTTCAAGGTTAGTATGTGGTCCATTTATTGCTCTCAAGAAAACGTTAAAAGTCCAAGGATATGAAAACGTTTTACAACAATGTATACTGTATACAATACAGGAATAGTTAGGAAACGATGACTGTTTGTATAAGCGTGACAATGCAGTCTGCTATAAAGCAGGTTACGTGAGGTAATAGTTTGTGGAGAATAACATTTCTCAAAGAGACTGCCTTGCTCTAGGTGCCAACATAAAAGCAATGAAACATCTTTGGGAAGAGTTACAGTGGCGGCTTCGCTCCAAACCCCAGTGTCCAACAATACTACCGTCTCTGTTTTCTGCTCCTGAGGAAGAATGAGCTTCCAGTCCTCGACAGACATTGAGACACCTTACTAAAATAGTCTCCAGCTGAGTTCAAGTCGTCATAAAGGCGAAATGTGGGAACAGCCCACATTAATGCACACTAATAAGTGTCTGGATACTTTTGATCAGATATTGCATGTAGATATTGTAATAATATGAAATATACATGAGTAATATGAGGGCGAGGATCCCTACTTTTTACCCTGGTACTCCCATGCCTGTGGTCAAGCCTCTGAGTAGACACTGAGGATTTCGAATTGCTGGTGGCAAAAGTCGAATTTTATGCAAGTACTTATGACCATATTCTTTTTTGATTTTCTTATTGTTACTGTTGATGATGTCATTTACAATGTAAGTGGGTATCACGACATAAAACTTGTCGTATGTCCGACCTTTGTATCTTCACAGTGAGTGTACTAATGTGTGCAAACTTAACTTACCACTTAGCGTGCAAATGGACAAAATATCTGAACTGTCTTCTCAAGTCCAGGGTGTCAAACAGACATTCTAAATAAATATGACCCTGGCCCTGTAAGGCAGCTAATATCAGGTGTGGATCGTAACAAAATCATTAGAAATTCTGCTGTGACGTACCCAGAATGCATGAATTAATAAAAGTGAAAGTATGGGGTCTGTTCTAGAAAGAAAACACTGCTATTCCCTTTTTTCTACCTATAATTTATCAAATGTTGCTTTCAGAGGTCAAGTGATGAAAAACAATCATGTTCAATTACTTTTGACACTCAATAACAAAATATTTAATTCTTGGACATACTGAAATGACGATTATTAAAATCGTTATCTCTACACAAGAAAATTTTTTATCACTGGAAAGAATGATTATTAAAAATCCTCATAAGCTCATTTAAATCTACATTGTCATAGCTCGTCAATGCACTGAGTTGGTGGAGAATAAATTTACTTTTTGAATCAATGAAAAAAACTCTCATGTAATCAATGTGAGAGCGGGTTACTAGCCTAGCTTTTCATATTCAATGGCAAAGCATACGCATGTTGGAGTGAGCAAAATCTAGAGTCATCATTTACTGTGGCCTAGTGCCAAGTGGCCAAGTGGCATCTGTAATGGCGTTGTCTCCATGCTGGATCTGAAACACCAATACCCTACTCTGACCTAACCTGAATTCACTTAGTCGCAACGTTCCAGCATTCCATAGAACCTTAATCTTTCACCAGTCGAAATAAAGGCTGTTGCACACTCGTTGTGGGTTGGAGTGACGTGCACAATTTCTTTGTCGCCAAAAATTCCTTCATGAATAATTAACTACCGCTTTGCTATCTGTGACCACGATACGTAAAGCGTATCGTCCTCACTTCACAGAAAGCAAAGCTCTTAACGCCTTCGCTTACTTCCACACACTTGTGCGGTCCGCCGTAAGACGAGAGACAGATAGAGCCTTAATTTTAGGTCTCAAAATGCTTTTATATAATGGGGATCTCCCCACTGTGTCGCGTCTGCGTCGCCAAGTATGGCTTCAGCCAATCACCGTCTCGCTAGAGGTGAATACATTTTTATTTTTCTTGCTGTGTCGCAGCCCAGCCCTGTTAATGACGTGCAGCCACTTACCCACAGCCCCGGCCTAATTTGCGTTAAAAGGAATAATTTATTGTTCTGCCCCTATCCCTTTCCAAAATGCTTTCATTTTAACTTGTTTGTTCATGCCGGTCCATATATTGGTAGATATTGTTTTGCTAGTTTTCGGTACATGAGATTAACTGCAGTTGCCTTTAGTTGATATAATACGAGTATAATTATTACTTTCTGAGGATATCATCCTGTATCGTCCAGTCGTTATGGATCAAGCTTCTGTAAGGCCTGTAAAATCTGGACGCCTTATAAACTCATTATGCGAAGTTATTAATTAACAATATTTTTACTTCAACTGATTCATTTGCCATACATTAATTTTTTGTCGTCTTCCATTCTTTCAGGGGCTGTGGAAAAAAGAAGAGCTGAATTGTGACCATGTTCATCGTAAACAAATCGGCTACTGCAGTAAAATGCCTTACTGACCGAAGTCTTGCATGCCAGAAGTCTATATACAGTTAAACAGTTTCGGGACCTTAGCCCCATCATATGGAGCATATGAAATCTAAAGTAAAACAATAGTTTTAAACACCTCCTTAAACAATTTTAACATTTAAGAAATTAAAATTTTGAAACTAAAAAAATCGAATGAAATGATTAAAAAATAACATACCTAACAGTAGTAGAACTTTATGTTTATTCCCAAACAATTAGTAGGCAAACATCTATCGTAAATGGACCGTCATAAAAGCATCCCAAATTGTGGCTGCAAAGAACGCCAGCTTTCAAGAGCGACTTGGAAAAGTGCCTCTTGTCTCAAAATTGACAACAGGAATGCGTACTGGTGAAAGTCACACACTAGACCAAAGGTGAACTAAATAACGACCCTGCTCTGGAGAAAGTAGATCATCTTTAAACCTAATATGGCGAAGAACGGCTGTTGCACTTTTTCTGTTATTAATTGCGTTGCTCTTTCCTATTTGCTTGTTAATGCGCTCACTGCTTTATCTCAGAATAGCACTTGCACCTTAAATTCTCAATTACTTGGTGGATACGTTGCAATGTCTTGCTCTACAGCTTTTCCTCTCTACAGGTCCCTCAGTAACCATGGAGATTATTCCCTGCTGTCTTCATAGGTCCTATCACCCTGTCCTTTCTTCTTGTCAGTGTTTTGCGTGTGTTTCTTTCTTCTCTCATTGCTTGTCTTATCAGCCCACCTAGTTTTCAACATTAGTCGTTGTTACAAAATCAGTCGCTTCGATCCTCTTGCCACCCACATTTCCCGCAGTCCATGATTCACTATCGTACAACGGTGTGCTCTGTTCTCGGAAATTTCTTCCTCAAATTATGGTCTACATTTGATGCCAGAAGGATTCTAGCGGCCAGGCATACCCTCTTTGCTTGTGTCAGTCTGCTTTTTATTTCTTCCTTGCTTTGCTTCCAAGGTAGCAGAATTCCTCGACTTCATCTAGTTTGAGGTCACAATCTTTGACGCTACGTTTGTTGCCGTTCTCGTTTCTGCTACTTCTCATTGCTTTTGACCTTTTCCGGTTTACTCTCAATCTATATTCTATCCTCTTTAGAATGTTCAATCCATTCAACATATTCTGTAACTTTCTTTCCTTTCACTGACGATAACAGTGTCGGCAGCGAATTTTAGCATTGTTGTCTCCCACTCAGAACTTTAATCCCATTGTTGAACCTTTTTTTAATTTCCGTCATTGTTTCTTCGGTGTAGAGATTGAACAGTAGGAACGAGAGGCTATGTGCGTGCACTTTGTTATTAGTCTTCCAGGCTTATTTCTCACTTCTGGTTTTTGTACACATTGTGCTCCGTCTTTACCTACAACGTACTTCTTTTTTTTGTGACCGAGCAGGGGGCGCAGTGGTTAGCACACTGGACTCGCATTCGGGAGGACGACGGTTCAAACTCGCGTCCGACCACCCTGACTTAGATTTTCCATGATTTCTCTAAATCACTTGAAGCAATGGTTCCTTTGAAAGGGAACTGCCAACTTCCTTCCCCACACTTCCCTAATCTGATGTGACCGATGACTTCACTGTTTCGTCCCCTCCCCACATCAACCAACGAACCAACTATTTTTCTCCACATTTTGAACAGCTTGCTCCATTTTACGCAGTCGAACGCCATTTCTATGTCGACAAATCCTATGAACGTGCCTTAATTTCTTCCATCAGCCTTGCTTCCATTATTAAGCGTAACGTCAGAACTGCCTCTCCAGTACCTGTATCTTTCCTAAGACTAAATTAAGTGAACAGAAATCACCTCTCCTTACAAGGTCAATAATGACTATGAGAATGTTATCGACATGATGACTTGAACTGGTTACATAAGGTTTGTCCCAACCGCACAAACGTGCATTTGCGACCTCGGTTTGTTAGGAGGGCCCGGCGATTGTCATTACAGAACTCATATCAAATTATGTTGATAGTTATTACCTGTTATCTGTGTTATTAGAACTGAATAAAACCAATTTTTCGTGTCACATTTTTTGGAACTGCAAAGCCTTTGCAGTGATCTGAAATACACAAGGTGGTCAGAAACAGTCTGAAAAGCTTGTAAGCGTGTAGTGGGGTAGATCTGTCAGAGAAATAATTGTTAATAAGAAAATTCGATATGTTTCGCAGTTTCAGAGTTAATTAGCGTTGAAGGCAGTCAGGCCGTTGGGCGCGCAAATTGAAGAGTCGGTGTCGCCAAACGCGTGCTTCGTTTGGTTTTGTAAACCCGAACAAGAGAGCGATATAAAACTTGGACTTGGGACGGTAGAAAGATTCCAACCGGAGGTAAATGCTGAGTAGTCCCGAGCGCTATCATTTACGCTATGAGAACAACCGACAGTAACGTATAATGTCCAAATATAAAACGAAATAATATAAATACATAAGTGTACGTATTTCAGTCCAAGGAAGACGCCTTGCAGTTAGCACAAGTGTAACGCGTGTTGCACGAAATCTTTTATTTAGCTGCTATTAGCCGTATCCAAACTAGCAATTATCGTCATAATCTTACATAGTTGCAGATGACAGGAGAAGAAAAGGGCAAAGCCGTTGATAAATATAAGTTTCGGTGCCGTATCAGCTTACTCAGTTACAATTGCTCATCACTCTTTCACCCCTGAAGGCATAGATTTTGGGCACTGGTATACATACGAGTACATATTATGCTGCATTTCTGACAATACTCAGCCAAGCATATAATGCTGCCATTGTGTAGTCGTTAATCCCTTCCAGTTTCCCGCGTTGTTCATCACATTGCAATAACCGCCGTATCGTGGACTGGATTGCAGGTACGTATGAGGTCGGAAAGAGTGACTGCCGTGGCCGAGCCGCCGGTCACGCTGCACGTGGAGAGGAAGGGCTCAGGTAGCTGCCGAGGCTGGCGTTCCTCCTGTCCTCTGCGCCGCTCTCCTCTGGCAATCTAATTACGGCGGCGGGCCTAAGCCCGCAGAGTCGCAAAGTCGGCGGGTGAATCACGCTCCGCGCTCCGCCGCGCCGTGCCGCGATGCAAATCCCCGCTCACTCATACAAATGAATAATTATGGCGCGCGGTGCATTAGCCGACAATGGCCCGCTTATCAGCCGCCTTCAACATTAATCAGCCGATTGTCTGCCTAATTCCCGGGCGCGCCTCACGGCTCTCTTCCTGCTCCAGCCTTGCGACGCAATTTCCAGCGCTCCGCGCCGTACAGTCGTTTCGCAGTACGGGGTACGTGCAGCTGTCGCTAAATTATTCTCTGGTACGACACAACGAAAGTGTTTGTTGAGTCGAGGCTTTCATCATCTTTCTGCCGCCGCCACGGGACAATATCCTCGATTTCATTCGACGAATTAGGACACTTCTACCGCACTGCAAGAATTTTCCACATGACGTAGCCCTCTCCCCCAAAAAACGTGTTCACTAGGAAATGTTCTACAGAAACAGTCACATAACGAGAATATGCGTCAGGTTATAATTACGTATCTCTTCTGCTTTCGGTGATACTCTGATACACCGATGGGAAAGAAATCGTAGCGCTAAGAAGGAGATGTGCGAGATAAACGAAAGTTTATAGGCGTATTTTTACATTTGAAAGACGACGTCTATTCAAATTTCGTGGCACTCACTAAGAGACTGCACATCAGGTTTGCTTTAAATACGTACACGCTGTAACGGTGGTGAGCCTTAGTTACCTTTGAGAATGGACGCTTTCAACAATGCCTTTAAGACGACGAAGAGGCCGTATAAACACCTCACTGAGTTTCAACGAGGTCGTGTAATAGGACTATGAGGGGGTGGATATCCCTTGCACGATACTCCAGAAACGCTTGGCAGGAATGTAGCCACTGTAAGTGATTGCTGGCAGCAGTGGCCAAGTGAATGTACGGTCGCAAGAAAACGGGCTCCGGACGCCCACGTGGCACCACCGAGAGGCAAGACCATCTTACTCGGCGTACGCTTCTGTCTCGTCGTTCTGCATCTACTGCAGCAATTTGAGCAGCAGTTGGCACCACAGTGACACAGCTACAAATCGGTTACTACAAGGATAGTACAGAGCCAGATGTCCTCTAGCGTGCGTTCCATTGATCCCATAGCACCGCCATTTGCAGGTTCAGAGGTGTCAACCGAGGGCTAATTGGGGGCCAGGGTTGTGTTTTCTGATGAAAGGTCGTTACGCCTCGGTGCCCTTGATGGCCGTGTGTTAGTTAGAAGGAAGTCAGCTGAGGACCTGCAGCCAAACTGTCTGAGCTTGACACACTACACCAGCACCTGCAGTTATGATCTGAGTTGTGATTTCATACGACAGCAGGGCACTGTCGTGTTATCTCACGCACACTGACAGCAAATGTGTAGATCAATCTTGTGATTCGACCTGTTGTGCTGACATTCATGAACAGCATTCCAGGGAGTATAGCGCTCGCCCACATACTGCTATTGTAACCCAACGTTCTACAGAGTGTCGACATGTTGCCTTGGCCTACTAGATCTCCAGATCTGTCGTCAGTAGAACACATATGGGACATCATCGGACGACAGCTACAGCGTCATCCAGAAACAGCACTAACCGTCTCTGTGCCGACCGACCAAGTGCGACAGGCATCGAACTCCATCCCATGGATTGACATCCGGCACCTGTACGACTCAATGCATGCACGTTTGCTAGCTTTCATTCAAAATTCCGGCAGTTGCACCAGTTCTTAATATACCAGCACTACACTCTTGCAATGACTTTTCTCTCTGTTACATCAAGCTGTGATCTTGCAACTTAAATCACTTTATATTAATTATTTCTTGGTGTCAGGATTTTTTCCTGTCAGCTTACAAGAGAGTAACAGCACATTTTTCAACAAAGGAAGTCTTAAGCCGCCTCTACACTGAAGCGAACAAGCGAACGTCCAACAGTGAACGTAAGTTCTCAATGGTTTAGAGGCTAGGAGCGCATGGAGAAACAGCATTCGGTCCTGTTTGGTGTGCATTTCCCCGTCTCCGCTCATGGTTGTCGGTGTTTTAGCGAACCGTCAAAGGAAGCTCGCGTCCTTACCACTTCGGCTTTAGTAGCAGTGGAAGCTTTCGTCTGCTTTTTCTGTTGCTGACGTGCGTAGCGTTACAGTATTTTTTGGTTACAGCCCAAGACACATTACCATAAATTTCAGTCCAACCACGACATATTTCTTAAATTACTTAGAAGTCTTGACTTTATTTATTCATTTGTATTTTTCATTACACATGATTTTTCTGAGAAATGGTTTGTATACAAACTGGGCTGAACGATCAGTTTCTAAAACAGAGCCACCTAAATCACTTTGGTCTTTTCTGAACACATTTTTAATCCCCTTCCTGTTCATCCCACCAAAATTACTCTCAGTGTTCGAGTCTGCATTTTTTCACACTATGCGAAAGATACTGACTCGACATTTTAGCCGTTGCGCCTTATATTTCATTGAAGTTTAGAACATTAAATTGAATTACCTTCTCCAGACTGAAATATCTTACAACAAATGGAACAAGTTTTACTTCAGTTATGTTTGAGCTATCCGTCTTCACTGTTGCATAATTTATATAGTTAATGTTTTCCGAAGAACGCAATTCCTTACCAGATAGAAATGGTAAAACAACGTTTAAAATAACTGCCTCGGTTTTGGTGGTTGTAGATGAAAATTTTGGTTCACATTACTTTTTTAACCAGTTTATATGTGCAGTCTAAATATAAAATCTAGAATCTAAAGACACTTGTTAAAAATTTATTTTTATAAATGATTTACAATCAATATTTAAGTAATTCCATCGTCATTGATGTGTCAATTATTTCTTTAAAATAAATGTTTATTCAACTTCGTAATTAATTGTGTATGATGTTTGAAAGACAATTCCCGTTTACTTGTTGTGATCCGGCCCTCCCACCCAACATCGGATGAAGCTGACGCCGAGTGGCATACCATTTCCAGTCACGTTATTTATTTTTAAGTCTGGTCATAAAATTGCATCCTGCCAATGCAGACAAACGTAACTTTGACTGTAAAGTAAATATGTCCTTATCGCATTATACCATAAACTTGGAAATGGCTACACAGCCGAAACTGTGCAATAGTGGAAAGACAAAATAAAACATCCGGAGGTTGGTACGACTGATTCCATAGAAAAAGAATTGCCTGCTCTGCTTTCGGAGTTACAAACTCGAAAAGGAAAAGTTTCCTCCCATTGCCGTCACTTGCTTCGTCGTCACCATAGCCACCATTCGTCGCTGCCATTCATCGTCTTTGCAGTCAGCCATCAACCGCGATGCCAGACATTGCCATTACCGCCGTCATCGGCCAAACTGACAGTCATTCCCTTCGACAGCGTTTTCATAGCCTGACAGCGACAGGCTGTCACCGCGATTCTTCCAGCTTCAGTACCGCTCCACTCATAATCTGTAATGTACTAACCTTCGACTACCACATCCACACTGACCTGCTTACTACCATCTGTATTCCACTCCCACCTTCACTTAATCCTTTATCACCTATTCACTATCTCTCCATTTATATCACCTTTCTTGTACTGGAACGGGTCCCCTTGATTTCCACGTTGCATGCACTGCATCCCGAAACTTACCAGACACCTGATTCGCAGATAATATCACTCAACGTGCGCTACAGCTCCATTGCCACTGCCACCACCTCCGTCACCGCCACCCCTGCTGCCACCATCATCAGAGGCGTTGTCATCAGAACTTCACTAGTAACCAGCATCACTAGTCCTTACAACTGTTCTCTCGCCACCGTGATGACTACATACGGATCCAAAAGTAGAAGGACCAGTCAAAAATACTCCAACCACAATCATACTTTGACGAACTTCATATGCAGGAGATGTGTCCACTCCACCTGCATCCGCATCAGCTTCAACTCTACCAGCTAGTGGTAAGAACAGCAACCCTACTCACCACCAGAAACCTATTGATTCTACTTCCCATTCCATCCCAAATATCTCCAGTAAGACATACCTTCCTTCTATCACGACCTGATATCAATATCCTCAATCATAAAACCCTAACCATTAAAATGCATACCCTGTAAAAATCTCATAACCATCGAGCCCTCTAGTCCCAATTTCCACATCCAGTTGTACACCGATTTACTGCCATCCGTTTAGGTCCACATTCCTACCTCCTGCAACTTAGCCCATCAAATCCCAGACTAACTCAACCACACCCCTCTCCCTGCCACCCACTAACTCTTTCTTCTGTGATAATAAGGGTGATCCTCAGACCACACTGGAGGAAGTCCAGTGGGAACTAAATTCCATCATTCCATCCGAAATTCAAAAAGCCCACCGCATTCATCATCACTGTGGCAGAAGGGGGACCAACTATGTGCCACCCCACTCTCCATTTTTGCCAAATTTATTCAACATGGTGGCGATGACGTCATCCAAGATGGCGGCGTGTAGACTTGGCAACATCGCATGATTTCATCCAAGATGGAGGCTTTTGGCGGGAAAATAGGCCAATTATGCTATGTCCACTAACCTAACCTCAAGAAAAAATGGCGAGAAGTTTGAAATCCAATAGGATAATGCATGCAAAGACCGTACTTGTCATTATTATTATTATTGATTATCATACTTTAACATTCATTATCATTCATTATCATTTATTAACATTCATTATCATCCATTGCCATTCATTATCATTCATTATCCTTCATTATCCTTCATTATTATTCATTATCACTTATTATTATTTATTATCAATTATTATTATTTATTATTATTGACCTGCCTCCACTAGAAAATTCCCTCCAAATTCAAATTCCTACACGATAATGGCTGCAAAACCTTACTTTTGTTTATTATTATTCTTTATCATTTATTAACATTTATTATCATTCATTGTCATTTATTATCATTTATTATCATACATTCTCATTTATTATTATAGGCGTACCTCCACTAGAAAATTGCGCCAAATTCAAATTCCAACACGATATTCACTCGAAAACTGTACTTTTATGTATTATTATCATTTATTATTTATTCAAGATGTCCGATTTTCTCGGTGAGAAACCCATTCTCCTTACATCCATAAAAAAAATCTATCACAAGTTCAAATCCCCAACACCATAATTGATCACATGTACGAGCTTTCTCCGTCACCTATCTATTTTCACTGGTAGCCTATCATAATAGCGTCAAATAATAAACTGCACTTATAGTAACGTAATTCACGTCCTTTGATTTTGCAGGGAGGAAGGGACTGAAGACTTTATTTCAAGCAGTAAGGTCATCACTTGTTCTCCAACACAGTCAGCACACACATTTTTGATATCGCAGTGCAGTCACCACGAAGTCCGCGCTCCAACTGAATTAGTTCAAATCCTCACCACCCCCTGGCCAGCGCGCGGAGACACTGGCTATGCCGGTCACGTGAGGCGGGGGGCGAGCCCAGCGATCGCTCCCACGTCGTAACCATGTTTTCGCTGGACACACTGGAACTTGCCGTCACAGCGGCCCCTTGTTCGCTCACCACGTGTATTCGTCGCCTCCACATGTTTCCCGCCAAAATTGTCTCCCTCAGACCTGAATCACACAACGGTCGGCCGTTTCCCTGCAACACTTCCGGCACCACGTTCAAACCTGTCGATGCCGACCTCACACAGCCGTTCGCCATGTGTCCCTCTGAGAGCGAGAATGCAGTGCTACACTTTTGGCGGCAAAGTTTGCTCGCCAGTGGAATCCGCCATGACTAAATAACAGCACCTTTGGACCGCACTAGCACGCCCGCTAATTGACTCGCTCTCGCACGCGCCTAATAACTGTACAATCGCTGCGCCGCCGCCCTGCTAACGTCACACACCCTCCATACACGCGACGCACGTAGCCTTCTATAAATACCTGGAAAATGACTCTTTATTTCAGACATTACGGTCATGCAGGTGTGTCCCAACTGACTTCTCCATGCTCACGCAGCGAAACTCCAGAGCGCAGCTGATGTACGCACAGCCGGCTCAGCCCGCTCCCTGGCCCTCTGACGTCTAGCACACCCCCACCGCCAGCGTGCCAGGTAGGCTGCAGCGCTTGAGGGCCCTGCCACAAACGGTCGGCCGCACCCGCGAGCACTCAACACCGGACATGTTGTCTTCTGTCGACCGCATGCCGTACAAAGGATTCGTTTGGAGCCAGAGTTTGACCGACAGTGGAATTCACCATGACCATACAACAGCGCGTTTGCTCGTTGCGAGAACGCTCGCTAATTCACTCTCACCACACCGCTATATTAAATAAACCCATTTACAATTTCATATACATATTCAAACGTGTTCAACTCCCTAATTTCAACTACTTTTCGAGGACCAGACCGCCACCGCCGCCTCCTCCTGGCAACCAGTGCCAAGTTTGAAATCTGACAGTAAACAAAGCTCACTTGCACTTCCACCACCAACCTAAGAAATTGTTTCAAACTAAGCCACCAGCACTCAACCTCTTCCTACACGCTTCTCGTAAACGGAATGTTTGTTCTACCGAGTTGGAAACCTCCTTGACATCACAACGCGTGATCGACCACGTGGCTCTGTCAGACAAAGAATGCTCTCACTAAGTTAACTGATCACCTGATTCTCATTATTCAGCCGACATGCTTCGATTATCTAATCCAGGATCTTGGCGAAAACACACGTCCGTACACATGAGCCATTGTGCGCACCTAACTTAGTACCTCCACAAGTGAATGTAACAAAGTCCGCATGACTATTTAATTAATATGATCAATTAATTAACCTCTCTGATGCGGAAAACTGCCCCGTCCACCTAGACCTGGAATCAATTTTTGCCACTGCCACACCCACCTGGACTTGAAATGAAATAGTTAAAGTCGCTACCGACCACCACGTCCTTTTACGGACCCATGTTCATTGGCTAACATGTACTAATACTTGCTTCCGTTCACTAACGTGCACTAACCCACATTAACTTATATCACACTCTGTCTATACAAATAAGCCATGCTTCAATTCTGATGGTCAGTTCGTATTTCGCTACCAAATACAAGAAAATTGTGGCAAAAGAAGCCACTAACCTAAGTCACCTGTGATGACTCAAAATCGTCTGCTTTGCCTCTCTCACACACCACGAGCGCGACACCGCCCACATCACAGTCTGGACCTTTATACTAGCGTCGGACATACTCCTGTATAAATATTCTAGCTAAACTATGACCCTAATACTGTTGTTCAATCC
This sequence comes from Schistocerca americana, assembly GCF_021461395.2. Classification (NCBI taxonomy): domain Eukaryota; kingdom Metazoa; phylum Arthropoda; class Insecta; order Orthoptera; family Acrididae; genus Schistocerca; species Schistocerca americana. Next base: position 455,679,530 of record NC_060121.1, read on the forward strand.
ACACGGTCTAGCACATGACCAAAGCACACCCCCAGAACCTAAGCCGAGAACATTGCTCGCCCCATCTTTAGTTAACCGCTAAGAGACGGAGATATGTTGCAATCACATCCCTTGCGCTCTCATAGCTACCCACCTCAGCAATTCGATCTAACAAACCGTCCAAGTAGAAAAAATAGCAACCAACTCGAACTCCCTCATATTCTATATCGTCCCACAAATACTTAACGTACATTTTATTTACGCATCGAGTATACCTATCACTCTCATACAAACAACACTCGTCCTGATATACCTGGTGTCATGTTGCACAGTCGGCAGACACGCAAACAGCTCCTAATTTCAGTGCACAATATCAAACTGCTCCTAAAAAATGCAGTACACATAACTGTAAACACCATCAGTACTCGTAATCTGTCCAAATAACGCACAGCAAAGTAACTCAACGGATGCGCGCAATCAACCTGTTCCACATTAAGTCACACGTCCTACAACTCTCAATTCGCTGAAAGGCCTCTGTTCGACCCTTCAAACATGACTTGATGACAGCCTCATTCACACCTAACACCTGAGAAATTCATATCACCTACACGCCGAACATGACTATCCAAGCCAGGCCACGCTCGTCGTCTGTCACCATCCTAACGCAGTGCGGTCCAACACACATGTTATGGCTGTATTCCATTGCTTGCCGGCCTATGTGCGACACATCTCCACCTTCACGTCTGTTGTCAGAATAGCCGAGAGCGAGTTCACACGCACACCGTCCGCACACATCCCAGCACTTCTCTCCCCTCTCAATCTAAAACGATCATTTGAAAATTAAAAAAAAAAAATAAGAGCCCAGTCAACCTCTCCAAAATGACAGATACAGGAAACAGAGCAGGCGCTCTCCGAATGTGGAGGTGACTGGATACGCCTTGGTTACATTTAGAGACGATTTTATAACACAGAACGATAACTTATGTCGCGGTTGCATTGATGGATCTGACATAAAATCTAAAGAAATGCGAAAACTGATTAGCGCATAGATATAAACTAACCTAATATACTGCGAAATGCGGTGAAAATGAGAACGTACTTGCTTATCTTCTGGTTCGCAGGGGGGAATTTGTACATGGAGTCAAGTATGCTGCAACAAGAGGAATGCAGGGAAACGACGACATCGAAGGGAGCGGACTAAGGAAGGTAGTCAATTTTTTCTCATTGAGTTCATATTGTAGTGTATGTCTACTGAGGTAGCAGTGATACACGCGAGTTGAATACTGTATTTGATGCTTTTGAGGAGGACAGAGAATAATTCACGTCTAAACTTGCTCACCTCTGTGTTAAAGGATGATAGAGAGTGTACGGGATGATCGATTGAGACAGAGCTGTAACTAGGTAGGATTTAAACGTTGACTCATTTATTCTGGAGAAAGACAAGTTGCTGAAGGTCGATTTTTTTTCCAGTGTTCTAGCCGGATGCTTTAGTCACGTGATATAGCCTGCGTTCTAGCCATATGCAGCTACAGTGCTTTACACATGATAGATTGGATGATTTTCGTAAATATGTGTCGAACTACGTTGTGTATAAATATCACTCCGTTCTTGTTCTTCTTAACTGTATGCTATTAAATTAAGGCACTTTGAGATCTGTTACTATAGATCGATATGGTGTGCTAAGCTCCAATACTGGGTACATCTCGAGTAATGAGGTGCACTTGGAGGGGTTAGGCCTAGGAAACCTCTATTTAGACAAGAGAGGTGAAGTGTAGCTATATTCCTCTGCTCGGTTGAGGATTAATTGGGTAGCGACGTTGCGGGGTAGAGTGGTCAATGCCGAAGTGAGGATGGTCTTCGAACGTAAGAGGGCGATATTGCTTTGTGACCGTCATAGGCATAGAGATTGATCGAGTACTATGCACGAGGTCTTAGAAATATGTATATCATTGTCTGGTATACTTTGGTCGTTTTTATGTGTTCGAGAATTAAGTGTGACTGGAGTTACTGAGCAGTCATCTATCAATGCTCGCAATGATACTTGCAAACTAGAGGAGGTATGGTTTAGCTATGACATTGAAATTAGGAAAACATGCTGTCACATGATTGGCCAGTGTGCTTTATTACGAGGACAAGGTCCGCGTCGGAATATGGTTATCATTGGTTTGTGTTTAAGTATATAATATTAAATGCCCTATCCTCAGTGAGAGGGGGGTGTACGTCGGTAAAAGTATTTGCTTATTTGATTACATGTATGCGTAATTTAGTACATTTAAGTGTTCACCGAATATGGCTGTCTGTGGAAAAGGGAATTATTATGTTCTATTGAGATGAGTTGTATGTGGGGGCGTAAATGCTTGTTCAAAATTATTATAACAGGGTGGGTGGCATATAAGTAGAACAAGTTCTGTGAAAGCGTGTTTAGAAGGAGCGAGCGAGTGGATAACACAACTCATCTACGACTGTATCATTAGGACATGTAAATAAATGTCGGATAATCTAAATTGAGGTCTTTTTTTTCTTTTTAATCATATGTATGACTTCTGCTTGGAGTTATATTTGTCTATTTGTTCTAAATGAATACTCATCTTTGCTTAGAAAGTGAGTTTTGACAGAATTGTCGGTGCAACGTGAATGACGACGGGTTCGCTGGCTGGGGGGGGGGGGGGGGGGGACACTGTTTACATGTCGAGTTGGAGATGCAGGGGAGGATAGAGATCTGCGCTATTCAGGAATCTGTCTGTGCAATGTATGTCGTTAGACAATAGCTGGAGAGCAGGTATAGAGAGAGAGCCCACTACGGCATGCTGGTCCTGGGGCTTAGTGGACGGCTGTTTAGATGGACAGATATGTGGCTTTGACTTGCCGCCGCCGGCGTTTGAATTTCAAGCGAATGGTCAAGACAAGGTCCTGTTGCAGTAACTGAGGTCATTATGCTAGTAGACAGGCTGCAGAAGGTAACTGATATGTCTGTCTCCGACTTAAATTGCATATATCAGATGCGCAAAGATCTGGAAATGGGATCAGCTGAACGATGTGTAGGGTGTGACTAAAGCCAAGTTGGAATTTTAATGTAGCATGCAGGTTCGGGAAAGGTGACACGTTTCTCACTGGGTGCAGCCCTCTTGATTAATGGTAATGGCATAATCAACTGACGTGATGACAGAGCGCTCTGGTGGTTGTCATAGGAGCTAAACACAGTTGAACTTGGAGCCATTTTTGTTAGGTAACATGATATAAATAATAATAAATAATAAATCACAATAAATCATAATAAATAATAATAAATGATCACAAATGATAATAAATAACTGGAGCAGCTGTCCAAATGCAGAGACCTGTTGGGGTGTATGGATCTGTAAGAGCGAACTTTGATGTCCTCTAGACGACCGATAGCGAAGTAATATTATGTGTTGGGCGGCTTTGGTGATCAAGTCATAATTTGAGAAGATGATTGATTTGGGTTGGAGTGTTTTTATATGGGATGTAGATTGCTCCATTGACTACTTCTGCACATTTGATTCCATTATTTAGCTGAGTGAGGATCGATTGTGGTATGTTGGATACATGCTTGTCTGTTCTCTAGACCGGGGACAGACCTTAGTTGATGTGTAAATTATAGCCAAGATCTCGAAAATGTTACATGATTGAGACCGGTATTCGAGAGTGGAAATATCATTTTGCGTATGTTTGTTTCTAGTTAGCCAGTGGTTTACAGCATGCTGCACATAGATAAAGTTCGGCGTTTGTAGAGAATTATGATGAACTAGTGATCGGTAGGGTGTAGCCTAGTGCATGATATTGAGAAGAACAGCTAAAATGGCGTAATATTATGGAGAAAGTACATGTGTTCTTGCAGTCTATGAGTCTGAGGATGTTTGTAGAAAAGCGAACAGATAAGGAAGGAGAGACAGTAAGGGGTTTGTGCTGAGGAGGGGATGATATCGAATTTGTAAAAAAGAGTTCTGAGGGTGACTTAGGCCCACTGATGTAAGAGGGAAGATTAGCTCTGAGTGTCGGGTATGTAGAGAGAACAGGTTGACGGTGCTTTCCTAGGATTGGGGGGCATTGCTGTATATAGACGCTGTAGGCATAGGATATTTTTTTCGCATGCTGTAGAGATATACTGGATACGTGCACTGTTTTGTGACAAATGTGTATATACTGTATTGTGACGTTAATGTGGTTTACATTGTGTAGCATTTGTATATACTGCACTGTAAAGTTAATATTGATTATGTTATGTGACGAGTAGAGAGGAAGTCGTAAGGACGGTAGAGATATTTCCAGAGTAACAGCGGTCAAGAGAGTGTATCTCCGGTACTTAGCTCATTGTGGAATGCCAATCAAATGAGACCGCGATCTTAAGATTTAACTGTATAAGTATAATGAGATCAACGACTTCGGTATTCGAGAGTGCGAATATAATTTTTTGGTCTGTTTGTTTCTAGTTATTCAGTGGTTTGAAAGGTGCTGTACTTAGAAAAGAAAATTGGTGTGTTCTTGTAGTCTATGAGTCTCGATAAAAATGTAGAAAAAAAGCGAGCAGGCAAGGAAGAAGAAGAGAGAGTAACGCATTTGTGTTGAGGGGAAGCTATCGCCGAATTTGTGGAACAGCTCTGAGAGAGACTTCCGTCCATTGATGCAGAAGGGCTGATTACCGCTGAGTGTGGCCTGTGTAGAAAGAAAGAGCAGGATCACAGTGCTTCCTTAGGAATTGAGAGAATTGGGGCATGTAGTGGGTATTGTAAAGTTAATGTGGCTTACATTGCTAGGGGTTGTATATAATGGATTGTAAAGTTACTGTTGCTTATGTTATGGGATGGGTAGAGGGGATGACCGTATGTATGTGTGTGTGTGTGTGTGTGTGTGTGTGTAGATTGAGGGGGGCTGTGGAGGTAATTTAGCGATCTCTGTAAAAGTAAGCACAGGAAGCATCAGGAAGGAAAGCAGGATGGTACTTCGATAACGGGTCCTTAGGAAATTAGGCCAGTAAGTTCGATAAGAAGGAATAAAAATGATTAATCGGTTGTGCTGGGATATAGGAGGGTTGAGAACATTTGCGTATGTTGTGAGCTGGAAAGGTAGGAGGTGGGGAGCTCATTCAGTATTATTTTGGTGAACAAGTTCTGTTAGGGTAAGAATTTGAATTTACAAATAAGCTTAAAAAACACGAAAGCGAGCATTAACTATTTTTGGGGGCACTACACAATTTCGGAGAGGTTGACTGGGCTCTAATTTCTTTTTTTTAATTCTCAAATGATCGTTTCAGATTGAGAGGGGAGAGAAGCGCTGGGATGTGTGCGGACGGTGTGTGTGTAAACTCGCTCTCGGCTATTCTAACAACAGACGTGAAGGTGGAGATGTGTCGTATATAGGCCGGCAGGCAATGGTTGGTTGGTTTGTGGGATGAAGGGGCCATACTGCTACGGTTATCGGTACCGGCAAGGAATGGAATGTGGCCTGAAAATGTGTGTTAGGCCGCACTGAGTTGGGACGGTGACAGATGACTAGCGTGGCCTGACTTGGATAGTCATGTTCGGCGTGTAGGTGATATGAATTTCTCAGGTGTTAGGTGTGAATGAGGCTGTCATCAAGTTATGTTTGAAGGGTCGAACAGAGGCCTTTCAGCGAATTGAGAGCTGTCGGACGTGTGACTTAATGTGGGACAGGTTGATTGCGCGCGTCTGTTGAGTTACTTTGCTGTGCGTTATTTGGACAGATTACGAGTACTGATGGTGTTTACAGTTATGTGTACTGCATTTTTTAGGAGCAGTTTGATATTGTGCACTGAAATTAGGAGCTGTTTGCGTGTCTGCCGACTGTGCAACATGACACCAGGTATATCAGGACGAGTGTTTTTTGTATGAGAGTGATAGGTATACTCGATGCGTAAATAAAATGTACGTTAAGTATTTGTGGGACGATATAGAATATGAGGGAGTTCGAGTTGGTTGTTATTTTTTCTACTTGGACGGTTTGTTAGACCGAATTGCTGAGGTGGGTAGCTATGAGAGCGCAAGGGATGTGATTGCAGCATATCTCCGTCTCTCAGCGGTTAACTGAAGATGGGGCGAGCAATGTTCTCGGCTTAGGTACTGGGGGTGTGCTTTGGTCATGTGCTAGACCGTGTGGATTGAACAACAGTATTAGGGTCATAGTTTAGCTAGAATATTTATACAGGAGTATGTCCGACGCTAGTATAAAGGTCCAGACTGTGATGTGGGCGGTGTCGCGCTCGTGGTGTGTGAGAGAGGCAAAGCAGACGATTTTGAGTCATCACAGGTGACTTAGGTTAGTGGCTTCTTTTGCCACAATTTTCTTGTGTTTGGTAGCGAAACACGAACTGATCATCAGAATTGAAGCATGGCTTATTTGTATAGACAGAATGTGATACAAGCTAATGTGGCTTAGTACACGTTAGTGCACGTTAGTAAACGGAAGCAAGCATTAGTACAAGTTAGCCAATGAACATAGGTCGGTAAAGGACGTGTTGGTCGGTAGGGACTATAACTATTTCATTTCAAGTCCAGGTGGGTGTGGCAGTGGTGAAAATTGATTCCAATTCTAGATGGACGTGGCAGTTTTCCGCATCAGAGAGGTTAATTAATTGATCATATTAATTAAATAGTCATGCAGACTTTGTTACATTCATCTGCGGAGGTACTAAGCTAGGTGCGCACAATGGCTCATGTGTACAGACGTGTGCTTTCGCCAAGATCCTGGATTAGATAATCGAAGCATGTCGGCTGAATAATGAGAATCAGGTAATCAGTTAACTTAGTGAGAGCAATCTTTGTCTCACAGAGCCACGTGGTCGATACGCGTTGTGACATCACGGAAGTTTCCAACTCGGTAGAACAAACATTCTGTTAACCAGAAGCGTGTAGGAAAAGGTTGAGTGCTGGTGGCTTAGTTTGAAACAATTTTCTTAGGTTGGTGGCGGAAGTGCAAGTGAGCTTTGTTTACTGTCAGATTTCAAACTTGGCACTGGTTCCTAGGAGGAGGCGGGGGTGGCGGTCTGGTCCTCGAAAAGTAGTTGAAATTAGGGAGTTGAACACGTTTGAATATGTATATGAAATTGTAAATGGGTTTATTTAATATAGCGGTGTGGTGAGAGTGAATTAGCGAGCGTTCTCGCAACGAGCAAACGCGCTGTTGTATGGTCATGGTGAATTCCACTGTCGGTCAAACTCTGGCTCCAAACGAATCCTTTGTACGGCATGCGGTCGACAGAAAACATCATGTCCGGTGTTGAGTGCTCGCGGGTGCGGCCGACCGTTTGTGGCAGGGCCCTCAAGCGCTGCAGCCTGCCTGGCACGCTGGCGGTGGGGGTGTGCTAGACGTCAGTGGGCCAGGGAGTGGGCTGAGCCGGCTGTGCGTACATCAGCTGCCCTCTGGAGTTTCGCTGTGTGAGCATGGAGAAGTCAGTTGGGTCACACCTGCATGACCGTAATGTCTGAAATAAAGAGTCATTTTCCAGGTATTTACAGAAGGCTATGTCCCTCGCGTGTATGGAGGGTGTGTGACGTAAGTGGGGTGGCGGCGTAGCGATTGTACAGTTATTACGCGCGCGCGAGTGCGAGTCAATTAGCGGGTGTTCTAGTGTGGTCCAAAGGTGCTGTTATTTAGTCACGGCGGATTCCACTTGCGAGCAAACTTTGCCACCAAAAGTGTAGCACTGCGTTCTCGCTCACACAGGGACACGTGGCGAACGGCTGTGTGAGGTCAGCATCGACAGGTTTGAACGTGGTGCCGGAAGTGTTGCAGGGAAACGGCCGACCGTTGTGTGATTCAGCTCCGAGGGAGCCAATTTTGGCGGGAAACGTGTGGAGGCGACGAATGCACGTGTTGAGCGGACAAGGCGCCGCTGTGACGTCAAACTCGGCAAGTTCCAGCGTGTCCAGCGAAAACATGTTTACGAAGTGGGAGTGATCGCTAGGCTCGCCCCCTGCCTCACGTGACAGGCGTAGCCAGTGTCTCCGTGCGCTGGCCAGGGGGTGGCGAGCTTTTGAACTAATTCAGTTGGAGCACGGACGTCGTGGTGACTGCACTGTGATATCAAAGGATGTGTGTGCTGACTGTTGGAGAACAAGTGATGACCGTACTGCTTGAAATAAAGTCTTCAGTCCCTTCCCCCCTGCAAAATCAAAGGATGTGAATTACGTTACTATAAGTGCAGTTTATTATTTGACGCGATTATGATAGGCTACCAGTGAAAAAAGATAAGTGACGGAGAAAGCTCGTACATGTGATTAATTATGGTGTTGGGGATTCGGACATCTTGAATAAATAATAAATGATAATAATACATAGAAGTACAGATTTCGAGAGAATGTCGTGTTGGTATTTGAATTTGGCGCAATTTTCTAGTGGAGGTAGGCCTATAATAATACATGATAATGAACGATAATAAATGATAATGAATGATAGTGCATGTTAATGAATGATAATCAATAATAATAATAAAGACAAGTACGGTCTTTGTATGCATTATCCTGTTGGAATTCAAACTTCCCGCCATTTTTTCTTGAGGTTATGTTAGTGGACGTAGCATAATTGGCCTATTTTCCCGCCAAATGCCGCCATCTTGGATGAAGTCATGCGATGTTGCCAAGTCTACATACCGCCATCTTGGATGACGTCATCGCCGCCATCTTGAATAAATTTGGTAGCAATGGAGAGCGGGGTGGCACATACTTAGTCGCCCTACTTGTGACTCCTTAATGTCTTCGCCAAAGTCCAGTCTACTACTGAATACCTCCTTCAGAATGCAGCCTGTACAAATCACCATAACTACGATCTAGAACCTTCCCAATCCCAAACCGAAGCTTGCTGATGTCAAATTCTCATTTACAACGACCATTTAACACCTGATGGCGAAAACCCATCCACATGTCAGTATGGTAGGGCCAACCATTTCTACCAACATTGTCGTAACTTTCAGTCCCCATCCAATCGTAACACCTGCAACCAATCCCATCCCCTTACTTCAACAGATATACATTTAAACAGCTTAGAACCAAAAGCGCACAGATAAACCTCCTTTAATGAAACTGTCCTATCGACACTCAAACAACTTCCTGCACCCTACTCCCACCACTAAAAACATCATCCACTTAATACTGTCCATGTTAATATCCAACCGTTGAGCTTCTATGTATGTCCTGTCAAGGTACTCTGGTTCCCTTTTCCCTGTTTAAAGACCACCGCCGCATTCTCACACAACCATTCACCCCTCCAGTTTCGCAGATAGACATCCTTGCCGAATTTCCTTCCACTCAAATTGAGCCGTACATCCGACACAGAGCACCCATCCTCACGCCAGGACTTAGGTGCGTCTCAGCTCTCGCACATTGCACTGATGAACCTTTATCCTTTTCTATAACTCAAGTGTCATCTTCTTATGCTGCTCCTCCGTCCACTCCGCCTCACAGTCTGTTCCCACCTATCCATCTTATCTCCTCATCAGGGAAGAACCGACATCAGCATCATCCTCCGCAGCTCGTTGCCTCTGAGCAGCTGCCCATACTACATCAAATTCACCCCATCAATATCACCCTATATATAATATTTTCGTATATTGTTCAACTTTCTATGTTTTTAATACAACTTTTATATTGTCACAAATTGAAGGACGAGAGAGGCTACATCGCTGCTGCCAATCCGCCGCTGCTTGGAGGGATGAAATAAGAATAAAGGAAAAAACATTGAATATCTGAATCCCAATAACGACAGTCATGGAGTAAGGTTATTGTCATCCAAAACATTATATTTATATGTCGTAGTACAAGGGATTGGTCACTACGGGAAAAGGATGGAATAAAAAACGAAGTGATAACATTCTAAGAGTCGGCGCATGGAATTTTGGATGTTTAAATGCAGTAGGGAAGCTAGGAAATCTGAAAATGAAATGGTTCAGTCTAGATGAAGTGGAAGTCGGTGAAGTGAAATGAAACTAGTGAAGTGAAATGGTCAAACTAGTAGAGGATAGTATCAACAAGGCAGAAAATGGTAAACTGGAGTAGTATTCATTACGAGTAAGGAAGTAGGATAAAGGATGAGCTACAGTGAACAGTTTAGTGATACGGTTGTTCTCATCAGATTCGACGCCAAACCAATACAGACAAAGATAGTTCATGGTTGGTTGGTTGGTTTGGGGAAGGAGACCAGACAGCGTGGTCATCGGTCTCATCGGATTAGGGAAGGAATTCGGCCGTGCCCTTTCAGAGGAACCATCCCGGCATTTGCCTGGAGCGATTTAGGGAAATCACGGAAAACCTAAATCAGGATGGCCGGACGCGGGATTGAACCGTCGTCCTCCCGAATGCGAGTCCAGTGTCTAACCACTGCGCCACCCCGCTCGGTGATAGTTCATGTATACATGCCAACGTTGTAAGTAGCACATGAAGAGACAGAGAAAGTGTATGAGGATACTGAGCGAATAATTTAGTATGTAAATGGAGACGAAATCTGTCATGGGGAGATTTGAATGTGGTTGAATGGGAAGGAATAGAAGAAAGGGGAGAATATGGACTTGGCACTAGGAACGAGAGAGGAGAAAGACTAATTGAGCTCTGTAATAAACGTCAGACAGTATTCTGTTCAAGAACCACAAGAGGAAGAGATACACTTGGAAAAGACTCGGAGACACGGGAAGGCTCCAGTAGGATTACATCGTGATCAAACAGAGATTCCGTAGTCATATATTGGATTGTAAGAAGCGTCCAGGTGCAGATGCAGATCACTGTTTAATAATGAGGATGAGTCGACTTAAGTTTAATACGATCGTCTGAAAGAGTAATGTGAAAGGAAGTTGGGCACTAAAGTAATGGGGTAAGATGAGATGCGACTGTAAATCGCTAAGGATGTGGACACTGCGATAGGGAATACCAAAGTAGGCATTTCGGTTGAAGAGGAGTAGATAACGTTAAAAAGGAAAATCAAGGATGTTAGCCAAACAAACATAGGTACAAAGAAGGTAAATGCGAAGAGACCTAAGGCAACAGAGGAAATACCTCAACTGATGGACGAAAGAAGGAAGTAAAAAAAACGTTCAAGGGAAGACGGCAGAATAGAACTATTAATCCATTAGGAATGAAATAAATAGAAAGTGCAGGTTGGTAAACGCGAAATGGCTACAGGAAATAAGAGAAGAAATCGGCAAAGAAATGATTTTCGGGAGGACTGACTCACTATGTAGAAAAGTGAAAACAACATTCGGTGAAGTTATAAGCTACAGTGTAACATTAAGAGTGCAACGGTAAACCCAGTGTAACGGTAAACCCAGTGTTAAGGCATAAGAGAGAGCATATAAGTGGAAAGAGTATACTGAATGCCATTATGAGAGCGACGAATTGTCTGATGACGTGATAGAAGGAGAAATTGGGGTCGATATGAATAACGTAGGGGATCCATTATTAGAATCTAAAAGATCTCCAGAAGACCTAAGGTCAGATAGGGCAGAAGGAACAGATAACCGAACTCCTAAGATCACGGGGAAAGTGGCAACCGAAGGGTTATTCAAGTTGTTGTATAGAATGTATGAGACTGGCGATACAGACTTTCGTAAAAATATCATCGACACAATTCTGAAGATAGCAAGGGAAGTTAAGTACGAAATATGCTGTTCATTTTTGTAACACAGCCTACGACCAGCTTAGAGACAGAAGGGATGACACTTTCTGCAAGACCTGACCATCATTTTGCACCATAATGCTCAAGCACGTACTCTGCAAGCTTTTACTGATTTGTTTGACTGATGGAGCTGCTAAGTGCTATACCACAACTACACTCGCCTCACTTAAGCCCTCGTGAGTTCAACTCGATATCTAAATTGAAGGAAACACTTTACGGCATTCGCTTCAGAACTGGTACAAATTTGTCGGGCAATAGACCGCGCCGCTCGAACTGTCAACAGAACTGGCACTGCTAAGAGTATCCTATGACTTCCAATTTGCTGGAAACGGGTTATACACAATGCTGGTGACTACTCAGTAAAACTTTGAAACACGTATCTCTTTTGTACGAGCTGTAAATAAATAGTTGCCACTATTAGAGTTCCAACCGTCGTAATTTGCTTACTGTTTTAACATCAAACATGTTTTCTGAAATTAATATGAAATCAAATGAAAGTTATTACTTCTAATTATATTTAATTTTTTGTAGCTCGGCTAGTATGAGATATTTTGTGCCACTGAGTTTCTAGGTCGCAGACAGTTTTATCATACTTGCTGTCCTTCAGTTTTCAATAAAACTTCATCTCATCTAGTAGATGTAGTCAAAACACTTCTTCGAAATTCAAGGACTATTGAGTGGATGTTACCAATAGGAAACGTAACTAGCCTGGATAAGATGTGGTGCTCATCTACCGAGAAGTTAGGACGTAGAGATTTCGGATATAGAAACAAGTAGCAAAAGTCATTGGCTTCAATATCTGCCTAGCGTGTATATAGACAATTATCGAGTATTCTAATTGAAAAACATTTTGTGTTTTCTTCTAATGTGTCTTAAATACTGATACAAGCCTTTCTGCATAATATTCAGATGATAATACCTCTCCTACGTCTTCCCAGCGTAAAACGAAAGAAGTTACTTTTCATGGGGTGGAAGGAGGGATGGGGGGGGGGAGGAGGGAGGGAAAGGAGGACACGTCAATAAAGTTTGTCTTTAAGTGTACTACCATTGCTTACAGATATGTGAACTTGTCTTACAGATCATTTCAATAATAAGATGAGCGGGAACGAATTAGTCGGCCTTTTTATCGAAGCCAGACCAAGAAAACTGACTTATCAGAGGAAATAGTCCCGTCTCAACGGGGCCTTTAGAGACGGAGGGGCAACTCAAATTGTGAAAGGATGGTGAAGGAAACTGGCCATGTCTTTTGAAATGAATCATCCCGGCAGCCACTTAAACTAGTTTAGGGAAAACACAGAATATATCTGAATGGCCGGAAAGGAGTGCAACTGACGTCCTCCCGAGTACGAGTCCAGTGTCTCGTTGGTGTGCCACCTTGCTGGATAAGTATCGCGTTCTTTTGTTTTAGATTAGCGCGATAAGTTCATACTTCAATTTTTCCTGTTGTTTCTCCAAGTAGGTCAGATGGCCCGTTCAGCATGTCACTACTGTTAAAATCTCATCTCGCCATTTGATTACTGGAAGTCGGATGCTCTTTGCAGTAAACTCGTGGTGCTTGCTTAAGGTAAAGACCTGCGGGGTGATGCATGCGCGAGCTAATTACCATCAAATTGTGTTGGCTGCAGCTGACGTTAGTTAATTTAAAACTGGATCAACTTGTGGCTAACTTGATCGCTTCGGGCATCCTATCTTCTCCGTGTAATTTACCAATACTGGTACATTTACGATGTTTTCCAGCCAAGTGCTTAAAGCAAACTGAAAACATACAGTCGTGCTCTGAATGGCTGTAGGCTGATAATTACAAAGACATATTCTTTTCTGGAATCAAGGAGTTGAGTTATTCCTCTCCGAGGATACCATAAAACAGGTCAAATTACAGACGGAGATATATAAACTAAATCAGTTTCTAAATGTATTGCAGTTTTCGGAATCTTAATCTTAAATAGTAATGCCGTTAGCTTTATAAACTTACCAGATGAGAAACAAACGGCTGTACGGGCATTTATTCGTAGCTAAGCGTCCACATCCCTACCATGCATCGTCTGCCCTTGCTCTTAAGGTTTATGAGGTCTTTTCTCCTGAACTATGTGTCGTAAGAAGATATAATATTTTACATACATTCAGCGACATATGTCGATACTATCTACAAAGTTATTACTAATAGAGTTAATAGCAAGGAAGTTATGAACTGAAATGTCATCAGTGATGCGGCAGTTTTCCACGCATCTCACTCTTTATGAAGTCGTGTCCCTTGAAATATTATATGATCTTGCACCTACTTTCACTGGTATGTGAACATACTGTCTGCAAGTGTGTTGCAAATGTAGTTAGTAGTAAAGAAGTAATAAATTATAAAGTCACCAGTCATGCGGTACTTTCCCTGTATGAAAAGTAGAAAAGTAGTAAGCGATAAACATTTTTCGTTTCACGATTTTGGAGTGGTTGTCAGCGAGTAAAATTTCATAAATGATTGAAATTATGTGTAAGGTCCGTTGCAATTCACTAAATGATCTCATTTTCAAATACTGGGTGAACAAAATCTGGGAATATGCTTCTTTTCCACCCCCACTCCCGCCCCTTCGATACGTAGGTGGTTCTTACCCTCACATCGATTGTCACTTGACAATAGGGCATGTATGTACCAAGTTTACTTGATACTGGCCCGGTGGTTTCGGAGGAGATGTGAAACACACACACACACACACACACACACACACACACACACACACACATACATACATACACACACAAAGACGCGCACATATACATTTTTATAACATGTATAGATGTTTTTGCTCACAAGTTACACAGAAATAGCAACAAATGAATACGAATACAGACAAGCAACACGCACAAAATTTACTAGTCATCACTGCAGTATGTGGCAGTAATTCATATGGTTACGCAAAAATAATTTACCTAAGTACACCAGCTAAATTTCAACATGTGAAAATATATGCCTTGTAACAGAAATTGCATCTGACGGTCGCATAAACTGCCACCAGTTCAGGACCCTGGCATTGGTTGCCAAATTGCAAGATTAAACTCGACTTTCGGTATGTTTTGGAATGCGACAAGCGACTCTGAGTTACTGCCCTAACAGCAATCAGTTTAACTAGTAAAACTTCCTCTTGACTACCCGCCGCATGCGTCAGCCAAATTGATTTCGCCCTTTGACTGTTGTTGATCGCCTGCATTAGAGATTATCAAATTTATCAGAACTAGTATACCCTGTGGTCGAAATTCAACCAATTTTATTTACAAAGTAAGGAAAGTGAAAAATTTTTAACGGAATTAATTGGAATTTATCGAAATACAGATTCCTAGTTCTTACCTAAAATAGAAAAATGACTGTGCAGAAGATGGTGAACGACTATACGTAAAAGTCATTGGACGTTGATCTAAAATAAAAAATGTTGTTCATCTTAAAAAGTGATCCACTCCATGAAAAATTATTTGAAATTTTAGCCTCACGTCTGACCATAGCAAATACTGTATTGTAGCTACGAATTTTACTAAAATTATTCTTCTTTAATTTATCTTTCACTGTTAGATTCTTTGGAGTCACTCCTTGATGCAGTGCGTTGAAAAATAAATCTTTTGCCAATGGCGGCAAATCAGCTTTCCCTTATGGCAATATATTGAGAACACTGTTGCATAAAGCAAAGTAACCTCAGATAGAAAATGTTTAGCTTTACCAAAATCTGCACTGTCAATTCATCAAACTAAAATTACATCTCTCAAAATTATTTGAAATTCTGCTCAGTAAACATAGAAACACATCTTTCGAAACAGCAAACGAGTACCACACTGGACTCACATTCAGGATGACAATGCCTCAAATCCATATCTGACCATACAGCTTTAGGTTTTCAGAGAATGCCCTAAACAGCTCCAAGCAAAGGCCAGGATGATTCCTTTCAAAGGGTATGGACGATTTCCTTCCCCCATCCTTCAAACAATCAGAGCTTCTGCTCCATCTCTAACGAACTCGATGTCGACGATGTTGACGCAACATTAAAGCCCAATCTTCCTTCCTTCTTTCAAATCAACAGTGTAATTATCACTATCAATGTCCACATTACTCCTATCACTTTGTCTACACAGCATCGTCGACCTACCATACCTCGTATTGTAACTATCTGGTATGCGTGTGTTACTGCGAATGGGCATGTAAACATGAACTTGATTTCACGAAACGTTGTACTTTCGTGTATCATTCCTACCATAGAAGCTGATCGGTATGCAGAACATTTCAGTTCTCGATATTCACTTATTGGACATTTTAATGTGTGATAGGGAAGATTGTAAGTTGTCAGGCAAATCCAACACCTTCCATGGAAACCCTGACATGATAAGCAAATCCAGTAGTATGTCACACAGCTCCGAATAAATCGTGACATTAAATTAACCAAAGTAATACGAGTAACGAGTGAGCAAATGGAATACCACAGACTAACACAAGAATGCCTAAATGCACATCATACCTTCCCACCGTGAGACAGATGCAGTTCCGAGGGGAGAAACGAGAACAGAAGACGAGAGCAGAACCGTGTTAAGCTATAAGGCCTTACGATAAGGGACGGACACCCACGTCGCCAGCTAACCGCTAGGACCACCCCCCAGCCAATATTAAAAGCTAAAGCCCTCCAGAAGAACAGTATAGATCTTATGATAACACTAAAAGGGCCACCCCAGCCGCAAGTTTTAGCGTGAGACATTTTCGCGTCTCTGTTACGTCAGGACCACCCCCCAGCCCATGTTAAAGGATAGAGCCCTCCAGAAGAACAGTATAGATCTTACGATAACACTAAAAGGACCACACCAGCTGCAAGTTTTAGCGTGAGACTTTTTCGCGTCTCTGTTACGTTGCAAACGTGAAAAACGTTGCGCCACCACGAAAAGTATAACGTTTCTCATTGGATAGACAGAATTTTTGTATGCGGAGCTTAAGGTTAACATTGAGACCCTTATTGGTCAGATGAAAACACAGCCAGATAGTTTTTTTAAACCAACTTCGGTAAATTGTAGTAAGGAGAAGTTAGGAGAGGGTTGCTTCCGAGACGGCGGCGAGGTGAGCGGAGCTGTGCTGCCCACCGCCCCCTGACGAACACCGACAAGGTAATGAACACACGCAATGCCGCATAACAGCGCATAAAGCTTCACTCAGAACTGCAGAAGTCTCATCTGTTACACCCCCTTTTTGCCTAATACTAGTGTCGATCGTCAATTAAAGCTCATGGTGTTCACATTTGCCACTTGATGTAAAAATCTGAAACGCGATGATTTTTCTGTTATATAATTATTGAGAAGCCACATCAGACACTGTAGTTTACAGCAAGTTAGATAAGTAATTAAAGATAATTGAGGGTCACTGTAGACCATTTTGATAGTTTTCTAGATTATACATGTGATATGGCATAGGTCACCATTCGATCCATTGTACAACTTGGAAATCCACTCAGGGAATATTCGTTCACATTTTTGTTGAACGCAGTTGGTTTTTATCATCCTGTATTAAAACATCTCCTTTTATCAATAGTGCAATTTATAAACAATGTTTTGTGAGTAGAATAAAATTTCCAATGGTAAACTTAACAGCTTTTTCGACGTTATTTTACCAGCTAACTAAAAATAGGAAAACCTTGAACCCCATCCACTAAATTTAGTTAGTATTAACATTCTTTTACAGGGAGTGCAGTGGAGCTGACGCTGAAATCATTAAGTATTTGGTTATATCATCGCCAGTCTCACTGAACTCTTCTGAACTCTACATGTCATGTGTGGTCTGACGTCTCCTTACCAGCAACAGGTCCCAGGTTCAAACTAGTCAATTCCCTAAAAAACACGCTCAGAGCGTCGTTGTGCGAAAGTGGTAGGGAAACACGATATAGAACAAACAGACACCACGCAGAATGTTAGAAGATATCATTAGAGTTATGTGTATGAGTGCATCTACTTTCTTTAAACGCTCTTAACAGCTCTGTACACACATGACTTTTTGTTTGTGCAAGTCTAGTACCTTTCGAATTACAAAAAGATTATTCGCTTCTTATATAATTAATATTAAAAATTGGTACTTCAGCATTTGTGTTCACTTACTAATATTATGATCCAAATGAACTTCAGTGCTGAAGTACTATTAATGAAATAATATCCCTGTCATTATTTTATTCAAGTGTTGATGGGTAATTAATATTATATATCCACACGGGATTGATCTTTTATAAGAGTTATGGCACAAGTTTGTTTATTATAAAATAGGACAAAAAGATACATGTTAAGCGAGATAAAAAATAAAACATGATCTGATGGCAGCAAAAAACGTGCAACGAATAGTTAACGATCCCACTGGGTGGTGGCTGGTTGGCAAAGACTATGGTTTGGCTGATTGAACTATTTACTCTGGCTCAAAAAATGGAAACGCAGTCTGAATTGTCTAACACTCTGAAATTATCTAACACTGAAAAGGCTTTGATGGATTTAATCCGTACAGAAGTTATACTACGTTGGTGCAGCTGAGAAGGAGTGGCGAGATTTTGATCCTGTTTGCTCTAACAAGCCGGAGCAGCAATACAATACTCCTTTCTCGATGTGTGTGCCCTTTCTTAGGTGGCAGTCACGGCACCAGAATCTGGAGAGCAGCGATATGCAGCGCCTGTAATCCCCTATTGCAGAAACGAAATACGCAAAGTCCCAGCTGCCCATCTGTTAGATGGATCGCAAATACTCGCTAATGGTGCCCTGAAATCTCGGCAGATTCCAGCGTGTAACACTCCCATTCGCTGCTCATACCGTGGACCAATTTGACTCACTTATACAGCAGTACGCACGAGTAGATCAAACATCAGTGTGGCAGACCTATCACAATTAAGACTGCCCTCGACACAGCGCGTTGCCCGTCATGACTGAGGTCTAAACTGTTGGTAGAGCTAAGCGCTCACCACAGGCTCCCCAGTCAGGACCAGTGCTAGTGCAAAGTGACGCTCTGGCCAAGTGTCCCAAATGCACCCCACTCATAGAAAAAATCAAGACCATAATTCTCTCCAGACACCCTGAATCAGAAGACCAGTTTCTCCTGTCCTCACTTTCCATCAGACATTGGCAAACTCCACAGAAGTACTCGTGCAAGCACCCCCAAAAGCACTTCGTGCCAGTCACAAGACTCCACGAGCTCCATCTCTCCCCTCTAACGTGTCTGTTGCACTCATCGGCGAATCCTAATCGAAGCTAACAATATTCAGGAGAAGCGGCCAATCCCTGACATGCAAATTTCCACTCTTTTCTTCCAGGAGTGCTAGTTCTGCAAGGTTCGCAGAAGAGTTTCTGTGAAGTTTGGAAGGTAGGAGACCAGGTACCGGCAGAATTGAAGCTATGAGGACGGGTCGTGAGTCGTGCGTGGGTAGCTCAGATGGTACATCACTTGCTTGCGAAAGGCAAAGGTCCCGAGTTTGAGTCTCGGACCGACACACAGTTTTAAACTGTCAGGAAGTTTCACATTTGCAATCAACATACAAATTAGAATGATTCTTTAAAATGTTTACATACTCATGTAAGAATGCAGTTAATGAGAACGAAAATGGGTGTCAGCAGCAACTATAAGAAAGTTTACAATTAATAAAATGCACAGCCGATCGGTTGCTTGAAGTTATTTATTGTTAGGATTGAGTCAAGTTTCGATACCGCTGAAGGTATTTTCTCCTGAAGAAAAACTGTATAGCCCTTAAATGCATCAAAAACTTGGTCAAGTCTAAAGACAAATAAATTCCAGCAACCTGTTGGCTGTGAACTTCATCAGTCAAATAAGATTATTATTTGATAGTAGTTAAAAGATGAAGAAACGAAATGTGTTGCTAAACAGATAAATAAAAGAGGCATTAAGTGATGCTCTGATATAGAGAAGTTGTCTGGATTTTTTTCTCATTGTAGTTGCATGTAACTCATATCATAGTAATTTCCTCAAACATGGCATTTGCCTTTGTCAGTGAACTATTTGGGTCAAGTCTGAACGACGTTATACATGAATAGGATATTTTGGGGAGGCGCCAGAATGCGGTTCTGGCCATTAGAGGAAACCAGCGTCTGTCAATCTAATAGAGTAGCTTGTTCGAAATTGAACAGATCAGAACAGCTACGTTGACTGTGAAAAGTAGAGCTGGTTGTTGTGTGGGAGAAGTAAGCTCTTTCTTAGAATCAGTTCCCGTTTGGCTGAACATCTGCATTTCCTTTGCACAATGCCTCACAGCTTTCCAGAAATGGAATTTACTATGACATTGCAATGAGTCAATTAGTAGTTCTGAAATATATTACACTGTTCTGCAAAACGGACGAGATCGATAAACAAAAACAATATATTAAGTACTCGGTGGAAATGAATGAATGTTTGGGACCATCTAGCCAGAGATCTCCCAAACGCCAAGTAGCCTGAGGTCAACGTGACTCTAGCGTCAAATGGGGCTGGCCCCGTGACACGGTGCAGCTGAGAGATTGGGAACAGATAGTGTGTGTCAATCAGAGATCAGTTACGATGCACTGCAGTGATGTTCCTCATTACAACATTGTCCGGAGACAATATTTGTATGACTTCACATGGTGAAGAATAACTGGGAACTGGAAGAAGGGCCAAGTGTGACGAGTGCAGTCCAGGAATTTGATATCCGGTTACAGCGTTGTTTCAAGTGCATGGAGAGCGTTCTGAACCACAGGGACTGCTGTCCGATGTAGAGGAGGTGGTCGACCACTGTCAGCTACAGCAGTACATGACCGTTACATTGTCGACAGACAAGAAGGAGCTCACATCACACAGCAGGTGTAATTGCAACCACGTTCAACAGCACTGCAAGGCATGCAATCTCACGCTCTTGGTTGGAACAACGACTGAATGAATCCTCTATTGCCCCAACGAGCAGTATGTGTTCTGCTGACACAATGGGGACACCGTTGGCGATGAACATAGCGACTGAACAGCGAGGAGTGGGTTTGCGTGCTCTTCTCTTATGAGAGCAGGTTCAGTCTGCGTAGTGATTCTAGATGCAACCTCATATGATGAGAGGTGGGAACACATAATGCACCCAAAACCATTGTCGAACGTGATAGTTCTGGTGGCTCACGAGTTAGGGTAGCGATGCCTATTGTTGCATGGGCATACTGAGTCTGAGTCTTTGAACAAGTTAGCGTTATTGTGACTTTCTACTGTTTCCCCATGTACAGCTTTTCAGTGGTGCATTCAGCCCTCACTTCATTTTGACAGATGACAATGCATGACTGCATTGATCAGCGCAGATGGAGGAGCTATTGAAATGGAAGGATATTTGGCAAATGCACTCACCTCTCCATTTCCCAGGCTTCAATACAATTGAGCAGGTGTGAGATGTATTGGTGACACTTGTGTCCAGCCATTCACATAGGCATGCGTTTCCCCTGCAATACAGTTAAATAAAACAGGCTTATACTATTCCCACAATCCATTTGTCATGGAGGGTGGGTTATACATTAGAGGCTCAAAAACCATTTATTCGCCTATGATGTACACGCGACCATGCAAAGCAGGGCGATAAAGCAGTCTGATACTAATTCAACACAACATTCCTGCCATGCAAGACAGCCTACATGTTGGGGCCCAGAAGACTGTTATGCTCCTGACATGCAGGCTGCCCGGCAAAGTAGGTTAATTTGCCTGGCTGATACTATTCCTACACAACATGCCCGTTGTGAAGGGCAGTCTATATGCCAGAGACTGGGAGAAACACGTTTTTGCCAGTATTTTCACTCTTATTGGAACTAGACGTTTGTAAACCACACTGGGGTGATGTTCGTGAGGCCTGCTTTTTCAATGCCAAATTTGATTGAATCTGGGGTTTGTGAGCAGATTCCCACACCCAAAGCTGCGTCATAATGTTTAGTACATGAAATTTCAATTTTTTCTATAGTGTTTCACTTTCGATTACGAGTCTAAGCAAAGGCCTGCGGATTGTGGCTATAGATGCTTGTAAATGGTGGATGTAGTGGCCTAGTCATTTGTTCTTGCACATGGATGGAGCAGGAAACGGGAAAATTCTCAAGTGTCTGCGCGGGAATTTGTGACCTGCGATGCCCAGTGAGGCACCCTGTCTACGGCATCGTGGATTTAGGTTCTCTGACTGCCCTGGCCACTAGTTCTGGCATTTGGTGATTATCGTCTTAACTAGACCCCGTGCTAGTTCCCATGCTTTGGAGATGCTGTGGCCCCAGTCTCAGTTTGTAATATTGTCTCCAGCGTGTATTTTCATGTCCTCTCCAACGACGACGCTCCAATATTTCGACGTTTGTGCTAAAATCCTGGTGCATTTCGTATTCCATTGCGTAACTCTCGGAGAAACGGTACTCTACCTCCGCCAACTTGTCAGGATACATCAGTCAACCATACTGTTAACTGCTCTCGGCAACAAACTTTGATGCTGTTCACTTTTTGTCCTATATACGTCTTGCCTCACTAGCCTACAACCTAATGTACTCTGGCCTTCTGTAAACAGAGGTCTTCTTCGACTCTCAATATTAATGCTCGAATTTTGTTGAAGGGGTACTAGATAGTTCTTACTTACTGCATTTTCTGTGTGCTCCAGTTTATTTGAGATAGCAGCCCAGTGGTTGTCGTTGCCTCTTTGTCTGTAACTACGATGTCTGCACAGTTTGATGAGAGCAATCTGTAGGTAAGCACAATGTATCAAGTAAATATTTTTACCCCCTCTATACAACCTACAATTTCGTGCAAGTTTTGTTTTAGTCTATGTATACACACAAATGAGCGAAAATATGACCACTGCCCATTCTGGGATTGGAGAAATCTTCTGACATAAGTGACTGACAAAATGCTGTTTATTATGACCTGGCAACAGGAAACTTCAAAACAGCGAAGTTGGTCGGCTGTTTGCTTGCTGCCGGCCGCTGTGGCCGAGCGGTTCTGGGCGCTTCAGTCCGGAACGGCCCTGCTGCTACGGTGGAGGGTTCGAATCCTGCCTCCGGCATGAATGTGTGTGATGTCGTTAGGTTAGTTAGGCTTAAGTAGTTCTAAGTCTAGGGGACTGATGACCTCAGATGTTAAGTCCCATAGTGCTTACAGTCATTTGAACCATTTTTTGTTGGCGTGCTACTGTGGCGATAATCTATGGAAAGTCGGTGAAGGATGGTGAAACCAAGAGATGGTGACAAGGTGTTGGACGTACACTATTCACAGAACGTGGAGGCCGGAGATTTCACCACAGAATAGGTGGTGATCTGCGGCAGGTCTTATTACACAGTACAAAGCAGATACAGACACAAGTTTTACGGAGCACATCGTTTAGCGCACATGGGGCTTCGCAGTGGGTGACACCAAAGTGTTCCCAATTTGACCCAAAGATATCATCAAGTATTACTGCAGCGGACATTCGCTCATCGAGATTATTTATTTATTTGCTCCTGTATTTAGTCTTTTATTTTTATCTATATAATCTCTCCGCACTTGAGTACAGCCCACGTAAAGTTTATACAACCATGTGAAACCGTCAGGAAATCCCTAATTTTGCAATTTGTACTACTCGTGTGTCGTATTCTTGCCTCATTTGGTCTTGACGAACAATCAGAAGCCTATTCCGCACATTGCAGTTTTGTAGTAGGTTCGTAATGCTGACAGCAAGTCTCGTCACCCGTGAAGACTTTTTTCCGGAAAATAATTGCACGTGTTTCCCATTTCATTGAAGTAACGGCAAGCATCCTCGGGTCGTTGTGTTTTGTTCGTGAGTCAAGGTATGCGGGAAAGAATTTGCACACACTTTACTCTTCTTCAAAACATCCAGGAGAGTGTCTAGAAGACCTGAATTATAATTGTTTACATAATTGAAGCTTCGTACTTTGTGACGCAACAACGTTGACACACTGCTGTCGCACGTCCACTACGTAACACCGCCTGCTCACTATCGATTGGTCGATTGCACGTTTGTTATTTACAGTTAGTTCAAGGTGGAACCATAGTTACAGCACTGACGTCGCTTATAAGCCAGGAATCATATCTTTTCCGCAACTTTTTGGACGAATAGTGTATGGGTCAAGACATCAGGTAATAAGTTTCGTGGATAATGAGAGAGGTAAAGACTGCAGAGGACGAAAAACTCTGAAATCCAAGAAATAACTGAGGTCGTAGGGTACAAGTTATCCTGTGAGATGGAGGAGATAACACAAGAAAGGAATTTATGGCGAGCTTAATCACACCACTCAGAGGACTGGTCACTTACTAAAAACGAATTTAAAATTGATTCTCTTTAATAATTTTTTATTGCTTTCGAGCATTAAGAGATGTCCACCGTACTAATTTACTATGGAATTCTTTATCGTCTTATTCAGCTGAATGTAAGGCAGTGTGATCCTCATTGATAGGGAGAAATTACGTTTTGATGTGCGATGAATGGAGAACGATGAATGGGCTTGAGAACATCTAAATTTGTTAAATCTGATTTTCTTGTAGAAGACTGTTGACGCAAATGTCTGTCTCGCTAACTGTCAGACTCAATCAGGACACAATGGTCAAGACAGCCGTCAGATATTTTAGTTCTACCACGCAGTTTGCAAGCAGATAAGTTTTCAGTCAGATTTTCTTTCTTTTCACTCTGAGAGTTGTAATGGTTCTTTATTTACGTGACCATTACGGCACTCCAACCCCAGTTCTCAATACCAGTAATATCGTACTACTTTTCTGCGAAGTAACAGACATATTTTTGGGACAATATTCACATTTTGTTTTATTAATGTATAGGTATTCCGATGTATCGATATATTACAGTGATATGGTTCTTGTGTGTATTCATTTCTGTGAGACTGTCATAATCTTTGACTTACTTGTAACCGTTTTGGCGCGAATGCTCACAAAGCAGTCTTTGTTTCACTTTGCAGAAGTTAAGTTGTTATTTCGCTTTGTAAAAGAAATGTCAAGTCTTGTGTTTTGTTAAAGTGTAAATTAAATATGTGAAGATTGATACAAAACTGTTTTCTCGATTATGTAACAATTAAGAAGGAGTATATGTGAATTTACAGGAAGTGTAATAGAAATGTTGATCGTGAACACCAAGTCAAAACTATTTCTACCATACCATTGTTCTGACCTGGGATTGTTTGATCATTAAGAATTTCCTGAAAAACGCATTTGTTAGGTCTTCAAATATTGCTAAAATACAGATCTGGACCTTCTAGAAGTCAAAGTGGAATCACCCTAGAATCAACAAGATGAGCCATAACAACTTCGACGAAATCTACGTGGGAATCCATTCAAGATAAGTGCCAAAATTAATGACTTTTTTACAGTGACTTCATTATTTATGTTCTGAAGATACCATCCACAGTCAGTAGCTTTGTTGTTGCCCGATAAAGCGAACATATGGTGCGTGAGCAACATTATTAATCTGATTTCTAACCTACTTTGCACGTGGTGGTATTGTTAGAGCGTCTTTTTGATTTAAGACTGCCACACACAAAAATTATATTGTTGTCTTACTAAATTTAGCTTTTAGATCGAATTACTTCCGTTTGTCGGTTGCGTCAAACGTTCACGCGGTAGTGTACAAATCTGACGAGAAATCGTGTAAATCGAAGAATAGTGCTCTTGTCCGCCCGACGATCGACAAGGCGCACCAGTCCCGACGCACGCCGCGCCGCGCAGCTGTTTGTGCAGCCCTGGGGCGCCGGAAGCCGCCGCACTTACACTCGGATACGTCTGCGTCAGTGTTTTGTTAATTAAGAGTGGGGGTTAATTAAGCTTAACAAGTTATTCAACAAAGTTTGGGAGCCGGCGCCGTTGCCGCGCCGCGCTACGCCGCCGCCGCGCTGCGCCTCTATCGGGCCTAATATTCGGCGGGCCCGCCTGGCGGGACTTGGACGGAGTCAAATCCGGCCAAAGCCCGGCCAATTATCTCGGGAGCGCCGGGGTATTAGCCAGCCAGCCAGCGCAGGCGGCTAGGCGCCGGGGCAGGGCTCGAGGGGAGCCAAGACGGCCAGAGCCTGCCGGACGGCAGCCCGCCGAACACCGCCGTCAGCGGCCGGCTGCGCCTTGGACAGTGGGCGCTTTCTCCACCTACCTGCCCCTGTTGCTTCTCTCGCCGTACGCCATGGACTCGGTTGATAACTGGAGATACAACGAAGTCAAATCACGTGAAAAGTACGGTCGCACTATTCGACACAGCATAAAACCATAACTGTGGTAATCAATCTACTAGAAAGTCGACTAGATGAATCAAACGACAGAGGTCCTCAGAAAACATTGGAATGAAAGAGTGTCTGATTTAACTTCTATAGACGACCGGAGGCTGCTTTTGTTATGGCTGTACTGCTTGCAAATGCTGGTGCCAGCGCTGACAAATGGTATCCCAGCCGAAATGAGATATTTATTATCCGATTTTTCGGAAACTAATAGGTGAAATAATTTGATTTTTACACATCTTACAGTCTGATATACTCACTCAATAAAGAAGGGAATATCTTTTCGTTATGCATCTTATTTACTGCGCTACATCAAATTAATTAAAACAATGCTACCGGCCGGTGTGGCCGAGCTGTTGCAGGCACTACAGTCCGGAACCGCTCGACCGCTACAGTCGCAGGTTCGAATCCTATCCTTAGGTTAGTTAGGTTTAAGTAGTTCTAAGTTCTAGGGGACTGATGACCTCAGAAGTTAAGTCCCACAGTGCTCAGAGCCAAAAAATTGCTTGTGCTGAGAGATGACGCTCTGGTCGATATGAAATACTTATCATCTGACTTTTCGAAAACTATTAGGCGAAAAAATTAGATTTTTGCACTTCTTACAGTCTCATATCTTCACTCGGTAAAGAAGTGAATTTGTTTGCGCTATCACTTACACTTACTGCACTGAATCAATAAAAATTCATTGCGTAAAATTTATGTATGTTCGATTGTAGCTTATACATTGCAGTGAGTGAAATGAAGATGAGATATCGAAATTTTATTTAAAATTCAGAGCAGAACAATATCTCCTTTCAAATGGCTCTGTGCACTATGGGACTCAACTTCTGAGGTCATTAGTCCCCTAGAACTTAGAACTAGTTAAACCTAACCAACCTAAGGACATCACACACATCCATGCCCGAGGCAGGATTCGAAACTGCGACCGTAGCGGTCACGCGGTTCCAGACTGCAGCGCCTAGAACCGCACGGCCACGTATGCCGGCTATCTCCTTTCATTCTAGAGTTATTGGTTTATATTTGCTACAGACGGTCGGGTGCGACGCACCCGGCTGCTACGACTTGCCAGCAGCTATAAAATACTTATTTGTTTTTAAGGAAACTATTTGGTGAAACAACTTGATTTTTGTATATCTTAAATCTGACATCTTCGCTTTATAAAGGACTGATTTCATTTAGTTATATGCCAAAATACCGTGCTGCATCAAATTATGTAAAACAATGCGCGAAATTTTAAACATTTTCCTGACATCAAAACGCATTGCTTAAACTTTGCGCATGGTTGATTTTTGCTCGTACATTCCATGAAATGAAATGCAAATAACTTATAGAATGCTTATTGAATACTAAGAACAGCGGGTATCTCATTCTGTTCTCAATTTATTAGGTGTTTTATATGCGAAGAACAGTCGCCCATGACGTGGGCACGTCACGGGCGACACAACACAACACTCATGTCCTCACGCATCGCTAATCGTGTGAGCATAACAATCGTCATGTCTCAAAAAATTCAAGATATCGAAACGAGCTTTCCTCTGTGTGATAGCACGCAATGAAGCGCATATGTTGTATGATAAATATTCGAAACATTTTTTTTCACCGAGAAATGGAAGTAGCTTTTTCACAGCAGCGAGAGTACAGCGACTCAAGACTCGTCCAGACGTCCAGAATACTATAGGAAAACCTAAGCGGTGAGCGGTGGGCGTATTCAGGTGCAGCAGGACGTGTGTACACGCCCACACCAGAGAAAAGGTTAATGAAAGCTTCACTGAACACGATGGAATCAAGGAAGAGTCGTAATAAGAAAATCCGCTACAAATACACTGGTGTCCAAAATTAAAGCAACAAAGCATTATTTTCTCGTCCTGTGCCTATTTCACCATATAATCATACAATCTGTCAACAAATGTCTGTACGATCGTGTACTGCACGGACGATGCCATTCCGGTCAACGAATAACCACGCCAACGATGATATCAGGGCACCTATCAAACGGAATATAGTTTACCGGGTTGTCCCACATCCATAGTCGCTGTGTACACAGTCACAGACGGTGCAGTATGGCCCAGAGAAGACGCCTACCAGACTCACTGCGATGGAGGGCCATGAGAAGAACGGAAGCAGTACAGTCGCAAACTGATGTGGCCCGATGGCTTTTGTTTTTTGGACGTGGCGACAGTTAATGGAGATCGAAACTATCCCGAAGACAAGAGCAGGGTCGAGCATGCGTGGCAACAGAAAGAGAGAACCGTTATTTGGCTGTAAGGGCACAACGGTACCACCTTATTACTGCACGGCAACTAGCATCTGACCTCGCAAAATCCATTGGACGTGTTGTAGCGAGGCAAACGATGTACAGAAGGCTTCGGCGGAGTGGCCTTTATTGTGGTAGATCTGCTGTATGCGTACCTGTGATGCGTCTTGACAGAAGGGAACGTCTAAAGTGAAACCGTCAAAACGCCACCTGGACGGTCGAACAATGGGTCAATCTTCTTTTCGCAGAAGAGTCCCTATTTGTTCTGGACAGTGATTCTCGACGGATTCGCATCTGGAGGGAGCCAACAGTGTGGAAAGAGACCTATATATAGGTTGATTGCTATTGGTGTGGGCAGGGATCATATTGACTATTCGAACACCATGAAATTGTTCGATCAAATCGGCAAGGTTTAAATGCTATCACGTATCGCGACGAGATCTTGGGATCTCACGTGCTGCTGTTGCGAGGTGCTGTGGGCCCAGCCCTCGTATTGCTGGACGATAATGCTCGACTTCATAGAGCATGCCTGGTTGATATTTGCCTGGAAACGTAAGATATTGCACACATGGTGCGGTCTGCTCGGTCTTACGATTTGAATCCCGTAAACACGTCTGGGACGCACTATGAACAAGGGTTGCATCACGTCAGCACCCATCAACCACTCTCCAAGACTTGCGATCAGCGCCGCAGGAAGAATGGGCGTTATTGCCTGAGCGTGAGATTGATGACTTCTTTCACAGCACGCCCCGTCGTTTGACAGACCTGTATTGCTGGCAGAGTTGGTCACACCGCATACTGAGCGCATTAACCAGTTG
Source organism: Schistocerca americana (assembly GCF_021461395.2). NCBI lineage: Eukaryota > Metazoa > Arthropoda > Insecta > Orthoptera > Acrididae > Schistocerca > Schistocerca americana. The sequence continues at coordinate 455,708,420 of NC_060121.1, forward strand.
TCGGAATGTGTGTGTAAATCTGTTAAGTTGAAGGAAAAAACGAAGAAGATTTTTGTCTACCGCTATCCATGATGCAGTTGTTTACATTCTGCATTCTTTATATTGTTTCTACTTTACTATCACCTGATTATACGGTTTTGTGGCGCAGTTAACGCAACCTTGCAAAATTTCGGGTTGTTGTTATAATTTTGGACACCAGTGTATTTATTAACTTTTGTAATTTCAGTAACATTTATGTTTCTTTGCAAAAGACAGCAGAAAGCAACAACCAGAACTACAACTTTCATGTTTTACTATTTTTAATGTGCAGATGGCCGTACCGTAGGTGCAACCACAACGGAGGGGTATCTGTTGAGAGTCCAGACAAACGTGTGGTTCCTGAAGAGGGGCAGCAGCCTTTTCAGTAGATGCAGGGGCAACAGTCTGGTTGATTGACTGATCTGGCCCTGTAACACTAACCAAAACCGCAAGACCGCTACGGTCGCAGGTTCGAATCCTGCCTCGGGCATGGATGTTTGTGATGTCCTTAGGTTAGTTAGGTTTAACTAGTTCTAAGTTCTAGGGGACTAATGACCTCAGCAGTTGAGTCCCATAGTGCTCAGAGCCATTTTTGAACTAACCAAAACGGCCTTGCTGTGCTGGTACTGCTAACGGCTGAAAGCAAGGGGAAACTACAGCCGTAATTTTTCCCGAGGGCATGCAGCTTCACTGTATGGTTAAATGATGATGACGTCCTCTTGGGTAAAATATTCCGGAGGTAAAATAATCCCCCATTCGGATCTCCGGGCGGGGATTACTCAAGAGGACGTCGTTATCAGGAGAAAGAAAACTGGCGTTCTGCGGATCGGAGCGTGGAATGTCAGATCCCTTAGTTGGGCAGGTAGGTTAGAAAACTTAAAAAGGGAAATGGATAGGTTAAAGTTAGATATAGTGGGAATTAGTGAAGTTCGGTGGCAGGAGGAACAAGACTTTTGGTCAGGTGAATACAGGGTTATAAATACAAAATCAAATAGGGGTAAAGCAGGAGTAGATTTAATAATGAATAAAAAAATAGGAGTGCGGGTAAGCTACTACAAACAGCATAGTGAATGCTTTATTGTGGCCAAGATAGACACGAAGCCCACACCTACTACAATAGTACAAGTTTATATGCCAACTAGCTCTGCAGATGATGAAGATATTGATGAAATGTATGATGAGATAAAAGAAATTATTCAGGTAGTGAAGGGAGACGAAAATTTAATAGTCATGGGTGACTGGAATTCGAGAGTAGCAAAAGGGAGAGAAGGAAACATAGTAGCTGAATATGGATTGGGGAAAAGAAATGAAAGAGGAAGCCGTCTGGTACAATTTTGCACAGAGCATAACTTAATCATAGCTAACTCTTGCTTCAAGAATCATAAAGGAAGGTTGTACACGTGGAAGAATCCTTGAAATACTAGAAGGTATCAGATAGATTATATAATGGTAAGACAGAGATTTAGGAACCAGGTATTAAATTGTAAGACATTTCCAGGGGCAGAGCTGTAGATTAAAACTGAGGAAACTAAAAAAAGGTGGCAATTTAAGGAGATGGGATCTGGACAAACTGATTAAACCAGAGGTTGTACAGAGTTTTAGGTAGAGCATAAGGGAACAATTGTCACAGATGGGGGAAAGAAATACAGTAGAAGAAGAATGGGTAGCTCTGAGAGATGAAGTAGTGAAGGCAGCAGAGGGTCAAGCAGGTAAAAACACGAGGGCTAGTAGAAATCCTTGGGTAACAGAAGAAATATTGAATTTAATTGATGAAAGGAGAAAATATAAAAATGCAGTAAATGAAGCAGGCAAAAAGGAATACAAACGCCTCAAAAATGAGATTGACAGGAAGTGCAAATTGGCTAAGCAGGGATGGCTAGAGGACAAATGTAAGGATGTAGAGGCATATCTCACTAGGGCTAAGATTGATACTGCCTACAGGAAAATTAAAGAGACCTTTGGAGAAAAGAGAACCACTTGTATTAATATCAAGAGCTTTGATGGAAAGCCAGTTCTAAGCATAGAAGGGAAAGCAGAAAGGTGGGAGGAGTATATAGAGCGTCTCTACAAGGGCGACGTACTTGAGGACAATATTCAGGAAACGGAAGAGAATGTAGATGAAGACGAAATGGGAGATACAATACTGCATGAAGAGTTTGACAGAGCACTGAAAGACCTGAGTCGAAACAAGGCACCGGGAGTAGACAACATTCCATTAGAACTACTGACGGCTTTGGGAGAGCCAGTCCTGACAAAACTCTACCATCTGGTGAGCAAGATGTATGAGACAGGCGAAATACCCTCAGACTTCAAGAAGAATATAATAGTTCCAATCCCAAAGAAAGCAGGTGTTGACAGATGTGAAAATTACTGAACAATCAGTTTAATAAGCCACAGCTGCAAAATACTAACGCGAATTCTTTACAGACGAATGGAAAAACTAGTAGAAGCCAACCTTGGGGAATATCAGTTTGGATTCCGTAGAGATATTGCAACACGTGAGGCAATACTGACCATACGACTTATCTTAGAAGAAAGATTAAGGAAAGGCAAACCTACGTTTCTAGCCTTTGTAGACTTAGAGAAAGCTTTTGACAATGTTGACTGGAATACTCTCTTTGAAATTCTAAAGGTGACAGGGATAAAATACAGGGAGCGAAAGGCTATTTACAATTTTTACAGAAACCAGATGGCAGTTAAAAGAGTCGAGGGACATGAAAGGGAAGCAGCGGCTGGAAAGGGAGTGAGACAGGGTTGTAGCCTCTCCCTGATGTTATTCAATCTGTATATTGAACAAGCAGTAAAGGAAACAAAAGAAAAATTCGGAGTAGGTATTAAAATCCACGGAGAGGAAATAAAAGCTTTGAGGTTCGCCGATGACATTGCAATTCTGTCAGAGACAGCAAAGGACTTGGAAGAGCAGTTGAATGGAATGGACAGTGTTTTGAAAGAAGGATATAAGATGAACATCAATAAAAGCAAAACGAGGATAATGGAATGTAGTCGAATCAAGTCGGGTGATGCTGAGGGAATTAGATTAGGAAATGAGACACTTAAAGTAGTAAAGGAGTTTTGCTATTTGGGGATCAAAGTAGCTGATGATGGTCGAAGTAGAGAGGATATAAAATGTAGACTGGCATTGGCAAGAAAAGCGTTTCTGAAAGTATTTGTGTGGAGTGTAGCCATGTATGGAAGTGAAACATGGATATTAACTAGTTTGGACAAGAAGAGAATAGAAGCTTTTGAAATGTGGTGCTACAGAAGAATGCTGAAGATTAGATGGGTAGATCACATAACTAATGAGGAGGTATTGAATAGAATTGGGGAGAAGAGGAGTTTGTGGCACAACTTGACAAGAAGAAGGGACCGGTTGGTAGGACACGTTCTGAGGCATCAAGGGATCACAAATTTAGCATTGGAGGGCAGCGTGGAGGGTACAAATCGTAGAGGGAGACCAAGAGAAGAATACACTAAGCAGATTCAGAAGGACGTAGGTTGCAGTAAGTACTGGGAGATGAAGAGGCTTGCACAGGATAGAGTAGCATGGAGAGCTGCATCAAACCAGTCTCAGGACTGAAGACCACAACAACAACAATGTCTTTTCACGTTTTGAAGAACTTCATACCAATTTGCTGTGGTGTGCTTACTGTTACGACCTTCGGTACACACACCATAAGATTATTTTACTTGTCGCTCTAACAAAGTAGGCGAGTGTCAGCAATATGTCTCGTGGTCTTATCGTGGCGTGTTTATCTTCTGCCGTTAGGTCAGACGATAGAAATGCCACTTGCACGCTTAGAGTAGCAGATTGACAGTGACCAACTTTAAACAGAACTTGATTAATTTTCACACGCATTTATTAAAATAATAAAAAGCATATAAATTACTTAACTTGATTCTGGATGCTGTTTACAATTGACAACCTGAAGTTCCTTTGGTCTTGGTACGTTAATCTTATTCTCAAATATCGCTGATACTTGACAAAGTGTCTATTCATTTATCTTCATGGCTATGTACTGGAATATGATAAGCTTATTAGGCGCAAACTGAAGCTTGGCTATAGACTGGTACAGACTAATGTTGACTGGTACAGACAGGTGCAGATAAATACAGACTAATGCAGACTGACTAATCGGAGGTCTGTACACTCGTTATAATACCTCACGCGTTCAGGTATCACTCCGCGAGTGTGATCCGCAAGGAGAAAAGGTTCTGCGTTAGCAGCAATCCCATTGGCTGCGTTACATATTAATACGCCGATCAGCGGAAGCAGAATTTGGTCCGTCTCTAAGACAGCGCCATCTCGTAGTGCAGAGACGGACGAGCGCTGCGCCTGCGCTGTTGTGCTTAGCGGAGCGCGCTCTAGTGGGAAAGTTGTGTACGCGCTGTCTACGTGGAACTATGTACACAACATTTCAAAAATAAGGCAGAAAATTTATTTTGCAAAGAAGTGCCCTATTTCTGTTTCAGTGACCTCCAGCGTTCTTGGCCAAGTTCATTTTCTATTGTGTCCAGACTAACGATGAATGACTTAACCTGTCCTTTAGGCCAATAACGTCCTACAGGTATGTCTTTTCGTCTACACTGACAGCTAAGCCACTTCAACAATCATTCTTAGATGCAGGAACTCGCCTTTCTGGATCCACTATACCCTCCACATGATACCTTTTCAGCATTCTAAATCTACATCTGCATCCACACGACTTATCTGCAATTCACGCTTAGCTGCTTGGCAAGAAGTTCATCGAACCACTTTGAGACCATTTCTCTAACGTTCCACTATCGAATAGCGCTGGAAAAACGAATACTTAAATCTTTATGTGTGAACTCTGATTTCCCTTATTTTATGATAATGGTTGCTGCTTCTTATGTCGGTGGGGTTTAACAAAATATTTTCGTATTATCGGCCGGAGTGGCCGAGCAGTTTTAGTCGCTACAGTCTGGAGCCGCGCGACCGCTACGGTCGCAGGTTAGAATCCTGCCTTGGGCATGGATGTGTGTGATGTCCTTAGGTTAGTTAGGTTTAAGTAGTTCTAAGTTCTAGGGGACTGATGACCACAGAAGTTAAGTCCCACAGTGCTGAGAACCATTTGAACCATTTTATTTTCATATTCGGAGGAGAAAGTTGCCGATAAGAATTTCATGAAATTATTTCATTGTAACATAAAACGCCTTAGTTCTAATGAATGCCACCAGATCTCGCGTATAATATCCGTAACATTCTCTCCTCTGTTTCTCGATGGTACAAAACGAGCTGTCAGTTTTTGAACTTCGTCGACGTTCTCCGCCATCCCAGCTGGCAAAGATCTCATGCTATACAGTAATGCTCCAGTTGGGCACGGACAAGTATAGTGTAGACATTTTTTTACTAGATACATTACACTTCCTAACTGTTCTGCCAATGAGACACTTTCTGTGTGATCGTCCTAATGTTAGTTGTTTGGTATTGGTACTCATATAAATGAGCTAACACTTTTTATTCTTTAGTCATTTGCCACACTTTGCACCCTACAGATATCTTGTCTAAATCACGTTTCATTTGGTTTTGCTCTCCTGATGACTTTACTAGACGGTAAATCACAGCATCATGTGCATACCATGTAAAGGACCTCGCAGACTGGCCCATAAATCGTTTATATTGATAAGGAACACGAGAGCGCCTAATAAACTTCCTTGGGATACACTAGATATTGCTTCTGTTTTACTCGGTGACATCAGAACTTCAGGATTGTCGCTAGCGTAGATGGCAAATACCTGGAAGTTTTTTCTAGATCGTTTCTTCTTTTTCAGTCCAAGTTCCATGGCCTACCCTTTGTCTGAGAGAGTCAAACACTTCTCCTTCTTTGAAGTCATACGTACAAATGAATTATGAACTATAGTATCGTATGCATTGTTCAGTAAAACAACTGAGTGTCACGTACAATTCAGTGGCGAAACACCAAATTGATTCGAATGACTGATCATTACAAGCTGCGTCAGTGACATCGATTACTTGGGTTTAACAAAATACATTGATTTTCCTCGATTCAAGGGAGCGATAAACTATTCCATTAATCGATATTCAAATTAGCAATAATCTACTGCATTTCATTTAATTTTCTTCATAGTGAGGAAAATATACGTCAATGTTGTGACTGTAGATGATATTTCTCCATTAAGTTTGTAATACTTATTAAGACCTTCTCTTAGTTACGTCATAGACGAAATTAAAATAACTGTACCTGTACTTCTAAATACATACCCTGGAAACCACCCTGAAGCGCATGATGAAGCGTACTTACCATAGTATCACATTTTGCAGTTTGTTACCGTTTAATTCACGTAGGGAGCACAGGAAGAATAATTTCTTAAATGCCTCAGTGTGCGCTGTAATTAATCGAACATTGTCTGCGAGATCCTTTCGAGATGGGTATGTAGGAGGCTGACCTCCAGATTCTTTGCTTAACCCACATTGCCGAAACTTTGTAAGTAGGTTTTCGTGGGACAAATGGCGCTAACCTTAAAGCATTTCCCAGCTATGGCATATGCAGTTCCCGTGGCGCCTTCCTGTGAGTAAAAGGAACCTGCAACGATTCGTGTTGACGTTCTTTCTATAGTTTAAATTTCATTTGATAATCCGGTTTGGAGAATGTCGCATATACTTGAGCAGTATTCTGAGGGGCGGAAATGGCTTGTAGGCCGCTTCCACTGTAAATTAACTGCATTTTCCCAGTATCTTGCCAATAAACATAAGTCTGCCACCTGCTTTACCTATGACTCAAACTATGTCGCTATTCGATTCTCATATCCCCTCAAATTGTTACACCCAGGTATTTTTCTTTTTAATTTATTTCCAATATCCGTCAGAGTTGAGATAACAGTAATTTAATTGTGGTGACAATTTTGGGAACATCGTGTCCATTTTGAAACCACGGCCTTAGATGTAAGTATAATCATACAGATCCCAACAATGAACATGCGAGTGACCAAATATTCAAATTCCTCACTACGAATCATTTCATAAATACTAAATTATAAACTTCATGTGAGTATACAATGCGATTTCTTTCCATCTAAACGCAGCAAACTGAAACAAATTGCTACATGTGACTCGAAGACAATCGCATTGCATACTCACATGAAGTTAACATTTTTTATGTTTATGTAGTGACTAACTCAGCGTCTGCTGCTTCGCTCATGTGGACGGCCTGTACAGGTTTCTTTTGTTTCTATTTAATCGAATTTTTATGTTGCTTACATATTGTAACATTTTCTAAACTTTTCTCGCTATTTAAGGCAAAAGCATTATGGTCTTCCCGAAAGTAATTTTGACCGAAAAGCTATTCTAGTAGAGTCCAAAGATTTTGTTCGTCATGCCTTTTGGGCGCTTGTGGAGGTACTTCCATAGAAACTTTCATCCTCTAACCGAGAATCAAAATACCAATTTTCAGAGACGTACCTTTAAATTTTTTAATACAAATAACTATTTTCTTAAAAATTTTCATCCTCTATTTCATTCTCTTGGGGGCTGAAATTTCGGTAGCTGTGAAACAGATAAATTTTTTTATTTCTAACACAGAGGCGAAGTGCAAATTTTCAAAGAGTGTGGGCGTTAAATTTCCTGAAACACTGAAACACGTATTTTTTTTTCAACCGAGAAGTCAAATACCAATTTTTATGGATGTAGCTTTAAAAAAGCGTTAGTGGTTCGTTTAATAATGATTTATTCTCAAAACTATTTAACCCACTATTTTACCCACTGAGTGGTTGAATTTCCAAAAATGCTGAAAAACGTATTTTTTTAATTTCCAACTGAGAAACCAAATACCAATTTTCGTAGAGTTAGCTCCAAAATGTCCTTAACAAGCCTTTCGTACCCTATTTTACGCCCTTAGGACTGGAATTCCTAACAATACCACTTAAACGACTTATATAATGTAAAATCCACACCCTCCCCAAAATTTAAGTTGCTATCCTTAGCGGTTTCGGCTGGACTATGATGAGTCAGTGAATCATACTGGCCCTAGTTCAATCCCTTAGGGACTGAATTTCCAAAAACAGTGAAACATATATTTCTTCTTCTCTTACCGGGCAGCCGAACACTAATTTTCAAAGATTTAGCTATAAAAATGATTTCACAATGAAATGTATTCATAAAACGATTCATCCCTTATTTCACTCCCTTAGCGGCCGATGATATATAATTTCATTGGATGTGTTTCTCCATCAAGCAACTGGAATTCTAAGCTAGTTGTGCATATGACGTGATTAAGAAGATATCTTAATTAGTAATACAGTTGGAGTGTAAAAACTTTATTTTAGTCCAACTCTAAACGTTACATTTAGTCGAATTGCGTGGTTTAGCATTTGTTTAGTTTAGATGTTATTTACAAAACTCTAAGAGAATTATAAACTTGTACTTCACGAAATTAACACAAAATACATCAGTCACGTGAAGTGAGCCTTATTATAGTGATCTTCATGTAACACGTGACTCTCATAGAATTTTTCTGTTTCGTTGGCTAGAATTAGGTTTTTCTGCAAGTGATACACACATTGTTTTCAATCATTCAATCACAGCACAAGAGAAACCCAAGTCTGGTAATTTGGTCATGTCAATAACAAGTTTCTCACTACTGGACATGATTTCAACTTCACTTGCGACATTTTTGTTACTATGAAAAACGGAAATTTATCACCATATGCTGTATAGCAGCTGGATATAGTGAATAGAACTGTATATCATAAGGGTTGGAGCACATTGTGACAGTAAATAATATCATTTACACACCAATTTTGCAAAGATATCTTTACTTACAAACGAGAAAATAATATTGTAGGGGATAAAGAGGGAATGACTGAGTTACCACGTAAATCGCTGTATTGAATCCCACGACCTTTATATATATTAATATCTACTGTGACATAATATTTAACGAGCGAGGTTGCGCAGTGGTTAGACACTGGACTCGCTTTCGGGAGGCCGACGGTTCAATCTCGCGTCCGGCCATAGTGATTTAGGTTTTCCTTGATTTCCCTAAAATGCTCCAGGCAAATGCAGGAATGGTTCCTTTGAAAGGGCACGGCTGACTTCCTTCCCCGTCATTCCCTAGTCCAATGAAACCGATAACCTCGCTGTCTGGTCTCCTTCCCCAAACAACCCAAACCAACATAATACTTATTCATTTGTGTAAAATAAATGTCTTTCTTAACTAGGTCATGGAAATATATGAAGTGTCGTCCAATTGAAGGAATTTGCAAACATCCATCTGTAGGACCTCACAGCCAATCATACCAACTTAGAATGGCACTTCCCCAAACCTCCTAAATAGTTTATTACATATTTCCAATATCGGTCTTCTCCTAAAGTTTTTATCCTCTACATCTCCCTCAAGTAACACAGAAGTAAACATTTAATGTCTTAACACATGCCCTCTCACTCTATCCCTTCTTATCAATGCTCACCACAAGTCCTTCTCCTTGCCGATTCTACCGACAACATCCTCGTTTCTTATATCATCTATTCACCTAATTTCACACTTCCTTCTGTAGGACCACGACTCAAACGTTTCGTTTTTCTTCTCTTCAGTTTCCCAAAATCCATGATTCGCTATGTCAGAGTGCAATGCTCGAAACATACGTTTAGAGAAATTTCCTCGAATTTAGACCGATATTTGAAACCAGTGGGTTTCTGTTGGTCGGTCACTAGTCTGCTTCTTATGTCCACCATCTCCTGTCTTCCAAGTGTTATTTTGCCTCGAAGATTGTAGAGTTCCTTCACTTCATCTATGTCGTGGCCCCTATTTCGATGTTAAGTTTATGGGTAATCTCATTATTGCTACGTCTCATTAATGCTCCACCTCATTACTGCTACATCTCATTAATGCTACACTTTCTTCGAGTTATTCTCAATCTATAACGTGTGTTCATCACCTTGTTTATTCCATTCAACAGATCCTGCGATTCTTCCTCACTTTCAGTGAGAACAGCATTGTCGTCAGCGAATCTTATTATTCACCCTGAATTTTAATCCTACTCTTGAACCTTTCATTTATTTCACCACTGTTTCTTCGGTGTAAGGGTGAAAGACGACGTCCCTTTCATACACACTTTGCAATTCGAGCAATTCGTTCTTATCCTTCCGTTCTGTTTTCTCCTGGATAGTTCTTGTATGTATTGTGTTCTACCCGTCTTTCTGTAAAGCTTACACCTATTTTTCAGAGAAGGGGGTAGATACTGCACCTTTCTCTATATCGAACGGTTTTCTTGGTCGACAAATCCTATGAACGTGTCTCGATTTTTCTTAAGTCCTGCTTCCTGTATCAAGCACAGCGCCAGAAATGGCTCTGTGGTGCCTATAACTTTCTTAAAGCCGAACCGATAGGCAACTTATATTATTCTACAGGCCAAACGGGATTCATGAGCTGTTAAGCTGATTGTGCTATAGTTCTCTTACTTATTGTATCTTTAAAATTGTGTGAGCAATATTTTTACGGAAGTCTGACGGAATGCCTCCAGACTCATAGATTCTACAAAACAACTTAGTCCATCTGATAGCCTCTGCGTCCCACGATTTCAGCAATTACGAAGGAATGTTATCTATGCCTCAGCATTATGTTTTTGGGAATCTGTCGAACCTCTGTTAAATTCTGACTCAAATACTTATGTTTCCCAAATTTATTCTCACTTCTCCTTATATTGCATCGACAGTTGCTCCCCTGGCAGAGGACTTCCAGTTTACGTTTCCACCTCTTCGCTCTCTGCTATGTGTTTAACCGTCGAATTGCTCTTGCACTCTCATGATATTTTACCTTTAATTTCACCGTTTTGTTTTTCCTACGACCATTTCTTTTCCGATTTCTTTGGATTTTTCCTGTAGCCATTTGGCATTAGCTTCCCTACATATCCTATTTATTTCATTCCTAAGTCACTGAAAATACCATATTATTGTCCTTTTATGAACAATTCTGCACTTCCTGCTTCCTTCATTCAGTTGAAGGAGTTCTTCTGTTGACCGAGTATATGTATACGATTAATAGCAAAGGTTAGAATTTTGCGAGTTGAAAAGCACGCTCGATTCTTCTTCCTGATTGTAGGGTTATAGCCGTTATGGAGCTACTGCAAGCCAGAACATGGAAACGTTCTATTGACGTGGCAGAATAATCTCCGTATCTCCCACTCACACAATACAAAAGTAAAACACTCGCAACTTTACCTGATATGGAAACGAATGTGAAGTCAGCGAGTAAAGAGAGACTGAAAACCAGACTGCCTTCTGAATGATCGATATACTAGGCGTACAAAGGAAATAGCTGAAACAACTAAACGTAGCTTTCACAACTATATCCAACACAGCAAATACATGAGACATAAAAATTATGTAAAATATGTAATTCAGAAGCCTTAACAATTGTATTTGCTTAAACTCATGGACAACGTAAAATTTGAGAATAAATTCAGCAACATTTGCAAATACGAGAGGAAGTCAACCGGCCAAAGGGAAACGTTTCCCTGGTCCGGGGCATGGTGAACAATGGACGCACAACACGGTAGAGAATGCTGCGGAACTTCGGTAGGAGCGGCCTAGGGAGACACGTTCCCCAAGAGAACGAGAGCATTCAGTGTGTTGACATTAAGTGATCAGTGTAGTAGCATAGTGAAGATGTCACCACAGCGTATCAGATCCTGAAACCAGCTAAAATTTGTGTCTACAACGCCTCAGCTCAGTGCTCGATTAAGTTTCTCAGGAACATATCGCCTTGAGTTTATAGACGTGTTGGCTACTGAAGCCGCATGGGTTTGCTACGACATATTGTAATAAGAAGGCTTGTATAAAGATAGGGGAATAAAGTTTCAAGGTTGAATGGTTAAATGCAGCCAATTAACTTCCCTTCACTTCAAAATTGCTGACAAAAGCTTCGCATCGTGCCCTTTTAAAATTAAAGTGATACGCGTTAAATTATATTGTCTTCAAAGTCTTGTTGAGTGATATTTGATAGATTTGGTCATGACGTAATGTTTTGTGGTTAACAGAAAGACTAAAAATGTAAGTGCCTAACTTGATACTTTTCTTGTTAAATGGTTCCGTTGTTATTCGCCCTTGTTTTTCGTGTTGCTTCCGAAATATACCGTTACTACGCCAACATCTACATCTACATCTGTTCTCTGCAAGCCAATTTACGATGTCTGGTGGAGGGTACTTTTTTATACCATTGTCATTTTCCTCTGGTCCTTTTGCAATCGGATTACGAATAGTTCACTGAATTTCCGTGTTCTATTAACAATTAATTAGCACTATAGAATTGGCCTATTTCCAGCTTCAGATCGAGCTGCAACAGTGCTCAGCACGGGCAGTGGTAAAGGCAACGAATGAAAACTCTAACATGTGCGATGCTCATTAAATAACTGTAAATTCCGTAATAGTAACTGTTAAATGATGATGTCCACCCAATGTACAATCTGTGTATCAGTTATACGTAAAAGCTTTGTTTCGCCGGCAGTAGCCAGTTTTTGGAAGTCCTGTCATCCATGTCTGTTTATTGTATATCGAGTCAATTTACAGTACGTGGAAAGCAAATTCATCCAGCAAATCATGTCTTTCGAGCACCTATAAACACTCTTGGAAGTACTTTTTTCTTGTTAAGATCACTGTAACAAGTATTGAACCTGGTCCGGCGTCCTCTGTGCACTAAGCTGGAATTCGGCGTTGTTTCCACAACATATCCGAAAGTAAAAATGCTTATTCTCCGAGGAATAGGATGAACTTTAAACCATCAGGGCTAAAGTTCAATTGTGGGGCATGGAGAGCTGTTTCCAGGAAAAGTGATCAGTTTGGAAAATGGAAAATCAGGGTACGCTCCACAGCAAAAACGCTCTGTTAAATGCCATTGAGATCTAAACAGAGAAGCTGATTGGTCGTATCCAAAACGGTAGCTTCGAATGGGAAAACTGCTATCTATGGGGTTACAATGGACGGTGTCCTATAAATTGCACCCATTGAAATCAGCTCCCAGTGAAATTTGCGTCCAGTGAAATTCACGCCCAGGGAAGGTCGAGGATAGGTCCAATAGTCAACCCTGTCCCATCTCCGGGATTTGCCCGGTTGGTAGAAGAGACGAAGGCTCTTAGAGGCGTTCTGATGAAGAGAATTGCAGATGCTTGAAAATTAACTGTAGGGCCAAATTTCTTCCAATCAGAAGTGACGATAACATATTTTGTTTACTGTCGGGTGCGGTCAAAACATTTTTACTGTTAGCTGACTATTCAGAGATTACAATGGAAAATATAAAAACTAAATAACAGATACGGGATTTAAAAAACGTATCTCTTCTGCTAGACCAAGCATATGTAAGATAAACGTAGCACAAGATGGGGCTCATACCCCTGGATCAACTATGGTACATACACGTTTTTAGAGAGTGGAAGATAAAGCAGCATTAGAAAATTGTATATAATGAAGTAATACTTTTAAAGGACAGAGAGTGTATCATAAAATAGCTTACGGAATGACAAATAAAGAAAAATTAAGATGACAGTGAATAACGATATTCAGTACGATTGTCATCAAAAAGGATGGAAACCGTGATTTAAATGTTAAAACAACAACAATCCGTGCAGCACGTGTTTTTAAGAAGGCAATGTCGGCCATGAGTAGCGCTTTTCTTCCGGCAGGAACATGTTTGAGTTGCTGATTATTTGCGTGATGGGATCGATGCGGCTAGCACTGTACGGGACAGTACCTCACTGTGGGCGTAGGGTTGTTTCTGGCAGACGAGAACTCTTGGGGTGGATGTAGATCGTGACTTAGTGAGCAGGCAGTTTCCATGAATAATGGACGCAAATTTCCCAGACTTTCGTATAGATCCAAATTTCAATGGGCGCAGTTTTCAGTATCCGAATGGAAAGGTCCCAGCATCTTGATAGCAACAACAAACACGGAAGATGATTGTCACACCTTAAAAGCAATGCGTCCTCACTCCTACGGTGGATCCATGTGTGACTTAAAGGCTGCGTCCATCATTAATTAATATAGCACTGTAATCATTACATGGGACAGGCCTGAAACAGTCGTATCTTTTCGCAAGGAAGTCATAATGCATCGGTTGCCCAGAAAGTAATGCACTGCATTTTTTTAACTTCTACAATTCTTTATTGAACATGATGAGAATTACACACACGAAAAAAGGTGTTTCATCTACGAACCCTATTTTTCCACTTAAAGTCCATCCCGTCCTTTGGCTTTTCTACAGCGCGAAACAAGGGCGTGTATGCCCTGTCGATACCAACCCTTGTCCTGGTGGCAAAGCCAGTGCTTTACTGCGCGTGTCACCTCCTCATCGTCCTCAAAATGTCTTCTCGAGTCGTAATGCGTCTGTCCTCGCGAATGACAACATCAGCTCGCTGCAACATGTCAGGTGTGACAGGCGTGGATGGTCCCACCGACCGCTGCAAATCGTGGAGCTCTGCTGAATTGCCTTCTGATGACCTCACCCTCCGTGCCCAGCGACTAACTGTACTTCTGTCGACAGCAGAAGCTCCATAGACTTTGCACAGGCGTTTGTGTATATTCCCAACAGTTTCTTTCTCTGCAGTGAGAAGTCAATGACGGCACGTTGCTTGTAACGTCCATCACCTACAGACGCCATTTCAATAATTGTCCTGCAGCTACACTACCTGTCGGAAATGACAAAAACGTGGTGCGTTCACTCAGGAGACTCCAAATAATGCATGTGTAACGTTTCGTATTCGTAGCGTTGGTTTCGGCTGAGAAAAAAATTCGGTGCCTTATTTTCTGTGCAATCCTCGTAGTTTGAGCCACTGAAGCATTGCCGCTATACAAGCCATAGCCCTCGCAGAATGCATCTGGAATTTGTCACTAACACACTGCCCGTCTCTTCATAATCAATATATTCCATCCGTAATCGTGTACATTGTGCAGAATAGGATGCGCCTAATAGAAACGAATAATGCAGTTAAATGTCAAACACGTTGAACACTCAAAATGCAGCTGAATAATATATCGCTCACCGGAAATCAAAATAGTAACAACAGATAAATCTTTTGTTGTTTTTCTCTTCAGTTCTGACTCAGAGATCACGAATAAATATAATTACTCATTAAAAGTGATGTACACATCTCTAAATATTAGCTGCAATCTCTTATTCTTTAGCGACCTTAAACAGCCATTTCAGCTTATAACATAAACAGCTGCCTCGTATAATGCTCCTAGAAAAACTTCGTGTTTTTAGCGCCACATCGTAAAATATAAATTCAAGCAAAAATAAACGCGTCAGGGACAATGCACGTGGTACTCAGGTATGATTTTTCTGGTCGCCGCAGAAGAGAAGTCGACTACGTCTAACACACAAGTTCTGCCACTAATGCAGATGGTGTGGAAAGATAACGTGTTACACCACATGCATCAGCGAGAGGTAGAAGAAGCAACCGGAGCGTGGAGGGCAGTCATCGACCCCGCGCTCTAGGCCGGTGCAATCCTTTGGTTGAGCCCATCTACGAAGCACAGCGGCGAGCCGGCCGGACATTAACTTGGCCCGTGCGGGATTATCAGGTATTAGGTGAGGCCGCACCTGCAGCGGCATCTGATTGGCTTAACGTAACGCTCGGCCTGGCCTCCTGGCTCGCTACTTGCCAAACACACACACACACACACACACACACACATACACAGAAACACATACATATATATACAGTAGACTGTTGCTTGCAGTTGTTGCTTGGATATCAAGTAAGCCTGTCATAAATTTCTTTGTGGGATTGTTTAGCTTACGGAATTAACGTCTTAGCATGGCAAAGGATTCTTGCAATTCTATTTTATGGATGTTGTACATATGAAAAATAAAACTAAAGCACTCAACTTGGAAGCGTATTGCAAACTATAATACAAAGAAATAGACAGAAGGCAAAAACTGGAAGGTCACCAATATACAGAATAAAATGAATGGGGAAAATAAAAGAAATTTAAGGCATACATACATTGGTATTTGAAAAAATTGTAACACCCTCAAGGAGTGCTCGAATGACGGTTAAAACAATCGGAAGTCGTTCGCTAAAATATCGTTTTTCAAGTTATTCAGTCTTACGCGAGTTCTGAGTCGCAAGACTGTTCTTGAGATATTCTCTACCGCACTTAACAGTTGCTTAATGTATTATCGTCTTTGACTGGTCGAAGGAAGACGTGTACAGCTTTGGAAACAGTGTGTGCGGGCTAATGAGGGCCCTGCAAAGGCCGTGTCGCCTTTCTGAGAGCCCTCGAGAACGGCGGACAAAGCATTACGTTCTGTTCAGGTCAACTGTGTTCTGCACTACGCTTCTGCACACGTATCATCTCACTAATTCCAAGTGCTGCATTATGGACGACTAGTGTCGCACCTCGTTCAGGAATCGAGGTTACTTTCTGTTGGCCATTCTCCGGCAAAGATGTACGAACATTAAGATGAGGTTGCGACATGTATGTATCAGCTTGGTTTGATGAACTGTTTGCAACGTTCAGATTATTAAATGTACCTTCACTTGTGTTCAGACTTAGCTTCCGTTACACAAAGAGTCCATGTCTTTATTACAGCAACGGTACTCCACTCGTTCATCTTTATGATAGGCATATTGACTGCATCACATTCCCGCTAATTGATGTCTTTAGGATTTGCCAATTCATATAAAGCTCCTCATTGTTCAGTTTTCCATATCTCATGGTCCTACATACCACGTAGTCCATCACGGAGCAATATAGACGTTTTCTTTCTTATTGACTCTACATTCAGTCTTAATAATCACAGTTTTAAAATTTTATTCACAGTTATCAATCAGCACCTGTGAAGCACGTTTTAAGAATAGAAACAACCAGTCGTCAGCTGCGTTAATTTTTATTAGATTAACTTTCTGATTAGTTTCGGCAAATTAATTTGACATCCCCAGAAGATTATGTGATTAAGCTTACATCGGAAAGCAACTTTCAAGCAAACTCTATGTGTTAGAGTCCTACAAAACATGAGTATAGAATAAGAATTTAGTGATTACCTGCTGGTTGTATCACAATTAACAGCAGATCAATAACAATAAGTGTACAGTAATAAGCGGATTATAAACGCACCTTCGTTAATATTTTCACATACTACTGTCAAGCAGTTAAAAAGTACCGTACAAAATGTAAAGATATGCCTAGTTTTGTATCCCGCCTGGAAGACGGCGCGTGGGTCTTCTCCTGAAAAGTTAAATGTTGGCCGAATGAAGGAAGCGAGTAGGAGCAGGTGAGGTAGAACACGTCGGTACTGCAAGTAAGAGAAAGGGGTTTGCTGGTGCATGAATATATACAGAGGCATACATAACTTTGTACAGATGAGCACGTAGGTACGAAGCCTTAGACCCGTCGTAAGTAGTGCAGAGTCTCTATACCAAACGAGCTGAAGCGAAGTGTCCCGCCCGTCTGCTCCTGAAGAACTGCCACGAGTGGAGCGGCGCTCGTAGAGCTGCACAGCGTCGGCTACAGGGTGCTGTGGTCGGCGAAGATCTTCCGCTTTCGTAGTGCCAACCTAAGAACGGGCACCTACGCTGTGGCATCGTAGCTGTCGATGCCACACTGACCAAGAAAACTTCGCATCATAAGGACAATGTTAAGAAACCACGAGACGTATGATAATTAGTACCAAGCGACTGACAGACTGATAATAAAAGGTCCCACTTACATAATAAACAACGAGATATAGTGTACCTAAACGCTTACGGAGGCCAAGCACAATGAGGGTGCTCGTATTTATAGCACAAGTCAAACGAAACTGCTGACACCACTTTTCATCACCATAACGAAAATTTTTAATACTAATGAGAAAGTCATCAAGATCAGCAAAGGATTGCAGTGTATCACCAAATAAAATTCTAGATCTATCTTCTGGGTGCGTTCCCCTCACAATACTTCCTACTGCTCCCATTTCTGACCGCTCAATGAAAAAGAAACAGAAAAGGCAATTATGACGCTGTTGGCACATTCGTCCAAGGGCTCATCCTCTGCCTCCACTCCTTCCTATAGTCCCCAACATACGTAAATAAAATCATTTTCCAAGGCTTGAGACACTGCCTTACTTAGACGATCTGCTGTCAAGGGAAAAATAAGCTGTAGAACCAAACTACAAGCAACTTGTAGAACATCGGCTTGCTCCTGTACTCTCACTTAGAGCGACAACAGTTGTACTGCTTCATTAGTCCCTTTAACAAAAAGGCCATGTACCTCTGGAAGAAAAGCTCTAAAAGGATCAGGTAATTTCCTAGCGGGTTGTTGAAGATCCTCTCCCCGTTTCCTGTCACTAGGATTAAAATTTACAGCGTATTCTTGCCAGTTAAAGTACGAAATTTGTTGTTGTAAGGTTACAACTGGGCCAGTTGATAAAATATCGATGTCTTTTCCAAAAAGTATCGATAAATGCATGCAATACCTTCCCCTCCGTTACATCGATATAACGGTATCGAAATGGCAACAACGAGTGCCGATATTTATATTTTATATTGTATTTTTTTCGCACTTTTCGATAAATATTTGTAGTTGTTATTTTGAAATTGTAGTAGAACATAACTCTGATTTCAATTTGTGATGTAGTCTTTCTACTTTTTCAGATTTCATCACGTCCTATCTCTCTCTTTTACTGTGTGAAGCGAGTACAGATGGCACAATGAAGAAATCTTATTGCACTGGGCGGGGGGGGGGGGGGGGGGCGGGGCGGTGGCGTTGTGAATGGAGTAACCTTACATCCGACGTGGAGGAATAACACATCAGTTGCGTTAAAAAACAATTTTTAGCGCAACCAGTGTGCTATTTCTTAATATATACGTTCTTCAAAAGCAGCTCCTGGAACTGATGAACAAAAATCTAAATGACTAAACTGTCTTTTCGGTTGGCGGAGAAGTGAGGGAGGAAGTGCTGACGTAATCGGTGCTCGGCACTACCAACAGAAACTACAACCTTTAACTTCACCACGCAGTATTGACACTATAACTGCTAGGTCGCTAGCGTTTGAAGAAAGGTAAGTAACACATTAAAAGGTGTCCGATGGGTCCGTCGCTTGTTTCAGGCATGTTGACATGAAGTGTTACAGACAAATCCGGTATGTGACGAACCCAAGCGATGGACCCATCGGACACCTTTTAATGTGTTACTCACCTGCAGTTACCATTGTTAGCAAAGTGGTTATCGCCAAACGTGAACGTGCATCGTTCTCTTTTCATTCCTTGCTCTAAGGAGGATAAACAGGCTGCTAGCTTGTCGAAGTTCATAATATCTAACAATAAATCAATACTTAAATATACAACTCTAAAACCGGTAGTATTTTTACTATGTGCAACCGGTATATTTTTTAGCGATACGTCGATATTTCATCTGTCGTTATATCGATAACTTCTTTCAATATACAGAGCGCTGGTAAAGATACTTTTTAAATATCCATATATCGGATTCCCGAGATTTTTAAAAATATCAACAGTTCTGACTTACAACCTCTTCCAGCAGCAACTGAATCTCAAGCAGTCTTAAAGGATCTTCATTAACCGAACGCACATCTCACATTCTAGTCTTCCACTTTTCAAGCTGGCCTTTCAGAGGGGGAGGCAATGCTGAAACTAATACATCATCCTGGAAAACTGCGAGAAGATCTTCACAAGCAGAACTAGCTACACTCACCTCTCCAACTGACATGGCTGTGACATTTACAGACAAGCCCATTGTTTCCGTCCTCCGGCTGTCGTCTTACAAGAAGTTAATATTGTCAAGAGGACTTTTGGAGGTTTTTCATACCCATCACATTCCTTGTCCCATAATGAAAACCCGTGCAAAAGCACAGAAAACAGTATAAACAAAAGCATACAATCTAACAACTACTCTTGTAAACGTTGGGTTCTTTGAGTGGTAAGCACTCGGTTCGTGAGAGTGTGAGAGTATACATTTGGACATTAGTAGCAACAGGCAAGAGATTCTTTCATGCACAATTTAAGACTAACTATAAAATGAAATAATGTCTGGTGAAAACTATTTTACCTTTAGCTCTCAATAAAAAGATGTTTAAAAAAGACTCTTGGCAATACTTCAGGCTAAATTCTTAATTGAATATGCCTTAAAAAAAGATTTTGTGTTTTTTAAGTACTTATAAGACCGTGGAACCACCGAGCATTTAACTGACAAAACTGCATATCTAAACGCTGCAAGTGTATCCCATAAGGCCGAACTTCACTGAACAGCTATCACGCTTTAATCGGGTAAGGTTCTAGTAATAGGTCTGTGCCAAAACAACTGATGTACATCATTAAACATGACAATGAGGGCACAATTGAACCAAATTACCACTTGCAAAGTAACCTTGTGGGTACCTTAGCCATACGAAAGTTAAAAAAAATGGCTGGTGCACTGGATAGTGATTTGCTTAATGTAAGTTTCCTAATGACATTGTTCCAAGATAAAATCCAAAGTCAAGGAGCTCACCGTGGAATATCAGAGTCCGTTCTTCGGCAATTAGCTTGCTGCAAAAGCTGGCAAAGTGCAGCGGCAATCAATCATGGTTGTATAAAGAAGGACGACAACCACGTTGGCAACTCGGTGCAAAACTACTGCTCACATTGCGACGATGGAACTCAATTTTGCCACTCGTCCTTTCGCATGCTTCCACCGTCGTACAGACATTAGACTCCATACTCGTCCGCTGATTCGCCGCTACTCGCTTCCCACTCCCAGTGGTACCAGAGGGAGCTGCCCTCCACTGCAGCACCACAACTCCTCTCCGCACCTGCTCTCTTCTGATGCGCATAAAACCGCCCTCTAAATCCCAATGGCTAATGAGCAGAGGAACTACGTCAGTAGTGCGTGGGTATAAGTAGAGAATTTAGGCCTGACAGGGAGCGTGATAGGGTAATGATTGCAGCTAATATATTTAACTCTTTTGCGTCATGATTCCAAAGATCATCTGGTTATCAGCACTCACTCAATGGCTCAAGAATCTGTGCGGTAACAGTGCGAGTGCATCTAAATTGATAAGTAAATATCAAGATCATTATAAAATGGTCGTTTGTACCCATAAGCAACTTGCAAAGAGAGGAAGTTGGGTGAATATATCAGATGTACTTTTACACTGAGAGCCAAAGAAACTGGTACACCTGCTCATATTATGTAGGGCCCCCGCGAGCACCCAGATATGTTGCAACACGACGTGGCATGGACTCGACTAATGTCTGAAGTAGTGCTGGAGGGAACTGACACCATGGCTCCTGCAGGGCTATTCTTAAATCCGTAAGAGTACGAGGGGGTGGAGATAACTTCTGAACAGTACATTGCAAGGCATTCCAGATATGCTCCATAATGTTCATATCTGGGGAGTTTGATGGCCAGTGGAAATGTTTAAACTTGGAAGTGTGTTCCTGGAGGCACTCTATAGCATTTCTGGACGTATGGGGTGTCGCACTGTCCCGCTGGAATTGTCCAAGTCTGTCGGAATGCACAATGGCCATGAATGGATGCAGGGATCAGACAGGATGCTTACGTACAAGTCAGCTGTCTAGACGTATCAAAGGGAACCATAACATTCCGATTGCACTCGCCCCACACCATTACAGAGCCTCAAACAGCTTGATAGGTCCCACTGTGACATGCAGGGGCATATGGAGTTATGAGGTTGTTTCTATACCCGTACACGTCCACCCGCTCGATAGAATTTGAAACGAGACTCGTCCGACCAGGCACCATGTTCGCATTCATCAACAGTCCAATGTCGCTGTTGACGGGCCCAGGCGATGCGTAAAGCCTTACGTCGTGTAGTCATCAAGGGTACACGAGTGGGCTTTCGGTTCCGAAAGCCAATATCAGTGATGTTTGGTTGAATGGTTCAGACGCTGACACTTGTTGATGGCCCAGCACTGAAATTTGTAGCAATTTTCTGAAGGGTTGTACTTCTATTGCGTTGAACGATTCTTTTCAGTCGTCGTAGGTCCCGTTCTTGTAGGAGCTTTTCCCGGCCACAGCGATGTCGGAGATCTGAAGATTTACCGGATTCCTGTTATTCACGGTACGCTCGGGAAATGATCGCGAAAATCTCCTAGGAGATGCTGCGTACCATCGTTCGTGCGCCGACTACAACCCAAGTTAAAACTCACTTAAATTTTTATAACGTACAATTGTAGCAGCAGTAACCGATTTAAAAACTGCGCCAGACACTTGTTGTCTAATATAGGCGTTGCCGACCACAGCGCCGTATTCTGCCTTTTTAAGTATCTCTGTACTTGAATACGCTTGCCTATACCGGTTTATTTGGCACTTCAATGTATATTCATTTATTATGACCATGACCGCGTCACCTGGAGTGTGAACAGTTCAGTAAAATATGTGATTGCGTTATAGTTTATTACATATATATTACTAACTCCTTTAGAAAAGCATTAGCACGGCGGTGTAAACAGCATTACTTTTAATACACTGCTGGTTTTGACACATGACTCATAACAATTCTATCCACAACGTTTCAGAATTGTAGCACATAAACTGTCCCATGTTTCATGGGCAGAAACGAGTTTAAACAGTACTACAAGCTACCAAGACAGAATCCACAGCCAGGTCATACAGCGACAGGCAGTGATGAGCGCTTGGGCAGTTCACGGCAGCTAGCGGATGAAGAACTTAGGTAGGTTGGCAGATGGGCGACAGAAGGTGGAGAATTTAGTGAGCGTGGAGCATGCAGCTTGACTGAAGGCTGAAGACGACACAGTATTGGCTACGGTGGGTGACGTGGAAGATGAATATTATATTTAAACGAAACTACTTTACACACCCTACAGAACTGTTACAGAAAAGCCAAGTAGAGCAGAAAATGTGAGGCGATGGGTCGTGCTCATTGCTTCAAGTATAAATCAAGGATGTATCTTAAGGATATTATAATTGTTTCACTGATGGTAGATTATGAAAGGCGAAGACGTCTCTGAACACCACAAGCTACTTGTCAAATCGTCCATGTGTATGAAGTATTACAGACGATTTTATTAAACGTTTATATGCAAATGTGCCAATACTATAAAGCCTTCATAGTTTCATGTAGTACAAAGGAAACCTGAGTTTTAAAGATACTTGCCTAATCTTCCAATATATGAATACTCAACATTCATTACTTACATGCTGCTATTGATTAGTTATATAAAAAAATAAATTTTTACAAAGACAGAACTAAAAATAATGAAAGCAGCCATGGAAGGCCAATTGTAATGAATAAAACATGAATATAAAAGACAGTCCGACTAAAGAGCAGAAGGACATTCGTTCTTCAAACTGCCTATAAGTATTTATAATTTAACGCAGTTTTTAGTCACACTGTGAAAGCAGATGAAGGCATATTTTGTAAACTTTGTTTGTAACTTGTTTAACATTCTGTATCTCATATGAATGTATAATACTCTTTAGATAAGAATGGTGGTCATTATTTATCTGTTTAAAACGGTTTCAGTAATGTGTGACGCCACAGAGAGTATTTAATGGCGAGCTATGGGGTGCATGGGGTATTTTGTCTTCGGACCTCTGAAGGTCTGTGATCGTCATTGGTGAGTCTGTCGAAGAGAATGTGCAGCCGATTAGTCGTCTGAGTTACAAACTTCAACTTTTTCTCGCTCTTGAGGTAAATTTCTGAGCTCGAGTTATATACTTTAACGTTTCGTTGGAATACTTTCGTGAGAGTCATTACTGCTCTAACTTCTCACTGGACTTTTCGCTTTATTTTCGGTGATTGGATCCTCGGAACGTTACGAGCTCTAACTGTTTACAGGTTTGAAGCAGCTGCGAACTGTAATTATTTGGTGCGGTTGATTTTTTTTATTCTTGTGTGATGGACTTGTCGTATGTTTTCACAGATGGCTCAAATGGCTCTGAGCGCCATGGGACTCAACATCTTAGGTCATAAGTCCCCTAGAACTTAGAACTACTTAAACCTAACTAACCTAAGGACATCACACACACCCATGCCCGAGGCAGGATTCGAACCTGCGGCCGTAGCAGTCCCGCGGTTCCGGACTGCAGCGCCAGAACCGCACGGCCACCGCGCCCGGCGTTTTCACAGAGTCAGAATAACAAACCTCATTTTGCGTTGTGATTGATACTGGTAAACTGAACTGATCTGCTCGCACTAAATACATTAAGTATTCTTCACCTGCATTTCTTTCTTAATCTGCAATTTATGTCAGACCACCATGAACACATGTATGAATGCTGACTTCCGTATTTACTTAATAGGGTTAAGGCTCGATTCTACACTAAATGACGGTGTTTGACCGACTCCGATGATATCATCCCGTGTGACTCCAAAGAATTAGGTCGTGCTTCGTCCATACTGATAGTAGCAAACAAAACCGTCTGTGATTCGTAGCTGTCTCCAGTCCATCAAGCCAACATGGGAAGTGAAAGCCAGCAAGTCTCAACAAGAATTGACTTTTACCATGTCTCACTGGACAGTGATAGAGAATCACGGGCAGGTGCATGTCCTTCTACGAAAGCACTTCTTGAGAAACCTCAGCCAATCACAGGGCACTTACCATTCCAATCTGTCTACCTTTGCTATTATTCCTTGAATGATTCACACTTGCCCTACAATAAACTACTGCTTCTCTCCTACAACGTTAGCTTTTCACATAGCTTACAAAAGTCATGTCATACCTTCTCATATCGTGTCTGACCTCCTTTTGCCCGGCGTTGTGCAGGCACTCGAGGTGGCATGCAGTCAACAAGACGATGGAAGTCCCTGCTGAAATATTGAGCCATGCTGCCTCCATTGCAGTCCATAATAGCGAAAGCGTTACCGGTGCGCCGGCCGCGGTGGCCGAGGGGTTCTAGGCGCGTCAGCCCGGAGCCACGCGGCTGCTACGGTCGCAGGTTCGAATCATGCCTCGGGCATGGATGTGTGTGATATCCTTAGGTTAGTTAGGTTTAAGTAGTTCTAAGTCTAGGGGACTGATGACCTCAGATGTTAAGTCCCATAGTGCTCAGAGCCATTTGAACCATTTTGTTACCGGTGCTGGATTCTGTGCATGAACTAATCTCTCGATTATGCACCGCAAATGTCTGACGGCATTCAGGTTGGGCGATAAGGGTGGCAAAATCATTCTGTCCTGTCTAAATATCCACAATGTTCTTCAAGCAGTCGTGGATGATTGTGGCACGGAAGCGCAGTGCATTGTCACCCGAAAATGTTCCATCGTTGTTTGAGAACATGAAGTCTATGAGTGACTGCGAATGATCCCGAAGTAGCCGAACATACATAACTATTTCCAGTAATTACATTCCATGTCAACACACCCATACCATTTATGGAGCCACCACCAGTTCGCACAGTGCCTAGTTGACAACTTGGGTCCATGGCTTGAAAGGTCTCTGCTGGATTCCTTTCATGTTAATTTCTTAAATCTGTTGTCATTTACGGCATAAATTCCTCTTCTAAATTTACTGTGGCGTTTCTGACTATCTGGGAGGAGACTGAGTAGTGGAACGTGTTACTTTTACGCACAAAAAAGAACGATCTGTCACACTACTACACTTTAAAACACAGTTAATATGTAATTCATGTCACACAGTCTCATACGGAACCTACATCCGCTTTCTTTTATATACTGTATATGATAAGATGCTGTCATCCCCCTTTCCTTCTGTGTGAGAGGATGAATGAGCAAATGTATTTCTAATTGCGTGCTTGAGGGTAGCAGACAAGCCTGTCTGCTAGAGAACAGTAGGACCAACGTCGGAACAGGTAGCTACGTTTTCTAAAAGCAAAGAGGTTTCTATCCTTAGTATGGTCCTGTCCGTCCCTTGTCATGTTGATATAGGAAGCTGCTCCTCTGGCCACTTCCGTTTGCGTTTGTGAGCCACCCTCAGCAAGGGACCAAGGCAGTCTGTCGGCGGCGAGCGTCTGAAGTGGTAAGATCTCCGGCTAAGCGCGTGTCTGCTAAGTCCGTAGGACAATGGATTTCTTAAGTTCAGCCTAACTGAAAATTTAATCACCTTTATTTCAGGTTTAGCTCTAAAATATCTAATGTTATCTTAAATTGCAACGCAGTGTATTTCGAGTGTGAAGTTCAGAATATCTTCCAGTAGTTACTTTGTCACTACTTTGTGAGTAAAGTGGAACCACGTGTTGATCAGTAACTCTAACTAAGATCATCAATCTTAAATGCGAATGTGCGTGAGATTATAACATCTCGTCTTGACAATATTTTTCAATATAGCAACTTTTCTTTATGTTCAACCCACGTGGGGTGTACTTTGTGAGACCAGTACCACGTGCTTATACAATTGTTTGACCCATCAGGTTAATAGTAAGACGTTAGTAACCAGTTAGAGGTTTTTCTTTTGTAAATTGCTTTTGGATCTAATTTATTTTAATCATCAAAATTATTGTGGAGTTACACTCTTTGTGTAAACCAAGTTGACCACGTGAAGCATGTAGTGTAATCATCAATGTAGCCCTCAGCTATTCTTTTCGGGAAGATTTCACGGGGAGTTAGTATGAATTTAGTATACCAGTGTGTGGCAATTACATGACGGACAGGATTGCGTTACGAACGTAGCTTCTTTGGGTGAATATTGAATCGGTTGGTTGTCGTTAATTTCCTCTTGCATATGTTTCAACGTTCTTCGTGTGTTATTTTATGAATGCAGTGTTGTATGTAGTCTCCCAATCTTGGCTCCCTATTTGATGTGTTCCGTAAGATTACAAACTCACATTTACACAATCCTAAATAAGGCACCAGCTTAGTTATGACTCAAGTTTAATATGCTGAAATTTCAATGATCAATGTTAAAATAAATTTCCAAATATAAACTGATTTATTTCTTTTTATTTAAATTCTCTTTTATATATATATCACCGGTTGTCGTATGACTATTAAAAGATTATAATTAATGTTAGTCTGGTTGGGAATTTGGTAAGCTAGACTGGATACCTGGTGAAACAGTTGCTCAGTAATGCAAAGTTAACTTCCCCAGACAGCTCACAGCTTTTAACCCGCTTTTATTGTCTATCAGTACCGCTTCCACCACAAATTAAAGCAACAACGTTACAGGCTTCGTGGGGTATATGCTGCACTCTAACCATGCCATCAGCTATTAGCAACTGAAATCTGGCCTCATCTGACCATTCAACGGTTTTTCAGTTGTCTAGGGTTCAACCAACATGGTCACGAGTCGAGGGGTGGCGCTACAGGCTCAAATGGTTCAAATGGCGCTGAGCACTATGGGACTTAACATCTGAGGTCATCAGCCCCTAGAACTTAGAACCACTTAAACCTAGCTAACCTAAGGACATCACACACATCCAAGCCCGAGACAGGATTCGAACCTGCGACCGTAGCGATCGCGCCGTTCCAGACTGAAGCGCCTAGAACCGCTCGGTCACAACGGCCGGCCGCTACAGGCGATTCGTGCTGTCAGCAAAAGATTAAGCGGCGGTCGTCTGCTGCCGTAGCCCATTAACGCAACATTTCGCCGCATTGACCTAACGGATACGTTCTTCGTACTTCGTTACTCCAAGATGGTTACTCCAAGATGTTTTGCGGTAGATCTGTTTCCAGGAGTTTCTCAGAAATAATGTAGCTGTACGGTAGTATGATCTAACGTGGTTCTCCTCCGGAGGCTTGCACCGTCCTAGGTGGCGCAATAGTTAAGACACACGACTAGCATTCACTAAGAGTAGGGCCCCAAACCCTCACCCAGCCACTCAGATACAGGTTTCCAGTGGCTCTATTCAACCACATAAAGCAGACTAACGTACTCACCCGATTTCTTGCTCCAACCTCCCAAATACGAGCTGCCGCTTCGTCCCTAAAGACACTGTCGCTCTCAGGACTATGAAAGCTAATGAATCCGCCTCCCTCACAGCAGTATATTAGCTGTACCTCTATAATTCCTCAATGTCCTAAAAGGCATGACCACCACACCATCGTTGTACAAACCATTCACACTGTACTTGTCGCGTCAAATCTATTTTACAGTCCCGAAGTTTCAACTGTATCCTGCATCAGTTTCGTGTGGGGCAACTGACTTTCGTGGCTGCTGTTCTGGTTAGCCTACAGACAGTTTGTGAATGTTCCGCCTACGATGCCGTTACGTTAAGCTGCCAGAAATTATGTCCACATCCACATTGGTGGTGGAAGCGCTTTCGTGGAAGCGTAAACTGTTCAAAAAAATTCTCTCTTTCTTCTCAGTGTCGAGAATTTGCTTCCACGCTGAACTGCTTACTTTCCTAAGAGAACACTGGCATCGCCGGAGACAGTATCTTACAGCGCTATGTAATGATAAGGTACGTCGACCAATCACAAGCCGTCTATGGGCTATTGATGGGCGCAACAGCAGCAGCCACAACAGTCAGTTGTTACTGACGGTGGAGAATTCCGTCAAAAACTCGAGAGTTAACCCAGGTACGACGTGGCGAGTTAACCGATAATATTTTACGAGGTGTGTCTGGAAAGTTCGATGAATGGGCTCGGAAAATATAGGGAACAAGAGTTAGAAAGAATATACCTTTACTGTCCTTCAAAGTAATCGCCACTATTCACAACACACTTCTGACATCGGTTGTAGACGTTTGTTGTGATCTCGGGCGAAGTATCGTGGTCACACGTTCCACATATCCGCAACTTCTGCGTGCTCAACTTCCCTCTGAACGCACGGTGACTGTTCTCAGCGTCCTTATTCTCCAAATTTTTCGCCGGCAGACTTATTTTTGTTTCTTCGCCCTTCAGGTAGGGCTGAATGGTTTCCGCTTCGCAGAGTCTGTGCGTGACTACGATGCTTCGAACGATTCAGCAATAAGCGTTTACTGATTGCTTACTGTTTCCAAGAAGTTCACAACCGATGTCAGAAATATGTCGTAACTAAGGATGATTACTTTGAAGGCTGGTATAGGTATTTTGTTTCTAACTCTTGTTTGCTTTGTTTTCTGAGACCATTCGTCGAACATTCCAGACACACATTGTACACGCGACTTCACGATATTTAGTGACAATGAATGGCAGTTCAAAGAGCTATAATTACGATGGATCTTGTAGTGCATCACTGTGACGTGATGAAACCTATAACTTACCTATGAAACTATAGATCACTTGTTTCACAGCAATGGTTATTCTCCTGTCAAAATCGGTAATTTGCACAGATGAAAAATGTCGAATATCGCATTTCATGCATGTCTAATGCTGAAATATGTCGCTTGTTATTAATTTTTTGTTTCCAAATTATACTGCGGGCTACACTTCACAAACAGCGGCATTCCGCGTATTTGCGAATTTCGGAACTGGCAGGGACGGTGGGGGATGGGAGGGGGCGAGAGCGGGTAGAAATGCCGGCCGACGTATCGCGCACAATTGTTCAATTTCCGCTAAAAATCGCAAATAATTAAAACACGTAATTAATCCATCAGTAATTCCACGAACGTGCCTGCGAAAGGGGAAAGTAGGGGCGGAGGGTGCGGGCAATGAGTGGAGGGGAGGCGAGGGAGGGGAGAAGGTTTGTAACAAATGCGCCAAGTTGACACTTCATTAATCTCAAATACAGTTTAAAGTGGATAATTTATCACCGTTCGAATTTAATCCCGAATAACGACTACCCGTTAGGCAGCCGCTCTCACACAATGTGACGTTGGCGGCCAGTACATGAAGGGTGGGCGCGCGGTAGTTAGGGAGGTGGGCAGCGAGAGAAAGGCCGTGCACGTCGCACGCTGACGAAGGGAGACGCAGCGACGCACGCAGATAAAGCGCAGTCGCCCGCATCCAGGGCGTGACGTGATGCGACAAAGGAGGACAGTCGTTTCCCCAGAACACGAGGTAAAAACAGTGCGGTTGAAACTTGGTGGGTGGTAAGTGGCGCAATCGATTGGGCATCAGAGTCCCATTACAGGATTTTGACGCTGTACGGCCCGAAGTAATCGCTTTATACCGCGCATAGGACCAACTGTATATGGCTTTTTGCTGTCGCTTTTTTCCGCTGTTTTACTTTTTTTTACATCGTTTTGCCGGCCATAGACGAAATTATGAAATACCGTAGGAATAAAACATAGCGGGAGGGCCGGCAGGGGTTTGTCCCGGTGCGCCCGGCTTAGCCGCCTTTTGTGATCGGGCGGAGGCGGTGTTTGCGCAAAAACGCGCCCGCTGCAGCCGGGGTAAATAGATTTAGCCAGCTCAGTCACCGCTCGCGCCGCTGCTGTCCGCCTCATAAATTGGCATTAGGGGTATTCACCTGTAATTGGCTAATACGGGCTGAAGCTAAGTTATGGCGGGCTTAAGGCCGCCGGCGCGTTGCGCTGTTGCGCGCTTTGCCCATCAATAACAGCCGGCGGCGGTGGCGGCAGTGGCGGTGGCGGCGGCTGCAGCAGCCGTGGGCGGCGCGGGGGGCGGCGTTACAGCGCCAGATTACCGGCGCGTGGCGCCGGGTTTGAGTCCCGCTAAATGGTGCGCCAACCAGCTGCCTCTGTGACACAGGTAATGGCACAGTTAATGAATACTCATCTCGTCATTTCATTATCAAGCGACAAGTGCGACACTAATTCACTTCACATTACCAGACTTTTTAAAACAATATAGCCTCCACCACACAAACGTAGAGGAAGACATAAAAATTATCAAAAACAAAGGTAGCAGACAATATCTCATCCAAAAACAAGAAAACTTTAATTATAAAATACCATATCAGAGATCAAGCAATTGATAAATTACCTCACACACTGTGAGATATACATATTATTTTGATCACTCTGTAAATCCGTTTGTTACGTAAATATCGATACGCATAGCTCACCCAGAACAAAACCATGTAACTGAGTAATCTTTGACTATTGCTACAATACCTTTATGTTGCTACACCGCCTTTGCCTGGAAACACTAGCTAAGTTACACGCATTCTTAGTTAAGCAGTGTTCAGTAGTAAACGTATTTTGAAGACTGGCCAAGATATTTTCTTTATATGTTTGATATGAGATTGATGCAACTGGAGTATGAAATTTTTGACAACATTTCCGTTGCTCCTTACGACCGAAAATAGCGGCCGACGACACTCACCGCACATGATGATGAAACTGGCACATGACTATTTTGAGTTTTTACGCTGTCACTTCAAATGTGATAAGCCGTCTCCAAGCATTAAGGTCTCTTCCTGTGATACACAATGATTGCAATTCTTCAAAGATAGATGATCGGCCATTTCGTTCTTCGGCACTCGTAGTTAGGGACACCTCTAAGGATTTTGTTGCCCTTGTGGAAAATTTCAAGTGCTGTGTCCCCCCCCCCCTCTTTCACGGCCCTCCTCCGCCCCCCTCCCCCCCCCCGCCCCACATGTTCAAGCATTTTCAGACATAGTCAAACTTTTTCACAAAGTCATTCATCAATGACTACTTATTTTCAGCTATCACACTTATATACTTAATTCTGGCGTGGATACGTCTTTAAGTCAATAGCCAGTTATGGGATACCAGTCAGTGAAACATTTACAAAGCGTATTTTATTTATTCTTTATTTATTTTTTACAATCTGTTCTTCTCAACTATACAGCTACAGGTGTTTAAGATTGCTGTAAAGGAACTGCTAAGCCATCATGACCTGACATCTATTTTTATTTGTGTATTGTGAAGGTTTTCGCATCTGTAGCGACTTTGAAGCTACTTAGGTACATTTCAAGTGTGTGTAGGTGTACGGTAGAAATTGAGTTGGCAATACTGCCACTAGTAAGCTATGCTATTTTGAAAGAGGCACCCAAGATGACCATATCCAGTGCTTCAATAAATTTCTGTTTCACAATTCTGTAGATAGCTCCCTGCTTATTCTCACAGTTCTTCATTTTTTTCAGTTCAGACTTTTGTCATCATACTAAAAAATTAAGATTTTACCACCCCCAAAAATTTGCCGCCCCCGATGTTGGCACGGATTGTTCCCCACCCCTGCTCTCTCCTCCGTCCTCCCCTACTTGTTTGGCGATACTGAAAACAGCAGCACTAACTAACAGATGCGTCACATGATAGTGCACTGGTGCTGTACACTTCCACTAGCTAGACATGGATTGTTGTGTTGTTGTTCTAATGCGAAAAACGAACTATCATACGGTATTCCACTTTCGGAGTGAACTATGCCACTTTTTATTGGCTCTTTTAAAACAGCAATATGACACTGGGTAGCGTTGATTCCATTGTGTACCAGGCCTGCAGATATGTACCTACAAAGAATCGAAAGTAAGCCTGGTGACGTTTAATCATTAGTATTGTCCAAGGAAGGAAATGAAAGAGCAGTATTTGAGACCCCATGATGTGCCGATGCCGATGCCGATGCTCTTGATTTAATTACAACTCTCCGGGCTGTAACAATGTCGATGATGATACGACACTTGACTGTTAACATTAAGCTCTGCGACCCCCTCCCACCTGTTCCACACATCCTCCGCTACTACTTTACCATCATTTTTATTTCCACTGTCGTCCATCGGATAAGCAGTAAATGCACAGTCAGTGGGGTTATGCGCAGACCGTAGTTACACTTTTAACATACTATAATGAGTGATCGATTACCATCACAGAAAATGGGCGACATTTAAATTTGAAATATGGACTAGGGAATTCATCTGGTGCTCATTTATGGTGGACTCTATTTCAGAAGTAGCGCAGGTATATCGTGCGGTGCTATATTAAGTCCCTACCATGAAAGTCAACTAGTGTAGTACACGAGTAAAAAGAGCAGTTCACGAGAGTGTTTCTTGAACAGGTGCTTCGTACAGCCGAATAACCTATACACAATCATCTATGTCATACTTAGATGCCAGCACATTATGTAGTGGGACTATAGCAACCAGACTAATGTCACTTGTCAATGGATACAGAGATTACTATAGAAGCACCAACAGTGGCATTAGATGCATGTGTCTGGAAGAACTATTCTCCAAGTATTTTAGTCGCGGAGTATCTAAGCATGACATGATGCTACAGATACTTCATGCTACAGAGGTATAGTTCATAAGTGTAGATGAAACTATTCGTGATAAATGCCTCCAAGGAATAATATACGTATCAGAGATGCATATTATTGCAACTTGAAAGTGAGTGACTTAGACCACTGACAGGTTATGCATAGCTTCATCTTTTATCTTTCAATATAGATACGCACAAAAACTAGCTTATGTAAGTGTAAGATGGCGAGACTACTTAAAAAGGTTGCTGGACGAGTAAGCAGAGTAATCAGCTAGTGTAATGATAAGGTCGCAAGACAAAAACTTAAACCCCCTCCACTCTACCACTGTGCAGCATCTCAACAAACGTTGGTAAGAACGGAAATTCACTTTGGAGAGCACGGAATAAGTTGCTGAATGCAGGTCCTAGCTCTCACGTTGCTACCACTTTCGTTGAGACGCCCAGATAGTTATGCCAAGCAGTTTAGTTTTTATTACAAACCCAAGACTTCTTCGTACTGTCGTGGTGAGTGATTACTCCTAAATGTTCCCCAGGAGAGACAGTCCCAGATTTAGATAGAACGATAATTTCCTTCTCGGAAGGCACCATCGGTCATGTTATGGTGCTCATGAAGAAGATGGGCCATAAGCCAAACATCAGATTAATGATTGCTAGAATCCTGAGCTAGTTCTCCAGGCGCTCGGTGTAGACGAAGTGTAGAAGTAGTAGTAGTAGCAGTAATAGTAGTAGTAACAGTTTCATTCATCCGTCGATTGCTTTTATGAGAATAGTGGACATGTCGAGGTATTACTAATCAAGAATACCAAAAATAACATAATTCATATATTTAGGTATTTACATGCTTACAGGCCTACTTTGTCAATAATGGGACAGGTAATCAGTCCTGGCCTTGTTGTAGAAACTACCACAGCGTTTGCCTGAAGTCAGTTTAATGAAACCACGGAAAACGTATATCAGGATGGTTGGATGAGGACCAGAACCTCGATCCTATTGAATACAAGGCCTGTCTGTAGAAATCATTGCTACCTCACTCAGTTCATAAGCAGTGCACAGTACTGGTCTGTCAAGCTAGGCCACCCCGTTCATGCATTTCTCACTATCAGTACTACACGCACTACACTCATTACACACAAGCTATTCCGTAATGTTACTCTACACACGCTATCACAAACTATCGCCACACATTAGGACCTAAAAGAGGCTGTTTCGCCCCATTTCATGCACAACAGTTTCCCACTCGCTAGCATGAAAAACTGTTTATACACTGCATAGCTCTAGGAGTCAGATTTCCTAGAACAAAAGAAATAAAATACCATAGGGTATAAGAGTTACGGGAAATGGCAGCTATGTCGTTAGTGTTATCATTATTATTTATATGTATATATTTTAGCACTGAACCCCCTTTTTGTGATATTGAAGTGGCTGATCGCTGTACAGAACGTATTTGTTAACGTGTACCTTTTAACTGACTTTTTAAATAAATTCGTTTTAGTAATCTTCTTGTACAATTTTTTGTACAGTTCTATTCCTTTGTAAAATCCTTTTTTGAGTTTTATGTTTATCCTTTCGTAGTAAATGTAAATTCAGTCTACATCTTTCTTGAAGGTCACGGAGAGAGCTGTTTATCCAGTAACTGTCAGTGTATTTTTGACGTACATAATTGATCGGTGAATGTACTCACGTATTGCAGCTAAAATCCCCAGTGTTTTGAACAGTTCATTACAATAAACTCCACTACTGTTTTTTTGTTATTATTCTTATTGCTCTTTCCTGGTTTCACAACTGTGCTCGTATTTTGTGTATATTTTCCCAGAAAAAATTCCGTAGCTGAGAATCGACTGTATGTGTGAATAGTGTGTTACTAAAAAACACTGGTTGTTACACATTGTTTATAGGATTCAAAGGGCGTACGATGGTTAACATATTCATATTCCCAGTACCGTTGTGTGTTTACACCGTTTAAACTGAGAATTAATCATTTCTATAAATATTGCGTTTCTAACGATAACTGTAGAAGTCCTATCTACATTTAATTTAATAAAGTCATCTTCCTTCTTCAAATCGAAATTCGTGTCATTTATTTTTTTATGTTCAATAACACTTTGTTGCATATCGGCCAATTCTAAACTTCCTTCCTTCCTTCCTTTCATTTGATTTTTATGCAAAAAGTTCTCTTGTTTTAGGGATTATAACATTGCTGTCACAAGCGTAGAGAATTTTACCACCATTGCTAACACTGCCGAGAAAGTCGTTTATGTACTAAAGTAGTACTGATCATAATACCGTGTCGACAAGCACCTACATTAATGTGTTTAAGTTCTGATAAATACTGCACTAGATACGAGGGTTGACTGAAAAGTAATGCCTCCATCTCATAACTCTTCAACAGTAGGAAGAATTGGTATGCGGCAGGTACTGGCTTGTTCCGTAGCCTCTTCTGTACAGCTCCAGTTGGCGGGAAGCCGTAGCATTGAACGGTTGTGTTGTTGCTGTGTAAAGTACGGAACCCTGCGTATCGGTTGGTCAATGCGATTTAAGCAACGTGCAGTCATTGAATTCTTGACAGCAGGAGGTGTCACCCCAAAGGAGATTCATCTAAGAACGAAAGCAGTTTATGGTAAATGTGTTGATGAGAGTATTGTGCGTCGTTGTACGAGTATGTTTAAAAATGTTGAGGCCAGAACATCTGACCTGCGTGACAAACAAGAGTGGGATGTCCTGTGACAGCAACCACCGAGTTTCACAAGCAAAATGTTGACAGATTGATTCAGGATGATCGTCGTATCACTCAGAGAGAAATTGCAAGCACAATCGGCATTTCACAAGAACGTGTGGGTCACATCATTGCTTTGCTTGGCTATCGGAAGAACTGTGCACGATGTGTACCCCAGATGCTGACTCCTGAAATGAAACCGTACAGACTTGAAATTTGTCAGGAACTCCTCTCGCGTTACGAAAATGAAGGTGACGCCTTTCTCCATTTAATTGTGACAGGAGACAAAATGTGGGTACACCATTACGACCCGAAGACGAAACATCGGTCTATGGAATATCGACACAAAGACTCGCCCCAGAAAAAGAAATTCAAGACGCAGCCCTCAGCTGGAAAAATCGTGGCAACAGTGTTCTGGGACACAGATGGTGTTACCCATTTCCTCGATCTTGGAACAACAATAAATTCAGAGCACTACATCACATTGCTGAGAACTCTGAAACGACGGCTAACAAGGGTCCTAAAGGAAAAGGGAAATGTTTTTCTGCAGCTTGACAATATCAAACCACACACTGCTCGTGCCACCACAGCAAAAGTTCAGAGACTGGATCTCAACACCGAACGGTATCGTCCATACAGTCCAGTTTTAGGACCGTCTGACTTCCATCTGTTCCCGATAATGAAGGACGATCTGCGGGGACATCATTATGCTTGTGATGAAGACGTTGAGAGAACAGTGAGACTGTGTTGGCGAAAACGGAATGTCAACTTCTGCCATGGTGGCTTCAGAAAACTTGTTCATCATTGGCAGAAATGTATCCAATTGGCTGGTGATTATGTGGAAAAGTGAATATTGGTAATTAAAGATCAGAGTCTAAGGATTATTTCTGCGTTTGATTTATCAAAATATTCCCATTCAAAACCAATTACCGAAGGTGGAGGCATTACTTTTCGTTCAACCCCCGTATTTAATCTTATTTAGGATTCGTTTTAGCTCTACTTATTGAACCCTATCTGCTGTGTATGAGTGGAATTTGCGCCTCTTACAACTCTAATTCATTTAGTAGAATCTAATTGTCAACGTTGTCATATACTTTATCAAGATAAAAGAATGCATGAGGTAGTCATCCTTGTCAAAATACTCACGTGCTACTTTTGCGGATTCTGCTATGGGTGATTCTGTACTTCTGCTTCTTGGGAACCCAAACACTCTGTAAATTTCCCCAATGCAAATGACACCTCTAATACGTTTCTGAACGGAGCTTGTATATACTGTATGCATTGTTTCAGCACAGATATTGGTACTTCGTCTAAACTCTACTGAATTTTTATTGATCAGGTTTTCTTCAGTTTTAATGACGTCATGGTCTGTGGTTGGTGACATCACTGTACATAGTGAATAATTATATACAGATATTACATTTATTTTTCCGGATATTTTGTGCGATTGGCCTGTAATAGTTAAAAAATGATCATTGACATAATTAGTACTGTGGTGAGTGTGATTTGTTACTCTATCCCCCTCCCTTATCAGTATGTGATAACGCTTTTGCTTGTCCCTTCCACTTTCACACTGATTTGCTTTTTTATCTGCATCATATATTACTCGCATTATTAAATGACTTTTTTGCAGCAGTCAGCACCATCCTATAAGCCTTTTTGTACCTATGGCAAAGATTTAAGCATAATGGCTCATTATAACTCTTTCTCATGGAACTGAGGTACTTAAGGGTTTGGGAGAACTTCCCAATATCTGCTGTTATTTACTGACAGTACAGAAATCTGTGTTCATTCCAATTTTGGTTTGCAGATTCTATTGAGAAACCTTGTATTTTGGTTTCTGCAAAATATATTTTGTAGGCCTACCGTTCAGAAATGTTTTCATATCTTATTTTACTGTTATTATTATGGCAGAAACGGTCCAAGAGTCCAAGATGTATCAAAGCTACATCACACTTTTCCCTGTCCAAGACCACGTGACAGATTACCGATGCAGTCATTTTAGTTGCCATCAAT
The DNA here is from genome assembly GCF_021461395.2 of Schistocerca americana. Taxonomy (NCBI): domain Eukaryota; kingdom Metazoa; phylum Arthropoda; class Insecta; order Orthoptera; family Acrididae; genus Schistocerca; species Schistocerca americana. The sequence goes on from NC_060121.1 coordinate 455,746,094, forward strand.
GCCTTATTAACCTGGCCGGCCAGAGTGGCCGTGCGGTTATAGGCGCTACAGTCTGGAACTGAGCAACCGCTACGGTCGCAGGTTCGAATCCTGCCTCGGGCATGGATGTGTGTGATGTCCTTAGGTTAGTTAGGTTTAATTAGTTCTAAGATCTAGGCGACTGGTGACCTCAGAAGTTAAGTCGCATAGTGCTCAGGGCCATTTGAACCATTTTGAACCTTATTAACCAACAGGAACATGCTGAAACTTTGGAAGATATGAGAGGTGGCATGAGCCCCCTCTCAAATTACTCTGAGGAATTCGATTTTCCTCTCTAATTGAATGCGGTGAAAAGTTGCTATTCCTTCACACGCGAACTTCCCACGCAGCTTCTCTCGTCACCTGGTCCGGTGACAGCCGGGTTCTGCTGATCTTGAAAGGATTAAGCCGACGGGTGTGAGGGGGTCGAGTGGATGCTTTCCAGACGCCGACATTGTCATAAGAACGGGGGCGACACGCCCACGGGGGCCTGACGGAGCGGCTGGGCTAGAGATTCCGTTACTTAGCAGAAACGTAGTGAAAACACTTTCTGGCGGGCTACCAGCGTGGCGTGGGAATGACTTGTGTTCCCACGCAGTCTTGGCGAGCAAATTCCCGCGTTTTCTGCAAAATCATAACTGTGAATGGCTTGCTCAGGGGATAGCTCTGTGACGTAGCAAAATCGGCGCAGAAATTGACGCCAAGTATCTCCATTGGTGGAATAGGAGTGCGTCGGCAATAGAGTGGAATTTTCCGCCGGGTTTCGAGTTGCTGATTGGCACGTTTTAACCATGGCTACTGTCGTGGGGGCGGGAATGTTCTGTGTTCAGCTTGTACGGGTGCTCTTGAGGGGTCAGCTCTCGCCTTTCAGTCGGAGTAGGTTACAAGACTGAGCTCTCGCTGCTCTGAACAGCCTACCTTCCGTTGGCTGTCTAATATACTTCCATTTAATTGTAACTGTTTGACGAAGTTGCTGAAGTTTCGACTTCAACGTAACTTTCCGAGTACAGTTGCCAATTCAGCGTTCTGCGTACAGGCGGCCTGTCCATCTTGAGCAGTTTTGGCTAAAGTTGACTGTATTGGAGTTACTGTGTGACTTCAATAGTTAAAATCAATCACTGTACCGTCAGTGATTGTGTGGCGAGCCTTCTTCGTCTCCCTCAGAGGAGCCTTTGTATTGATAGGAAGTCTTTAGTCTGGAACAACCAGACCAGGATAATTTGTTTCGGGCTATACTCGTGACATTATCATCACCACGACTGGACGTCGAAGCAACCAGCCACCGCTTTCGGTACGCCAGATCGTGTCCTTGCAGTTAAGAAGACAGCTTGGTAATGTATGTCTGCAGCACCAGCAGATTAGGGAATTTTGCTCTGTGATAATCAGAGCTCAGCAGAGCGCACCTGTTCCCACCTTTTCTTACGTGGTTCTGTCTTGGGTGTTAATTGTCTGAGTTCTCACTACTGTAACAGCAATTAATGTTGGGTTGGCTGTGTGTTTCTCTTAAGATTTGAGTTGCAGGGAATTGGCTCCACATACCAGTTGATCATAAACGTCACAAGCTAGTTTACGGACAACTTCACCTTCACAGCATTTATTTGAGTATCCAATTTGACATGTTGTAAATGTTTCATGTGTTGTGTTTATTATTTTGAGTTTAGTCATAATAAATCAAATTGTTATTTTGGACAGAACTTTCATTCTGTAGATCTGTAGAGCAACCCTTCATTTCTCACCACGTTAATGAAACTTATTTATCAAATTAATTTCCATCAAGTTAAATTATTGCAGGTGGCAAACTCTTTTCTACTCCACTTGCAGGGTCTATTAGAGTCAGTTCGCGTTTCTTCTTAATCCATGTGCAACAGCAAAAGTCGGAGTTAGGAAAGGGGGGGGGGGGCTTAGAGCATCATTTCCAAATGAAGATTCTAGAAGAATTTTGTGTTAAATACACTGCTAGCCCCGGCACCTCACAGATATATATGAGAGTTTATGTTTATGCTTCCACATCAAATTATGTTAAATTTTGTAGTTGAGACATTATCTAGAATTTCGGTTAAGTTATTGAAGAAAAAGCTTGTAAACTACCACTGGACTGTCGGTACACATACAAAATGATTAAATTCTCCGGTTCTCGGTCGTCACTGTACCACCGTAATGTGTTCATCCTGAGTCAAGGTATGTGTCATCCCACCTGAACTAATGTTTTACTTCTATTAAAGTAAGTGTCAGATGTTGCAAGGTAATCTCCAGCTTGTTACTATTTTGACGTGTAGATCTTGCAAAAGATTTCCTGACATAGGAACAAGACTGAGCGTGACGAAGGACTCAGGCAGAAAGCGATTCCTAACCACAGGCCAGGAACACGCCGGTGGTTCCCGCTAGTCATGGTGGTCTTAACGCCACAACTCTTTCAAACTTATTGTAGAATCTGATAGCCTCCAGTTCTCGTAAAATCGGAAAACTATTAGCCAAGAAATAACATAAAACTGTCTCTACCCTCAATGGATGAGCTGTGGCACATCCGGAGACAATCAGCCTTTGTTGCTACTAAAGATCAGTCTACACAATGGTTGGAGTTCCTGCAGTGTCATCTTGTTCACGACGTCAGAAGGCACCATTCGTTTCAGAACGCTTGCTGCCAATTTCGTACCAACCTACTTCAGCACTGGTACAGGATCATGCTATTTCGTGGCCAAGAAATACACTAGATATCGTGGCACTCTTATGAAATTTGAACAAGGTAAACATTTTAAACAAGTTTAGTTTCAGCCGAACAAACGCTAAGCGTAGCCATAGAAATATCACAGTAAAATTAGAACCTTATAATTTCTGAAATATTAGTAGTACTTAGCAGTAGACTAAAATATCAGTCAAATCTAAAGAACTTTTTGAGTTAAGTTACCATTTGCAACACAGCGCGTAGCTATATCTCGCTTAGGTCTTTAAATACAAATTTCTGAAATAGGGTAAAACAGATGCTCACTCTGTATGTTTACCACCACACTAATGTAAGGAACATGGCTCTCTGATATTAATATTTTATTGTACCATTCTTTCGAATGTTTTTAGGAAATTTTAACGAAGTGTGTTGTCTGTGGCAGCAAGTGACGGGGTTGTGTTCGCTGTGTACAGTGACCTGGCGTGGTCGAACGCCGATTACCAGCCACACCACTCTGCTGCGCTGTGCTGCGCTCTGCTGGTCCACCGACGACGGTGATACGAGAAGACTTGGACGGCCGTTGCGAGAGTTGGCGTCCCGGTTCGCATTGTGTTCAAGCATTCTTTTATGAATGTTACCACGGAAACAAGGAATGTAATAATCCGTTCAAACAGATGTTATGTGGCGTGATTTTAGCATTCTAGATGATGCATGTATCTTTCTTTGTCGTTATGTGTTAAAACAAACGAGATTCCAATGAACATAGTTTTAGGTCTGTGTATCAACACGATATTCCTTTTTACACTGCACGTGTTATTTGAAAATTTTAAATCGTTTTATTTACAGGTTATTTGAGGAACGATGGGCAGTATGTCGCACACTATGTCGACTCCTGATGCTTTCTCCTTTAACAGTTATCGAAAGTTGAAGATAATTACATTGTAACAGAAGTGCTTTAGGATGGTATGCATTACGCGGTTACTTCACGTACACACTGGCTAATAACGGTTGGTTATGGCTTTCTTGTGGTGGTATACGTCCCCTGCGACCACTGGTTCCGCATCTCATCTGGGGAAATTTTATGTTATGTTTTTTACTAAGGTTATTTTATACTTGTGACACGTTGCCGTTGGTAACAGTATGTCATTCACTCATGTTCAGCGTCTGTATTGATGTATTTACAGAACTGTGGCCTGAGGAACGTTATGATAACGGGAACAAAATAACAATACAAATTTTTAAAAATTTGGTATGTATACTGTTATTATTTCTTCTCTAAACTAAAGAGGCCGCAAAACTGGAATCCTTATAGGAAGGAACATTTTCGCCAAGTGTGCCGTCCTTCTTCTAATAGAACTACCATGGATTTCAGTCCTGGAGACTTGGCTTGTCCCCACCAGATGTTTTACCACCACACCGTCCCGCACCCTCCCCCTGTCACCAAGTAAATAAGTGGCAAAGAGAAGGTAGTTTCCCTAATGTTATAGCTAACGGTTTCCGAAAGTTGAAGATAATTACATTATAGCAGGACGGCTTTAGAAGCGCCAGTATTATGCGATATAGGAGGTCGATGGGTTTCATCGCGTCACTACGCACCTCCTACGGTCGTTTTCCGGACGAAGGAGCAACACACCAGCGAACTTGGGCACTGACGGCGGCGCCTGCTGCGGCTACGTTTCGTGCAGCGATCGCCGCAGCTCCGCGCAAGTGCTTGGCTGCCCGCAGCTCGTTAGCGGCGGAGCTAATTCTAATAATGGGCCGTGCTGGCTGGCTAACCGGTGGCGCGAGAGCGCCGGGCTCCGTGCCGGCTAAAAAGCCGAGCGGAGCCAAGCCGCGGCCGACCCTCCTCCCCTGGGCTGGCGTGGGGCTGCCCCATTAATCTCCCCCGGACGGGCGGACTAATCCGCGGGACGGAGTGGGCGCGCGTGAAATTTTAAGCCGGTTTCCTATTTTATTCTCAAGAAAAGAACTTGACCTAATACTTTAATAGAGCCTTTTAATTAGTTAATTAATTAATGGAGGCGGCCCGGTGAGGCGTCCGCTCGCCCCTTACCGCGCCGAGCTCCTTCAGAAGTGGCCCGGAACAGCGGCGACGCCCGCCGCCGAACAAAGAAGGGAACACACTGCGTAACGAGCTGCTAATTGGCTGCGTCTGTGTGGTTTCCATGGAGACGAGTCCGCTCGTTCAACAGGCCCAATAGTGTCCACTGCGGTGGCGTACCGAGGCAGGGAAGACCACATAGCCTGGAGTATCAGTCGTGCTGATTCGATGGTAGGTTAATTCTTTAAATAACTGCAATAGGTTTATATCTCGAATTATCTGAAATAACTCATTGGAATAATTTTAACGTTTACTCATCAACTTTCTTTTTATTATAATGAAACGCACCAGTTGCCAATTATTTGCAATACTAACCACACAATCGATTTCAACTGACAGTTCATTCTCTAGTGTGCTAATTTATTATGTTAAGAGCAGAGTGATCTCATAATGAAATTCAGAGAATACGACGACATACATCGTGTCAGTTAGCGACACTCTTCCCCTTTTTACTTTTGCTGTAGAGATGCGCAGGATCTGATTTAAATTTTTTCGTGTGACTGTGCTGTCCTCGACACAACAACAAGCTTCCACGCAGGATAAAATGCACTGGTGGTTTCTGGATAAATAAAAGTGCAGTATATTTGACCTCTCGAGAGTTTCTGCCACTGGATCACGGGGTCCCGGTTCGACTCACGGCCGGGTTGGGGATTTTCTTTGCCCGGGGACTGGGTGTTTGTGTTTTCCCCGTCATCATCATCATCATCGTCATCATCATCATCATTTATGACAGTGGATGGATTGAATTGAGTAAAAATTGGACAGTGTAAAAGTTGGGACTTTGTATGGGCGCTAATGACGGCATAGTTGAGCGCCCCACAAACCAAACATCATCATCATCTGTAGAGTTTGATTTCAATAAAAATGTAATCAGTAGCTGCGAAGCAACTGTGACACTTCTAATACGAGAGCGTGCTGAAAAGTAATGCCTCGAAATTTAAGTGAAAATTCTTGAAGTTTTTAAATAAAAAAATTAGTAACATTATACATCTTTATTCTTCATGTCGACAGGTTTAAATCTAGACATAGTCACTTTGGTGACGAACACATTTCTCTCAGTGAGAGACCAGTTTGTTGATAACGTCGGTGTGGAATGTTTTACATTGTTGAAGAAGTCGCAACCTTACCTCTGCTTGCACTTCTTCATCTATCAGAACGAAGTCCTCGAAGATGTTCTTTAATATTTTGAAGCATATGAAAATCGGTGTGGACAAGTCGGTACTGATGCATTCTTCTCGGGTTATCAGCCGAGTGGTGGCGTCGTCTTGTCGCAACGCTTCAATGAGTTTCGTACCCATCATCTTCGCCAGAAGATGATGGTTACGAAACTCATTGAAACGTTGCGACAAGACGACGCCATTACTCGGCTGATAACCCGAGAAGAATTCATCAGTGGAATACGCCGAGAAAGACTGAAATCGCATATAAGTCGGTACTGTGTGGAAGATGATCGGTCACATTGAATTCAAGGCGTCAGATTGTTGCAGATGCCGCAGTGCTTGTGTGTGGTCTGGCATTGTCATGTTGAAGGACGGGGTGCTCCACTTGTGGATAAACTTTTGGAAATCGAAACTCGATTAGAGCAAGGTGTTTCTAGCGCACCAACTTTATAGGTATGAAGAATAAACATATAATGTTTGTTTTATTAAAAAATTTAAGTGTTTTCTCATAAAAATTCAAAGGCGTTACCTTTCAGCACGCCCTCGTTCCAAATCAACCACTTTCTCGCTAGCAATACAATTTCTTATCCACTTCATTGTAGCATTCCTCTGAATATTTCCACTTTCTGCTTCGGTTGTGGAATTTTGGATTTAACTGCAAAACACTGTATGTGCATTATCTTAAATGACGACGCAGGATACAAGAGGAGAATAAAAATATGGAAACACTAAAAACACTACATGTTACCAAAACTAATACGGCTTAGGCTTTCAAAGCATGTATCAGTTGTCTCAGAATAGACAAACACAGATCCTGTATGGTATTGAAGGGAATATTGTAGCATTGTTTCCGCACAATAGAGTGGCAAATTCAAATAACCAAGATAGAGGCGGACAGCGATAACGCACTCTGACCGTACATTGTCAGACATTATAATCCAGTTGACTGAAAAACTCTAGGCAGGCCAAAGAAGAGTGGGCATCGCAACGGGCAAAGGCTTAATACTTGAAATGCCGAAGATCAAGAAGAAACAGTAATAATCATTGAAGAGTGTTGCGTTTTCTTTTATAGCTCTTATTCAGGTATGGCTACCTGACAGGATCAGTCAGATACTGAAGACAGATGAAAATGTGAGACGACGCTGTAGAGGGAAGAGTCACTAACTGTGAATCGAGTGAGATCATTAAGGCTGCTACCTAAAAAGTATTTGCAATGAGATGACTGTTCTGCAAACCGAATTTAGAAGTAGCCACATTTCACCGGTGCAGTAGTCAATGTAGCTAACAAACGAAAATATAAGGAGCCATCAAAAAATTCTCTTTTGAGGGCGTTGATGCAGCGTATTTCCGGGGTAGCTCGACTACGATACTGGTATACTCGAATAAGCACAGACATGTAGGCGAGAAATTTATGTAGCGTTCGTGTGTTTCCGACGTGCTTGTGATAAATGAAGAAACGTGAAGTATGTCGAAGTTATTACCAAATGTGTCCAAAAAGGACCAACATGCTGTTTTTCTTGTTTGCCAAAGGACAAACACATCGAAGAAGAAAGAATGTTTATGGGGCAGCATGTCCGTCGAAAACGATCGTTTTGCAATGGTGCTGCAGTTTGTTGATAACGCACGTACACATATCGCAAATGTCTTAACTCAGAAGTTACACTCGAGCACCCACCCTATGTTCTGAGCTCTCTCCATACGATTATCATGCCTTCGAGTCCTTAAAATCTGCCTTGAAGAGTCGACAATTCCTGTCAGATGAGAATACGAAGCAGGCAATTACAGACTTCTTCACGGAGCAGGACACGATGTTTTAGCGAACGGGTATGTTCAACATGGTATGTAATTGGAATGATTGCCTCAGTGCTCACGGCGATTTTGTCTAATTGATATACCGACTCTCGACTGTAAGGTCTTCGAACGGAACCTTTTTGATCACCAGTTACATTTTTGCAAACCAATATGACTGTATTAGTTTATACTCAAAGAATTCCAAGTTTCCTCATGACTCTTAAACGGAACATTCATTGCCACCAAGACTTCGCACTGGCATATATTGAGATCTCGGTACGAAGAGTTTAGTTGAGGGCCTAAATACATTGTCTATTGTCAAACCACAATTTATGAAAAATGTTTATATTTTATTAATAGGATTAAGTAGGAATAATTCATATTTGTCATTTTGGAAATAATTGTGGTAGCAGGGAATGTCTGCACCAAAGTATTGTTGGCGGGAGAGACCGCACATTGATATAATTTAAAAAAGGGTGGGAGAACCGCGTATGGATACATTTTAAGAAAAGAGCGGGAAAGACCGCGCATTGATACATTTTGTAATGGTAATAGGGATTGTCTGCACCAGAAAGCACTGTTGGCGGGAGAGACCGCTCTTTAGCGTTCGTAGGAAGCCGGTAGTAAGCGAGATGTGAAGTGGTTCGGTAGCAGGTCTCAAGCGAGAGGTTGTGAGGAGAGGTGTGCCTGCCAGCCACCAGCAATGATTTACAAGAGATTATAAACGAATGTACATAGACATCAGCTAACTGTTATCATAAGAGGAACTAATATTATTGAATTATTTTTTTTCAGAAACTCAAGGCTGCTGAAGGTATGTTTGCGCAATGCTAGTTGTAAGGTTATTGTAAAAAAAGTAAGCCCCTTTTTAACGTTTGTAAAATCATTTCATTACCGACAGTAAATATTTGAAGAATCGTTTTCAGAATATAATTAATTTTTGCCAGCAATGTTGCATTACTGATTATAATCCATCCCAAAAACCATCAACGTAAAACTTTGCAAAATTTTATTGCTGTCAAGAAAAAGTTTAACTATGAATTACGTAACTTCAGTTAAATTAAAGAATAACGTCAGCTTTTCTATTAAAGAATAACGTCAGCTTTGGTAATAAATACAGACACTTATTATGACAGCCCACCAGCAGCTAATAGAGTATAGTAAAACAAAGTAAGTTTATTCATGCCGCAGTTCGATGTAGCAGTCAGATGGCGATCCAGTAACAGTAAAAAAGGTAAGGAACAGTTTTGGGTTATTGCAGATAACGACTGAGGGCCACGACGACGACACATTCTATGTTTCGTCGAAATAATCAGCAAATCACTTTTAATAAGCAGCATTTAAATTTGTATGCGAAGATTGCACTTACTATTGTTGAGAAAGAGAATTAATTTCAAAGGGAAGATTTCATTTGTTATTATTAAGCAAGAGAAAGAAATCCTAGGGGAAGGTTTCATAGGTTATTGTAGAATGGAAGGTTGCGTAACAAAAGAGATATAGAGGAGACGGGAAGGTTTCAACATGCGTGCAGGATATGACGAGCTTTCAGGAAGCGCTGATACTGTGCAATTCAGCTTTCTGCATTCCTTAACAAAATCCAGAAGGTTGATTATGTGTTACCTTGGTTCCTGGAGTCCTTAATTAATACTGAGATCCGTCAGCTAGCAAGCAAACTACGTGTTTATATATATTAGGAACAAGTATGTGACTGACCTAAAGACTTCCTTGTTAACAGATACCGGTTTGTCCACTTCAATTTATGGAGGTTGTCAGAAGCGATTTTAACTACTGTTACAACCGAAGACAGTGCGATAAATAAGTCTTTTCCTTTATTTATGAGCAATATGTTACATTTAGTTATACTGAGGCTCAACAGCCAGTTCCAGCTCCAAATGTCGATCATTTTCTGATCTTTCTGTATTTCGATAGTTTTTTAGTGTTGCGAAGTCTCTACATATAAAACATGGGGCTTCCGACGTTATCAAACACATTATTTACAAACTTCCTGGCAGATTAAAACTGTGTGCCGGACCGAGACTCGTACTCGGGACCTTTGCCTTTCGAGGCCAAGTGCTCTACCGTTTACATATTTTGTCAGTGATCCTACAATATTTTCTTGGGATACACCAGAACTTACTTGTTTACCCGTAGACTCCTTTTCGCTAGGAGTTACGTGTTGTGTTCCATTTGTTAGGAACCCTTCAATCCAGTCGCAAAGTAGGTCTCATATTCCGTATACTCGTGTGCTCACACTTTTCCTTCGCGAGCACCATGTGCCATTGTCGCTAGAAGGTGAGTTGTGGGAGGGGAGAAGCAAAGAATTCTGTTACACGAGGCACATTTTGCAACGTACTGTGTCTTGTCTCGTACAGTCTGTCCTCTGTAACTGGAAAACTGCTACAGAGAGTGAAAATGAGTAGTAAATATTCACGGTAATTTATTTTGGAAAAAAACGACATTTTGCTTGCGGAGACGGTGATTAACTTATTGCAAGGTACTATTATTTTTATTTTTGACTCAATCATTTTTTCATTATACAATTATAGCCTGCTTTGGCCTTTGAAGCCATCATCAGATACATTGGGAGGTATCTGATGAAAAAGTGTTCATGCATTGTCAACTTAGTTCACAACGCATGAACAGTTGTTCGTCAGATGGTACCCATAGCATCTGAAGATGTCCTTTGATGCCCGAAAGGATTGTATCGTAAGAAGTGAGTGATTTAAAAATAAAAAATAGTAATTTATTTTACGACAAGCAATAAACAGGGAAAGAGAAGCGTCCTTTTCTAATCAGTTTTTGATAACGGACACTGTTTTACGATTCCACATTACTATGAAATCGGATGCAGGAGCCATGGATTGGAGACGCCCATCCACCTGGAGGTTCTAAGTCCGAATTCAGTTTTCTCTCCCTGTTGTGTGGTGCCTGTGTGCGCTATCCGTATTCCGTGCCGCATTTGACACTGGCGTGACTGACACACTGCTCTAAAGTCATATACATCTCTTTTGTTAGATAGCGTACACCTGTAAAACAAACTAAATTAGAGAAACAACAAGAGGTAATTAGATGTAGATGTAACTTTTCAGGAAAAGAAAACAAGTGGATCGCATGTGCAACGTGTTGGAACACTAGATGCGCACTTCCGGAAGTAACCGTTGCAGTCTTCAAGGTGGCAGTACCCCAGTCGATTAGAGCAGTGTCCTGAGGGATCGAGAAGGGCCGGGAAGATTGCGAAGACATAACCGCGCGGAATGCGTAATTAGGAAGGAGTAACGCCAGACATTCAGTGCGCGTGGGGCGAGGATCAAAGGCTCTGAGACGCATACGGCAGCCGCAAAGTGCTGTCTACTGCACGGGGCGGAGCAGGCGTCCAGGATTAAGGGGGGGGGGGGGGGGAGGGGGGAAGGAGTGATGCTGCACCCCCTTATTCTCTCCTGGCTGCTTATGACAGCTCGTTATCACGACCATGGGTACAGTATCTTAAGCTGAGTTACCACATTCATTGGATACCAGCCCTTGGGAACCAGTTGAAACCTACAATTATGGACACAGGGATGTATGGAAAAAGGATAGGGCCCAAACACCATCATGTGTTATTTCCTGTTACTACCATGTTGACATAAATACGTCTGAGACAGGTAGGCCTTTGGAAATCACAGTTTCAGTTAATTACACCGATTAAGATACTATATCTCAATAATAGGGCAATAAAAACAGATAGGCCTTGATAAATAAGAGTTTCAGCTAACCCAAATTATGAAATAACTCTTTAATTAAATTAAAAGGGAACAGTCAAGCTTTCAATAACGACAGCTCCAATTACCTTAAATTACCGAATAGAAAGGGGGCAGGTCTTCTTTAATAAAAGCTTCAGTTAAGTAAAATTATTACAGTTAGAAAACAGGCAAGCCTTCAATGATAACAGCTTCAGTTCAGTTAAATTACGTAAGACAAAACAAGGACGCCTTCTTTAATAACAGTTTCAGTTAAATAAGACTAGCAAACAGAAAACATTTAGGCCTTCATGAATAACTGCTTCAGTTAAGTAAAGTAGAGTTTGAATTGCCTCCTCACAAGGGATGCACCAGAAAGCGTATACGTAAGGAGCATAAGACTACACCAAATAGGAAGTGCAGCATGTTTAATTACGTGAAAGCCACAATAGCTGGCCAAACGGTATACCCGCTTCTACAACGCCTCTAAAACGACGGCGAAAATCCCGAAAGAAAACTAGGCTGCCAAACCAAATTACATAGCCTCAGTCATTGAAAATTTTGAGACGCAGGTACCTCCTAAGCCAATATAATTAACAAAACGATGATGTCTGCAAACCGGCACCCGGATATGTTATAAGACAAAGGTGCTTATCTGGTGTCCGAAGACGTTTCGCAGGTAGGTCAGCTGAAACCCAACCATCTAGGTACTACGTGACGAAGAAGGGTACGGCAACAGCATAGAAGAAACACATTATCGCTCCGGCTCAGGAAGCACTATCGGCTCACCCTGTTCACGGTATCCTACCAACGATCTACCAAGGCCAGTATCGATTCAGGGAAAGCAAACAACAGCGGTGGTCTAACGGTTCTAGGCGCTCAGTCCGGAACCGCCCGACTGCTACGGTCGCAGGTTCGAATCCCGCCTCGGGCATGGATGTGTGTGATGTCCTTAGGTTAGTTGGGTTTAAGTAGTTCTGAGTTCTAGGGGACTGATGACCACAGATGTTAAGTCCCATAGTGCTCGGAGCCATTTTTTGAAAACAAACAACAACCACAGTTCAAGAAACCAACCGGTGGTAAAATACATCAGCTAATAAATCGCAACAAATCTATAGGAATCAATAAAAAGACCTCAAAAGCCAAAACTTAACTGAAGTTCACCAATCGAAGCTGAAACTTGCCGGTTCCAAAGGGGCCCCAGATTTCAATACAGCGAAACTGGTTTCAACTCTCTCATCAGTGTGCCACTTCCCACAGCCTGGCTAGGAACGAAAACAACACTCGAAGTCAGTCACGGATTCGAATCGGCCCACAAATATGCCCAGCAACCACTCGCCGGACTCCGTGGCCAACCTCGAGCAAGGATCTTAGTAGCCTCAAACCAGAGGGACATCACACGACATATCGAATTAGTGGCGCCAGTAATTTGGAAAATGACGCCTGCAACCCCGCCTTGGCTCACTACCATCGCATTCAATCGCCTGTTTTTCCACTTCCAACAATAGGAATTTCTACTGTCACAATTTCCAACATGACGTTAAGTGAATCTGGATGTGCAGACGCTTATACACACATTTTATGACAGGATTTATTTCGAGAGCTTAGAGAGCGTTGGGAAAGAGAAAATAAATTTTGAGTAAGGCAGAAGAAACAATTTGTTGACATCATGCACCTTGAGCTATGTCGCACAACATTTACAACTTACTTTTGAACAAGAAAATGCACTTTTGATTAGTTGTATACGCGTAAAACTATTCCTTCAGGTGAGAGCTTCAAGTCTAAGAAGTCTAAGAACGAAGAAACACTATAACATAAAAGTTTGCCCACAACATTTTTCCACATGAGATCGGCTGTTATGAAATTTCTGATACTCCTTTACAAATGTGTAAACCCGACTCTGCTCCCAGTCGTTGCTTCAGGTAGTATTCTGTCGTTAACACTGAAAGCACTTCTATTATTTAAACTAGAGTCTGAAGTTGCTCTTGTTCGTTCTCTTTTACAATACTGCTGAGCAGTGTAGGACCGTTACCAGATAGGACAGACAGAGAATATCGTAAAAGTTGAAATAAGGACAGCACGTTTTGTATCATCGCGAAATAGGGGAGAGACTGTCACTGAAATGATTCAGGATTTGGAGTGGACATCATTAAAGCGAAGGCGTGTTGCGCTGCGGCGGAATCTTCTCACGATATTTCAGTTACCAACTTTCTCGTCCGAATGTGAAAATATATTGCTGACGTCGACCTACATAGGGAGAATCGATCACCATAATAAAATAAGGGAAATCAGAGCTTGCGAAGAAAGATGTAGGTGTTCGTTTTTTCTGCTCATTGTACGATATTGAAATTACAGAGAATAGTGAGGTTGATTAGATGAACCCTCTGCCGGGCACTTAAATCTTACTTGCAGAGTATCCATGTAGATGTAGATGTAAAAGGCTGAAGAGCGGTTTCTTTAAATGCTGTGCAAAATATTGGCGATATCGGGAGTTTCCCCTGTCCTCATACGTGTACTCTTAGGACGGATGTACCCATTCTGTCCCTGATTCAATTTTCTGTAGCCAGTGTAACGCAATGTACGGCTCGAACTGCCTTTAGATTTCACGAACACGCATCCCCTAGTAGCTCTGTTGAGTGTTGTTGAATTCCTCCAGCAATATTAATTTCACTGGTAATAAGAAGTTAGTTCTCAGTTAACAAACATAATGTTATAGAAAGGGAAATCTTCATGAGGATTAAAAAATTTCTCCTGTAGCAGTATTATGACAACACAATATTCTCTACTAGGTACGTAACACCTTCTTATCTGCTATGGATATGATAAGAACATCAATGGATGTTGGACACAATCAGAGAGGGGTGTTAATAAAGTGAGAACGTGGAAGACTAGCGACTGCTTAGCCGACATGTGTCACTGTTCGATGTTGTGGTGGTTGTTGTTGTTGTTGTTGTGGTTGTGGTCTTCATTCTGAAGACTGGTCTATCCTGTGGAAGCCTCTTCATCTCCGAATAACCTCTACCACTCACATACTTTCATCTCTTGGTCTCCCTTCACGATTTTAATTCCCCCCCCCCCCCCCTGACTTCCCACCAGTTGTAAGCTGGTGATCCCTTGGTATCTCAGAATCTATCCTACCAACCAGTCCCTTCTTCTAGTGAGGTTGAGCCACAAATTTCTTATCTCGTAATTCTATCCTGCAGCACTACATTTCAAAAGTTTCTGTTCTCTTCTTGTCTAAACTGTTTGTGGCTACACTTCATACAAATACCTCCAGAAAAACTTCCTAACACTTAAATTTAAAATAGATGTTAACTACTTTCTCCTCTTAAGAAACGCTTTTCTTCCCTTTGACTGTCTGCATTTTATATCCTCTCTATTTTGGCCATCATCAGTCATTTTTCTATCAAAATAAAAAAATCTCATCTGCTACTTTAAGTGTCTCTTTTCCTAATCTGATTCCCTCAGCACCACCTGATTTAATTCGGCTAAATTCCATTTCATTGTTTTGCTTTTGTTGACGGTCGTCTCATATCCTCCTTTCAAGACACTGTACATTCCGTTCAACTGCGTTTCCGAATCCTTTGCTGTCTCTGACATAATTACAGTGTAATCGAAAAACCTCAAAGTTTTTATTTGTTGTCTCTGAACTTCAGCTCCTCTTATAAATATTTCTTTGGCTTTCTTCACTGCTTTGTCAATATACAGATCGAATAACATTGGGGATAGGCTACAATCCTGTCTCACTCCCTTCTCAACCACAGCTTCCCTTTCAGGCCCCTCGACTATTATAACTGCCGTCTGGTTCCAGTACAAGCTGAAAATCACCTTCCGCTCCCTGTATTTTACCCCTATTACCTTCGTAATTTCAAAGAGAGTATCGCAGTCAACATAGACAAAAGTTTTCTCTATGTCTATAAATGCTGTAAATTTCTGTTTGTCTTTCATTAACCTATCTTCTAAGATAAGTCGTAGGGTCAGAATTACCTTGCATGTTCCTACATTTCTCCTTAATCCAAAACGATCTTCCCCGAAGTCAGCTGATATCAGTTTTTCCCTACTTTTGCTTAGAATTCGTGTTGGTATTTTGCAGCCATGATTTATTAAATTGATAGTTCGTTAATATTCACACCTGTCAGCACTCACTTTCTTTCTAATTGGAATCACTACATTCTTCTTGAAAACTGAGGATAATTGCCTGTTAATACACTTTGCATACCGGGTAGAAGACTTTTGTCATGGCTGTTTCTCCCAAGACTATCAGTAGTTCTGATGGAATGTCGTCTACTCCCAGGGCCATTTTTCTACTTAGGTCTTTCAGTGCTCTGTCAATTTCTTTTTGCAATATCAACCCTCCCATCACGTCTTCGTCTACGTCCTCTTCCATTTCTAAAGTATTGCCTTCAAGTTCATATTCCTTGTATAGACCCTACGCATACTCCTTCCAACTTCTAGGTTTCCCTACTTTGAGTAGGACTGGTTTTCCTCCTGAGCTCTTGATATTCATGCAACTATTTCTCCTTCCCACAAAGGTCTCTTTAATTTTCCTGCAGGTGTATCCATCTTTCCCATAGTGAAATATGCTTCGAACTCCATACATTTGTCCTCTAGCTGTTCCTGCTTAGCCATTTTGCACTTAATGTAAATCTCATTTTTGACACATTTTTATACCCTTGTTCCTGCTTCATTTACTGCATTTTTATATTTTCTACTTTCATCGATTAAATTCAATATCTCTTGTGTTACGCAAATATATATCCTAGGTCTTGTCTACTTACCTATTTGATCCATTGCTGCCTTCAATTTAATCTCTCAAAGTTACCCATCCGTCCTCTACTGTATTCTCTTCCCCTGTTCAGTCAATAGTTGATTTACGCTCTCTGTGGAACTCTCAATAACCTGTGATTCTTTCAGCTTGTCCAGGTCTCACCTCTTTAATTTCCTACCTTTATGCGATTTTTTCCGTTTTAATTTACAACTAATAAATTGTAATCATAGTCCACATCAACCCATGGAAATGTCTTAAACTTCAAAATCTAGTTCCGGAAACTCTGTCTTACCATTGTATAACCAATCTGAAACTACCCAGTGTCTCCAGGTTTCTTCCACGTATACAACCCCCTTTCATTATTCTGAGACCAAGTGTCTGCGATCATTAAATTACGCTGTGTGCAAAATTCTGCCAGACAACCTCTTCTTACATTCCTTTCCCCGAGTCCACATTCACCTACTATTTTTCCTTCTCTTCCTTTTCTGCTATCGTTTTCCAGTCCCCGATCACAATTATATCTTCGTCTCCCTTAACTGTTTGAATAATTTCCTTATCTCATCATACATTTCTTCAGTCTCATCATTATCTGCAGAGGCAGTTGGCATGTAAGCGTGTCCTACAGTTGTGGGTGTGGGCTTCGTGCCTAACTATGATAAAGCATTCACTGCGCTGTTCGTGGTAACTTATGAACAGTTGCATATGAATGTGTGTGCGGACGAAGTAATGGAAACTGATTAATAATTGCTTCTTGAATAACTAAAAAATTAATTGGAAAGAATAACTGAAAGGAATTGGAAGATACACATATCCCGGGTGAACTTTAACTGCGACTAATATCAACAGGCCGTCAATGTCAATATATTTAAGATCAATATTCATCATTTAAAGTCAGGTACTTCTTCACATTAATTTCATTGTGCGTAGTGCTTATTATGACAATGCTGATACAGGATCGCCCCTCTGCTGCTCACGCAAATTCCTCTTGTCTACTTCGAACCTCCTGATGCAGGATTTTCGGCGCGGGCGGAATGACGAACATACTATGTATTGATGTAAATATATATAAATAAATTTGGTCTTCCTAATAACTTTTATGACACTTTTTAAAATACAGTTGGAATACACATTTAAACAATACTGGCTCGGCAGGACTAGTCATACGTCCGCCAGCTACCACTTATAGAAACAAACAGGTGAAGATACAGAAATTAATCAATTGAAAAGCGTATATCTCCTCTTTTTTGTATCAAAACTTTATCTCTGGCACAAAATAACTTGTTACTTTACAGTTGGTGTATAAAAAGAGAAGAACGATGAAAGAAAAAAATAATATGATCCATTACACTTACCAGCATTCCTATTTCCTTATTCATCATTAAATCACTCCTGCATTACCCCTATATGATTTTGTACTTCTAACCCTGTACTGACCTGACCAGAAATCTCATTCCTCCTGCCACCTAACTTCACTAATTCCCTCTATATCTAACTTCAACATATCAATTTATGTTTTTAAATTTTCTATCGTATCGGCCCAATTAAGGGATAGGAGATTCAGTGCTCCAATACGTAGAACGCCAGTTTTGTTTCTCCTAATGATGACACCTTCTGAGTACTCCTCACCTGAGATCCGAATGGTGGGCTAATTTATTTCCGGACTATTTTACCCAAGAGGATATCGTCGTCATTTAACTACACAGTACAGCTGAATTCCCTCAGGAAAAATTGTGGTTTAGTTTCCCCTTGCTTTCAGCCATTTGCCGTATCAGTAAAGTATGGGCGTTTCCGTTGATGTTACAAGGCTAGATCAGTCATTCACTCATGGTATATTGAGCGTGCAACTACTGAAAAGGCTGCTGCCTCTTCTCAGGAGCCACTCTTTTGCCTGGACTCTCAGCAAATACCCGTCCATTGGGGTTGCATCTGCGGTACGGCTATCTGTATCGAAGTCATGTAAGTCACGCCACCACTGTCAAGGTCCATAGTTCATTACTGCATAAATCAGTAACTTAATTTAAACAATAAATTTCAAATGAGGGCAGTTCCTGAAATTTACTTATGGTTTACAACACAAGCAATGATAGACTAATAAGGCTCAGTCTTGCAACGTGACAACTGCTCCTGAAGACATATTGTGAACTTCCCAATTAGGCGTGGGTGGTACAACTGGACCTGTTCAGAGAATAGTTCTCGTTGCTTTTCGGTTCTACAGCTCCTGTAAGCTACCGTCTGTAGTAAATGGATACTCAAGTTTGTGTGGCCTACGAAATTACTGGCCCCTTAAATTTGTTGCCGGGTGTTAATAGTTTCTGGTGGAGTGTTTTGACCAGCCAGTAAAAATTAGCACGCAACGGATAACGCAATGTTACTTTTTTTTAACGACTACAGAAGGTACCTACACAGGGCTTACTAGGCAATATATATAGCTTTCATTTTCTTATGAAGCTGGACTGCACGAACGTGTGCTTAAGTTGATGTTGACCAGTTTACTGTTTTAGTCCAATCCTGCACATTTTTTTCTTTTTTTAAACAAGAATTTTCATGGCTCACGAGCCTACGGCTGTGATGAAAAGTTTCTAGCCCGGCACAACTGTCTGTGCCTGCCCTTCACGGTCATCGATTACCAAAACGTAAGTTCATCATGACTACACACTTTCCTCAAATATCAGTTTATTTACCTATCCCCTCTTTCTAAATTCAAAGTCCGCTGTCTTTGCCTAGAAAGTTCTACCGCTTGTTCTCCTTATGCTCAGTGTTCTTGCTTCAAACAGGGGTTACTAATGAGACTAGTAGTTCTTAGTAGTTTCTCCTCTATCCCTTGACTTTTGCAAAGTTGACAGCGTTCACCGTCAGCAACTAACAGGTGTGGTAGCGCTAATAGCCGCTGCCAAAGTCTCCGCCTCCTGTGTCCTGGCGGAGCGACGCGGCTATCTCCGTCTGACACGATGTCTCGTAGCGATAACAGCCGGGGTCACCTTTGTAGTGGAAGGAGTTTGCCCGCTCAGACCGGCCGTGACCCTGCAGCAGGTAGCCGTGACGTGTGCCCTAGCGCTGGGGTCCGTCGCCTGCACGTGCCTTCGTTCCCGCGATCTCCATTCAGACGCAGCCACTGCCGCTTGGCGCAGGGTACGCAGGTAGTCCAAGACCCTGGGCCATCTGCTCGCGTCCTCGGGATCAGCTGTTTGACGTGTCCTTGCCGACCGGAGCCGACCGGCTGCCCTTTGCTGCTCGCCGTCACCTTGCAACATTAGTGAAACAGTTGTTTCTTAAACTTTGGTGGTCCTTAATTACTCTCGGGGGTCCTCAATCACTCTTGTTTGTACCTAGTACAAATTAATTAAGCAACAGTAGATGGAAATATAATTATTTACGGATTTCACCAGAACTTTACAATTAAAAGGCGAATCGTTATTAAAAAAAATAGAACAATCCTTCATCGTTATACAATACGTTCGCTTACTAACACAGACCTCTAAAATGTTTAGTCTGTGCCGGCCGGAGTGGTCGAGCGGTTTAGGCGCTACAGTCTGGAACCGCGCGACCGCTGCTGTCGCAGGTTCGAATCCTGCCTCGGGCATGGATGTGTTTGATGCCCTTAGGTTAGTCAGGTTTAAGTAGTTCTAAGTTCTAGGGGACTGATGACCTCAGAAGTTAAGTCTCATAGTGCTCAGAGCCACTTGAACCCATTTGCTCAGAGCCATTTCAACCATTTTGTCTATTCTGTTCTGTGAGGCATTTATTTACACTTAACTAAATGACTTAACACTACAAGCTTTTTTGTTTCCCGACTAACAATTGAATGAAGAAAATGTGTCTCAAAAAGTCTCTACAATATTGAGACGTCCTGCCATTACTAGCCTATTTCATATTTTAAAAGGTATTCGATTTTCCATCAAGGAGAAAATTTTGGAATCTCTTGGACAGGTATTTTGGGCTGTGAGAATCGGAATTCAATTCACTACTCCATTACCACTATCTACATCTCCATGTCCTATTTTGCATGCTTATTATCTCATAGACTGTATGGTCTAAGTTACATCCTGGTTACCAAAACATTCTCAAACAACAATCTGGTGTTACTATAGCACTTTCATTTACAAAACCGGTTAGATGTTATTTTACTGTTCCTATACTACACACAGCAATAAAACAACAGGTGACGTATCTGCTCATCCATGAGTGTATAACCAGGATAACACACCATCAGATGACAAGTAGACAATCACATAGAAGAAGCAAAAAATATATAAAGTCAAAAGTAATTGGATGACACCACTTGGAGTTATTACCACTTGGATCACTCTCACATTACCCAAATCGGAAAGTTTTGCTCTTTGTTCTCGCTAGTTTGGCAACGGCCTTGCCGCAATGGATACACCGGTTCCCGTGAGATCACGGAAGTTAAGCGCTGTCGGGCGTGGCTGGCACTTCGATGGGTGACCAGCCAGGCTGCCAAGAGCTGTTGCCATTTTTCGGGGTGCACTCAGCCTCGTGATGCCAACTGAGGAGCTACTCGACCGAACAGTAGCGGCTCCGGTCAAAGAAAACCATCATAACGACCGGGAGAGCGGTGTGCTGACCACGCGCCCCTCCTATCCGCACCCTCAACTGAGGATGACACGGCGGTCGGATGGTCCCGATGGGCTACTTGTGGCCTCAAGACGGAGTGTTTTCCTCGCTAGTTTGGTTCGCTAAGGAAACCACTAGGGCGTTAGTCATTTAAGATCTCATAGAAACTTTACACCTCCACTTCAATTATTCCTAATTCATGTTATACATCTCAATCTATTGTCATCAGCATCTCGTTCTCTTTAGTGCCTTTTATTCCCTGTGAACAAAAAATTAAGCACAGATACCACATATCACATACATCTAGTTTAAAACTAAGGGCACACTTTACATCTTATTCTACAAGTAGCATCTTTTACTAAATAAACATCAATCTTGACTACAACCAGTACTCCCTTCTGTTACATCCTTGGGCTTCCTCTTTAGTTAGTCCTGCCTTCATTCCTCTGGATGGTTTACCTCCTGGCTCCTTAACTTGCCTCCGCCTGATTTTCCTCGCTATGGTCTGTCATGCACTCTTTATAGAGTTCAGCTCTCCCTCGGGATCTCTCAAAGTCATCACTGCCTAAGTCAGTAACACTTCATAGCGCTGCGTCTCTGCACACCACCATAACACAAATACAATACACAAAATTCGGCGCCTGTAGCAACCGACAATTGGTCCCGTCGCTCATTCGGCGCGAGCCATTACTACACATAAGCCCATCTATGGCGCGTTTCCCCATCGTTGTACATAGCGAAAGGTTTTACCTTTCCTAGCGTAAGTACTTCTTGTTTCCCTTGCAAGTGATCATCGCTCCTCCAGAGCAAATCACAACCATAACATACGAATATCTCCCTTCGACACTCGTTATTACAATTCATACCTAATAGATGACCAGGCAAAGACAGTAGTGTGCCAAATCCCTTTACACACTCTGTTGTAGAGTACTATTTTTATACAAAGCTAATCAGGCCGGGGCCGATTTTCTCTAAAGCGTCTCCAACCTCTATCATTGGGCCGTGGGCTCCAAGGTCCAGGTCCACGCCTGTCATTACCACGAGCATGATTGTTATTACGACCAAACTGAGGCCTCTAACTCTGGTTGCGCCTCTGCCGGTAATTCTCGTCATGATTGCCTTCAATCCTAACGGCATGCTGCTGCTCAGTTACATTTCTTTCAGTCCCTAATTCTTACAACAGGTTCTGAAAACCACTAACGTCATCCATTCCTCTTCCTACGATTGTAACATCTTTGCGCAATTTATTAGGAAGCTTACTCCGACTAATTCTGTTAAGTTCCTTGGGGTGATATGGTGCATCGAGAAACTGATTACTTTTCATAAGCTTGAAACGTTCACAGCCTGCGATTTTAATGCAAAGCGCTACGTGGCATCACCAACATAAAAATCTAAACATCCTACTTACAAGCTCTCTGTCAAATTACACGGGGTGCTTGTATGTACTTTCAACATAGTTTTTTCGCATCAAGATGCCTAACTTTCCCCGTTCTCGCATGCTCCGACACCAGAACTCGTTGAGGAAAGCCGTTTTAAAATACTCGTACGTTCGACAGTCCTGAAGCATTATTTGCGTTCGGGTAGCCGCTTCCCCTTTCTTGTGACTGCATGCAAATTTTATTCTGAGCGCTTCTCCCAAGAGCCAGGTAAATAGTGCTCAAACTGGTTTAACCACATCGAGGGCGCTATGTCGTGATTTGGGTCTGGGAAAAGAGAGTAAGGTTGTACAAAGGCAAAGTGTCTCCTGCATTCTTCCTCGTCACTATCGTAACTCGTACCGCTGTTCACGTGCGTACAGGTGGCACCGAATTTCCTCTCAGATTACAGAGTCTCTCTTCGAAGTCACGTTATTCCTCGTCTTCTCCACGCCTGCGCTTACCGCTGATGCTTTCCGCTCCTCTAACCGTGTTACTAAAAATGGTTCAAATGGCTCTGAGCACTATGGGACTTAACATCTATGGCCATCAGTCCCCTAGAACTTAGAACTACTTAAACCTAACTAACCTAAGGACAGCACACAACACCCAGCCATCACGAGGCAGAGAAAATCCCTGACCCCGCCGGGAATCGAACCCGGGAACCAGGGCGTGGGAAGCGAGAACGCTACCGCACGACCACGAGATGCGGGCCTAACCGTGTTACTAATAGTAGCACTGCCCTCTGCGCTTTCGTTTTCCCGCAGCTTGTTATGCAAGTCAGCTATCAGGTCCTGATTGCGTTTGTTTATGTATGCTTACACCCTTTTAAATTGCAGCAGTGACTGCACTTCTTCGGATTCCGCAATTGCGGCTGGCTGTGTCCCGTCCGAGTCTGCCTCATTCGTTAGCGTGATCTTTTCCACCGCACTCGTTAGCGCGACCACTTGATTAATTACTCTCTTAATTTCGTCAGCTTGCGCCGTAATTTGCGCACCCTGAGCCGCCACTTGTTCGCTCACACGAGCAGCCGCCTCTCATTGCTCCTTGCAGACGTCTACTAGGACTTCCTTTATTTGCGACTCCGAAGGAATGATTATTTCTCGCGAGGACAGTTCGTTTTCTAATATAATTACACGATCCCTTATCATTTAGCTACAATATAGCAGGTCAGCAACTGGAATCAGTTAATTCCATAAATTATCTGGGAGTACGTAATAGGAGTGATTTAAAATGGAATGATCATATAATGTTGATCGTTGGTAAAGCAGATGCCAGACTGAGATTCATTGGAAGAATCCTAAGGAAATGCAATCCGAAAACATAGGAAGTAGGTTACAGTACGCTTGTTCGCCCACTGCTTGAATACTGCACAGCAGTGTGGGATCCGTACCAGATAGGGTTGATAGAAGAGATAGAGAAGATCCAACGGAGAGCAGCGCGCTTCGTTACAGGTTCATTTAGTAATCGCGAAAGCGTTACGGAGATGATAGATAAACTCTAGTAGAAGACTCTACAGGAGAGACGCTCAGTAGCTCGGTACGGGATTTTGTTGAAGTGTCGAGAATATACCTTCACCGAGGAGTCAAGCAGTATACTGCTCCCTCCTACGTATATCTCGCGAAGAGAGAATGAGGATAAAATCAGAGAGATTAGAGCCCACTCAGAGGCATACCGACAATCCTTCTTTCCAAGAACAATACGAGACTGGGATAGAAGGGAGAACCGATAGAGGTACTCAAGATACCCTCCGCCACATACCGTCAGGTGGCTTGCGGGGTATGTATGTAGATGTAGATTTTCAAGTCTGCCGGTGGCCTCACTGACTTCGGTTTGCACAGATTGTATTTCCTTTAACACTGAGTCAGCTAGTGTTTGATTTCCAGCAGCTGCTGTTTCGATCCTAGTTTCTAACGCTCCTAGGCGTTCCTGCTCGTGCCCTAGCTTGCGTTCTTGTTCATCAGATCGCGCATTTATTTCTCCTATTTGATCGTCCAGTTTCCTTGTCAGGTCATCTCGCAAAAGTCTCAAGTTATCACTTAATGCTTTATTGGAGTCAATCTGCAAGGTCAAATAATTATTAGCCATTTTCTACTCATCAATTTGCTGCTTCATGGACTGAAGTATGCTTGCTAGAAGCGTGTTCTCCATGTTCATGCTTTCCGCGCTCGACAAGACTGTTGGAAGCGGTTTTTCCGCAATTTCACTTCTCGCACCCTCGTTAATGCTGGCGGTCTCCAAGATCGTCCCCATGCTGCCTACTTCGGGTTCCGTTATGGTCGCGCCGAGCCTACTAGTTTGTTCGCCAGCTGTGGTCAGCCGAACTTGCGGGTTCACTGCCACGCTTTCGGACACATGCACACGGCAATGCCGACGCGCTCTCCATACTACCGTTTCCAACACTAAGCATGTCCATATTCATTATAATTTTAGCGCGCACCCTGGTAATAATCTGACTCATTACCTATCTGTACTGTTATAGCCACTATTTCCTACCCCTTATACAGTTTGCAAGCACAAAACATGAATGATAAATTGTAATTGCCTAAGTTCAAATTCAAAAAATCCCTTCAATTATACGATAGAACACAACACACGCAAAACAACAGAATACAACACAAATGAAGACAACGCTGTATTCAACACAAACAGAATTGTGCTAAGCTGTAAAAGGAAAAATAATCATTAGTAGACAAAAATTTTGATATAATTAGTACTTCCTAATTACTGAGCAGAAGGACCTGTGACTCGCAATCCTGGACATGGTCGCCACGTGCAACGTGACAACTAATCGTGGAAACATATTGTGAACTTATCTTTTAGGTGTGGGTGGTACGACAGGACCTGTTAGAAGGATAGTTGTCCTTGCTATTCTGTGCTACAGCTCCTGTAAGCTACCGTCTCTAGTAAATGGATTCTCAAGTTCGCGTGGTCCACGAAATTATTGGCACCTTAAAATTATTGCTCGGTATTAATAATTTCTAGTAGAAGGTCTTGACCAACCAGTAAAAATTAGCACGCAGCTGATAACGCATTTTTTAATCATTATTTTTTTTAACGAGTACAGAAGGTTCCTATATAGGGATAACTAGACAACATATATAGCATTCATTTTCTTAATTTCGTGACCCAGTATTCGACAGAGGTACTGATTTTGACCTATTCTCTATGATGAGGGAGCAAATAATTAGCAAAAGATATGGCTTAAAAGATGTTTATTCAGCATCAATGGCGTTCAAACCACTGGACTAATTTCTGTTGCAATGAACATGATCACAATTGGCCTCACTAGTTAACATCGTTCAGTTCCGCCACGTAATTATGGAATGGGAGACTGGAGCGCAGACCTAGCTTCAAGGTATTTATCTTCGAACACATGCTTATTGTATTAAATTGCTATTGGGCACGGAAACCAGTTGAGAAAAGACGCTACAAGGGAACTAGGTTAGGGTGGAAGAGAATTTCAAAAGTCTTTGTCAAGTCAAAGGGCATTAAAATCAGATCCTTTGCTAAATGCACGAGCTTAAACCGTGTATATTCCGTAATGCACAACAGTGCCAACAAATCAAATAGTTATGGGGGAGCACACGAAACATCACACGTGGCCAAGTTTCAGTGGGCAACAAAAATCCAGAAAAATACGGAAACACGATATTATTCTTTCGCTATTTACACTCGCGCAGCATCGTATGGTTAGCCATCGTTTACAATACATTTTCAGTCCGAAACTACATAGAGTCAATGTGGTGATTGGTCCAATCTACCACGTAGCGCGAAAACAAATCCACAAAGGAAACACATAGAAAATAAATAAAAATCCCCAAAATTTTACTGATAATGAAAGAGCAGATTAAAACACATTTAATGAGTGAATTTCCGTTAAGCGGACAGCAATAATAATGACCGTGAGCTCCACGCCCATTGTGCTAGCGTGACCAAAGCCTAAACGTAAATTCCAGCTGAAACGTGAATAAACTGTGAAAATAAACTCCCTTATGGGGGTTTAGTGGTTATCTTGCATCTGATTTGAACATCTGGACTTCATTACTTAACAGATTTCACACAATTTAAAACTTTGTTACTTTACCAAATTGAGAGCTACGTCTCCACGTTTGTTCAGTGCCGGGTCCCAGGAGCAAGAGGCGACCGGACACCTCGCCTAACCGAGCTTCGTTCAAAAGGTGGTGGGGGGAAGATTCGCCAACCTAACAGACCCCAACCGCGAGACTTCGCGAGCTGTTTGACCTGACTTGCCCACCATCTTTGCTAAACTTGCTCACGTTTAGGGGGTTGGTACTATCCCACCACAGAACCATTCTACACATGCACAGCTACGACCTTTGACCAAGCTTTCTGCTACATCATTAACTATCTCAATCACACAAACCAGGTCAGATAAAGGAATGTCAACTAGGAAATGTGGCACACATAAAATGTATGAACGACTGAATAAATAAATAAACACTTGGTCCATTCACTTCTGTATGTTACCCTAGTCATTAATTCTGCTGAATAAAAAAAGCTCCCGCAATAGTTCTCATGTCCTAGGATTTATTCAAGAAAATATGGAACGGACAACAAGTTCCGTTTCAGTCTTAGTAAACGCTGAAACTAATATGGTATTGATTCTGGAGTTAGCGACAGCTTTATGCAAAAATGCAATGAGTTTAAACAGTACAAGGTCAAAGTAACATATGTCTCTCAGTGCTTTAGCTCTGTAATATAATGGTTTCTGCTTCAAACACAGGTTCGAATGACTATGTTAGTCTACTGTAATGAAAAGTCTCTGAACACGATAAACATGGTAATTGCGCTGCTCACTTACTCTTTACTGTTGATGGTAAGCTTTGGATAACATATAAATCGGCAAATTAGTTATTGCGCCGTGATTTTTATCTTATGGTACCACCTCCTGTCTTCACAACTGTACACTTGAGACTTCACCTTTCCGTTGCTGTGTACAGCCCGTGAAATTGTCTCAGTATTGTTGCTATCTAACAGCATGGTATCTCCGCTAACTTCAAATATGCACGCTGCACAGCGAGTTCTGCAAAACCAGGGTTTGGGGACAGTACATTTCGACTTTCTGCAGCCAACAATACGAGAAACCACACAAATGGGTTCCTTCTTATTTCAGAACTACTTTGTTTTCTGACTGATTACTTCGTATGGTGATTGACTATGGGAACTAACGAACCCTATTAACAAATTTACCCATTGAATTTATTATGAATTTTTGTACATGTATTACTGTGTCATGATTTCTGTTCATTTAATGTAAACTGATGTGCATATACAAGTGTTATTTCGCTTCTGTAATAAGCCTACGATTAAAAATGTGAAATATGATTCCAGTTGCCATACTGTCTAAAGTGACTATATAATTTACAGTAGCAATTTCGCTATCGGAAACACGCAGACAGTACCCATACCTCATCTCAGGTAACCATACTATAAGTAAACTTCATGGAGAAACAAACAGTGTTAGTATGAAAGGCTTTTTGACTCAATATTATTAAAAATCATCCAAACAAAATGAGACTACTGTTGTTTTGTCAAGCAAATTTCATTAGTGGGGTATCCAATTTCGAATATCATTGTTATCTAACAATGGATATGTAATTATCGTTCTTCACTATGACTGTTATTGGTAATATTATGAGTGCAGTTACCTGTAACAACGTACCTTCTCTTTTAATAATGTATTACATGAGGCAATGTAAAATATTTCGTATGTTGATATCTGGATTCACTTTTATTATTATGGTAGTGGTAGAATATCTTGAGTCAACCTTGAACTGGAAATAAATAACAGTTCCTTGACGCAGTGTAAACGAGCACTGATTGACATCAGCAGAGAGAATCACACAAATAATTTCTTTGATGCATTAAGAAAGTGGACGAAGGGTATATAGGCGAATTCTGTACTTGGAGCTGGAGTATTGAGACTACAATCACATACCAGCTTAGGAATAGTATGTGTGTTAGGATACACTGTTAGTTAGATAAACACTGGATGTTCAAAGTAAGTAATGAATAATTAGTAATACTGATTAATTAAGGTCACTTCCATGTGCCAAATAGCAAATGGACATATCTCAACATTTATGTGTACCATATGTTGGCATGGAATAAAGATAAATGAGAATTAATTTTAATTAATGTCAGTCGCTGATCTTATCATGTTAATGCAATATGCATACAGTACAACAGCTTGTATCTAAAATAATTAGAGATGGTTCACCTGGTGAGGTATAGGGTAAGGTGCGCATCCACAGAGGTTCAAACGTTGCTAATTTGTAATTATACTGCAGTTAATATAAATACTAAACTAAAATGCACAAAAGTGTACTGTGTAGTTAAGTGGCTAAGAGAGAAGTTTGATGGTCAGTTTGAACATAAAACTGAATTAAACTGCAACTTTTTCTTTGCTCATATGGTACTGATTAAATCTCAGATATTTGCAGAATTTGATATAGTGTGCAGATGGGGCCCAATACTTTTCGGATCTATTAAGTGAGGCGATCAGGTTCAGATATAAGAGAAAGTTAGATGTTGTCTGCACCATTAAACATGTACTCATTAGTGAAACTGAGGATGGAAGGATTAATGTTTCTAACTTCAAATTTTTTAAACAAGTAAGTAACCCAGGATATTCTAATTTCCTCAGTCTTTAATTTTCAATCAGATTTAAAGACAATGTGATCAAAAACATAATAGCTGATACACAAGCAGCGTATGACATAGCTCACCTCCCAGTTTACCATCAAAATGGCATTACAAATAATGTCTCTATGCTAAGTGAAGTGCTGCTAAAACGAAACAGGAATACCAAATGTGGTAAACACTATAAAAAGAAACTAACGCAGGTTGTAAATAATAAGATAAGTCTGCATAATTCAGTTACCACAAAATCAGATAATGTCAATATCTTAGTCATTCTAGATGTACCAGAATATAATAACAGGCTACATGAGTTGTTTGATAATAATAATTTTACAAATATGAAGAAAGATATGACTAATAAATTTAATGCAATGATTAAAAGGCCTGAAACACTGTGAAATGATCTTCTCAGCATAAGAGATGAGTGTCTGTGTAATAATGAACTCCAGAACTCCAGGCTTGAGAGCCAACCAAAAATTCACAAACATAATGCTCAAATTGATCCAGTCATTAACTGCTTCAAAAGCGCTATGTTTCTCATTATTAAAAAATTAAACAATATGATAAATAAAGGTCTGCACACTAATATCTTGGTTAAAAATGCAGGGGACACAGTAAATGCAATAAAAACGTATATATAAGACCAGAGGAGCAAACTTTGCTGCCTCATTTGATATTGTAACCTTCTAGCCTAATGTACCAATGATGGAAGCAATTACTATTATGAAAGATCATATGCTTCATTATAGAAAGGTTAATCTAAACTGTAGAACTACTACAACTGAACTAACGATTTAACTACTTTTTATTCAATTACAATGTGTACTCTCAAACTTAAAGTATTGCAATGGCAACTGTATAGCTCGTATATTAGTAGATTTTTTTGTAAATCGCATTGAGAAGAAATTTTTTAATGAATACAAACACAGCTGTAAAGAACTAGTGTAACAGCCTAGTATTAATTTTCTGATCTGCCTATCACTAAGAATAACAATAGCCATTACTTTAGAGTTCACTGGAACCCAACAATAAGAGATAAAGTTATCCACAGTTCCTCATGCTACTCAGAGTAACATAAGAGGTTTTACTTGATACCAGTCATCACTATTATCCCGGAAACGCCCCTCAGCTAGGAATAGATTAATTAGAAACTGTAGATACTGAAATTTTTTGCTGCTGCGAACAGATATGAGAGCAATACAATCGACCAGTTAGTCAGAAAGAAGAAACGTGGTCACGAAAAGATACATTCAGATACTGAAATTACTCTTTGCAGGGAATCTAAGAACAAAAGTAAAAATCTGATAGACTAGCTCATTTGTTCTGTAAAATGAAAGTGCACATCAGTTTTCAGTCCAGCAACTTCTGAGGCAAGATACGAGTAATCCAACACGCCACGCAGAAATATAACCCGTTTATCCAGTTGGGGTTTTCAAAATCAGCTGTGGCACTTGTGACATTTCTACATCAGGCAAATGGAGAGATCATTTAACACACGATTTGTAGCGATAGCAATGCTTCATTATTTGAGTCTCACCTGCTTAGTAAGAGACAAGCCATAAAAGATATTTATGACAACCAGTGCTTATCGTATAATGTAGGTAAATGATCCGCTATAAATATTTTAGCAGAGATCGAGATCTATAATCGTTTTAAAAAAATTTAAACGAACATACACTCCTGGAAATGGAAAAAAGAACACATTGACACCGGTGTGTCAGACCCACCATACTTGCTCCGGACACTGCGAGAGGGCTGTACAAGCAATGATCACACGCACGGCACAGCGGACACACCAGGAACCGCGGTGTTGGCCGTCGAATGGCGCTAGCTGCGCAGCATTTGTGCACCGCCGCCGTCAGTGTCAGCCAGTTTGCCGTGGCATACGGAGCTCCATCGCAGTCTTTAACACTGGTAGCATGCCGCGACAGCGTGGACGTGAACCGTATGTGCAGTTGACGGACTTTGAGCGAGGGCGTATAGTGGGCATGCGGGAGGCCGGGTGGACGTACCGCCGAATTGCTCAACACGTGGGGCGTGAGGTCTCCACAGTACATCGATGTTGTCGCCAGTGGTCGGCGGAAGGTGCACGTGCCCGACGATCTGAGACCGGACCGCAGCGACGCACGGATGCACGCCAAGACCGTAGGATCCTACGCAGTGCCGTAGGGAACCGCACCGCCACTTCCCAGCAAATTAGGGACACTGTTGCTCCTGGGGTATCGGCGAGGACCATTCGCAACCGTCTCCATGAAGCTGGGCTACGGTCCCGCACACCGTTAGGCCGTCTTCCGCTCACGCCCCAACATCGTGCAGTCCGCCTCCAGTGGTGTCGCGACAGGCGTGAATGGAGGGACGAATGAAGACGTGTCGTCTTCAGCGATGAGAGTCGCTTCTGCCTTGGTGCCAATGATGGTCGTATGCGTGTTTGGCGCCGTGCAGGTGAGCGCCACAATCAGGACTGCATACGACCGAGGCACACAGGACCAACACCCGGCATCATGGTGTGGGGAGCGATCTCCTACACTGGCCGTACACCACTGGTGATCGTCGAGGGGACACTGAATAGTGCACGGTACATCCAAACCGTCATCGAACGCATCGTTCTACCATTCCTAGACCGGCAAGGGAACTTGCTGTTCCAACAGGATAATGCACTTCCGCATGTATCCCGTGCCACCCAACGTGCTCTAGAAGGTGTAAGTCAACTACCCTGGCCAGCAAGATCTCCGGATCTGTCCCCCATTGAGCATGTCTGCACGTCCAGCACGAACGCTGGTCCAACTGAGGCGCCAGGTGGAAATGGCATGGCAAGCCGTTCCACAGGACTACATCCAGCATCTCTACGATCGTCTCCATGGGAGAATAGCAGCCTGCATTGCTGCGAAAGGTGGATATACACTGTACTAGTGCCTACATTGTGCATGCTCTGTTGCCTGTGTCTATGTGCCTGTGGTTCTGTCAGTGTGATCATGTGATGTATCTGACCCCAGGAATGTGTCAATAAAATTTCCCCTTCCTGGGACAATGAATTCACGCTGTTCTTATTTCAATTTCCAGGAGTGTATATAGCTGAAAAATAGAGTACTTTTATTACGATTTATAGATAATTTTATAGAAAATTACCAAACTATCAGTTTAATAAGCCACGGCTGCAAACTACTAACACGAATTCTTTATAGACCAATGGAAAAACTGGTAGAAGCCGACCTTGGGGAAGATCGGTTTTGATTCCGTAGAAATGTTGGTACACGTGAGGCAATACTGTCCGTACGACTTATCTTAGAAGATAGATTAAGGAAAGGCAAACCTACGTTTCTAACTTTTGTAGACTTAGAGAAAGCTTTTGGCAATGTTGACTGGAATACACTCTTTCAAATTTTGAAGGTGGCAGGGTTAAAATACAGGGGGCGAAAGGCTATTTACAATTTGTACACAAACAAGATGACACTTATAAGAGTCGAGGGACATGAAAGGGAAGCAGTTGTTGGGAAGGGAGTCAGACAGGGTTCAAGCCTATCCCCAATGTTACTCAATCTTTATATTGAGCAAGCAGTAGAGGAAACAAAAGAAAAGTTCGGAGTAGGTATTAAAATCCATGGAGAAGAAATAAAAACTTTGAGGTTCGCCGATGACATTATAATTCTGTCAGAGACAGACAGGACAGTGTCTTGAAAGGGGGATACAAGATGAACATCAACAAAATCAAAACGAGGATAATGGAATGTAGTCGGATTAAATCGGGTGATACTGAGGGAATTAGATCAGGAAATGAGACACTTAAAGTAGTAAAGGGGTTTTGTTATTAGGGGAGGAAAATAACTGATGATGGTCGAAGTAGAGAGGATATAAAATGTAGACTGGCAATGGAAAGGAAATCGTTTCTGAAGAAGAGTAATTTGTTAACATACAGCATAGATTTAAGTGTCAGGATGTCGTTTCTGAAAGTATTTGTATAGAGTGTAGCCATGTATGGAAGTGAAACATGGACGATAAATAGTTTAGACAAGAAGAGAATAGAAGCTTTCGAAATGTGGTGCTACAGAAGAATGCTGAAGATTAGATGGGTAGATCACATAATTAATGAAGAGGTATTGAATAGAATTTAGGAGAAGAGGAGTTTGTGGCACAACTTGACTTGAAGAAAGGATCGGTTGGTAGGACATGTTCTGAGGCATCAAGGGATCACCGATTTAGTACTGGAGGGTAGCGTAGAGGGAGACAAAGAGATGAATACACTAAGCAGATTCAGAAGGATGTAGGCTGCAGTAGGTACTGGGAGATGAAGAAGATTGAACAGGATAGAGTAGCATGGAGAGCTGCATCAAACCGGTCTCTGGACTGAAGACCACAACAACAACAACAACAACACACCTCTGTCCGGAGCGTCTCCAGATACGTCTTCGCTTGTCATCAGCACTCAGTTCGCAGCGGGACTCATCACTAAGGACAGTTCTATTCCAGTCAATGAGATTCCAGGCCGAAGACTGTAGAGACCCTCTGGACAGCGGTCGCCCACCACACGACCACATAATCCGAATTAATGATACGGCGAGCCATTTCTTTTCAAAGCAGGACCTCTTTGATTGTCATCCGCGGCACTCTTACACCATAGCGGTGTTCCTACAGTATTATACCTTGTTATGTTGTCCTTCATGGGAAGCTATCCTGGGCTTATATTTCAGCAAAATAATGCCAGCTCGCACACGGCGAGAGATTCTACTTCGTTCTTATCAAATCCTATCTTTTCCAGCAAGGTCGCTGAATTTCTCCAAATACTGAGAACGTTTGGAGCGATATGGGCAGGACCGTCAGAACAGATAGGTACTTTGACGATGTAACACGCCAATTGGACAGCATTTGGCTTGATATCCTTCAGGAGAACATCCAACAACTCTAGCAATCATAGTCAAGCCGAATAACTCCTTGGGCCTGAATAGGATTCTAAAATTATGCGTAGTTTCTGTTTGTTCTAAGTCGTGTCTCCCTACCACTTTCGCGCAACGACGCTCTGAGCGTGTTTTTTTAGGGAATTGACTAGTTTGAACCTGGGACCTGTCGCTGGTAAGGAGACGCCAGACCACACATGACATGTAGAGTTCAGAAGAGTTCAGTGAGACTAGCGATGATATAATCAAATACTTAATCAATTCAGCGTCAGCTCCACTGCACTCCCTGTAAGAGTATCTTAATACTAACTAAATTTAGTGGAAGGGGTTCAAGGCTTTCCTATTTTTAGTTAGCTGGTAAAATAACGTCGAAAAAGCAGTTAAGTTTACCATTGGAAATTTTATTCTACTCACAAAACATTGTTTATAAATTGCACTATTGATAAAAGGAAATATGTTAATACAGGATGATAAAAGCAACTGCGTTCAACAAAAATGTGAACGAATATTCCCTGAATGGGTTTCCAAGTTCTACAATGGATCGAAGGATGGCCTATGCCATATCATATCTATAATCTAGGTTTAAATTAAGTTTCACAAAAGAGAAAACTATCAAAATGGTCTACAGTGACCCTCAATTATCTTTAATAACTTATCTAACTTGTCGTAAATTACAGTGGCTGATGTGCTTCTCAATAATTATATAACAGAAAAATCATCGTGTTTCAGATTTTTACTTCAAGTAGCAAATGTGAACACCATTAGATTTAATTGACGATCGACACTAGTATTACGTAAAAAGGGGATGTAGCAGATGAGACTTCTGCAGTTCTGAGTGAAGCGTTATGCGCTGTTATGCAGCATCACGTGTGCTCATTACCTTGTCGGTGTTAAGCCTGCGTCAGGGGGCGGCGGGCGGCAAAGTTCCATGCACCTCGCCGTCTCGGAAGCAACTCTCTCCTGACTTCTCCTTACTACAGTTTACCGAAGTTGGTTTAAAAAAGCTATCTGGCTGTGTTTTCAACTGACCAATCAGGGTCTCAATGTTAACCTTAAGCTCCACCTACAAAATTCTGTCTATCCAATGAGAAACGTTATACTTTTCGTGGTGGGGCAATGTTTTAACGTAATGCAACGCAACAGAGACGCGAAAAAGTCTCACGCTGAAACTTGCAGCTGGTATGGCCCTTTTAGTGTTATCGTAAGATCTATACTGTTCATCTGGAGGGCTCTATCTTTTAACATGTGGTGGGGGGTGGTTTTGGCAGTCGGTTGGCAACGTGGGTGTTCGTCCCTTATCGTAGGGCCTCCTAGCCTACACGATTCTGCACTCGGCTTCTGTTCTCGTTTCTTCCTCGGAACTGCGTCTGTTTCACAGTGGTAAGGTATGACATGCATTTAGGCGTTCTTGTGTTAGTCTGTGGTATTCCATTTGCTCACTCGTTGATCGTATTACTTTGGTTAACTTAATGTCAGGATTTATTCGGAGCTATGTGACATACTGTCGGATTTGCTATCATGTCAGGGTTTTCATGGAAGGTGTTGGATTTGCCTGACACCTTACAGAATCAACGCCTTATTTACTTCCTCAAATTATGAAGCTCTTGCTCTTGAATAAATCATTCATTTATCCTTCAATTGCCGGTCGGGGTGGCCGAGCGATTCTAGGCGCTTCAGTCTGATACCGCGCCACCGCTACGGTCGCAGGTTCGAATCCTGCCTCGGGCATGGATGTGTGTGATGTCCTTAGGTTAGTTAGGTTTAAGTAGTTCTAAGTTCTTGGGGACGGATCACCTCAGAAGTTGTCTCATAGTGCTCAGAGCCATTTGAATCATTTTTATCCTGCAGTTGTAATCATGTGTTTATCTGTACATGTACATCTCATCTAACGATTTTCGTCCCATTCAGGTAATTACTTCGTGATGGGTAGTGTTTTTTTCCTTCTTATCTTAGAGTGTTGATTAAATATATGTCGTTTATCGCTATCCAAATGTTCATTGAAGTACCGTATTAAAAATTACTTATGACCCAAAAGTGCGTTAACATTTGATAATGCACTAATTCGTGGAATAATTTAGATAGAGAGATAAAATTTGACACAATTGCCTGAAATGACTGGTATTTCATTGAAACCAAAAACGATTGCAATAACTAGCCAACAGATTGCTCTGAACAGCAACACGGCACTGACACCGCATGAGAAACGTATGGAAAATGAGCTATAGCGACAGAGGGACTCAATGAACGACCAATGGCGATGTGTTAACCTTACCGGAAGAGGTACTATTAGTGCAGCTTTACTATGAGAATGGAAAATCCGCTACTGCAGCTCTACCATCTTATCGCCATAAGAAGAGTGTGAAAGAGTAAAGGTACTGTGACAAGTGTCACAGTGAAGAAAATGACCACTAAGTTCGAAGTCAATTGTTTTTTTGACGATAATACCCATAGTGGACGACCAGACAAAAGTGCTACCTTTGCTCAGACAGCTCATGAAGAAATGGAGACTTTAGCGGATTCATGTCTTGCCAGTGTGTCTACTGATCAGATGTCATAAAACGATTTCAGAGAGTACTCCATCTTGAACAGGTGCATTTATTACGTTTCCTGTACGACGTTTACTCAATACATAAAGATGAAGTAAAGAAAAGCACATTCGGCAATGGAATAAAATATTTTAGCAATAACAGTATGTTATAGTATTACATACTCTGTTTTATTGTCACAGTTTGAGCTACTACAAGTAGCACAGTGAACGCATTACCGCAACTACGAGGTGCATTCAAGTTCTAATGCCTCCGATTTTTTTTCTCCGGACTGGAAAGAGATAGAAACATGCGCATTGTTTTAAAATGAGTCCGCGTTCATTGTCAGTACGTCCCAGAGATGGCAGCACCGTACGGCAGATGGAATTCTACCTCCAGCGGCGAGAATGAGAACTGTTTTAAATACTTAAAATGGCGACGTTTTCCTTACTTGAACAGCGTGCACTCATTCGTTTTCTGAATTTGCGTGGTGTGAAACCAATTGAAATTCATCGACAGCTGAAGGAGACATGTGGTGATGGAGTTATGGTCGTGTCAAAAGTGCGTTCGTGGGTGCGACAGTTTAATGAAGGCAGAACATCGTGTGACAACAAACCGAAACAACCTCGGGCTCGCACAATCCGGTCTGACGACATGATCGAAAAAGTGGAGAGAATTGTTTTGGGGGATCGCCGAATGACTTTTGAACAGATCGCCTCCAGAGTTGGCATTTCTGTGGGTTCTGTGCACACAATCCTGCATGACGACCTGAAAATGCGAAAAGTGTCTTCCAGGTGGGTACCACGAATGCTGACGGACGACCACATGGCTGCCCGTGTGGCATGTTGCCAAGCAATGTTGACGCACAACAATAGCATGAATGGGACTTTCTTTTCGTCGGTTGTGACAATGGATGAGAAGTGGATGCCATTTTTCAATCCAGAAACAAAATGGTTCAAATGGCTCTGAGCACTATGGGACTTAACATCTATGGTCATCAGTCCCCTAGAACTTAGAACTACTTAAACCTAACTAGCCTAAGGACATCACACAACACCCAGTCATCACGAGGCAGAGAAAATCCCTGACCCTGCCGGGAATCAAACCCTGGAACCCGGGCGCGGGAAGCGAGAAAGCTACCGCACGACCACGAGCTGCGAACCAGAAACAAAGCGCCAGTCAGCTCAATGGAAGTACACAGAGTCACCGCCACCAAAAAAATGTCGGGTAACCACCAGTGCTGAAAAAATGATGGTGTCCATGTTCTGGGACAGCGAGGGCGTAATCCTTACCCATTGCGTTCCAAAGGGCACTACGGTAACAGGTGCATCCTACGAAAATGTTTTGAAGAACAAATTCCTTCCTGCACTGCAACAAAAACGTCCAGGAAGGGCTACGC
Organism: Schistocerca americana; assembly: GCF_021461395.2. Classification (NCBI taxonomy): domain Eukaryota; kingdom Metazoa; phylum Arthropoda; class Insecta; order Orthoptera; family Acrididae; genus Schistocerca; species Schistocerca americana. Next base: position 455,783,776 of record NC_060121.1, read on the forward strand.
GTGTGCTGTTTCACCAAGACAATGCACCCGCACATCGAGCTACCGTTACGCAACGGTTTCTTCGTGATAACAACTTTGAAGTGATTCCTCATGCTCCCTACTCACGTGACCTAGCTCCTAGTGACTTTTGGCTTTTTCCAACAATGAAAGACACTTTCCGTGGCCGCACATTAACCAGCCGTGCTGCTATTGCCTCAGCGATTTTCCAGTGGTCAAAACAGACTCCTAAAGAAGCCTTCGCCGCTGCCATGGAATCATGGCGTCAGCGTTGTGAAAAATGTGTACGTCAGCAGGGCGATTACGTCGAGAAGTGACGCCAGTTTCATCGATTTTGGGTGAGTAGTTAATTAGAAAAAAAATCGGAGGCCTTAGAACTTGAATGCACCTCGTAAGATGGATTCAAAGTTATCACCCAGGATAGCAACAATAATTTATGTGCCGGTAACCTCCGCAGATGGTGAAGAGATAGAAAGAATGTATGATGTAATAAAAAGAAAGTATTGAGATAGTTAATGGAGATAAAAAGATGTCATGAGGGACTTGAATTCGATAGAACGAAAAGACGAGAAGGAAAGAGAGTAGGAGAACTCAGATTTCGGCAGAAGAATGATGGGGGAAGGTAGCTGGTAGAATTCTCTATAGAGTAAAATGTAATTATTGCTAATACTGTGTTTGAAAAACATGAAAGAAAGCTGTATACTTGGGAGATACGTGGAGACACCGAAAGGTTTCAGATGAATTAAATAAAGGCAAGACAGATTTTGAAGCCAGATATTAAACTGTAAAATATCTCTGGAGGAAGATGAAGACTCTGGGTATCGTTCATTGGTTATAAACTGCACACTAAAACGACAGAAATTGCAGAAAGTTCGTACATAAGGCGATAGGAGCTGGATATATCGATACATTGAAATAACCAGAGGTTTTGAGATTTCCAAAAATAACAGCAGGCAACTACTGACTGTAACTGCAGTAAGGAGTACACTAAACAAGAAAATATAGCTTTGGGATATGAAACTGAAAACGAATAAGAGGATGAAATAGCAAAACGACAAGAGGCAGCATAAGTCAGTCAATGATACAAAAAAATACTGAAAAATGAAATAGCAAAATGGAGTAAAGACGTCTAAAATATAAGATTGATACGTGGTGTGGAATGGCTAGGCGAGAAATGAATGGCTTGATTATGAGGAAGGAAAAGGATATTTGCTAAAAGAGAAGCACGTGTATGTCTACGAAGTGCTCAGGTGGCAAGTGCAATCTAAGCAAAGAGAAGGATATACGGTTGGAGTAATGTGCAGAAGATCTATACGAGGGAAACAAGTTTAGAAACGGTATTATAGAAACAGACGAGGAAGCAGACGAAGATGAAACGGGAGGTACAATACTACCAGACGAATTTCACGAAATACTCAAAAAACTTACAAACTCTGTGGAGTAGGCGGACTCCTATCACTGATACTATGAACCTGCTGCACTGTTTCTTCCGGTACCTGTGGTCGTCCTTGACGTGACTCATCACACACACTGCTGACACGCTTAAGTTTATTCACAAGCAGACAAATGTGTGCCATTGATGGGGCTGGTTTGTGAAATTTACCGGTAAATTCCGCTCTGGCGTTTTCATATGAGAATCCGCGTACCCTGCACAAACAGTGGCAACCCGTTCTCCTGTACAAAACATATTGCGCGGAAGTAACAGTATCTGCAGAGAATAGAACAACAAATAAGCATTTTCTTGGAAATGGATAGCGAATTTAGAGACGCGCTGTGCTTTGCAGAATGCACGTTAAATGCGCTACATGTAGCATATGTTATCCCGTCCAGGTGCATCATATGTGCCTCTTCATTTCTAGGTTACTTACAATTGTTTTTCTTTGAACATCAAATGGAGATATTTTTTGAAAGAATATTTTATTATATCACAAACATGATATAATGATCGTAGGAATGAAGCAGGTAAATAAAGAAACTGGTCTGTTTAAATTACTCTTCTTTACATTTGAAACTTTTAGCTTGATGTCTAGGTATAAGTAACAGTTGATACTGATTAGAGGTACTTGTTTCTGAAATTCTAAAGTATTTGCACTGCTATCGCATTGGTGACACGTCTAATAATAAGTACACCGTTAATGCATCGAATGGTATTTTTTAAAAACAGTTTGGTCAAAAGTAAAGTATATATCATCATATGAAAAAGCCATATAAATTGAGGAATTGTGCTATATTGTTTAATCTTAACTGTAGGCATACATAAAAGTTTTTGCTCAGTTGTTAGATTCGCTAACTGCACTAAACAAATAACTCCTGCTTACATCAAATCTCGTAGCTCGATCTCTAGGTATCGATGACAGTTGATATGAATTGTAACCAATTATTTGTAGTATTCTAATGTGATTGTTCTACTGTCTCACTGGGCAAACACGTTTAATAACAAAAAGCATGACATTCCTACATATAGTTTTCGAATTTAAGAATCGAGTTTCGACCTATTACATTGCGATGTGACCAGATTAGCAAGTTATACTATGCATGGCTTTTCTGTTATCAAGATTACATTTTCACCCTCCATTTAGATATAATATGTGAGAACCATTATATTGATCATGCAAACACTGGTGAATAAAGCTCCAGATCCTTGTGGTAGAATACTACGCTAATGCGTGGTTACAGTGGCCTCTTAAGCTATGATAAGGTGTCATATAAGCTTTTCCTGTAATACGCGAGCATCTGTTAGGAATTTCAGATACTCTACGACTTCTATTAAGTTTTGACAATGTACAATTCTTGGAGGAAATGTATCTTTTTGTCACATAATAACCGAGATGATATATCACTCCGTGTCAATGATCCCTACATCCAGTTCCAGTGTCTAGATGCATACAATAGTATAGCAAGGGGACAAAATTTTTAAAAAAATCTGTCTTATCCCCATATTTCAGTAGAGAAAGTAGAGATGGAATAACGTTTCGATCCTTGCTACGTATCCTATGTACTGGCATATCTTGTTATTTATTGATTGACCTATTTATACAATAATTTATAACGATACAATTTTAACTTAACGGATGATGCCACGATTTCAAGGACGTGAAATCCGAGGACACTACCAATTGCATAGGACGTAGTGCATGATCTTATCTGTCTTCCTGCATCCCCTGAGATACCTGTCTACTCTAGAACACATCATCAAACACAAAAAATTAACTAAACTATAATCGTAACAAAGAGTCGAAGCGTCTCTTCCCATTACTACATATCTGTAAATTTTCCAACATATGTAGTTTCCTTCACTTTTGTGATTTGTGTAGAATTTTCATGTTATGACGTATGTCACTATTTTTTTATTGTTTATTTCTTGATTTATTTTTTAAATTCTGTTGTGCATGTTGGTATGTTATTTATAACTTATGAAGAAATACCTACCCGTCCGCCTAGAATAAAAACCATCACACTAACAACGGTTTAATTTATATACTGTCTGTTTATTGCATTTTCTTCGTTATTGTCGATATGGCATGTAACTTTCGATTTCAAAGTATTAGTATTGCTAAATGCCATAATAACATGGAATTATTGAAACTGCCATTCAATCCCATCGCTACTGTTTGGATAGTAGTGATATCAGGACATGATATCTGTTTTTGAAAATTTATCCCCTTACTGTACTACTGTGGGCACGTAGACATAGGAACTGGATGTAATGGAGCACTGGTACGGATGTGATACATCACCATGGTTAGTATGTGGCAAAAAAAACAAAAAACAAAAAACCATTTCCTCCAAAAACTGTACGTTGTCTGAAAATCGTAAAAGTCATGCATTATCTGAATTTCGTAAGAGATGCTAACATAATGTAATATTAGCTTATGGATTTCCTTACCACAGCCTACAAGGCCACTACAACCATGTGTTAGCGCAATAGTCTATCATCAATAGTCTATTATCAGGATGTGGAGCTTTACTTACCGGTGCTTCCACAGTCAATACTATGGTTCTCACAATACACTGCCGGAAAAAAATTGAGAAAACCATTAAGGGATTTCGAATGCAATCAAGATTTATTGTTGCCACAATGTATATGGAGTACATGAAATGATTACATTCGCAGATCAATAGCACCAGCGGTTTGGTGATACCAGGTGTTGACCCAAGCTGAAACACCCGGGTGGCAGTACAGCCGGTGACTCTGGCATCCAGTTGACCGTACAGATGGTGAATACTGTCCTGGGGTATGTTGCGCCAAGACTGCTAGACATGTTCACGTAGTTCTGCTACAGTTGGTCATCGAGTCACACGAGTCAATTCTCGACCCATCATAACCCACACGTGCTCGATTGGAGACAAGTCTGTGATCGTGCTAGCTAGGAAAGTCACTGGACATCTTCTCAGGCGAGGGGCATCTTGTTGGAACAACACACCACCTTCATGTTGCAAGAATGGCAAAAGAATGGGTCTAAGAGCTTTCTGAACATACCGAGCGCTGGTGAACATACCCTCCAGAAACACGATAGTTGTAGTTATCGCTCTTAAGACCGTAAGCTTTGTATGGAGCCAGTATGTTTTCGACGAGAGCACTCTACGAGACAGCGCTCACCGGCTATACGCAAATGACCATTACTTGCGTGCTGGCATAATCTACTTTCATCGCTAAAGACAAAAGGACGCCATTCCATCTTCCAAGTGATCCGCCAGTAGAGCCGCGCACGTCGATGCTGTGGCGTGAGTGGAAGACAAGCTAGAAGTGTGCTTGCCCGTAGACCCACTACTTACAACCAGTTCACAACAGTTTTTGTTGAAACGTATAGGCTCACAAGCCCTCTTATCTGTGCTGTGGCAGCTGCTAGATCGGACATGCTGCTCTTAAAGTATGATGATACTGGCGTGCGTCTACACTGCACTCGTCTATGGGAGTGAGAATGTTCGCGTGACCACTGGTGCCAGCATTGTTGCGCAACAGACGAAGTACGTCCAACTTGTGTGGGTATTATCCAAAAGGACCATTCTGCCACTCGCAAGGGCGCAATTTGACAGCTTTCAAACTTGGTCAGTTAGTTGTAGCAAGCCCGCGTGCGTCCCCGTGGCATGATTGACTGCTTGCGCCACATGTTCGCATCACTCTGTTCCTTATGGCTCCGAGCATTCCCTATTAGCGGGTAGACACAGACGGTTCTCTGGTAGCTATGCCACTACGCTGTCGTTTGGTGGACGATGTGGAAATTATTAACAGTGTATATAGTATCACGCAGGTGTTATATGCCGTCATCGGATCGAAATCGACGTTGTCTTTGCAGGTGTAGTGATGTTTTTCTGGCATTGTGTATGGAGGATGAAAATGTAATCCTGATACCAATACCGTCACGCATAGTACGAATTGCTGATTCTGACTGGTTGTTTAAGGAGACTAAACAGATAAAGTCATCAGTCTCCTATTCAGCGGCATCCTCCCCCCCTCCACCACCACCACCACCACCATCACCACCCTCAGAGCAGTGTACACAGTCAGTTTTCGTAGAGAGTAAAATCTGTATGCAAGTATGAGAAACCGTTCTAAATGTTTGTGTAACATTTATCTGAGGCAGAACAAGCACGAATTGCTAAAGTGTCACATTACGCTGTAATAGATCGAAGCTTAGATTGCTAACAGTGCATAACTATCTACATTAATGCAGCATTCTGTCATTAAACACGTTTCTCTAGTGAAACAGGAATGCGGCTGCTTTCGAATACCAGAAACAGCTGTTTGCAGTCGTATCAATTGTTAGCGCTACCTAGCCATCGAGCAGCAAATCTTACATGTAACTAGGACTAATTTATATAGTGCAGTTAGCAATACCTAGCAACCGAACTAAAAGTTTTATATGTAATGAAGAGTAAATAGCACAACACATTTCCTCTATTTATATGCTTTTATTCATTTGTTGGTATGTTCCTTACTTATGATCAAAATGTTTTTTAAGACTCCATTCGATGAATCATCGCTACATCTTATTATTAGACGTGTCGTCCACTGCTTCCGGTCAATAACACACGTTAGCGATACCTAGACATCAAGCTACAACTTTTATGCGTAATGAATAGTAATTTCTAAAGTACAGTTTTTTTATTTATGTTGGTGTATTTATATGATGGTTGTATCATAGCTACGATATGATGAAATATGTTTTTTCTTTAAGAAAACCTCCACTCGATGTTTAGCCAAAAACAATTATAAGCCACCTAGACATCGAGGAACATGTAGTGATATACCTAGATACGGGAAACAAGTCCTATACGTTGGGAAATTAATGCGTATTCCACAAGATAATTTAATTAATGATCTTATTGACTTGTTATAATTTTCACTGTGTCCACGACGTTAATATATGAAGTTAATGCCTTTATCAGCGTCTAGCCTAAGATAAAAATTCTAGACATCCAGTAACACAGTGCAACGTACTTAGATATCAGACATTAATGATAATTATGTAGCAAAATATGTTGCAATTTTATAATGCCATCATGATTGAAATTTGAGCAATTAGTAGAGTTATTCCTGAACCTTTTAAATAAGGTCGTGTATTTTGATGTATGTTACACAGTATGACAAATGGTTAGCTTGAGTGCTTACTGTATTGCATCACAGAATGGTTGGCCGTGCCAGGTATATGTTATTAAGACTTTTGCGTTCCCGTTGATAGAGGAATAATTTTATAAAACTGGTTGGTCAATGCCACTGAATTTCCTGACTGGATTGGGCGTCGGATAAGAAGACAATTATGATGAAAGCCTTCTTAATTGTTATTCTAACAAATTCTTGTTATTGTTCAGCTTTTTTAATTAATACAGTAACAATTCTTATTATTTTATGATTGTGCCTTGCCTTAAGTAAAATAAGATTGTAAGCTATACTACTGCAGCAGCATCTGGCGCGCTTACGATATGGTGCTGTGTTAAATTGATATGGTCGTCTGTATTCAAGTGTGGTATGAGCATTAACACTGCCAGTCGGTGCATTAATATCACGTTTCAAGCTTTTTTAATTAAGACATGCCGACATCCAGTGTTTACATGGATCCTTACACATACATCTGTTATATGACACATTACAAAGCACAGATGGCGGAGACTATGTTAATTGCAAAGTTAATGGTATTATTTTTCCATACATACGGACTTCCCAACTGCATTTGGTTACACTTTTTGTAAAATTATTATCCTGTCAATCTTGTTTTGACCTTAGAGATCTGAAGGTGGTAACGTTTTTACCGAAACTGATCATGTTGATAAATACTTTACGAGAGATTTTAGCTATATGTGGTTTTTCTGGAGTTCACTGTACTATAGATCGCCACCATACTGGAAATATCAGGAATATAGAGGGTGTCCCAAAACAATGTATACGCGTGCCGAGTGGTCTAAGGCGCTACAGTCATGCATGGACGGTGCGGCTGGTCCCGGCGGAGGTTCGAGTCCTCCCTCGGTGTTTCTCCTTAGGACAATTTAAGTCAAGTAGTGTGTAAGCTTAGGGACTGATGACCAAAGCAGTTAAGTCCCATAAGAATTTCACACACATTTGAACATTTTTTGTATACGCGTTTTGAAATTGAGTATCTTTCTAATTAAAGGAGACAGAAATGCAGTTTTTGTGGGTAATTATTCAGAAAGAAGTGAAAAACATAACACTTTATTTTGTTGCAGGATTGTAAACGTGGTGTTATTGTTGGTTCAATGGAAATGCATGCTAAAGTGTTATTGGAAAACAGAGAATCTGAATGAGGTATGATGATGATGGAGGGCTGAATTTGGAACACTATCACCACCAAGGGTAACAGTTGCAAGAATCTGAGGTAAGTTTGACATCACAGGGACAGTACAATATTTGAAGAACGGACATTGTGGAAGAAAGAGATGTTCAACAGACAATGAAAGTGTTGATGCAGTGGTCCAGGCATACACACAATCCCGAATAAATCTGCAAAGCAATGCTCTCATAAGATTGGGAGCTGCAAATGCGGTGTTCATAGATTTTAGTGCGCTCAGAAATTTAGGCCTTACATTCCAAGACTTTTCCACGCTTTTAATGAGGACGATCTCAATAGGTGAAGTGAATTTTGTGAGTACTTCGTTAACAGAGGTGAGGAAGAGCAACATTTCCACGATCTAATTCTTTGGTCAGATGAAATGACCTTTAAACTTAATGGAACAATTAACTACCATAACTGCGTGTGGCCAATGATAATCCGTACGTGACAGAGGAAAGACATGTTAATCTACCAGGAGTATGAGTTTAGTGTGGTCTGTCTTCTGGAAGATTAATTGGTGTGTACTATTGTGAAAACACTGTCACAGATGGCTCTTACTTAGAAATGTTGCGTATCATAACTTCTGGTCTTAATGACGTTTTTTTGAAAATGAAGATTATTGCTTTCAATATGGTGGTGCACCATATCACTTTCACATTGATGTGAGGGTATTTGCGAGTTTTACATCCCGTGCAAGATGGATAGCACAAAGAGGGAGTTTGGAGTTTCCTGCTTGATCCCCTGATTAAACCCTTCTAGACGTCTGTCTCAAGAACATAGTTTACACTGCAAGATCACAAACACATGACGGTCTTAGAGAATAAATTGAGGAGGCCTGTGATGCTATTCCGTTAGGAACAATACAGTTGGCATTTCGCTCTATTCTAAGTCATTGTCGATGGTGTACTGCGGCTGAAGGAGGCCATTTTGAATGTTTACCACCTTTAGTTTGACCTTAAGGTACACCACAGACGTTGCACTGCATTTCTATCTCCTTTAATTAAAGAGATATTCAGTTTCAGAGAGTGTATACATTATTTTGGGACACCCTGTACATGAAACATAATACACCGAGGCAGCTAGATCAGTTTACATTCTAAGAATTGCTGTTTCAATAAGCCTAAAACATTGATTATTTTAGTATACTAATTGCCTCAGTACATTGTGTAAAATAATTATAGAACTCGACAGCGAAATTTGAAAGTGATCCGAAGCAGCATAAACTTTTTATGCATTTCCAGCCCATCTGTTTCGTGCCTACTTATAGCATAATCACGAGGAGGATGCAACAGTGACACATGCGTGAATGAAGTGACAATTTGGTCCTCTAAGACCTCCTAGTTCGATGACGCTCTCGATGTCACCTGCACACCGTTGCTTAGTGCTCTAAAAATGTACCTGTTCAGGAGCAAACATTCACCGAGTCCCAGGCGGCTATGGGCAGTCAACCCCTTCGACACACTACAGGTGAGTGGCACTACGCTGCTGCTTCAAGAACTGCTTGCAGACATGCAAAATATGAAGCGCTTTAACTTGAGTACTCACACAATAAGCTCTATCCACTGCACTAAGCATATTTGTTAGATATTTTTGCACTGCTGACATGCAAGAATCGCACTGTGGTGTCCAAGTGTGCGAAATATGAAATATGATTCAGATTTTACACCGCTTTCTATTCACCTCCTAACAATCCACGTCTGATTCAGAATTACCCTAACGAATTCCCATTTTCTTGTAAATAGTCTTCACGGGTTTGCCGCGAGATCACGCTGTGCAAATTCCACAATATTTCCTCGGGGCAACTGTCCGACATCTTCAGATTGTTCATCCTTCCTCGTGGCTAGGTACGACTGACGGTATCCGCACACAACGACGCCCCGTTTTTAGAGCACGTGCGCGAAGAATGCGCAGCTGCGGAAATTGCGCATGCGCAGTGTTTGCCATATTCAAACTCCCTCTGCCGAAAATCGCAGAGCGGCTCTTCCGCGCGTGAGCTGTACGTTGCGTTTGTCAACAGTGCGGCCAGACGTTACTCACCAACGGCCGTACTAGGCCAGTGTTATGACGGGCCTGTTATCGAAGAATCTTGATTTTCGCGTCGTGATTTAATAGCAGCCAATGCAGGTTTCTAGGCTGTGCTCAGTTGAAATCCCGTATCCTTGTTGATGAGATTATCGGCTCTACGGATATGTATTGCTTCCTTAATGACGCAGTCCCAGAAAGGTGATGGCGGGGATAAAACTTCCGTCTTTTCATAATTCATACGATGTCCTGTATTCAGGCAGTGTTGCGCAGTTGCCGACTTTTCCGGTTGACGAAGGCTGTATGACGCTGATGTTCCTCGCAGCGTTCTTGTACTGTGCAGCATGTGTGGCCCATATACGCTGCCCCACACTGATAAGGAATCTTGTACACATCACATTTTCTCAGTCCAAGGTCATCCTTAACTGAACCTAACAGGTTTCTCAGTTTTGCAGATGGTTGAAAAACACACTTAATTCCGTATCTTCCGAGGACTCTTCCGATTCTTGACGACATGGCACCAAAATTCGGCAAAAAGGCCAAACTGGTGGGTGTCTTCGTATCTTCATTCTGCTCCATAGACTGAATTCGCCTGAGCCTGAATGCATTACGTATCTGTCTCTCAGAATAACCATTTTGTCGGAACACTGTCCTCAAATGTTGTATTTCACTCGACAGGCTCTCAGGATCAGACAGCACATGTGCTCTATGAACTAACGTACGTAATTCACTACCGCATTGTGCTGGATGATGGCAGCTTGTGGCCTGCAGATATAGATCTGTATGCGTTGGCTTGCGGTAAACGCTGTGTCCCTTAAGGTTCTATCTGCTTTCCTTCGTACCAAGACATAAAGAAAAGGTAAAGTACCACCTTTTTCCAATTCCATTGTGAAGTTTATATTCTGATGGAGCGAATTCAGATGCTGAAGAAACGTAAGTATAGTATCAAGTCCATGTGGCCACACCACAACTGTATCATCCATATAACGCAGAAAACAAGAGGGTTTGAGAGTGGCTGACTGTAGTGCTTTTTCTTCAAAGTCCTCCATAAAATAATTGGCCACCACAGGAGACAGAGGGCTTCCCATGGCGACACCGTCCACTTGTTCAGAATATTGGTCTGGAAATAAGAAGTATGTTGAAGTAAGCACGTGTTTGAATAATGCTATTATGTCATCTTTAAACTTGTTGCTAATGGGCTCCAAAGAGTCCTGCAAGGGCACCTTTGTAAATAAGACACGGAGGTATACCCGTGAAAACTATTTACAACACATCCGCCTGGAAAACTTGAAGAGTCACATCCCATTTTCTTATCCTAAAATCAGTGTAGAAACACGTTCTTCCTACTTGCCGTAGCCGATTCCTCTACCATGTTCTTCAGGCTCTGTTATCCACATATGCACCTTGATATGGTGCCCAGGGACCCATCCGCAACACGCATAACCGCTATAGTGCACGAGTCACGGAAAGTAATGATCACGCGGTCCTTAGCAGCCACGCGGGGTTTTCAGGTATGCGCCCAGATCGGCAGGCGGCGCACCAAGTATTATGCACCAGTACGTACCTCGCTAGCAACAGCAAGAGGTCCCTGGTTGCAACGCAAGGCCACGCCTACATCTGGTCACGATTTACTGGGGGCAGCGAGTCTCGTCCTGGAGAATAGCTGTTTAAGGGAACCCTGTGGTACCTGCGAGTTGTTCCCGTCGACAAGAGCCGGCCTACTCATGGGCCGACTGCTTGCCAAATACCACCGACAACTACCAGAGAACGCCAAGAAGTAGGTTTCTGCGCCGGAGAAGACCTTTCTTCTAGTGTTAGTCATTTCAGTGTTTGGTTCCGGCTAATTTCAGTTAGTTAAGTGGAGCCAAATCCACAGAATTGTATTTTTTCTTTTGGATCCGCAGAAGAGGTGGAGTTTATTTGTTATTATAAATTGTGAAACACAGATGTTTGGTTTTCGGAAAGACGATAAAGAAGCTATTGTACTCCTACAGGGAGTTAGGAAAAACAGACAGATTCTGCAAACTTCTCAGTGCATAAGATAACCTCTGCACAGATGCCAAATCATTTCGCACGTAACCACCCATCCCAGATATGTTTTTAATAGCGGCAGTTACTAATTCACCACCATTACATAGCCGTTCCGTCTTTAGCATAATCATACTCATCAACAAAGCTTATGTATTTTATTCCTTTAATATCACCTCTTTTATTTTACTAAATATTCCTCTACGTATCATATCTTTTGAAGAACGTAGTTGTGGTGTCTGCCACTCCGAGCAAGATTAAATGGAAGATTATCAAACAAAACCTGTCGATAGAAATCAAAACATGAGAGGATCATTACAGCGCTTGCAGAATAGCGTGCAGACCGCCTCCGTAGCTGAGCCATCAGCGTATCTGACCACAAAGTGGACGATCCAGCACTAATTCCCTGTATTTACAGGAATTTTTCTATGGCGGGAGGAATGGTTGCAAGGCACTTAGCCTCATACGACCAACTGAGGAGCTATTAGAACGTGAAGTAGCGGCGCTGATCAGGAAAGCTGACAATGTCTGGGACAGCTGATTCCAATCTTCATGCTCTCATGACGCATCCAGATGACGCTATGTAACAGACAATGGCTCAGCAGTCGGTCAGTATCGGGTGGCCTGAACCTGGCCGTCGAGTTACTCTTTTTGTAGAATAGCTTACAGGCAGGGAACAATGTCGTAATTAATGCTCCCTAATGCACTAGATGATCACTATGAAGAACGATGTCGCTACTGCACTGCCAAGCAGTAAGCGAAAGGTAGTTTGAGCACGTTGCCCATGCGTTTCTTTGTTACTATCAGCCATTCCGTTGCGACTAGCAAGATTATCCACATGCTAGAGATACCCGCCAATGGTACCAACCTCAAGTGGTAGAATATTAAAGTCTCGTCCTCATAACCAAATGATGTAAGAACGTAAAGCACTTGTTAAATTCAGCGTTATGTCGGAGAAATGACAATCGTTCTCCGACGTTTGAAGGTAACGAAAAATTTCTAGCCAAATGTAAGTATGTTGTATCTATAAAGTTAGTCAGCAGTCTGTACTATTCAGATGAATCGAGCAAAATATTTAGGAGGCTGTTGTGAACTTGTGACTGCAAAAATGAAACGTCGTTTTTGGAACCTAACTGCATGATTTTTCATCGCACTGTCGCATCTTCTTCCCAGTTAGTAAGAAATATGTGTAATGGAAACTATCGAAAACTGCTGCTGAGCAATTGCCTCCATAAAAGCAACTGACTGCAGTTCGGAGACTATAGACGGAGAACTTTACCCTGATCTCGCTTAGAAACTTCTTACCGTTAAAGTGTGACAAACTGTCTGTCGGAACGGAGCACGCGGCGCAGTTCTTCCACGCGGCAGGGAGCAGGTGGTGTTCGCGCGTTGCGGCGACGCCGGCGGCGTACGCGCAACCCGGAGTCCTGTGTTCGATCCAGGCCTGCGTAATTACCGGCTGCGGTCTGCGGCGTGTGGGGTCGGACTGCGGTCTGGCCGCACTTTTAAGGAGGGGCCCCCAGCAAATACTACTCCTGCCGCAGGTTTTACAACCATCAACTATTTACATCCGTCCTCATCCATTGTAAATGACAAACAGTTTTGCAGAGTTTGTTGCAGCAGTGACCATGTGCACCTTCCAAATGCTCTGTGCTATACTCATTATTCAGATTTGTGTTTTTCTCATTTTATTAAGTTGTTACCATAAGCAGCATCACTCAAAAACACGAGTATTTCCGATGCTTGGTGACAGTAGATGTAAAGAAAACATTATTCAAGTTCGTACTTCGGTAGACAGCAGCATTTAGTTAAACAAAGCTTCGTTCAATCATTTCTGGTGACAACAGTTTACCAGTATCAGAGGAAAATTACTGGAGAAATAGTTCCCTCCTCAGTTTAAAGCTAAATTCAGCAACGAAACACTGAAGTGGATTGTTTAGTTAACAGAAACCATCTCATGCTACTTCATAGGAGCATCTACTCCCTTAAACTTCTCGAAATATGTTTCTTGAGAATGTTCTTGTAATCATACATTTCAGCATCTGACTCTCATGAGACACTTCCCCCGGAAACAGTGGTGTCAAACAGGTCTGCGTAATGGCTTCCTCATTTTTTTGCACATTCTCCTTCATGCTTCTAAGGTGTCTTTAAAAAACTAACACAGTTATGTATTCGCGTCTCAAGGTCTGAGTAGAAACTTTTAAACGATTGTTTAAAACGGAATGAAGTAAGTAACAAACTCATAAACTCTGATGGTGCTTCTCCTGCAGCTCGCACTGAATTACAGCAGCAGCTGCTCAATGGTTGTCTGTCCGATGTCAGTGTCTGATAGTGTCACCAATTTAGAGGAAATCAGCATTATGATGAAAACGCACTGATATTGGTTTTTTGTTTGATGGATGTTCTCTGAAACTAATCGGTTGTATGACGTACTTAGGAACCAGTTTGTCTCTGGACACTAGCCTCAATACCATGCCTGTGATGAGAGGGTCTGTTAGGGTGAAATAAATATGAAACGCAGTACTACAGACAGAAAATACAACACGTTGAGTATTTCGTCCATATGTAAACAGAACAAATCCGTATAGGAATTAAGTTTGTACAAGTTTCAGTGGGGGAGAATCTAGAATGCATTTTGCTTCTCCTCTACCTCAAGATCTCAACACGGGACAAAGTACAAAAGATAGATTTTCTGCTGCAGCTTGATACCTCTCCGGCCGCTACGGTCGCAGGTTCGAATCGTGCCTCGGGCATGCATGTGTGTGATATCCTTAGGTTAGTTAGGTTTAAGTAGTTCTAAGTTCTAGGGGACTGATGACCTCAGAAGTTAAGTCCCATAGTGCTCAGAGCCATTTGATAACTCCCCGACGGGGTCGAAGTTTCCATGACAGACGTCGACCTTTAGCGAATACCTAATCCTGCTGTAAAGTCAGATGGAGTGTACAAGACCAATAAAATGACTTTATCCACGCCTAAGAGACGTACGCACGAAAGGAGTGAAGCAAACTCAGTTCAGCCTAGTCAGTGAGAATGTACGCTGACGAAAAAAGTGAAAGGCGTTCGACGACCAAAAACGGAATCATGAAATAGCTTCTACAAAGACAAGACTGGACGCCAGAAGAGGTATCTTCAAACGAAGTTAGTCAGATATGCCCAAGCGGTATTTGATTACGATTATCAGTCCTTTCATTGACTTGGTGCTGCTTCATTTACGTCCCATTTTAGTGTAAATCTCTTCAGTTACAAATATCTTATACACTCAATAGCTACCAAAATCTGTTGAGTAAACTCTAAGTCATTATATCTTCAGGTAAAAGCTGTACTTAGACTTATGTCCCCTCATGTTTTTTAGAATACCTACGCACATAGTATTCAGTCCATCCATTTAATTTTTAACAGCCCTCTACGGTGTGGCATTTCAAATACTTCCCTTCCGCCTCTCATATACGTATTCGTAGCTTCTATAGTCCTGTGGAACGTTCCTTCCAGTATTTGGATGTCGCCTTCTGCACCAGTATCTTAAAGAGCGTGCGACACAGACAGCATTCTTGTTATACACCTTTAGCTACTCTGAAGGTTTCTCTAGAAATTTCCAATTTTTATGACACTTCCTGCCGAACGTTTCACGAACAACTAAAAAACATCCCCAATATCCAAGGTCTTCGCCTAGTTAACCATCGCTGGGAAATACGTGTCAACATTTAAGAGTGAAAATATGGTGAATACCTAACACCATCAAGAAATTTGATGGTTGCAGTTTGATTTTTTTTCCCAGATGATAAAAAATATTTAAATAAAAGATTTTTAATATAACACGTTTTTGAAACGGATTGAAATATATGAAATACTTCTCCTAGTCCCATTCAGATTCCTAACCCTATACAGTCCTGAAAATTGGTGCTTGTGAATGTTTAATAGCTGCGAAATTTCTCGTAGAATTTAAAACTAAAACCGTGAGGCGCAAACAACAAATAATACTAAGGAGATGAACTATTTGCACATGAGTATGTACTCCATGCGCCCCATGTTTTTAGTTTTAAATTATACAAGTATCCTCATAACTATTAAAACTTCAGGAGCAAAAATTCTCAGGACTATTTTTGAGGTGGGGCTAGGAGAAATTGATAAATTGCCTGTTGGCTTCTGTCTTGCGTTGACTGGTTGACGTTTGTTTGATGATTTAATAATTTGAAATTATCAAGTACACGTTTGCCTAAGAACCCGAGACAGAAGCGAACAAGCAAATTTTCAACAATTGGCCACAAAGATTTAACAATTTTACACCAGAAGTAATTTTTTATGTTAGTTTTTAGTTCATTTTATATTAAAATATTTTTTATTTAAATAGTTATTCATGTTTTATAGTTTTGTGTGTGCCAAATTTTTCAATCGATTTCAGTCATTTTGATGAGATTACAACACAGAAATGTGGTAAATTTCAGGAGTATTTCAGTTTCTCTTCACATGTGTCAACCAGTACATTGCTTCCTCCTATGATTATCTCAAGGGGAGAACTTGACGGTAACAATTAGAGGTAACCAACCTTCCACGGGGGTTACCAGCAACGATTTTTATCAAGAAACATTCGAAAGTGGAACAGGAAAATGGCAAAATAGCAGTGGTACACAAAGTGTCCTCTCCCACAGCCCTGACACACAGACGGGTTAATGTTTCACTGTCGAAGAGTTCCGAGCTATATTGAAAGGTCTCTACCTCAACTGGAAATGATAGTGGTAAACGAAATACATTCCGCCACACATCAGAGAAGAAAGCGAGTTAATATTGCATTTATCCGATGTAACCGCTGAATAAACTGACACCTGCAAAGTGGGATACCAAGGCAAACTTACTCCCTTCAACAGCACTCGCCACCAGCTTTACGGTTGCTGAGTATGGGTTCCCAGGTTGGGAAATAGCTCGTCACACTAAAAAAAACGATATCTGCAGGAGGTTAACAGGCTGCCTGAGACCTACTAGAGTGGACTATTTATATTCATTCTCAGATGTTGCCCCACAAAAAGTCAGAAGATTATTACTGAACTTGAAAAAAGTAAGAAACAGATGAATGAGGAGAGTCACTCACTAAGCATCCATCTATCCACGTTCAACAGGCTTAAATCTAGAGGAAGTCTCGTATACTCAGTACAACCAACTCAAACTTCCATAAAATCATTATGGCAAAAAGAATATCCATAACTCCTTATCACACAGGAAGCACTACTCCCAGAACTCCCACCTAGACTGGCGACACTGGAAACCACTGGACTGACTTCCTACGAGCACAGGACAATCAAAACAACTTACGAGAAAGCGGGGCAACACAGACTTTGACAGGGTGAGTGTGCTGAAAACAACAAATAATGCCTGTTAGTGGATGCACCCAGAGTGTACTCAAGAGGACCTCCCGAATTACCGAGACAGCTGCAGCTTGCACCGAATTCTGGATGAGTGAAATGATTTAGCTTATATTTTTTACTATCTATATCTGTATGTGGCTAGTAAGCTTTACATAAACGTACCTATTTTGCAATTTAAACTATGTACTTGAATTTTTTCAGTAGCTATGTATTTTGTGACGCGATTCGTAGACGAATAAAATTTAAAAAAAACTGTTTCATTGTCATGAGTTTCCAGTTACGTTGAAAGTTTCAGGTCTACAGCTCATCGACAAATGATTACGACTACGCCTCGAAGGAGCAGACTATACGTTGGATCGTAAGAACGGGAGCAAGGCGGAGCACAAATTGCGTCGATCGCCGCGGAAGATCGGCAGCAGGAAGTGCTCCTCCACATCAGACTGCCGGTCCGCAAACGAAGTCAGCTGGCTGCGCTGTTGCGGGCCAAATCAAATAGCGGCCATGTTTGCAGGCCGCCGTCTCCCGACCGCCGCCATCGGCGCGGCTCATCTCGTTTGCCGCAGGAAGGCCGCAAAACGCAGGTCTCCCAGGGGACCGCTTTAGACACAGCCCACAGACGGCGCCCCCAGGCGGCCTAACGCGCTCGTATTAAGCCACCCGCGCGGGCTTTGGCGTCACGCAGAAACCGCCACCAGCCTCTGAAATCCTTTGGCGCCGTCTCAGACCCGCTCTTCTCCACCCTGTATCGTTGGACTCATGTTCTTCCAGCCAGCTGTCCGTGGTGA
Source organism: Schistocerca americana (assembly GCF_021461395.2). Classification (NCBI taxonomy): domain Eukaryota; kingdom Metazoa; phylum Arthropoda; class Insecta; order Orthoptera; family Acrididae; genus Schistocerca; species Schistocerca americana. Next base: position 455,801,752 of record NC_060121.1, read on the forward strand.
AGAGCTTCACTTTTGTATACGATTTGTTTCTAACTTGTTGGCGGTATACCGTTGTTGGTGTTGTTGTTAAATGGTTTGTAAATAATGCTTCTCCCTTAAACAAAATTTTGCATAGATATCCCACAACACTTTTCACTTCTAGTAGATAACGTTCAGAGAACTGTAACCGATATCGGAAGTCATTGCCATGAGGCTGCAGATGTAGCCAAATGTGAATAGGGTGAAATGAGATGCAGTATATTGTTCGATCGTTTGCTTGATCGCTCTTATTGTTAGTGAGGTTTGCACTGTATGTTACTGCTGCTAAAATTTTACTTTCATTTCTTTCATTAGTTGCGCTTCTTTTTCCTTGGCGTATTTTACTTCCAATATCTAGAAAAATTTTTACAATGTTTTCAAAGACAGGCTTCGAGTGCTTGGGACGGTCTGGACATTACTCTGCATACAACCGCACCGCTACCCTCTTGGTTTGGGGACATCCGCCACGAACAGTATTTACTTTTTCTACTGTAGTATGCATTGTGAATGTCTCAACAGCTTCACGAGCAAGTAATCTGACTACTACAACAGCAGAACACAAACATATGGGCTTCAAGCGCACGGTCAAACACAAGGACCATACCCGAGTTACGTGTTTTCTTACATTTCGCGTAACGGATCAGTCGTTCTTGGAATCTCTTCTATTGACGGCTGGAAACTGGTCTGCGGCGCTAATATCTTGATCCTATCTGATCAAGTCCCATACACGTTACGTCACTGACGTTCTTTCGCAAGGGGCCAGTGATGTTTACGGCATTCGATGAACCAATTGTCTACTACGCAACCACAATGCTGGCTGCTAATGGCACCATAGAGTGGGACTGGAAGTATCCAATGGTGAGCACAGCATAAAGCGACAGAGCGTAGTTGAACTGCTTAGTCCTTGAGTAGCTCACAACAGTGCCACAGTGCTAGTGGTGTTGATACAAAAGAGGGCAATGGCAACGACAAACAAACCAATCATTGCATTATATCTACAACAGTTTACGAAGTTGACATTTCGTCAGAAAGGAACCCAAGGAATTTCGCAGAGTGAGAAAGAAGTGGCAGATGACATATTAGCGTTCTGCAGGATGAGACGGTTGAATGTATGGTGGGAAATGAGCTCGACTACGTGAAAAATGTACATGAGGAGTACAATGATGACGACATGAGCTTAAAAAGTGAAACTGATAGTGAAACAGATGCCGCGGTATGTAGTTCATCATTCCTGTCGGACAGGGAGCCACATATCCCATTTCCAGTGAAACTTAGTAAAGAACAATTGTTGTCAAGGAGCGGGTACTCAACATAATTACGTACATTGAACATCATCTGCAGAATAGTAAAAAAAAGGAAAAAGAAAAAATTATGAACAGATTTCGGGTAAGTCCGCAGCAATATGACGGTCTAGTGCATTAGAAAAACTACGGATATTGAAGGGAGGACAAGGCGCACTTGCTACAAAAATTAGCGTTCGCGAGTTTTTAGAACGTTCTACACAATTTACGGGATGTGCATGTAAGTGACCTATTACGTTACGCACATTAAACTGCGCATGACATACAAAGATTTCAAGGGAAATAGTGGATGGTTGCATAGCTTTAAACAGTAGTACGGAATTGAAAGACATACGATTACGAAATTTCAAACTAAGCGTCGCCTTGACGATGCACAGCAAATTGCGGAAGCTCGAAAGTTTGTAGATAAGATTAAAAAGCTTATCCCATCGTTCAGTAAGAAATTTGTTTTTAACTCCTACCAATCGGGACTTGAAGACGAAATGCATATGAAAGGAACCTTAGAAACTGCAGGTAACGAAAGAGTTGTATCAAGATCAACTAGCATCGATGCCTTAACGCATTCGTACACAATTACGCCGACTGTTAATCTGCTTGGTAAATTGTCTGGAAAGTTAATTATTGTGCTGCGACAAGTTGGAGATGTTCTGTCCCCTTCGGTTCTTTTCATGTGCGTAATCATGCAAGAACAGTAGGAAATATTTACGTCACAGAAATCAAAAGTGGGAAAACGGGCGTAAGAGAACTACAACTGCTTTTGGCCAATACCTGTCAAAATAACTTTTTTTTACTTGATTCCTGGTCTGCATATAAAAACTGCACTCCTTTGAGCAATCTGTCCCTTCTGAAAAGTGTGTGACTTTGCAATTCATACCACCTGGAACCACTGGAAAAATTCAGCCTCTGGATGTCTATTTTTTCCGTGCCTATAACACAATATCGCAATATCTGCAGTTACACTGTAAATGATAGCCAGCTTCACGATAAGCTCCACGACAGACTGTTTCGCATTCGGTTGCATGCCATCATATTCTATCGTTCTCATATGCTCGTTACGTCAGTATGATTCTGTATGCTTTCCTTAAAGAGTAGATACCTAACTGAACCTCCTGCACGTTTTGTAACTCCCATGTAGTTCACTTTCGATCTTGATGGTGCAAACCTTTGTGATCACTGGCTCTGAGCACTATGCGACTTAACTTCTGAGGTCATCAGTCGCCTAGAACTTAGCACTAATTAAACCTAACTAACCTAAGGACATCACACACATCCATGCCCGAGGCAGGATTCGAACCTGCGACCGTGACGTTCACTCGGCTCCAGAGTGTAGCCCCTAGAACCGTACGGCCACTCCGGCCGGCTTTGTGATCATTGTGGCGCGCCATTGTTCATTCGATGTTCGAGGTGCAAGTTAATTGCTTATTTTGAACATTTCTTGAATGTCCATTTTGTTAAGTGTAATACATGCATTCGATAGATCATTGATCTCTACACCTGCTGGACTCATTTTCTTTCGCCCTCCTGACGTACATGGTGAGTCATTAGCAGCTAATATTTTTTCATCGTAATGTTAACACAACACTTTCAAATGAGCCTTATTAAAGAGTGAACTTGAGACCTCCCACTCAAGGGGTTCCTTATTAGAATACTCTTTTTAATTCCAAAGAAAATAGTATACAATTCCAGCAGAAAACAAAGCGATGTCGTAACTCCCCGAATATTAACGTTAAAAAATACTTGAGAACTTCAAGTAATACACGGTATTGCCCGCTATAGCTAGGTGAAAACCGCACCTCGATATATTCATTCTGAATATATTTTGGATGACCTGTCCTAGCTGCCTCATCCTATACAGTGTCGAGCTGAAACATTATGACCACTGCCCACTACGAGACTGAATGACGCCTTGTGGTGAGGCTGGCTCAAGAAGGGCGAGGATAGTATGTAAGAGGAGTAGGGATGAATGGAAAATCGTTCTGGCCACGATTCGGGCTGCAAATGGTGAAATATAGTGATGTAAACGACTCTGACAAAGGGAGAGTGATACTGGCTGGCAGGTAGGCAAGAGAATCTCGAAAACAGTTGGTCAGCTTTCGCATGGAGGGCAACTGGTTGAAGGACGACGAAATAACGAGTAGTTCAAGACGCCCGCGCCTCATTACGAAACTTAGATGTCAAATGTTTGACAATCTCTAAAACAAGAAAGGCAGACCTGACGAAGGCGTACAATGCTGATGCAAGCAGAAGTGATTTTACCTAGGAATTTCATCACCTTTGATAATCAGTGGTGAAAATTCCTGCGGTGATTATGGCGAGTGTACAAGAGGTGGGGGAGGGGCTGGATAAAGTAGCGGAAGTAGCCAAAACATTATGAACTATGGGAACCTGCTCGGAAGCGTGTTGATTTGCCTTCGGAACGCAATACAGTAACGGCTATGGGTGTGACTAGGATTCGACAAGTAACTATTGTTGGTTTTCTGGAGCTATCCATCACCAGATGTGTACGTACAGATCATGCAGTTCCTGTAAGTCAGGAACCTATGGTTTGTGGGGGCGGAGATAGCGCCCTATAGCGTCCTAGATGTGCTCTTTAGGGTTGAGATCAATCGAACGTAGTGGCAAAGACATCAACTTGCGTTCTGTATCACGCTACACTCTCCACAGTAGCGTGATTCCGGCCATGTTACACGAACAGTTGCGTTGTTATCGGCTTCAGTCCAAAGACTGGTTTGATGTAGCTCTCCATCCTACTCTATCCTGTGCAAGCTTCTTCATCTCCCAGTACCTACTGCAACCTACATTCTTCTGAAACCGCTTACTGTATTCACATCTTGCTCTCACTCTACGGTTTTTACGACTACACACCTTCCTACTTTACTAAACTGGTGATTCCTTGTTGTCTCAGAATGTGTCCTATCAACCGGTCCCTTTTTTAGTCACGTTGTGCCACACGTTTCTTTTGTCCCCAATTCTACTTAGCACTTCCTCATTAGTTATACTATCTACCCATCAAATCTTCAGTATTCTCCTGTAGTGCCACATTTGAATTACATTCGTTGCTAACAAATTTCTCTCATTCAGACACGCTTCTCTTGCTTTTGACAGGAGAACGCTGATGCATATGGATCTCCGCAGCAGATGCCTGGTTCATGCACCCATGCCGACTGCTGTTCATCGCTGACGAAGGCTGGAAAATGCACACCGATACCGCAACTGGACGCCCACTAAGTGGCGAAAGGTGCCCTTTCCAGATGAATCACGTTTTATGATCCTTCGGACAGAGGGCTGTGGGCGTGTACGGCGCGAAACGTCTGAAAGCAAGCACCTTGCAACAGTCGTCAGACGGGTCCAAGCCAGATGACATTCCCTGTGGAATCTCGTCATTCTGGAAGGCACAATCGATCAACACAAGTATGCATCTATCGTTGGGGACCATGTCGATCCCTATATGTAGTTTGTTTTTCCTGGTCAAGATGGGATCTGCCGGCAGGGCAGTGCAACGCGTCACACACCAAGCAGTGTAAGTGCGTGTTCCGAAGAGCACAAGGATATATTTACTGTAATTCCCTGGCCATCAAACTCATCTGATTTAAACCCAGACAAGAATCTATGCGAACACGTCGATCGTGCTTTCCACGCCATGGATCCTCAACCGAGAAACGTAGCGCAGCTAGCCACGGCACTGGAGCCGGAATGCCTCCGCAGTCCCGTCAGTACCTTCCACGACCTCACTTACTCTCCTCCTGTGTGACTCGCGGTGCAAAAGCTGTTTGTTCAGGCTTTTACAGGTGCTGATATTAGCGTGGCTGGACAGTGTATATCTTCCTTAGCATGTCAGGTGCCCACAACGCCAGGGCGCATCATTCACTCTCGCGGAAGTCACCGGTCATTACGTTTATCTTATCAGTGTAACTGTGCTTGCAATTTGCGAATTTGTTTTACACAATATCAACGTTTCATTACTATGTACACATATCCTTTTCAATTACAGATTTGTCCTATTTTTATTTTATGGCTTCTGAAAATCGAGCTATTGATTACAACAGCTCTTTAGTACCATTAAATCATCGTGCCTGGTTATAACAAAATATTATTTATAAAATAAGTGAAAACCCATTTAACAATGTGGAACGGTGTAGCTTTCTAACAGAGGCAGTGGTCGGTAATGCAAGCCGGCTCCCGGTTTGCCGTAACTCGCACGGAGCAGTTTTCTGAAGGGCCACGTGCCAGACGCCCCCCCCCCCCCCCCCCCTCCCGTCTAACCTAATACCACCGCAATATCGAATCTTTCCGTGAGGTACGAGACGATTATTGAAACAGGCAAATAAGGGCGCCCCGCGGAGGATATTACACGGCGAGGCGGCCGCCCCTGGATGCTGCGGGCTAAGGGGGTCGCGCCATATCCGCCCTGCCGGCACTCCCAGGGGCATCTCTCTCTGGGCAGTCATTCTCTGTGTTTCACTTTCCTATTTCATACTTACACGTTTTACGGACTGTCATTAATGACGTAATGTTTAGTCATAAAAATATTTATTTCTTGTACTAGCGACAATTTTATTATATTCCTAGTTATTTCGGAAACCACGTTGTCATAATCGTAAGGAAAGTACCCCTATGACTCATACATTGTAGTCATTCTCACGACGAGTAGTTATTAACCAAAGATTAAGAAATTATTTCATGTGTATTAATTGTATAATTATGGTAGCTTTCCTTTGTACTGACAACATTCCACACATAATAACTACCACAGTTTGTATCACGCAAGAAAGATATTTATGACTTCAGTATGCCGATCTATGTGCATCACTGTCATACAGTGTGTTAGGTGTTTAGGTACAGATACTGTGGTCATCGGTATCTTAACATACACCTACTTCAGAGCGTTAGTTACTTTTTCTCTATGTCTAACAGGTTTGCCCCAAACATATCACATAATTGGCTACCTGGTGTTTGGTCGGGTGAACACAGGGTTATAAATACAAAATCAAATAGGGGTAATGCAGGAGTATGTTTAATAATGAATAAAAAAATAGAAATGCGGATAAGCTACTATAAACAGCATAGTGAACGCATTATTGTGGCCAAGATAGACACGAAACCCACGCCTACTACAGTAATACAAGTTTATATGCCATCTAGCTCTGCAGATGAGGAAGAAATTCATGAAATTTCTGATCAGATTAAAGAAATTATTCATATAGTGAAGGGAGACGAAAATTTAATAGTCATGGGTGACTGGAGCTCGATAGTAGGAAAAGCGAGAGAAGGAAACGTGCTATGTGAATATGGACTGAGGGTAAGAAATGAAAGAGGAAGACGCCTGGTAGAATTTGGCACAGAGCATAACTTAATCATAGCTTACACTTGGTTCAAGAATCATGAAAGAAGGTTGTATACCTGGAAAAAGCCTGGAGACACTCTAAGGTTTTAGACAGATTGTATAATGGTAAGACAGAGATTCAGGAACCAAGTTTTAAATTGTAAGACATTTCCAGGGGCAGATGTGGACTCTGACCACACTCTGTTGATTATGAACTGTAGATTAAAACTGAAGAAACTGCAAAAAGGTGGCAATTTAAGGAGATGAGACCTGGATAAACTGACTAAACCAGAGGTTGTACAGAGTTTCAGGAAGAGCAAAAGGGAACAATTGACAGGAATGGGGGAAAGAAATACAGTAGAAGAAAAATGGGTAGCTTTGAGGCATGAAATAGTGAAGGCAGCAGAGGATCAAGTAGATAAAAAGACGAGGGCTAGCAGAAATCCGAGGGTAACGGAAGAAATATTGAATTTAATTGATGAAAGGAGAAAATACAAAAATGCAGTAAATGAAGCAGGCAAAAAGGAACACAAACGTCTCAAAAATGAGATCGACAGGAAGTGCAGAATGGCTAAGCAGGGATGGCTAGAAGATAAATGTAAGGAAGTAGAGGCTTATCTCACTAGGCGTAAGATAGATACTGCCTACACGAAAATTAAAGAGTCCTTTGGAGAAAAGAGAACCACTTGTATGAATATCGAGAACTCAGATGGAAACACAGTTCTAAGAAAAGAAGGGAAAGCAGAAAGGTGGGAGGAGTATATAGAGGGTCTATACAAGGGCGATGTACTTGAGGGCAATGTTAAAGAAATGGAAGCGGATGTAGATGAAGATGAAATGGGAGATATCGTACTGCGTGAAGAGTTTGATAGAGCACTGAAAGACCTAAGTCGAAACAAACCCTGGGAGTAGACAACATTCCATTAGAACTACTGACATCCTTGGGAGATCCGGTCCTGACAAAACTCTACCATCTGGTGAGCAAGATGTATGAGACAGGCGAAATACCCTCAGACTTCAAGAAGAATATAATAATTCCAATCCCAAAGAAAGCAGGTGTTGACAGATGTGAAAATTACCGAACTATCAGTTTAATAAGTCACAGCTGCAAAGTACTAACAAGAATTCTTTCAGACGATAGGAAAAACTGGTAGAAGCCGACCTCGGGGAAGATCAGTTTGGATTCCGTAGAAATGTTGGAACACGTGAGGCAACACTGACCTTACGACGTATCTTAGAAGAAACATTTGTAGACTTAGAGAAAGCGTTTAACAATGTTGAGTGGAATACTTTCTTTCAAATTCTGAAGGTGGCAGGGGTAAAATACAGGGAGCGAAAGGCTATTTACAATTTGTACAGAAACCAGATGGCAGTTATAAGAGTCGAGGGACATGAAAGGGAAGCAGTGGTTGGGAAGGGAGCGTGACAGGATTGTAGCCTCTCCCCGATGTTATTCAATCTGTATATTGAGCAAGCAGTAAAGGAAACAAAAGAAAAATTCGGAGTAGGTATTAAAATACACAGAGATAAAATAAAAACTATGAAGTTCGACGAGGATATTGTAATTATATAAGAGACAGCAAGGGACACGGAAGAGCAGTTGAACAGAATGGACAGTGTCTTGAAAAGAGGATATAAGATGAACATCAACAAAAGCAAAACTGGGATACTGGAATTAAGTCAAATAAAGTCGAGTGATATTGAGGGAATTAGGTTAGGAAATGAGACACTTAAAGTAGTAAAGGAGTTTTGCTATTTGGGGAGCAAAATAACTAATGATGGTTGAAGTAGAGAGGATATAAAACGTAGACTAGCAATGGCAAGGAAAGCTTTTCTGAAGAAGAGAAATTTGTTAACATCGAGTATAGATTTAAGTGTCAGGAAGTCGTTTCTGAACGTATTTGTATGGAGTGTAGCCATGTATGGAAGTGAAACATGGACGATAAATAGTTTGGACAAGAAGAGAATAGAACCTTTCGAAATTTGGTGCTACAGAAGAATGCTAAAGATTAGACGGGTACATCATGTAACTAATGAGGAGGTATTGAACAGAATTGGGGAGAAGAGGAGTTTGTGGCACAACTTGACTAGAAGAAGGGATCGGTTGGTAGGACATGTTCTGAGGCATCAAGGGATCACCAATTTAGTATTGCAGGGCAGCATGGAGGGTAAAAACCGTAGAGGGAGACCAAGAGATGAATACACTCAGCAGATTCAGAAGATGTAGGTTGCAGTAGGTACTGGGAGATGAAGAAGCTTGCAGAGGATAGAGTAGCATGGAGAGCTGCATCAAACCAGAATCAGGACTGAAGACCACAACAACAACGGTCGTAATTGCGCAGCGAAGTGAACTGAGCCTGTCAGTATAGACTATTAGTTTTGCGTTCACGTATTCACTCTTCAATACCTGATTTGCTGCACGGGGGGAAACAAAATTTAACGGCTTGCTTGTGTCACGCGTACTTGGAGGTTCTAACCAATCTAAAATTATACTACTTTTAATAGCTATAATTATTAATCTGCAAATAAAGTACACACTGAGATAATGTTGTTCGCTACATTGCCCTCATTCACGTGCATTTATATCCCTAACACCCTGTGTCAAACATTTGCTATGTAAGTAATATATTGGCACACTGACTGACAGCGATTGAAGCTGAGTACATAATGACTCTCACTGATGTCCGTTAACATGGCGTCCTTAAACATACTGTACTTAAAATTAGATGCTGGTTCCAAGGCTGATGCTGTGTTCCTCAACATCCGAAACATGTTCGATGAAGATCTGCCTGCCACCTGATATACAAAATGCGACTGTATGCAATAGCGGACCAGCAATCTGATTGGTCAGAAGAGAATGTCGCAAACAGAGAGAAGCCTCTCATTCTCAACGGAGAAAAGTATTATGAGCTAAAAGCAGCTTCGGGCATAGGTCGAGAAAGTGATGCAGGTCCATACCTTGCCAAAAAATATGTAAATGATGAAGTGGATAACGATGGTTGTTACTTGACGTTGTTCATGGATAAGCTGCAATGCCAGGAAATTGTACCGAAATACGTGAAGACCTGGAAGGAATGGATATCTAGTCAAAAGTCGCATTAAGATGTGTCCTGTACTTTTTGGTAGTGACTAGTTTTGAACATTAGGTTCATTATCAAAACATCAGTCTTCGTAAGTAAATTAAATAGGTCGGACAAGCATGCTTGAAACTAGCTACGACCGACAATTCAGAATGACGATACAGATCGTTAAACACGCAGTAAGGAAACTATGCTGAACAGTACAGCACTATGCAGTCAGCACTTTCATCGTGGTTTGTCGCGCGTGATTAGCCGAGCGGTCTAGGGCGCTGCAGTCATGGACTGTGCGGCTGATCCCGGCGGAGGTTCGAGTCCTCCCTCGGGCATGGATGTGTGTGTTTGTCCTTAGGATAATTTAGGTTAGGTAGTGTATAAGCTTAGCGACTGATAACCTTAGCAGTTAAGTCCATAAGATTTCACACACATTTGAAAATTTTTTCATCATGGTTTGCTTACTGTGTTTTTAACTATCTGTATTGCCGTTTCGGATTCTCTGTCGTAGCTACTTCCCAACTAGCGGCACTATCATTTCAATATAGAGCACAAGCTACAGTGTTAACGAGTGCACCTTGACGTGCTTCATAAATACATCACAGAATGCTACGATGTAACTACATCCACCTCTGGCCCAGGGTACTGGCCCACAGACACCCAGACATGCGATGACCAAGGGCTTCTCCGGTATTACGGAATGTAATGAGACGGTCGTTGTGGCCGAGGGGTTCTAGGCGCTTCAGTCCGGAACCACGCTGCTGTTACGGTCGCAGGTTCGAATTCTGCCTCGAGCATGGATGTGTGTGATGTCCTTAGGTTAGCTAGGTTTAAGGAGTTCGAAGTCTAGGCGACTGATGACCTCAGATTTTAAGTCCCATAGTGCTCAGAGCCATTTTTTTGGAGTTTAGTGGTCCTATACTCCCTCAATTATTCGGTTTTATTTTCTGATATATTTGAAAAGATTTGATTTCTTTCAACACTTTCTTCCTGATACAGAAAGTAGCAATAGGCTCTAACCATGTCGGCATCCTTGCATACACCAAAATGGCCCCAAACGTAGTGAGTGTACCAAATGAGTCGTTTTCCACTCTTGAGGAATGCAGACACAACAGTCTCATACAATCTCACTCTTACCAAGAAATAAAACTTCATGTACGATCTTATAAAACTTGTGCAGTTTGCGCTACGGTTGATGGTGCAGCGACTGCCTAACCTATGACCAACGGTCGTCTTGTTCTCGCAGTACAACCATACTCTGAAAACGTTGGAGGTATTATCTCCTAGTTACATGATCCTGCATCAACGAGATAGGGGTATCACCCATTTGTTCATCCACAGCTGTTTCTTGATTTAACCTTTCGGGGCATCTCGACAGGTTATTCGCTTCTATCTTCTCCTTTCCACTTATACATACGATTTTAAAACTGTATTCTTGCATTTCCAAAATCATCTTGTCAGCCTGGAGTGCACTAATTTACAAGTTTGCGAGAACATTAGAGCTTGGTGGTCACAATACATTGTTCTAATGGTTCCAGACAGATAGCAATTAAACTTTCGGAAAGCCCAGACCACTGCCAGCGCGACATATTCAGTCATAGTGTGTGACCTTTCGCAAGGCAACAATGTTCTGTTAGAAAATGCCATTGGATAAAACGTTGGCTTTCCGTCTATCATCCTCATCTGGAATAGGCAGGCTCATAATCAAACTGAAGAGGCATCTGTCATCAGACCAAAATCTATTGACATGTATGGGTTGTACAATGGGTTGGAACCTACCAATGCCTTTTTGATAGTTTTAAATGCTTCATTACATTCACTCTTCCAGTGCCAGGCAATATTGTTCCTCAACAGATTCACCAGTGTTTCAGCATTAAGCGACTGATCCGGCACTAAACTTCGAAAGAACGAGGCGAGTCCGACAAACCCTTTCACTCGCTTTTTCATTCGTGGACAGAGAGAGTTACTAATTACACTAATCTTCTTGGAATGGGGCAGAATTTCTTTCCTGTTGACGTGATGGCCTAGAAAGATCGTCTTTTCCAAGACAAAGTGTGACTTTTGCATAGTTACTGTAACACCGGCTTTTCTAAAATCTTGTAGTCCTCTGTTTAATATCTCTAGATGTTCCCCCGAACTGGCTGTTGCTATTAACAGATCATTCACAAAGAGTGTAGGTCCCAACACAAATCCAAAGTTTGAATGAACACTCCGGCACTTACATTAGGGCCTAATGGTATAATCCTAATGGTAGAACCTTGAAATGGTACCTCCTTTCTGCATATAAGAATGCGATATATGTCTTCAATGTTGATCACTAAGTTGGCCTCTTTCTCTTTAAGTTCTCCACAATGTGTTTTGTGTGAAATTTACGCCAAATTTACCTTCTACTCTATGAAAAGTGTACATATTACCAAAATTATGTACCCATAAACTGTTGTGCAACTTAAACTCGTATGTGACCTTTGACAAAACAGAAACTAATTTGGATTCAACTATAACTGGTATGAATACAGATTGCCTTTATATTAAACACGCGATTGAAATAAAATAGTTATCTGCCCCTAGTCAATGCTTCCACTTACCTCGCATCTTGACAAAATTGATGCAGATTTCTCTAAAACACTACGTCAAACAGCAAGCAGACAATGGATAAGCTTGATTTCTATTTTTTAAATAAAAATTCCAAACAATATTCAACATATCGCATGCGATACGATGCAACGTGTTAATGCATAATGATAAATCTTCGTTAAACACTGGGATGGGGAGAGTAACTATTACTATGAAATGATATCCCAAGACAACGATTTTAGAATGAAGTATGTATTCAAAAAGACATAGTAAAACTTTGTGATATCTTCACACACAGCATTGGTCTGAACGATACTACGCTTAAAAAATGAACAATGATTTAAAAATGGTATAATGTTGAAAGAATATTTCTATAAAAACCAAACAGCTTAACCAGTTGATATGCTAATGCATGACTCGAGGAGGGTGACTTTAGACAGGAATAGGATGAGGACAAAACTCTAAACATTACGGATAAGAACACCCAAAACACGTTGCAACTACAAAGAGAAATCCCGGCGGAGGTTCGAGTCCTCCCTCGGTCATGGGTGTGTGTGTTCGTCCTTAGGATAATTTAGGTTAAATAGTGTGTAAGCTTAGTGACTGATGACCTTAGCAGTTAAGTCCCATAATATTTTAAAAAAAACAGTAAAAACAAAGAGAAAAATAGCTTTACAATAACATGAGTTAAAGAACTATAATTAAAAAATATTTACAGAATCAAGAACATTTGAATGAAGTAATCAATAGAATTCATCACGGGTACATTATAGTGTTTCATGATGTCTATGAGAACGTTCTGCACTGCTATTTTGAAAGTGTGTATGTCACGTTTTGTATTGTACTAAGTAGTATTGATGATCTACTCTGACTTTGCAGCACATAAGAAGTGGGTTATAGAGTGTCTGTTATCACAAAAGGCCTAAATTTCTAAAGCACAGTCACATATGGCAGTAGTAACTTGCATGATGAAAGTAGGTAGGAGAGTGTCCCTTGACAAACGAGCCAACTTCCTCTAGCTCGTTGCAATTACGTCACTGGTGCGGTAAGTTATGGGGGAGCAGACTCAGTGATATTAAGCGCAGTTAGCAGCTGACAACCCCACACACGAACAAAAAGTAAAATACGTAGTAGCATTTGCCTAAAGCAGAATGTGGGTCCATTGATGACTCCAAAGCTGTCTTGTAGTCTTGATGGGTTCCTTATAAAATTCAATTGCAGCTTATATCGGTGAAGTATGCCAACATATGGCAGAGAATATTTCAGTGTATGATCAGCGGACATAGTTCTTCTGTCCTGGCAAGTCCCATTCATTTGTTGTGAATGGTCAATCAGTTACAATTTGTTACATTTACAGTAAACAGTTATCTGCATTAAGAAAGGAGTAATAAGATTTTACATAATTGTACATATGAATTGCACATGTAGTGTAATAGTAACGACAGATTTCATTGCCTGTATAAAAATAAAACAAGAAAAAATGGCATCATGGTTTTACAGTAATAAATTACTGAAAAATCAGACAAGTAAATCATGCGAAATAATGTACAGCAACAGGCTTGATAAGAAACAAGTATTATATATGTACAGAATGACCTACAGAAAATTCCAAATTGTTCAAGTAAATATGTATGCATCTTTATCAGTAAAATACACAAAAGTGTATGGAGTAAGGTAGAAAGTGCTGCTATCCCATCCTTTAGTTTGTGTACCTCTGAATTACTTTATCCATAATTCCATCAAACCACCAATAAATACAACTGTTTACTTATGTCTTTGCTTTTTTCTATCTTATATATCATATATTGTTATAAGTTCATGTTATTTAGCTCAGCTGCCCTACCTAACCAAATTTCACCTGATATTTACCATATCTGATCATTTCATTTCAAATTCATCTTTGTAATCATTTCTTTGCTCATTTATATGTTTCACGACTTCCGTTCTTACCTATTTCTCTTTGCTTCTTCCTCACACATCTTTCATGACTTCTCACACATCTTTCATGACTTATGAGAGCTCATTACAGTACTACGCTTAACATAATTATTGTATGAATTGCGCCACAGCCTACAGTAACAATTCACATTCAGTTCCACAAGCAAGTGTACGCCTTTATCTGTATGAAATAAAAGACAATATTATAAATATATGTTTAATGAAAATACATTTTAATGCTAACTGTACAATTACCTAATAGTTAATTCAATCGTTGCCATTATCGATTATAGCTTGGTACCTTTTGGCACGCTTTTCACAAGATTTTCTGCGTATTCTCTCGGTAACGATCTCCGTATCGTTCACATTTGATATGACAGCTGCTTCAAAGTATAAATTGGCTTTTATTTAAGCCAATCTTAATATACGACCAAACGTTCTGAACGGATTTGCATCTGGAGACACTACAGGCCAATCCATCATGAATACACCATTGTCTTGTTCCCACGCTGTACAGAGATGGCTGCGATGTTTCGGATCAAAAAAATGGTTCAAATGGCTCTGAGCACCATGGGACTTAACTTCTGAGGTCATCAGTCCCCTAGAGCTTAGAACTAGTTAAACCTAACTAACCTAAGGACATCACACACATCCATGCCCGAGCAGGATTCGAACCTGCGACTGTAGAGGTCGCGCGGCTCCAGACTGCACCGCCTAGAACCGCTCGGCCACTCCGTGATTCGGATCGTTATCCTCTACAAGCACCCAGTTTGCCTGGCTCGAACCAACTAGTTTCTTGCCGACCGCTGTGGCCGAGCAGTTCTAGGCACTTCAATTCGGAACCGCGCGACCGCTACGGTCTCAGGTTCCAATACTGCCTCGGGCATGGATGTGTGTGATGTCCTTAGGTTAGTTAGGTTTAAGTAGTTCTAAGTTCTAGGGTACTGATGACCACAGATGTTAAGTCCCATAGTGCTCAGAGCCATTTGAATTAGTTTCTTAACGGACCTCAGAAGGTATTTTTGACAAATATATAAATATAAAGCAGTGACGCTCTAGATATTTTTCACTCATTTTAAACTGTAACCGACAAAACAAAACATTCAACTCTCGCACTGTTTATTCATACACTGTGCAAAAGCGCATGATTACAGATTCGAGACCACTACCAGAAATGTTGCTGTGGACGTCACATTTAAAACTATGGTGTACACTTTCTTGTGGAATAGACTAGACAGAGAATATGTATTATAAAGAAATTCAAGGAATAACATTATTGTAAGAAGCAAATTCAGCCTGAAAATTACTTAAGCTAAAGCAATGCAAGTTGTTACATTACATTACAAGTAAATACAGGTAGACAATTAGTCTGCAATGTGACTCATGTTAGTAGAGAAATATATATGTAAACGAATTTTATCCTATGCCATGGCAAAAAGAATAAAACTGAACAGTAAAAAAAAAGAAAGAAATAATCATTAGCATCCCACATACTTCCCAAATCTCATTTCTCTTATTGTCTTGTTTTTTCTCAGTAGTCTATCCATGTCACACCTTGCGAGTCATGGATTTTATGTTAGCTTCGAGAATTTCCCAAACACATAGACTGATGGACAATAGTGTTATGTCATCGATTCTACTAATATAAAGCTCATCTGTTAGACAAAGGAAAGGAATATTAGTTCTACAGAATCCAGTAGAAGTTAAATTCTGCTTGCATGTCGCTATATAAAAATCAGAAAACAATGTCATTCGTCAGTCTAACAAGAAAATTGACACTACCAGATAGTCAAGTCACAAAAAGTTCAGTGAGGTACCATATGCTAAAAGAGTGTATCACAGCAAAGAGTAGCAGTCAGCGCTGAGCCAAATCTTCTCAAAACACTTTTTTTTTTGTGCAAAAATGGAGACGAAAACATGCACTTCTCAGGTTACTGTTAAATCTGCCTAACTGTTGCATGTTGTGTTGCTCTAATGAAAAAAATGACACCGCATGTTTAGTAAAAAGGTTGAATAATTTGCATCAAAGAAATAATTGTGTTGTCTTAAGTGACGTTACATTTATTCGCTGTCGTCATCTACACTCCTGGAAATTGAAATAAGAACACCGTGAATTCATTGTCCCAGGAAGGGGAAACTTTATTGACACATTCCTGGGGTCAGATACATCACATGATCACACTGACAGAACCACAGGCACATAGACACAGGCAACAGAGCATGCACAATGTCGGCACTCGTACAGTGTATATCCACCTTTCGCAACAATGCAGGCTGCTATTCTCCCATGGAGACGATCGTAGAGACGCTGGATGTAGTCCTGTGGAACGGCTTGCCATGCCATTTCCACCTGGCGCCTCAGTTGGACCAGCGTTCGTGCTGGACGTGCAGACCGCGTGAGACGACGCTTCATCCAGTCCCAAACATGCTCAATGGGGAACAGATCCGGAGATCTTGCTGGCCAGGGTAGTTGACTTACATCTTCTAGAGCACGTTGGGTGGCACGGGATACATGCGGACGTGCATTGTCCTGTTGGAACAGCAAGTTCCCTTGCCGGTCTAGGAATGGTAGAACGATGGGTTCGATGACGGTTTGGATGTACCGTGCACTATTCAGTGTCCCCTCGACGATCACCAGTGGTGTACGGCCAGTGCAGGAGATCGCTCCCCACACCATGATGCCGGGTGTTGGCCCTGTGTGCCTCGGTCGTATGCAGTCCTGATTGTGGCGCTCACCTGCACGGCGCCAAACACGCATACGACCATCATTGGCACCAAGACAGAAGCGACTCTCATCGCTGAAGACGACACGTCTCCATTCGTCCCTCCATTCACGCCTGTCGCTACACCACTGGAGGCGGGCTGCACGATGTTGGGGCGTGAGCGGAAGACGGCCTAACGGTGTGCGGGACCGTAGCCCAGCTTCATGGAGACGGTTGCGAATGGTCCTCGCCGATACCCCAGGAGCAACAGTGTCCCTAATTTGCTGGGAAGTGACGGTGCGGTCCCCTACGGCACTGCGTAGGATCCTACGGTCTTGGCGTGCATCCGTGCGTCGCTGCGGTCCGGTCCCAGGTCGACGGGCACGTGCACCTTCCGCCGACCACTGGCGACAACATCGATGTACTGTGGAGACCTCACGCCCCACGTGTTGAGCAATTCGGCGGTACGTCCACCCGGCCTCCCGCATGCCCACTATACGCCCTCGCTCAAAGTCCGTCAACTGCACATACGGTTCACGTCCACGCTGTCGCGGCATGCTACCAGTGTTAAAGACTGCGATGGAGCTCCGTATGCCACGGCAAACTGGCTGACACTGACGGCGTCGGTGCACAAATGCTGCGCAGCTAGCGCCATTTGACGACCAACACCGCGGTTCCTGGTGTGTTCGCTTTGCCGTGCGTGTAATCATTGCTTGTACAGCCCTCTCGCAGTGTCCGGAGCAAGTATGGTGGGTCTGACACACCGGTGTCAATGTGTTATTTTTTTCCATTTCCAGGAGTGTAGCTACACCTTTTCAAAAACTAACCTTTCACGCTTATAAACACGAAATGCATCACATGGCATAAAAACTTAGTATAACCAGAATCAGGGTCCCTATGTCCCAATCATTTATCACTTACTCTTTCTCTGCATTAATCATCATAACCATTGCCTCATTCTATCACAGGGATAGGCAAAATAATATGAACAGTAGTAGTAATGGGATGGTTGTGTTTCACGGTCAGCAACGCAGGTAAGGCATTTCTCACGCTGTAATGTGCGTGTTAAGTACGGCCCAGGCATCAGCGCAGGTATTTTACTAATAGTAAATACATCCAGAAACCGATGTCGACGTGCTATGAAAGATCTAACAGAGTTCCAAAGAGAGCAGATTGTAGGGTCCCGATAGTTGGAGCATCAGTAACCAAGAAGCCAATTTATTTAATGTTTCAAGAGCAACTGTTTCAACAGTCATGACAACCTATACAAAACATGGAAAGTCATAATTGGGTAGACGTAATAATGGACGCAAACTAAAACTAAATGACAGAGATCATCTTACGCTAACACGAATTGTGTCAAAACAACATAAAATTACGACGGCTAAAGTGACTGCAGAGCTCAAAAGCCGTCTTCGAGACAACATATCTATCGACACTGTCCGCCGAGAGCTCAATAAAGCAAATATTCATGGACGAACTGCTATACCGAAACCATCAGTGAAGATAACCAACGCAAAGAAGCGTAAAACATGGTGTCAGGAGCATAAATACTGGACGGCTGATCAATGGGAACACGTCATGTGGTCCGAAGAGTCAACGTTTTCGTTACTTCCAACCTCGGGCCGGGTTTACGTCTGAAGAACGCCAAAAGAGGCCTACAGTACTGATTGCTTGATTCCCACGTTTAAGCATGGATGTGGAAATGTTATGAGAGTAATTCTGCTGGTTCCATCAAATCTCTCAAAGGCCATGTTACAGCCAACGATTATGTGAACATTTTAGGTCGTAGTCCCCCAACAATGATGCCATATTTCAGGCCGATAATCACCCACTCACATACCCAGGACAGTACAGTCGTGGTATGAGGAGCATGATCTGAACTGCATCGTCTTCTTTGGTTTTGAACGTTATGGAACCCTTGTGGTCGGTATTGGAGCACAGACTCCGGAGCAGATTTCCACCTCCCTCGTCCCTGCAGGAGTTAGAAGAGTTTCTGATCGAAGAGTAGCATAACATTCCACTGGATACTATACAACCATTATATGCCAGTATTCCGAGAACAATCGCAGCTGTATTACGAGCAAATAGTTTTCCAGCCCCTTATTAATGAAACACTGCTAGGTAAGTATCATCTCCTGTACCTAACGAACACAAATATCATTATCCTGTTACAACATTAATCATATTTGCTGTCTTCCTCTCAATATACAGTTCAAATTAAAATTTCCCACTCTGTTTTCGTACCCTTATTTCCACATAAGCAACACTTCATAGATATAATTGTGACTCATTTCAGTAAACACAAATTCACTACCTCATAACATATCCTGAAAATCTTTTTACGTCAAAGGACCTGTCACTCTTCTTTCCAGACAACACAGTTGCCATCCAACACCCTGTATAGCTCATCAAAAGTCGAAGAGAATGTTATATGTCTATGGGTTATCATCACTGTGTATAGCCAAAAAATATTTCCCAAGTGAACAACATATTGCTAATAAACTGTGTATTCTCTCAGAACTGATTTAAAAAATACTTTCAATGTAAATTTTAATAGAAATTATTTGTTCATATTCGGATTGTAGATGAAATTTCGAAGTTCGTAGCAGTTTCTTTGGCTTACGCGTCGTGGCAGCATATCGCTCTATTTCTTGCGCGATAATTGAAGTTTGTTGCGCCACGAAAGTCGCCCAATTGTTGTCAGAAGTTGCGTGCCGCGCGACGGGAGTCACTCTGGCATTCGGTGTAATAGCATCGTTTATCGTTAACTGTCGTTGTGCGCTGTAGTGCAAGAAATATTTTCGAGAAAGGGACATATAGTTCCATCATCTGGATACAACTTCAGTAAATATAATTATTCTATTTATGGTTTGATATGGAAAATATGATGAGGTCTCTGGCTCTTATTTGTCTGAATAGTGTCAATTTCCACAACATTATCACGTACAGTTCTATGAATCCTATAAGATCCCTTATATGCAAGAAAGAATTTGTGACTAAGATGCTTGCTTTTGCAAGAAAAAGGGTGAGAATTAACCAGAGTTTTCTGTCAACTCTGTAGTTTTTAATGTTTACCGATTCAAAATGTATCTAACATCTTCAAAACGCACAAATTTGAAAGTTTCGGCAGAGGCGTGTTTTGCGTGATCCACAGTATTGTTTGCTGCCGGAGTCACGAGTCATTATCCTGTATTGTTTCCTCGTGGCTGATTATTTCGTTGATTTGGTGATCTGACTTCAATTATTTCTATATGTGTCGCTGGGCTTGCCCTTCCAGAATTTTTCCACTGTGAAATACGATTGCTGCGAGTGAGCTGGTTTTTACTGTGTTGGTTGTTATTTACATAATTTTTTTTGTGCCACGTATTTTCTGGATTTTATCTATCTCATTTGTGCCCATGAGAATTTGCACGATTATCATCAGAGTTAGAGTACTATCTGTAAATATTTACATTGTTCTAATAATAATAATTATGCCTGTTCTCATAATAGTTACTGTGATGTCTATTATTATGTTTATAGCTAGAGCCCCGGAAATTTCATCTATAACAATACTCGTAGTTGAACTGCGAGAACTTTATGTCGTACGGACGATGTCGGTTATCACGTCTGTAATTGTTTCTGTAGTTGTGTTTGCTATGCGAATTGCCATAGTTCTTATTTTCACGCGGTACAAAAGCGTTTCGCATGCCATAGTTTCTGTTGTTACTGTTATTCTGTTTTTTCGTTGAAACGTGGCACTGTCCACTTCCGATTTCTGAACTGATGTTTGAAATGCTTCTAAATCATTTTTACACCTGCCGGCCAAACCCACGTGTCGCAAATGTGTAGGTTACTTTGTTATACAAATAGGAATTAGCTCTGACGTACTATATGGGTTTGATAAGTACTGGTTTTGCGTGTCATGTCTTCAGACTATTTCGCTGGGCTACAGAAGTCAAACTGTTCAAGTTTTCGTAACGTTATAATGCTATGTTTTACTCGATCTTGTGTGGCTTGCGACTAGTAGGCTGACAAAAACGCTTGGCAGAAGTCATGCACACTTTAGAAGTCTATGACTATTGAGAGCATTCTTGCTGCAGGTTCATTTTCTAAATAACCGCAATGAAATTCTGATCTGTCTTCAAGTGACCAGTTCGCTGGTAAAGAATACAGAAACTGAACAATCCCAGCTTGGGGATGAACTTGACTACTGTAATTCCTGAAAACTTTGAATTTACGTATTGTCAAGAAGTCTTTGTAATTGAAGTTATCATTTTTGTGTGGACCCAATTGTTCTTTATTGCACCAGTCGGCGATTCATTGGCGAATATGGATGTGTGGGACTTTTCTCGCGAAAAACAAGACATTAAGCATTCTTTCAATACACTCGACTTTTTCATTCACACTGTTATTGTAACGCTTATTTTCCCGATTAATTTTCTTGTGGTTGTCTTCAAAATTTATTAATGACTGATACTGTACTGTGTCTGAAAATTTTACTGGCATTGTGTCAGTCGAATCTCTATCTGCACTGGTTGACAAACAAGCCATTTTCGTTGGCAGATCATCAACTTTTTCTTTAACTGTGTTTAACTATTGTTTCTGTTCTTCATAACTGAAGGTCGAAGTTTCCACTTAATGGCTGATTTCTTTTACCGTTGTGTTAAGCTATTCGTTCTGTCTTTTATCCTCTAACTATCGTACTCAGAACGACAGTATAGATATCAGCAACAGTTCGTCCTTGTTTGTTTTCAGTTTTTCGTGTCCTGTTTCAAGGCTACTCATTCTAGTTTGCAGAACTCCTAATTATTGGTTGTAGGTCGGTTTTTATTTTTTCTCTAATTTCAACAGATAAATTTTGTATTTTCAATGTCATTTCTCGCTATGATTTTCAGTTCTCTTCCAGTGATTTGTCCATTTCCTTACTCGTTTCATCTTGTCTTTCTGTAATCATCTAACGAATTGATTCTAGAAAATTTGTCGGATTCGCGCAATTGGTTCTTCATAACTGTTCGCTGAATCTGATGTGAGTTGTGTTTCTTTAAAAGACATCGACGGAAATCTGATTCTGACGTGTCTGTTACTAAATCTTGTAAAATTTCGCACGACTGTGAGTACTTTTGTAAGCTTTCGCTAGCCTTTGGCGACTTATCGCTGACCATCTCAACTTCAGAATTTATATGCTTATCATCCATCGTTCGTCCTGTTTCATTATTTTTCGCTAGATTGCTTTATACTTGTTGATCCTCCCAATTTCCTGCAGTCTGTTGTCAGCTATTGGCAGTTGCTAATTGCTCAACGTAGTTTATCTCATTCTGTACAGACTCGTTATTTTGTAACACCCTCTGTTGTCTTGTACAACAGTGGACTTCATATTCTTTTCTGTTGTGTCAAACATGATGAACTACAATTTCTGGGAAAAACAAATTTTCTACAATAACCAAACAAACAAAAAGACTGTACAATCGTGCACGCAAATACGCAATAATAAATGAAATGCACATAGAATTTGTACTTTTACGCGAACTGTTTATGTAATAAATTAATCGTCACATGACACAAAATTTCACAAATTGAACACTACATTTTAAATTAATTGCATGAAAAAGTAGTACAGCATTATTAACATTAGATCAGCGGTATTTTTTATTTTCGAGAAATCCAATACTATCTGACTACGTATTAGGCAAAGAACCAACTATTCTGGAAGGGTCGCCATATGTGAGTTTTCCGCTAGGTGTCACCACATGTGAGTTTTTCACTATGTGTTTCTGTACGAAATTTAGCCCAAATTTATCTCCCACTCTAGAAAAGTACATGTTGATCAAAATTATGTATCCACAAACTGCTATCCAACTTAAACATATATGCTAACCTTTAACTAAACGTAACCTAATTTGAAGTGAACTGAAACTGCTCTGAATGCAACTTGTGTTTACCTTTAAAGCGAAACTTAAGTAAAACAGTTATCTGTCCACAATGAAAATTTCCACTTACCTCGCGTCTTGACAACGTCGTTGCATATTTCTCGAAAGCACAACAGCAAACAGGAAGCAAGCAGCATCTAAGCTAGATTTCTATATTTTTAATAAAATTTCCAAACATTACTCAAACTGTTGCATACAATATGGTGCAATGTGGTAATGTGTAACGACAAAGCTTCTATAAACAGTGGGATGAGGTGAGTAACTATGGTATTCCAAGATAACGACTTTAGAAAGATTGTTTAACTGTAAAATAAATCTCGCTTTCTCTCTGTCTCTCTCTTCATTGGTTGTGGTTGTGACGTGACTGTTTGTCCGATGCCAGTGGTGGTTATGGTTAGTATTACTATTGTTCCCATACATTGGATTGGACATACGTTCTGGCCAATTATGCTTTTTCTTATTCAGTCTAAAACCAGAACCATATCCATCTGCTCGGTTGTTGTGGTAATTACTATTACTTCAGTGCTGGTGATCTTGTGGCTATTTATTGTTACTACTGTCAACCATTTGATCGCTCTTTTGGTTATAATTATGTACACGGTCGTTGTAATAGGTAGGACCGAGCCTATTATTACTCATTGGTCCTTGTCTAGCTTTAGTGTCCTCCTGAATCAGATCTGTGGAATCTATTACTGACAAGAACTCTTCGACATTGTCCTCATCGGCATGGATGAACTTGTCCCTGATTTCAAATGGCAGTTTTGATTTTAGTATAGGCATCAAATCTTTATGGGCAATCAGCTCGTCCCTATAGCGGGACATGTTCATATACTTTTCAAAATACCGCTCAAAATTTCCGTTTTTGTGATAGAAGATATCTGGATTAAACATTTATTTTTAAAGTCTCACTTGTTTGCCACGTGACCAATACTTCGCTAGAACAGCTCTTTCTAACTCTTCGTAGTATTGCCCTGCTCAGTCATATTCGTAGCCAGTGTAGTGTCCACTTGGCAACAGCCAGCCACGTAGCAAATTTTCTGAGCTTCATTCCATGCTCTTGGCAAAACTCCATGAAACCCTTGTATGGAAACAGCCGGATTTAGATATCTTCTCTCATTAGTGAACTGTTGAAACTGCCCTTGTTTCAGTAATTTTCCTTCCATGAGCATGGTCGCATATAGGTTTGCCGTTGACAATACATCTGTATTGCACTGCAATTCATGAGTACTTGATACGCTTGCCTATTACTCGTATTTTTTCTTGATGCGGGGCTTGAGGCATGTGGCATTTGCGAACGACAATTATCTGCCTCTCGTGTTTGTTGCACCCCTCAGATATCTTCTGTAGCTCACGAAAATTTCTTCACCGACTGGACGAAGTAAGGAACTATTTCTTCCTTTACTTCTCCGAACAACGCTTTGCATTCGGTACTGGAAGATAAACTGTCTCTTGATAAATTATCTACAGTTGCTTCTTTTGTTTGCTGCACACAAATCTCAACTTGTTTTCCTTTAATCCTAGCCCATTTTTCAAATTTGCTAGAAAAATGTTTTCTATGCTCATCAGACTATTCGACGATTAACCCTTCGCAGCCTGATGCCATGGTAATAACCTGTGTGTTCAGTTGCTCTACTGTAGACTGAACTGTACCTATACGTTCCCAAAAAGCTGTTATTTCGAGTGCCATTTTCTCCTGCTGTGAGGATATCTCTGTTACACGTTACGTAATCTCTTCCCAGTTTTGCTTAGTCACCATATGATCCACCTTAGTAATTATGTCAGCCTCACTAGTACCTTTTTCACTTACAGTAGTATTCAGAGCAGATACCGTTGCAGCTATTTCTTATGTTTTGCCTATCTTCGTACTGATCTCATCCATTTTGTCCATTTTAATAGTAATCTCATCTATTTTCTTCACTTCAGTGGCCAAAATGCTTAATCTGTCCAATATTTCCGTTAAAGGATCAATGTTCGAGCGACATGCAGCTACTTGCTGGTCTGCCGGAGCTTCAGTAGCTGGCTGAACATCCGATTGCTGTTCACTCTGCCTTTTGTAAAACTGAACAAAAGGCCTGGCCATAACCCAGTAATAACAGATTAATCTTGCCCTTGACCTATCCTCACGCTGAATTTACGGTTCACAAAAATTAAATACAATACACATACAACGCACAGCACTGCAATGGATCTACAAATCACTAACTACTAGAAAATACATACAGTACATTGGTCTTTCTTTTTAAAGAATTTGAGTATTAGAAGACTGGTTTAGGAACCTATAGTTAAGGATAATTCACTACTCTTGCCTGTATTAATAATTGTTGAGTCTAGAAGTTCGTTTGTGATGGTCCAGACTGCTCAGTTATCGCGAGTACACTCAGCTCCACAGCAAGCACGAAACAAAATTTACAAAACAGAGATTACTCACAACAAGTTGTGAAATACACAAATTTCCCCAAAAAGTTCTACTGACAGTCCTGTAAAATGTTGCCATGTATGACGACAGAAAAATACAGGAAGAGAAGTGAAATTGCGATTTACTGCAATTAACATTAAACTTAAAATGTTAAAGTTGGAATGAATTTTACCTCAGTATTTAGTTAAACGTTAGTGTGCTTCACAAACAACTTTTTCCCCTTAATATAGAGTGCCCTTAAGTGGATCTAAGCTCCCGGGACTACCCCGCTATGCCTATGTCTAACAAGTTTACTTTTATGATGTAGGATCGTACAGTCGCCGTAATGATCAAATGATGGCGATACGAAGTTGTAGCCTCCACTTTCCGCACCGCTGCTGTTGCACGCCGCTCTCCTGGAACGCTTATTTAAGTTTACTCGTCACATTATAACTACGTGGCCACCTGCACTCGTAACACACTCCAGTCGTTTCAGTTTTTGGAGGAGAAAATAATAGTAAATTACAGTTCCAGTGTAAAGAATGCCTATTGCGACGGAACCGGACCTCGCACAGCCTCTAACAATCATAAGGCCGCAGAGGCGAATGTCTAATAGTGCGTATATGTAAACCTGAAGCACAAGTTTCCAAGAAATTGCTCACCTTTGAATAAATATTTGTTTATACCATTATTATCTTAAATGAAACACCCACTTTCGTATATCTATTCACCAGCGTTTAAATAACCTTAATTCTATAACTCATTTCGTAATGGCTGCTGTGCCACTATGCCATTAGATGCGCTCCGACAACACGTCTTTCTCTTCCAGTTTATCAAGCCGTAGTAGTAATTACTATTAATCCATCGTTTTACGTGATACCACAAAGTCTATTGTTCTATTGTGAACAGACTGGATACCAGCTTAACGAAGGTAAGAGTTAGCTGTATTCATAATGAAGGCAAATTATACAGAAGTAGATCACTGCTTGACATAGCACATCTAGATCTTAAAATTCTTTGAGAATATCCATTACATGTAGAGTGAAATAGCAAAATTGTAAGAACTGAGCTAGAAATCAAGACTGCCATGATGGCCCTGAATCATTTTAACGCAAATGCCTGGGAACTTTCTTCGAAATGGACACAGCCGATTTCGCTCCATATCATTCCCGAAAACGAGAATGTTCTCTATGTCTAGTGACTTCGTTGTCCTTGGAACACTGTATAGAAACCCTCAAACGATGTGTGGTGAAGCAAGCACTTATCGTTATGTCTAGTGACAAATGAATTACTGATTTTTCTCTCTCGCTTGGCCATGGTAAAGACACAATGCCTAATGCATGCTGTGAACAGGACGAACAAAGGATTACACAATAATCTTATGTTAAGATAAATGTTTAAATATTATTACAAGATTTGGCCAGATTATTCAGACTAAGCCAATGTCAAGGGTTTCGAGTCTTAGCGTGATCGAATAATTATTTTATTCAAAAATACTGTTTTATAGAATTTTAAAATCGTGTAATATAGAAGTTAGAGTGTTCTGTCTTTCGAATTAGGTTGAATACATCATAAAAACGTTTGGTAGGAATTTTTATGTAACTACCTCCGTTATTTGTAGAATTATTGATCAAAAATTAGTTTTAGTGTCCAAAACCGGAAAAATAAGTTAGATTAACTTAATTGTTATAAATGATTATTAACTTACCTTAGTAAATTAGATACAAAGCTAAAACGATAGCAATGCATTTGATGTAAGTAATAATAAAACTGAACCATCTTACACTATGATAGTACAGTAAAGATACAGAAATTATAAAGAGACAGTTCAGAGGCCACTATCTATCCTTAGTTCCATTCGAAAAATTCTGGACGTTAAATTTTAAAAGTTACCAAACTGCGAATTTTAGACAAAAAAAAAACAGAATATAGATATACTTAGAGAAAATTGGAATCGTTATAGGTTTTCATCTAAAAATATTTCTTTATCAAAATGTGTGCTGAGTGAGTGCGGCTGCCGACGCTAGGAAGACGTAGTGTACTCTTTGCCATCCGCACCGCGAGTATATAAAGACCGGCGTGTCTGCACAAGGTGGGGGAAGGGGGGGCGGGGTTATTCGATCGTCGTCAGTCACATAGAATATGTTATGCTCCTCTACAGAATGTGCTCTGAATCTGTCCATGTTCATGTCTGCTTAAGCCTCAGATGGCCTTTATGATGCCTGAAATGATTGTTTTTTTCGATCGAATGAGACATTACATGTATTTTGTGTCCTGTGTCAAAGTGAACTTTTTTGGTTTAATAAATTAACTGGAAAGACCGCTTTCCGTTTTCGATGTTTGCTTTCGTATGACATCTGCTATATTACAGAAAACTGTTTGAAAAGTGTCTGAGATTATTCTCCAATTTTAAGGCTAAAAATTAACTTCATGTAGTTAGGGGGACGAAGAATAGATATCATCTCTGAACTGCGTTTAGTGCTAAGTACCCTAGGACTAGCTTTAATGATTTTTTAAAACTAATAAATGCACTTGTATCATTTTGTCATAGTAAACACATCCGTTAAAAGACAGTGGACTTTTATATAACGTCGTGGTTCCTTATCACTCTGCATTATTCTCACCTGCCACCCCACAGATGTTGAACATTTATGGATATAGAAACATTACCAGTACGCTACTGGAATACTGTGTAGCAAAAGACGTGAATTGTAGCAAGGAGACTTCAACCATTACTCTGCTGCATCCGGAATCACTTGGTCAGAGTAAGACTATCACTGAATCGAAGACATGCTCAGCAGAAACGCACTACACATACTTCTGAAGTCATTGACTGCTGGTGTATGGAGGCGACAGGCCGTGAGGCCAAGGGCAAACGCTGCTAGCAGTGACAAAGAACTTTCACTGATTCCGATACGTGGTATAGTGAGGCAGTGACACCTGTCCTCGTTGACCCTTGGTGGGGCTGATGAACGGACGGCGACTGTCGCCTAGTTCTGCTGAACCACCAACTAACGCTGCTGAGGCTGGCAGCCACTGTAGGCCACAGTCGTTGACGTCAGCGGTGCGTCGTATTGCGCTGCGATGGCGCCCCATGCAGGACACTGCCACTCATCTCCACATACGGCCAAGGTGGCGGCGTTTGGAGTCTGTTCAGTGCGAGGTACAACCCGCTATCCTCGGACAGAAACTGGACAGCGGCTGGTGCTGTGATGCCAAGTCCTACTAGGAACTCAGCGTCGCTGACAGCAGGCACGGACAGCGTATTGGCAGACCGTTGACATCGAGTCCCATGATGGACGTAGTGCATCCCGGTCTCGAACCATGAGTGCAGCCGGCAGAGCCCATTCCTCTGGCCGTCCAGTGTTACCCAGCTGTCGTGGTGGTACTGCTGGCTTCTCGCTTCTGCTTTAAAATTCAGACATATATATATGCCTACAGCGCCCATTTGTTTCACTGAAACCCGGTACACGGAGCGAGGTGGGGCAGTGGTTAGCACACTGGACTCGCATTCGGGAGGACGACGGTTCAATCCCTCATCCGGCCATCCTGATTTAGGTTTTCCATGATTTCCCTAAATCGCTCCAGGCAAATGCGGATGGTACCTTGAAAGGGCACGGCCGACTTCCTTTCTTGTCCTTCCCTAATCCAATGAGACCGATGACCTCGGAGTTTGGTCTCTTCCCCCAAACAACCCAACCCAACCAAACCCGGCGCCTGGTCTCGTTGCTACAATAAGAGACACGCCGTGGTGCAGTGACACCGCCGCGCGGGGTAACCGTAGGGTCCTGGGTGCCTTGCCACGGTTCGCGCGGCTCCTCCCGTCGGAGGTTCGACTCCTCCCTTGGGCATGAGTGTGTGTGTGTTGTCCTTAGCGTAAGTTAGTTTAAGTTAGACTAAGTAGTGTGTAAGCCTATGGACCGAAGATCTCAGCAGTTTGGTCCCTTAGAACTTACCACAAATTTCCAATTTTGTTGTGGCATCTTCGTTTACCGCTGTGCTGCCCATTTACCGCTGAGCTCGGCTATCTTCGCTGTGTAAGTCACTGGGGTGTCTGTTATTATGACTCACATGTCACCACTCTGGCGGCTGTTGACCCGCGGCTGTTACCGCAACGCTCCACGACGTCTTTCACACGGCTTCTCATTACTTTTATAAAGACTTATACCTCTTTTTTGTTTAAAGACTGGGCAACGACTTTACACTTGATCAGCGGTATTTTGTTTGCAATCACAACTGATATCTCCAGCTGGTACTTATCAACAAACTTATTTAAAGTAATTTACAGCAAAGTAAGGGAAGTCTAGCGATTATCCTAGGCGGTGCTATTAGTGGTGTAATCTAAGCAGGGTATGAAGCAAAACTGTAAGTTCAACTTAAGTTTATTTTGTTGAGGTGGATCTGATGAAAATACCATTTCATGATAAAAGAGTATGTCGTCAGCCAATATTGTCATTTTTAATGTATGCTTTGCCAAAGGATGATGTACGTGACTGTCAAATAAGTCATACGCTTCCGGGTTCTTGATTAACCAATGGTAGATAATTTACAATGCTCCTAACTATAGTTTATACAACTGAATATAATTTCTTGTAAAACTGAGCACGAGTCCTTACCATAATCCAGTAACAAGATACAAATCTTGCACTTGACTTATCCTAACGCTGAATTTACAGCACACAAAAATCAAAAAAATTAAATGTAATACACATATAACACACAGCAGATTTCGCAACTGTAGTATTGATTTGGAACAAAATCCTAGCACGAGCTGCACTTTTCTTTTTATTTCAAAAAACACGACTACTTTTGGCCCTCTAGGCCGTTATCCAGTGGTATAATAAAGGCATGGTAAAACACGGAAACATCGAATAGTGGCCTTGGGGGCTGAAACTGGTGGTATTTAAAATAACAATATAAATGCAACATGATCTGGCATTTATTAAAAACTGAACATAAGTCAAATTATACAGTTGGCAAAGCAGCATGAGACATACAGGGGGGTAGAAGCAGTCTTAAAAGCTTGTAAGGTAGAGGGTAGGTTGCGCTAAGAAACAACTGTTAAGAGAAACGTCTATAGATTGTACCGATTACGAGTTAATTAACAATGAAGTTAGCCAGTCAGGCTGCTGCTGCACACGCCAATTCAGGCGGCCTGCCAGAGACGGTGTCGCAAAACGTGTTCTTCGTTTGGATTCCTAAAACCGAACAAGAAAGCGAGAAAAAATTGGACGTGGAACGGTAATAAGGTACGAACCCGAGCCAAAGGCTGAGCAGTCTCGTATGCTATAGTCTATGAGAACAATTGATATCGAGGCAGTTTCATGCATATGTTAAGCAGTGAGTGGAACACGTTTCTAATGGCTGTCCCGTAGTTTCGTCATGTTGGTGTGAATAAATAGTTCTAATTAACAGTCAGCTCTATCTCGTTATAGCCCTGTACTCGACTGGTGCTCGAATGGTGCAAGCAAACGCCGTCGTATGACGAATGACGTCGTTCCACTTGTCGCTTCAGTAACTCTAGGGCTTCCCGAGCAGACAGCTACATAAAAGTGCCTAGATTACAATGCTCTTGGATGGCTTCAAATCGGCTGCCTGCATCTTCCACGAGAGGGCACCGCAACATCGTACCACCACATAGAGCAGGAGGTGTGCTTGCTGGGCAACACTCCCTGGTCGTATCCGAAACTCAGGCAAAATATGGAAGTAGAACAAAGAGACAGAATACGACAGTACATAACACTCAATTGAGATGACCCTTTCCCGATGTATTTAAGATTAAAAGACAAGACGAATTCCTGATTGTGCTTCTTCTCACCAATCAAGAAAGCGTGCGTTTTCAACTCCATAGACCGTGAATACCTCGCAGTCTATCTGTTGCCCAGACAGCGATTACTTCTAAGGCGTTTACCCGCTGCATCCAGGGAAGAAGACTTGGCGAGTTCTCGTAATTGTGCAGAACCTGTCTGAGTACTCGCAAATGTATTTCGACATCTTTCCTCGATAGGAACCTGAGCCAACGCCGGGACTCCTTGACTAGCTACCACAGTGGCTATCAAATCACATTCGTTGTTCATTTATAAATTCCTGTGTTGCTGTAAAATTCGTATCTTAAACAAAAAATCATCACCTGATTTGACATAACTGTTGAAAATGTGCGAGCAGGTCGATACTGATTGTAAATAAATTAGCCGTCCGGGGTGGCAGAGCGGTTCTATGCGCTACTGTCTGGAACCGCGTGACCGCTACGGTCGCAGGTTCGAATACTGCCTCGGGCATGGGTGTGTGTGATGTCCTTAGGTTAGTTAGGTTTAAGAAGTTCTAAGTTCTAGGGGACTGATGACCTCAGAAGTTAAGTCTCATAGAGCTCAGAGCCATTTGAACCATTTTGTAAATAAAATAACAGTGAAGGAGAAAATCATGATCATTGTAGTGACTAATCAAACATTCCCTGCAGATTAAAACGCTTGCGGCACAGCTGCAGTACATGAATAACTTATAGCCTGAGTTTCGTATATGGCCAAATTTATGAACTGATATAATTTAGATTCTATGCGCTTCAGTCCGGAACCGCGCTGCTGCTACGATCGCAGGTTCGAATCCTGCCTCGGGCATGGATGTGTGTGATGTCCTTAGGTTAGTTAGGTTTAAGTAGTACTAAGCCTAGGGGACTTATGACCTCAAATGTTAAGTTCCATAGTATTCAGAGCCATTTGAACCATTTTTTGATATAATTTATCTCTTTAACCTTGACCTAAATAACGTGGTGATTTATTGAAATAGGAAGAAAATTACAAAGTCTTACGTGGACCTCAAGACAGAGCAAAGTTCATCTTTAAGTCCATGTGTTGGAATAAAAGATCTCTGTTATTTCATGATAGTAAAAATTTAAAAGATAAGTCAACAAGTATCGTATCTTGTCTCAGGCGTCATCTTAATTATACGTTTCCAGATATACAACACGTCATCACAGAAATCTGTTGCTGGATACCGTACGTTTTGAACAAAATGTGTTGATGTTGTTTATCTTGGTTTGAATTTTAAATATACAAGAAGAAAATTTTAAGTTTATTTTATTTTTTGTATAAATTTATATGCTTGTTTATGTATGCAGCTTGATTCTGAAGTTTTCGACT
This sequence comes from Schistocerca americana, assembly GCF_021461395.2. Classification (NCBI taxonomy): domain Eukaryota; kingdom Metazoa; phylum Arthropoda; class Insecta; order Orthoptera; family Acrididae; genus Schistocerca; species Schistocerca americana. Next base: position 455,834,122 of record NC_060121.1, read on the forward strand.
GACAAAAAAGTGGAAGTCAGTCTCTCCAGAAGCACCAACGACTCGGCAGTTCAAAAGTCTCGGCCAGACGAAACAGACAGATATAAAACTTAATATCACTCCTTCAGCACAGTTAACAGCATAGCAGTATAACAGTTGCCGAAAACTGTTTGAGCTGATTAAGCTTTATGGAAAGAAAAAACAGCCATGGGGAATAATTGGACGACTGGCGTTCCTCGCGGCTCCGCTTCGGGACCCACAGTCGTAAACGGAACATCCCTCCCCGCTAACCCTGCCCCGAGCAACCTGGCGCGACTGCTGCACCTCGCGTTTACGTCCTCCCGCCGCCCTCTTTTCTTCTCCCTCTCGGAAGCACTGCTGCAACATTTTAATCAAGGTGTATGCTAATGCGCTACATTAACAGTCTCTAAACAAAGGCTCGAGATAGTCCCCCGGTGAGGCTCTCTCGCTATAAACGATAGCAGCAACAAGAAAGAGATTTCGCCCCCTACCCCTTCGCTGGGGTTTTTATCTGGCGACGCCTTCCTCGGAGTGCATCCCCTCTCCGGATCCCGCTGCTGCGATTCTTCCCGGATTAGCAGTCTACGAGGATCCGCCCCCTACCACCTTGGCAATTTGCATGCCTCCCCCTTAAGGGCCACGAAACGCGCTGCCTTGCTGTGCTGGGCGTACCTAAGTAACTTGCCAAGGCGCTTCACAGTTCACTCAAACTCTTTAGCTCCTCAGATATCAGTTCAGTTTTGGCAATACCTAGTTTTATTTGGCAATACCTAGCTCATGATTGTAATCTGGTATGTTTTCATATCTGTTCGTTCTCCACAAACGTCAGCCAGTAATAATGTTCATTAAGTGAGTCCTCAGATAGTAGCTGTTATTCATAAAGTATGCTAGTACATTTACTAATTTTCTGTGTGCCGTTTGTACGCCTCTTGTACCCAGTACAAGGTAATATTACTGTTAACATTCGTCTTCTATTCGGGTCTACATTACGCAGAATGGTTAGAAATTTCGTTTGTCATTTTTAAACACCGAGATAAATTTATGAAATTTGATGACTTTGTTTCATAATGTATGTGCAATAAGTGCATAAAAATGTTTAGTTCTTATACTATGAATTGCGTGCTGGTGCTGGGATTATCTTCAGTTTGCTGTAACAAATCTCCTTCAAAATTGAACAGTTCCCACTCTGCAAGGTAGCGCATACTCAGAGGGAGGCCAGTGGGGGCAAGTGCCTCTAGTGGGAATATGAAAAAGGTCCCATAACCACACGGTCCGGATTTGTATGACCTAAAATACTGAAGAAATCGATAAAATGTCGTAAAATTAATATAAAATGTATAAAAATAGAGTTATAAAATAAACCGGACTAATGAAAAACTTAACAGGAGACTGATACTGAAATTACAAAAAGGATAATTAATTTAAAATCGCTGACTTTTCCTTTAAGAATTCTAATTTTTTGAAGATGTACGAAAATTTTATAACCATCATACAGCAACTGCAGTGTATAGCAGTCAGCATGAAGAGATACTCGAAAGTGAAGGACCATCCTGTTTTGGGCGATACCTGCTTATAGTTAGAAAATCTTTCCACTTTTCTGAAAGAAGTGCAGCGGGCATTTTGATATTTTGCTTTAGTCTCGAAAATAAATCTAGGAAATCGACATATGTGTATCGACATTTCACAAATGCACATCGACACAAAATACCGATCTGCGTTTCAGGAAACGGTAGTGACAGGAATCCTCCTGGAACAAGTCCCTCTCATTTATTCCCCTGCACACCTATTACCGTAATGTCGCTAACGTTTGGTACACCGGGTACGAGCCAACGACAGTAAGTGATGTGAAAATGTTACAAAGCACATGAACCATCAGCTTACGCGCCCGTCAAGCCGCGCGGTCTGACCCGCTGCTTCCCGAGTGAAAAGGCGTGCCGGTCCCCGGCAAGAATCCACCCGGCGGATTAATGTCGAGGTCTGGTGTACCGGCCAGCCAGTGGATGGTTTTTAAGGCGGTTTTCCATCTGCCTCGGCAAATGCGAGCTGGTTCCCATTATTCCGCCTCAGTTACACTATGTCGACGATTGTTGCCCCAACACTGTCTCTACGTACCGTACACCATAATTACTCTACCACGCAAACATTTGGGGCTACACTCGCCTGGTGTGAGACGTTCCCGTGGGGCCCACTGGGGGCCGAACCGCACAATAACCCTGGGTTCGGTGTGGGGCGGCAGTGGGGTGAGTGGACTGCTGTGGCCTCGCTACGGCGAGACGAAGCCTCTTCGTCATTTCTAGGCCCCTGGTTTAATACACACAACACCATCAGTTTCTTTCCAACATATACAAATACATTCTTGAGGAACAGTGTTGTTCGTTCTAGCCAACAGTAAAAGAATGAATTACTGTACCACAAATGGACGCTAAAGAAACACATGTACAGAAATGAAGTAGAATTTTATAGCTGATATCATCTTTGAAAAATTAAAATTGCATTCTTTGGCGGGAGTATTCGATATTTTAGTACTTTTGAACAATGTGTAGATTGTAAGGAGTAGTGCTTATATGCACCCTGACAGTCCAAAAAGGTTTGAGACTGGGATAGTAAAAATTAAAGAAAAGTTAATATGACTGTTTTACGCTTCAGATGTTCTACGTAATCTCGCCCATTTTGAGTACACACACAGAACCTGCATACAGCTATTTGAAATTGTTAGGAAAGTCCTTCAAGATGCTGTAATTAAACTCGTTCATCACAGTCGCACCTTTTAGGTCTTCGTGAATCATCAGAGACTCATTCTGCACTATCGTTTCTGGCAGATTCATACTGCTAAGACGAAGTCTCGTATGACAATTTTTTCCAGAAATGATTTGTCTGCGTTTTTAATGTCAGTGAAGTCGCGGCAGGCGTCCACGCTTCGTTACTTTAGTTCGGGAGTCAAGGTGTGACGGACAGAGTTTGCATACATTTTTCTCTCCTTCAAAACATTCTGACGAATGTCTATAACACTTGATTTGGAGATGTTCAGGTTGTTGCTTCATTGCTATTTGTGCCAATGACAAAGTTGACACTGCAGCTGCACGTTCACAACCTAATACAACCTAATACTGGCTGCTCTCACCTGACTGATCGAATACGTATCCCGTGTTTACAGTTGTTAGTTCAGGCTGCCACAGAAGTTATTACACCGACGTCGCTTATACTCCAGACTTAAATTTATTTATTAATTCTGTAAAGTGGCTTTTGGGACGTGTGCAAACATGCATCTCAACAATGGAAAGATGATACGACAGTGTGTTTCGACAACTCAGAGTAGTCATTAAGGTCGTTATATAGCCTTAGACTTGTCTTATAGTGCGATTTAGGCGATTTTAGTTTCAGTTGTGACGGTACGAAGATAAGGACAACACAACATCCAGTCTCTTAGTGGAGAAAATCTCCAACCAGGCCGGGAATCGAACCCGTGTCCATCAGTCTGCAATATGCCGCGCTGACCCTGCAGCGACCGAGGCAGACCTTCGAGGCTTTTGGGCGGACTTTTATACAGGGCGATTCACCTGCCACCTGTAGACGTGTTTTATGGACCCCACAACGCCTTCGAGATTTTCGTATACTCTCGTTCGTTTGTACAAACTATTAGTGCTACAGAAAAAATGGACATGGCCTTTCTGTAGGATATTTAATGTTGTTAAATTTAGTACAGGGATACAATTACGACAGAGACTGTAGCTTTCCAGGTATTCGAAAGAAACTCGTAAAAGTGGAATTCATATGAGTTTTTCTTGAATAACTCAAAAGCCATGGTTTCCTGGGTAAACGTATCACAGAACAAATTTTAACTACATTAAATTTCTTACAAAAATATCCTGTTACTTTTTTTCTGCATGGCTGATATTTTGCGCGTAGCGATCGAGAAGGTATGAAAATCTCGCACATGTGTTTGGAAAGCTTTGCGCACCGTTTAAGACCCATAGGTAGGGGCAGATGAATCGCCCTGTATCTGGTACTGTGACTCTATCATTGGATCGTGGAGTATCGATTTTAAATAAACAAGTATCAAGTGACGAAGGTACCTCCTTGCAGCTCCTTAGATTTTCTGGTGCTTAGATAGTCAGGAACGGTGAGCGTCACAAAACACACTAAGCTTCGTACTGTGTTCTTCCTCTCTGGTTCGTGGACTTGAGCACTGCAGAACCTGTCTGCTTGCCTTTAGCTACGCTTACTATTTATTTATTTATTTACACGTCAAGTTCCGTAGGATCAAATTGCGCCGGCCGCGGTGGCCAAGCGGTTCTAGGCGCTTCAATCCGGAACCGCGTGACTGCTACGGTTCGAATCCTGCCTCGGGCATGGATGTGTGTGATGTCCTTAGGTTAGTTAGGTTTAAGTAGTTCTAAGTTCTAGGAGACTGTTGACCTCAGATATTAAGCCCCATAGTGCTCAGAGCCATTTGAACCAAATTGAGGAGCAAATCTCCAAGGTCAAGGAGGGTGTAAGTACATAAAATTACAACACAAAAGAAATAAAAGATAAAAATAAAATGGTTATGAACCCGAAAAAAGTGAAGCCATAACTTTAAGTAAACGTTATCAACAATACAACAAGAATCAGCTTAATATTTCAAGGAGCTCCTCGACAGAATAGGAGTGAGCCACGAGGAAACCCTTCAGTTTCGATTTTAATGCGCGTCGATTACTGCTAAGATTTTTTAATTCTTATAGCAGCTTATTGAAAATGGATGCAGCAATATAATGCACGCCTTTCTGCACGAGAGTTAAGAAGTCCAATCCCAATTCAGGTTTGATTTCTGCCGAGTATTAACTGAGTGAAAGCTGCTTATTCTTGTGAGTATGGTAATATTGTTAATAAGAAATGACAGTAAGGAATATATATATTGAGATGCAAATGTCAAAATACCCAGACTAGTGAACAGGGGTCAACAAGAGGTTCGTGAACTTACACCACTTATTGCCCAAACCACCCGTTTCTGAATCAAAAATAGCCTTTTAGAATGGGAAGAGTTACCCCGAAATATAATACCATATGACATAAGCATATGAAAATAACCAAAGTAGACTAATTTTCGTGTCGAACGATCACTCGCTTCAGATACCGTTCGAATAGTAAAACTGGCAGCATTAACTCTTTTTAACAAGATCCTGAACGTAGACTTTCCACAACAGTTTACTATTTATCTGAGAACCTAAGATTCACTAATAAAACGCCCATTCTGAGAAATTAAAACGCCTGGTTTTGTTGAGTTGTGTGTTACAAACTGTAAAAACTGAGTCTTACTTTTTTCTGTTGTTGTAGGTTATCTGTCTTGAACTGACTGCTATGTAATTAAAAGGAATTGCATCAGACGCGTTTCGCTTTTATTTACAAAGCGTCTCTTGTATTATTCTGTAAATTGGATACATACGTTTGTACGTTTATGTTTTGACTCTTTTAGATTAAAAACAGCGTTTTCATTATGAAGTTGGCCTGTAAGCTGCTTACGGTGTTTCTTTACACAGTCTGCACCTTCCCCTCTTGCTAGAAGTGGTTGATGTCGACAGACTTCATTTTACATCTGCAGTTTTTGGCATTTTGCGCTATTTCCTGCGCTGCACTATTTATAATTGATATTCTTAACTGTTTTTCATTCATCAATGCTACAGTGTTTATGGCTATTTATTTGTTTTCGTTCACGCTGTGAGTGTTGCCAACATGTGAAACGATTTAGTGTGTATGTGTGTGTGTGTGTGTGTGTGTGTGTGTGTGTGTGTGTGTGTGTGTGAAAGAGAGAGAGAGTTAGTGAAATAGTCTGAAATTTTCTTGTATGTGTGTAGAGAGGGGTGGTGATTTTTTTTTCTCTCCAAGGAGGGGGGGGGGGGGGGGGGGGGAGAACGACAGGGATAGCGTGGGCAGTGATTATGGGACAGATATGTGAGGAAATGTTAGTGGTGAATGGAGCCTGTGGTTACATTCGTACATTTAATATTATATTAAGTGGTTAATCAGTTTCAAAAGTGTGTGGTTTGCCTAGTTGCTCTGATTATTTATGAGTTGTTTCTTTTATGTTATGGTTTTTTGGATGTGGTAGTTTCCTTGCTGTTATTTACCCTTATGATTTCCATGTCTGTGTCCCTGGTAGTAATTTTATGTTCGTGCTGGTGTAAGATTTCTGCAAAAGTTGCATGATTTGTCCTATATTTCCATGCTCTTACATGTTCTTTGTATCTGGTGTCAAATGTCCTCCTGGTTTGACGTATGCACCTTCCAACACATTTATTGCATTTCAGTTGGTAAATTCCTGAAATCTGATACAGATTAGTTTTTCCTGTTGTTTTTGGGAAGTATTTTTATGCCTTGTTTTTTGAAAATATAGGATATTCTGTGTGTATATTTGTGGTTGTATGTCATCGTGTATCATCTTTTACTTCCTGCTTCTTTCACACTTTGTGTTGTTTATATTCTTGTATCCTGTGTATTTGTTTATGTGTGATTTTGTCCTTGTGCTGGTGACAGTTGGGTTTTTGTTCTTTTCTGTTTCTTGATTTTCTTGTTCAGCTTTGTTACTAGGTTCTCTTTGTATCCATTGTTTGTGGCTATTTCTATTATAGTATTCATTTCTTTTTTGTAACTGTCTGTTTCTAATGGTACTGTGTTTAGTCTGTGGAACATGTATCTATGTGCTGCCTGGTTTTGAGAATTTGGGTGTTGTGATGGCTCACGTACATTTGGGTCCGTTTTCGGTATATGACAAATGTGTTTGGCTCTTTCTCTATTGTAAAATGTATCTTATCATGAACAAAATTTATATATGTGTGTAACTGGTCAATTTTATAGTTTGTTTCATCCATCAGGCACAAGATATCATCCATACATCTAATCCAGTATAGGATGTTGTACCTGTTTGGCACTATTTTGTTAAATATAATCTGTTCTACATGGTTAATAAATATGTTTGCTATAGTTTGAGACACTGGAGGTCCCATGATAATCCTTCACTTTGTAAATAGAATTCATTATTGAACTGAAAATAATTCTGTTCTGTTATTAGATCTAGAAGCCTGACTGTTTCTTTAACGTATTCATGTGGAAGATTTAGTTCTATAATGTTTTTTGATTCAGTGATTGGTATATTGAAATACATATTCTCTACATCAAATGCCAGGAGGGTCGTTTTGTCTGGAACTTGCATGTCTTTTATGTTCGTATATTCGTAAACTGCACTATTTGAAACCTTGCCAGTGTTGCACACACCATCCTTTATTACCAAGCTAGTGTCATCAGCAAACAGAAATATTTTAGAATCATCTGTAATACTAGAGGGCATATCATTTACTTCAGTAAGGAACAGGAGGGGCCCCAAGACTGATCACTGGGGCAGCTCCCATTTGACCGTACCTCCCTCAGACCCCGCTTCACAGCCATTCTCAACACTGCGAATAATGACCTTTTGTTGCCTGTTGCTAAAGTAAGAGGTGAACCAATTGTGAGCTACTGTCGGTATTCCCTAATGGTCCAACTTCTGGAGCCATTTTTTTTATCAACACGATCAATCACCTTAGTTAAATCAAAAAATATGCCTAGCTTTCGAAACCTTTTGTTTAACCCATCCATTACCTCACAGAGAATAGAGAATATTGCATTTTCAGATGTTCAACGACTTCTAAAGCCGAACTGTACAATAAAATGATCAATTATCCCTACGTACACAGCCTTTTCAAAAACTTGAATTGCATTTATAGGAAGATGATTTTCTGTGGTAACGAAATAAGAACTTAACTACTATTTAAAAAGAAGCGGAATTAATTCATAAGCGTGAAAAAAACACCTTCCTGTAGAAAATAATTCCTCAAATGCATTTGTCTCATACCAACGAAAGGAGAAACAAGCAATCAAAGTAATCCATATAATGGAGCTGCCGGCACACGATTTGTTCAGTATTTGTGATACGGGTTATAATTCTGTTCAGTGTCGAGACAACTGGCATACCAAACATTCTACTGATGGTAAACTATACGTCTATAAAGCGGTATTTACAAAACTTCCAAAATATTTTTTAGAGCCACAAACAACGACTCATAAAGTAAATTAGAATTAGATAACCCAGTCCAGCCATTCTTGTGTATGTCCCGTGTTGACAATGTAAATAGCTTTCATCTCTAATATAACTTGCTTGAAAGCCAACAATAATACTGACATGAACGTGTATCCAAGGCATTACGATTCTGGTTAGTTGACACAAATTAGTCACTATCAAACAGACTACCTGACGGTGTCAGTGCTATTTCCTGAGGTTTTTATGCGAGATGGTAGCTGATTTGGGGGCATGCATGATGATGGTATGCTTGACATTTAATGTAGACCTACTTCCTAACTTCCATTACGGTCGTAATCTCATTTGTCATGACGGTGTCGTCTGTTAGTAGTTCACTAAGTTTAATTCAATTGCGGTGTTTTATAGTAATAGACTGTACTGGATCATAAATGGTAATTCAGAATTCTTGTTCAAAAAATAAAATTCGCTGGGAGGTGGTGAATGCAATAAGATGCTCAAAAGTAACCGAACGAACCGCACTGCATTCCACTTGATTTCCATCCTGCCTACAAATACAATATTCTTACAAGTCATTTAACATCTTTTTGGTACAATCGTCTGACTATACAAAACGTTTATGACAGTAGACCACTAGCGAACACTACTCTTTATGACCATCAGTTGACAAGCAAATTAATACCACAATACCGCAATATCAGAAAACAAGTATTTAGAAACGTTGCAAACCCAAATTTCTGCAATGAAAAAATTCCAATTCGTTTGCGACCCGTGGACTCAAATCCAGTAACTACTGTCACTGTTAACCAATCAAGGAAACATAAAATATAGTTTAGTTCACAAATAACAAAGTGTGCATATGTTTAAACTCGAGAAGACATGGTGTAAAGTTATTTGCTGCATGGGAATTCGAACCGAGATCCTAATCGGATTGTTAACTAATCATAATCAAATGTTAGTTCTCGACTGCATACAAAGAAGCGTTAACCACCGAATTATTTTCCACCAGTATCTGGGAGTAGTACGTTTGAATCTGAAGTAATGTGATAAAAAATTCCATGTCTAACTGGAAGTCAAAACCAGCATCTGCCATACTGTTGACAATATAAGGAAAAATCATAATTTCTTTTCACCTGTTGTGTGGTGCACACATACTACAGCGTGATATGATGCAAATGTTTGTGTTGGACAAGGATTCGGACACAGGCACCCTGTCCCCTTTCATGCAGACGCACGGAGTTCGGAGTCTCGGGAAAGCAACGAAATGATGGAATCTGATAGTTCCGAAGGAGCCCAGTATTTCGAATTTGAATACCTGAGTTCCATTCTCTCCAGCGTCAGTCTTTTCGACATCTAAAACTGAGAGCCCTATGATATTACATGACGACTGGTTGGTTAAAAACATTTCTAGTGTGAGAAAGCTTACTGGTGAAAGAATTTCTACACTAACTGAAAGAAATCGCAGCACCAAAAAACAGTTACTGTAGAGCAATGAAATTTCAGAAATACATCTGTCAAGTTAACGCATTTAAATGATTAACACTGCAATATCACACCTTAATGTAAGCTTGATATCAGCCACAGCAAAAGTGAGATGCTGGTACATTAATAGCCGTTGTGAATGTTGAATGCAGGTATGCAAACACTCCTGCATTCTGTTTTACAAGAGAAGGATACCAGTTAGTGGGATGTAGTTCCTTGCCTGTCGCAGTTGTTCGGTCAATACAGGGACGGTTAATGCTGGCTGTGAAAGACGTTGGAGCTGTCGTCCGGTGATGTCTCATATGCACTCGACTGGAGAAAGATCTGGTGATCGAGCATGCGAAAGCGACATGTCGACACTCTGTGGAACATACTCGGTTACAACAGTGGTATGTGCGCTAGCGTTATCCTGTTGGAAAGCACACCCTGGAATTCTGTTCACGAATGGAGGCAAAAAAAAAGATCTAATCACCAGACTGACGTACAAGTTTTCAGCCAAAGTGCGTGAGATAACCATGAGAGTTCTACTGCTTCCATAGGATATCGCACCCCAGACCGTCACTTTAGGTGTAGGTCCAATATGTCTAGCACGCAGACAGGATGGATGCAAGTCCTCATCTGGCCTCCTCCTAACCAAAAAATGGCCATCACTGGCACCGGGGCAGAACCATCATCCATCAGAGAACACAACAGACCTCCACTCTGCCTTCCAGTGAGATCTCCCTTGACATAATCAAAGTCGCTAATGGCGGGGGTTTGGGCTCAGTAGAATGCACACTACAAGGCGAGAGGCTCGGAGCTATTCTTGAAGCACCTGTGTAGTAATAGTTCACTGTGTCACTGTGGAACCTACCGCTGCTCAAATTGCTGCTGTGGATGGAGTGGGATGCGCCGGAACCATATACCGAACACGATGATCTTCCCTCTCGGTACTGTCACAAGGCCGTCCTGAGCCCGGTATTCTTGCGACCGCACATTTCGTTACCAATGCCACCTGAAATCATGAACAGTGGCTTCATTACTGTAAAGTCTTTCAGCAATATACCAGAAGGAATCCGGCTTCTCATAACCCTGTTATACCAGCTCGTTAAAGGTCAGTGAGGTTTGATAATTGCGTCTTTGTCACCTTAAAGGCGTTCTTGACTAACATCAACTCACCACGTCCGGTCTCAAGGGTAACTAACGCTCAAGATCGTTACAGCCGTGTGTTTAAACCAAACGCTATTCTCATCGTCATAATAATTGCGCTACTAGTGCCCCTCCCCCCCACCCCCCCACCTCCGCTTATGCGACAAGCACGAAATTTGAATGGACATCATCTTTCAGATGTAGAAACACGCCTACCAACTTTAATTAATGTCGTACAACGCCGTCTTGGTGCTCAGAATTTTTATTTCCGTCAGTGTATTTGCCATGACTCCCGCTTCTCTCAGGGCCACACCTATATCGACTCTACTACATCATGTTTTATGTGTAACTTATATTTTTCAGTTGATGTTACAAGAGGTGAAGACGCTTTATTCATTCCTGGTGAAAACGGTTCCCTGAACCGTAAACCGAACACAGATCTTATGAATACTAAGATAAAATCATTCTTACAGACCACCAAAATCTACCAGTGGGCGTTCCCTATTTCGTTGTAACATAGCGAGTGCAACACACTGTGAGAATTCCGACTCCTTGGAGGGGGTTTATAGCTGTTGATATCCTTGTTCCACTGCATCGCCATTTCCCAACTGCATCCACTATCCAATGTCTACTGTCGACTTGATTTTGTAATCTCTGAAACAATGTCATCTAATTTTCATGGGTACCCGTGGTCTATTGATAGCGTCTTTGGTCCTGAGTTCGAACCCCGCCATTTCCTAAATTTTGAATAAAAATCGTCAGTAATTCCGGCCGAAGATTTCCGGCGTAAAAAGCCACACTCATTCAGTAGAAGGTCTTGTCAAAGAGGGTGGAGGAGAGAACAGAGATTCAGGGTACTCTGTTACTCTTGGGTGGGAAACTGCCCGTAAAAGGAGAAAGAATCAGAATGATCAACGGCCTGAGGATGCAGAAAACAAAGGAGACCACTGCATTGAAAACACATGACGTGTAAGCTGTCCACAAACAAGTGGCCTGTAACCGAAAAATAATTTAGTTTGTACTCCCAAAAGATTCAACTAGTCCGCCATTCGGTTCTCCCGTAGGGGACTGCCCAAAGAAAAGGTGTAAAAAAGATTGAATAACCAACGAAAGGATAACGTTCTGCGAGTAGAGACGTCGAATTTCAAAGGTCTGAACATGTAGGGAAGCTAGAAATTTTCAAAAGCGAAATGCAAAGGCTTAATAACGAAACCGGGAGAGTCAATGAAATAAAATGGAAAGACGACAAGGATTACTAGTCACACGTATATAGGGTAATATCAACAGCAGCATAAAATTATATAACGGGGGTAGGATTCGTTTTGAATAGGAAGGTAGCACGTAGAGTGAGTTACTGTGAACAGTTTAAGGGCAGGAATGCGCTCATCAGAATCGACGGAAAACCAACACAGACAACAATTGTTCATGTATAGATGCCGATGTCGCATGCCGAAGATGAAAAAATGCAGAATGTAGATGCGGATATTGAACGTGTAATTCAGTATATAGGGTGACATGAAAATCAAATAGTCATGGGGTATTGGACTACCATTACGGGGAGGAGTAGAAGAAAGAGTTACTTAAGACTATGGGCTTCGTAGCAGCAATGAGAGACGAGAAATGAACTGAGTTCAGCAATACATTTCACCTATGAACGGCAAGTAACCTGTTCAACAATCACAAGAGAAAGATGTATATCTGGAAAAGGCTGGGAGACAAGGGATGATAGGTTACTTTAGGGTCAGGCAGAGGCTTTGAAATCAGATGTTGAATTGTAAAACACATGCAGAAGCAAATATAGACTCAGATCCCTGCCGATGTTGGATAAGCAGCTGCAGCAGCAAGTCGTATACTCCTAGCTCACTCATTTGTTACATAGTTTAATTCTTAATTTCTTTGCGTGTTTTTGGTACTTGCATTGTTTAATTCATAAATTTCGGGCGTATTATAGTATTTGAGAGTTGTAGCATCGCGTTTTAGTACCTGAATAGTGTAAATTCGCGTAGTCGTTTGTCTTCTGTTTTTGTTTTGAACGGCCAGTGTCGGTTGATCACAGTCAGTGTGCTCCCTGCCGCCGTTGGATAAGCAACTGCAGCAGCAAATCGTATACTCCTATCTCACTCATTTGTTACATAGTTTAATTCTTAATTTCTTTGCGTGTTTTTGGTACTCGCATTGTTTAATTCATAAATTTCGGGCGTATTATAGTATTTGCGAGTGTAGCATCGCGTTTTAGTACCTGAATAGTGTAAATTCGCGTAGTCTCCTTCCGCCGCCGAGCAGTGTCAGCAGTGCGCAAGTAGCAGCATTACTGCATTTACTAGGCAATCTTGTATTTTAATAACCGTTTAAATTTTGTCGATTTGTTTGCGCTCTCTGTAGATTAGTTCAGACGTTCTTTGCAAAACAGTTTTTAGCATGGATAGGGACTGCAACTGCTGTGTTCGGATGCAGGCTGAGTTGGCATCCCTTCGCTCCCAGCTTCAGGCAGTGTTGGCTTCGGTCACACAGCTTGAGGCTGTTGCCAATGGGCATCACGTGGGGGTCCGGATGGGGGTTTGTCGGGGACGGCCAGCTCGTCCCACGCATCCCCCGATCGGACTACGACTGTGGTTGCCCGGGATACTGCCCGCATTGAGGCTGATCCCTCACCTTTGGTAGAGTGGGAGGTCGTCTCAAGGTGTGACAGGGGGCGAAAGACATTCCGGAGGGCTGAACGGAAAGCCTCTCCAGTTTGTCTGACGAACCGGTTTCAGGCTCTGTCTCAGGCTGATACTGATCTTCGGCCTGACATGGCTGCTTGTCCTGTTCCAGAGGTTGCCCCTCAGTCTGCAAGATCCGGGCAGTCGCAGAGGGTGGGCTTACTGGTAGTTGGGAGCTCCAACGTCAGGCGCGTAATGGGGTCCCTTAGGGAAATGGCAGCAAGAGAGGGGAAGACAACCAATGTGCACTCCGTATGCATACCGGGAGGAGTCATTCCAGATGTGGAAAGGGTCCTTCCGGATGCCATGAAGGGTACAGGGTGCACCCATCTGCAGGTGGTCGCTCATGTCGGCACCAATGATGTGTGTCGCTATGGATCGGAGGAAATCCTCTCTGGCTTCCGGCGGCTATCTGATTTGGTGAAGACTGCCAGTCTCGCTAGCGGGATGAAAGCAGAGCTCACCATCTGCAGCATCGTCGACAGGACTGACTGCGGACCTTTGGTACAGAGCCGAGTGGATGGTCTGAATCACAGGCTGAGACGGTGGGCTGCAGATTCCTCGACTTGCGCCATAGGGTGGTGGGGTTTCGGGTTCCGCTGGATAGGTCAGGAGTCCACTACACGCAACAAGCGGCTACACGGGTAGCAGGGGTTGTGTGGCGTGGGCTGGGCGGTTTTTTAGGTTAGATGGCCTTGGGCAAGTACAGAAAGGGCAACAGCCTCAACGGGTGCGGGGCAAAGTCAGGACATGCGGGGACCAAGCAGCAATCGGTATTGTAATTGTCAACTGTCGAAGCTGCCTTGGTTAAGTACCAGAACTTCAAGCGCTGATAGAAAGCACCCAAGCTGAAATCGTTGTAGGTACAGAAAGCCAGAGATAAATTCTGCCGAAATTTTTACAAAGGTACAGACGGTGTTTAGAAAGGATAGATTGCATGCAACCGGTGGTGGAGTGTTCGTCGCTGTTAGTAGTAGTTTATCCTGTAGTGAAGTAGAAGTGGATAGTTCCTGTGAATTATTATGGGTGGAGGTTACACTCAACAACCGAACTAGGTTAATAATTGGCTCCTTTTACCGACCTCCCGACTCAGCAGCATTAGTGGCAGAACAACTGAGAGAAAATTTGGAATAAATTTCACATAAATTTTCTCAGCATGTTATAGTCTTAGGTGGAGATTTCAATTTACCAGATATAGACTGGGACACTCAGATGTTTAGGACGGGTGGTAGGGACAGAGCATCGAGTGACATTATACTGAGTGTACTATCCGAAAATTACCTCGAGCAATTAAACAGAGAACCGACTCGTGGAGATAACATCTTGGACCTAATGATAACAAACAGACCCGAACTTTTCGACTCTGTATGTACAGAACAGGGAATCAGTGATCATAAGGCCGTTGCAGCATCCCTGAATATAGAAGTTAATAAGAATATAAAAAAAGGGAGGAAGGTTTATCTGTTTAGCAAGAGTAATAGAAGGCAGATTTCAGACTACCTAACAGATCAAAACGAAAATTTCTGTTCCGACACTGACAATGTTGAGTGTTTATGGAAAAAGTTCAAGGCAATCGTAAAATGCGTTTTAGATAGGTTCGTGCCGAGTAAAACTGTGAGAGACGGGAAAAACCCACCGTGGTACAACAACAAAGTTAGGAAACTACTGCGAAAGCAAGGAGAGCTCCACTCCAAGTTTAAACGCAGCCAAAACCTCTCAGACAAACAGAAGCTAAACGATGTCAAAGTTAGCGTAAGGAGGGCTATGCGTGAAGCGTTCATTGAATTCGAAAGTAAAATTCTATGTACCGACTTGACAGAAAATCCTAGGAAGTTCTGATCTTACGTTAAATCAGTAAGTGACTCGAAACAGCATATCCAGACACTACGGGATGATGATGGCATTGAAACAGAGGATGACACGCGTAAAGCTGAAATACTAAACACCTTTTTCCAAAGCTGTTTCACAGAGGAAGACCGCACAGCAGTTCCTTCTCTAAATCCTCGCACAAACGAAAAAATGGCTGACATCGAAATAAGTGTCCAAGGAATAGAAAAGCAACTGGAATCACTCAACAGAGGAAAGTCCACTGGACCTGACGGGATACCAATTCGATTCTACACAGAGTACGCGAAAGAACTTGCCCCCCTTCTTACAGCCGTGTACCGCAAGTCTCTAGAGGAACGGAGGGTTCCAAATGATTTGAAAAGAGCACAGATAGTCCCAGTCTTCAAGAAGGGTCGTCGAGCAGATGCGCAAAACTATAGACCTATATCTCTGACGTCGATCTGTTGTAGAATTTTAGAACATGTTTTTTGCTCGAGTAACATGTCGTTTTTGGAAACCCAGAATCTACTATGTAGGAATCAACATGGATTCCGGAAACAGCGATCGTGTGAGACCCAACTCGCTTTATTTGTTCATGAGACCCAGAAAATATTAGATACAGGCTCCCAGGTAGATGCTATTTTTCTTGACTTCCGGAAGGCGTTCGATACAGTTCCGCACTGTCTCCTGATAAACAAAGTAAGAGCCTACGGAATATCAGACCAGCTGTGTGGCTGGATTGAAGAGTTTTTAGCAAACAGAACACAGCATGTTGTTATCAATGGAGAGACGTCTACAGACGTTAAAGTAACCTCTGGCGTGCCACAGGGGAGTGTTATGGGACCATTGCTTTTCACAATATATATAAATGACCTAGTAGATAGTGTCGGAAGTTCCATGCGGCTTTTCGCGGATGATGCTGTAGTATACAGAGAAGTTGCAGCATTAGAAAATTGTAGCGAAATGCAGGAAGATCTGCAGCGGATAGGCACTTGGTGCAGGGAGTGGCAACTGACCCTTAACATAGATAAATGTAATGTATTGCAAATACATAGAAAGAAGGATCCTTTATTGTATGATTATATGATAGCGGAACAAACACTGGTAGCAGTTACTTCTGTAAAGTATCTGGGAGTATGCGTGCGGAACGATTTGAAGTGGAATGATCATATAAAATTAATTGTTGGTAAGACGGGTACCAGGTTGAGATTCATTGGGAGAGTGCTTAGAAAATGTAGTCCATCAACAAAGGAGGTGGCTTACAAAACACTCGTTCGACCTATACTTGAGTATTGCTCATCAGTGTGGGATCCGTACCAGATCGGTTTGACGGAGGAGATAGAGAAGATCCAAAGAAGAGCGGCGCGTTTCGTCACAGGGTTATTTGGTAACCGTGATAGCGTTACGGAGATGTTTAATAAACTCAAGTGGCAGACTCTGCAAGAGAGGCGCTTTGCATCGCGGTGTAGCTTGCTCGCCAGGTTTCGAGAGGGTGCGTTTCTGGATGAGGTATCGAATATATTGCTTCCCCCTACTTATACCTCCCGAGGAGATCACGAATGTAAAATTAGAGAGATTAGAGCGCGCACGGAGGCTTTCAGACAGTCGTTCTTCCCGCGAACCATACGCGACTGGAACAGGAAAGGGAGGTAATGACAGTGGCACGTAAAGTGCCCTCCGCCACACACCGTTGGGTGGCTTGCGGAGTATAAATGTAGATGTAGATGTAGATTAGTGGTGACGAAAAGTTACATGAAGTTTAAGGGACTAGTGAAGAAGGATCAGTGCCCAGAATCAGTGGACAAAGTTCAAAACCATCATACAATATGCATTAGATGAGTATGTGCCAAGCAACATCGTATGAGATGGAAAAGAGCCATTGTGGTATAACAACCGAGTTAGAAAACTGCTACGGAAGCAAAGGGAACTTCACAGCAAACATAAACACAGCCAAAGCCTTGCAGACAAACAAAAATTACACGAAGCGAAATGTAGTGTGAGGAGGGCTATGATAGAGGCGTTCAGTGAATTCGAAAGTAAGGTTCTATGTACGGACTTGGCAGAAAATCCTAAGAAATTTTTGTCTTATGTCAAAGCGGTAAGTGGATCAAAACAAAATGTCCAGAAACTCTGTGACCAAAATGGTACTGAAACAGAGGATGACAGACTAAAGGCCGAAATACTAAATGTCTTTTTCCAAAGCCGTTTCACAGAGGAAGACTGCACTGTAGTTCCTTCTCTGATGAGAACATGGTAGATAGTGTTCCAAAAGATTGGAAAAGGGCACAGGTCATCCCCGTTTTCAAGAAGGTACATCAAACAGATGTGCAGAACTATAGACCTATATCTCTAACGTCGATCAGTTGTGGAATTTTGGAACACCATTATGTTCGAGTACAATGACTTTTCTGGAGACCAGAAATCTACTCTCTAGGAATCAGCATGGGCTTCGAAAAAGACGATCGTGTGAAACCCAGCTCGCGCTATTCGTCCACGAGACTCAGACGGCCGTAGACACGGGTTCCCAGGTAGATGCCGTGTTTCTTGACTTCTGCAAGACATTTGATACAGTCCCCCAGAGTCGTTTAATGAACAAAGTAAGAGCATATGGACTATCTGGACTATCAGACCAATTGTGTCATTGGATTGAAGAGTTCCTAGATAACAGAACGCAGCAAGATATTCTCAATGGAGAGAAGTCTTCCGCAGTAAGAGTGATTTCAGGCGTGCCGCAGGGGAGTGTCGTAGGACCGTTGCTATTCACTATATGTATAAATGACCTTGTGGATAACATCGGAAGTTCACGGAGGCTTTTTGAGGATGATGCAGTAGTATATCGAGATGTTGTAACAATGGAAAATTGTACTGAAATGCAGGAGGATCTGCAACGAATTGACGCATGCCGCAAGGAATGGCAATTGAATCTCAATGTAGACAAGTGTAAAGTGCTGCGAATACATAGAAAGAAAGATAATTTATCATTTAGCTACAATACAGCAGGTCAGCAGCTGAAAGCAGTTAATTCCATAAATTATCTGGGAGTAGTCATTAGGAGTGATTTAAAATGGAATGACCATATAAACGTAGATGCCAGACTGAGATTCATTGGAAGAATTCTAAGGAAATGCAATCCGAAAACAAAGGAAGTAGGTTACAGTACACTTGTTCGCCCACTGCTTGAAAACTGCTCACCGTTGTGTGATCCGTACCAGATAGGGTTGATAGAAGAGATAGAGAAGATCCAACGAAGAGCAGCGCGCTTTGTTACATGATCGTTTAGTAATCGCGAAAGCGTTATGGCGATGATAGATAAACTCCAGTGGAAGAA
Organism: Schistocerca americana; assembly: GCF_021461395.2. NCBI lineage: Eukaryota > Metazoa > Arthropoda > Insecta > Orthoptera > Acrididae > Schistocerca > Schistocerca americana. The sequence continues at coordinate 455,852,636 of NC_060121.1, forward strand.
TCTGCAAGAGAGACGCTCAGTAGCTCGGTATGCGCTTTTCTGTGCGGCTGATCCCGGCGGAGGTTCGAGTCGTCCCTCGGGCACGGGTGTGTGTGTTTGTCCTTAGGATAATTTAGGTTAAGTAGTGTGTAAGCTTAGGGACTGATGACCTTAGCAGTTAAGTCCCATAAGATTTCACAAAAATTTTTTTGATATGGGCTTTTGTTGAAGTTTCGAGAACATACCTTCACCGAGGAGTCAAGCAGTATATTGCTCCCTCTTACGTATATCTCGCGAAGAGACCATGAGGATAAAACCAGAGAGATTAGAGCCCACACAGAGGCATACCGACAATCTTTCTTTCCACAAGCAATACGAGACTGGAATAGAAGGGAAAACCGATAGAGGTACTCAAAGTACCCTCCGCCACACACCGTCAGGTGGCTTGTGCAGTATGGATGTAGATGTAGATGTAGATATAGAACTGGTTCCCTGAGGCTATAGATAATAGATATGATGAACAGCTCAGTAGGCGGCTCAGTTGAAGAAGAATGGATCTCTCTCTCTCTCTTAAAAAAATTAAATTAAAAAAACAAAAAAAGGCAGTAACAACGTTTGCGTGGAAAAACAGGTAAAAGAAGAGAACTGGAAAGAAACCATGGACCATGGGTAACAGAAGCAATACTTCAATTCATCGACGAAAGAAGGAAGTGCAAAAATGTTAAGGGAAGTACAGGAATACAGAAATGCAAATCACGTAGGAAGTGGAGGGAAGTCAACGCGAAATGGCAGCAAGAAAAATGTGAAGAAACTGGATTAAGAAAGATTGTTTGAAGGGATGATTCGGCATATAGGAAATTCAAAACAACCTTCGGTGAAATTAAAACCAAGATCGGTCACGTTAATAGTGCAATGGAAATTTCACTATTAAACGCAGATGAGAGAGCGGATAGGTGGGATGGGTCCTGTGAGGTTGACGACTCTTCTTATGATGTTACAGAAAATGAAACAGGAGTCGATAGGAAAGTGAGAGGGTATCCAGTACTAGAATCAGAATTTAAAAATCGTTGGAAAACTCTGGATAAAATGAGGCATTAGGTATAGATAACATTCCATTGGCATTTCTAAAATCACTGAGGGAAGTGGCAACGAAACGGCTATTCACGTTGGTGCGTAAAATGTATGACACTTGCAGCCTACCATTAGACTTTCGGAAACACATAGAGGATGTACTATATGACGATCAGTTTGGCTTTAGGAAGGGTAAAGGCACCAGAGAGGCAGTTCCGACGTTGTGACTGATAAGCAAGCCTGAAGAAAAATCGAACCCGATCATAGGATTTATCGACCTGAAAAACGCGATCGGCAAGTTAAATAATGCAAAATGTCCGTAATTCTGTGAAAAATAGGGGTAATCTATAGGGAATGTCTGGTAACATACAGTATCTACAAGAACGAAGAAAGAACTACTAGAGTGGAAAACCAAGAACGAAGTGCTCCAATTGATATGGATGTATGACAGGGAAGTAGTTTCTCGCCCCTGCTATTCAGTCTGTCCATCGAAAAAGTAATGATTGGAAATAAAACGAAGTTTCACGAGTGGAAATAAAATTCAAGGTGAAAGGATATCAATGATAAGATTCCCCAATGACGTAGCTGTCTCCAGTGAAAGTAAAGAAGAACTACAGGATCTCTTGAATGAAGTGAACTGTCTAATGAGTACAGAATATCAGTTGATAGTAAATCGAATAAAGACGAGAGTAACGAGAAGTAGCTGAGAACAGCCAGAAACTTAACATAAGATTTGGTAATCATGAAGTTAAGGAATTCTGCTGCCTAGTTAGCAAACTAACCCGTGACAGACGGAGCAAGAAGGAGATATAAAGCAGACTAACATTGGTAGAAAGGGCATTCCTGACCAAGAGAAGTCTACTATTGTGAAACATTGGCCTTAATTTGAGGAAGAAATTCCTAAGTATGTACGTTTGAGCACAGCAATGTATGGTAATGAAAATGGACTATGGGAAAAACGGAACAGAAGAAAAAATCACCTCGTAAAGACGTTTTCTCTTGCCATATAGGATTTTTTGACATAAAATATCGTAATTCATGAAGACAAAGGGCATGATGAAGAACGTCTGTATGGTTACCACTATAGTCCACGTCAGTGAACCCGATAGTTGCAAAATTTGGAGACTCCAAACATTTGAGCTTCAAGCGAAATTTTCATTCTATGAGCAAGGTATAAGCTGCCGTAATTCAAATCAGCTCTCCAGAAATTAATCACTGTTGTCTTTAGTTACCAGCATCTGAGAGAGTTTTCGGTACGGAAAATAGTCAAGAAGAGAACATCACAAGTGTAGTGCTGGTCTGCGGCTCAGCAGCTTGATGAGGGTCTCATACATCGCCGCACCTTCTCTCCTGATCTTGTGCTGTAAAAATTATCTTTCTTCACTCCTGAAGGACCATCAGTAAAGTTCCTTTCCATCGAAAATACGCTCCAACTTGGATTTTCGGAATATTTACCTCCTAACAAGCATATTTCTAAAGCCGTGGAATCGAGAAAACATTGTTGTATAATCCATGAGAGATAATGTTGTTGATATATCTATTTCTTGTGTTTTCCTGTTATACTCAATAAACCAACCCGGAACGTTATAAAAAATGTGCACGATTCAGACAGAAATACGAATAACTTACGACTTACAGTGATGATCTTGCGACGAAAGTCTCAATTAATAAAACAAAAGGAATCTGTAATACAAACTACTCTAGAAGTTTACTCATTAGTGAGGCATTACGCACTTTTGATCTTTATATCATCTGTGTATATGTGAAGCGCTGTGTCATACCTAAGGTGCATGTCAGGCTATTACCAAGAAAGTACGTAAATGTGGCAGTGAGAGTAGATCCAAACAGAAATGCAACTTAGAAATTATTCAACAGCACACATAAAAGGATCAAATAGTGAATTCGCAGATAACTATCATTTATGTTGGCAGAAGCGAAACAATGTAAGTTTCTACAAGTGCATAATATAGCAATTTCCTTTAGTTCTTGCCTTTAAATCGAGGGGTACTAAACTGAGATTACGAGAACGCTTAACAACAAGAATTTAAGATGTCGTTACTGATTTTCGATCTGGAAGCTTGTTGATCGGTAAGAGAGGAGGTAAAAGCTGATAACGTATCTAGGCTTCCACTGAAATTGGAACTGAGAGCTATTAAATCCTCCGTTTCAGAAATCGGCCACTCTACCACATACAACATGTGACCAAAGACATTCGGACAGCGCTGTGTAACGCGGAATTGACGACGAAATGTCACGACAGGCGGAGCTGGCAGTATAAAATGAGGTGGAGAGTACTGTGTTGTCAGTAGTGCAGCAATAACAGCAGAATGGAACAGTCAGGCGTTCTCAGTGTCTCAGAACATGAACTTACTGGATGTCACCTGAATAACAAATGTATTAGAGATATTTGAAACCTATCAAAAGAGCCCAGGTTTACTTTTAGTTGTGTGATTATGAAGAGGAAATAGGAAGTAACAACCACAGTTAAACCAAAACCAGGCAGACCTAATGTACTGACGGACATGGGCCGCCGAGTATTTCGGAGAGAGGCTGTAAAAAGTCGCATGAAATCAGTGTAAGGAATCACTCGTGAGTTCCAAAGTGATACCAGCAGTCCAACTAGCACAATGAATATCTTTCGGGAGTTGAAAAGAATATGGTACAATGGTCGACCAGCTCCTCATAAGCCACACATTTCTGTAGTCATTCATAAGTGACGTTTCAGGTGGTGTAATGAGCGAAGCCGCTGGACAGTGGATGACTGCAAACAAGTGATTTGGAGTGATTAATCACGCTATACCCTGTGGAAGACCAGTGGAAGTGCTTGGGTTTGGCGAATGCCTGAATAAAGTTACCTGCTATCACATGTAGTACCAACACTGCAGTTTGGGGGATATAGTTTTTATGGTATGAGGGTGTTTATTGTTTTAGGGTGTGGTTCCCTTCTTGTGCTTATGAAAATGGTGAATGTGAAAGGATGCGAACACATTTTACAGAACGTGTATTGCGTATGGAACAGGAGTAGTACGGAGATGATGATTATTTGTATCAGCATGGTAATGCACCCTGCCATAGAGCGGCATTTGTGACGCAGTGGTCTGTGGACACTAATACTCCTGAAATGGACTGACGTGAACGTAGTCTCGACCTGAACACAATGTGAAAGCCTTGGTATGGGTCAGAATGTCAGCTTGACTCCAGACCTCAGCGTCCAACATCACCAGCTTCCCTGGTTTCGGCTGTTGGAGAATGGGCTGCCATTTAACCTGAAAGTGGCCCCGCAGAATTCAAGCCGTCGTGAAGTTGGAAGGTGGACGCACGCCATGTCAATGTCCACTGATAAGAGTTCTGATACTATGGATCAGATAGCTGCATCACTGAGCAGTACATCTCATTGCCATAGTGATTCACAACACAATTTACTTCGTAAAATACGAGATTGCTCGCAGATTCTATGTAGAACGAACTTTGTGGTTGAAAATTATGCAACAGTCCCTGGAAACAAAAGAAAACACTTGCAAAATGTTAGTCAAACTTACAAGAAAAATAACTTGCATTGACTATACACCAAATAGGAAGGCGAATACCATAAGACAAAAACAACTGCCTAGTTTAACAATGTCAACTGCACTCCTAGTATCCGTAAGCAAACTTCAAAACGAAGGACTAGTAGCCATATTAAAGCGTCCCTTGAAAACCAACAGTCCTATTACTTCTCTGTCAGTACTGTTATTCAATATGGCATTAGGTAAATTCAAATCTTCTTTCAGATCATTTTTAATTTTATGGTGTCATTTCATCACTCTACAGGGTGTTACAAAAAGGTACGGCCAAACTTTCAGGAAACATTCCTCACACACAAAGAAAGAAAATGTGTTATGTGGACATGTGTCCGGAAACGCTTACTTTCCATGTTAGAGCTCATTTTATTACTTCTCTTCAAATCACATTAATCATGGAATGGAAACACATAGCAACAGAACGTACCAGCGTGACTTCAAACACTTTGTTACAGGAAATGTTCAAAATGTCCTCCGTTAGCGAGGATACATGCATCCACCGTCCGTCCCATGGAATCCCTGATGCGCTGATGCAGCCCTGGAGTATGGCGTATTGTGTCACAGCCGTCCATAATACGAGCACGAAGAGTCTCTACATTTGGTACCGGGGTTGCGTAGGCAAGAGCTTTCAAATGACCCCATAAATGGAAGTCAAGAGGGTTGAGGTCAGGAGAGCGTGGAGGCCATGGAATTGGTCCGCCTCTACCAGTCCATCGGTCACCGAAGCTGTTGTTGAGAAGCGTACGAGCACTTCGACTGAAATGTGCAGGAGCTCCATCGTGCATGAACCACATGTTGTGTCGTACTTGTAAAGGCACATGTTCTAGCAGCACAGGTAGAGTATCCCGTATGAAATCGGGATAACATGCTCCATTGAGCGTAGGTGGAAGAACATGGGGCCCAATCAAGACATCACTAACAATACCTGCCCAAACGTTTACATAAAATCTGTGTTGATGACGTGATTGCACAATTGCGTGCGGATTCTCGTCAGCCCACACATGTTGATTGAGAAAATTTACAATTTGATCACGTTGGAATGAAGCCTCATCCGTAAAGAGAACATTTGCACTGAGATGAGGATTGACACATTGTTGGATGAACCATTCGCAGAAGTGTACCCGTGGAGGCCAATAAGCTGCCGATAGTGCCTGCTCACGCTGTACATGGTACGGCAACAACTGGTTCTCCCGTAGCACTCTCCATACAGTGACGTGGTCAACGTTACCTTGTATAGCAGCAACTTCTCTGCCGCTAACATTAGGGTTATCGTCAACTGCACGAAGAATTGCCTCGTCCATTGCAGGTGTCCTCGTCGTTCTAGGTCTTCCCCAGTCGCGAGTCATAGGCTGGAATGTTCCGTGTTCCCTAAGGCGCCGATCAATTGCTTCGAACGTCTTCCTGTCGGGACACCTTCGTTCTGGAAATCTGTCTCGATACAAACGTACCGCGCCACGGCTAGCGCCCCGTGCTAATCCATACATCAAATGGGCATCTGCCAACTCCGCATTTGTAAACATTGCACTGACTGCAAAGCCACGTTCGTGATGAACACTAACCTGTTGGCGCTACGTACTGATGTACTTGATGCTAGTACTGTAGAGCAATGAGTCGCATGTCAACACAAGCACCGAAGTCAACATTACCTTCCTTCAATTGGGCCAACTGGCGGTGAATCGAGGAAGTACAGTACATACTGACGAAACTAAAATGAGCTCTAACATGGAAATTAAGCGTTTCCGGACACATGTCCACGTAACATCTTTTCTTTATTTGTGTGTGAGGAATGTTTCCTGAAAGTTTGGCCGTATCTTTTTGTAACACCCTGTATATCATATTAAAATTATTATCAAGCGTTACGTAACCGTAAGGTGAACAGCAGCGTACGTGTAAAATCTGGTTTGACAGAAGAAAAAGCGTGAAGGGTCAGATTAAATAAGTTACTTTTTCCCGATAAATGGAACGTAGTCAGTGTGATACAAGCTCCAAAAACGTAAGTGCCTGAGTCAAGGAGAAAGTCAGAACCGTATTCTCACTGCACAGTCATGATAAAGTGATTAAAAGAATGATCCAAAAATGAATACAATATCCAATGATCAGAAACAAAACTGTAAGACCGGAAATGTATCGATTTCAGAGAAAAAAAGTCTGCTGAATTACAATCCAACGAACACGAATATAACTAACCTTTTTAGTACAAAGTCAACAGCAGAAATTTTTTTAGTCTTTTAGAAGGCTTATGACAAAGTAAGGAGGGAGAATCCAATTGAAAAGTGAGCGAAAACAGCTTCATGGCGCCGTCCATCGGTAATGCTGGAATTCAATATGGTGTTGGCCCACGCTTAGCCTTGATGACAGCTTCCACTCTGGCAGGCATACATCCAATCACGTGCTGGAAGGTTCCTTGGGGAATGGCAGTCCGTTCTTCACAGAGTGTTGCATTGAGGATAGGTATCGATGTTGGTCGCTGAGGCCTGGCACGAAGTCGACTTTCCAAAATAATCATAATACTCTAGGTTTGTTTATAATGCGTCAAGTCAGATCATAATATTCTGGTGAACGTGTTACCAGGTACAGCACTGAGAGGCACGGGGTCAGGACCCCGCTCTGCTGGTTGTTGTCTGGCTCCTAGACCTTGGAACGGCTACAGATTGTCCGAGCAGCTGCTGAGATGGCCGTATGAGGCTGACTGCATTCCGTACCAGTGCCGCCAGCAAAGAAAAATCCCAGGCAGTACTAGGAATCGAATCCGTGTTTGCTCAGAAATTTTAGTGAATTGTAACATTATTTGCTATCGTGGTGCAGTGATTGCTCGTTTTTCGCAAGCTCGAAGTTGAATATGGGGACAGGTAATACTTATTGAAACTGATGCATCATGCACTGATTCTTCTCGACCTCTCCTGCACTTTAGACAATTCATCGCTTCACTGGAAGATGCCTTAGAGAACCCGTAAATTGTAGGTTTACTAGAACTGTGGTGACGATATTCCAGAGAGTACCACACCACACCACAAACGATAGGCCGCGCTCGAAACACTCGTAGCGCGGCAGCTATAGGGGTCTGCTGTACGAACTATACCGAGGTCCGCCGGGAGCCGCATGTGCCAAAGTATGGGCATCATGTTTTTAGATAGCGATTGGTCAAAGCCTCGTTAAATACCGGAGCAATGAGCCCCAGCGGTCATTTCTCTTCAGTGCGCCGAGTCGTGTACTGCGTCGAGTTACCGCCGAATCTACAAGCTGCAGTGTTCGTCCGTCGTCTCTTACGTGTTAGATTTAGGCTCCACAAACATCGTACGCCATCTGTGGACTCTAGAAATGCATCACTTAGAGGCATAGTGGCAGAATTTCAAACATCTACTTGTGCTGGACATTTCACAAGAAGAAGCCTAATTGAAGCTGAGTATTTCTTCAAATTTAATAAATATCATTTTATTACTGATTGTTGCGATTCTTTCTGATTGAAGAGAACCTACACCTTCCTCTTACATTCCCAATAAGAACTTCGATTCATCTTATGTTTACTGAAACCACACGTATTTTTTTATTGAAGCCAATACAGAACATGAAAATAGTATTACAGCTTGTTATTTCTACTGTCCCAACTATGATTTAATTACTACATATAAAATCACACGCTCATTTTCTGTGACACCGTCTTGTCGTCACCTGTTGCCAGAATCCCATTCTGTTTCTTCAGTGATTAATCAGTATGTGAATGGCGAAACTGTTTAATCATACACAGGTTCCCAAGTCACTCGTAGTAAATACCCCACACTCTGCAAGTATGATGCTCAGATACAGAAAGTTAGTTTTGGATGCCATATCCGGAATGCAGATTGCATATAACAGCCAGAATTCTGTGTAGCACATCACAGTGATGCCTTCACACTTTTCCGTAGTATATGCGTATTTTGTCTTTGGATTAAACTGTGATTCAGTGGTTTTAATGTGGTACTGCAAGCTTGGTAATTATAGTCAACTGATAAATCTTGGGTTTATTGAAATCTCATTGCGCAGCATTTGGCTGTAAGCTGAACATGTTCACAAAACTCAATTTTTGTAGGATTTTGTTAGTGATTGTCTACTATTTGATGTTCATTAACGTAAGTTGTGCGTATACATTTTCTATAGCACAGATCTATGTGTGTGTTACTGTGTCAAATTCCTTGACTTACTTGTAGTTAGATAGCGTTTAAAAATTAAGTTTCGGGTAATGAACAGTAATGTAACACAGTATAGCTTTATAGATCATGATTATGTTCAATTACGCATGATAGATCAGTTTCTCAACAAAGTACACATCTGTTACACACACAGTCTCTTTCCGTATCTTTCCCCAGCCAAGGCCCCTACACCATCTCTGATAGTCTGCTCATGACAGGACCTAAAACCCTAATCTTCTTCGATACAAGTGCATAGGCTTCGATACTCAGAATCCACTTATACAAAATGTTCTGGGTATCAGGCCCATTATTTTGCAGTATTTAGGAGCGATTGTATAAACGTTACATATTAGGAATCAGTCTTGCTCTTAGGTTATACTATGAACCCAGTTCGTGAAATGACTGTTATATGTCACTGAAACTGGATAAACTGAACAAGATCAGTGTAGATCTAAATTAGCGTAATACACTCTTGGCAACATCTCCAAATCACTATCGACAGAATTATGGTGCTCGACAACCAAACACCATTCCATCACTCTTGACTCTTTGTTAATGTTACCCCTTGTGAAATGGAGCCTTTTGATTATATATGGCTTTTACCTTGTTACTCTTCCATTTTACTCTTCTCTCATAACCGTCTGGACAGTTGATTTCTTCATTTACTTACCAGTTGGATTTAAACTTCAGGTGCACCTACTGGAAGGCTACACATATAATTAATCTCCTTTCTCTTTCATTTAGGTTCCTTGGCTGCCCTTTTTGACGGACTGTTTCTATGTGACTCCAGTTCTCCAGTTGTCTTACAACATCCCAAGCCGTACTTTTGGGTATAGTCAGAAAATTAGCTACATTTCTGCGATTGTTACCCTTTACGTCTGAAAGATGGCATGTTGTCGCTGTTCGAACGTCGTGTTAATTGCCTTGGATCCCATTGTCACCTTACTGTCCATGCAGAAAAGCAGAACAATAACAAGTGAGCAGACAGGGAGAAAATTCTGTGTTATGTTACAAATAATGTATATTTTTACATTCTCTTATGTGAGTTGATATTAAACACGGATTCCTGTATGACATTTCCAAATTAATTGATTTTAAAAGATATCTATCAAAGTATTTCAGTGATTCAGGCAAGCTTCGTTAACAGTTGCATATATGCATACTTATAAAAATGGCTCTGAGCACTATGGGACTTAACATCTGAGGTAATCAGTCCCCTAGAACTTAGAACTACTTAAAACTAACTAACCTAAGGACATCACACACACCCATGCCCGTGGCAGGATTCTAACCTGAGACCGTAGCGGTCGCGCGGCATACTTATACATCTGATTCATAATTACTTAACTCACACTGAAAAATATTGGAAACAATGTATGAACGGATACCGATTAAGCCTCTTTATGTAGGCCCAAAACAAAATCCTTTGTTTTGTATAGCTCCTACACTGGAAAATAATGAATGCAATTAATTAAATTTGAGTAGATCGCCGAAATTTTGTTTATCTAAGTTTATGTTACTATATAGCGAATTAAGTTTCAATTTAACATTTATACAAAACAGATTTCTGACTATCGTGTGCAAAGGAACATCAGTGAGACTTCAAAGACAGGGCATCATCACCGGCCTTAACACATCAGAAATATAACAGCTACCGTCCAAAATAGAAGTTATGTGCCACAGGAGATCCTGTTGTGTACTAATGACGCTCCGTATCACTACTCAAGGTGCTAGTACCAGATGAAGATAACGAATGTAGTCCGGAAACTTATTTTCCTCCGAATCTCCATAAACGGTTACAAGTATCTTGACGCAATACACAGAAGCAAGACTCGTTTGAAAGGACCACGAGGTGCCATTCTAATGTACACTATTGCCAGTGGACACACCACTTCAGGCGAGGCATTCTGCTGCCGCAACAATAGCCGCCGTGTTGAAAATCCGAGGCGTTACTGTCGTCGTCCAATAGTCCAAGCGACGGAACTCTTAAACAGGCTTTGACCGATCTCTTTTGTTACAACCTTCCTTTCTTCATATTTTAAAATCTTCTTAAGAGGATTTATTATAATACTATAATTTCTTTTTTTAAATTAGTACTTTCTTTCCTATAATCATGTTATACAGGAGAGGCATCTCTCGTAACAAGCTACTGATCAAAGCTGTTCTACCTCCACAAGGAAGAGACACGATCAGTGCGCGTCGCTTCAGAATTACCATTGTAGACATACCAGACACAAAGGGTGAGAGGAAATGTGGAGCACACACTACTACTCGAGTTGCGAAAATGCCAATCACAACGTTACTTTAATCGGAGTTCAGTATATGTTTCCCCTTTTTATTCCAGTCGTAATACAATCATCTCACAGGAAACCGACATTCTAACGAGACTTTTGCCTGAGAATCCCGCTACGTAATTTTCCGCTTCATACAGACTGCAGAGGGCATTATTTGCAAGTACTTGCTGTAGGTGAGGTCAAATGTTACTCATTTGCATATCCACCGTCAATACACTTCATGTCATTCTGATATTTGTTGCTTTCTGTTCAAAACATGGCTATGAGCACTATGCGACTTAACTTCTGAGGTCATCAGTCGCCTAGAACTTAGAACTAATTAAACCTAACTAACATAAGGACATCACACACATCCATGCCCGAGGCAGGATTCGAACCTGCGACAGTAGCGGTCGCTCGGTTCCGGACTGTAGCGCCTAGAACCGCACAACCACTCCGGCCGGTTTGCTTTCTGTGTTTATGGTGGCAATTTTGGTAACCAGCAGTCTATAAAGTAAAGTACGTTTGCATTAAGCACTGCATTTCCATAGTTGGACAGGCTGCTTACAGTCACACAGTGAGCTGATGATTGCAGGAAGGAAGAAGGAGGCTATGTTGGGTTTCGGAGCACCAGGTGGTCCGCGGTGGCGCTCACTTCGCAAGACAGGAGCACACACGCACGCGCCTGCCGTCCACGTTAAGGGCGCCGTAGCCGAAGGGTTCCTGGGGGTCCGGCAGGCCGCCGCTGCTGATCTGGCTGCGGGGGCGGCGTTGGCGGCGGGGGCGGCAATCAAAGTGGCCGCGATGCGTCTCCCGGGCTTCGTTAGGAGGTGGGTCCGCCCGCCTCAAACAGTAATGGCTTATTGCGGCTCGTAATCGGACCCCGGGGGATAATCACGGGCCGTTCTCAGGCCGTGCTGCCGCTGCCGACGCCTCCTTGGCTGGCCACACCGACTCGCTGCCCCCGCCTCCGCCTCCTCCACCCCCGCCGGCTGCACGCCCGCTCCTTCCTCCCGCGGACTGAACGTCGCAGGCCCGGCGGGCTCGTGTGGAGATACCGCTGCCGGCATTAGCATGCTAATCGCCGGGCCCTCCTCGGTAAGCACCGCAGCGATGCGGCGGCGTTGGTGGCGGCAATCAAAGACGACACGACACGGTCGGGGGAGGGTGGGGGGAGGGAGAGGGGAGGGGCCTCCGACGAGGGGATTGGGAGGGGAGTGTCTCGTTCTAAGGAAGCAGCACTGCTACCTCCACTGAGATGTCTTCAGTGTTAGGTAGCTGCGGTAGGCTGCATTGTTTAAGTGGTTTAATGGCACTTGCACTTGTCCGTCTTTTCCCTTATTTTTTGTATTAGTGCACAATTATGGTATGTATTTAAATATACACAGGTGGAATGAATTTTATTGCTCAATTAGCAATCGACGAATTTCTTGAAAAGATATTTTATTATCGTCTAAGTCCGGAATTCTGCAATTGTACAACGAATAAAAAAGTGACAGCTCCAGGGGTATAACATGGGTAGGATTCTGGCCGTTAAATTATATAGCGCAAGAGGAATCGTACCAAGATAAGGTTTTGGTTGAAAGACTGCAAAGGCAGGCTTGACGTAATGTTGTGTGGAGCAGTATGCAACTCTTGTTATTCTCAGAACGTCTGCTTTGTTGTGGCTGCATACGATAGGCAGTATTTTAGCTGGTGTATAAAAGTAATCAGCAGGTACATTACGTGCACACCGGATGAAAGATGCGTAGGCAAACATGATAATAATTGGTGGTAGCGTTCATACTTTTATAAAGAAATGTTTTATTTATGATGTGGGATGATGGCAGCATACGATTAACGTAACGCTTGTAGCTTAATGTGTAACAATGTAAAGACCACTTGTTATCTATTTGGTCAGCGCACGTATGAAATGTGCTGCGGTCAGGACGAATCAGTATCTCACTAACGGTATGATAAATGTGAGGAACTTACTTATTTTAATGAATCTGTTATGAAAGTTGTAATGTTTCACGATGCGACTTGAGTATAGCACACGATAGGGATTGATTATTTTAATATTTTAAAATTTTAATATTTGCGATGTGAACTGACCATAGCACACGAAATGCTTCAAGGACGAAAAATTGTGAAAATCGAATGAAAAAATTAAATTAGAAAATAAATAAAATAAAATAAAATGAAGAAAATAAATAAAATAAAAATAAATACAACTGTAATTGGCTATATCGATCAAGGTTGACAGGTTTCTGTTATGAGCACGCCGTATTGTGGAGCTGCTTTGGTTTTATTACCATCCATGATGTATCATAATTATGTATGCAAAAACATGTCAGTTGATCGTAATTATTCGTAACAATTGTAACGAAGGTTTGTGCTGTTAGAAGTAGTCTATTACCATTGGCTAGAAGTGCAAGTGATGTTTCAATTACGTATGACGCTGTAGCACACCAGTTAGGAGGTTACCAAGCGATTAGGGTAGCACACCGTTTCAGTTTGCTGCATTCGAATGGAATGAAATCGCACAGTATACTCATACGAAGTTCAACATGTTGTATACATGTAAACACGTTGTATTCATGTAATAATTTCTACCGACGGATAATGATCATTTGGTTACTCACATGTACACTGGTGGACTGTGTGATTACACTTACGTGTAAGGTATGTAAAAACCTATTTTCCACGGAAGGTAAAATTTCGTAATTCCTCATGTAACTTTCAGTTCATATGTACAACTTCGTAAGTACATTGTAATTTTTTCCTTTGCTAACACTATAAAATCTTTTGTAGGCTGTGGCTTAAAACGGACGTGATGGTTCAAAACTAGTCGCCACTAAGAAATGATTATGACGGGTATTGAAAAAGAAATCAAGGAGCTCAAGTAGGTTTCCTTTAACTATTCTGGAAAAACATAAGACAGATCAGAGAGCAAACTCCAGACGATGTTAAAGGATATCTGGGTGATTTCTTTCTCTCTCTCAAAATCACATGTTGCTCATTTTAGTAATCCGTATCGTAATGTCCATCTTTAAACAGCAATAAAAGTAATGAAGCAGCCTTGACTACCTGTAGCTAACAGAAGATCTCTGTCAATATTTCGTCAATCATCATCACCAGCTTCGCAATTAGCCTTGACATTTAATATCATCCGATCGCCAGATCATCCTCCGTCATTGGAGTCATTCGTAGGCGATACGTGCGATCTGGAGGGGCACGGGGTCAGCACAGGACTCGCCGTGTCGCTGTCTGCGGGACATGGCAGCCGTTGCTTCTCACTCAGCTATATACTCAGCTGTTATTGCGAGGCTCACACCAATTAAAAATCCCCGGCAGTTGGAGGGAGGAAAGTGGAAGGATGGAGGATGGTGTGAGGTAAATTCGTAGCTACTGAGGTCGATCCTATACAATTAACCATTCGTCTAAGAAACAAATATTGCACGTAAGTAAATGAAGTACCGCATTACTGTTCCATTGCGCTGCTGGCGAAAAGTCACGGAAAATAGAAACTGCCGCCCTATACCTCGTAGTAAACGTACGTAGCGATCTTAAATATATTGGCAACATTAAACTAACTGCAGGAAAAGCATATGCCATTCTAGCTCGTTGGAAGAATATTAAGGAAATGTAACTTATCCTTGAGTATTTCTTATCAGTCTGGGAAAATTATCAGGTTGCATTAGTAGAAGAGACAGAAAAGATCTAAAGAAGAGCATAACGGGATTGAGTAGCAAGTGCTAGAACATTATGGAGGTCCTTGAAAAACCTTCGGATGATACTGTAAGAGAGGCATGGAAGTTTTCTGGAGAAGTTCTGAAATCGTATGTTCGGAGAGGAGTCGTGGAAGACACTAATTCCTCTTACATACCTCTTTGCTAAGTGATCACTGCGAGAACGTCAGTCATGTTAGAGCTGATTGGAGGCTGATCGACAACTGATCTTACCATGCACCATTTGGGACTGGAACTGGAAAGGGGCAAACAGTAGTAGAAGTACCGGCCCTCCGCCAAAGATCGCAAGAAGACGTGCAGAGAGTAGCGGTAGAGGAAATGTAAAGTCCTTTCATTACGGTCATTCGGGACTGAGGAAAAGTTTATTTAGGGAAACAATAAATAAAGAAATCGGACGTATTTTTTGGAGACATTATCCAGGCATTTGCCTTGAGCGTTTTAGGGAAACCTCCGGAGTATTAAATAAAGATCCTCACAAAGCAAGTTCACTGTGTTATCTTGTTCTGTCCGTAACATAAGTTAGACATTAACTATCTATATCTTATACCGCCAGTTGTTGCCATTGCTGTATTTTGTATGGGTTCGGATTGGCGTTCAATTTCTTTGGAAGGAGTAGATTTATTGCTTTCATACTACACCAGACGACATGAAAAACCTCTTCGAAACAGTAACACTAGAAACTGGCTGCTAGCTAGAAACCCATAATGTGTACGTAACACAAGGAGGACAGACAAGAAACAAATTTCTCGTTCAAGAAGTATCCGGGATGTAAAAGATAACTGTTAACACGTACCATAGCGGTGCAGGGGAAGCTGAAACTAACAACAGGATTCAGTGACTTGCGGTCTGTCAAGAGGGAAAACAGCCTCAAATTACCCTACAACAGGTGGTTATACAGAGTACAGTCACCCACAATGCGACAATCTTCCAAAGAGGATGAACCACTTGCCTTCACCCACAAGTGAATATTGCAATCAGAATTTATCTTAACACGTCTACGACAAGTCAAAGACAAACTCCCGTGTGGCATAAGGTAGGAACCCTCACCAGAGATAATAATCTCAGAAACAGGTATAGTACGGTAAGCCAAAATTTCACGAGGATTCCAAACCAGCTCTCCCTGCACTGTTACATGCAACGAAAGCAACAGTAATCCATCCATTACCCAAACCTGAAGAAGTAGAACTTTTCATTAAAGAAAAATTAAACCTCGCGCCACAAAACAAAGTAGGTCCATTTATAAGAACAAATTGAGCAGTTTTACCTACTCCCCTAACTTCGTTCTTTTTCCCCTTAGAGGAAGATGTAGAAGCACCAAGAGTGCCGTCCACATTTACAAGTGTTTTGTAAACGAGCAATCGTCGGCGACGACGATAACAACGTCGCCGACGATTGCTCGTTTACAAAACACTTGTAAATGTGGACGGCACTCTTGGTGCTTCTACATCTTCCTCTAAGGGGAAAAAGAACGAAGTTAGGGGAGTAGGTAAAACTGCTCAATTTGTTCTTATAAATGGACCTACTTTGTTTTGTGGCGCGAGGTTTAATTTTTCTTTAATGAAAAGTTCTACTTCTTCAGGTTTGGGTAATGGATGGATTACTGTTGCTTTCGTTGCATGTAACAGTGCAGGGAGAGCTGGTTTGGAATCCTTTGAAACTCGTGAAATTTTGGCTTACCGTACTATACCTGTTTCTGAGATTATTATCTCTGGTGAGGGATCCTACCTTATGCCACACGGGAGTTTGTCTTTGACTTGTCGTAGACGTGTTAAGATAAATTCTGATTGCAATATTCACTTGTAACACTAGAAACTGGCTGCTAGCTAGAAACCCATAATGTGTACGTAACACAAGGAGGACAGGCAAGAAACAAATTTCTCGTTCAAGAAGTATCCGGGATGTAAAAGATAACTGTTAACACGTACCATAGCGGTGCAGGGGAAGCTGAAACTAACAACAGGATTCAGTGACTTGCGGTCTGTCAAGAGGGAAAACAGCCTCAAATTGCCCTACAACAGGTGCGTTAACTATAGTGCACGCGCCCCCCCCGCGACAGTATCCTTTCGCTTTGTTTCGACACTGGCTTAGTTGGCTATTTCCTTACCTTCCTCCGTGGGTAATGAAAGAAATGACATTTGTAAACGTTTTGGAGAACTAATTACGTTTAAATTTTTGCTAAACTGGACCATCACAAGCATAATAGTTTCTCCGTAACACGGCCAGACGAACAAACTGATTTAATTGTTAATTTTATGTTGTTAACATTCATAATATTTTGAGGCTCAGCTTACACAAACGCCAATTTAATATTTTGTAAGAGCAAGTATAAGGCTTCATAATAATCAAGGACAATCTTAGTCAAAATCTCGCACTGCGGACTGTAGCTTAGGTGGCTTCTGTAAGCCAGTATGATGCTGTTTCCCACCTTGATAGACCACAAGTATCTTGCATCAGTTTCTTCATCTCAACTTCTCCCACACCACTGTCTCCTACGCCAGTTTTCGTTTACATCTTATTTAATGAGCTTGCTTCAAACAGGGATAACATTCCGTGATCTGCCCCACCGCGCCGAGGTCCTGCGGCCAATATCATCAGCATCTGAAGGGGCTGAAGTCTCCTGGAGCGGTGGGAGGGACGGGTCGTCATCCTCTCTGTTCCGTCTGTCACGGTAGCATTACATATTACATACGTTAGTGTAATGCAAAAACGCGTCCGCATCAAACGGATCCTACATGAAATACACTACTGGAAATTGAAATAAGAACACCGTGAATTCATTGTCCCAGGAAGGGGAAACTTTATTGACACATTCCGGGGGTCAGATACATCACATGATCACACTGACAGAACCACAGGCACATAGACACAGGAAACAGAGCATGCACAATGTCGGCACTAGTACAGTGTATATCCACCTTTCGCAGCAATGCAGGCTGCTATTCTCCCATGGAGACGATCGTAGAGATGCTGGATGTAGTCCTGTGGAACGGCTTGCCATGCCATTTCCACCTGGCGCCTCAGTTGGACCAGCGTTCGTGCTGGACGTGCAGACCGCGTGAGACGACGCTTCATCCAGTCCCAAACATGCTCAATGGGGGACAGATCCGGAGATCTTGCTGGCCAGGGTAGTTGACTTATACCTTCTAGAGCACGTTGGGTGGCACGGGATACATGCGGACGTGCATTGTCCTGTTGGAACAGCAAGTTCCCTTGCCGGTCTAGGAATGGTAGAACGATGGGTTCGATGACGGTTTGGATGTACCGTGCACTATTCAGTGTCCCCTCGACGATCACCAGTGGTGTACGGACAGTGTAGGAGATCGCTCCCCACACCATGATGCCGGGTGTTGGCCCTGTGTGCCTCGGTCGTATGCAGTCCTGATTGTGGCGCTCACCTGCACGGCGCCAAACACGCATACGACCATCATTGGCACCAAGGCAGAAGCGACTCTCATCGCTGAAGACGACACGTCTCCATTCGTCCCTCCATTCACGCCTGTCGCGACACCACTGGAGGCGGGCTGCACGATGTTGGGGCTTGAGCGGAAGACGGCCTAACGGTGTGCGGGACCGTAGCCCAGCTTCATGGAGACGGTTGCGAATGGTCCTCGCCGATACCCCAGGAGCAACAGTGTCCCTAATTTGCTGGGAAGTGGCGGTGCGGTCCCCTACGGCACTGCGTAGGATCCTACGGTCTTGGCGTGCATCCGTGCGTCGCTGCGGTCCGGTCCCAGGTCGACGTGCACGTGCACCTTCCGCCGACCACTGGCGACAATATCGATGTACTGTGGAGACCTCACGCCCCACGTGTTGAGCAATTCGGCGGTACGTCCACCCGGCCTCCCGCATGCCCACTATACGCCCTCGCTCAAAGTCCGTCAACTGCACATACGGTTCACGTCCACGCTGTCGCGGCATGCTACCAGTGTTAAAGACTGCGATGGAACTCCGTATGACACGGCAAACTGGCTGACACTGACGGCGGCGGTGCACAAATGCTGCGCAGCTAGCGCCATTCGACGGCCAACACCGCGGTTCCTGGTGTGTCCGCTGTGCCGTGCGTGTGATCATTTCTTGTACAGCCCTCTCGCAGTGTCCGGAGCAAGTATGGTGGGTCTGACACACCGGTGTCAATGTGTTCTTTTTTCCATTTCCAGGAGTGTAAAATAGAATATTCTCGTGCCCAGAAAGTGTTGCTATTTGATTTTATCGTTAAACTCTAACCTTAAATGTATCAACCTTAGTATAATTTTACCAAATTTTGCGTTGCGTCACAGAGAACTTTGCCGCCTGCACGGTCTGTAGTACGGTATATACGGCACTTATGGTTCAAATGGCTCTGAGCACTATAGGACTTAACATCTCAGGTCATCAATCTCCTAAAACTTAGATCTACTTAAACCTAACTAACCTAAGAACATCACACACATCCATGCCCGAGACGGGATTCGAACCTGTGAACTTAGCGGTCGCGCGGTTCCAGACTGAAGCGCCTAGAACCACTCGGCCTCAGCGGGCGGCATACAACACTTAGTCCAACAAGTTTATTACAACAGTATGTAACAATATTTTGTCGGCCGGGGTGGCCGAGTGGTTCTAGGCGCTACAGTCTGGCACCGCGCGACTGCTACGGTCGCAGGTACGAATCCTGCCTCGGGCATGGCTGTGTGTGATGTCCTTAGGTTAGTTAGTTTTAAGTAGTTACAAGTTCTAGGGGACTGATGACCTCAGAAGTTAAGTCCCATAGTGCTCAGAGCCATTTGAACAATTTTTTAACAATATTTTGTTTGTTATCATATAGGAAGTGTTTTATTTGATACATTTACGTTGCGCAGATTTCGCGAGCACTGACACGCATACTTCGAGGGGCACGAATTTATCTCGTCACCAGGTACAGTACCTAGGTGGTCGACGACCGTCCACTGCAGCAAGAAACCATACCTATTCCACATCTCCTGGGGCCATTATGATCTTGTAATAAAAGTAGTGAATTAATATTTGATGGAATGTATGTCGTTTGAAAAACTGATGTCTTCAGTCTCTTTTTGACCTCTCTACAATCAAGTTCATTTTTTCAGAAGGAGCTAAGAATTTATTAAGTTGTCTACCACTGTATATCGATGTTGAAAATAAAACCAGCGAAACAGATTATTAAAAATAACTAATAATCGTCTTGTGGTATAGACCAAAGATCGCGGCGCCCTACCAAAGTCGGCAACACACATCAACACCATAGACCTTAGCGATATGTCTCTGCATCGGCGATGTCGAACGAGAGAGGCTGAAGGAGACGAGCTCTCTATCTCTC
The DNA here is from genome assembly GCF_021461395.2 of Schistocerca americana. Lineage (NCBI taxonomy): Eukaryota > Metazoa > Arthropoda > Insecta > Orthoptera > Acrididae > Schistocerca > Schistocerca americana. The sequence goes on from NC_060121.1 coordinate 455,872,724, forward strand.
TCAGCACAGCAGCGTCCTCTCACATAAGTCAAATGAGAGCTGACCATGGAAGCAGTCTTCACTCTGCCCTAGTTCGTGACTTCAGCTGAAGCAGTCAACGTCATCGAGTAAGGCTAACGTGTTATTCAAATCTCAGATGGAAACATACTTTTGTAAACGCTAACCCTTGTACTTCAAGACAGGAGTTAGTTAATTATTGCCTCGAATGGCTCGTTAATAGTCAATGACAGTTGTAAATTATGAAACACTCCTGCGGCAAAGGTTTCTATTAAGTGAAGTCAATGTTTTTATTCATTTATGTCATAAAGTGAGCTAATGTTTCGTATATCGTAGTTCCAGTGAGCCACCTTCCAGAGCAATCACAGAATCTACTGTTACGGCCAGAAGATTGTACTTCCCGGAGGAGGACGAGAAGGAGGAGATTAGTGTTTAACTTCCCATTGACATTGAGATCATGAATGACGAAGCATAGCCTCTGATTAGGGAAGGATGGGGAAGGAAATCGGCCGTATCCTTTGAACCCTGGAGTGGGCGCGTGGGGTACCCCTGTCACCCAGCGGTTTTACATTGTGATTATTTCCGTTATGTTTAAAGTTGCAGCGTTCCCACGCACAGTACCTTTCAAATGGGAGCATTGTTGAAGAGCCGTACACAGCTAACGTCAGTTGGACAGCTAAACAGAGAGCAGCAGGACGTTGAAATGAGTTGTGGTACAACTGTCCACCACGCACCTATCTACGTAACAATTTCTTAAGGTAGGTGTTTTCTTTTTTTAACATTTTTCATACTAAATTCGTTGTAAGTACAATATTTAAAATTTCTATTAATCTGAATGAAATAAGCATGTTAACTAAAGTGATTAATTATGCAGTCTTCAACATATACTATAATTTACAGAGATTGATACTCATAAATATGTTTTTATTAGAGTGGTGTCAGATCCGAAGAAAAGAAGAGTGGATATGTCTTCCAACCCTGAAGTGTGGAGGAGGTGGCTCGAAGAAGATGCAGTGAGTGATTAAAATGACGTATTTGATTTTGAAGAATGTGATTCAAATGAAGATGATCAACTAATGGAAAGCGATCATGATACTGAAACTGAACAATCTGCAGATGAATACGATAATAAGAATGGTGAGTCTAGTACCTCCTATTATCTTGCGAAGGACAGTAAATCAAAATGGTCTAAGGCTTTTCCCAAAAGAAACGTGAGAGCAAGGTTAGAGAATATAATAACTCATCTCTTACAGATAAAGGAATGAGATTAGTGGAACCTGTCAGTGGGACACACCGTAACATTATTGAAGACAACTGGTTCAGCAGTATGCCATTGGCTAAGAAGCTGCTAGGAGACGAGGGGCTGAGATACTTTGGAATGCTCCGGAAAAACAAGAAAGAAATCCCCAAGGAATTTTATAGCAGTGTTTCCAGAGAACAGCCATCTTTGCTTGCACTTCCGTTATTGTCATTCTATAGCTGGAGGTGTAAAAGATGGAGACTAATCCGCTCGGCGTGGACGATGACTTCACTACTTACAAGAGAAACTCCTCATCGCACCACCCTGAGGTTTAGTGGTAAAATAGTCCAGAGGATAGTCTGTCAAAAGCTGAACACAGATCAAGCAAGAAAACAGGAGGAAGTTTTACTGAACTGAAAGAAGCAAATTGGAAACAGTGTACAGTCGAAGATCTAGATGTGTAGTATCGAAGTAATTATAAGGATCAGGGGGTCGTGGTTGTGTGGTCACGGTTCTGGACTACAAAATGTGCGACAGTGTTCAAATCTCCCTCACGCCCCATTTGTTCCCATAGAATCGTGACTTTTCGTCCGGTCTTTGACGTGTCTGTTCTCCTTTTGTAGTATTGCCAGTTCTCATACTATAAGTTGGTTATGGAACATAGCCATGTGGTAAGAATATATTACCGTCGCAAGCAATGTGATGAATAGTGAGAGCAGGCGAGATGCCACTTAGACGAGAAATGAAAACATCGAATAAACAGGTGTCAACTACGTTACAACGAAGGAATTCAGGAATCAAAAGTTCGAAAACGGAACGCAAGAATCATAACGTATGAAGCTTGTGTAGAAGAAAAAATTGGGGGGGGGGGGGGGCGGGGTGAATGAGAGAGACACGAGGGAGGTTTGAACACGGACGTCCCTCGTTGCAGTCCAAGACAGAAGACAGTGACCACATAACCACGACGCCGTGGCTATTGGAATTCGCTCGAAGTTGCCCATATTGAGCTTGGACCTTCACTATTTCGATTTTGCTTCTTTTGTCAGCGTTCAGTACACGTTCTTTTACCGAGCGAGGTGGCGCAGTGGCTAGCACACTGGACTCGCTTTCGGGAGGATGACGGTTCAATCCCACGTCGGGCCATCCTGATTTAGATTTTGCGTGATTTCCCTAAATCGGTCCAGGTTGATGCCGGGAGGGTTACTTTGAAAAGGTACGGCCGATTTCCTTCCCCGTCATTCTCTAATCCGATGAGACCGATGACCTCGCTGTTTGGTCTCCTTCCCCAAACAACCCAACCCCAACTCCTTCTTTTGTGTTTTCATGCCTAATGTGTGTTCCGTTTTTGACGGGCTATCCACTGGGCCATCTTACCGCTAAATCTGAGGGGGGTGCGATGGAGAGTTTCCCTTGTTAGCAATGTACCCTGAAGAGAGATCGACTCCTACAATCAGGCCAGTCAGGCCCTACAGAAGACTCATAACTGGGCTCGACGTTGACTATACACTGCGGTCGTTTCTCACAGTCAACTGTTAACATACAAAAAAGGTCTTTGTATTTTAAAAGTGCATAAGGTCAGAAGAATGTCTTTGATGTAATAATATTTAGGAGAAAAGTGTTCACAAAAGAATATTTTGGTGTCTCAGTGATCAGAAAGATATTTCAGCTATGTGTTAATGGACAGTACACAGCCCGATTACTTGGAAAATAATCCTAAGATACGCAAATATTCGAAATTATTAATTTAAAGTGTAAATGGTGGCGTAGAAACTTACGATTCGCTGATTTTGGTTCAGGCCCATGTTAATACCTGCTTAAACAGTGTCGTTGGTTGTCTGGGCGGCAGAGAACATCAGTAACTTAATTTTATAGCAATTTATAATAGTGATTTAAAAAAAATTTCCTTTTTTAGCGTATTCTTCCTCAAAGGAGATGAACCTGCTGATATTCACGACATTAACGATGTGCAGTCAAATTGTGTCAAGGATCAGACGACGTATATGATTTTGCTAATATTCCTTATTTTCTTTGTCTTTTGATTTTGGCTCTTAGTATTTTATGTTTCATGTTTTTACAATTTTGATTTTTTTACGTTAGATACCAACATTTTTGGCTCCTCTTTGACTCCCTAAGGCTCCAGTAGAGGCTCCTATTTTGGGTAGGATAATTCTTGTTGGTGTTTCATTGAAGTTAGGGGGTTGTGGTATTTTCAGTGTAATTACTTATTTGGGTTGAAGTTTAATTAGTTTCAGTTATCTTTTGGGTTGTATGATTGTATTATTATTAGATTCATTTGTTTTTATCAGGCCGATATGATGTATTTAATTGCTAATATTTCTTTTGCTCATACAAGTATGGTTAATGACAATAAATTGATGAGGGTGTATGAGTGCTGTGTGGGTTCACTTTCTTTAATGGCTGGTCACACTTTATGTTCTTCCGGTTTATTTCTTTTATCAAATATTATCAATGAACATTTAGGTAAAGGAAATTTATTAATTAACAAGGGTATAATTAATTTCATACCTAAAATGGCTTTTTGGTGATTTTTTTAAGATTTTCAAATATGGCTGCTCCCCCTTATTTAAATTTATTAGGTGAATTAAAGTTATTAAACAGGGTTATGTCTTGATTTTCTTCTCGATTTTTAATATATATATTTTTTTCTTTTTCTAGAGCTGTTTATAGTTTATATACATATTCTTATTCTCAGTATGGTTCTTACTATTCTGGTGTTTATACTTGTTCTCTTCGTTATTTTGGTGAGCATCATCTTTTACTTTTACATTGATTGCCTTTAAATATTTTTTGTTAAAAGGGTGAGTATTTCTTTATTTAAATTTGCGTATATATTTTAGCTTAAAATATTGTTTTGTGGGATCAGTGATATCGATTTTTTCAGCTTAGGCTGTATATTTATTTCCTATTTCTTTACTTAGTTCTTTTTTCTTTATTTTTGTCTAGAGCTATAATTATTATTTCCGGTACTTATTATTTTAATATTGACAGTAGAATTTTTGTTAAATGAGAACTTTTTAATTTAAATGTTTCTATTGTTGTGATAACTTCAATTTTAGACTAAATATCTCTCATTTTTATGTCTTTTGTAACGTTTCACATTCACTGTGGACTTGTTCACCCCATAAACTAATTTGATTAACTCATTTCGAATTTCAGCTAGTTCATACTTGACACACAGTGGTTTATTATGGTCATTGCAATGCGGGCCTGTGCTTCGAATACTCTAATAAGAAAATAGCTCGTCCAAAACACATCTCATAAAATCATTTTCCGTAGAACTGACCTGTATTATTTAGTCCTGCATTTATTCCTACACTGATGCAATTGTAGTGTTCTATGTCTCTTCGTTTTTCTCAACTAACAAGCGTGTTTTCAAACATTTCTTTTCCTCCTAACATCTGTTCATATGTTTAGTATACGCTTCACTCAGTTCTCCTGCCTATCTTGTAGCCTCTCGAGGAGGTTTTCAAGACATTTTTAAATTAGGATTCTGGATTTTTTCTAATACTGAATGAACTCATCGTGTCCGCCAGTGTCAAGTTTCACAGTTCTTCTTCGATGGAAATCATTTCAGAATTTGTGTTTTGATCCTCTTATTCCATTGTAAGTAGATGGCTTAAAATTTTAATAATCATTTCCTGCTTTTAAGTGTCACTTTTCTTCTTGGCCTAAATCAGTTTTGCATTTATAACCAATCAATCTGTCCTCCTAGATTTGTGTATTTTGCTCTGAGATATGTTATCTATTTTCACAGTTCCAGATCAGTAAAACACTTCTGCGTTAAGAACTGCGTTTTAAAAGTAGGCATTTTTTCTGTTATAGACCGTGTTCTGAAATAATAAACTGTACAGCTACACTGTTTATTAACAATGAAAGTTGTGGAAAACTGATTTAAGAACGGAAGACTATTATTCATTAACAATTACTTTCTGTCCCATGATAAATATATGTGTGCTGTTATGTGGCACTCTTTCATTATATAATCTTCATTTATCTATCGCTTAAGACGCTAGTATTCGATAATATCGTGGAAGCCACATTGCTGATACTTTAGACGACACTTGTGTCACAAAGCTGCATTACTCGAGGCAGAAAATTTCGGAACTGTGCTACTCAATACGACTGGGACCCGACTGGGACCTTTCCCCTCCGAGCAATGTCAAACTGGTGCAGTGTACCGGCAAATTGCCGTCTCCGGAGGACGCAGAGTTCTTCCAGGGCTACGAAAAAAATATCAGAAAACAAAAAGTGAAATATTCGACCGTCCCCCACACTGTCATCGCGCTGCCTCTACGGCGCCGTGTACACGGGATTAACTGACGGCCGTGCGTTGTTTTTCCGGCCATTTCGCCCCCGGTTGGAGGCGGCAGACGGCAGGTCGGCGACACCGAAGCTTCTCCCCGAGGAGCGGCGCTGCCGTCGCGTCAATTAAAATTCCGACCGCGTCCCGTCCGAACGCCATTCTTGGGAAATGAATTACAAAAAAAGCGGCTGGGCGTTTTTTCCGCGTGGTGGGAGCCCGGAATTGAAAACTCTGATTATGTAAGCCGAGCTGCGGGCATCCCTGCCTCTGGAGGACGCACCGTCCCACCCGCCCTCTCTCCACCCACGCACACATGCAGCCACCCATGCGAGCGCCTCCGGTCCTCTCTGGCGTCCCCATACGTGGCGCAAGGCGATGACTTGGCGGACTCCGAAGTTGGCGGCGAGTCTCGTTTCTGGATCATTCGTACCGTGCGCGCATACTTAATGAATGTGTACCAAATCGTACACAGTTCTGTTATGTTGAGAAAGTGTGAATCATGTTCGCAAACCTTTGCCACCTTCCAAATTCGTTAAATATTGTCTGACACAAACTGCAACGTCTTTAGAATTTCAAACATAACTGAAGACATCTGAATCAAAATGATACTGACTAATACTCTTTTTCTATTCTCCATTTGAAATGGTTACGATTGAGACGATACCTAACGCTTTCTGCCTAGTAATTGCTCTTCTGAACAGCTGTCTACACAAGCAAACCATTTGTGATGTTGCCTATTATTGCTCGTACCTATTGTATCTGGGCTATGCACGGCTCTATTTAAAAAGAATAGCACGATGTAGTCATAGGGTCGAGCCACACTCGACTGCTTTCATGCCTCCGCAACCCCCCCTCCCCCGCCACCCCCCAACCCCCAGCCAAGATGTCTCGCAGCAAATACGAGGGTTGAATGAAAAGTAATGCCTCCACCTACGTTAATTGGGTTTGGCTGGGAATATTTTAATAAATCAAACGCAGAAACAATCTTTAGACTGTGCTCTTTAATTACCAATATTCACTTTTCTACTTAAAAACCTGCCAATTGGGTACATTTCTGCCAACGATGATCAAGTTTTCTGAAGCCGTCACGGAAGAAGTCGACACTCTGTTTCGGCAACCACAGTCTCACAGGTCTCTCAACGTCTTCAACAGAAGCATAATGATATCCCCGCATATCGTCTTTCATTATCGGGAACAGATGGAAATCAGACAATGCTAAATGTGGACTGTATGGAGTATGTCGTATGGTGGTGAGATTCCGTCTCTGAAGTTCTGCTTTGGTGGCACGTGAAATGTGTGGTTTGGCATTGTCATGCTGCAGGAAAACAATTCCCTTTTCCTTTCGGACCCTTTTTAGCCATCGTTTCAGAGTTCAAAGCGTTGTGATGTAACGTTCTGAATTTATTGTTGTTACACGATGAAGTTAATCAACATGGACAACACCATCTGCGTCCCAGAATACTGTGGCCATGATTTTTCCAGCTGAGGGATGTGCCTTGAATTTCTTTTTCTGGGGCGGGTCATTGTGTCGCTATTCCATAGACCGACGTTTCATCTCTGGGTCTTAAGGGTGTGGTAAAAGATGTCACCTTCATTCTCGTAACGCGAGAGGAGTTACTGGGAAATTTCAAGTCTGTGCGCTTTCATTTCAGGAGTCAGCATCGCGCACAGATCTCCCGTTAGCCAAGAAAAGCAATAACGTGACCCAGCGTTTCTGTAAAATGGCGATTGTGCTTGCAGTTTCTCTCTGAGTGATACGACGATCGTTCTGAATCAATCTGTCAATATTTTGCTGTAACAGGCCGTCCAACTCTTTGTTTGTCACGCAGGTCAGATGTTCCGGCCTCAATATCTTTAAACTTACTCGCCCAACGACGCACAGTACTCACATCAACACAATCACTATAAACTGCTTTCATTCTCTGTTGAATCTCCTTTGGGGTGACACCTTCTGCTGTCAAGAAGTCAATGACTGCACGTTGTTTAAATCGCATCGACCGACCGTCTGCGCAGGGTTCCATTCTTTACACTATAACAACGCAACCGTTCAATGCTAAGGCTTCCCGCCGACTGGAGCTGTGGAGAAGAGGCTACGGAACAAGCCAGTACCTGCCGCATATCAATGTAGCCACCTGTTGAAGAGTTACGAAGATAGAGGCATTACTTTTCAGTCAACCCTCGTAATAATCTTTAGCTGTGTTTCTTCAGTCAAATACTCTATAACTGGCTAACGTCTGTAATTGATGTAGACGACAGACAATTATACTGAACAACTTTTGCTCAAGAAAGGATATCTCAAATAAACGAGAAGTGATCCTATTTATATTCAGTTAAAATACGTACATAAAATACCTTATTGAATATAGTAGAGTTACGTTGAGAGCGTTACGAGAATGGTAGCAAAATCCCCAGCCTAAACAGTCATCAAAGATACGTGAAAACTACGTCCATTTCGCAATCACAGTAAACGAAATATTCAACAGCTCAAAATAGTTCAGAGTTTAATATGATGATTCACAAATTAACACATGTGATGTAAATAGCAGTAACTTCTACTCTTCCTATCCTCAGTTCCGTAAATCAAGCGGCAAAAGTTAGAGGTCTGCACTGAAGGATATTCAAACCTTTCAAAATATATAGTCCCTTGAGAAATTAAAGTATTGTAGCGGCCGTCCGCCGCCCAGAATCAATCACCTACACGAGTGAATCACGCATATTACCGTAGGTAGCTTTGCTTTCGTCTAGCAGTCGACATTAGTTTCCAGAATCGCTTCCTCGAGCTCTCCACTCGAAAAACACCCACTCTCCACTTGACTCCTGTAGTGTTCCAGTACTGTCTCCTTTTCCATTGGCTGAAGACCATTCCCATGAAAAATACATCATATTACGTGTTGCAGACATGATTTGTCTCATCCTGACAACTTTCTTAAACTAAATAGTTAAATAAAAGAAATGTTACAAACATTCTGTCACACTCAGACCATGCACAATGAATATAAGTTAAGGTTTATTCATTAATAAATAAATCAGCAGTCTTGCGCAAATGCGCTCACGATCAGTGACAACAGACTGTCGTTAAATATTTTTTAAACTATTATTTATGCGTTCTTGACAGAAGCGTCTTTTGGTTCGCTTTCCAGTTGTGGTGTCGTTTAACAGATGCGATTGACCACTTTTAAATTAGCGCAGCCAGCGACCTCAGCGCAGAGGTAACATCGGTTCCCGTCAGATCACCGAAGTTAAGCGCTGTCGAGCTGGGCTAGCACTTGGATGGGTATCCATCCGGTCTGCCGAGCGCTGTTGGCAAGCGAGGTGCACTCAGCCGTTGTGAGGCAAACTGAGGAGCTACTTGAAAGAGAAGTAGCGGCTCCGGTCTCGGAAACTGACATACGGTCGGAAGAGCGGTGTGCTGACCACATGCCCCTCCCTATCGGCATCCAGTGACGCCTGTGGGCTGAGGATGATCCGGCGGCCTGTCGAAACAGTTGGGCCTTTATGACCTGTTCGGGAAGAGTTTAGTTTAAAGTAGGTCAGTTTTGTAGAGCATTTGCAGTCAACATTTAAATACAGCTAATGGCAAAATAGTAATATGTTCATTAAATAAAAACACAAGTATGACAAAATATGAGTACTGATGCTGTGTTCAGTTGTTGTGTAAATGTGAAGAATATGATGTTCGGAGAAACTTTTGTGTAATAGAATAGATATGAAAGATGTAATAAATCAAATAAAACAGATGCAGATATGTAGCTTCCAGAGATGGTAGCTACAATGTAATGCTTTTATCTGAGATATCATACGCTGAAACTGTATGATGCGTTTAAAAGTTCAAAGGTTCACTGTAATAATGTTTATTCACTGTAAATATCACCCTACGTAGTTTTAAAGATATTGTGAAACCTGCTCCTTCAAGAAGTAGATGTGTGATTACAATGACATTTATAGAGCAGATTCGTGACATGACAATACACAAACGATTGGGATTACAAAACTGTACATGCACATCGACTGTGATAATTCAGTACGGTGTGAGCCCACAGAGTGTTGCAATCAGAGCCTCTAGACTTCGTGGCGTGGTGTCAAAGAGGGTCCAGGTAAGCTGCCGGGAAGACACTGCCACACGATATGTGGGTGAGTCCGCAAAGGATTATCAGTGGTTGCGGGAGGTCCAGTACGACCGATCAAATCGCAGACATGTCTGATGGGTGGCATGTCAGACAAGTATGCAGGTTAGGGACAGAGAGGTATCCTTCGTTCTTCAAAGAAGGCTTTCACATTCCTCGCCACATGGGGCTGAGGCATTTTCCAGTTGAAATACGTCATGTGAAGCTGCCTCCAGAGGGGACATTCCGTTGGGCTCTAAAATATCCCTGATGCACCGCTCGTTGCTTATATTGTCCTCAAAAATTAGAACGCGAATCTCATGCTGGCAGTGGCGCCACAAAACATCACACAAAACATTTGACCGCTATGCCACACAACAATGTAGTCTCCACAACTGCGTTCACCGAGGTGGTATCTAAAACACACAGGGTTTACATTATAGTACAAATTGAAACGGGAAGCGACCGGAAACACTGCACTTTGCCATTCAGCTCGCCCTTGAGGGTGTTAACATGACCACTGCAGTCTGAGGCGTTGGTGGTTTTCGTTCAGTTGTAGCCGATACAGTGCCATACGTGCCAGCCCTCAACAGATGGTGCCGAACCGTCGAGGGAGACATGTCCACACCCTTTGCAGCGCTCTAACGTCAAGCCAACACTGTGGACAAAACTGTTCTGAGGGTCACGGCTATTCGGACCAGATGGTGCTCATCCTATTCAGAGGCTACCATGTCTTCCCGACTACCCGCTCGTCGCTTTATGCGATCCTCTTCTATCCACTGGTTCCAACAAATATCACTGTCGTAGCAGCGTGCCCTGTACGAGCCGCAGTGCCACGGTACGAGAAACTCGTTTTCCTGATGCCGATCCATTTGCCCTATTCGCACTATCTGATATGCCGATATTGCGTTCTTTGACGTCACTGAGGTATACAGGCACTTGCTTGCACCTTTCCTTTTAAATCAACGGCTCTTCAGGTAATGAGCGTGGCGTGCACGCCATCTCTCTGCAGTCTTGATCACATATCATGATCTAACTGTTCTACACATCATCTGAATTTAGAGTAGTTCAGACTTTCCTGCTGGGTGTTGCAACTTTCGCAAACAGTAGTGTAAATGACCAAACAGACAATGTGCATGTCATAGTAATTATTTGTTCGCGTCTTATTTCCGTTAAGTCTATTCCAAAAATCAAACATTTTTATCATAGCCGACTGGGGTTAATTGACGAATTCGTCATCTGTTGACCACCATTTATTTCAGAGTAGCTACTATCGGTATTGCAGTTCATAAGTTCAAAGAATGTGAGATCAAACTTATGATCCCTTGTCTTAAATATCATTTTTCTTCGGCGGAGACCACACATCGTGTTCCTCTTGCGGACCACGCTGAAACTGGTAAGATTCCTGGTCTGGCCGAATCTTCTAAAGGTCACCCCACAGAAACTACTGGTTATTCTTCTGACGAACTTCTGACAGAGAAAAATGAAGGACCTGAACCTTCAACGAATGTTGTTCCTGTGTTACAGAAGTATTTTCCATATTGTAGCATTTTTTATGGCAGGTCATTTGTGGTATTTCAACAATACGAGAAGTGTAAGTGTTTTAATAAGCTCTCCTGAAGTAAGAACTAGAACGCTGAAAACGGCGAAGAAAACTACCGAAGAAACTGTAGTCCAGTGACCGGCATGTGAAAGGTGTCGATTGACACTCCACCAGAAGATTGGCAACATCTACATATACATATGGATACACTGAAAAATTAAATTCAAGTGCATGGCAGAGGGTTCATCGAACCGCCTTCACAATTCTCTATTATTCCAATCTTGTATAGCACGCGGAGAAAATGAATACCTATATCTTTCCGTACGAGCTCTGATTTCCCTTATTTTATCGTGGTGATCGTTCCTCCCTATGTAGGTCGGTGTCAACAAAATATTTTCGAATTTGGAGGAGAAAGTTGGCGATTGGAATTTCGTGAGAGGATTCCGTCGCAACGAAAAACGCCTTTCTTTTAATGATTTCCAGCCCAAATCCTGTATCATTTCTGTTACACTCTTCCAATATTTTGTGATAATACAAAACGTGCTGCCTTTCTTTGAACTTTTTCGATGTACTCCGTCAGTCCTATCTGATAAGGATCCCACACCAAGCAGTAGTATTTTAAAAGAGGACGGACAAGCATAGTGTAGGCGGTCTCCTTAGTAGGTCTGTTACATTTTCTAAGTGTCCTGCCAGTAAAACGCAGTCTTTGGTTAGCCTTCCCCACAACATTTTCTGTGTGTTCCCTCCAATTTAAGTTGTTCGTAATTGTAATACTTAGGAATTTAGCTGAATTTACGGCTTTTAGATCAGACTGATTTATCGTGTAACCGAAGTTTAACGAGTTCCTTTTAGCACTCATGTGGATGACCTCACACTTTTCGTTATTTAGGGTCAACTGCCACTTTTCGCACCATTCAGATATCTTTTCGAAATGGTTTTGCAGTTTGTTTTGATCTTCTGATAACTTTATTAGTCGATAAACGACAGCGGCATCTGCAAACAACCGAAGACGGCTGCTCAGATTGTCTCCAAAATCGTTTATATAGATGAGGAACAGCAAAGGCGCTATAACACTACCTTGGGGAAACGCCAGAAATCACTTCTGTTTTACTCGATGACTTTCCGTCAATTACTACGAACTGTGACATCTCTGACACGAAATCACAAATCCAGTCACATAACTGAGACGATATTCCATAAGCACGCAATTTCACTAGGAACCGCTTGTGTAGTACAGTGTCAAAAGCCTTCCGGAAATCCAGAAATACGGAATAGATCTGAAATCCCTTGTCAATAGCACCCAACACTTCATGTGAATAAAGAGCTAGTTGTGTTTCACAGGAACGATGTTTTCTAAACCAATGTTGACTGTGTGTCAATAGACCGTTTTCTTCGAGGTAATGCATAATGTTCGAACACAATATATGTTCTAAAATCCTGCTGCATATCGACATTAACGATATGGGCCTGTAATTTCGTGTTACTCCTACTACCTTTCTTGAACGTTTCAGATGCTACACACGGAATGAGAAATGACGATAGCTCGAATTTTGAACAACAGCAATTTGTATCTGTTTTTTGTTGACGAAAAATCAGATGAAGAGATAGAACTTTTCAAATGCTACACAGGGAATAAGGACGGCTCAAATTTTGAAAAACAGTAATTTGTCTCTAATTTTTTTCTGAAAAACGTTGCTCAGCAGTTATATTCATTTTCAACACAGCAATCCTTTCATTAAATAGCATACAATAAGATATACGCAGCAATGTTTAATTAATTAAATTATGCTTTAGAAGCACTGTCATCTTGCTCCGTGGTCTAAACCATCTTGGTCTAATACTCGGGAAAGACGACACTTTTGCATTTCCTTTTGAGACGTAAAATACACTCTAACACGAAATAAAAAACAAAACAGAAAAAAGGAAAAGACACACACACCACGAAGACATTATCCGAATGGGACGGAATTCGGTAGATGTGATGTAAATGTACTGTGTGTCCCACCCACTCAAACCTCCCTGGTTTCAAGGACCCAGAGAGGAAAACCACTATAGATACGACAATGAAAAACACACCACATTGCAGAACATCTCAAAGAATTTATATTCCCGCGTCAGAAGTGCCAAGTATCGTCGACAAAGTCCAGCATGATAGCATGAAGTGAAAATGGCGACTCCACAGCAGCAAGCGCAAGCATTAGTGTGGTTTGCAGAAACAAAATCGCCGATTACAGTGCAAAGAAATTATCGTCGTATGTATTAATGTGATCCACTGATGTGAAAACAATTAAGGAATGTTATAGGAAGTCTCTGGCAACAGGAAGTGTTCCGAAACATTCTGGCAGTGCTCGTTACAGAGTTTCAGAAGAGACAGTGGAGGACAGATAAACGTTTCTCAGAAGCCCACGTAAGTTAATGCGTCAAGCATCTAGGCACCTTGATGTACCCCGATCAACATTGCATCCTGTTGTTCACCAGCGTCTTCGTACGTGTGCTTACAAAGTGCAAATTCTGCAACATCTGATGCTCAACGACAAACCACGCCGACAACAATTTGCTGCGGATATACTGCAGCGTATTATTATGGATGCCAGCTTCCTGGAAAGATGTTTATTCTCAGATGAGGCAACATTTCATCTATTTGGAAGGGCTAATAGGCATAATTTTCGGATTTGGAGCTCGCAAAATACGCACGTTGTCATGAACTTGGCAAGAAATTGAATACAGACTTGATATTCTTCGCGCTACAAATGGTTCACATGTAGAGGTGTGTTGATGATAAATAAATAAAGTCTTTGATATGCTCTACAGTGTGGTGCATTTTTCACTGTCGTATCTATTGTTTTTTTTCCTGAATCTTTGAAATCAGGGAGGTATGAGTGGGACACCCTGCACAGACAGATAAATGATTAAAATGTCAGAAAATTGGATGATTTATTAAAAAAAAACCTTCACAAACTAAGCAAGTGAATGACGGGTTGAATCACCTCTGACCCTTGTATGAGCAGGTTGGCGTTGATTGACAGAGTTGTTTGTGTCCTACTGATGGACATCAAATTCTGTCCAAATGGCGGGTTAGACCGTCAAAATCCCGGGATGTCTGGATGGCCCTGACAATAATGCTCCAAACAAAACGGGACGTAGAATATCGTTGACGTACAAGTGTGATGTAAAGTGCCCTGGATGACAACCAAAGGGATTCTGATATGAAAAGAAATGGCACCACAGACCATCACTCGTGGCTGTCCGACCGTGCGCTGAGCGACAGACAGATTGGTATCCCACCGTTGTCCTGGCGGCACTGGTTACCGGGCCTCAGTTCGAAATATGGCTCATCACTGGAGGCTGTTCTACTCAAGTCAATTAGATTCCAAGCTGAAGACATGTCTGGAGACACCCCATACAGCAGTGCGACACAAACCCCACTGTCGCTCGCCATATACTTCGACAACCATGGGTCTGGGGTGCCATTCCTTTTCACAGCAGGATCCCCTTGGTTGTCATTCGCGGTATCCCTACAGCACAGCAGTACATGGACGATATTCTATGTCCCGTTTTATCTCCCTTCTTAGGAAACCGTTTTTGGGTTACATTCCAGCAAGATAAAGGCGTCTCGCGTTCGACGAGAGTCTCTACTGCTTGTCCTCGTGCTTGCCAAATCCTCTTTTGGCCAGCAAGGTCGGCGGATCTCTCCCCAATTGAGAACGGGTGAAGCACTATGGCGGGCACCTGCGATCAACTCGTGATTTCGGCAATCTACAGCGCCAGTTGGACAAAATGGCACGATATCCCTCAGTAGGAAACGCAAGAACCCTATCAATCGATGCCAAGCCGAATAACTGCTTGCATTATAGCCAGAGGAGGACCAACACATTAATGACTTGTTCAGTTTGTGAAGATCTTTTGTCTTGAGTAAACAACGTAATTTTCATGAAATTTTAATCTTTTTCTCTGTACATGTACATCACATCTACCGATTTCCCGTCTCATTTGAATGATTCCTTCGTGGTGCGTCGTTGTGAATTGTTTTATTTGGGATTGTAATTATGATTATACAAAAATAGGTTTTATACAACAACGTACGGTATAATAACAGATCACTTTACTTTTAATTTATGAAAAGAAACTGTCTCCAAAAGTTAATTTATATAAAAAATAATATCTAACATCGGCAGCTGCCACCGCCTCCCCTATTACCGACGGAATTATGTGAGATACATACAGATTAACAGCTGTGATTCAAATTCAGTAAACGCCACGAACTGACAAGTTGCGATTTAAATATCAATTGCAGTGTAAGTCTGCCAAATTTTATAGTATTTTGCAGATAAGCACGAAATATGTTCACATTACGAACGACGATTGTACGGAGGTAAGAGTCAAACAACACGCTTACATAAATCTGAGAATCTTTGGAAAAATTGTTAATAATATGGTGGGCAGTGATTTAGTGCATTAATGATACTACTTTGTACAGCAAGAAGCACAACTAATACTTTGTGGTCAGTACCTTCGTGATTATTAACGCAGAGTCTTTGTCAAATTAATATGCTCTGTAAGTCATATGCCCCTACAAAAAAAAAAAATATTTTCAAAGTCCACATAACATACGTTTAGATAATACTATAGTATTCTGTAAATATAGACGTTTTTGAAAATACGAGTTATTAATTACTAATAAATGACAACGTCATAGATGCAATAAATCAAACCACTTAACAGTTTCTGATTATTAAATTATTGCAAGCTGCAGTTTATGGCAGAGTCAGTAGTTGTCTATTTTGCTACGCAGAAACTGTGTTTCAGTTGGCTACTGCGCCTGAAACGGGGTACTTCAATATCTGCTCAGGTGTTCTGTTTGACACTTCATGATGCCCAATCAATGACAGCGAGGGAGACATTGATATTATATTCTGTTTATTTCCCTGCAGATGGCGCACCCAATTCCGTAATTTTTAGTTAATTTCAAGTGGCTCAGTCAGTTGCTATTACCTTTAATTATTAGATATAATGAACAAATTTGGAAGACGTTCTTCCAAATTTCGCCGCTAACTACATATAAGAGTCGATAACTAATTAAAAATTGCGCGTTTTCTGTATATTGCAGTAAAGTCAACAAAACAAATCAGATCTTCACACATCGAAAACATTACAAGAACATGGCATAATGCAAAGAAATACACTTTAAAATGGGAATATTTTCCTGAAACGCGTCGTGTAAAACATAAATAAAAGAAAATAGTGACTTGTAGCAGATAGTTATTTATAAAAAAACCAACAGTAGAAGAATACAGGATTCAATTTGTAGCTAGACTTGAGGTATTCGGGGAAAGAAATTTAGTACATATAACTGCCGCCTTCATAGCACCAACGGCACCAATCATACTGGGCACCGACATGGACTTACAAAGCTAGAATGATAGGTACGATTTCATCATTTCACGCTTCTTCACCTCTTTGACAGAATGTGACTGGGTGGGGGGGGGGGGGGGAGGGGGGGAGGCGTTGGAGTGTTTAATTGTTATTTTGAGTTTATTCAGCCTCATTTTGTAATATATTCTCCGTCGTGGCCTATTTCATAAAATTAGCTACTATCGGGACTTGCTAGTAAAATCCAGATAACCATGCTTCTGCTGTTTCTGGCAGACTTATTTTCCTTTGCAGTGCATTCAATGCTAGAGGCTGAAAGAAAGGCGGAAACCTTCTGTATTTTACATATTGACCAACAATATTTCGTCTTTCAGTGCCAACCTGTTTAAACTTCTTTATACATTGAGGTAACTATCATCAGACATGACTGTTATAACTGTTTTAGATATGTGATTCTTGAGTTTCTCCCGGCGTATTTGATAATCAAAATATCCACGGGTGTGCTGCCGGTCTATAGTGTCCAACGGGCACAATATTTCGGCAATCATACATGTCGCCATCATCAGGTGAACGTCGAACTGACGGATGAGCTCCTGTGAACGTGCCGGCACGGAGATCCGTACGCTATGGCTGCTCAGAGGGAACTGGGTTCGGTCGCGGCGGCGGCCGATTTAAACACCCTCCGCCCGCGGCGCGCTCCCTCCGCCGTCCGCGCCCCGCGCCACGGTCGCGTGGTGGAACAGATTGCGACGGCGTCTGAGATGACGTCGGTGTGATGGCTCTGTCCGCCGTGGTCGTCACAACTATACGCTTGCTCGATTTACTCTTGATTAACCCAGTCGCTGGTTCCCAAGCCTTGCTAAGATTATAGCCACAGTCACGGTTTATGAGGTCGTCATTGGTGCGAATTTCGATGGCCTCTCTAACAACGCTGTCCCAGTATCTCGACGTCTGTACCAGAATCCTCGTGCGGTCATACTCCATGGCGTGTCTTACCGGCTGACAAAGGCAATGCTACAGTTGCTGTCTCCCATAAGGACTACACTGATAAGATGCAGAGCCTGCTAAATGACGATTCCTACCGGAAGATCAGCGTTGACCCTACAAAGAAGGTGGAGAACAAGACGAGGGCGCTTCTCAAGGACGCAGATTTACCGGAGGGTGATGCCAAGAAATTGTTACCTCAAGGTCCGGTACCGCCTAGACTATATGGACTCCCGAAGGTTCACAAAGAGGGGATACCATTACGCCCCATTGTCACAACATCAGGGCACCTACATATTTGTTGGCCAAATACCTGACGGGAATATTAAGTCCTTATGTGGGTAAATGCCCTCATCACATCCGTAATTCCGAGGATTTTGTTAAACGCCTTGATAGCTTCAGGTTGGATGAGTCAGATGTCATGGTGAGTTTTGACGTCGTTTCCTTGTTTACGAGGCTACCCCTGCGAGAGTCACTAGAATTGATTAGTCAGAAGTTTGACGAGAAGACCACTGAACTTTTTAGGCACGTCTTGACTTCCACGTATTTTCTTTTTAATGGAGAATACTACGAACAAACGGAGGGAGTCGCCAAGGGTAGCCCACTCTCACCGGTGGTAGCGAATTTGTACATGGAGAGCTTCGAGGAGGAAGCCCTGTCGTCATCCGTATGGAAACCTACTTGCTTTATCCGTTACGTGGACGACACGTTCGTCATCTGGCCACATGGTATGGATAAACTCCTTGACTTCCTTACACATCTAAACTCCATACACCCCAACATCAAATTCACTATGGAGACTGAAATGGAGGGTAAATTACCTTTCCTTGACGTCTTGGTCAAGAGAAGGGCTGACGGCACCCTAGGTCATGGGGTGTATCGGAAGACAACGCACACTGATCTGTATTTGCACGCAGACAGCTGCCACCACCCTTCACAGAGGAATGGGGTACTTAAAACTCTAGTACATAGGGCGCGCACTATCTCTGACGCAGAGAGTCTACACCAGGAACTGGAACATCTGAGAACTGTATTTCGAAAAAATGGGTACTCAGAGTGGCAGATTCAACGTGCTCTCCGCCCAACCACTGCAGCACAACCTGTTGAGATGGATGAAGTCACGAGGGAGGTAGGCACTGCATTTATTCTATACACAGGCGCACTCTCGGGGAAAATCGCCCGCATTCTGAAGAAACACCGGGTCGTAACTGTGTTTTGTCCTCCAAATAAAACTCGTGCACTGGTGGGGAGCGCCAAAGATGACCTCGGTTTGAGGAAGGCCGGCGTGTACCAGATTCCGTGTCAATGTGGCAAGTCGTATATTGGTCAGACGATGCGTCCCGTCGAGGATCGATGCTGTGAACACCAGAGGCACACTCGACTGATGTATCCGAGTAAGTCGACGGTCGCTGAACATTGTTTGTCGGAAAATCACGCCATGGAGTATGACCGCACGAGGATTCTGGTACAGACGTCGAGATACTGGGACAGCGTTGTTAGAGAGGCCATCGAAATTCGCACCAATGACGACCTCATAAACCGTGACTGTAGCTATAATCTTAGCAAGGCTTGGGAACCAGCGACTGGGTTAATCAAGAGTAAATCGAGCAAACGTATAGTTGTGACGACCACGGCGGACAGAGCCATCACACCGACGTCATCTCAGACGCCGTCGCAATCTGTTCCACCGCGCGACCGTGGCGCGGGGCGCGGACGGCGGAGGGAGCGCGCCGCGGGCGGAGGGTATTTAAATCGGCCGCCGCCGCGACCGAACCCAGTTCCCTCTGAGCAGCCATAGCGTACGGATCTCCGTGCCGGCACGTTCACAGGAGCTCATCCGTCAGTTCGACGTTCACCTGATGATGGCGACATGTATGATCGCCGAAATATTGTGCCCGTTGTACACTATAGACCGGCAGCACACCCGTGGATATTTTGATTGTTTTAGATATGTTTAGATGCAAATATCTTGTACAACGAGAATAGAGTTTGCCAAGCCAAACGAACAAGAAGGTAACACAGAACTCAGACTTTTAAAACTTCTCATATTTTGTCAGCGCCATTCTTACATGGTCCTAAAATGCCTCCAAGCCGCGACGTCTAAGAGCAAGTGGATTGCAACAAGAGAACACGCTAAACTCGTCGTTCCGTCTTGCAGTCACGCTGCGCCCATGTACGTTGCATCACCTACACGTACTGATAACCCATTCCTCTGACAATATGCTGACCTAAAGTTAACGACTAACAAAAACAAGTGGTCACATCAGTGTGACTGGAAAGTGTGTAACATCACGTAAACAGTGCACAGAAACTGCTATCCGCTATCAAAATTGAAGACTGATATCAACGCAGAATTACACTACTGGCCATTAAAATTGCTACACCGAGAAGAAATGCAGATGATAAACGGGTATTCATTGAACAGATATATTTCCACGCAATTTGGGTGCATAGATCCTGAGAAATCAGTACCCAGAACAACCACCTCTGGCCGTAATAACGCCCTTGATACGCCTGGGCATTGAGTCAAACAGACCTTGGATGGCGTGTACAGGTACAGCTGCACATGCACCTTCAACACGATGCCACAGTTCATCAAGAGTAGTGACTGGCGTATTGTGACGAACCAGTTGCTCCGCCACCGTGGACCACACGTTTTCAATTGGAGAGAGATCTGGAGAATGTGCTGGCCAGGGTAGAAGTCGAACATTTTCTGTATCCAGAAAGGCCCGTACAGGACGTGCAACATGCGGTCGTGCATTATCCTGCTGAAATGTACGGTTTCGCAGGGATCGAATGAAGGGTAGAGCCATGGGTCGCAACACATCTGAAATGTAACTTCCACTGTTCAAAGTGCCGTCAATGCGAACAAGAGGTGACCGAGACGTATAAGCAATGGCACCCCATACCATCATGCCGGGTGATACGCCAGCATGGCGATGACGAATACACGCTTCAAATGTGCGTTCAGCGCGATGTCGCCAAACATGGATGCGACCATCATGATGCTGTAAACAGAAGCTGGATGCATTCGAAAAAATGACGTGTTGCCATTCGTGCACTCAGGTTCGTCATTGAGTACACCATCGCAGGCGCTCCTGTCTGTGACGCAGCGTCAAGGGTAACCGCAGCCATGGTCTCCGAGCTGATAGTCCATGTTGCTGCAAACATCGTCGAACTGATCGTGCAGATCGTTGTTGTCTTGAAAACGTCCTCATATCTTGACTCAGTGATCGAGACTTGGCTGCACGATCCGTTACAGCCATGCGGATAAGATGCCTGTCATCTCGACTGCTAGAGATTCGAGGCCGTTGGGATCCAGCACGGCGCTCCGTATTACTCTCCTGAACCCACCGATTACATATTCTGCTAACAGTCATTGGATCTCGACCAACGTGATCAGCAATGTCGTGATACGATAAATCGCAATCGCGATAGGCTACAATCCGATCTTTATCAAAGTCGGAAAGGTGATGGTACGCATTCCTCCTCCTTACACGAGGCATCACAACAACGTTTCAGCAGGCAACGCCGGTCAACTACTGTTTGTGTATGAGAAATCGGTTGGAAACTTTCCTCATGTCAGCACGTTGTAGGTGTCGCCACCGGCGCCAACCTTGTGTGAATGCTCTAAAAAGATAATCATTTGCATATCACAGCATATTCGTCCTGTTGGATAAATTTCGCGTCTGTAGCACGTCATCTTCATGGTGTAGTAATTTTAATTGCCAGTATAAGTCCCAAATTATAAATTAGATGTCTTGTAGATAACGTGAATGTTAGAGAGTGCAAGTAGATGTGCTCTAGTGCGTAGAGTGCTTGAATCTATGCGTGCATGTGTATAGTGACAGAAGGGGCCATCAGCCGGTGTCACCGGGAACGTTGAGAAGAGTACCTACGCCTTTTATTACTGATGGGAGGTGTGACATATCTGTAAGTCGGACTGACTGATTTACTGGCATCCTTCTTTGGTCCTTTGTAGTTACTTTACAATAGACACCTCTCTTGGATCAACCTGTCTGCTATTGGCAGGAGTGGCAGGTAAATACTTTGAACCACTACTGTGATTGTCTCAAAGTTGCACACTTTTGCTGAAATGTTTTAATGAGTTCATCGTCAGCTTTACGCACGTATATTTTTTTGACTACTGAGTAGAAGCTTATTAATTTTGTTCCTGAGAGAGATGGAGCAGCAGCTACACATTGGACTACTGTGTGGGTGGACGGCGATTGAAATCCCTTCCCGCCATATGAGTTCACGTTTTCCATGGTTAACCTAAATCGCTTAGGACAAATGGCGTTCGGTTTCTCTGGAAATGAAAAGCCCGATTTGTTACCTCATTTTCCCTCATCGAAACGTATACTATTTCTCTGACGAGTTCAATGTCGATGGAATGTTAAACACTAATGTTTCTTTTTTAAGTCCATTCAGAGTATTTCTTATTGCACTCACATAATGCTATTTTTCATTGTTTTCAATACTTGACAGTAAAACCTGTAGTGAAATTCAATACTCGAACGCCCGCCCTTCCTGTTTTAACACAGGTAGCATTCATTTCTATGTCATGCGGTAATGTCACTGGTTGTCATAATAGGATGCCTTTAGTACTGAGTTTCTTTTTCTAATATTTGAAGGAAAAGAGCAGCCGCTGAAAAATTATGAAGGTCTGTAGAAACGTATTATATTTGTCATACAAGATGTCTGTATTTTATACAAGTTGCTCAGCTGGAAAGCGGCAAGCAATTTGGCTCATCTCTTTTCATTCGACGGCATGCGCGTTTAGACAGGGTCCGATATAATGCGTCTTTTGATGTGGATTAATTCGATTTACAGGCATCCAGTGGCGCCTGTAGGCTGAGGATGACACAGCGGTCGGTAAGTACGGGTGGGCCTCTTCGGACGGAAGTTTCAGAGATGACTGGTTCAATTGCTATTCTGGTAGATCTTCAGCATTGGGATGCACTAAAGATACGAGACAGGAGAGTCGCAAGAAAGGCACACCGAAACCGGCCCTCTGCAGGTCGAGTGACCACGTGATTAACGGAAGTGCTAGTCAGGGGATTGACAGGTTGAAGGCACTCTCGTGTTGTCTTAGAAAAAGTCACCTCGGGTCATACTGTCTCCCACATTATTGTGCAGTTTATTGCGCGTAGCCACTTTGGACGTCCAAGCTGAAAGCATTCATTCCGGACATTGAAATATGTCTGGCAGGAGATGGGTGCCCAGTCCATTCTCAGATAATGCCTTTCAGCTAAAAATACGTCACCCAGCTGACCAAAAGACAGGACAGAATAACCCTGACATGTCACATGTTGAAAATATATCGTAGAGATGACGGAAAACATCGAGCACAGAGTTTCAGTTGTTAACACCGCCTGTGATGTGAGGCTAGCTGCTGATTGAGAAGACACCAATTGCTGGAATTGATGTGAAGTCAGGAGGACACAGAGTTGTGTGCAGTTTTTGGCAGAATTGGAAATGAAATCCTGAGAATTGGGCCGTAACTTTACGCTTCTTCTGGTGGGAGATTTTGTTACAAGAAAGGAAAATGCCATTGGCGAACTGGTATAACTTTCGGATGATTGGCTGCTGAGATTCTTGGTGGGAGTAAGTGAGCAGTCAGTTCTTTACTGACTAGAAACTAAGCCCTTCGCCTCTGAACTTGGTGCTGTAAGCTTTGGTACTGTTATGCCCCAGGATAGTATCCCAAGTGGACACTAAAATCCGTCCGAGCTCTACCTTGGCAAGTCAAAAGACCTTTATCAATGACCAATAGACTGCCAGATAGAGTAAAATGCTGAGCGAGTCGCAGCAGACACGGAAGCATAATGAAATCATGGAAAACGCGAGATACCGTCATACTGGTGACAAAACAGAGTGTCGTAAGGAGGCCTAGGTACAACACAATAATTACTGAGGTGCTGAACCAGCAGCAAAAAGCCTCAGAAAGTTGAATTTGCGAAAGGCTGAAGTCACTAGGAAAGCTGACAGAGAGTGAAAACACATGATGTCATTGCCGTCCTCACCACGTCTGAGCACACGGGAAGCCCCAGCATAAACACCCCACGCTTCATAACAAATATCTGATTGTTGAGTGCTGATTGTCGACTGCCCAGTGCCTAGTATCACCCTTTGTTTCAGTTGCTGCTTTCCAGTGAGAAGGAAGGCTGTGGAGGTGGACCCTCGGCCCACCTGTCTACTGTCTCAGATCGTCTATGGAACCGCGAGTCCGGCTGAAAGGACGCTACTGCTGCCAGCTGCACTGCCAACTTCCGAGGCAATGCTGATGGGGTGCGGAGGCCACCATCACCCTGTAGACCTACTGGACGCTTGACCTGCGTGACGTGGATGCCTTCCGTCATCTGCCTTCAACAGGAAGGGCCACTGCTACTGCTCATCCCATTCCTGGGGCCGACACCGATGGTCTCCTAAACGGGGGCCGAGACCCGATTCCTGTGAGTCAGCGGCTACCTCAGCTGCGCCTGGGGATCTGACTCCTGAGTGCAAATCTTCAGTTTGAACGACAGCACTATGGAGATCGATAGAGTTGGAGGCCACCAGCGTCCACGACTCGATGGGCGCTCTGTGACGTAACCGCTACCACCTGTCGCTTCGCTGCCCCAACGGAATTGCAAGCCGAGCCCTTGCCAGCCTTTCTCCGTTGATGAAGCCGCTGCTCTGCCGACCCCACTGTGACGCCGCACTTTGGAAGACAAACCTGTAATACTGCCTGATAAATGTGTTATTGTCAATGATTTTTCCTTGGAGCCCTTAAGCACTGCTTTCCATCCGGCTCTCTCCTGACAACTGTAAAAGTCTGGAACTAGACTCTTATACCTGGTGTCAGCAAGTGGTTGCCAGTGGTAGAAACGTCTAGATCCTGTGCGCCATGCTCACAGTTCTATGACAACAGCAGCTGTCTATACAACCCAAACGTGAAGGCACAGCTACGAGAGGAAGTTTGTAATTGCACTTTCGTGTGGCCATGTTGAGTCGTAGGGACCTTCACAATACGCCTTTACAGTACGAAGCGTCGTTTGTTAGACCGCAGAAATCTGCAAACTTGTCTCAGTTGCGTGGAAACACTGGAGCAGTTTACTTGTAGCTGTTGAGGTGTCCGTACTGCAATTTATCTGGGCATGACTTGTCATGTGTTCAAGCAGTATCAGCCAATTGTAGTAGGTGTAGAAGAATTGGTCACGAAGCACACCGGTGCACAAAATCACGCTGGGCTACGATACGGCATGAAGATTAAGTGTAGTTTAATTCCTTCTTTTTTTGCCTAGTGTGTGTACAGTTTCCATCTTTTCTGGTGTAACTGCGGACGGTGCTTACACAAATGCCAGACACACAAGCAGCGACCTTGAATGAAACTGTGGAAGCTTTGAAGGGACACATGGCTGCACTGCGGCAAACCACAATGTAATAGGGCAAGACAATGAAGCATTGCGTAGGAGAATAGCGTAATGGGAAGCCGTTGGGGGCAAGAGCTCCTTGATTCAGGAGAGGATATCACCGTGTTTAAAGTACTCACGCATTCCATGAATCCCGCAGCAGCTAACCTCATGGTGCCATTTTCGGGGTAAGCAAACTAAGATGTATCTTAATGTAGGTTAATTCTTACAAAAAAGAAAACAGCAACCAGTCACTATTAATACTGCTATTTATTTAGGTATATAGCGCCGTTACCGGTTTCGAACTGGAAAGTTCATCATCAGACGGCTGTTCACATGATTTTCAAGATAAACTTTACATTATCTTCCGTTTTCGATTTTTATTTTTCATTTCAATCAAAAACGGACGATAATGTAAAGTGTATCTTGAAAATCATGTGAACAGCCGTCTGATGATGAACTTGCCAGTTCGAAACCGGTAATGGCGCTATTTACCTACATAAATAGCAGTATTAATAGTGGCTGGTTGCTGTTTTCTTCTTTGAAATAATTAACCTACATTAATTGTATACAGCCACGGTCTCACCATGTCAGTTTTAGACAAAATAGCATTAAGATGTATCTGTTTTTATTAGTGATGTAAAGGCTGCTGACAATTTGGGAAAACGGTCAGAAGAAATATCCTTGAATGGGCCTAGATTAAGGTTAGTGGGTGGCGCGAATTCTAATTTATGTACCACCAGACTTCAGCATGTTCGTAACATTTGATTAACTGGCTAACGGTCTAATACACTGCTACCGGAAGTAGAAATGCGTGAGATTCCTGAGGGAGAAACTCAATACATTATTGCAAAAGCACTGCGAATCATTGGGCTCCTTCTCTGTTAGGATTAGGAAACCGAAATCTCAAAGGTCTAAACTAACGCAGAATGCGGAGGTCAGTAGAGTGATTATGTACGAGACAGAGGGTAGGACTCGGGATATGTTTCGAAGAGGTATTTCTGCCGATATGTCAAGGTGGATCAGAATGGAGAACACAGGTGACTTATCTGCTACCATTAGGGTAGTTATACAGTTGGAGGAGATCGAAATTCCTACAGGAAGACAGAGTGATCGCGATGGTTTTTCATCTGAAGTGAAGTACTTTAAGCGTGAGCACACGGGCCATATCAGGAACAGATGTTGTCTGCCTGAATGTTATGAAAGTGTGTGTGGGGGCGGGGGGGTTGGGGGGGGGGGGGTGGGGTGGAAAGCACTAATAGTCGATCGTCAAACGGGTGCAGGGGTACCTCATCCATCGACTGGCATTCCCTGTAAAACACGAGACAGCAGAAATGTTTTCACTTGCTAGGCAAAGTAAATGGCAGGGAACATAAATTTGTAATTGACACAGGGGCTCGCGTGTCAGTAGTTAGTATGGATATTTTGGGTAGAAAGAGACTGCGGTCGCCACGGTATAGGATTCACAGAGTAGGTTATAATGACGTGAAGTCGTTGGGACCAACGCTGTTCAGTTTTAGCGTGAGAAGTGGGTGTTTTCGAGGGCATGTAGAAGTATTGCCGTGTTTTCGTGTATTGTGCGATCCTGAG
The DNA here is from genome assembly GCF_021461395.2 of Schistocerca americana. Classification (NCBI taxonomy): domain Eukaryota; kingdom Metazoa; phylum Arthropoda; class Insecta; order Orthoptera; family Acrididae; genus Schistocerca; species Schistocerca americana. Next base: position 455,899,269 of record NC_060121.1, read on the forward strand.
ACTCAACTTTATTGTTAAACATCACCCAAAAACTGACCTTTCGAAGCGTACAGTTTAACTTGGTGGGACATTGTTTTCTCTAGGGGCAACACCTACAAGTGTTGCATTGTGACAAGATTCGCTACCCAGTTAACTGTTGTCTCGGGCTCTAAAGATCAGTTCTCGTGATGCGATACCACGAGATGCAGCTAAGTTTATCTGGATGAGCATAAATATGGACCTACCTGAGGATTTATTATATGTTGTGAAGCCATTGAAAACTAACGAAGAACTGGGTAAGTCACAGTGTTTTGCAAGCAGAAGTATAATACACGTCAGCGAAGTGGATGGAGAGTTTATGGTTCCAGTCAGTCTTGATAATTTTCGGAGGGATGAAGTGAGTCTACGTTTACTAATTGCTAATTTGGATATTCTGGAGGAAAACGACATAGATATGTCAAGTGAGGAGCTCCGCCGTTAGTCAACCATCAATGCCTCTGCATTACGTGAGCAAGTGAAACAAGTACAGGCACATGATAGAAACGCAATGGAAGTTTTAAAACTGCAGTTCATGGGAATGGTTTAATCTGAACGGTCCGTTACCAGCAACGCAACTCACGCAACATAGAAAACCAACAGGAAGTAATGCTCCAGTGTACAAGACCCCATATCGTGTTCCAAAAGTGTACACAATCGATAATGGAAGAGTTCACCGACCAGCAGCTTGCAAATGGTATTACTGAGTAGAGTGATAGTCCCTGAGGAGCACCCGTAATTGTGGTCTTGAAGAGGTCACCTGATGGCACCAGAGAAAAAAGATTTTGTTTTGACTACCGATGTCTCAATGCACGAATGATCACTGACTCATATCAGATATGAAACGTCCCCTTAGAAAAATTATTGAATTACTGTGCTGGTAAATCCCTTACGTTATTTGATTTTCAAACAGCTGAGCAAAACTGAACTTACTCAGACATTTCGCTCTTTACCTATTCTGATCAACACTAAACTGACACACAATATATTTTAGCGCAACGCAATCTGACTTTCAGTAATCCCTACAAAAGAATGGCCCTGACTAACATTAACCTATACCTTTCACAAATCACTTACCTCACAAAAATCTTCGTTACTCAAGCTACTGCAATACAGCGAGGGCCACTACTACCAGCTAAATAAAAGATTCTAACTACTGATAGGCATAGTTAGCAAATGAAAGATTTTGATAGAGAACAAGCAATGTATTTACCTTAATAGTGTTCAAAAGTCATAATATATATAGAATTTCATGACATCCAGTCTTACAAATGTACTGTCTCTGATGGACACACGTCCAGATCATCAGCTCTCAAAACGCAGCCATTTCTCTCTCCACATCCACCACTGCTGGCGGCTCACCTCCAACTGCACAGCGCTACGCGCTGTTAACAGCCAACAGCCCAACACTACAATGGCAGACAACAATGCAAACTAGCCACAGACTGCACACAGCACAGCCAGTGATTTCCATACAGAGCGCTACGTGGCGTTACCAATAAGAAAACCTAAACACCCTACTTACATAGCCCCCATGCTCCGCACAAAAAATTTTACAAATCGTTTTGGGCACTGGCCAATACATATTTGTTAAAATGTTTTCACAATTACAATAACAAAGAAATCAAATGCACACACTTATTGATACAATGTTGGTCAAAAGCTAAAATTTTCTCACAGTCCATAAAGACAGTCCTGATCGTTCATCACAGTAGAATAGCACTGTTTTTCTCAAAGTCTGAGCAGTAAAAGAAAATGCACATGGAAGTAGTGGATTTCCATTCAGTCTTAAAGAAGTAATGTTGTCCTTCCAACGGAAAGACAGTGCTGACTCTTGACATGCAGACAGGTAATGGGCCACAACAGAGCAAACCCACAGCAGAGTCAGTCGAAGTTTTGAAGAATATTGGTAGGTAGATCATCACAGAACAGACCCACTGTAGTCCTGGTAGAGATTATGGTATTGGTGGGCGACCAGAGGTGATTATGTAGAAATAATGGTATTGGTGGGCCATCAAAGATGCAAACCCACTGTAGTTCTTGTAGAGACGGCCAGCAGCCATCTGTCGTGACTGTGCAGGTGCACAATCACCATCGAAGAGTCTTTTGGACAATATAGCAAGTCCATAGTCCACCACTTGTGCATGCACAAAGTTTTTGGAATTGTCCTAAGAAGTCTTGCAGACAATATAGCAAGTCCATAAACCACCACTTGTGCACTCACAAAGTTTTTGGAATTATCCTTAGAACCAGCAATGCTGTTAATCATTCCCTTGCTGAATTATTAACACACATCCAAACACTAACCGTCCTCTTTTTTTCTTTTTACATATTGTGCATATATTATGACCAACAGAAACGTGTGCATTGAAATGAATGCTTACAAGTTACTTAATTTGCTGAACTGGTATCCATTACAATTTCATAACATGAGAATACAATTACAAAGATACAGAAAACATCATTAAAACATAATAATACAGATAACATTTGTAGTAATACAGGCTTTACAAAAGAATAGAAATAAACATATACATCAGTGTTACAGGAATTATGACATAAGCAATTATATAAAATAATGAGAATAGTTTTCGAAACATTAATTTCACACATGAGCATTGAAACAGAACAGAATTAATAATGTCTATAAACATGTTTACAAAGAAAATTACATATTATTAATGCAAATTATATTTAAGGATAACAGTATTCCTCATCATAGTGAATGTAGCTTAGTACTAGAAAAATTCTACAACATAAAAGTTACTAACTAAACACATAAGGACAGGAAAAAGACAAATACACAAGGGTACATAAACACATGGCGGAATAATACAAGAGAAAAGACAGGGTTCGTTTTCAGTGTAACATCTGGTACTGCAGTCCAACCCAAAACTTCATTCCATAGATCTTGCTTATTTCAACATTTGTTTCCACCAAAAAAATCCAATCCAAGCTCGCTTTCTGTATTTATATGTTCATATATTTCTTACCTCGTTATTTATTTTCCATTAACTTACCTCATCATTTATTTCCAAGAAAATCCTACCTAAACCTGTTGTCCCTAAACCCTACTTTTTTGTTCATATCCTCTTTCAAAATACTTTTTTGGCCAAACCATTTTCTTATAGTTTCTCAATGTATTTCTTCCAATTCATCACAACTCGTTCTCTCATATGGCCTACTCCATCTTAAGCTAACTTAAATCTACTGAGCTCAGATGCTAAACTAAGTGACAAGGCAATGCAGCAGCACAAAACAGTTAACACAAACAGCAACGACAAAAAATTCAAATTGGCAAAGCAAGCAGCAATATATATATATATATATATATATATATATATATATATATATATATATATATATTAAGATGTGACATAGGTATTAAATATGGCCATTTTTACTGTAATATTTTTTCTGCTTGAGCTTTGACATGTTTAGGTATAAGTTATTGCATTTGCTGCTGCTGTTTGCCAGGCATAGTGCTACTAAAATTCAGTTTGTATTACTCTGTTAAGCCAGATTTACACTGATTTATTTTTCTTGTTGCTGCAGATTGGCTCATTTCAGTGATAATGTTGCATTTGCTTTGCTAACTTATATATATATATATATATATATATATATATATATATATATATATATATATATATATAAGTTAGCAAAGCAAATGCAACATTATCACTGAAATGAGCCAATCTGCAGCAACAAGAAAAATAAATCAGTGTAAATCTGGCTTAACAGAGTAATACAAACTGAATTTTAGTAGCACTATGCCTGGCAAACAGCAGCAGCAAATGCAATAACTTATACCTAAACATGTCAAAGCTCAAGCAGAAAAAATATTACAGTAAAAATGGCCATATTTAATACCTATGTCACATCTTAATACTAGAGTGATGTATCACCTTAACTAACATTACTAAAAAGTTACCAGTCATTGACAAAAATTGTGTATGCAGTTCCTGTGAAGGGAAATGTCTTTCTCTGCTTCCTCTTTTTTTTGTTTTTTTAAGTAGACCATAAAGTTATTATTTACTGGATCTGTAGGCATAAAATATCTATATTAGTACATCTATAAAATTTTATTTTAACCAATGCTGCAGTGCAGCTAGAAACTAGACATTACACAAAATTAGCAAATAAATACATAAGGCAAGGTGTGAAACGTCATTCCATAGGCAAATGGCGTCTCCAAAGGTAGTAAAAAGTCTCTCAACTAGAAAAACAATAGACGTAAAAATCTTTCTCATCATTTCATTAGGCATTTTAGTAAATATCATAAATTAAGAGCTCCACAGTGTAATCATATGTTTTCAAGTTTGAGCGTGTCGTATTTGCGATGCTTTCTACAAAGAAATGTCAATAGCGAAGATAATGGCCTCCTTTTTTCTCCACCTGTACCTCTGAAAGGCACACACTAATGGCTTTTTTCCAGGTAACTTCGCGCAGCTGGGTGCCCACGACGCATTATGTGAAGATGGTCACTTAACTTTCTTACCGAAATATTTACGACACCAGTTTGCACTACAGTGACAGTCTCATATAAAAATGTCACAGGTCGAGAATTTGCGTTGCAAATCTGTAGAAACAAAATCCTATAAATATAACAGTGTCCAAAAAATATTCGCCAGCATTGCGATACATTCACGCATTTACACACATTTCATAACTCTTAAAGTATGATTCTTGGTTTCCAACATCCTTTCTCACAAGTCAGAGTCCCTAACCACTACTCATTATTCCTTACCTTATTACACATATACATATTCGTCGGCACTTCTTCAATATTTCATCATAATAGAAACGTGGCATAATCAAATTCCTCATATAGCATCAGCTTATTGACCATAAACATACCTCAACAGCATAGTACACATTGTCATCGTAATAATAACATCATAAAAACTCAGACAAATCTCAAAAACGTCGTAGCTTTCTGCAATAATTTCAAAACCTAAAAAAATTCTCTGCTCATTTCAATAGTGTCAGCTACCTCAATAGTATTTTAAAAATGATAATGCCATACCAAATACATCATTCAAAGATCTTATAATATCACAGTGGTTCTGAAAAAATATGAACAGTTCACAAAGTACAGACAAAATACAATTTCATAAGTGTGAAGTTATCCAATGGTGTAATTATGTAAACATCTGTCACTGATGTAGTGAAAAAAATTTTGTCTCTCTCAGTTAAATGATCAGATAGCTGTGTAATTTATGTGTTAGAGAAATATGGTACCGATGTGTAAAGTTGTATAAGCAAATACCATATTAGCAAGAGCTCCTTGTGCTTGCCAGACACATGGTACACAAAGTAGGCAGGTACCCCCCTGAGGATTAATGTAATTATACCCTCAGGTGTTACAGATTACAGCAATGGAATGAAATGTATCACGGAAAACCTTTGTAGCATTGTACTTCAAATATCTTTGAAAATAAATGTTTTAAGTACAAAATTAATCACTCAAATATGTGTACTGTAGCGCTAAACGTGCGCCTTGTTGTAAGATAATCTCTGTGGAAGTGTTGTAGTTATCATCCTCCAAAAGCTAAGTTCTGCAGAAGTGAATGTACTTACCTCATGATAAACAAAAGTGAAATGCTTTGCGTATAGATATCTTAGTTATTACGCTTATTGCCGTGATGAAGAAAGTACTGTGCTGTAACGTATTGTTGTGCTACGGAAAAGGCTGTCTCATTGTAGCTATACCACAAAAGTTACTACTAAAACATGTTTTACTTTCCAGAATAATACAGAAAAACTGTGCAGATATAAAACACGAACACCGCAAAAGCAACATTGTAAATTGTCACTCATTAGTAGCGTCGTGATAAAATCTGGTATCTCTTAGAAAGTACTTTAAATCCAGAATGTATTTTCAAGTGAACCAAAATGTTGCATTAAAATCTCATTAGCAGTACCTGTATATGTTCTAAGTATGTAAGCCTTATAGTCGTTATGTAATCGTGTAACTAACAAGCAAGAATGCGCAAATAACAACACTGTGTCGTCTGTTCACTATAACAATGCACTCGTAAATACTGTCTAAATATGTTCCCTAGGTTCTAGACTGGATAATTAACTTCAAAAGATTGTTGCATGTTAACAGTTTCTCAGTCTGACAAATTGTACTAGTAGCGTGAAGTGAAAAATTTTATGGCAAAGTCTAAGTTAAAAAGCAGATTATCTATCAATAAACGGTTTTACATCTGAAATGTGGTGCAATCCTTTACTCTTCCTAGTACGCAGAGGTTCAACTGGAACGCAATTATCGTGCGGTATACATCGGTAAGGAATGCTAAAATTTTTCTCAAGGTTAGCGTCTATGTTATTTTTCTCTGAACCAGCAGGCGCACGTGGCCGCCTGCGGCGCAAGTCATTGTCTGTCCCTTTGTTGGCGCGCGTGGTTATTGGGATTTGGAGACATAACTTCTACAAATTCACCTTGTCGAGAGGGCCCTGCCCTGTTTGCATCCCGCCAATTGTAATGCAACTCAGGTCTGTCGTTACGATCATATAATCTGTCGTGATGTCGCTAGATTCCATAGTTTCTTTCTTGTCGGTCACATGGTGGAGAATTTCTCCCTGAATCGTAACTGCACGCTGGACCGTTGCGTCTAAAGTTATTCTGTCTCCCTTGATAATAATTATTTTGGTTCCCATATTGACTGTTTCTCTGATTGTCTTTGTGATAGTCACTACTGCGGAGAGGTGATCTTTCCCTGTAATTATTATTACTCTGCCAATGGTTGTCATACGGGTGGTGTCTGTTTTGGTCACGATTTGTGTTGTGATAATAGCCTTGTCGTGTCCAGTTATTATTTCTTTCATCGCGGAATTGCGACGGATGTGACCTGTAATTGTTGTGTTCCTGTTTTCGCATTCCGCGATTGTCAGTGTCAATTTCTAATTCTTGTAAGAGTCCCTGAAAAGCTTCAATGTCGTCTTTGCAACGTCCTGCCAAAATAATATATCGTAAATGTTCAGGTGCAGAAAAGGGCAGCTCGTTTTGTATTATCACGTAATAGGGGAGAGAGTGTAGCACATATGATATGCGAGTTGGGATGGAAGTCATTAAAGCAAAGACGTTTTTCGTCGCGGCGAGATCTATTTACGAAATTTCAGTCACCAACTTTCTCTTACAAATGCGAAAATATTTTGTTGAGCCCAACCTACATAGGTAGGAATGATCATCAAAATAAAATAAGAGAAATCAGAGCTCGAACAGAAAGGTTTAGGTGTTCGTTTTTCCCGCGCGCTGTTCGGGAGTGGAATGGTAGAGAGATAGTATGATTGTGGTTCGATGAACCCTCTGCCAAGTATTTAAATGTGAATTGCAGAGTAGTCATGTAGATGCAGATGTAGATGTAGATGTAGATACGTCTTCCCTGTACTCTTGTTTAGAATTATTCTCTCTCAATAAAGATATAGGATGGAAAGAGATCCAAAGCATTCTACTCTGAGGTTCAGTGAAAACGTTAGTATCCAAATCTGCCCAAAATTTAATTTTATTTCTATCTCAACGGACTGAATTTGCCAAATATAAGATTTTGAGAGCAAAATCCTTTGATAGGAAACGGTAGATCTATAGATCACAATAAAAAGTTTTTGCACTGTCTCAGTTATTTATCCTGTAAAGGTTTTTATAAGTGCGTTCTTTGTTGAACTGCAGTGAATGCAGGGCAGACCAAAGGGAAAAGTGTTCTACAGCGTAAACTCAAGTTACTATGTAAAACCATAGGAATTTGTGACGACAACTGGATGAGCAAGGACAACTGGATGAGCAAGGAGATTTGAATGAAAGAAGCCTACCATGCTTATTTAGAACTAGGAAAAGAAATCTTTTGGCACAGATATGGAATACGTGCGATAGCTATCATTAATTCCACAGCCTCAGAAGTTGTCCAGAGTCAAGAAGACAACTAGGTCATAGATCATAGCGTTTCTTTTCAGATTAATTCGTGAACACAAACAACACTATTCACTACTGCGTCAATTACCATCGTTAATTCGTCAAAATAAAACTATCATTTGATACTGAGGTAATGTCACCTATATATGTGTGCTTGAAACAACGACCAGGTAGGGAGGTAAATGCAGAAAGCAATAGCTGATGTGGAGAAAAATGGTACACATTTAAGAGACATTTGTAAAACATGTCCAGCGATATTTCTCTGTTGTGATAACGGAGTTCATAGGGTCAGCGAGATCAGATGCAGTATACTTCTTCTGGACGAATGACCACAAAAATTAGCGTCATAAGCATGGGCTGAAAATTTCTCCGATTAAGGGGGCACCTATGAAGCGTCAATTGTTGTCGCTCTAGCCAAAACGTCTGAGCTGAGGAGCAAATTCGATGTTCAAAGAAAGAAGAGTCATTTGTTTTAAATAGAAATAAAGTAAAGTGTTCCAGTTTATCGAATGACTTCGCACTCTGACACAAGAATAATTTTTTTTTTTTTAGTAATGTTGCTAATACATTTCACAGTTCTAATATTGCGAAATTCCAGTTTTCCACCTATCAGAATCTCAACGTCTTGTTTCGCTTTATCTTCCATCAACAATAAAATTTATGTGACGGTGTGCTGAAAGCTTAATTTTTAATATATTTCCAAAAATCTGTTCTGAGAAGGCACATTTGTCATTAGCCCAGCAAACTGTTCTGTAAAATTCCCTCTAACTGTGCAAGAAGAGGATGAATAACATTGACAAACTGGATGCAATGTTAAGTTCATAAACTGATCGCTTATAACAAAATTTTCGGTTATTATGTTCCGCACTGAAACAAACTTAATATACAAGCAAATTCTCTGTGTAGCACAGTGAAAACAAAGCGAGAAAGTCAATGAGGTTTCCCCTTGCAGACACGACAGGCACGCCAGAAATAATGAACGCATAAGTTGATTTCCAGAGCTATGTTACTCGAAACCACGTTACAGAAATGCGCCGAACTCGAGGTAACATTGTTTCTCGCTTAGCATTTCGTAAGCGACACAGATGTAATGTATGTAATTCAACATCGGACAAATAAATATTTTAAACACAACTGATTAAACAGTTCCTGGAAACTCTTGGGCGCTTCTGTCAATTTCATTATAGTTATGCAGAGTAGATATTCCACAAAGGAGTCAGTCAACTCATGACGCGATCTAATTAAAATTAACATATTTCAGTTTGAAAGTCACCTATCGCATAAAATAATTTTCTGTGAAACAATAATTTAAAGAGCAAATTAATGTCAAGTTGGCACTACGAAAACCTTTATTAACTTGTGCTACTTTGAAGGATAAGACGGTATTTATTTCAGGGAACTCAGAAGTCCATGACGTCAGCACAGTCTATTTCTTTTCTATTTTTTATGCAGAGACTTATCTGACTTGCCAGTCCCAGTATATCTCAGTTTTTTGTGTTCTTATTTTTCTTTAAATTGTTTTCATTTCCCTACCTCTTATACTAACTGAGTCAACTCTTCACTGTGACACAAGCATATGCTTACAATCTCTTTATTTGTGTTTGTTATATCTTCAGTCCTTACGTAATTTTTTCTGCATTCATTGTGTATTTTTTCTCAATCGTAGCTTCAACTGACGTTCAGTGCACCATGTCTGAATATAGATAACGATTTAGAGTTTTGCGATATAGTTTTCTTCTTTTCATTACGTATATTTTCTGTGTTAACTTTCTCAGGCACGCTGATAAAGTAAGTAAAGAAAAATGTTTTCATAATTTATTTTATTGTTCTTACACGTAGTAAAATTCTGAATTACATTGTTTTCATTTTTATTTTATTTATATTTTATGTAGTATTTAAGTACACATAAGTGTATTAGGTGTCTTAACCAGTAAAGAAATATTATAATACATATTACGATTTTTTGTTCACAGAATTTAAAAAGCAGTACACACAGATATTTATTACGCTCTTCGCACACAGTCCAGCAATCTTCACAGCGACATTTAGAGACATTCTTTGCCTCTAAAAATTGGAGAAAGTGATCAACCTCGTCATATCGACTTAGGAGTCTTAGGTCGGGAATAACATTTCTTGTCTTGGGTGTATTATAATCACACACAAGACTTTTATGATTTTCACGTTCATCCAGAGAGATTTCACTTGAAAGCCTTGAGGAGCTTCTCATAAGAGAAGACTTTATCAGCTCATTAGCCAAAGTCAGCCTAAATACTTTTCGGGACCATCTATAACATTTTGTACTCCTTTCTTTCTACAATATCTTTTATACATAATCCAATGATTAACAACAGTTAAATCAATAAAATGTTTAAAAAAATACAACTTGCCAGTTCATCGTTGATAACTGAAAATTGTTGATGTTGTAATTATCTGTTCTCTGACAGTAAAGTTACTTATAGCCAAAGCAATTCATAGTTGTAAGGTTTCCCTCATACAAGACAAAAAATCTGCTGTTAAACTGTGTGGGAAATACAGAAAAATGTTTCAAGAGGTAACCTGAAGTACAGTTATGTATTGTCACATACGTGTCAACATAAGAAATTATTCTAGTAAAAACATATGTCAATCAAATATATGACTGTTTTCACTTATTAAAAGCAACAAGTATGTAAATCTAAGGGACATAGTAACATATTAATTCTAAAAGCCTTCAGAGCTCACGCTGCGGGTAGCTACTTCCTAGAGTCCAATCTTCAAAATATCATAAGTGTCACTGAAAACGGAGTATGGTAAGGTCAAGTAGCACAAACCAGCAATCTACGCAGCCCTTGAATTCGTAAAATTCAACACACATTTACGCATAGCCATGGTCTGAAGAGGCTAGAATAATATGAGTGCACCATTTTTGTCGATTCACTTGTTTCAAAAATTTTATTTGTCTAAATTCATAGTCTCCCTCTCTCTCTTGCACGAACTCTTACTTTCAGCGTTTAGTCACGGGTCGTTTAGTCAATGCGAGAGTGTAGAACTTACAGCCAAGAAAAAAAAAGAACAAAAAAGACGCACCTCGAAGGAATTATCTGAATGGGACGGAAATCGGTAGATGTGATGTTCATGTACAAAGAAACTAATACATACAGTGTTTGAAAAACTGGACGATTAAATCAAGAGAACGAGTATCAGAAATAGAGAAGTCAAAAACGCATTGGTCCACCTTTGGCCCTTAAGCAAGCAGTAGTTCTGCTTGACGTTAATGGACAGAGTTCTTGGATATGCTCCTGAGGACTGTAGTGCCAGGCTCCGTTCAACTCGTGCGTTAGACCGTCTAACCTGGAGGACCCTGGCTGTAATGCTCCAAACGTTCTCAACTGGGAAGCGATCTGGCTAACTTGGTGGTCACGGCAGAGTTTGGCGAGCATGATGACAAGTGGTAGAAACTCTTGTCGTGTGTGGGCGGACATTATCTTGCTGAAAAGTAAGCCTAGGATGACTTGCTATGCAGGGTAACTAAACGGAGCGTCGAATATCGTCGACGTGCCACTGTGCCGTAGGTGTGAAGCGAATGACAACCAGATGAGTCCTGCTACGGAAAGAAGTGGCACCCCCGACCATCACTCCTGGTTGTCGGACTGTGTAGTGGACGATTTTCACGTTAGTATCCGAACGCTGCATGGGGCGTCTATAGACATAGTTCGCTGGTCAAAAAATGGCTCGAAGCACTATGGGACTTAACATCTGAGGTCATCAGTCCCATAGACTTAGAACTACTCAAATCTAACTAACCTAAGGATATCACACACATCCATGCTCGAGACAGTATTCGAACCTACGACCGTAGCAGGCGCGTGGTTCCGGACTGAAGCGCCTAGAACCTCTCGACCACAACGGTAGGCTTCGCTGGTCATCGGGGCTCACTTCCAAGCAGGACAGCTAGGGAGTACCAACCTAACTATCGTCCACCATCCGGCTCGACAACTAGGACTTATCGTGTAGGGTGCCATTTCATTTCGTAGCAGGACGTCTTTGGTTGACATCCACTATACTATTACAGCACAGAGGTACATCGACGATATGCTACGCCCCGTTTTGATGCCCTAGACTTATATTTCAGCAAAATAATACTCGCCCGCACACGTTGATAGTTTCTACTGCTTGTTTCACGCTTGACAAACCCTACGTTGGCCTGCAAGGTTTCCCTATAATTGACAACGTTTGGATTATTATGGGCAGGGCCCTCTTACCAAGTCCGGATTTTGACGATCTAGCGCACCAGTCGGACAGAATTCGGCTCGATATGCTTAAGAGGACATCCAACAATTCTATCAATCAATGTCAAGGTGAATAACTGCAAAGGGGCCAGAAGTGGGCCAAGGCGTTGTTGACATACTCATTTTTGAAACTCTTTCTCTCGAATATCACGTCCAATTTTTCTGGAATTGTAATCATTTTTTGTCTGTATATTTATATCACATCCACCGATTTCCTTCCCATTCGGATAATTCCTTCGAGGTGAGTCGTATTTTTAGTCTTATAGTCTATTTACCTAACTGTGGCGAGTGACAGTACGTGAAAGGCATTGAGCTTCGCAGAGTAACTTCCTTGAAAATTTCAGAGAGCCCACGCTCCAAAATATGTTAACAAACCTGCTACTTCGTTCAACATACATGTCGCGTAATAACCGCGGTGGAAAAGTCGCGAAATAAAAGTTTAGGCAGTTGAGTGTCAACAATCCTTTTTCCTGCGAGCCTCTTAAAAGGAGAATGGGGAAAGAGTAAAAGGAACCAGTGCCCTTTCGTCATAAACTGTTTAACCTTCCTTATGTGTTAAAATCCTGGCATAGGAAGCCAAGTATATCGTGTGAGTTTTATCAGAGAAATAGTCGCCTTACAGCAAGTACCCTCTGCTCCCTCAATAAATTGGGTTTCCGTTATTTAAGTACTACGGGTGCCGATGCCGATAGTTAAGGTGGTTTGCTATCTCTATGCAACCTCGTGAAACAGTTTCTGATACATCATATCCTTAGTGCCAAATTTCAGTCCATACCAGGACCCTCATTTGCAGATTTTAGGAAACTTTGCCAACATAGTATGGGGGATAAGAACTGAGAAGGAACACAGTCTCTGCTGTTGGTGTTAGATACTGACTAATTAACTGTGTATGTATAACTTACAGCTCCATGACGACATGACATTAATCTTGTGTATTAAAATAGTTTCAGAATATTTTGGAAGATCTTACGCAGTACTCTTACGTATTAGTAAGAATACGAGTATTATCTAGCTTCAGACCGACAAAGGTCGTACCAGAAAATTAACTCACACATATTTGCAGCCAAATTTCTGTACACCCATATAACTCGAAAGACAATACGTAACGAAAAAAGTGTTCCGTATGCTACGATTACAATTCGCGGAGCGAGTACAATGGTACTGCAAGGTATTATCACTATCTCTCTAAGACTGTGCACTGACAGAGTTACTGCTTAGGCGTAGGCTGTATTGCGACACAAATATTACCCAAAGCAGACATACTTGTTAGTGACAATTACCAGGTGATACTTAGTACGATGACAAGCTAAACACAAACCGAATAAGAATTTCTTTCGTATAACACAAAACAATCACCGTTTTCCTGTGTTCTCTTCTTGTTGTTCTGCATATGTTTTCCAACGCATGGACAATTTCGAGATATTCCCCGTGTCAAAAGTTTGCAAAGGGAACACAAACCTCTCATTTCCGTGTGAGTCCAAAATCCTCACAGCGTGTCCTACACAGATCACGAAACTGGAGTTGTGTAAAAGAGATGTTTCAGTGTTTTTCAGTAGGTTATGTCCAATTCATAGCGACCATAACGGCGTAGTGGAGGATAAACACGTTATCTCGTGTGAGCAGTCTCTCTTCAGTGTCTTATTTAATACGAATGTCGCCTGTTGTTTACGGAAGATGTCCTCCATTGTTTCCAGATATCTCTATTGGCTACTTTTGAGTTTTGAGAACCGTAAGAAATCAGTGACTGATTTGATTCCGCGAAATTGAGTAAAGTATAAAAAAATATGATCCTTCTTGGTGACATCGAATCAACTGAACACTTTGTTAGTTCTGTTTCCTTGGCGGATCAAAAGTGGTGGATCTCATATCCAGTTCTAGCCATGGCACACTGAAGTGCCAAAGAAATTGATATAGACATGCGTATTCAAATACAGAGATATGTAAACAGTCAGAAAACGTCGCTGCGGTCAGCAATGCCTATATAAGACAAAAGTATCTGGTGCAGTTGTAAAATCGGTTACTGCTACTACAGTGGCAGATTGTCAAGGTTTAAGTGAGTTTGAAAGTGATGTTATAGTCGGCTCACGAGCGACAGGACACAGCACCTCCGAGGTAGCGCTGAAGTGGGGATTTTCCCGTACGAACATTTCACGAGTGTACCAAGAATGTCATGAATCCGGTAAAACATCAAATCACCGACATCGCTGGCGCCGGAAGAAGATCCTGCAAGAGCGGGACCAACGACGACTGAAGAGAATCGTTCAACGTGATGAAGTACAACCCTTCCGCAAATTGCTGCAGATTTCAGTGCTGGGCCTTCAAAAACTGTCAGCATTCGAACCATTCAACGAAACATCATCGACATGGGCTCTCGAAGCTGAAGGCCCGCTCATGTACTGTTGATGAGTGCACGACACAAAGCTGCACGCCTCGTCTGGGCCCGACAACACAGATATTGGACTGTTGATGACTGGAAACATGTTGCCTGCTCGGACGAGTCTCGTTTCAAATTGTATCGAGCGGATAGACATGTACGGATATGGAGACAACCTTATGAATCAATGGACCCGGCATGTCAACAGGGGACTGTTTATGCTGGTGGAGGTTCTGTAATGGTGTGGGGCGTGTGCAGTTGAAGTGATATGGGACCCCTGATACGTCTACATACGACTCTGATGGGTGAAAAGTAAGCAGCCTGTCCGATCATCTACATCAGTTCATGTCCAGTGTGCATTCCGACGGACTTGGACAATTCCAGCAGGGCAATGGGACACCCCACACGTCCATAATTGCTACAGAGTGTCTCCAGGAACACTGTTTTGGGTTTAAACATTTCCGCCGGTCACCAATCTCCCAAGACATGAACATTATTGAGCATATCTGGGATGCCTTGCAACGTGCTGTTCAGAACAGATCCGTACCCTCTCGTATTTTTACGGATATACGGACAGCCCTGCAGAATTCATGGTGTCAGTTCCCTACAGCACTACTTCAGGGATTAGTCGAGTCCATGCCACGTCGTTTTGCGGCACTTCCTGGTGCTCGCGGAGGCCCTACACGATATCAGGCAGGTGCACCCATTTCTTTGGCTCCTCAGTGTAGAACGTAGTGATCAACATCGTTGATAACAACGTGCCCCAAGATTACCGTTAACTCAGTTCCCTGGAGTAACTGAAGTGTTGATGTTAAGGTAATGAATTTCATCCGGACACAGACAGTCGGGCTTGACGCCATCAATTTAGACAAATGCCGGAATGTTTCCCTTGAGAATACCATGGTAGATATCACATCTTCCCGTGTTTAAACCGAGCTTGTGTCCAGTCTTTAACGCCCTAGTCGCCGACGGCACGTTACACTATAAATTCCCAGCTTCCTTTCATCTTGGGTGCCTATTGTGTAACTGGTTCCCTACAGTTAAAAGCTTACTTTTGAATTTTTCTGATTATCTCCAAATTTCTGTAAGCGGAAGCATATTTATTAGGAATAATGCTGGGAATAATGTAAGTAACTAATTACATATAAGACAGTAAGGACGTATGATGTTCTCGCTCAAGAAAAACTATATATTATCACTAGAACCGCTGATATTTGGACAATTCTAGAACCGTGGCTGAATTGCTAATGACCCGCGTATCTTTCCCGCGTATCTTTCCGTTTTATTATCCTGTGTCAGTGGAGTACTGTTATTACTAGTGAATCTCTTCTTTGAAGTGCTGAAAATTTTATTGTGAAATCAACAAAAATAGAGTAGCTTTTCTCAAGGTGTCATTTATTATTTTAAAAAACTTACGCACATTTCTTGGGTGCCTTTCTTGGCTACCATCACATAATGAGCACAAGTAATAGTCTATTGATGTACGTTTGTTTCAGACTGTTCTGTTCCACGTATGGGCAACGTGTTCGCTTTCCTTGTCTCTCATCGGGTGTGACGAGGGTCTTCCTGGTTGCTACGTATTTCACAACAAGCTCCTCCCACAGCTGCAGTGTGCAGTGTCTGAGTTTCAACTTTTTCTCGTTAAGAGAATTGCACAATACACGGGCATTTATCCCTGTCAAACCTAGCAAGTTGTAAAATGTGTGAACAGACCACCGCTTCGATGGCACTTTGACATGGTATTTGCGAGACATTTGGTCGACCACGCTCACATCATCCTTAGGGCCGTTATAAAATATAACTGCTTTTTCAAACCATCCTCAATTTTAACATAAGGATGTGTAGTTCTGAAAATGAGGACATTCTTGTTGCTCTTTCCCTGGAAAACTGTCAGTGAAGTATCATTCTCCTTCAATAATACTGTCCTGTAATACACTTCTCTTGCCTTCTTGATACAGGCTACAATTTCCCTGCGAGATCGATTTATGGTGCCCCCTAGACTTGTAGGATTTGCTTTCAAGGTTTCAGAGAGAGTCAAGGAGGTGAAAAAATTGTCACAAGTGAAATTTCTTCCTTTATTGAGGTAAGGTTGCATTAATTTTTTCACAACAAAATCGCCAAGATGCTCATCACTCGGCCTAGTGTCACCGTCCCTAGATTAGAGAAAGCATTCACAGTATATTTGGTGTCTTTATCTACTGCCATTAAATACTTTTGTCCTTATTTGTCCAAGTTTGAGTTCACGAACAGAATTAATCTGCGGTGGAACTTTGAAGGAAAAAGCTGTTCCTCGGTTGCCATATATGGACCCGGAATGTAGCTACATTGTGCATTCTCAATGAACTCATACCAGATTTCTGATACCAAAGCAATCTTGCCTTTTTTCTGTCGTTCTGACCTTGTGGATGTAACGTCAAATCTGAGATAAAGCATTATCTCTCTGAATTTGTCACGAGCCATTGTTGATTTCAAAAAAACTTTTTCCTCACTTCATTGACCATAGTGTGTCTAGTACTAAGCTCGTCGCCCCTATGACACCACGGACGTACAATATAGCTATAAAACATTCCAGTTCTTCAGCGTTTATAGTCCAGTTATCCGAACCCAATACCCGACGTGCTTCGGCCTTAGTACATTTTACAATGTGTTTCAAAATTTTGTCCGTTATCATAAGATGCCAAGCACTGTAGCAGGTCTCATTCACTTTTCGTTTTGCATACGGAGGTGGTCCTGCATAGACCTTGTGAAAACGTTCTCTTATCCATATCTGACAGCTGAACATTCACCTAAAACTCCCACTTTCAAGGTCATTCCATCCTGTGCTATAATGACTCTACCTGAAGGAAACTGTGATAGTTCACACCTTGGGTCATTTCGTTGTCCACTACGCCCTCGGCCGCGAATTGACCTAGCCGTTTTAGCAGCTGTTCCTGTAATAGAAGTAATTAGTATTACAGCACGTATTGTTATTCAATATATTGTCGAATATTAGAACAAAAAACACTCCTTCATCAGTGTAATGTACGATTTGTAAAAACTCAAGGAAGCAACAACGTATAAACATAAGGGTTGCAGTTGAAATCTCTGCTATGCATCATGTGCATAACTAATATTTATTATTAAAAAAAACATAAACGTGCATACCTTCTTCATGAGTATTCAGTAGAACATCCTGAGGAGTAACGTAATCCTCTGATGAAAAATTTGGAACTGCAGGTGGTGGTAATTCTTCCTCAGATGAAGACTCCAGCTTCTCGCCTCGGCTTCATGAGCCAAAATCTCATTTAGGGTGTTTATAATGTCATCTTATGTTCGTAGACGTTTGGTCTTAATAAATTTGCATGTTGAAAGCACTATTGACATAGTTAGAATGCGCTACCAATTTCATATTTCATGAAAAAAAAGCACTGGCTGCACAATACTTGCAGACACGGTCAGACATGTTTCATCCCGCTCTCCCTCTCCTCTCGTGCTGGAAAACAGCAACATCATCAGGCAGTGAGATATAAGGGATTGTTTATCAGACGCAATCTAACAATAAACATCAAACTACACGAAAAATGCGATTGATAAAGACGCTGCAGCAGAGGGGTCAAACTGACACGTTCGTGGTTCTAGGTGAATCTTCATATATCTCTTTTAAGGTTACCTGTGAAATGCAAAATCAAGTATAATCGTTCTATCTATCTTATTTCGTAAAAAGTCACAGAAATTCAGCTCTCTAGGTAATAATGCAAAAGAGTGACAAACGAAAGAGTTAAGAAGTGGGTTAAGAGTGACCCAGCCGCAGTTCTAGTGTTAACATCCAACGGGATTACCGAGATAGAGATAGTTTGGCACGAGGTTCACTCCCCCCGCCCCC
Organism: Schistocerca americana; assembly: GCF_021461395.2. NCBI lineage: Eukaryota > Metazoa > Arthropoda > Insecta > Orthoptera > Acrididae > Schistocerca > Schistocerca americana. Next base: position 455,917,706 of record NC_060121.1, read on the forward strand.
CCCCCCCCCCCAACCTCACGCCCGCCCCTATCTGCCTGCCAACCAACCCAACAAAAATAACAGTTTAAGTGAGAAAATCAGTGTTAACTATTTTGAAAGAAATTTTTAAGAATGAGACGAGTGAAAAGCATTTTTATAAGTAATGTAGTTCCAATGACTGTTAATGAAATGGTGCAAATGACCAAAGTTATTTTTAGTCACAAGCGACTTCAAATTGTAGCTCAAAATTTCTTCCTTCTAAATTTTTCTGATGCAAATTTTGAAACTGCATCACCATGATCGATACCTATAACTACATAAATGCCAGATAGTCGTGCTTGACTCACAGTGGAACTCAGGTAATTATTAATTAGTTTGACTTTTGAAAAACTCCTTTCACATTGCGCTACAAAATGCACAAAGTTAAGAAAAATATTTTTGTCTGGGGCTTAAGCAGATATTTGCAATTTAGTTTTTACATTGTGTAGCTGAAGTCAGCCAGAACATACTCTACACGTCTTTCAAGTGACGCCCAGCGTCGATGGAAAACGTCGCTTTGCTTCATGTTAAAAATAATGATTTTTAAAGTAGAATTTTACGTACCTATTCCACAGAGCGGTCCGATATTAGTCTTGTGCGATATACATTTTAACGATGTATATTAACAGGGACAGTGAAACACGAGGAATGACGAGTGCTTCAGGAGCGGCAGCACCGCCCTCACCCGTACTGACTTCTACAGCCTTGCAGAAGCGCGCTGCTCATTCGCTACTGGAGTACTGATTATACTTCGTGTTTTACGGTTCCTCTTAATCCATATCGGGGAAACAAATATCGCACCACACTAATGTGGTAGCTGTCTGTCAAATGGGAGCGTAAAATTCTGATTTAAAAATGGCTCTGAGCACTATGGGACTTAACTTCTAAGGTCATCAGTTCCCTATAACTTAGAACTACTTAAACCTAATTAACCTAAGGACATCACACACATCCATGCCCGAGGCAGGATTCGAACCTGCGGTCGCGCTGTTCCTGACTGTAGCGCCTAGAACCGCTCGGCCACCCTGGGCGGCTCTGATTTAAAAACAGTTTTGTTTGAAACTATAAATAAACTGACGCATTCCGTCTTCGCTCGGCGTCGTATCGAAGACGCATCGAGCAGAATTTGTTTCGTCTGACGCCATCTACACGTTGCGAAAACGTAATTACAAATATGTGACGAAATACCAGAGAATATGGGCCTGACGACCCATAGGAGAGACACCTGGAAAAATTTTCATTCATATCATTGTCATTGTCTCAAGTACTGTGTCAGAATAATGTTTGCTTACACGCCATTTTAAGCAGTGAAATAGCTGTACCGGGTGTGTCATCCTCAATGCATCCCCATCTTCTATCTCTACAACACTCCATGCGAAGTTTCCATTGATGGAAACAGTGCTGGAATACTTCCTCCGTGAGCTCCCTGATGACGAGTGCCTCTTTCTCTTTCACTGCTTCAACATAGGGAAATAAATCTCGCTCCTTTTAGTGCAGTTTTGACTTTGGAGAATAGACAAGTCACTCGCTACTAGGTCATGCGCATAAGGTCGCTGGTCGAACAACGGGATGCTGTACTTCGCTATAAACTTCTTGTCAGACAATGTGGTTTACGCGATGCGTTGTCTTGATATAGAACCCGTCACTTGTTTTCTACAATTCCGGTCGATTTTTTCTTAGTTTCTCATAGAGTTGAGTGAGAACCTCAAGGTAGGAATACTGATTAATAGTATTATCTTCAGAAACCCAGGGAATATACACAGTTACATGGATATCTAAAAAAGCAATCATTATCGCCTTGAATCTTCATTTGCTCACTCTATCGTCTTTCGCTTTCGGTGAAGTTGAGCCCTTCCAGGGCCTTGGACTCTGGATCATGAGTGAAAAACGAAGACTCGTCACTTGTCACTCTTTCCAAAAATTAGGATATTTTCAGTGTTAATTCAAAGTGTCAGTACAAACATTTTCACGCGCTGCTCTTTGGTCGATCGCGAGAATTGTCGTCACCAGTTTGGCACAAAATTTTCTCATGGTAAATTGCTTATATAAAATTCCTCTTAAGCATTCTTTGTCAATTCCTGCAGTTTCAGGAATCAAATATTCAATCGATAGTCGGATCGGAACGATTACATACATTTTCAATATTCTCATATATTTTTGATGCTGAAGGGCGTCTCGGGTGTGAGTCATCTTCAACGTCTTCTCAGCCTTCTTGAAAACGCTTGGTCTACTCAAAAATTCGTGTACGGAGTAAACAACTTTCGCCGCACACGTCTTTCAGAAAAAGGTAAGTTTCAGTAGCAGTTTTGCCATGTTCCATGTGAAACTTTGTGACAGTTGGTTATCATTCTTCCGGTAAAACAAAATAACAGCTATTACACAAACAAACACGGCCACAATGATTTGTCTACGGACACCAAGATGCCGCATTCGACTGAGAAGGCTTAACACTTCGCAGCTATTGGTTGTTCATCTTTGGCACGCGTATACATACTCTGTGACAGCATCAGTCCAATTATTTTATAGCTACACTTCGTATGAATGCAAAAGGATCAGGGCCAATCCTTAAGCTCTCTACTTCCCCGACCACTCCCTTAAGTCAGGAATGAAACGACGAAAAAAGTTAGTATTCCTGATATAGAACCTAGCATGTTTTGTTACATCCACGTCTGGTGAGGACCGCAGCGCCCCACCCCCATAGTTTCGTCCCTGTAAGCAGCATGAACGCAGATAGACCCCTCTAATCTGACATGTGAAACGTAATGGATGGAGAGCAATGAACACTGTCTGTTCCCTTTCCACAAAGAAACTTGGTGCTTGACTTGTCAGAACCAATGTGAAGTTTATATATAGTCTGTATATATTTGAAAAAGCCCCCAACAGGAATTTATTAGGGGTAAACTCGTGCATTTCTTACTTGCTGCTTTAATGGCTTATTTACGACTCTTGACTTTGACATTATAACGAAAAGACAAATGAGAAGAAAAGAAGAAACAGGTATTTGCGATGTACAGAACAACCGTCCTATTTATTCTTTTGCCAACTACTATATAGAGTATTGAAGCAACTAGAATGGAAAGATCTGCATTTTTATACATTACTATAAATAATTACTACAATTACTGTACCAAATACTTTCCTAATTCTACTTGTGCCAGCACTAATGGTAAAATGATTGATGCTGTGTTTCCTGATAATACTACTAATACTACTACTATTACTACTACTACTGATACTGATAATTACTGCTACTATGACACCTATGACTCGGGGACGGAAGATAGTTTCTTCATAAATGCCTTGGCCTATTTCCTCCTCCGCTTTCTTCGACAAAGCTAGTGCTACATTTACAGGGACCGTGATGTCGACGAGACAATAGCTCGGATGTGCCTAATACAATAATGTAAGTAAATTCATGTAGTCGTTAGCTACATCTTTTCTACTGCACGGCGTGTCGGCTAGTAGCCAACACTCTTTATTGCCTTAAGCCGTGACTGTTGGCGTAATTCATTCTCAGTTTCGTCGATATTACAGTTCCAGAATGTTCTGAGATGCTGCAACTGTTAATTTCTTTGACAACCCTTTTTTGTATTGCCCATTTTGATTTCCTCCAGTCGGTCATTGGAAATTTTTTTTACGGAATACTGTGTTCAGAGAGACACCGACGCTTTCAAAGACTGAGTTATTTTTTCACTCTTTGTCTATTTTGAATATATCCATGGGAACTTCAGAAAGCAAGGTACAAATGTACTCTCACGCTAATACCAGTTTTGTTTCAATATGGATATAAGGCCCATCACAGTGTACGAATGAAATGGCGCGACAACAGCATACGTACATCAAAGTTAAGCACGAGTGTCAGCACTGTTCTTGTGGACAAAACATCTCAACTGGACACATATTCTTTGTCTAACTCTGGCAGTTTATGGACCTAATGCAATGTCGCATCCAGCCGCAATGAAACGGTGCTCACAATATGACCCAGGCTGCACAGCTGCGGGAGGTGCTGATGCGATATACAGTCCAGATCCTGCACCATGCGAGTTCCATCTTCCCGGAAAGCTGAAAGGACATCTGAAGGCAAAGAGATATTCCACCAGTGCAGACGTTCACACAGTCGTTCTCGAATGGCTCTACGTCTGTGGAGAGGATTTCTATCGTCGAGGGATTGGTAGAACGTCCCGACCGTTGTTTACAGAGATTTGGTGGCTGTGTCGAATAATATTGTCACGTATATTGTCACTTAGAAGTGTAGTGTAGCATTCAGTACAGGTTAGTTTGACCTTCCATGGAAATGGGTGACTTACTCCTCGTAGTTACCTCGGACATACTAAAGTTTGTTTTTTAAAAGGCCCACCCCAATTCACAAGAGTCTAGCTCTACACGAATGAAGACAGAAGCTTGCGGTGGGTTTTAATTTACGTATACGACTAAAAAGTTCTTGTTTTCTAAAGTACCATCCAGCTTTACAAGGATACATCCTCTGCATTCATGATAATAAGAAACAGGGGTAATTTTTAGAACCAGATCTTAGATAATATTCATTTGCATTTCACAAAAGCTCCATGGCTGTTTAATCGAGTGCACGATAAACTTGCAGACTATAGCCGTACTACCAGATATTTTGCGAGTATGTCACTGCAGTCACCGCTGCTGATATGTGCCATAGCACTTCGCCCAACTTTTAAGGAAGGAGATTAAGATACACGGAAGCCTTTGCACGCCCATATTTAAAAAGTCACATATCGGGAGATCCGACGACGTCGAAGGCATATGGCCCAGTACGAGATCCACACTAATCTTACGGCCAACTGCAGTCGATCCTTCGTTAAGGTACAGGGGCTGAACAATAATATGTAAACATCACGAGAAATGCATGCTTGAACATAAATGCAAATACTAGAAAAACATGCAGTTTACGCCATTCTGTTTGGCTCAGAACACCATCTGAGCAATGTTCTTATTACTTTTCAGCTGTGGTCAGAACAGTGTTCTGTGTAGTTGTGAGTACATTGTGTCGAAGTTAGGTCAGTGCGAACGTGGGAAAATCGATGATGCTCGTGTGGTGGGTAGTTCCGTAAGCATCGTAGCCGAAATGTTTGCTTATACGGCTATAGGGAAAGCCGGGCGAAAGCGTGTGTTGAGCGATCGTGACAGACTGTCACTGAAGAGGATTGTAACAGAAAATAAGAAGACAACAGCCGCAAAATTCATTGCGGAAATTAATCTTCCATCAACACAGTCAGCACCAAAATAACACGAAGGGAGCTCCAGCTGCTGGGAATTGTAGGGTGAGCTAGAATACAAAACCACTCGTCAGTGATGCAGGAAAACGTGGTACCGAAGTCATAAAATCAGGACAATGGAGCAACGGAAGAATGGCATTTGGTCGAGTGGGTCTTGTTTTACACTGTTTCCTACTTCTGACGAAGTTTACGTCCCAAGAGTGAAATATGGTGGGGGTTCGATGATGATTTGGGCAGCCAAATCGTGGTATTCCATGGTCGCCATGGGTACACTGCAAGGTCGCATTACTACTAAGGGTTATGTGGCCATGATCACATCCATCCCATGGTATAAAGTTTGTTCCTCGGTGGTGATGCTGTGTTCCCAGACGACATTGCTCCTGTTTAGATAGCTCCATGACTCGTTTTGTTAGCACGAGGAGGAGTTGTAGCATCGCCCCTTGCCACCATAGTTACCAGATCTGATTATCATTGACGTTTTGTGATCTACTTAGGAGAGAAGGCTGCGGTGTCGGTATTAACCTCCATTATCGTTACTTGGACTTGCCAGAATCGTGCGGGAGGGATGGTATAAGACTCACTTGAAAAGCATTCAGGACTGGTATTGATCAATTACGAGACGACTGGAAGTCGTTTTTATTGCTAACGGTTTTCCTACAGCATATTACACATGGTAGTGTCTTGTGTTTTTGGTGTTTGCATATTTAGGTCCACCCCCTATATCTCAATGTTGAAAATGTTCTTCCTCGCAGGTGCCGATGTTGTGATGCTTCGTCCAGTGGAAACTGAAATTATGAGCGTGTTCTCACTATTGTGGAAAAAGCCATAAAAGCAGCGAGCCAGTAAGCGAGACAGTTGCACCAGGGGGATCGCTGCTGACAACCACATGAACTTACAACTTAAAATTGGGACCAAAGTAAACATTTAATTCTGCTGCTTACACTAAAATTCACCCAAAGTTTTTCTTCATTCATCTGGAAGACATAAAGTTGTGGAATATGATAAATCGTTTCGAAAGACAGTGCATATGGGTTATTAATAGATGTTCATTCATTGGGGCAGCATGGTCTTTGAAACAGTTTTCATTAACGGGAGCATAATGTGAAATATAAATAACGTACTGAGGCCAATTTTGATACTACTAATTTTTCTCAGTGAGTATCTGCATGGCGTATAACTTATGGTTTACCTACTGGTAAATTGCTCTGTCGATAAAAGAAGCTTGCACGGTGCGTCAGGTATCCAAGCGACTCTTCGTCCCTTGGCAGGGCTCTACGATTTAAGGAGACTCCCGGCCGAAACATGTTGCTCGCTAACTTTGCTCATTATTTTAATCGATATTATTTCGTCTACAAAGTTAATCCCCTCGGTGGGCTCTTTACCGAAAATTAAGCCGTAATCGGGCCGGAATGAAGTCCAAATTGCACAATAGCGGGCGGGAGATCAAAGGGTCCGTGACCTCATTACGTGGGAAGGGGGAGGACGAGGCGGCTGTTTGCGCTCCCACTCGGAGAAAAACCGCCCCCAGGCCGCCCCCGTCCGCCCCCGACGCGCCTCGAGTGCCAATTATCGGGCCACCCTCTGCCGCCGTCCCCGCGCGCTATGAAATAAATCACTGGGGAAGCCAGCAGCACCCTGGCAATGGAGAGGCTTCTTCAAGTGCTGCCAGACACCTGCCCGTATCGGTACCGACGTATTAGTGGCTAGCAGTCGCCGGGCTACTTGCTATTTTGTACGAACACAACTGTTGTTGTGTCTTCACTTTTATCTCCCCCCCCCCCCCCCCCCCCCCCCTAGGAGTTCTACGTTCCCTCCAGCAAAACAGTAGATCTGAATCCGAAAGTGCAGCGCACGTGGAGAGATGAGGGACGAAGTTATCAGTGATTATTGCAGTTTAAGTGACAAGCCCATAATATAAAATACAAGACACATCTAAGCTGCTCAGAAAATTGGTACAGTTAATATATCTAGATGATACCCCAAAGTGGTTTGAAAGCTACTTGCAAAACAGACAGCAAACCTTTTGTTTGTGGGAATGAAAACTCAAGTTGTCCTGGTATCACGTTTTCTCAGAAGTCCCACAAGGTTCAGTCCCAGGCCCACTATTGATACCCTTGTATGTAAAGAACATCTCATCCACTCTGCCCTACTGCAAATATCATTCCTGCCTGGACGATCTATAGTTTTATCCAAGCGCCAGCCTGAAGACATAAACCACTGCAATCGTCCATACGAAAAATGGTTCAAATGGCTCTGAGCACTATGGGACTCAACTGTTGTGATCATAAGTCCCCTAGAACTTAGAACTATTTAAACCTATCTAACCTAAGGAGATCGCACACATCCATGCCCGAGGCAGGATTCGAACCTGCGACCATAACGGTGGCGCAGTTCCTGACTGTAGATTAGATTAAATTAGATTAATACTTGTTCCATAGATCATGAATACGACACTTCGTAATGATGTGGAACGTGCCAGGTTAATAAAAGATGTCTGTACAACATATTACATGACACAAAATATTGCATGACACTAATGTTTAAGTTTTTTCCCTTAATTTATATCTAAAAATTCAGCCAATGAGTAGAAGGAGTTGTCATCTAGAAATTCTTTAATTTATTTTTAAATGTTAGTTGGCTATCTGTCAGGCTTTTGATGCTGTTTGGTAGGTGATCAAAGACTTTTGTGGCAGCATACTTTACCCCTTTCTGTGCCAAAATCAGATTTAACCCTGCATAGTGAAGATCATCCTTTCTCCTGGTGTTATAGCTATGCACACTGCTATTACTTTTGAACTGGGTTTGATTATTAACAACAAATTTCATAAGTGAATATATATACTGTGAGGTTACTGTGAGGATCCCTAGATCCTTAAATAGATGTCTGCAGGATGACCATGGGTAGACTCCAGCAGTTATTCTGATTACACGTTTTTGAGCAATGAATACTTTTCTACTCAACGATGAATTACCTCAGAAAATGATGCCATACGAAAGCAGTGAATGAAAGTAGGCATAGTAAGCTAATTTAATGAGATTCTTATCACCAAAATCTGCAATAATCCTAACAGCATACGTAGCTCAACTCAGACGTTTCAGCAGACCATCAATGTGTTGCTTCCAGTTTAACCTCTCATCAATGGACACACCTAAAAATTTTGAAAATTCTACCTTAGCTACAGACTTCTGTTCAAAGCCTATATTTATTACTGGAGTTGTGCCATTTACTGTACGGAACTGTGTTTAATGTGTTTTATCAAAATTTAAAGAGAGTCCGTTTGCTGAGAACCACTTAATAATTTTGTGAAAAACATCATTTACAATTACACCACTTAGTTCTTGGTTTTTGGATGTTATTATTATACTTGTATCATCAGCAAAAAGAACTAACTTTGCATCTTCATCAATGTGGAATGGTAAGTCATTAATGTATATCAAGAACAGTAAAGGACCTAAGACCAAACCCAGTGGGACCACGTACTTGATAGCCCCCCAGTTGGAGGAATCAGCTGTTGTTTTAACATTACATGAACCACTTATTTCAACTTTCTGCATTCCTCCAGTTAAGTATGAATTAAACCATTTGTGCACTGCCCCACTCAAACAATAATGATTTAGCTTATCTAAAAGAATTCCGTGATTTACATAATCAAAGGCCTTTGAGTGATCACAAAAAATACCAATGGGTGATGTCCGGTTATTCAGAGCATTTAATATTTGATCAGTGAAAGCGTATATAGCATTTTTTTGCTTTAATTTTATTATCAGAGTTACTGATCTCAGACATGATACACATGCTTCTGGACTTCTTAATAACTTTTCTTAGTACCGCAGAATAGTTTTTATAATATTGAACAATTTCGGGGTCAGTTCTCCCTCTTGCTGTTAGATACAGTTCTCTTTTACAGTTGCAAGATATTCTTATTCCTTTAGTTATCCAAGGTTTTTTATGCTTTCTTGGAATGATGTTAAACTATTTTCTTGGGAAAACAATTTTCCAATACCCTTAAAAATGTATCGTGAAATAAGTTATATTTCAAGTATGCATCGGGTTCCTTATACACTTCATCCCAGTGTAGCTGCTGTAGGCTTTCCCTAAAGTTTGCAATATTTATATTGTTAATTGAATGCACTGCTTTGGAAGTCTGATTTGATATACTGCATGGAGCTATGTCATGTACTGTAACCAGCTGTGTACCGTGATCTGAAAGACCATTCTCAACAGGATAAGCATTTATGTCTTTAAACTTATCTTGGTCTATAAAAAAATTGTCTATCAATGTACTGCTGTTCTTTGTTATCCGAGTAGGAAAATCAATGACGGAGCTCAAATTTAAAGAACTGAGTAATACTCGTACTACAAGGTCATTCTTCCTATTACACTCTTTCAGGGAATCAACATTGAAATCCCCACAAATCATAATTTGCTTCCCCCTGTCTGACAGATAGCACAACAAAGCATCCACGTTTTCTAGAAATAGCTGGAAATTCCCTGAGGGGGACCTATATACTGTTACAATTATGAAAGTGCCATCATTTAGTTTAAGTTCAGTGACACATGCTTCCATATGTTGCTCTACACAAAATTTTTTTGTTTCTAAATTTTTTACACTGTGGAAGCTTTTGACATATATGGCAACTCCTCCTCTCATCATATTATCTCTATTTACATGTGCAGCTAATTTGTACCCATTGATGCTAACCTTTTGCATATCAGTGACAATGTGATGCGCAGACGGGCATAGTACATCTATTACATTCTCAGTTGCTATATCTTCTAAACAAAGCAGAAGCTCATCAATTTTATTCTTCAATCCCCCAATATTTTGATGGAATATACTAACATTATTTTTCACTCTACTTTTGTGAGTATCTTAAACTTTTTTAACATCTTTAGTACTTGCCTTGCTGAGTTTCCTACTGGACACTGATCTTACACTAAAAAAGAGTTTCCACCATGAGATGTAATTCCTCCCCCCTTTAAATTTCCTGCTATCAGCCCAGCCAGTTTACCCTTCTCTTTCTTGTTAAGGTGTACGCCATGTCTAGTATAGTCCCACCTACAGAGTGAATCAACAGGAACCACAACAATGTGTGACCCTGCACCAGATCCAAGTAGCCATTCCAACTCCAAATTAACTCTCCTGACAGAAGAGCTCAAATGAGGTCGGTCGTGGCGCTCCAGACTGACACAAACCCAACACTGGTATGACTCGATGTTGATGCAATCTTTTCCAGGTCACACTCTATGCTGTACCCCGGATCTCTGTCAATACTGTTGCCTGGCCCACCCACAATAACCACGGTATCTTCCTTAGTAAAGCCTCTACATAGTGAACCTAAATCCTCTGTAACCTGCCCCAGTGCAGCACTAGGTTTGAAAAAACTTGTGACATGGTATTCTGACCCTAATTCATCCTGCAGAAGTTGGCCCACACCCCTAGCATGCGAACTACCTAGCAACAAGACTTTCTTTCTCTTTGTAGACTTCCCTACATTCTTATTCAATTTGCTGCTGAAAGCTTGTTGAGCCCTGTCTACATCTACTTCTGTGAGAGGCTCATCAGTTTCTGACTGAGGCAACAGGTCAAACCTATTTTGTACATTAATAACAAAGCTGTCAGAAGAATTTCTTGGCCTATTCCTTATGCCTGTTGCCACTTCCCACCCCTGTTTACCCTTCTCCCCCCTTAACCTGCCCAGTTCTCGCCTAGCCTCATCTAACTCAGCCTGGAGGGCAGCAATTTTCCCCTCCTGTTCCACAATCTTTCTATCTCTACTGCATAGCCTACAGAACCACTGATGAGTCTCGCTCATTTTCCCAATTCCCACGTCACTACAATCGCCCCAATGAAAAAAGTTACTACATGCATCACACCAGACCCCGGAGCTAACGATTCTACGGCACGTCAGGCACTTTACACTCATGGTACAAATCGATTTTAGTGACAGAAAGACAATTAAGTTACCGGAAAACAATGAAAATACGTGTACGAAAAATTAGGCCTACTCGCGAAGATGTAAACAGTGGTTCAGAAGATTTTTACTGGAAGTTACTTAAGAGATGACGATACTTTACAGATATAAAGGGGCAACAAACGTATTTAGCACACTAAACTATCAGTAAATGCACTTAAAATTGCGGTATGAAGTTTAATCTGATAGCTCAAAAGTTCGTCCTGGCCGCGATATGTAAACAAAACGAGCTTTACGTGATTACTGTGAAAATACGCGAGTAAGACAAAAACTTTCAATGGTACGCTTGAAGAGCACTATAATTAACGTAATAAATTAGTTTAAAGTGTTAGAAACAGTTTATTACTACTAAAATTACTTATCTGGTACGAGAGCTGTGACTCAGACGTCCGTATAGCAGGCGCAGGGCTACCAACCAGACACTGCAGATGCAGATTCACCAGGGTCCTTTAGCGCTATGAACCGCTCGGCCACTCTGGCCGGCCGTCCATACCCATAGCGACATCTCTTCATTGGTAAGATGGGCGCAAAAACTGTGACTTAAGTGAAATGCTGTCCATCGGAAACTAACAAGTTCTGATTTTCGCGAAAAACTGCAACCTTGTCGACGATATTCCAATAATTTAAGAAAAAATTGTGAAGGATTTGGCCGTAACTTTCGATCAGCATCTCAGCTGGGCGGAGAACACTGTCGTCACATACAGGAAGGATTCCGCTTGCCTCTGTGCCCTTAAAAAGTTTTGGAACATATTCCCATAGGATGTGAAATGTAAACGTATGTTGTCGCACGTTTCACCGGACCGATGTAGTCTGACACGGCACGCGTACTGACAACAGAGTTAGGACTAACCGTAAATACTGGCGTGCGTTACGTTCACAACATCTATCTCTCTGAATATGTCTGTGCTCCATGTACGTAATTACATTCGTTGCGGCCAGACAAGTTACCTGACTAACATTCGCTGTGTTTACTTCTTCGATTCCGCAGGACACGTGCACACTTGTATGTTGCATCAGAGATTAAATACCTGCCGTCTCAGCCGGCCGGTGTGGCCGCGCGGTCTAGGCGCTTCAGTCTGGAACCGCGTGATCGCTCCGGTCGCAGGTTCGAATCCTGCCTCGGGCATGGATGTGTGTGATGTCCTTAGGTTAGTTAGGTTTAAGTAGTTCTAAGTTCTAGGGGACTGATGACCACAGATGTTAAGTCCCATAGTGCTCAGAGCCATTTGAGCCTGCCGTCTCATTATAATCAAGGACTCACTTGTCTAGCGCGACAGCAGGGCCCGTCCATATAACAGGAACATTGGTAAACTCATCTGTTGCCCCTGTACTTTGTGCCAGACACTTAACTACCCTATTCTTCTTAAGAGGAAGATGAATCACTTCTATCTGCCGCTCTAATTACGTTTCCGAAAAAAAAAGTCTGTGCCCAGATTTCCCTCTGTAAAACAGTTAAGCAAATGCTCCCATCTTCTTACATTTCCGCTTCTTGCTCTTTTAGTTTCTCAGTTTCGTCACTTTCTTTGAAAGACGCCTTCACTTTTTATATTTCTGTGGTGGGTCAACCTTTCGCACTATAACAGGGATTCTTCGTAGCAACGAGCTTCATATTGAGGAATTATAGTGATTGACATCGTCTATCTCCACCAGTGTACCAAGTCGTCTGAAGTTCAATAAATATTAAGCGAAATTTTAGCCCTAGTTTCTATCACAAAGAAAAATGCACAACGGAAATCTAACCGTGTTAGTTTAGAACGACATCCGCAACTGAGCGTCATACTAGAGTCAGATAATTAATGGCTTTAGTTGTAAATAGTTTTATTGGTTGAAAATCACGACTGGTTTAGAGCAGCTATAATAAGCCCATATTCAGGTGTACAAGATTAGAACTTCTTAGGCTATTCGCCACTAGATGGCTGTACTTGCCCTTGTAGTGTGACGGTCGCTACAGTCGAGACCGCTTAAGGGTCACAGTTCGTAGCACTTTTGTCAGCTTTCAACTGCGAAGCGCTAACGGCTGCAGGCCAACAGTAGCCGCCTTACAGAGCTGTGACAACAACGAGACGTTGCCACAGAAACTTTCACAAAATCACGTTACGTTATTGTTTGAGGCAGTCCCCCGAAGTTGACATGTCCAGTCCACTGCGGGTGTCACGGATTAACTTACGCCGACTCAACTGTAGATTGCGCGTACGAGTGCTTTCCATCACTGTTTCATTTCTTATCTTGACTTCACGTGCAGCTGTCACCTGCCGGCAGCCTAGTGTTCAGTGTGCGGCGACCACGCGCCTCAAGGTTTAAGTTGTCTCTAGTTATTCGGTGATGCTCTCTTAGTATGTCTCGCCCTTTTTTTCTTCCTTTGACTGCTAAATTTTCTTAAATTATTTTGTGTCAATTTGACGCGACACCCGTCCTTTCATTCTGAGTAGCCCAACCATATATACCACATAAGTCTAGCTCGATGTTAAATCCTCACTACTATTTTAACAAACAAGTGTTAAGTCTTACACAATCTCTTATTATAGCTTTAAATGCCAACATTTTAAGTTAGGCTTTACCGTGACTGTTATCGATACTGAATGAAACAATAAGTTTGCTGTTACCAGTTACGATTTATTTACATCCACTACGCGTTTCGAAGATTTAAACCTCCATCATCGGGTGGATTTGTGTGTGTTAGTATGCATATGCGTGTGTTTTACGATTTTGGGGTAAAAAATGGTTCAAATGGCTCTGAGCACTACGGGACTTAACATCTGAGGTCAGCAGTCCCCTAGAACTTAGAACTAATTAAACCTAACTAACCTAAGGACATCACACACATCCATGCCCGAGACAAGATTCGAACCTGCGACCGTAGGAGCAGCGTGGTTCGAGACTGAAGCGCCTAGGACCCCTCGTCCACAGCGGCCGGCGATTTTGGGGTAACTTGTGCCACTGTGTCCAGTGGTCACAAGTCTCTTTCACTGTCATAACACATCGCCTGTAACCTGTCTTCCAGACACCATCTTTGTTTACAGAATATGACAGTTTACCTGTGACGCGTTACGACAGAGAAAGGAACCTATAATCAGAAGACAGCAGAGACAATGCCTGATTCTTTCGCCTCAAAAATTTCCACTCGGTTTAGTGTCTAAAATTCTAAACAGAATGGCCCTGTCGAGCTGTCTGGGAGAGAGAACCGCGAGAGGACTCCGGTACGGAAACCGGCGCGGGTAAAGCTCCCACGCCTGCCAGACTGGTGACTCGAGCCAGTTTTGAAATTTCACCTGCCGTTCCCAGGTTTCTTCTGCAATGTTTAACCAAGAATTTTTACCTGAATTCGCCCAGTCGCATACGTTTTTAGTCAAACCACACTCATTCAGTCCAGCTATGATCCATCTTTAGGAGAGTTGGTTACAGGTACCCAGTGTGCTGAATATTAAATGTAGTGAAGATGAGAATAAGACACACTCGTTTTTAACTGTGATATTCCTCCCTAGCATGCAAAATATGAGGAAACGCATGCAGAGAAAAGATGTTCTACCTACATTATCCAACCACGAAATAACTACACCGCAAAATTATATGAAAGGTGAAATGACTGAGGTCTCTCATTCTTCCCATATGTTCATTATATGTAATTTACTACGTTCCTCTTTCTCTCCCCATCCCACCATCGCCACTAGCGCTCATAAGCTCACCGGACAAATGATTAGTCACGCCAGTGCGCACCCATAGATGAGTCGTGAAGCCTTTACAGATGGCTTAGTGGTCTAATCACTTGTTCAACCATGCGTGCACTGTTTCTACGTAAGCATAAGGAAGTAGTGAAAAGTGAGACATTTATGTTTCAAGCGGAAATTGTATGTAAACATCGGTAAATGTAAGGACGTGAGAGAGTGACAAAAACGGGTAATCGTGTTTGGTGTCCACATGGTCTTATGGCATGTCACGTTACTGGATTTGTTGGTATTTGGTAGCGGACGGTTCAACGTGTGTGCAAGCAGTGGCGTAACACACATGGCCACTAAATACGACGTTAAAATTGTTTGGAAAAAGATCCTCACAGAGAGAGACTGGGAGTGCTTTTCACGGCTTGTGAACCAAACCCAGCAGAAATTCCTGCATCCACTGATTGAACGTCCATCCCCACCTGTTAACGAAAGAACATTGCGACGGGAACTTCGTGCAATAAACATTTGGTGTCGGTCGCCTCGTAAGAGGCCATTACACAGGCAGTTAAAGCTGCGCCTCTTCAGTGAGCTGGAAATCATCGATCGAGGACATAGCTAACTGCAGGAACGTAATATGGTCTGACGAATCACGCTTTCGCCTACACGCAAATGACGCATATGGGCAAGAGCGTCGAAGGCCAAATGAAGCATTTCACCCTGAAAGTGTGCAAAGTCAAGGTCAAGATAGAGATGGATCTATGATGTTTTGGGGGTGTTTTTGTTGTCATGGAAAGCTCTCCCTCACTGGGGTGACTAACTTCAACTAACATGTTTATTTAAACATTTGGAACGATCAGGTGGCCTTTCGTCAGCAACTGAATCATGAATATGCTACTAATGCCACTATTTTTCAACACAACAGCAGAGTTCATGGGGCTGGAAGAATATGTGACTTTTACTGAACAATCCCCCATCTTATTACATTCCGATTGGCCTGTCAAATTACCTGACTTGAACCCCATAGAAAATCTGAGGAACGTGTTGGAACAACCGGGAAAAAGACATCAGCATCCACGCAATTTGATGAAATTGCGCTATCAAATCCTCAGCCAGTGACTTAATCTGGATGCGACGTATCTGCACAGTGATGTGGTCTCACTTCCTAACCAATCCAGGTCGTTGTTAAGTCCAGGGGCGGAACTCCACAGTATTAAATGATACTTGTAATGATTTTTCTAGCGGTACTAATTTTTAGTCATAAGAGCTTTGTTTAAACCTCCCATTGTGTAATTTGTGTCTCTTGCTCTATTCATTACCGAATGTAAAATGTATTTAGTTTTCTTTTTTATTTTGTCCCATAGAAATAACATTTTTTATAATGTTGCACATTAGATGTAACTTTTAACTTGCTTATCGTAATGAATGTAATGCAAAATATATGTAATGCCTGGTTAGATGCAAGGGAGGGCACGGTGGACCTAATCTTACCAACTTAAGCAAGTCAAAGAATAAAAATAATAAGCTATCCGGATCATAGAGTAAATATCTCTGGAGTGAGCGTTCACATGCGCATAACAGATTTTGTGTTGTCAACATACATTGCCGACCTGGGCACGTGTTCTCGGGACGTCGTGTGTTTGAACGTGTAGCGCCCTGTATATTTCGAATGTCACTACATCCCTAGTACAGACGGATTCTTTTCGTACGTGTCGTGGATTATTTATATATGTTGCGCAGCCGTTTTAACAGTATCCTTTTGATACCGGGAATAAACCAGCTACGTAACTTTTAAGGGCAAGTGATATTGCATTCTGCTTCTTTGCGATAGGTGCCACAGTTCATATGCACTCCATTTTTGGTAGTTTTCGGTATGATACGGCACTTTATTGTATTACAGAGCCTGACGTACATTTTTGCAGTGATAGTCTTGCAAAACGACTTGACAGTAAGCTAGTACTTTTGCAAGTGTCCGAAAAACACCGAATTTGCCACACATTAGCGATTATATGCCTGCTATTTCGTCCTTTTTTCTGCTATTTCTGCGTATTTATTTTCTCGTTATTGCGACCTAAAGCACAATTTTTCGTACTGGTGACACTTCGAAGTCTTTATTAAACGCATTCTACGTACTTAAAAAAAAAATGGTTCAAATGGCTCTGAGCACTATGGGACTTAACATCTATGGTCATCAGCCCCCTAGAACGTAGAACTACTTAAACCTAACTAACCTAATGACATCACACAGCACCCAGTTATCACGAAGCAGAGAAAATCCCTGACCCCGCCGGGAATCGAACCCGGGAGCTCGGGAAACCGGGCGCGGGAAGCGAGAACGTTACCACACGACCACGAGCTGCGGCCTCTACGTACTTACTCCCAGTTTATTAAATATTGTAGACTGAGTAGGTAGGGGGGAAAAGAAGGCGATCGGAGAATAAATGTACTGTAAAGCATATACAGTTGCTCATGTAACAGTCAACCCATATAACTCCATTAAGGGAAGTGGAAAGCGACACAAATGAAAGAGTTTGGGGTCATGTTTACTAACATTTTACGCTTCCTAATCAAACGGTGAAGAAAATAAATTAAAGACAAAATACATCAAAGAAGATGAATGTGTACTTTGATTAGCTACACTATTGTGTTTTTTATTTGATTTGTGCAGAAAATGTATTTAAGCTGAATGCATAAATTGGTAGTAGGTGCTGTGGAAAATTAAAAATAGTTGGTAAAGCATCTACCTTCAGCCACACACGTCCAAATTTTTCTCTGTGTAAACATTCCTCTTCAAAGTGTTTTGAACATACTTTGGAATATTTTGTGGGGACAAAATTACTCCTCCTTATTTTCTGGAGCCACATCTTTACTCGTTCATCCTTCGGGAAACAAATATAAATCACACATAATTATTCTCCATGTCCTAGACACACTGAACATGGTCTCCTACTGTAACTTTATAGTAAACAAAAAGGTTTGGACACATATTATACGAAGACAATTACAGACTCCCACTCTTTTGAATTTATCTGTCTCCCGTCTTTCAAATATATATACAAAATCGACAAGTCACTGATAAATGCATGGAGGATAGTATTTGCTGAAACAACTAAACATTCCCTTTCCTGTTCCACTAGCAAATTTACGAGAGAAAGCGATTGTTTGTAAGTTTTTGTACGAGCCGTAATATCTATCATATAGTCATAAAATCGTAGAAAAATAGGTCTACAGAATTAAACCTTAATTATAATGCGTCTCGAAATTTTTAAACATAGTACCCGTGAAAAGTTACTATCCCTCCTTTCACATATTTTTCTTTGCATGCGTAGCAACAACGGTAATTCACCATCGCTATTGCACTAACAGAAAACGGTGGAAACACAACAAAAACTCTTGATATTATAAACTTCAAACTCTGCGGAAAGCACACACGCACAGAGAAGTCCCGAAAACACGTGACAATCCTGGTTTAATGCTGACAACATGCGCCGAACGCAATGCTCACTCCAGAGATATTTACTCTATGATCCGGATTAATCATGTCACTAATATCACTGTGGCGTTTGGGAATGTAATGTAAATGTTGCAATAATTAGAGTAAGGGGTAATATTTGCTCGTAGCTTACACAGAACTCACTGTTACTTATCAGCAACAAAACTTTGCCTACAGATTCTGACACGGAGTACTCGTTATAGTAAAGTGATAACATTCAGACAGTTAGTGAAGTCGAACATTTTAAATTTGTATGCCGGAAGATAGATGAAAGGAATTCTTGGAATATAACATTAGAACGTGAAGAAACATAATGCTGCTGCTTTTCACTATTAATTTCTTGAGCTGCACCACAAAAATGAATTTATACAATTTGAGGTTAATAATACAGATCGATTCAAAAGATTCTTCTGTGTTCACCGACAAACATAGAATAAGGAAAGGAATTGCTCTTAGGTAACACTTTCTGGCGCTTTGTGCGGAAAGGCATATGTGGTTTGGAAGTTTGTTTCGAACAGGATTTCGAAGAGGAGCAAATACTGGCATGTTATTTTAAATGCTCATAAACTGCGTGCTTCATAAAATGAACAAAAAGTCTTATCCTGTGATCAATTAGCCGCAGTCGGGATCGATAAATTCCTAGAAGTGCATTGTGTGACAATGTGTAAAATTACGAAATCGACTGATTAGTAGGGTCAGTCGTAGGTAAAGCAGTTGGGAGCTGGCGCTGAATTGCTAGGATATTATAAAAGTCTACAAAGAAGATGACTATGTTTTCACTCTTGCGGCGCATGCTAATGCTGCTGAAATTTGGAGGAGGACCTGTACAAAATAAGTTTAACAGGAGATAGTGAATGGACATAAAGAAGTTGTCCGACCCATAGGAGAGCTACAGACGATTTCAGACAGACGGGAAGTATTCCGTGGAAGGCTACTTAACAAAGTTGCAAGAACAAGCTTTAAGGGAGGGAGCTGGAAATGTACTAAAATGCTACACGTATCGCTTCTCTAGGGACAATGAATACAAGATTAGGCTAGTTACAGTGCATAAAGCAGCTTTTAAACTGTCAGTCTTCCCGTGCTCCTTTTTTCGTATACATGTGAATGTACCCCATATGCATATGTCAGATAAACGCGGTATACATGACGCGGGAGTACTGACGCCGCACTTCGACGAAATTTCTTGGTAGACGTTGTTGTGCAAGCGACTGTCATTGTTGTTGTAACCGCTGGTGAGATCAGTTCACTCACAAGTTACTGCACTTCAGAAGTGAAAAATAGAGGAGAAATGTAATAAATTAGAATTGCAAGACTAAGTTAAGTCAATCAGATACGCGCCTGGTAACTTATAACTCGTTTTTAGATTGTGCAATAGAGACATCGTGGGTTACGAGGGCCGAGTAAAGGCTCCTTTCGCTAACATCTCTGGTGAAAATGGTGGTGCGGCATCTTTCCATAAGAAAACGGACACATTGACGTACGCTTACTGTGGGACAGGTGCCTCAATGCTTGCAAAGCTAACGTGAGCCCATACGATTTTGTTTTACGGAAGAATGACCAGAACACACAATAGGACAGAAGATAGTGGAAAATGGACTACAAAAGATCTAATAGAGGCCGTGAGACTAGTCGAAGAGGAAGGTAATGCTAAAAGAAAAGCAGCTCGAATGATAAATATGCCAGAACGAACATTTAGGAGAAGACTTGTTACTAGCAATTCTAAGAAAACAGGGTGTGGACCATCATCATACTTGAGTGAGGATGTAGAAAGGAAATTAGTTGGCAATATTAGAAAACTGCAAGTATGTGGCTTTGCTCCGTTACCGTCAGACGTCTGGCAAACATCTTTCAATTTAGCTGATCAAATGGGATTGAAAAATATGTCCAGTCAAGAAAAGAAACGTACAGGGAAAAAGATTGGCTTCTCTCATTTTTAGAGCTCAGTGAAGACTGACGCAACAGAAAAGCGCAAATGCTTTCTGTTGTCAGATCTCACTATGATTTACTGACAGCAACGTTGACAGAATATAGGCTTCTTAATAAACATGGTAATATGTACAACGTAGACGAAACTGGTCCGCAGTTAAACAATAAGCACGGGAAGGCTGTGGCGGCAAAAGTAAGCAAAAATGACCATTTTATTACTTCTACTGAAAAAAGTAAGACAATAAAAGTTACTGCCTGTTGTAATGGTGAGGGAAATTCCTTACCACCTTACTGCATTTACAAAGGAGTAAATAAAAAACAAGACGCTGAACACTACATGCCTTCAGGATCAGTTGTTATTATGAAAATTTCCTTCCTAGAAAGGCACCTGGCCCTGCTCTGCTTCTGCTAGATAATCATGCCACTCATATGAATTCTGTCACCCTTTTGGATCTACGTGTTGAAAATGAAATGTAGATAGTTTGTTTGCCTATTGAAACAACCAACTTTTATAACGACTAGAACGATCATTTTTCAAGGCGCTAAAATCTTTCTTCAAAGGAGCTTGTCGTTCATGGATTTTAGCTAATTCAAGCAAAGATAGAAAAAGTACAAGGCAACAGTTTGGAGAGTCTTTCTGAAAACATGGACCTGGGCTGCAACTGTGCAGATTGCTCCATCCGGATTTAGAGCTGCTGGAGTTATCCAGCTTGACACAGCATTAATTCTTAACCATGCCTTTGTTTCAGACATTAATACGACTGAGACTGAACTCCCAGCTTCTGAAGAAGTCTCTAATTATTTGAGTACAGATCAGCCATCAACATCAACGTCTGAAACAAATTTGTTAACAGGACCACTCCTACTTGCAAACATTGTACAAATTTGGCTACTGTTTGACCAACTAAACAAGGCAATTGCAGTATATATGACAACACAGTTTCATAGAGAATCTGCATTAAAATTTCTGGAACAGGTTTCACTGAAGGAAAGAAGAAAGGAAAAGTCTAAGTAAAAAACCGTTGCAGCTAAAAGAAATCAAATCCCCAAAACTAGAGGGAAAAACAGCCAAAAAAGAGATTTTTAAAGACACAATTTCAGAAGAAAATGATGATGATATTTCCCTACACAATAGTTTCTCCAAAGGACTAAATTTTGAAGAAAACGAATGTGTAAGGCGCCTTGAACTTTACCAACAAACGTCTTCTCCCTGTGATTGGATTCAATGTGTAGGATGTTCCAGAGAGCTTAATGAATCATGCAGTCTATATGAGAATATTTGTCGCTTGTATGGACGATTTAAAAATAAACTTGAAAAACAAAATGAATTTCATTTTCAGTGTCTTTTATAGTTGGCCATCTGTCGCTCCTTCTTCGGCATCTTGCGTGCCATTTAATATTTTCTAGAAATTCGCAAGTTATTTTATATCATAAGAGTGTTCCTTCATTACAAAGTTCTTTTTGTGATACAATAATTTCTGTAACAACATACAATGTTCAAACCACCCATCTTGCCTAAATTTATTACGATTTAAGTGTTTATATATTGATAAAAATTAATTTGAAGAAATGTGCGGCGTCTGTCCTGCCTTTACCTTAGAGTTCAGGTTTTCATGATTTCGGTCACTAAAGAATAGATGGCCGTGAAAGTCATTGTAAGTATATCGCCTAGAATGCTTGCAAAGCATATAATTAAGTTCACTGGAACCAACTCAAGTTTGTCATTATGATCCGTGTTTTCAGTTGTGCGTGAAAATTTCGCATTTGATTTTGTGGCTGAAGGTAAAAATCTTCTAGATTTTAGGCTGTGTCATGTCTCTTTTCAGTTTCTTCTTAGACAATCGACGGTTCGACCCCTCTGCGGGGTTCAACACGTACGATTCGCATTCAGGAAGACGACGATCAAGTACCAATCCGAGCATACAGATTTGTTTTCCGTGGTTTCCCTAAAGCGCTAAAAGCAAATTCTAGGATGATTCCTTTGAAAGGGCACGGCCGCTTTCCTTCCCCATCACTCCCAATCCACGCTTGTTCAAATGTGTGTGAAACCTTATGGGATTTAACTGCTAAGGCCATCAGTCCCTACGCCTACACACTACTTAACCTAAATTATCCTAAGGAAAAACACATACACCCATGCCCGAGGGTGGACTTGAACCTCTGCCGGGAATCCACGCTTGTGTTCCATCTCTAATGACCTAGTTGTCGACGAACGTTAAACTCCGCTGAGAGATCTTCTTCAGGATCTTCAGATGTCCCCAGTTTCTCCTGAATATATCATTCGGCTAACTGGGGACACCAAAGACATTGATGAAGATTCCGGCAGAGGGATCGAAACGTCGATCAAGCGAGAAGAAATTGAAGAGGAAAGTGAGGTCCCTTAACAATCTACAAACTTTTATCTTCATGGACAACGGACGCGAGTGCCTGCTGACTTAATTGATTTTGTGACCTGTGTTTAATTAAAAGTATACCCTGTATCATTAACACATTAATGTCCGAATTATTTTTTATAACTTTTTATACTTATTAATTTTACATTGTTTGATACACTGAAAAAGAAGCATTTAAATGAAAAAGCAGTTTTCACCTTCCTAGTTATAACATAATACCAAGGACACCACCGTTCCATAAGTCAGTGGAGGTACCCCAACAACGTCACGTCTGTTCCATATGTTAGTTCCATATGTTGTTAAATCATAGTTGTAAAATGGAACTTGCTCCTCTCAAGGTTTATAGCCTCTGACAGTCAAACATGTAACCTTCTTTTAGAGAAAAATTTCCACCGTCCGACCCAGTAGGGAAGGAGGAGGCTATATCGGATTTGGTGGGTAGCCAACTAGAAGACTCAAATGAATCAGAGCATTCCAAATCACCCAGCTCTTATCAAGCGCATAATGGCAAAATAAAACATAAACACGTTAACTACATTCCAATACATAACACAAATTCTTCACTGAAAACTGGAAAGCTCAAAAACTTCACAGATGAATACAGACAAAACATCATAATAGCATGACTCCAAGATCAGAAATACAACAGAAGATCCATTTGAATCTTATAGAATTTACAATAGAAAACCAGGACAAAGAGTTATGAAACAGTGCCCACAATTCAGAACAAAATTTATAGTAAATTTGAAAGTGATAGATTCAGTAACTGATTTTAAGGCTATTTCTCCTCGAATCGTAACTTTAGCTCTGATAACCACAATTATTATCTATACTATCATAAGCGCCCATGCCTATAGCAATGAGAAAAATTTTCTAAGAATAACTAGGGTAGAAGTAGAAAATTTTTGTCATCATTTGGATCAGACGATAAATTAAGTCAATGAAAACAACCTACGGATCTTAATAGGAGATTTTATCGCCAAACTGGGAACGAAGAAGAAGTACAGAGATATAATTGCAAAATGGGCTACACATAGACAAACCAATAGAAATGGACGAAGACTCGTTGAAATTTGCAGAACACATGGGCTCATCTCTAAATCTACATATTTTAAATGAAAACCTAGCAAAGTTATGGCACGGAAACATCCTGACTGGACGAGAGGAGAGTGGCTGCTGAACTATGTCTGCATGGACAAATTCTTTCATAAATAAATACGAAATGTTAAAATACTAAGAAGAACCTGACACAGATTCAGATCATTCTTTGGTCAAAATCAAGATTAAAGTCACCTCATTCAGTCAAAAAAGACAGAGAACAATTATAGATAAACGAAAGTATGACCCACATAAATTAATCAAAAATGACAAATATCAGAAAGACACACAAAATACTACAGTAACCAATAATCTTGAAGAACTAATGCCAATTCAAAGACAGCACACTGAAGGATCGACCTCAGTAAAACAAAGTAAAAATCATGCCTGGTGGACTACAGAATCTGACGAAATTCAGGATGAAAGACATCGGGCATGGACAAAATTTAAAACTCACAAAACAAGAGAAAATGCAGCTAAGCTAAAAAATATCCGCAAAAATTTTCTCCTATTAGCAGAAAAACAAAGCGAAAATATCAAAAGGAGCTACTGAGTTCCACTCCTACAAAGCCAATTCCAAAGAGTATTTCAAAGCCATTGATAAACAATTACATAATTAAAACCCTCCCACACTATTTCTGAGAAATAAAGATTGAAGAATAGCCAATAACATCAATGAAAACGAGAAATTGTGGCAGAAGCATTCAACAAGCTCTTGAACTATGATGAACCTGAAAAGCTTCTAACAATAGACACAAGCACCACTGTAAAAATCAAAATAGTAAATATAAACCCCCTGCAGTACAAGAAATAAAAATTGGAAATGAGAAACTACAATGTGGGGAAAATCAAGTGCTTGCGGAAATGTAGAACTAGCTGATAAAACAACTCAGATATCCTTATATATTATTTTACAAAACATTTCAGCATCAGAAAAATTCCCAGTTGAATGGACCACAGCTATAATTAGCCCATTTTATAAGAAAGGAGGCAAAAATGATCCAGACAACTATAGAGGAATCTCACTCTTGGAATGTACCTTGAAGATTTTTTCAAGATTTTACACAATAGGCTCAAAGAACAGATGGATAGTGAACTGGGGAAATACCAAGGAAGCTTGGAGAAGACCTTGGAGAAGCTGTGCCAAACAAACAGTTACTCTGAAATTGATCATGGCTTATTATCGCAAAAGAAAAAAGCCTCTCTCAATCACATTTATAGATTTTAAGAAAGCCTATGATTCTGTCCACAGACCCTCACTGTTACAAATTTTGAGACATTTCGGACTCCCACACAAAATTAATTAAACTGACAGAGATAGCTTACCAAATACAAATTCGAAAATTAAGTTCAGAGGGGAGCTTCCTGACTCTTTCTTGGTAAAAACTGGTTTAAGGCAGGGAGATGGCTTGTAACCACTTCTTTTTAACTGCGCAGTTGAATACATAATGATCGAATGGTAAAAGTGCAATCCAAAGGACATTAAAACTTGAACACAAAAAGACAATATATGGTTGAACTGATTAAGATTTGCAGATGACCTCGCTCTCCCCGCCAACAACTTTCAAGAAACTATACAGTAAATACAGCCACTACAGGAAATAGCCCAGAGTATTGGCATTAAAAAAATCTTTTGAGAAACAGAAATAATGCTAACAGAACCGCCACTGGAAAACAAAATTAGAGTTGTAGAACACGACATAAGGATTTTTGAAAAGTTTAAATCCTTGGGAGAAATAATAACACACACAACCTGAATGAGAAATCATCATGAAGCAGAGTAGAATAAACTAATTGATTAGAGAAACTATATTTAAATGAACCAACATTGTAGCAATAGACAGATTACTCAAAATAGAAAGAAGGATAATCAGAACACGTTAAATAAAAAATACAAAGAAGATGGAGTTTGGAGAATTGCTTCAAGTGAAACAGTTTATAAGTAAATAGAATCATTGGCAAGTACAATGAAAAAGATGTGGATCTCTTTCCTAGAAAATTAGATGAGGACAACAGAAAATAGAATTAGCGGGAGAATAATTGAGAAGTTATGGAATGGTAAAAACGGCATTAGATTGATCGCAGAGATCAAGTAGGACATGATCAAATTACGGATTACGATGGAGGATTGGAAAAGTAAGACAGACGCACTCAAGATGTTTCAGGATAAACTTATCTCACTACCAATAAATATGAACAAACAGAGACTACCATGCATGTAACGCTAAGCTCTATAGAGAGCGAAACAGACATTTGTATGAAAAGATTATAAAGAAAAGCCGAAAATAAACATTACTTGGTCTGGTAAGCAGCAAAACACTAAAACCCGACTCCCACATCACATTTACTGCATTGGTACGTGCCAATGTCCTTCTGATTATTCAAACACATCGTCTTCTGTTGACCTCCTGTAGTTCCAGAATCAGGCGGTTCATTCCGTTAAACTGGAGATCTTTTGTTGGATTACTGAAATGCGGTGTTCGTCTAAGTCCTTCCGTTGGCGTCGATTTCTCCTCAAGTGCACCTTGTAACCTCCCCACCGGAATTTTTAAAAGGAACAATGACAATACTTAATAGAAATGGGATCCGAGTGTAACCTCCCCACAAAAATTTACATGAATGACAATATTATTTAAGAATGCTAATGGACATTGCTCTATGCGTACCCTGCCCACAATGAAATGTACTGACAATGGGAACAAAAATGTGAAATTCGCAATCTGACTCCAATACAAATTCTTCATCAAAAATTAAAGTCCATTCAGTGATAAGAAAATTCAATTAAACCGAAATATCAGTCTTTGGCCCTGTGTAAAACAATCAGAATTAAAGTCTTACCTCAGAATAACTGGATGTCAAATTTCTGCTCTTATTTCTGCGCACGGCTTGGAGGAACTGCATTGCAAATAATAATATTCCTATTTTCTTGTGATTTTACTGAAATTTTTCTTCAAAAGAAGTGGAATGAAATGGGAAGTGCAACGAAATCTTTACTTCAATAAAAAATAAAATTTTTGAAAAAATGCTTTTGAAATTAAAAATTATTATTGGGGCACTTGTTGGAGAATAATTACAATAAATAAATTTTTACATTATCTAATGATTATATTAATTAACAGTATACCTCATTCAGCATCTTGACCAGTGTTGCCGACCGCCTACATCACACAACCGCACTGGGCTGCTACTACTGACCGACCGCTCTGCATGACGACTACTAGCGTACTGCACTGCACGACTACACAGAGCTACAGACTCGCAACGACTAACGACAGAGTACTGCGAACCGCTCGCAACACTCGCGCGGTCAAGCGCAAACTCTCTGGTCACAGATGCTACAATGCCTCGCCATCGCTGCTATGTTACATACGTGTTTCATAACCCTCCACTGGGGGGGCAAAAATTTGGCAGCGATGGTGAGTCATTTGGACTTGCCAAGTGCGGCAAAATTTTTCTTTAATTAACAAAATTCTTCAACTTACAGAATATTTAAACGTTGTGCACACGCACTAAGTACAAAATATATCAGACAAAGACAAAATGTGAGTACAAAACACAGTAGCAAATCAGAAAAAATGCATATACAAATTATTTGACAGATAACAAAGTGCACAGGCACTGAAAAAATTCTTTAGCATATTCAGAACAAATAAACAGACTGGTAAGAAAAAATATCATGATGACAAGTGACATAAGTGTACTCGCATTGGAGTTCAGCGAATCAAAAAATGTATAACCTATGAACATAAATGATGTTACCAAAAAATTTTTTCTTTATGTGACAAGAATCAGGATAGGAAAGGGAAGGATTGCATCATGGTTGTAGCACTTTAGATTGCACACAGCTGTTCTGAAAGTCCATATCTTTCCACAGAAGTACAACACCAAGTGACACAACTTGAAGTTCTTTTCCCATCAGAATTTATCAGTGTAGCCAAGACACTGAACTGTCGTAGTAATGTTCCATGTTTTCATTTTGGCAGTACCTTACGTACAGCAAACAGTGGGACCATAATAATGTCTTCATCGCACACGGTGGTGGACAGCATGTCGTGTCAACACCACGCTCTTACAAGGCACACCAACGTAGAATTAGTGCAAAACCAAATATAGTGCTCCATGATCACTAGGATAAACAGGACAAATGGACATTGCAATAATTCAGGGTAGTTAGCTCATGAGGTGAAGGACATTATGTCACATACCATTGACAATTACAGTCTTCATTAGTAGTTTGCGGCATTCATAGCCCAGTTATTGAACATTTCTGTACTAAGTATGCAGTATTACAGAAAAATGTTCATTGATTGTTTTACATAGAATCAGTAGCCTTCTTTTCCTGGTTACAAAGTATTATGAAATAATCGCATTCTTTTCAGTTACAGAGTATAATTAAGAATCATTAACCTTCTCCTAATTACAGTTAATTAATCATTTGTCATTCCAATAATACTCATTATCCTTTTCCTAATTACAGTTGATTAATCATTTGTCGTTAATTAATCATTTGTCTAATTGCAGTTAATTAATCATTTGTCTAATTACAGTTAATTAATCATCTGTCTAATTACAGTTAATTAATCATTTGTCGTTAATTAATCATTTGTCTAATTACAGGTAATTAATCATTTGTCGTTCCAATAATAATCATTAGCCTTTTCCTAATTACAAAGCATTATTAAACAGTCACATTCATTTCCAATTACAAAGTATGAACATTGAAAACAAGAGTTAATTAATGGCATAATTAATAACAATTCGTGGAGTGACATTAATTATTGGCACTCAGTGGCCAGCAAGTATTGAATAGAATCATCATTCAGTATTATTCAGATTATTACGAAGTCATTATTAAAAATCCGTTAATTACAGTCATAGCATTAATAATCATGGGCATTATAAGTAGTCTCATTACAATAAACAGTGTTCCTCATTCAGTAATATTCCGATCATTACAAAGTCATTATTAAAATCAGTTAATTACAATCATAGCATTAATAATCATGGGCATTATAAGTAGTCTCATTACAATAAAACATTGTTCCTCATTCAGTCAGATCATTACGAAGTCATTATTAAAAATCAGCTAATTAGTCATAGCATTAATACTCATGGGCATTATAAGTAGTCTCATTACAATAAACAGTGTTTCTCCTTCAGTAGTATTCAGATCATTACAAAGTCATTATTAAAATCAGTTAATTACAGTCAAATCATTAATAATCACAGGCATTATAAGTAGTCTCATTACAATAAACAGTGGCAGTTATTAGCTAGTGACAAAGCATTATCTTAAATATATACCTTTTTTTTTGTCTCATTAAGAAGTCATTACTCAAGTGACGTACTATTCAGAGCTAATCAGTATTATTCAGAATTGTCTCAAACTGGTGTCACTATTTGGGACTGGTAATACCTTTTTTTTTTTTTGTTAGCAATGCATTGCGTTGGGATCGATAATTAATTGCTGCGGCATAACACTATTTGCTTTTGACCTATTGCTGCAAACGAGGATAGGTAACGTCATTCGTCATGAGTCAGCTGTAGCAAGGTTATGTAACAAGGCAGTATATGTGATCACATTTATAAATGATAAACACAAATGGGTAAAAATACAAAAAAAATGCAGGTACTAGAACAGGTATAATAAGTAACAGGTTTAGCAAGTATCATGAAAAGCTTCTCCTGGAAAAAATACAAAATGGATTATTGACCTGAAAGAAGAAACGCACACTATGCTGAAAAGTAGTGAACGTCGAATTAACAGGTAGTGAAATGTGTATAAAAATGTGTTCCATAGCTGTCCTTTCCAAAACTTTCCGTCATCCTACTATGCAATATAACACCTGCTGTCAAAGCAAACTGCAACAAATACTTAAATAACTACGTAGCATAAATACATAACTTCAACACTATCCTCATCTGTAAAGAAAAAACTTCATTATCAATCACTTCATTATCCACATTATCATAACTTCATTATTATCATCACCTGTAAAGAAAAACTTCATTATTCATAATACCATATCCTTCATCATTATTCATCAGTATTCATTATCATCTGCAAAAAAATCACTTCATTACTCATTATACAACTATTCCTTATCTCTAGCATATTTCATCACTAAAACTAAGATGTGTAGTTCAGTCTGACAGCCTGCATCAATCACCTTGTATTCTGAAAGAAAAAATTAGTTAAGACTGCTATTCTATGATGAGTATAGTATATTCTTGTTAATGTTTGTTAATCCTGATCCATTTACTTTTCCTCATAAAGTTATCGCATCTCCTTTCGTTTATTCCGTAGGTGAAATTCCCATTTCTGTTGAATTTATTTCTTACATGCATCATTTCTTTCTGAAATTGATGAACAAAGATTAATGTCTTACATTTAAATCATATACCCATTAAATAATGACTGGTTTATGGAAACATAATTAACCATACAGCATAACATGACAGAAAACGTAATATGTCAAAGACATTGACAGTGTTCAGATGCAAAAATGTACACAGAATAATACAATGCAGTAGCAAAAAAAAAATGTAAAACAGTCACGATGTTGAGATGTCATAAGGCAAAAAAAATGTCAAAGTCGACTGGTGTGTGTTATATCTTAACTATTGCACAGTGCATACAAACAAAACTGAGAACAATCTTACATAAAAGGACAAAATGTGACGGTCGTTGTGTTCAGCTTGTATAGAGGCGAGAATTAAAGACTTTAATGGAAAAAAATGTAATGAAATTAACATGTCATTAGCTAACATTGCATAATTAGTCATAAAATACGTAAGTTCATCTGGAAAAATATGCACGGTCTGATGTGTAACGACAAGAAAAGCGACCTGCTAACCTTACCTTGCCGGGCACTTGCCAAGAAAAAATACGATAATCATCAGTAATTAGTCAGGTGAATATAATTGCATTAGTAAATGGCATCATAGTGTGTTGAATCATAAAGAGTCTTCATTCAATAAACGGTTTAATGTTTGAGATATGGTGATTGCCTTTCGATTTTCTGGTTCTCAAAGTTTCGACGTGTACAACATTGGGGTGAGGGATGCTGCGAATCCGATACGGACCTGCGTATAGAAGTTCAAATTTACTGCACTTACCTTTTAATTTGCTGGATAAATAGTGTGTACGTATTAATATCTTCTGTCCAACGTGAAAGTAGCGGCGTGTACAAACCTGTTTTTGCTGTCTTCTCCGGCGCTCTGCGGCACGTTTGATGTTGTTCAGCGCAAAGTCAATTATTTCGTGGTGTCGTAATCGACGAGATGTAGGAAATGTTATTAATTCTTTAATTTTGTTAGGTGGTTCAGCATTTTTCAGTATAACAGACGGAGATAGCATAGTGGATTCATTTGGAATGGAATTAATTACATCTTGGAATGAGAATATGTGTGTGTCCCAATCAATATGTCTTTTGTGGCAGTATATTCGGCACAGTTTACCAATTTCTTTCATTAATCTTTCACAAGGGTTCGAAGAAGCGTGGTACTTGGATATATAGATCGGAGAAATGTTTCTGGCTCGTAACATGCGTGTCCATATGCTACTACGAAATTGAGATCCATTGTCAGAAATTACTTTCATTACATGCCCTACATGAAATAGAAAATGTTTTACAAATGCTTTCGAAACAGTTTTGGCAGTAGCTTTGCGTAACGGAGTGAAAGTAACAAATTTTGAAGTGAGCTCAACAGCGACAAAGATGTAGCAAAAACCTCTGTTAGTTCTCGGAATCGGACCAAAAATGTCTACTGCGGCCATGTGTCTTAATTTAACAGGTATAATGGGAGATAATGGAGGAATATGTGAAGTGGTGTCTGATTTAGCTTTCTGGCAAATTTTACAAGACGCTAAAACTCGTCGTATACGTTTCTCCATGTTGGCAAAATAACAGTTCTGTCTCAGTATAAGAAAACATTTTCGTGCTCCGTAATGTGCGTAGCTTAAATGAGTGTACCAAATTAATTTGTTAACCAGTTCGTCAGGTATGCATAATAACCAATTGTTGCTGTCAGGATGAGAGCGGCGAAACAGAATGTCATTGCGTACAGTGTAATGGTTCCTAATCGTAACATTTTTCCTATCTTGCCAAAGGTGTTTAATTTCTTTCCACACATTGTCTTTGTTTTGTTCTTGTGCTATGTCCTGTAATGACGATGAAATAAAGTTTTCAAATGCAACTTGCTGAATGTACATGACACTGAAATTTGTTTTGCAGAAGTTGGTTGCTACGTCTTGCTGATTGTTGCCGAGAGAACGCGATAGTGCGTCTGCTATAACATTTTGCGTACCAGGAATGTGAACTATTGTAAAATTAAATTCTTGCAAATAAAGTTTCCATCTGCTTAACCTGTCGTGAGTAAATTTAGCCGAGAGTAAAAATTGTATCGCTCTGTGGTCTGTGTAAACGGTGGTATGTCTGCCATAAAGAAAGTGCCGAAATCTCGTAAAAGCCCATACAACACATAATGTTTCCAATTCTATAACGGAATAATTTCGTTCAGCAGGTGACAGAATGCGGCTTGCAAATGCGATGTTTTTAATAACTGTTGAACCATCTTCTTCAATTTCCTGGAAAATATGTACGCCTAAAGCGGTGTTAGAACTGTCGGTGGCAATGGAAAAATTTCTAGTAAGATCTGGGTGCGATAATAGTGGTGCATTCAACAAAGCATGTT
Source organism: Schistocerca americana (assembly GCF_021461395.2). Lineage (NCBI taxonomy): Eukaryota > Metazoa > Arthropoda > Insecta > Orthoptera > Acrididae > Schistocerca > Schistocerca americana. The sequence goes on from NC_060121.1 coordinate 455,950,206, forward strand.
TCAGGTTCATGAATTCAGAGTGTGCTTGCTTATCCCAAGACCAAATACTGTTTTTACCTGTTAATTGGCATAGTCTAGGCGTGTCTAAAGCAGAATGGTGAATAAATTTACGAAAAAAGTTAATTAAGCCCAAAAAACTGCGTAATTGCTTCTTCATCGTAGGAACGGTAATGTCACGTAGAGCTTGTAGTTTTTCCGGATCAGGTGCAATGCCTTCTGCTGAAATTACGTGTCCAAGAAATTTTATGGAAGTTTTGCCAAAGTGCGATTTACTAAGATTAACTGTAAGTCCTTGTGCATGAAAAGTTTGTAACAGTTGTTCAAGAATCAGATTGTGTTCGGACCAGTTAGCTTCTGCGATAAGAATGTCGTCTACATACGTCCTAATTCTGTCTTTAAGTTCTGTCGGAAGTATAGTGTTCAAACCGCGAATAAAAGCTGCAGAAGAAATAGTTAAGCCGTACGGTAGTTTGCAAAATTGATAACAGTCGCCGAAACAGAGAAAAGCTGTATATTTTCTGCAGTTCGGATGAAGTTGAATTTGCCAAAATCCCGATTTCAAATCTAGTGTAGAATAAATAGCTGTACCATGAAATTTCTGTAAAAGTTCCTCTAGTGTCTGTGGTCGATCTGTTTCGTTAATAATAATGTCATTAATGTGACGTGAATCAAGTACAAGGCGAAGTGAGCCATCTTTTTTCTTAACAATATGTAGCGGGTTTATGTACGGACTAACTGCTGGTTCAATAATTCCTTGATCAAGCATATCCTGCAATTCTTTTTTAACCTGTTCTCTGTGAATGTATGGAATAGGATAATGCTTTGCTTTAAATGTGTCGTGCGGTTTGACTTGAAATTCATACATAAAGCCGGACATAGTACCAGGAATGTTGTCAAAAACTGGAGCTTGCTGTAAAAGAATTTTGTGTAATTGCGTTCGTTCGTCGTCTGTAGTTGCACTGCTTTGTCTAACTTTATCGGAAATCATTTGTATTACTTCGTAGTCCATTTCGTCTGGAGTATTATAGTTGTGTACGTACGTATCCGTTAACAATGTGGGATTACAGTCTATGTCACGTGTTGCGGAAATGACCTCTGTGCGGTTGATTGTTTGTTCTTCCGCAGATAATGAGTGCTGAAATTCTAAAGCAAGTTGTACATTTTCATCCTTTAACATTAAATAAGAATTCTGAAAATCGATAACTGCGTCGTGTTGTACCAGAAAATTCGTGCCTAAAATAACGTCTGTTGTCAATAAAGGAACAATCCAAAAATTAGAGTGAAACGTGTGACCTGCGATACAAAATGATAAATGCGTCTGTAATTTAACGTCTACTCCTTTACTCGGTACTGCTCCTTTCACTTTTGTTTTGCCTAAAGGTAATGTCGGATAGGTATTCTCTTTGTTGCACTCGTTGAAAGTCTCCTCATTTATTACTGATATTGGTGATCCGGAATCAATTACTGCTGAGAATTTCGATGAACCAATTTTAATTTCGATAACAGGATGTGAAATGGTTTTCTGAATAACTGGTCTTTCCTGTAAAAGAGTGTCTCTGATGTCGTCAAAAGTAATTACATTTTCGTGAACAACATTTTGCGTGTCTAAAGTAGTGCTTGTATTATTGGAAGATGCGATCTGTGCAGTATCTATTCAGATTCTATCTGACGCGTTATTATTATTAGGAGGATGTTGTGGCATTTCGACTATTTGAACTGTCCTATTACTTCTTCCAGACGTATTACGTTCTGGATGGTACCTACTGTCGGGTTCATTCATGAGAATAGGTCCTTGTTGATTATTTTGTTGCTGGTGAGACCGACTGTTATTATATGTACGCTGATAATTCTGCTCATCGTTTTTACGTCTGTCGTGATAGTCATTCCTATACGGTGCATTACGATAGGCATTGAAATACTGTCTTCTCTGTACGTAATTGTTTCCTTGTTGCCGCGCGTTACTATTTGTTGGATCTTGGGCTATATGCGCACGTGGCGGAACATTAAAGCCTGGTTGACCTTGTGCATTACATTGTTGGTTATGTATTCCAACCGGCTGACTTTCATGCTGTTGTGGTGGAAAACGTCTATTGTTACCAAAATGTGTTTCCTGTTGCTGAAAATTTTGACGATATTGATAATCTGAATTCTGTCTGTTATTAAAGTTTTGGTAGTTGTCGTTCCTAAAACGTCTGTTATCTTTCCGATTGGAATTACGTCCCTGATCATAATTGCAGTACGGTTGTTGACCTTGGTTGTTACTCAAAAAGTTTTTGTTTACAAAAGAATAATCAGATTGCTGTACTTCCAAGAGCTGTAAAAGATCTCTGAATGCTGAAATGTTTTCTTTTCGCTGACCCGTTAGAAGTGACACTCGTAATGACCGTGGTAATTTGGAAATGCATAATTGTATAAGTGCGGATTCACTGTACGGTTCACTCAGGTATTGGTTTTGTTGTACCATGTGCTCAAAAAATTGCGTCACACTGGGAAAATTTGAGTTCTCGTAATTCGGCAAACTAATTAGTTGGTCTTTAATTCCGCGCTGTGTCAACTTCGACCAATACGCAGATAGAAAAGCATTCTGAAACTCTTCTACTGAATAGCATTGCCTCGCGATCGGTCTCATACGAGTTGCCGGTTCGCCTTCCAAAAAACTGCAAATAAATTCAAGTTTATGCGTTACAGGCCAAGTCGGTGGAAGAGCAAAGCTAAATTGTTGAATCCAATCCAGTGGGTGAATCTGCGTTCTATCGTTTTTGAAAACCTTAAACTTTCTCACTGACAGAAAATGTTTGTAGTCGAAATTATCATCTCTGTGTGATGGAACAGGTTCAGGATCGTAAGAGAATCTATTGAACTGTGGTTGATCGGAATCTAAGTCCCGTACTCTCTGTAGATTACCCAAATTATACGCGCTGCGTGAGTCTGACACATGTTCATAAAGTGGCGTCTGTTGCGGTATGTTATTAACTGAAATGTTTTTGATCTCTGTTACTTCTTGTTGTAAATTTGACAACTTCCTACGTAACGTATTGTTAGATGAATCGATCTCATTAATTGTCTGCTGTAAATTTTGAAATTCAGGTGTTTGGTTAAATGAAACCGGTGCAGTATCGTCTGATTTATTGTCATTAGCACTTTCGATAGCATCAATACGACTGGCCAATTCATCATATTTTTCTGTCAGTATTTTTGCCTGATCATCGGTTTTAGAATCGGACGCATTAATCTGTTTTTGCAACTTACGCGTAGTTTCGCTCAGTTTTTTAACATCAGCTTTGATGACATCGCAATCCTGTGTTAGTTCTAATTGTTCGAATCTGTCTGTCACTGTTTGAATATTTACTGTGTGTGTATCTGTTTTTGATTTAAGATCAGAAATTTCATCTCGTAATTCCGCGTTCAATTGTTCTATGGTATTAATTTTGTCGGACACTGTAGTAATATTATTGTCTACATACGTCTTCGCTTTCGCGAATATTTTACGTTTGTCCTCTTGTCTTTGTGCAGTGATTGTTTCCATGACTTGTCGTTTTACTTTGTTTTGATCTTGAATAAATCTGCGGAAACGCGTATCACTGTTTTGTATGTGCTGATTAAAGCGCTCGTTTATCTGAGTGTTCTGCTGTTCGAATTTCGCGTCCATCTTTGCGTCCACTGAGCGCGAAAGTTCTACCGTCATTGCTTTAAACTCGTCCCGTAATTGTGTAGCTTTTTCAGAGCATTGTTTAGCGACTCCGCTAATTTCGTCTCTGAGTGTTTCTGTTGCGGCTGTTTGCATTTCCCTTAATTCTTGCGCAACAGACTTAATTTCTTCGCTATTTTTTTGAGAACAAGCCTCAATTTCCACGCGCAACTGTTCCTTAGTGTCATGGCACTGCGCGGCAACGTCTCTAATTTGTTCACTAAGCTGTCTGGAATTGTCGTCTAATTTATCATTTAACTGTCTGGAATTGTCGTCTAATTTTTCATTTAAGTGTTGTTTGAGATTTTCATTATCTTGTTTGTTCTGTTCCCTAAGTTGTTTAAAATCTTCACTCTGTTGTCTGACCTGTTCACTAAGTTGTCTGAGATTTTCGTCATTTTTATCAAATTTTTCATTAAACTGTTTGAAATTTTGCCGCAAAAATGCCATAATTGGATCCGATTCAAAATTAGCATTTCTATTCTCTGTGCTGTTCAATAGTGGATCTGGAACTTTCTCGCTTACTGTAACCATTTGGTTATTCTGAGATTTAGAAAAAAGTTTGTCAGTCGAATGTACACTGTCAGACATTATTTCGGAATTAAATAAATCCGTCCTACTTTCAGTACATTGTTCATTTTCACTAGACAAAATTGTCTGTACGTTACTTGAATTTTCCAAATCGCGTGTATTAAGCTGGGCAGCGCTCATTACAATAGAGCGTCCCGCGTCATCGATTGTCGTCAAATCAACAGAGGACATAACCGAGTTCGTTTGTTCATCATTAAGACAAAAGTCATCATTAGTGGTTGGAATACACTGATTGTTAGTGAACGCAGGATTGTCATCATCACACTGCGTGTCATAATTACTATCGGTCACGCTGTTTAAGTCGGTAATTTCATTCAAAATACCTCGCGATACACTATTCACAGTCTTTCGCGGCATTTTTACAATAGTCACAATTTTTCAGAAAATAAATAAGCACAATGCAAAAGCAACACACAAATACAACAGAGCAACAATTGCCGTTGACCTGTAGAAAGAAAGTCACAAGATTAGTAAAAGCGTTGCGCCAAATCCTAATTATATCTAAGCAAATAAGAGCAGATATCTGACTGTTGCTCAAAAGACTCTCAACGAAATTCGATCCTGGACTGGGTGTCGCCAAGTGTAACCTCCCCACCGGAATTTTTAAAAGGAAAAAATGACAATACTTAATAGAAATGGGAGCCGAGTGTAACCTCCCCACAAAAATTTACATGAATGACAATATTATTTAAGAATGCTAATGGACATTGCTCTATTCGTACCCTGCCCACAATGAAATGTACTGACAATGGGAACAAAAATGTGAAATTCGCAATCTGACTCCAATACAAATTCTTCACCAAAAATTAAAGTCCATTCAGTGATAAGAAAATTCAATTAAACCGAAATATCGGTCTTTGGCCCTGTGTAAAACAATCAGAATTAAAGTCTTACCTCAGAATAACTGGATGTCAAATTTCTGCTCTATTTCTGCGCACGGCTTGGAGGAACTGCATTGCAAATAATAATATTCCTTTTTTCTTGTGATTTTACTGAAATTTTTCTTCAAAAGAAGTGGAATGAAATGGGAAGTGCAACGAAATCTTTACTTCAATAAAAAATAAAATTTTTGAAAAAATGCTTTTGAAATTAAAAATTATTATTGGGGCACTTGTTGGAGAATAATTACAATAAATAAATTTTTACATTATCTAATGATTATATTAATTAACAGTATACCTCATTCAGCATCTTGACCAGTGTTGCCGACCGCCTACATCACACAACCGCACTGGGCTGCTACTACTGACCGACCGCTCTGCATGACGACTATTAGCGTACTGCACTGCACGACTACACAGAGCTACAGACTCGCAACGACTAACGACAGAGTACTGAGAACCGCTCGCAACACTCGCGCGGTCAAGCGCAAACTCTCTGGTCACAGATGCTACAATGCCTCGCCATCGCTGCTATGTTACATACGTGTTTCAACCTCCACAGCTTCTCATGGAAAATTTAGGTGAGGAATCGTATTTCCGTCTTTGTGAGGGAGTATCCAACCTTTCCTATTACAGATATTTATTCTGTACTGATTCACATTTTGATACATTCGATCTGTTCCGCCAATGTGCTTCTTGTGTTCTGTGAGCATGAGGGTTCGAGGTACTTCAATGCTTTTCTTCCTTGATCGCTGAGGTTATGTTTCAACATCAGTAAGTTACTAGGTTTACGCCGCTTGCATGTGATTCTGCGGAAGCAACGGAGATGCCATGCCTTTCACACAGAAACAGTTTTTTCCCCCTCTACTTCTTTCCTCTTTGCCGGTGGGCTTGGCGGTGGGCGATACTGGAGGATGCAATTTCACAATTTTATCTCGCAGTCCCAGTGCCCTCAAAACGTTAATAATACTGCTTTAATTTGAATAAATGAGATTTTATTGTCGGTTTGTTAATGAACTACTTACAGTTTTTGGACCTTATTATATTTCGCCTAAATCCATGGAGTGATCAGATTCAGGCTGTAGATGTAATGATTAAATTCAGTTGTCAGTCATTCCCAATTATGTACTACTTCTCCTAATTATCAGCACAGGAAATAAAGAAGAGGTGTTCAACAATCTTTAAACGAGCATAACAAGATTATGCACTGTCCATTCACATTGATGTGACCAGCTGCCAACAGCCTGAATAACCACTTTTTGCAGCACGGGCATCTGCGACACGTGCAGGAAGAGAGTCAACGAGTTTTCGGAAGGTATCGACAAGGATGTGGAATAATACCGACTCCAGTGCCGTGGCTATTTGCGCTAGATTTCTCGGTTGAGGATCTATGACGCGATCGTCCCGATCGAGGTGGTCCCACTGATTATCGACTGAGATTTAACCCGGGGAGTTAGGTGGCCAGTGAAATACGGTAAGCTCAGCCTGGTGCTCTTCGAACCACGCACGTATCCTGCCAGCTGTATGAAACGGTGCATTGGCGTGCTGGTAGAGGCTACCGTGTCGAGGAAAAACAAACTGCATGAAGGTGTGGACCGATCCCCGAGGATGATAGATGCATACTCGTATTGATCCATTGCACCCCAGATAGACGAGATCACATAGGGAATGACACGAAAACGTTTCCGAGACCTTATTTGTTGCAGTGTATTTGCTTTGAGACGTTTCATGCCGTACACACCAACCGATGGAGCATTAAATACGGATCATTTGAAAAGGCCATATGTCGTCAACCACTGGATGTCCAGAGCGCAAATTCCAGCCTTCGTCGCCGATAAACAGCAGTCAGCATCGCTGCATGAACAAAAAGCGGCAGCGTTCGCTGTACAGTCGTTGAGGAGACTGTGTTGGGAGGCCCTTGGTTCATCTGGTGGTCAGCTGCCCGACTCTTAGCCCGTAAACATCTCCGCAGCCGTCGTTCAGCCTTGTCACCTATGGCCCGTGGTCCACAACAGTTGCCTCGGCGCCGGTTTTGTATTACATAACTTTGCCACGCACGGTATACATTAACCACGGTGGCACGCGAACAATTTACAGACGTAGCCGTTTCGGAACTGCTTCGGCCCTCGGCCCGAAAGTCAGTGATCATACTCTTCTGGGCGCCTGAAAAACCGCTCCTTTTCCGCATTACGGCTACTGCACTGTTTTCCGCGCCTTTCCGACACTCTTTATGTTCTCTTAACTGCTAGTGCAGTCACCTAGTGTGTGAGTGGTTACTGCCGAACATAGACGACGTCACATTATCGTGACTGGACCGTGCGTTCTATCTGGAAAATATGGTCTGTTAGCCCATTTAGATGTAACCAGTTGTTTGAGTCCCTGGGTATGTGTAAGGCTCTGAGCACTATGGGACTTAACATCTGAGGTCATCAGTCCCCTATAACTTAGAACTACTTAAACCTAACTAACCTAAGGACATCACACACATCCATGCCCAAGGCAGGATTCGAACCCGCGACCTTAGCGGTTGCGCGGTTCCAGATTCAAGCGCCTAGAACCGCTGGGCCACACCGGCCGGCCCAGGGTATTCACAATATACATAAATCACCTTGTGGATGACATCGGAAGTTCACTGAGGCTTTTTGCGGATGGTGCTGTGGTTTATCGAGAGGTTGTAACGATCGAAAATTGTACTGAAATGCAGAAGGATCTACAGCGAATTGACGCATGGTGCAGGGAATGGCAATTGAATCTCAATGTAGACAAGTGTAATGTGCTGCGAACACGTAGAAAGAAAGATCCCTTATCATTTAGCTACAATATAGCAGGTCAGCAACTGGAAGCAGTTAATTCCATAAATTATCTGGGAGTACGCATTAGGAGTGATTTAAAATGGAATGACCATATAAAATTGATCGTCGGTAAAGAAGATGCCAGACTGAGATTCATTGGAGGAATCCTAAGGAAATGCAATCCGAAAACAAAGGAAGTAGGTTACAGTACGCTTGTTCGCCCACTGCTTGTATACTGCTCAGCAGTGTGGAATCCGTACCAGATAGGGTTGATAGAAGAGATAAAGAAGATCCAACGGAGAGCAGCGCGCTTCGGTACAGGATCATTTAGTAATCGCGAAAGCGTTACGGTGATGATAGATAAACTCCAGTGGAAGACTCTGCAGGAGAGACGCTCAGTAGCTCGGTACGGGCTTTTGTTGAAGTTTCGAGAACATACCTTCACTGAGGAGTCAAGCAGGTTATTGCTCCCTCCTACGTATATCTCGCGAAGAGACTATGAGCATAAAATCAGAGAGATTAGAGCCCACACAGAGGCATACCGACAATCCTTTTTTCCACGAACAATACGAGACTGGAATAGAAGGGAGAACCGACAGTGGTACACAAGGTACCGTCCGCCACACACCGTCAGGTGGCTTGCGGAGTATGAATGTAGATGTAGATGTGTTGGAGTTTTCTGTTGTGATTCCTGTTATGTTTCGTCACGTGTGGGAGTACTGCTCACACTACAGCACGATGTCTTCAGGTGATCAATGATTGTCAAATTTGCAGTTACCGACCACAGACAGTGAGAAACGCTGTGCGTGCACTGGGTTTGAGGCGTGACCAGTCAGGAAATGAACTATACCGCGAGCAGGATTGGCGTGATTTAGCCGTAAGTGGAAAGCCTGACAGAGAACCTTGAGAAACCACCGTCGTTACAGGCTCACCCCGCAGACTTAATATCATTAGCCCGGGGAGCGTGTTCGTTAAATTCGTAAATTCGGATTCTTGGCGAAGTGGTATGTCACAAACACGAGCGCCCTTTGGCTTCGTAGTAATAGCGTATCACCGTGGAAGACATCGTCACGTGTCTGAAGGTGCAGCAGCGTCGCACTCAGTGCTAAGTGGCTTTGGAGCGGCGCAACGCTCGCTGTCCCCCCTCCCCCACACTTCCCCCCCCCCCCCCTCTCATCGTCCAGCCAGCGACAACCTGACGCCGGCGCTCCGCTCGGGCCGGATTTCAAACGGACGCCGGCCGCGGCGGCATTCCGCAGCAAATATTTGCCACCTGTTAACAGCCGACGACGGCAGCGCGCGCTCAACCCGAGCCCCGACACCGGAGCCGCTCGCGGCGAGCGGGGAAAAAACGCGGCGCGACGCGACGAGTGGCAGCGGAAATATGGCTATGATATTCCGGCCGCGCGCCACAAACGAAACGCCGGCGAAACAGTAAACCACGCCGCTTTGATGAAGACGTAACGGTAATACCGCTGTGCGAGCCGGCCTACAGTTACCGGTCAGTATTTGCGGGTCCGGCCTTTCATGTTTCGCCGCCGCCATATGCGTTTCAGATTGAACCCGCCCGGGCAGCAGTATCGTGTTTCTAGAGGCGGTGTGCGCTTGAGTGGAATCGTCGCTGACTCATTTCCCGCTTCCGTTTTCAAAAACGGACGGCGAGAGCTCTCGACAATTTACCATCGTTAAAATATGGAATTCACCCGTGTGTTTAAAAGGCAGAACTGCCAAATTCTCAGTTTCACCGCACCATCCCTCTGGGTCTAAAACTCGTAGACAATTGCGTCGCAGCCCATACTCTAGCACCCATTGCAGTTGGGTGCGTGGGCTCCAGTCATGGACTGTGCGGCTGGTCCCGGCGGAGGTTCGAGTCCTCCCTCGGGCATGGGTGTGTGTGTTTGTCCTTAGGATAATTTAGGTTAAGTAGTGTGTAAGCTTAGGGACTGATGACCTTAGCAGTTAAGTCCAATAAGATTTCACACACATTTGAACATTTGGGTGCCTGTGGAGCGTTGAGTTGGGAGTGGAAAAAATTGACTCGAGTCAGTGCTGCTCTTAATAGAAAACCATAACATTTAAACAAGTTTATTGCCGTCAGTGTTAACCTAAGTGCATAAGAATTAGAATCAGTACTTAAGAATTAAAATCACGTGCTCTACAGATGCTAAAACCATAGGCCCATTAAATATGAACATTAATGAAACCGACATATTTCTGGGATGTATTCCTGACTGGAAATGGAGGAAAAAAGGTCCTAGGAAGATTTCTCCAGAAATGGACGGTGTGTGTGCAACGACAACTAATCGTACCGGAACACAGTACAGAGCTGTATCGCATACACGTCACAGCAGATGTTCGGAGTCGCCTCCATGGGACTTCAGGTGGTATGGATCGTAGCAGTTGTCATGCGGGATACGTATAGTCCTGCTTTGGCGCTCAACTTGCCTGGAGCATTTACTAGGGTTCGTCTCAATATCCTGTAGAATCCGGTCCTCCAAATCCGGTGTGCGCACTGTCCTACGGTTCCCTGCACGTCCGTCTGCCTGAAAGGACTCATAATCACACAAACGCCCAAAAAGAACTTCGAGATGTGGCATGATGTGGTCGGTGTTTGTGTGGGTACTTGTTTTGGTATAGCAGTGCTGTCTCTCGACCGTTTCCATCAGCTTGGCTCTGAGCACTATGGGACTTAACATCTATGGTCATCAGTCCCCTAGAACTTAGAACTACTTAAACCTAACTAATCTAAGGACATCACACAACACCCAGTCATCACGAGGCAGAGAAAATCCCTGACCCCGCCGGGAATCGAACCCGGGAACCCGGGCGCGGGAAGCGAGAACGCTACCGCACGACCGCGAGCTGCGGACTTTCCATCAGCTTGGCTGTACACAAACAACATCTCGGCTTCTTCCCGACATGAATACCGGACCATTCTGCTGCTAACAGTACGCTGGCTGCGTCAATGACACAGCCTGCACCACACAAGGAACCCACGGCACGTGGTCAGAGGAGCTGTAATTCGTGTGCACCATCTACTGTGGCAATTTTCGAACGCATGTTCTTAGGGCCATTTTCCTTCATTTCTAGTGAGGAATCCGTCCCTGCAGTTTGTCGGCTTTAGTAATGTTAATCCTGTATAATACTTGCTTAAACAGCCAATTTACAATAAGCAGGTAGCATCTGTTACTGACAGTCTTGATGTGCACATTTCCTGATAAGATGATGCAATTTTACAGTTTTCCAAGGGCAGTTAACTGTTCATACATGGCAACTCAACTGTTTGAAAAACTCTCGTAACACATGAAATCAGATAAAATTCATGCGATAAAAATACGTAAACAGACAGTTCTAGACCAACACCTAGTGCACGCTTCTGAATAAAAATTCACGTATCTATAAGACTAATAGTACTAAATGAAAGGACCATTAGCCTTATAGATATCAAACTTAAAAAGAAAGAAAATGTAGTCACAAAAATAACTAACTTCAGATTAAGAAACATAGAATTGGCACATATAGTAAGTAATACCATTACCAAAAATAGAATCAGAACAGCGTATGACCTATCTTGTACGTATAAATGTGTGTATGCATACATACATACAGAAACCCTACTTAAACAAAATGGCAGTAAACAGTAATAGAACACTGGGTTCTAATAAAATGTGTGTGAGATCTTATGGGACTTAATTGTTAAGGTCATCAGTCCCTAAGCTTACACACCACTTACCCTAAATTATCCTAAGGACAAACACACACACGTATGCCAGAGGGAGGACTCGAACCTCCGCCGGGACCAGCCACACAGTGGGTTCTAATAAATTGTGGATTAATGCGTGGGAAACCATGTGTTGAGATACTACAATTTTTAACAGTCTGGCAGTGAAGCTATAAACATTATAACGGAAAACACAAGCAGAGCCAGACAATGAAATTGAAAGAACAAATGTCAGCTGAGGTTGGTCGTGCAACGACCATCCACGTAAACACACATCACTGTGCTGTGGCAGACAGGAAATCTGAGAGTGTTTTGTTTTAAAATTTCTCCCTCCCAATCAAATTTTCTCCAGTGCCCCACTCGCAGTATGCCGCTAGCCTGACCCATCAGAATAGAAAGTGTTCCTGCCGAGGTCTCCTCAGATACCGAATACCGAGTGCATCTCCTCGACCGGTCCAGGCATCGAACCAGTGGGACTCAAGTTGAAAGAAGGCTTTCAAGAATGTGAGGTTTTACATGCAACACAAAGAAAAACATTGCTGTGTCTCCATCGAAGTACATGAGTCACGGTTTCTAACAGTTTTGCGGCTAGTTAAAGGCCACCAAGCGAGGAACACACACTGACGAGACTGCACATGTACTACTCTTAAATCGTCCTCGTGGGGTATGACGTGCACTTTAGTGTGACGCGATAGCACTCGTTGTTAGTTTACAACATGCAAGGGTTCAACAGAGCGAAGACTTCTATCGATAGTAGGTTCATGAACCAATAAATGGCTGCGTATTCAGTACACTACTGGCTAACTAACAGAAGAGTAATCAAAGTATGCGGTACTTTTGGTGAAGCTATCGGGTGGTTTCCGATGCCCTAGGGCAGGGTTGGCGACAGCGAGTCAAACTTCACTCGTGCAGCGTGTGCGGGCCGAATGCGTGCCAAGGTGCGGCCTGTTACTCGGAACAGCGCGATATTTCGTTTATCATTGCGGTGCGGCATTTTTCGATTGGTACAACTCTCTGTGTTCGGCGTAACCATAGTGTCAGCTGTTGTTACCCTCACTGTTTGTTCGTGATATGAAGGACTTTCACAGGTCCAGCGGCTGTCTGGACAAAAAGAGCCAATCTAGCCATCTATTGTCACAAGCTTTTAAAATGACTGGTAATAACCGAAGAGAGTGATGAGAATTCTCAATTCGCATAAGAGACGGATATTACATATTTGCTATGAAACGACATTGCAATACCATGCAGAAAGGATTTAGAGATATAGTTGATCATGAAGAGCAAAAAATTATTTCAACGATCGACAGACGGGATTCATTGTTCTGTACGTCAAGAAGCGTTTTGTGCTAAATTAGCAGGAATGGAGCACATGAAGGTATTGGTGGCACGGATAGTAAAATTTCCGAAGTCGTACGCATTACTCCAGTAGTTTTCGGTGGAACTGAACGAAGAGCATGGAGGCTTCATATTATTATTACCAAGTATGTTGGTTAAATCAAGTTGCATGCTTGGAATGCTTTTTCGATTTAAAACCCACTGTTGTTGAATTTATGAAGGAAAAAGAAGTGCAGGAAACAAAATTAGAGCATCTGGAAGGATTGCAGACTTAGCAATTTAAGTGGACTTGATTGCGCACTGTCCATATTAATAATTGCAAGGTAACTTGTTTCTGATGTTTGGGATGCATTTGAATATAAAATCACATTGTAGAAAAGACACACAGTGAAAAAGACAGTTCAGTGCCATAAACTTACTTAAGTTAAAAAAAAAGACATTAGGTTTGAAGAATTCATTTTATCCTTCATTAAAAGGACAGTTTCCTAAACGTTTTGAGAACACTGCCAATTAACATCTGTTTTCAAGCAATTTTCGGGTCCGTTTGTCGTTTCAGTTGAAAGCGTCTCTGTGCAACTGCAGATGTACCTGTTTAATCTGCAATGTAATTCTGGTTTTCAAGACTAATAACTTTAACGTTAACACTGTCTAGGACGTCTACATGGCTTCCCTCAGGTAAGTTTTCAGGTCTCCATTATGAGGTTGCAGATTGCTACAGTATTTCGATCAAATGGTTCAAATGGCTCTGAGCACTATGGGACTCAACTGCTGTGGTCATAAGTCCCCTAGAACTTAGAACTACTTAAACCTAGCTAACCTAAGAACAGCACACAACACCCAGCCATCACGAGGCAGAGAAAATCCCTGACCCCGCCGGGAATCAACCCGGGAACCCGGGCGTGGGAAGCGAGAACGCTACCGCACGACCACGAGATGCGGGCAGTATTTCGATCAACAAATGTTTGTTAAAAGCGGTTCTTCCATTACGAAACTAAATAAGTCACGATTACTTGGCAAGCTGACTGCGAAAATTCGTTGAAATTGTTTGCGTCTGTCCATATGCCGACAGTTTGCATCAGAAAAAAACAATATTATGTTGTAAGTGCGCCAAAAATAATCAAATAATACTATAAATTTCTTTTCTTTTCGTCTATGTTTTTGTGAAATATAAAACAAAATCGTATGCAGTTCGACTGCACTGCGATTCAAATGCAGTGCCTTCGCAGTTTCCCGCTCCTCTCCCTCCTACCGGCGAGACAGCGCAGCGTGCCGGTGGAGGAGACGTGCCAAAGGGGTTGAGCGCTATGGCACTCGTGCTGAATTCTTGGCCACCTCTATCCTAGGGTATGTGGACCCGTACTTTCACAGTATTCGCATTATCTGATTGTGCAGAAGAACGGTCTGCGGCGATGACCACACAATTGTTCCCAGGTATTGGCGTCCAAGATAGCACTCTGATGGCTACGCTTGTGAAGCGTATGGTCGACCAGTTGTAGGCTGGAAGGATTATATGAATGGAAAATGGTGATATGAAAGGATCAACGCACAAATGTTGCAATCATGCACATCAAAGCACCCTTCCTGGTATTGAACTCCTCAGTTCTGGGCTTCTACTAAGGATGAAGCAATATACTTCACTTGAAGGAACAAAAGATGTTTCTTTCATACAAATTATACTCGTCAGACAAGTAGGAGAAAAAAAAACAGTATCAGTAGTAAACGAACCTCGAAAAATCTCAGTAACGAAACATCGCATGTTAACTTTTAAAACATAAAAAATAAAAATAAATAAAAATAAGAAAAGTCTAAAAAATCATCCAGATACAACGAGTTATTAACTGCTCAAATTCATCACATTTTGACAAGGAAAAATTACAAATTGCGGTTATAAATGTCCTGTATCCTGTACTTAAGCTGTACTAGGAGCTTCTTCTTTGTGCGACGACTTTTGGCCAAACTGCAGTTACTCCAATCAGAATCCGTGCCTGTGCTTACCCTATTCACCAGAGAACAAAACAATATGTTAAATGAAAATCATCAGTCGCTTTTAACCTTACCAGTTGCCAAGATACCTCGCCTGACTTACAGTACTAACTGTGTCGTAGGAATACCAGCTTCAAGCTGAAAGTAATGCCTGAAAGCCGGTCCAGCAATAGTGCTACCTCCATTTGCTAAATCGTAGATGGAATGTTATAACGTGAACAGGAGATAAGATGCCTACTGAACGAAGAAGGATGACTAACCCTTAACACCAACGAAAAGGACTTTGGAGACCGACCACAAGCTCAGAGTAGAGGAGGATGGGGAAGGAAATTCGTTCGTTTGAAAGAAACCATCCCAGCATTAACCTTAATTGATCCGTGGAAACCAAGTGAAACCTACCTCTAGATGACCGGACGGGGAGCTAGACACGGTATCCGCGAAGGAGAGTGAGGTGCCTTAATCAAATCGGTCGCTATATGCAGAGGCAGAAGGAAATTAACCTTTTGCATTCCGTAGTGCAGAACGCACTAGGTGATCATTTGTAAGGTAAAATGATGTATTATTACTAATACGTCATTTCTGTTCGGATCGCAGAGTAGATTTAAAACTGTGCATTAACTGCATTTTAGGCTTACGCCATTTTATGAGAAGATAATTCAATCCAAACGTGTGGAGCTCGAGTTAAAGTAGACAAAGTATAATACATTTATTTTACGATCTATAGGGAAAGTACCTTTTTATACAAAATTATTGTGCGGTCTGATAAGTAAGTTCTTGCTTTCATTACTAAGTAGAAGAGTATGACGGAGCAGTAAAGGAATCCGGTTCAAATGGTTCAAATGGCTCTGAGCACTATGTGACTTAACTTCTGAGGTCATCAGTCGCCTAGAACTTAGAACTAATTAAACCTAACAAACCTAAGGACATCACACACATCCATGCCCGAGGCAGGATTCGAACTTGCGACCGTAGCAGTTACTCGGCTCCAGACTGTAGCGCCTAGAACCGCACGGCCACTCAGGCCGGCTAGGAATCCGGATACCTACATAATCCGTCCAGAAAATTACGAGACTGATTTTATTTCTGCCGTATAAGAGACGTCAGCACAGTTAGTACCGTGGCGGCTTGAACTAACAATAACTGTAAACAGTAGATTTGCGTTAAACCAGTCATTTGGGAGCAGTCAGTGTTAAGCAGTGGATTTAAGACCGCAGTGCGTCAGCGTTGTTGTGTCCCAAATTGCAATAGAACAACGAGCAGAACATTTATAATGAAGTGTTCAAAATATTCTCCTAAATGGTTTGAAGATGATAAAACTGTTTGCAAAATTTGTCCTGCGCATCTTGACTCTCGGACGAAAACAACGATGTGTGTACACTTGCAGCGACGGGTGACGAGACTCAGTGTTAGGAATACGACCACAGGACTAAACGACAATGTGCAGATTGGGTCTCTGATGTTTCCAAAAGACCGGAGAAGATGTGAATCTGACACGTGACTTGAACAACACCTAGTTGTATGAACGTCCTCTGCGTTATACTCAAGTGTATGGTGGGAAGAGAGGGGGGGGGGGGGGGGAACCAGGCAGTACCACTGAAGCATTAATATCACCATCTTCGTGTTTCTCTACTTTTAACCCAGTCGCGAAGCTGTTTTGCCTGACGGCGTATTTTTCACAGGCAATGCTTCTATAATTTCGCTGTCCTGTCATGGACTGTCTCAGACTGAACTTATCACTAGTTTCCCTGCATACTTTACAAATTACAGAGAGGTTTTACCATTACGCTGGCAGATTTGTGCATTTTTGAGAGGCATAGTTGACTGTTTCTGTTAATGACGACCTGGAGACTAACTCCAAGATGTCAGATGCAGTCATTTCTTTCTGACTCCATACTGGAGTGTTCCGCGAGGGCTATTCGGAAACTAAGGTCAATCGGTAGGGGAAATGGAAACCACAGGCAAAATCAAAAATATTTTATTTGCAACAGTTTTCTACAGCTTCCAGGTACTTTTCTACTTGGTCGCTTCTCCGACTTAGAGAATTGTCGTAGCGTTGTACCTCACAGAATGCAGCCGCCTGCACATCCCGCCACTTCTGTACGCTGTTCTGCAGTTCGTTGCCTGTGTCAGAATGTTGTCTTCAATTCCAGCGGTTCATGTGAGCAGAGATGAACATCAGATGGAGTCCAGTCTGGTCTGTACTCTGGGTGATCACACAGTCCCCATCGAAATTGCTGCAGGCGCGTCCTAATCACCACTGGTGTGTGCGATCGACAATTGGCGTGAAGAAGGAAATGCATGACAGGTAAGCTATGTGAGGTCCTATTAAATCAGGCGAATCCTCGCAGCGGGTACCCGTACTTGGCAGGAACACTACTGTTCTAGGGGTCTTTGGTCGCTGACTGTGCACACAGAACTGAAAAGAGCGATGTGACGCGATCAGCAGGCATACTAGAGACACTGCTCAAGACGTCGGTCCAAAGCTTCATCGGATTTTCACTGTAGTTTCCATTTCGAAGTTGTGAGACCTTACGTCCTGAATAGCCCTCTTAGGACAGTTCCTAATATGTGTTCTACGTACTTCCTTCCCCCTACGCAATGCACATTTGTTTAGCGATTATATACGCAGATATATTTTGCACGTGAAGTTTAACGTCCGAATATCAACAAAGGAATGAATATAATCTACGTGTCTAAAATTAATAGCCATTGTTATCCTGGAATATTTATTCGTGCTCCCGTTACACGCGGGAGCTGGCCTCGTATAATGAGGTAGGAAAAATTAGGGGAAGCCGTGTGATAACCGGAATGTGTACCTAGCGCTCGTCTAACAAGCGCGAGGACGCCGGCACGTGTGAAAATTCGCCCGTTTCGGACAATACGGCAATCAGATCCCGCTCACTTAACAAAGACTAATAGCCGGGTAATTCTGGCGCGTATTAATCACGGCTCGGCGGTGGCGGTGGCGGGATCCGTCAGGTAATTACGCCCACCGCCGCGTAGTGCCGCACTAACGACAATAATTGTGCGCTGCCACGACCCGGCCGGGAATGCGGCGCGGCGTATTTTTGGTCACCGCCGCAGTGCCGGAGTGCGGCAGCAGCAGCGGCGGCGTACACAGCATTAATGAAATTGATAAATTATATCAGTTTGTGATTAAAATATATTGCGAGCCTATCAGTCAGCCGGCGCGCGGCCTGCGTAATTAGGAGGGGTCAGTGGGGGAGGGGCGTACCCGCGGTGGCCACGGCACGGCCGGATCACGTCCATTAAAAATTACAGCCCGAGATAATGGAGGAGCGGTGTCGCGCATTACGGTACAAATTCGCGGCAAAAAAGGCGCGCGACGTGCGCTTGGCGCGACGCATCCATCCCGCATCCGTAGCCGCGGTCGTAGCACTGCTCGCCCTCGCCGTCACCGGCTTTTGTTTCCGATGCGAACGTCGACCGGCCCACTTGTCACGTCGCGCCGCAGACGCCTCTGCCGCCGCCGGCAAATAAAAAATACTGCTCCGAGCGCTACGGAGGGCAGCTAGTTGCGGCTGTCCATTTGCCGCGTTTTCGGCCAAACTGAGATAGCCGTGCTAGGTAGGCGGAAACGGCAGCAGAGCGACAATGACGAAGAGCGACACAGCGGGTGGCGCTTCGGCAGCATAGAGCCGCAGTTTTACAGCGTTTATTGGGATGGGAAAGACAGATTTTAGTAAATACCAGAAGACCTTTAGCGAAAAAAAAAATTGCTTTGGCTACAAGAAAACGCTCTTCATTTAGCTGTTCCACGATCGATTTCAGGAACCTTTTGTCGAAAACTGACGTTTTGAGCCCGTGGCTGAGTACAAAATATTGGCTGACTCTTAGACAGAATGTAGCAGCAACCAGACACGTTTTAAATTGCTATTTATTTATTTAAAATAGCGCCGTTACCGGTTTCTAGCCGACAGGTACATCATCAGGCTGCTTGTTCCCGCCACGATATGTTTTACGTTAGCTTTCTCTTTTTGTTCCACCAAATGATAACATTTTCTTGGGATATTGATGCCGCTGAAAATACCGCACCGTTACGGTCTGGTGCCAGTTGCTTGTGTTCATGCAGCAGCGAAGACTGTATGAAGCATTAAATTTGTTGGTGTGCAAGTGGTACTTTAGGTTATACATATATACATACAAACAGTACTTCATACAGAATGAGATTTTTACTCTGCAGCGGAGGTTGCGCTGATATGAAACTTCCTCACAGATTAAAACTGTGTGCCGGACCGAGACTCGAACTCGGGACCTTTGCCTTTCGCCGGCAAGTGCTCGACCAACTGAGCTACCCAAGGAGGAGAGCTTCTGTAAAGTTTGGAAGGTAGGAGACGAAGTACTGGCAGAAGTAAAGCTGTGAGGACGGGGCGTGAGTCGTGCTTGGGTAGCTCAGTTAGTAGAGAATTGCCCGCGAAAGACAAAGGTCCCTAGTTCGAGTCTCGGTCTGGCACACAGTTTTAATCTGTCAGGAAGTTTCAGTACTTCATACAGTCTTCTCTGTTGCATGAACACATATAGTCAGCATCGGAGCGTAATGGAGAGGATCTTTACGGCGTGCCTGGTGTATAATACGGCGATCATGCCGAGGATCCTGCCCGAACTTTCCCATGCCGTCCAACAACAGGTTATTGTCACATTCAATTACCTCATAAATCTGGATATTGCACGATTCGACCAGCATGCCAAAAGGAGACCCATAATGAGTCCCTTTCCAAATCTAACAGGTGCTGATGACGCTGTCTCACACGTAGTGAGCTGGTTGAAGCCAGATGTCAATGACAGTGAAATTCTAAGTCCAGATTGGAATATACATTTTAAGCATAGGTTAGTCGCCAATGGTGGCGGCATGTTTATTGCAGTAAAAAATTCAATAAAATCTAGCGAGGTTATCACGGGTTCCGAACGCTAAACTATCTGGGTGAAACTGACTATTAAAGACGGTCAAAAATGTTGATCGCATGCTTTTATAGACCACCTGCGTCAGAATCTGTAGTCGTAGCTCGCTTCAGATAGAACTTGCAGAATATCATTAGTAATTTTCCTGATCATATCGTTGTAATGAGGAGTAATGCCAGGTATAGATTGGGAGTGTCATGTCATCAAAACTGGTGCCATAGAAAGGGAATCGTGTGGCATTGTTGTGCATGTCTTGTCCGAAAATTACTT
This sequence comes from Schistocerca americana, assembly GCF_021461395.2. NCBI lineage: Eukaryota > Metazoa > Arthropoda > Insecta > Orthoptera > Acrididae > Schistocerca > Schistocerca americana. Next base: position 455,970,387 of record NC_060121.1, read on the forward strand.
TGAGCAGATAGTTAAAGAACCAACTCGTGATGGTAACTCGTGATGATGAACTTGTCGAATCACTTAACGTAGAGGAACGTATCAGTTATCATAAGGCGGTGACAGCATCTGTGACGACGTGTCTTACAAGGAATGTTAAGACAGGTAGGAAGATATATTTGCTCAACAAGCGTGACAGGATACAAATTTCAGAATATCTCAGCAGTCAGCATCAAATATTCGGTGATGAAGACGAAGATGACGAGAACAAATGGAAAAAATTCAAAGGCATCGTTCAATATGCCCTAGACAAGTATGTTCCGAGTAAGGTTTTAAGAGATTGGAAAGATCCAGCATGGTTTAATAGCCGTGTTAGAAAAGCGCTACGTAAACAAAGAGTACTTCATCTTAGATTTAAGAGAAGTAAGATCGTAGCTGACAAACAAAAGCTGAACGAAGCTGAAATGAGCGCAAGGAGAGCAACGAGAGAAGCGTTCAATGATTTTGAAAGTAAGACGTTGTCAACTGACCTGAGTAAAGAAACCTAAGGGATTTTGACAGTATGTAAAATCAGTAAGTGGGTCATAATCATCTATTAATTCTCTCAGCGACCACATCGGCACGGAAACCGAAGATAACAGAGAAACTTCATATAGTCATCTCTGTTGTTCATTACTTCCCACACTGTCTGCTCGTACATATTCTAATTTGGTTTTATTGAAGTTGTCTGTATAATCCATAAAGACTCTAGTTTCAATTGTTAAGGCTTTCTTTTAACTGGTACTTATATTACTGTCCGTGTTTAACACCTCTTGTAATTGTCTCATCAGATATTGTTTATATTTTATTCACTTATTTAATGTAACTTGTTACATAGCCACAGTTTTGAATATAATGTTAATGTTAAAATGCAGTACCACCTTTCGCCGCCTCTCTTTGCTTTGCTATTGCTCGGGTAACAACTAATGTATGAGATAAAATCTGTTGCTACGAAAAGAGCCCTGAAATACTTTTCAGGGATGCTGTACTGTGACTTTCTTTGGATTATTAATTTTCAACAAAACAAAATATATTGTATTCTTATTATTCTGGATCTGGCTCTCTATTAAAGGAACATTGTTTCGTTACTGTAACTCGCTATAAGGTTCAACATATCTTCCTTACTTTACAGTTATTGATAAGGTTACTGAAAATTATTTCGTTTTCAATACTGATGTTACAGTACGCAATGTTTGTTTAACATCAAAATTTTGCAGTGGATTTTTGTTAATAGTGAAACACCAATAAGTACCACGAGAACATGAGACTTTTATCAGAGAAAAAATGTTTTTACTATAATGTTTGCCAGACCAGAACTGCGCACAGCGAGATTTCTTTTATGTCATGAAGGTAATTTATCTTTTTGCACTGTTTATATCATCAGCAGCTCGCGTCCACCTGTAAAATAAATCATAAAATCTGCTGCTCTATCCTGCAATCCCGAAAGCTGAAAGAAATAATTTTAGTTCACTATTACCTGTCCGCTTCTTTGCAGTATGATTGGTTTCATTTAATGCAGTTTCAATGCGCCGCGGCAGCGGCTCGTTCGTTCGTAGCGCAGCTCTGCACCACGAATAATATTTATATAGCTGAAAATGTCTTAAAGGGATGGGATAAAATACCAGGCAAGCTTATTACAAATCATAATGCAAGTTTTCACTAAGTAACTCTATTCAAAACATTTAGACAGATTAAATTATTACACACTTTCACAAATCAGTACCTAATGGTGTCCTTCTCTCAATCTTGACAAAAGAATGCTACACAAGCATACAATATAGCGTCACAGGCTCTTCCTACTCACGTAACTCCAAGAAGACGACAGAGAAGTTAACGCTCAGTCACTACCATTTATACTTGTTGTGATATGTTCCCATCTTTGTTTGATATTTAATAAGTATCGTCTGTGGCAGTTTCAGTACTCGCCGACACAGATATTATCTTAAAAAAATCGGTACATAATTCTATACAAGTATAAAACATGTCACATAATAGTTTCTCTTTGTTACATAAAGTTCCTACAATCATTTTCCACGCAATTACAATCGTCCAGTTCAATTATTCTTTTCTCCTTATTTTACCACATATAATATGTGTTTTGTTAGGATACGTTACAATGCCCGCTGGCAGCAATTGACTAATGTTAAGAATGTTCGGCAATATGCCGCCACTAACGTCCGTCTCGTCATTGTTTCTCTCCTTATTTGGAATATTCACTATTCACTTGTCTGCTCTTTGGTACTATAGTTTTATTTACACTGTTTATGGTTTTCTCACACTTTGCGAGGTGACCGTAAACCTACTCCCAGGGTCATTACAGTTTTCTGGCTCTCCATTCGGGCTATGTGCGGTGAGGAAACCTGGGAAAACTGCGCCGGAGCCATGGTCGTCTCGCCTGGTTTACAGTAAAACGCAGTCTGATCGTTCATCAAAAATGGTTGGCATTTATCAAATGTTCATAGATAAAGTGTCACACGGAAAGGCAATCATTAAATAGTTTTACAGTAGTATAATGACTTGTCTGTACAACTATTCACGACAAATGTTCTGTCATGGTACGGCATTCGTGTCAGTTTGCTTCACTAATATGGCGAAAACATACAACATATATGATATAACAAATTAATATTTTGAGTTTATACCCAGTAAACTAAAGAATAAATGTTTGTCACGTAATTTCTTGTCCAATATATCATTTTCATGTTAGTACATTAACAGCGTAGTTAGTAATGTTCGGTTGAATGTCGACAATGTCGTACGGAGCTGGCGGCGGGAAGCAATTGTTGGGTAGCGTCGTCTGGAACGCGGCGTGCCAACGACCGCTGAGGTCGACGTCCTGCTCGCCGAAACAGCGACGTCGTGGTGGGGTGGCGCCCGCGCAGTCGCGAACTGCGCCGAACCATTCACCAATGTCTGCGGCGTGTTGCAGTTGTTTCCCGCGACCGGCTGGCGGGCGGCACGGCGCCCATCTCTGCTCCTCCGCTTAGCTCCCTGTCAAAACGCATGAAACAAATATTCCACAACGGTGTACTGTCTTGAAGGATACAGGTTTATTAGCTGTGGAAGAAAATGTAACTTGGTTAAAAGCGTTTATTGTTCAGTAAGCCGTCGTTTCACTGGTCTGCACAGGATGTTTTGGCGTGATAACGGGTTTCTTACGGCTTCACAACTGAATCGCACTGTGGTACTGGTATTTAGAGTTCGTCACACGCACGTTGTACTTCACACTTTCATTTGTTCTCACGGTCGATACGTTGCCAGAGCGTCTCTCAACACGCGAAAATGTTACGGATCACACAAACTAAATGTTTCCGTCGAGCGATGTTTGTTTTAATCGACTCCGAACGGAACACTAACTACCGTTTTTATACACAGTAAATTTATTGTTCGTTGAGCACTGCACTATGACAGTTAGTCACTCAACACTTGACTTATTCCGACGTATATATTGGAACAGGTCCAACAGTCATTTCCCTGCTAAACACAATGTTCCGTCCTTTCCTAGATTGTTTATGCACACAGTTTGTTTTTAATGCGTATCAACTGTTCTTTGCATAATCACTTTCATCTATAATGAGTCCATTGTTTTTACCATGTTCGTTACACACTTTTAGTATTTTTGCTAGGCATATGGCTTTTTTATAATTATTTAAAGGTGTGTGATTATTGGTACATAGTTTTCTTTTCCTTTTTCGGTGTAGCTTCCAGGTTATCACCCATCTAGCAAACTGATTTTACCATGTGCATGACAGCTGGACTTGGATATATTGCTCAATAAATACTTCATTTAGTATTAGTATTTTTTTAATTATCTGTCCTACAGGACTACAGTGTAGTTTCCGCGTAGACTGACTTGATTCGCGTACCGCGTAATTAATATTCAAGGACGTGTACCAAGTACACGGGCTTCAATTGAAGCATCGATACATGCAAAGCGTAGGTTACACGGAACGGGTTTGTCTTTGATTGAATTCTTCTCCAGTGTCGTCCTCACATCATTATTGGCAGTAACATTACATCACATAATTGTTTTGTACTACGAAGTCATTTTTTGTCTAGTAGAGACTCTCTCAGGGCTCCTTAATTCTAACACAATTACACCTGTTACATTACTATGTGAAATCTCATCATTAATTGTACATACTTACTACAAATGAAAAATGATTCGAGGAATTATACATTACCTTGTCAACAAAAAGATTGTTCATTGCTTAATCTGTAAACAAAATCTTCAATTTGCATGATATTGCTCAGTTTATTAATTCTACTTTCATGCTATGCTTACCTATTAAATGTCTTGCTTTCTCAAAATTTTAAATACACACAAATTCTTTCTTAAAGCTAACATACTTATACTCTAAAACACAATTGAAATCTTCTTACTGTTACTATTTACTTCTGACAGGTCATTGAATAAATAATTTTACCATCCCACTCTAAAATCTTTCGAATCTCTTAAGCCACTACTTCCATCCTCGACCAAGGGATGGAGTAAGATGCGCGACAGTACGTTTTGTGGCGCATCACCTCAATGTAATAGTGGTACCCCTTGATTATTCCTGGTCGGTCGGTAAATACCATGGTATATTCCGATAGCAGCTGCGTTAACTGTTGCTTTTGTATGTTGCTTAAACTTTCAGATTCCCGTACTTTGGTTTGAAATGCATCAACATTTGTTTCAAAATTTCTATCTTCCATACTAGGATAATAAAGATCTGTCACATCTGAATAATCATCTAGGTGTAGTACCCAGGGGTTCCTACATTTGATATTAATTCGGTTTCAACACGGCACAAGTACCTCCTTCGATTTCATCATAGACAACTCAATCCTCCTACCTTTATTAACTATGCTTAGTTTTCCCGAGGAGAGGTCGATCACTGCGTCCCTCTCACGGAGAAAATCTACTCCCAGAATGCAGGCCACCTTTAACCCTTTAACAATGAGGAACGAGCTCACTATGGCTTCGCCGTCTTTACAAATCTCCACGTGCACTTGGCGCTTAACTAATTGGGTTTGTGCACTTATAGCTCCAGACACCTTGCAATTATTAACCAGGAAAGTCGGTATGCTACGTCCCTTCCCCAGCGCTTCAAACATTTCTGTACTCATTACACTCACTGAAGCACCTGTGTTAATGATTATATTCACTGCAACAACATTGATTTTCGCTTCTATTATGCCTTGCACATTTTTGTTGCTATCTTTATTACATTCATGAGGTTCGGTCAGTAGATCTTGCTCCATACAGATACCATCGTTGTATCACAGCATATGTATTCCAGGCATATTATTGTCATTCGTGTTGCTCTCACTCGGCCAGCGACGGAGAGCAGTGGCCGATTCTAGTTTGTTGGATGGCTTGCTTGCAAGGCACTTGGACGGCTATTGTCCGCGACCTCTGCTATGTGTACGTTTTGATTTGTAGGCCGCCACGACTGCGCAATAGGCGCGTTTTGCAGCGGTGGTCTGTTGTTATCGTACCGATCATGGGACTGCTGCCCATAGCCGTTCTGACTTCTACCATTATCACCATTTTGAGAGTTCTCTTGCTGCTTGTTACCGTCCCCAGCATTTCCATGGTTGTGGTTTGGTGCACGATTATTCCTGTCATTTTTACACCCTGATCCATTGTTCCGTGAGAGATCACAAGCTGCTTTTGCGTCTTCCTGGATTAAGTCTATTGAATCTAGAACAGACAGGAAATGTTCCATGTCGTTCTATGGTACGTGTATTAGTTTCTCTTTGATATGAATGGGTAAATGTGATTTTAGGAATCTTATTATGTCTCTTCGTGAGATAGGCTCATCCCAGTAGCGCGTCTTGTTTATATACTTCTCGAAATACCGTCTCAGATTCCCAAAACTGGCTGAGTACGGTTTGGGATTGTATAATTCTTTTCTTAGCCGCTCTTGTATATAAGGCGACCAGAACTTCGACAAAAACGCCCTTTCGAACTATTCATACGTCATGCAGCTGGCTGGTACTTCCGTAGCCCACAACGCTGCATCACCCTGTATGTATGACACTACGTACTGAATTTTCTGTGCTTCGTTCCACACACTAGGCGAGATATTTTTAAGGCTTTTTACGAATACTACTGGGTGTACTGACTTCCGTTCAGTAGTAAACGTTTGAAACTGCCTAGTTTTGATCAAACTTTCTAAGTCGGATATCACTTGCCACTGCGGAATATCCTCATTGAGCATTTGTTTGATGGTTTGCACGTCGTTCTGTATTTGACTATTTACTGTGGTACTGAACGATTCGGAATCTCTATTTGCCATGGCTGCTTGTACCTTAGAATCAATATTTTTGTCTCGGTCTCCTTCGCTTCTAGCCATGAGTTGAATTCACTTTCAGTTTTAGTCGCTTGTTCGTTCCTCTTCTGCTCTACAAGCTGTGTGGAATCTGTTTCTAGCTTTTCTAATCGGTTGGCCAAGACACCCATCTCGTTTACAATGTTAGTGTTTGCTACTTGCAGGTTGCTGACCTGTACAGTCAACTCCTGCACGGCCTTAGGTATCGACTCATAATTCTGTTTCATACAGGCAATCTCTCTTTTCATAATTTCTGACGATTGCACAATTTGCTGGTTACGCTCAGAACGCTGGCGATCCCGCTCAGCTTGCTGGCGATCCCGCTCAGCCTGCTGGGCAAGAAACTTTTCCTCTAGTTGGCGATCTCGCTCAGCTTGCTGTGCGAGAAAGCTCTCAATTTTTTCGTCCTTTTCAGCTTGCTGTTGCGCAAATTTTGACTCTCTCTAATATTGCCTGAAGTGAATACCCACCAGGCAGATTACCCACTCTCTGGTTCCTGCTTTTCTGGGGGTAGTACAATTTCTTTATCTACATTTCCTTGAGCACTGGTGGGCTGTGGCACCACTTCCTGTGCCCCTGCCCCCACATTTTCACATGGTATATCCTCAAAGAGAGTACTTGTACTGCTTAATGCACCCGTTTCTACATTTCCAGCACTAACTAATGGCTGCCCCTCAGTATCCAAATTACTCGGACGTTGACTACGCAATTTAACCATATTCATAAATTACCTACTCGAACACAGAATCTGTCAGTTTTGCCACTAGCACACAAAATATGGTAATTTATCTGCAATACACTGCACACTAAAAATTACTATCTACACCCAATTTTGCCCTGACATAAACACTAACGCCATACTACGCACACCACTAGCGATATGAGATCACTTCACTGGAGTTAAGCTTCTACGAATAGGACAACTACACTGTAGCCTTACCTTTTGTTTATCTGATTTCTGGGTTCCGCTGCCCCCGGATTATGTAGCTGTTACAGTTTGTCAGTACTCTCAGGATCTTTTCCTCTGACTCGCTCGCAGTATTGAATTTTTTCATGAAAGAATTTTTGTGCATTCATTAATACATGGCATGGCTCTGAGTACTATGGGACTTAACTTCTGAGGTCATCAGTCCCCTAGAACTTAGGACTAGTTAAACCTAACTAATCTAAGGACATCACACACATCCATGCCCTAGGCAGGATTCGAACGTGCGACCGTAGCGGTCGCGTGATTCCACACTGTAGCTCCTAAAACCGCTCGGCGACTCCGGCCGGCTACATGGCATTAATCATGAGACAATACATACATTTATCACTAAATACAAATATATAGATATATAACAATAGACAATGAAAGAAAACACATAAAACAGTTGTTATTTTCGTGGCCACTGCAAATTCTGCCCCACGCTTTTGGGCGACAGTTTCGCTGGTTCTCTGCTTTGTTATTGCTCTCGTAACAACTAATATATGAGATAAAATATGTTGCTACGAAAAGAGCCCTGAAATACTTTTTAGGGATGCTGTGCTGTGACTTTCTTTGGATCATTAATTTTCAACAAAACAAAATATATTATGTTCTTATTATTCTGGATCTGGCTTTCTATTAAAGGAATATTGTTTCGTTACTGTAACTCGCTATAAAGTTCAACATATCTTCCTTACTTTACAGTTATTGAAAAGGTTACTGAAAATTATTTCGTTATCAATACTGATGTTACAGTACGCAATGTTTGTTCAACATCAAAATTTTGCAGTGGATTTTTGTCAACAATAAAACACCAATAACTACCACGACTAACACGAGAACATGAGACTTTTGTGAGAGAAAAAATGTTTTTACTATAATGTTTGCCAGACCAGAACTGCGCACAGCAAGATTTCTTTTATGTCATGAAGGTAATTTATCTTTTTGCACTGTTAATAATATATCATCTGCAGCCCGCGTCCACCTGTAAAACATATCGTAAAATCTGGTGCTCTGGCCTGCAATCCCGAAAGCTGAAGAAATAATTTTAGTTCACTATTACCTGTCCGCTTCTTTGCGGTATGATTGGTTTCATTTAATGCAGTTTGAATGTGCCGCGGCAGCGGCTCGTTCGTAGAGCAGCTCTGCACCACGAATAATATTTAAATAGTTGAAAACGTCTTAAAGGGATGGGATAAAATACCAGGCAAGCTTATTACAAATCATAATGCAAGTTTTCACTAAGTAACTCTATTCAAAACATTTAGACAGATTAAATTATTACACACCTTTACAAATCAGTACCTAAAATGGCGTCCTTCTCTCAATCTTGACAAAAGAATGCTACACAAGCATACAATATAGCGTCATAGGCTCTTCCTACTCACGTAACTCCAAGAAGACGACAGAGAAGTTAATGCTCAGTCACTACTATTTATACTCGTTGTGACATATTCTCATCTTTGATATTTAATAAATATCGTCTGTGGTGGTTTCAGTACTCGCCGACACTGATATTGTCTTTAAAAAATCGGTACATAATTCTATACAAGTATAAAACATGATACATAATGGTTTCTCTTTATTACATAAAGTTCCCACAATCATTGTCACGCAATTACAATCATCCAGTTCAATTACTCTTTTCTCCTTTTTTTACCACATATAATATGTGTTTTGTTAGGAGACGTTACACACCACACTCTGAAAGATTGCGTTTACTGTATGTTCCCTCAAACTCCTCCATTTTACTGCATTTATCTTATTGATATTGCTTAAGTTCCTTATGTATTCTGTAGTTACATTGTTAATTGTTTCTTCTTTTAATTGGTTTGTGTATCGCTCTCCATGTTTTATACCTCCTGATGTAGCCTTGTCAAGTAGTAATTTTATTTTATTTGACTAGTTTTGGCTATTAATAGAAACAGTTATGTAGGCATACTGTTCCTATTTTGTGTTAAGGTTTTTCCTGTCTACTCCATTTTTATTTATTTACTGTTCAATTTTTTACTTCTTCATTGAATTACCACCACACTGTTAAAGATGTGACTTACTGTATGTTTCTGCTTCAGTCTAGACGTGTTACTTCTCTTCTAATGTTGTTTGCAAACATTCAAACTTCTTTGGTGGCAATACTCAGTAAATGACTGCAGATGGCCTTATAAGAAAAAAATTTTTGTTGTAGAACGAAAGCAAACTGTTTTTTTTTTTCATTTAATATAGTGTTGTTCTACCAAGAACCGACGGAAGATTCTGTTAACATAATCACTAGCTTTATTGTGTGTTGAGCCTGATGTTTCCTTGCGCAATGAATTGGGAGTTTGGAGGCTATATTTCTAGGAATAAGATTTAGCACAAGTAACGTGCACTTGAATAAATATTGAATTACATGAACTTCCAAATTTCCATGAAATTTCAGATAGTGCTCCCACTTACCTTGATTTTATGAGTAAATTGCACAATCCAACTAGCGCAATTCACGAAATGGCGATATGGCTAAGGCTCAACCGACCTTTGGCACGTTATCCTGCTGGAAGATGCCATTGCTATTAGGGAGAACATCAATGTGTAGGTGATGCACAATAATGCTGTCATGGATTCTCAGGTCTCATGGAAGCTCAGGTGAGTGTCTCCCATATCAAAATAATATCCCCATCGGTCTATATCCTTGGCAAAGAGCAGACTTCATGAAACCGTTCGTGTGGATAACGGAGTATCTGGAACTGGCGTAACAAGAAACGTGGTTAATCCAACCACGAAATACGTTTCGACCGATCCACGTTACACTGTCGATGTCCCTAGCGCGCTGTTATCGCAAGTGCCTATGCCATTGGGTCATCATGGGAAAACGCAGGGGTAGTCAACTGCGGAGTATCACATTCAACAAAGTACGTTGAAAGACGTGCATCAAAACACTTGTGTCTGTTCCAGCATAGTGCTCAGTCGTCAGATCTGCACATATCGCCGTCTACCCAGTTTTACGGAGCAATCATTGTTCCGAGCTCCACGTTCTGCGATATGGCGTGGACGTCCATCACCTTATCGCCTATCGTGTTTTCACAGCCCTTCAACCACTTTCCATAGTTGTTGTTGTTGTGGTCTTCAGTCCTGAGACTGGTTTGATGCAGCTCTCCATGCTACTCTATCCTGTGCAAGCTTCTTCATCTCCCAGTACCTACTGCAGCCTACATCTTTCTGAATCTGCTTAGTGTATTCATCTCTTGGTCTCCATCTACGATTTTAGCCTCCACTCTGCCCTCCAGTACTAAATTTTTGATTCCTTGATGCCTTAGAACATGTCGTACCAACCGATCTCTTCTCCAAGTCAAGTTGTACCACAAACTCCTCTTCTCCCCAATTCTATTCAATACCTCCTCATTAGTTATGTGATTTACCCAGCTAACCTTCAGCATTCTTCTGTAGCACCACTTTTCGAAAGCTTCTATTCTCTTCTTGTCTAAACTATTTATCGTCCATGTTTCACTTCCATACATGGCTACACTCCATACAAATACTTTCAGAAACGACTTCCTGACACTTAAATCCATACTCGATGTTAACAAATTTCTCTTCTTCAGAAACGCTTTCCTTGCCATTGTTAGTCTACATTTTATATCCCCTCTACTTCGACCATCATCAGTTATTTTGCTCCCCAAATCGCAAAACTCCTTGACTACTTTAAATGTCTCATTACCTAATCTAATTCCCTCAGCATCACCCGACTTAATTCGACTACATTCCAGTATCCTCGTTTTGCTATTGTTGATATTCATCTTATACCCTCCTTTCAAGACACTGTCCATTCCGTTCAGCTCAAGTCCTTTGCTGTTTTCGACAGAATTACAATGTCATCGGCGAACCTCAAAGTTTTTATTTCTTCTCCATGGATTTTAATACCTACTCCGAATTTTTCGTTTGTTTCCTTTACTGCTTGCTCAATATACAGATTGAACAGCATCGGGGAGAGGCTACAACCCTGTCTCACTCCCTTCCCAACCACTGCTTCCCTTTCATGTCCTTCGACTCTTATAACTGCCATATGGTTTCTGTACAAATTACAAATAGCCTTTCGCTCCCTGTATTTTACCCCTGCCACCTTCAGAATTTGAAAGAGATTATTCCATTCAACATTTTCAAAAGCTTTCTCAAAGTCTACAAATGCTAGAAACGTAGGTTTGCCTTTCCTTAATCTTTCTTCCAAGATAAGTCGTAGGGTCAGTATTGCCTCACGTGTTCCAACATTTCAACGGAATCCAAACTGATCTTCCACGACGTCGGCTTCTACCAGTTCTTCCATTAGTCTGTAAAGAATTCGCGTTAGTATTTTGCAGCTGTGACTTATTAAACTGATTTTTCGGTAATTTTCACATCTGTCAACACCTGCTTTCTTTGGGATTGGAATTATTATATTCTTCTTGAAGTCTGAGGGAATTTCGCCTGTCTCATACATCTTGCTCACCAGATGGTAGAGGTTTGTCAGGACTGGCTCTCCCAAGGCTGTCAGTAGTTCTAATGGAATGTTGTCTACTTCCGAGGCCTTGTTTCGACTTAGGTCTTTCAGTGCTCTGTCAAACTCTACACGCAATATCATATCTCCCATTTCATCTTCATCTACATCCTCTTCCATTTCCATAAAACTGTCCCCAAGAACATCGCCCCCGTATAGACCCTCTATATACTCCTTGCACCTTTCTACTTTCCCTTCTTTGCTTAGAACTGGGTTTCCATCTGAGCTCTTGATATTCTTGCAAGTGGTTCTCTTTTCTCCAAAGGTATCTTTAATTTTCCTGTAGGCAGTATCTATCTTACCCCTCGTGGGATAAGTCTCTACATCCTTACATTTGTCCTCTAGCCATCCCTGCTTAGCCATTTTGCACTTCCTGTCGATCTCATTTTTGAGACGTTCGTATTGCTTTTTGCCTGCTTCGTTTACTGCATTTTTATATTTTCTCCTTTCATCAATTAAATTCAGTATCTCTTCTGTTACCCAAGGATTTCTACTAGCCCTCGTCTTTTTATCTACGTGATCCTCTGCTGCCTTCACTATTTGATTCCTCGAAGCTACCCATTCTTCTTCTTCTGTATTTCTTTCCCCCGTCCCTGTCAATTGTTCCCTTACGCCCTCCCTGAAACTCTGTACAACCTCTGGTTTGGTCAGTTTATCCAGGTCCCATCTCCTTAAATTCCCACCTTTTTGCAATTTCTTCAGTTTTAATCTACAGTTCATAACCAATAGATTGTGGCCAGAGTCCACATCTGCCCCGGGAACTGTCTTACAATTTAAAACCAGGTTCCTAAATCTCTGTCTTACCATTATATAATCTATCTGAAACGTTCTAGTATCTCTAGGGTTCTGCCATCTATACAACCTTCTTTCATGAATCTTGAACCAAGTGTTAGCTATGATTAAGTTATGCTCAGCGCAAAATTCTACCAAGCGGCTTCCTCTTTCATTTCTTAGCCCTAATCCATATTCACCTACTACGTTTCCTTTTCTTCCTTTTCCTACTGTCGATTTCCAGTCACCCGTGACTATTAAATTTTCGTCTCCCTTCACTACCTGAATAATTTCTTTTATCTCATCATACATTTCATCAATTTCTTCATCATCTGCAGAGCTAGTTGGCATATAAACTTGTAGGCGTGGGCTTCGTATCTATCTTGGCCATAATAATGCGGTCACTATGCTGTTTGTAGTAGCTTATCCGCACACCTATTTTTTTATTCATTATTAAACCTACTTCTGCATTACCCCTATTTGATTCTGAATTTATAACCCTGTATTCACCTGACCAAAAGTCTTGTTCCTCCTGCCACCGAACTTCACTAATTCCCACTATACCTTACTTTAACCTATCCATTTCCCTTTTTAAATTTTCTAACCTACCTGCCCGATTAAGGGATCTGACATTCCACTCTCCGATCCGTAGAATGCCAGTTTTCTTTCTCCTGATAACGACGTCCTCCTGAATAGTCCCCGCCCGGAGATCCGAATGGGGGACTATTTTACCTCCGGAATATTTTACCCAAGAGGACGCCATCATCATTTAATCATACAGTAAAGCTGCATGCCCTCTGCTCACAAAAGTAGCAAGGCAACTGAATATCGATTTCGCCGCGATGCTCATTCCCAGACGCCATCATAATTGTCCTTTGTCAACGCCGCTTGTCTCAGTGGAATTCCCCGTTTTGGGTCCCCACCATCGCTAGAACGATCTCCATTCGTCTCTGCCCCACTTATATACGAGGTGCGTTCAGTAAGTAACACAACAATTTATACCGCCAATTTTGTTTGAAAAAATAAGGAATTTGTTGTAGGACATCGTTGTATGTTACCGTTTCTGCCCCTATAGTCTCATGTAGTCCTGATAGTTAGTGGCCATACACATAACATTTGAAATGGCGTCTGTACTGAAGATGTGGTCCACGCAGAGAGCTGTCACGGAGTTTCTTTTGGCGAAAAAAGCAGTCTCGCAAATATTCATAGGCACTTACAGAATGTTTACGGAGGCCTGGCACCGAAAAAAAGCACGGTGAGTCGTTGGGCGTGGTGTCTGTCACTATCGCAACTATATCGCGCAAACCCGTCCGATCTCCGGCTTGCCGGCTAGCTGCACGGAGCTGCAGTGTTGTAACGTGCGCACAGTCGCATTCGAGATAATGAGCTACCGATCACAATCAAACAGCTCGCTGCTCAACTGGACTTCTCTGTTGGTAGTGCTGAGACACTTGTCCCCCAGTTGGGGTACTCAAATGTGCGTGGCCGCTGGCTTCCTTGCCGTCTAACAGTAGACTATAAACGGTAACAAAGGGCCATCTGTGCGTTGTTTCCTCCTCATTCCACAACGATCGTAACAATTTTTTGTCGAACTCGTCGCAGGTAATAAAACATGGGAAACGGGAAACAAAACGACAATCCGTGGAGTGGCACAACATAACCTCTCCTCCGAAGAAAATGTTCAAAGCTTCATCCGAAACCTGTATAGTCATGGCGATGGTCTTCCGGGACTCAGAAGGTAGTGATGGGACAATCAACTGTTTTCAACAACCGATTGTTCCGTCGACTGTTTTTTTCAGTCGGTTTTTTCAGTCGAATGAAACGACCAAGTGAAACTAATCTCCACGGCCATGCCAGCTGTATAAATGTTTTCACTTAGTCACCTGGTTTGAGAGGTTTCATTCAATGCGAGACATCCGACTAAAACAAGTACCCGTCGGTTGCGGCCGTTATATGAATGTTTTTACTTGAGTGGTTTTATTTACACTCTATTTCAGCCTTTTCGGCTGTATATAAACCATGACTAGGATTGGAAATAAAGTACTGCTATCTTATTTAAGAAAGATGTGATAAAATGTATGTAACTTCCTGGAATATTAGAGCTGTGTACTGGACCAGGCAAGTACTCTGTTTCGCAGGCAAGTACTCTGGAAACATCCCCCAGACTGTGGCTAAGGTACTCTGGAAACATTCCCCAGGCTGTGGCTAAGTCATGTCTCCGAATATGCTTTCTTTGAATAGTGTTAGTCTTGCAAAGTTCGCAGGAGAGCTTCTGTAAAGTTTGGAAGGTAGGAGACGAGGTACTGGCCTAAGTAAATTTGTGAGGAGGAGTCCTCGGTCGTGCTTGGTAGCACAGTTGGTAGAGCACTTGCCCTCGAAAAGCAAAGGTCCCGAGCTCCCGTTTACATCCACTACAGAGTTTTAATCCGTCAAGAAGTTTCATATGAGCGCGCACTAATTGCAGAGTGAAAATTTCATTCTGAAATAAAACGTATACTACTAAAAATAAAGTAATTTCAATCAGTATGCATTTACTTGCTTAAACACGAATTTTTGTACTTCTGGAATTAAATATTAATATTTGGTTGGTTTTAAAATTTTAATACCTGATATTATACTGTGAATTTATGTGTATATAAATGAACAATCACTATTTAACGCGTTCTTATGAGGTTCGTTTCTTTTGCAATTTATTTTGAACTAACTTTCCGATTAGATAGAAACTTGGAGCTTTCAAAACGGTCAGAACTGAATGACATTGTAATACTAACTCCTCTTCGATTCTGGTATGTGGTGGAGTGTACTTTGTTTCTCAGTAAATCTGTCTGTTCGGTATAAATTTTACAACTGATTTGAAGCTAACTTCTCGATAAGCTACGAACTTGATACTTTCAAAATAGCTCAGAATTGGATGACCATTCAGTACTAACTTGCTTTTTTTCTGGTGTGTGGTGGGAGAGTACATGGTGCTCCATTGCTATTCCCCTGTTTTCCTTTTCCAATCGCGAATATTTTGGAGTTAAGAACGAATACTGCTAAGCTTCAGCGTGAACTCGATTCTCTCTAACTTCTACGTTCGCAGTCTTTTCTGCGAGATGTATATAGGAGGTAGAAATATACTGCTTGACTCAGTTGAAGAGAATCTTAAATAAACCCGAAATTTATCACATGTCTCTGATGTAGCTTCATCAAAATGTTTGAAATTAATAGAAAAATTTCACACACACAAGACTAGAAAGGAGAAAATAAATGAATAAAACCTTTTTCATATAACACTTTTTAAAACTGACTATAAAGCTTTAAATAATCTCTCATAGCCCCATACAGATTCGTAATGCCATACAGACAGACCTGAAAATTGTGCTTAAGAATTTGTAACAGGTATCAAAATATTTGTAAATATAAAAACTGAAAGCGTGGACACATGCGGTAGGAGGTAGCAAGGAGTGTAGAGAATAACTATCGTTGGGATAAGTCACAGAACGGTTAATATAACGTCAGGTGCATAAAATTGTTAGCGATTTAGGTGAATTATTCATACGTCAATTACCTATTGCGCAGCTATTAAAAATTCAGTCAGAATTATTGTAAGGCGTTAAGAAACTGTAGTAGCAGAACAAATTATTTCGTACACTTTAGCCCATTCTAAAAACTTGTTACATTAAAAAGTTTTATACTTAAATAATTATTTTTAATTTAAACTTATTGAAGCTTTACCTCTCTCTTCCCCTCTGATTAGCAACCAGCATCGATAATTCTTTTTCGGTAAGTGCCGAAGGGACGTGTGTGCAGTCCTAAAGCATCGACTACACATCGACCAGCGCAGCGCCGCCGAATGCCATCATGAAGGAGCTGGCCCACGCGTCAATGGAAAGAGTGGACAGCACCACACCTCCAAAAAGAGAGAGTTCAGCACCCGCTGTCAACGCTCACTGACTGACTGGTAGGCTCCACTTCGGTCGCAGACTTCAAGAGTATCAGTGACGAGTAACAGGAAGACGATACGTAGCCTGTATTCTGCGGTAGTAATAGTGCGTAAATGTAACTGCATGTAGGAGGCACAGGAAGCACATGAAGCCACCTCATAACGAGAAGTTATGTTTCTTTCATTTTTAGCAATAAAATGTTCCACTAATTTGGAAGTATCATGTACAGATCATTTTTAATTCCTGCCACCGGCCACCGCAACTTCTCGTCTTACTTTTACGTCTCGGTGCTGACTCTCACAGCAATCGACGCAACAACGTGAATATAAACCACACATCACACATTTTTTTTAAATTGGTGACTTGAGTAGTTGCATTTTAAGCATCTACTGCCACTTGTAGGAAGCATTTTTGGCGAAAAATATATGTCGTTATTCTTGAATTTCTTTTGGATTTCTTTGATTAATATCGCTTCATTAAATGAATCATTCTTGCAGATATTGTTTATCACACTGAATTGACTTTGAGGACCACTTCTTACTCAGTCATGTGATTTCTTCCATACATACATATTACTCTGACTCATCCATTTATATAACTATGTAGAAGTCAGGCTTTTGGTACATCAGAATCACTTGCAGTATTACTTGTTTCCACTTAGGCGGTACAAACGGACAAAATGCAGTTAAAAATTTTAAATTTTGTAGCTTCTTACACGAATCGAAACACAATATTCTTGACGATTCATCCTAAAGTTACCTCTAACGGTAGTCCTCCACGTGTTGAAATGAGTCTGCTTAATAGTGTTAGTATGTAGAAATGTTTTTCGTGTTACAAGTGTTTGTGTATAGTGTAAATGAGGCTGAAACGGTTAGCCAGTTCAGCATTCGCCTAGACGCGTGTGGAGAAACCGCTTAGAAAATCACACTCAGGCCGGCTGGAAAAAGGGATCCGAAGCGAAGGGGAATCAAACCGCAACGGCTCTCTCCTTCCCAAGTCGGCCACACAGCGAGCAACACACTTTCAAAATAAAAAGTTCAATCTGCTCAATTGAGTTGCAGTATAACATGTTGTGGCCGTGTTCAAATCTGCTGTGACTGTACTTGCTCAGTGTTATCAAGAGCGCCAATATATTTCAGTTAATTAACTTAGGGGAAAATTAACACACTGGGTTTTTCTGGATTGATCCTGATTTTGAGAGTGTCCAGAGGCCTACTGGAGTGATTTATATTGAATTGTCTCGGGTAAA
The DNA here is from genome assembly GCF_021461395.2 of Schistocerca americana. Lineage (NCBI taxonomy): Eukaryota > Metazoa > Arthropoda > Insecta > Orthoptera > Acrididae > Schistocerca > Schistocerca americana. Next base: position 455,988,145 of record NC_060121.1, read on the forward strand.
CCCAAACCCTTTTTCGCGTCTGGGAAAAAACCAGAAGACAAACGCACTTCTATAAACATACAGGATGTTCTAAAATGATCTCTAAAACTTTGATCAAGTATACTTTAGAAACGGGAATAAATAGAAACGTGTAGTTTGCAGCATAATGTTCACCCACGTCAAAAGCTGTTTTTCTTTTCTTACTTTCCCACATAAGTTATTGTCAGGCCACTCCCCGCCCCCCCCCCCCCCCCCCAGCAGTTGGCATAGTAAGTGGAATGGCTGGTACAGTACAGATGTGACACTCAGGTCCTGGGGAACACATTACAATTTTTCTTTGGGCGGCACCTACAGGAACTGAGAGCTCGCATCAGATCAGCACACGTTAGCGAGGGCACGCTAGACTGGACATGTTAGTGGAATATCGCTTAGATATCCTATGTTCTACAGATGGCGTACACGTTTAAGGTGACTATCCGTCCCCCTCCCTTTTTTCGTGACAGTCATGATCTGATAGAAACTGTATGTTTGCTCACACTTCTTCATCTTAAAAGGCAATAGTAAAATACAAATTATACTCTTTTTGTAACAAACTAAAGTGACGTTTTACATTTATTACATTTAATTAAGGCCTTTTTGGAATACCAAAAATTTTTACTGTGTCTCGAATTTTGGCCAAGAGAATGCTATCACCTTAACAAACTGAACTGCGTTCAGTGGCTGTTAGAACCTTACGTGTGTATGAACACCATGCCGCAAAAAACGGCACTTTCTAGCCCTCCCCATTTCTGAGATATATGTAATCAAAACTGTGAAGATAATTTTGGAACACCCTGTATTTTCCACGCTTCTTTATTAACAAAGTAAGAAGCCGCCGACAATCGGCTTTCACAGGCACGGCGACGCCAGCCCACCCGCCGGATAACGTGAGTATTTTAAATGGCATTTGCCTTCTACTCATTGAACTGTATTAAAAAGTCTTAATTTACGTTAATATTCCTTGCTAAAATGAGTACTACGTTTGAACATGGACGTCTCTATAACGCGCTTTCACAAATCCTTATTACTCCCGTGTGTAGTTTATATCTGCTGATCGGTAGGAGGTGCGCGTCCGCTAGCGTTGTTAGCAATAAAACGCAAGCGAGGAAACATTAATTCACCCTCTCACGACCCCGCTCCTGGCGGTACATCGCGGCCATCCGGCAGTTACCGTCTACAGACTGTGTGTGTCTGGGAAAATAATCCAATTTGACCCAGATGTCCGGGGTTTTCATAGTTCTTGTCTGGAGCTGGCAATTTAAGTGATGGCAGGCCCACCCCAGCGATACGTGAACGTAATTAGTTACGCGTTAATGGCAGGAACAACTAAATCCGCAACAATATATGAATCAGTTTTAAATGATGATAAGAAAAATTATCCCATTCAATACATAAGTAAATGGACATATACAATGCTTATTTTGACTCTGGCATAACCCCTGAGATATGTTTTATAAATTATAGAGCACAGCAATCAGTCGTCATTTTTTGCAGGTTTTGTATGCCAAACCCAGATTTCGGCTAAGGTCTAGCCATTATCAATGCACTATTTCATTGTCTCAATGCATATCAGCTCCCTGTTGTTCGGGCGTGCGCCAGAGTTCATTGACAGTAGTCAACAGCAGGGAGCTGACATGCATTGAGACTATGAAATAGTGCACTGATAATTGCTAGGCAATGGCCGAAATCTTGATTTGCCAAACAAAACCGCCAAAAAAAGATAAGTGATTGCTGTGCTGTATAATTTATAAATCAGATCACAGTCGCTGAGTGCACCCACGTTCCTAATGGAAGGTAACATGAGATAAGTCTTCAGTTGTCCCTTGGGGCAGGGCTACCCTCTGGTGGTATAATATAGCATTACAGTTTTGTTCAGCTGATGAAAATACTGCAGGCTGAATTCGCCCAGAAGAATGAATGGATAGCTGAGTCAACTAAACTACGAAAGAGTGGTTTCAGCTAAAACAATGAACACACGGTTCAACTGACAGAAAAACTACTGACTGTTTCCACTCGGAAAAAAAAGTATGAATAATTCAGTGAATGTACAAGCCTATAACGGTATCTAATGGTTTCACTCGATTGCTCCCATAAACTGATTTCAATCGAAAAATATAAATAAATAATAACCGAGCAGACTCGTAAAATTACAACCGACTGACTCGATGTTTTCATTCGATTGCTCAGACAGACGAGTTTCTCTCAAAAGAAATAATTCAAGCGATATTTAAAACTTCAACCGTATGAATCGATTGGTTCACAACACACGAATGAACTCTGTTATTCGCCATCACTATCGCCAGCCGCTGTGGCCGGGCGGTTCTAGGTGCTTCAGTCCGGAACGACGCTGCTGCTACGGTCGCAGGTTCGAATCCTGCCTCGGGCATGGATGTGTGTGATGTCCTTAGGTTAGTTAGGTTGATGTAGTACTAACTCTAGGGGACTGAAGACCTCAGATGCTAAGTCCCATAGAGCTTAGAGCCATTTGAACCATTTTTGAGCACTCACTATCTGAAGGGGTTATTCTGTTTGATGTCCTCCTTCGGGGTGTAACTATCAACTCTGAAGGTATTGTTCAACCCTGAGGAAGCGACTTCAGCGTGTTCGTCGCTACAAAAGTGCAAACTAAATTCTCCTTCTCCACGACAAAGCAAGACCTCACACATGTCTGCGCACCTGATAGAAGCTAACAAAACTTCATTGGACTTTCGTTCTTCATCATAATGTCTACGTCGCGAATTTCGCACTCCGCAGGAATCACTACGTGGATGATTGGAAGGTTATTCATGTAGCAAGACTTTGGCTCCAACGTCGACCAGCGTCCGGGCATACAGGCCCAGCCTGTAAGGTGGCATAAAGCCATCACATTGAACGAAGGCTATCTTAAAAACTACAGTTTTTTAGCCAAAAGAGTGGGGAATAATATGGCATATTCTAATGCTGAATAAAACCAACCTGATTTCAGAAGAAAGTGTTATATTACTCGTTGAACGCCACTCGCACTGTCATTACCGCTTCACAGGGTTGTAAAGCTGCCATACAGCACTCGACTTAACAATCATATTCAACCGTTCGCTCGACGAAAGATCCGTACGCAAAGACTGGAAAGTTGCATAGGTCACACTAATATTCAAGAAAGATAGTATGAGTAATTCACTAAATTACAGGTCGATATCGTTAACGTCGATATGTAGCAGGATTTTATAACATATATTGTGTTCGAACATTATGAATTACCTCGAAGGAAACTGTCTATTGACACAGAGTCAAAATGGGTTTAGAAAACGTCGTTCCTGTGAAACACAACTAGCTCTTTATTCATATGAAGTGTTGAGTGCCATTGACAAGGAATTTCAGATCGATTCCGTATATCTGGATTTCCGAAAGGCTTTTGACACTGTACCACACAAGCGGCTCGTATTGAAATTGCGTGCTTATGGAATATCGTCTCAGTTATGTGACTGGATTTGTGATTTCCCGTCAGAGAGGTCACAGTTGGTAGTAACTGACGGAAGTCATCGAGTAAAACCGGAGTGATTTCTGGCGTTCCCCAAGGTAGTGTTGTAGGTACCTTGCTCTTCCTTATCTATATAAACGATTTGGGAGACAATCTGAGCAGCCGTCTTCAGTCGTTTGCAGATGACACTGTCGTTTATCGACTAATAAAGTCATCAGAAGATAAAAATAAACTGGAAAACGATTTAGAAAAAATACCTGAATGGTGCGAAAAGTGGCAGTTGACCCTGAATAACGAAAAGTGTGAGGTCATTCACATAAGTGCTAAAAGGAACTCGTTAAACTTCGGTTACACGATAAATCAGTCTAATATAAAAGCGTAAAATCAACTAAATACCTAGGTATTACAATTACGAACAACTTAAATTGGAAGTAACACACGGAAAATGTTGTGGGGAAGGCTAACCAAAGACTGCGTTTTATTGCCAGGACACTTACAAAGTGTAACAGACCTACTAAGGAGACTGCCCACACTACGCTTGTCCGTCCGCTTTTAGAATACTGCTGCGCGGTGTGGGATCCTTACCAGATAGGACTGACGAAGTACATCGAAAAAGTTGGAAGAAGGGCAGCACATTTTGTATTATCGCGAAATATGGGAGAGAGTGTCACAGAAATGATACAGGATTTGGGCTGGAAATCATTAAAAGAAAGGCGTTTTTCGTAGCGACGGAATCTTCTCGCGAAATTCCAATCACCTACTTTCTCCTCCGAATGCAAAAATATTTTGTTGACAGCGACCTACATAGTGAGGAACGATCACCACGATAAAATAAGGGAAGTCATAGCTCATGAGGAGAGATATAGGTGTTCATTCTTTCCGCGCGCTATACGAGATTGGAATAATAGAGAATTGTGAAGGTGGTTCGATGAACCCCTGGCCAGGCACTTAAATGTGATTTGCAGAGTATCCATGTAGATGTAGATGTAGATGTAGATCCTGCAGTGTGAAATGGTCATAATGATACAGCTCATCACAGTAGGAGCAGAGGCGGCCGCTAATGGAGCGGCAGCAGCAGCAGCAGCGGCGGCGGGTGCAGCGGCGCCCAGCAAGACGGGTGTCGCTGCTGTGCTCCGCTCGCGGCGGAGTCATGACGGACGGCGCACACGCGCCGACGCTGTCCCCGCGCTCATTAAAAGTCCCGGCTCGCCTCGCCTGCACGGCGCCGCAGGCAGGTATAAATGGTTTAATGATCAATTAAAACTTCGGCCAAGTTTTAATACATATACATACGTCCCCCGCTAAAGGACGGCTCGCTAAAAATTTCAGCGGACATTTAACTTTAAACTAGCGTGGGACGGCGGCCCGCGTCTGCCCTGCAGCCGTTCTTCTGCGCGACGTGCCAAATAAAAACGGCGCTCCCAGGGACTCGGCCGCCACGTGTCGCGTGTCCACCTAACGGAGACGGATGGCCCGCGACGCCCTGTGGCAAACGCGTGCTGCTTAAGCGCGCCGCACGGCCAGCAGATTTGTCTGCCTGCTGGGGACGGCAGCTGCCAACGGATGGACGTGGACTTCTCTACACAACTGCTCACTGTGCACTTTGTAACTAATATGCGTGACAGATGTGTGTGTATTTGTTTTATTTAAGGCCTCTCAGGTATAAAGCTATCTTTAAGAAACAAAGGAATTGCAGACATTGACAGCGAATAGACAGTGACTGAAATCAGTTGGAAAAGTTGAAAATTCGGGATTCGAACCCAGACTCCTGCTTACTATGGAGATACTCTGACCACTAAGCGAACCATACACGGTCGTCTTCGTAACTTCACGTACTACCCTAGCGTACCTGTTGTCAGACCCAAATTCTCAACTTATCCACGCGCTACTAAAGTAGTGCCCCTTGTCCATTATCCTTATTACTCGCAGCATTTCGACAATTCCCGTAAGAGTTCGAGCGTGGTGTGCTCCAGCAGTGGAAAGATCATTAGTCGTTATTTCCTTAATTATGCGTGTGTTGTCCGTTCTTTCGCACACGTGCTGTGGTAGTCCACGCAGTAGCGACGGCCGCTGTGTACCGATAGCTTAGTGGTTGCCATTTCCGCTTCGCACGCCGGGCGAGAAGGTTCTGCTTGTGTCCGCCTCTATCGTAGTGCTCCGAGAGCTCCTTTGTTTCTCCTCTGTGTAGTGTCAGTCGTTGTGTGAGTCAAAGCGTTGTTCGTCGCTCGGCGTCTCGTGTTTTTGATTCGGCGCTGTCTTGTGGCGCGATGTCGCCTGTGACTCCCAGGAACGTCCGACGCACAGGTACCGTCATCCTTAGTTTTGACAAGTGCGCGCAACATGTGCAGCCAAGTTCGTTCAAAATTCATGATTGGCTTGTAGATACGATGAAGGTTACTCCAGGTTTAAATGGCTTACTTCGATTCTGAATCGTAAGAGCTTATGTCAAGTTTCTAGACCCGTTTCAGGCTGACAGGCTCCTTATGCGGCACGCACAATACTCATCGCGATGGCTCTAATAGAATGGTTATTCTGCCAAATGTGGAGGTAGAATATATGAATGTTAACCTTCCGCCCGAAGTCGATGACAGTTTCCTCACGACCTGTCCTGCTTCCGTTTGTGGATATGTGGACAATACGGTGGGAACGCTGGTCTACTCGACATCGCTTAGAAGTTTATAATGGAATTCGATCCGTAGACATGGTGGTCAAACGGAACACCCCATCTCATTTCCAAGTGTGTGGATATCGCGTGTATATAATTTACACAGGACCAGAAGGGATCCGTTTTATGTGTAATGGGAGCGGACATGTGAGTACAAATTGCCCGCGTCGTGTCACGGCTTAATATCCACTTATGAGCAACGTAATAAAAGGCTAGCTTTAGTGGACCTCGTTCCACAAGTGACAGACATTCTGCCTAACAAAGTTCCTGAGGGCCAACGCGGACCACTGCATGATGGTCCTAGCTCTTTTCCGCCGTTAACCCCGCTTAGAGACTTCGCCACTGTAACTTCCTCGCTGCCACCACCACCTGCATTTCAAAACAACTGTAGACGGACGCTAGATGGCGGGGAACCAGATGATTCCTCTTTCCTTCCCTGCTTTTCTGAAAAGATTCCGTTGGAGGAGACCTCTCCCCTCCCAGAGTTCATACCGGATGATAGATAATATGACGGTTGCTCTTCAAAACTCGAAAGCGTCCAGCACCCCTCCTATGTGGCTCCTCAAACAGAGACCGCCTCTTCGGAATCACATGAGCATAGACCTATTTCGGAATTTCGTACTATATCTACGGACTTGCCAGACATCCCTGCGTATGTAACGTATTTCCACCATTCTTCTGCACCCCCGTATAGGGAAAACATGCCACAGGTCCTGCTAATCAGAATCAGACGGGCACATGTGCGCTAGTGGGACATGCGGTGACGGTAAAAGACGTACCGTCAGTTATCGGTTCCGCTGATTCCCAGGAGCCGCACTGTCTACCTGTGGAAGAGTGGGGTGTATCTTCTGTGCCTGATACTGAATTTCTGCATAACTTCACCCTTATGTTGTCCCATGCAGTGGTCGCCTTCCCACACAGCCGCAACAAACAGCGTTTTCAACGTGAGCGCGCACCATCGCGAAAAAAAAAAAAAAATTACAAGAGTAATTTTGCCAGACTATCAGCGTATATCGTTGCAATAATTAGCAAAGTTCACTGCACATACGAAAAGTAGTAACACCAGAAGACCCAGAATGAGTTTTCCATATGCTGGCCTGCAGCCGGCATGGACAGAAATATATGCTCCAAAAACAATATGCAAAATCACGATATCTATGTTCTCGTCTGTTCGATCGAGACGTAGGTTGAAGACCTAATGACACGCATAACGATGCTGAATATTGACCGCTCTCCAACCTACGCAGTGAAGTAAGTAGCGTGTGGCCTCCAGAGGAACAGCCTATATTGTCTCTTCTCCAATGGCAACAGCCAAGTGTCTGCCTCACTCAAAAGTGTCCGTTAGCCATCCACATTATTTTTGCACCTGGGAATGAGGGCTGTTCGGTCGGCTCGCGTGCTCACCTGTGCGCTTGCAGACGATCAGAATGTGCTACCCTGTTTTAACGACAACAAAACTTTTTCTCGAAGCTGTTCGGACTTCCACAGCGTATACGACAGTCGGAAAAACTGATGCGACTTCTGTTTACTGCAATGTCACCACGCGTTTCCGATAACGGCCACGTGGAGGCAGGTCGAGTGCAGCGGTATCGTGGTAGAGTAGAACCTACTTTACCTGAGCGGAAGCTTATCTCACAACACAGACCATGTTCATTGACAAACGAAAAGTAGATGCGCTCGTAACACAGCCTCTAATATATTACTGCTTCAATGAGATCGACAGTAGGAGAATCAAAGTCATGTTTGGATGCACACATCGACGTTCTAAAGTTCTAGCAGCAGCGCTTTAGGCACATGGATGTCAATCTTCTCTTTCTGGAAAATCTTAAGACTCAATAAAGATTCATGAACTACAGCCATCTGTAATCCTCAATGTGTAAGTCGGCCTCATGCACTGCTTCGCTTGGCGTTGCCGATGTAAGTCCTCAGTATTGTGTATTCTACTGTCTATCACTTCCAGCCTAAAGGAGTGTAAGTACAAGATGAACGTATTACAGATCGCACATCCCGTTATTATGTCACGTACCTGCGCACAAAGCTAGGCGGCTCGCTGGTTGCCAGATAGCAAAGTTCACTTGCCCGTTCGGTTATCCTATCTTAGGTTTTCCATGGATCTCCTAGCTCGTTTAAAGCGCATGTCTAGAGAGTGCTCCCGTAAAAGACACGACCAGTTTTTACCCCATACCTGTGGACATGAGCTTGTGCCTCGTCTCCATTCACCTCGTCATCGTTTGGCATCAATGGGAAACCAAATGTTAATTACGTACGTACCTATGCTAATGCAAGAGTTTCTAGTTCCAATATTGAGAAAGTCACTGTTACTTCTATATTAATAGAGTGCGCTGGATCTCATTAATCTCCTGAGGCATGGCACGAAGATAATAAAAAACTGTGGATAATTTTTATTGACTGACAATGAACGGTGTTCTAGAAGTTCCAAGTTTTGATCTGAGGACGACAGTAGCCGAAACGACGTTATAAAGAAAGTAATGTATTAAGAAATATTTACAGCTTTATTCACAAAATACAATAATCGCAGTCTCATTCAGGTAATTTATTCCCGTTATCAATACACAGTCTTTTTGTCTTCTGCTTTATATTTTGACATGACATCTACACGTTTGTCAAACCAATTTGGAAAGAATATTGATTTTCAGTCTGTAATAGAGACTGGAAATCCACTTCTGTTGTCTTGTGCTACTATCTTATCAAGTATATGTATTCAATATAAGTAAAAGGCCTACTTCTGTGAACTGCCATCAACTGGCAATCGAATCTTCCCCGTTCCTAGATCGCCCTTACGCAAGGTGCTAACTTGTGGTCACGAGAATTCAAATTGTGGTTTATCCCAGTGAAATATTCATTTGATGTTTATTTACTCGAGTGTTAAGATAAATGAGTGTCCCTTTCGTCATCCGACATTGCAGGGATTATTTCAAATGACATTGATTTCATCATCATCATTTTCTGTAACCTATGCTTTGTCGCTGTACCCTCTCTTCTCTGGTTTGGTTAACGTCTTCATTTCTTGGTAACTGGAAAAAATTGTTAAATGCATTAGGACTTCGACTGTTTTCTTTAAGGGCTCCCTGTGTTTCTCTTCCATACTTTTTCTCGCCTGTAGGTTTATCCAAAACTTACTATTTCTAAATAAATGCCCAAAAAGTTTTTTTTTTCCTTTTTCGGATAGTTGCCATTAGTTTCCCTGGTCATTGATTTCCTTCTAAACGTGATCATTCGAATTTCTTTCTGTCGGCTTGGTTCTAGTAATCTTTTTCCAAAGGAACATTAACACCAGTTTCAAATACCTTCTGCTTGTCTTTAGCAACGCCCGTATTTCATAGCATTAAAGGAGAACACTCCCGGTGAACTTCTTGACAAGGTTTTTCTTCCTTTCTGTAGTAAACTACCTGTTCAGCAGTAGCTGTCATCTTTCATTTAAAGCAAATTTACCTGCTGCAATTTCTATGCCGCATTTGTTGCCTTCTGTCGTCAGGGTGCCTATATAACAAAAAATATCTATTGTTTCTTTTTTATCTCTTTCAATTTCGACGTCAAGTATCCTTCTCAATTTTGGGTACCTTGCTATCGTATGTTTCACTTGCAGTTTCCAGTTAAAATCTTCTCGCAATTACTGAAAAGTTCGGAGCTATATTCTACATATATTGTACGATGTCAACAGTTAACGCAGCATCATCTGTAAACCCTATGAGGTGAATGGGAACGCCATTAATTCGACTACAGATGTCATTTCTCTGAAGATCCCTATAGTTTTCTCGGTGGAAAGGTTTAAGAAATAATCAGATATCCATGTCGTACTATTTTCTATTTTTGTCTTTACACTGTTCTACACTGATCTCAACAGTGCTACTTCTATTATTCCTTATTTTCAACACTGTTCCTCTTGGTTGTCAGTCTGAGCATGTAACTTTGAAAGTCATGAAGACTTTCTTCCAGTTTATATCATGAAATGCCTTCAGTAGGTCAATAAAGGAAATGGAAGTGTACTTAATTGATACTGACTATCTCTTTACCAGGGCTATGGTAGCTTTTTAGTCCGCATTTTTTGACTAAAAAGTGATCTTCTATTTTTAATTTTATTCTGTTTTACACTAAGAATGCAAGTAGTTTCCTACACGCAAAATTAGGTTTATCGTACTGTTACTGGAGATTTGTGTTGTATCGCCTATTTCATGAATGTGCTTTGGGTTATATTTCACAAAATTGTTTGGAAGTGTAGCGTAATTGCAGTAATAGTAAATGTAAAAGTTGTCTTGTTTTCTTTACAAGTGCCAGAGCTCACCTGGACTTGAAGCTTGCTTTGGCCTCAGGTCTTTCCCTGCTTCTTCAAATGTCAGTTTCCTAATTATAGGAACTCTTTCATATGCTAGAATTTGTTCTGCCTTTCAGACGTTTTCTTCTACGACATCACTTTCTTCAAAATACTGCTTCCTTGTGTTTTGAATTCATCAGTTTCCGTTATCAGACTTCTTTGTTTATTCTTTGACTCAGATGATCTTCACATGCTATGCTTTGTAATTACTTTATATCGGCACGCAGGCGACATCGTGCGCTACCTGATATGCTCCAAAACGCCGCGCACAGAAACGGAGTTATTTTGACGCTCATACCTCGGGCTCTATTGATGACCGACAGCTAGGGTAAAGCTCTTGGGCTAGTGACAAATTGTGTGCCTAGCAGAAGGACCGTCTTACTGTCGCTATCCCACGGCACAGGGTCAAAGTGTGAATATTACACACTTTCTCCCGCTTAGGCAAATGTGAAAGTAATCAGTAAGAACTTAAACTCGTGTTTGTATTTGTTGAAACTTGTGTTTCTTAGTGTCTGGTTGATATCTGAAAAATGTGTAAAACTTATTTTGACATGGAAACATGTAACTCTCAGTGAGAAGCAACAGAACTACGTGTAAAATTAATTTCGAATGGATGTACAGGGTGTCAATTATTGAACTATCTGAAAAGAAACGTAAATTAGTGACAAACTACAGCGTACACACACATTATTCAACTTGAAAACGTCGCCACAGATATTCGGATTTAGGTTATGACATGTTTGATATGCGTGCCCTCATTGGTGAGGATGTGGCGCAGACGAATAGCGAAATTCTTTATGACCTGCTGAAGTGTCGCAACATCGATGTTGTCGATGTCCTCCTAAATGGCTGTTTTCGGCTCAGCAATGGTTTTGGAGTTATTGCTGTACACCTTGTCTTTAATATAGTCCCACAAAAGCAGTCACATGTGTTCGCATTCGGGGAATATGGCGGTCAATCGAGGCCCATGCTGGTAGCCTCTGGATACCCGAGAGACAGGATGCGGTCCCCAAAGAGCTCCTCCCAGACATCAAACACTCTCCTGGTTCGATGCGGTCGACCTACGTCTTGCATGAACCATATCTTGTCGAAATCTGGGTCACTTTGGATAACGGGGATGGAATCATCTTCCAAAACCTTCTTGTACCGTTATCTAGTCATCGCGCGCAGCTCTCTTTGACACGGTTCGCGCGGCGCGGCACCCCCCCCCCCCCCCCCACTCACCCCTTCCCGACGGAGGTTCGAGTCCCCCCTAGGGCATGGATGTGGGTGTTGTCCTTAGTGTTAGTTAGTTTAAGTCAGTATGTGAGCTTCGTGATCGATGACCTCAGCAGTTTCGTCCCATACGATCTTACCCAAAAATTTCCAAATTTTCATCGTCATCAAGGAATATCGCACCGATTATTTCATCACTGGACATTGCACATCACACAGTGACCCGTTGAAAGTTAAGATATTTCTTGTTCGCAAAATGCGAATTCTCAGTCCCCCAAATACGCCAATTTTGCTTATTGATGAACCCATTCAAATGAAAGTGCGCTTCGTTGCTAGACCAAACTATATTCACATCAACGTCCGGTTCGTCAATTCTGTGGACAATAGTGCTGGAAAAACTCAACCGCTGTTCCATGGCCCCGGTGCTTAACGGCTGACGAGTTTGAATTTTGCATGGGAAGAGATGAAGGCCTTCATCAACAATATGTCGCAGTGTCTCCCAGTTGATTCCCACCTGTTGTGCAGCTCGTCTGATCGATTTCCTGGGGCTGTTTTGAAACACAGCGCTTGTCTTACCGATGTTTTCAGGCGTTTTGACTCTTTTTGGATGACCGACACTGCCAACATTTTCATCACGAACGCTGCCCGTTCTCTCAAACTTGCAAATCAAATTCTTGATCGTTAGTACACTTGGACGGTTGTCTTCAGCTTGAACTCAGTGACAAATTTCCTGTTATTATTCACATAGTAGGACTTCACAAGCGCTATATGCTCAGGCACGCTGTACCGTGAAATTTTCACTTGCAAATGGCCTACAACAACAAGGCGCGTGCGCATCCGCATATTAATTTCCATCATTCCCTGTGGCCAACCGTGCTGTTTGATCGTCCTAACACAAGCCGTTCTGAAGTTGTGACGTTTTCAATAACTGTCACTTTGTGCTGGTATGAGGTGCCCATGCTACACGATGTGAAATCCTTGCTAGCAGCTACAGTAAACAATTAGTCTGCGAGAAGGAAAACAGTTTCCAATGAGATTTACATATTCCATCTGACTGCAAAACAAAAATGACTCGAATTAAAATGTTGGCGCTGAAAATAGCCAATCCTTTTTCATATAAACAATGACTGTACAGAATTGACATTGAAATTACAGAGAAATTGAAGATAAAATTTATTCATTTGACTCTGTGATGAAACTGCTTGAAAATTCAGAAGGTAGCACCTTATTGAAATATTGCACTGGTATTAAACCTCTGAGCTGATATCGCATTATTCTCGTAAGTACACTCTGATAATCACTGATCCTTACAATGGACATGAACTTTGATTATAATTAAATTCATTGGCTTACTTGTGCGCACGAAACTCTCTTCTGTTCTGCAGCCTCTTACTATTAAGATAATGATGAAACTGTCAATAACTAAATTTAATTTTCACTGTACTTGGCGGTGTTCAGTGCAAGACGGTATCTAATAAATTTTCACAAAATGCTTCTCAGTAGAAAACTCGCAATGTGCAGTGCGAGTATACACACACAGTCGTGAAAATAAACAATGAAAAATGATGAACTAATCTTAACGACTGTTAAATGAGACAAACGCTCCAAGTATAACTCCGTTTCGTTAATTCATAACAACAATACACAATTTCATAAACTTCTCAATTAGACAAGATAGCATACTATTCCTCAATAATTTTCCTGTTTACAATTACTTTCCTCGACACTTGTTTCGATTATAAGACAAAATATTCAAATGTGTGTGAATTCCTAAGGGACCAAACCGCTGAGGTCACCGGTCCCGAGACTTACATTCTACTTGAACTAACATAATCTAACTTATGCTAAGAGCAAGCACACACCCATGCCCGAGGGAGGACTCGAACGTCCGGCGGGAGGGTCCGCGCAATCCATGACATGACGCCTCTAACTGCGCGGGCACTCCGCACAGCATTTATAAGACAAAGTCATATGTTGCATCACAATATTTCTACAATAAACTTCAACCATACGCAATGTTGCAACAATAAGAAATCACACAGTTACAAATATATATTTAAAAAAACCTGAATTACGTTAAAATTTCTCTTTTAACGTTCCTCTGTAGGTATAACCTTGTTTTCTTTCCCCAAGCCGTATTAGTACAAAATCTTGTTTAAATAATGCTGCCAACACTAAATGGCAGACTAGCTTCCATTCTTTTCAAACCAGGTACATTGCCAGGCTGACTAACACATACTACCTGCTTCTGCTCTTTAAAAGAAGTAACTTCTCTAATCAACATCTGTGGTCCCAAGAACAGACCTAAAAAGAACATGGTTATTCGATTCTACAGAGGTTGAATACGTTTATCAAATTCACAACTTCATTCACATTAATGGCAAAAATTTCTTGAAAGTGGACTTGGCAAATCGGACAGTTCCCTTTCCAATGGATTAAATCGTTCGGCTGTTTTTGCATTTGATGTGGTGTACGGTGGACCTTAAGGAGCCTATGGAGACACCATTACGTTCATTGGAAAACCTCAAAACAGTTTTTTACCGTTTTTTTGCATCAAAACTGAGCGACGGAATCGAAGATAGCTATGCACAGAAAATGGCTGAGGGGGATGAACTGGTTCACAGACATTATGCTTTCTAAGATGTAACTGCGAAGAAACTGTTACGTTTTGAGTTGTACTCTATTGTAAGACTGTTTCATATACACGTATGTATCAAATGGAAATGTGTGTAGATTCTCTATTTTTGTTACTTGTGACTGTACCTGACACAACAAAATCAGTTGTGTTTCCCATTACGTCCAGTACTGGCTGGCTATAAAGCAATATGCAACATTTATTTTGATCGCTACATTTGCACTCCCTACCTCTTGTAAAGGTAGATCTGAAAATTCTATGCATAGTGAGATCATCAAATGGCACTAGTGTTGATAGAATGATGATGTCATCTAGCCGGCCGGGGTGGCCGAGCGGTTTTAGGCGCTACAGTCTGGAACCGCGGGACCGCTACGGTCGCAGGTTCGAATCCTGACTCGGGCATAGATGTGTGTGATGTCCTTAGATTAGTTAGGTTTAAGTAGTTCTAAGTTCTAGGGGACTGATGGCCTCAGAAGTTAAGTCCCATAGTGCTCAGAGCCGTTTTTGATGTCGTCTACTGTTTCAAAACGAGAAGATGAGAAAGCGTCCATTCCAAACCTGTTTTGCACCTGAGGTAATCAAGTTACTGATTTTCTTATACATCGCTATTACAGTCCGTTTACTATGCGATACTGCGCGCTGCTTGCGGTAGAATTCTAACCTTCCTGTTCTTGGCTGAAGAGGCGGAGAACCAGTCTGAGCATGGGTTTCTTCATTTGCGGCAGAAACCGGCAAATCCGTATCAATACGGAATTTTTTTGAGAAGTTGTTGATAGTTAGCGGGAGGTAAAACTTTTGTGGTCGCACTGTGACGGCGTTCAGCTTCGGTTGTAGCAAGCTTACGCTGATCTGGTTTTGTTGATGTAATGTGATGCAGCCTTTGCAATCTTAGGCCACGTGATCGTGCTTACAGCCCTGTGCTATTCCTTGCGTGGGCACTGTGCGCACAGGAGCAAGGAGCAAGGAGCAGTCAAATGAAAACGAATCACAGGGAAATAAACTTAGTAAACTGTTCACTATTTCAGAACTAATCATGATAACTGTTAACGCATTTATCCCACTGTAAGACAGAAAGGAAAAATGTTTGCGATGCCTACGGAACAATAACACCAAAAGCAGACAAGCACAGCAATGAGGGCGTTCCTGGAGAAGTATGCTGGTGTCAAACAATTGCTTAATTTAAAGAAGAAACTTTTGAGAACGTACGTTTGGAGAACAGCATGGTATGGTACGCGATCATGGACAGTGCGAAAACCGGAGCCGAAGAGAACCAAACTGCTTGAAATGTGGTGCTACAGCAGAATATTAAAAATCAGGTGGACAAATAAGGTAAGGAATTAGAAGGTTCTCCACAGAATCGGCGAAGAAAGGAATACGTGGAAAACACTGACAAGAAGAAGGGACAGGGTGACAGGAACTCTGTTAAAGACACTAGGGAATAACTTCAATGGTACTAGGTGGTAAAAATTGTGGGGGAAGATAGATATTGAAATACATCCATCAAATAATTGAATACGCGGGTTTCAGGTGCTACTGTGAGATGAAACGGTTGGCACATAACAGGAATTCGTGGTGGACCGTATCAAAACAGTCAGGATACAGATGACTGAAAGAAAAGAACGGAACTCAAAGAAGGGAACCTTCGTTGTACCCAGTCGTGCATCGTCCGAAGCGAATCTACGGCGACTAATGCCTATGTTGTGTGCTGTAGAAATATGGAAATCGCATGGGGAGGAATCAGAACCGTATGAAGGATGTGTGGGAGCTTCCCAGCGAAACTTCCGCATCGTTGTCGAAACAACCTACGAAGATGTTTCCAAGACTGTTTCGATTGCATTACAGAAGTTTCGCTGGGAAACGCTTACACATCCTCCATGCAGTCCCAAACTCTCCCTATGCTATTTATGTATTTTTGTGGCCCTGAAGAAAGACTTTCGTGGCCATCTGTTCGTTTCGGAGGAAGAGGTGGATACCTGGACACAAAGATTGTTCAGTAGGCAACTGCAAACATTTCTCTATGTTTTCTCGCAGTAGTTTTTTTATGTGTCTCGTCTCCATTTGAATATCCCTAACATGTTAAAAGAATCTGGGTACCCTTGATGGCACGTTCTACTTTTGTTATAACGAGAATGCGCGCGGTAGAGGAACTGTGTGAACAAATGCCGCTGCTGATTCATTGCTTGGACTTCAGGGGTTGAATCCCTAGTCTGATGACACAAATTAACTATGCGTTCTGATCACTTTTGTAATGGTGAGATTGGAAGCGCTGTTTTGTGGGAGACACATTTTTTGCTGCATTCAACATTTGAAATGGTTCTTGACAAGATACGCTACATTCATCAAAATATTTCTCTACGGTGTACGACATCTCAGAGGACCTCGCTATTGTTAACTCTTCTTCGAGAGCAGATTTTCTTTTTTTAAATGTTAATGTCTGCGCACAAATTTCTTTATCAAGTGCATATGTAATTACATTACCCATTACCGGTGTGGCATACGACTGTTTACAACCTCGATTTGCCCACAACTATGGACACTTTCGGGTCTGCCTTCTGACGTCAGCTGCCCAAGCAGAATATGGATAGAGCACTTGGCCGCGAAAGGCAAAGGTCCCGAGTTCGAGTCTCGGTCCGGCACACAGTTTTAATCTGCCAGGAAGTTTCAGAATATGACTGAATTGACTACTCGCGACATCAAAAATAAGCTGCCCTTGTCGCTAGAACATGAGTTTGCTGCTCGTAACGCTCAGAGAGTAAGCCATGGATTTCTCAGCGCCTACAAGATGATGCAACGTTTTTTCAACGGGTGCTTTTTACTGAAGAAGCGACTTTCACCAACCACGGTAATGTGAATTTGCATATATGTACTACTTGTCAATAGAGAACCCTCATTGATTTCGACAGATACAGCATCAGCCACCGCGGAGTGTTAACGTGTGGTGCGGCATCGTCGGAAATGTCGTTGTGGGGCTGTACGTCATTCCAGGTATACTAAATGGCAATAACTACGCACAGTTCCTCCGAAACGTTCTGCCCATTTTGCTGGAAGAGGTACCACTAACTACACGTCAGTGCATGTGGTTCCAACATGACGGCTGTCCTGCTCACTCTTCCCGTGTGGCTACAGAGCTGTTAAATGAAAAGTTCCCGGATTGTTGGATAGGACGACGTGCTGAAGTGAAGTGCCCAGCCCGGCCTCCTGACATGACTCCTCTTGATTTTTTCTGTGGGGAGCAATGAAACATAAAGTCTGTGCTTATATATCAGCTACGCCAGATGATATGAAGCAACGTATCATCGAAGGGTGCGCTAATATCTCACTTGACACTCTCGCAGCCGTTCACAAATCATTCGAACGGCGACTACAAATGTGCATTCCAGCAGAGGGGAAGCATTTGGAGCACATGGTTCAGTAAAGTTTTGTATCATGTACAGTATGTATTTTGCATCTTTGTGTGTATTTGCTTCGCATTGTGATCAATAGCAAATATTTTCAACTAAAGAAATATGTAGGAATAATTGTGACCAATAAGGGCCTCCTCATTTACATTACTACTTCCCTTACTTAAAATGTATTAACATCTTGTAGTATTTTAATACTGTATGTTGTCTACTATTTTGGTATCACAGTTGTCAAATAAGTGAATAATGTTTGCGCGACCTCAGCAGTTAATTTTTGCGCAAAATATCGCAGCATGTATTACTATTGTCGGTTAAAGGAAGAACGAACACGATACGAGAACATATCTGTGTCTCAAAAACTATTCGCCTAAATATTATGATATACACATATTTGAAACCGTCTTTCTAAGCTCATCAAGTTACGCTAAAATTTAACATAGGGTTCCATTAAAAAAAAAAAACAAAGATGACCTCATATCTCTGTAATAAAGAATAGCACAAACATGAAATGTGATGTATTCAAGTAGCCCCTGTCCCTGCAATTCACTGTCCAAACGACATCTTTGTACCTATTACGGTTGGGGAGATACAAGGGGTGCTATAACGTAGATGCCTGACCCTATATATTGGTAGTATTGGAGCTGACATCCAAATTTGTGACGTGGACACCAATAAAAAGGGCGGCTGGTGCAACTGTGAGTAGAGCCTTGTGCAGAGACTTCATAAACCAAGTGGGAACTGTAGATTGTATTATCTCAGATAGTGGATCTCAATATAAATCTGAGGTATGGGAAAGAACACTAAGATGGTACAAAATAAAGCCTATATTTATTAGTAGATTTTTTCCGAGTTCGAACCCCGTAGCGAGAACGATTAAAGATAGGGGTAATTTATGTAGACTATACCGTAGAAAGAATCGTGGTAGCTGGGATGTATTTCTTAAAGATTATCAGGATGTGATAAACGAGCTCCACCATAGTACCACACTGATGCTACCTATGATGGTTCTGAAGAATAGGGACCCTCCAGATAAAATTCGAGGCCTGATCGATTTTCCACAAAGGACGCGCCGACAACATAAAGTCATAGTGGAGGAGGCTTTGCGCAATATTCGGGTCGCTGGAGAGAAGCGCAAGGTGCGCGCGGATCAAAAGGCGCACGTAAGGGAGTTTGCAGTTGGACAAAAAGTCTTATAAGTTTTCCAATAAACAACTGAATTTTCAGAAGTTCTTCAAGAGGATAAGCGGGCCTGTACGTATAATAAGACTATCGCACGCAAATGCGGTTGAAACGAGTCTGTGACATCAGGAAAATCTTTGGGTCTCCATCATGTGAGCTATCTCAAGCAATTCATAGAATAAATAGGAAGAATTGAAGTGAGTATGTACGGCGAAAATAAAGTATATTGTATATAGTTAGCAAGTAAGTTAAGTTATTGCACTGAATGGATATGTAGATTTATCGATATTATCTGTTCAATTATCATGTTAAAAGACATACTACAGTGTATAAAAAAGGGCAGGATGTCAAGGGTCAGAAAATTCGGGTTTGTTTCTTTGTGTAGGCTATAACTATGTTCACAGTAAGCTGAGCATGCAATTTAAAATGGGATTTGGAGTTTAAGACGTGCTATCTGTCCATGAAGGAATAAAGTAAACATGAGAAACGTGAGGTACTTCAAAAATGTTGTGAAGGTGTGTGAATAGATAAATTTACTACCCAATGGATGTGGAACGTATTAGCAGAGAATGTCTGTATTTTGAAAATAATTTTAGAACTACGTAATGAAATGAGTGTGAACTACACATGTTTAGCAATGGGATCACAAATGAGTGACTTGCTAGTAGTGGTTTGCTGTGACACGCAGGTGTGTCGTCCAAGTATGATTTGTCTCCATTCAGAGAAACGAGAGTTCACTAGGTGACCTGCTCCACGTGACTATGCGAAAGCGTACCGTTATTTGTATATGGAGGTGTTGTATTGATGCTGTCCAGAGAGACGGAAGAATTGTGTACATGGTGGCCAATTGTGCAGAATACTATATGAGCGCACCGAGATGTTGTTTGAGTGTTATAGCGTCATGAAATGGACGTGTAATAAGGGGATATCGACATGTAAAAATTAATCAAAGGGAGTGCGAAATGCTATACGTTCTAAGCACATGACATCGTGGGTAATACGTAAGGGCATGACAGTCGTATTGATGAGCAGTGATTTTATATAATGTACTAAAATCTTTGTATTTGCAGGTGCCACTAGTAAAATAAAATGTAACTTTACTAACAGAAAGGGAAGAGTTAACGACAGATAAAAGTAATAGCAGCAGCTCCGGAGAAAGGACAGAGACTGAGAAGTTATTACTGAGTAAAGACGTGAAAGAAGATACGTGATGGTGTGATTAAAGAAGCTATCAGTAAATTTGTACTAAACTTGCTATGTAGTTTATGATTGTCCACAGGAAGCAAGCCGAATCATGAAATGCAGAAAAAGCCCATCTAGTCACTCATTTGTGTATGTTTGTGATGACGTGCACTTTCTTGTTCACAGATATTCACGATTACATCCACGACGAAACCAAGAGCCATGAGATCAGACGATCTAGTGATACCCAATGACAGTGTAGTACTTTGAGTAGGGTTTAGTTAGACTAGTATAAACACCCTACTGCCCAGTAGTTTAAAAAGTAAAATTTGCAATTATTAACACTGGGATCTGGTGAGGATCATAATTTTACTATTATGTGTATTTTTTCATAGGTATACAGGTGCTGGCAGATATATAATAATTAAATTACATAGGTTGAGGAATATTTTCTTTTATAATTAACATTAACCTTGTGCATGAAATTTTGACCAGAATAATATGAGTAAATAAATGAGAATCTGGGCTGATTGTACAACTCAAACAATAATAAATGTAAAGATAAATGACTTCGTTGGCGAGTGTGTTTTAAAGAAATTATATTTCATAACAGAAACATGTCAACGATTTTGTGTTATACATTGTATAGTATTTGTGTGGATCGGAAACTAATTGTATGTATTAGTGGGTGCCGGATTCACAATAAAAACTTTTGTGAGACACACTCTAAGCAACAATGTCATTTGCGGATGGAATGGGAGTGTAACAGCATAGCTGCAGCGAAAAACAGAAGCAAGGCACGTCATTGGTAAGCCAAAGTTACGTCGCGGACGTGGACAAACAGCAGGCCTATTCAAATGCGACTGCCTAGAGACTTTCGGCAGCTAACAACCACAGAACAGGTAGCAAATAGTCATCTGCAGCAGCCCTCCTGGGTCAGGTCAAGATGGGTGTTTAAACAGCTACTGTGAACTCTATTTGCTTTTCCTTCTGGTGTTCTCTGCGAGACAGAGACTGATAAACATTATAATCTGTAGCAGTCAGTCACCCGGCACTGATTTTGAGGAATCACACAGTGACTCAAGTTCCATGTATAATGTCACCAACCTACCATATCCTTATCCAAAATACAATATTTATATCAAGAGAAAGAAGTCACATGAATAACAGAAGAGTAGAAACACAAACATAGTAAAAATAAGAAACACAACGAACTGAAGACTAGATACCTTTACACTTCTCTTAGCCAACACAGAAGAATTTTAGGTGACCTATAAAGATCCTACCTGACTGTTCCTCCCTCATACTGTGTGAAAATTCGACGAAAACGTGGCTGTTTCAAAACATACATCCACTTACCTTGATGTATATTCCGTGGACTCTTCCACATCATCAACACTGTGAGAGATTTGTAACCTGACAGTACCAACAATGGGCTGAGGGTCCAAAGACTGACTTGCAAAGCCACCATGACCGATATTAAACAAGTGTTGAAATAATATTCGCTTACTAAACTTCATAAAATCTGTAGCTTTCATCCCTGTACACAAATGAAGATGAAACTTCGTTGTGAAATCCGAATTAGTGTGTGACTCTTGATAAAAAAAGGTGTAATTTAATGAATACTAAACAGTTACACTCACAAACTAATAGTTTCCGATATACTTATTATTTTTGTAAACCTCTTGTACTTATTTTCAGGGTAGTACTAAGAAAATATATGTGTATATATTCATTTAAAATTATTGTTTATCATTCCCTTTGATAATGATGATCTGTACTTCAACATTCTTAAATGTTTGTGTATTTATTTATGTAAAATTAGTGTTTGTCACTTTCTTTGATAATGATGATATGGGTTTTAATGTGCTTAATATGTTACATTTTATACACTGTGAACAAGTAGGTTAGTTAAACTGGTGGTCGATCAAAACTGTTACTGCAAATATTAGTTGTCACAGTAAATGTAAATGCAGTTTGTCAGATAATGCCTTAGAACATAAGATTTTTGAAATGTTTGAACAGTATAAACGTTAGGGAAACACTCCACATGGACCATTAGTTTGTGAAATTATTTTTTTTAATGAAAGCCAAGAGCATAAACATGACCAACTAAAATTACAGGAATGTTTCACAGAATTTTATGTAATTGTATAATGACCAATAGATAACCTCTAGAATAATTGACAAAACTGCTCATTTTGCATATTAATAGCTAAATGAAGCACATGTAATTTATTGGATGACCACTTTGAAAAGATTCAGATGCTTTAATATTTCTTGCCTCAACCTATGTCTTAGGTATGGATGAGTGACAGAGAGCATGGGCCTTCAGTCTAAGAGAAAGATGGGAACTGCCATTTTTGAAACAGCATAAAAATTTTGTAATATTAAATTTCTTTTGATAACAGGGGTTATTTTGTGTGTTACTGTATATTCTAATTGTCATGTCTTGGAAAAATGTTCCAAACAGAAAGAACAGACAGATTAGATAATAAACGTGTAATAAATAAATTTATGGCAGTAAGCCTATGAATGAACGCAGAATGACTGTAGAAGAATATGTCATCATCCAGTTGTTTCTCTGCCCTCATATTCTTATTAGTTTGCTTGTGCAGACAATTGATGGTTATATTATTTGATACTGGATGAGGTAATACTATAAGAATTACCCCATCCTAGTACAAAACAGTTCATTATGTGGGGGTATAGTGAGGTAGCTATATTTTCGCAACTTACAAGCACTCATCCACATACTTTGTGGGTGATTTACAACTGGAATTAGGTATCATTTGATAGGCTGTGCATCACATTATGAATATTTAAAGAAGACTGACATTGTCACATACATCTTGTAAATAGTTGTTAACGCTTATTGCATGAGAGTAGACGGAGTGTCTTTATTATCAAAATGGTATAGTGAACGATTGTCTATACTAGTAGAGGTTGCAACGCCTGTGGAAATTGAGAGGCACCCACATGCCTTGCTCATACCGTGGCATCAAGCAATCAGGCCTGCAAGATGAGTGGTCTGCCAAGCGAGTGGATTCATTCTTATTTGTCGAGTAACATGAACTCTAGTACTCACAATTAAGTTACAAATTATTCTCCTGTATGAATATTACGCAACGGAAACGCACATCTGACTATTAGTAATTTACACTACTCTGACTGTTCACTACGCACTGGCAATACCACATTTTCTTTTTTTTTATTTAACGGATTTTATCAACACGTGGCCATCGCACTGAATATGAATGGCGCACACATTATAAATTCTGGATATCATGACAACATACAATTCGAAGGAAAAGGCCACCAATCTTTTTCTTTTCACTATCTCGGCCCCCTGCCGCCGTTGGATAAGCAGCTGCAGCAGCAAGTCGTATACTCCTAGCTCACTCATTTGTTACATAGTTTAATTCTTAATTTCTTTGCGTGTTTTTGGTGCTTGCATTGTTTAATTCATAAATTTCGGGCGTATTATAGTATTTGAGAGTTGTAGCATCGCGTTTTAGTACCTGAAAAGTGTAAAATCGCGTAGTCTCCTTCCGCCGCCGAGCAGTGTGTCAGCAGTGCGCAAGTAGCAGCATTACTGCATTTACTAGGCAATCTTGTATTTTAATAACCGTTTAAATTTTGTGTCGATTTGTTTGCGCTCTCTGTAGATTAGTTCAGACGTTCTTTGCACAACAGCTTTAGCATGGATAGGGACTGCAACTGCTGTGTTCGGATGCTGGCTGAGTTGGCATCCCTTCGCTCCCAGCTTCAGGCAGTGTTGGCTTCGGTCACACAGCTTGAGGCTGTTGCCAATGGGCATCACTGTGGGGGTCCGGATGGGGGTTTGTCGGGGACGGCCAGCTCGTCCCACGCATCCCCCGATCGGACTACGACTGTGGTTGCCCGGGATACTGCCCACATTGAGGCTGATCCCTCACCTGTGGTAGAGTGGGAGGTCGTCTCAAGGTGTGGCAGGGGGCGAAAGACATTCCGGAGGGCTGAACGGAAGGCCTCTCCAGTTTCAGGCTCTGTCTCAGGCTGATACTGATCTTCGGCTGCTTGTCCTGTTCCAGAGGTTGCCCCTCAGTCTGCAAGGTCCGGGCGGTCGCAGAGGGTGGGCTTACTGGTAGTTGGGAGATCCAATGTCAGGCGCTTAATGGGGCCCCTTAGGGATATGGCAGCAAGAGAGGGGAAGAAAACCAATGTGCACTCCGTGTGCATACCGGGGGGAGTCAATCCAGATGTGGAAAGGGTCCTTCCAGATGCCATGAAGGGTACAGGGTGCACCCATCTGCAGGTGGTCGCTATTGTCGGCACCAATGATGTGTGTCACTATAGATCGGAGGAAATCCTCTGTGGCTTCCGGCGGCTATCTGATTTGGTGTAGACTGCCAGTCTCGCTAACGGGATGAAAGCAGAGCTCACCATCTGCAGCATCGTCGACAGGACTGACTGCAGACCTTTGGTACAGAGCCGAGTGGAGGGTCTGAATCAGAGGCTGAGACTATTCTGCGACCATGTGGGCTGCAGATTCCTCGACTTGCGCCATAGGGTGGTGGGGTTTCGGGTTCCGCTGCATAGGTCAGGAGTCCACTACACGCAACAAGCGGCTACACCGGTAGCAGTAGCAGGGGTTGTGTGGCGTGGACTGGGCGATTTTTTAGGTTAGATGGCCTTGGGCAAGTACAGAAAGGGCAACAGCCTCAACGGGTGCGGGGCAAAGTCAGGACATGCGGGGACCAAGCAGCAATCGGTATTGTAATTGTAAACTGTCGAAGCTGCGTTGGTAAAGTACCGGAACTTCAAGCGCTGATAGAAAGCACCGAAGCTGAAATCGTTATCAGTACAGGAAGCTGGCTGAAGCCAGAGATAAATTCTGCCGAAATTTTTACAAAGGTACAGACGGTGTTTAGAAGGGATAGATTGCATGCAACCGGTGGTGGAGTGTTCGTCGCTGTTAGTAGTAGTTTATCCTGTAGTGAAGTAGAAGTGGATAGTTCCTGCGAATTATTATGGGTGGAGGTTACACTCAACAACCGAGCTAAGTTAATGATTGGCTCCTTTTACCGACCTCCCAACTCAGCAGCATTAGTGGCAGAACAACTGAGGGAAAATTTGGAATACATTTCACATAAATTTTCTCAGCATGTTATAGTCTTAGGCGGAGATTTCAATTTACCAGATATAGACTGGGACACTCAGATGTTTAGGACAGGTGGTAGGGACAGAGCATCGAGTGATATTATATTGAGTGCGCTATCCGAAAATTACCTCGAGCAATTAAACAGAGAACCGACTCGTGGAGATAACATCTTGGACCTAATGATAACAAACAGACCCGAACTTTTCGACTCTGTATGTGCAGAACAGGGAATCAGTGATCATAAGGCCGTTGCAGCATCCCTGAATACGGAAGTTAATAGGAATATAAAAAAAGGGAGGAAGGTTTATCTGTTTAGCAAGAGTAACAGAAGGCAGATTTCAGACTACCTAACAGATCAAAACGAAAATTTCTGTTCCGACACTGACAATGTTGAGTGTATATGGAAAAAGTTCAAGGCAATCGTAAAATGCGTTTTAGACAGGTACGTGCCGAGGAAAACTGTGAGGGACGGGAAAAACCCACCGTGGTACAACAAGAAAGTTAGGAAACTACTGCGAAAGCAAAGAGAGCTTCACTACAAGTTTAAACGCAGCCAAAACCTCTCAGACAAACAGAACCTAAACGATGTCAAAGTTGGGCTAAGGAGGGCTATGCGTGAAGCGTTCAGTGAATTCGAAAGTAAAATTCTATGTACCGACTTGACAGAAAATCCTAGGAAGTTCCGGTCTTACGTTAAATCAGTAAGTGGCCCGAAACAGCATATCCAGACACGCCGGGATGATGATGGCATTGAAACAGAGGATGACTCGCGTAAAGCTGAAATACTAAACACCTTTTTCCAAAGCTGTTTCACAGAGGAAGATCGCACTGCAATTCCTTCTCTAAATCCTCGCACAAACGAAAAAATGGCTGACATCGAAATAAGTGTCCAAGGAATAGAAAAGCAACTGGAATCACTCAACAGAGGAAAGTTCACTGGACCTGACGGGATACCAATTCGATTCTACACAGAGTACGCGAAAGAACTTGCCCCCCTTCTAACAGCCGTGTACCGCAAGTCTCTAGAGGAACGGAAGGTTCCAAATGATTTGAAAAGAGCACAGGTAGTCCCAGTCTTCAAGAAGGGTCGTCGAGCAGATGCGCAAAACTATAGACCTATATCTCTGACGTCGATCGGTTGTAGAATTTTAGAACATGTTTTTTGCTCGAGTATCATGTCGTTTTTGGAAACCCAGAATCTACTATGTAGGAATCAACATGGATTCCGGAAACAGCGATCGTGTGAGACCCAACTCGCTTTATTTGTTCATGAGACCCAGAAAATATTAGATACAGGCTCCCAGGTAGATGCTATTTTTCCTCCGGAAGGCGTTCGATACAGTTCCGCACTGTCGCCTGATAAACAAAGTAAGAGCCTACGGAATATCAGACCAGCTGTGTGGCTGGATTGAAGAGTTTTTAGCAAACAGAACACAGTATGTTGTTATCAATGGAGAGACGTCTATAGACGTTAAAGTAACCTCTGGCGTGCCACAGGGGAGTGTTATGGGACCATTGCTTTTCACAATATATATAAATGACCTAGTAGATAGTGTCGGAAGTTCCATGCGGCTGTTCGCGGATGATGCTGTAGTATACAGAGAAGTTGCAGCATTAGAAAATTGTAGCGAAATGCAGGAAGATCTGCAGCGGATAGGCACTTGGTGCAGGGAGTGGCAACTGACCCTTTACATAGACAATTGTATTGTATTACGAATACATAGAAATAAGGATCCTTTATTGTATGATTATA
Source organism: Schistocerca americana (assembly GCF_021461395.2). Lineage (NCBI taxonomy): Eukaryota > Metazoa > Arthropoda > Insecta > Orthoptera > Acrididae > Schistocerca > Schistocerca americana. Next base: position 456,015,126 of record NC_060121.1, read on the forward strand.
TGATAGCGGAACAAACGCTGGTAGCAGTTACTTCTGTAAAATATCTGGGAGTATGCGTGCGGAACGATTTGAAGTGGAATGATCATATAAAATTAATTGTTGGTAAGGCGGGTACCAGGTTGAGATTAATTGGGAGAGTCCTTAGAAAATGTAGTCCATCAACAAAGGAGGTGGCTTACAAAACACTCGTTCGACCTATACTTGAGTATTGCTCATCAGTGTGGGATCCGTACAAGATCGGATTGACGGAGGAGATAGAGAAGATCCAAAGAAGAGCGGCGCGTTTCGTCACAGGATTATTTGGTAACCTTGATAGCGTTACGGAGATGTTTAACAAACTCAAGTGGCAGACTCTGCAAGAGAGGCGCTCTGCATCGCGGTGTAGCTTGCTGTCCAGGTTTCGAAAGGGTGCGTTTCTGGATGAGGTATCTAATATATTGCTTCCCCCTACTTATACCTCCCGAGGAGATCACGAATGTAAAATTAGAGAGATTAGAGCGCCCACAGAGGCTTTCAGACAGTCGTTCTTCCCGCGAACCATACGCGACTGGAACAGGAAAGGGAGGTAATGACAGTGGCACGTAAAGTGCCCTCCGCCACACACCGTTGGGTGGCTTGCGGTGTATAAATGTAGATGTAGATGTAGATTCCGATAGATTCTATAACCTAAACACACAAATTCTATAACCTACAACAATAACACATGAGAAATTCCGCCCAGTGGGCATGGCTTTACATTGGTGATTCTCTATCTTATGTTCTCGTAATTATTTAATGCTACAGTGCACTTTCTGGATAGGATGGTGGATCTTTTTTTTTTTGCTATATCTCACACTTCGACTCGCACAACCATCATCAGAAACTTTCCTCCAGACCGAGCGGTACAAAAGGAACATGCATAGCCCACTACCTCTGAAACTACCTTACTACTCTCCCATGCAAACCACACATACTTAAATTACATGACATACACCACACTGCAACATGGAATACAACATAAGGAATAGTCACAACATTATAATCACATCACTTTCAGCTTTCCCACTTCAATTAGTATTCATCCCAGTTTCACACGACACTGCCCCACTTCGTAACTTTTCTTTCCTACTACGAACTCTGGACTATATATGCACGTCTTCCTGTGCAATGCAAGGCAAGTGGCGTTGCTGGATAGACGGCTGACTCACCTTGTTTCTCTCTCAGAGTATTATAGTTTGAATCAAGCGTCACACAGAAACATAACACCCAAAGTAATATTAAGAACATATTCATCACACACGCGAGTCCTCAACTGATAGCATGGACGAGTACTTCTCTTTATCCTTTGTCACATACACAGATTGAGACTCACACAGTACTCACCACAAGGAAGTACTCGTCTCTAATTTCAAGTCCTGCACACGCCAATTCTTAAATATTTCCAACTTATAGTACACACGCTAGTAATTCAGCTTAACTTAAGCACTCGGAAGTATTTCAACTTATTGCTACATGTGGTTTCATTGTGACCATTGGTCACTTCCGAAGATTACTACGATCCCCTTAATATTACCTGCCTGACATTTAATTCTCCCCACAAAAGTTCCTGAAATAGAGAAATTATTATTCTAAACTACTCTTCAGTATTTCACATGCATACCATGTCTCCACTCTTTTGTCCTTACAGAGCATGCCTAGGACAGGTCTTACCAACACTAGATCCAGCGGCAGAGTGCTGAAACATGGCCATTCTTCCTCTCGCACCTCTGCCGAAGTGGGGGAGCACCTTGCTACTGTATTGGTCAGCCACATTTCAGGCGCTCAAAGCTCCGGTAAATTTCATCTCTTTGGTTCCACCAAAGGTGGCCAAAGGATCGTCTCAAAGATGATCATATATTCACATTCACTATCTGGGGTTAGCAGACGACCATACATTCATTCATTTCACAGATTTCACCAAACTGGATGTAGGGATTTATTTTGTGGGAGTGCACATATGATCAATTAAATAAATTAATTGTTATTCTTTCCCACACTGGTATCCGGCTTCGCTATATTAATTGAAATTGAGTTATTATTAGAAAAAATATGTTGTTCTGACAAGAATAACGAAGAATGTTGTACCTATTTTCAATGTCGGGCGGTACTGTACCCTTTCAGTGTTACTTCACATCTATATCTACATGTATGTGATTACTCTCCTTTTCGCCATTAAGTGCCTGGCAGAGGGTTCAATGAACCACAAAATATCCGAGGATTTTTACTCTGAGAAGCATACCATTGTATGAATTCCTAATTAACGGGAATAGGTATTTCCTGGCAAGCTTTCTGCGCTGGACGACAAAAGACTAAAATATGGTTGGTCGGCGTTCAGCAGAATCTGTAGAGGGGAAGAATATTCCGTGGTTTTGAGAATATGATTCGCCTTCTGCAGTTGTGAGGGAGAGGAGCCGAGCTTTGCTGGAAAGCCAGCAGTGGAGAGAAAGAGGTCTTTCGTTTTGAGCGCCCATGTTTGACAGTCGCTCAGTATCAGCTTTTGTTGGTATAGACAGACTTCCTGTCTTTGTTCTCAGGAGATTTTATAGTTAGAACGGTTAGGTACTATCCTGTTGCGTACTTATACGAATCTGGACTTCGCCTCTGGGTAGGGAGTCGTTGTTGAGTATGCAGCGTTTAGTGATTGAGAGCACGTCTTCTGTTCTTACTGATGTAGAGACGTTATCTGAATTACATCCATGTGACTAGGAGTTCGCTTTTCTTATCTGTAGAACACAGAGAGGAGAAGACAGTATTAGATTATACTAGTCAGAGGAGCGCCTGCTACAGTCCTTGTGTTTGAAACAATTTATTTTGTGGCTGGAGTTCTTCCATCGTCACAGACATGTATGAGATCCATCACGCCGAAGCACCAGACGCAGTACTTGTGGTGATATTGTTAATTGCTTCGGCTTAATAGGGCTATAAGGCTAAACAGCTGTGATCACGTAACTTTTATTTCCATTGAGATTGCCCACCACTGTAGATCATCATTGAAAGTAGTGTCTTCCAGTGTTTGGTATGTAGATGATGTTAGTCATCTCGTGCTATGTATTTTAGATCGCATAGCCATAAAAAGGGGTGATTTAGGCAACTGATTTGTAATATTAGTTATGAAATATAAACATATGTAATGTAAAGAGGTTTTTAATCTACAGTAAATGTAGAAGCCGAAAAAACATTTATCATATGGTAGTTACTATTTCCCTTACTTATTCATTTATGTTTAGTTGTAATTTATATGTTAAAGAGTGAGAAGGAGGAAATAATATCACAGTTAAGAGATTCTAAGATCTGTTTCAAGAGGGTAGTTAGACAGGGCCAAATCTTGGTTTTAGCATCACTATTTTTCGTAGCACACATTTGTTTTACACCTGCCTGGAGTAGCATCTTGGAATATAGCAAATATTACATTTAATATTCAAATGTTAGTCATTCCAAGAGGTAGCAAAGGTAACAAAATAATAAATTTAACTTATAACTAAAGGACTGCATGTTGTATTATGAAAATTAATAATAGTGATAACCTGTGTTGTTCTGTAACAATAATCGTTGCTCTAACATAGAACAAATTTTATCTTACGAAGAGAACAAATTGCCAGTAATATTAAGAACATTAGAGAAGGAGATAAATACAAATAACAAAAATACCTACCACAGATATTATGTAACCAATTAGGCAAATACAAAGAAGAAGGATTTACCTTAAATGATATTTAAAATGTTGAGCAATTATTAGATATACAAATAAATGTAAGATGTGTTTAAAATTTCAATTCAGGTGTCTACTGCCGTCCTTAGAAATCAATGAATATATCTATATACAGGGTTCAAATGGCTCTGAGTACTATGGGACTTAACATCTAAGGTCATCAGTCCCCTAGAACTTAGAACTACTTATACCTAACTAACCTAAGGACATCACACACATCCATGCCTGAGGCAGGATTCGACCCCGCGAACGTAACAGTCGCGCGGTTCCCGACTGAAGCGCCTAGAACCGCTTGGCCACCGCGGCCGACTATATATGTATATAAAAATAAAACTATTTTGATGTAATTAGCAGTATGCCTGCATTTGCATCTAATTTCTGTGTAAATCTGTAACAAAATATATATCAGCAAGTAAAAACAAGAAAACATGAATGCAAAATAGAAACGAAAATATTGATATTATATAAAAGCCCTGAACACAGCACTCTGCAGTGGATTGTGCACTGATATGAAACTTCCTGGCAGATTAAAACTGTGTGCCGGACCGAGACTCGAACTCGGGACCTTTGCCTTTCGCGGGCAAGTGCTCCACTGCAGAGTGAAAATCTCATTCTAGAAACATCCCTAGGTTGTGGCTAAGCCAAGTCTGCGCAATATCCTTTCTTTCAGGATTGCTAGTTCTGCAAGGTTCGCAGGAGAGCTTCTGTTAAGTTTGGAAGGTAGGAGACGAGGTACTGGCAGAAGTAAAGCTGTGAGGAAGGGTCGTGAGTCGTGGTTGGGTAGCTCAGTTGGTAAAGCACTTTCCCACGAAGGGCATAGGTCCCGAGTTCGAGTCTCAGTCCGGCACACAGAGTGAAAATCTCATTCTGGAACTCTGTTTATCATTATCACGGTTGTTTTCAGCACACTTGTAATAAATGTTTCAAAAATGAAACAATTGTAAGTAGGCTGTTTATGTTTTCTTATTGGCAACATTACGTAGCGCTCTGTATGAAAATCACTGGCTGTGCTGTGTGCAGTCTGTGGCTGCTTTGCATTGTTGTAATACTCGCCATTGTAGTGTTGGGCAGCGGCAGCTGGATGTGAACAGCGCGTAGCGTTACGCAGTTGGAGGTGAGCCGCCAGCAGTGGTGGATGTGGGGAGAGAGATGGCGGAGTTTTGAAATTTGTCATGAACTGCTATATTTATATATGATGATATCAAGGTAAATACATTGTTTGTTCTCTATTAATATCTTTCATTTGCTAACTATCCCTATCAGTAGTTAGTGCCTTCCATAGTTTGAATCTTTTATTTAGCTGGCAGTAGTGGTGCTCGCTGTATTGCAGTAGCTTGAGCAGCGAAGATTTTTGTGAGGTAAGTGATTTGTGAAAGGTATAGTTTAATGTTAGTCAGGGCCATTCTTTTGTAGGGAATTTTGAAAGTCAGATTGCGTTGCGCTAACAAAATATTGTGTGTCAGTTTAAGCACAGTCATGTATAATGGTTCAAAGGGGACGTTTCATATGTCGACCCTTAGCCGAGGATACCTCACTGGAATCTTCTGACTTTTTTTCTTGTAGTTTGTGTAATTAGTCTAGCTATTGTTTATTGCTAGCGCGTAATTGTAGAGAAAATCTCCTTTGTAGTTGCAGTCTTTCATTGTTGTACAGTAAAACAGTTGTGGCATGCATGTAGATTTGCACCAAATATTTCGCAGCTGCAATTAACTAGATATTATTTTCAGTGCTATGTTAATGTGTTCTCTTATTTTTGATCTTCAAATTGTGTTTTTCTTTGTTGTCGTGTGAAATACTGTGACAATAATGGCGTGTGAAAAACGTAATACTCGGCTCCATAGTAAACTGAGAAATGACAGTGAAAATGAAAGCACTGTGTTAGCGCCACCGAGTAATGAATTAACTGATGTTCAAAGTAGTAATTTGGTAATTGTGCATAGGGAAATGGAGCGGGCTGCAAACAATGGTGTAGACAGTGAAACAGGTAGTGAACAGGGAAGCATTATCGATCGATCGGTCGGCAACAGCTCGCCTCAGGAATCCGAAATGACAGGACACAATTTCGCAAATACTGTAGATTCAGGTTTTGGGTCATCACCGTTTTCTCAAATAAGTCAAGACACATTTTCTGGTTGTCAAAATGTGAATGTTGCCGGTGCAAATGCACTGCGGAAAAGCGTAGAGAAACAGATTCCAGACACTAATACATTATTATTGCAATTAATGCAACAAATGGAACAAAATCAGAGACAAATGGGAGAAAATCTTAAAAAGTTAGATACAGTGGAACAAAATCTTAAAAAGTTAGACACAGTGGAACAAAATCTTCAAAAGTTAGACACAATGGAACAACACCAGAGACAAACACAGCAACAGTTAGACGCAATGGAACAAAATCTTCAAAAGTTAGACACCACACTTGAACAAACACGTGAAGATTTAACTACTGAGTTACATAACATTGAATCGAAATGTCAAAAAGTCTGTAATGACGTAAAAACACAAATTTGTGAGCATTTTCAACCTATTTTCTCGCGGCATGAAAATGCATTACAGAATCACGAAACAGCCATAAAAAAACTGCAAACCATTGTTCATGAAAATCATGAGACCTTGTGGGCTAAAATTGACTCAGTTGCATCTACCGATTTGGTTACGCAACTTGCAAAAACTCAGGAAAACTTAAAGGACACAGTAGATTCGATTTCAACACAAATGCACACTCTCAAACTTGGTTCAGAAAAACACACTGAGGAAATGTGTTCACTATCGGAGAAAGTAGCCGAACTTTCGGATCAGGTCACTAACTTATCTACAAAGGTAGATGATGATCTGAATGACACAAGACCTGTAGCCTTCACTGACACAGAAGAGTATGAACAAATTAGAAAATTCAAACAGAATCAAAATCAAATCAATACACAGTACAAAAGAGAAATCCGGGAAGTACAAGATCAGCTGACATAGGTAATACAAGAATTACGTATTTCAGAGGATACTCACGCCCCAATACGGGAAGAGGGACACAGAAATACGGAACAGCCACAAAATAATAACACAGGGCATTTCGGAAGTTATGAAAGAAATTGGCAATGTGCACCGAATTTTGAGATGGAACGGCCGACACGACCTAACAATGACCGATATGCGACTCGCCGACATGATGATTTTGACTATAAGCTGTTCATTACTACACGTAAACTCAAAACATTTAAGAATTCTGGCAACGACATTCATCCACAAGCATGGCTCCATCAATTCTCGCATTGTTTTCCTCCCAACTGGTCGTTAGAACACAGATTAGAATTTATGTGTGGCTACTTGGAGAATGAACCAGCTGTAAGAATGCGATCGGTAATTCACGATTGCCACAGTGAAGGAGAGTTTTACCATGCCTTCCTCTCAGCATATTGGTCTCAAGCCACACAAGACCGAGTAAAACATAGCATCATAATGATGAAACGTTTCGAACAATCTGAATTTTCCAGTCTTATGAAATATTTTGAAGACATGTTGCATAAGAATCAGTATCTTTCAAACCCATACAGCCCCTCAGAACTAATCCGCATTTGCTTAATCAAACTGCCTGAACATTTACGACATATTATTTTGGCAGGACGTTGCAAAGACGACATTGAAGCATTTCAGGGACTCTTACAAGAATTAGAAATTGACACTGACAATCGCGGAACGCGAAACCAGGAACACAACAATTACAGGTCACATCCGTCGCAATTCCGCGATGAAAGAAGTAATAACTTGACACGACAAGGCTACTCTCACAACACAAATCGTGACCAAAACAGACACCACCCATATGACAACCGTTGGCAGAGTAGTAATAACTACAGGGAAAGATCACCTCTCCGTGGTAATGACTATCACAGAGACAATAAGAGAAACAGACAATATGGGAACCAAAATAAATACTATCAAGGGAGACAGAATAACTTTAGACGCAACGGACCAGTGCTCAGTTACGATTCAGGGAGAAATTCTCCACCATGTGACCGACAAGAAAGAAACTATGGAATCTACCGACATGACGACAGACGATATGATCGTAACGACAGACCTGAATTGCATCAGAACTGGCGGGATTCAAACAGAGCAGGGCCCTCTCGTCACGGTGAATTTGTAGAAGTTAGGTCTCCAAATCCCAATAACGACGCGCGCCAACAAAGAGACAATAGGCAATGACTCACACCGCTGGCAGCAACAAAACGTACTTATGAAACTGATGACGCAGCTGCCGTAGCTAGTAATTACGTAAAAATGGAAGACATTAGGGATATCTTACTCCAGGAACACGACATAAAACATAACAACATTGCATATCCTGTGATTCACATTACTGTAAATGACGTAAAATTTACGGCAGTACTTGACTCTGGCAGTCCCATTTCAGTAATCAGTGAAACAGCCTTTAGCAAATGCAACAAATCAAACGATTGCCCCACACTTCCGTTACGTAAGATTAAATTACAAGGTGCAATCTTTGGAAAAAGTGTAGATGTACGCCAACAAACCAATTTAGAATTCTTTTGTCAAAGCCACAGCTTCTCTATGAACTTTCTCATTGTTCCATTATTGTCGACGGAAATTATATTGGGAGTAGACTTTTTGAATGAATTCAAAGCAATCTTAAACTTTCACGACGCTGAAATAAGTTTAGAGAAGGAAGGTAAGTCAATAGCTTTGAAATTTGAAGATTGGCTCTCAAACCATGACGAAGAAATCAATCGGCTTTACCTTCTGTTGGACAACAGTTCGGAATTTTCTACGGAACTAGACACTAACAATCACTCTGCAAGAACTGACAGGGATGATATCGACGGCATATTTGAAATTAATGAGTTAATTCAGAATAAAATTCAAACAATTGAGAATTGTAATGACACTGATAGGCAGGACCTTTTTGAGATTTTACAAGAACATTCCACAGTTTTTACTCATAAAACAGGAACAATCAAGGGATTTCAATACCAATTTCGTGTTCGTGAACATACTAAATTTTGTGTTAGACCATATGTAATCCCAGCACATTATAGGGACCGTGTTAGAACAGAAATACAATCTATGCTTGACGAGATCATTATTGAGCCTGCAGTAAGCTCATATAACAATCCATTACATGTTGTTGAGAAGAAAAATGGATCGATCAGGCTTGTCTTAGATTCGAGACAAATCAATACGATCATTATTCCTGAAACAGACAGGCCGCAAACGTTGGAAGAACTTCTTCAAAATTTTAATGGTGTAAAAGTGTTGTCTTCCATTGATCTCAGATCCAGCTTTTATCACATCGAACTTCATCCAGAATGTAGAAAATACACAGTTTTCCTTTGTTTCGGCGTTTGTTATCAGTTTCGGAAACTCCCCTTTGGTTTGAACATTTCTTCAGCAGCATTCATTCGCGGGCTAAATTCCATATTACCTGAGTTCTTAAAACGTCACATCACCTTATATGCAGACGATATTCTGATAGCAGAAGCTTCATGGGAATTACATAATCGCATCCTCAACAGTTTGTTACGCATTTTTGCAGAATCTGGAATTACAGTTAACTTGGAAAAGTCTGAATTCGGTAGGACAAAGGTGAAGTTTTTGGGACATATTATTTCTTCTGAAGGCATTCAGCCGGATCCTGAAAAGTTAGAAGCAATCAGAGCCATTCCAGTTCCATCCACAAAAAGACAAGTCCGCAGTTTTCTAGGTCTCGTAAATTTTTACCGTCGTTTTCTGAATATGCAAATTCTTGTTACACCAAAACTTTGTTCTCTCACTGGAAAAAATACTATTTGGAACTGGGACGAACAAGCACAATTGGAATTCAATTCTTTGAAACAAGCGTTACTTCACGCGCCAATCTTAGCTCATCCAGATCTGTCACAAGATTTCTGCCTTAGCACGGATTCTTCTAAAGTCGGTCTTGGTGCCCATTTATTTCAAGAAGCCATAGAAAATGACACTACCATTCAGAAAACCATTGCTTTTGCTAGCCGAGTGCTAACAAAATCTGAAAAAAAATTATTCCATTACTGAATTAGAAGCTTTAGCTATCGTTTGGGCATTTAACAAATTCCGTTTCTTTCTTTCTGGTAAGCACGTAAAAGTATACAGTGATCATCGTGCATTACAATTTCTTATGTCTTCAAAATTAAATCATGACAGGTTAAAACGTTGGGCATTGTTTCTGCAAGAATTCCGCTTCACAGTAGTCTACATTCCCGGCAAGGAGAACATTGTTGCGGACGCACTGTCACGCGCACCGGCTGGGCTTGAGAAAAGTACCACAGAAGGCAACCTTGAGAAAAATTTCAGTATTCTTTACATTCAGAAAGTCGCCTTTGAAAACTTCATCACCACATCTTTAAAGGACATTGCTCATGAACAAGAAAAAGATCCGATTTGGAAAGACATCAAGAGCAAATGGCATGAAAAGACACACACACAGATTCGGCATTATTATCTGGTTAGAAACAACATACTGTTCAAACGCTGCACTGCTGATGACAAGCTATGGGTACTTTGTATTCCTGACGATTTTGTTAATAAGCTCATTTGGTACATTCATTTCAGCTACGCACATTTTGGTCCACGAAAATGTTATCACATTCTTCGAACGACTTGTTATTTTAACAATATGGAAAAAAGAATTCGAAGAGTCTTGTCTATTTGTAAACTTTGTCAAAGGCGAAACCATCTACTGTCTCACATCGTGCTCCGTTGTTTCCTATTATTCCTTCTAAATTAAAAGAATTTGCTGCTGTTGATCTCTTGGGACCGCTTGTCAGAACATCCAATGGATTTTCGTACGTTCTAGTCGCTGTTGAACTTACTTCAAAATTTGTTTCTCTCACTCCGTTACGTAAAGCCACTGGACGATCTGTATTCAACGCCTTTGTTAAAAATTTCTTACATGAAGTTGGCCACGTTGCTAAAGTCATTTCAGATAACGGACCGCAATTTAGATCTGCTGTTTGGTCACGCACGCTTCGGAATCATAAAATCAAACCTGTTTTTATTTCATTGTACTCACCACATTGTAACCCCTCCGAACGGATTATGAAAGAAATCAATAAGCTTTGCAGACTTTATTGTCACAGAAAGCATCAGCATTGGGACAGATATTTACACTTATTTCAAAACGTGCTGAATGAAATGCCTCATGATTCCACTGCTTTACCACCTACTCTTGTACTGAAGAATGAAGAACCACCGAACAGAATCAGAGAGCTTGTACCTTTCCCGAATACACGTAAACTTCGACACAAAGACATAATTGATTTGGCTCTTAAAAATATAAAATCTGCAGCAGACAAAAGAGAAAACTACACGGTAAAGCAAATGCAAAGGATTTGTATATTGGTCAGAAAGTTCTCATTAAAGCTCATTCATTGTCACATAAGAAGAAACACTTGAGTCACAAATTCTTTCTAGTTTACAATGGACCTTACAGAATCCGACGTATACCACATGATAATTGCGTTGAAGTTGAAACTCTGTGTACTAGGAAGAGTAAAGGTTTACACCACATTTCACATGTTAAACCGTTTATTGAAAGATAATCTGCTTTTTAACTTTGTCATTGCCATAAAACTTTTCACTTTACATTACTAGTATGCTTGTCAGACTTAGAATCTGTTAACATGCAACAATGTTTGAAGTTAAATATCCAGTCAAGAACCAAGAGAACTTATTGAAACAGAAATGACGAATGCATTGTTATAGTGAACAGACGTCACAGTGTTATTGTGTGTGTACATTCTTGCTTGTTAGTTGCATGATTATGGAACGACTATAAGGCTTACATACTTAGAACATTTACCAGTACTGCTAATGAGATTTTAATGCAACATTTTGGTTGACTTGAAAATATATTCTGGATTTAAAGTACTTTCTGTGAGATACCAGATGACACAGTGTTAGTTTATGTGACAGTTACACGATTTTATCACGACGCTACTAATGAGTGACAATTTACAATGTTGCTTTTGTAGTGTTTCTGTTTTATTTCTGCACAGTTTTTCTGTTTTATTCTGCAAAGTAAAACATGTTTTAGTAGTAACTTTTGTGGTATAGCTACAATGAGACTGCCTTTTCCATAGCACAACAATACGTTATAGCACAGTACTTTCCTCATCACGGCAATAAGCGTAATAACTAAGACATTTATACGCAAAGCATTTCACTTTTGTGTATTATGAGGTACGTACATTGACTTCTGCAGAACTTAGCTTTCGGAGGACGATAACTACGACACTTCCACACAGATTATGTTGCAACAAGACGCACATTTAGCGCTACAGTACACGTATTTGAGTGATTAATTTTGTACTTAAAACATTTATTTTTAAAGATTTTTGAATTACAAAGAAAGTTTTCCGTGATACATTTCATTCCATTGCTGTAATCTGTAACACCTGAGGGTATAATTACATTAATCCTCAGGGGGGTACACGCTTACTTTGTGTACCATGTGTGTGGCAACCACAAGGAACCCTAGCTAATATGGTATTTGCTTATACAACTCGGTACCATATTTCTCTAACACACAAATTACACAGCTATCTGATCATTTAACTGAGAGATAAACATTTTCTTACTACATCAGTGACACATGTTTATGCAATACACAGTTGGGTAACTTCACACTTATGAAACTGTATTTTGTCTGTACTTTGTAAACTGTTCATATTTTTTTGGAATCATTGTGATACTATGAGAGCTTTGAATGATGTATTTGGTAAGGGAGCATGATTTTAAAGTACGTTTGAGGTAGATGACACTATTGAAATGAGCAGAGAATTTTTTTTAGGTTTTGAAATTATTGCAGAAAGCTACGACGTTTTTGAGATTTGACTGAGGTGTTATGATGTTATTATTACGACGACAATGTGTACTATGCTGTTGAGATATGTTTATGATCAATAAGATGATGCTACCGTATATGAGGAATAAGAAGTATGTTGGAAACCAAGAATCGTACTTTAAGAGCTATGAAATGTGCGTAAATGCGTCACTGTATCACAATGCTGACGAATATTTTATTTGGACACTTATATTTATAGGATTTCCTTTCTACAGATTTGCAACGCTAATTCTTGACCTGTGAAATATTTTTATGTGAGACTGTCACTGTAGCGGAAACTGCTGTCGTAAATATTTCCGTAAGAAAGTTAAGTGACCACCTGCAGATGCGTCATCGGCACACCGCTGTGTCTGACACCTGGAGAACAAGCCATTAGGGTGTGCCTTTCCGGAAGAACAGGCAGAAAAAAAAAAACAAAGGGGAGGCCATTATCCTCGCTATAGACATTTCCTTGTTGAAAGCATAGTGTGGAGCTCGCAATTTATGATATTTACTGAAATGCCTAATGAAATGACGAGAAATATTTTTACATCTGCACACCTGATTACGACAAGCGTCTTTCTACGAGAGTTGAGAGCTACTGACTTACGAAATGCCACATAGCTATTGAATGATGTTTTTATGCTTTGGTTTGCGTAATTGCTTATTTCATTTGACATCTGTTTTCCAGCTGTGTTGCAGCATTGGTTTCATAAAATAAAATTAAATGCATTTGCTAATGTGAACACTTTCTGTCAACAGATCTATTAAATAATAATTTTGTGATCCACATTCTTCAAAAAAGGAGCACTTGGAAAGGAAAGAACAATAAGAAGGGACTAGTAACAGTAACTGCATACATAATATTCTTTTCAAGTACATGGTAATATTTCTTTTACAATAAGTTGTTGTGGTGCACCACTTTAATTACTTAGACATTAAGATGTGATTATACATTTCCCTTATCTGCATTGTTATCTTTAGTGTACTGTTTTTTCTGCTTGAGCTATGTCATGTTTAGATATAAGCTGCTGTTTGCCAGGCATAGTGCTACTGAACTTTAATTTGTGTTACTCTGCTAAGCCAGATTTATTTTTTGTTTGCTGCGCATTGCCTCATATTAGTTGTAATGTTGAATTGCTTGGTAATTTAGATTTACTGTAGCTTGCTTTGCGATTTTCCATTTTTTTATTGCTGTTTATATTAATTGTTTTATGTGCTGCTACATTGCCTCGTCCCTTAGTTTAGCATCTGAGCTCAGTAGATTTAAGTTAGCTTAAGAGGGGGTAGACTATATAAGAAACTGACTATGGAGAATAGGTAAAGAATGCATTGCGAAGTTATATGAAAAAAGATTTGGGCCCAAATGAGTATTGTACAATCAGAAATAATTATTTTGAAAGAAATATGAACCGAATACAGAAAGCAGGCTTAGATAAGACTTTTTGGGAATAATGATGAACAAAGGGAGATCTCCATGCAAAATACTGCAGTAAAACAAACCCTGTCCTTTCCCTTTTGTGTTATCCCACTATATGTTTGTGTACCCTTGTGTATTTGTTTTCTTCCTGTCTCTGTGTACTGTTTCATAGAACTTTTTTCTCTTCTAATACTAAGTTACATTCCCTATGATGAGGAATACTGTTATCCTCAAATACAATTGGCATTAATAATGTGTTATTTACTTTGTAAAGATGTTTAGACATTATTTATTCTGTTTTGTGTTAATGCTCATGTGTGAAGTTGATGTTTCGAAAGTTATTCTGATCTTTTATGTATGTACTCATGTCATAATTCCTGTAACACTGACGTATATGTCTATTTCTATTCTTTTGTAACGCCTGTTTTACTACAAATGTTATCTGTATTGTTATGTTCTTTAATGATGTATTTTGTACCTTTGTAATTGTATTCTCATGTTATAAAATTGTAATTGACACCAGTTCATCTTATTATTAACTTGTAAGTTACATTTCACTGCACACATTTCTGTTGTTCATAGTATATGGACAATATGTGAGAAGTAGGGACTATTAGTGTTTGCACGTGTGTTAATAATTCAGCAAGGGACTGGATAACAGCATTGTTGGTTCTAAGGACAGTTCTGAAAACTTTGTGAGTGCACAAGTGGTGGTTTATGGACTTGCTATATTGTCCGCAAGACTCTTTGATGGTGATTGTGCACCTGCACAGTCGCAACAGATGGCTGCTGGCGTCTCTACAAGGACTACAGTGGGTCTGCATCTTTGATGATCCATCAATACCATTATCTCTACAAGGACTACAGTGGGTCTACACCTTTGCTGGTCCATCAATACCATTATTTCTACAAGGACTACAGTGGGTCTGCACCTCTGGTGGCCCACCAATACCGTAATCTCTACCAGGACTACAGTGGGTCTGCTCTGTGATGACCTACCTACCAATACTCTTCAAAATTTCGACTGACTCTGCTGTGGGTTTGCTCTGTTGTGGCCCATTACCTGTATGCATGTCAAGAGTCAGTACTGTCTTTCCGTTGGAAGGACAACACTACTTCTTCAAGACTGCATGGAAATCCACTACTTCTGTGTGCATTTTCTTTTACTGCTCAGACTTTGAGAAAAACTCTGCATTTTTACTGTGATGAACAATCTGGACTGTCTTTATGGACTGTGAGAAATTTTTAGCTTTTGACCAACATTGTATCAATAAGTGTGTGCATTTGATTTCTTTGTTATTGTAATTATGAAAAATTTTTTTCAAATCTGTATTGGCCACTGCCCAATCCAATTTGTAAAATTTTTTGTGGGGAGCATGGGGGCTATGTAAGTAGGCTGTTTATGTTTTCTTATTGGCAACATTACGTAGCGCTCTGTATGAAAATCACTGGCTGTGCTGTGTGCAGTCTGTGGCTGCTTTGCATTGTTGTAATACTCGCCATTGTAGTGTTGGGTAGCGGCAGCTGGATGTGAACAGCGCGTAGCGTTGCGCAGTTGGAGGTGAGCCGCCAGCAGTGGTGGATGTGGGGGAGAGATGGCGGAGTTTTGAAATTTGTCATGAACTGCTATATTTATATATGATGATATCAAGGTAAATACATTGTTTGTTCTCTATTAATATCTTTCATTTGCTAACTATCCCTATCAGTAGTTAGTGCCTTCCATAGTTTGAATCTTTTATTTAGCTGGCAGTAGCGGCGCTCGCTGTATTGCAGTAGCTTGAGCAGCGAAGATTTTTGTGAGGTAAGTGATTTGTGAAAGGTATAGTTCAATGTTAGTCAGGGCCATTCTTTTGTAGGGAATTTTGAAAGTCAGATTGCGTTGCGCTAACAAAATATTGTGTGTCAGTTTAAGCACAGTCATGTATAATGGTTCAAAGGGGACGTTTCACAATTAACAATAAAAATAAAGGATCGGTGGTTGATTTATATCAAAAGACTTTAATGACAAGAACAAAAATACAAAATGCTGGATATAATTTAATAGAGATATGGGAATATAAATGGATTAACTCAGCAGTGTGTAAAAATCTTAACAAATTGAAGCAGTTACCTGAAGTAGTCAAACCATTTAAACCTTGTGATCCTCTTTATAGTAGTTGTACATATACAATAAAATTAAGGGCTAAAGCAGATGGTGTTAACACTAAGGTAAAATATATAGATGTGTGTAGTCTATATCCAACTTACAATGTTATGACCATTTCCTGTAGATCATCCAACAAAAATACGTAAACCAGAGTCTGTGAAGTGTGGAATTTTGAATATAAAAGCTACAAGTAGTTTAAAAATTAGGTGAAAGACTTCATGAAAGTAAAATTAGGAACTCGCCATTGTAAATGAAGTTATGTATATAAAATATGTGAAAGAAAAAATAGGTATTGACTTAGATCTTGATAAAATGAATATAAACCCTGGAAAACGAACTGTTGCAAAAATATGTCTGATTTCTTTATTGGGACAATTTGGACAATGTCAAAATATAGTAACACAGAGTGTGTTACACATTTAGAAGGATTCTATGAAATGCTACTGAATTACATAATACAAATATAAATTTTATTACTGACAATATGGTTCAGATGTAATAGAATTTAAAAGATTATTATGTGTACAATATGTTTATAGCACCATTCACTACATCAAATCCAAGGAAAAACTGTTATATATTTTGATACAGGCTGTATAGTGTATATTGTTAATGGTGAAAATATTGTGGAAACAGGTTGTATGTTAGGTGAATGGACTGATGAATTAGGAGGTACTAAATGGATTACAAATTGTACTTCAACTGGACTTAAAAGATGTTATTACATGAAAAGTGATAAAAATACCAAAATGAAAATTAAAGGCTTCACTTTAAACTACAAGAATATTCAAAAACTAAATGGTGAGTCTATGACAAGATTAATTGAGGATGAAGTAAAAGAAAATACATGATTACTGTACCATCAGATAACTAGATATGTTAATACCAAAAATTTAACCAAGAAGGCTGCTAAAAAAGATCTTCAGATGAGTGTGATAAAAGAATTATTCTAGAAAATTATAAAACAATAGCATACAGTTTTTAAAATTTTAAATAAATTTTTGTCTTATATAAATGGAAACTATTTTGAAGAATCTCAACAATTTTAGCAATACTAATATGTTGTAAAGGATTTGTAACATACTTATGTGTTTGATATAGCACTACTGGTTTTAAATATTTGTGTACTAAGCATGGAGGTAAAATATACTTGGAGCTGTGTAATTCAAGTTTCTGCAGAAGAAAATATTGAACTGAGATATAAAGAAATGAAGAAACTTGGGAATAATGATAATGACTTAAATGATCTGAAATTTTTGGGTTAATCTCTTGTTGGATGGTCATCCAGTACTGAATAAAATGTAAAATATTAAATTCATTTTATAGTATTCAATAATTTGAAACACTAAAATGGATTTTTAAATTAATCCTAGTGCACTCAAAATGCCTAATATTTTCAGGGGGGAAAAAACTAGCCCTCCTCTAATTATGCAGAGTTTCATCGTCATAAGATTCATTTGATTTTAAATTAATTCTATTTAAATCAATGCACCGAGTAAAAATTGATATAGAGTGGTAAGTGGGTGCATTGAGTACACTAAGGGGCATTTCGTGAACGAGTTTTCTTTGACGAATATTTTAATTAATTTACTTTATTCCATGCAGTTTATTAATTAAATAATTCGTCAAGGAAAGCTCGTTTACGGAACTACCACACTAGAATGATCAATGTACGGACTTACTACTTGTCACATTATCTCTGTTGCACGGTAAATTAGTTTTCGTCACTGGACATGAGTCTGGTGGAACCTGAGACGTTCAACCATTGACAGTGTCAGTAATCATTTTCTTTTGTTCCATTACAGATGGCTGAAATGTGGCCACTGTGAGCATTATGTATAGTCGATATTACGAGTACCAACTGGTGTCGAAATTTTTCACGCCGTGTTGATGTGGTGCAGGAGCCTGAGAGCGCACTTATCTTTCTTGCAAGCTATATGTAGAAACAAGCTCTCTGGTCTTGTGTGAAACAACACAAGGTGTCTTCAAAAAATCACTTTGGAAAGTGGGGAATTAGTCGCAATATAGAGAAATATATTTATAGAACCGATATTTTCACAGAGAATCAGTAGCTGAAAGCATCAGATCTTTGGAGACGTTTTTTTCTGAACTTTCTATATCTACAACACTGTATCTCAAATGCCAGTATCCGTGCAAACGGCACATCATCAGACGGAATTCGCGGCGCAACAATCGAAGAGCAGGACGCAGGCCATCAGCATTAACTCGGCCATCAACATGATTGGTCAAAAGGCGAGCTCGCGCTCCGCCTCTCCCCACATAAAAGTGCCCACAATTAGCGCGAGTAGCGGCCTCCATTACGGATCCCGTTTGCCGCGCATTGGGTGTGCAACTTGCCAAGACGAAAGCCAGGTGTGTCGGCTAAGTGATGAAACCCGCGCCCAGCTTTGGCGTTCGACGTCCGCGGGGGTTTTTAGGCTTAGCTTTGCGGAAGCCAGGCGACCGGATCGCGGGTGAATACCCAGTCCTGTCTCTTCTGAAGCACTGAAGCGCCACGTGCGGCCACCAACACACAATAGTCGCTTTCATACCGCCCCACGAACGAACGAGCACCGCATGTGTGGCTTTGAGAAGTTGGAGTGACTACATATTGTCGATAACCTCGATTCATGTCTCTGTTCTCGTATTTACTCGTTGACTTAACATCAAAAAGCTGTGTAATAGTGATCAGAATTCTGGAGGCGAAAGCACAGAAATACGCTACGACCAATGACGTGATCCACCCTTTCACCACGTAGGAAAGGCTTTAGATAACACTGACTGCTAGTATTTCTATGTATGTCCACCAGCAGATCCATTAGGGGTCCACAGAAGCCTACAGTTAAATTCACTGATCACAGCATGTCACCCACTAGGAAGAGGACGCTGGTCGATTGTAGCGCTACAAGTGGTGTAGAACACCTGTACCAAGGGGTTATATGACCATCCACCACAGATGAAAGTAGTGGCAGTGAAAAAGTGTGTACGTGTCCTTGAATGGAATAAGTGCAGTATCATGAGTCGATGTGAAGGCGTTGAAACGGGTCTGTCAGTAATGTTTCATAATATTTGTCACTTGCTATTCCCAGATAAGTCATTAGTAGTTGAGTCTCATTAAGTCTCCCTCTTTTACTTTTCTGAAAGAAGAATTATCAGCAAAATGAGTTTTTTTAATGTGCAATGATACCTTTTCATCCAAATTCCTTTCTGTTGACTCTTCTGTTTAACTGAGGAATCAAAACGTACGTTTTCAAAGTTCCATGAGGAAACAGAAAGGTGGCACCCGACCACATGAGCTATACCAACATTCCAGTATTACGTTAGGGGTTAGCGATAACTGCAGTGCGAGACAGAAACTTGCCATTGCCTTTCAACCTCGCTGACCAGCAGTTGGTACCAAGTGTCAGGTCTAGTCCTCCCCCACCCTTTGGCGGGGACGGACCCCCATAAATTTGTGAACATACACTCTTAGTCAGGTCCTCGTGAGCATAATGCAGTACCTTTATTTGAGCCTACTGATAGGGATTGGAATTGGGGAGTGTATGGACGTATCATCTTGTATCAGTTTTTAATATGTTTTAGTCAGAACTGCTATTCGATAAGTCAATTTTTGATGGTATTTTTGGTTGTGTACACTCGACTTCATATGTAACGTGAAGTTTTGTGAGATAGCCTTTGCCTGTGAGAAAATATGCCCACATGTGACTCATATACAATGGTTCCGAAAAATGGACCATTAATGCCAGAGACATATTGTGTATTGATGGAGAGCATTCAACCCCAGTAAGTTGGATCATAATTACTTTGACCAACTGAGTACCACCAAACGCGGAAATTGGTAGGATACGGTGTAAAATTGGCAGACTGCCAGGAGAGGTCCTAATATTGTAAGAAATTGTAGAACAGTCTGTAAATTGGCAAATATTTGGGGGCAGACAGTAAGAATTAGAAAAATGGGATGTTGGGTTAAAAAACTGACAGGGAATTTGTAGAACACACCTGAAACTAGGAAAACTGATAGGATAGGTGGCAAAAACAGCACAGAGGTAGGTTAGGTCAGTCTTACAAAAATAACAATCCATTACCACCTAATAACGATGAGATGTGTTGGTGGATCCTCACATGTCAATAACATACAATACAGTCCAACGGTGTGAGTTAAAGCTTCTTATACGAAGGTGAGTCGAATGAAAACTATAAATATTTTTTAGATATTATTTATTGCGCAGAAGTGGTACAAAGCTGTATCATTTTTCAACATAGTCTCCCTCACACTCAATTCAAGTCCTCCAGCGCTTACAAAGTGCATAAATTCCTTTAGAAAAAAATTCTTTTTGGAGTCTGCGCAACCACTCATGCACCGCGTGGCGTACCTCGTCATCAGAACGGAACTTCTTTCCTCCCATAGCGCCTTTGAGTGGTCCAAACATATGGAAATCTCTTGGGACAAGGTCTGGTGAGTATGGTGGATGAGAAAGACACTCAAAATGCATGTCTGTGATTGTTGCAACTGTTGTACGGGCAGTGTGGGGCCTTGCATATTCATGTTGCAAAAGAACACCTGCTCACAGCAATCCACGTCGCTTTGATTTGATTGCAGGCTGCAGATGATTTTTTAGGAGATCTGTGTATGATGCACTGGTGACAGTGGTCACTCTAGGCAGATAATGCTCCAAAATGACGCCTTTTTCGTCTCAAAAGAGAGTCAGCATAACCTTCCCTGCTGATGATTCTGTTCGAAACTTCTTTGGTTTTGGCGATGAGGAATGGCGCCATTACTTGTTCGCTCTCTTCGTTTCCGGTTGGTGGAAGTGAACCCCGGTTTCGTCCCCAGTAATTATTCTTGCAAGGAAGCCATCACCTTCTCGTTCAAAGCGACGAAGAAGTTCTGCACAAGCATCAACACGTCGTTCTCTCGTTTCAGTAGCCAGCTGCCGTGGTACCCATCTTGCAGATACTTTGTGGAACTGGAGCATATCATGCACAATGTGGTGTGCTGACCCATGACTAATCTGTAAACATGCTGCAATGTCATCCAGTGTCACTCGGCGGTTTTCCTTCACTATGGATTCAACTGCTGCAATGTCCTGTGGAGTCGCAACTCGTTTTACCTGACCTGGACGAGGAGTATCTTCCACTGAAGTCACAGTATTTTCGAACTTCCTACTCCATTCGTAGACTTGCTGCTGTGACAAACATGCATCACCGTACTGAACCTTCATTCGTCGATGAATGTCAATAGGTTTCACACCCACACTACGTATAAACCGAATAACAGAACGCTGCTCTTCCCTTGTGCAAGTCGCAAGTTGGGCGGCCCTCATTATACTGATACTGCGACAGTAGGTGTGCATCTGCACTATGCTGCCACCTACAGGCTATTCTGCACGCTGTTTGTAGCACGCTTGCCAACTTACAGGAAAACGGCGCGAAATTTCGATTTGTTATTACAAATTTAAGAGCAAGCTGTCTGGTAGAATTTTGCACAGAGCATAATTTAATAATGAATCATGGAAGAAGGTTGTACATGTGGAATAGATCTGAAGACACTAGAAGGCTTCAGACTGATTATATCATGTCCAGACAGGTATCTCGGAACCAGATTTTAAATTGTATAACATTTCCAGGGCAGATGTGGACTGTGACCACAATTTATTGGTTATGAAATGTAGACTAAAAGCGAAGAAATTGCAAAAAGATAGGCATTTAAGGAGATGGGACCTGATTAACTGAATGAACCAGAGGTTGTTGAGAGTTTCAGAACAGCTTGGAAGAGAAGGGGAAAGAAATACAGTACAAATACAATGGGTAGTTTTGAGAGAGGAAATAGTGAAGGCAACAGAGGATCAAGTCGGTAAAAGGACAAAGGTCAAGAGAAATAGGTGGGTAAAACAAAAGATATTGAATATAATTGATTATAGGACAAAATGTAAAAATGTGGCAAATGCAGCAGAAGAAAGGGAGAAAAAACGTCTGAAAAATGGTACTGACAGGAAGTGCAAAGCGGCTAAGCAGGAATACCGAAAGAACAAATGTAAGGATTTAGATGCAAATATAACTAAGGGAAATATAGATACCACCTACAGGAAAATTAAAGAGGCCTTTGGAGAAAAAAGGAAAACGTTAATGAACATCAAGAGCTCAGCTGGAAAACAAGCTAAGCAAAGAAAAGAAAGCTGAACGGTGGGAGGAGTGAATAAAGGGTCTACACAAGGTAGCTGTACTTGAGAGCAATTTTATAGAAATGGAAGAGGGCGTAGAGGATGGTGAGATAGGAGATAAGACACTGCGTGAAGAATTTGCTAGAGCACTGAAATACCTAAGTCGACACAAGGCCTTTGGAGCAGACAACATTGCGTTAGAACTACTGATAGCCTTGGGAGAGCTAGCCATGACCAAACTCTTGCATCTGGTCAGTAAGATGTAGGAGACAGGCGAAATACCTAAGACGTCAAGAAGAATATAATACTTAAAATTCAGCTGTAAAAATTACGGAACCATCAGTTTAAAAATTGGTAATTCGTGGTAAGTTTCTGTGGGACCAAACGGCTGAGGTCATCAATCCCTAGTCTTACACACTGTTTAACCTAACTTAAACTAACTTACGCTAAGGACAACACACACACCCATGCCCGAGGGAGGACTCAAATCTCCGAATGGGGGAGCAGCGCGAACCGTCGCAGGGCTACCCCGCGTGGCTATCAGTTCAATAAGTCATGCTTACAAAATGGAGACACGAATTCTCTACAGATTATTGGAGAAACTGGTAGAAGCCGACCTCGGGGAAGATCTGTTTGGATTCCAGAGACATATAGGAATATGCAATGCGATACTGAATCTACGACTTCTCATGGAAGATATGTTAAGCAAAGCCAAACCTCCGTTTATAGCACTTGGAGACTTAGAGAAACCTTTTGACAATGATGAATGGAATATTCTCTTCGAAATTCTGAGGGTAACAAGGGTAAAATACATGGAGCGAAATGCTATTTACTACTTGTACAGAAACCAGATGTCAGTTGTAAGAGCGTTGGGGCACGAAAGGGAAGCAGTGATAGAGAAGGGAGTGAGACCGGGTTGTAGCCTATCCCCGATTTTATTCAGTCTGTATACCGAGCAAGCATTGAAGGAAACAAAAGAAATTTTTGGAGTAGGAATTACAGTCCAGGGAGTAGAAATAAAAATTTTGAGGTTTGCTGATGACACTGTAATTCTGCCAGAGACATCAAAGATTGTAAGAGCATTTGAACAGGATGTACAGTGTCTTCAAACGAGGATGTCAGATGAACATCAACAAAAGCAAAACGAGGGAAATGGATTGTAGTCGAATTAAATCAGGTGATGCTGACGGAATTAGATTAGGAAAATACTGATGATGGCCGAAGCAGAGAGGATCTAAAATGTAGACTATCATTGGGAAGAAATTTGTTACAATCGAACGTAGATTTAACTGTCAGGAAGTCTTTCCTGAAAGTATTTGTATGGAGTGTAGCAGTTTATTGAAAAACATGGATGATCAACAATTTAGACAAGAAGAGAATGGAATCTTTTGAAATGTGATGCTACATAAGAATGCAGCAGATTAGGTGGGTAGATCACGTAACTAATGAGGAGGTACTGAGTAAAACTGATGAGAAAATAAATTTGTGGCACAATTTGATCAAAAGATTAATCGGACGCTTTCTGAGACATCAAGCGATCACCAGTTTAATATTGGAGGGAAGTATGGTGGTGTAGAAATCATAGAGGGAGACCAACAGATGAACGAAATAAACAGATTCTAAGGATGTAGGTTGCTGAAGTTACTTGGAGACTAAGAGGCTTGCACAGGATAGAGTAGCATGGTGGGCTGAATCAGTCCAGTCTTCGGACTAAAGACAATAACAACAACAACACTTCAGAGATATCATGTACGTTGTTTAGTGATCAAGCTACATTTACCAATCATGGCCAAGTTTCCTCAGAAACATGCGGTATTGTTCTATTGACAATCCTCATTGGCTTCGTCAGATGGAATGTCAGTGCCCATGGAGTGTAAAAGTGTGGTGTGAGATAGTGAACCATCAGCTCCTAGACCAGTGTTTCGTAGATGGAACACTGAACATGCACAGGTCTCGCAGCCTCTTAACAGACCATCTTCCACAGATGCTAGACGACGTCCTCCTGCAGACTAGGAGGTACCTATGGTAACTACATGATTGCTGTCCAGCCTATTACGCACGAAGTACTACAGTATGCTGTCACGAATGGTTTCCAGATCGTTGGATTGGATGCAGAGGACCTATACCTTGGCTGGCCTATTCTCCAGCCTGTAGACTTTTTTCTGTGAGGGAAGCTGAAAGAGGCTGTCTACAGGGACATACCAGCCAAACGCGATGATATGTAACGACGAATTGCTACAGCTTGTTTGCACGTCTCCGTTGAAATGCAAGCACATGTGCGGCAGTTGTTCCATACCAGAGTGGAAGCATGTATTGACACTGCAGGTGGTCATTTTGAATACAACCTGTGATTGTCAATTGTCTCGTTACTGGTCGTAATCCAGACAACTAGTGTATGCACATGTTTTATTCTTCGCGTATGCTACGATGGTTATTATACGGGAGTAGGCGTGGGAACTTTTCAAAGTGCGATATCCCACAAAGGACTCGCATTAGAATCTTGAAACAAACACCACTGACATTATAATTTAGTCTACTATTAGTCTGTCATTCTCGATAGGCATTATTATTTTAAAAAAGTGTATGTTTGAACAAAAATACACTTTCTAAGTATTTTTACAATCTGCTGACTGGCTAACAAAATGAGCTCCTGGCTAACAGTCAATTCTGTGAAATCGGCACGTCAGTAGCACTTCCCATTACCGCAGTATATGCGGTGCAAGTTTTAGGTGATTCACCTTGCATATATATTCTAAAGATACAAGGTTTAGACAACAGTTGGAAATGATGACAGTGTTCGACGAACTGACTTTATCCTGTTGCAGCCAGACGCTATTTAGTGTGAAACAATATCCCATCCGTAACGCTGGTGGTTCCTCCCCGAACAGTAACCCAGACATAACGCAGGTGGATCCACTTCCAAACACTATTCCGAACCTACCCTGCAGTGTCTGGAGGGGGGGCGGGGGCGGGAGGGGGGGAAGGGAAGTGTGGGGGAGGATACTATGAGATACCAACACAACGAACAGCATAATTGAATTCCTCTTGTTTACAACAGGATAGAGTCGGTTCACTGTACATTGCAGTGTCTACATCTGTTACGAGAATCTTGTACTTCACAGTGTATGTAATTTTGACAGGAATTGTTGGACTCTATTCTTCGTTATTAACGTACAAGTAAGTGCAAATGGATGCAATCATTGTCAGGTGGTCATCGAGCTATATTTCTGACAAGAAATTGGTCGAGAAGTATCTTACTAATAACTATCTACTTGGAATACGTTTTATCACAAGACACTCGCACACTGCGTTTGATAATCTAGTACGTTTGTATTATGCTCTAATCTAGCAGGTTCTATGTCGCAGATAACACGTAACTGCTCCACCATTTAAAATCGAAACTCGCTTACACATAGACAATTTTCCATCATGAGGAAGCTAAATCTGACAGAACAGTAGTTACATGCTCATATTTATCTACGTGTGTTACAAATAATATCGCATGTGGTTAGTAACTTCTCGCTTCAGAATTATCAGCTCATTAAAGCAGTGGCAACGATCCTCTGTCGTCTCCACAGAGTTTGAGTTGCTTAATTGATCGAGAATTCTATGTGGTATGTCTCTGATTTTCAGACGATTGATTGTTTGATCGAAAAAATTCTGAACTGCATTGCAGATCAGATCCAGTCGGAAGCACGTTTTACGAGACATCGCTGCTGCGGGAGCTCTGTTTGTGCAGTGTGTGTGTGTGTTGCCACATTTCGTGTTACTTGAGATGTCTGCTGATAGCTGTTCTTTGAAAATTTTAGCATCAGTGTGTGGCGTATGGTGATGGTGACAATTTAAAAACATGGCCATCTGAGGCTCGGCTTCCTGTACATCATGTCAATTCATAGTGTCTACATTAAGCAAATGACCATATATTTTGCACTAATGGTTAACCGGTAAGGTGATACAAAGGCCATATCTTACTGGATTTCGTTGCTGAAAAAAAATCACTTTAACTTTCACACACTATAAAGTCATTTTGCAGTGTCGTTACTGCAAAATTTATTGACATGGACGTTCTAGAAAGCAATGAAGTCTAGTACATAATCCAGCAAACCTCTTCTCTTATCCTATATGATAAGAATACTGAAATGTCCTTGCATTTAATGTAATTCACCCACCATTAGACATCCTGAAGATTTTTCTCATTACTTTGCATAAATTAAATGTGACAAGAACAAAACTTTTTGAATCCGTTCTATGTTTCATTTTCACGGAGTTATTTCATAATGTCCAAACACAGAATACGTTCTTAAATCTTATTGGAAATTTGTATCAGTGATATGGGCTCTTTTCGTATGTGATGCTGTGACCTGGGCGTCTCTCCGGGTCCGCACCTCGTGGTCGTGCGGTAGCGTTCTCGATTCCCACGCCCGGGTTCCCGGGTTCGATTCCCGGCGGGGTCAGGGATTTTCTCTGCCTCGTGATGACTGGGTGTTGTGTGATGTCCTTAGGTTGGTTAGGTTTAAGTAGTTCTAAGTTCTAGGGGACTGATGACCATAGATGTTAAGTCCCATAGTGCTCAGAGCCATTTTTTGCCGGCCGCGGTGGTCTCGCGGTTCTAGGCGCGCAGTCCGGAACCGTGCGACTGCTACGGTCGCAGGTTCGAATCCTGCCTCGGGCATGGATGTGTGTGATGTCCTTAGGTTTGTTAGGTTTAAGTAGTTCTAAGTTCTAGGGGACTGATGACCGCAGCAGTTGAGTCCCATAGTGCTCAGAGCCATTTGAACCATTTTTTGAACCTCTCTCCGGTCTTTAGGTATAGAAATTTCGATGAACTAGCTGTGGAGTGTCAGTTGAGCAGTTTAACATATACCGAAGATGATATAAATCTGATCCGTGGTGACCGATAGGGAAGGAAAGCTCTTCAGAAGATCATGTATGTTTAAGAGAAACAAATATTGTAAACAGATAATGCCTTATTAAAAGAAAGTTACCGGGGGTGCCCCAGTTAAGCATGAAAGAATAGGTCCCACACCCCACATGGGTACATCAGTGGAGGGACTCATGGAGCTACAAAAGGTAACTAGCAGTCACAACAACATCTTGGTTTGTGGCCATAAGACATCGAATAACATGATTTTCCCGCTGTATCAAGCACATAAACCTTTAATAAGTGGACAAGAGATTGAAGTTACAAACTATAACCTTGTCAAAGGTGGGTGGATGGATGAAAGCAAAATATGAATAAATATTGCACATATGGCCAATGACTGTGAAAAAAGTTAGTGATCTAAAGAAAGATCCCCAGAGAAGGTAGAAATACCAAACGCTTTCATCAAAGCACATGACTGTAACGAGCTAGATGTGAATATTAAATCTGTATGATGAAACCTGACTGGTAATTAAGTAGCTTCATGCTACCCTCCCCTCAATGGCTGCAGTGAAACCACATGCTTTAATGGCGGAAGTGTGGAAAAGAGCTGCAGTAGTAACTGGAAATTCGGTCTCAGCTTCTGTACTCTGCTGTATGCTGGAGATATCTCTCTTTCTCCCCTGCAGGTTAATTCCCTGGCAACTCTTAATCAAGCATACTCTTAAATTTTCCTGCAACAACGGTTTTCTGAACTTATGGAACTTAGCTGGTTCTGCCAGCACTGGAACTTTGCCAGCCAGTAGCAGCGCGCCTTACGAGTTCCAACCAACAATAATTTTATAAACCACTCTAACAATTTCTTACTCGTGCAGATTTTGTCATAGTTAACCAAGAAGTATGTGGCATCGGGAAAAAGGAGGAAAATCACTCGCACTACGTGGCAGATTTCCAACAACAGGTAATAAAAGAGCCTTGCATATAGGCCTGAGCAAGAAATGCCACATTCTACCGAAATAATTTCTGTGACTCAGACAGAGAATCCCGTCCTCAGATTAAAAGGAACATTCCTGTTGATATGGCATCGTGCAATGGCTGGTCCTACAGTCTGAAGTTCTGTGTTATTCACCTAACCTTTAGATCTAATCCTTACAGCATCCCACACAATTGTGTTTTTACAGAACACCGTCTGCCTCCTCCTATACTCCTGCTGTACAGACATGAAACACTATTATTTTCCTATTCTATATCTCTGTGGACAGCTTTCAGCGCCAGTCAAGCTTATGACACTGTGAGCCATCTTCTTTAAATTCCCTGCCATGGGACAGCTTAAGTTAGCCCCCAAGGCTACAGAAATAACAGATCTCACTCACTGTAATATTGTTGTTGTTGTGGTCTTCAGTCCTGAGACTGGTTTGATGCAGCTCTCCATGCTACTCTATCCTGTGCAAGCTTCTTCATCTCCCAGTACCTACTGCAACCTACATCCTGCTGTATCTGTTTAGTCTATTCGTCTCTTGGTCACCATCTACGATTTTTACCCTCTACGCTGCCCTGCAATACTAAATTGGTGATCCATTGATGCCTCAGAACATGTCCTGCCAACCGCTCGCTTCTTCTAGTCAAGTTGTGCCACAAACTTCTCTTGTCCCCATTTCTATTCAGTACCTCCTCATTAGTTATATGATCTACCCATCTTATCTTCAGCATTCTTCTGTAGCACCACATTTCGAAAGCTTCTATTCTCTTCTTGTCCAAACCAGTTATCGCCGATGTTTCACTTCCATACATGGCTACACTCCATACAAATACTTTCAGAAACGATTTCCTGACACTTAAATCTATACTCGATGTTAACAAATTTCTCTTCTTCAGAAACACTCTCCTTGCCATTGCCAGTCTACATTTTATATCCTCTCTACTTCGACCATAATCAGTTATTTTGCTCCCCAAATAGCAAAACTCCTTTACTACTTTATGCGTCTCATTTCCTAATCTAATTCCCTCAGCATCACCCGACTTAATTCGACTACATTCCATTATCCTCGTTTTGCTTTTGTTGATGTTCATCTCATACCCTCCTTTCAAGACACTGTCCATTCCGTTCAGCTGCTCTTCCAGGTCCTTTGCTGTCTCTGACAGCGAACCTTAAAGTTTTTATTTCTTCTCCTTGGATTTTAATACCTACTCCGCATTTTTCTTTTTTTTCTTCACTGCTTGCTCATTATACATATTGAATAACATCGGGGAGAGGCAACAACTCTGTCTCACTCCTTTCCCAACCACTGCTTCCGTTTCATGTCCCTCGACTCTTATAACTGCAATCAAGTTTCTGTACAAATTGTAAATAGCCTTTCGCTCCCTGTATTTTACCCCTGAACCCTTCAGAATTTGAAAGAGAATATTCCAGTCAACATTGTCAAAAGCTTTCTCTAAGTCTACAAATGCTAGAAACGTAGGTTAGCCTTTCCTTAATCTAGCTTCTAAGATAAGTCGTAGGGTCAGTATTGCCTCACGTGTTCCAATATTTCTACGGAATGCAAACTGATCTTCCCCGAGATCGGCTTCTACCAGTTCTTCCATTCGTCTGTAAAGAATTCGCGTTAGTATTTTGCAGCTGTGACTTATTAAACTGACAGTTCGGTAATTTTCACATCTGTCAACACCTGCTTTCTTTGGGATTGGAATTATTATATTGGAATTTCGCCTGTCTCATACATCTTGCTCAGCAGATGGTAGAGTTTTGTCAGGACTGGCTCTCCCAAGGCGGTCAGTAGTTCTAATGGAATGTTGTCTACTCCCGGGGCCTTGTTTCGACTCAGGTCTTTCAGTGCTCTGTCAAACTCTTCACGCAGTATCGTATCTCCCATTTCATCTTCATCTACATCATCTTCCATTTTCATAGTATTGTCCTCAAGTACATCGCCCTTGTGTAGACCCTCTATATACTCCTTCCACCTTTCTGCTTTCCCTTCTTTGCTTAGAACTGGGTTTCCTTCTGAGCTCTTGATTTCCACACAAGTCGTTCTCTTTTCTCCAAAGGTCTCCTTAATTTTCCTGTAGGCGGTATCTGTCTTACCCATAGTGAGATAAGCCTCTACATCCTTACATTTGCCCTCTAGCCATGCCTGCTTAGCCATTTTGCATTTCCTGTCGATCTCATTTTTGAAACGTTTGTATTCCTTTTTGCCTTCTACATTTACTGCATTTTTATATTTTCTCCTTCCATCAATTAAATCAATATTTCTTCTGTTACCCAAGGATTTCTACTAGCCCTCGACTTTTTACCTAATTGATCCTCTGCTGCCTTCACTACTTCATATCTCAAAGCTACCCGTTCTTCTTCTACTGTATTTCTTTCCCCCATTCCTGTCAATTATTCCCTTATGCTCTCCCTGAAACTCTGTACAACCTCTGGTTTGGTCAGTTTATCCAGGTCCCATCTCCTTAAATTCCCACATTTTTGCAGTTTCTTCAGTTTTAATCTACAGTTCATAACCAATAGATTGTGATCAGAGTCCACATTCTGCCCCTGGAAATGTCTTACAATTTAAAACGTGGTTCCTAAATCTCCGTCTTACCATTATATAATCTGTTTGAAATCTGTCAGTATCTCCAGGCTTCTCCCATGTATACAACCTTCTTTCATGATTCTTGTACCAAGTGTTAGCTACATTTAAGTTGCGCTGTGTGCAAAATTCTACCAGGCGGCTTCCTTATTCATTTCTTAGCCCCAATCCATATTTACCTACTACGTTTCCTTCTCTCCCTTTTCCTACTACCGGATTCCAGTCACCCATGGCTATTAAATTTTCATCTCCCTTCACTGTTTTAATAATTTCTTTTATTTCATCATACATTTCTTCAATTTCTTCGTCATCTGCAGAGCTAGTTGGCTTATAAACTTGTACTACTGTAGTAGGCGTAGGCTTCGTGTCTATCTCGGTCACATTAATGCGTTCACTAAGCTGTTTGTTGTAGCTTACCCGCACTCCTATTTTTTGTTCATTATTAAACCGACTCCTGCATTACCCCTACTTGATTTTGCATTTATAACTCTGTATTCGCCTGACCAAAAGTCTTGTTCCTCCTGCCACCGAACTTCACTAATTCCTACTATATCCAACTTTAACCTATCCATTTCCCTTTTGAAATTTTCTAACCTACCTGCTCGATTAAGGGCTCTGACATTCCACGCGCCGATCCGTAGAACGCCAGTTTTCTTTCTCCTGATAACGACGTCCTCCTTAGTAGTCCCCGCCCGGAGATCCGAATGGGGGACTATTTTATCTCCTGAATATTTTACCCAAGAGTACGCCATCATCATTTAACACTTTCGAGACGAGCGACGGTCCGACAGTACCCCAAAAATGTGATCGACGTAGCTCCTTCGTCGGTCGATTATCAGCGATGTTAACGACTCCCAGCTCATGACTTTCATATTCTGTAGGTTTAAAAGTACTCTCTGGTTATCCTAGTACCAAGAAAAAATTATAGACGGCACAGTACGTCACTGTTGGAGGTGGTACAGGAGTATATTTTGAGTCATTTGCTTTGCCGCTCTCACGCTCGACTTACAACAGGCGCGCGGCAATTCGAAACTTTAGATTGTTGTCGGCTGATAGCTTTGCGCTTTATTTTCGTCATGGCCTTGCGAGATGAAGAAATAAAGTTTTTATTGAACAATAGTGGTTCAGAATTAGATGAAGAAATTGCAGATTTTGACATTAGTGATGGTAAGATATTTTTTTGTCCGAATTTTCCGTAATTCTGTGGTTTGATTCCTGGTCAGAAAAAAGATAATTTTTACGAATTTTCTTATAGATGATAACGGTCCCTCGGACGTCTTGACGAACCTGATTTTTTAAAAATAATATAGCGGTTCAGATCGCCCGGAACAGCTGACAGAATGTCAAACAGTAATAGCATTTGTTTTATTTAAAAAGCTTTAAAAATTATCGCATAAAAAATTCAGAGGCATTACTTGACAGCATACACTTGTGTGTTGCTGTTCCAGCGTATTTGACGGAATGCACAAAGATAATTAAATAATTATTACGTATCTGTAACCGCTTAGGCTCGTTTAACTGGAACGTTATAACTCGTAATTAACAGTTCGGGCGTTGCCGTAAAGAAACCAAAACACTTTCCCCGCTATCTGTCTGGCATCTGAGACAGCGACAGTCCCTACGCCTGCAGACGGCTCGGACTTTTACAGCGCTCAGTGGTCTCGGCGTTGCCCCAGAGGCTCGTCGCCGGCACGCTGGCTGCAGTTCGATCAGAACCCCCGACTGCCGCCGCCGCCGCTGGCAGGCACGCGCCACGCCCCCACCCACGCTTCCCCGCCCCCTCTGCAAACTCTGCTGTCCGACGAGGCGAGAGGGACGAGTGCGCGAACCTAATCTTGGCGTTAACGACGTCGTTAAGCGCAACGACGTGATTCCTGCCGGATGCGCAGCCCGCAAACAAAGGCGGATCGCCGACAAAGTCTGAGCGGCCAACTGGCCGGCCCGCTGCTGTGGCCTGCCCGCCCGCCGAGCTCGTCGTGTGAGGACGGCGGCGTCGCAGACCTGCCGGCATCCTGGCGGGGAGGGGGGCCGTACATTCCGGAAACCTGGTCGCTGCTTCAGAAACATAACCCGTCAATGAAACTTTCTTCCCTTCCTTTCGCCATTGTTTCCCTTTGTTTTGTTTTCTTATAAAACCCTCAGTTACGTAGTTTTTAATAATAGTAATAATAATTTAGTGTGGTTCAGTTGCTGGGCACGTCTTTCATTTGTGCGCCACTTCGACGACTTGTGTGTCCCAGATCTACCTTTGTATCCAAATGAGGAAAGCGGACGTACTGTTTAACGTGGAATGCGAACCACGTGTGGTTTCGGGTGACTCCTCACATAATTTAGAGGTTGCAAAAGGCCGTGTACGTGTGAGATCGACAACCTGGTACAAGAATTTACATTCAAGCCTCCCACATTATATCAATCAAAGTCTTGCAATCAATGCACACAATGCAAATCAGCAACGCTATCTGCAGCCCCCCCACCCCCCTTTACCACTCTCACAAACAATATGTTATAAAATCGATTCTAATGTCAGTGACAGGTGCTAAATATAAGCATCGAGTAATAAACAATAATGTATTCACATGAAAAGTCATATTCATGTAATACGTAACTCAAACCTATAATGTGGAATCAATATTCGAATACACTGTTCAAATAGGAAGGACTGTGTGTTCATTGGATCATGGAGTTATCCCACTACTGAATAATTAAGACCTTGCAAAGCAGTCGTGACTCATTCCGAAAACCTGTTAACTTTAGATCAATGCACCAAATATATTGATAAATTACAGTGACAGGACATCTGCAGAATAATCGACGAGCCGCATGCATTCAATAGAGCTATTGTCGATTTGAGGCAGAAACTCCTAAGTGACATAAAACCCAAGGGATGACTCAGTATATCCCTATGCGCTAGTGCGGTGAATTACACTCACCGCGTGCTGAAATGGCGCCGCTGGCTCTGTCGCAGAAGACGATGGCGCCGTCGCGTCTCGAATACTTAACGTTTCTGCGGGAACTGATTCCGGATCTCGTCCCAAACTCATCTTCCAAAATGCAGGATGCCTCCGAAAAGACACAGAGATAACCCCAATCCAACCTCTCTCCACGAAGCTCAGAGGCAGAGAATACTTCTACGCGCACATTCGTGGGCTCTTACAGATTTCCGCCAACGCACATAAGTCCACCAGTCGCAAAAAGTGCAGGTACCGCATATACAATAGCTTGGAACCTTCTGTCACCGAAATTCGGACCAAGACAACGCACTTTTAAACACATCCAATGGACATTCGGAATCTATTTCAACTTCTGAAAAACGAGAGTTTCACTGCCGTCACTTTGACGCCTCTGACTCCATTACTGCCGCGTGGGATTAGCCGAGCGGTCTAAGGGGGTTCAGTCATGGACTGTGCGGCTGATCTCGGCGAAGGTTCGAGTCCTCCCTCGGGCATGGGTGTGTGTGATGTCCTTAGGTTAGTTAGGTTTAAGTAGTTCTAAGTTTTAGGGGACTGATGACCTCAGAAGTTAAGTCCCATAGTGCTCAGAGCCATTTGAACCATATTTTATACCGCCTAGAACCGCTCGTCCATCCCGGCCGGCATTTGAACATTTTTTGACTCCATTACTCTCTAGCTGTCAACAAGTTAGAGAGCAAAAATGAATCACGCTTTGTAAAGTAGTACGTCCAGTCACTGTAATTACGAATCTTATTTTGCTATAGAACTCCTTTTATATTCTAATTAAAAGTATAATGAGAAAAAACAGCCAGCAAGCAGCCTTGACGATGGATTGAAAACAGACACTAAATTCCCTTTGGCCAACCTCGACTCAGCGCTGCAACGCCTCGATTTTCAGGCACGTGCTTTAACATTAGACCACCAGGCCTGACGGAAATTTCGTTACTCTAGTCTACTACTATCAGTACATGACTTTGCACTCCTATGTTAATCTTTTGGGCTGGATTAATACACTCATAACATTCACCAAAATTCACCCAACTGCCTTCTGGATAAAGCTAATTTTGTTTTGTGATTCATCAGCTTCGCCAGGCTTACTTCATTATGAAATAGTTGACGGATGAATGGCCGGATGTCGGTGTCCAATCCGCACAACATTTTGGTAAGTGACCTCGTTGCCGTCATCCCCTTTCCCTCTCATCTGGAGTTCTATCACTGTTCGCGCCCAGCATCTGCTCCCCCTCTCCCTCCACAAGAAATTAATCAGCACATAAAAATAGCTACAGAAAGGGCATGCAAGTTACTGCGAAAGCTTTCTGTAATCAACACAGTATATCACAGATTACCCATGCCTTTATTGTGAACATAAAAGTTCGCTCTCTTCGAGTCAACAATATGTTTTGCTGCCTGTGTGTGGGCACATCGACTCTGCTCGAATGGTTCAAATGGCTCTGAGCACTATGGGACTCAACTGCTGAGGTCATTAGTCCCCTAGAACTTAGAACTAGTTAAACCTAACTAACCTAAGGACATCACAAACATCCATGCCCGAGTCAGGATTCGAACCTGCGACCGTAGCGGTCTTGCGGTTCCAGACTGCAGCGGCTTTAACCGCACGGCCACTTCGGCCGGCATCGACTCTGCACCGCGACTAGTACCCTGGTGGAAAAGGGCGGACGGAGGAGTGTGTTCCCGCGGCAGTATAATTGGTGCTCATGACATGCCTGATAGATATAACTGTTAACTGTGGTGGGGCAACATATTGGCTGCAGACGGGCAGATCAGGCACTGTCAGAGACCTCTTAGGGGAGAAAATGCAGACCTTGAGAGAGCTCAAACCTGGACATTGAACTCATGGCAAGAGTGGGATAAACTTGCAACGGCCGATAGGGTATATGTATTTTTCTCCAACATCACGTAGCGACTGGTGATGAAACACGTCAGTCCTAGCCCGAGCACGGTTCATTTCTTAACCGGCCATGGACCTCATCCCACACATATGCTGCATGCACGTAAGCTGATTCACCTTGTGGACAGAGAGGGACCTGGAACATATACTTTTTTCTGTGACCATTGCTCGCAGTAAAGACGACTATCGCACTCACACGACGACACAATACAATCACTTATAGATCGGACCTTATGGATCGAACTCAGAGACCTTGCACAAAGAGTATCTAGACCGCTCTACAGGGTGTTAGTAAATCCCCATTACAACCTTCTAGGACTTGTAGAGGCGAAAGAGTACACAATATTTTTAGTAGTAACCCGTGTACAGAAACGTAGCGTTTTCGTTCTATGGCAATTCGAGTTCAGATGTGTAACGCATCCACGTCTGCTAAGGGAAAGAGAATTATCTCAGAGCTGCTCGTCCTGATATGCTGTAGGGTAGACAGGACGACGTGCAGTACGTCAAACATGCGCCGGCTCTCACTTAACGTCTGCAGTGCTGCGAGACTTCTGTCGAAACAGAGGAAGATTTGCTGGCACAAGTTCTCACCGCTGCACTAGATATGTGGTGGAATGGAGAGTGTGTACCGCAACGTGCTACGTAGGTACAATGTCCGTAACATTTTTCCTTTCGAAATGTTACCTAATAACTGTACTGCGTCACGGCTAAGTCAGTTTCTCAAGCAGAAGTCGATGAGTTACAGAGCTGAATTGAAACCGTCGTAGAACGGAAACGGTACGTTTCCGGACATGAGTTCCTATTCAGAATGTTACATACTCATTCCTCTCCACAAGCCCTAGACGTTAGTAACACGAATTTCCGAACACCCTCTACAGAGAGTACTTGCAGCGACGAGAGCACAGGCTGCAAGAGTGCTGGAAAAATATGATATCACAGACAGAACTAGCAAGACAGATGTCAGTAGTAGTGGTAGCAGATCAGACGACAGCGGCGCAGTCGAAGGCAAACACAGTATAATGGCTAAATGTATAGTCACCGAAGGATCACGAAAGCAAGTCTAAATAAGACATTGATGTTTGGTTGCGAGAGAAGTGTAGAAATAGAGGCCAGCACACTATGCCACGTCAAGTGACGTAACGTACATTCAGAATCAGTTACTTTGAGGGCGAGAGGCTCAAAGTATTGCTGCGGCACTCGGATGCAGAATAGTACTCGTATTAGATGGGGCGGAGGCCTCATGTGGGGCAGAGACCCGGTGTCTTTCTGAGGCTCCCCGTCCTGGAGAGCATCGGTGGCGGTGTTCCACAAATCTGAAGACTTTACTATCTTCTTAATTCATCAACTGATAATTTCATTTCCGTTTCTTAATTAAGGTTAAGTGTCCTCCCTTGGCTGCTGAGCGGACGTTCGGTCAGAGAGCTGGTTGGCCTCTGTGACAGGAAAACTGTGTGGAACGATCAACAAACTAACTTGAACGGATGTGAGACGACGTCCGCAACGACCAAACACAGCGATCAACAACTAATCCAATGCAAAAATGAAAAAAAGTGGTCATCGCCTCGGAATGTCATACCTAACGGTCCGGGTTCGATTCTCGGCGGGGTCGGAAATTTTTCCCGCTCAGGGAATGGGTGTTGTTTTGTCCATAGCATCATCATTTCATCCCCATCGACACGCAAGTCGCCGAAGTGGCGTCAACTCGGAAAACTTGCAACAGGCGAACGGTCTACCCGACGGGAGGCCCTAGCCACCCGGCATTTCCATTAATGTGGAATTGTTAAACCTCGTTAAAATAAGTAGGAATCGAATAAAAATGGTTGAAATTGCTCTGAGCACTACGGGACTTAACTGCTGAGGTCATCAGTCCCCTATAAC
Organism: Schistocerca americana; assembly: GCF_021461395.2. Classification (NCBI taxonomy): domain Eukaryota; kingdom Metazoa; phylum Arthropoda; class Insecta; order Orthoptera; family Acrididae; genus Schistocerca; species Schistocerca americana. The sequence goes on from NC_060121.1 coordinate 456,052,605, forward strand.
TTAGAACTACTTAAACATAACTAACCTAAGGACATCACACACATCCATGCCCGAGGCAGGATTCGAACCTCCGACCGTAGCGGTCGTCCGGTTCCAGACTTTAGCGCCTAGAATCAGATAAGCTTCATATTCTGTGTATGTATAATTTCATATTGTGGAAACACGGTATATCTTAGGAACTACTGGATAGGACATTTGTAAATGGCAGCAAATAAAACAACCTAGGCCTGCGCCCAGATCCGCGTGCTGGCGGCACATTTACTGTTCCCCGCCTGCTCCTAAAATCAGTTCATTGTTGGGTTCTTCCTTCCTCTTCTTAAGCGGTCTCATTGAGGGTTGCCAGGACTCAGCGCGGGGTAGCCATCTTGTCACGGTCCGTGCGGCTTGCCCCCTCCCCCCTGTCGCTAGGTCGATGTGGTGCATTACCTCGGCGAAGTACGGCAACACTCGTTCTTCACAGCATCTCACAAGTAATCCAAACGCATTCAGCAAATGGCTCCTCAAATGACGCAGCTTGTCAAAGTCTTTTCATGCTGCTATACATCTCCTCGTCGTAGAGGTATATGACCTTATTCTTCAGCTTCTTCCGACAAGCTTAATGACGAAATACATCACAGGTGAATAGCCGGATGCCTGTTCAAGAGGCAAAGACTATGCGCCGGCCTCCTGGCAGTTCACCAGCGCACCGGAATTTTGTGCTTAATGCACATAGATATCCGGCTGAACACCTGTGATCTATTTCATGGTTTTCTTTTCCTTTTTTGTATCTTAAGACCCATACCTGACACCCATATAAGAAAAAAGGAGTGATATAATTACAAAGACATTTATCTACATCGTCGCCAAAAACATTGCTATATAAAAAATTTAATGCAGAGAAATGAAATTTCTGGAACACATTTGTCAAGGTAACGTGGTAAAGTGATTAACATTACAGGATTACAGGTTACAGTAAGCTCGAGATAAGCTATTGCAAATGCGAAATGCTGGTACGCTAACAATCGGTGTAACCACCACAATGTTGCATGAAAGGACGCAGACGTGCATGCATTGTGTTGCACAAATACAGGTGCCGGATGTCAATTTATGGGATGGAATTCCATGCTTTTTGCACTTGCTCGTTCAATACAGGGACTGTTAATGCTGCTTGTGGATGATGCTGGAGTTATCCGATGATGTCTCATATGTGCTTGATTGGAGACAGATCTGGTGATCGAGCAGGCCGCGGCAACATGTCGACACCGTGTAAAGCATATTGGGTTACAACAGGGATATGTGGGCCAGCGTTATCTTGCTGAAAAACACCCGTGGAATGCTGTTCATGGATGGCAGTGCTACAGATTGAATCACCAGATTGACGTACAAGTTTACAATCAGGGTGCGTCGGATAACCACTAGAGTGCTTCTACTGTCATACGAAATCGCATACAAGACCATGGCTCCAGGTTTGTGTCCAGTGTGTCTAACACGCCTTAAAGGCATTGGTGATTAATATCAACTCACCACGTCCTATCTTAAAGATAAGTGACACTAATAACCACCGTTGGCAGCATGTATTTAAAGCAACCTTGATTTCCATCCTCATACTGCCGTAACTAGCGCCGTTCTTATGCAACCGACGTGAAATCTGAATAGACATCATCATTCAGATGTAGAATTGCACCTAGCAACTTTGGTTCATGTCGCACAGCTCCTTGTTGTTGTGCCGATTGTTTTTACTCCAGTGTATTTAAACAGACATGTTTGCCGCTTTTCACATAAAAGCTCAAATACTTTTCCCAGTGGCCGGCCGAAGTGGCCGTGCGGTTAAAGGCGCTGCAGTCTGGAACCGCAAGACCGCTACGGTCGCAGGTTCGAATCCTGCCTCGGGCATGGATGTAGTTGATGTCCTTAGGTTTAACTAGTTCTAAGTTCTAGGGGACTAATGACCTCAGCAGTTGAGTCCCACAGTGCTCAGAACCATTTTGAACTTTTCCCAGTGGATTCCGTTCGGAAAACTCAGCGCACAAGACGAAATACAAGCCATGGCCAGTAACACTGCCTCTAGCCTTGATAATGACCTACATTCGGCTGGAAATATGCAACACAAGTTTTTCAGGTAGGGTAAGGTTGGGCTAAAGAATCGTTTCAAATTTTTGGCCCCAAATGGGTAATAAATATTTAATGATGCATGTTAAATTTTAATGGTGAATAGGTCATAATTATAAGTTTTCTATGACAAAAGTAGAGTGATTCAGGATCTGTTCTTCTCCACTGTAAATAGCAAAATTTAAAATGTTAAAACTACGGAAAAATTAAAACTTCTTGGGGCTGTTTTAACTGTACATGGGGTTATATGAATCGCTGTTAACTTTCATACAATTATAGTCATTATGGTAGATTGCATTCCAGGAATTGTTAACTCCTTTTAAACAGTGGAACTGGATACGGCCAGCAGACCCCAAAAATTTCGTAAAACCACATCTTGCACTTATCACACATCGTGCATTACCCTTTTGCTAACAGATCTACGGTCGTCATATTTGATATTACAGAAACCGCAATGTGTGTTTTATTCCTCCAGCACTACCTAGAATCATCTTCTTGGTTTGGAGGTTTCTCTTGAACATCCAGCGTGTTTATGCAACCTATGACTACCTTTTTCGGGAGTTTTCGAAATGCACTTTTCTCTTCCCTGTTGTAAAACTAAGATGAACTAGTGAAGTCAGATGAGAATCTGAATTTTTCTCTTTCTTCGCACCTGTGGTACCGAAGGTTTTCGTTGGCATTGGCAAAATAGAAGAAAATGATCATGGTGATTATGATGATGTTTCTGAGCTCCGGCTTTCCGAATTTCTTGGAGAATTAGAAGGACTTGCAAAGCCTGAGTTCACTTCTGATTCTGCGGTAACAGGGCGGGACTCATCATTCTGACAAAGGAATGAGTTTGTGTCATGGTATTTTGTTGGTGCTGAAGGGAAAAATTCTCGTGCACTTAAATCTCTTCGTAGCATTTCCTACATTAGCTACACGTTTCCAGGTGACGTCGCATACTTTATCAATACCAAATTTTGCAGTGGAGGCTGTGATTTTAGTTTGTAATTGGGCTACATAAACATGTTGATAAAGAAGAAATAATGATTCAGAAAACCGCACGAAAATTGATTAACATAGCCGCATTCCATTTATATTTTTTAAATTTAATCAGTAGCTTAAATCTATAGCAGATGCCACTAGTTGTTCTACTGACCGACTTAGTTGATGCTACACAACGGGGAGCGTAAAGACTTACAGCACTCACGTATTTCAACCATAGACCTTGTTTGAAACAAGGTTAATATGACATGGCGATTTGTTATAACAGATACTTTCTTCCTTCTAGGTTATTACTGTCTGGATTAAATACAGGGCGAACATTAGTAAAACAGACAAACTGTATGCATGGTTTACTGACTGGACACGGAAGAAGAAAGGTCCTACGAACGTGTGTCCGCATAAGAATCGTTGCCACAGTAGACGGCACTGATGAATGAGAGTTTCTCTGACCGCACCGTGTCCGTAGCTCACAGAACGATTATGCAGACTTATGATACCAGTTCTGGTAAGCGTTTCTTCGTGGTAAAGAAACGCTTCGTGGCAAAAATCCCATAACTGTGATGATCTGGTACAAAAACCATCGACAAAAACCTTCCTGTAGAGTGAAATCCGCTGCTGATAACGCTCGCACTCGTTGCAGGTGATAGGAGTTATAGCGGTTGTCAAAAAGGACACACATAGTCGTACTTTGGCTTACACCATACTGGTGGACCACTTGATTGGAGCTTGTACTAGGGTTCGTTTCAATAACCTGTAGAACCTGGTCCTCCAAATCTGGTGTACGCATAGTCCGCAGTCTCCCTGCACGTTCGTCTGGCTGAAAGGAACCATAATCACACAAACGGCCAAAAAGGGCCTGAAATACTGTGTAACGTGGTTGGTATCTGTGAGGGTACTCATTTTGGTATAGGCGTGCTGCCTCTCGAACGTTTCCATCTGCTTGACCGTACACAATTGCCATCTCGACTTGTTCTTGACACGAATACCGGACCATACTGCTCCTTACAGTACGCTAAATCGCTCACACAGCCTGTAGCACACAAGAAGCACATGACACGTGATCAGAGGATCTTTCATTCGTCAGCAGCATCTATGTAGCAACGATGCATTTCTGGATACATATTCATACGACAGTTTTTCTGCCAATTTATGTCAGGAATCCGCCTCTGCCGCTTATGGGTTTTACTTCAAATATGCCTCTAAGCAGTATGGGACTTAACATCTGAGGTCATCAGTCCCCTAGACTTAGAACTACTTAAACCTAACTAACCTATGGACATCACACACATCCATGCCCGAGGCAGGATTGGAACCTGCGACCGTAGCAGCCGCGTGGTTCCGGACTGAAGCGCCTAGAACCGCTCGGCCACCGCGGCCGACGAGTTTTACTGATTTTCACACACTATATATATATATATATATATATATATATATATATATATATGTATATGTATATATATATATATATATATCGCCTCCAGACCCAGGTTCATACAACATAATTTCTTCGTCTACGTGTGAGGAACGTGCTCTGCAATTTGTGCCCTGCATTTTTGTTGCACCCTATATACTGTGTATACATATATACGGGGTGTAACAGAAATGTACAGCACAAGTTGCAGGACACAATTCCTCAAACGCAAATAAATTAGGTTAGATGAACATGGGTGTGAGACGATTGTACAACTCTTTTTCTCCAACTCATTAATCATGGGATACTTACAGTACAGTGTAGTGCATTTTGCAGAAACGCTATTTGTATCTTACACATCACACGAATGTTGTGAAATACCGTAGACAGACCTATTTGCCACCGCAAAAGCACCGAGAAAAGTGTCAAGCGCGTCCACCTCTCTGGGGTACCAAAGACGAAGTGCCGTTTCGAGCGGGTATCATCTCAGGATCAGCTCGCAAGCCGAATTTTGGTTAGCCAATCCGGACCTGGTACCTCCTTCCAACCAGCTTTAGCAGTCAACGTAATTTTTTATTCAACTTTCTAAACCAAATTAATTTTTCCATACTACTTGGTGAGAGACTAGCCTTCTTTGCCCATATGTCTTGAATTTATGAAGCAGTTTTTATATCGAACAGGACATACAAAATTTAAATGCAGACCTATGATTTGTTGATTCAGTTTTTGGAGGGCTCTGGTAGTTTTAAATGCAGAAGGCCTGCCAGAGCATTGGTGTCCCACCCCATGCATAACACTGATCGAGTGGCATCTGTGGCATCTACCTCGGGGCACATTCCATCTGTCCACTCACGTAGAGCTCAAAAAACCTCGTTTTGGTAATCTGGGATACCACTCCTTACCTCAATGTGTCAGGTAGTATTCCATGTGATACTAAAATGTAGACTTTCACGGCCGGAAATATCATGTCCATTATAATTATCCGGGCTGTTATGCCGTAGTCGGTTGATGAATTTTGTCTCAATTCCCAACGTTTCGTCTCCGACTGCGGGAGACATCTTCAAGGGGGTCTCCCGCAGTCGGAGACGAAACGTTGGGAATTGAGACAAAATTCATCAACCGACCACGGCATAATAGCCCGGATAATTGTAATGGACATGAGTATTCCATGTGACAGACTCACCCTTCAGCAACACCACTATTTTAACTATTTCGTACATGAATTACTTTAAAAAGGGTTGTAGGCACTGATTCTTTCTGCAGTTAAAGATGTTAAATGAGCCTCAAATGGCGCTGAGCACTATAGGACTTAACATCTAATGTTATCAGTCCCCTAGAACTTAGAACTAATTAAATCTAACTAACCTAAGAACATCACATACATCCATGCCCGAGGCTGGATTCGAACCTGCGACCGTAGCAGTCGCGCGGTTCCGGACTGAAGCGCCTAGAACCGCTCGGCAACCGCGGCCGGCTGTTAAATGTGACTGCGCAGATTTATTATCAGAAAAATGCAAGAGTGAAATACACTAAGCCAACATAATTAGTGTTAATTAGAAGGAAGATGAAAAGTGTTGCAGTGGAGATGACAAAGTCGGAAATGGCTGAAGTCCTACACCACGTTTCTCTCTCTGAATGTGTATAACGCAATCTGACTATAATTCACTATATTGACATAAATTATGAACGCAAAACCACATGCTAAGGTGCCATACAGATATCGAGATCCAACTGCTGCTATTTGCAGGGGCGAACGCCGTACACTGTCAGCTATTCACCTCCAGTATTCCTATAAAGCTGGAGCAGCATAGTACTTACCATATACCATTGGGAGTTTGCAACGTGGTGAAATGTGTGGCGGTGGGGACTCGATTGATGTACCACAGCTTCTACTGCTCGATATAGGACCCGGAGTGGCATCCCCAAACGAGTTAAGAAATTGCGTTGCTTCGAGAACCAAGCCTGTCGGTCAGAAAATTCACTCAGATTTGTCTCCCAGCAATAAACCGAAAATCGAACAGAGATGCCACATAACCCTGACTGTATGGTAGGCCTTGCGGCAGCCACACAAAATACAGTCCTGGCATTCTGATCACGACTCCTCTCTGGCACACCAGGCCCACGTCCTCTCATCGCACCAGTCAAAATGCGGTTCTCACCTCTGCAGTCTTAACCGCCTTGCAAAACCATATGTTCCATGTGGAGGTGCTTTGAAAAGCACACTCCACCAATGGCGGGCCGTGAATGGAATTTTTGTCAGTAACGTATTTTTTAATGCCCGCTATTGCTCCCTCCCACAGATAGGCTGATCCTTCTTGACCAGTCCTCTCACGACAACAAACATTCGCCCTCTGGTACACGCCTTTACATCAGAGTCAATTCGCCATTCAAGACATCGGTTCTCATTTCGCATAGGAATACCAGTGTGAGAGCCAGTGCATCCCTCAAAAAATGAAGGAATTCTTGAAACGTCTGCGTGGTGGCCTTCGAACCGTGGTGACCTATTACAACGACTGAAGTAAAAAGTTTTCCATCACAGGCCAAAATGGCTTTCTCTGGAAGGCTCACGGGAAAAAAAAGTCGTCTGGGATATCCGTAAAGCTGAAACATGCTCTCTTCTCTGCAGGGATCAATTATTAGTGCCCTGTGCTGACACAATTGGCCAAAGAAGCCGTATAACACTGGCGCCGGCCTCTGCACCGAACTGCCTCATCTCTCACTAAGCGTGTGTCGCTGCGGGACACTGGTCTTTCCCCCCATTGAAACGACTCAACTGCCACCATTCCACCCACAGGAGGAAGCAATGGCTGAGACTCTTCCACTGTCACCCAGCATACCTGAGCTCAGCCCTTCGCATTTGCTAAATTTCCTACCGCCTGCCGGTGTGACCAAGCGGTCCTAGGCGCTTCAGTCTTGAACCGCGCGACCGCTACGGTCGCAGGTTCGAATCCTGCCTCGGGCATAGATGTGTGTGATGTCCTTAGGTTAGTTAGGTTTAAGCAGTTCTAAGTTCTAGGGAACTGATGACCTCAGATGTTAAGTCCCATAGTGTTCAGAGCCATTGGAAGCAAATTTCCTACCTTGAAGTGGCTGTTTTGCTATCTACGCCAGCGGCGTCGGCCGCCGCACTCAACGGCAGCCTTAATTTGTCATGAGGAAGACGTATTTCCAATTCCTTCACTTCGAGATACAGCATACAAAACTACCTTAAAACCAACAACTAGCCTCGTTGTTGTCAATCCTCCATACAGTCCACTGAATTGGTCACTGTGCCTCTTCAACGTGAGACGAGCGCCTCTGTCTGTGTACGGACACTAATTGAAATCAGTTACGTGAAAGGGAGGTGAGCCCAGAGGACTGGATACCTTTCAAGTTCTTGTGGCTCTTTAAACCGTTAGCCAGCATGCCTGAACGACACTTTGCACTTCTGAACCAGCCTCCTCGTCATCTTGAGAACAGCGACAGCGCCTGACATGAAGCTTGATAACTCCTTAGATATGTGTAAGTTTCTGTTACAAGATGCTGGAAAGGATATCAGTTCTGCTGTTTCACAGGAACAATCACGGCTTTCTCCATAAGCATTTCGTAAGTGTTAAAAAAATCAGAATCTAGAAATATGCGTCAGTGTCCTCCCATATTCAAATGCAGTGTCAAAACGTTGCGTCACTTCCGTCGGTTATATCAAATGCAACGGTCTGATGTTATTCGTGTTTAGTGTTATCACCAGGTCTGGTAGTGTATATATGGGGCGTGAACGACGTCAGATGATGAGTTATCACTTTGAAGGACACGGAGGTGCTGCATACTCATCTGAGACTGCTCTATCAGCACCTGGCACAGTTTTAATGACGCCTAATTGTGGGTCTCTATTTGGCTGTCTAGTCCAGTAATGCGATATTTAGAGTTTTGGGGAATTGGATGTGGTACAATCATGTTCTATTTGAGAACGTGAGGGCAAGGATAGTGGACTGCATGGGAACGTGAGGCCAGGCATACCTGTGAATGTTCTGGTCAATAACATGTGACTACCACAAGATAGGATAGTCAGATTGTGCAACAAACACATTGTAACCCTTTCACATCTGCATCTGTCGCCTGAGAAATGGTAATGGACTATCTCCAAAATCCTGTGTCATCCGACACAAATGCTCAGAGACAAGCAGCAACCAGACTAGGCTGCTACCATATGAGCATAGGCTTCTATTAGCACCACAAGGAAAAAAGAGTGCCTTTGGAGATGTCTTGACTGAGATGCATGGACTGTTGGCGAAGATTGTAGCATTGATTTCAATGTTCTACCATAACCCAAATGATAGTCGTTGACGAGTATGCCAACCATCCATTCTTTCAGTGTTTTGTAGAGAAACAGTTGCGACGCTTCTGCCTTTACAGCGTGGGGAGCCATCGAGTATGAACTCAGGATACAGCCGGTAGTCATTGAGGGAACTTTGACGGCACTATGGTACTTCACGGGCATCCTGTATTATCATGTGTAGCCATTCATGCGACGGTATCGTCGTGGTATTTTTGAACGGGACAGTCCTCGTTTACACAAAGCACTTGTCTCTATGAACTGTCAGCGAGATGATAACCCCTGTGGACAGCAAGAATCCAACATCTATTGCCTATACAACATGTGTGGGACCAGCTCCTAAATCAACACCGTCGCACTGCCACTACCCAAGATATGGAGGACCAGTTCAGTCATTTGCGGGCCTGACAACCTCAGGAGAGCGTACGACGACATGGTGGTCCTCTTTCAAGTAATCATGGCATGCATACAGGCCAGAATGGGTGCGAAGTAATACTGATAAGTGGGTTCATTCTCCCATTTTCTTTGCAAATTTTATTCTACGTTGTAATCACAGAAATAATGTGAGATACCCTATTAGCGTGTGAAGTTTCATTTTGTTTCCTCCTCCCCCTTTTGAGTACTTTCGTTTTTTTGTAAGGGAGTAAAGCACAATGTCGTAGCGACCTCAGTTTTCATCTGTAGCGGTGCGACCACAAAACGTGTCTGACAGAGTGACGTCTCCACGTACTTGCCCGTCTGCAGCAGACGATCAGTGGTAGGGCATGACAAGCAGGCGAGAGGCAGAAGCCAGGTGACCCGCTGACCGCCTGGGCTCGCCGCGCGGCGCGGTACCGCACCGCGGCTCGCTTCCCCACTTGCCCCCAGAGCTACGTGCGCGACGCGGCGCATTGTGCCCGCCGAGACCGGCGCGAGGAATTCTGATTAATTTGCGTTGTGAGGGCCGGGCGGGTCCTCGGCCGGCGCCAGCCGCTTACTCGGCTAATTACGGCGCCAGCGCCGGCCCTAACGACGACACTCGACGCGTGATCAATGGCCGGGCCGCCTCTTGCGAGCCATCGGTTGCGTTACAAAGGAATATCTGCCCGCCCGGCCGCTAATTACAACATTGCTACGTGCCCGGCGCGAGTGTCCCGCCGGCGGCGCAGCACGCCCTAGCACGTAGCACGCACACGCGCGCGCTGTAATTAACACGCGACGCCGCCCCCAGCAGCCGGCTGCCGCTCCGCCCCCGGCTTCGGGTTGTACGCCGGCCGTCTGCCGGTCTCAGGTAACGCCGCGTCCGAGCCAAGGAGCCGACGCGGGGCAGCCACCAGGCGTCGCTTATAACACGCAGCCCCGTGGGCTTCCACACGGGCTGTTACACAATGCGGCTAGCTACTGGTTTAGCGTCGCCGTCCCAAGTTTGTGCGGTACATTTTCCTCATCCATTCGTTTGTGTCCGTCGTCCTTAATACAGGGTGACAGAAAAACGGAAACATTTCCACAATCCAATACAACTAGAAGTGATGAATGAAAGAAATTGTATTCGTAGTAATTGAAACCTTAAATTTCGCCATTTAGGAAACATTTTTTTTTTCAAAAATTACGTCCTCCTGTAGGAATACATTCATTAAATCTGCTGTTGAGATTTCTCGTTGACCGCTGCAACATCTAAGCTGGGATACAGTGAACCGGATCCCGAATTCCTTGTTTTAACTCATACAGGGTTCTTGGTCAAAACGTGTAGACTTTGCTCTTGGGCCGGCCGGGGTGGCCGAGCGGCTCTAGGTGCTTCAGTCTGAAACCACCCCACCGCTATGGTCGAGGTTCGAATCCTGCCTCGGGCATGCATGTGTGTCATGTCCTTAGGTTAGTTAGGTTTAAGTAGTTCCAAGTTTTAGGGGACTGATGACCTCAGATGTTAAGTCCCGTAGTGCTCAGAGCCATTTGAACTTTGCTCTTGAGGTAGCTCACAAGAAAAATCACAAACAGATAAATCTGGCGATGTAGGGGGTCAGGGAATGTTACCGAACCGTGAAATCACACTGTTGCCAAACAATTCTCGCACATGTGCCATTGACTGTGATGTTGCTGCGTCTACATCTACATCTACATCTACATCCACACTCCGCAAGCCACCTGACGGTGTGTGGCGGAGGGTGATTTGAGTACCTCTATCGGTTCTCCCTTCTATTCCAGTCTCGTATTGTTCGTGGAAAGAAAGATTGTCGGTATGCCTCTGTGTGGGCTCTAATCTCTCTGATTTTATCCTCGTGGTCTCTTCGCGAGATATACGTAGGAGGGAGCAATATACTGCTTGACTCCTCGGTGAAGGTATGTTCTCGAAACTTCAACAAAAGCCCGTACCGACCTACTGAGCGTCTCTCCTGCAGAGTCTTCCGCTGGAGTTTATCTATCATCTCTGTAAGGCTTTCGCGATTACTAAATGATCCTGCAACGAAGCGCGCTGCTCTCCGTTGGATCTTCTCTATCTCTTCTATCAAACCTATCTCTTACGAATCCCACACTGCTGAGCAATATTCGAGCAGTAGGCGAACAAGTGTACTGCAACCTACTTCCTTGATTTCGGAATGTATTTCCTTAGGATTCTTCCAATGAATCTCAGTCTGGCATCTGCTTTACCGACGATCAACTTTATATGATCATTCCATTTTAAATTACTTCTAATGCCTACTCCCAGATAATTTATGGAATTAACTGTTTCCAGTTGCTGACCTGCTATATTGTAGTTAAATGATAAAGGATCTTTCTTTCTATGTATTCGCAGCACATTACACTTGTCTACATTGAGATTCAGTTGCCATTCCCTGCACCATGCGTCAATTCGTTGCAGATCCTCCTGCATTTCAGTACAATTCTCCATTGTTACAACCTCTCGATATACCACAGCATCATCCGCAAAAAGCCTCAGTGAACTTCCGATGTTATCCTGTTGAAACCAGACTTCTTGGACGTTTGGAAAGTTGTTCAATGCAGTATAATGAAAGTTCGTATCATCTCCACGTAACGATAGGAATTGACAGTTATAGTGTTTCCCTGTTCATTTGCGAATAAACGCGGTCCGATAATCCCATGTGATGAAACACCACACCATACTGTCACTTTGCTAGCGTCAACGTCAATAGGATTTGTGTTTGCCCTGTAGCGGTAGTCCCGTTTATTCACATAACCTGTGAGATGAAAATGTGCCACATCTGACATCCACAACTTTCTTAGAAATTCATCGTCATAGATTATTTTCGTTGTCATTTGTTAACAAAATCCTAATCTTAACCAGTAATCGTTGTCCTTCAAAAATTCAAATGGCTCCAAGCACTATGGGACTTAACATCTGAGGTCATCAGTCCCCTAGACTTAGAACTACTTAAACCCAACTAAACTAAGGACATCACACACATCCATGCCCGAGGCGGGATTCGAACCTGCGACTGTAGCAGCAGCGCGGATCCGGACTGAAGCGCCTAGAACCGCTGCACCATCTGTAGTTTGTACGGATGAAAATTTAAATCAACATGAAGAATTCTCACGGGACATTCTAACCGCCGCTGCTTGCCTACGAATTGAACGCCATGGGCCGGCCGCTGTGGCCGAGCGGTTCTAGGCGCTTCTGTCCGGAACGACGCTACTGCTACGGTCGCAGATTCGAATCCTGCCTCGGGCATGGATGTGTGTGATGTCCTTAGGTTAGTTAGGTTTAAGTAGTTCTAAGTTCTAGGGACTGATAACCTGAGATGTTAAGTCCCATAGTGCTCAGAACCATTTGAACCATGTTAAAAAAATTGAAATTGACAACCAGCAGTATGGATAAAAAAATTGAAATTGACAACCAGCAGTATGGATAAAATCATTTGAACCATTTTGAACGCCGTGGGCTCCGTAAAACAGACTCGCGTACCACATCAATGTTGGCTGGAGAACGCACACTTCTTGGTCGCCCTGTTGGTTTCTTCTTGAGGCAGATCCAGTCTCTTCAAAGTTATGAATCCAACATTTTATCGCGTGCTCCGACTGAACGGCATCATGACGTCCTTAATTATAAAAAACGTCGAAACTCGCGCTGCGCCTCTACCAAACTATCAGTGTTTTATAAGACATTGTCGTCCGTTCCACTGATGGATGATTACAGAAATGGCGGACTCTTTACTCGCTAACTGTCACGAACCCGCAGTGCTGCCACCTGCCCATGGCTGCCACTACTCATTTCAAACATTCTCGTTATTCTGTGTCACCCTGTAATTCCCAATGTTACACATTTTCTTCACTAATTTTTTATGCTACCTATGTTGTACAAGTTATACATTCCTCACTATGCGTTCCTGTATGAAATTTAGCCCTAATTTACCTTCCACTCTATAAAAGGTCTACATATTACCAAAACTATGTACCCACAAACCATTATCCAACTTAAACTCATATGCTAATCTTCGACTAAAGGAACCTAATCTGAATTGAACAGTAAATGGTTTGAATACAACTTGTTTTTGTATCAGACGCGCATCTGAAGTAAAACAATTATCTGGCCCTAATCAAAATGTCCATTTACCTCGCGTGTTGACAACATTGTTGCAAATTTCTCGAAAGCACAACAGGAAACAGCAAGCAGGGGGCGTCTAAGGTAGGTATCTATTTTTAAATAAAATTTCTAAATTCTATTCAAATTGTTACATGCCATATACACTCCTGGAAATTGAAATAAGAACACCGTGAATTCATTGTCCCAGGAAGGGGAAACTTTATTGACACATTTCTGGGGTCAGATACATCACATGATCACACTGACAGAACCACAGGCACATAGACACAGGCAACAGAGCATGCACAATGTCGGCACTAGTACAGTGTATATCCACTTTTCGCAGCAATGCAGGCTGCTATTCTCCCATGGAGACGATCGTAGAGATGCTGGATGTAGTCCTGTGGAACGGCTTGCCATGCCATATCCACCTGGGGCCTCAGTTGGACCAGCGTTCGTGCTGGACGTGCAGACCGCGTGAGACGACGCTTCATCCAGTCCCAAACATGCTCAATGGGGGACAGATCCGGAGATCTTGCTGGCCAGGGTAGTTGACTTACACCTTCTAGAGCACGTTGGGTGGCACGGGATACATGCGGTCGTGCATTGTCCTGTTGGAACAGCAAGTTCCCTTGCCGGTCTAGGAATGGTAGAACGATGGGTTCGATGACGGTTTGGATGTACCGTGCACTATTCAGTGTCCCCTCAACGATCACCAGTGGTGTACGGCCAGTGTAGGAGATCGCTCCGCACACCATGATGCCGGGTGTTGGCCCTGTGTGCCTCGGTCGTATGCAGTCCTGATTGTGGCGCTCACCTGCACGGCGCCAAACACGCATACGACCATCATTGGCACCAAGGCAGAAGCGACTCTCATCGCTGAAGACGACACGTCTCCATTCGTCCCTCCATTCACGCCTTTCGCGACACCACTGGAGGCGGGCTGCACGATGTTGGGGCGTGAGCGGAAGACGGCCTAACGGTGTGCGGGACCGTAGCCCAGCTTCATGGAGACGGTTGCGAATGGTCCTCGCCGATACCCCAGGAGCAACAGTGTCCCTAATTTGCTGGGAAGTGGCGGTGCGGTCCCTTACGGCACTGCGTAGGATCCTACGGTCTTGGCGTGCATCCGTGCGTCGCTGCGGTCCGGTCCCAGGTCGACGGGCACGTGCACCTTCCGCCGACCACTGGCGACAACATCGATGTACTGTGGAGACCTCACGCCCCACGTGTTGAGCAATTCGGCGGTACGTCCACCCGGCCTCCCGCATGCCCACTATACGCCCTCGCTCAAAGTCCGTCAACTGCACATACGGTTCACGTCCACGCTGTCGCGGCATGCTACCAGTGTTAAAGACTGCGATGGAGCTCCGTATGCCACGGCAAACTGGCTGACACTGACGGCGGCGGTGCACAAATGCTGCGCAGCTAGCGCCATTCGACGGCCAACACCGTGGTTCATGGTGTGTCCGCTGTGCCGTGCGTGTGATCATTGCTTGTACAGCCCTCTCGCAGTGTCCGGAGCAAGTATGGTGGGTCTGACACACCGGTGTCAATGTGTTCTTTTTTCCATTTCCAGGAGTGTAGTTCAATGGGGTAAAGCGTAATGATAAATCTTCTTTAAACAGTAGGATTGGGAAAGTAACTCTTCCTATGAAATTATATTTCAGAACAACAATTTTAGAATGAAGCATGTATCCAAAAAGACGGAGTAAAACTTGGTGTGATCTCTACACATAATATTTGTCTGAACAATACTATGCTTAACAAAGTGAATAGTTATTTAAAATGGGTAAAATGTTAACAGAGAATTTATATAAAAACCAAACAGCTTAACCAGTTGACATGTATAACATTATTCAATATTTATATTCCTTTCGCATTTCAGTATATACAGGACCTGTACCAAAAGTCCCCGGAATGATTTTTTTAAAAAAATTATCCACTGAATATCAGGCCGAGGTGGTCTTACCAGCGGATAATGGAAACGCCACCATGCTGTTGCCACGTGAGGTTTATCAGCAGAAGATTTATAGCTTGTTGAGTTAACAGATGTATCGGAAGATTGACAAAGATCCCACAAAGGGAAGTACAAAGAAAAACGTGAGCGCTGCTGAATTCTTCTTCTATTCTACAAGAAGGGGCCAGAGGATTAAGACCTCGTAGTTCAGTGGCACCCGGGTTATATGGTCTCCCGAAGATTCATAAAAAGGAGGTTCCGTTACGGCCGATTGTTGGTAATATCGATACCCCAACGTATTATACGGCTATACATATTTCCTCTCTACGTAGACCTTAAGTGGGAAGTGGGCGTCCTATTAGCTACTATACTGATTTTATCAATAGACTGAAGTCAGTTCAACTCAGTGAATCTGACTTACTAGTGAGCTTCTGTGTCATCTCACTTTCACTAATGTTCCTCTTCTGAACTCTTTGTCACTCATCACCAACAAATTCACGGCCGATACAACAGCCCTTTTTCATAATATCCTTCCCTCAACCTAATTTTTATTTATCAATGAATATTTTGAGCAAACGGACTGTGTTGTCATGGGCAGTACTTCCACTCTAGTAGCAAATCTTTTACGAAAGATTTTGAGGAAAGGGTACTTGATTCGGTAGAACTTAAACCGAGAGTCTTCTGGTGGTATTTAGATGACACTTTCGCAATGTGGCCCCATGGTGAAAAAGAACTGTCATGTTTCTTGCAACAATTGGATTCAATCCACAAGAATATCTAATTTACGATGGGAATAGAGAGGGATGGTTGCTTACCGTTTCTGGACGTCTTGGTTAGTAGGAAAGCACATCGGTCGTTCGGGAATTCCGTCTACCGTAAGCCCACACAAACGGACCTCTGTCTGCAAGTGTCGAGTTGCCATCACCCTTCACAAACTACCGGCATCCTTAGAACGTTGGTGCACCGGGCAATAGTTGTTTCTGATGGAGACAGCCTTACAAAGGAGCTAGAACACCTACAGTTGGTGTTAGAAGATAATGGTTACTCTCCACGTCAGATTAATACTGCGCTAAACAAGAAGGAATGTGACCACCCACGACACCAAGAAGATAAGGAGGTGTTCGAGTCCAGGGTATTCCTTCCATACGTCGGCAACTTTTCGTCTAAAGTAGGCAGGATCCTAAGGAAACATCAAGTTGAAGTAATATTTCAGCCACAATCGAAAATTAGTGGTCTTTTCAGTTCGGTAAAGGACGACTCTTTTCAGTTCGGTAAAGGACGACCTAGGGCTACAGAAAGTCGGAATTTAGAAAATTCCTTGCCAGTGTGGCAAAGCTTACATAGGTCAGACAATACGCACTGCACATGAAAAGTGCGTTGAACAAGAACGCCAACACTCACCTACCGCAGTCCAGTAAGTCGGCCGTAGCTGAATTCGACCGCCACCTCACGTGGACTCCTCATACCTTATCATCCAACACAAAATCCACAACAGACTGTGCCTCCTGAAACTACTGTCTGGCCAGGCATGGGGACTGCATCCGCCCACCAACCTTCACACCTACAAATCCTTGATCCACCCCATCCTTTGTAATGCCAGCATTGCTCGGATTTCCGCCCCCCAGGTTCTATAACACCTTCCAAATCCTCGAGCTCCATGCACTACACCTCACCTTCCATCCCCCATGTGCGTCCGCTACAATCTCATCCCTTTCCCCCACCTTCTCCTTTTCCTTGCACAAATCCGCACCCTATATATTGCCCACCGACTCAATCCCCCCCACCCCCTAGTGTCTCCCTTCCTTTCTACCCCCAGCCTGTTTCTGCGCCTTTGCCCTTGTGTTCCGCCATCTGTCAACCTCCACACCCTCCACCTCTTTTCGCAATGCAACTTCCAGCACTTACCTCTCCCGGATGATGAACTTCGCCCAGATGTCCACCCCTCCTACCAACTCTAACTCCACCTTCCTCCTGCCTCCTCCTCAGGGCTCCCTCTCCTCCACCTCCCTTCTCCTGAGCCGCTTTCCCCCTCCTACAACCCCTCCCTCTCCCATGCTCCACTCCAGTGTCTCTGCACTATTTCATGCCTTCTCTTCCCTCTTTATCTCTCAGCCTGCCCATCTCCTGCCTCTTGGGGCGCCCCCTGCCTCCCCTTTTTCCTCTTCCTCCCGCTTCCCCATCTCCCCTCACCTCTTTTTCCCTCCTATCCAACCTCCAGTCCCACAGCAGATCACTACCAGTGGTATTTTTTAAATCTTTGTGAGTGTTTCGTCGTTTCGAGTGGTTTTGTTTTTTAAGTGTCTCGCTCTGTGACCGACTTTTACCTTGTGTTTGACTCCACAACGAATTTCCAGCTGTGTTCTCTTAACTTTATGTCGACTTTTTAATTGTCTCCCAATGTCCCATATGGGGCAGGGGAATGAAATTACAATAAAGGAAGAAAAAACTAGTAGTCTCCACGTCATCAGTCGGGTTGGACCACTGACAGTGTTTACTTGCGAGTACGTGCGCATTGTTCATTAAGGTCATGTCTTCTGCTCAGCATTGTTTAGTAGTAGTGTCTGAGTCGACATTAATTTGTCGTTCACCTTCTAAGGCACTATTGTTTTTCTTACGTGTCCTGTTCTACCAAGGATTTCAAGGCACCAGGAGTTAGTAGATTCTGTTTGCCAGGGCGCTGGCTACATCAGTCGGGCCGAGGCGAAGTATGGATAGGGCCAAGGACAGGCATCTGCAGCTAGGCGACTCTTCCGCCGCCTCTTCGCGCGGCAATGTGACATCGGTCGACCGACGTCCAACCCAGAAGCTGCCGGAGGCACCGACACCAGCCAATGGGCTATGGACCAGGCACACCATGCTTCTCGTCAAAAATAACCGGTAACTCCTGACAGTGATACCAGTTCATGAGAACCCTGTCCACAGTCTCACGTGAGGGACCTATCTTCCTCTTCATCAACCGACGACTCCCATGGCCACCTGGTGATCGACTTCTCACATAGTGACGGTCATCCCATATCGGCCACCAATATTGATACAAACTACCACCATGCGGACGCCCCACCGAGTGCTGTTTCGTCTACACCATCTCATCCGCCGAATTTTCCTACTAGAGACTCTGAACCTGTCAGTCCAGCCCATCACCTCCCATCCCTGCCCACCTTAGTCAAAAATCTATATGGTCTTTCGCTCACACCCATCGCAGTGGCCCTGATTCTGATTCAGATGTCTCCACACCTGAAGCAGCGGCACTTGTTGGACCAGGACATGGGTCCCTCTCTCGACACTGAATGCACCGCCACCACCACCAAAGAAGGAGAAGATTCCTCCTATCGTGCTTTACAATCCAAGAACTACACTAAACTGAACTGCAATACCTTATTCCAGGTCGAATGCAGGCTGTTTACCAGAAAGACCTGGTCTAGTACCTGCTTGACACAATGATCGATTCTCTCCAAGCCCTCAATTTTGTGAAGTTGAGGGCTATGGACTAATACACTCATCAGGCTTCTGGCAACAGGAAAAACAATTATCAGACGTCAGGGATGAATTACTCCATCTCACGTTCCTGGACCCTTTGGTCCATCAGTACACCAAGAGAATCCCTGAGACCCAAAAGTTAATCGCTGTGTCCACTCATGTTGTCTTCCTTATTAGCAAAGAGTACATCGAACATATTTATCAAAACGTGCATCTCTTGCACGCCAACGCGAATATTGAATCGAAGGACACAATGGTCCCTACATAGGTGTCAACGTTTGTGACACACCAGCTATTACTGCTCACTGCCTTTTCAGTGAGTCAAGGTGCTGGCTCACATGTGTCAGAGAGGAATGCAAACCCCTGGCCTCAGAAAAACCCATATGCACCTGCTGCTTGGTCCCCACTCACAACCAACGTCATGTGGCTCCCTGGAAGTGTTGCCATATATACCAGAAGGTGATGAAATCTTCCTGCCTTCTAGGAAGGAAACCAATCACAAATCGGCCAGTCCCACCATCACAGGACTGCACCCATTTCCCACCTCTTAAAGGGTAAACCCGGTCTCCATCAAACCACAGATGCTGAGGCACCTGACAAATCAGTGACACAGAAGCCCCCTCCGGCTCCAATCCTAGGACCATCTTTGCTACTGCAGCTGAGTCTAATCCTGCTCATCTGTCTCTTGTGATGAATACCAAAGTCTACCAAACAGAGTGACTGTATGCAGCCTACTTGCGCCCACCTCTTAAAGTGCCCCAGCCCTCTACTGTATCATCTCCTCTACCAGTTACCACACCCACCCCAGTCTGCTGAAGGGTCCAGCATCCCACCTGGGACATTCCCTCAGTGGTGGATACAGATGGTTCTTTCTGGGATGACATGAGAGAGATCCTCCAGGTCATCTTTCTGTTTACACAGCACCACATCAGGGCTGTCATTTGTGAAACAGCTCAAAAGATCTATCGGTCAGAGGATGGGCTTACGAAGGTCATTGCCCCTCTTGACGAGCTCAGCCTGATTTTGACATAAAAGTGAATTGCTCATTGCACAGCCATCAACAACCTCTGGATCTAGTTTTCTATGTTTTTAATGATAATTTTATTAAAACATATGAAGACTGGACTGACCACCTTCCTCTATGACCACCATATTGACATTTTACTTGTCTCAGAAACCTAACTCAAACCTGCAGATGATTTTCATCTCCTCAACATGCTTTGGTATCGCACAAACTGACTCCATCACTGAGGTGATGGCATGGCGACATCCCTACAAGACACTCGTCCATAATCACTAGGCCCTTCATCTACTAGAACATATAGAGGACACAGCAGTCACTGTTTCTACCTGCCAATATGCTATTACTTTTGCTTTGGCGTATTTTAGTATTTTAACCTGAACATACCACATCTTGAAGTGGAATTAAATACATTGACCTCATTTGGCATTGTTGGGTCAGATCTTAACGCCAAGCATCTTGCTTGGCGTTCTCAAGTTGCCAATACCGAGGGCAGACTCTCTTTGAATTGGAAGATCCTCTGGAACTATCGGTCTATGACCCTCACACTCTCACTAACATACCAGTCTGCTCTGACTGCCTGCTGGACTTTCTGGATGCCGCCATTTTCAAGAACACTGCGGTGCAGTTTTCGTTGGAAACACTCCATGAAATGGCCTCCGAACCCGACCTAGTGCTCTAGCACCTTACCGATGTCGCTTTGTCTTTAGTGATCCATTCTACCTTTACCATCATGGATTGAGAAAAATTTTCCAGGATCCTCAACAACAAAACACAGTAAAACCATGTCCTGAGAACGCCTGTCAAAGTGGTTAGCCCTGTCGATTATCTGAGCAAGAAAATCCAGAAGGCAGTGAAGCCTTCTGCTTCCACTGTACCAGAGCTTTAACCTCACTGGATTATTTGCCTCCCCTATTGCGAAAATTAAAAATTCAGAAAAACTGCTACTGATGGTGGTGGAAAAAGTTTCGTGACACTCGGGATAAGCGTGACATGAGGTGTCTCCAACACAATTTCTCCTATGGCCTCGCCGATTGCCAAACGAAATAATGGGAGGGAAAGATGTCTGCCTTTCTCCTCAAACATAAATCAGAAGGGGTTGTTATCCTAGCACTACAGTGTTCTTCAGTGAGGACCAACCATCCCATCTGCATAGTGGATGGTCTAACTTATAATGCCCTCCATGTGGTAGAAACTCTGGCCAATGCATTTCAGACGCAGAACCAGTTACTAATTCAGAACCATATGCATGATGAAATTCAGGATGAACGCGATATTCTGGTCGCCATTACCGCTTTCAGACAAAAACCACCTCTTACTGCCCCTCACCTTACGTCCCTGGCAGAAGCCATGCGGTTCCTCCTTCAGAAATATGGGCAGTCGCCCCCACGTTTGAATGGCATCTTAAATAAACACCTGCACCGGCTCCTGTGCAAGCCACGGGTCTTACTTACTAGCATCCTGAACTGCTGTCTCACAACTGGTCTTTTCCCCCATAGTTGAAGCAGGTCAAACTGATTGCCATCCCCAAGACCTGAAAGGATCCTTCAGTCCCTACTAACAATAGGCCCATTAGCTTTCCGAATGCCATGGCAAAGTTCCTAGAATCTTTGATCCTCCACGACACTTCCCAGCCTCTGGCGGTGACCGAGACCAACCGTCCAGAACAGTTCGGATTTGCTTCCCACATGTCAGGTATACTGAAGGTTCTTAGGATCACAGAACCCTGTCGATGCCAGCGGTTTTCCAGGACCTGCATAACGAGTATGGGAAGTTTTCGCAGGACAGTTTTGTGTATAAACTGCTGACACAGACGACGGTCGCAGACATTTATATCAAGACTGCGGATCATTTCCTCCATGACAGAACCTTCTTGGACACTCAGCAAGCAAATCTTCAAACTTATGCCACATGTCGATAAGTACCCCTCAAGGCTGTGTGTTGTGTTCCATCCTCTTTAAAATTTACATTAATGACACGTCTGTCCTCCCACACTGCCACTGGCAAATACACCGACGATATGGAATTCTGTACGACCGACCACCACACGGACCTACTCATTGCTCGTCTCCAGAGGCAGGTGGACGCAACAGTCACCTGGTGTCGTTCAAACAATATTGCCCTCAATGCCGCCAAAACTACACAGATGTACTTCACCAACCAGCACTCAATCCTCCGCCACAACATCACTGACTTCCAGGTCCCATTGCCTCCGGATACCAAATATCTAGGTGTCCAGATGGGTAAAAATTTGATCTTCCGTTCGCATGCGGAATACGTCACCCAATAAGGACAGAAGGTGATAAAAGCAATGTACTCACTCTTTAATAGCACGGAATTGAACTTAGACACCAAGCTCCGACTGTACCAGATGGTTGTCCACCCTTTCCTCATCTATGGCTCCTCCGTATGGGCTACAATTAGTGCTTCCCAGATGCAGAATAAGGTACTTCGGTGGAGCTTGCATGCCTGTTCACTCACGATGGTTGTTACCCTCCATGAAGAGTCAAACATGGTAACTCTAAACGTTCGCGAGAAGGCAAGGCGTCTCTATGACGAAGTGGATGCCCTCCGCGACACTGGCTTACACCACATTTGCACCACGACACTCCAACACTCTCGCGGCCACCTCGAGGAATCAGATTCGTATCATGGCTAACGATAGCCTTGTTATGCCACTAATAATGTGTTAGTCTTGATACGGCCACTCAATGTGTGACGTCCATGGCTTAACAACCACACTACCTATGTAGTTGTGTCTTGCCCACAACCTTAAACTTCCACCATTGGAGGATTGTAAAGGGCTTCAAGTCCTACTTCCACACCGTCAACGTGCACTCCAATCACGAAATTGCAGTGATGTTAGTGTAAGACAGAAAAATTTTACTCTACACCAAGACAGTGAGACCGCCATCCACCGGCACGCTATGCCACAACATACCACAAAAAAAAAAAAAAAGAAAAAGCGGTCTCCAGTGGCAGACACCAGAAGATGGCTGAACAGTTGCTCTGTTAAATATTGTGGCATGAAGTCACCATCATCCGGCCACAGTCCCGAAACCTCATACCACAAACCTGTTAATTACCTTCCTGTTACCACATGCAAGATAATGAAATAAGTCCAGGCAAAGAAAAAATCGATTTCAACAAAAAAAGGGTCCCTAACGTATGACATAACAGTTACCTATACATTTTTTATAATATATAATAATTCCTAAACACTGCATCTCCATTATTGCCCTCATAATAATCATCATCCACAATGGTAAGTACTTTCAACTTATTTCTCTCTACTATATCATCGCAATAACCTCATATCTCATAATATCCTAATATCTCCTAAATAATCAATAGTAAACACTTCCTGCTCGGTTTCATTATTCAATTCTTACACGTGAAACACTTCACAGTCACACCTCATAAATAACACAACTGGGTAAACAAACCTTCATCATTGCACAACTGATCATGAAAAGAAAAGCTCAATAAAAACATAACCACGAACACTGATAATTTCTTTCAGACTACTCGGTCTTATCTTTATTAAACTGGTAGAAGATCTTTCATATACTTGTAATACACAAATACTACTACTACTTCAAAAATTGGTTTTCCATTTCGACAACACATCTATAGTCTCAATAATCTGTATATCTCATGAGAGCTGATGCTAAGTCTTTCCTTTTTATAACTGATGACTGCTGCTGCTCTATGTAAAAATAGTGATGGTCAAAGCAATATAATTGTTCCGTCAATATGTGTTTCACTTCCAAAAATTTCGTATTAGCAAATATTTACTGAGAGTACCATCCTTTTTTCTATTTTTTCTACTTATTATGGTGGTTAGTTTAACGTCGTGCTTAGAACGATCAGAAAGATGACTTAGATACTTCTCTGAGTGAACAAAGTTCAGTGTTGTAGGTGCGTTATATTTTGTGTGCCATGATGAATAGTTTACTTCCAGAATTGAAGTCGCTGTTCTGTGGTACATTCCTGTCTCGTAGACATCTAATGCCACATACCTTTACAAACCCACAAACAAACTGTCGGATTCCTAAAACACAGAATCAGTGATGTATTTCATTTCAAAGCACAATATTTTGGCTCATCAGCTTACATGATGGATTATGGGTTGAGCAGAGAGGTGAACTATATAAAAACTATGAGTGTGTTAAATTGCAAAATTAGGTAGAAGAAATTATCATACTTTGTAAATTTTGACAAGGGTCAATGTTCTGTAATTGAATGTTAATATGTGTTCTGTGAATGCAATTTTGCCACTGACGTTAGGATACGTAGCGGGAGCATATTAATAAAACTGAAATCCTAGAATCCGGCCGTAAGGACTATGCGATTGAAGATTAGCTTCCTCTGGTATTCATCATCTCATGCTGTATGGAGGGGCACGCGGTCAGCAGATCGCAAACAACGGGGCCGCTTGCTCTCATTCAGGTAGCTCCTCATCTGGCATCAAGAGGCTGAATTCTCCTCGATCGAGACTTCCCACCACCGGTTCCACCGCATTTATGCCTCTTGCGTTGACCAGTCGGTTACGGGGCGGTTTCTTTTAGTCGTCGGTCTTCTGACTGGTTTGATACAGCCGGCCAAGAATTCCTCTCCTGAGCCAACCTCTTCATCTCAGAGTAGTACTTGCAACCTACATCGTGAATTTCTGTCTGAATGTGTTACAATTTCCATCTTCCTCTGCAGTTGTTACCCTCTACAGTTTCCTTTAGTGTTATGGAAATTATTCACTGGTCTATTTACAGATGCCCTATCATTCTGCCCTTTCTTTTTCTCAGTGTTTCCTATATATTCTCTTCTACGACGATTCTACGGAGAACCTTATCATTCCACACCTCAAATGCAGCGGTACTCTTCTCTTCCGGGTTGCCAAGAGACCGTGTTCCACTACCATACAATGATGTGCTCCAAATGTACAATCTTAGAAATTTCTTCTTCACATTGTTGGGTATGTCTGATACTAGTAGACTTCTCTTGGCCAAGAACGCCCTCTTTGCCAGTGGTAGTTTGCTTTTGATCTTCTCCTTGCTCTGTCTGTCATATGTTATTTTGCTGCCTAGGTAGCAGAATTCCTTAACCTCGTCTACTTCGTGCTCTTCAATTTTGAAGTTATATTTTTCGCTGTTCTCATATCTGCTACTTCTCGTGTCTTTCTGTTTTCTTCAATTCAGTCTCAATCCATATTCTGTACTTATTAGACTGTTTATTCCATTCAACACATCCTACGATTCTTCTTTACTTTCACTGAGAATAGCAATGCCACCAGCGAATTTTATCTTTGACATCCTTTCACCAACAGTTTCAATCCCACTCTTGAACCTTTTTTTCATTTCTGTCATTGCTTCTTTGATGTATGGATTGAAAAGTACCGGCGAAAAACCAAGTCACTGTCTTACATTCTTTTTAACCCGGACACGTCATTCTTTGGTCTTGCGGCCTTATTCTTCTCTCTTGGTTCTTGTACATATAATCTATTACAGCTTTTCTTATAGCTTATCCCTATGTTTCACAAAATTTCTAACATACTGCAACATTTTCATTCCCAGGTCTACAGACCTATGAACGTGTCTCAACTTTTATTCTGTCTTGCTTCCATTATCATCGCAGTGTGAAAACTGCCTTTTTCGCGCCTTTACTTTTCCTGTATTCAAAATAATCGTCGTCTATCACTTCCTTAATTTTCTTTTGCATTCTTCTGTATTTTCTTCTTGTCAGCAACTAAGATGCTTGGGCTGTTAAGCTGATAGTGCGATAATTCTCTTACTTTTCGGCTCTTGCTATCTTCGGAACTGCGTGGGTGAAGTTTTTTTGAAATCCTTATGATGCATTGCCAGTTTCATTCACTCTACTCACCAACGTTAATAGTCATTTTGTTGTGACTTCCCCCAACGATTTCAGAAAATCTGATGTAATGTAATCCCCCCTTCTTACTTACTTGATCTTAGGCGTTGAAGTGACCAAGGCAGACATTGACAGGAGCCATCGGGTGGGACGAAAATTACCAGGTGCCACCAAACCTCGTCCAATAATAATTAAATTTGTTTCGTACCGAAAAAGGGCAGAGATCTTTACCCAGAAGAAGAAGTTAGCAAGGACAGGGCTTACAATAAGGGAAGATCTGACACATGAACGGCTAAAGATTTTAAACAGTGCCATATCCCATTTCGGTCTTCAGAATGTGTGGACTCAGGATGGCAGAGTAATCATTAAGACAGCAGCTGGAAAGAAGACAGTCACAAACATGACAGAACTGAATAGTATTAAGTGAAGCTACTCGAGCCAAAAGTGCAAACTTAACACCATTTGCAATTGTAACAGCCCCAATACTCAGATATAGTCTTGTAATTGTATTAATTTTTTAATTATACCCATATTTGTACCTTCAACTAATTGTTTTTGTAACTGTATTAACTTTTCACTATTTTTTTGTGTCTGTAGCTCTAACCATTACTTAATTTTAGTTACTGCTAATTCTTTTTTCATTTTCTCAGTTTATTCTCTTCCATTCTGAAATAGTTCTATTGCAATTATTACTCTCTCCTTTAGTTCATTAATCACCCATCTCTTCGGATTAAATTGTTCGTAACAAAAATCACTATCAGTATCACTTTAGCAAATTTCAATCTAATTGTAGCTTCCTACGATAATCACTACCAGTATCACTTTAGTAAATTTCAATTTAATTCTAGCTTCCTACGATAATCTATTAATTACTAAGCTTACTTCTCTCTGCTGGCAGCATCGGCCTCTTAAATCACTCCCTTCTCCCTTATTTCCATCCTAAGCTGTTCCAAATACGCTAATTACATTTCTCCTCGTACGACAGAGGATACACAGTGACACACAGCCGTCACTATTTTCGTCATATTCTCCTTGCACAGAATACCACTAATCCATTTTCTATACTCCCGCAACCTCAGGAAATCTTTAGCAGGCGCCTTTCTTTCGGCACTCGCGGTGTCACAAACAGGGCGTGCAAAATCTCGGACACCCCTGTGGTATGTCACTTGGCGGAAGCAGCGGCCAGTGCCCCTCGCGGCAGGTAGTGCCTAACAAAGGGACAAACCAGGCTGCCACCCTACTCCTGGCTGCTCGGCGGAACGTGTCAGAGCTTTTAGCAGCTCACTGCAACGTCCAGTCTTTACCTGCGCATTACGAAGAACTTAGCCTCCTCTTCAACCAACTAAACTACCACGTAATCCTCTTATCCGAAACGTGGTTGAAACCACACATATCCTCTGCATCTTTTCATCTCCCAGGGTACACATTTCTTAGGGCAGACAGATCAAAAAAGCGAGGTGGCGGGGTCGGCGCGTATATACGAACAGATCTCAAAGCGAAAGTCTTATGTACGTCAAATCCTGCTGAAGAAAAAGAGGCTGAATTCATGTTCATTGAAATAAATATACAAAGTCGGAAATTCTTGACTGGCGTCGTGTACAAGCCGCCAAAAATAAGCTCAATGAGTTCTTTCCAGTCGGAATTACATTCACTTCAGTGTCAATACGAACATGTCATCGTAATGGGTGACTTGAACATAGACCTGCTAAGAGACACTCCCTCCGCAATAAACCTAAGAAGACTGTTTAGTTGCAATAGCATGAACATTCTTCCATTACAACCTACACACCATACGGCGCACAGTCATACTCTTATAGACGTAATCGCAACGAAACAGACTGACAAAGTAAGAGATGTTGGTCAAACATCGGCCCCTGGCCTCTCAGCACATGATGTAATATTCCTGGCCTACTCTGTGCAGCCCCCAAGGATCAAATCGCGTTACATAACTTGTAGGAACATGAAACGTATTGACCTTGACGCTCTAACAGCCGATTGCTCAGAAATCCTATGACATCAAATAATCAGAAAACCCACAATCGACGGCAAAATTAATGACCTTGGTGATAAACTCACTGCCCTCTATGACAAACATGCACCTGTGCGCACAATCCGTGTAAGAAAATCTCCTGCTCCATGGCTGACAGCTGAATTACGTCAAATGATGACTAATAGGGATGCTGCCCACAGGCGTTTCAAGGCAGATCCGAAACCCGAGCGTTTCGAAGAATATAGAAAGCTACGGAACAGAGTGAAACAATGCATTCGCAATGCTAAAATCAGGCACGCTCGCTCCCTTGTATGCAGCGATCTGACGCCCACGACTCTATGGAAGAATCTCCGTAGCTTGGGGGTCGGAAAGGCAAAATCAGAAACTACTTTTCATGTGTCTGCTAACGAATTAAATGAATTCTTCTCTGCACCTCAGAATACCAGCACAGCTGATAATTACCGTCCACAAGAATCCCCAAACAGGATAACTAACAACGATACCTTCCATCTAAAACATGTAACAACAAATACGGCAAGAAAAGCAATAATGAGAATCTCTTCTGATGCAATAGGCAACGACAGTATCGGTATAACCATGATTAAGAATGTTGCCGATATCTTAGTACCTGTCTTAACTGACATATTTAATTTTTCCCTCGTGAACGGAATATATCCTACTGCATGGAAAAGAAGCCTAATTCGACCCATCCCTAAGATCGAAAACCCGCAACTGCCTAGTGATTACCGACCAATTAGCATACTGCCTGCTGTTTCCAAAGCACTTGAATATATTGTTCATGACCAAATCACTGAACACTTGCATGAATTCAGCCTATATGACAAATTTCAATCCGGTTTCCGTAAACATCACAGCACAAACACTGCTCTAATTAAAGTAACTGATGACCTGAAATATGCCATCGACAATCGAAAGGCAACAATATTGACGCTAATAGACTTCAGCAAAGCTTTTGACACTGTTAACTTTGACATATTGCTCAGAAAAATGCAACAGCTTAATTTCTCTGATAGTGCAATGAGATGGTTTGAAAGCTACTTAAAAGACAGACAGCAATGTGTTGTCTGCGTAAATGAAAAATCTTCCTGGAAACATGTTTCCTCGGGAGTGCCACAAGGATCAGTCTTAGGACCACTTTTGTTTTCTTTATATGTCAACGATATTTCGTCGGTTCTGTCCTCCTGTAAATATCATTTCTATGCAGACGACCTCCAGCTCTACCTAAGCGTCAGACCTGAAGATGTAAACACTGCAATCGCTCAGATGAATGATGATCTGTCTTCAGTAGTGAGATGGGCGAAAAACCTGGGGCTTAAACTAAATGCAAAAAAGACGCAAGTAATCTTAATAGCCCATCAGAAATTAATAAGTTCAGATTTCCGCGAACGGCTACCTCCTATTCTGCTCGACGGTACTCCAATACCATATCAGAAAACAGTGAAGAACTTGGGTGTAACTTTGGATGAGCATCTCAACTGGGCGGAGAATACAGTCGCAGTGTGCCGAAAGACGTCTGCTTGTCTCTATGCTCTCAAAAAGTTTCGGAACATATTTCCACAGGACTTGAAACGCCAGCTCGTGCAAGCACTCGTTCTACCGAACCTCCACTATTGTGATGTGATTCAACAAGGCATGAGTAGTGAAAACAAAAGACGGCTAGAGCTAACCATGAATGCCTGTGTGCGTTACACCTGCAACATTCGCCGATATGATCATGTTAGTGCTTCATACTCCGAGCTAGGGTGGCTGCGGCCGGACAAATTGCGTGACTACCACACTCTATGTCTACTCCACCGACTCCTCATCGCACAAGCACCCCAGTACCTTGCTTCAGAGATTAAAAACCTGTCATGTCATCATAATCGAAACACGAGGTCACTCTTATTTGGTATCCTAACTGTGCCCACTCACAAAACAAAAACTTTTGCAAACTCCTTCTCAGTTGCCGCTGTCCGCCTATGGAACAAACTGCCCCTTACCTTGCGCAAAATTCGATCTCCTGCTGCTTTTAAGAAGAAGTTGAAGCATTTCCTACTATCATCCTCACAAAGTTCTCCACAAAATTAATGTACAAGGACAATCCCCTCATCTGTCAAATAGCAAAGCTAGCGTCTCCTATCTTGCTCCTGAGACGCCTTCCTCTTCATCTTTCTCTATTAGCCACGCAATCTTCTTCTCCTTTATATTTCCTTAATTATGTTTCATCATGTCTCTATTCTTCTCCTCCCTTCACCATGAGTCTCCCTCATACTCCGTGCTGCCGGCACTCCTATCTAAAATCTGTCTCTTCAATAATGTCTAATTATAACAGTACTTGTGACCTAAGAATATAAGCTCTATATGTATGTATTTTTCCAGGTGTACCTTTCAAATTGTTTATTTCACTTTTTGTACTAGATGTAGTTTAACATGCCTACTAAAACATATGAATGTAAAATAAGTAGAATGCCTGGTTAGATGTAAGAGAGGGCCTGATGGCCCTAATCTTGCCAGGTTAAATAAATCAATAAATAAATAAATAAAAAATAAGTCTCCCAAAGCTCTTTCAAAATCTGACTCTAATACTAGATCCCCTATCTCTTCCCTGACTACTCCTACTTCTTGTTCCATTATATCATCAAACAAGTCCTCCCTTTCATAGTGTATCGCTAAGTAAATAAATAAAACAAAGTCATTTAAGTAATACACAATTATACCACCACGCATTATAGCGGATATAGTTCAGCCACTAAATGTGGTGCAGTATTTCACAGTGACTCTGCGGCGAAACATTGACGTCGACATCTTCACCTTCCGCGCCTTAGTACAGTGGAAAAGAAATTCGCCTAGCTAGTGTCTTTCCTCCTATAAACAGGGCTGACCCAAAAATACTTTTCCACACAAGCGACTTATGATTGGCACCCGAACCCCTTTTCTCCTTTTTGCTCGTGCACTTTTACCCGTGTCAGTTTACGCTACATATTCTGATACGCACTATGTACAAATCTTGCGCTTGGGCACCCGCCTCATCAGGTTGGTCCCACATACGATCACTACTAATCGTGTATGGAAATCTAACAGTTGTGGTGCCTCTGCCCTACACCCCATCAGCTTGGTGCCGAAGCTGCGGTTTATTGCACTTGGGCGTTAATGTGGCCCTGAGTATGAAATACTGTCACCTAGAAGAAGGTGTAATTAGATGAATGACGAACACTAACTTCACTTAACGAAAGTTTATTCAGCTCTTGCACATACAAGAGCACGGGGAGAACTGTCTCCGGCCAGAACACACGCGGTATATATACAGTTACAGAACATTCCAGTAGAATGATTCTTGACATTTGTGGATACTTCTAGAATGTACTCGAACTGAATATAGAAATTAACATTGTATAGTGCAGGGGAGTTTTGACTGACGACGATCCATATAACATATACATGGGTATCGTGTCTGTTCTTCGGACATGTCCGAAAGAACAGACACCTTTGATGACCTGCAGCCGTCTATAATGAAATTAGAATTATATTAATACCTTCAGCTGCTGAAGGGCATTGATATATATCAACGAGGACAGGTGAAAATGTGTGCCCCGACTGGGACTCGAACCCAGGATCTCCTGCTTACATGGCAGACGTTCTATCCATCTGAGCCACCGAGGGCACAGAGGATAGCACGACTGCAGGGACTATCTCGCGCACGCCTCCAGCGAGACCCACATTCTCACCTTGTATGTCCACACACTACATTCGTAGTGTCCCACCCCAACACACTCATTGCTCGTGAAAGACATTCTTACCAAGTCCCGTAAGAGTTCGGGGAATATGTGTCCATACGCACAGAAGAAGAAGGTCATGGACGGTGTTGCCAGAACTATATACTTAAATGGATATGGCATCTGTTGTTTCGGACATGTCCGTCGTGCGCGAGATAGTCCCTGCAGTCGCGCTATCCTCTGCGCCCTCGGTGGCTAACATGGATAGAGCGTCTGCCACCAGGAGATCCTGGGTTCGAGTCCCAGTCGGGGCACACCTTTTCACTTGTCCCTGTTGATATATATATGAACGCCCTTTAGCAGCTGAAGGTATAAATGTAATTCTAACTCCATATAACAGTCTTGTATCATTACCAATACACTACAGTGACTGTGCTACTCAGTTTCTTCTAAGACAATATTACGACAACATTTTTGATAAAACCTATTACAGTTTGCGTACCGGATATAGCTGGCTGCGTTGAGTGATAAATAAAAAGGCTGCATTTTCCCAGGAATGTGTCTTCCTTCTCTTTCCTGTAGACTGATGGTTGAAGATTGGATCTGGGTATGGTGGGAGTCGGAATAAATCGAATTTACTGAAAAAGCCATTAGTTCACCTGAGGGATGGAGCGCGTGTCTAAGTACTATACAGCGAGAGTATCGTAGGACTTTTCGACTGACTCTGACGAACAAACAGATGATAACGGCTGAAATCTGTGCCGAGACTACAGGTATAGAGTCCAGTTGGACGGTCCGGAGCACGCTGCTTCTCGAGTGGCTATGCATCGTTTACCACTGACGTCATCGGACTGACCACAAAGACCCGTAGAGCCAATATTCTGTGGTGTTTAACGATAAATCCTGATACGGCGGTTAGGTAAGAGCCAACGTTTCCATGACTTAGTGAAAATTCACAAGAAACAGGGATTTTCTCTTGGGATGCTAAATTTCAAGAAATCTGGTGCTACACAACTTTTCGATCATATGGACGAAGAAAATGCTAATAATTTGCTACATATATATAAGTAATGTAACCAATTTGTTGTACATGCACTTTTTAAACATGTCAACATTTAGTTTTAATACTGCATTAACACAAAAATAAAAATGAAAGTCTTCTCCTTTCCATTCTCGTTTGTAATGTTAGGGTTTTCCATTTAAACGTGAGAAACATTTTTAACGAAAATTCCCAGAAATATGATAAGTTAAATTCAAATTTCAGATAAAGGAAATCCTCAATCTTGAAGAAAATGTCCGACAGTAACATTTCACTTGTTTGTATTTTTGAATTCATATTTTGCGTTGCCCTTTCCTGCTGTCAGTAGATCTTGCCTATTCCTAATCTCTTTCAGAAAATTTAAGAATTCACCACAGCTTTCACAGAAGTTCACTTTTATTTAAAGTTACCTTTTCGCTAAGGTCACAGAAATCCTATCCATTTCTTCTGACCTATGGTTCTTCATCATACACAAAATTCTTTAGTCATATGAGTTACTGGTAGGAACTGAAGATGTGTGACATAAGGCTAAACAGTTGGGAGTGAGAGATATCAATTTCCGTCTGCTTTTAAAGAGACCAACCCAAATCTGGTCTTCTGTTTCACTTTTATCAGGTCCAGCATATATATTCCGAAAATCAAGAATTCACTGTATAACTTATCTTCATCCAGGTTGAGTGTTAATTTGTTGATAAATTTTAGACATACTACTCTGACAGGGAATATCTTCTTGTTCTTTAAGAGAAAAACTTGAAAAGCCTATAAGCAGACTGAACACATTGCTCTAAGAGAAGTCATAGTTTTGGAGCATATAATCAGTGCAACGTGACAAGAAAAACTGTGCATCATTTTCATACTCATCCTCTGGGATTTGTGTATTTCTTATAGGATTACGTAATCTTTCTTTTCCAAGAATTTATCTTGTTTTCTGGTCTCTGTATATCTCTTTAGGTCCCTTGTTATTTTGTCCAACTCAACAGAAGTAACAGAGCTGTTTTCCAGTTTTCTAACAGCAGTTTAAAGCAAGGGCCAGATATGCTGCAGAAAACGTAGGTAACATTCAGTGCTCAATTTCATCAGCATCATGCTCACCGTCTGATGCTGTTGTTGCACTACTTCATACGCAACGTTAAGGAGAAGTAGGCTACTGAGTTATGTAGCAGCTATCGTTGTAGGAAGTCTGGACAGAAGCGGAAACGATTAGCGAACAAGTAAGTACAGTAAACAAAAGCTTTATTGAACTTGTGGGTTTCTCCAAGTGTATAAACACTCTTTGCAGATGAATATGCAGCTATCAAGTCCAGCTAATACAATAGCAACAAGAACATCGTAGGGTGAGGCTCTCTTAACTAATGCACAGCGACAGGTCTGTGACTGGGCTGCATCTCAATGGCAACTCCGTTGCAGCTGGGCCATGGCTCATTGATTTCGTTCTGTGTGGCTGCTGCTGACCATTCCGTATCGCGGCAGCAGGGGACGCTCATGGTGCAGAGCCGCCTTAGGCGTCGCTCAGCAGATGTGCTCCACTGGGTCCTCCGAATCCTGCACGACCTCTGTTGGCAGCTGACAGAAACTTGCATTGCCGTTACCATCTGTGGGATGCCTGAAGGACAGAACTGATCGAGGGTACCACAGGTGTCATAAACTGTCAAATTAGTCTTGGATAATCTTCCCCTACCTTTCAAATAAAATATGACATGAAGGCAGGCCAGTAATATACAACTCTGTCAATTGCAGGAAGTAGCGGGAGCCGTTTTGTAGACATATCGTAATATCTGCTGAAACACTATCTCCACAAACTCTGGAAATATTTGATGCAGAGGAACCAAATTAAATGTAGATTTTGAGAATTAATGTCTCTAAATCATAATTACATCCATTAAGACGATGTTTTACAGTATTATTTATGACTTGACAGTTAAATTAGCTTTAAAAAAAAATGAATTTCCGTTCGTCAGTAAGGCAAAATCCGATTTTTTGCCATAGTTTACTGGAGCTTTGTCAGCATCGTACGCACTTACTTGATTCAGAGGAAAACCGTAAGATTGTACTACGGTCTTTATTGTACGGAAAATGTCTTCAAAAATGGCTCTGAGCACTATGGGACTTAACATCTATGGTCATCAGTCCCCTAGAACTTAGAACTACTTAAACCTAACTAACCTAAGGACAGCACACAACACCTAGCCATCACGAGGCAGAGAAAATCCCTGACCGC
The DNA here is from genome assembly GCF_021461395.2 of Schistocerca americana. NCBI lineage: Eukaryota > Metazoa > Arthropoda > Insecta > Orthoptera > Acrididae > Schistocerca > Schistocerca americana. Next base: position 456,087,202 of record NC_060121.1, read on the forward strand.
GCCGGGAATCGAACCCGGGAACCCGGGCGTGGGAAGCGAGAACGCTACCGCACGACCACGAGATGCGCGCGGAAAATGTCTTCGTACGGTGACGGGAAGGCAGCGTCAGATGCTTGCAGCGTTGCCGGCACAAGTACCCGCGTTTTGTGACTAACACGAAATAGTAGGCGGCACTCCCGGAAATATTGCCCCCTTAAGTGACACTTCCGTCAGTCCGGAAGTCACCAAATTTGTTGACATATTGACGCTCGAGAGTTTTACGTACGACTTATGTATTATTTATTTATCGAAAACAATGGAAATGAAAGTAGATGACTGTACAACTTACAACACCATGAACTGAAAGTCAGAAATAGATTTTTGGAATGTGTTTGCTCATTACATTTATTAAAAGCAGCCAGCAGCAATCTTCGCAAAGTGCCTGAAAGAAGTGTCAAAATGATGTTGTCTAAAGATCACTGTAGTTTATGTTTGATTCAAGATTATCATCGATTGAGGGCGTGGTGCTGATAGTAACTTTATCGACAGTCATTTCCACTATTCTAGCTTGTGTCCAATACTCATGTTCCAGCTGCTGAACAATCCATAAGTAATCTTTCAAGTCCTATGCAGTACCCGAGAGGAAAGCAGCATTAACAAGATTCTGCAATCTCTGCTTCGACATGTCAACAGTGACACTGTTCCCCCTGAAATTTTTTTATTTCGGCCTATGCCAATTCCGTGGGAATTAGGTCGCAGTTCTAGGGCGGTAAAAGCACTACTGTGTGGCCGCTGCTCTCAGTGGTTTTATCCACGGCGTACACTTTCACGGCTGGTTTGTTCTCCTTTATTGTGTATAACAGTTCAGCCTTTCTCACTGAGTCGTTGCAGTTTATTTGACCACCTTGCAACCTCTGTAATCGTAATTCTGAAATTATATTTATTAGCGATTCTGTCGAACTCCCTGCTATGGTATGGCGCATTATCCACACAATCACAAAAATAGCTGGAATTTACAAACCACCATACCTGCAAGCCGTGCCCACCTTTCCAATCGACGTCCGGTAGTTTCGTCAAGAAGTTATTTCAAGGTGTTTTATTTTTTCCTGAATGTTAGTGCACATTTAGAGATAAACAAGTGATTATGATTTCATAAATGCTGGACGATTTATTGAAGAGAAAACGCAAAAAAATGAAGGTGGAATATCGTCGACATTCCACCGTTCTTTAAGGGTGCCAAGGATGACACCCAAAAAAGCCATGCTTTGAAAAAAAAAATTACGCTCCAGACCACCACCGATGGTCGTCGGACCGTATGGCGGGAGACATTCAGGCTGGTATCTCATGGTTGTCCAGGTCACCTCCAGGAACGTCTTCTTTGGTCGCCAGAGCTCAATTCGAAGCAGGACTCATCGCTGAAGACAATTCTACTCCAGTCGGTGGAATTGAAGGCCGAAAATATGTCTGAAGACGCCCCTGGCAGTGGTGGAATGCCAACAGGACTACTACCCGCCAAACGGCACAATGGCCTCAGCACAGGGGTACGTCAACGATACTCTACGCTCCAGTTTGTTGCTCTTCATGGCAAGCCATCTTGGGCTTACATTTCAGCAGGATAATGTCCGCCCACACGTGGTGAGAGTTTCTACTCCTTTTCTTCGTGCTTGCCAAGCCCTACCTTGTCAGAGAGGTCGCCATGTACGGCCCCAATTGAGAACTTTTGAAGCATTATGGGCAAATCCTCCAGCCAGTTCGAGATTATGATAACATAAAGTACCAATTGGAAAGAATTTGGAACAACACTTCTCAGGAGGACTTCTATCAGCCCTATTAGTCAATGCCAAATCGAATAAATGATTGAATAAAGGTCAGAGGTGGATCAAAACATTATTGACTTACTCGATTTCTGAGGCTGTTACTCTTGAATATGATGTCCAGTCTTTCTGTAACTGGAATCATTTGTTTGTCAGTACATGTACAATCAATCAATGCCAAATGGAATAACTGTTTGCATAAAGGCCATAAGTGTATCAATGCGTTATTGGCTTGCTCGATTTGTGAAGCTATTTCTCTTGAGTGTGCCGTCCAGTCTTTCTGAAAATGTAATCATTTGTTTGTCTGTACATGTATCACAACCACTGATTTCCATCCCATTCCGATAATTCCTTGACGGTGCGTCTTTTCTTCCGTCTAGAGAAAGTCAAATGGGTATTTTTCAGTGATGGAATTCGCGGCTGAAGTCACGATATTCGAAGGCCACCATCGACTTCCCGTTGCTGGAAAAAGAGCTCATAGACATGCTGTTAATACTGGACACCCACACCACATTCACTAGTTTAGAGTAATGTGGCTGCCTGACGTTCAACCGCTACGGACAAACCGAGAAGGAAATCTTCAAGAATTAACTCCAGCAAGTTAAATGACCCCAGTGGGCCATGCTTATTTCAGCTACTCTGTCCAGCGAACTGAAACTGAGTAAAGCATTCCATAGCAGCACAAAAGCTTAATAATTTACCAAGGATGTGAGCTGGCGTTTAGGGCTGGGGTAGTGGTCGATATTAATTTCACGGTAAATGGTGAAACATATGGATGATGATGATTAACGAAAACCACCTCAGCTGTATTATGAAACATTTGTTGCGCTGCGACCAGCTTCGTTCGTCGAACATCGTTAGTTTACTGATCTGTGTTTAAGCCGTGATACGTATAGGGTGGTAGTCATATGTTATGTTAAAGACCAAATCTATAAACACTAATCATTAACATTCTGCAGGCCGCATGGTGGAAGTATGGCGAGAAGAAGCGGCACGACGCGTACAGTAAACTGCCCAGACAGGACCGCTCCACGATACGTGGAAAAGATAAGAGCTGACTTTGTAAATAACATTTTCCCAGGTATGGGGGAAACACTCATGACGCACTGCTATACAAAAATATTGAGGGCTCTTGGAGATCAAGAAAGAAACATAAGGAAGAAATAGCTGTCCTTGGAGCAAGATGTTTATGTTTCTTCTTCACTGTATATGCACTGTTGCGTTATAACTATTTTCCACAAGACAGTCTGCATGCATCTGGTACCTGTTGTAACTCAATATTGCCTTCATGCAAGAAGAAGGAATGAATGCGTTAGTGCAAACGCCCATATTGCGGCGGAGGTAAGTATTGCGAAATAGAACAGTGTTAAATGAAGTACAGGATTACAGAACTACAAGCCACACATGAAAGAAATAAAAAGGAAGCTCGATAAAGCTAAGGTAAAAAAGCTACAGAAAAAATGCGAAGATATCGAAAAAGAAACGATTGTTGGAAGGACGAACTCATATACAGAAAAATCTAAACAAACTTCGATGAAATTAAAAGCAAGGGCGGTAACATTAAGAGTACAATGGGAAGTCCACTGGTAAATGCAGAGAGAGAAGGGATGCGTGAGAAGAGTACATTGAAGGCCTTTGTGACTGGGAAGACTTACCTGGCGATGTGCCAAAGAAAACACAATTCTGAAGACAGCAAGGGTCGGCAAGTGCGAGAATTATCGCACAATCAGCTTAATGGCTCAGGCATCCAAGTTGCTGACAAGAATAATATACCAAAGAACGAAAAAAATTGAAGATCTGTTAGTTAACGTTCATTTTGGCTTTAGGAAATTTAAAGGCAACAGAGGCACATTTCTCACGCTGTGACTGATAATACACTCCTGGAAATTGAAATAAGAACACCGTGAATTCATTGTCCCAGGAAGGGGAAACTTTATTGACACATTCCTGGGGTCAGATACATCACATGATCACACTGACAGAACCACAGGCACATAGACACAGGCAACAGAGCATGCACAATGTCGGCACTAGTACAGTGTATATCCACCTTTCGCAGCAATGCAGGCTGCTATTCTCCCATGGAGACGATCGTAGAGATGCTGGATGTAGTCCTGTGGAACGGCTTGCCATGCCATTTCCACCTGGCGCCTCAGTTGGACCAGCGTTCGTGCTGGACGTGCAGACCGCGTGAGACGACGCTTCATCCAGTCCCAAACGTGCTCAATGGGGGACAGATCCGGAGATCTTGCTGGCCAGGGTAGTTGACTTACACCTTCTAGAGCACGTTGGGTGGCACGGGATACATGCGGACGTGCATTGTCCTGTTGGAACAGCAAGTTCCCTTGCCGGTCTAGGAATGGTAGAACGATGGGTTCGATGACGGTTTGGATGTACCGTGCACTATTCAGTGTCCCCTCGACGATCACCAGTGGTGTACGGCCAGTGCAGGAGATCGCTCCCCACACCATGATGCCGGGTGTTGGCCCTGTGTGCCTCGGTCGTATGCAGTCCTGATTGTGGCGCTCACCTGCACGGCGCCAAACACGCATACGACCATCATTGGCACCAAGGCAGAAGCGACTCTCATCGCTGAAGACGACACGTCTCCATTCGTCCCTCCATTCACGCCTGTCGCGACACCACTGGAGGCGGGCTGCACGATGTTGGGGCGTGAGCGGAAGACGGCCTAACGGTGTGCGGGACCGTAGCCCAGCTTCATGGAGACGGTTGCGAATGGTCCTCGCCGATACCCCAGGAGCAACAGTGTCCCTAATTTGCTGGGAAGTGGCGGTGCGGTCCCCTACGGCACTGCGTAGGATCCTACGGTCTTGGCGTGCATCCGTGCGTCGCTGCGGTCCGGTCCCAGGTCGACGGGCACGTGCACCTTCCGCCGACCACTGGCGACAACATCGATGTACTGTGGAGACCTCACGCCCCACGTGTGGAGCAATTCGGCGGTACGTCCACCCGGCCTCCTGCATGCCCACTATACGCCCTCGATCAAAGTCCGTCAACTGCACATACGGTTCACGTCCACGCTGTCGCGGCATGCTACCAGTGTTAAAGACTGCGATGGAGCTCCGTATGCCACGGCAAACTGGCTGACACTGACGGCGGCGGTGCACAAATGCTGCGCAGCTAGCGCCATTCGACGGCCAACACCGCGGTTCCTGGTGTGTCCGCTGTGCCGTGCGTGTGATCATTGCTTGTACAGCCCTCTCGCAGTGTCCGGAGCAAGTATGGTGGGTCTGACACACCGGTGTCATTGTGTTCTTTTTTCCATTTCCAGGAGTGTACAAGGAGGAATGAAAAGTATTCACCATATATTCAGTGGATTTGTCGACCAGGAAAGATCATTCGACAATGCAAAATGGTGCAAGTTTTGCGACAAATGGGAGTAAGTTATAGGGAAAGATAGTTAATATAAATATATTCAAGAATCAAAAGGAAACAATAAGAAAGAGAGACTGAGAACGAAGTGCTCTTGTTCAAAAGGATGTAATGCCTACTGTTCAATCTATACATCGAAGAAGCAATGTCGGAAACACAAGAAAGCTGTGAAAGACTACTAGCGATAAGATTCGCTGATGACATCAGTCAAAGTGAAGAATTATAGACTGTGTTGAATTGAATGAACAGTCTCATGAGCGCAGGGTATGGACTGAGATTAAATAGAAAACAGACGAAAGTAATGAGAAGTAGCAGAAATGAAAACAATCAGAAACTTTACATCAGAATTGGCGATCATGAAGTAGACCAAGTTAATAAATTCTGCAACATTGGGTGCAAAATAACCCATGATGGATGGCGCAAGTAGGACAGAAAAAGCGGACTAACACTGGGAAAAAGAACATTCATGGGCAAGAGAAGGTTGCTCCTATCAACTTAGGCTTTAATTTGATTAAATAATTTCTGAGAATGTACGTTTGGAGCACAGTATTGCACGGTGGTAAAACAAGGACTGTGGGAAGACCAGAAAAGTAGAGAATTGAAGCATTTGACATGTGATACTAGAGAAGAATGTTGAAAATTAGGTGGACTAATCAAGCAAGGAATGAGGAGATTCTCCGCAGAATCAGAAAGGAAAGGAGCGTTTGGAAAACACTAACAAGGAGGAGGGAGAGGATTATAGCACTTCGCTTAAGACGTCAGGGCATAGCTTCCTTGGAACTGGGGCGGCTGTAAAGAGTAAAACTGTGGAGGAAGACAGAGATTGGGACTCATGACTCAAAAAAAGTATGGGCTCTAAGCTGTGTGTCTAAAGAGCTACGAGCGCTCGTTCTTGTTCGCTACTGTGAAAGACGTCTCTTCTACTGCAAGCACTTTGGTATTACGAAGGAACTACAGAATTCAGTAAACAACGGACGACTCGTTCCTCTTTTTTTGTGAATTGGGAAGAAAATTAACGTGAATGCGAAATAAAGATTGTGGTAAAAGATTTATCTGTGCCGCAGCCTGATGTTTACGTTCGTATCATATTTAACGCATTTCGATACACGCTAATCAGCCAGATCATTATGACCACCTACTTAATAGCTAGTATGTCCACCTTTGGCACGAATAACAGCGGCGACGTGTCATGGCATGGAAACAATACGGCCTTGGCTGATCCCTGGAGGGTGTTGGCACCACATCTGTACGCACGTCACATAATACCAGTAAGTTCTGGGGAGAGGGACGATGAGCTCTGACGCCACGTTCAACCACATCCGAGATGTATTCGGACGGGTTCAGATATGGCAATCTGGAGGGCCGGTATATCAACTGGAACTCGTCACTGTGTTCCTCGAACCACTCCATCACATTCCTTGCATTATGAAAGGCGCATTACCTCTTTTGAAAAGTGCCGCTGCCACTGGGAAGCGTGATCGTCATGAAGGGGTGCAACCAATGTGTGATACTTCTTGGCCGTCGTGATGCCTCGCACGATCTCCACTTGACCCGTGGATGCACACGTGAATGTTCCAGGGTTGATCGCGGTCCTCTGGTTCGGAGCAGAGTGGAAGGTCAAAACCTGATGCTCAGACGGCTCTGCGACGGTATCGGAAGCGAATTTCTCGATCTCCGCTATCGGGTGCAGGATTGTAGGATTCCCTTAATAGGTCAAGCGTGCACTACACGCAGGAAGCGGCTACTAGGGTAGCGGAGTACGTGTGGCTTGCACATGGGCCATTTTTACGTTAGAGGACCTCTACCTTGGGAGCAAACATGATTTGCCTGTTAAATCAGCCACAGCTACCTCAGATAATCTTGATCCTCGTAGACCAGAGATATAAAAAATTAATATGATTTAAGAACACTGCAGGAGCATCCAAAGAAAGGTCCCAGAATCAGTATCGCTTATTGAAGGTTATAATGCACAGATAGTGTTGGGAACAGAAATCTGGTTGAAGCCAGACGTTAAAGACAACGAATTCCTAGGTTCAGACTGGAATGTTTATCGTAAGGATAGGTTAGTCGCCAGTGGTGGCGGCGCGTTTATTGCAGTAAAAAATTCGATAAAATCTAGCAAGGTTATCACGGATTCCAAATGTGAATTAATCTGGGTAAAACTATCAAAGAACGGTCAAACGTGGTGATCGGATGCTTTTATAGACCACCTGTGTCAGGATTTGTAGTTGCAGAGCGCTTCAGACAGAGCTTGCAAAATGTCATTAGTAATTTTCCTGATCATGCCGTTGTAATAGGGGGTGACTTCAAGTTTCCAGGTATAGATTGGGAGCATTATGCCATGAAAATGGCTCTGAGCACTATGGAACTTAACATCTGAGGTCATCAGTCCCCTAGAACTTAGAACTACTTAAACCTAACTAACCTAAGGACATCACACACATCCATGCCCGAGGCAGGGTTCGAACCTGCGACCGTAGTCACGCGGTTCCAAACTGAAGCGCCTAGAACCGCTCAGCCACTTCGGCCGGCTATGCCATCAGAACTGATGCCAGAGACAGGGAATTGTGTGGCATTGTTCTTTATGTCTTCTCCGAAAATTACCTTGAGCAGATAGAGAACCAACTCGTGAGGGTAACGTCTTAGGCCTTCTGGCAACAAACAGACCTGAACCCATCGAATCAGTTAACGTAGAGGAAGGTATCAGTGATCATGAGGCTGTGACGGTATCTATGACTAAGAGTCCTACAAGGAATGTTAAGAAAGGTAGGAAGATATATTTGCACAGCAAGGCTGACAGGATACAAATTTCCGAATATCTCAGCAGTCAGCATCAAATATTCGGTGATGCGGACGAAGATGTGGAGAACAAACGGAAAAAATCCAAAGGCATCGTTCAACTGCCGTAGATAAGTATGTTCCGCGTGAGGTTTAAAGGTATGGGAAAGAGTCATCATGATGTAATAGCCGTGTTAGAAAAGCGCTACTTAAACGAAGAGCAGTTCATCTCAGATTCAAGAGAAGTAAAAACGTAGCATAAAAAAAAAACAGCTGACCGAAGCGAAAATGAGCGTAAGGAGAGCACCATACAGCGTCACCCTACATCCGGACTGTGTTAAGTACACTATGAGACGTTCTGTCCGTGGTCTGTTCAGAGGCAAAGTCATACTTGCTGCCGGAGGGGTGGCCTAGCGACAGGCTCCGGCGCCTATAACTTCGACGCTCTGTAGTGTCATTACACGATGTTTCCGGCGCGGATTTCTGCCCTAATTTTGATCTTCAAGACACCTTCTACACCCCCTCGAAATTTGTCGGTGTGATGTTGAAACATCCTGCACAATGAGGCAAAATAACTTATGGCGTGTCTGTTAGCGATATTTGTTTATTCAATATTTGAGAATGAGAGCGCTTATAGCGACATCTAACAGAGGTTACGCATAATCAGGTAATATAAAACAATTTCGAAAATTTTTCAGGCTGACATCCGAATCCAAATGATTCAAATGGCTCTGTGCACTATGGGACTTAACATCTGAGGTCATCAGTCCCCTAGAACTTAGAACTACTTAAACTTAACTAACCTAAGGACATCACACACATCTATGCCCGAGGCAGGATTCGAACCTGCGACCGTAGTGGTCATGCAATTCCAGACTGAAGCGCCTAGAACCGCTCGACCACATCGGCTGGCACACCCGAAACCTTCCCCCTCATCCGCAAAAGAGAAAAACCCTTGAACTACAAAAATAGGCTGCAAAATTGGTCTGAAAATCTCATTTGAAAATACCAGATAATGAAGAACATTAATAACCCATCAAAATATTTTAAAGTGAGAATATAAAAAATAGAGTTCTTCAAAGAATTCAAATATTTTGGAAAACAGATCATCTGTAATGCCCTCGACAAAGAGGCAATGAACTCTAGAAGAAGTGAAGTTGAACTGGTATTCCAACTTACCACAAACACATACAAAAAAAGGCCCTCACGCAGAATACATAAATAGGACTTTACAATACAGTAATCAAACCAGAAGCCCGGTATGCAGCCGAAACATAGGCCATCACCAACCATGGCCCAGTTGAAAGCCTGAAGATCAAAGAAATGAAGAAAAATCCTTGGGTCCAGATTCCACAACAACGAACCAATGAACATCAGAGATGAAATCCTCTACCAAACTACCGAAGAACTCTCAGACACAATTAGAAAAAGAAGAATGGGTTTTTAAGGAGAAATCCTCAGAATGAACCGAAACAGATTACCAAAAGAATTTTTCACTACTTGGACAAAACAACTAGTTAAAGGAAACGGAGAAGGACTTAAGAGAACTGTAAATCACTGAAAATGTGTTAATAGTTTAAAATTACAAGAATTAACAAAATACAAGAAAGAGAGGTTTCATGTCAAAATGAAAACCAAGCGAACGATTCATATCTCTGAAGAAGAAAGGAAAGCAAGGACAGAAACAATGAAACAATACTGGCTAATACAAAGGCACAGAATATTAAAAATTGTACGCATAGGAGTTCGATTCTTTAAAGAATCGCGGGTGTGCGAAATGTGCGGGGTGTCGGCATGACTGTTTATTGCTAAAATTGCTGAGAGAGTGAAATAATGGAGATGTCTTGCTAAGTACTCGCCTGCGATCACCCATTTTCCCGCGATGCGATATGCGGAAAGCGTCACAGGGAGGCGATACGCGGCCCGAGTGCCGCCGCTGATGGGGGCACTATGGTGTGATTGCCCCATTACGGAGGCCGCGGCCCGCCGGCCGTCTGGCATTATCGCTGCCTGCATTCCTGCCTAATGAACGAGCGGCAGCACTCGGGCGGCTCCGATAGCGCAGCGGCAGCTGGCAGGCCGAGGCTGCGCCGCATCCAGCCAGCCAGCGCCCGCCAGTCGATTTGCTACCTGAGCGCCCGTGCTGCGTGCTCCACACAGGGAGGCGGCTGCTGGCGCTTCAGAGGTCCGGGTTTCCACTGGGCACGTCGAACGTACCACCAGACTATCGGAGCAACCGTGGCTGCTCGGAATTCTGTGTGAGTTCAGTCACTCTGAGGTGCTCTCGTCGTTCTTGCACTGCATGTCATTCATTCCTTCAGCAACTGAATACACAAAATTGAGAAAATCGACAAATATAGTCGACTGAACGTTTCTTAGGATTCCGCACCTGTATCGATAAAGACGCATCCTTTATATGATCACTTTGTTGTCCGTTCGTCCGTCCGTCCGTCTGTCTGCTAAAAGTCCTTATCCTCAGGAACGGGTAGACGTACCACATTGAAAGTTATCTCAGACATTAGGGTCTGTGGCACCTTGACGGTGTAAGTAATTGAAGCTTCCAAGTTCTTGTAATCAGAAGATACGGACATTTATCATATATTTTGATACTTATTAACCTACTCATCAAAACCAACAGGGTACTTCCCGTTGACCTAAAATCATAAGATTTGGAAATAAACAAGATTTGGCAATACAACTAAAGAAAGAAAGTCGTCAGATTATTACTTTGTGATTCCATCACACGAAAAAAAGTTTTATCATTTGTTTTGCGACAGTCTATCTTTTCATCCGTATGTTAAGACCGCTTTTTCTCAAGAATGCGTAGACGAACAAAGTTGAAATTTATGTTGCAGACTAGGGTCTATGGTCCCTTGGCGGTGTACAAAGTTGAAGTTTCTAAGACAATACAGTCGAAAGATACAGTTACGCCACATATTTTGACACTCGCAGACTCACTCGTCTAAACCTGTAGGGTACTTTCCGTTGCCCTAGAATCATGAAAAACATTAATAATCCACCAAAATATTTTAAAGTGAGAATGTAAAAGCTAGAGTTCGTCAAGGAATTCAAATATCTTGTAAAATAGATCATCTGGAATGCCCTCAACAAAGAGGCAACGAACTCTAGAAGAAGTGAATTTGAATTGGTCTTCCAACTCACCAGAAACACATATAACAAAAAGTTCCTTCCGCAGAATACAGAATCATGACATTTCGCAAGAAGAAAGACTTTACAGTACAAGTAAAGGGGAAACACCAAATTGTTAACTTGTAATTATATCACATGAAAAAATATCATTTGTAGTCTGACTTCAAACTTAAGACGTTCTCGAAAATTTTGAAATTCCCGAGTCAGATATCTTGTCAGTATCAATGTCGCTAACAGGCAGACATCACCGTGATGCTCGACTCTCGAGGTGGATGACTGTCTATATACATAATTAAGTTTGTGCGGAATCTTCAGAACGCTATTGCTACACCAATCTGGCTAATTTTCGTGTTAATACTTTAGGTTACAAGCCAAGGTTCAGCCACTAGCACGAACTGCTTACCAAATCTTAGACGTTTCTTAGGACATAAAATAGTTTTGAGTGAAAAATTCAAGAAAAAAATAGTTCAAGTGATATAATACGTGGATGACTGGAGTGTCTTTCTCATTGTTATGCTGCTACACAGTCGCATACACCCCAGTGTATCTTGGACAAACTAAAGAGCTATATCAATCATTTCGATAAAAAATAAAAAAAGGAAAGTGGCCTTACATCTACAACTACATGTACAAAGAAATTTTTCGCAATGCGTGACGGTGGGTACACCGTACCAATGCAGTCAATTTTATTTCGTGTTTTATTCACGTAGTGAGCGAGGGAAAAATTCTTGTCTTTCGCCTCCGTAAGTGCCCTGAAGACTCTTAATGTCATGAGCCCTAAGCAAGATATACGACGGTAGCAATAAAATATCGCCATCTTTTGAAGTAGGCAAGTTGATGCGAATCACGTTAGAGTTTTTATGAATTACGCAGGAATTTATATGTGAGTGTAGACTCACTGGCCGTATAATGCTGACGATATTTTCTCGGGCTTCCACCCGGACGGCTGCGTTGAAATTCCACAACGTTTCGATGAGTGTAACTCTGATCTTCTGCCGAAGTGTTGAGATTGCACGGGCGCCTCATATGTATAACTGAGCAGCGGCCCCCTCTGCCCGCACCTATCGCTTCGCACAGGTCTCGGTGACCGGCGGTAAGAGTTGAGGGGGGGCCATACAGCCGTTCGACTCTCAGTGCGTTCAGTCTTGTCCAGAATAGCTAAGCGTCAACCAACGTGCGCCGTCTCGGCCACTAGTGCAGGATTCCATGCCGAACTTAGCTGGTAGCCTCCATCTCTGTTGACGAGATTGTCATGGAGCCCTAGCCCAAACGATTCTTTAATAGTACTCTCTCAAAAGCTACAAGTTTGTCTCGACAATTTTGTTTCCTTAAAATTGAAAGTATATTCAGACTTTGTTTCGTCACTTATGATTTACCTTCATGCCTCTGACGTACGCATGTAACGTGTTTCACGCAACTTTGTGAGCTGCAGCGCTGTGTTTGCCCAATGTGTACTGGATGTCACGCTGACACTGGATATTATATATAACGGGTATTTGGAGATGCATTTTGTCCTTTTCTGAACCAGTCATATATTTCCTTGTTTGTGGTGTCGAAACATGTTGTTTATGCCGAGGAATCTCGTAATTTTGGATGAAGAGGTCCCTGCATAGGGTATAAAGGCAAGTTTCGCTCCCTCTTTCTTGGTTTTTTCTTTGCAGATAGCCGTATATCTCGTTTTCTTCAATGCACGTCTAATCTCCCCTTCGCCGTAATCGTTTTGGCGAAGCGCATCTTTAAGGCATTTTAGCTCAGCTGAGAGGATGGTTTAAGCTGGGCAGTTTTAGTGCCATCACCTCAGAATTTTCTTTTCTACAGTGGCAATCGAAGGCCTTCTTCAGCCAAAATACCAGGAAAAGTAGCAGCAAGAACATGTTTCGCCCTCCCCCCCCCCCCCCCTGCATCTCTGTATGTGACGCGTTAGATACGCTTGTCTGGGGAGTAAAGATAAGCCAGCAGCAGCAGATCACAGTATGGACGAGAAAACAAAAATGTACCGAGCTATTAGATTTAGAGAGAGTGTTATTAAAGAATCAAGAGATGTAAGGCTACCTGACAATCTGCCATCAACAGGGAGAATACTGCTAGCAGCCGATATCGCACACAGTGGTTGACGCTTTGCGAATCTGGGCAGGACTGAATTCACTGAGAGTCGAAAGCCGGTCCACCCCAGACCACGCATCTCCGATCCACAAGCCGGTGGGAAGGGATGGGGAGAGACGACTGCGTACAGTCGAGACACATTTCCAGACGATGGTGAGTGTAATACTGGCCGAAATGTCGATGAATTTCAACGCAGCCAGCCAGATGGAAATCCGATATTTCCGCAACTCAAAATGTTACTTTGTGCTCATTGCCATTAGGAAAGAGAATCGAATGAGTGACGAACACGGTGCCCATGACCTTCCATCGTTTACATTACGATGATGATTTCGTGTGGGAAGAGCATCCGGCCAACACTTGTTAGGTAGGGATCATTCAACTCATCTTACACGATAGAGAAAGAGGAGTTATTAATAACTTATTCTCTGTAGCATCAAGCAATCATTATAATTTTCTTAACTTCATTTAAAGCCTTGCTAAAAGAATAAAAGTCTAGATTTTACTCTCATGCATTTGGTGGTCACTAAAGGAAAAGCACTAGCTCAGATAGAGTAGGATGGGATGGGAAAATGGCCATGGTTTTCATGCCACCTTTCTGAGTAATTGTCATCACCAGAAACTGATGGAGTGACGCGTCTCTCCACGAAAAGTTTGGTGATATCTCACATATCACAAAAAGAACATTATTTTGTTTCGTTCTGAAGTCATACTTGTCGTGGACTATGATATGTCATTATCCGAAGAAAACTGCACGACAAATTATTTCATTGTATTTCAACTCGGTCTAAGGCTTGCAAACTCTCTCTGACTAGTGAAACATACTTAAGTGGTAAATAATTCTAAGTGTGAAACACAATTTTTGCCCGTGCAGGTAAAATGCATCACTTCAGATTAATTGGTACCGTAAAGACGCTCCTCTAAAGACAATAAGAGTAAGGAGAAAATATTGACAGTGAGAGATGCAACACAAATGTCACACAAACCGCACCCGTCCTCTGATAATCATTTCACCTACAAATAACTACATAACTGAGTTAGTCAATCTATGAGGAATGCAAAACTGAGGTATGACCACAAACTAACACGCTAACTGAGGACTTCCACAGACCCACTGTTCTGTGGAAAAATCTGCTGTCTAGAAATACGGTAATCCAAATCTGCAACTGAACCTCTAATTTCGGCTTAGAATTTAATTATTTTGGCAAGCCGCTATCTGTACTTGACCAGCGTGCAATGGCGAAAACCATACAAAGCCTTAAAAAGTAAGCCCTAGCACTACCAAGAAGTAAATTACATGAATTCGTTGGGCAGATGCAAGGCACGATAATATTAAAGTGCAATAACAATTTTCTCGTCGAACCACTACTATCCAAAATAACGGATACTTTTAACAATTCTCTGACCTCCATCATCTTCCCAACAACATGGAAGCAGCGACTGATAAATTCATTACACAAAAATAAACCTGCCAAACAACATTCCAACTGTAGGCCCATTGGCATTATACTATGATTATCCAAGGCTTTAGTATACAAAGGGCGTTCAAAAAGTTTAGCACAGTCTTCTCTAATTCTTTTATTCTTTGCAGGAGGAGAATGAAATTTTTTCTGAACATAATTGAAACATTTAGCTATACATTGAGCCTACTCAATGTAGCCTCCATCAGCTGTGACGCACCTGGCTCAACGTTCTTTCCATGATGTAAATGCACTTTGGTAAAATTCTGGGGATTGACTTTTACACCATCGCTTGACACAGATAATAAGGTTTTTCTCACTACGAAATGGGCCTTCAGGCGACAAAAGAGGTAAAAATCAGAAGGAGTCAATTCCGGAATGTAGTGAGGATGAGGAACAATTTTCCAAGCCATTTTCCTTATTTTCTCCTGCGTCATAAAGGCTGTATGGGGTTCGGCATTGTCATGGTGTAGTCTGATGAGCTGACCCTGAAGCTGTGGTCAGTGGGTGTTGATTGTACGTCGCAGCTTGTCCAGGGACAAACAGTAACGGTCCCGGTTAATTGTGGAGCGAGGTTCCAAAAAGTCAATGAAAATGACACCACACTGATTCCAGAAGAAGGAGGCAATCACCTTTCAGCCTGCTGTTCGTGAAAGTCTTGGTTTCTTCTTTGGAGGGGAACCCAGATGATGCCACTCCATGGATTGGGTTTTGCTCTCAGGTTCGGACAAAAACAACCATGTTTCATCCTGGGTAATGACACCGTCAAAACACCGTTTCCACTCATCAGTAAAGGTCTTCGTGAGACCCTCGCACACATTCTTCCTCATAGTTTTTATTTCTCTTGTCAATAATCTAGGCACCCAACGTGTAAAGATTTTTCTGTACGCTAGTGACTGTACCAGTGATACCATACTACCCAATGACAAACGAGTCATTTCAGTAAGCTGTCGTGTCGTCACACAGCTGTCATTTTAGATGATTTGATCAATGGTCTTCTTATTCACATCACTCACTGCCGTCGATGGTCTACCGCATCGTAGATTGTCCAGTAGAGAGAAATCATCTTCTTTAAACCTCTGCAACAACCGCTGGATACTGCTGCGATCCCCTGTGTTCTTCCCATAAACAGGGAGCAACTTCCTGTGAGTCGATGTTTCAGAGTCATCGCCGGTCTTGAAGAGGAACTCCATCACCGACCGTTGTCACAACCGGACATCTACTTCACGGTCCATTATGGCTCATCTGTAAATAAAAGAAAATACCTTTATATGCCAACTTATAGCTAGATGTTCCTAGTATGTTAAAAAAATTTCATTCTCCTCTTGCAAAAAATAAAACAATTAGAGACGATTCTGCAAAACTTTTTAAACGCCCTTTGTACATAGTTCAAGAACATTTTACTAATTATTTAACAGCAAATAACCTTTTAGAAGAGTACGAGTACAGTTTCTGATAAAAGCACTGCACGATTGCTCTTATAAAAGTGAATAACGAACTTCAGCAACCTATGCACAAACAACAGGCGACCATTATATGCCTTTTGGATTACGAAAAGATTTAAACACTGTCAATTTTGACATTGTACTTGCTAAACGCACAAGCCAAAATTTTTCTTTAGTAGCTGTAGAATGGTTCCACTTATACTTTACATCTCGCCAACACTGTGTAAAGATTGGAAGAAAAAGGTCACACTGTAAGAATTTAGTAACAGGGGTTCCACAAGGATCAATGTTAGGCCCATATTCTTCTCATTATATGTTAATGATGTGTCAGTTATTCTCTCTCGCTGCAAATATCATCCATACGCTGTCGACCTTCATTATACCCAAGTGCAAGTCCAAGAAACCTCTGCGCAGCCATCCAGATTGTAAATGCCGATTTACTTCCCCTATCACAATGGGCGCAGAATAGAGGTTCGGAATTTAACATATCTAAAATGCAAGCAATCTCAGTCGCTCATAGAACACTTACTAAAGTCAGTTCAGAGATCTCTTCCATCCTGCATGGCACACATATAACCTTTCGTTCTTCTGCAAAGAATTTGAGGGTAATTCTTTACATCACTTAGTCTGGACTGAACACATAGCTACTGTCTGTAATACAGTTAAGAATCACGCACTAACTGCAGAAATATAAGAAAATATTTCGTTTCAGACCTTAAAAAACCTCGTAGAGACTTTCTTAGGAGGAGAAATAGTCCTTAGCCCAGATAGCAATAAAACACTGTACTGTGGATGACCGGTTTCATTAAAACTATGTTACTTCATCATATCTTCGTACAGGTTATTATAATCATCTTGTGCTAGATGAACATAAAATCGGTCATCCACAATACAGTGTTTTTATTGCGATCTTGGCTGAGAAGTTTTTCTTCCACTAAGAAAGTAAATACAGATCGCCACTTCATGGTCAGTATGAGTAAACTAACCTAAATAAGATACTAGTACCCTCCATGCTCCAAGACCTTTCGTAGGAAAGATCACGCAGGTTGGAACTGGCGTTGAATGCTTGCGTACGATACATTTGTGTTGTACGCGTTTTTGATTATATCACATCAAGCTACTAACCATTAACGTGGATATGTGCTGATGAGCCTAGAGATTATCGTATTTTATGTTTTCTCTACCTTCTTCTCAATTACGGCACTCCCTCTTATTTGCCGTCAACTTTTACACTATTACGTGAACAGAACAGCAGAAATACTCTTTCTCTGCAAAGTAAAATTCTCTCTGTACCATCAAATAACACTGCCATGTTCTCGAAATAATTTTCTATATCAGAAACCCGACTCTACAACATTCTTCCTCAAAATATGAGAGCAATTAAATTCCATCCAAATTCCGCAATACAGCTAATGGTTCGAATTCTGTCACAATATCCATGTCTCCCACACTGTGTCCAGCTCACTCTCGTCAGTCCCCCTCCCTCACTATTTTTCCCTAATCTTTGTCAGCAGAGTTCTCTTGTTATTTTCTGTCCTTTACTAGCAGCTACTGTCACTGTCATTTCAATTTTCTCCTCTTCCTTTATCCATTTCGCTGGTAATACTAAACATGGCTTCATGCCACAAGTTTTTCAAAACAAGTCTCACTCATAATGGTTTATTGACTGGATTCGCTCTGTAGTATTAAAGAGCATCATCAAATCATCTGGAATCTATGCTGTGAAATGTACAATGATGTGTGACAACATGGAATCATACATGGAGAGTGCATTTTAAATTCCAACCGTACGACATTGGGCGAGCATTTGAAAACAACTAACCACACCTTACAAGACATTCGAACTAACATTAAAATTATCCATACCGTCGATAAAGACCATTTGTTAAACGTCTTTGAAGAATAGGAAGTTTTCGTAGAAAAGAAGAAAATCCCACAAAATTTATTAAATGAACCAAACGATTTAATTTACGTCGACTACTCAAGACGTTATCTCAACTAGTTGCCATGTTATCCTAACAGAGGTATTTAAAAAACTGTTTCATTGAATGTATATTTTTGGAAATATATTGATAAAGACATCTTAAAGATGTACTTTTTAAGATATATTTTGATAGATATTGGAGCACAATCAAATTACGTCCAGTGTAGAAATGACACGTCTATGTACACACCCGTATAGGGGCGACTGAAATGTAAGTAACATTTTCTGTAGCAATATGAATTTCGTAACAATTGAAAGTAGTTTACCTTATTATCTCGCTTAATAAAAATATTGCACTATCTTTGGATGGACATTGCATGGAGAAAGCAAACATTGTCGTGCAGCGAACTTAATCTCTGGCACCGGCAGTGTAATAGGCCAAGTAGTGTAGTTTGAAATAAGGTATCCAACTGCAAATGAAATATGTTCTTTGATGTCAATGTCATTGATGTCTTATTATGATACTTTGTTGCATATTTCACAGTGTTAACTCCAAATATTCGGATGATGCTCGTGTATAAAAGGTACTGAGTGCACCTTGCGGCTGACCTTAAAAACGTCATTATTATTATTATTATTATTATTATTATTACTCTTTGTGTCAATTGTTATTATTATTTGTTATGTTTTGTAGAATTCTTGGTGCAAGCGTCACGGAGATGCTTCGGGAACTCAGATGGTAAGCCCTGGAAGGAAGGCGACATTATTTCAAGGAAAGCTGTTAAGAAAAGTTTCTGAGGGAAACTGTAGAACGATCCTTCTGCCGCCAACGTACATTTGAGGTAAGGAGACACATATAGCAATTATTTCTCTCTCACTCTATTTGCCAGTGGAACGGGAAGGTAGTGGTACAGAGTACCCTCCGCCATACGATGGCTCGCAAAGTTTGTATATCGCTTCTAATACCGAGTATTTTTTGTTACACTGAGTACCATTGGGGTCTTTAGTGACCCCAACGGAATTTATTTTTTTGTTATGGATAGTTTTAATAATGCTAGAATAAAATCGCATTCCTTATTTTTTCCACAATCTAAAACATGATGTCAGTGACATTACATTAAATTAAAATGCATATTTTTTAAAATTATTTATTTCCGTAAAATTTACAAACGATTCTCATGAAACTACAAACATTTTTGATTAAATTCCGAATTGACATTTATGACGCATTACACTTACAGCAATAAATTGCAGAGTGGTTTTTACACACAGAACATCCACATTTTCAACATTTATAGGTGAATTTTCTATCCTCAGACCTTTTACAAAACGGACACCTTCCTCTTTTTTGTCTGTACTGTTGATGAAAGTACTGGGGAAATAATTTTGTCTGGCTTTCTTTCGATGAGCTGCTTTCCTAATTCTATGAGAAATGCCCGTCTCTTGTAGTTGGACCTTTCTGCCCAGTCTGGTGTAAGATGTAGCCATATGATAAATGCATTTAGTGCACTGATATCAATCATGTTGTAAAATAATACCATTGACCACCTTGTGCTCATCCTCTTTATAGTGTACGTTCTAACCAGCTGTACTGAGCAAAGTTACAACATTCCCCTTTTTTGGAAAATATGAAACAATTGAAGCATGCGCTTGGAATCCAAAAATAGATGAATATTTGACTCGACCTTTGGTCTGAGTGAAAGCTTGTGGTAGTTCTTTATTTTTTCTAATTGTTCCTAAGAGTGAGAGATTGATTTTCAGAAGTTCTCTCGCCAAACTAAGGCTAGTGAAAAAATCGTCAATTGTTAGACTTCTGCCACTGTTTTCTAAGCCTTTCACCATGTCTAAAGCAACTTTCTTGCCTTGACCAACTTCACAAGATTCATTTTCTTGTCGACCAGTGTAAACTTGGAGATTGAGAACTTAAGACGTTGCACTATCACATACAGCCCACATTTTCAACCCATATTTTCCTGGTTTTGAAGGAATATACTGCCGAATTGGACATCTACCACGAAATGCCACAAGTTGTTCATCAATTGTTACGTTGCTGTGAGGAACATATGCTTCTTGAAATGTGTGTACCCACATTTCAAATATTTCTCTAATGGGAGCCAGCTTGTCAGGAGCACGGTTGAGACGACTCACATCTGCGTCATCAAATCCGATACATCTTGAAATGTGCATAAAGTGATTTGTAGCCATTGCTTCTCTAAAAATCGGTCTACCATCCTATTTGTTACACAGATGTGTAACTGCTTCATTATGGGCCTTGTAAGCACCTGCTAGGATCAAGACACCGATAAAGCACTTCAGTTCAATGGCATCTACTGGTTTCCATTTACTACGGTAAACAAGACTACCCCTCTTTGTTAGTCCACTTTAGAATTTCATCAACAATGTTTCTCCTAAGAAACAACTGAAAAGCTGATTCTATGGAGTCTACATTTTTCTCTGCGAATTTTGTTGGACCTGGCTTTACTCTCATTATGTTCCATCTCTCTTCTCTTCCACAAGATCTTAACTCGTGTCTGTGCCACAATTCTTCTTTGTTTTTAGACCTACACAAAATAAAAAAAATAAAAAATACAAAGGCTATATCTTGGCGCTAGACCCTAATGCACATTTACAAAAATACAATGTGTACTTACATATAACAGTCAGAAATATGTGTTACTTCCTGTTCAGGATGGACATCTGTGCTATCCAAATCCTTCTTCTGAACTTCCATCTGATTGAGGAATATTCACTTCTAAGATGTCAATTTCTCCATCGCTGCATGAGACATGAGACACTATATCGCTGATATCACTATTCGATTCTCCAGACAGAGGATTATCCTGCAGTAATATTTCAAGCACTTCATCTTTGGAAAGGTGACGAGACATTTTCCACTAAATGCAACACGTACAACAGTAGTCTCCACTTGTATGGAACAAATAACTGTCAGCTTATAAAGTATTGGCAACAATCACATGTTACAACAATATTCACAAGAATAAAACAAAGGAAATACAGCAACAGTTACGGATTCAATGCAGCATTATTGGGTAATAATATCGCAAGAGAGAAATGGGGTCGCATTTAACCCCAATGGTATTCAGTAGTTCTCTCTTGATTTTCTGAAAAACTAAATATTTTCAAAAAGTTATATTAATATACTACGAACCCATTACTTAATTCAGGAAAAGTCCGAATTTTTCATAATTTTTAGGAATAGGAAATAAGGTATATTTTACAGAAAATTACGGCCTGGGGTCATTATAGACCCCACGGTATTAGGAGGGTTAAAGATGTAGATGTAGATATTGTTCCTAATAACCCAGCTCCCAGTGCTTACATCTGGATGTGTAAACAGTAGCGTGTGGTAAGTCTTATTGAGGGTTTCTTTTCTACCTCAGCAGTTCAGTCTTCCGCATTCTATTTTCTAGCAATTTAACAGTTCCCTTATAAGTCACTCTGCGTTACTTAAATATTTACTAAAAGAAATTAACAGTACCATAAAACGCCACAACAAGTAGAGTCTACACTCTAATGTGGTACACAAACTATTGAATGATTGTGGGTGTGGGAGAAAGACGTATGATGTGCAATTGTGGTCTACGGACAGCGTCTTTGATTAGTAGTTACAACTTCCTCGGTCCCGGATTTGAACCCCATCACGATAAAAATAATCAGTTGTGGCGACTGAAGACTTCCGGAATAAGAAGTCACCCTCATTATGGCAACGGCCTTGTTAAATAGGGCGGAGTAGCGGACAGAAGTTCAGGGCACTCTTGCCTTTGGGATGGGTAACTGCCCCTTAGGCGGAAGAATCAGCACTGATCAGCGGCATGAGGATGCAGAAGGCAATGGAAGGCACTGCATTAAGGACACGTAATGGGTATCCACAAGACATGTGTCATGATGACCTCTCCATGTGCAAAGTATTTCGGACTAGTGCCCTATTCGGATTTCCTGGAGGGTATTGCCAAGGTTGAGGTGACCATGAGAAAAAGACTGAATCACCAACGCAACCATAAGTGTCGGGCTGAGAAATTTCTGAAGTTGAAATGTGGTAGGGAAGCTAGAAAATCTGAAAAGGGAAGTGATAAGGCTCGATCTAAATATAGTGTGAGTCAGTGATGTAAAATGCAAAGAAGAGAAGGATTTCTTGTCAGATAGCATAGGATAACATCTACAGCAGCAGGAAACGGCATTATGGGAGTAAGATTCATTATGAATAGAAAGGTATAGCCGGCCGGAGTGGCCGAGCGGTTCTAGGCGCTACAGTCTGGAACCGCACGACCGCCACAGTCGCAGGTTCGAATCCTGCCTCGGCATGGATGTGTGTGATGTCTTTAGGTTAGTTAGGTTTAAGTAGTTCTAAGTTCTAGGGGACTGATGACCACAGCAGTTAAGTCCCATAGTGCTCAGAGCCATTTGAAGAAGGGTATAGCTAAGAGTGAGTTACTGTGAACAGTTCAGTGATACAGCTGTCCCCATCAGAATTGACATCAAACCAACACCGACAACCATTGTTTAGATATTCATGCCGTCGTTGTAAGTCGAAGATGAAGGGGCTGAGAAGGCATATGACGGTATTGAACAAGTAACTCAGTACGTAAAGGGAGATGAACCTAATAGTCATGGGGTATTTAAACGTTGCTGTAGGGGAAGGAGTAGAAGAAAGGGTTACGGGAGAATGTGATCTTGTCACTAGGAATGAGAGAGGAGAAAAATTACTTGAGTTCTGCGATATATTTGAGCTAGTAATAGCGAATACTGTATTGAAGAATTACTAGAGGAGGAGGAATACTTGGAAAAGACCGGGAAATACGGGACGATGTCAGTTACGTTACATCACGGTCAAGCAGAGATACCGAAACCAGTTATTCGGCTTGTAACTCGTTCCTGAGAGCAGATATACACTCAGATAACGATTTAATAGCGGTGAAGAGTAGGCTGAAGTTAGGAGACTAGTCAGCACGAATCAACGTGCAGAGAAGTGCCGAGGGATGAAGACGTACTCCTGAGGCTGTCCGAGGCTATAGATACCTCGATAAAGAATAAATCAGTAGGCAGTTCGGTTGAAGAAGAATGCACATCTCTAAAAAGAGCAATCTCAGAAGTTGGAAAGTAAATCATAGCACAAACAAGGTAACTGCACCTGCGAAGATACCATGGGTAACAGAAGAAATAAATCAGTTGATGGATGAAAGAAGATCAATGTGTAGTACTTTTTTTTTCTTTCGTCATAGAGATAAGGATGAAGGACTTTATTTCAATTTCTATAGTAATGTGAGAGATGACCGACGACTTTGATTTTGCCGCAACTGTCAACACCTTTGACCCATACAGACACAGACTCTGACAGATTTATTTTGCGATGAATCCGTCAGTGTTTTGTAGAGGTGTTTTGAATTTTACGCTAACGAATAATGATGCCGCACAGCATGGCAGAGGCTGGGTGACTGTTGGTCTAGTACGTGGTCCTAAGATAGAAAAAGTACCAGGACTCGAATCATTTAACAGTCATGATGTCATCGCCTATCGGACGTTTCAAATTTTTGAAGTGTATGACAGAGACATGGGAAGATCGTATTACATGTCCACTATGCCGTTGGTTCTTAGGACGACGAATCATCGCATTCCTTCTACCTGTCCTTCATCCTTACCTCCACTGCAAAGAAAATACTACACATTGATCTTGCCAAAAGCCGAGAAGCGATTCTTCTTGGTATTGTAGCTCACTGGGGCACTCTGGGACGCAATCTCTGAGTCGCAGCTCATGAAAATTCAAGAATACAGAAAGACACGTCATTTTGGGATGAAATAAATAGGACGTCCAATGAAGCTAAAGCGAAATGGCTACATGAAAAATGTGAAGACATCAAAAAAGATATGATTGTTGGAAGGACTGACGCAGGATACAGAAAAGCCAAAACAGCCTTTGGCGAAATTATAAGCAAGGATTGTAACATCAGGAGTGCATCGGGACTTCCACTGTAAAATGCAGAGGAGAGCGAATAGGTGGGAATAATACATTGACTGCCTCTGTGAGACTTATCTGATGACGTAATAGAAGAAGAAACAGGAGTTGATATAGAAGCGATAGAAGATTCAGTATTAGACTCAGAATTTAAAAGAGCTTTACAGTATCTAAAATCACTGGGTGATATGGCGACAAAGCAACTATTCACGTTGGTGTGCAGAATGTATGAGTCTAGCGATATACCATCTGAATTCGGGAAAACATCATCCACACAATTCCGAAGACTACAAGACCCGAAATGTGTGCGAATTATCCCACAATTAGCGTAACAACTTCATGTCACCAAGTTGCTGACAAGAACTATATACAGAAGAATCGAAAAGAAAACGGAGGATGTGGTAGATGACGATCAGTTTGGCTTTACGAAACGTAAGGGCACTAGCAACGATCGAAAATGGAAGCAACACAGACATAATGACCTTTCTAGACTCTCAGAAGCTCATCTGCAGAAACTAGCACGGTTTTAGGAAACAGCGGTCATGCGAGACACAGCTGGCCCTCTTTGTGCGTGATATACAACAGGGTGTAGATACCGCCTCCCAAGTTGATGCCATATTTCTCGGCTTTCGAAAGGCGTTCGACTCAGACAGAGAGCAGTGTGTCGTCCTGAATGGGGTGACTTCAACAGAAACAAGCGTATCTTCAGGTGTGCCGCAGGGCAGCGTAATACGTCCACTGCTTTTTACGATTTACATAAACGATTTGGTTGATGGTACTGACAGCGCCAATAGACTGTATACCGATGATGCTGTAGTCTACAGGAAAGTAGTATCACACCAAAGTTGTGAACAATCAATGAGGATTTGCAGAAAATAAATGCGTGGTGTAATGACTCTCAGTTATCTCTCAATATTAGTAAGTATAACCTACTGCTTATAACAAGGCAAAAATCCTCATTAATGTACGAGTACAAAATAAATGCCCAGTCTTTGGAAGCAATAACATCCGTCAAGTGTCTGGGTGTGACTGTTCGAAATGATCTCAAATGGAATCATCAGATTACACAAGCAACGGGCAAGGCGAACTCTAGATTTCGGTTTATTGGTAGGATCCTGAAGCGATGCAGTCCTTCAACAAAAGAAATTGCTTACAATACGTTAGTTCGTCCAGTCTTAGAATACTGTTCGTCTGTATGGGACCGTTACCAGTTGCGTTTGATTCAAGAGACTGAGAAGATCCAAAGAGGAGCGGCCAGATTCGTGACTGGTACCTTTAGCCATCGCGGGAGCGTTACGAATGTTTGAAGTGGGACACACTTGCAGGTAGACGAAGCGCTAAACGGAAGAGGTTTCTCGCTAAATTCCGAAATCCGATGTCCGCCGAGGGTGTAGATTATATATTATTACCATCTACTTTCAAATCGTGCAATGATCACCATTCAAAGATAAGGGAAATTAGAGCTCGTACTGAGGCGTTCAACAGTCGTTTTTCCCTGGCGTGATTCGCGAGTGGAAAAGAGTGGGGAAAATATGACTTTAGCGCGAATTGTGCCCTCCGCCAAATACCGCTTGTTGGCTAGCGAAGTGTATATGTAGATGTAGAAAAAAAATTTAGGCACGCTCATAGGATTCGTTGATGTGGAAAGATCATTCTACTATGTAAAATGGTGTAACGTGTGCTATTGAATAATTTTGAAAAATAGGTGGATTGATAACGTGAGGAATGAGTAGGTGCTATGGAGAATAGGCGAGGAAAGGATTATATGGAAAAAGCTGACAAGAAGAAGGGACAAGATGGTTGGACATCTGTTAAGATATCATGGATAGCTTCCACGGTACTAGAAGGAGCTGTAGAGGGACACTGGAATACATCCAGCAAATGATTGAAGACGTAGTTTGCAAGTGCTACTCTGAGATGGTACAGGAGAGGAATGTGTGGAGGGACCGCATCAAATCAGTCAGAAGACCAGAGAAGGCACATCGGGCAGATAGTGGCACCCCCAGTCACCCGTGGATAATTAGCTCCGTCTAGTGCAATGCCTCGTTATGATTTTGAAATAGCTACTAGGACAGCAGCCGGGCCACGCAGCTGGTCGCTATGAGGTGCCAGTAGTTACCATATTGTAATGGGCTCCATGTGACACAATGCCCTCCGCCTTACCGGAGTAATTAGTGGCGCTGCTAGTTATCTTCGGTTAATAGAAGCTTTAGAATGGATTCCACCGCTATTAATCTCCCTCGGGCGACTGCTAATAGTCCCGATGGTACTGAAAGCCAAGAGTATTTGAATAAAACATTGCAGAACGATATGATATTTTGTAGGCACGTACATAACTTTGTAGAATCTTCTGAAATTCCAGGTGCAAAAATAATTTTCACATATCATTAAGCACTGTAAAATATGTAGATCAACGACGCCGGGTATTTGGGTAGTTGAGTATAAATGTGGATTAAGACAGTTGCCCCGAAAGCGCACATCGTTGCATGTGAAGAGGAGGAGAGACATAGTAGATGGACATAGCAACTGATAGTGAAAAATGACTGCAGGAGTAGCTGTAGTGATCTCGGATCATAGCGGTGCCAGCATCTTCTAATCAGGCGTAGTTTAAAAGAAACGTTTCGCACACTTGTAGTGTGTATATCAGAAAGACGATTTTCAAAATCTTAAGCTTTTTCAGTAAAATATCGTACTTCAAACTGAACTATTCCTAAGGAAAAATGATTACTTTTATTGCATCTAATTTTTCATGTATTTTGTGACTGTTTCTACATTTCCTTCACGAAACGGGAAGTTTCAACCTAAGGCAACGTACTCTTCCTACATCTCGCATAGAACATTCAGAACGCTTAAATGGAAATATTACATCTCTCGACGAAACTGTTAACGGATCACTCACATCTGAAGATGGTTTTACAAGGCTGAAACGAGCAATGTGAATATTGTAATTTTTAAGCGTTCTTGGATATAATATATTATCTTAGGGTGTAACGGGTATAAGTGCAGATATTTACATTAGTGACTGATGACGGTTTACTGAACAACATTACATCACCTACGATCTATTTGGCACACAGCGTTGAAGATGTCTTTAAGATACATTATGTAATAAATCCCAGATTATGGCCATAGTAATTTAACGATTGTGATGGGTCCATTTCATCTACATTACCATCTTTAGACTATCTACGAATGTTCCATAATATATTTTATTTCATTATAATCTTGTTTAATCGTACGTTCGGATATACAAATTTAATACCATTGCTGACGTACATATGTCATCAGTGGTCGCTGTCATTCGCTATTGTATTACAACGTACTGTAGATTTAGGCCTCATGTCCTATAAGCTACTATATGGTCTGCTCATTTTGCTAATCGATCTTTTTTGAATTTTTTATAATTTGACGTTTTGTCGTCTGATTTGGCAATTGATACTTGTCGACAGGTGTTACGCAATTACTGTTGCTATGTTGTGTTGATGTTATATATAAACGCACAGTCCAAAAAGAGAACATCAACACACCAAAGTAGCTGAAATCATATAGGATCTTTGGACAACCACCATAACTGTCAATCTGTCAAAACTGAAGACAAAACGTCAAGTCGTAAAAATTACAAAAAAGAATGGTTAATAACAGAAGCAAACCACAAACAGCTTATAACATAAAAAACCTAACTCTACACCACAAACAGCTTGTAGCATAAAAAACATAACTCTACACCACGTTTTAATACAGTACACAGTAACAGCGACCACTGATGATACATGGACGTAAGTACCGGTACCCAAATTGTGTATCCGACAATACGATCAATTAGCTTATAATAAAATAAAAAAGAAAATTATGTAACTTTTGCAAATGACTTCTGAAGACGGAAATCTAATGTAAATGGGTCCATGACGATATATATATCGTTAAACCACGATAGCACCAATCCCGGTTTTACTATATAATATTATATCAGTATTTACTTCATTTGCAGATTAATAGCTATGGTTATTAGGAGTAGTACGTTTTTAGGCTGGTTAGTACCTCCTAGTACATGTGCCAATTAAAAATTATTTTATTTTTCGCTGGGCAGCTGGTCAGGTGCTGAAGTGTGAACACGTGGACGCAAAACGGTGAATCTATACGAACAGGCGTAGTCCCCTTAATGGCACAGTTATGGCCATGTAGAAAACATCACTTCGTAAAGTTTGAGATATGTTTGTTGGAACACTATTCGATGTACAGAAAACCAACTAATACACTAATGTGTGTACACATTAACGTACCACATTTAAAAATACCTGCACTTATAATCGGATATGGATGGATAAAAGGAAAGCAGGGCAATACATTAACGACACAAATTCGCATATTTTGTACAAATTTGAATCAAACCGTTCATAATTTTGTCTATTAACGGCTTTCTTTTACAAGCAAATTGCCGCTGTGCATTTTCAGCATTTGTTGCTCGTGTCTCCCACAAATTAACTCTTTTCTGTGGTACTTTGTTCTGCAGCACTCCGATAACTGGCTAACTCTGTAATTTCTTACATTTAAAGGTAAATTGAAACTTTCCGTTCAGCTGCTTCTATTGCCGATTTACAAATCCTTCGTACATTCCGTCGACATTTTCGCACAGAAAAGTTGAGCTTGTGACAAGCATTTCGTGTGTATTTGGTGACACGATAACATTACAGAAAAAGTTCTGAATTAATACGAACTGTTATAATTCTTTTCTTGGCTGCTTGGTTGTCGAAGGGCACACGCCGGTAGACATCCATCTGAGATTGAATAATGTGTATGGAGCAACTTGTCTGTCGGAAACCAGATTTGCGGAAGGGTGCGCAAAGTGTGCTCCTGCTTCATTATAGAGCACGCCCCCATATCGCAAATGTCGTGAAGCAAAAGTTCCGCCAATTCAAGTGGGATATGCTGGAGCACTCTCCCTAGATTCCTGATCTTTCCCATGCGATTATCACGTCTTTGCTCCCTTAAGAAAGGCCTTGAAACGTCGACTATTCCTGTCGAATGAGGATGTGCAGCAGGCAGTTAACGGAACTTTTCACGCAGCAGGACGCAGTGTTTTACCAATCGGTTTCTTCAACTGGGTGCGTCGGTGTGATTATTGCCTCGAAGCTAACTGTGATTTTTTCTGATTGGCATGCTGATTCTGTATTGTACGGCCTTAGAACGGAAAGTTTTTGATCGCCCTTTATATCAGCCACTAGAGACGTTTCACCTGCATCTATGTTAATACTCCGCAGTCCACGCGACGGTGTGTGACACAAGGCGTTTTTATTACCACTATCTGGTCACCATTCCCTGTGCCCTTCGCAAATGGCGCATCTGAAGAATGCCTGTCGGTAAACCTCCGTATTAGCTCTAATTTCTCGAAGTGTCTCTTTGTGATCTTTCGAGAGACTCAAATGGCAAGAAGTAATACGTTGGCCGACTCACCCCGCAACGCAGGCTCTTAGAATTTCAATGACAGACCACACCGCGATGCACATCTCTTACAGCGTCTTACACTGGAGTTGTTGAGCATCTCTGCAATGCTCTCGTGCTGTCCAAACCATCCTGTGACATTTTTAAAAAATATTTTTTTTAAAAAGGTTATTATCGCCTGCTGCAGGGGCTGTAATTTTGATATTTTTTTCTAAACCAGCAAGGTAAAACAGAGGCCACTACTTCCACCACATCACTTCGATTTAGTGCTCACGTACTCACACTGAGCCGTGAACACTTCCCAGTTTACCAATGGGGGATAATTGAAAATTATTATTGCTATTATCTGTACCATGCGTTCAATGATCGCGCCAGGCACGCTATATCGGATCTTTATACTATCAATAAAGGCGCGAGACCTGCACGACCTTAGAACAACGGTTATAGATCTGCACTATTCTACCGTGACACTAAGGGTGATTTCACGTAATGAAAGGGAGAATGTAAGGATTAAAGGGCTCATTTACTTGAGAGTTGAATGTTGAACAATTATACAGTCAAATG
The DNA here is from genome assembly GCF_021461395.2 of Schistocerca americana. Taxonomy (NCBI): domain Eukaryota; kingdom Metazoa; phylum Arthropoda; class Insecta; order Orthoptera; family Acrididae; genus Schistocerca; species Schistocerca americana. Next base: position 456,117,219 of record NC_060121.1, read on the forward strand.
TGGGTGGGGGAAGAAAGAATTGAGTTCAGCAGCCTGCCCCAATGTACGTTCATAATAAGCAACGATGGCAGGAGAAAAAGAATTTTAGGAACGATCGCCATATTATCAAATGGAGTCCAATTTAGTAAAGGAAGAGGTTGCAGGCATGCAACAACCACCACCATGAATCAGCAAAAGACTAAGGAAGCTGCTACTGGGGGTGAATCGCTAGGTAGCCTCCTGTACTAAAGGAATAAAACCAGCAAGACGCGAAACTATTCATACAGGCGATACTAGATAACTTCGGCTCGCGGTCGGACTACGTCAACGAACATGAAGGGGTGCCAGACACTCACCACATGGCATAGGACAAAGGGCACAAGTTTTCAAGCAAGGAAGACCTAAATTCTGAGTAAAATTTTGCACGGGAGAGTTGAAAAGTGAGCATGAAAGTATACACTTTAGTACCGAACTGCAAGCTACTGTGACTAACCAACACATCGCGCACATTATACCCAACTGTACAAGCAAAACCTACAGTCTTATAACCCGGAAAATTTGCATAAACCGTAGTTTAAGGAACGCACAGTAAAATGACCTGTAATGTTCCCTCTGGGCCGCAGGGCGCGAAACTACAGTGCACGTAGGCCCTCATGCTTACAGAAACAGTCTCAGGCACGGTCACACTAGAACTGCCCACTGACCCTTTGTACCACCAGCCACCCGCGGAGGGCGGCTGGTGCCCACCCGCGAAAAACGGGCGCACACCTGAACTGGCCAATCAGAGGGCCGGAATCTCACAGGGATGCGACCTCGCAACGTTAAAATTGAGCAGAAATAGCAGTTAGAAGGTAGGTAAGGCAGGTTGGGGAGCTGAGAACAGGAGAAACTTTGGCCGCTACTGAACATTCAAACGACACCACGTTCTACCATGGCGATCGGAAAAAGGATGGGAAACGGGAGGCCATGATGGCTGCTTGGAAGACTGCTGCTCTCGCCCATAAGTAAAGAAAGTTCCTTGCGCCAAGTTCCTCTCACAGATCAGTGTGAGACAAACTGTAAACATCGTCAAATAAATTAGGCAACCCATAGAATTTATTAACAGGGCCTGAATTATTATATTACCGAATACCAGAATGCTGGGATTAGAAATATGAAATATGAGCACTGAATGGTGAATGAAAATTACAAAAAAAGGATCAAGCTACTGTTTACTTGATGGTGCAAAGAACAGATGGCAAGACCATGGGCTGCCTTCTTTCACTTGCAGAGCGAATACGCATTCATGAGCAATAAGGATGAACATACTCGACTAGTTCCGTTTCGTACCGAAAGGATCAGTCATTGGCCCATAAGTCATGGAGATTTGTGGGAGCTGAGGCCAAGGCACTCACGGTTTGCTGACTGGCACCTCGTACATGATCAATAGGACTGAGGTGAAGTGATCAGCAGAGACAGAGAGGAAGGCACATACCTGCAGAGGCTTCCTCAAATTGTGACACAGTCTGAGAGCAAAGGACAGGTTCATTCTATTGCTGAAGTTTCTACGCAGTGTGTATAGTTATTTGGGCTACTGAGGCGACAGGCTAGAAGGGTGTACCGTCTGCTGAACTCGCCCACTATCCATGGCATTGTGGGTGCACTCAACTTGGCTGCCACGCTGGCCGGGCAACCTAGACCATACCCTGTACAGGTCCGTATACGAGCTGAACACATTCAAAACACCACCCTGCATTACCTCCAGTATTGGTAAAGTTGTGACGGATCTTAGATGTGTACTTCAGGAACAGTGCCATGCCAAAGTCGTATCTCATTCACAGTCCAAGCTTCCAGTCACGATGGGCAAGACATCGTATTCGCCAAGACAAGCAATACGCCTACGGGAGAGAGAAAAAGTTGAGGAAGGGGAAGGGAGGGAAACATCGGTTTTGAGTTTTTGTATGTTCATTCTTGTGACTGATGGCCTGCGGGACTGCAACCAGTTTCGGTGAGTCAACACACCATCTTCAGACTATGCATAATCACTAATCATAGAATCATCAACAGTAAAAATACAAAGATAGATTAAAAACAGAATAAAAAGGACGAACAATTCTACGTAAGCGAATTTACAGTCATTATTTGACAAAAACTAGCAGACATATCCATTGTTCCATAGCTAAAATAGAATTATAAATGGTATACTGTACAAATTTCCACCTTATATGGTGTAGAAAAGTACTGTTTATCACAAAATTATTATTTAAATATTCCAATATGGTCACTACAATGATACACTAAACTGAAAAATTCTCGAGTAAGTTACCAGAAAACAAAAACAACTGCAGAAAATGGTAGATGTTCGTTCGTCCTGTGGAAACATCACTAAGATATTTCGGACAGGATTCTCTGGTAACGTTGTATGGTGAGAGCAATAATCAGAATACGTTTCCTGCTTGTGGAAGGGGCGACAATGAAGATTGTATACTATTTATTGTGTACTACATACCGTATTATGTTACCTGAACCGCCGTTTTCCATGCAATTTCAGAACTGTGTTCTGTCACGAAGTTCTTGACATAAATTTATTAGGGGCAAAGCGATGTAGTGTTAGGGATCATGATCATCAACATTGATGTTTGGGTTCGAGGAATCTGTTCCGGCTTCAGCTTCTTAGATCCCTTAACCTTTAGGTTGTCTATATATTGGGATATCTGCCTTGTTCCTTCAATTTCTTCTTATTTGTGTCGGTTTTTTCGGTCATTGCAAACATTTTAAGCTCATTTCCTATTTCTTCCTTCCTTAATCAATTTTCTGGTTTACATCCTTTAACAGATCTGATGATTTTCATTTCTGAGGCCGCTTTTCGATTTATGTCTTCCTTTTTTGGTATAGAAACCTTAGACACGGAAGTTAGCAATGAAAAAACTAGTGATTCATAGAATTTTAGTTGCGTTTCTTAGTTGTCTTTTCGTTTATTGTTCTTTTAATTGTTCCGTAGAACATTGGAATCATATACGTATTATCTTTCTCACGATCAAAAGACATGTCGGTGCCCAGGTAGTTAAAATGACTTACTGGCTTCATTCTTTTGTTTTATATCACTGCTTTTGATGCACCTGTTCTTTTTCTCGGTATGTCAATACTTTTGTCATTTACATAGGCATTTTAAAATCATAATTGTGACCAATTTATTTTAATTTACATTTTTTTTCTAAATCTTCTTCTAAAGTTTCTGTTATAGCCTGGTCCCCACTACATTATTCTTATGCAACGAACCTCATCTAGTTTTATTTCTTTGTAGTTTTCCTTTTCCTCATTCCAATATTTAATCACGTCCATTTATACACAAATTGAATAAAATTTGGGAAAGACTGAAATTTTGTATGGCTCCTTCGTTGCCTATAATGCCATTCTTAGTTGTTTTGTTTCTTGTTTTTATTACAAATTTAGTTTCACTGCACAAACTTCTTAGGGTCCTATCAAGTGTTGCGGAATTCCATTTGCTTGTCATATTGACCAGAGTTTTGTCACGCGTAATCTGTCAAATGCCTTTACAAAGTTGACAAAGGCTATATGTGTCTAATCATTAAATTTTCTTCTGTTATTTATCGTTATATTATTCTTGAAGCGCCAAATTAGCCAAGGTCGCTGGCAATTCTTTTTATTACTATAGCCAGTTTCAACAGATCTAACATATTATCATCGTATTTTGTAACATTATTGGTACTACTAATAATGTTACAAGATTCCATAATGCCAAGGTTTATCTGTCGAATCCTTTCATAGTAATAAAAAGGATTGCTAGCGATATTGGCTAACGTTATGGTTCAAGGACAATATAACCTTCAGATCGCCTCCAAACTAAAGCATTGTCAAACATGTTTATCAATATAATAAAAAGTGAATAGCTTACCTGTTCTTCTTCGTCCTGATTTCTGGCCCTCAGTTAAAATTGAACCGGCTACTGATGTTAACCTTAGAATTGCATTTTTTTGCATATACATTGCATCCAGATTTTATAGGACTTATTCCCTTATAATTATTGCAGTCTTTTCGTTCTTCTTGAAATTCGAGTAAATAGTAACTCTTGAACATATTTACGATACTCTCTCTTCCTCGCAGCATAAACTAAGAAGACGTAAAAATCCTAGTTTAAGGAGATTTGTACCAAGTTTCAACAACTCACTGTTAATGCCCTTCTGTTTTCCATTATTTCAAAGCTTCTTCTAAATCTGCTAATGTTAGTACATCTGCCCCTACCGAACTGCCATAGATTTCAGCTTCTTCCATTAAGTTTTGGTCATACCATATTTTTTTTATAAAGTTCTTTGCACTGTCTGTCGTTGATTGTGTTAATTTTTAATGTATCTTTCTCTTCTATGTTTAAATATTTGATTACCCACAATGCTCTTTTCACGATTATATTCTGCTCTTAAAACTGGAGGTTTATTTGTAGACGTTTCAAATGTGTTTCCATTTTCTCTCTTTGAGTATAATACTGATATAAAGCGATAACCGAGCCATTAGGACACTACTTTATTACCACGACCGATGAAAAGCAATATAGGTGGGACCCATGTCGATTTCTTTTTCTACGTTGAGGAAAGTCCACCGTGAAATCGTTTTCAGATCTCGCTGTGGCTACCTTCAGATGAACAACTACTGTCTGCGACATTGCTGAAAGCATGTCATTGCGGGAAAGCGACGCATTTCAGTTAACTTTGTTTCATATACTAAATGACGGAACTCACGTTGGCTATGGAGACTTCCGCGATGGAGTGCTTTGACAGCTAGTTCTCGGTAAACTTGCCGTCTAAGGTTTCAGTGGCTGTCACCAGGATTGTCGTAGGAGCCTAGAGTAGATTGTCGTGAAACTGAGGAGGCTCTCGCTTTTATGTCTGGAGGACGCAATTTCATTTGCTATATTACATAATGATGACATTATGGCGACGCTGAATGATGAGGTCGCGTCCTCTGCGCCCTTCGATTACGTTTGCTCCCGCTGTCCAGCGTTATTCACAGCGCCACTACTCATATCAAGTAGTAAAGTATATGAAGTTTTCTGATCTGATATTTGTCTGTCAATAGCACGTTTGCAAACGTTTCTAAGTACACAGGCAGTATCTCTGTTGAAATTGCTGTCATGTAGTCTAATTTCCACTGCTTCCCTATTCGTAGGGCCCCAATAGTTCTAAGTATAAGCGAGGTTCTTCCTCTGTTCGAACATTATCTAGTGTTTATTCTTTAGACTGAGCTCGACCACAGCTGATTTTCCCAAATTTCTGTACTGAAGGTGACGTTGACGTTCAACACAGTAATCAGCAAAGCCGCTATAGACAGCGGCACATAATTACTGTCATTCTCATAAGGAATATTGTGAATCCCTGGAATCCTAGGGCGAGATGGACTTTAACAGGCGGCAACATTTCTTCAGTTTTCCTCGGTGGCAGGAACGAAAGTGCCAATTCTTTGCCTTCTGAAGACTCTGCGAATACTTATCTCAACCGTCGTTGTGCCGCATAATGCAAGGCATGCTGTGTGTCCTCCTGGCTTGATTGGAACACAACGCGTATCTGTTTACTAGACGCGGCTGACCTAATGTCACGAACGGAATACTTTTTCCTTCTGAACAGCATCATCGTCAGATGATTTATCTCGGAATTGAGATGGCCATTGCCCTGGTTTTTTGGTGTGTTCTGCATAGCTCTCTTTCGAGGTGGGCTACTGAGGACTGCTTCGCTCGTTAAGATAAAGGTCTGTATGCGCCGAATTTGGATGTATAAAATGGCTGAGTCGTCCATATGTTCTCCGTCCGGTGACCTAGGAACAAAAACTTGCTCTCCTATATATCGCTGTGAATCTAATATCTGAATGCTCAGCAGATTTGGCTTAGAGCGGCTTTTTTCTGCTCTGTTCAACGAAAAGAGTCGTAGAAGCAGAGCGTTTTCGGAATACAGAAGAGGTGAAAAAAAATGTCGGAACACATGAAGCAGCATTTACGATGATCAACACTCCGACGTAAAAGACGCTTTTGTTTCTATAACTGGTTGCCCCACTATTTCACATCTATTTGTGTAGGGAAACCTAGTAAAATAATCCGTGAGTACTGCCTCTCTATTCTCAGAATTTTAGGCGTCATTGTATCCTGGCTGGTGTGTCGAAGAAAAATCATTGGCGAATAGCAGCCGCGAAACGAAATGGAAAAAAGCAATAGAATATATGCTAACAAAATATAATATGGTATAAATATTATTTTATGCGTTAGTAAAAAAATTCCAAGGTGTTGTAATATCGTTAAAATAAGTTGTATGTATATAAACCTTATTAACGTACGTCGTTAACTATATCGGTACTGAGAAGGAAAACCGTAAATTGTCTGACAACTGTATCCAGAACCACTTCAACAGAAGAATTGTATTTCACATTTCATTCCCCAAGAAAATTTCAAATGTCTGCCTCTAACTACAGTTACATGGAGTTTCATTATTTAAAAACAATCCGTCCACTCGATTTAAATCTTGTAAGGAACAAAGAGAAGTGAATGGGATGGAGCGGTATAAGCGTTTCCCAATGTTGTCTGTTTACTTAATGTCGCAGGCAGTGCGTATTCTACACAGTGCTTCTGCTACATTACTGCTTGAAATGTACACAAAAGAAAGTGGCCGTAAAGCGTGTAGGAGCGAAGCACCTCAGCATCTCGTTGCGGTACACCGGTGCTTATAAGTGCTCTTGCGGCGGGAAGAAGTTTCCACCCGGTTGCCACTGCAAGGCTCGCAGGCCGACGGCTGGCGAAAACAATCATCAGCATCTCTCTTCCGTCGGCCGAGACGGGTTCTTGAACGCTCGGACCTCTTGAACTTCTTAACACCGAAAAGTTGGTAGTGCCGGGTCGACGAAGCGCAATCTGAGAGCATCCGGCTCCGCCCCCGCCTACTTCTCTCTCCATCCTCTCCGCACTGCTACGGCCCTTATATAACATCGGCCAGTCGCTCGGCACTTGCCGCAGAGTTGCCAACTTACACATCCAAACAATAAACAGCAGAGGCAGCGATGGCAAACTCCCTCGGCTTCAGAAGGCTGACGGTCAAACACAGAGCGCCATGGATCCCATCCCTCCTCATGCAGAACATCTAAGGCGGCATTGAACTTATTATTTTGTGCATAACAATATTGTTAATGTCTTAGCGTTAATGTTCAAGTGTGAACGAAAATATTTGACAAGCAACCAGTGGTCAGTGACGAATTTGAAAGAAAAGTCTGAGGGGTCAGGCGCTTTAGTTTGTGTTGTTTTGGACTAAAAAGGCAATTTTCATTCTAATTTTCCATTGAGCTGTGCTTATTTGCTTATAGTCGATTTCGGAACATTTTGCGGCTTGCTATGCTGACAAGCATAGTTAGAATGAAATGCACCAGAAAGTATAACTTCCTGCTGAACTACAACATCCGCAAATGTAGAAAACATAAAAGAGTATGTTCAAATGGTTCAAATGGCTCTGAGCACTATGGGACTTAACATCTGAGGTCATCAGTCCCCTAGAACTTAGAACTACTTAAACCTAACTAACCTAAGGACATCACACACATCCATGCCTTAGGCAGGATTCGAACCTGCGACCGTAGCGGTCGCGCGGTTCCAGACTGAAGCGCCTAGAACCGCTCGGCCACACCGGCCGGTCCATAAAAGAATATCCTTACGTCTTTACATGGATATAGTTAAGACGATTCTCTATGTGTGTGTGTGTGTGTGTGTGTGTGTGTTTGTGTTTGTGTGTGTGTGTGCTCAACTGAATACAACGTACTTGACTCAATACACCTACCTGCATTCTTAAGGATCCATTGTTGAGAAATGGACACTGAAGAGTGTGTACTCTTAATGGAAAGCAGGAAAAAAAAATTAGAACACCTGGAAATATGTCGTCAATTTTGATCTAGTAGACGAGGTTTTGGATGTTCGCGCAGCACAGACGCCCGCCAGAATTGTCGTGGCAGTACAGATAAGCGGTCTTGTCAGCACAGACGTGTCAACACGAATTGTTGCGAACCGATTATTAGTAGTGGGACTAAGGGCAAGCGCACATGTAGCCCATCTTTAACTAGTACTGCAGTATCGACGTGCACGGGTCGACTGGTGCCGGCAAAGGATCGTTTGGAAGATGTAAAAGAGCGCCTTGGTCTTCAGCGAAGAAAGCACACTCTACCTGCACGCTAGTGATAGTTATTGGCGCTTTCGGCGTACATCTGGTGGGGACTGTTTCGCGGAGTGCATTCGCCCAAGACGCACTGGCCCACCCCAGGCTTTATGGTCTCGGGTACGATGAGCTGCAATTCTTGCTTAGCGTTGGTGTTTCTGGAGGGAACGATATCAGCGCAGCAAGGTGTTAGACCCGTTCTTTTGCCGTTCTTGCAACACGAATGTGGTACTTTGTTACAACAGGATAATGCTCGGCCACACACTCCCGCAGGACATGCAGCAACTTCCACGGCCAGCAAAATCTCCGGACTTGTCTCCAATCGAGCTCATGTGGATTACGATAGGACGAGAAGTGACTTGTGTTACTTGTCAACCACCAGCTCTTACAGAGGCGTGGAATAACGCATCACAGCACAGTATTCGCCATCTGTACGATCGACTGAATGCCGGAGTCAGTGCTTGCATTGCCACCAATGAAGGCTACACCACCTATTAACATGGGTGTTTCAGCATGGGTCGACACCTGGTACATCGAACCGCTTGTGTTATTGATCTGTAACTGTAAACATTTCATGAGCTCCATATTCACTGTTGCAACAATAAATCCTGAGTGTACTGGGAACGTCTGAGAAGGTGCACTATTTTTTCCGGTAGCGTAGATTGTCTCAGTATGAATACTAGCAATGAGTATTAATAAGTAGCACACTGCTACTTGAATCTAATGAAGGTACTGATGACGTTCAAACAAAAATGCCGTAATAAGTACTTCGTGCTGTGAATTACAGCACTCAGTACTCCTACGCTCGACTTCTGACCGTCGCTTATTGAATGCAAAAGCCGCACGGAGGCTAAATGGTCGCAATTCATCACATATACGAATTACCGAGACTTCCTGAATGTGAAAAACAATTCATGTTAGAGCGATCTTTCTCGAAATAAGATAATCATTTTCTGACCTTGATTTGTCAGATGGCACTCACCCCATATGACACGGATGTTTCAAACTGCCTTCACCCCTCCCCTCCATTAAACAAAAAGTGAACAATATTTCTCAAATGTTAGACCTTTTTCCATTTGTGCCTCTACTTTATAACGTTGAAACAAGTCATACGTTTCAAGTATGTAACTGCACAGTGTTCTCTCTGTTTATCGAAGTCATTTCTACAGAAAAATTAAACTACAATAGGATGCAAGTTTATGCTTACCAGTTCAGAGACGGAAGCGTGCCCAAGATTCCCTGGTTGGACTGTACAGCACGTTGTCACAGTGGGCCGACGGAGCTGTTCTCATCTTGACGCAGCAACGAGCTCTTTCGCGTAAAATCTCGCAGTTACCAGGGCAAAGCCAGTCATACTAACCGTTTTTCTTACGTTTGTATTACAGCCGAAGCGCTGTTACTTGGAACAAGCTATCAATGGACCGAACCTGGCAAATTCATGTGTAGCGGCCGGCCGCGGTGGTCTGGCGGTTCTGGGCGCGCAGTCCGGAACCGCGCGACTGCTACAGTTGCAGGTTCGAATCCTGCCTCGGGCATGGATGTGTGTGATGTCCTTAGGTTAGTTAGGTTTTCGTAGTTCTAAGTTATAGGGGACTGATGACCACAGATGTTAAGAACCAAGTGTAGCGCACTGTTCACGGAATAACACACAACAAAATTTTTTTCTGACTGCGAGAGTGCGCTAGTCGTTCAGTGACCGTAGTGCTTCACCCTGGAGAAAAATCTTATATTGAACATGTGCAACGATTGTGACTTTACTTTGACTCGGAGACTTAACGATTACGGACGTGTATATTGATCAGCAGCAATTTGTTACTATTATTGGGCTCCATTACGGCCTGTTTTCATTCAAAGTTAGCTTTCGACACAATCTGCGCCCAGTAAATGTTATCTCGGTTTAAAAGAGGTGTAATACTTTCAGGAAAATAGAACAGCAAAAGTTTAAGGTACGTAGCATTTTTAATTTAACCAAAAGTGACTCATCTGAATGTGCACACTGAATATTGGTTAAAAGTTCCATATTCAACAGCCTCGCCCACTGCATTTCTGATAATTTGGATGCGGTATATAACATGTATACATCCTGTATTATCCACCGAAATTATCAGTTTTTTCTATCTCGCAAAACAATATTTCTCCATTTATCATGCACTTTTATTAATTCACAAGAAAAACTGTCTTAAATACGGAGCGAATGTTGACAACGACACATAGTTCCAAAACTTAGAAATCGTTCAACCACTGAGAAAGCTCGGTTGCCGCAGTATCAGGACGTCACACAGAGCGGAAAAACAAAAAAGAAAGAGGACCATTGTGATCGATTGCACGACTCACAACATAGATTAAGAGTCATCTTCTCACATTGGTAGTAGACCATTGTGTTTACCAAACAAGAGAGAAGCTATGATAAGTGCCGTTATAAAACGAGTAGTACATACAAAGTATATAGTTATGACAGCAGTGAAAATTCTGGGAAAACCGGCAATAGGAGCGAAATGGAACTCGGACAGCAGGCCACAAACAATAAAGCATAATTTTCTAGAGACAGTTAAGTACCGTATAAGATTCGCCTTATTTCATGTGACTAGTGTTGGAAATAAACCGGCTGTCAACGGGAATCAATCGAGAGAAGAGTGTACTGAAACGTTTTTTGGATATAATGAAATGGTTGGAGGACAGTAGATATTGACAAAAAATGAATTCGCATTTGGCAGAGTAAAAATGGTAAATAGGAGATGAGTATCCTGCTAAGTGAAAAAGATTCTCCCTGTACTTCCCGTGTTGTGGCGTATTTAAGCAAAGCAATAGCTATAGAGTCAGTAGAAACAAAGGACTTGAAGGGGTAGTTTCACATTACGATTGTTTCAGTTCGTATAGGTAGGATGGATCCGAAAACCTCACCAAAGTCAACAAATGCTTTGCAAAGAATGGAATACAGGAGAAAATACAAATGCAATACAAACAACGGGGCCCGCTATGACAAGGTAAGTCTGACACAAACGCAAGGGAAAAATTGTCGTATCTGTGGAGCAAATTATAGGTTGCTAAATACTGTAAGTAGGCTGTTTATGTTTTCTCTATGTAAGTAGGCTGTTTATGTTTTCTCTATGTAAGTAGGCTGTTTATGTTTTCTTATTGGCAACGTTACGTAGCGCTCAATATGAAAATCACTGGCTGTGCTGTGTGCAGTCCGTGGCTAGTTTGCATTGTTGTCTGCCATTGTAGTGTTGGGCAGCGGCAGCTGGCTGTGAACAGCGCGTAGCGTTGCGCAGTTGGAGGTGAGCCGCCAGCAGTGGTGGATGTGGGGAGAGAGATGGCGGAGTTTTGCAATTTGTCATGAACTGATATATATATATTATGACATGTGATGATATTAAGGTAAATACATTGTTTGTTCTCTATTAATATCTTTCATTTGCTAACTATCCCTATCAGTAGTTAGTGCCTTTAGTAGTTTGAATCTTTTATTTAGCTGGCAGTAGTGGCGCTTGCTGTATTGCAGTAGTGGGAGAAACGAAGATTATTGTGAGGTAAGTGATTTAGTGATTTGTGAAAGGTATAGTTTAATGTTAGTCAGGGCCATTCTCTTGTAGGGATCTTTGATAGTCAGATTGCGTTGCGCTAACAAAATATTGTGTGTCAGGTTAAGCACAGTCATGTAGAATTGTTATAAGGGGACGTTTCATATGTCGACCCTTAGCCTAGGATACCTCACTGGAATCTTCTGATTTTTCTTGTAGTTTGTGTAATTAGTGTAGATCTTGTTTATTGCTAGCACGTAACTGTAGAGAGAATCTCCTTTGTAGTTGTAGTTTTTCATTGTTGTACAGTAAAACAGTTGTGGCATGCATGTAGATTTGCAGCAAGTTTTTCGCAGCTGCGCTTGCAATTAACTAAATATTATTTTCAGTGCTATGTTAATGTGTTCTCTTATTTTTGCTCTTCAAATTGTGTTTTTCTGTGTTGTCGTGTGAAATACTGTGACAATTATGGCGTGTGAAAAACGTAATACTAGGCTCCAAAGTAAACTGAGAAATGACAGTGAAAATGAAAGCAGTGTGTTAGCGCCACCGAGTAATGAATTAACTGATGTTCAAAGTAGTAATTTGGTAACTGTTCATAGGGAAATGGAGCAGGCGGCAAACAATGGCGTGGACAGTGAAACAATTAGTGAAGAGGGACGCATTATCGATCGATCGGTCGGCAACAGCTTGCCTCAGGAATCGGGAATGACAGGACACAATTTTGCGAATACTGTAGACTCAGGTTTTGGGTTCTCGCCGTTTTCTCAAATAAGTCAAGACACATTTTCTGCATGTCAAAATGTCAATGTTGCCGGTGCAAATTCACTGCCGAAAAGCACTGAGGAACATGTTTCAGACACCAGTGCATTGTTATTACAGTTAATGCAACAAATGGGACAAAAGCTACAAAAGTTAGACACAACACTTGAACAAAATCAGAGACAAACACAGCAAAAGCTTGAAAAGTTAGACACAATGGAACAACACCAGAGACAAACACAGCAACAGTTAGACACAGTGGAACAAAATCTCAAAAAGTTAGACACAATGGAACAAAATCTTCAAAAGTTAGACACCACACTTGAACAAACACGTGAAGATTTAACTAGTGAGTTACATAACATTGAATCGAAATGTCAAAAAGTCTGTAATGACGTAAAATCACAAATTTGTGAGCATTTCCAACCTATTTTTTTGCGGCATGAAAATGCATTACAGAATCATGAAGCAGCCATAAAAGAACTGCAAACTATTTTTCATGAAAATCACAACACCTTGCAAGCTAAAATTGACTCAGTTGCATCTACCGATTCGGTTACGCAACTTGCAATAACTCAGGAAAACTTAAAGGACACAGTAGATTCGATTTCAACACAAATGGACATTCTGAAACTTGGTTCAGAAAAACACACTGAGGAAATGTGTTCACTATCGGAGAAAGTAGCCGAACTTTCGGATCAGGTCACTAACTTATCTACAAAGGTAGATGATGATCTGAATGACACAAGACCTGTAGCCTTCACTGACACTGAAGAGTGCGAACAAATTAGGAAATTCAAACAAAATCAGAATCAGATTAATACGCAACACCAAAGAGAAATCCGGGAAGTACAAGATCAGCTGACACAGTTAATACAAGAATTACGTATTTCAGAGGATACTCGCGCCCCAATACGGGAAGAGGGACACAGAAATACGGAACAGCCACAAAATAATAACACAGGGCACTTCGGAAATTGTGAAAGAAGTTGGCAAGGTACGCCGAATTTTGAGATGGAACCGCCGAAACGACGTAACTATGACCGAGATGCTACTCGCCGACACGATGATTTTGACTATAAGCTGTTCATTACTACACGTAAATTCAAAACGTTTAAGAATTCTGCCAACGACATTCATCCACAAGCATGGCTCCATCAATTCTCTCATTGTTTCCCTCCCAACTGGTCATTGGAGCACAGGTTAGAATTTATGTGTGGCTACTTAGAGAATGAACCAGGTGTAAGAATGCGATCGGTAATTCACGATTGCCACAGTGAAGGAGAATTTTACCATGCCTTCCTCTCAGCATATTGGTCTCAAGCCACACAAGACCGCGTAAAACATGGCATCATAATGATGAAACATTTCGAACAATCTGAATTCTCCAGTCTTGTGAAATATTTTGAAGACATGTTGCATAAGAATCAGTATCTTTCAAACCCATACAGCCCCTCAGAACTCATCCGCATTTGCTTAATCAAACTGCCTGAACATTTACGACATATTATTTTGGCAGGACGTTGCAAAGACGACATTGAAGCATTTCAGGGACTGTTACAAGAATTAGAAATTGACACAGACAGTCGCGGGATGCGAAAACAGGAAAACAATCACTACAGGTCACATCTGTCACAATTCCGTGACGACAGAAACGATAACTGGACGCGACAAGGCTATTCTCACAACACAAATCGTGACCAGAACAGACACCACCCGTATGACAACCGTTGGCAGAGTAGTAATAGTTACAGAGAAAGATCGCATTTCCGTAGAAATGAATATGACAGAGATAACCATAGAAATAGACAATATGGTAACAAAAACAATTATTATCAAGGGAGGCAGAATAACTTTAGACGCAACGGTCCAGCGCGCAGTTACGATTCAGGGAGAAATTCTCCACCACTTAACCGACAAGAAAGAAACTACAGGAGCTATCGACATGACGACAGACGATGTGATCGTAACGACAGACCTGAATTGCATCAGAACTGGCGGGATTTAAACAGGGCAGGGCCCTCTCGGCAAGGCGAATTCGTAGAAGTTAGGTCTCCTAATCCCAGTAACGACGTGCGGCAACTAAGAGACAGACAATGACTCGCACGGCAGGCATATACGTGCGCCGGCTGGCTCCGAGAAAAATAACATTATATCTGGTACTGCTAATGAGATTTTAATGCAACATTTTGGTTTACTTGCAAATACATTATGGATTCAAGGTGCTTTCTGAGAGATACCAGATGACACAGAGGTTAGTTTATGTGACAGCTACACGATTTTTATCACGACGCTACTAATGAGTGACAATTTACAATGTTGCTTTTGCGGTGTATCTGTTTTATATCTGCACAGTTTTCTGAATTCTTCTGGAAAGTAAAACAGGTTTTAGTAGTAACTTTTGTGGTATAGCAACAATGAGACAGCCTTTTTCGTGGCATAACAATACGTTACTGTACAGTACTTTCCTCATCACGGCAATAAGCGTAATAACTAAGATATCTATACGCAAAGCATTTCACTTTTGTGTTTCATGAGGTAAGTACATTGACTTTAGCAGACCCTTGCTTACAGAGGACGATAACTACGACAGTTCCACAGAATTATCTTACAGCAAGACGCGCATTTAGCGCTACAGGACACGCATTTGAGTGATTAATCTTATACTTAAAACACTTATTTTCAAAGATTTTTTAATTACAAAGAAAGTTTTCCGTGATACATTTCATTCCATTGCTGTAATTTGTAACACCTGAGGGTATAATTACATTTATCCTCAGGGGGGTACACGCTTACTTTGTGTACCATGTGTTTGGCAAGCACAAGGAGCCCTAGCTAATATGGTATTTGCTTATAGAACTTTACACATCGGTACCATATTTCTCTAACACACAAATTACACAGCTATCTGATCCTTTAACTGAGACAGACAAACGTTTTTACTACATCAGTGACAGATGTTTATGTAATTACACAGTTGGATAACTTCACACTTACGAAATTGTATTTTGTCTGTACTTTGAGAAATGCTCACATTTTTCGGAATCATTGTGATACTATGAGAGCTTTGAATGATGTATTTGGTATGGATTCATGATTTTTAAAGTACTTTTGAGGCAGATGACACTTTTGACATGAGCAGAGAATTTTTTTAATTATTGGAGGAAGTTACGACGATTTTGAGATTTGACTGAAGTGTTATGATGTTATTATTACGACGACAATGTGTATTATGTTGTTGAGGAATGTTTATTATGCTACGTATTTCTCATGATGAAATATTGAAGAAGTGTCGACGAATATGCATATGTGTAATAAGGTAAGGAATAATGAGCAGTGATTAGGGACTCTGATTTGTGAAAAAGGTTGTTGGAAACCAAGAATCGTACTTTAAGAGTTATGAAATGTGTGACTGTATCACAATGCTGACGAATTTTTTTGGACACTGTTATATTCACAGGATTTTGTTTCTACACATTTGCAAAGTAAATTCTCGACCTGTGAAATTTTGTATATATGACTGTCACTCTAGCGGAAACTGTTGTCGTAAAAATATTTCCGTACGAAAGTTAAGTGACCACCTGCACGTAATGCGTCGCGGGCACCCAGCTGTGTCAGACGCCTGGAGAAAAAGCCATTATTGCGAGCCCTTTTCAGCGGCACAGGTAGAAAAAAAAGGGGGACGTGGGACGTGTCAAACACCTGGAGAACAAGCCATTAGGGTGTGCCTTTCATCGCTAATGCGACACCCTCGTTACTTGAAAACATATGATTACTCGCACTTTGTGCTAATTACTGAAATGCTTATGAATTGATGGGAAATATTCGTACATCTGCACACCTGATTATGACAAGTGTCTTTCTCCGAGAGTTGAGTGCTACTGACTTACGAAATGCCACATGACTATTGAATGATATTTTTATGCTTTGCTTTTCATAGTTGCTTATTTCATTTGATACCTGTTTTTCAGCTGTGTTGCAGCATTGCTTTTATAAAATGAAATGCATTTGCTAATGTGAACACTTTCTGTCAACAGATCTATTAAATAATTATTTTATGATCCACATTCTTTAAAAAAGGAGCACTTGGAAAGGAAAGAACAGTAAGAAGGGACTAATACCAGTAACTGCATCTATAATTTTCTTTTCAAGTACATGGTAATATTTCTTTTTACAATCAGTTGTTGTGGTGCACCACTTTAATTACTTAGACATTAAGATGTGATTATATATTTCCCTTATCTGCATTGTTGTTTTTACTGTAATATTTTTTCTGCTTGAGCTATGTCATGTTTAGGTATAAGCTGCTGCTGTTTGCCAGGCATAGTGTTATTGAATTTGACTTTTGCTAATTTATACTGTAGCTTGCTTTGCAATTTTCCATTTTTTTCATTGCTCTTTATAATAATTGTTTTACGTGCTGCTGCATTGCCTCGTCCCTTAGTTTAGCATCTGAGCTCAGTAGATTTAAGTTAGCTTAAGAGGGGGTAGACTATATGAGAAACTGACTATGGAGAATAGGTAAAGAATGCATTGCGAAGTTATATAAAAAGGATTTGGGCCCAAATGAGTAGTGTACAATCAGAAATAATTATTTTGAAAGAAATATGAACAGAATACAGAAAGCATGCTTGGATAAGATTTTTTTGGTGGAAGCAAAGGTTGAAATAAGACGAATGATCTATAGAATGAAGTTTTGGGTTGGACTGCAGTACCAAATGTTACACTGAAAACGAACCCTGTCCTTTCCTATTGGTGTTATCCCACTATGTGTTTGTGTACCCTTGAGTATTTGTTTTCTTCCTGTCTCTGTGTACTGTTTCATAGAATTTTTTCTCTTCTAATACTAAGCTATATTCACTAGGAGGAGGAATACTGTTATCCTCAAATATAAGTTGCATTAATAATATGTTATTTTCTTTGTAAAGTTGTTTACAATTCTGTTCTGTTTCAATGTTCATGTGTGAAATTAATGTTTCGAAAACTATTCTCATTATTTTATGTATGTACTTATGTCACTATTTTTGTAACACTGATGTATATGTTTATTTCTATTCTTTTGTAAAGCCTGTACTACAAATGTTATCTGTATTATTATGTTTTTAATGATGTATTTTGTACCTTTGTTATTGTATTCTTCTGTTATAAAATTGTAATTGTTACCAGTTCATCAAATTAAGTAACTTGTAAGCATTCCTTTCACTGCACACGTTTCTGTTGGTCATAGTATATGGACAATATGTGAGAAGTAGGGGCTGTTAGTGTTTGCACGTGTGTTGATAATTCAGCAAGGGACTGGATAACAGCATTGCTGGTTCTAAGGACAATTCCAAAAACTTTGTGAGTGCACAAGTGGTGGTTTATGGACTTGCTATATTCTCCGCAAGACTCTTCGAGGGTGATTGTGCACCTGCACAGTCGCAACAGATGGCTGCTGGCCGTCTCTACAAGGACTCCAGTGGGTCTGCACCTCTGGTGGCCCACCAATACCATTATCTCTACAAGGACTACAGTGGGTCTACATCTTTGATGACCCACCATGCCATTATTTCTACAAGGACTGCAGTGAGTCTGCACCTCTGGTGGCCCACCAATACCACAATCTCTACCAGGACTCCAGTGGGTCTGCTCTGTGATGACCTACCTACCAATACTCTTCAAAATTTCGACTGACTCTGCTGTGGGTTTGCTCTGTTGTGGCCCATTACCTGTCTGCATGTCGAGAGTCAGCACTGTCTTTCCATTGGAAGGACAACACTACTTCTTCAAGACTGCATGGAAATCCACTACTTCTGTGTGCATTTTCTTTTACTGCTTGGACTTTGAGAAAAACACTGCTATTCTCCTGTTATGTACGATTAGGACTGTCTTTATGGACTGTGAGACAATTTTAGCTTTTGACCAACATTGTATCAATAAGTGTGTGCATTTTATATCTTTGTTACTGTAATTGTGAAAAATTTTTGTCAAATCTGTATTGGCCAGTGCCCAACACCATTTGTAAAAATTTTTTGTGGGGAGCATGGGGGCTATGTAAGTAGGCTGTTTATGTTTTCTCTATGTAAGTAGGCTGTTTATGTTTTCTCTATGTAAGTAGGCTGTTTATGTTTTCTTATTGGCAACGTTACGTAGCGCTCAATATGAAAATCACTGGCTGTGCTGTGTGCAGTCTGTGGCTAGTTTGCATTGTTGTCTGCCATTGTAGTGTTGGGCAGCGGCAGCTGGCTGTGAACAGCGCGTAGCGTTGCGCAGTTGGAGGTGAGCCGCCAGCAGTGGTGGATGTGGGGAGAGAGATGGCGGAGTTTTGCAATTTGTCATGAACTGATATATATATATTATGACATGTGATGATATTAAGGTAAATACATTGTTTGTTCTCTATTAATATCTTTCATTTGCTAACTATCCCTATCAGTAGTTAGTGCCTTTAGTAGTTTGAATCTTTTATTTAGCTGGCAGTAGTGGCGCTTGCTGTATTGCAGTAGTGGGAGAAACGAAGATTATTGTGAGGTAAGTGATTTAGTGATTTGTGAAAGGTATAGTTTAATGTTAGTCAGGGCCATTCTCTTGTAGGGATCTTTGATAGTCAGATTGCGTTGCGCTAACAAAATATTGTGTGTCAGGTTAAGCACAGTCATGTAGAATTGTTATAAGGGGACGTTTCAATACTTATTTATATATTTCATTAACGGTGCACACGCAAATGTAGAAATTTATGAGTAGCCATCGTACAAACGAGCTGCATAACTCATGACATACATAAATAAGTTTTTTTCGTATTTACTTTGTCTTCTCGATATATATTCAAATAAATAAGAGTCAAACAGTTCTGATCACTGTCTTGTTCATTGTAATGATCTTAATTGCAGAGCACGATCCTTCAGTGGTGTTTGTGTGTGCTCCAGTTTTTGTAGCCTTGACATAAGGCTATGATTTACGGAAAGGTGCTGGAATCTATCATTTTTAGACACTGAAAGAATCAGACTCTATTGTTGTTCTAGGTAAAATACACACATCAAAAAAAGTTTTGCATCACCCCTGTTCCCAGAACTCCTGAAGATAGACGTTGAATGTGGATATCGTATCACAAACACAGTCACTTTGACTGTTCAGAGATGTCACTAAACCTACCCAAAGATGTAAACAACCATGCATGAGCAGTGCCTATTGGACGGAGGGGGTCCGACCGTCGATCAGTTCCAGTCATTCCACCGGGAAGGAGGTACGCGGCTGGTGTTGTCTGTAGTTCAACCATGCCTAGACGGTCAATACCGCGGTTCGATCGAGTCCGTATTGTTACTTTGTGCCAGGAAGAGCTCTCAACAATGGAAGTATCCAGGCGTCTCGGAGTGAACCAAAGCGATGTTGTTCGGATATGGAGGAGATACATAAAGACAGGAATTGTCGAGGCCATGCCTCGCTCAGGCAGCCCAAGGGCTACTACTGCAGTGGATGATCGCTTCCTACAGATTATGGCTCGAAGGAACCCTGACAGCAACGCCATCATGTTGAGTAATGCTTTTCGTGCAGCCACTGGACGACGTGTTACGACTCAAACTGTGCGAATAGGCTGCATGATGTGCAACTTCCCTCCCGACGTCCATGGCGAGGTCCATCTTTGCAACCACAACATCATGCAGCGCGGTACAGATGGGCCTAACAACACGCCGAATGGATCGCTCAGGATTGGCATCACGTTCTCTTCACCGATGAGTGTCACATATGCCTTCAATAAGACAATCGTCGGAGATGTGTTTGGAGGCAATCTGGTCAAGCTGAATGCCATAGACACACTGTCCAGCTAGTGCAGCAAGGTGGAGGTTCCCTGTAGCTTTGGGGTGGCGTTATGTGAGGCCGACGGAAGCCGCTGGTGGTCATGAAAGGCGCCGTAACAGCTGCGATACGTCAATGCCATCTTGCGACCGATAGTGCAACCATATCGGCAACATATTGGCATGGTATTCGTCTTCATGGACGACAATTCGCGTCCCCATCGTGCACATATTGCGATTGACTTCCTTCAGGATCACGACATCGCTCGACTACAGGGGCCACCATGTTCTCCAGACATGAACCCCATCGAACATGCCTGCAATAGATTTTTAAAGGACTGTTTATGGACGATGTGACCCACCAACCCCTCTAAGGAATCTACGCCGAATCGCCGTTGAGGAGTGGGGCAATCTGGACCAACAATGCTTTGATGAACTTGTGGATAGTATGTCACGACAAATGCAGGCATGCATCAATGCAAGAGGCTGTGCTACTGGGTAGTAGAGATAGCGGTGTGTACAGAAATCTGGAGCACCACCTCTGATGATCTCTCTGTGTGGTGGTGCAACATGCAATGTGTGGTTTTCATGAGCAATAAAAAGGGTGGATGTGATGTTTATGTTGACCTCTATTCCAATTTTCTGCACAGGTTCCGCAAGTCTCGGAACCGAGGTGATGGAAATCTTTTTTTAATGTGTGTATTATGTTTAATTACCACACTAGATTTTTCTTGAACAAAATGAAACGGTACTTCTTAGCGCCTCTCTCAGTACCGCCGAGCACCCTCATTCTGGTGCGTTATTGCCCCTGCCAAATTTTTTCTTGTCAAATAGGGACTTAAAAGTTTCCGCAATTACTTCTTTCCCACAAGTTTTTCAGTTTATTTCTAAACACGCAGCAATACAATCAGTGTTCTTTCCAGTCAACAACAGGTCGACTGCCAATTTGTGGCTCGTGGTAATGTATTCGTTGCTATATTCATGATCCCAAAAGTACGTACATCGGAAAATGCTACTTATCGGTAGTTTGCTAACTGCAAACCAGGAACCTTTTTAACCGAACATTTGTTTCTTGCGCCCTTCATTCCCTTTTACCCGGTGCTTCGATATTAATCCACCATTCAAACCCTTCTTCGGTACCGGCTTCATAGCTGAATGGCGCCTCCCACACCTTCTCTCTATCGCGATGAATGCACTCACCATACACCAATCTAGAATTTTCTTATCTTCTTTCAGACTGTACAGGAACTCCAGACCGACTCGCTGGCTCCTTTTTTAAGACACTACAAACACTCGCTGTATGTTCGAAGCAAAAGTATTTGAATAGGCGCCGAACTATTCGCTTCTCGAAAGAAGCCAAGTACAATGTAACTGACGTCACAGAAGAAAGGCAAAGGTCAGATGTTTAGTGATAGCTCCAACTGATTACTTTGTATAACAATAACATACCATCACAAGACTGAAAAAACGAAACGAAAGGAAAAAGCCCAGTATACCGTGATATCAATAAGGTGACAACAGTCACGGGATAACGATATGCACATATACAGATGACGGTAGTATCGCAAACACAAGATATAAAAGCTCAGTGCATTGGGGGAGCTGTCATTTGTACTCAGGTGATTCATGTGAATAGTTTTCCGAAATGATTACGGCCGCATGACGAGAATTAACAGTCTCTGAGCACGGAATAGTAATTGCAGCTAGACACATGGGGCATTCCGTTTGGGAATCGATAGTGAATTCAATATTCCTAGATCCACAGTGTCCAGCGTGTGCTGAGGATACCTAATTTCAAGCATTACCCCTCACCTTGCTACACAGTGGCCGATGATGTTCACTTAACGACCGAGAGCAACGGCGTTTCTGTAGAGATGCCAGCACTAACAGACTAGCAACACTGGGACAGAGCAGCAAAATTTGGCGTTAACAGTCTATGACAGCAGGTGATCGACTCGAGTGCCATTGCTAACATCACAACATCGCCTGCAGCGCCTCTCCTGTGCTCGTGACCGTATCGGTTGGACCCTAGACGACTGGAAAACCATAGCCTGGTCAGATGGGTCTAAATTTCTTTTGGTAAGAGCTGATGGTAGGATTTGAGTATGGCACAGAACCCACGAAGCCATGGGTCCAAGTTGTCCATAATGATGTAGGCTGTGTTTACATGGAATAGACTGGGTCCTCTGGTCCAACTGAACTGATCATTGACTGGAAATGGTTATGTTCGGCTACTCGGCCATTCATGGGCTTCAAGTCCCCAGACAACGATTGATTTTCAATGGATGACAACATGCCATGTCACTAGGCCACAGTTCTTCACGATTGCTCTGACGAACATTCTGGACAGTTCAAGCGAGTGATTTGGTCAGCCAATCTGACAACACCGATCCCATCAAACATTCATGGGACTTAATCGACACGTCAGTTCGTGCACAAAATCCTGCACCGACAACACTTTCGCAATTAATACCGGCTATGAAGGCAGAATGGTTCAATATTTCTGTATGAGATTCCAACGTCCTCTTGAATCCGTACCAGGTCGATCTGCAGAACTACGCCGGGTAAAATAAGGTCTGACCCGATTTTAGGAGATGTCGCACGATTTTTGTCACCTCAGTGTACACGTAATGAAAAACATGTCACTGCTGTTCGTGGTAGTTCAGTTTCCATTCAGGGGGGAAAGGATAATGTGCACTCTGGTACAGGCGGAGATATGCCAGATTCGATCTAAAATTCAGTATTTAAGTAGACGCTCTTAAAACATATTTCAAATGGCGTAATTATTATTTAAAGCCTAAAAGCTGAAATTTTATATTAGAACCCAGCCTACACAACTAAGGTACAGACCAGTCTGCTACCACAGACATTTTTTCGCCATCACATTCGTCGGTATCGCCAACTCACTACCAAACAGTTGAAATCTAGCCTGACCTACAACTGGGACTGCGATACAGATCAGTCTGTCACGACCAAAGATTCTTTGCACTCACGCCTATGTCAAAAATTTCATGCTAGTTTACCGGACAGTGAGGTATTCATAGAGTCGTTCTAACTTCACAAACCACTGTGACCTGCTTTGTAGACGGTAGTTGAAGGTACTTCCAGTTGTACAAGTTAGTACGGCCCCAGTGCGCCCACACAACAGTTTGTCGGGAGAGGGGGCAACCGGGGAAGGGGAGCATGAAGTATTTTTAATAATTTCGAAAACGAATGGCAACTTGTAACACATAAAAAGATTCATTTCCGACCCTGTTAAAAACGTGTGCAATACCGACTTTTAAATCACTTTTTTGAGAGAAAAACACCTGAGTACACTCATTTTTTCCTTTCCCAGATAGACAGAGAGAGTGGGCGTGCCCGCCTCCCCCTCTCTCCCCTCTTGCCCCGTGGTTTAGACGCACTTCTCAACATTTCTTTCAGTTCCATTGACATAGTAACCGTCGGATGAACGACTTTTTAAATGCCTTTGTGCGTGCTGTAATCAACCTCTTCCTCCTCCTCCTCTTCCTCCTTATCTCAATGGAAGCGATATGTAGAGAGCTGTGGTATATTCCTAGCTAGTTCTATGAGCTTTGTTTCTACGCTTTCTCAATATTTTCTGCCTCTGTCTGTCAAGATGTTGCATGGGGGCTTAATTAAATAAAATGCAAATATTTTTGGTAGCTGTATGTCCGATTACGCTGTGTCTCGTAAACGGTTGGCCCTGACTAGTATTATTACGCAATCTGACTGCATAGAACAACAACAAAGAATGAAATGAAAATTTCAGTTAATGCAATTAATTAATTAAGTCCCCAGCAACTATAAAACCTACAAAACCAAGGCACAAGTATAGCTGTTCTGTGTGTGGAAGTATGACTCAACGTACACATCTGGCACGGTCCTTCTTCAATAAGGCAAGAAATTTTAAATATCATTTATACTGACGTGATAAAAAAAATTAGAAATACTATAATTGCGCAAGAAACCCAGAATTACACTCTAATACAAGAACACACGCCAGATGCTATGTTGACTGAACCTGTAGTGACGCATTATTTAAGACATTGAGATAATAAAAAGAAAAGGAAAAATTTTTTTTTTCTTTTACCTTCATATATTGACGAAAAGCACTCTAATCATTACAATATATCTCCACACCGACTTGCTACTACCACATCTCAACAAGAACTCTCCACCACGACCTCTCGACAAGCACTCTTTACTACGACATCTCAACAAGCACTTTTCACTAGCACATCTCAACAAGCACAGACTACTACGAGTTCTCCCCAAGCACTGCCTATTACGAGTTCTCCCCAAGCACTGACTACTACAAGTTCTCCCCAAGCACTGCCAGTGGAGGCGGCTGAATAATACTCTTTGGCGCAATCTCCGGCGCTGTGGCTCAGTGTAGCCACCTTTCATATGCCCCTCCTCCACGGGCCTGAATTTGATGGTATTTTTTCCAGCATTGATGGTGAAAATACCACCAAATTCGTCCACAAAAATACAGACAAAAATAAAAGATAATTTAATACGTAAATATCACATAATTAGATATAATTTTTTTGGCTTTGCACTGACCTTTCAGTAACCTAATATATGAAATACAGTGGGCAATACAAATTCTTTCATACATGTGACTTTACATAATAGTTTACACAATACACAAAAAATCAGTTTATACAAATGTTCACATAAAATGCTTTCAATGATTAAAAAAAAAAGTAATTGATAGTTCCAGCCGTAGCACCCAGCAATGGTCAACAGGTGCAACCAGCAACAAGTGACATCATTTTAGTAAAAGCAGTTCCATCTGTGGCACCCAGTAATGTTGAACAGGTGCAGACAGCAAGAAGCAACATCAGTTCAGTAGAAGCAGTCCATCAGTGGCACCCAGCATTGTTGAACAGGTGCAGACACCAACAAGTGACATTATTTCAGTAGAAGCAATCCATCAGTGGCACCCAGCAATGTTGAGTAGGTGCAGACAGCAAGAAGTAACATCATTTCAATAGAAGCAGTTCCATCAGTTGCTCCCAGCAATATTGACAGGTGCACACAGCAACGAGTCACATTTCTCAGCAGAAGCAGTTCCATTAGTGGCACCCATCAATGTTGAGCAGGTACACACGGCAACAAGTCACATTTCTCAGCAGAAGCAATTCCATTAGTGGCACCCATCAATGTTGAGCAGGTGCAGACAGCAACAAGTGACATCATTTCAGTACAAGCAGTCCATCAGTGGCACCCAGCAATGTTGAGCAGGTGCAGACAGCAACAAGTGACATCATTTCAGTAGAAGCAGTCCATCAGTGGCACCCAGCAATGTTGAGTAGGTGCAGACACCAACAAGTGACATTATTTCAGTAGAAGCAGTCCATCAGTGGCACCCAGCAATGTTGAGCAGGTGCAGACACCAACAAGTGACATTATGTCAGTAGAAGCAGTTCCATCAGTGGCACCCAGCAATGTTGAGCAGATGCAGACAGCGACGAGTGACAACATTTCAGTAGAAGCAGTCCATCAGTGGCACCCAATAATGTGGAGCAGGTGCCGACACCAACAAGTGACTTCATTTCAGTAGAAGCAGCCCATCATTGGCACCCAGCAATGTTGAACAGGTGCAGACACCAACAAGTGACTTCATTTCAGTAGAAGCAGTCCATCAGTTGCACCTAGCAATGATGAGCAGGTCCAGAGAGCAGTCCATGATATTCACTATCACTGATCACACTGTTCATCAGAGTTTATAAGCAGAAATTAAACATGTCCTAGTGGCACCAATCATATAGAAAAAGTACAAGTAACAGTCCATAATATTCACTATCCTAATCACACAGTTCATCAGCAGAAATTAATCATTTCTAAGTGGCACCCATTATGTTGAAAAAGTGCAGGTAACAGTCCATAATATTCACCATCCTAATCATACAGTTCATCAGCAGAAATTAAACATTTCTAAGTGTCACACATCAATGTTGAACAAGTGCAGGTAACAGTTCATAATATTCACCATCACTAATCAGACAGTTCAGGCATGAACAATAGTTTGAATCCACATACAAATGCTTTTACACTAAACATACAAATCATAACAAACACACAAATGATGTCAGATAATTGTCATATTAACTATTACAAATACACAAATATCAGTAAACCTATAATATTTATGGGTGTCAGTGCAAGCCACAACAAACAAGTAAAATAATATTTAGGAGATAGGTTGGGACTAATTATTTGGGATTAGGAAAGGAAAACACACAAAACACACTCACTCATCTTTCATCCACATTAAGTACTACTGTGTAATTGAATAGTGTTAACTGTGTAAATGCAATTCTGTCAAAATTTGATGTTCATCATGTGTATCAAGTAGTAGTGGCAACAATGTATAACAGTCAATAATAGTTAAGTCAATGTCATAGCCATCATGTCAAGACCAATGTTTGCCAAGCCAAATCAAATGTACTGTTGCTGAACAACTGTCAGTGAGCCAAGATATGCAAATACTTCCTCTCTTCAAAAAAAAAAAAAAAAAAAATGTACTGCTTATTGATTTAACAAGTGTGTGTAGACAATCTTCCTTCCACTTTAGTGTTCTAGTCTGCTATCTTCATCCTCCTTGTTCCATATAGACCAACAAAAAAAAAAAAAAAATGCATCTCACTTACTTTACCTCTTATACACCAAAACTCCAATAATCATCAGCATCACATAGTCTCAATACTTCAATAATACCTTTTACGTCGATACATATAAACCTTATCATCAATATCATTTACCTTACCTCTTGTCCACAAAAACTCCAATAATCGTCAACTTCATATAATCTCAATACCTCAATAATACCTCTTCAATACGTCGACACATATAAACCTTATCGCCAATATCATTTCACTTCCATAACAACTCTTTCCTCTAGTCAGTCTCCTCGAACAAGTACAGATAAAATCCTAATGCAAACCTCATCATCCCATACAATCCGAAGACACATTGTCAACACACAACCTCCGTGTAATCCATCTGACCCAAATCTTCTACTCATTATGAATTATAAACAAAAGAAATGCATACATGACCTCTAACAGACTTAGTTCGAATAACTCTCATTAATTAAGTACGATTACGGAGTGTGAATGATCATAATATTTCACAGTGTGTACACCACTTCAAGAATTATGGCAAACAGAAGCAAACATGTGGAGTATTTCTTGTGTCAAGTGTCACTTCCTATTTCAATTGCTCACTAAAAATGCAGTGTAATAACTGTCAATGGTCTAAACCTAGTTTTGGTATGTCATGTCGTTAGCTTCCTTCCTATTAGCATAAATTTATACAGCTTCCATAAAACCTCAGCTCATGTGACTTCTATGAAGTTTCTTGTACTAATGTCGTTCGTCGAATTATAGCAGTTCATTTTCTTATCTTAAAAATATAAGGCACTGAGCGTAAGCAAAACAAGCAATAGCGAGTAAATATACCAGTGGAGAACATACTGTCGACCAGTGGATGCAGCACAATTCTTACAACGAGGCTCTGCCAAGCGAACAATCTATAATTAATACAATAGTGTGACCTAAACTCTATGTTTGTACACAGTATATTAGGATTTCTATATTCTAAATTGAAGAGTAGTTATGACAACAAAACAGAAATGTGTAAATATGCAATCCATAAGCAAGGCAGCAAATGTGTTATCTAACATAATAAAAAGGTCATTAGCATCATATCAGCATAAGCAAATAAATGTTCATATGTAATCTTAATAAGTAAACATGAAGGCGCAAGCAAATAAATGACAAGTGTAACCTACATACATAACCACAGTCAGCACAATTAATAGGGTGACAATTATAATTTAAATAAATAAGCACAGCAGGCACATAATTAAAAAATATGACATCAGTGAAAAAGCATTGCAGCCAAGCGATGCATAATATACACAAGTTACAACCCAGTTCATTAATAATCATTGTCAAAATCAGTTAACGTACGCAAGCACGTCGCTTCACAAGTAATTTCATAGAACATAAAATTAGCACAAAGTATGAATCACGTAATTGCGAGCAGCAAATTACATCTAAAGTACGTACCTAAGTGGAAATATGTTACCTGAAAAATATACTCAATTAATAGTTACCCTTTTTAGTTTATTAGTTTCTTCTTGGAAATTACATTCTTCCTGAAAATTTCTCGATAGCAAGTCGTCTTAACGTTGGACACGCACAGAATTTACCTGAAGTTCTTAAATATTTTATAGAACCGTATCCTGAAAAATACTGAATGTTAATAACATAATTCATCAAGTCACTATAGCTTTATACTGAATTTAGTCGGAGAAATTAAACTGTGTATATGTTTACGGCTGTCAGTGCATTCGCACTGAGCGCTCGATCAGCTGTAGGCGCGTGACGTAGGAAGTAATTGTTTGCGGTCAACGACTGCCTTGTGCGGCGCGCAGACTTAACTGTTGCTTTGAGTATATGCCGCCGCCAAAACACAGCGCGGTATCCTTGTATTCTCTGCGTGTTTACATGTAGCTGTTTGTTTCTCTAAAGTATGTCATTCCACAAAAATTTTAACGTTAGATATTTGATGTATTCCCTTAGAGCGTCGTGATTTAAGAGTTTCCACTTCAACAGTGTTATCATGTATAATTTTGCGAATTCTATATGGACCGTTATAAAGCAGAAAAAATTTGCGACACAAGCCTTTTCCTTTGTGAGACAAACGGTGAGACTTAATTAACACTTTTTGACCAACTGACAAGGTTTTTAAACGACCAGGACGCTTAGATGATTTCTCTCTTCTAGCAGCAGCAGATGCAATATTTTGCAGAGCCATGTTCACAACTTCAGAATGCCGCAGTTTCCGTGAAGGCGGAAAAGGAACTATTTCAGAAATGCGATTTGTCGGTGCTTTGTTTTTTAATTCAATATAGGCGGTAAAGAAGTTGAGTCATCAGGAAGTTCATTCAGGATGTTTTGAAAAATATGCAGATACTGATCCCAAGTTCTGTGATTCTGATGACAATAAAGACGACACAATTTATTGATTTCCTTCATCCATCTCTCTGAAGCATTAGATTGAGGGTGAAAGAGTGAAATGAAAATTGGTTTAATTTTACGACGCCGTAGAGTATGAAGCCAAATTTTAGAACGAAACTGTGATCCATTATCTGATATAACCTTATCAACATGACCCACTTCTTTAAGAAAATGTTTGATGAAAGCGTTAGATACTGAACGAGCTGTTGCTCTGCGTAAAGGTGTAAGACACACATATTTTGACGTCAGTTCCACTGCTACGAAAATGTACGCAAAAACATTTGTAGATCGAACCACTGGACCGAACAAATCAACTGCAGCCATGTCCTTTAATTTCGCTGGAATATAGGAAACAACGGTGCTCTGTGAGAAATTGTTGGCGGCTTAGCCTTTTGACATAATTTGCATTTGGCCAGAACAGATCGAATACGTTTTTCCATATTACTGAAGTAGCAATTATCACGTAATTTATAAAAACATTTTCTAGGACCAAAGTGTGCATACCTGAAATGCGTATACCAAATCAGCTTATTAACCCACTCATCAGGAATACAAACTAACCAAACAGAGTTGTCGACCGATTTTCGTTTAAAAAGAAGTTTCCAGATAGATCGCAAAAACGAGGTGTGGCAAAATCGTCCAAACTAACAAAGCGTCTAAGAAAATTACAGACACCAAGGAAACTACGAACATCACGTTTTGTGGTAGGAACAGCATAATTACGAATAGCGTCTAGTTTCTCTGGATCAGGAAGAATACCTTCTGTAGAAATAATGTGACCGAGAAATTTCACCTGAGAACGACCAAATTCAGATTTTTCTAAGTTCACTGTAATGCCAACTCGTGCAAAAATACGTAATAATGAATCCAAAATTTTGTTGTGCTCACTCCAAGAACGTTTCGCAATAAGAATATCGGCAACATATGAAGCCATATTGTTACGAAGATAAACAGGTAAAATTTCATTTAAGCTGCTGAAGGCACAGTAAGCCCAAACGGTAATTTCCGAAATCACTTTTGGGTAAATAGTCATATCCGGTTATTGTTTATCTACTGTCTAGATAGATTGATAGTCGAAGAGTTGTTTTGACAGATGCAAAGAATAGTAAAAGAGTAGGCAGCGGTGCAGAAAACTAAAAGGGAAATAGCACCACTACAGCTCGTGGCCCTATGCACGCTACGGCACATATTCACTTAGTGTAGTGAATCCCCTGAGGACTTTAATAGCCGCACATAATTTCCAGTTTGTGTCTTAGTGGCAAATTTGGCGGAAGTGCGTACATAAATTGATCTAACCATGCACATGGATGTATGTCATTCTTAGAATTGCGAAATATCTTAATCTTCCGAACAGTTAAGAAGTGTTTATAGTCAATGTTTTCGCCTCGTGGCGACAAAGACCTACCGCGTCTGTCCCAGTCACAATGACGATTATTGTTAAATTCACGCGCCTGGCGCTCTCTTGTTGCATCACGTAAATGAAACAAATTATTTTCTTCAAACCCTTCTGCTAAACTAACACTTGTCAATTTATCTGAGATCTCCTCAACTCTTTCCGATGAGTCACGTAATTGTTCTTTCTGTTTATTTACGTCTTCTGTAAATGTCGCGACTCGGGTTTCGGTATTGTCACATTTAGTAGTTGACTGTTCACACTGTTGCGTTAAGTCATTTGGTACGGATTCCTCGATTCTTTCAAATATTTCTTCCTTATCGTGTGCACGTTGTAAATTTAACTCTGAAAATTTTTGTACTATCACGCGATCTTTTTCTTCCTGTTCTCTGTCCTGTTCCTCTTGTCTAATTTCTGTTGAAATTAAACTATTTTTGTCAGCATTCAAAATCGGCTGTACTTCTTCTCTACTTTGTTTCTTTGATTCATCTTTCATGTTTTTGAAACACGTCCCTATTCGTGAGTCTAACCGTGATGTCATTGTTTCCATCTCTGTTTTAATTGATCCTTTTTGTGAGCATAACCGTGTTGTCATTGCTTTCATCTCAGTTCTAATGGTTCTTATTTGTGTTTTTAATTCAGATCCTATCTCAGTTTTAATTGTTCCTATCTCTGTTTTTAATTCAGATCGCAAAGTTCCCATCTGTGATCCCAAATTTAATATAGCACTCATTAACTGCTCCATTTCTTCTGTCGTTAACCACGTAATTTGAGAATTTTCTGATTGAGAAAAATTTTGAAATGGTTCCGGACTATTTTCCCGACTTATTAAATTGTTTTCCACTTCATTATTCATCATACTGTTCCCCTGTGTTGGCGAGTTCGCCATGTCAACAATTTCGTCTTTCTGACTATCCATCATTTTTGCTTTTTTCATCGATCGCGTAATCATTTACAAAATATACAAAACTCGTCACTGTACGAAAATTATACACAATGACTCTTTATCTCCAACAATACCATTTACATGAAATGTTTCCCTCAAACACGATTAATCGAACAATTGAAATAATTATACTAAATTGTCAAACGCGTATACAAGGCAATAAAAATTAAATTTTGAAAAATATCATTAGAAGAATGCCAATTACCAAATCTACACGTGGAAAATAGACTACAATTACTAAACTACCAATTACTACAACAATACTGCTGTCTACTATTTTTACAATCAGAAGAATTCCAAGGGACGATCCGAAGCAGCGGTCGCCACGTGCATGGGGGCTTAATTAAATAAAATGCAAATATTTTTGGTAGCTGTATGTCCGATTACGCTGTCTCTCGTAAACGGTTGGCCCTGACTAGTATTATTACGCAATCTGACTGCATAGAACAACAACAAAGAATGAAATGAAAATTTCAGTTAATACAATTAATTAATTAAGTCCCCAGCAACTATAAAACCTACAAAACCAAGGCACAAGTATAACTGTTCTGTGTGTGGAAGTATGACTCAACGTACACATCTGGCACGGTTCTTCTTCAATAAGGCAAGAAATTTTAAATATCATTTATACTGACGTGATAAAAAAAAATTAGAAATACTATAATTGCGCAAGAAACCCAGAATTACACTTTAATACAAGAACACACGCCAGATGCTTTGTTGACTGAACCTGTAGTGACGCATTATTTAAGACATTGAGATAATAAAAAGAAAAGGAAAAAAATTTTTTTTCTTTTACCTTCATATATTGACGAAAAGCACTCTAATCATTACAATATATCTCCACACCGACTTGCTACTACCACATCTCAACAAGAACTCTCCACCACGACCTCTCGACAAGCACTCTTTACTACGACATCTCAACAAGCACTTTTCACTAGCACATCTCAACAAGTACTGACTACTACGAGTTCTCCCCAAGCACTGCCTATTACGAGTTCTCCCCAAGCACTGACTACTACAAGTTCTCCCCAAGCACTGCCAGTGGAGGCGGTTGAATAATACTCTTTGGCGCAATCTCTGGCGCTGTGGCTCAGTGTAGCCACCTTTCAATGTTTTCTATAAACTTACTCTAGCAGTCATTACAATTAACAGCATTCGTTTAAGATTAACATTCAGTACCGTTTCATATTTTCCAACGTAGGGAATATAACCCATGAAAAACATGTAATACTTCCGACACAATTGTCACTTTCCCTAACATATAATTTTTTTTTCAATTTATTATTTCATTTCCCGCGTCCTGCATAGGCAGCGCGGGTGGGGGAGGGGGGGATTTTCTGCGTTACAGGCAAACCAGTTGATAATGAGAAGTTAAACTACACAATAAACAAGTAACAGGTAGTGGGGATTGTTACATTATGAGCCGTGCTCTCTCCCAACTATGCGTGTTCGTGAACTTCGCTGTCTATGTATGTTTGGTTTCCCGCACTTGTCGCGGTTACATCGTGGTTCTTTTTCCTTTTACATGTGGCAGCAGTGAAGTGTATTGATATTTGTGCCGTGTACCATCTTTGGTTAGGTGCATATAGTTTCCGGCAAGGGGGTCCGGAGCCAGTCGGTCGGTTGTTGCGGACGAGGGAAGTTATCTCCGCTCGATGCAGTCGGCTGGGGCCGCTGGCAGCCCCTGCGCAGTGTCGGAGCGTGTGTGGAGCTGTCCGATCGCTACGAGCTCCGTGGTTCGCCGATCCAGGACGTCAAAGTTGAGTAGTGGTTCCAACTACCCAAGCCACGTCTATTCAGGTTGTGATGGTTAGCTTCGGTGGTTTGCTGTTTGGGAGGTTTTCCAAGGAGCAACACCGAGTGGTTCTGCTGCTGGGATTTAGCCGCCATGCGGTGCAATTAACTATTTTAATCGACTACGATTTGAGTGCACCAGTGGAATTTTCTGTCTTGCGGCCGTTAGTGTTCTGGTTACCTGCCCTAGGCACTGACTTAAATTCATACAGTGTTCTTTTGAGCGAAGTTAACTATTACCATGTCTCAAATTCAAGTGTACCAGCGAAATTTTCTGCCTAGTGGCCATTAGTGTTCCGGTTATCTGCCCTGGCCACTAACGTAATTTCAGGCCGCGTCCTTTCCTCACCTGTTGTCGCTCTCCAACATGGTCTATAATTTTGATAGCTAATACGTACTCCATTATGCGTTACCACGTTTGTAACATTGCCGGTTTGAGTTCTCATGTACTGATTGACGGGAAGCAAGTCGTTGTGTCGATCGGTCTGTGGCTGTCCCCTAATTGGGTTCCGACGGATCAAGTATAGTTGGGCTCACCTCCTGTCTCACCTAAGTCAACGAGAGCAGACCGACCTCCCTGGAGGCCTTCTGAGTGCCACTAGTTCAAAAATGGCTCTGAGCACTATGGGACTTAACTGCTGTGGTCATCAGTCCCCTACAACTTAGAACTACTTAAACCTAACTAACCTAAGGACATCACACACACGACCGTAGCGGTCGCGCGCTTCCAGACTGTAGCGCCTAGAACCGCTCGGCCACCCCAGCCGGCGTGTCACTAGTGTTTAATTATCTGTTGTCAGCTATTTTAAATTTTAGGCTTATGGTTATTTGTTTGTTTTCTTAAGATTTTGCAAAATTAATTTTTAAATTTATCTTTCAAGCTTGAACACTGCGGTCTTCTGCCTTTAAAGATTATGGCAATATATTTTAAAATTTTGAAGCTTGATTGTGGCCCTCAGCCATTGATATTGCACCTTGCGTATGTTGCTTCTTTAAATTATTTTATTGCTATCTTAATTGGATTTTTATCTTGTTGATTTTTAAGATTTCTTGTTTTTAAACGTGCTGACCTTCCGCCTTTAAAAGTTTATGGCAATATATTCTGAAGTTTCGAAATTTGATTGTGGACCTAAGCCATTTGTGTTGCACCTTGCATATGTTGCTTTGTGGGTTTTAAATTATTTCATTGCTATCTTCATTGAATTTTTGATTTTTGAAGATTTCTCGTTGGTCTTCTGCCTTTAAAGGTCTATGGCAATATATTCTAAAATTCCTGAGTTTAATTGTAGCCCTCAGCCATTTATATTTCACTTTGCGCATGTTGTTTTTTGAATTATTTTATTGCTATCTTAATTGGATTTTTATCTTGTTAAGATTTCTTGGTGGAGGCCTTCAGCCGTGAAAGAGTTGCATTCGGTAAAGATTCGGCTACGTGCCGCTTTGGTTGTAAAGGTTATTAAATTACAATAAATGACAATTAGAAGCAGAAACTGACTTCAACCCTTGGCCCTTTCCACAATCCTATTACCTGTTCTGCCCAGCGGGTTTAGCGGGCGTTTCGCATTTTATTTTAAAACTAGTTAAAGATGAAAAATAATGTGGAAGTTTTAGATGTACGATAGATGACTCCTTGCTCTGGTACTTGCAAAAGAGTAATAAAGAAGGTAAAATGAAACACAATAAGCACACAATTGAAACAGATTGCCGAAACACTGATATTAAAAAGATACACTTTCCCGTCATTATAAATTGTAAGGACCTACCACAGGATAGGGAATTAGTTGTTGAAGGGAAAAGGTTGGCCAGATGAGAGGGTAGGCATGGGGGGCTATAAGGATGGAGGACTGGTGCACAGTAGCGTGGCTGTTGGATCAGAGGAAGAGTGCAGTAGTGGGGGGAGGGGGGGGGGGGGAACTGGTGACACTAATACTCATAAGAAAAATCCTGATGTGGAAAGCAGGACAGGAAAAGGGGTAAGGAGATATGTGGAGGCATGTGGGGCTATAAAAATGGAGGACTGGTGCATAGTAGCGATGGGATAGATGTGGCTGTTGGATCAGAGGAAGCGTGGAGTAGCGGGAGAACTGTTGATACCAATAGTTATTGGGAAAAGCCTGGTATGCAAAACAGGGTAGAAAAAGGGGTAAGGAGATATGGGGAGGAGAAGGAGAGGAAGCCTTGGTCGGTTAACATCATAACTGCGTTAACGTAGGTGTGCTGCATACCAATCGGGCGTTAAGTCATTTAGATCCCTTCATTTGCGTATGCGATTAGTGTCTTACTAGAATCCACTAGAAGCGATAAGGGGTGAACCGTCTAGAAACTGAGTGAGGATACACATTGAGGCGCCAAAGAAACTGGTATAGGCATGCGTATTCAGTACAGAGATATGCAAACAGCCAGAATAAGGCGCTGCGGTCGGCAACGTCTATATAACACAAGTGTCTGGCGCAGTTGTTAGATCGGTTATTACAACGGCAAGTTATTAAGATTTAAGTGAGTGTTGTAGTGCACGAGCGATGTTACCAAGCATCTCCGAGGTAGCGATGAGGTGAAGATTTTCCCGTAAGACCATATCATGAGCGTACCGTGAATCTCAGGAATCCGGTAAAACATCAAATCTCCGACATCGCTGCGACCGGAGAAAGATCCTGCAAAAATGAGACTAACGATGACTGACGAGAATCGTTCAACATGAAAGACGTGCAACCTTTCCGCAAACTGCAGCAGATTTCAGCGCTGGGCCATCAACAAGAGTCAGCGCGCGAAGCATTCAACGAAACATCATCGATATGGGCTTTCGAAGCCGAAGGCCCAGTCGTGTACCCTTGATCACTGCACGACACAAAGCTTTACGCCTCACCTGGGCCCGTCAACACCGACATTGGACTATTGATGACTGGAAACATGTTGCCTGGTCGGACGAGTGTCGTTTCAAATTCTTTCGAGTGGATGGACGTGTACGGTATGTAGACAAAGTCATGAATCTATGGACCCTGCATGTCAGCAGAGGACTGTTTAGGCTGATGTAGGCTCTGTAATGGTGTGGGGCGTGTGCCGTTGGAGTGATGTGGCCGTCTAGATACGACTCAGACAGGTGACACGTACGTAAGTATTCTGTGTGATCACCTGCATCCATTCATGTTCCTTGTGCATTCCGACTTGGGCAATTCCAGCAGGACAATGCCACACCCAACACGTCCAGAACTGCTACAGAGTGGCTCCAGGAGCGCTTTCCTGAGTTTGAACACTCCCACTGCCCCCCAAACTCCCGAAACATGAACATTATTGAGCATATCTGGGATGGCTTGCAACGAGCTGTTCATAAGAGATCTCCACCCCCGTACTCTTAGTTATGGACAGCCCTGCAGGACTCATGGTGTCAGTTCCCTCCAGCACTCCTTCACACAGGAGTGCGGGGATCCTGCTCGATGTTAAGCGGGTGTATCAGTTTCTTTGGCTTTCGAGTTTATAAAAGTCTGTGTAACCTACAGAACATTTTTGTTCCACATATTTAACCTCCTGTCTGTTACTTAGAAGTAAATAGTATTGATAGCAAAATTGAAACTGTCAATGGTTGATTCAGGTTTTATTTGTAAGTTGTACCTTTTTGACATGAAACAGAGCGAAGTTCTAGTAAAAATGAAGAAAACAATACAGATTTATCATACAGCGCCGGAAAGCGAAATTTCTGCAAAAAATATGTAAAATAAAAAATTAAAAAAACGCAAAACGAAAATATAGCAAATACTGCTTCAGTACGTGAAACGTACGTGACACATGTGTCTGTCATTCACAAATAACTTTCACACTTATGAATAACGACAGGAAAATGTTACCTTTCAACATGATAAAGAACGTTCTATTGAGTTCAAAATAAAAACAATAATTCTATAAGTGTTTTCATATTTATGCATGTGAACTGGACTTGAATCTAAAATGATTGCTTTGGTTGCATAAAAGCACAGCATTTACACGACCAACTAATTTTTATTACCTATAAAATGCAATTTATATTTTGTATGCATATAAAATACACAATGGACTTACACTGAATGATGTGCAGTTCTAATTACGTGCAAAACAAACCAACAGAAAGATAGAAAACTCTTCGGTTCCAATTTCTCTTTCACACATTCATTGGCTTCCTTCCCGAACAATGCTGCCTTACTACCGCTAATCCTATCGTTTTCTACGTCATTTATGTGCTACGGCAAAACTACCAAAATGTAGTTCCAGTAGAGCGCAGCTGTAGGTACAGCACTTGCATTCACCATACGCTGGTGGAACTCGTTTACTGTGAAGCGCTGACCTAGACAATAATACAAGTCAGTACGTCACCTTCTGTTTTGGCATACAATGTCTACAATAAGTACATTTACGACATGAAGAAAAACTTAATAGTTTTTTGGACGATTAAAGGAGAGACGTAAAAGTTCATAACCAATCCTTTGTTGTTATTGACAGGTGGTTTGATTGTTGGCTTTATTAAGAAATGTGCCGTGAGTACAGTTAGTCTCATCCAGCTCGGCAGTCAGCGCAGACGTGGTGGTCTCTTGCCACTACAGCGGAGGGCGGGCAGAGCAGCGAAACGGCGGAGCACAGCGCCATCGTCAGTTTATCAGCAGGAAGGCGTCTAGTGTTTGACAGCAGACCAGCCGTGACTTGAAGCCAATGCCAAGGCCGTGGGAAACAGCGGAGGGCCAATGCATCGTGTGTGGCGCCGAATGTACGTATGGAGAGCTTGCCGTCCAGTGTATATTCCAGAATGGCTGGTTTCTATGATGTCACTGAGTACTGGAGCTGGCGAGTCTTGGAGTGTGTACTTTGAGAGATAAGTCACGACGGTTGGCTGAGAAAGCAAGAGAGCAGCGCTTCTACTGGTAGAGCCTTTAAGATGTCGATCGCATTCCTTTGAATGTTCTTCAGAGCCCCGAAATCACGTAATTTTTCATTTTTCAGTTTCGGGAAAAGGTCACAGGGACTCAGATCTAGCGAATAGCTATGAAACAGCAAGAATGTCTTTTGAGGTCAACGATTCCGTGATGGAAGTGGCCATGTGACATGAGGCGATCTCATGGTACAGCATCTACTTGTCTACAGTATACGGTCTCATCCCATTCGTCCTTTCCCTTAGCTTCTCAAGGACATCTTTGTAAAACACGTGGTTGACAGTGTATCCTAAAGGGACAAATTCTTTATGCACGACACCCCTACTGTCAAAGAACAAAATCAGCATTGTTTTGATCTTTGATTTCCTCACTCGAGATTTTTTCGGTCGAGGAGATGTATCAGAGTGCCACTCCTCACTTTGCCTCAGGATCATCGAAATCCAGGATTCATCACCCGTGATCACACGACTGAACCATTAGTGTCATTGGCAATCCTCTCAAGAAGAACAATGCACGCATTTCTCCGCTGGTCCTTCTGCCAAGTTGTGAGGTTTTTCGGCACCGTTTTGGCACAAACGTTTCACATGTGTAAATTCTGGTCCAAATTTGATTTATACTGAAGGTGTTTCAAATGTCACCTATCATCCTTCCTGTTACACCTCGGTCTGATCACACAGGAGCCCGCATACGGTCAACATTTTCGTCGGTTTTTGAAGCTGAAGGTCTTCCTGAGCGAGGTTCATCTTCACCGTGTTCTCGACATTTCAAAAATGATTTGTGCCTGCGAAAAACTTGTTCACTTTTACGGAAGGTTCCCTGTAGGCCTTTTTCAACTTTTAAGAGGTCACACTTACAGATTGCTCAAGATCAACGCAAAACTTTATGGCTTAATGTTGCTCTAAATAGCGCTGCTCCATTTTCGTAACACACAACAAAATCACAACTCTCAAAAGTCACTTGTTGTAAGTACAGAGCTGAAACTGGGACTGAGTATCTAGAAGGGATGAACACATCGTTCTACACTGTTAGAACCACATAGCGTTGCCAGACCGCTCCCAATGTCACCAGTCTCAGTAATTTCCTCACACATGTCGTACTAGAGGGACGGAGCAGCTGCTATGTTGCTGTCCAGACTCGTAAAGGCACAAAGTGCAGCATAGGCTGGAAACGTACGCCTGTGCAGCGGAGCGACAGCTGCCGGCTGCCGACACCAAGTGGGCATCGCCAAACACGGGAAGAGCGGGCGGACGTGGTCTGTAGGTTCCTGGGAAGACTGCCTGGACCGCGCGAACGTGGCTGTGATTGGTGCTGTGGACAACTTGAGGGAGCTACAGAACATTGCAGAGAGCGATTAGCAAACTTTGATACTTGTTACGCATTTCTTGTCTTAACAAAGTGCTTAGGTTTAACTGTGTGAATGTTGTACGATTGATCGCTCACTGTCTACTACACAAGATTTCAGTCACAATATCGTCAACAGAGTAACCCTGCCTACCTTTCTCAAACTGATTGTTTACCGTTTGACTGAAAGCTGTTGGGAAGATCATGTTGTACTGACAAAACATTGCTCTTAAATTTTCAAGTTTTGATTTTGGTGTCATGATACCTTTCACGATTGAGGTGTAGGTGTGTTACAGACTTGTCATAAACTTACTCTCTACTGTTAATGATATTGGATGACACACGTGTATGCAAGGATGATTATTTAAATTGGAGTAATATTTTGGCTTAAGCATTGTGGTTTACCTGGTTGATTATGTTTATTCTGTTCTCAGTAAAAAAAAAGTTTCAGGTTCAGCTTGTTCAGTATTCTCCGCCTGAGAGACTCCAGCACTATTGAGTTAGAAATCCTCATGAATTGTGAGACTTGTAATACACATAGAGAGCGATTCAGTCCCAATGGCAGGGAACTACTGGTAGTGCTATTTTTCCTCATGAATATTCTGGTTTATTGTTTTGTGAACCATTAAAATTCTGCTTAGAGTATTTTCCACTTCAAAAATAGTTGTATCTCTAGAATTTTACTTTATAGTTTAGTGTTATTAATAAATTATTTAGTTACTTACTTACATGTTCCACAGAACACTTGAACGATTCTTTTATCGAAACGATGTGGCACATAGTTCAGTAATAGTGTTGTAAGTAATTTAGTCAGTTGTTAGTTGTATGCTGCGAAGATCATTTGGACCACATTATCCAAAAGATGCGGGACGAGTCAGTTTACAAAAATGTCTATAGTAACTAGTGCTAACATTAATGAAGGCGTTATTTTTTAGTCTTACTCATGCAACTACACTTAAAAGCTGTTTTTTTACATGCTATCTGTTGTCAAATAAATTTATGCAGGTAATAGGATGAGCTACCCAGGAGAAATAATGATAGGGTTAATTTGAAACTTGCTTTGTTGCTTGTCAGAAACTCTGTATTGAAAAATTATCTAAAGATTTAGTTGCTACACATTAAACTTATTTCTGGGTCACTGACATCTCTAATAACATCGGTAATAGATTTCACTTTTCCTCTGTTGGTGTATGTATGGAAGTCAATATTCCTCCCAAATTGTGACATTAATTATGACGAATTTCACAAATATATGTATTGTGATAGTACAGTTGAAATGACCAGCTTTCTGCAGAGGTACCTACATTACGACTACAGATGAAAACTGGATTTTAACGTTCCGCACCTACTTTTCCTACTGTCTGCTTTATGTGTTCATTCCACTTACGGTCGCTAGAGATAGATACTCCTAGATGTTTTACGGTCGCTACGGTTTTCAGCATTTACATTGAGGGTCAATTGTCAGTTACTGCGCCATTCATCACTGCTGTGCAGGTCCTTCGGTAATTCGTTACTGTCTTCTGGTGTTGTTACCTTCTTATCGACAGCCGTATCACTTGCGAATAGCGTTAAAGAACTTTCGACGCATTATATTGGATCATTTATGTAGATTGTAAACAATACCACCCCTATCACACTTCCTTGCGGTACCCTCGAAATTAAATATCTTGATTTTGTTCCATTAAGAGCGACGTGCTGACTTCTGTCTGGAAGAAACTCTTGAATCCAGAAGCAAATCTGGTCCGATGCGCGATAAGCTCACATTTCTTAACTAAATGGAAGAGCAACCAATGTCAAATGCCTTCCTAATGTCGAAGAAAACAGTGTCAACCTGAGTGCCGATTATACAGCTCTGTTGATCTCATGGAGGAACAGAGCAGACCGAGTTCTACAAGATCTCTGTTTGCGGAATCCCTATGCATTTTTATAGAGTAGACTCCATTGTTGGAAAATTTCGTAACGCTTGAGCGTAAAACTAGGTCCATAATTCTACAACAGATTGATGTCAATGATGTAGGCCTATAATTACGTGCATCTGTCCTACAACTCTTCTTGAAAATAGAAATGACCTGCACTTTTTTCCAGTCCTTTGATACCCTACGTTTCTGCACTGACCTACAACAAACTGCTGCTACAAGGAGAGAGAGTTCTGTCGAATAATCTCTGCAGAATCTTACATGTATATAATGTGGTCCTGATGCGATTGTAGCCGTTTTCTGTTCTGCAGTTAGCTTTCTCAATATCTACCACTCCAAAGCATATAAAGTGTCCAAGGAGGCAACAGAAGAGTTATGTAATTATTTTAATACATGAAATTTAATGAATTGAGGAAATTGTTGTATGAACTGACACCCATCTCTTGCAGATTTCAGTGATAATAATATCTTGTATAATAGTGTAATAACATGAGGAATTTAAATATTTAGTGGAATTAGAGTAGGTGGGTTTTCAAGTGGTCAAATTTTTATATTTGATAGTGACAGTATTTCAAATTGCACTAGAGTGCAGCATTTTCTCACTAAACAAATTCAAAGAGATTAGTCACAGACATTTATATTTTACAACGAAGAGTTAATTGGACCATGGATCTGCAAATACAATTTACAGATTACTGCTATTGGTAAGATAAATGACAATTTTACATTATTAGCAACAAGATTCTTATTTTCATTACCAGACTTCTATATCATGGTTGCTAAGAGGCAAATGGAACTAACAGGTGATCTTTGATGAAAGAACTGTAGAGCGTTTTACCAGATGATGGTTGGACTGCTGGCAGCAGTATTAAAAGCATACTGGAGTCAGCTAGTGTTTTCTCGAGACAGTGTGAAGCTGT
This sequence comes from Schistocerca americana, assembly GCF_021461395.2. Lineage (NCBI taxonomy): Eukaryota > Metazoa > Arthropoda > Insecta > Orthoptera > Acrididae > Schistocerca > Schistocerca americana. The sequence continues at coordinate 456,159,670 of NC_060121.1, forward strand.
CAGGCACACATGATTGGATCATCTGACCATATCTCCCATGGTATAGCATATGCAGAAGCAGGCTGTGGTGCATGTCTTTGGCAGCTGCCAGTCCTAAATGTCCGACAATGGCGATAGTGACCATAATATGAGAACTGGGAAGTGACCCTTATTTCTGTCTCACTGAAAAGGCTGCTAAAGCAATCTTTTCACATTCTCCTGTACTCCCTCCATGTGTGTGGCCACATACCCACCTACTCTACTGGTCAGCTCATATTCTTCTTCTGGCCATTAAAATTATTGTTCTACATCCCTGTTAAACTTTGGGCCACACACAGTTCTCATAGTTGGGAGATCACGTTGAATTTCTTGCATACAAAGTTCCTTCACTTGGCAAACTTCATGTTTTCAGTCATGAGTTGACATCCTGTTCTCTGAGGAAAAATCAATTTGTCACCCCTGCCCCTGCATTGTAAGCATCTCCTTTTGTCCAATCTGTATTTCAGCCCACACCTCTTCCACAATTTGCGATAGCAGAAAAATGCCCACAGGTGCTAAAAAAGAGTTTTAAACTAAGGGTTACTTTGCATGGCAAACTGTATGCTATCGTATCTACTGTCTGACAACGTGTTTAAGTCCACACCTCTTCTGCACTTCTCAAAAACAGATAAACTGCTAACAGGGTGTCAATAGTTCCCACACTCCTCACTTGCATTTGCATGGATATCCCAGTGGGGGTACATCACATGGGAGTGTCTGCCTTCAAAAGGTATGTTGCTGCCAGGTCATAGCTTAGTTGGCTATAGTCTATAGGCAGTGTTACATCTGGTGATGGCCCGTACAAAGCAGTATAGTTGAAACTTCTTTGGTAAATGTAACACTACAATTTAAATCATATAAGAAATAAAATTCTAACTCATTCATCATACCTAAAACAATCTAAAAGCAAAACATTCATGAAGCGAAAAATTAAAATATAAAATAGCTTATGAACTTGAAATAAGAAAGCTGAGTGGAACTTCTGAATCAATAAACTCATGTCCTGCTGATTCATATATTTCAAACATAATATTTTGGCTTGGACATAGTTCCTAAGAACATTCAAGATGTAAATATAATGACTGAAAAATTTCCTTTATGCAAGTTTAAATTACATATGAATGTCTACTGTTAAACTTTTAAGAAAAAATTATATCTTTAAAGGGTTAATATCTTTAATTTCTGTAATGTAAGACGATAAATAACATTATTTTGTAAAAGATGGGTAACATACACTGTAAAAGATTCTTGAGGCTAAGTTTTAATATTCTTGACTTTATATCAGATACATGTTTATAATTCATACAATTTACTTAATATTTGCTACCAGTGTTATTCATATAAGTTCATAATTCATAGCATAATGGGAATTTGATTACTATTTTTCCTACATTAAAAATCGCTGTCTAAAGCTCTTTCAAATCGAAACTGTGGAGTTTCCTCATGGGTCACTCCTTCTATTCTGTTGAGGAGTTCCTCGAAAAATTAAGCTGGTTCTTATGTTACATTGTTGATTGTGTGTACTTAAACTTATGGCTTGACTTTCTCTGGGTTCATAAACATTTTTTTATATGTTATTACTTTTATGTTGTAATTTCGTCTACTGACATGTTCCATGACCTTCGAGATTTGCTCCTTAATTTACTCATACATAACTTGATGTGTAAACAAATCAATAAATAAATAATATTCCTGAATATTTTCCTTATAGAAATGTAATTAAAGGCCAGACTTACATTGGTAATGATAAATTTTAAGTATGAAGATAAAAAGGCAAATTATTGCCTCTACACAATCTTCTTCTGAAAGCAAAACAATTGTTTTAATACAATAATTACATCTATATGCACTGTGCACAGTATAAAAGAAAGTAGCTAACATTTTAACAGATTCCGAGTGTAGTCTTTCGTATTGTTCATGAAAATAGCCAATTGTCTTCGGCATTTAATTATTACACAATCATAAATTGCACCACACTTTCAAATCAAACTGCTGTAATCAAAGATTCACAAAAGTAAATGCAATCACATTCTGTAATGTTAAAAGTTTAATATGTTGTAATGTTAATTTCCTCACATTGAAAGTGGAGTATACATTTTGCTAAAATAAAACAAAACAAAAAGAGCTTTCCTTGCTTTCTAGAATTGCTTGAGACACATTTTACGCTTATCAGTACACTTTCTCATATGTTTTCCTTGAAAACCGAACATTTCATGATGGAATGCCAGTACATGTGATTCTATGCCACTACAGGTAGATTTTTTTTTCGAATAATCCCTGCTGGCTGTATATTAGCTTCTGCTGGCTGTATATTAGCTGTGTTGAATAATCAAGCCATGAGAGTTCTTTGACGCCATCCATTTGCTTTTTCTGTAAAGCAATGAAGTGTGTGGTGTGAAGCGAGATAAAGAGAACTCCCTATCACAGCAGACAACAAGCACATACATACGTTAATACTTGTTCCATAGATCATGAATATGACATTTTGTAAAGATGTGGCACATGTCACTTTAGCATAATTTTCTTTACATAAAGTAATTAATTAATATTTTTTTTTAGCAGGCTTAAGTGGCTAAATGCTGTGATGAGCCTATTGGAATTGATGATTGATCTGTGTCCGAATATCCAGTTCATTTCTGAAAGATTTCAGTGGTGGTGTTTAATACTATATGGCTTGCTGTTAATTATATACTTATTTAACAAAATAGCCATATAGAGTTACTTTGCTTAACATTTTACATTTTTGCATATTCATTTATAGATTTCACTCTTTTACTGCACAGTTCTATGTGATATCGTTCACAGGCTTCGTTACACAGTTCACACACACATGTTGTGGTTGGGTCATGATAAGTTTTGTTTTTGTAAATTAAATGATGAAGGCCGTGAATAGATAATCTAGCTACGATATGTTGCAGTTCGAAGTTTGGTGCAATCCATAAGCGGTTCATCATTACTTCGGTGCCACAGAACTCCCGCCATACTTTTTCTCTTTTATCCTCCATGATCTTCAGTTGATTTCTGGAAGTCATATGTGTGATATCATACGTCGAAGTTTAATGTCTTCAATTAGGAATGTCTCTCTCGCTAACAGGTACACTAGTCTAGATCTTGTTGTCTTTGAGAGACCTAGTGCTCTATTTAGATAAGTCGATTTTACCTTTTCTAGTGTTTCTAGATTTTTTCCGTTAGGTGGTCCCATATAACCTCCACCCAATACGCCAGGATTGGCAAGATTTTTGCACTGAATAATTTCATGGCCGTTTCTAGACTGGGCAGGCGAATGTTTTTGATGTCCTGCATTGCTATTATTGCTTGGACTGCACGTTCTGTTGTATATTTTGTGAAGCATTGGCTGTTGGTTGCAATGTCACCCCTAGGTATTTAAAGTCTGACGAGATTTTTATTTTTTGTCCCCTGATATTGATTTCCGCATTCTTTCGTGTTTTGCCTTCATTTCTGTCTTTGTTATGTTTATGTGTAGTTTGTGTTACTGCATCATTTGTCTATTTTCTCAATGATTTTCTGCAGCTTCTGTATATCTGTTGATCCTACAGCTATATTGTCTGCATATGCATATATGTACACATGTTCTTCATTCTCTACAGTTCGCAGTACTTCTTCAGTGGCAACAATGTACAGCAACGGGCTTATTGGGTCACCCTGTAAGACTGCGTTCGATTGCAGAATGAGATCCGAAAAATGGAGGTTGTCTGATATTGTGATTAAGTTGTATTTGGGGACTGACATGATTATTCTTGCTCTTACAGTATCTTCTCCCATTGTGTTTTCCAATTTTTGGACTACGAGATCTCATTCCAGTAGGTGAAAGTCTTTGGAAAAGTCTATGAACACTGTGTAGAATATTTGTTTCTTTTGTAGCGCTTTGTTGACATTGTTTACAAGGAGTCTGACTGCTGTAAGTGTTGATCTTCCAGATCTGAAGCCCATTTGCGTTCTGGGAGGTGATTGTCCACACAGGCTTTGATTTTTTGTGTCATTATCTTTGAAAACATTTTGAACTGGGTATTTTCCAGGGCTATGCCTCTGTACTTGTTTGTGCCAGTCGGGTCTCCTCTACCTTTGTAGAGAACTTTTAGTATCGAGTGTCTCCATTGGGTCGGAATTCTTCCTAGTTCCAGGCATTTGTTGAATAGTTTGATCCATATGTGTTGGAGAGCCTCTGTGGCGTTGCAACTAGTGTGTGATCGCCCATTTATCTATTAAAAGCTTTACTTCAGAATGTATGTGGGCTGCAATGTAAGCCTGTAGAGTATTATACGGTCAGTAAGGGACGAGTTGTGTCCTGCAGACTGACATCTCGACCATCTGTTGCAGCTGCGCATGTGAAAGCAGTGGAGTAGTGCTGGCAGGCCACTCACATTATACGAAACTAAAAATATTAATAACTAATAAAGGAATAAGCTGAGGAATGTCATATTTGAAGTACAACCTTCTGTTGTGAAAGCAAACAATATGTCAATGTCTGACATCAAAAATAGTTGTACTTTGGAAGTTAGTAAAGTCCCATTAAAAAAAAAGTAATTTTACGACAGTCAAGAATTTAAATAAATACAGTGATGTAATAGTTTACCTTCAGTGACTATGTACGATGATCTGATAACACTTTCAGTGTTCATATATAAATTTGGAAAGTTTTTAGTTTCAGAAAACCTCTGTAACTTTTCTATAATAATAATTTCAAGAATTCCAAGTAAATATGTGTATTGTGTGTTAGGGTGCGTGTGAATGAGAATGCGTGCGTGAAAGTATGTGGGACGTTTGGCATTGTTAAAAATCATTCATGTAATTCTCTACAGGAACTGGCAAGTGTTCCAACTCTGTAACATAGGAACGAATCCACTAGTGTTTCCCCTACTAGTGAATGTCGGATGTCCAAGTATGTATGTTTATGTGTAAGACAGCCAGAACATTCGCGGTAACATAATAAATTTCCAGATGTAGAGTAAAGCTTATAGTTCATTTTGTTTTGTTTATTTAGCTAGAGAGTTTTGTGTTACTTAATTTGATGACGTCAATGAGCCTAGAGAAGTGGTTGGTGCTTGCTAGATTTTGGCGCGAGCCACGTCCTAGAAGTGAGTTCTCATTGGTCGTAAGTGCTAACAGCCAATGAGAAGCGAGACAGTTGGCCGCCTAGCGAGGAGATATAGTTTTGAGTGTGGGAGAGTGAAAGGAGAGTCACGAGCTAGCTTTGATTGGAGGCAGTTATGCTGGATGTGACTTTTCGCATTATGTGTAAGATGAAGTCTTGGGATGACTTCCGCGTTATGGTCCAGTGTTAATGGTATCTGGTAGTGACCAGAAACTGTTTATGAAAACTTTAGAGTGTTGTGATAATTCGTTCCGACGAAAATCGCTAGTGAACTTTGAATTATATCGCGTGGCGGTACTGAGTATTTTATGGTGAGCATAAACTTTACCTAAAGACAACCACTGAATATCGTATGCAAAAGTAATTGACCGATCATTGACTGTGTTACAAGTAATTGGTTTCGGAATTTGTGAAGGTAAAAGTTCTGGCTGTTTTAGGTATGGTGATAACTGTGAGCAGAAACTTTAGTAATTTTCGTAAATGTGGGCTGATGATCTTGCTTAACGGCAATAAATATTTATTGAAGGTTTAAATTTGAACTTTATGTTTAAAGTACGAGTGACATCCCCTTTCCGAATCATTTCTTTAAAGTAGATAGAAATTTTCAGTAAATTTTACTTATAGCTGCCTGCTACACTTATAGCTGCGTGTAGCGATGAGGTTACCGTTTCCTCAACACTGCTTTTCTGTGATCTCATAAGTAGCTGCAGTCAGGAGTTTTACGTGCGAAGATCTACCGCTGTAAAGAGGTAGGTGAACAAAAATTGTAAAAGAAATTGCATTGCAGCAGCAGCGTATAATCCGTCACAATTGGTGCAACGCACGCACGTAAAAATCTGTCACACCTCTTTAGCATCTTTTATATGTTCATTGTATATATGTTATTGGGTCCTGCTGCTTTCTTGTTCTTCAGTGTTTTTATTACTTCTTTTACATCTTCTTCATTTAGAGGTTCCTATACATTGCTTCTTCCTTTGTTAGATGTTGTTTCTGTTTCTCTGGGGGTGTTTTGATTCATCGTTTGTTCGGTATCATACTAAAGTGATCTTCCCATTCCTTCATGTCTATATTTTGTGCATGAGCAAGTCTTATTGGTCTTGCTGCTATGTGTGGGTCTTTCTCTGCTTAATTCGCTTCTATTTTTGCCTCTCTTTCTATGCATTCATTTTTCTTCTCTTCTATTAGTTTTTTGTAGATTCTCCTCTCTTCTGCGTATAGTTTGTAAGTTTCCTCGTTGTGCTGATTTCTTAATGTGTGGAGCGTTCTTAGAACAGTGTTCCTTTTGCTATAGCTTTCAGCATCGAACTATCTTTTTGCTGTCCTTGTTTATGGGTTTGTTTGTGTCACTTGAATCTTTAGGAGGTCTTCTTTTTTGTCTGTTGCTTTTTCAAGGTCTCCTTCCCCTACTAAAGTTTCCATTTGTTTTATTTGTTCTTGCTGGTTTGTTAATTTTTCTTTATCTATTTTTCTCTGTGTGATTTGGTGGGTCTTTCTTGCTGGCGGTTATGTGACATTATTTATTTTCATCTTCATTGGAATCTGCTTTCGTATAGGAGTGATGGAGTCATGCCATATTGGTTGAATACTTCCTTTTATTTCTCCTCTTGTTAATGTTCTTATTATACAATTACAGATTCCAATGTCTATCACTCCATGACATTTGCAATGAGAACAGTTGGCAATGTTTGCTGCAGATGTAAAGGGGGGGCTACAGAATTTGTAAACCATAAACACTTGATTTCATTAAGTGTTAATAAATGGATACACTGGTCAATTCACTAAAACTACATTGTTGGCCTTGATACTTTTTTCCATTGACTTAAATTCAGTTTCTCTGTACAATGTAGTTAAGGGCGAATAACTGCAATTAAAACTAATGAAACTTAAACCTGAATTTTGGCAAATATATACTGACACTGTACTTATGAAAAATATACCTTGTTCAAATAATACTTCGCTTTGAATCGTGTGGAACATAGTGTTTCAATTGTTTGAGGCTAAACATTTCATTTCAGAGTTGTTCATTTAAATAATATATCCTCAAACTGTTAATACGTTTATCTCCATCATTGCACTTAAAATATGATTATAGGCGTTGTGTGAACTGAGGATAATATCTTATATTTGAATGCAAGGCTGTAGTTCATGGTAAGACTCTGACAGGACACAGTTCAACATTATGCAGTGAAGATATATGTATGCAATGTCAGGGTGCTATGCCACTGTTTGCTTGAGTTTCCTCTCCAGTTATTTAGATTGCTGAAACACTTATTATTCATGTGGACTATTTTTACGCCAATGTAACTCCTTACTGTGCGTACTGAAATAAAAATGGTTTAGTACAGATATTACTTTGTTTACAGCTTTGTAAATGTCTTCTAGAGACACCTTCATCAAATTTGAAAAGCATTATGATCAAAAAATTATAATTTCAGCCCTCTCAAGATTAATTAATATAATATTTTGTATCTGAAAATTAGAATGATTCAAACATTTGTTCATTGTCTTCATTTTCCTACTACTTTTCTAACTCCAATAATTTTGGCATTTGGTGTATAATAATGTATCCATTATTCGTTTTGTTACTTTTGGAAAACAGTTTAGTCAGTTAGTGAATAGATATTTTGAGTGGGTCACTTACATAACACAATGTTTGGAAATGAAGCAGAAGAACATTTGTGAGGATATTGACCATGAGGGTAAGAGAAAGAACAGAATATGTTACCACTGTATGTTTCTTAAACTTACAAATTAAACTATCAGAAGGTGTATTGCATGCTTCAAGTGCGGTTGAAACACTGAAGATGGTTAGAAGACTAGACGGTGAGCAGTGGATCAGCACTTGAAGAATGCTGGCTGAGTTATAATGCACTTATAGTGATTGTCATGCAAGGGTACTAGGATTTATGTGTTTGTGACTGAATCCTAAATGGTTATGCTAATTTCTTTTTGTCAGTGAGTGCCTTTCTTCTCGACATATTCACTGCTTTGGATGTTATGTAATATAGATGTAAGATTTGAAGTGAATGAATTGTTTTGCAGTGTAGTGTTACAGTGCATAATGACTTATTATTTGTGCTTATTTGCTTTCATTTTGTGCCAGTGTGTTTTTTTAGTGTTTTCAAATTACTTCAAGAGTTATTTAGAGGGGAACTGTTTCATGTGGCACTGTGTTCAGTCCAGTAATGTCGTCCATAATGATCAGCCAATGACCTTAGCTGCAATCAGACTGACTGCACTCAAGGTTTAATCACAAGTGTATTTAGTAGTGCAGTTAACTTCATATCGTCTTTGTACCATGTAGAATTGATTTTTTGCAGACATTCTAATAGCATGAACAGCTTACTGTAGACCAGATATAGTGTGCTGTACATGGTACTTAAGAGAAAGGTTTGTTGTCCTACAGTACACATGTAAAAGTCGTTCATCTTTATTTTGTATGTATAAAATCTTTCTCGAACCCCAATTAAAATTTGTCTCCATGTGTCATAATGTTGTAACGAAATTGGTGTATCACCACATTAAGTAAATCCATTTCAGTAACACTAGCATAAACTAGGTTTTTTTTAAATTCAGTTCATTAGTTTTCTAGACATACAACTGCAAGAATCAAACATTGCCTGAGCCCTACAGTTTTTCACAATGAGTTTATCACACTTACCAGTCTAAATGTAGTACCAGACCCCTGTTTTTAGTAAATTATGTTTGGTACTTTGAAAATGATATAGATCATTAAATGAGATCACATCATTTAGAAATTGCTGTTCTCCTAAAATCGTGATAAGATTATGTCCAGAATAAACGAAAACTGAATAATTAGTTACTGATGCCAAAAATGGAAACTCATTACTATAGGAATCACTGTAAGCTCCTTTAACCGTTGTTATAAGGTGATAAAGAAAGTACAAAAATGAAACTACTTTCATAGATTATAACCATCACTTGAATTTGTGTGGAAACTATTCCTTATGTTATCTCACAAACATTAGAGGATAGGCTTAAAAACAATAATATATAAATACATCTGCAATCCAAGCAGACAAACTTGTGTGGCTGTAAATATCAAATTGTGTGCATTCTCCAGATGTTTTATGAGTGAAAGGATTTTTAAACATCGCCAGGGCACACATATCCAAAGGAGTGACTTAAAACAAAGAGATTTCATATAAATCTACAACATTATGGGACATAATCACAATCTGAATATAAACATACCTTTTGAATTAGTCGTCGTCCTACTGCTGCATAAAGCGTTTCAATAAAACTGGGCTTCATTTAAAGTGTTCTCCTAGTTTACCTCATTTTCTGTCATAAAATACTGCATGTAAAATTTGTGTGAAATGTAATGGAATAGTATTACTACTCTTGTTGTCAAATCTAGCATCAGTTTTGCAATAACTCTTTCTGCATATGTAGGAGTGGGTGGCATGTGATACTGATGATAATAATGAGAAAGTTGACATTATCATTCATTTGAAATGTGCTTTTATTAACTACATTATTTTTCAGTTTATATAATTTGCATTTTTGGAGTCACTTATGTGTACCAGATGAGCAAAAGTATTCTCATGGTGGCAGCTAAATGCATGTGAGGGGTACATTAATTAGCTTTCTAAAATGAGCATATTTGCTTTAGCTGCAGTAATGCCTTCAATGATTGGCCACATATGCCGCTTCCTGGACAATAAAAGGAGCTTTATTTGCCATTAACGAACTGTGGGATTTAGCTCTGAATAAGCACATTGTGGTGGTTCTTTTATGTATTGGTTTTTATATATCATGAAAAGTTGGAAAAAGTGTTATTCTGGCTGTTCACAAACGGAAAATTATTTGCGTCGGTAACTCAATTGTGATACCTCTCGCAGTTAGTTTGCCCGACACAATGTTTTTATATGAAAAGACACCCCCAACATACAAAATTCCAGATAGGTATATGGCCGTATTTTTTGCTATTAAGATTGACTTTTGATAATTATTATGTACTTTTATGTAAATGCAAGACTAAGGAGATTCTCAAAATTCCCGTTAAGTGGGGATCAAAAAATTTAATGAAGTCACTTTGCTCAAATATTTTTCAATATTTAAAAAACTGATTGATTTTACTGTTTCAGTGAAAGAACCGATAATCAAGAGAATTCTCCTACATTTACATTCATTTTTATTTGTAAAAATCAGCAAATATTAGGATATTTATTACGACTCTGGGCAGTTATCATTTAGAACAATGTCTCTGACCTCTGCACCAATGTTCCTATATAAAATTTACATTAAAACATTGATATTGCCGATTCTTGAGTATAGGTGTTGGCACATATAAAATTTCACAACCCTTTTAAGTAATATTTGATTACATTTAGGCTAAATATGACATGGAACTTACACGTTTTAGTGCCTCGTCACGAACTGGATCCTTACACTACCATGAAACAAAAGGGAAGAGAGAACTATCCTTTTGCAAAAGGAACAGATTGTAATTACATTCGCAGATCATATTAATGGATTACAGTCTTTTTTATTTTTCTGCCATAATATTTATTTCGTTATGTCAGTTTTGTTATATTTGCGAAATTATTCAGTATAATTTTTATCACGTTATGTGGCGTACCGCCACAACATCTCATTCAACCTTCACTTAACATGGAAAGCTACAATAGAATGTGTTTTATATGGTAGCACTCAGAAAAGTGCTCTATGAAGAAATTATTACGGGTGTGACAGGACAGTAACTCTTCCATACTTCAGAACATTTGTGTTAACGTGTCACGAGAGATTAATAAGTCGCACGCTCTGTTGACGATCACCCTCTCTCTTTCTTGTTCTGGATGCTAATTGTTTGGACATTGCCTGTCACCTACCGCGATTCATGACCTATTCTGTTCTACCCTTCAAAGTATTTACGTCTTCATAGATTACTTGTAAATCATTACTGTTGTTGAAAACGACTTAAAAACAAAGAAGCACTTCAGATATAACATCAGCATATTATGAAATCCATAAACATCCAGGAAAGCAAAGAACATATCTCAACACCAAGCCAAGTGTTTGACATTCATAAAATGTGCTCGAATTCAAAGATGCACATGGCACTATTAGTTTAAAAAAGGTCAAAAACAATTATCCACTGCTGGATATTGAACATGTTATCACAATTACTGGCTCATAGTGGTCCGGACATGGGTACGCTCCTACGAGTTCTAAATCCATATCTGGTCTCTGGAGATATGTAAGTATGGATTGTACGATTTTCCCACTTCGATATAGAGTTAACAAACGTCAGTATTTTCGAACTCCAAATCCCTGTGCTCGAAAGCTGAGAATCGTTCCCTTGAGTATACCATCGAAATCACTATATTCATTCAGCACGTAAGCGATTGGAACGTGTACAAAATCACTAACATTTAGTTGTTGCCATAGAAAAATTACTCAGTTATGCTCCTCATACTCTTAATTAAAAACGAATTTTCAGCTTGTGTTTTTAATAACAACCTGGGTGATAATATAACAGCATGAATTAGTCTGTAATGTGTCGTACTCTAAACTATCTAAATAATAACATGGCTCTTCTGTGTAAAACGTAGAATTTTTGGGATTAAAAGCGGTTCAAATGGCTCTGAGCACTATGGGACCTAACGTCTGAGGTCATCAGTCCCCTAGAACGTAGAACTACTGAAACCTAATCAACCTCAGGACATCACACACATCCATGCCCGAGGCAGGATTCGAACCGGCGACTGTAGCGGTCGCACGGTTCCAGCTTGAAGCGCCTAGAACCGCTCGGTCAAAGCTGCCGGCCAATATATTTTTTCTTTTTTTTTGGGGGGGGGGGGGGGGAGGGACAGCAGATTAATGCCTTAAGACATGCAAAAAGAATAACACTTTTCACATGAACCGTAAGTTGGTCTGATAGTTCTGTATCATAGTAGAATTAACTTGGAGTACCCTAATGTGAATGATTGTTTGTAACTGTCAGAGTTACTTATAAGGAGCGGGATTCTTCTTTATTTTGACAGAGATGAACAAATACTGCATACAAAATTCGTAGAGCATCACTGGAAAAATCAGCCACATCAACATATTTAACTTAAATTTTACTAATCCCCCTTTTTAAAAAGCTCGTACATAATGCAAAGTCAGAGCAACCTATATTTATGGCGTCTAGTGGAAGTAAAGCAGTGCGTCGTTTCACGGCATCCTATGGCCTCCATGCAATGATGGTATAGTAAACGACCATCAGACCTTAGTTTGTGAGTAAACGTAACTTTAACAGCTGTCAGATTCAATTTTCTGGATCTTTTTCCAATTGGTGAAGATCATTAAATTTTCATAGTGATTGCTAGCTGTATAATATTAGAGCCTTAACTCCAGTTAACTAAAATAGTGGCAACAGTGTGTAGAAAGCTATCCCCTCACATTAAAGTATAAATACGTTGTATGTTCAATATGGGGCTTTGTTTGTATACCAAAGCACCTTGCTACGTTTTCTCAAAGGCTTAGTTGATTCAGAATGATGGTTCCTGTGCTGCACTTTCTTTTTCCTGTTATATATGGGTGCTCAATAATAGAGATATGTTTGTGAAGAGTATTTTGATTTGAACTGAGGCTAAAGAAGCTCAGGAATGAGATTGGAGTTGGTTTTAGTATATGTAATAACAATTCACATGATAATATAATCCATGAAGTTCTGAAGAAACCCCAGAAATGATTGCGAAATAAAAAATAAATTACCAGTACGAGGCTATAAACAATTTTTTTTTTTACTTACGTTCATTCTATTTTTATGTAACAACAATACACTTAGATATATCATGCTGGTTGTTAACAAACCTCATGAAACATTACCTGCAACAGATTTCAGGATGGTCCTGTTTGACGTGGGAATAATAAATGGAAGTAGTGTCATCGATGTGAAGGATACTTTATCCGCTCAAAGAAGTAGTGACATGAGACCTAGAGCACTAAGCCTTCTGGGAACTTTACCAGTTTTTGGCCACGTTATTCTGTTCGCTAGGAACGAGATTGTCGGCCTGAAATGTACAACTGTGGCTCTTCATGTATCAAAGCATCTTGAGAGATTTTCTAATATACGTTCTTGGCGTCCAGGCGGACAGTTCCTGTGCGATGCTCCATTTCTTCCCGCTATAAATCTGTGCTCAACTAGTCACATGTTTAGGGATAGTGTTGCTGTCTTATCTGAAGCTGAAATCCCCAGGACTAACGTCTTTATGCAACTGGACAAGAATTTCCAGGCTAATACAGTCCATAATTTGCAGAAGAAAACTCAAGACTTTTAGGCCTTTTTGTGAGTTGTGTGAGATATCTTATTTGGTGATTTTCAATTTAATATCATTTTCACTTACATTTCGGCAAATATTTTCATTGTCTCCCTGTGGGATCTAGTAGTGCTCCAGAAGCTCTTCACAATGACACCCGAGCAATGTCCTAGCTGAACACGTTTCCAATTTATAACTTTACACAGAACCAATTCGCGGTAATCACGTGCATGCGCTTACACTGGTACGATGACGCCACAGGAAAAACAAATAATGAGCGACTAAGACATACAGGCGCACATTATTAGTCTCGCAGTGACTAGCAATTAAAATCTGCTGGTATTTCACCACACAAGAGTTCGACCGACCACCAAATACACCTCTTCATATCAAAATGGCCAGTGCAAGGTATATAAAGTCTTCTTCTGTATTGAGCCCGCGCCGGCCGGAGTGGCCGTGCGTTTCTAGGCGCTACAGTCAGGAGCGGATCGACCGCTACGGTCGCAGGTTCGAATCCTGCCTCGGGCATGGATGTGTGTGATGTCCTTAGGTTAGTTAGGTTTAATTAGTTCTAAGTTCTAGGCGACTGATGACCTCAGAAGTTAAGTCGCATAGTGCTCAGAGCCATTTTTTTATTGAGCCCGCAGCGTACGTAAGGTCAAAATATTACGTTTTCTTTCAATTGTCCAAGGTAACCTGAAAATCAGTTTATTTAACTCGTGCTGATTTCATTGATTCACAACGCGCTCATTTCAGAGCAATTATCTTTTACGACTGTACCTGTAAATGTAACTGTTAAAGTAAACTCACGTCTATGTATTTTATATGTAATAATGCATTATATTGTACATACATATCGTCGGAATGACGTCCATGCCGGCCGCGGTGGCCGTGCGGTTAGGGCGCTTCAGTCCGGAACCGCGTGACTGCTACGGTCGCAGGTTCGAATCCTGCCTCGGGCATGGATGTGGGTGATGTCCTTAGGTTAGTTAGGTTTAAGTAGTTCTAAGTTCTAGGGGACTGATGACCCCAGATGTTAAGTCCCATAGTGCTCAGAGCCAATGACGTCCATAACGCATCACGAAACGAGTTTTCTGTCTGGTAATAGGGCGTGTGTCGTTATTGTGAATCACATACTTTTTTTTGTACTGCACTTTTAGGGACTTTATGTGGTATTCTTTGACAGCTGTTTGAGAGTTTTTGCTCAAGCGATTGTTTATCTTTACAGAGTAAACTATATTGCGGAAGTTCATGGATGATGTTTGAATTTCAGACATTGTAAACTTGTAGTTACGCTAAGCTTTCGGGTATCTAGTGCTTTTTACGTGTCGAGTCACTTCACTTTTGTTCTTCTCCCTTTTCCTATGATTTCAGTGAAGTTACCTACTGCAAAGACATTGCTTTCCCCGGAAGTCGATAATATTTTTTTTTTCTGTTGTGGATTACCTTGTCATAGCAAGCATGCATCATTTATTTCAACTATTCTTTATTTGTTAATACGTCACATTGTTTCTTGATTCATTCTGCTACTTCTTTATATTTTATATTGTACGAACATGAATGTTCTGGTTTTATATGCTTTGTAAATCTTTGGTTAGGCTAGAGGGAGAGAGAGAACGACTATCGATAGAGAGCGTGCGAGCTCTTGTGATATCTTAGCCGGTTCGCGGGTAGAGAAACGTTGTAAAGTTCGGCGTGAAAGACGGTGATACGCGGAGGAACAATTAATTACAGTTCGTCCGCTGTGTTAATAGGAGATCGTGCATTATGAAGTGAACAGTAAAACCCGAAAAGTATATCGAGTGTTTGCGGTGGCCAGCCGGAGTGGCCGTGCGGTTCTAGGCGCTACAGTCTGGGGCCGAGCGACCGTTACGGTCGCGGGTTCGAATCCTGCCTCGGGCATGGATGTGTGTGATGTCCTTAGGTTAGTTAGGTTTAATTAGTTATAAGTTCTAGGCGACTGATGATCTCAAAAGTTAAGTCGTATAGTGCTCAGAGTCATTTTTTTGTTTGCGGTTACGATTTTACATACTGTGTGAACTTGTGACAATTAGCCGTGAACCAGACACCATTGTCGTGTGGAGGCAATAACTGTTAGAATTGCGTGAAAGTGGGACAAACCAAAATGTTAAGTAAAAGAACAGTGCTGTGATTTGATCAAGATACATTTATTATATCATCCAAACTGTCTTAAAGACGACGACGTAAATTTAACTTATGTGTAACGGACTGTTATAGTGATAAACAGATGTGACTGTTTTCCTGTGGCAACACGGTGAAACGACTGTGCGAAGTATTGGCATTAACCGGCTATATATCGTAAATACTAAAGACATTGCATAATTCCGATGTACCCGCACCGCGTGATTAATTAACTTTTAATAATAAAACGTCGCTCGCAAAACGACAACGCACACACTAGAACTATTATTATTGCGCCAGTGATGCCAGCTGATTCGGCTACAACGGAGACGTGGACCACCGCCGTAACTGGAATATTAATGAAATAGGAGGATCCATCATTATCTTCACGACACGAACGAGGATTAACTTCATACATCGTCCGTGTGGACCACTGCTGACGTCATCGCACTGCCTGCAGCAACAGTTAAGACATTAAAAGGAAACTATTACGCTCTCTCTCATTTAAAAATCAAAGACAATTGCAGTTTAATTATCTATTTTAAAAATACTGTCACAATGTCAAGGTTCAATTTTGTTTAGTTCCAATAATTATTCTTTCCATTATTTCGTCTTGTTGACAGTGTTGAAAACCCGCCAAATTAAAGTTCAGTTAATAATTTTATTTCAAAATTCTTCTCAGACATTTTGCTGCTCGTCATAATTTTATTTTAATGTTTGTGTGTAACTTCTTTTGGAGGGAGTTCATATTTTATTTTTTTGTGCAGTAAAATTAGCTACCATAAAATTACGTATATTACCAGCTCATGCTGTCCGCCATTACTGCTTGAAAACTGACCAATAGTATTTTTGCACCTATTTTCTCATTGGCTGTCAGCTTCAAAACAAAATTACGTATTTCGTGGGCATCTAGCCGCGCGATGTCTATGTAGGCCCCTACAATATTTTTTTTTCTTTTTTTTTTAGCAGGTTTGCTGGAATTATATTGATTTTAGTTGTTCATCTGGGCCCCGTTAAAGTGATTTATCGCATCTATATAATAATTGTACTGAATTACCTAATTTATTTTTTTATTACGTAAACATTGGCATACGATATTTAGATTAAAATTGACGTCTTATTGGCCCCACATAAGATTCTGCACGTTCTGACAAA
The DNA here is from genome assembly GCF_021461395.2 of Schistocerca americana. Lineage (NCBI taxonomy): Eukaryota > Metazoa > Arthropoda > Insecta > Orthoptera > Acrididae > Schistocerca > Schistocerca americana. The sequence continues at coordinate 456,176,368 of NC_060121.1, forward strand.
GACTTTGCCAATTTTTTTTTTCGCCCATGGCTAACAGGGGTAGTCGGATTCCTTGCATAGGTGATGTTTTATTATTTAAAAGGTTTTTTTTCAGAAGTAGAAAACCAGTTTCTTTACACTGCGTAGTTTTTTTGGTTCGCGTCTGTTTGTTCATTAAAACAATAGTAACAAAAAATAAAGCAGTATATAATCGTAAGTTTTGCATGACTACCAATTTACCATGGAAGTAATGAGAGAAGAGGAAGGCACTATACACTTACGCTGTACATTGTTTTGACGGCAGTGTGCCCTGCCGCCATTTTAAATAGCTCAAAACCTTAGCAGACTACTGTTTACGATGGCTTCCTGTTTATTATTACTGATTTTTGCGCGCAACAGCTATTATAAATTCTAAAAATTACAGTGTTTACATGACTAACATAGTGTCAAGAAGACGATTTCAAAAGATTTTCTGTTCTTGGAAGTGTCTTTACTCTAGTAATACGACACATTTGACCTGGTTAATGTAACTTGCTTGTTTCGTTGATATATTTCGAACAACAAAGAAGAGAAGTATGTGTTGTGAGAAGGATGTTTTCGTAGTCGATTTAATTACTCTTCAATTGTATTGGTGTCGATGGCAGATGAATCTAAACTGCAAAACCAATGCTTGTTTGCTTACTGGTACTGCTTCTTTTAGTTACGTTTGACCCTTTCAGCTTGTATGCACAACATTTTTAATGTTCATGTTTGCAAAAATTTTACATATGCGTTCTTTCTCACCGCATAAACGTTTGCAGTGAGAAAATGAGAAGCTATGCTATCGTGTGTTGTGCATGACAACAAAGTGAACGGTTACTGAAATGTCAACGAAACAGAACTACATAGGGGTTGTTAGGAAATCTAGCATCAAGTGAGAGAAATAATAGCACTTCAATAAAGGTAAACAGCGCAAAGACAATTCATGTATATAAAAGAAAATATTGCTTGAACGGCTCCACTCACGAATGACACATGATTAATTTAAAAGGTAGTTTACGGTCGGATCGTTGAGGACACCAGTAAAGGACGCAAGCTGGAATTTTTGATGAAACAACTACGTCTCCACACAGTCAAAACACCCCATGTTATTTGGGATACGACCACGAAAGTCAGTAGATATCCCCAACGGTCGAAACTGGGACGGGCACATCAGAGTAACGTCACGGGAAAGTACCATCGCCGTGAACCATGGAGGTATAAATGCGGTGTTCTGGGCTATATAAGACGGCTGACGGTGGCTCCAAGTTTGTGACCCCATGACAACTTCCTTCTTTCTTTTTACCTCCATGTAATTTATAGTCTCTGAAACTCTAAACACCCTCGCTGAACATCAGCGATATAATTTACTCCGTTCACATAAAGCAAGAACTGCCAAAGAGCTGTCAAACAATACGTTTACTACATGCAACACATCTTCCAAAAGACGAAAAGCGTATTTCAGAAACCGTTTCTCGTTGTCATGTTTGCATGTTAAGTTCTGAAGCGGATTTTCTAGCCCTGTTAAATATGGTGTCTGGAAAACAGCTTATCAATTTCTGATTTTTTTTTTCAGCACACCTGCAATTTCCTTTCACTTAAGTATCAGAGGCAGACTGCTTCATGCTGAGTCTAATACGAGGCCCTTTCGGAAAGTAAGGTACGATCAATGGTGAAATGTAAAAGACACTGAAAATCCGATGAAACTACGCACAGATGTGTTTTTCAGTGTCTCTAGTGTGCCCGTCGATCTCGTCGCGCCGCTAGTTTCAGTTTTGAGCGCACAGTGAGCACATAAAGGTGCCTAGAAAAATGTCTCCCGGCAAGTGTGAGTGTTTGGTGAGAGATTTCGCCTGAAGCTATTAAACCCAAATAACATGACTGTCACCCGTTTAATTCTTCAAGACAGTTCTCACCCGCATCCTGCAGGGCAATGAAGATGGTCCTGCAACGTTTTTGGTGGGAAGGGTTTGACTACAAACAATACAGCCGGCATTTGGCTCCCACGAGTTTCGTTTCTACTGACATGAACTGCTGGTTATGAAACAACATTTTGACACACACAACGAGCTGCAGAGCGGCGTACAGATTTGGCCGAAAGCAAAGGCTGCTGCCCTCTAGGACGAGGGCATTGGAAAGTTGGTACAACGCTATAACAAATGTCTAACTTGTACATTTGAGCGGCGACTATGTAGAGAAGTAGATGAAGGTCTATCTAACTGTTTCAAATAAAACATTTTGGAATTCCACAGTGGTTTCCATTTCGCGACAGATAGTTTCCGAATAGCCCTCGTATTTCTGTTTCTCTTTACTGAACAATAGGTTACTACGTCCAAATTAACCGAATATTTTGAAAATAAGACTTAACCTGACAACCCAATCACATTTCAAAAATGGTTGTGTCCTCACATGGAAGCTAGAAACGGATTTCCACGTTCGGTTTTAGAGTGTTTCAATGACCAGCCAGAAACGGTATTGTACAATCGGTTTAGGAAATCCAGTTTCGAGGGACCATGTAAATGTAGTGAGAAAGGGTTATATAAAATCGGTAAGGTGGTTCACATGGCTCTGAGCACTATGGGACTTAACATCTGAGGTCATCAGTCCCCTAGAACTTAGAACTACTTAAACCTAAATAATCTAAGGACATCACACACATCCAAGCCCAAGGCAGGATTCGAACCTGCGACCGTAGCAGTCACGCAGTTCCAAACTGAAGCGCCTAGAACCGCTCGGGCTCACCGGCCGGCAAATCGGTAAGAGTCCAGTACTTGAGAATCTTCGTGGTTCATGCTAACATCATATTAACAGACAATAAACTCGCTTCAAGATTCATTACGGACGTCATTCCACCAAGACGTTAGTACAATATGACATAATATTACATAGAATGAGTTGACCTATACAGTAATAGTTACTACATCTCAATAGGAACACTTGAAAGTTGTAGTTCCACCGTAGGGAACCCCTTGTGAATCAATGTAATCTACACAAGTCAAATGAAACAGTTTACAGCTATCTTTGTGCCAGTTGAAAGAAAACATCTACGAAGTGTTTAGAGTTACGTTCAGTTTGCTTCTGTGAAAGAACAATACATTTAGATAATGTAACGCCGGAAGTTACTAAATTACACGAAACACTAACCGCGGTAGCTTCCAGGATGGAGGTCTTATGTAACGCGAGAATAATAAATGAAATGAATAAAATATACAGTAAATAAATAAAAAGCTCGTACAAACTAAGCGACGGAGTGCGAATCGCCGGCGGGCCTCTGAGGGTAATTAATAATGCTCCTCCTTTAGTATAAAATGAATAATTCCCCCGCGAGGGGCGTGGAACACAGGCGGGAGGCGGGAGGCGGCCGGTGGCCACGGAGCGGCCGACAAGAGCGCCGGCGACTAAACAGCGGTGCATTATGGAGGCGCGCGCCGCTTGCGTTATTCAGCGCCGCGGCCGCGCCTGCGCCTAACCTGCGCGCGCCGCCGACATTGTTCTTCCATTTTTCCGTCGTGAAATAATCAGCGCGGCTGCTTGTCGCGCCCCGAAGGTCCCGCTGAATTTTGCAGCGCAGCCACGGCCGCCACCGTCCAACTCTTCCGTGGGGCCGCGCCGCGGTTTGCTTTCTTTTATTGGCGCTGCCACCAAATGCCGCGCTATTCTCTCTGCCCGCCGCCGCCGCTTTACCCGCAAAACTCAAACTGTCGCCCGAATTTACAACTTCTTTCCTCTCAGTTTCGATCCCCTGTCGGCGTGATTCCGTAGAGGGGGGAAAAGCTTTTCGCTTGCGATTATTACACTCTTCTCACTTCCTTGCGCCATCGTACTCTGTTACATTTAGTCAACTACGCACTTTTAACCAGGGATGAGAAATACTTGGCTACTTTTGAGACGCTACCAAATGAGTAAAATTGAACTTTTATGAGTTTTAATACTTTGAACATAGGTGCTATGGTTCAGTGACAGTGTCAGAATTATATTAGAACAAATAAGCCCTCCGTCACAAATATTAAGTCAAAATTGACCAGGTTTCGACGCTACTGTGAGCGTCGTCTTCAGAATTAAACTAACTGTTCTAAAACATGTTAGGTATATAATACATTAATAAAGTTGTACTGACTGGAAAGTCTTGTTGCAACCCTTGTTCACTCAAGTACGAGCAGCCCTTAGCGGCTCGCCATCTTATTTACAACTATTCAGGACGTCACCTTTCCGGATTAGATTTTTTTAAATGTGACTTGTACGTACTGCATCTCTTTCCAGTCAGTACAACTTTAAGTTTATTAATGTATTATATACCTAACATGTCTTAGAACAGTTAGTTTAATTCTGAAGACGACGCTCATACTAGCGTTGAAACCTGGTCAATTTTGACTTAATATTTGTAACCGGCGGCTTATTTGTTCTAATATAATTTATGAGTTTTATTGTTTTTTTTAATTCTTTATACTGACGATTAAATAATTCAGTTTACCGAGTAATTTTCGATAACACAGCGATCTGCCTGACAGTATTTTAAAAATACACACGAACAGCCTCAATCGCAAAATCATTTATCTCTATTGTAACCAGTTTCTGTCTAGTTTTGACCGTCCTCACACCCTCATACTGAAATATGAACAGTGAATGGATTTAAAGAGATGCTTGATAATAGTAGTAGCATATAAAATACATCAAATATAACAAGTACTAAAAGAAGAAATTGTATCCATGTTGGTAGGCGATGGAAGTGAATGGAGCGGACATTGTATCCTCACGAACGTTAACCGCTAACGAGAGCAACGCAGTCGTTGCATAAATAAGTGATGCTCCACCCACTGCATATCGAATACGTCTGCGGTAGCCAACAGCTGCAGGAATAAGGTTTAGTTACACGAAAGCTAATACCAAACAAAGAGATAGGTACATTACATTAGATAAAGTAACTTAACTCCTAAAACCAGCATTTCGTCAGTATGTCATAAAAATATATATAAAGGAGACAACCAATCAAAATCGGGCGTGAGAACACCGATGGCCATATGTGGGGCTTATCGCAGACCCGTAGACTGAATGCCAACAAAGTCACCAATGGTTCCCATGCAGACGGCGTTGTTGTACCGATACGCATCATTTCCGTTTTAAAAATTCAATTTAAATTTCCATGATTAATTTATTCAAAACACTAACTTATTCTTACAACTACTTTGTTAGTACATCTTTTCTTTCCCTGCCAGCATTGCATCCATTGAAACAATCTTCTCCACCTACAGACTTGTTTACTCAAAATTAGGAAATAACTCAATAGAGAAAATACCCGAGAAATGTGTGAAGATCTATAAATCACTGAATGGTTCCAAAAATAGGTAAACTGTACTTTAAAGTCATTACGATTCTAAATCAAATTGAAGTATTTTTCTAGAGGTGTAAATGTCATTACACTGTGTTTCTTATATTGCAGTTATACTTAAAACACAATATTAGTAAAACAAATTTTAAATTTTTGTGACAGTAATTTTTTGCATTCACTGAATTTGATAGCTCTTTATCATCTGTGTAAGGTTAAAATGTAACATTTTGAATCTTAATTGCATAATTAAGTGTAGTGGAGTTCATTTTAGCTTTTCTGGTGGGATTTTGAACCTATTTTAACTACACAATTTCTTCTTGAATCTAGTTACTTTAAAACTCTGCTTTTCACCCTATCTTCTCTTATACACTCCTGGAAATTGAAAAAAGAACACATTGACACCGGTGTGTCAGACCCACCATACTTGCTCCGGACACTGCGAGAGGGCTGTACAAGCAATGATCACACGCACGGCACAGCGGACACACCAGGAACCGCGGTGTTGGCCGTCGAATGGCGCTAGCTGCGCAGCATTTGTGCACCGCCGCCGTCAGTGTCAGCCAGTTTGCCGTGGCATACGGAGCTCCATCGCAGTCTTTAACACTGGTAGCATGCCGCGACAGCGTGGACGTGAACCGTATGTGCAGTTGACGGACTTTGAGCGAGGGCGTATAGTGGGCATGCGGGAGGCCGGGTGGACGTACCGCCGAATTGCTCAACACGTGGGGCGTGAGGTCTCCACAGTACATCGATGTTGTCGCCAGTGGTCGGCGGAAGGTGCACGTGCCCGTCGACCTGAAACCGGACCGCAGCGACGCACGGATGCACGCCAAGACCGTAGGATCCTACGCAGTGCCGTAGGGGACCGCACCGCCACTTCCCAGCAAATTAGGGACACTGTTGCTCCTGGGGTATCGGCGAGGACCATTCGCAACCGTCTCCATGAAGCTGGGCTACGGTCCCGCACACCGTTAGGACGTCTTCCGCTCACGCCCCAACATCGTGCAGCCCGCCTCCAGTGGTGTCGCGACAGGCGTGAATGGAGGGACGAATGGAGACGTGTCGTCTTCAGCGATGAGAGTCGCTTCTGCCTTGGTGCCAATGATGGTCGTATGCGTGTTTGGCGCCGTACAGGTGAGCGCCACAATCAGGACTGCATACGACCGAGGCACACAGGGCCAACACCCGGCATCATGGTGTTGGGAGCGATCTCCTACACTGGCCGTACACCACTGGTGATCGTCGAGGGGACAATGAATAGTGCACGGTACATCCAAACCGTCATCGAACCCATCGTTCTACCATTCCTAGACCGGCAAGGGAACTTGCTGTTCCAACAGGACAATGCACGTCCGCATGTATCCCGTGCCACCCAACGTGCTCTAGAAGGTGTAAGTCAACTACCCTGGCCAGCAAGATCTCCGGATCTGTCCCCCATTGAGCATGTTTGGGACTGGATGAAGCGTCGTCTCACGCGGTCTGCACGTCCAGCACGAACGCTGGTCCAACTGAGGCGCCAGGTGGAAATGGCATGGCAAGCCGTTCCACAGGACTACATCCAGCATCTCTACGATCGTCTCCATGGGAGAATAGCAGCCTGCATTGCTGCGAAAGGTGGATATACACTGTACTAGTGCCGACATTGTGCATGCTCTGTTGCCTGTGTCTATGTGCCTGTGGTTCTGTCAGTGTGATCATGTGATGTATCTGACCCCAGGAATGTGTCAATAAAGTTTCCCCTTCCTGGGACATTGAATTCACGGTGTTCTTATTTCAATTTCCAGGAGTGTAAAATGACTAGTAGAGCGAAACAGTGATATACAGCATGTAGTAGGTATAAGTGCAAATATTTTTGTTAGTGTACTGTGCAAGGTTACATCACTATTTACATCATTTAGAGAATAATAGTTATAACTATTAGAAGTCATATGTTTTAGGTTGGCTGTACGTCCAAGTACATGTACCAAGCGTAAGCCATTAACGCTCATTTTTTCCTGGGCAGGAGGTCAGGTGTTAAAGTACTGACACATGGATGCCAAACGGTTCGTCTATACTAACAGGCAAAGTCCACTTAGTGGTCGAAATACAATTGTGCAGAAAATATCACGTAGTAAATCATGTTACGTGTTTGCGGAAAGACTGTTAGACGCAGAGAAAAAAAATAAGCAACACACTGAAGTGGGTGCACTTATAAAAGTATCTGACCTTATAGCCGTATTTGATAATGTGAAAAATTGCAATAATTCGAGAACAAAATAGTTTAAATATTCTGGACTGTGAGATGGTGCACTCCACAAAAGGATGCAAATGAAATATCCTATGACTACAACATCAGTCGCAGTTGGAGTTAGTCAACTAATATAAGCGGTCTAAGGCGCTGCAGTCATGGACTGTGCGGCTGGTCCCGGCGGAGGTTCGAGCCCTCCTTTGGACATGGGTGTGTGTGTTTGTCCTTAGGATAATTTAGGTTAAGTAGTGTGTAGGCTTAAGGACTGATGACCTTAGTAGTTAAGTCCCATAAGATTTCACACATATTTGAACATTTGAACTAATATAAATATCTGATCATAACAGTTTCCAGAGGTGTGAACCTAATCTTTCATGTTTTGTCGTTTTTGGCCTCTAGCCGCTGCGTCTGTCTGCCGAACTTCATAGAGCCAAGGCTGGCCACTGCTAATCCCAGCATCCACATGCACCGTTTCAACCAGGGAAAGACTTGTTTTAGCTCTTTTTTTATGTTGAAGCAGCTGCTTACTTACTTGAAACAAATCCCGTATTTCACTGATAGAGGAAGGTTCAAAGTTTTATATTCTATAACAAACATGAACATGAGCACCATGCGTTGCTGGAGAAACACAGAAATTATAGTGCATTACATTCCACACACCAATCAATACATCCCTAGTTATTGAATCGTCGGCTTCAAGAATTCGATTTCTCTGCTCTTGAATTATTGCCGTAGGTGGGCAAAGGCTTTCCCTTTTATGTGTCCCACAGGCATAGTACCGTATGGCCTGAATTCTGATGACCTGAGAAGCAGAAATCATGAAATACATCTTGTTGATCTCTTCTAATGCAACGTTGTGGGATGGTGTTGTTGAGATGTTATGATAAGGCCGCACCTAAAGATAAAAGTGCGACGGGGCTCCGTCATGATTAAAAATGAGATCATTGGAATCTTCGTCAAGTTTGCGGTACGTCCAGGTATGACATTCCTATCACAGTTTCCTCCGTAAATAAGACAAGTCCATGAACTTTGTGAACAGAAATAACATAATACACATTCACTTTAGGTGAGAGTCTTTCATGTTCGACGACAACGCCAGGACTTCGTAACCCCGTACAACCAACTTCCAAGAATTTTATATGCCAGTCATAAATCTACTCATGCGGAGGTGGATTCTTGATGAATCGAAAGCAGAAAGCACGCTGCACGAGAACAGTGGATTGACTTCACGCATATTGCAGCACACAAAATGATGTTCCTTCTGATGTAGTGTCAAAACGTTGAATCTCCTTCCATACAGTGACATGCCCAGTGTGTTTCTTTTATAGACGTCTGTAATAAACAACTGAAATATATTTTTTCTTTCTGAATCAAACAGTATTTAAATTTTAACTACGCTGTAAAACCACTTCTTTATTTAATTTAATTTACTAATTATTGATGTGTAGTAGACAATTAATGTGACAGATAGAAGAACAAACACAGTACTGACAAGACTTTCTCGATTGCAACGCTTCTAAATTTCTATAGAATGTTTGTTCCTAGGTACATGACAACAATATATTAAACTTATGTTGCAGAGCTAGCTTGATGCTGAGGTGCCCCTTGGCGGAACACTCTCTCCTACTAATTAAGCGATACCACACAAATAGTCAGTTTCCAGGACTGCATCACATCCTTACGCGTTAGCAGCTTACTTTTCCAGGGGAAATGTTCATCTACCTTTCAATAGTAATATTAATTATAAGACCCAAACCTCTGTCACCAGCACAGTTGACGAAAAATATAAATTTTAGCTAGTTTTTCCTCAAACAAAATATTGTTACTTCAAATGATGACGGAACAAGAACATATGTACGTCAGTTACGCGTAAATATATTTTGAAAGAGTTGCTTACAGTCAGAGTGACAGAAAAATACTAGTCTTACAGGAGACACACGAGAGTGTTTCTGACCATTTTAGAGACTTTATTACTTACGACGGTTTTTGCTAAAAGTTTGACCCAAATGGCCTAATTTCTTATTTGTGGATTTATGGACGAGTGCAGGAATGTAATTAGCAAATGATAATGAATCAAAATATGATAAAGAGCAGTGTTCTAATTCTACACTAGTGCTTTTCTTTGTAAGAACGCTTCAATCTTCACCTTGCGTATGCTAAGTAAACATGTTCTAATATTTGTTTCTTATTACATAATATTCCAATATGTCAATCTGATGATCTAAAACAGTAGACTGCTATTTATGTGGACGTAAATTTTTCTGATTCAAATCTGCGCTTTATATTTGAGGTTTCTCTTTTATTATTATTATTATTAATGTTTGGGTCCAATAGGACCGACGTGAGGTACAATCAGTCAACGTCGTTTTTGATGGTTGGCCCTCCTTTGTGTCCATATTTGTTTCATCCTTTTAGAATGAAGTCTCTTCCTTTCATCAGACCATGGTGTTCCAGTCCGTTTTATAATTTCCCTGGGACCAACTTTCCACTCACATACCGTTTGTCTGAATGTTTGTCTATCTGTAACGTCTGCCTAAGCTATATCGGCTACTTCAAGGTCCTCCTTAATCGCAGCTATCCGTTTAATTGCCTCAGTTTTGGCCTTATTTCTGTTTTCGTAGATTCTGCGACTTGTTTTGTCAGCCTAGTAGGGGCCATTCGTTTAATGTGACCATAAAATTTAAGTCTTCGTTTTCTCATGAAACCATGTATGTCTGTGTATTCTTCTATTTCCTTGTTACTTTTCAACCTATAAGCTTCTCCATCAGCAATTTTGGGACCTAATATTTTCCTAATAATCTTTCTTTCTTTCTTCTGAATTTCTTCAGTATTCCTCTTTCTATTTAAAATTAAAGTTTCTGCGTCATAAAGACGCTCAGATTTGATTACAGTGCTGAAATGCCTAAGTTTACTGAATATGGAAAGCGATGTTAATCTGAATGCAGTTGCCGGTTTTTGACAGCGGATTTCGTTTGCAGCTTTTTCCAGACCGTTTTCTTGTGTGATTTCCGCCAGGTATTTAAAATGAGAAACCATTTTCATTTTTCCATATTTCATGTTTAAAAACTTTGGTGCGTGTTTGTTGCATGTAATATATTCCGCTTTTTTGGATGATATTTGTCGTCCTACTTTTCTCGCAATTTGATTGAGAATTTCAGTTTGTTTTTGAGCTGTGGTATTATCCCTAATTAAAAGTGCCAGACCATCTCCAATTGCGAGGCAATCTATTCTAATATTCCTTCTACCTACCTTGACTGACTGATCTATATTTTGACTCGACTTTTTTTCGCCATTCTGCTGTTACCTTTTCCAAAACATAGTTAAACTCTAATGGAGAGAGTCCATCCCCTGACTAACAGCAGTCTTTATATCAAATGGTATGGAAACTTCTCCCATGAATTTAACTTTAGAACTAGTGTGTATTAACATTTCCTTAATCAGTGTCAAACCTTTATTATCTATCCCTTGTCCCTTTAAAATTTTGAAAAGAGGTTCACGATCACCTGAGTCGTAGGCATTTTTAAAATCCACGTATGTACGTAGAATATTGTTACTAGAAATTCTTAGGTGCCTAAGGATTAGTTTCGAATTAAGGATTTGTTCCGGACACGATCTGTTTGGTCTAACGCCTTATTGGTATTCACCAGTTTTAGGTTCTAACTGTTCTTGGGCTCGAAAAGGTAAACATTGCGAGAGAATTTTCTATGTGACCGGAAGAACATCAGTTCCCCTTTTCTATGCGATGGATGAATTAGGGCAGTTTTCCAGTCCTCGGGTATTTTCTCAGTTTGCCAGGTACGTCCTTCTAGTTGAATGATCTCTTTTAGTGTTAGGACCAGCTGATTTAAGTAGTCCTGAAATTAAACCGTCTTCTCCGGATGCTTTACTGTTTTTAAGTATCTTAATTCGTTATTTCAGGTCAGGTTCCTTAGAGCTTAGTTTGGTGTTATTAGTTTACTTATGGTTGGAATTTAATCACTGGTTATGCACAGTTTAATAGTTTTTCAAAATAATTGGCAAATACCTTACAAATTTTCAGGTTGTTAAGAGCCAAACTGCCATTTTCATTTTTGAAGCAAAGGCTTTGAGGTTAGTAACCGGTACTTTTGTTTTGAATGTTTTATAAAAGTTTCTTGTATTGGTGTTTTCGACATCATTTTCGATTTCCGACAGCTGGGCACTGTCGTAGTTTTTTTAATTCTGTAGGATTAATTTAGATGTTTCTTTCTTTACAGTTACAAAGTTGTTGTACCTATTTTCAGTTTTGTTACTACTCCATCTTTGAATGCCTCATGCATAGACTTAACTGCTGTTTCATAATCCGCTTTCCACCAATGGTGTTTTTGTTTGTTTCATGCGGAATTAAATGTTTTACTGTTTTCATTAACTTCACTTTTGGGCTTTGTTGGACTGTTTTTTGTGAAGTTCGCTTGTTATAGTTGGGGTTATTTTAGCTGTGTCAAATTTTGGGATAACATTTTTTGATTTGAAGAGTTTTTGAGGTTGAAGTTTTATTCGCATTAAATAATGGTCAGAATCAATACTAGCTCCCTTCCTAACGTGGACATTTAAAATTTATTTGTAGTTACGGTATCAAATTGCTACATGATCGATTTGAAATTCCGTAATAAATGTTTTTTGTTTAGATGAATTTCTTTAATATGATTTTAAGATTAAAATTTTTGCACGTTTCTAAAAGTCTTTGGACATTTTGGTTTGTCCATTTATGCACACGAAATCCAACTACCGTTTTTTATATCTTTTTCTCTTTACCTAATTCAGCATTAAAATCACCCACTAAAATTTTAACATGGTTTGAGGGAATTTTCGAGATGATGCTTTCAACATTTTCCAGGCTTCATTAAGTGCTTCAGGTTTTCTACGGCTATCCTCATTCACCGGCATATGAGCATTAGTTAAAATGTAGGTTTTATTGGCAAATTTAAGAGAAATTGTCATTAGTCAATTATTAATGAGTTTTACCTCCGTTATTGAAATTAAAATATTTCTGGAGATGCAAAAGCGACTCCCAGATGTGGTGTATTATTAAGTGTTTAAAAAGAGGATAACTGCCGAAATCCATGGTGTTATTTTCCATCATTCGTGTTTCTTGATGTAACAAAATTTGAATCTTCTGTTCTTTTAATGTATCTCCCAATTTATGACGTTTACTTCGCTGCAAAAGTGTCTGTATGTTAAGTGTTGCCAAAAATGTATTTGTTTTGGTATTAAGTTCACCAGAGGAATCTGACTCCCTCTTTTGAATCACATTGCATTTTAGCCTGTCCGCCCCAGAAGCTGGAAGACCAGCGCCATTAATACTGGCGGTGGATTGACCACCTGGGGTAATATTGTGATTATCAAAACACTCGATGATGATTGTACCTGGAATCAGGTGGAGTTGAGTAGACTCATTGAATGAACTCAGAGCGTCAAGACTACGAGGTTTAGTTCCAGAATGTAAATTTCGGCCGCACCACTAGTGAACAGACGCCGACCACTTTGTCGCATGCTACAAGACAGATGCAAAGTGGATCTTAATTTGTTTTGTCTTGCTCTGCAACTCTATATTCTGTATTCGCAGCAGTCCACCATATCTGATGGGATATTCACTATCAGCCATCCGTTACCCCTCCAATACCCCATGCAAGATCGGCCTCTTAGATTTTCAGTTACTAAGTCTTGAAGCCTGGAGGTTTCTCTTTTCTTACTCGATAAATTATAATCTTCAAATCTTCCGTTATTCTTTGCAAAAATTTGCTTTAGACTTTTTGAGATTTTGTTGTCTTTTATATGGGTTTTTCCTCTTAAACCAAATAAATTTTACAGCTGCTCTTCCACTACATTTGTCCTACTTCTTATCTAGTGCTGTAGAGCTATACAGTGGAATATGAGAGCAATTAGAGTATTGACCAAACGTAGTGTAGTGTTAAGATACTAAAATTCGTCGCCCATGTAACAATCAACGGAATATTATAGAACTTAAAAGGTGAGCGCCATACGTAGTGCGTAGTGACAGTTTCAGTAGAAACATAGAAAAATTATGCTAATGATTATACCTCTTGTCTTTCAGTTGATGAATAACATCTCATAGTACTGCAAGACCAGAATCTACAGCTTCACATTTGTGGCTTTGCTTCAGGTTAGAGTGTCGTAACGTCACAGTCGGAAAAAAAAGAAAGATCTGGTTCATTTACGTTTTAGTGTGCGGATTTGACTAGTTACACGAAAAAACGGCTTTAGAGATGAAGCGTTTTACTGCAGTTAAATCGTGCATTTGCTACCAGTGTGCAATGTGAAAACGTGATCTATTCCTAATGAAGTGGAAAGACGACACTTCCACAAGCTAAGAAACTGAGCGCTGTCATGACGTAATGCTGTCCGTATATAATTAATTCTTGTCTTTCCGATCGATACCTATATATCGTGGAAAAAAATCTGCAAAAGGACGACAGAAACAAATTCCAGAAGCATATTTGTACACAACTTCCTACAATGTACACGCCATTAGCGTAACAAACATTCGAACATTTTCGTCAGGCAGTTGTCAACACATAAATACGTTTCAAAAAAACCACAGCGATGTATTAGGTTCTTTTATTCTACTACCATTATCTGGAATGAAACTCGAACAAAAACACCTTACGTATTACGAAGAGGGAAACATAGGAACGCAGCTATCGACACATTCATTGATTAAAATCCGTTATGCAGCTTCAGATTGAGAAAATACGTTAGAGGGCATTAGAAACCGACTAGAAGTTGCATACTTAAGGGTGATGTACTATCACGTCAACTGAGTAGTATCATTCTACAGTCAACAAAGATATTTATATTTCTTTCATAATTGTTTATTTTCTTTAACTTCACAGACTGAGATCCACTATAACCATTATATTTTGTGGTGCTGTACATTCTTTTTTAATTATAGTATCTATTTCGCTGGTTTGCATTCAGCACCCTGTCATCTCAGCTTCCACTAGCGGATATCCTATTTGCCGACGTAAAGCGCCACGAAAGTGTCCATTTTCGTATTGCGTGGCCGACACGAACCACAACGTGTTCATAAAAAGATCCTAATCTTGTGTGGAGACCAAAGTTGTTAGTAGAAAAAAACAGAACAAAAAGCCAACGTGAGCGAACTTTATTGGTCCCTAGCGTTTGCCCTTACAACAGTCTATGGATGTACACATACAAACACAACATCAATTTTTTTCATCAGTTTCATTGTTTAAATGTTGTTACGCATTTAGAAAAATCTATAATTTACAAAAGTCTTTGCAATCCTGTTCTCATTTGTATAATAATAACCTTTATCAGATCTTTAATTTGCTACAACATTTATTATGCAGAGCTATATATGTACTTTCTTTTCTTCTTACACTAGAGAGATCGAGTATTTGCTTATTTCCGCGGAAGCTAAAGTACCAAATTAAATCAGTAGCACTGATATTGAAACAAATGACTATTAATGGTTTAAGTAATTATTTTCTTCTGTTGCATTTCTCCTTCGTTATTCGTTTAAAGTAAGTCATTGTGTCCATCTACAAGATTTTGACATACAAATATACTTTAAGTAGAGGTAACAACGTAAATGCTCACCAAAGAACAACTAGCCAGCGATAATAGTCCATATTCCATTTTGCGTACAGCATTTTTGAGTGGAGTGTAGAGATCATGACAGTTTGACACATCTAGAAAACTGCTTTTATCATACATGTCTGAAAGCAAGGTGACATCATTAAAAATTTATAGAAGCTGTGGGTACTTATTACAAAGAAATAGTAATATCTTCTCGGCGGTATTCCACTGCTTTAATGTTGCCTCCACTTCTCTCCATACAACAAAAAGTGAAAAAGGAAAACAAACGTTCACTATCTCTAACTCATAGCTGCTCTCTAGGCTTTCTGCTAACCCATCGCTTCATGTGAATTATGCATTACAACTCATAAATATCTCACAATAAAACATAAACCCAGGAACAAAAGTTGAAACGTCCCCTTAGAAAAATTGTACAAGACTGTGCTTAGACTGACACACAATATTTTTGGCGCAACGCAATCTGACTTTCAGTAATTCCTACAAAAGGATGGCCCTGACTAACATTAACCTATACGTTCACAAATCACTTACCTCACAAAAATCTTCGTTACTCGAACTACTGCAATACAGCGAGCGCCACTACTGCCAGCTAAATAAAAGATTCAAACTACTGAAGGCACTAACTACTAATAGGCATAGTTAGCAAATGAAAGATTTTGATAGAGAACAAACAATATATTCACCTCAATAGTGTTCAAAAATGATAATATATATACAGCAGTTCACGACATCCATTCTTACAAATGTACTGTTTCTGATGGACACACGTCCAAATCATCCGCTCTCAAAAATGCGCCATCTCACTTCCCCACATCCACCACTGCTGGCGGCTCACCTCTAACTGCGCAACGCTACACGCTGTTAACAGCCAACAGCCCAACACTACAATAGCCAACAACAATGCAAACCAGCCACAGACTGCACACAGCACAGCCAGTGATTTTCATGCAGAGCGCTACGTGGCGTTACCAATACAAAAACCTAAACAGCCTACTTACATAGCCCCCATGCTCCCCACAAAAAAATTTTACAAATTGTTTTGGGCAGTGGCCAATACAGATTTGAAAAAAATTTTCATAATTACGATAACAAAGAAATCAAATGCACACACTTATTGATACAATGTTGGTCAAAAGGTAAAATTTTCTCACAGTCCATAAATACAATCCTGATCATCCATCACAGTAAAATTGCAGTTTTTTTTTTTAAAGTCTGAGCAGTAAAAGAAAATGCACATGGAAGTAGTGGATTTCCATGCAGTCTTGAAGAAGTAGTGTTGTCCTTCCAACGGAAAGACAGTTCTGACTCTTGGCATGCAGACGGGTAATGGTCAACAACAGAGCAAACCCACCACAAAGTCAGTCGAAGTTTTGAAGAATATTGGTAGGTAGGTCGTCACAGAGCAGACCCACTGTAGTCCTGGTAGAGATTACAGGAATTATAAGTAAATATATAAAATCATGAGAATAGTTTTCGAAACATTAATTTCACACATAAGCATTAAAACAAAACAGAATAAATAATGTCTAAACATCTTTACAAAGTAAATATCATATTATTAATGCCAATTATATTTGAGGATAACAGTATTCCTCATCATAGTGAATGTAGCTTAGTATTAGAAGAGAAAAAGATTCTATGAAACAGTACACAGAGACAGGAAGAACACAAATACACAAGGGTACACAAACACATAGTGGGATAACACAAAAGGAAAGGACAGGGTTTGTTTTCACTGTAACATTGAGTACTGCAGTCCAACCCAAAACTTCATTCCATAGATCGTCCCTCTTATTTCGACATTTGCTCCAGCCAAAAAAAAAAAAAAAAAAAAAAAAAAAAAAAAAAAAAAAAAAAAAAAAAAAAAGTCCTATCCAAGCATGCTTTCTGTATTCTGTTCATATCCTCTTTCAAAAATAGTTTTTCTCCACTGTACACTACTTTTTTGGCCAAACCATTTTCTTATTGCTTCTCAATGCATTTCTTCCAATCTATCATAGTTAGTTTCTCATAGACCCCCTCTTAAGCTAACTTAAATCTACTGAGCTCAGATGCTAAACTAAGGGACAATGCAATGCAGCAACATAAAAAAATTAACACAAACAGCAATGACAAAGAAATGCAAATTGGCAAAGCATGCAACAGTAAATGTAATAACTTATATCTAAACATGACAAACCCACAAGCAGAAAAAATAGTACATTAAAGACAACAATGCAGATAAGGGAAATGTATATTCACATCTTAAAGTCTATATAATTAAAGTGGTGCACCATAAAAACTTATTCTATAAAAAATTACCGAGTATTTGAAAAGAAAATTATGTATGTAGTTACTGTTATTAATCTCTTCTTATTGTTCTTTCCATTCCAAGTGCTCCTTTTTCGAAGAATGTGGATCATAAAATTATTATTTAATAGATCTGTTGACAGAAAGTGTTCACATTAGCAAATGCATTAAATTTTATTTTATAAAACCAATGCTGTAACACAGCTGGAAACCAGATATCAAATGAAATAAGCAACTATCTAAAACAAAGCATAAAAATATAATTCAATAGTCATGTGGCATTTCATAAGTTAGTAGAAATTCTCTCAACTCTCGTAGAAAGACACTTGTCAGAATCAGGTGTGCAGATGTAAGAATATTTTCCATCAGTTCATAAGCATTTCAGTAAGTAGCACAAAGCACGTGCTCCACAGTATAATCATATGTTTCCAAGTTTGAGCGTGTCGTATTTGCGATGCTTTCTACGAAGAAATGTCAATAGCGAGGATAATGGCCTCTTTTTTTTTCTCCACCTGTGTCTCTGAAAGGCACACACTAATGGCTTTATTCCAGGCGACTGTCACGCAGCTGGGTGCCCATGACGCATTATGTGAAGGTGGTCACTTAACTTTCTTACCGAAATATTTACGACAGCAGTGACAGTCTCATATAAAAATTTCCCAGGTCGAGAATTTGCGTTACAAATGTGTAGAAACAAAATCCTATCAATATAACAGAGTCCAAAAAATTTTCAGCAGCATTGTGATACATTCACACATGTACACACATTTCATAACTCTTAATGTACAATTCTCAGCTTATTGATCATAAACATACCTCAACAGCATAATACACATCGTCATCGCAATAATAACATTATAACAGATCAATCACATCTCAGAATCGTCACAGCTTCTTTCAATAATTTCAAGACCTTCAATAAAGTCATCTACCTCAAACGTACTTCAAAAATCATGATCCCTTACCAAATACATCATTCTAAGCTCTCATAGTATCACAATGGTTCCGTAAAAATATGAACAGTTTACAAAGTACAGACAAAATACAATTTCGTAAGTATGAAGTTATCCAACTGTGTAATTGCGTAAACATGTGTCACTGACATAGTAAAAAAAAAATGTTTGTTTCTCTCAGTTAAATGATCAGATAGCTGCGCAATTCTGTGTTACAGAAATATGGTACCGATGTGTAAAGTTGTATAAGCAAATACCATATTAGCTAGGGCTCCTTGTGCTTGCCAAACACATGGTACACAAAGTAAGCGTGTACCCCCCTGAGGATTAATGTAATTATACCCTCAGGAGTTACAGATTACAGCAATGGAATGAAATTTATCACAGAAAACTTTCTTTGTAATTAAAAAATCTTGAAAAATAAATGGTTTAAGTACAAAATTAATCTCTCAAATGCGTGTCCTGTAGCGCTAAATGTGTGTCTTGCTGTAAGATAATTCTGTGGAACTGTAGTAGTTATCGTCCTCTGTAAGCAGAGTTCTGCTGAAGTCAATGTGCTTACCTCATCATAAACGAAAGTGAAATGCTTTGCATATAGATATCGTAGTTATTATGTACCTTACCGTGATCAAGAAAGTACTATAATGTAACGTATTGTTGTGCTACGAAAATGGCTGTCTCATTGTAGCTATACCACAAAAGTTACTACTAAAACATGTTTTACTTTCCAGAATAATACAGAAAAACTGTGCAGATATAAAACAGATTCAGAGCAAAAGCAATAATATAAATTGTGTTACTCATTAGTAGCATCGTGATATAATCGTGTAGCTGTCAAATAAACTAACCACTGTGTCATCTGATATCTCTCAGAAAGTACTTTAAATCCAGAATGTATTTTCAAGTAAACCAAAATGTTGCATTAAAATCTCATTAGCAGTACAGGTACATGTTCTAAGTATGTGAGTCTTATGGTCGTTACGTAATCGTGCCACTAACAAGCAAGAATGTACACACACAATAACACTGTGTCGTCTGTTCACTATAACAATGCATTCGTAATTACTGTCTAAATATGTTCCCTAGGTTATGGACTGGATAGTTTATTCTAAAACATAGTTACATGTTAACAGTTTCTAAACGTGACAAAGAGTACTAGTAACGTGAAGTGAAAAATTTTATAGTAAAGACTAAATTTAAAAAAAAAACAGATTATCTCTCAATAAACGGTTTTACGTGTGAAATGTGGTGCACTCCTTTACCCTTTCTAGTGCGCAACACAATCTGAGTTTCAGTAATCCCCAGAAAAGAATGGCCCTGACTAACATTAACCTATACGTTTCACAAATCACTTACCTCACAAAAATCTTCGTTACTCGAACTACTGCAATAGAGCAAGCGCCACTACTGCCAGCTAAATAAAAGATTCAAACTACTGAAGGCACTAACTACTGATAGGCATAGTTAGCAAATGAAAGATTTGGATTGAGAACAAACAATATATTTACCTTAATAGTGTTAAAAAGTCATAATATATATAGCAGTTCATGACATACAGTCTCACAAATGTACTGTTTCTGATGGACACACGTCCAGATCATCCGCTCTCAAAAATGCGCCATCTCACTTCACCACATCCACCACTGCTGGCGGCTCACCTCCAACTGCGCAACGCTACACGCTGTTAACAGCCAACAGGCCAACACTACAATAGCCAACAACAATGCAAACCAGCCACAGACTTCACACAGCACAGCCAGTGATTTTCATACAGAGCGCTACGTGGCGTTACCAATATAATAGCCTAAACAGCCTCCTTACAAAGTCTGCTACTACTACTAGATCTATGAAGTAAATAAGAAGCTAAGAACTAATGATTAACTTGGAGATTTTCGTAGTTTCCACACTCATTTACAATTAGCTATCCCTAAATACATTCCCTGAAAAATTTACACTCCTTGGAAAGGAATTCTCCGTTTTTCCACTTTTGAACTGTGTTATAGCTTTCTGCTCTGTAACACATGTTTCCATAATCTGATGGGTCAACCAAACTAAACAGAACAAAAACTCAAACTACTGACTATGTGCATTTCATATCCTCGATCCAGAAATCAATTAGAACCTGTTTCTTTGCTTTATAATTCGTTTGTTCCAAGTATTCCTTGTAAATGCATACCACTTACAGGGTACTCTAATCCCTGCACGTTATATGCCTTTTCCCAGGACTGTTCCTGAATTAAACTATCATTTTTCTCCAATCTAATACCACAGCTACTTCGTAGCTGTTTAAATATCCCTTGAAAACTGCTTGTAATACTGATCCCTCTTCACCTTGTGCTCTCTTTATAACTAGGCACTACTCGCTGCAATTCCATTACGTAACACTGTTTGCAGTCTCTCCTTCAATTGCCTATACTGTTGTCTTACATTCTTTGCTGAGCCATCCTATTTCCGACCAAATTATTTCTTCTCGTGGCTCAAATTGTTCTCCTCGAATTCTTATTCTCCATTTACGGTTACATCTAACCTTATTTCGTTCTCTTATTTGCAATCTGTCTCTACTGTTGAGTGAGTCAGCCACATATCTTTTTAAATCATACACACACAGTACAGTTATAATTGTTGCCCTGACACGGCGTCTTTAATTACTGGTACGTTGGGATGTCGAATTTCTTTCACCTCAAATGGTCTTTATATAGATGGTTGTATTTCCCTAGGTAATCTATTGCCTGTTTCTAAGGTATGCGTTAACTAAAGGGTTCAAATGGCTCTGAGCACTATGGGACTCAACTGCTGAGGTCATTAGTCCCCTAGAACTTAGAACTACTTAAACCTAACTAACCTAAGGACATCACAAACATCCATGCCCGAGGCAGGATTCGAACCTGCGACCGTAGCGGACTTGCGGTTCCAGACTGCAGCGCCTTTAACCACACGGCCACTTCGGCCGGCATATGCGTTAACAGGCTCTGAGCATTGGTTCTATTTAATCTCCATAAATACTAGACTATTACTGGCTTTGTGTGGTGCTACCCCTGTAGTAGTATGTGGTAATTTATAAAGAATGGTTTCAAATTATTTTGCTTTTGTAGCTACTTCCTTCTGATCTGATTTCAAGTAAGTCGCTTTTACACATTTCTCATCTGATTCCACACGGAACAGAGTGAGGTCTGGAAAATTATAGTACGTGAAGCAAGAGCTGATGTTCCTTACAATGAGAAAAATTTTCCAACATTTGATCAAAATGTAAAAAACCGATCCAGTAATATTTTAAACGTATTTCCATGGTATTTTACCAATAGTTTAAGATGATAAGGAGCTGACACGTTTGTAATTAACACTTGGACAGCGAAGAACTTGAATAGGGTTTGTTAACTGTGTACAGTTTAAATCATACATTTAGTTTGAAATGGATTTAAAATCCAAGTGCTGGTTACTAGGTGCGCAAAGGAAACTTCAGTTACAGTTGTGGGGAAGGATATACGAACTTTGGAGTGTGGAATACTACCCAGGCCAAATATTTAGACAAGGATGTAGGTGAATAACACTTAATCGGAGAATTAATTAGCAGATTACTTAGCACAGCAATAAAGAAGCTTATCGGTGGAACATGAAAACGCAGAGTTTTTATTCTAATTCTTGTGTCAGTTAGATTACCTACAGATTTACAAGGCAAGCTACGACAGTCACTATGAATTAGTGGAAGAAGAAGACCATATAGACCTAATGAAAAAATTTTTAACTGCATAATGTGAGTTACAGAAAAAATATGCACCATGCTGAGACTATTGCTAACAACACACAATGTGCGATAAGAGGATACAATCCCAGAAATGATAGTGATAGACAGAGAGGTCTTCGTAGAATAATAACAGCAGAGATCCAGTCATAGGGAGAATATAATATTGCAGGAGAAATGGCTGTAATGAATGGAGTTGGACGTCATCATAGCAAAGAATACAGGAAACACCATTCGGGGTAGCAACCACTGGAACAGCAACTACATCTGAAATAGAACGACAGGAGAAAGGATTTCTTTACTTGCTTTTATCCATTATCAAGAAGGGAAACAGGTAAGAGAACTGTTAATGGAGGTGATGGACGTAAATATGTTATGTGAAGGAAGTTATTCTCAGTCTCTTTACAGACATCAACAATGACTTGAGTTTTATCGAAAAGTGTGCATAGAGGAAATTAATAATCACGGTGGAACTATTAAGTTACATGTTAAAGGAATAAGACCCAGATATACAATTGATAGAGAAAAGAATATAAGAGGAATGGCGGACATTGAGCTTTGAACAGAAGTTATGAGTTTCATACAAAGTATAATATTTTATCAGAACTCGGAACGAAGGTTTTACTTGAGCTCAGTTGGGTGAAAGAAAATCAGGTAAGGATTTTGTTGAGAAAAAGTAAGATTAGTAGCCCTTGTAATCGTAGGAGGAGACAAGTTGAATTTAACAATGAAGTGAATGAACTTACAGGGAAATAGTCTGGCAATGAGTAATTGTAATAATCTGATCTGCTGTCTTCTCTGGCATATCCCTTCCAGCCTCCATAAATTTACTACTGCCGCCTGATACCTTGCATTTTGATGGGGAATAGTAACAAATAATTGCTTCCTTTTATTTTCCTTTTAACGCGTTCTGCTGATTCACACCAGTTACACTAACATTACAGATTGAGTGGTCACAATCTCACAGACATTTTACATCTCACGCCTGAACTTATGTATGTGACTGTCCTTTTGTTTAATGAATCTAATCCATCACAAAGACATTGAATCTCATGTTTCATTAATACTACCTCATGCTGAAAGCCTGTGGACATAGTCTACAATTTACCAGTCGCATCACTGTTGTGGTGCTGTTTTACTGCAAGCTCAGCCAAAGAAGCATTCAGCGTTGTTACTTTGCCCTCTGCCACATTTAATTTTGAACTAAATTGATTATCAATCTTAGATTAAAAAATGCTCTAATTATGGTTTTCATCCGATGTTGATTTCTTCCGTAAAACTTTAGAATCAGTGTGTGCTCTTCCCTTCCCATGGTTTTGATGTCTCTTCGCTCATAATTCCCTGTTTTCTTATTGTCTACAAACGTATCGAAATATGTTCGCACACCTTATTCTTCACACACTTTGACAAATTTAGAAAAAATATTACACTAATTATCAACTCAAAAATAAGTCACTGCCCTCCTTATTACACTTCGAGGATACGAGACAAATGGAGTTCTACTAACTATTGATTAATAAAATGAGTTGTGCATTAACTTTACACGCATTACATTTCTGGAATACAGCCTAGGATACTTGCAACTCAGTCGCTAGCCATGACTGTTCTCAACAAACTGCACATTGTCTAGAAACTGCACATTGTTCTTTTGTTTGTCAATAACTGAAGTTTGCATTTTCACTTGTTAAGTGCTCATGTACATGCTGCCACGCTTAATAAATTTTGCACCTTTCTTTCTGTTCTTGTTTGGTTCCTCGTATGATTCACCACCAATAAATCCGGCCATCCGCAACTGCAAGCTACAGCTTCCCTCCTCTGTTCAGCGCACGTATGTAAGTTTTATTTTACAATGAAAAACAAACTCAGAGTTGTGTCAGCTGTTATTTAGAGCTCCTCTATCTATTATTTGTATCTCCAGATTCAATATGCTAAAAACTGTCACCTGCACAAGGAACAACTAATATTGTAGGAACAAAAAGGTTTGTCTACAAATGCAGTAATTTTGTGTACAGGACTCCGAGTGCAGTTATGATTAAAACTGCAGTGCAAGTTATGGCCACATTTCAGTTGCTCGGCAGTAGTGGTAATACAGTGTGGGTTACATTTTCTGCTGATATTCTCCAGCACTTCCCAATGCGCCATCGATACGAAGGACTCTCTGCCACGGAACATTAGTTCTTTCTAGATTGGTGAGAAACGCCTCGACGAAGTAACATTGGCGTGAAGCACTCTCTGCAATGTATCATCGTTACAAAGTACCCTCTGCCACACATCAGTGGTGTAAAGCATCTGTAGCAATACAATATATGTAGGGTGCACCCTGTGCCACACATTTACCAACTGCCACTCAAAATTGGCACAAAGCACCCTCTGCCAGGCATCACTGGTAAAAAGTACCCTTTGCCACAGAACGTTGGTAGAGTGCAGACTTTACCACGCAACATTGGTAAAAAGCACCCTCTGCGGCATAACTGGCGTAGGGCGTACTCTCTACCACATAACACAGTTACAAAGCACCTGCTGTTACGCAACATTAGTATGTGAACCCTGTACTACTCAGTAGTGGCACAAAACACCCTTTGCCACACAACTTTGGCACAAAGTACCCTCTCCCACAAATTATTCGGCGCACAACATGGGTATGAAGAAACCTTTGCCACACAACACCGGTACAAAGTACTCTCTACCATGCAACATTGGTATGGAGCACCCTCTGTCTTGGTGCAGTGGTACGAAACAGTCTTCACCACACGAAACTGGCACAACACTTTCTTAAATGTATCACCGCTACCAAGTATCTCCCACACGCAGCACTGATACGTAGCGCTCTCTGTCATACAACATTGATAGCGTGTACACACTGCCAGGTTACATCGGTAAAATCACCCCTGCCACAACACTACCTTGATACAGAGTAGACTCAGTCTTAATACAGCCTTGATACAAACAACCCTCTGTTACATAATACGAGTACGACGTACCCTCTGCCACACAAAAGTGGTAAGAAGCATCCTCTACCACACAACATTGGTAGGAAGAACATTTCGCACGTAGAACAGGTAGCCGCCTGACAGCAGCGTTGGACATCGCTTCTTATTGCGATTCCAAAGAGTTCTTGCCGCACAGTGCTAGACGGCAGTGGAATGGCATCGTTTCAGCAGTGGTAGAGGACTGTAATATTCATCTTAGTTGACCAATTTGCACTAAATATTTTTAGTTATGTATACAAACATTCCTCATATATCAGTGTAACTGAATATCATATGAAAACCCCTGCAGTAGTTACTCAAACTGGACCGTACAGGCAGACAGGACCGCAGTTGTAGATATCAGTTTATACGAGCTGTTCAGAAACTAAGGAACGATCGGTCGCGAAATGGAAACCGCAGAGAAAATCCGATGAATCTTAGCACAGTTGTTTTGTGTAGTGTTTCTAGTATGTCCGTAAATAGCGTCACCTCGCTCTTCTCAGTTCTGAGTGCACAGTGAGGACGTAAAGGTGCCTAGAAAATAGTCTCCCGCCAAGTATGGTTACCTGCCGTGAGGTTTCGCCTGATTCGGGAGACCCCACATAACGTAACTGACTTGCATTCTTCATGACAGTTCTGAGCCGCACACTGCAGGAGCAATGAGAAAATTGCTGCAGCGTTTTCGATGGAAGTGTTTGATTCCTACCACACAGCTCAGACTTGGCTCCCTCTGATTTTCATCACTGCTCAAACGAGCCGCTGGCATTGAAGACCATTTTGCTGCAGACAACGAGCTGCAGTGCAGTGTCAAAATTGTCGGAATGCACAGAAGGTTGCCTTCTATGACGAGGGTACTGAAAGTTGGTACCATGCTACTACAGATGTCTAAGTCGGAACGGCGACTATGTACAGAAGTAGCTGGTAGGTGTAGCTAAATTTCGCAAATAAAAAGGTTTTGATTTTCGCAGTGGCTTCCATATTATGAGTGATTTTTTCTTGCTTTCCGAATAGCCCTTGGATATGTCTAGAAGTTACAGACTGATGAATACATCGCTTTTCACTGGTGGAATAACATGAAGAAACTGTTTCACTTATATCTGCGTGTGCATCATTAACCAGCAACACGAAACGAGCTTTCACTAACATGCGGTGGATAAAGGTGATTTAGTCTTTCATTTATTGGCCAATAAACATCGCTTCCACAAGAAAGAAAATTGAGTATCGCCGCGATGTAGTACTATCTTCATCTGTTTAATTTTATCTTTCTGACGGGCGTCTGTTCATATTTGAAACACTGTCTACAGGTAAATGTAGAAACATTACGAATCGCGGTGCCTTCAGTGTAGCTATCTTCTTTCAATAAAAGTGTAATTTGTGTTCGACTCAAAACGTATTTCTTTTAGTTGTATTCCAAACTATATTGTAGAAGTTCATTCTATCCTGGTTTCATAGAGCTGCGTTACTCAGCAATGACACATCGTCCGAAGTTACTGTCGCCCTTTAGTCTTACAACTTTGTAGTTTTCGAAACAAAAAAATTATCAGAAATACATTAATTAAAGGACAAAAATGGGTTTACACGCGTATTTGTTATGTTTATTATTAATTTTGTCACTATAGACATCTGTATTGTTGAACACAAACTGTACAAAAGAACTGTCCTGGGAGATTGCTACTGCTTTCTGGATACTGGCTACTTTAAATTGTATTTTATCACAGAATTAATTCAAAAGCCGAAGACACATCTCTCGATCCTTTTTTTTTTTTATATACCGTTTTCTGAAGTCCTACTTATGCATTAGAAACGAAGGATCTCAGTCTTGCAGCTGAAATAACAGATTGTGAAAGATAGTTGTTTGTCGTCTTTAACATTGGCCTCCTTTTCTTTTCTCTTTATTTCTTTTTTGACAAATTATCATTTTAAGAAGCAGTTTCAGTTTCTCTGTGTGTAACTTTCAACTTCATCCGAGATTCGAGATTATATCTGAAGGGCGATATGTCTCCACGTCATAAACCTGTGATATAATGTACTTCAGGACTACAGGAGCAGTTTCAACAATTTAGATGCTTTTCTCTTGGTGATCTTTGCTTCTGCCATCATACCATATGTCAGATAAGATGAGATAGCCTGTGTTTCGCAAGCGTATAATGATTTTCTTGTGCTGATTCAGTTTTCCAACGAATAAGGGATCTTCATGGAACTCTTATAATACAGTCATCATGATGCTGAAGCTCCTTTGTTCATGTTTACAACACTGAGCAAAACACAATTTTTATTTTCAGTCCCCAGACATGTGTCGCTGAAGTTTCAGCATAATCAGTGGATTTTTGCTGTCTTCTGTAAAACAGCAAAATTGGTTTTTACCACTAGTACATACTCGTATATAAATTTGAGTTTTCAAGACAGTATTTACATAATTGTAAAGACAAAATTTTGTGTAAAACCCTTGTTCCAATATGCTGTGAATTTTCTAAATTTTATGTAAGTTAATGTAGTTGTTTCGTTTCACAGTTTACCATCTGCACCCATGCAGAACTTGACGCAGAACAGCTATTTACTTCGAAAATTTTCGACAAGTCATATTATTGTTATGCCTATCATTAACTACTACGGTGTGAACGATTGTGTGTGTGTGTGTGTGTGTGTGTGTGTGCGTGTGTGTTCGCAATATTTTCTTTGTGTTTGTGTTATGTGTGTTCAAGATCTGTGTGTCTGTGTATGTCCCCTCTATTTTGGTTTTAGTTTCGTGATCAGTTTCTGTATAAAACTTGGATCATATCCATTCACTACGGCTATTTGTTTGATTGTCTGTAATTCATTTTTGTAGCCGTCTTACTGAGTGTAGTTTTGTTTAGTCTGTGCAGAATATACTGGAAACGGACTAGTTTGAGTGCAATCGTTTGATTAGAGTATTTGCTTATGGCTGCGCTGGTACTGAGCTGTGCTTCTTTAAAATATCACACATATTCGCAAAACATAAAATGAAGTAACTAAAACAAAATAGTCCCTCGACGTCGACAATGAACAGCCTACTAAAGCTCCACAAGGAGGACACTCCAGTACGTCCAGTGGTCAATTTCAGAAGAGCAACTACATATCACCTAGCCAGAGAAATATACACATACTTACATTATGTATACACAGCCAACAGGATTATACAGAATACCAAAGAGCTGATACAAAAAGTCAAAGACGTCAACATACCCACAGCATCTGCGTGCACTCAAATCATTCGACTTCTCATCTATGGAAACGAATTGCGCCACCACTGAAACCGTCACTATCATCAGACGACAATTGGAACACAAGAAAGGCATTCCAAAGATAAGTAGCTAGCATTCTAAAACTAATCACGGCGCAAAATTGTTGCTCATTTGACAACCAGTTATACTCACAACAGGATGGGCTTCCCATGTGGTCACCAGTCAGTGCACTGCTGTCCGCCTCCGTAGCGCAGTGATAGCGTTACCACCTACCACGCAAGGGGCCCCGGATTCGATCCCCGATAGGGGACTGGGTGTTGTGTGTCCTTCATCATTATTGGCATGCAAGTCGCGAAGTGTTGCCAACTAAAGAGACTTGCAATACGGCGGCCGAACCACGAAGCGGATATCCCGGCCAATAAATGCCATACGATCATTTCACTTCATTTCAGTGCACTGTTAGTCAACATCTGTCTCAGTCACATTGAAAACAATATATTTGAAGCAACAGTAAGACCCAAAAACTAAAGGATAGTACATTGGTATCACTATGTAGATGACATCATATGTCTTCTAGATGAAACACTAAGTCAGACCCAGTAACTCCACATTGGAATGCACACATTTAGCCCAAAACAGAGTTAACTATAGAAACTAAAATAACAAAATGTTAAATTTCGTTTACTTTAACATAGGGACAACAACCAACACCAACTATCTATATTCGGGAAAGTGATCAACATCATCACAGCCATACACAAGTACTCTAGTCATCCAATTGAGCACAAACTAGCCAGTTTCAAGTACAAGCCTACACAGACTGAACAATACTCCACTCATTGAAGATAACTACAGGAATGAAGAACAGAGAATCAAGCCAACAGGTACAGAGTTGTATATGATGCAGACATTATAGAGAAAATGATTACATAAACAAAACAAGGGGACACCCAGCGCACAAAAACAAACAACCTGGCACCAACTTACAAACACATACAAACAGAACGCAAGCACATATAACACAAACATGGAGAACACACACAGAAGCACACATGAACAAGAAACAGCCATAACAATACACGTATGGTACACTCACATTTACATCAATAAAGCGGCCTGTAGAATAGGCAACATATTCAGAAAATAATAACTGAAAATAGCGTATAGGACAGACAACGCAATAAAGAGAAAACTGAGAGCAACCAACACTAGCACAAACAAACACAACACGCCTGGTATTTACCAGCTGACATGCCAACACTGCAAATAAATGTTTATTCGCCAGACAGTCAGAAAATTTGATACCAGATACACAATACAGAACAGTATTAAAAAGTAACACTTGTCACTCAGCGTTTGCTGAACGGCTTATGGATATGAAACACAGCCCAACAAACATCAACACTGACTTAAAAATTTTCAAATGCAGCAACAGTCTCCGCCAAACCTAATAATTGAAGACAACTATTAAAGTCAAAAATCCATAATGGAAGCAAAACAAGTAATAAATTAATACACAGCTCTCTGAAATGGGACTTTGTTCTCCATCCTCAAAGAACGACACCAACCCATAAACACCTCAAACCCCCCTTCCTAACGCCCACGCACACACACACACACACACACACACACACACACACACACACACACACATACACACACACACACACACACAAAATGACGGATACACTCCATGTTGATTCAAAACTCCCAGAAAACATTCATATGTTCAGCTATCTCCTGTCTTGTTTCTGTAGTTTGTAAACTTTGACACGAAAAGTTACTTAGTACAGGCGTTCTCAGCGAATATAAAGGGAAAATCAGCAAAAGTAAGTGAAACATATTGGCAAGTACACACACACACACACACACACACACACACACACACACGCACACACACACACACAATGTTAATGGTAGCTGGTAAGCATAATGATAACATGACCAGTGATAAATTTTCGAAGTAAATAACTGTTCTTCGTTAAGTTCTGTATACCTGCAGATGACAAACTTCGAAATAAAACAGCTGCACTAAATTACGTAAAATCCAGAAAATTTATAGCATGTAGTAAGAAGGCATATATACAGTGTTTAGTCTGTTTCTCGGTTATGTTAATACTTTTTAAAAACTGAAATTTATATGTGTAAAAGCAGTGAAAAGCATTTTTCCTGTTTGATAGGAGATAAAAAAAACCACTGATGATGCTGAAGCTCCAGCGAGACATGTTTGGGGAATAAAAAGAAAAAGAAAAACTGTGTTTAGCTCAAAGTGGACCCTCTCCAAAAACGAAACATATTTCTGTATCGTCGCGATTTTTGGGAGGTGTCTGTTATAATTCTTCAGAATGTCCTAGAGTGCAAAATGTATTTATCTTCTTCTGTTTCCAAATACTCACAAATGAAATTAACCCAGACAGATACTTCATTAACTTCTGATGGTTCAACGGTGCTGTGAAATGCAACATCAGACTTCAAGAACCTTTTCGTACAATTACCATGGTATCCGCTTGCAACAACTACAAGATTTCTGATGTGCCCTACTCTAAATTTACTTGAGAACTTCTACTATCATTTCGTTCTCAAACGATTCCCTTTGTGGGTTTTCAAAATGTATTTGTAAAGTCACGATCAACTTTTTTTCCGTAAGAAATCGGCTTCGTCATCTCGTTTTTCCAATAATCTTGTGATGCGCCTTATCAACAATATAAACTTTTAAATGACTGTCGATAAATGTGGGATTCATTTTCCACAGTATCCGTTCTAGCCGACGGCATGGTAGCTCAGCGTGTTCGGTCGGAGGGTTAGTTCGAGGCCTACGAGAAAGACAGGCCGCGGCGCGTACGTCACGAAGGTAGTCCTGCGCTCGCTCGCTCAAATCAGCAGACAAACTACGTTTCTACACCTGTTAACTCGTAACTAGGCGTGTCCGTACAAACGAAAACTGAATGTTCTACTGGAATCGGCTATTATGGAATCTTACTGTTATTATTCCTATAAAAATGGGAAGTCCATGGGCCTACTTATAACTTGTTACGACTTTAATGGGGTACAAAAAAATAAAATCATGCTAATATGATTATCAGTTGCGTAAGGGACCACTCCCATCAAGTAATAAGTACTGTTAAGCAGAAGAGACTAAATGCTATAAACAAGCCGTTATACCATTTGTATCGAGTATTGATATTAAATTAAATTTTGCTGTAGTACTCTTAATCAGTAAGACCTCATAATAGCAGATTACAGTGGAAGATGCAATTCTCGTTAGTACTTACGCGCCCAGCTGCGAGTTAACAGGTTTATGGCTCTGAGCACTATGCGACTTAACTTCTAAGGTCATCAGTCGCCTAGAACTTAGAACTACTTAAACCCAACTAAGGACATCACACACATCCATGCCCGAGGCGGGATTCGAACCTGCGACCGTAGCGGTCGCTCGGCTCCAGACTGTAGCGTCTAGAACCGCATGGCCACTCCGGCCGGCTTAACGGGTCTACAAACGCATTTTGTCTGCTGAGCTGAGTGAGCGAGCGAGTTCAGGACTACCTTCGTGACGTACGGACCGCGGCCTGTCTT
The DNA here is from genome assembly GCF_021461395.2 of Schistocerca americana. Classification (NCBI taxonomy): domain Eukaryota; kingdom Metazoa; phylum Arthropoda; class Insecta; order Orthoptera; family Acrididae; genus Schistocerca; species Schistocerca americana. Next base: position 456,208,246 of record NC_060121.1, read on the forward strand.
TCTCGTGGGCCTCAGTTAGCTACACTCTGTAATAAAAAAACTGAGTGAACGGATCAACGAAGAACCTGAACGGGTGTCATTGGATGTCTGCCCCGAACAAATTCAATGAACAATATAGAACAAAACGAAATAAACAAAAGTAAAGCCTAATCATCCTTCTAATAAGATTCCCTGCGCTGTTCATGAACAAGCATGAGCTACATGTTTGCCATTCTTTCTCGTCTTAATCCCCTCAGTAAATGTTGCCATTTTCGTTCACTATGTCGTATCTAACCCGTCTATAGCTCCTAGATCACGAATAAAACCTACAGATGGCGACCTGACTTCCATTGAATTACTAAACAATGGTCCGCTGGGTCGGATACATCCTCCAGTACCAGATTTAGCAGTCGTCAATAGTGGTACACCACCCAGCAGAAAGCACACGTTTTCAACAGTGGAGAGAATAAATCCAGAGAATATGTATGCCGGTATATAACTGGAACAAGAAGAGCCAATATTCGAAAAGAACCACTAAATGGAAGATACGAAAACAGACAGCCTGTAACCACGTGGTTTCCGTGAAACAGATAAACGTCGATATTTACTTACCATCTACATTTTTCGACACTTTCCTTGGTTTTTTGGAAACACATTTAATGATCTACAGCTTTCGTAGCAGATTTCTTTTTTGTCAAATTGGCCAGTTCTCAAACGTTGCACACACGTTTTTCTGCGACGAAACCAGTGATTATAGAAAAGTGAAAGACTGCCGTTTTCTTATGAAGTGTGAATGGGGTGGAATTAAAACGTTTCGTGAAAAAGCGTTATAGATAGGTTCACATTCAAATGTGATGTTAACTTGTTGTAAAAAGGATGAAATTAAATTAACACTGTTCTAACACTTCCAGTTATTCAGTTGATTGCTAAGGTTAGCAGGGACCTCAAACAGAACACAAACTCATTACGATTTTCTAATTCTACAGACAAGCATCAATCAAAACCAGGGTATAAAACTATCAAGGAAAGCTTTACAAGCTGCAGGTGAAATCAGTAGGCCGATATGTCGGCTAAAGTGGATAACCTTGTGCAGCAGTCGGACACTGCCAATGTGAGCGATGAAACTTTGTTACAACACGCTTATTTGATTTTCATATTCATTACAATTAATTGGTATCACATCCGAACACAAAATAAAAACCAGTTTCACGTAACTTTTTAAAAACTGAAATTTATATGTGTAAAAGCAGTGAAAAGCATTTTTCCTGTTTGATAGGAGATAAAAAGAACCACTGATGATGCTGAAGCTCCAGCGAGACAATTTTCTCTGTCATTTATACCACAGTAGTAAGAGAGGTACCATAGCAGATGATTGATGGGCCTACGACTTGGAAACTTTGCGTGAGTTGTGAGCATTGAGCCAGATGAAAATTCTCTTCCATGTACTTCTCTCCTCTACGTGCCGGTCACTATACAGCTTCCCCCACTCACCTTCTCATTATTGTTTGTGCCTATACGACTAGTTGTAAGGATGTGGAATGCCGATGTATATGTGCAAATGTTCACTGTCGTCTCTAAAAAAACGTTTACTGCCGTCCAAAAACACATCTGCTTGAAGATACGATTGATAAAAGAATTTTATTGAGTGATTCCTGCTTGATGATGAATGGGTCGTTTAGCAATTAAATTATAACATTCATATAAAGCAGAAATCAGTCACTAAATTATGTAGGGGGGTTTTGTGTTCTATTAGCTGTGCACTTTATTGAGATGTCCATATGTTGAAAATCCCTCCAAAGTCCTGACTATGCCTACAGTATTTTGGCCTGATAGTGCGCTGGATGTGCGTTTGTTTCTCAAAAGAACACTGCAAATCCCATTTGTAATCATTACACTGTCAGTGTAGCCAAGATTCTATATACTCCAACATTTCCAACACGAGACGTACAGGAAGAGAGTCAATGGATATCTGGAAGGTACCGACTGGAATGTGGAGCCACGACAACTCCAGTGCCGTGGCCAGCTGTGCTAGGTTTCTCGGTTGAGGATCCATGGCGTGAACAGCCCGACCATGATGGTTCCACAGATTCTCGATTGGGTTTTAATTCGGGCAGTTGATGGCTAGGGGAGTATGGTAAACTCATCCTGGTGCTCTTCGAACAAGCACGTTAACAGCGATCAGTGTGACAAGCTGCATTGTTTGCTTGTAGATAACATCATGCCGAGGATGAAGTACTAACAAAATGTCAGTTTTGTTTCCAGAAAGATTTTTCAACAGAAAATGCCATATATGCTTTCACCAATCAAATTTTAAATGATCTGAATAACCAAACACCACCCATTGGGACTTTTTGTGATTTCTCAAAGGCTTTTGATTGTGTAAATCATGAAATTCTGCTAGACAAGCTCAAGTATTGTGGCATGAGTGGGACAGTGCACAAATGGTTTAATTTGTACCTAACTGGAAGAGTGCAGAAAGTTGAAATAAGCAGTTGTCATAATATGCAAAGATCAGCACATTCCACAAACTGGGGAACTATCAAGAATGGGGTTCCACAAGGGTCGGTCTTGGGTCCTTTGTTGTTCTTAATATATATTAATGACTTGCCATTCTATATTCATGAAGAGGCAAAGTTAGTTCTCTTTGCTGATGATACAAGTATAGTAATCACACCTGACAAACGAGAATTAAGTGATGAAATTGTCAATAATGCCTTTCAGAAAATTACTAAGTGGTTCCTTGTAAACGGACTCTCACTGAATTTTGATAAGACACAGTACATACAGTTCTGTACAGTAAATGGTATGTCGCCATTAATAAATTAGACCTTAATCAGAAGCATATAGTTAAGGTAGAATATTCAAAATTTTTAGGTGTGTCCATTGATGAGAGATTAAATTGGAAGAAACACATTGATGATCTACTGAAACGTTCGAGTTCAGCTACTTATGCAATAAGGGTCATTGCAAATTTTGGTGATAAACATCTTAGTAAATTAGCTTACTACGCCTATTTTCACTCGTTGTTTGCATATGGCATCATATTTTGGGGTAATTCATCACTGAGGAATAAAGTATTTACTGCACAAAAGCGTGTAATCAGAATAATAGCTGGAGTCCACCCAAGATCATCCTGCAGACATTTATTTAAGGATCTAGGGATATTCACAGTAGCTTCTCAGTATATATACTCACTTATGAAATTTGTTATTAACAACAAACCCAATTCAAAAGTAATAGCAGTGTGCATAACTACAATACTAGGAGAAAGGATGATCTTCACTATTCAAGATTAAATCTAACTTTGGCACATAAAGGGGTGAATTGTACTGCCACTAAAGTCTTTGGTCACTTACCAAATAGTATCAAAAGCCTGACGGATAACCAACAAGTATTTAAGAAGAAATTAAAAGAATTCCTGAATGACAATTCTTTCTACTCCATAGAGGAATTTTTAGATATAAGTTACGAAAAAAAGAAAGAAAACCAAACAAAAAAATATAAAAAAACCAAAAAAATAAAAAATTTGTTATTTTAACTTAATTATGTTGGTAAATTAACTTAATTATGTCATGTATTGGAAAATTTCACTCGTTCCACATCATTACGAAATATCGTATTCATGACCCATGGAACTAGTATTAATCTAATCTAATCTAATCTAATACTGCATGTAGGGGTAGACATGGTCCCCAAAGATAGATGCACGTTTGTGTTAATACATTCTGCCTTCTTCAATGGCGATATCACCCAGCGAACGCCACGAAAACATTCCCCAAACCATAATGCTTCCTCCTCCGGCCTGAACCCTTTGCATTCAGACGTTTCACGGTGTTCATCAAAAAAATGTTGAAATGTGTGTGAAATCTTATGGGACTTAACTGCTAAGGTAATCAGTCCCTAAGCTTACACACTACTTATCCTAAATTATCCTAAGGAAAAACACACACACCCATGCCCGAGGGAAGAGTCGAACCTCTGCCAGGATCTGCCGCACAGTCCATGACTGCAGCGCCTGAGACCGCTCGGCTAATCCCGCGCGGCGGTGTACATCCAACGGCCATCTTTCCAAAGCAGCACTGAACGTGATTCATCCGAAAAGGCCACCTGCTGTCATTCAGTGGACGTCCAGTTCTGGTACTGGTGTGCAAATTCCAGCCTTTGTCGTCGATGAACAGCAGTCATCATGGATGCATGAACCAGATGCCTGCTGCAGAGGCCCATACATAGCAATGGTCGCTGAACGGTTGTTGAGGAGACCTTGTGTGGTAGCCCCTTGGTTCATCCAGCTGGTCGGTTGGTCAACATCTTCACGTTTATTCTTCCATACACATATCAACAGCCGTCGTACACCCTTGCCATCTGTGCCCCTTGGTACACCACGTCTATCTCGGTGCTAGTTTCGATAAGCATCACTTTGTCGTGCACAGTACACCATAACCACGGCGGCAGGTGAACAGTTCGCAAACTTAGGCGTTTCGGAAATACTTTCACCATTGGCCTGAATAAAACAACAAACAAACAACACTCCGTCGTCAGGCCACGAGTTGCCTACCGGGACCATCCGACCGCCGTGTCATCCACAGTGGAGGATATGGATAGAGGGGCTTGGGGTCAGCACACCGCTCTCCTGGTCGTTATGATGGTATTCTTGACCGAAGCCGCTACTATTCGGTCGAGTAGCTCCTCAATTGGCGTCACGAGGCTCAGTGCATCCCGAAAAATGGCAACATCGCATGGCAGCCTGGATGGTCACCCATCCAAGCGCCGACCACGCCCGATAGCGCTTAACTTCGGTGATCTCACGGGAACCGGTGTACCCACTGTGGCAAGGCCGTTGCCCATTGGCCTGAATGCCAATGATAATACCCTACTGGATGTCAGATAAATCGGTCCGTTTCCACATTACAACAATTGCACTTACGTCCGGATCCTGCCAACACGCTTCATATGTCCTCCACTGCTAGTGCTGCCACAGGTCGTCTGTGGGTAGCAACAGTACGTTCATGGCGAACATAGGCGGTGGTCACGTTAGTGTTACTGGACTGTATAATTCGCACAGAGAACTGTAATAGGTGTTTTTGTATACGTAGTTGATATTGACACCAAAGCGAAAAATGACTCTGAGCGCTATTGGACTTAACTTCTGAGGTCATCAGTCCCTTAGAACTTAGACCTACTTAAGCCTAACTAACCTAAGGACATCACACACATCCATGCCCGAGGCAGGATTCGAACCTGCGATCGTAGCGGTCGCGCGGTTCCAGACTGTAGCATCTAGAACCTCTCGGCCACCACGGCCGGCACACCAAAGCCAGAAACTGGTGCAGGCATTGCAGCTCTGCAGTTCTGCCCTACAGTCGTTAAGATGCAGAGCAAGGTAGGCGAGGAAATACAACCAAAGATCTTTATGGGAACGAAATCGACAAAGAAGCCATAAATCTACAGAAGAGTCAATCAATATTATAAAGAACTACTTCGCCAAAGAATAATAGAAAAATGGGAGGCCTACATTACGGACCAAATGGTAGCAATGTTTGAGGTTTTCCGTACAAACTTACAACATACAAGGTTCGCTCATCCACTGTACTCGTATTACCAACCCTGACGCAATCCGAAGGCACGATGATGACAGAGTGGAAGCCATCAGCGCAGTTCCCACTCAGAACTTCACAACACTGCGCTAAACAGATATTTGAATGTTGTGCAGAGGCAGTTGAATTTAGTGAATCTAAACCCCTAATTGTTGTTGTTTTTCATAGCTCCCCTAACTCTGACTTAAGAGCATTTCTGCTCAAGCTAGAGAGGGTTCTTGGTTCACTTTATAGAAAGTACCGGAAATTAGTTATATGTTGAGACTTCAATATTAATTTTGTATGTGATTGTGCAAGGGAAAGGATGCTGGTAGATCTCCTAAAATCATATGACCTGATGCAGACTGTGTTTTTTCAACTACGATGCAGGGGAGAAGTAGCATTGCCATAGACAATATTTTTATTCATTCTTCAGTACTAGATGGGCTTTCTGTTAATAAAAGAGTCAATGGCCTTTCAGACCATGACGCAGAAATTTTAGCACTAAAAGGCTTTCGTACTCAAACAAATGTCACATTTAATTACAAACTATGTAGGAAAGCTAATCCCATGGCAATAGAGAGCTTCTTAAACATCGTTAAAAAACAAGGGTGGCAGGATGTTTACAGTGCCAGTAACACAGGTGACAAATATTATACTTCCTTAACACATTTCTCATGCTCTTTGAGAGTTGTTTTCCATTAGAACGTTCTAAACGGGGTTCTTGCAGTAAAAGTCAGTCTCGCTGGCTGACTAGTGGGATAAGGATAACATGTAAAACAGAGCAGGAATTATATCAAAATGTTAGAAGTAGTCACAATCAAGCTATAGGAGCCCATTACAAACAATATTGTAAGGTGCTTAAAAATGTTATTAGGATCTCAGATAGTATGTGTTACGCAAATAGAAGAGATAATTCACACGTTAAAATTAAAACCATATGGTCAATTGTGAAAGAGGTGTCTGGTCGATGATGTAAAGTCATTTCGTAGTAAGAATATTTCTGTTACTGATAAATCAGATATATGCACAGTATTTAACAAGCATTTTCTGAGCATTGCTGGTAAATTAAATAAAAACTTAGTTTCCACAGTGAATCATATAACTCTCTTGGGAAATGCCTTTCCGACACTGATGTCTGAAATAATCCTCTGTGATACTGACAAGGGGGAGATTGAGTCAATAATTAAATCACTGAAGACTAAGGACTCTCATGGATATGACGGAGTGCCTAGCAGAATATTAAAGTACTGCCTTGCACGTGTTAGCCCTGTATTCAGTCATATTTGTAATTTTTCCTTTAGGAATAGTCAGTTGCCTGAGTGATTAAAGTACACAAGAGTAAATCCGCTTTATAAAAATGAAGAAAGGGGTAATTTAGACAGTTTTAGACCAATTTCTATGCCATCAATCTTTGCTAAACTTATTGAAAAGCTGTGTAAGGATAATTGATTATTTTATACCACATCATTTGCTATCAAATGTACAGTTCAGCTTTAGAAGTCGTTTAACAACTGATAATGCTATAGTCTCTTTTCTCTAAGAAGTTTGATTGTGTTGATCACAAGTATTGCTCCAGAAGTTGGACCATTAAGGAATACGGAGAGTAGCTCACAATTGGTTCACCTCTTACTCTGAGACACCCAGCAAACGGTCATTTTTCACAATGTTGAGAATGGCTGTGATGTGGGGCCTGAGTGGGGTACAGTGAAATGAGGGTATGCCCCAGGGATCAGTGTTGGGGCCATTCCTGTTCCTTATTTACATAAGTGATATGCCCTCTAGTGTTGCAGGTAACTCTAAAATATTTGTGTTTGCTGATGACACTAGCTTGGTAGTAAAGGATGTTGTGTACGAAATTAGCTCTGTTTCAAATAGTGAAGTTCATGACATAATTTCATGGCTTGTAGAAAATAAACTAACGTTAAACCACAGTAAGACCCAGTTTTTACAGTTTCTAATACGCAATTCAAGAAAAGCTGACGTTTTAGTTTCACAGAATGGGTTTATGATTAGTGAAACTGAACAGCTCAAATTTGTAGGTGTTCAGATAGATAGAAACTGTCATGGAAAGCCCTCGTTCAGGATCTTATTCAAAGACTTAATGCTGCCATTTTTACTGTTCGAACGGTATCTGAAATAAGTGATCGTTCGACACGAAAATTAGTCTACCTTGCTTATCTTCATTCGATTATGTCGTATGGTATCATATTTTGGGGTAGCTCTTTCCATTCTAAACGGATGTTTTTGACTCAGGAAAGGGCAGTTTGAGCAATAAACGGTTAAAGTTGGTGAACCTCTTATCGACCCATGTCAATTAGTCTGACTGGTTTACATTTTCCTCTCAATATATATATATATATATATATATATATATATATATATATATATATATAATGTCATTTTTTGTTAACAGTTTCATCTTATTCCCAAGAATTAGCAGCTTTCACTCAGTTAATACCCAGCAGAAATACAATCTGCATTTGGATCACAAATTTCCGTAACTCTTGTGCAGAAACGGTAGCAGGGGTTGTGTGGCGTGGACTGGGCGGTTTTTTAGGTTGGATGGCTGCGGGTAAGTACAGAAAGGGCAAAGCCTCAAAGGGTGCGGGGCAGTCAGGACATGCGGGGACCAAGCAGCAATCGGTATTGTAATTGTAAACTGCCGAGCTGCATTGGTAAAGTACCGGAACTGCAAGCGCTGATAGAAAGCACCAAAGCTGAAATCGTGTATATGTAAGTAGGCTGTTTAGGTTTTTTTATTGGTAACGCCACCTCTGTATGAAAATCACTGGCTGTGCTGTGTGCAGTCTGTGGCTGCTTTGCATTGTTGTAATACTCGCCATTGTAGTGTTGGGCAGCTGGGCTGTTAACAGTGCATAGCGTTGTGCAGTTGGAGGTGAGCCGCCAGCAGTGGTGGATGTGGGAATAGAGATGGCAGAGATTTGTAATTTGTCATGAACTGCTATATATATTATGACTATTAAGGTAAATACATTGGTTGTTCTCTATTAAAATCTTTCATTTGCTAACTATGCCTATCAGTAGTTAGTGCCTTCAGTACTTTGAATCTTTTATTTAGATGGCAGTAATGGCGCTCGCTGTACTGCAGTAGCTTGAGTAGCGAAGATTTTTGTGAGGTAAGTGATTTCTGAAAGGTATAGTTTAATGTTAGTCAGGGCAATTCTTTTGTAGGGATTTTTGAAAGTCAGATTGCGTTGCGCTAAAAAAATATTGTGTATCAGTTTAAGGACAGTCGTGTATAAATTGTTCAAAGGGGACGTTTCATATGTCGACTCTTAGCCGAGGATAATTCACTGGAATCTTCTGATTTATTTCTTGTAGTTTGTGTAATTAGTGTAGCTTTTGTTTATTGCTAGCGCGTGATTATAGAGAGAATTTCCTTTGTAGTTGTAGTTTTTCATTGTCGTACAGTAAAGCAGTTGTGGCATGCATGTAGATTTGCAGCAAGTATTTCGCAGCTGCGCTTGCAATTAACTAGATATTATTTTCAATGCTATGTGTTTGTGTACCCTTGTGTATTTCTTTTCTTCCTGTCTCTGTGTACTGTTTCATAGATATTTTTTTCTGTTCTAGTACTAAGCTACATTCACTATGATGAGGAATACTGTTATCCTCAAATATAATTTGCATTTATAATATGTTATTTTCTTTGGAAAGATGTTTAGACATTATTTATTCTGTTTTGTTTTAATGCTCATGTATAAAGTTGATGTTCCAAAAGTTATTCTGATATTTTATGTATCTACTTATCTCATAATTCCTGTAACATTGATGTATATGTCTATTTCTATTCTTTTGTAAAGCCTGTTTTACTACAAATGTTATCTGTATTGTTATGTTCTTTAATGATGTATTCTGTACCTTTTTTATTGTATTCTCATGTTATAAAATTGTAATTGACACCAGTTTATCAAACTAAGTAACTTGTAAGCATTCATTTCACTGCACACATTTCCGTTGGTCATAGTATATGGACAATATGTGAGAAGTAGGGACTGATAGTGTTTGCACGTGTGTTAATAATTCAGCAAGGGACTGGATAACAGCATTGCTGGTTCTAAGGACAATTTCAAAGACTTTGTGAGTGCACAAGTGGTGGTTATGGACTTGCTACATTATCCGCAAGACTCTTCAATGGTGATTGTGCACCTGCACAGTCACAACAGATGGCTGCTGACCATCTCTACAAGGACTGAAGTGGGTCTGCATCTTTGATGACCCACCAATACCATTATTTCTACTAGGACTACAGTGGGTCTACACATTTGATGACTCACCAACACCATTATTTCTACAAGGACTGCAGTGGGTCTGCACCTCTGGTGGCCCACCAATACCATAATCTCTACCAGGACCACAGTGGGTCTACTCTGTGATGACCTACCTACCAATACTCTTCAAAACTTCGATTGACTCTGCTGTGGGTTCGCTCTGTTGTGGCCTATTACTTGTCTGCATGTCAAGAGTCAGCACTGTCTTTCCAGTGGAAGGACAACACTACTTCTTCAAGACTGCATGGAAATCCACTATGTCCGTGTGCATTTTCTTTTACTGCTCAGACTTTGAGAAAAACACTGCTATTTTACCATGATGAACGATCAGGACTGTCTTTATGGACTGTGAGAAAATTTGAGCTTTTGACCAACATTGTATCAATAAGTGTGTGCATTTGATTTCTTTGTTATTGTAATTATGAAAAATTTTTTCAAATCTGTATTGGCCACTGCCCAAACCAATTTGTAAAATTTTTTGTGGGGAGCATGGGGGCTATGTAAGTAGGCTGTTTAGGTTTTTTCATTGGTAACGCCACCTCTGTATGAAAATCACTGGCTGTGCTGTGTGCAGTCTGTGGCTGCTTTGCATTGTTGTAATACTCGCCATTGTAGTGTTGGGCAGCTGGGCTGTTAACAGTGCGTAGCGTTGTGCAGTTGGAGGTGAGCCGCCAGCAGTGGTGGATGTGGGAAGAGAGGTGGCAGAGATTTGTAATTTGTCATGAACTGCTATTGAAACGTCCCCTTTTTAACAATAATACACGACTGTCCTTTACCTGACACACAATATTTTTTTTTTAGCGCAACGCAATCTGACGTTCAAAAAAATCCCTTCGAAAGAATGGCCCTGACTAACATTAACCTATACGTTTCACAAATCACTTACCTCACAAAAATCTTCGCTGCTCAAGCTACTGCAATACAGCGAGCGCCACTACTGCCAGCTAAATAAAAGATTCAAACTACTGAAGGCACTAACTACTGATAGGGATAGTTAGCAAATGAAAGATATTAATAGAGAACAAACAATGTATTTACCTTGATATCATCATATATAAATATAGCAGTTCATGACAAATTTCAAAACTCCGCCATCTCTCTCCCCACATCCACCACTGCTGGCGGCTCACCTTCAACTGCGCAACGCTACGCGCTGTTCACATCCAGCTGCTGCTGCCCAACACTACAATGGCAGACAACAATGCAAACTAGCCACAGACTGCACACAGCACAGCCAGTGATTTTCATATTGAGCGCTACGTAACGTTGCCAATAAGAAAACATAAACAGCCTACTTACATAGAGAAAACATAAACAGCCTACTTACATAGCCCCCATGCTCCCCACAAAAAATTTTACAAATTTTTTTTTTTTGGGCAGTGGCCAATAATGATTTGATAAAATTTTTCATAATTACAATAACAAAGAAATCAAATGCACACACTTATTGATACAATGTTGGTCAAAAGCTAAAATTTTGTCACAGTCCATAAAGACAATCCTGATCATTCATTACGGTAAAATATAGTGTTTTTCTCAAAGTCTGAGCAGTAGAAGAAAATGCACACGGAAGTAGTGGATTTCCATGCAGTCTTGAAGAAGTAGTGTTGTCCTTCCAATGGAAAGACAGTGCTGACTCTTGACATGCATACAGGTAATGGGCCACAACAGAGCAAACCCACAGCAGAGTCAGTCGAAATTTTGAAGAGTATTGGTAGGTAGGTCATCACAGAGCAGACCCACTGTAGTCCTGGTAGAGATTACGGTATTGGTGGGCCACCAGAGGTGCAGACCCACTGCAGTCCTTGTAGAAATAATGGCATGGTGGGTCATCATAGATGCAGACCCACTGTAGTCCTTGGAGAGATAGCCAGCAGCCATCTGTTGTGACTGTGCAGGTGCACAATCACCGTTGAAGAGTCTTGTGGATAATATAGCAAGTCCATAAACCACCACTTGTGCACTCACAAAGTTTCTGGAATTGTCCTTAGAACCAGCAATGCTGTTATCCAGTCCCTTGCTGAATTATTAACACACGTGCAAACACTATCAGTCCCTACTTCTCACATATTGTCCATATACTATGACCAACAGAAACGTGTGCAGTGAAATGTAACTAACAAGTTAATAATATCATGAACTGGTGACAATTACAATTTTATAACATAAGAATACAATAAAGGTACAAAATACATCATTAAAAACATAACAATATAGATAACATTTGTAGTACAGGCTTTACAAAAGAATCGAAATAACATATATATCAGTGTTACAGGAATTATGACATGAGTACATACAGAGAAGATCAGAATAACTTGCGAAACATCAACTTCACACATGAGCATTTAAACAGAATGAATAATGTCTAACATCTTTACAGAGTAAATAACATATCATTAGTGCCAATTATATTTGAGGATAACAGTATTCCTCATCATAGTGAATGTAGCTTAATATTAAAAGAAGAAAAAAATTCTATGAAACTACACAGAGACAGGAAGAAAACAAATACACAAGGGTACATAAACACATAGTGGGATAACACCAATAGGAAAGGACAGGGTTCGTTTTCAGTGTAACATTTGGTACTGCAGTCCAACCCAAAACTTCATATATCTTTCCTCTTACTTCCTCCTTTGTTTCCACCAAAAAAATTCTATCTAAGCATGCTTTCTGTATTTATATGTTCACACATTTCTTACCTCAACATTGATTTCCAAGAAAATCCTACCTAAACCTGTTTTCTCAATGCATTTCTTTCAATTCATCGCAACTCATTCTCTTAGAGGCTACCCCCTCTTAAGCTAACTTAAATCTACTGAGCTCAGATGCTAAACTAAGGGACGAGGCAATGCAGCAGCACATAATAAGTAACACAAACAGCAATGACCAAAAAATTGGAAAATTGCAAAGCAAGCTACAGTAAATCTAAATTACCAAGCAATGCAACATTACAACTAATATGAGCCAATGTGCAGCAACAAAAAAATAAATCTGGCTTAGCAGAGTAACACAAATTAAAGTTCAGTAGCACTATGCCTGGCAAACAGCAGCTTATATCTAAACATGACATAGCTCAAGCAGAAAAAATAGTACACTAAAGATAACAATGCAGATAAGGGAAATGTATAATCACATCTTAATGTCTAAGTAATTAAAGTGGTGCACCACAACAACTTATTGTAAAAGAAATATTACCATGTACTTGAAAAGAAAATTATGTGTTACTGTTACTAGTTCCTTCTTATTGTTCTTTCCTTTCCAAGTGCTCCTTTTTTAAAGAATGTGGATCATAAAATAATTATTTAATAGATCTGTTGACAGAAAGTGTTCACATTAGCAAATGCATTTCATTTTATAAAAGCAATGCTGCAACACAGCTGGAAACCAGATATCAAATGAAATAAGCAATTACGCAAACCAAAGCATAAAAATATCATTCAATAGTCATGTGACATTTCATAAGTTAGTAGAAATTCTCTCAACTCTCGTAGAAAGACACTTGTCATAATCAGGTGTGCAGATGTACAAATATTTCTCGTCATTTCATTAGGCATTTCAGTAAATATCAGAAAGTACGATATGTTTCCAAGTAATCAGCGTGTCGGATTTGCGATGCTTTCTCTAAAGGAATGACAATGGCCAGGATAATGGCCTTTTTTTTTCTTCCTGTGCTCTGAAAGGCACGCGCTAATGGCTTTTTCTCCAGGCGTCTGACACAGCTGGGTGCCTATGTAAGTAGGCTGTTTATGTTTTCTCTATGTAAGTAGGCTGTTTATGTTTTCTTATTGGCAACGTTACGTAGCGCTCAATATGAAAATCACTGGCTGTGCTGTGTGCAGTCTGTGGCTAGTTTGCATTGTTGTCTGCCATTGTAGTGTTGGGCAGCAGCAGCTGGATGTGAACAGCGCGTAGCGTTGCGCAGTTGGAGGTGAGCCGCCAGCAGTGGTGGATGTGGGGAGAGAGATGGCGGAGTTTTGAAATTTGTCATGAACTGCTATATTTATATATGATGATATCAAGGTAAATACATTGTTTGTTCTCTATTAATATCTTTCATTTGCTAACTATCCCTATCAGTAGTTAGTGCCTTCAGTAGTTTGAATCTTTTATTTAGCTGGCAGTAGTGGCGCTCGCTGTATTGCAGTAGCTTGAGCAGCGAAGATTTTTGTGAGGTAAGTGATTTGTGAAACGTATAGGTTAATGTTAGTCAGGGCCATTCTTGTGCAACATGTCTTCAAAATATTTCACAAGACTGGAGAATTCAGATTGTTCGAAATGTTTCATCATTATGATGCCATGTTTTACGCAGTCTTGTGTGGCTTGCGACCAATATGCTGAGAGGAAGGCATGGTAAAATTCTCCTTCACTGTGGCAATCGTGAATGACCGATCGCATTCTTACAGTTGGTTCATTCTCTAAGTAGCCACACATAAATTCTAATCTGTGTTCTAATGACCAGTTGGGAGGAAAACAATGAGAGAATTGATGGAGCCATGCTTGTGGATGAATGTCGTTGCCAGAATTCTTAAATGTTTTGAATTTACGTGTAGTAATGAACAGCTTATAGTCAAAATCATCATGTCGGCGAGTCGCATATCGGTCATTGTTAGGTCGTGTCGGCCGTTCCATCTCAAAATTCGGTGCACATTGCCAATTTCTTTCATAACTTCCGAAATGCCCTGTGTTATTATTTTGCGGCTTTTCCGTATTTCTAAGTCCCTCTTCCCGTGTTGGAGCGCGAGTGTCCTCTGAAATACGTAATTCTTGTATTACCTGTGTTAGCTGGTCTTGTACTTCCCGGATTTCTCTTTGGTGTTGCGTATCAATTTGATTCAGATTTTGTTTCAGTTTCCTAATTTGTTCGCTCTCTTCTGTGTTATTAAAGACTACCGGTTTTGTGTCATTCAGATTACCATCTACCTTCGTAGATAAATTATTTAGCTGATCCGAAAGTTCAACTACTTTCTCTGATAATGAACTAATTTCCTCCATGTGTCTTTCTACTGTGTCCTTTAAGTTTTCCTGAGTTTTTGTAAGTTGCGTAACCGAATCGGTAGATGCAACTGAGTCAATTTTAGCTTGCAAGGTCTCATGATTTTCATGAACAATAATTTGCAGTTCTTTTATGGCTGCTTCGTGATTCTGTAATGCATTTTCATGCCGCGAAAAAATAGGTTGAAAATGCTCACTAATTTGTGTTTTTACGTCGTTACAGACTTTTTGACATTTCGATTCGATTTTATGTAACTCAGTAGTTAAATCTTCACGTGTTTGTTCAAGTGTGGTGTCTAACTTTTGAAGATTTTGTTCCATTGTGTTTAACTTTTGAAGCTTTTGTCCCACTTGTTTCTGATTTTGTTCAAGTGTTGTGTCTAACTTTTGTAGCTTTTGTCCCATTTGTTGCATTAACTGTAATAACAATGCACTGGTGTCTGAAACATGTTCCTCAGTGCTTTTCGGCAGTGAATTTGCACCGGCAACATTCACATTTTGACAAGCGGAAAACGTGTCTTGACTCATTTGGGAAAACGGTGAGGACCCAAAACCTGAATCTACAGTATTTGCAAAATTGTGTCCTGTCATTTCGGATTCCTGAGGCGAGCTATTGCCGACCGATCGATCGATAATGCTTCCCTCTTCACTAATTGTTTCACTGTCCACGCCATTGTTTGCCGCCCGCTCCATTTCCCTATGCATAATTATCAAATTACTACTTTGAACATCAGTTAATTCATTACTCGGTGGCGCAAACACACTGCTTTCATTTTCACTGTCATTTCGCAGTTTACTTTGGAGCCTAGTATTACGTTTTTCACACGCCATTATTGTCACAGTATTTCACACGACAACACAGAAAAGCACAATTTGAAGAGCAAAAATAAGAGAACACATTAACATAACACTGAAAATAATATCTAGTTAATAGCAGCTGCGAAATACTTGGTGCAAATCTACATGCATGCCACAACTGTTTTACTGCACAACAATGAAAGACTGCAACTACAAAGGAGATTTTCTCTACAATTACGCGCTAGCAATAAACAAAAGCTACACTAAATACACAAACTACAACAAAAAATCAGAAGATTCCAGTGAGGTATCCTCGGCTAAGGGTCGACATATGAAACGTCCCCTTTTTAACAATAATACACGACTGTCCTTTACCTGACACACAATTTTTTTTTTTAGCGCAACGCAATCTGACGTTCAAAAAAATCCCTTCGAAAGAATGGCCCTGACTAACATTAACCTATACGTTTCACAAATCACTTACCTCACAAAAATCTTCGCTGCTCAAGCTACTGCAATACAGCGAGCGCCACTACTGCCAGCTAAATAAAAGATTCAAACTACTGAAGGCACTAACTACTGATAGGGATAGTTAGCAAATGAAAGATATTAATAGAGAACAAACAATGTATTTACCTTGATATCATCATATATAAATATAGCAGTTCATGACAAATTTCAAAACTCCGCCATCTCTCTCCCCACATCCACCACTGCTGGCGGCTCACCTCCAACTGCGCAACGCTACGCGCTGTTCACATCCAGCTGCTGCTGCCCAACACTACAATGGTAGACAACAATGCAAACTAGCCACAGACTGCACACAGCACAGCCAGTGATTTTCATATTGAGCGCTACGTAACGTTGCCAATAAGAAAACATAAACAGCCTACTTACATAGAGAAAACATAAACAGCCTACTTACACTATATATATTATGACTATTAAGGTAAATACATTGGTTGTTCTCTATCAAAATCTTTCATTTGCTAACTATGCCTATCAGTAGTTAGTGCCTTCAGTACTTTGAATCTTTTATTTAGCTGGCAGTAGTGGCGCTCCCTGTATTGCAGTAGCTTGAGTAGCGAAGATTTTTGTGAGGTAAGTGATTTCTGAAAGGTATAGTTTAATGTTAGTCAGGGCCATTCTTTTGTAGGGATTTTTGAAAGTCAGATTGCGTTGCGCTAAAAAAATATTGTGTATCAGTTTAAGGACAGTCGTGTATAAATTGTTCAAAGGGGACGTTTCAGTCGTTATAGGTACGGAAAGCTGGCTGAAGCCAGAGATAAATTCTGCCGAAATTTTTACAAAAGCATAGAGGGTCCATAGAAAGGATAGATTGCATGCAACCAGTGGTGGCGTGTTTGTCGCTGTTAGTAGTAGTTTATCCTGTGGTGAAATAGAAGTGGATAGTTCCTGTGAATTATTATGGGTGGAGGTTACACTCAACACTCACTAGGTTAATAATTGGCTCCTTTTACCGACCTCCCGACTCAGCAGCATTAGATGGCAGAACAACTGAGAGAAAATCTGGAATACACTTCACATAAATTTCCTCAGCATGTTATAGTCTTAGGTGGAGATTTCAATTTACCAGATATAGACTGGGACACACAGATGTTTAGGACGGGTGGTAGGGACAGAGCATCGAGTGACATTATACTGAGTGCACTATCCGAAAATTATCTCGAGCAATTAAACAGAGAACCGACTCGTGGAGATAACATCTTGGGCCTACTGATAACAAGCAGACCCGAACTTTTCGACTCTGTAAGCGCAGAACAGGGAATCAGTGATCATAAGGCCGTTGCAGCATCCGTGAATATGGAAGTAAATAGGAATATAAAAAAAGGGAGGAGGGTTTATCCGTTTAGCAAGAGTAATAGAAGGCAGATTTCCGACTGCTTAACAGATCAAAACGAAAATTTCTGTTCCGACGCTGACAATGTTGAGTGTTTATGGAAAAAGTTCAAGGCAATCGTAAAATGCGTTTTAGACAGGTACGTGCCGAGGAAAACTGTGAGGGACGGGAAAAACCCATCGTGGCTCAACAACAAAGTTAGGAAACTACTGCGAAAGCAAAGAGAGCTTCACTCCAAGTTTAAACGCAGCCAAAACCTCTCAGACAAACAGAACCTAAACGATGTGAAAGTTGGGCTAAGGAGGGCTATGCGTGAAGCGTTCAGTGAATTCGAAAGTACAATTCTATGTACCGACTTGACAGAAAATCCTAGGAAGTACTGGTCTTACGTTAAATCAGTAAGTGGCTCGAAACAGCATATCCAGACACTCCGGGATGATGATGGCATTGAAACAGGATGACACGTGTCAAGCTGAAATACTAAACACCTTTTTCCAAAGCTGTTTCACAGAGGAAGACCGCGCATTGCATTTCCTTCTCTAAATCCTCGCACAAACGAAAAAATGGCTGACATCGAAATAAGTGTCCAAGGAATAGGAAAGCAACCGGAATCACTCAGCAGAGGAAAGTCCACTGGACCTGACGGGATACCAATTCAATTCTACGCAGAGTACGCGAAAGAGCTCGCCCCCCTTCTAACAGCCGTGTACGGCAAGTGTCTAGAGGAACGGAAGGTTCCAAATGATTGGAAAAGAGCACAGGTAGTCCCAGTCTTCAAGAAGGGTCGTCGAGCAGATGCGGAAAACTATAGACCTATATCTCTGACGTCGATCTGTTGTAGAATTTTAGAACATGTTTTTTGCTCGCGTATCATGTCGTTTCTGGAAGCCCAGAATCTACTCTGTAGGTATCAACATGGATTTCGGAAACAGCGATCGTGTGAGACCCAACTCGCTTTATTTGTTCATGAGACCCAGAAAATATCAGATACAGGCTCCCAGGTAGATGCCATTTTCCTTGAATTCCGGAAGTCGTTCAATACAGTTCCGCACTGTCGCCTGATAAACAAAGAGCCTACGGAATATCAGACCAGCTGTTTGGCTGGATTGAAGAGCTTTTAGCAAATAGAACACAGCATGTTGTTCTAAATGGAGAGACGTCTACAGACGTTAAAGTAATCTCTGGCGTGCCACAGGGGAGTGTTATGGGACCATTGCTTTTCACAATATACGTAAATGACCTAGTAGATAATGTCGGAAGTTCCATGCAGCTTTTCGCGGATGATGCTGTAGTATACAGAGAAGTTGCAGCATTAGAAAATTGCAGCGGAATGCAGGAAGATCTGCAGCGGATAGGCACTTGGTGCAGGGAGTGGCAACTGACCCTTAACATAGACAAACGTAATGTATTGCGAATACATAGAAAGAAGGATCCTTTATTGTATGATTATATGATAGCGGAACAAACACTGGTAGCAGTTACGTCTGTAAAATATCTGGGAGTATGCGTCCGGAACGATTCGAAGTGGAATGATCATATAAAATTAATTGTTGGTAAGGCGGGTGCCAGGTTGAGATTCATTGGGAGAGTCCTTAGAAAATGTAGTCCATCAACAAAGGAGGTGGCTTACAAAACACTCGTTCGACCTATACCTGAGTATTGCTCATCAGTGTGGAATCCGTACCAGGTCGGGTTGACGGAGGAGATAGAGAAGATCCAAAGAAGAGCGACGCGTATCGTCACGGGGTTCTTTGGTAAGCGTGATAGCGTTACGGAGATGTTTAGCAAAATCAAGTGGCAGACTCTGCAAGAGAGGCGCTCTGCATCGTGGTGTAGCTTGCTGTCCAGGTTTCGAGAGGGTGCGTTTCTGGATGAGGTATCGAATATATTGCTTCCCCCTACTTATACCTCCCGAGGAGATCACGAATGTAAAATTAGAGAGATTCGAGTGCTCACGGAGGCTTTCCGGCAGTCGTTCTTCCCGCGAACCATACGCGACTGGACAGGAAAGGGGGGTAATAACAGTGGCACGTAAAGAACCCTCCGCCACACACCATTGGGTGGCTTGCGGAGTATAAATGTAGCTGTAGATGTAGATGTAGAAAGGTATGCAGTATACTGCTGCATCCATTTTCAATAATCTACCAAAAGAATTAAAATATCTTAGCAGTAGTCAATGCACTTTGAAAATCAAACTGAAGAGTTTCCTCATGGGTCAATTCTTCTATTCTGTTGAGGAGTTCCTTGAAAAATTGAGCTTATTCTTATGTAGATGTTGTTGACTGCATTTACTTAAACTTAAGATTCCACTTTTTTGGGTTTATAAACATTTTATTTGATCTGTTACTATCTTTATGTTGTAATTTCATGTACTGATACCTTCCACGACATTTGAGATTGTTTCTTAATTTGGTACTACTGAAATAGACGTGTAAATAAATAAAAACTTTGTTGCCGCACAACTGTGGAAGACTCAGAGTGCAATCAGCATCTTCGCTCTGAATTACTAGAGCAGCATGTGAATAACAGTGTTGTGATTCCATTTGCCCAGGAGGAAGTGATGCTGTCAATAATGCAGTTAAAGAAGAAGAAAGCACCAGGGGCTGATAGAATACTAGCAAATGTCTTGCATCATGTAGTGGACCAAGCTGTACCATATTTAACACTGTTATTAAATGAATGTCTTTTGCAGAGTGGGGTGCCCAGAATATGGAAAAACTCGAATATCATTATACTGAAAAAAGGGGGAGATGAAGACTCAAGAGAACCGAAATCTCATAGATCTGTTTGGTAAGATCTCTAGCTCAAGTTCAGGCAAAACTTCGGTGCCGCCGCCTGAGGGACCACAGAGATGTAGTGGGCATGTGTTCCCTGCGGTACAGTTTCAGGAAAGGGAAATCTACCGATGATGCGATAAATTACGTAATGAATGTTGTGGTCACTTCAGACGGCAAATTTGTTACGTGCACAATGATTGATGCAGCAACGGCGTTTGATAATTTGTGGTGGCCTGCTCTGTTCAAAAGTCTGAAAGAGATAAACTGTCCCAGGTGCCTCAAGAGACTACCAGATTATTGCATAGACAGGCAGATGCAATTAGAATTGTCTGGAAAGAAAATTGTGAAAGACGTCAGAAAATGCTGCCCATGAGGCTGTGTTTGTGGTTCAGAGCTCTGAGATGTTGACTTGGAGCCATTATTGAGGCAGCTTGAGAGGATAACAAACACTTGAGGCTAGAAGCTGCATCGCCTACGCAGACGATCTGGTAATTATATAATCTGCCAACACAAGGATTAAATTAGAGGTAAACAGTAGAGTACTTCTTGAAAGACTAAGTAACTGGTGAGTAGAAAACAAACTAACGACAGCAGCAAACGAAACACTATATATGTTGCTAAAATAAACATTGTCAAGCAAAAAATTCCACAATTAGAATAAATGTCGGACCTTTCAAA
Source organism: Schistocerca americana (assembly GCF_021461395.2). NCBI lineage: Eukaryota > Metazoa > Arthropoda > Insecta > Orthoptera > Acrididae > Schistocerca > Schistocerca americana. The sequence goes on from NC_060121.1 coordinate 456,229,205, forward strand.
AGAATAGAAGTAAATAGGTACCTTGGATCTAATATCGACGATAAGCAAAACTTTCATGTAGACGTAGAATCCGACTGCCCAAAGAGGCATTAAAATCCTAAATACAGTAGTAAAATCTTGTCGAAGTAGTTTTCTGCTGCTACAAAGTGCAATACGAACTTACCACAACGCAATCTTACTCGCTATTGTGGGCTACGGGTGGAGCGTTTGGCCTCATGGAGCCATAAATATACGGACAGCACAGGCTCTACGGCAAACACGGAGAAGTAAACTCCTGCGCCTGGCAGGCGTGTACAGAACAACTTTAATGCTCTGCTGGTGATATTAGGCTTGCTACCTGTAGAAAGGGAGATGCACAATATTGGCTAAAAAAGCGCGAATATGGTAAGGTAACGGAGATGCTGAGCACAAGAGCCGTATCAAACAAGTAAATAAAAGCATGCATTGATAGAGAATGGCGAGAAATCTGGGACAGGGTGGAAACAGAGAGGAGAATCTACCAGTTCCTTACTAATATAAAAGAAAGAACAGGAATGACATGCTTCCTTCCGACCAAGGAAGCTACACATTGCATTTGTCTACTTGGTACGTATCGCAGCTATTTACTAAAAATACGACAGCACACCACAGACACTTGTGTATGTGAAGTAATCGGCACCCCGGACCACTTCGTCTGGGGATGTGCAATTACACAAGATGACACAGATCAGCGCAGGGATGCATTGAGTAATGCAACAGTCTATAATAAAAGAAGGAATGAGGAACTGTGGCATGAGTTGAACTCACTGACAGCTAAAATGTCAACTAATGAGCAGAAAGCCTACATGGCTAAGGGAGTACCAAGAAAAGGCTATACATGACGATAACGAGACGCGCCGCGGCAGAACATCCACCTACAACAGCCTTCCAGAAGCAGCGAGGAGACGAGCCTCGGGGAGGACCTGGCAAGATTTCCTGAGACCCTGAGAGTCGTCTCCCAATCTCTGCACTTTGGGTGGCGCAGCACCTCAGCCACTGTGAATCCTGAGTTACACCTCAGCAAAGCGGGGACTAACCATCCAGACAAATGAGAAATCCAGGTTGTTTCTGATGTCAATTGCAGTAGCGGAGAGTAGCGCTGTGTATTGCAGTGCTGTGTAGTGCAGCGCTGTGTTGTGTAATAGTGTAGTCCAGAATTATAAAATACAGTACGTATGATCTACCAATGCTGCATAATGTAACAGACCAGTAACGTGTGCCTTCTGCATTCCGGATGAAATACCTGGGCACCAGATGGCCAAATGATAATAAGTAGACCTTTTTATTTTTTATTTTATTTTCACTTATTATTTTTGTTCTTTTTATGTTGATATTCTATGTAGATTTTGCCCCCTTAAACAGCATAGTTCTCAGTAATCACTAAAACGTTTCGAATTTTGTAAAAATGTCACGCGCTTGGTTGATGTCAATTCAGGTGCCACGTTCTTTTAAGTAGATAACAGACCAAAAGCAAATAGCAAATAAATAAGTAAATCCAGTTGGTTGGCAGTAGTGTTGCTAGTAGTGAGTAGCTACCGGAAGGCGCTGTTAATAGGTTTAGTATTTAGTGTTACTGTAAATGTATGAATGCCTAATTATTAACTCTGAAGGGTGATATCCCGATTTTATTGTCTGTATTAATTTGGTACTGACTGAAGACTATTTTTCATCTTGCGCGCATTGTATTTTCAGCCAAAGGAGCTGAATATTGTTAAACGTTTGTGTCCTTCTTAATGCCTCTAATTTTAGTGTTATTGAGGCGGTGTTAATTTCTAATTACTTTGTTAGTGTACTGAACAAAATTCATTCAGTTATTGTATTGTTCTTACGCCCGGAGTTTCAGGAACCGTAAGTGGGCCTAAGTATCTGTTAAACTGCTACTTTAGAGAAATATATTTTTATTTCATATATACTGCTCGTTAAACTAAACCCACACCAGCAAAACCCCATGACCGAACACCATATTACCCATTACCCATATCCTACGCTATTAGTCGGTCACAATATTATTGCACCCGGCGATGAGGGCGCTCCGTTCGGCTTATGATGAATTTTTATCGTGATATTTCACCACGCCATACTCAGCCGTTTGATAGTATACGCAAAAATGTCTTGAAATCATTCACAGTGCGATGCGTTTTCGTGGTCACCATCGTCCTTGCCTACGGTAACGTAAGTAAGAGTTTCCAATAAAGGTCACAGGAGGCCAACTGCCATAATAACATGATCAAGTAATACAATATTTCAAACAGAATGTTCAGCGTGAAAGGTGTCTAATATTCTTGTATCGAGTATCATGTGTATGCGTCTATTACTCGCGGGTAGTCTTTTGCTGTGGTGTCTGCGCCCACTACGCGATCATCTGTGTAGTCACTCCGGTTTCCGCTACGTTGAGAATCACTTTACTAAGGTTTCTGGAGTGATGTGATTCGAATATGGCTTTGTGGATAGCGCAGAGTATGTGTTTGAATACGAAAAAAGATTCCGAATGTGTTCCGGCTTCCGATTTGTTCGCTTCTTGTGTGTGTGCAGTTGTGTGCTAATCAACGTGGCTGCTGTGACATGTACTGAGAAGAAAAGAGAGTGATGTATGACTGCTGCCTAGGTCTGTATATACACTGGATCATCAGAGATACTGGTATAGGCATGCGTATTCAAATACACAGATATGTAAAGAGACAGAACACGGTAATGCTGCATCTACACTCCTGGAAATTGAAATAAGAACACCGTGAATTCATTGTCCCAGGAAGATGAAACTTTATTGACACATTCCTGGGGTCAGATACATCACATGATCACACTGACAGAACCACAGGCACATAGACACAGGCAACAGAGCATGCACAATGTCGGCACTAGTACAGTGTATATCCACCTTTCGCAGCAATGCAGGCTGCTATTCTCCCATGGAGACGATCGTACAGATGCTGGATGTAGTCCTGTGGAACGGCTTGCCATGCCATTTCCACCTGGCGCCTCAGTTGGACCAGCGTTCGTGCTGGACGTGCAGACCGCGTGAGACGACGCTTCATCCAGTCCCAAACATGCTCAATGGGGGACAGATCCGGAGATCTTGCTGGCCAGGGTAGTTGACTTACACCTTCTAGAGCACGTTGGGTGGCACGGGATACATGCGGACGTGCATTGTCCTGTTGGAACAGCAAGTTCCCTTGCCGGTCTAGGAATGGTAGAACGATGGGTTCGATGACGGTTTGGATGTACCGTGCACTATTCAGTGTCCCCTCGACGATCACCAGTGGTGTACGGCCAGTGTAGGAGATCGCTCCCCACACCATGATGCCGGGTGTTGGCCCTGTGTGCCTCGGTCGTATGCAGTCCTGATTGTGGCGCTCACCTGCACGGCGCCAAACACGCATACGACCATCATTGGCACCAAGGCAGAAGCGACTCTCATCGCTGAAGACGACACGTCTCCATTCGTCCCTCCATTCACGCCTGTCGCGACACCACTGGAGGCGGGCTGCACGATGTTGGGGCGTGAGCGGAAGACGGCCTAACGGTGTGCGGGACCGTAGCCCAGCTTCATGGAGACGGTTGCGAATGGTCCTCGCCGATACCCCAGGAGCAACAGTGTCCCTAATTTGCTGGGAAGTGGCGGTGCGGTCCCCTACGGCACTGCGTAGGATCCTACGGTCTTGGCGTGTATCCGTGCGTCGCTGCGGTCCGGTCCCAGGTCGACGGGCACGTGCATCTTCCGCCGACCACTGGCGACAACATCGATGTACTGTGGAGACCTCACGCCCCACGTGTTGAGCAATTCGGCGGTACGTCCACCCGGCCTCCCGCATGCCCACTATACGCCCTCGCTCGAAGTCCGTCAACTGCACATACGGTTCACGTCCACGCTGTCGCGGCATGCTACCAGTGTTAAAGACTGCGATGGAGCTCCGTATGCCACGGCAAACTGGCCGACACTGACGGCGGCGGTGCACAAATGCTGCGCAGCTAGCGCCATTCGACGGGCAACACCGCGGTTCCTGGTGTGTCCGCTGTGCTGTGCGTGTGATCATTGCTTGTACAGCCCTCTCGCAGTGTCCGGAGCAAGTATGGTGGGTCTGACACACCGGTGTCAATGTGTTCTTTTTTCCATTTCCAGGAGTGTATATTAGACAACAAGTGTCTAGGACAGTTGCTAGATCGGTCACTGCTAGTACAATAGCAGGTTATCACGATTTAAGTTAGTGTGAGCGTGATGTTATAGTCGCCGCAAGAGCGATGGGACACACCAGCTCCGATGTAGGGATGAAGTGGGGATTTACCCGTACCACTATTTCACGAGTGTACCGTGTATATCAGGAATGCGGTAAAATATAAAATCTCCGACATCGCTGCGACCGGAAAAAGATGCTACAAGAACGGGACCAACGACGAAAGACCTTAATACGGTTTCTTACGAAAATTGCAGAAGATTTCAGTGCTGGGTCATCAAAAATTGTCAGCGTGCAAACTACTCAACGGAACATCATCGTTATAGCCTTTCAGGGCCGAAGGCCCACTCGTGTAGCCTTAATTACTGCACGACATAAAGCTTTACGCGTCGCCTGGTCCCGTCAACACCGACATTGGACTGTTGAAGATGTTAAACATGTTGCCTGGTCGGACGAGTCTCGTTTCATATTGTATCGAGCGAATGTGCATTTACGGGTAAGGAGACAACCACATGAATCCATGTACCCTGCATGTCAGTAGGAGACTGTTCAAACTGGTGGAGGCTATGTAATGGTGTGAGGCGTGTGTAACTGGAGTGATATGGGACCCCTAATACGTCTAGATACGACTCTGACAGGTGACAGGTAAGTAAGCATCCTGTCTGATCACCTGCTTTTATTCATGTCCGTTGTGCATTCCGACGGACGTGGGCAATTCCAGCAGGACAGTGCGACACCCAAAACGTCCAGAATTGCTGCAGAATGGCTCCAGGAACACTCTTCTGAATTTAAACACTTCCGTTGGTCATTAAACTCCCCAGACATGAACAGTATTGTGCATATCTTGATTGCCTTGCAACATGCTGTTCAGACGAGATCTCCAAGCGCTCGTACTCTTTCGTATTTATGGACAGCCGTGCAGGATTCGTGGTGTCAGTTCCCTCCAGCACTGCTTAAGACATTTGTCGAGCCCAAGCCATGTCGTGTTGCGGCACTTCTGCCTGCTCGCGGAGGCCCTACGTGATATAAGGCAGGTGTACCAGTTTCTTTGGCTCTTCAGTATATGAGATTACGATAAGAGCGAATGTGAACATCATTTTTCTGTTTACCTGTACCGGAAATAAGGATACATTTTGCTGGAAATGCGAGATTGGCACGCCGTATTGTGACGAGATGTCCTTGTCTGCACTGAGGTGGTATGAATACCAAAGCAGGACTTGCCGTTTAGATTAGTATGGGCCATTTTCTGTTCCCTCTACGTAGTTCATTTGATTCGTAATTGAGGAGTAGAGATTTCCTTCATTCATCTAATGTTCCTTGCCTCTTTGTTGGTTTCACGAATACCTTGTAAACAATGTCTTTGTCTTCCTGGGGGCCTTGTAGCATTAATGGTGGTATTTCATGTGAATGAAGTGTATCTAACGGATTACAATTATTACAAAGTTTCCGTGCCATGATTAATTTACTTGGAATGGCTCAATAAAATAATGATTCCACTACAGGTGATGCTGAGCCGCTTGGAAGCGGGTCAGACGGGAGCTGGCCAGGAATTTACATCACGAGTGACCTCCTGATACAACAAGAACTGTCACCACGGCGTCGAGCAGTCACGACATAGCTCAGTCCAGCAGAAGGACCAAGTCATAATATTATTGACGCAGCAGAGAAGCAGAGCTGCTGTGGCGTGGGTGGCTGATTCCTTTACTTCCAAGCCGCGGCTCTCTTGCGGTTTACTGGATAAGAATAGATGCAATGACAAAACAGGGGCTGTCCTAGCCCGTATAAATATACTCATTTCTAGACACAAAGGATTCATCCTGACAGCCAACAGTTTCGAAGGTCCACGTCAATCTTCGAGTCGACATGAGTCTGCAAGCTGCCGGTGTCACCTGTATCTGTGGTCCTCAACAGTCCATGCTGGAACTAACGGTGCCAACTTAGAGCTCTCCAACTGATGGGGCTCCAGCGGGGCTACTTCAGCCTCTGCTGGCCACCTACCCAGGGGTCTACATTTGGCGACAGAAGTGGCTGCTACCTCCTTTACGATGGCAGCCGTAACTAGCAGAGTAAACATGCAGCCTGGTGAGTGAAGTGGTTGTTTTGGTTATTTTTGTTTGACTGCAAGGATAATGGCAGCTGAATGGGTTTTATGAAGGTGTTTAATTGTACTTACACTGAGGGGAGAGCGATCTCAGAAAAAATTCAGGGCGCTGTCGAATATGTGTGTTAGTTTATGCTGTTTGGAATGTGCAATGTATTTTGGTTTGAGTAAGTAGCGTGACACATTGTATTTAATAATTTAAGTTATAGTGATGAGCAGCCATTCAAGAGGGAAGGTTAAGCTATAATCAGAATTTTACCTTCTTGTCCAGCATGTGGAACATGTTGGATAGGGTTCTGCAACTGTAGTAATAGTTTAGAAGAAAATGTCAGCAGTAGGAGCACTTTTCTTTTTATTTTAAATTCTGACTGGTGTCGCTCCCAAGGGCAATACCAGATGGTATCTACGTAGTATCAAACGACATAGTAGAACAGAATTAGTCAAATGGTGAAGAATGTAGTAATAAGTATCATCAACAACAAATCAAATACATAAATCTTCAAAACAGCTCGTCCAGACACTTCATATCAGCGATAAATTAAATAATACTGTAGTGTGAACTCGCCAAACATTAAAATAGATATTTGTTATTTAACTAAATAATGATGAGAAGCAACTTGTCGACAAACGTCATAAAATACGATAATGTCATAGATAGCCTATAGTAAGAAGTCCGATACCATCTAGTAAATGACGTATGTCATCCACAGAGGACACAGGACGATTTCAGAGGCATGCCAGTAGTAACACATAAAAAGGAGAGAGACAAGTCAAAAGAAGGACTTGTAGGGGGGCAGGGAGCTACGCAGGGAGAGACAAATAATGAGATAAAAGATGTCAAAATGCATTAAAAGTCGAAGAAACTATAAAACAAACTGGAATTGTAGTGATTGACAAGAATGCATCGTGAGAAGACCCATAAAACGTTTTATTACGAAAAGAAGAAGCACAGCAGACGACGCTCAGAGATCCTATGATGATCGAAAAGTCGATGTGAAAACCATCAATAGTAAACAAACGGAAGTAGGAAAGGATAACTGTACAGGCAAACACGTTGTTAACAAGACGTGTAGCCAAAAGGAACTGGCCACGGCCTCCTGTTTGCAATAAATAGGCCTGCTGTACTATGTCATGAGTCGTAATAGTGCCACCATTAATTGTATTATAATACTTAAAACACTGTGAAATGCATCCACGAAAACAATGTTTTTCAGTTTCTTTTGCTGCTTAAGAGTATTGCTTTTACTGTGGCGCACATGGCTGTAAATTTTAATTTCCTCAGAAATGTCCGTTTGGCTATGTTTCTGCATGTTATGCATAATTGTGAGGTTATTGGCAATATTAGTGATAGTATGTCGTTTCAGAATTAAATGAGAAGCAAAGGTAGCTTTGTTTTCTTCATTCTTCCTCTCTGCTTCTCTATGCTCTGTAAATCTAATTTCAAGGCGTTTACCTGTCTTGCCAATGTAAAAGCCATCACGATGAGTGCAGCAAATTTTATAACTGTCTGCAATTGAAAAATTTGTTGTGTTTGGTTTTAATGTTGTGTACAAGTAACAGACCCAGTGAGTTATCTGTTTTGAATCTGCGAAACAAACCACTGAATTTGCAAGAAACTCTTCCCATAATAGGGAAACGAGATGAGTTACAGCTTGTCTGCTGCATCATCAGGAACTATGTTGCCTCTGGTTTGAAGAACGTCAAGTTCAGAATTATATATCCTATCGACTAGGGAAAAATGAACGTCATTTTGGAGGCAATTTCGTTCAATATATTCATTTCTTTGTTGGTTTCCGTATCATTAAAACCTAATTTAAGTAATCTGATTACAATCACCTGTAAAAAAATGCTTTCCTTTGCTGCTCTGGGTGGCAATAGTTCTCAGAAATAATGATATCAGTTGTTATGGACTTGCGATAAATGCCAAACGAATGACTTCGGTGTGTACGTCGCCAATGAAATGCAAACGTACTTCTCCTTCTCCAGGAAACGCAAGGCCTCACACAATTCTGCACACCCGAGAGAAGCTCACAAAACTTCATTGGACTCTTCTTCCTCTTCCATCCTACATCCAGGATCTGGCGCCTTCCGACTGCCATCTCTTTGGCGCAATGAAGGATGCGCTCCTCGTGAAACAGTAAGTCGGTGATGGGGAGGTTAGTGATGCACCAAGACGTTGGCTCCGACATCGACCAGTAGAGTGGTGCCATGCAATACTACATGACCTCCCTGTAAGGTGGCGTAAGGTCGACGCATTGAACGGAAATTATGTTTAAAAATAAGGTTTTGTAACCGAAAGAGTGGGGAATAATAATGGTGTATTGGAAGCCTTAAAGAAACCAACCTGCTTTCAGAAAAAAAAAGATGTTTCAAGGCCCCTGATATATCGTATCAACTATGGAGAAATAATCGCCATTTTTGAGGAAATTTCACGCAATATATTCAGTTCTTTGTTAGTTTCTGTATTATTGAAGCTTAATTTAAGTAATCTGCGTATCACTGCTCGAAAAAAGACTTTTCTTCCTGCTATGGGTGGCTTACGATAAATGCGAAAGGAATGACATGATTGATGTTAGAAGTGCATAAATTCAGAAAACAAATGAATATATTTTGTTGATGTTCTACACTAAAGTGAATGTTAGAAACGGTTTCTCAAAAAAAAAAAAAAAAAAAAAAAAAAAAAAAAAAAAAAAAAAAAAAACGGTTCAAATGGCTCTGAGCATTATGGGACTTAGCATCTGTGGTCATCAGTCCCCTAGAAATTAGAACTACTTAAACCTAACTAACCTCAGGACATCACACACATCCATGCCCGAGGCAGGATTCGAACCTGCGACCGTACAGTCCCGCGGTTCCGGACTGAGAACGGTTTCTCTCTTTTATACTTCACACCTGGAACAAGATCGAGGCGAATGTAAAAATATTGCTGCGACGTGTAAGGAAAAACTGTGCTTCATTTAGGGGCAGAGGGGAATAATTGGCATATTTCATGAGTCCTTTCTAATGCAAATAGTGTTCATCGACTGCTACACCGTAAGCGGCCTTCTCCCTCGTATAAGAACAGTGGCGTTCTCTTCGAAGTCTTCTCCCTTGCTGGCACGTGAGGGGGAGAGCAGTAGCCGGCCTGGTCGGATGACGCATGGCACGTGTGGACACGCCTGCACACGTGTGTGTGTGTGTGTGTGTGTGTGTGTGTGTGTGTGTGTGTGTGTGTGCGTGCGCCCGTGTGTGTGTAAATCGGACGCGTGCGGAGCTCGATTGCCTATGCATGGAAGTGGGCGGCGGTAGAGTCCGCGTTGTTATTCGGTCATTAAAGCGATCAGATCTCGCTTCGCCCATTCCCTTCCCCACACATTCTGCCTCTCCTTCGCCGTTCGACACCCCTCGTTGCTGGTGCCATACCAGCCGCCGTTTACCGCCGCCACAGAAGCGCCGATTAGTCCAGTTTCGGGCTTAACGCCCCTCGGTGCAGACCAATATCTCTGTTGGAAACCGAGTAACTGCCCAGGCACTAAAGCCAATGATACTCATTACCGACAGATAGCTCCTAACTGTTATTCACATCAGTAATGCCTACGTGACAGAATCCATAGTATTTATTGACGAGAAATGCAACAATATGAATACCTACGGTATGTTAAACCCATTGGGGCTTCAAATTACCCATTTCATAAGAACCCGATCATCTTAACATCTATTAGATTTATACTGTCTGAGAATGCTATAAAGTTTTTGGTATGTATCCAAATCTCTGTCTTCCTTTACAGTTTTCACCCTCTACAACTCTCTACAGGTCCACGAATGTTATTCCGTGATGTCTTAACACATGTCCTGTGATTGTGTCCGTTCTTCTCGTCAGTGTATTCCAAATATTCCTTTCCTGGCCGACTTTTACGGAGAACCTCCTCATTACTTACCATATCACACCACTTAATTTTCAGTATTATTCTGTAACACCATATCTCAAGTGATCGATTCTGTTCCGTTCCAGTTTTCCCATAGTCCATATCTCATTACCCTACAATGCTGTGCCTCAAACGTACACTCTCAGAAATTATTCCTCAAATTAAGTCTCCTGTTTTACGATAATAGACTTCTCTTGGCCAGGAATGCCATTTTAGCCTATAATAGTAGACTTTTATTGGTCAGGAATGCCCTTTTAGCCAATGCTAGTCTCCTGTTTATGTTCTCCTTGCTCCGACCGTCATGGGATATTTTACTACCTAGGTAACAGAATACCGTAACTTCATCTACTTCGTGATCACAAATTCTGAATTTAAGTTCCTCGCTATTCTCGTTTCTGCTACTTCTCATTACTTTCATGTTTCTTCGATGTCCTGTCCATCCATATTGTGTACTCATTAGACTGTTTATTCCATTCAAAAGATGTAATTCTTCTTTACTTTCAATGAGGATAGCAATGTCATCAGCGGATGTTAGCATCGATATCTCTTCACTTTGAATTTTAATTCTCCTGATGAATATTTAATTTATGTCCGTTATTGCTTCTTCAACTTATAATTTGAATACCAGGGGAGAAAGACTACATCCCTGACTTCCACCGATTTTTACCCTTGCACTTCGCTCTTGGCCTTTTACTCCAGATGTTCCAGTCTAGTGACTGATTTTAGAAACACATGAAGGAATGCACGCTACTAACCACCTTAAGCAGAGTCAGACAGTTTCTACTATCTTCGTTCTTGTGGCATATGAGTTTGCGTTTTGGCAGTGTTTGTAAATATTACGAGTTCTATACATTTTAAGTGTTTTATAATTTATTAAGGTTATTAGGAGCATATTGTTACTTGTTGAGTTACACAGTTTTATGGGGAGTGAAATTCAATATATTTTTAAAAATAGTTACGTAACGTGGGGACAATTAAGCCACACTTCGTCGATCGTGCGCCATCTTGCACCTTCAAAAAGGGACGTCTTCTAAAATGAAGCACAAACCACTGAGTTTCTTTAATGTCTTAACAATTTCCTCTTTCCTGAAAGTGGAAATTTTTTGTTAATTGTCAATTACTTCGATTTCGAAATTTTTTAACTTGTAATATGTTTCTGACAATACTCCTTTTTATTTTGATTTCACTTACTGATTATTGAGGTGTAGTACAGTAATAACGCCGGCCGGAGTGGCCAAGAGGTTCTAGGTGCTACGGTCCGCTACGGCCGCAGGTTCGAATCCTTCTTCGGGCATGGATGTGTATGATGTCCTTAGGTTGGTTAGGTTTAAATAGATCTAAGTTCTAGGGGACTGATGACCGTCGATGTTAAGTCCCATAGTGCTCAGAGCCATTTTTTTGCACGCTACAGTTGCATTCATGTGGCAACATTCATCACTCGCTGTAAGAAGAACTCACTGTGCAAGCAGCATGAACAATTCTGTTGATGTAAGACGGTAGTTAAGTACTTGAAACAATACAACGCAAGTTGTATATGAACATTGTAATCTTAGATCACGTGCAGATAATTCCCTAGGCTATACGTACGGCGTAAGTAACATGTCACATAACATGATTCCCAATAGCTGTACATGAAGTTATGCAAGAAAATGCATGGAATTAATTGATAAATTTCACTTTTGACTCCATTTTAAAAGTATTCAACAACTTTTTTGCACCTAAACTATTACATTTGTGAATAGATGATATATATAATATGCGGGGAAGGAATAAAAGTTGCCGGCAGGTGTGGCCTAGCGGTTCTAGGCGCATCAGCCTGGAACCGCGCGACCGCTACGGTCGCAGGTTCGAATCCTACCTCGGGTGTGGATGTGTGTGATGTCCTTAGGTTAGTTAGGTTTAAGTAGTTCTAAATTCTAGGGGACTGATGACCTCAGATGTTAAGTTCCATAGTGCTCAGAGCCAATAAAACGTTTTCTCTATTCAAGTAAATCCCCACATGCGAAGAAGCAGTGCTGACCTTAGAAATCGTAAAATGCGGCTTGGGAGCACATAACAGAAGACTGCAATATTGCAGGTGGTCAATAGACACCAAATAGCTAATCATGATGGTACTGATAAAAATAATGGTAAACGAAGGATAAAAGCAAACAATTCGTTCCAAAAATTTTATTGCAGTGACCTGGTTTCGATACCGACTCAGGGTATCTTCATAAGAACAAGTTGCAGTTAGTATAAAACTTTTTTAATCAACATAAGAGAATAACAAACATTCCACAAACCTTAAGCAGCAGAAGACATATTAAAAAAAGAATTAGTATATGATTTGTCCTATTTAAGGTTTCTGAAATATCTGTTACTCTCTTAAGTGGAGTAAAAAAATTTTTATGGAGAACTATAACTTATTCTGATGAAGATACCCTTAGTCGATATCGAAACCAGGTCAGTGCAATAAAATCTGTGCAACAGATTGGCTGTTTTTATCATTCATTAAAATTTATATTCAGCTGCTGAAAGTAATTCATGTTCAGGATTGTAATAATAGTAAAGTTTGAGCACTCGCGCACCACCCATTTGGTTGTTTGTTTGAAGACGTCTCTCTATTGTGAAGTGCAGTAACAGTTACGAATAACTACGCCACGGAGTCCGATCTCATAAGCAATTTCGTTTAACATATCATTTTCTTGTTGAGTGGGTCCATGAACGTGTGCCTGAGTATCTCTATGTAATTTATTGTCCTTGTATTTTTCTAATTACCTTTGTAGTAATCTGCATTGAAATCTGTTTTACTGTTATCAATAAAATTCAGTTTATGGTAAAAAGTACTGCAGCTGAACAATTTGTGGGAGGCTAAAAATTTGATGGTATCCGCTGATAGCTCGTTCCACATCTTGCATCAGTTCCTATATCCATTCATCACTAGACCACAGTGTGACTCATTCTGTACCATCGACACCTCTGCCTAAAACAGTCATTTCATTACCTCAGAATCGTTAGTTCTGTACACTAGGAACGGTTCTGGGAAGTCTTCAAAACCTAGGAAGTTGGCAGCGGTTGTCTATGTGCACTCGCTGCTCATCCAGATCTAAATCTCTTCATCTTATGTACGCTCAGTCTCAACATTATGGGACTCACAAGAAAGACACCTCATCCAAAAGCTGGTATTTTACTTATCTTCTTCTCCCTTGGTACAAAGATATTACCTTGTATTTTAGTTCACTGGAATGAAACATTTGGTATCAATTGTTGTTTTGTGTTATAATAAGTTGCATTCTAAATTTATCGTACATATTTTTTCTCAAGTCGACATCCTTTTTTTTCAACACTTTCTGATCTTAAAGGGATGAATGAGGTATCTTTAGAAAGATTTTTTAAGCGATTTCTGACATTGCCCACCGACTTGGCGCTAAAACGCACTATTTTTGAAAAATTTTGACATGAAAGGGACTTTCCTCTATCATAAGCAAAAGGGCGTCGTGGATGCCCAACTGCGTCTCTGTATTTTACGACAATAATGAATCACTAATAAAACTTCCTACTATATTATTACAAATATATTTTTTTGTTATAAAGTACTTTTTTGTTTGGTCATCAGTCTTCTGATTGGTTTGATGCGGCCTGCACAAATTCCTTTCCTGTGCTATCCTGTTCATCTCAGAGTAGCACTTGCAACCTACGTCCTCAATTATTTTCTGGATGTATTCCAATCTTTGTCTTCCTCTACAGTTGTCGCCTTCTACAGCTCCCTCTAGTACCATGGAAGTCATTCCCCATGTCTTAACACATATCCTATCATCCTGTCCTCTTTCCTTATCAGTTTTCCATTCCTTACCTTATCAGTCCACCTAATTTTCAACATTCGTCTGTAGTACCACATCTCAAATGCTTCGATTCTCTACTTTCCGGTTTTCTCACAGTCCATGGTTCACTAGCATGCAATGCTGTACTCCAGGCGCACATTCTCAGAAATTTCTTCCCCAAATTAAGGCCGATATTTGATATCAGTAGACAACTCTTGGCCAGGAATGCCCTTTTTGCCATTGCTAGTCCGCTTTTGATATCCTCCTTGCTCCGTCCGCCATTGGTTATTTTACTGCCTAGATAGAGGAATTCCTTAACTTCATCTACTTCGTGACCATCAATCCTGGATGTTAAGTTTCTCGCAGTTATCGTTTCTACTACTTCTCACTACCTTCGTCTTTCTTCGATTTACTCTAAATCCATACCCTGTACTCATTAGACTGTTCATTCCGTTTAGCAGATCATGAATTCTTCTTAACTTTCACTCAGGATAGCAATACCATCAGCGAATCGTATCATTAATAACCTTTCACCTTGAATTTTAATTCCACTCCTGAACCTTTCTTTTATTTCCATCATTGCTTCCTTGATGTACAGATTGAACAGTAAGGGTGAAAGGCTACATCCTTGTATTACCCCCATTTTAACACGAGCACTTCGTTCTTGGTCGTCCCTCTTATTATTCCCTCTTGGCTGCTCTACGTATCGTATATGACCCGTCTCTCCCTATAGCTTATCTCAACTTTTTTCAGAATTTCGAACATCTTGTACCATTTTACATTGTCGAACTCTTTCCCCACGTCGACAAATCCTATGAACGTGTCTTGATTTTTCTTAGTCTTGCTTCCATTATTAATCACAACGTTAGAATTGCCTTACTCATGCCTTTACCTTTCCTAAGGAAAAACTGATCGTCATCTAGCGCACCCTCAATTTTCTTTACCTTTCTTCTGTATATTTTCTTGTAAGCAACTTGGATCCATGAACTGTTAAGCTGATTGTGCGATAATGCTCGCACCTGTCAGCGTTTGCCGTCTTCCGAACAGTATGAATGATGCTTTTCCGAAAGTCAGATGGTATGTCGCCAGACTCATATATTCTACACACCAACGTGAATAGTCGTTTTGTTGCTACTTCCCCCAATGATTTTAGAAATTCTGATGGAATTTTGACTATCCCTTCTGACTTATTTGATCTTAAGTCCTCCAAAGCTCTTTTAAATTCTGATTCTAATACTGGATCCCCTATCTCTTCCAAATCAACTTCTGTTCCTTCTTCTATCACATCAGACAAATCTTCCCCCTCATAGAGTCTTTCAATGTATTCATTCGACCTATCTGCTCTCTCCTCTGCATTTAACAGGGGAATTCCCATTGCACTCTTAATGGTATCGCCCTTGCTTTTAATGTCACCGAAGGTTGTTTTGACTTTCCTGTATGCTGAGTCTGTCCTTCCGACAATCATTTCTTTTTCGATGTCTTCACACTTTTCCTGCAGCCATTTCGTCTTAGCTTTCCTGCACTTCCTATTGATATCACTCCTCAGCGACTTGTATTTATCCATTCCTGAGTTTCCCGGAACATTTTTGTACTTCCTCCTTTCATCGATCAATTGAAGTATTTCTTCTGTTACCCATGGTTTCTTCGCAGTTACCTTCTTTGTACCTGTTTTCCTCCCCAAATTCTGTGACGGCCCTTTTTAGAGATGCCCATTCCTCTTCAACTGTACTGCCCACTGAGCTATTCCATATTGATGTATCTATGGCCTTAGAGAACTTCAATCGTATCTCGTCATTCCTTAGTAATTCCGTACCCCATTTCTTTGCGTATTGATTCTTCCTGACTAATGTCTTAACCTTCAGCCTACTCTTCATCACTGCTATATTGTGATCTGAGTCTATGTCTGCTCCTGGGTACGCCTTACAATCCAGTATCTGATTTTGGAATCTCTGACCATAATGTAATCTCACTGAAGTCTTCCCGTATCACCCGGCCTTTTCCAAGTGTAGCTCCTCCTCTTGTGATTCTTGAACAGAGTATTCGCTGTTACTTGCTGAAACTTTTTACGGAACTCAATTAGTCTTTCTCCTCTCTCATTCCTTGTCCCAAGCCCATATTCTCCTGTAACCTTCTACTACTTCCCCTACTACTGCATTCCAGTCTCCCATGACTATTAGATTTTCATATATCCTTACATATTGTATTACCCTTTCAATATCCTCATACATTTATTCTATCTCTTCATCTTCAGCTTGCTACGGGGCATGTGTACCTGAACTATCGTTGTCGGTGCTGGTTTGTTGCCGATTCTGATAAGAACAACCCTATCACTGAACAGTCCACAGTGACACACTCTGCCCTACCTTCTTATCCATAACGAATCCTGCTCCCGTTATACCATTTTCTGTTGCCGTTGATATTACCCTATACTCATCTGAGAAGAAATCCTTGTCTTCTTCGCACTTCACTTCACTGACCCCTCCTTTATCTAGATTGAGCCTCTGCATTTCCCTTTTCAGATTTTGTACTTTCTCTACCATGTTCAAGCTTCTGATATTCCACGTCCTGACTCGTAAAACGTTATCCTTCCGTTGATTAATCAATCTTTTTCTCATGGCAGTCCACTCCCGGAGATCCGAATAGCAGACTATTCTGGAATATTTTGCCAATGGGGAGATGATCATGACACTTCTGCAATTACAGGCCACGTGTCTTATGAATACACGTTACGTGTCTTTAATGCAGTGGTTTCCATTGCCTTCTGGATCCTCATGCCGTTAATCATTGCTGATTCTTCCTTCTTTAGGGACAGTTTCCCACCCATAGCACAATGAGAGTGACCTGAACCTCTGTCCGCTCCTCCGCCCTTTTGACAAGGCCGTTGGCAGAATGAGGGGTGACTTATTATGCCAGAAGTCTTCGGTCGCCAATGCTGATTATTAATCAAAATTTAAGTAGCGGCGGAATTCGAACGCACGACCGAAGACGTTTTGATTTCGAATTAAAGACGCTACGTCTAGTGCACAAGTGCAAAGTTTAAAGAAATTCTTCACTTGTTTATTTGTAGACAGCGTTGTCATAGATAACTATGCTGCGCTAATCCACTGTCGCTCTCCGTCGTACAAACCCACTATTCTAAACGAATGAACTTTCCCAGTCCGCAGCTCGTGGTCGTGCGGTAGCGTTCTCGCTTCCCGCGCCCGGGTTCCCGGGTTCGATTCCCGGCGGGGTCAGGGATTTTCTCTGCCTCGTGATGATTGGGTGTTGTGTGGTGTCCTTAGGTTAGTTAGGTTTAAGTAGTTCTAAGTTCTAGGGGACTGATGACCATAGATGTTAAGTCCCATAGTGCTCAGAGCCATTTGAACTATTTTTTGAACTTTCCCAAACGTCAAACACATTTCTCATTGTTGCCTTGAATTGTGATTTACGAATTACTACTACGGTCTAACGTGCTTACTGGAACTGAAAATGTTGTCAGGTTAAAGTTACAGGTTATGTGGCCCTACTGACGATCTATTATCCCTGCGCATGGTACAAGCCGGGACAAACATTTAAGAATGCAAATCACATTCTTGGACAAATGGAAATGTGTGTACAAGGATGTATCATAAATTCTTGATGATTTCTTCACGTCTTCAGTTCATTTTTAAACATGTTTTCTCTTCATTCCAACAACTACCCTTATCCCAATGACAACACTTATACCAAATACTGTGTTTATTAAAACTACAAAAGTGCGGAAGTTTCGCACAAGTCTCCTGGTTTTAGATAAATCAAGAGATACAACGCCTTTTTTGTTAATATTCCTAATTGCGGTATCTGTATTATATTTTCATCTATAGTTACCGCTCATATTCATACGAACTTACAGGTTCATTATCATAATAGCTACTTTGTCACAATAGCATTTGATCGACTGCTGCTTCGCCAGCAAATAAAGTGACAACTCCATTGCAAAATTTTTCTTTGTTATTGTCGGATAATTAATGGCTTTCTGAAGAAGTATGGAAATATAGACTCCCAGTGTTTGCTGTTATGATAATGAACCTGTAAGTTCGTATGAATATGGGCGGTAACTATAGATGAAAATATAATACAGATACCGCAATTAGGAATATTAACAAAAAAGGCGTTGTATCTCTTGATTTATCTGAAACCAGGAGAACAGGTAAGTTATGCGAATTTCACGTATTACATGCTACTACCCTTATTTCCCATAATTGTGATGCAGTGGTTAAGACGAAGTATTTGGAAGGTCAGATGTTGAAATCCATGTCGAGTCATTCCGATTTATGTTTTCTGCTTTCTCCTAGAACTGCTCGGAACAAAATCTTGGATTTCACTCGGGACAAAATCTTGATTTTCTCTTCGAGATAGAATCAATCATACGTCGCCGTTTATTGATCGACCCGAGGAATAGGTTCAGTTGCATAATTGGAAAAAGAGATTTTTTCTTTGTAGAAAATGGTCCATTTCCTTGTGTTGTTTGAGGGTTGCGTTTGTCTGTCGAATGTAGGTGTTTGTAAAGGCTCTGTGTCGCGACTGTGTTGTGTAAATATGAGAGGAAGGAAGGGGTGAAATCCGTTGCCAGTACATGCTGTAACCTAATCCTCTCCGATAGCAACGGCGAGATCGCCAAACATGGCTCCCCCATCACAAACAACAATGCCACATGCTCCCACTCGATAAGACCTCAAGGAAGTCCGTTGCCAAAGAGGGGGAGGGGATCTATGGGGTACCGACCCCCCTATCACTACAAGCCGAAAGACAAAATATTCTCCAATCTGGTCACCTGGGTGGTAATGATGAAAACTAAGTTTCAATACCGAACAACGGGGAGCAGTTTGTGGACAGTGGAAGGAATGACAGCAAATTCCATAGTATGTTTCGCTTTGCATCCCTCCCTGCCACTTTCGTCCATAATGTATTGACGCTCTTGTAAACCTGTAATAAATGAACCGAGCAATTCCATGCACAATATTAAAATATGGATCCATTCATGCACTATCAGAATCTGCACAATTAAAACGTGCACTGTCAGAACTCAAGCATTTGTTGTGACGCATTTTATTTTATTTTAAAACAATTTATAACAAATAGGTTTTCCAAACTCTCTACCGACTTGAGGTAGTGCTGCGTGTTGTACTGCTTAGCTAGCAATGCTCGGATTCGGGAGACGAGCTGGTTTGAATCCATCCGCAGCAACCTTGAAAATGGTTATTTTTGGTTTCCCAATTTCTATTTAGCAAATGCCGAGTCGGGTCCCGTACTAAAGTCCTCAACCAATTCCTTCCGAATACCTTTCTTTCAGGGAAGATTGCAATTCCCTTAAAGATGCAACGCTTCTGCTTAAATGAAACGGACTGCACCTAAGGCGACCCTAGCATTTTTTTGGTGACTCCCAGCATTTGATAAATAAATAATAATAAAAATTCTCCTCATTTAAGCTCAAGCATTTGTCTGCCGGGACGTTCTTTAGTGCAGAAAATGAACTTTCTTGCATTACAGGAATTGAGAGATGCGTACTTCAAGGAGGGAATTTCGGAAAGTGAAAGGTTGAATAATTCCACATCCTTTGCATTGTCGCCACCAAAAATTGTTCTAACTTCTCTGTTGAGCAAACATTTCTATAATCCAAAATTCCTGCAGGTATCATCATAAAGTCCCTACAAATTAGCACTTGTCCGTACCTGATCACTTCTTCAGCTCAAATCCAGACTGAAAGAAGAAGAGTGTAAACTGGTGTTGGAGGGTCAAGAGACATTGGAGAAATTTGCGCCACCGCCTTCAACTTGGTTCAAATGGCTCTGAGCACTATGGGACTGAGGTCATCAGTCCCCTAGAACTTAGAACTACTTAAACCTAACTAACCTAAGGACATCACACACATCCATGCCCGAGGCACGATTCGAACCTGCGCCTAGAACCGCGCGGCCACTCCGGCCCGCCCGCCTCCAACTCTTCCTGGCCAAACACTACAGATGATCATGCACGGAACGTAGCCCTTGTTTAGCGACCTCGACTACGAAGACTACGACTACTGTAAAATGAACAAAGTGTTTTACCTTTTCACTTCTTTCTCTAGTCCTACTTTCGTTTCTTCTCTAATTACTTTGATATCTTCCGAACGTAAAACCCATATTTTTTTTCTTCTTTGTCAGACAACGATCTCCCGGTTTGTTTAATGTACCGTGACTGTACAACAGATTTTGTTCACTTTTGTGCCCAAGTGCCCAGCCTGTATCACTGGTTTAGTTGATCAGCGTTCTAAGCCGTTCCGTCCTGATGATACAATTGCCATGTGACATAAACACTTCGACACTTTCGGCTCTTCTCTGTTTGGGTCTTTAATGAGCATTCTGTTCTCAATGTTCTTTGTCTGTTCGCAATTTTAGGTTACACTTAGCCTGCATCTCCACAAATTCAGGCCATTCACACTGATCTCGGTGCTTTCTTGGGTCCTAATTACTAAATTAATTGCTAGAATAGGTGTGATCACGGTCGATTGAGCCGTCTTGAGGCTGTGCGCTGCGGATTTCCAGGCTGTTGTTACGAGAGTGGCTGTCCTTGCAGACTTAGCCTCTCACCTGTACAATATACCCAACATGCCTTATGACAGGCTTATCAGGTGCATCGCACGGTCGTCTAAAGTCTTGTTGCTGTTGCAGAGACAAGCGTTGAGAGCATGTATCACACGTTTTTTAACGTCGTTGAACGAATAATGGGATTAATACTGGTACGTGTTATCATCGACGATCACGGCTAACATGCATTTCAAAACCGATACCGTCGATCTAGAACACTCCCGACATTACTATCACCTAAGACAACGTGAAAGCATACAATGAGTGACAGAAGTAATGGGACAGCAACACACACAAATTTGGATCGCTGTAGTGTCGCGTACTCACGGTATAAAAGGGCAGAGCATTGGCGGAGCTGTCATTTGCACTCAGGTGATTCATGTGAGAAGGTTTCCAAGATCATTATGTCCGCACGACAAGGAATTAACAAACTTTGAACGTGGAAGATAGACGCATGCGACATTCTATTTCGGAAAAACTTACGTAATTCAAAATTTCGAGACCCACAGTGTCAAGAGTGTGCCGAGAATACCAAATTTTACGCGTAACCTCTCACCATGGACAACGCAGTGGCCGACAGCCTTCTCTTAACGACCGAGAGCAGCGGCGTTCACGTCGAGCTGTCACTGCTAACAGACTTGTAACACTGCGTGAAATTTCCGCAGAAATTACTGTGGGACGTACGAAGAACGTATCTATTAGGACAGTGGGGTGAAATTTGGCATTAATGGGCAATGTCAGAAGGCGACCGATGCAAGTACCTTTGCTAACAGCAAGACATCACTTGCAGCGCCTCTCCTGGGCTCGGTTGGACCCTAGACTCCTGGAAAAGTGTGGCCTGCGCAGATGAGTCCCTATATCAGTTGGTTGGTAAGAGTTAATGATAGGGTTCGAGTGTAGCCCAAACCCCACGAAGCCATGGACTAAAGTTGTCAGCAAGGCACTGTGCAAGCTGGTATGGCTCGATAATGTTGTGTGCTGTGTGTACATGAAATGGACTGGGTCCTTCGGTCCAACGAAACCGATCACTTACAGGAAATGGCTGTGTCCGGCTACTTGGAGACCGTTTGCAGCCAATCATGAACTTCATTTTCCCAAACAAAAATGCTATGTCACTGGGTCACAAACTGTTCGTCTGGCCAATTCGAGCAAATGATTTGGCCACACAGATCGCCTGACATGTATCGCAACGAACATGTACGGAACATAATTGATAGGTCACTTCTTACGTAAAATCCTACACCAGCAACACTTTCGAAATTATGGATAACCATAGAGACAGTATGGCTTAGTCCATGTCACGTCGAGTTGCAGCAATATGCCGATGAGATGGACAAGATCGCTTCTATATGCGAATTTAAACTATCGGCGAATCTCGATGATGAAACCTTCTCGGTTTATCAGCAGAGCTCTTGACTAGGCTGATAACTCGAGAAGACTTAATTATCAAGATCGTTTCTGTCATTAATGTTGCTAGGAAGAGAAGTTATGTAGAGTTGTTGGTCACTACGAAAAGGAGTCCGAAACGATATTAGGAGGTAGCCCACGACTTTCATCACTTCAGTGTAAATCACTCTTTTTAATAATGTACAGTGTATTTAGATTGTGGGATAAACATGACCTCAATCATATAAAATGCAGTAGCATACTTACATATGCTGAAATATAATGCCCCTTCAGTAAGAAGACTGTAAAGCATTGGAGGGTCGTTTCAGTTCCTTTTAGCTGCTCTCGGTTACAATCATATGAAGACACTACAAGTAAAAACACTCTATAATAACCAGATAGCATGCGACTGAAGGCCTGACTGTTGTTAACAGCTTGCATACCCTCTTCTGCATACCCTCATTCAACGTCACTTGTTCTATACAAGCGCAAGAAGTACGTGCACATGAGGCGCGTGGCGGATGTGCATGGTCCGAAAAAGAGAATTTCATAAAGGTCACTGTCATTTGCTTATTGAGATACGATCCACATTACGAGAAATTATGGCACACACTTGTGTAACAGCCAAAACCTGACACCCTACTTCGTTGTAACAAAGGCTTCGTCATTTTCACAACGCACCCCGATCCTTCCTCCAGCTCGTAGAGCACACTGTAGTGATCCACAGTACCACATCGCACGTTCCCTGTCCATTTCCCGCCGATTGAGACACGCTGCCTCCAGTAATCTGGTTTTAATGACGACGTTCTGACGGGTCGCCCGCTCTCACATCCAACTGCAGGTAGTGAATAATATACTTCCCTGTCACATGAACGTCTAGTAGCGGGTGCGTCAACTTCCGATGCCGCATTAGCTACGACGGCTTGTCGATTGTTAGGGCTGATTATTGCTAGAGGCCATGCTAGACTGGCATGATATAATCAAACGCTTTGTACTGTAGGTAATTCGATTTATCTGTTTGTATCCCTGTAGATACAGAGTACTTTCGGAGTAAATGGACATGCGTCAAAACTTAGCAGTAAGAACTGTTTTCAAAGAAAAGCCGAGTGCAAAAATGAGCTCTTTTCACAGTTTGCAGGACACAACTGCAATAAACACTGGTAACGGTGCTGCCTATAGTTATTCAAAACAATGTTATTTGTTCAGTCTTTTTCTTAATAAAGTTTATCCACTGAAGCACCAAAGAAACTAGTATAGGCATGCGTAATCAAATACAGAGATATGTAAATAGGCAGAATACGGCGCTGCGATCGGCAACGCCTGTACAAGGTAACAAGTGTCTGGCGGAGTTGTTAGATGGGTTACTGCTGCTGCAGTGGCAGATTATCAAAAGTTAAGTTACTTTGAACGTGGTATTACAGTCGGCGCACGAGCGATGGAACACAGGATCTCCGACGTAGCGATGAAGTAAGGATTTTCCCGTACGACCATTTCACGAGTGTACCGTGAAGATTAGGAACCGGGCAAAACATCAAATCTCCGACATCGCTGCGGCCGGAAAAAGACCCTGCAAGAACGGGAGAGAGAATCGTTGAACGTAACAGAACTGCAACCCTTCCGCAAACTGCTGCAGATTTCATCAATATGGGCTTTCGGAGCCGAAAACCCACTCGTTTACGCTTGATGACAGCACGACACAAGCCTTTTTCGCCTCTCCTGGGCCCCTTCAACACCGACATTGGACTGTTGATGACTGGAAACATATTGTCTGGTCGAACGACTCTCGTTTAAAATTCTATGTTGTGGATGAACGTGTATGGGTATGGATACACGCTGATGTATCCATGGGCCCTGCATGTCAGTAGGGCACTATTGAAGCTGGTGGCGGCTCCGTAATGGTGTCGGGCGTGTGCAAGTGGAGTGACATGGGACACCTGATACGTCTCGATACGACTCTGACGGATGACACGTACGTAAGCATCCAGTCTGATCACCTGAGTCCATTGATGTCCATTGTGCATTCCGAAAGACGTGGTCAATTCCAGTAAGATAATGCGACACCCCACACGTCCAGAATTGCCACAGAGTGGCGCCAGGAAGACTCTTCTGAGGTAAAATATTTCCACTACCCACCAAACTTCCCAGACATGAACATTATTGAGCATTATCTGGGATGCCTTGCAACATGGTCTTCAGAAGACATCTGTACCCCCTCGTACTCTTACGGATTTATACACCACCATGCAGGATTCATGGTTTCAGTTCCTTCCAGCACTACTTCAAACATCAGTCGAGTCCACGCCACGTCGTGTTGCTGCACTTCTGCGGGCTCTCGGAGGCCCTACACAGGTGTAACGATTTCTTTGGGTCTTCAGTGTATAAGTTACATTCTGAAGTACCAACAAAACTTTGGTGAATTTTACAGCCACAACTTACACAGGAAATTTTTATGATATGCAGAGACTTTTTTTTATCACTGATATCTTAAGGCACGTAAGTGACAGAAGACGCTAAATATTTCGGCCCAAAGAAATTTAAGGCCGTCAACGTCTGTGTCGCGTGACTCTTGGTTTCTACCGCAGGTAAATGTTGATTCTTTGGTAAACAGGGTGTGAGACTCGGTTGTTATCAGCTGCCTGGCAATAAAATACCTGCATATTTCTGTATTTCCCTTCCCTCGAGATGTTGCACACGCTACCAGGGACAGTAATACAAACCGTCGTCATACAGTTTACTATTAGTCACATTTGTTTGGCGCCAAATATTCACTTGTACAAATATTCTCCCATTGCTATTCAACTGCTCGAATATAATTTTCCATATGATTTACACCATGTTAGCTCTTTCGTGCGTGTACATGATGTGGAAACCTGTCTTCGATCAAATGAACAGCAGTGGAAGAGTTTTTGGACAAGTGAATATTCGGCCAACAAATGTACCTAATGGCATATGATCAACGGCATGAGGATGCAGAAGGCAATGAAAACCACTGCGTTAAAGACACATTATGTGTATCCACAGGACAAGTGGACTTTAATTCAAAAGAGTGCCATAATGATATCTTCACTGGCAAAAGTTTCCCGACTAGTCCGCCATTCCAATGTCCCAGATGGGACTGCCAAGTGGGAAGTGACCACGAGGGAGACATAGAAGGAAAGGGTAACTTTCTAAGAGGCGGAACGTGACATGTCAGTAGTTTGAACGTGGTAGGAAAGCTAGAAAATCTGAAAAGGGAAATGCTAAGGCTCAATCTAGATGGAGTGAGGTTCAGTGAAGTGAAATGGAAAGAAGACAACGATTTATGGTCAGATGAGTTTAGTGTAATATCAACAGCTACAACAGAATGTGATAAAAAACGGAGTAGGATTCATTATGAATAGATAGGTAGGGCAGAGAGTGTGTTACTATGAACAGTTCAGTGGTAGACTTGTTCTCATCATAATCGTCAGCAAACCAAAACTGACAACGGTAGTTCAGTTATACATGCCGACGTCGCAAACAGATGATGAAAAGAAGTATAAGAGGATACTGAACAGTTAATTCAGCACGTAAAAGGATATTAAAGTATAATAGTCGTGAGGAATAGGAATGTGCTTGTAGGAAAAGAAGTAGAATATGAACAAGGTAGTAGCAATGAGAGAGGACAAATGCTAAGTGACTTCTCCAATAAATGTCAGCTAGTGATACAGAATATTCGTTTCAAGAGTCACAAGAGGAAGAGCTATACTTGGAACAGGCAGACAGATATGGGAAGATTCCAGTTACATTACATCATGGTCAATCAGAAAATCCGAAATTAAATATTGGATCGTAAGACTTACACCGGAGCAGATATAGACTCAGATTACAATGTAGTAGATATGAGGTGTAGGCTGAAGTTAAAGAGATTAGTCAGTTAAAAGACATGAGCAAAGAAGTGGAACATGGAAGCTCTAAGGAATGATTTGAAGTTACCTGCAGATATAGATACTGCGATAATGAGTAGTTCAGCAGGAAGTACAGTTGAAGAGCATTGGACGTTTCTAAACAGAGTAATCACACAAGTTGAAAAGAGAAACTTACGTATAAGGAAGGTAACTGCGAAGAAATAATGGCAAATAGAAAAAGTACTGCAGTTGATCGACGAAAGAAGCAAGCGAAAAAATGCTTAGGGATATTTAGGAATACAGAAATAAAAGTCACTTAGGAATAAAATAATTAGAAAAAGCAGAGAAGCTAAGACGAAATGGCTCCATGAAAAATGTGAAGAAATGGAAAAAGAAGTGATTGGAACGAGTGACTCAGAATATACAAAAATCAGAACGATCTTTAGTGAAATTAAAAGCAAGGGTGTTAACATTAATAGTGCAATTGAAATCTCAATGTTAAATACAGAGGGGATATCGGACAAGTGAAAAGAGTACACTGAGGGCCTCTGTGAGGGAGCGGACTTGTTGACGTCACAGAAGAAGAAGCAGAAGTCGATAGGGAAGAGGTAGGGGACCCAGTATTACAACCAAAATTAGAAAAAGTTTTGGAAAACTTTCGATCAAATAAGACAAGAGGGATAATTAACATTACGACATAATTACTAAAATCACGGAGTAAAGTCACAACAAAAAAGACTATTCAGGATCGGTTGTACCGTGTATGAGACTGGCGATATATTAGTACACTATCTGAAAAAACATCATCCACGCAATTCTGTAGATTGCAAGAGACGATAAGTACGATCATTGTCACACTATTAGCTTAAGAGCTCATGCATCTAAGTTCCTGACAGGGAAAATACAGAGAGAAATGAAAAAGTGAATTGAGAATCTGTCAGATGGCGATCACTTTGGCTTCAGGAGAGGTAAAGGCGTCAGAAAATGAGTTCTGACGTTGCGGTTGATGGTGAAATCAACACTGAAGAAAAATCAATACAAGGATTTGTCGACCTGGAAAAAAGCGCTGGCAGGACAAAACCGTGCAAAATGTCAGAAATTCGGAGAAAATTGGAGGTGAGCATAGGGACAGACTGGTAATATACAATACATACTAGAACCAAGAGGGAACAGTATGAGCGGAAGACTAAGAACAAAGTGCTCGAATTAAGAAGTGTTTTAGACAGACATGTAGTCTTTCGCCCCTACTGCTCAATATACACTTCGGAGGAGCAGTGACGGAAGTATAGCGAAGGTTCAAGAGAGATCAATATTCAAGGTGGAGAGGATATCAATGATAAGATTCGCTGATGACATCGCTACCCTCAGTGAAAGTGACGAAAAACTGCTGGATACGCTGAATGAGAGTGAACAATCTAATGAATACAGAATATGGATTGAGAGGAACTCGAAGAAAGACGAAAGCAATGAGAAGTAACAGATATGAGAACAGCGAGATAATTAATATCCTAATTTGTGATCACAATGTAGGTGAAATTAAGGAATTCTAATACTTAGGTGGCAAACTAAACCACAACAGACGGAACAAGGAGGACGTAAAAAGCAAATTAGCCCTGCCAAAAACGGGATTCTAGCGAAGAAAAATCTGCTAGTATCAAACGTAAGCATGAATTAGAAGAAGAAGAAGAAAGTATGTTAGGAGCACAGAATAGTATAGTTGTGAGAAATGAACTGTGAGAAAACCGAATTAGAAGAGAATCGAAACATTTTTGATGTCGTGCTACAGAAGACTGCTGAAAATTAGATGGAGTGATTTGATAAGGAATGAGGAGGTTCTCGGCAGTGCTGGGGAGGAAAGGAATAAAGGAAAACACTGACAATAAGGAGGTGCAGGATGACAGGATATGTGTTAAGACACCAGGGAATAACCTCCAACTAAAGGGAGCTGCATAGGGCAAAAGCTGTACTGTAAGTCAGAGATTGTAATACATCCAACAAATAATTGTGAAGCTAGGCTGCAAGAGCTACTCTGAGATGTAAAAGTTAGCGTAAAAGGAGAATTCGTAGTAGATCACATCAAACCTATCAGAAGACTGATGTCTCAAAAAGAAAGAAAAAAAGCTCTTTTGTTTGAACTCAAACGTAAAACATAACATTTGCATAGTAATAATTATGAACATACGCCATGTCAACACTCAGAATATTCATTTCGAAATACTTGCCAAGTATGGAAACCCTTAACAATGAGAAATGGTGCATCTGTTTATGAGACAAGTCCTCTCTCACTTATTTTCATATTCTGTTAGTGCATCTGGGATCTTTTTGGTGGCTCTCACTCGAATAGCATACTCTGGAGTTGAGAACAGGCAGGCAGTTTGGTTATTTAATAGTGAATCTCTCAGTGGACATCTGGGGCTTGAAAGCCACGTTAATCTCTTAGGGAGAGGAACATCTTGAAATGTCTCGCACAGGTATGGAGACAATGCTTTCAGTTGAAGAGGCGAAAAAACTGCGTACCTCAATCTACCTGTTAGGCTCTTATGGCCATGGCAGGGAGAGGATATACTGGAGGGAAATAGGTCGCATGGCCAAGGCGTTTCGACAGTGTCATAAAGGCCCATTGTGTAAAGGGACGCCAGCCATAAAAGTTCGAAGGTTTCCATGTTCTTCTGGGACCAGACGACATCGAGGGAGCTATCAAATGGTGTCATCCCTCTGCCTGCAGAGTTTTTTGGGAAGCCTCAGGCCTTTTGAAGAATTTTGAAACAGAACACAGCATTTATGGCAGCTCTGAAATGGTCGATGTTGGGACACAAAAACAATTTTCTTAGTTTTGTCGAGCCCCCTGCTCAGACATGCTGTAACATTCGGCCAATCCAGATAGTGGTCTCTGTAAGAAATGTTCACTCTCCGCTCAAAAATACGCTGCCTAAAGTGATCATAGGGAAAAAGTCGACAGTATAAGATCTTCTCCTCCCTGAATGGCAATTTATGAGTCAGGGATCAGCTTCTTTTCTAGCAGAGAAAAGAATATTATCAACTTCGATTAGAATTGCTAGGTGTGTAGAGCAGATGAGTTAGAGGGCAGACATGGAGCTCGTGGAGTCTTATGTTAGGCACAAAATCCTTGTGGGGGTGGCTGCGTGAGTGCTCTTGGCAAGTTTACTGAGGTTTGATGGAAAGAGATGAGTGGAGAAACTAGGTCTTCTTTTTCAGAGTCCCATCTGGAGAGGAGCTTGTGGTCTTGATTGTTGTTATGAGTGGGTTTCTCATGGAACACTCATCCTGAGCATGACTTCACTGGTATTGATCTTGACTGAGGAGCCTGTGGTGAAGTCTTATCTGCAACAGTTTACGCCTCAGACATCTCAGTCAGCTCGCTGTGCCAAGGGCAGTCTTATTTGCGTCTTGTCTGTTACCTTGACGTTTGATCTCCTTGTGTACACTGCTGTATGAGTGAGTGAAATTGGTCCATGGCATGACACACAAATGGGAGTATCACTCACTGGAATCTGCCAATATTTCAGGGCTCCACCAGAGAGTAACTGTGATGCGCCTAATGTATCTCGTGACCTGCGTAATGAATTATAGGCGCCTCACATCGCTACTCTGCAGATGGGTCACCTGAGACAGCTCGACGCATCGAGAAAGGGTTACACTATTGCTGCTCTGGCTTGTTAGAGCAAATATAATCACAGTCTCGCTACTTGTTCTCATCTGCACTAACTTAGTATAACTTCTCTGTAGAACAAATCCATCAAAATCTATTCAGCGTTAGACCATTTCAGATTGCGCTATCCTTGTTTTGAGTCAGAGTGAACAGATTAAAGAGATCAAACTTAGTGTTCGTCAACCAATAGTGACCGAATGGCATTCAGATTATTTGGTGCATCTATTTGTTTTTATTTTCTTAAGTCCGTCTTGATCACACAGATTTCTTACACTTTATTACCGATTTCAGCATACTTCCATCCTCAAATCTGTTACAGATAGGTAAATATTGTGTAAACGACAGGTTAAATAACTTAATGCTAAATCTAACAAGTCTTAGTGATACATAAAATATACAATGATAAATTGTTTACAGCCACTGATAGCGACCATACATACGATTAAAATATTCTGATGTAAATCATAGTCAAGTTAAACATGTGAGTACATGGTAAATGCTGGTAATACTCTGATTGCTTCTGGTATTTATACAAGAGATTAACGCCAGCAGAGGGCACTTCGGCTAGAGCGCATATTAAACCAGTGTCGCCAATGTGATGATTAAATTGCGGTATGCACAGTCCAAAAGTTTTTTTAAAAAAATTACTTCCCATAGCAAAACGAGCGTCTAACAATAAAACGTAACTGATGTGAAATTGAATTCATGTTTCAAATACCATAAAAGTACAAATACTAATATAATACAGCCACTAGCCTAACTAGGTAAAACATACAACCTGTATAAGCTAGTATAAAAAGTGTAACAATAAAATAAAATATGTAAAAAATCTTCCAGCCTGACAGATCAGTTACCATAAACGTAATTGCAGTACAATTAATAAAACAGTAACTATACGTTAGAGGTCAAAAAAATCGATAGTCGATGTTATATCCAGCGTGTGGTCTCAATGGCGACATGTCGCAGTATCCTTGTTTTCCTGTGGTAGAACTTACAAGTTAAAGCGGTTGCTGTTAGGGCGCAAATTTTTAGTGGTCTGCAGCCTTCCAAATCAAACCGCAAGGCCTGAGTATTCTTGCAATTTTCCACTCAGAATGGCCAAAAAACTCACGTGATCAAAGTTCCATCTAGCCCTGCAACTCTCCTTGCTAATGTGACGTAAGAAAACTAATAAAACCTCTTGCGGAAGTAAGATTTGTAGAAACTGAAGTAGAATACTGAATGACATTTCACTGTCAATGTTCGACTAAACCGATGCGTAAGCTATATTTGGGAAAATGTTTCAGACTACAGTGATTCGTATTATATTTTCATCCTTTGAAAACAGAGAGTACAGTGTCTCATCAAAAGTATATGGAATCCCCTGTGTAATGCGGAAATAAGTCAAGAATTTCTTG
This sequence comes from Schistocerca americana, assembly GCF_021461395.2. Lineage (NCBI taxonomy): Eukaryota > Metazoa > Arthropoda > Insecta > Orthoptera > Acrididae > Schistocerca > Schistocerca americana. The sequence goes on from NC_060121.1 coordinate 456,260,104, forward strand.
CCAGATGATTGCAGGGTAATATCAACAGCACCAGAGAATGATATAACAGGACTAGGATTCGCTATCAGTAGGAAGGTATGGCAGAGAATGTGTTACTGTGAACAGTTCAGTGATAGAGTTGTTCTCATCAAAATCGACAGCAAACCAATACCAACAACCATAGTACAAGTATACATGCCGACATCGCAAGCTTAAGACGATGAAAATCTAATAGTCATGGGTCACTAGAATACGCTTTCAGGAGAAAGATGCGGGAGAATATGGGAGACAGGAGAATTATTAATTAAGTTCTGCAATAAATATCGGCAGGTAATGTGAATACTTTGTTCAAGAATCACAACAGCAGGTGATATTCTTGGAAAAGGCCAGGAGACAGAGAAAGCTTTCAGTTAGATTACATCATAGTCAGGCAGAGGTTCAGAAATCAGATAAAGGATTGTAAGGCGTATAGAGGAGCAACATAGACTCAGATCACAGTTTAGTAGCGATGAAGAGTAAACCAATTCAAGACACTAGTCAGAAAGAATCAATATTCAAAAAAGGGGTAATGGAAGTACTAACGAATGAAGAGATACGCTTGAAGATCATTCTCTAAAGCTGTAGATGCTGCGAAAAGGAATAGCTTAACAGGCAGTTCAGTTGCAAAGGAATGAGCGTTTCTAAAAAGGGCAATCACAGAAGGTGTACAGAAAAACAAAGGTGAAAAGAAGGGAACTGGGAATAAACCATGGGTAAAGGAAGAATTACTGCAGCTGATCGATAATAGAAAGAAGTACAAAACTGATAAGAAATTCAGGAATTCAGAAATACATGACGCTTAGAAACGAGATTGATAGGAAGAGCAGGGAAGCTAAGCCAAAATGGTACATCAAAAACTTAAAGAAATCAAAAAAAGGAATGACTGTCGGAAGCACTGACTCAGCATATAGAATAGTCAAATAAGTCTTTCATGAAATGAAAGGAAAAGGCGGTAACATTAAGAGTGCAATGGGAATTCCACTGTTAAATGGGGAGGTAAGAACAGATAGATGGAAAGGGTACCGAAGGCCTCTGTGAAAGGTAAGACTGGTCTAATGACGTGATAGAAGAAGAAACAGGAGTTGATATAGAAGGGATAGAGGATACAGTATTAGAATCAGAATTTAAAAGAGCTTTGAACGACTTAACATTGAATAACGCAGAAGGGATAGATAACATTTCATCAGAATTTCTAACATCATTGGAGGAAGTGGCAACAAGACCTCTGTTCACGTTGGTGTGTAGAATGTATGAGTCTGGCGATATACTATCTGACTTTTGGAAAACATCATTCACACAATTCCGAAGACTACAAGAGCAATTACGTTTATGGTAACTGATCTGTCAGGCTGGAAGATATTTTACATATTTTATTTTATTGTTACACTTTTTATACTAGATTATACAGGTTGTATGTTTTACCTAGTTAGGCTAGTGGCTGTATTAAATTAGTATTTGTACTTTTATGGTATTTGAAACATGAATTCAATTTCACATCAGTTATGTTTTATTGTTAGACGCTCGTTTTGCTTTGGGAAGTAATTTTTTAAAAAGTGCTAGAATTATCGCACAATCAGCTTAACAGCTCATGCATCCAAAATGCTTACAAGAACAATATACAGAATAAGGGAAAATAAAAAAAATGGTTCAAATGGCTCTGAGCACTATGGGACTCAACTGCTGAGGTCATTAGTCCCCTAGAACTTAGAACTAGTTAAACCTAACTAACCTAAGGACATCACAAACATCCATGCCCGAGGCAGGATTCGAACCTGCGACCGTAGCGGTCTTGCGGTTCCAGACTGCAGCGCCTTTAACCGCACGGCCACTTCGGCCGGCGGAAAATAAAATTGAAGACACGTTATATGACAGTCAGTCTGGCTTTAGGAATGATAAAGGCACCAGAGAGACAGTTATAACGTTGCGATTCATTATGGAAGCAAAACTAAAGAAATATCAAGATTTGTCAATAGGATTTGCCGACCAGGGGAAATCGTTTGACAGTGTCAAATGGTGCTAGATTTTCGAAATTTGGAGTTAAATACGGGTAAGCCAAAGGGAAAGACGTGTATACATTATGAATAAGAATCAAGAGGGGATAATAAGCGTGGAAAAAAAGATCGAAGAGCACGGATTAAAAAGGATGTAAGACAGGGATGTAATTTTCCGCCTCTAGTATTCAATCTGTTCTAGTATTCTGCTTATTTTAGTATGGTAGTAAAAGAAATCTTCAAGAATGGAATTAAAATGAAAGTTAAAAGGATACGAATGATAAATATTTGCTGATGACATCGGTATCCTCAGTGAAAGTGAACAAAAATTACAGGATCTGCTGATTGGAACGAAAGTCTAATCAGTACATAATATGGATTGAGAGTAAATCGAAGAAAGATGAAAGTAATGAGAAGTAGCAGAAATGAGAACAGCGAGAAATTTAACATTTGAATTGATGGCCATGAAGTAGATTAACTCACGGGATTCTGCTACCAAGGGAGTAAAATAACCCATTATGGACAGAGGACGGAAGACATCAAAAGCAGACTAGAACTGGCAAAAAGAGCATACTTAGCTAAGAGAAGTCTACTGCTATGAAACATAGGCCCTGATTTGAGAAAGTAATTTCTGAGAGTGTACATTTGGAGCACAGCATTGTATGGTGGTGAAATATGGACTATGGGAAATCTGGAACAGAAGACAATCGAAGCATCTGAGCTATGGTGCTACAGAGAAATGTTGGAAATTAGCTGAACTGATAATGTATGGATTGAGGTTCTGTGCAAAATCGGAGAGAAAAGGAATAAATAAAAAATACTGACAAGAAGGAGGGACAGGATGATAGGTCATCTGTTAAGACATCAGGAAACATCTCCCACGGTACTAGAGGAAGCTGTAGAGAATAAAATCTGTAAACCTGTGGAGGAAGACAGAGTTTGGAATAAATTCAGCAAATAACTGAGACTGAAATTTGCCAGTTCTACTCTGAGATGAAGAGGCAGAGATTACCAGAGGAGAGGATCTCGTGGTGGGCCGCATCAAACTCGTCAGATGACTGGCGACTTGGGGTGGGGGGAGGGGCGACGGGAGTAAGGTAGGATGAGGTATAGTGATCTCTTCATCTCTTCATAAGCCTCACATTGCTGTAGTCAGCACTACGCTACTGTAAGAGACAGTATAAGGAGTGATACCACAGGACAGTGGGTGACTGGCAACGACTGTTTGGAATGAGAAATCATGCTGCATACCCTGCGGTAATCCAGTGGCAAGAGTTTTCTTTGGCCAAGACTGGAGGATATTACCAGCTATCATGTATAGCACTGACTGTACAGTACGACTAAGAGTGTGTTACAGTATAGGTGTGTTTTCCAGGGTTGGGGGTGGTACCCTTATTGCTCTTAAGAAAAACACTAAAACTAGTGGGATATGAATTTATTTTACAGCATTGTGTACTGTGCACTGTTGGGGAACAATTTGAAGATGACAACTGTTTCTGTCAGCACGATAATGCAACTTGTCACAAAGATGGGTCTTTTAGTCAGTGGTTTGTTGACATTGATAATAACCTTCCTGAAATGGCCACAGCTGCCCACAGTCCTGATCTGAACCCAGTGAAACACCTTCAGGATGAGTTAGTACAGCGACTTTGCTCCATATCCCAGAGTCCAATGTCATTACCTTCTTTGGTTTCGGCTCTGGAGGAAGAATGGGCTTCCATCCCTCCACAGACATCCACACACCTCACTGAAGGTGCCCTCAGCACAGCAATATCTGTCGTAAAGTCGATTGGTGGGCAAAGACCGTATTAATGACCACTGATGTTTACCAGATAAATGTGATCAGATAGTGTGTAAGTATTATCGTAGTAATGTTCGCTGATGGTTACCAGATAATTGTGGTCAGATACTGAGTATTTCTGCAACGTGTCTATAAATCATGAACCATTTTATGATAATACTAGTATGGAAAATTATCTTTAGATGCTGTTATTGGAAGATGAAAATGTAGTGCAAGATTTAAGTGTAGTGGAGTACACACTAGCGGCTGTGCCAGTGTGGGCTTATTTCAAATATATTTTTATAAAAAAGCATATATCAGAAAACAGAAGCGTACACAATGGAAAACTTAGTGCTTGATCCCAAAAATATCGTCAAGCTGATAATATCAGGAATAAAAAGTATTTCGCCCAGACAGTATGGCAATAATTCTTGCTCAAAATGGGCTCAGTAACACCAATAATAAAAAACTTTTTCTGAACATATCAAAATATTTGTTAGGCAACATTCTAAGTCAGCTTCATTGACGTTACAAACGGATGTGAGTATAAGGGAACTAGTAAAAGCCAGTAATAACTTCGGAAATGGGCATACAGCACCACACTCAACAACTGTAACAAGCAACTGCCACCGATTGGCCTAACCTATACTACCAAACCTATAGCAATAGACAGCACAACTAGGCACAGAATCTACCACATAGATAAAGAAATGCAGTACAATACGAAATAACTTATGAATGTTACACAGCAGTGAAATCACAATCTCTCCATGAGCTTTAAGATCAGAATATGATACGAGGTGCATTCAAGTTCTAAGGCCTCCGATTTTTTTCTCCCTACTGGAAAGAGATAGAAACATGCGCATTGTTTTAAAATGAGGCCACGTTCATTGTCAATACGTCCCAGAGATGGCAGCACTGTACGACAGATGGAATTTTACCGCCAGCGGCGAGAATGAGAACTGTTATAAATACTTAAAATGGCGACGTTTGCCTTACTTGAACAGCGTGCAATCATTCGTTTTCTGAATTTGCGTGGTGTGAATCTACTTGAAATTCATCGACAGTTGAAGGAGATATGTGGTGATGGAGTTATGGATGTATCGAAAGTGCGTTCGTGGGTGAGACAGTTTAATGAAGGCAGAACATCGTGTGACAACAAACCGAAACAACCTCAGGCTCGCACAAGCCGGTCTGACGACATGATCGAGAAAGTGGAGAGAATTGTTTTGGGGGATCGCCGAATGACTGTTGAACAGATCGCCTCCAGAGTTGGCATTTCTGTGGGTTCTGTGCACACAATCCTGCATGACGATCTGAAAATGTGAAAAGTGTCATCCAGGTGGGTGCCACAAATGCCGACGGACGACCACATGGCTGCCCATGTGGCATGTTGCCAAGCAATGTTGACACGCAACGACAGCATGAATGGGACTTTCTTTTCGTCGGTTGTGACAATGGATGAGACGTGGATGCCATTTTTCAATCCAAAAACAAAGGGCCAGTCAGCTCAATGGAAGCACGCAGATTCACCACCACCAAAAATATTTCGGGTAACCGCCAGTGCTGAAAAAATGATGGTGTCCATGTTCTGGGCCAGCGAGGGCGTAATTCTTACCCATTGCGTTCCAAAGGGCACTACGGTAACAGGTGCATCCTACGAAAATGTTTTGAAGAACAAATTCCTTCCTGCACTGCAACAAAAACGTCCGGGAAGGGCTGCGCGTGTGCTGTTTCATCAAGACAACGCAACCGCACATAGAGCTAACGTTACGCAACAGTTTCTTCGTGATAACAACTTTGAAGTGATTCCTCATGCTCCCTACTCACCTGACTTGGCTCCTAGTGACTTTTGGCTTTTTCCAACAATGAAAGACACTTTCCGTGGCCGCACATTCGCCAGCCGTGCTGCTATTCCCTCAGCGATTTTCCAGTGCTCAAAACAGACTCCTAAAGAAGCCTTCGCCGCTGCGATGGAATCATGGCGTCAGCGTTGTGAAAAATGTGTACGTATGCAGGGCGATTACGTCGAGAAGTAACGCCAGTTTCATCGATTTCGGGTGAGTAGTTAATTAGAAAAAAAATCGGAGGCCTTAGAACTTGAATGCACCTCGTAAAATAGAACAGTGTTATGCACCACTGCCCCACTGTGAGATACTGTAACTCACATTACACAATTTGCGGTGGTTTTGATATGCTTCAACTAGCACAAAGGGCACCAACCGATTTCATCTCTCTCGGTGCACACTACATCACTGTCACTCTACCATAGCTATCACCTTCATATTGTCCGGTGTGGGTCACAAAAGCTGTTCACAGCCTACACTGCCCATTGTTACTCTGCCGACCACGCTACCTGGCTTCATGCCGCTCTTAATTATGATTTTCCTTGCTTGCTGACCATCAAAAAAGAGTCTCATTACCCTCAACTGAGCCTCATGGTAACTATTGGAGCCAGCAACGCCTAAGCAAAACAAGAGTGGCCAGCACTCCATAGGAGACCCAACGCTGCCACCAGCTTGTCCATTGCTGCACGCATCTGCCTCGAGTGTTGGCGTTGGCTCATGTGGCCACTGGCACTCTGACTTGCGGTCTTCTCCCACTGTCACTCTGATATGCCGACCCCTCCCTAACTACAGCACATCCTTGCGCAGCTCGCCAGCTCCCAGACACTCTTGGCCACTGTGCCATAGCCTGCACCCCCATGACATGCCACAGGACTGTCAGCCACTTCCAGAGTGGCTCAAGTGCTGCCCTCAGACAATGTAATTGGTCTCCTCTGTACTGCAGTCACTTCTGTTGCCTTGCACTGCCTGAGTAAAACCCAGAATTACGCAGGAGCTGTCCTCTCACTCCCACATACACCCTATGCCCAGAATCGAGCCTCTGACCCATGTCGGCGTGACTGAGTCAACGGGAGGAGAAGAGTCCCACGAAATTCAATCATGCGTACGTCAGTGTTATGGGAATAAACATAATGAAAGTTTTCCATCTGTATCCGTCCACTGCATTACGTTCTCTTCGAGATCATAGTAACCGATTCAGCTTGATGAACTTCCTTATGTATCCAGAGGACTAAGATTTTCACAGACGTAAGGAATCCCTATTATACATTTATGATATTATCACCGATTCTATCGGTCATTCTGAACTGAATATTATTTTTCGTAGTGGTCTTATTCAAATATGGAACAAATTGTGAAGTATAGTGGAAAGAGTTACCGAAAATATTTCTCGATAATCATGGAATGAGAGTATACGAAATACACTCAGTGGCGAGAGAGAGATCAGTGCTTTTGGATTGCAACGTCACTCCATGAACGGATTAATTTTAACATTATTAATGTACCATAATATCAGTGATTTCACCTCAGTCTCTGTACTCAGATGAGTAGGTCGATGTATTGCACTTAGGATCTTTAGTGATATGTGAAAAAGTTCATGTAAACATAGGTCCGCAAATGTTTAGTAAATGAGTTACGGCTAATAAAAGATTTTGCCTGAAATTTAGCAACTCCGCTAATGTGATCCATCGCAAAACTATACGAGGTTAAAGTAAAGCACGATTTCCATTGATTTTGTTGTTATTGATTTGATGAATCTAATAAAATGTCCCAGACGCGCATCTGCAGTAGTTTTCCAGAACATACAGAGAATCAAACACGGAATTTCGTAATTTTTTTAAAATTTCTTAAGTACTTGGTTTAACTTGTTTTTTAAATTCCAGACCATTGCTCAAAGTTTTCAGCAGAAGTTGTAGAGAATTTAATTTTGGAAAATCATTACGTTATTACCATCATTGGTAATAACGTTAACTGAAACTGTATGAATGTGTCAGATAATCTGCTTTTATTAATACCATAGCACACGTGAAGTCATATTAAACCGGAAAAAACAAAGCTGATATTAAGGAAGTAGTACAGTGTACATACAATTTCACACTCCAAAAAAATGACTCTGAGCACTATGCGACTTAACTTCTGAGGTCATCAGTCGCCTAGAACTTAAACCTAACTAACCTGAGGACATCACACACATCCATGCCCGAGGTAGGATTCGAACCTGCGACCGTAGAGGTCGCTCGGCTCCAGACTGTAGCGCCTAGAACCGCACGGCCACTTCGGCCGGCATTTCACAGTACATTCGCAATGAATGTTCAAAAAAGTCTTCACAGAATTCAGTGAATTTAGCTGCACTTGTTCAATGGTTCTAATGGCTCTAAGCAATATGGGACTTAATATATGAGGTCATAAGTCCCCTAGACTTAGAACTATTTGAGCCGTGCGCTGCTCGCTGTCATGCTGTTTATTGTTCGTCATCTCTTTTTTGTGGTTCTGTCGCCTCGTTTTCTTTTAACTCGATTTACCGGCGTCACTAAGTTGCTGGTTTGCTTGCCCGTGGGTGGCAGCAGCGCGTATCGATACTGCACTGTCGTACTATCTCTGGAGCGACCACTAGTATTTCCGGGTCGTCGTGTGTCATGAATTCAGTAGGGGACGGAGCGCCGGTGAGGCGCGGACAGCCAGTACTTGCCGACCGCTGGCCACACACATGAACTGTCCGACGGAAGGAGATTGGAGCGGGAACGACCGCCGGTTGGTCGTATCAGTGGACGACGTGTATTTGGTCTCTTGACCGTTTCTGGTCCTCGTCAGTTGGTCATCTTGCCGGACGTGGGTTGGTTCCTTCCTCGTGCAGAGATGTCGCTGATGGGCAAGAGTTACCTCTGCATGGGTGGATCCGAGCCAGTGTGCCCGGGTCGCCGTGTCTCCGAGTTCCGAATGGACATTGAGTTGACTCGGGTTGGAGCTGCAGTGAGCTCCGGACAGCCAAGACTCGCCCGACCGTTGCCGACACTCATAACTTGGCTGGTCGTTCGATCGGTCGTCCCATCGGACGATGTGTATTTTGTCGCCCACCGCTATGGGAACTCTGTGTGTGTGTGTGTGTGTGTGTGTGTGTGTGTGTGTGTGTGTGTGTGTGTGTGTGTGTGACTTGCCATTTCTCCATGTTGTTCCACAGTGATTAGTTTCAGGATTATCAGAGCTCTTGGTGCAAGTGTTTACGTGGAACTGTGTGTAGCTTCTGTGATTTCCGCTTAGCAGATTAATGCTGTCTGCGTACTGGAGTAGCCAGTCGGTCGGTTGCGAGGTTCTCCTCGCTGTGTTGATGCTGTCTGGCACGGCGTGTAGTTCGACAGCTTTGGTGGTTTTCATTTTCTTGTCTTTGAGTGGTTATTGTGCCTTGACTGTCTTTAGACGCCAGTTGCCAAGACGTAGTGCTGCTGGGATCTTTGTCCTCGCTGATAATTTCGGTTGTCGTGCCGTTGGTCGGGTGGAAGGGAATTGATTAGCTTGTTGGTTGGCTCGTCAACCATCCCTAGGTCGTGCTGCCACCCGGTTATATAGTGTTACGCTTGGCTGCCTGTCTCACCTAAACTGTTGTTAGTTTCCTCCACAGGCTGACCCTTGGATCACTTCTGAGAACCACTGTTCTGTTGTTTGTGATTGTGATTTTCTTTTGTCGCAAGTACTGTTTGAAGCCTTGAGCCGTGTATTAATTTAGCTGGTTTTAGTGTTCAGGATATGGCCTTCAGCCGAACCTTATGTGAAGTATTTTAAGATTAGGCCTTCAGCCGTGTTTTATTTAAAATTCTTGTTTGTTTTAAAATTTGTGGCTTTCAGCCATAATGTGCAAATTCCTGTCTGTAAGGTTTCTGCTTCAGTATCATGAATTTGTAAAATGGCCTTCAGCCGTACTTTGTAAATGCTTATCTTAAGGTTTGTCTTTAATTATTTTGAATAATTGTTTGGGCCTCCAGCCGTTAAGATATTTCAAGTTTTCCTAAGATGGTTTTCTGTTGTATTATGTAAATGCTTGTCTTCAAAGGTTGCTTTTTATTATGTTGAAATATTATTGGGCTTTCAGCCGAGAAATAAATTCAAATATTATTTAATATGGCTTTTAGCCGAAATTGGTAAATGCTTGCCTTGTAAAGAATTTCCTTTGTTGATCTGAAATATTATTCGGGCCTTTAGCCGAGAAAATATTTTATTTTACTTAAGGCCTTCGGCCATTTGTCTAAATCCTTGTCTTTCAAAAAATGGTTCAAATGGCTCTGAGCACTATGGGACTCAACATCTTAGGTCATAAGTCCCCTAGAACTTAGAACTACTTAAACCTAACTAACCTAAGGACATCACACACATCCATGCCCGAGGCAGGATTCGAATCTGCGTCCGTAGCAACAGCGCGGTTCCGGACTCAAGCGCCTAGAACGGCTCGGCCACAGCAGCCGGCAGCTGCACTTGTATGAATAGATTTTGTTGTTCGTTTCAGTTTCAGAGGATCTTCTTAATTTCGTCTATTGCACTCATAATGGGAGCAAGTAATGCCTCACGTGTATTGACTTTGTCCTCATACAATATGCCTTTCATCCATCTCCATACACAAAAATCATTTGGTGTTAAATCCGGCGATCTGGGTGGCCACAGACGTGTAGCACCACGACCAATCCATTTATGGGGAAAATGTTCATTTAAATGTGTAGTAACGGCGTTGGTGAAATGTGGAGGCGCGCAGTCATGTTGGAAATACATTTGAAATCGTGTAGCAAGTGGAACATCTACGAGCAATTGGGGTATTTCTTCTTGAAGGAATTGTAAGTACGTCTCGCCAGTTAGACGTCCTGAGAAAATGAATGGTCCAATAAAGTGTGTGTTGATTGTACCACGCCACGCATTTATGCTAAATCGCTGCTGGAAATTGCGTTGCACTGTTGCATGTGCGTTTGTTTCAGATCGTAAATGCTCGTTACGTAAATTGTTTATTTCATCTCGAGTAAACTGTGCAACTGCAGGATTTCCCGGATGTAAATGATGCAGTTTTTGTTTATAGTAAGGATACAGATTATTGCACTTCTGTGTACGCCATACATTAGATTGTGAAATGTCTAATCGTTAAGATATACGTCGTGTACTGGTACCCGGGCTACATTGAACAGCATCCATAATCCTCATCATCGTCTTCATGTATTGAGCGCTCGTGCTGATTATGAACGCTAGGTAGACAACATTCGAAACACTCTGCTAATGGTTCGTGTATTCGGAATTCTCCGATACGGATGATGTACGCGATATTCGTTTAACTGCAGCCGAAACATTACCTTCACATTTGCCATAAATAAACACCACATTGGCGTTTTCCTCTGTCGTAAACTTGAAATGCATCTCTATTTCATAAATAATCTACTAACTACAACAGTTACTATGTGGTTTCACTTAAAACCACTGTTGTTATTATGTTCTTTCACTGAACAATACAGAAAACTAACTCACTCCAAGGTTAGGAAACGACTGAAACAATTCAGTAACGGTTGCCAACAATGACACACACATTTTTACTTTCTTAATGGAAAGTAAACAAATTTACTTGTATAATAGCCTTTGCTTCTCTGGATGTTCTGGAAAACTACTGCAGATACGCGTCTGGGACAAGTTTTGTTAGATTCGCCAGTTCAATAACAACAAAATAAATGGAAATCGCGCTTTACTTTAAACTCATACAGTTTTGCGATGGCTTCATAATAGCGAAGTTGCTAAATTTCAGGCGAAATCTTTTATTAGCCTTAACTCCGTAACTAAACATTTGCGGACCTAAGTTTATATCAACTTTTTTCTTTCGTTTTACTTGTACAATAACATATTGAAATATTTGTAAAATGGTTTAAATGGCTCTGAGCACTATCGGACTTAACATCTGAGGTCATCAGTCCCGGTCGCTCGTTGTGGCCGAGCGGTTCTAGGTTCTTCAGTCTGGAACCGCGTGACCACTACGGTCGCAGGTTCGAATCCTGCCTCGGGCATGGATGTGTGTGATGTCATTAGGTTAGTTAGGTTTAGGTAGTTCTAGGGGACTGATGACCTCAGATGTTAAGTCCCATAGTGCTCAGAGACATTCGAACCATTCATCAGTCCCCTAGAATTCAGAACTACTTAAACCTAACTAACCTAAGGAAATCACACACATCCACGCCCGAGGCAGCATTCGAACCTGCGACCGTAGCAGTCGCGCGGTTCCAGACTGAAGTGCCTAGAACCTCCCGGTCACAACGGCCGCAAAATATTTGCATGTGTTCGTGAATTACCCTATATATATATATATATATATATATATAGGTCTTTAAATATGTCTGCTTGTGTCTGTATATGTGTGGATGGATATGTGTGTGTGTGCGAGTGTATATCCGTCCTTTTTTCCCCCTAAGGTAAGCCTTTCCGCTCCCGGGATTGGAATGACTCCTTACCCTCTCCCTTAAAACCCACATCCTTTCGTCTTTCCCCTCTTTCCCTCTTTCCTGATGAGGCAACAGTTTGTTGCGAAAGCTTGAATTTTGTGTGTATGTTTGTGTTCGTTTGTGTGTCTGTCGACCTGCCAGCACTTTCATTTGGTAAGTCACATCATCTTTGTCTTTATATATATATATATATATATATATATATATATATATATATATGATAGGGTGCTTTTTCCAATGCGTACAAGTATACGAACTATAGGGATTGATCGATGAGCAGATATGGAACAAAAAAGGTCTAATGAACTTACGTCTGGAAATGCATGTTTTCATGCCAGAGACCATTTATTCAGTCATACTTTTTTACAGAGACTGCAGTCTAATACGCACTCTATCATGCAGCCTAGAGTGTGGTACTGTTCCTCATACATCATGCCCTAGGGCCGTCTACTACCATAGCATCTGTTAATGTTATGTCCAATTCACTTCTCTTGCTGACTCACCTTGTAGTGGATGTGATACAGCGTTGTACACAAAGGTTCCGTATTCGAATCGAGAGCTTGCCGACATGGTGGTTACTTACTGAAAGGCAAATGTCAGTGGTCGGCAGACCGACAATAACCACGGCATTCAATGTTTCCAACAGTCTTTCGCCATTTGTCTGAGACTGGGTCGTTTCAGGAAACAGGAAATCCTGAAGTATCTACACAAAATGTTCCAACATCAGACTTGGAGGAAAATGTGATTAACACTGTGGAAGGCGACCGCTGTATCAGTACCAGGCACTTCGCCATCCAGTACAGGGTAGGCCAGATAACCATGAGGATCATTCTCCATGACAATTATTACTACCCTTATCACACTCAGCGGGCGGAGGACTTAATAGCGACACACTTTCCACATCTGGAGCAGTTTTATCACAAGTTTCTTCACCAGGCAGCCAGAATTTTAGGATTTCTGTCATCTATCCTATTCACAGATGAGGCAATCTTTATGTGGAGTGGTATCTTCAACATTCATAACCTTCATCTGTTGGACAGTATGCATAACGCCCATGGTGATAGCGAATCATCAGCATCGGTGCAGCCAGACTGTGTGGGCTGGGATAATTGGCGACTGTATTTTGGGACCAGTCTTCCTTCCACACTGTCTAACAGGCCAGTAATATTGGTGTTTCTTGTGGGTGACTCTGTATCCCCTGCTGGAAGAAGTGCCATTGATGATTCGAAGGGTTATGTGGATGCCACATGATGGTGCTCGAGCCGGAAGCCGTTAATGTCTGGACAAATCTCAATCAAGTCTTCCCTGGGCGATGGACTGGACAAGAGGGTCCAGCTGCATGGCCTGCTCGTTCACCGATTTCTGGTTATGGGCCCAACTCAAAAGTACTGTGTATTCAGAGCCCATTCGATATTTGGAGACAGTGGAGCAGCGTATTCATCCTGCCTTTGACACAGTGTAGGTGCAGCCTGGCCGATGCAAACGTCTGAGACACGCACACGCATGCACTGCAGAACGGTTTCAACACATTCAGTAACTGTGGCTGTATGATATAGCTCTTACTAAACCACAGTCTCTGTAATAATGTACGATTGAATAAACAGTCTCTAGCATGGAAACCGTGCATTTCTGGATGTTAGTTCATTAGACATTTTTTGTGGCATTTCTATCAATCCCTACAGTTTGCACACGGTGTAAAAAGTCTGTACAGTCACAGTGACCACTGTATCTTGATGGCACAGTGGTCAGCGCACCTGCTAGTAAGCAGGAAATCTGGGTTCGAATCCTGGCCCAGCACAAATTTTCAAATTTCTCCACTGATTTAAATCAGTGCCCACTCGCAGCTTGTAATTAGTTTGAAAGGTGTCAGAAAAATAGTACACCTTACATTGAATCCCTGAAACAATTCTGGTTAATTTGATATCACACATGAAATAGTTACGTGGAAATATATGAATTTTATTCATAAGTAAATTGAATAAACAAACTAACATTTCATGAATATAAACCACTAACATTCACACTAGTAATTGCACATCCATGCTATGAGTCACAGTTCTGAGGAGAGTTTTGCGACAGTAACACCTATCCCCTGTCAGGCCGAAACCGGGAAATTCACCAGACACAAACTAACTCTGGAGCCACTGCACAGGCCATCGGCAAAAGCTGCCCTTGTCTCTGCTTTTAACGACAACACTTTAAAAAGCCTTTCTGCATGAACATGGCTTGAGATGGCAGATAAATCTCTGGAGAAACTCAACTCAAAGCATTGGTGACTCACTGTAGCCACCTGTGGAAAACTCGGGTGGAAAAATCTGTTTGAGTATTACGTAGCAGAAGTTAAACTCTGTCCTACGAAAGAAACGACACCTGTGATAGGCTACAGAGTAATAACGAGTACGAACGCTCTGATTGGATAGAAAGATAAAGCGTGGCCACCTGCTGTGATATAGGTAAACTGAGGACAGAAAAATTCGCTTTTCTCTTGCAGAAAATCATCGAGTATTTCAACAAGGTGACTCACACTGCAGTGTGACGATTGCGAGAGTAATTATGAACACTTGTTCACAGACTCGTCTTAACTCTTAAGGAGTTAAACTGAAAAGTCCCCTTGTATAGAGAATTGCACCCAGCACTGACAGTTAACGCTTGCAGGCGATCTGAAGGCAACGACGTACGCACTATTCCAACCACATAGCGTGTACCATGCCAATTTAATTAGCTAGGGAATCACTAGCAGTCTCGGCTTCATCGAAGACGTAGAAAATGTATCAAACTGGTGTTTAACAGCCGAGAGAGATTTAGAATATATTCTCCGTCTCACAGCTCACACCGAAAGCAGCCACTACCGCCGTCGACGAGTGGCAGACACGCTCACTCATGCTACACCAGAAAGTGATAGTCAATTGACACTTAGGACTGCGGTCGTCTCCGTCGCTCCTATATTTTCGTACAATCAGCCATGACCTGCAGTTAAACATATTCACGATTGCTGAGCTTAATTGAAGCAGAAATGCGAGATCTAACAATCTAACGATAAGGACTGACAAGCTACTACAGAGTGCTTCATACTCTGAAGTTATTGAACAGTTTTAATTGTTCAATTATATTTGCAGTAATATTTACGTACCCTATATAGCTCCCACTCGTTTTGGGTATTTCTATTGTGCGTCCTTAGCTCAATTTATATCACTGGCCCAAATTGTATTTAATTTGTTTGTATTTTATCGACCCCCAGACATGCTCATCAACCATCTTACTATTGAAGAACCTCGAAATAGGAATTTCGCTTCACAGTTCTGAACACTCAGTATCAATATTTTACCATCCTGTACGTATTACAATTATGATTGATTTGTCAAAAAGTCATACTTAAAGTAAAAAATAAACCTTAACAACGAAAATCTAAGATTTTCGTTTTTTGCTAACATATAGTTATGCCTGAACCCATACACTAATTTCTGCTAGCGATAACATTTCCTTTACAGGGAGTGTAGTGGGACATCGTCTGATTACATCACAGTCTGTACTGCTGCAATCTCCTGAACGTTGCATGGTGAGCTGGTCTCTTCCTACCTTGCAGGCCGTAGGTTCAACACAAATTCCTAAAACACTCTCAGAGTGTCCTTGTGCAAATGTGGTAGGAAGATAGATCGGAACCAGTCTCACACATGTTAGACTTTTGTGTCTCAGTCGATTTGTGTCGGAAATTATAACGCTCATTGGAGAACACAGCCTGATTAACGTTTAAAAGGTACGCAGTGGTTTAATTAGGCAGACCACAGCTTCGCCATTACGATATCCTAAGCGTGTCATAGATCATGTAGACTCAAGCAGAATGGATGTATACTCAGAACCTGCAGTCACAGTCACATTTCTTTCGAGAAATACTATTAATTTTTCACCTACTTTTTAATATCTATGAATTGGACGCTGTCAACCACTTTTTATAAATATAGCCATAACTGCACACAAATGGTTTCTGTATGATCTATGGAGATCAGTTAATGGCTTCTTTAGAAATGCCATCTTCTGAGGTTACTTGCAACATTATTGCTAGGCAGACTAGCGGATTCTACAGAAAGCTGAATGACGAATACCAGCAAACTACTTGTTCTGATACATTAAACAAGCCATAAAAATAATAGGAGTATTTGCTGTTAATAAAAACAGACATAATCTTTCCTAAGATTAGTTTCAAGTCTTAGGTAGAGGGCTTTTCTAAGGTTGAATGGGAAGTCGCATTTACATGTTTAGGTGATTGGTTATGTTCAGAGACTTTCCAATCACTTGTATAGAACTGCAGAGTTAAATGTTTTAGTAGGCTCTCTTTTTCATTTGACTTGAAAGGAAATTAGTAATAATTGGATGCTTTGGGGAAGAGATCAAATTTAAAGAAATTTTGATTAATATGAAAATTTTTCCTATAGCGACAGTTAGATAATTTAACATGTTATAAGAGATTTTCTGACTAAGATGGCTTACCATATATCACAATAATGAACTGTAGTACTAACGAGTCTACTTTAGGAACTGAGTATCAGCAGGTCTGACTGCCATGCCAAGGACCTGGACTCAACGTTTTGAAGTACCAGCCTTGGTGGGAGAATAGGAACGTGGCGCTCAGCGTCAGAGGCTAATTGAGGAGCTACTTGATTGAGAAGTGGCTTCAGCTATGTGGGAAGCTCATAGCATCTGACTTATTAGCTTACCACATGTCTCTGCAAACTGCATCCAACAGCGCAAATAGTGACAATGTTGCTGACTGCAGTTAGAATTCTGGGAATAATGATCATTAATTTCAATACACCGTTACAAATTTTGTGTTAATATACTTACATACGTAATCTTAAGTAAAAAACCGGCATCAAATTTGTTGCTGTAACTCTCCAATTACAGTTAACATGTTGATACTAGTTCAACATCTTGTACATAATCTGTTGTGACGCAGCGGCTATGTAACAGGCATTCCACTCACTTCTAGTACATGTAGTTTAATCTGAAGAAGCTCTAAATATTACTGGTGCCTGGATATCAAAGTTGCAAAGCTTAAATGGCTGAAGGAATTTCAAATAGCCCCTGGCAGCCAGACACAAAAAGCTGAAAATTCTGTGACCTTACATGAAGGTCTCACAGTAAAGAAAGGATATGATGAGTTTTGGATCAATTTTGGCAACTGCTTATAGTCATTAACTGGAGTGTCTTACTAGAATAACAGAATGATGACGCCTTACATTGACCCTGACGACTCAATAAATCCTCCAAAAATTATTTCTTCTTATTGCAAAGAACAAGAAAGGTGTAAAATAGTTTTACACAATTGATATCTAGTCTGTCTACAGGAAAATCGAGACTGATCAATGTAGCTGCTGAAAGGCTGTACCTATAGTGCTTAAAATCACTATGAATTAAAATTAATGTCATGTTATGTGCGTAACACCATAGTTGTCTTCGAATGCTTGATGAACTACCAGCTTTAGGATCGGAAATGGGTGACATGAGTTTGTTGCTGTGATGGCATTCTGTTTTTCAAGACATTTATAGAGAGTTTAAAGCAGTGGCAGCCAAAAATTTGACATACGAGTCACGCCGTGGCACGGGTGCTGTACTACAGATGTCTCGCCTGGCTCCAAACTTCCCTTTCACCACCGTCATGCTACGCTGTCTGAGATTGAAGAGGGGGAAGTGGGGGAAACTGTAAATGCGCCACATTTAAATTGCACTGCATATGACTTGCTTTTATATTTCATATTTCTCAACAACATAGATCGACAACTAAATAACTTTTTTAAATCATTTTATTTTTATCTGACAAAAATTCTTGGCACACAGAGAGAGGCAAACAATTTCATAGATTTTCGCACTCAGGGTGCCAATGTGACATCGAAGAACGCCTTTCACATACGTATGTAGAAAGAAATACTTTTATCATGTTTAGTACCTCATTATGGAGACGTGCAAAACTCTTCATGAGGAGAATAACTTAAACTCCGGCACTTTTTTTAAAATAAAATAATTTGCTTTTTAAAGGGGAATTACACTGCAGAACAATCCATTCCATCTGCACATGCACATAAGCGCTTTCAGCTGAAGTGGAAAACGATCTCTAATACAACTTCAAAACAGATATAAGATTTGCAGTGCCCTCAAAACGTTTAGAAAACTATCTTTGTAATTCTTCTGCTCTGACAATGAATTCTTCGAAACTCGCATTTCCTTTGACGTTAATGAGCTTAGGGAACTGGACCGAGCCGGCCGTGGTGGCCGTGCGGTTCTGGCGCTGCAGTCTGGAACCGCGGGACTGCTACGGTCGCAGGTTGGAATCCTGCCTCGGGCATGGATGTATGTGATGTCCTTAGGTTAGTTAGGTTTAATTAGTTCTAAGTTCTAGGGGACTGATGACCTAAGATCTTAAGTCCCATAGTGCTCAGAGCCATTTGAACTGGACCGAGACTTTTGTCACAGTGTGAACCTCCCACTATGCGATTTTCTTTTTAAATGCATCCCCACGAATCAAGAAATAATTTGTTTATCGATTTGTAGTGGTGTCCTGTAGGCAATATGCTATCAAGTCAACTTAAATTCCGATGTCAGCAAAACCATTCCAGAAGTTCTAATTTTACTTTCTGCTTTCCTTTTTCTTTCATAAATTCAACAATAGCCGAGTTTTAAATCAAAAAATCGTTCCAGGACTCCCCGTTGGCTATATCAATGTATTCTGCAATAATATATAAGTTCTCTGTACTCCTGGTTCAGCTCCATCGAAAGCTGTCGTAACTTGAAGTGTAGCAATACGCGCAACTTCAAAAAATTTACCATTAATACCACCATTTTTTTCAAATGCTCCATGCCAGTCAATTAAGCCCAAAGAGCTTCTTGATGCACAGAAAAACCAATTCCATCTGTCGATTGACATAATACTATGCTCTTTCATCACCGGTGAAATCAAATTCCTTCTGTGGGGTAGTGTAGTGTCGTTTCATAGCAAATTTGCGGTACCCACCGATTATGCGACTGCATAATAGATACAGAGAGTTCGAGCCTTCTCTT
This sequence comes from Schistocerca americana, assembly GCF_021461395.2. Classification (NCBI taxonomy): domain Eukaryota; kingdom Metazoa; phylum Arthropoda; class Insecta; order Orthoptera; family Acrididae; genus Schistocerca; species Schistocerca americana. The sequence goes on from NC_060121.1 coordinate 456,279,239, forward strand.
CTGTCATTCTCATTTGTTTTTAAAATCTTGTGACGATAGATAGATAACTGCCTCTTTTTTGTGAAAGCAGCCACTCGATCTGTGAACTTCCTTCGTACCATGGATAAATAGCGACTGGTAAACAGCGCTGACACCACGATTCTGCTGAAATGAAAAATGTCGTGCCGACCAAAACATGCCACCCCACAATACTAAATGAAATGTCGCGCCCTACCGCGTACGTCCGAGAAGGGCCAAGCAAAGCTAAGGTAGGCAAAGCCCCTCAACACATGCATATCACGTATCAGGCTTGCATGACATTTGGCGCACTGGTGCCCAGCTTGGTCTAAGCCACCTAAGTACTGTGAAACACTGTGACTCTGTAAGTAAAACATTGGATCATCTAACCGATGAATACAGAGTACTCCCAGGTCCAGAATTTAAAAAAAAGTTGTGTTAAAAAGAGAAGTAATTCTCTCCATGATGTGTAACTGTGTCCAACACACTATGCGAACTAGTATAACATAACCTGCAAAATCATATAAACACCACAATATTTGATATATTCCCTAAGAGAGGAGATCAAATAACATGTCTCCGAGCTATATCTAGTTGCTTCGTTACACCTCTTAAATGAAAAACAGAAAATCTTAGTTTTTTCCGAGAGAAGGCGCAGGTATCTTCCCCGTCCATACATTGCGCAACAGATATGTTAACAACGAGTTGCACACTGATACTTGGAGTTATGGGGTAACGCAACATTACCTTACTTTTGCGTATTAATTTGGGAAATATAAATAGATTTATAGAAGGGTCATCTCTTCAAATGGTTAACACTGATTCTGGTTTAACGATCGCATAATTGCCCTTAACACTTTTAAACTCAAGCTTTTTAAATGTTGAAACTCATTGATTCGAGAGAAGCAGACATGTTCTGAGGCATCAAGGGATCACCAATTTAGTATTGGAGGGCAGCGTGGAGGGTAAAAATCATAGAGGGAGACCAAGAGAAGAATACGCTAAGCAGATTCAGAAGGATGTAGGCTGCAGTAGGTACTGGGAGATGAAGAAGTTTGCACAGGATAGAGTAGCATGGAGAGCTGCATCAAACCAGTCTCAGGACTGAAGACCACAACAACAGCATCACAATTTATCAATTTAATAGAAATCACATGCAGCATAATAATACACTGGTGTTCAAACTTAAGGATGAAAATAACTTTCGCATGATGTGTGACTGCCCAGTAACATAGCTCGCTAAAACTGGTGCAGCAGCAGACAATGAGCCTGGAGGGAAGCCCCTGTAGCAATAGCTGCTGCAGCAGTTGGCTAATGCACAGCAGTTTAGTTTAGTTTCTGTTTCTTTTCACATACTTCTACGAAGAAGTAACGTACGCATGCGTATTTTACTGTGCAGCTTAGTGTTTACCAACTTACTGTAAGTTTTTCCTTTTGCGTAAGTCTTAGTGCATATCTTTATGTGAAGTGGCTTCCTCATGCGATTTTTCCACCGCCATAAGCACGTCGTTACGTGGCAAAGTTTAAATCTAATCGTAGTAAACAGTGAATAGTTCAGGTCATGCTTTACAATTTGAATATTTATTTCTAGCCGTAGCTTTTGTGTAAACAGAGTTTCTGAAAAAAAAAGGAACTATTGATACATACATTTTCAGTAGAGAAATTTATTTCAGTTTTATGAGCTCTTGGAGCTTGCGGTCTCAGGCTACAGTGAGAACACTGGAGAGCAGATTTTACTGTCTGCTCATTCTCTTCGTTACATGTGGGTACATTCCAATCTCCGGAGCGTCACAGTTTAGTATTTTTCTGTTCTTTTGTGTGTGTGTGCGGGGGGGGGGGGGGAGGGGGGGAGTCTGCTGTACTTCCTAAATTACTCCCGACTGATTTGCTTGTATCTTTTGATATCATATTCAATTTTTTTAAGCAGTGAGATATGGTTAGGTGCTGTGGTTTTTGTGTATGGACACAACGACTATTGGCTGCTGTCTGTTAACAGCTGGAAACAGCTTTGACCATAGTCAACAGGCTTCTGGGTACTGGTCAAAGCTGCGGCTCCAGTTACGAGACCTGTCATGTACCTAGTGCAATTGAAATCTACTGGTGACCTGGTTATCGCTGTGTCTTCCAATACGGTAAATGCGCTATTAGTAAACTGCAAAAGCATCCAAGGAAAGATCTCAACATTAGTATCACTTATTTAAGGTTATAATACCCAGGTATTAGGAAGAAAAAGTTGGTTGAAAGCAGAAGTGAATTAGAACGAAATTCTTAGGTGAGACTGGAATATTTATCGTGAGGATAGGTTAGTCGATAATGGTGGCGGAATATTTACTGCAGTAAGGAAATAGATAATATCCAGCGTTGCTATCCCGGATTTCCGATGTGAATTAATCTGTGTGAAGTTAAACGTCAGGTCGGCCGAAAGTGGTAATCGTATACTTTTATATACCGCCTGCGTCAGGATATGCACTAGTAGAGCCTTTCAGAGAGAATTTGCAGAATGTCGTCTTTTTAAAAGGGGTGACTTCAAGTTGCCACGTGTAGATTGGAAGACTCCTGCTATCAGAACTGGTGCCAGAGACAGGGATTCGCACGACTTTATTCTGAATGTCTTTCCAGAAAATCACTTCGAGCTGATAATTACATAACAGACTCGAGAAAGCAACTTCTTAGACCTCCTGGCAACGAATAGATCTGAACTTACCGAATCAGTTAACGTACAGAGCGGTATCCGGAATCATAAGGCTGTGACGGGAGCAATAAATACAGACATTGCAAGGAATGTTAAGAAAGCTAGGAAATCTTTTCTGCTTACCAAGAGTAATAGGATACAAATTGAAGAATATATAAATAGTCAGCATGAAATAATCTGTGCTGAGGACGAAGACTGGAGCACAAACGGAAATGGTTCAATAGTAGTGCTACAAAACCACTACGTGAACAAAGAGAGCTTCGTCACGGATTAAAGTGCAGTCAAAAACAAAAACTAATGCAAAAGCCAAAATAAAAGGTAAACGAAGAGGAAATAAGCCCAAGGAGAACAATAAGAGAAGCGTTCCATCACTCTGGAAGTAAAATTTTTCAATCGATCTGAATAAAAACCCTAAGACGTTTTGGTCTTACGTAAAATCAGTTAGAGGTTCGAAATACTCTCTTCATTCATTCAGTGACCATACCCGCACTGAAACGGAAGATAACAGAGAGAAGGCCGAAGTACTGAATGCAGTGTTAGGAAATTGTATTGCCATGGAAGCTCGTAACAAGGTCCTCCTTTCCAACTATCGCTTGAACATCGGACTGGCGGATACAGAGATAACAGATGCTGGAGTAGAAAAGCTTGGCACCAGAAAGGCGTCAGGATCAGATGAGATACCTACAAACTTCCACAAAGATTATGCTAACAAACTTGCTCCCATTCTAGCAGCACTTTATTTTAGATCACCGGAGCAATGAAAAGTGCGTAGCGCCTGGGAATAACCGCATTCCCGTTTTCGAGAAAGGTCTTAGGACGGACGCACAGAACTAAGGGCCTATATCGTTGACCTCAGTCTGTTGAGGAATTATGGGACATATTTTATGCTCAAGAATTACGACGTTTTTGGGAACGAAACTCTCCTCTATAAAAATTGACATTAATTCCGCAAACTGAGTTCTTGGGAAATTCAGCTTGCTCCGTTTCTCCATGAGGTAATGACAAGTTCTTTGGCTTCAGGAAGCCATTCGACACTCCCCTGCACTGCCGTTTAGCGAAAACAAATATTGTTAGCGAATACCGAACCAAATTTGCGACAGCATTCAAGACTTCTTTCCAGACAGAACTCAACACCTCTCTCTTAACGGAGAAAACTCGACAGGTGTGACAGTAATATCCGGAATACCCCAAGGAATTGTGATATAACCGTTACTTCTTACGATGTATATAAATGATTTAGTAGAAACCATCGAAAGTTCTTTAAGACTGTTCACAGATGATGCGGATGTCTATGAGAAAGTAGTGTCGCCAGAAGACAGAACCAATTTGCAGAATGACCTGCAGAGGACTGGTGAATGGGCTGGCTCTGGCAGTTGACCCTGAACATAAATAAATGTAACATATTGAGCATACATAGGAAAAGAAATTCATTACTGTACACAACACTGTTAATAACAAGTTTCTGGAAACGGTACCTACCGTAAAATATCAACGAGTAATCATCCAAAGCGATCTTAAGTGGAATGACCACATAAAACAAAAGTTGTAAAAGCAGATGCCTTTCTGGGGTTCATAGGAAGAATCTAGAAGCAATCGTTCACAAAGTAAAAGGCTTATAAGGCGCTTGTTCGAACGATTCTGAAGTATTATTCAACAATGTGGGACCTTAACGGGTGGGTCTGATAGAAGAGATAGAGAAGATTCAACGAAGAGCGGCACGTTTGTCACGGATTCGTTTAGTCGGCGCGAAAGCATTGCAGAGATGCTCAGCAAACTCCATTGACAGACGCTACAAGAGAGGCGTTGTGCACCGCGGGCTCGTTTACTATCGAAATTTCGACTGAAGACTTTCCGGGAAGAGTCGGATGAGATATTACTTCCTCTTGAATACATCTCATGAAATGACCACCACAAGAAAATTCTAGAAATTGTAGCGGGTACGGAGGTATACCGACAACCATTCGTCCCACTTGCATTCGTTAGTGAAACAGGAAAGAGGGTGTCAGTTAATGATACCAGAAGTACCCTCGGCCACACATCATTATGTGGCTTGCGGAGTAAGGTGTAAGTGCAGATGAAACTTGGAGCATGTGCAAACAGAACTGTTACAATATCGCACAGAAGGACACTGAAAGACGCACGGAATAAGACAATCAGAAATGACACTTTACAATGAAGTCGTGGCGATACCTGATGTCTCCATGAACATTAGAGAAGGCGAGACATGGTTCTTAATAGGACATGTGATGACCACGGATAACAATGCATAATTTGCAACGTTCCCATGCTGGCCACGAGGTCATGAGGTTGGTAATGATTTCTTGTGGTTGGTCGTTCCATTCCTCGAACAGTGTGGTTGACAACTATCGGATGGTCGTTGGCGCACATGAACGTGTTGGAAAACGTCTCCCTAAGTAATTTCACAAGTGATCGACGGCACTTAAGTTGTTGGTATGGGTATTTCAGTCAATTCGCCGCGTATCCCCTTCCTCCAAGAGATCCTCCACCTGTGCTGTTCGATGTGATCGCGAGCTGTCATCCACAAGAATGAAGTCAGAGCCGAATTCACTCACTAAAAGACCCTCATGAAGAAGTACAATATCACAATAGCGTTGACCAGTCAGTGTAACGTGTTCTAAGATTTAGGGCTGAGTAGGCTCATACTACATTATACCTGCCCATGGGGTAACACAGGTATCACCAAAACGATTATCCTGATCTTGCCCTCATATGCCGAGGCGTGGGACCAGGTAGTGCAACGAGGAACACTGACAATTATGATCGTTCTGATGGTCCAGGTGCTATGTTGTGAGGCCGTTATTATGCCACTGTACTCCTCCCCCACGCGTGTCTTTAAAGGGGTGCATTCGATCCTGAAATCTTCTTTATGCATGACAGTGCACCACCTAATCGAACAGCGCAGGTGGAGCGGCTCTAGGAACGATAGGATATTCAGCGAATGACTGGCATGCCCGATACTCCGAGTTAAATCTCATATACTAAGTGTGGGATGCATTGGAAAGACGTCACACGTCCACATACACTAATGACAATGCAGCAGCCTCAGCCACGGTAGCAGGTGAATGGGACGCCCTACCTCACCAAGCTCGTGGCCAACATGGAAGCACATTACAGAGTCTGCACTGCCGTCCCTTGTGAACCACTTCTCGCTATTTGTGAAGTCCAGGGGACCACCATGAACCTCTGTAACTTCACTGAAATTATTCTCTTTGAATAAAGGTATCATTTCTGCTCTTCTCAACGAGTATGTTTTTCAGTTACCTTCTGTATTGCACTGTACTATACTACAGAAGTTTTTGTGTGTATTGCCCAAATTTCATCGAGCTATGTTACTTGGCAGCAGCACATCATGCGAAAGTTACTTTCGTACTTAAATTTTGAACACAATTATAGTTTGGAAACAATAAAATTAACCGAATAACATTAAATAACGAAAAAAACCTTTTATTTTCAAGGATACTGGTTATGTTTGTTGTTAATTTTTTCAGTATGCATATGCACATAGCAGAGCAAACAGTGCGTAAAAGAATTGTCTTGAGAGATTTATATTGTTTTTTGGTACTTCAAACTGTTTGTTATCATTATAGGGTTAATCCAAAAACTGACATATTATGTACAAGATTTCATGATCCTAATTTTCACATACCATTTTCTTAATACCCATACTTAGTTATACATGAGAAGCGAAGGCACTTGGTCTACCAGCTGAAATAACAGAATGTGAAAGGCAGTGGGTTGTCGTCTTTAGATTTCAACGGTCTCCTTTCTTTTTCAGACACATGATCATTCTAAGAAGTAATTTCAGTAGATGTGGACGTCACATTCAGATTTATCGAAGAACATGTCGGAAGGCAGAGACGTTCCCACTTCATAAACTTGTGATGTATTGTCTTCCAAGTTTACAACAGCAGTCTCAACTATTTAGAAGCGTTAATTTTGTTCGTCTTTGCTTCTGGCCCCATCCCACACGTCACATGCGATGGAATACCTCGTGTTTCGACAGTTTTGCTGATTTATTTTTCCAACGAATAACAAATCTTCATAGAACTCTTAGAACAGCCGTTTTTGTAGCGCCTCGGCCTTTGGGAAGTAACCATTATTATTCTTGAAATGTCTTAGTGTGTAGACTCTCATTCATCTGCATTTGTTGCTTCGAAATGAAATTCATGATGGCAGATACCTCATCGTCTTTTGGTCGTTCAACGCTGCTGTGAACTGCATCACATCTGAAAAATCTTTTCGCTCAGGCACCATGGTATCTATTTTCAATAAGATGATCTGTGATGTGCCCTACTCGAAATTCACTTGAGTGCCTCATTCATTATTCCGTTTCGCCACTACTTCCATTGTAGATTTTGAAAATGTCTTTGTAACGTCACGATCAACTTTTTTTAAAAAGAAATCGGTTTCTTTACTTCTTGTTTCATATAATCTTGTGATATATCTTCCCCACAAAATAAACAGTTTCTTCTAAGTTGAAACACACGAACTGACTATGGATAAACGTGGGTTCATTTTTCACTGCACCAGTTTTAGCATAATGACCCTTCCAATATAATTTCCTGCACTTTCTATGAATAACGACAACGGTATAAATCACTAAAAAGTGTTTAGCATTCTATCTCGTCTTAATCCACTCAATGAACGTTTGTATGCCCGTTTCCTTCGCTGTGTAAGCGTATGCCCATCCATAAGACTTTCACCACAAATGAAACATTCAGACATCAAGCTAACTTCCACACACGAACAAAACTAAACAATGGTCAGCCTACGATTGATGCCTCCGCCAGTGCTAGGTTTGGCAGTGGTCAAATAAAAGATCCGGCAGAAAGGATACATTTTCGACAGTGGGTCAACAAAATAATGAGAACGATTGCACTGATAAATGTTTGAAGTAATAAGAGTGAATACTGGAGTAACCAGTGAATCAGAAGTAATAAGCTGACCGTCATTAACCACGCGATTTTTTCATAAAACTGGTAAACGGCTATATTTACGAGCCAACTAAGTTTTTCGATACTTTATTTGACTTTTTGAAGACATATTTATTGCACTACAACTTTCCTCTGGAAAATGTTTTTCTCAGATTGGTCAGTTCTCAGATACTGCACCTTTCGTGACGACGAAATTAGTGTTTATCGAAAGGTGAACAACTTGCATTTTCTGATGTAACGTAAAGGGTGTGGAAGTAACAGTGTTTCGTGAAAGCAAATTACTAATACCTTCGCATTCACATTTTGTGGCAATTAGAATGAAATTAAATTAATGCTGTTTTAACATTTACAGGTATTCAGCTGATCGCTGAGGTTGGCAGAACCTGAAACAGAGCACAAACGACTCTAAGATTTCCAGTTTCTGAGGACAAACGCCGATCAGAAAAAGGGGACGAAACTGCGGGAAAACTTTTACAAACTATACGGTGGTTCATATCAGTAGGCCCGCCTGTTGACAAAATTCTGTAAACATTGCGCAGTAGCCGGGCATTGCCTACCTTTGAGATCTATCACTGTTACAATATCCTTAATTTAATTTCATATTTTTTGCAATTAATAAGTAACACATTCGAACACAAACGTTCTTATTCTGCGCTTCCACAAACCTTGTGAATTTCATCTGGCATTTCTACCATAGCACTAAGGGGGATGGCGTAGTGCCCAATACACTAGACCTGCAGACAGCAGACCTGTCCCCTACACACAGACCCTGCTATCCAAGTAGCTGCTTCCTGCGTGTAGCGGATTTCTGGCCTATTTAGTGGAACCTGGAAACCAACCACATTATGGCGCAAGTGGAGGAATCCGCAACCTACACGGTCAGAGAACCATCTGAGCCTCTGATTCAAACCCTCCACTCGGCTCAATACCAAAGACTACAGAATGGAAACTGTGTTCGTTTTGTCAGCACTGAGAAAGGTGGAAATTCTCTTATTGGCGGCGTTTCACTGTAAGATAGGAGCCCATACAAGGAACATTTAATGTGCGACATAGAAAATTTACTTCATTTGCATCACTAATGATTAATGAGAATTGCTCTCCCTTATATTTACCACAGTGCTGAGATCATAGAGTTTCACTTACTGTAAGCGGCAATTTGTTAGTTTACTGTACAGTGGCTGGTGTAAGGTTACTGTGCTGAGTGTGTAAGTGTGGTAGGCAGATTACACACTCCACTGCCGAGCCCCAGCGTGTCACACTCGCAACGACAATAAGAGCAAATATTTCATGTCGACGCTCATCCAAGATTCCTACCTCTGGAAAGGTCTGACAATCGTAGTCAGAAACGGCACTTTGAGATGCGTTTTAGTACGTAGAATATTCTTGTGGCAATCCTTTTCCGTTCATTAAAAAAATGTTCAAATGTGTGTGAAATCTTGTGGGACTTAATTGCTTAGGTCATCAGTCTCTAAGCTTACACACTTCTTAACCTAAATTATCCCAAGGACAAACACACACACCCATGCCCGAGGGAGGACTCGAACCTCCGCCGGGATCAGCCGCACAGTCCATGACTGCAGTGCCTTAGACCGCTCGTTTCCGGTCATCACTTCACTTGATTACATTGTTTCTTTTAGCAGGCAGCAACTTTGCTAGCGTGAAATATATGTGTTTCTCTAGTCTTGTTGGGGTTTTGTTTTCTTGATGTTTTAATACGAAGATAAATTCAATTCCTTATGATGATATTTTACGTGTACAGCGTATTTATTTGTTTATTTTATTTTTTTCGTACCGTCGATTCGTCGAATCTAAGGAGAATAGAAAAATTACGCAAGACAAATGTCCAGTAGATATGGAAGAAGTTATTGTAGAATTTTCCGACAGGGAGGAAGTAGCAATAGTTACCATCACTGAAACCCAGAGAAGTGAACCTGTAAACGAGCAAAGTGAAAGTAGTCAGTTTTGCGAAAACGAAATGAACGTTCGCCGAGCAGTTCGATTTTTGGGCGACATGCCACTATTGGTTAAAAAAAAAGACATATAAAAGCTAAGGCAGACAGGGCTAGCACAAATTAAAGAGAAGAAAAACTGAGGAAGGTAGATGTAGAGCAGAGGAAAGAGAATAAGAAGCTGAGACAGATAGGGAAGAAGCGAAGGAAGGAAGAAAGCAGTTTTGCAAGACAATGACCTAGTAAGATAGGAAAATCCATTCTAGAGTCTAGGCTATTGATAAGCAAATTGGGGAAGTCGCAGAAACAGTAGAAAGCTGGATAGATAGATTACTCTAGGCCGACATTAGAATCGTGAAAATGGAGAAAATTAATACCTGTCTTCGTAAAAGGGTGAGAACAATGAATGCGAAATCTGACTGAATGGCAGGTTTCGGAAGCGACAGACTAGTGGAATTTGTTGAAACTGAGGATTGCTTCAATGAAACCTGAAACTGAGAAGAGGAACTGATCGAACGCAGTATGAGAGAGAGTGAGCTTTGTGTGCAAAAATTCACAATCCAATAGCGCGGCACTGTTTAGTACGGAGAGAGAAGCTAGTACGGCTTTAGGATCAGTGTCCGGATACGAGAGATCACTTGACGAAAAGTCATTTTTCTCGCTAGGGGCATTTGTAATACATGCTGTAGGCAGGAACCTAGGGAGGACCTTGCATGGTACTCACACGGGTTGGTTGTCCCATAGTTATAGTTCGGCCACCAGATGTCACACTACTGGAGCGACTTTGTTAAGACTGGCAGCACTATCTGCTCCATTGTGTGAAGTTTCAATTGTTTCCGTCGAGTGAGTGAGGAGCTGTCCATAGTTTTCTGTTATTAGTTCTGGTGTGTAAAATTTAAAGCATTATCATCATTCGATTTAATTACAGAACTTTTTGCTGTACTGATATCGGATTCTACAGTCATGACTGACTGTCACGCGTGACAGCCATCCCCGCGAAGGTATTTGCCTTTCAAATTCTGGCATCATCGAATCTTTTTCTTATTTTCAGCATCAAGATGCCTAGAAATTTCGAAAGGAAAGCAGATAAAGGTCTAACAACCGCAGATGCTATACCGAAAGCGGCTCGAATCGTGAAATCTGAAAATAGTTGGCAAAGATTACTTTTTCTTATTTCCAAGCATGAAAAGGGCTATGAAGGACACCGATTTCACAACATTGAAGAAGTCAAGAAAAAACGAGGGAGGAGCTGTCAGCCATTTCTAAAGTTGATTACAAATATCTTTCGAACAGTCGGCCGGAGTGGCCAAGCGGTTCTAGGCGCTTCAGTCTGGAACCGCGTGACCGCTACGGTCGCAGATTCGAATCCTGCCTTGGGCATGTACGTGTGTGATGTTTTAGGTTAGTTCGGTTCAAGTAGTTCTAAGTTCTAGGGAACTGATGACCTCAGATGTTAAGTCCCATAGAGCTCAGAGCCATTTGAATCATTTTTTGTTTTTGTTTCGAACAGTGAAAACACCGGTGGGACAGATGTGTTAGTTGTAATGGAGAGTATTTTGAATGGGATTAGGTTGTTTTGTAAACAACCTGAAAATATTTAATTTTACAAAAACAATTCCGTTTTTTTTTTTTTTTTTCTTTTTTTTTTTTTTTTTTTGTACCCCTCGTATTTCTTACGGGCCAGAATTACTTGGGAAATGTACTGAGGCTCGACAAGTTGGACCTGGCCATTTTTATGGTTCACGCAGAGTCACAGAGAATTTGCAAATAGAACTCTTGAAATTACCAGCTTACCCCCGAGCCTCTCGCTTCAATAAAACAAACGCTGGCGCCGTTTTCGAAAACCTGGCTACTGCAATGAAACCAGACAACTTTCAACAGAAAGATATTTGGAACATAGACGAGACTGGCATTACAACGGCCCAAAAGCCAAATGGAATTGTGTCACGAAAAGCTTTCAAGCAAGTGGGGTCGATCACGTCTGGAGAACGCGGTAACCTAGTTACTTTATATGCTGCTGTTTCTCCTACTGGGAACTCTTTTCCACCGTTCTTCATTTTTAACAGGATGAACTTCAAAGAACATTTTATTCGTAATGGACCAGTAGGCTGCCGTGAAGCGAGTAACACTTCCGGATCTACATCGACGTCATCTACATCACAGTCCGCAAATCATCTAATAATGTGTGGTGGAGGGTACTTTTTGTAGCACTAACTCAGCCCCCCAACCCTGTTACCCTCGCGAATGGCACATGGGTAGAATGATTGTAGGGAAGCCTCTGCGTTGACTATAATTTCTCGAAATTTCTCCTCGTGGTCATTACGCGAGTCGTATGTGGAACGAAATAATGTGTTGTCCGACTGTTCCGGGAAAGTGTTCGCTCGAAATTTCAAAACTAAATCTCTCCATGATGCACAAAGCCTCTCTTGTAACGTCTGCCAGTGGAGTTTGTTGAGTATCTCCGTAATGGTTTCGCGCCGGCTAAACGATCCCGTAACGAAACGCATCGCTCTTCGTAGGATCTTATCTATCTCCTCTATCAGTCCTACCTGGGAGAGATCCCAGACAGAGGAACAATACCGAAGAATCGGTCGAACAAGTACATTATAGGCGACTTACTTCGGGGATGAACTACATTTCCTTAAGTATCTTCCTATGAGTCTGGGTCTGACATCCACTTTTTCCACTATTAGTTTTATGTGGTCATTCCATGGTGAAAACACATTTCTCTGAATTTTTTAAACACTTCGTTGCTAACGCGAAGTGCTCTGAACATAGTCCGTGTATTCTTCTCCTTGAAAACCGTAGTTCTCATCCGTCGATTAATGGGCTCAGATACGTAGAAGATGACGGCATTTATTTAATTCTCATTTCCTCCTCACTGTTCTCATCGGCTCATCGACTGTAACCATTACATCGGACAGTGTAAGGACCGTTGAAGAAGTATGTGAATGCTGCACATCATTAATAGATGTTAAATCATACAGGTTGCGCGATGACAACATATGACATTCCAGGAATAGTGACTTCTGCACGTCCTCTTGCGTTTACGCCATCAAATATCCAAGCAGGATTCAAGACTTGGGGCATTTGTCCCTTCAATAGGGATGTTTTTGGTGACAACGAGTTTGCTCCTGGTTTCGTATCGGATCGACCAAATCCTGAGAGGCTTACTGCTCTAAGTACTGACACAATAGAAGAAGGAGAAAATCAAATCCAGACATGGAGGTGTCTCCTCGTACCAAATTAATGACATAGGAAAACTGCAGTGGCTTGGAAAATTTTCAGCGGAGGCCTACTATTTTTTCTGCAAAAGACATCAGACCTCTCCCAAAAACAACGAAGGGAGAACAGCAAACGAACAGATCCCCGGCTGTACTCAGGGTCATTCCTGTGAAAGAGGAACTGTAAATGAAGAAAAAGCAAAGTCCCACGAATGTCGAGAAGCGTCTGTTACCAGCTGAAAAAGAAAATAGAAAGCAGCAACAACACGCTGGAAACAGTGGCCGTGAAGACGGTAACTGTTTATCTATTGTATGGCTCTGAGCACTATGGGACTTAACATCTATGGTCATCTGTCCCCTAGAACTTAGAACTACTTAAACCTAACTAACCTCAGGACATCACACAACACTCAGCCATCACGAGGCAGAGAATATCCCTGACCCCGCCGGGAATCGAACCCGGGAACCCGGGCGCGGGAAGCGAGGACGCCACCGCACGACCACGAGCTGCGGGCTATGTATTGTACGTCTTGGTTCCTCAGCCAACAGCAGATTAAGGGAAATGCGAGTACCTCGCACAAACTGTAAGAAATGGGCGCATGAGAAATGTACGCCAGGAGGTGCCCATTTTCTTTGTCAAAATTGCCAGACTGATTTTTCAGATTACTTTGCAGAGCCTTAACAATTTTTATTTGAGGGCTGTTGTCAATGGACAGTTTTCTACTGCAAGGTATTGTCGTGGACCTATGATATTAGCTTTTAAACCATTTTTTCCTCGTGTATGTTCAATTTCTGAACTTTCTGTGTACAATGATCAGAATTATTTTGATTGTCTTTTTATTATTATTGTTAAATAAGATATTTATATTTTAATCTTCAATGCTTCTTTGGCTTGAAGTAATTCAAATGAAAGCAGGAAGGATTTTATTTCTTCAAACACCTGTCTTTCAAGTAATATTAACAAGTGTCAAGCAACCCCGATCCTTGTGACAACCATCCACTCCTGGGGCCGGTAGTCACAAACATCGCATAATAGAAAAGCAATGCTAAATTATTTTTATAAACATTCTTATAAATATAGACTACAAGTTAGTTAAATAAAAGTGCAAAGATTTATGTTTGTGATCGCGTAAAAAAGCTCAAATAAAAAATGTGACGACCATACTCGTTCTTCCCTATGTACTTTGATGGCATACTTTTAGAATAGCCTGCTAAGTCCCTAGCCTATCTATAGGAAACTAGAATATATTGTAGTCGCTTGAGTGTGAAGGCACTGCTAGAGTGTTGTCGATTACATAAAAACTGGGCAACGGTAGAGGACTTTGAGCCCGAGATAATGAAGTTATATTGATCGACGGTGGAACAGAGGAAGGCACGCTTGAGCGTCATTAAAAAACCACCCTTTCGAATAGGTGTTGGACGGTAAAACAGAGAGGATTTGACTGTATAGCTGTCCCACCAATTAAAGCACGGAACTTAAAAAGCGGAAAGCTTCACCTTGTGCACCAAGTTATGAGAAGTGAGCCGTAGGTGAAGAAAATTGTTGGCGGAAAGTGTTTTCGAAAGGTTGATGGATGGTAAAATGGAGAGGGTTTTGCTTCATAGCTGTACCCTATAAGTATTGCGTCTTACCGACTGAAATATGGGATTCTAAAAATGGAACGCTTCACTTCAGCACAGAGTTATGGGAAACCGGCAGTAGGTGAGGAGAATTGCTAGAGGAGAGTGATTTAGAAAATATATAACGGCAAAGCATGTTTACCATTATTCCGGTGACTGTAGCTGTCTTACGCAAGGTGCATAGTTTTGCAACTGCTACAGTGCGTTATTCAGACATTACTTCATCACAAGATATTTGTAGTACAATAATGATTTTTTATGAATACTTTGACGAAGTGCTTAAGGGCAGTCCTCTTACTGTGGCCAATTTGTTTTTGGAGACTTTTGAACAACGACAGCTGCAGACTGCCAAAGACCAAGTAGATGGTACCGTTACGTTGATGATACTTTTGTAGTATGGACACATTGTGCAGAAGAGTTGGATTCCTCCTTGACACATCTTAATAGGAATAATAAAAATTTAACTGTCTATGGAAGTGGAGACTAATGTGAAGCTTAATTTTTTGAGTGAGTCGCAGTCGAGCATGTTGAGGGGCCGTTGGGCCATGAGATGTTCAGAAAAGCGAAGCACAGTGAATGATACCTTCAAAAGATTCTAACCACCACTCCAGACGAAAAACAGATTTTAAAAAACCTTGGTGAATAGGGCTGATAAAATTTATGAACTGTTTTGTACAGGATGAGGTTAACAACCTACGGTCGACCTTTAAGAATAATGGTTACTCTAACGAGGAGACAGATCGAGCTCTTCGCCCTAGGCAGAGATTTAAGATCAACGAGGAAAAACTGCCACCCAAAGACAGTGTTTTTCTTTCGTTTATTAACAAGATTATAGATCGCGCAGGAAAAGTGTTCGGAAAATATGGAGCTGAAACTATTTTCAGACCCACTAGGAAGATAAATGAACATCTAAGTGAATTATCTCTTATTGGGAACTGAGAAGGGCGATCTATAAAAATTCACTTCAACTTTGAAGACCAAAAGATGGCCGGCCGCGGTGGTCTAGCGGTTCTAGGCGCTCAGTCCGGAACCGCGCGACTGCTACGGTCGCAGGTTCGAATCCTGCCTCGGGCATGGATGTTTGTGATGTCCTTAGGTTAGTTAGGTTTAAGTAGTTCTAAGTTCTAGGGGACTGATGACCATAGATGTTAAGTCCCATAGTGCTCAGAGCCGTTTGAACCAGTTTTGAACCAAAAGATGACAGTAGCAACTGTTGAAACCGGTTGCCAACAACAGAGTCTAATTTATGCAGTCTTGGTTATTGGACGTTTTTTTCAGGAATATTTCAGAACGGCGAAAGATATACGACATCCGTTGGCTACACCGAGTGTGTTTAAAATTCGTCGCAGTTTGGTACCAGAAAAAGAAGCGTTAGAACCTGCTTAGTTGAACATAAGATGAATTGACATCTAGGACATACGGATAAATCGGCAGTAACGCTAGATGTTTGTCAAGAGGGTAATCATGAGATAAACTTGAGTGAGACGAGCGTCATATCGAAAACATAGCAGTATTATGCGCGTATGTATAGAGAGAGTATTGAGGTTTACAAACACCGCAATCATTTTAGTAGAAAAGGAAGTTGTCAGATTATATAACATACAGCTGTCCATTTTGCGCCGACGGAACGACGATCGATTACTTTCAATCGAGAATATTGGCATTACCAGAGATAGGCCCTTAGCCAGCGTCACATGATGTACTGTGGTGCCCTCTATACTATCTATATATTTGGCGCTCTACGCTCCTTCGATTTCTGACTGCAGTTCCCCAATTCGCCTCTGAGGATGTCTGCGACACCCAGAAACAAAATGTTATGGGGAAAATTTTATACATCGAAGACGGCTCGTCCAAATATTGTTTAAGTTAAGGTGATACTGGCCGTGGAAGCTTACAATGAATGAAGAAAACGTTCACTTTAATAAACTCAGTGTAGAAAGAAAGCGCATACTGTTACTTGTCTGTGTACAGCAGGCTTATGGATTGTGCAGGCAACACTTTATCTGCACATTACGGCAGAAATTGTGGTGCCGTTGCCACCTTTTAAAGTCCAAGTTTTTCGGAGGGTGTGAGACTTAGAGCAGTGAACAGCGTGCTATCACTAATTATACCTCGTTTTGGATATGTATAACGTCGCGATGTTGTGTGGCACACACACACACACACACACACACACACACACACACATACTAGATGAGTAGGTATTTATTCCAGTCTTCTGTTAGTGCATTTCCTCCTCCCCCCCTTTCTGCCTAACTCTTATTCCCTCTGTCATTGTACATCTCTTCCTCTTCTTTTCTCTGTCCATCTCCTCTTTTCCCATCTCTCTGTCCAGTTCCACTCTCCTTTCTGTATAAACCTCCTCCTTCTAGTATTTGTGTAAATCTCATCTTTCTCCTTCGCTTTTTGTTCATCTCCACATCTCCTCCCTCCTCACTCCACATAACCACACTCACCACATTAGGACGCTGATAGTTCTTTCTCACTCAGTATTTCTTCTCAGATCGTAACCAAACTGTGTACCAAATTTCGTTGAAATCGTTGCAGGGGTTTAGGATGAGAATATTACCCGCAGCTCTGTCAACACATGTCAAATGTATTCCACATATATTTAACATATTTCACTCGAAACTGTACATACATTTCACACTTATCTCTAGCGAATTTCACCCTTCTGTTTCTTCACCCAGCTTAATGTTTACGACATCGTATCTCCTGAACCATGTGCTGTTCAATGATGTAATTTTGCAGGTACATCCAGTGGTATATGTGGCTGCTGTCTGCCAAATGTGTTGTGAATAGATTTGATAGTAATGAATTAAAACATCATTCATTATGTGCCAATTTTTCCACC
This sequence comes from Schistocerca americana, assembly GCF_021461395.2. Lineage (NCBI taxonomy): Eukaryota > Metazoa > Arthropoda > Insecta > Orthoptera > Acrididae > Schistocerca > Schistocerca americana. The sequence goes on from NC_060121.1 coordinate 456,296,530, forward strand.
CATATCAGTGTGTAGGACGTTATATCTTCTGAACGTTGTGCCCTACAATGATAAAATTTTGCTGGTACATTCAGTGGTGTATGTGAATACTTTCTGGAATATTTGTTGTGGATAAGTCCGCAGCTCGTGGTCGTGCGGCAGCGTTCTCACTTCCCGCGCCCGGGTTCCCGGGTTCGATTCCCGGCGGGTTCAGGGCTTTTCTCTGCCTCGTGATGACTGGATGTTGTGTGATGTCCTTAGGATAGTTAGGTTTAAGTAGTTCTAAGTTCTAGGGGACTGATGACGATAGATGTTACGTCCCATAGTGCTCAGAGCCGTTTGAACCATTTTTTTTTTAAATAAAATTAGTAGTAAAAGGAGGGTATAAGATGAACATCAACAAAAGCAAAACGAGGATAATGGAATGTAGTCGAATTAAATCGGGTGATGCCGAGGGAATTAGATTAGGAAATGAGACACTTAGAGTAGTAAAGGAGTTTTTCTATTTTGGGAGCAAAATAACTGATGACGGTCGAAGTAGAGAGGATATAAAATGTAGACTGGCAATGGCAAGGAAAGCGTTTCTGAAGAAGGGAAATTTGTTAATATCGAGTATTGATTTAAGTGTCAGGAAGTCGTTTCTGAAAGTATTTGTATGGAGTGTAGGCATGTATGGAAGTGAAACATGGACTATAAGTAGTTTAGACAAGAAGAGAATAGAAGCTTTCGAAATGTGGTGCTACAGAAGAATGCTGAAGATTAGATGCGTAGATCACATAACTAATTAGGAGGTATTGAATAGAATTAGGGAGAAGAGGAGTTTGTGTCACAACTTGACTAGAAGAAGGGATCGGTTGGTAGGACATGTTCTGAGGCATCAAGGGATCACCAATTTAGTATTGGAGGGCAGCGTAGACGGTAAAAATCGTAGAGGGAGACCAAGAGATGAATACACTAAGCAGATTCAGAAGGATGTAGGCTGCAGTAGGTACTGGGAGATGAAGAAGCTTGCACAGGATAGAGTAGCATGGAGAGCTACGTCAAACCACTCTCAGGACTGAAGACCACAACAACAACAGTAAAAAAGTATTAAATTAAAACGTCATGCTTCACTCGGCAGCTTTACTGCACGAACAGCGAGAATGTAGTAAGTGATAAATATTTCCTCATTCATAATATTATGGTAGTTGTTAGCGATGAAAAGTTTCGTAAGGGTTGGAAATTATTTTAAAGTTTGTTCTAAGCCACTAGGTAATCTCGTTCTCAAATACTGGATGACTACAGAATGGCCAGGCGCGTGTCGTGTGTTAGACTGTTCCTTCACAACCATCCCCTCCCCTCAGGTAAGTAGGTGGTTCTTACCCCCACAACTATTCTTTCCATTTGCCTGAAGGTTGTATTACGGATCGTCTCAATATTTTGCAGAGCCCGGTCCTCCATATCTGGTGCGCGCACAGTCCGCTGCTTCCCTGCACATTCGGCTGCCTGAAAGGAACCATTACCACATAAACGCCTAAGAAGGGCTTGAAATGTTGTTTGATGTGATTGGTGTCTGTGAGGGTACTTGCTTAGCACAACCGCGCTACCTCTCGACTGTTTCCATCTGCTGGGCTGTACACAAACGCCATCTCGGTTTGTCCCTGACCAGTCTGCTTTACAGTACGCTGCATGAATCACACAACTTGCAACACAAGGAACGCACTGCAAGTAGTCAGAGGAACTGTCAGTCGTCAGCGCGATCTACTGTAGCAACGACGCATTTCTGGATACATGTTATTAATGTTCACCCTATATATATGTACATCCATTTTCATGATATGTGTGGGGGATATATGCATGCTTCTGTCATTTGTTGATCTTATGACGAGTCAAGTTTTCAGTGCTGTTGACCCGCACTGTTTTTCTGAAAATTCATGAAAAACTGTCTCATCAATTTCTCTGAGCTTCACTTCAATGTGGGCTTGATGGCGGTGTACTTTAGGTCCTTATGCTTCTCAGTGTCTCACATTTATATGAGACAGAGAAAGTGTGTATGTGTATGTGTTTGTGTGAATCTTTCAATAAAACTTTTTCGAAGGCTGCTCCAAATTTATTGTACATAGGCTGTCAGCTAGTGATTACATATTTTAATAAATTTACAGCAGTCTTCGAAAAATTACAGAAATGAATGATATGCTACACAACCAGACAAAAAGAATACACAGACTGATGCATTTGGCATACAGTATAATAAATACAATCAGTGGTCTCGTTCCGTTAACGTTATACATAGCATTCTAACTTAGGCAACAATGGAAGTTCCCCTAAAACGTTTTCCCTTGCTGCGTGGAACAAGTTGTGGCACGTCATAATCTACGGCAATTTCAAAGTAAATATAAGTTTTTTTCAACGGATTAACGAATTTTGAACGGTTGTCGACAGCTGATGAAATGGGAATCGGCATGGGTTCATTACCAGCCTAAGCAAAGGGATTAGACGTTTATTTTCATACCAAGATTGAGCTTTTGGTAATTTATTGACCTATCATTTTCTCTATTGCTTCTTAAATAATAAATTGTTGTAGGATTATGTGGCAATTACAACTACATTAGCGTCTTAATGAGATGGATCTTTGTAAACTGCCCTGTGCTTTGGCAACAGACGCCGATTTGAACATGGCGACAAGAGAAGTGTAGATGTTACTCAAAACATGCCACTGATGACACACACTCGCGTGTTCTAGTAAGAGAGAACGGGTCGACGAGTAAGAAGCAACCGCAGCGCCACCGTTCTCAGAGTTGTCATACTCGCGGAACTGTAGGGGAAGGAGAGAAGCCAGTAAGCACTGACACGACAGTGGCACCTTGATTTTTAATTTATGCAACCCGCAGTACCGGACTCATACTCGCTCCTTTTGTGCTCTCCACCGGTCGTCTAAGAAGCGATCCGGTTGCCAGGCAACGAGTGAAGCGCCTTCCGCGGTTCGTAGCGGAAGCCGCCGTCACCGCTGGATGCGGCGCCCTCAGCGCCGAGAGCCGTTAGTTGGTGCCTCAGACGACAGGGCGTGCTGCCGTCGGCGTCGCCGCTGGCTGAAGAGGGACGGGTGGCGCGCGCGTCCCCTGTGTGTGTGTGTGTGTGTGTGTGTAGTGCGGCGCGCCGCTGTGCAAATCTGCTGTCAACCCAGATTCAATTACGATTTTATCTCCAGAATAGATGACAGTTATTTCCCGGGACTCCATGAAAAGAGGGTGGCGAGCGGCCCGGCCTTTACAAGCGGCACCCGCACCCGCACCGGCGTCGCCTCAGCTATTCCACCCCCACCCTCCACCCATACCCTACACAATGCCTACCACCCCTCCATTCAGCCCGGCCTCGCTTGTTTCGTTACAAAACGCGCCATGCCTGGCTGCTCCTTCACCACTCCTACACTTTCCCCTCCTCCTCTGGCACACCTTTCCCCCTTTGCTCGCGGGATACGTTTTCGTGCAATCGGCTGCATAATCGTACCTTCTCAGCGACCTTCCGTACCGATTGTGTCTAGTCCCCAATGTCGATGTCACTGCACAGGGAATAAATGGTGCAATCAATTTATGAAGTAAATTTCCTTTCGTAGCACAAACCTTAAGTTACAATCCCCGCCTTCTCTCTCTCTCTCTCTCTCTCTCTCTCTCTCTCTCTCTCTCCTCTCCATTTCTCGTTTTTTTACTGACCTTGAACCTTGAATTATTTTCTTCCATCAGTAATGTAAACACTGCTCGCGTCTATATTCAGCCGCTCTTCTGCACTAAAAATTGCTGAATCTCATCTCTCGAGTATTTTTACTGAAGAACTTTCCTCTTTCAAAACTTTGCCAATCTTTTAACTTCTTGATTCAATACCACATGCTTTGAACTACGGATACATTGTTTGTTAGATAAACAATCTCTATTTCTTCCTTCACGTTATTACTGAACAAGTTTTTCCATGAAACACTTCCTACTATTTTTCATTCACGTTTGATGTCGCTATGGACCACCCGGACCAGCTGATGCGTCTTTTATTTTTTATATAGTCCTCAGATTTCAACGAAGAGTTATTTATCACATAATTCATTTGTCTCGGTTCTGATGTTAAGACCATTTTGCGTGTGCACGATGACAATCGAATATTCGCAATTGGCAAGTATTTTTATTCTAGTGACATACTGCATTCACAGTATGTTAGGATTTGCTTACCACTTGATTTAGTTTCACCTCAGTTTCAGTATTTTCATGATTCTATACTAGGAGAGCTCCTCGGCCTCTATAAAACATCGGCCAAGGTGCGGGCCCAAGAGACGTGGCCTTCTCTGTACCGCGACGTGCGGCGGCTCGTCTGTCAGTGTGACGACTGTAGAAGGAGCAAGGCCAGTTCTCACACCCTTTAGGTCTAGTTCAATCTAAAAAAGAGCAGCGACCTACGGATAAGATGTTTGTCGACATTGTAGGACCTGTGCCTAGGACTAAGGGAAGATACTGTTATATCTTCGTCGCCGTGGATGACTTTTGGCGTATTGTATGGTTGCTGCCCAGTACCGGGGTCACTGCGAGTATAACTATACGTCATCTGACTCGTAATTTTTCATGGTTTGGGCGCGATAGTTCGCGTGCCTTTCTATCAAGAGAGTTTAAACAGTTGTTCTTCCGTAGTGGAATCAGTCATATTACGGCTACTGCTTACTATCCGCAAGCATCCTTGGCAGAAAGGGTTAACCGTAACCTAAAGGCAGCGCTTATAATTTACCATGCCAAATCCTCCAGTAGGTGGGACACTACACTCCCGTGGTTAAATTCCGCATTCAACACGGCTGAGCATGAAACGTCTAGGGCAGTTCCGGCTGAGTTAATGTTGGCATATCCGGTCAATCCGCCTCTCCCCAATCAACGACTTGTTGCCGTACTTCGGATACCCTTAGGGAAAATTGGCAGCGTGCTCGAAACGACATCGAGTTAGCCCATCGTCGGCAAGCCGAACGTTATAACCAAGGCAGAAGCGTTTTTCGGGCTAACCCCGGGGATAAGATGTTTGTTAACAATATCTCTGGTCGGAATGGTCGAAAGTTTGTACAGCGTTACTTGGAACCATGTGTCGTCACCAGGGTCTCAAGTCCTGTTAATTTGTTAGTTAAGGAGCTTGCAACGAGCAAGGTGCTCAGAGTGCACGTTAGTCAAATCAAGCTTGTTAGATAAGTCTCTTTTCCTTCCTTCTGTGATGGCAAGACGAAAGGGGGGGGGGGGGGGGCGCTGGTCAGGTTTGAGCGGCGGAGGTTGAGCCGTGGTGTCCCTTTTCTGGCACACCAACTCTTTGGCACGGCACTATCGTTTACCCGGTTGTACTGCGATCTTTCCCCTGTTGTCATCTGGGGTCTGTTTTGCAGTCGCGGCAGTTGGGCTTGGTCTCACTACGAGGCGGAAGGACGTGCTCGCGGGGACGAAAGAGGAAAACACGCGAGCTCGGCCAGCAGCGGAGCGGCCGTTCTACCTTGCAACATGGTCGCGAGTTTGTGGTGGACCTGTCTGATATCAACTCCGGGTGCTGTTCGTCGCCGCGCGGGATTAGCCACGCAGTCTAGGGGGCTGCAGTCATAGACTGGGCGGCGGCTGGTCCCAGCGGAGGTTCGAGTCCTCCCTCAGGCATGGGTGTGTGTGTTTGTCCTTAGGATAATTTAGGTTAAGTAGTGTGTAAGCTTAGGGACTGATAACCTAATAAGTTAAGTCCCATAAGATTTCACACACATTTTAAAATTTTGCTGTTCGTCACATTGATTTTTTGACTGTTTTCTCGGAGAAACTCATCCCGCGAGACCATCTCGAACAACGCTCTCCGTCGAAGGTGTAAGTGATATTGGTGCCATCGTTTCGTTGAACGATTTGTGTTGCAGCGAGTGAACTTGTTGGTTTGTTGCCCTAACGTACGTGTTGCTGAAGTAAGAGCAGCCGGCAAGGCGTGTGACCGCATGGAGACCAGCAGTCACTACTTTCTTTAAAAAATCAGTGTTCCCAAATGATGTAGTAACTGTAAGGTATTGAAGATATTAGGTCATAGTCTAGTTGTAATTTTCTGTATACCAAGCTTACACAATTGGCAGCTACATTGCAGACCTATGCAACGAAATTAAAGTGAACAAATCCTACTATAGTTGTGAAGTTGTGCACTTGAATTACGTGATATTATGTTGAAAATTTTTCCATTTCATCTTTCTACACATTGTCGGCTTTAATCATATGTGGAAATATTGTTTGACAAACTATGAGAGTGTAGAACTCTGATACTATATTTTCAGCATTGGATTTGTGTACAGTTCTTAGTTTAAATGTTTTACAGCATTGATATTGCTGAAAAACTTCAGTCGCTTCTATTGAAACCATTTATTGGTTCTTCTTTTATATTGTTGTTTATTGATCTCGTAACTTATATTAATTGATGTTTGCTTGGTGTTTTCCGTGTTTACTGCGGTCCGTTTGTGTTCCAGTTTTCTGCCAGTTGGGGTGTGTGGGAGCGGCGCCATGTTCCCCTTCGGTGCACAGAAGCTGTGACGTTTCGTCTAATGAGAAGTGACTCCCAGTTGGGCCCTAGCGTTTAGGTATTGTTTTGGACGGCTGGTCTGCTGCTTCCAGCATTTTAAGTCACCTTTTGCCCAGGACAGCCTGGCGTCGCTGGCATACTTTTTTTTTTAATTTGGGGTTTTTAATTTGCTTGTGAATCAATTGTATTAATTAACTTGTCGTGCTCCTTGTGTTATTTGGGTTCATAACGAACTGGTGTGCCTTGTAAATCACTTTCATATTGCTAATTATTGCCTAAAAGAACTATCTATGCCACCTTTTAAAATCATCTTCAGATTGTAGTTTATGTTTCTGAAGTACTGAAACCTCTGTGGCTCATCTTTTAAGTCACTTGTGATTGTATATTTCTAAACATGGCCACTTGTTGATTGCCTTATATCTGTTTTATAAAAGCTTGTTTTAAATAAATTGGTAATCATTGATTTGCTAGTTGTTGTGTTAATGTGTAACATAGTTGGGGGCCTAGACCTTCCATGGTAAGTGTACCCCTCATCCCGACTTCCTAAGACACAATATGGTACTCCAAAAGTAGTGGAGGAGTTGTTTAGTGATGATAGAAAAAGTAGGGAGCATGGGGGCATGTTGTTGCTTGGAATTGAAATAACAGAAAAAACTGATAAAACTGCTAAAATTAATCACACTAACAACTGTAATCGTTATTACAGTACATCGTCCCATATCAATGATGTCTTTTCCATCCCATCCATCCACTGGTACGCTTTTGATTACCACATAATGATTGACTGACGTCACTTGTTTGAGAGGGAGAGAGAGTGTTGGTATGGGCTACACTTTCTGGTGATGCCCAGCACCAAAATAGTGATTGTGTTCATGACTGGAATATGAGGATTCAATCTAAATCGAACAGCAAGACGTCTCCTACCTCTTTACTATGAAAAATGAGATTAAAGGTAGAAGTCATCATCTTCTTGCAGTTGTTTGTAAATGCTCCACAACGCCACAAACTCTTCCGGTTTCCATACAGTGTGATAATATCCAAATTTTTGTCAATAAGAAACACTGTGTCAGTCTTTTATTGCAATCATCTTGTATGTTGTGGAAGCAGCAGCACAGCTTATATCTTGCAATCTCTAGTTTTCTGTGAGAGCCAGTGGATCGATATGTGTTAATGTTGATTTAGTGCCTCCTATAGACTTCGAAGTTGTGACGGGAAATAAAATGTATGGCAGTGTGTAAAGCTGTAGTCGTACACTGCTTGGATGTATAACAGCAGAAAAAACAATTTATCAAACAATAACACAGGGACCTTTTCTTATGACTGATAGTTTGTGGGATATGGTCCTACTACAGTGTAGGCGATTAAACTTTTCATTGGTATGTGCAACTGACTCTGATTACTTGCCACCTGCTCCAGTAGACCAATACATATATATTTAATGGGATCATCACATATGGTCAATGTCAACACACATATGTATTTGTTTGATAATACACTCCTGGAAATTGAAATAAGAACACCGTGAATTCATTGTCCCAGGAAGGGGAAACTTTATTGACACATTCCTGGGGTCAGATACATCACATGATCACACTGACGGAACCACAGGCACATAGACACAGGCAACAGAGCATGCACAATGTCGGCACTAGTACAGTGCATATCCACCTTTCGCAGCAATGCAGGCTGCTATTCTCCCATGGAGACGATCGTAGAGATGCTGGATGTAGTCCTGTGGAACGGCTTGCCATGCCATTTCCACCTGGCGCCTCAGTTGGACCAGCGTTCGTGCTGGACGTGCAGACCGCGTGAGACGACGCTTCATCCAGTCCCAAACATGCTCAATGGGGGACAGATCCGGAGATCTTGCTGGCCAGGGTAGTTGACTTACACCTTCTAGAGCACGTTGGGTGGCACGGGATACATGCGGACGTGCATTGTCCTGTTGGAACAGCATGTTCCCTTGCCGGTCTAGGAATGGTAGAACGATGGGTTCGATGACGGTTTGGATGTACCGTGCACTATTCAGTGTCCCCTCGACGATCACCAGTGGTGTACGGCCAGTGTAGGAGATCGCTCCCCACACCATGATGCCGGGTGTTGGCCCTGTGTGCCTCGGTCGTATGCAGTCCTGATTGTGGCGCTCACCTGCACGGCGCCAAACACGCATACGACCATCATTGGCACCAAGGCAGAAGCGACTCTCATCGCTGAAGACGACACGTCTCCATTCGTCCCTCCATTCACGCCTGTCGCGACACCACTGGAGGCGGGCTGCACGATGTTGGGGCGTGAGCGGAAGACGGCCTAACGGTGTGCGGGACCGTAGCCCAGCTTCATGGAGACGGTTGCGAATGGTCCTCGCCGATACCCCAGGAGCAACAGTGTCCCTAATTTGCTGGGAAGTGGCGGTGCGGTGCCCTACGGCACTGCGTAGGATCCTACGGTCTTGGCGTGCATCCGTGCGTCGCTGCGGTCCGGTCCCAGGTCGACGGGCACGTGCACCCTCCGCCGGCCACTGGCGACAACATCGATGTACTGTGGAGACCTCGCGCCCCACGTGTTGAGCAATTCGGCGGTACGTCCACCCGGCCTCCCGCATGCCCACTATACGCCCTCGCTCAAAGTCCGTCAACTGCACATACGGTTCACGTCCACGCTGTCGCGGCATGCTACCAGTGTTAAAGACTGCGATGGAGCTCCGTATGGCACGGCAAACTGGCTGACACTGACGGCGGCGGTGCACAAATGCTGCGCAGCTAGCGCCATTCGACGGCCAACACCGCGGTTCCTGGTGTGTCCGCTGTGCCGTGCGTGTGATCATTGCTTGTACAGCCCTCTCGCAGTGTCCGGAGCAAGTATGGGTGGTCTGACACACCGGTGTCAATGTGTTCTTTTTTCCATTTCCAGGAGTGTATATGTTGGGAGAGAAATGCAGTAAAATCTTATCAAATCCTCTAGAAGGTGACGTCAGGGACCTTTTTTTAATAGTTTGTAGTTTTTCTCTATTAGATGGTAGTCCAAGCTGAATGGTCAGCGTGACGGACTGCCATCCTAAGGGGCCCGGGTTCGATTCCCGGCTGGGTCGCGGATTTTCTCCGGTCAGGGACTGCGTGTTGTGTTATCTTCATCATCATTTCATCCCCATCCGGCGCGCAGGTCGCCCAATGCGGCGTCGAATGTAATAAGACCTACACCAAGGTAGCCAGACCTGCCCCGTAAGTGGCCTCCCGGCCAATGATGTCAAAAGCTCATTTCCATTTCTATTACATGGTACAAAACAACGATGATATAGAGAGTGTTTGAGTAACAGATATGAATGCACCCTTAGGGATATAGGTCTCCTTCGGACTCCAGTACCTGTACGTGGTTTGAAAATACGCAACACTGCAGTAGCGAAATCCTTATCCATGTTCCAGGCCCCGTAACATGTGGAGTCGTCAAAATTTTCCTGATAAGTAACACCATCGTAACTGTTTCTACTGTCTTTTCTACTACCTCGTGTTTCAGGCGAGAGCTTTGTTTCACACTGGCCTTACACACATTACACAGTTGGCAGAACTATGACTTCATCATCTCATTTCCTCCAACTACTCAGAACATGCTCCTGTTGCATTAACTCAGTGCACCCTGTTTCTCCAAGGGTTGCAGAAGGTGGAAGATATAGCACTCTGTTTCGACTAAAATTGGGAAATTGCATGGACAAAGCTGCAGGGATGGTGGTGCAGAGACTGAAGAACAGTTACGACATGCAGAAGCACTGTCTAAAACCACATTCGAGTTTTGGTGTATGGGTTTCATTAGCAGATACCTTCGAAACAGGTGACTAGTTTCAAGACATAAAAGTGCCTCGAATACGTTTCACCAGTCTCTATCATCATTAAAAGACCTCTCCATAGGACTGGATGCAAATGAGTGTGGCGAATGGAAAGACTGGATTCCAAATCACAGACAGCATTTCTACCAGAAATCGCAACACTACAGGTCTGAAAAGCCATTTTATTAGTCACAGGATTTTGTATACTTTTTAAGATTTCAGTCTAGTGTTGCATCTTTTACGTGATTCCTCACATAACACACCATCTACTGTATGTGATCAATCGCAGTCAACCTCTCTCACCTGTAACCCAGTGGGCATACTGCAGAACCACTGCCATGCCATCGAGATTTAATGTATCACAAATACTGTCTTTAGCTGCAAAATATCTACCGATAGCATGGAGGAGCTGCAAGTATAGGCTTCGTACCACGATCCTTAGCCAAATCAGCTTCTAAATTTGGTGAGAATGGTGATTTTATTATGAGCTTACACGACCACAGATGTGCCCCTGCACTTTTGGTCTGTTAATACACAACCCTAATTTGTAAAGCATGTGTAGTTTTTCAACATCGATATCGTTAGCGCGATATCGGTGTGTGCGTGTATAAGTAAGATTCATTTTTATGCAGGCTGACCGTAATATGGTAGCTGCAATCATGTTGTTAACATCTGGTCACTTATAAGGCAATCACGTTTCTCCTCCTAAGAGACACTGGTACCACTTGCAAGGAAAAATGAGACACGTGCATCAATCGCGGATTTTCGCTCAGTATTATTTGGTTTATATATTTATTCATTTACATGTCCAGTTCTATAGGATCAAATTTAGGAGCAAATCTCCACGGTCGTGGAACGTGTCTGTACATTAAATTACAACATAAAAGTAATAACAGACAATAATAAAACGTTTATAAACCCAAAAAAGTTAAGCTATAAGCTTATCTAAACGCAATCAACAATATAACATTATAATCAGCTTAATATTTCGAGCAACTTCTCAACAGAATAGAAGAAGTGAGCCCTGAGGAAACTATTCAGTTTCGATTTGACAGCACGTGGATTACTGCTAAGACTTTTGAATTATTGTAGTAGCTTATTGAAAATTGATGCAGCAGTGTACTGCACACCTATCTGTACAAGAGTTAAGGAAGTCCGATTCAAATGCAGCTTGGGTTTCTGCTGAGTATAAATGGAGTGAAAGTTGTTTAGTCTTGGAAATTAGCTGATATTCTTAACAAAAAACGACCATAATGAATATATACATACGTATATTGAGAGGCAAGTGTCACAATATTCAGACTAATGAACAGGGGTCGACCAGAGGTTTGCGAACTTACATCACTTATTGTCTGAACCGTCCATTTCTGAGTCAAAAGTATCCCTTTAGAATTGGAAGAGTTATCCCAATATGCAGTACTATACGACATAAGCGAATGAAAGTAAGCAAAGTTGACTACTTTTTGGGTAGAATGATCACTTACTTCAGATACCGTTCGAATAGTAAAAATGGCAGCATTAAGTCTTTGAAAAAGATCTTGAATGTCAGCTTTCCGTGGCAGTTTGTTATGTATCTGAACACCTAAAAATCTGAACAGTTCGGTTTCACTAATCATATGGCCATTCTGTGATATTAAAACCTCGGGTTTTGTTGAATTGTGTGTTGGAAACTGTAAAACCTGAGTCTTATTTTGGTTTAGCGTTAGTTTATTTTCTACAAGCCATGAACTTATATCATGAACTGCACCATTAGAAACCAAGCCAATGTTGCACACAACATCCTTTACTACCAAACTAGTGTCATCATCAAACAGGGTTATTTTAGACTTACCCATAATACTAGAGGGCGTATCATTTATATACGTAAGGAATAGGAGTGGCCAGTAGACTGATTCCTGGGGCATCCCCCATTTGACCGTACCCCACTCTGACATTGTGAATAATGACCTTTCGCTGCCTGTTGTTAAAGTAACAGGTGAACCAATTGTGAGCTACTCTCCATATTCCGTAATGGTCCTACTTCTGGAGCAATAGTGTGTGCTCAACACAATCAGGCGTCTTCGTTACAGCAAAAAATATGCCTAGCGTTCGACAGTTTTTGTTTAACCCATCCAGTACCTCACAGGGAAAAGAGAATATAGCATTTTCAATTGTTAGACGACTTCTAAAGCCTAACTGTACATAATATAGAATGATCAATTATCCTTATATACACAGCCTTTTCAATAACTTTAGCAAACACTGATGGCATAGAAATAGGTCAAATTGTCTACATTATCCCCTTCTCCCTTTTTATAAAGCGGCTTTACTACTGAGAACTTAATCGTTGAAGAAACTGACCATTCCTAAAGGAAAAATTACAAATATGGCTAAATACAGGGCTAATATGTGCAGCACAATACTTTAATATTCTGCTAGGCGCTCCATCATATCCACGAGAGTCCTAAGTCTTCAGAGATTTAATTATTGACTTAATCTCCTCCTTGGCTTTATCAGAGAGGAGTATTTCAGATATCAATCTCGGAAAGGCATTTGCCAAGAGAGTTACATGATTCCCTGTAGAAACTAAATTTTTATTTAATTTGCCAGCAATGGCCAGAAAATGTTTGTTAAGTACTGTACATATATCTGCTTTATCAGTAATGGAAATATGTTTACAACGAACTGACTTTATATCGTCGACCTTGTGCTGCTGACCAGGCACGTGCTTCACAACTGACCGTATGGTTTTAATTTTATCTCGTGAAATAGCTGTTCTATTTGCATACCACATATTCTTTGCCTTCCTTATAACATTTTTAAGTACCTTACAGTACTGTTTCTAATGGGCTACTGTAGCTAGATTGTGACTACTTCTAACATTTTGATATAATTCCCGCTTTGTTCTATATGATATCCTTTCCCACTAGTCAACCACCTGGGCTGCCTTTTACTGCTAATACCCCGTTTATAACTTTCTGATGGAAGGGAACTCTCGAAGAGCATGAGAAATACGTTAAGAAATGCAATATATTTGTCATCTATGTTCTACTCGTTATAAACATACTGCCACTCTTGTTCCTTGACGAGATCTAAAAAACTCTATTGCCGTTGGATTAAAGTTCCTACGTTGTTTGTAATTATATGTGACATTTGTTTGTGTACAAAAGCCTTTTAGTGTTAAAATTTGTGCACATGGTCTCAGTGGTTATTCATCCTTCTACTAATAGAATGCCCATCTAGTAATGAAGAATGAAAAAAAATATTGTCTATGGTTGTGGTACTGTTAGAAGTTTAGTTTCACTGAATTCAACTGCCCCTTCACAACATTCAAATATCTGATCAGTGCTGTGCCATGTTACGCCTATGGACTCAAATGGAATACTGTTTTTTATGTACATGGCCAGTCCCCCACACCGCAAGGAAATCTTTGAGAAACAGCCAGCTACTCTGTATCCTGATAAAGAAAGCATCTGAATTGTCAAATTATTTAAGAGGTGCTCCGATATACCAATTATTTCAGTCAATATCTATAAGCAGTTCATTAACTTTATCACTAATACCTCTTACATTTTGGTGAAACATGCTGATTCCTTCTCTACTTGGAAACATGACGTTCTCTGCAGGTGATTCCTTAGAGAGACTTCCTCTAAGTAGGTGTATCTACGAGCTTACTTTAGTTTTAAAAAAGTGCAGCTCCAACAACAGAAGCTACAGGAATTTTTCCGTGAGTAATCCCACCACCACCCGCTACACTGTCACCAGTAAGCTTTGCCAGCCTCCCCTTCTCATACCTATTGAGGGGCAGACCACGCGTAGTGAAACCCGATATACTGATAGATTCAACTGGCACCACTACAATGTGGCGCACGCCCTCTGCTATCAGTGCCTTCTACAGCCACATGTTAACATGCCTAAACGCTGCTTTAAGAGGAGGCCAATCATGACGCTGAAACATTTGCATGAAATGCACGTTACTGCCACGAGTTTGAGTAGCTATCTTTACTAGGTCACCACCTACATCGCATTCTCCGTCCCTACCAAGGCTGTTCCCTGCTTCACCCATTATCACTACCTGATCCTCCTTCGTAAAATTCCTACATAACTCCCCTATGCTGTCAGTCACATGAGTCAACACTAATCTTCACAATGCTGGTGACCTTCCCCTGCAACTGCTGGCCCACACATCTGCTGTCTGAACTACCTAGCAGCAGAACCTTCTTCTTTCTTTTGGATTTGCAACTGACTTAGGCCTCACAACTGCTGAGGATTTCTGCATGTTTCATATACTTACAGCCACAAGAGACTTCTCTCCACTCAGCTCTGATAGTTGATCAGATCTATTTAATATAAGCAAAGTGTCTGAATACCTCTTCCTCCTACCTGCCTTCTTGCCAAATGCCAGTTCTCATTCCCCAGCACCCTTCACCCTCCTCAACCTATCTAGTTCCTCCTTTTTCGTATCATAACTAGACCTGAAGGGCACAGATCTTATGATCCTTCTCCTCTATCAACTTATTTCTACAATAGATTTTGCGTTCCCAGGAGAGGATCTCGCTAGAATGCCTACTGGCTTCCCCACTGCATTCCCCCCCAATTAAAATACTTTGAACAAATCCCACAGTGTAATCCACTATTCATAAATCTACGACAGAACCCACACTTCTCACTCATGGTGAAAAAACCTAAAAATCTACGTTACCTAATTTCAGTTACATTAGTAGAATCATTTGTAGAACTACCAACTGCGGTCTCGAAATTCTCTCTCTACTAAGAAAGTAATAACTTCAATTCATACTACTAAACCACAACTAATACCCATACCAATAAAACTTTACAAAATTAGTTAGCTAAAACGAAAAACCCAAGCGGCCACTGGAATACTCAATGAAGTTAAAACAGTGAATGATAATTTTACTGAAATATTTCACTAGAAACGATAAGAAAAATCAGCTGAAAACTAAAGCACCAAATTTACTAAACGACTCGAACGCACTGCAAACTTAAAGAAAGAAAAAAAAAAAAAAAAAAAAAAAAAAACAACAGTGAGCGAACGTTTCCAAAAGTTTATTAAATCGTTATTTCGCCACAAACAGCACGATACTCCGTTGAAAACTATTAAATTTAATAACTGTATAACAGTGCACAAACAAATTTGTCAGTACTTAGCTTCATAACCGCTACAGCTTCAACCGCAATCACATAATCACACTACTGAGGCATGAGACTTGGATAAACGACATAAGCATACTTACGAATAACAGACCACTAGAGTCAATAACACAGAAAGGAAGACTGAGATTCATAAAAATCCATTAATAAGTTACTTTTACAACAAATATTAACACAAATAAACTTTAAAATAAGTAGCTGAAAACTAAAACTTTATAAAATATTAACGAGCAATTACAACAGCAGTCCAGCACACGTGGCGACACCAGAAATCAATTATTGGCGAAGTACTATACTTAGTAGGGGTTGTGTGAAGTTCGTGTTGGGGTGTAAAGTTACTGTGGTCATTGTTCTGACATGTGCAAGGGAAATGAACATGTGAGGTCGTAAGGGAGGTATGCAGTTAACATGGAAATGTGCGATTCCAACTCATCGATAGCCGTAATGGGGATGAAGGATTTTACATGGGAAGTTATGTCCAGTCATAAGAGGGATATATATATATATATATATATATATATATATATATATATATATATATAGGGTGTTACAAAAAGGTACGCCCAAAATTTCAGGAAACATTCCTCACGCACAAAGGAAGAAAATATCTTATGTGGACATGTGTCCGGAAACGCTTAATTTCCATGTTAGAGCTCATTTTAGTTTCTTCCACCTACGCTCAATGGAGCACGTTATCATGATTTCATACGGGATACTCTACCTGTGCTGCTAGAACCTGTGCCTTAACAAGTACGACACAACATGTGGTTCACGCACGACGGAGCTCCTGCACATTTCAGTCGAAGTGTTCGTACGCTTCCCAACAACGGATTCGGTGACCGATGGATATACGTGTGTGTGTGTGTTGATATTTCCAGAGCCACAACCATATGAAGGGGCTATCTCATTGTCGAATGTCACCATATCGAGGCTGCAAACGTAATATTTAATTGTAATTACAGTGACAAGTATGTGGCTGGTTTCCTAGGACGACACAGTATTTCCTGCGGGAGCGCACGGCGGAGGTATCTTGTGACCGGAATGAATAGTATTTTCAGCTTAAGTCTCTTGCGAGTGTGCGAGTGGTGGGTACAAAGTGACGTTGCGGCCGACCAATTAGTTGTCTCTTGCCTGCAGCTTCAGGGCATGTCGTAGTGGCGGCACTCTCTGGATAGCTGAATAGTGAACTAATACTCAGTATGTATTGGGCTGTCTCCGCCATCGGATGTGTTGCTTGTATTGTCGATGGACATTTGAGAAAATTCAATGTTGCCAAGTGTTGGCGCTGGACAATTATTCCCTTCCATGTTAATTCAGTGCTTGACTGTTCGTACAGCCGTTCTGTATATTCCCCATCTTTATTTGCATGAGAGAACATCGATTGTGATATGTGTTGTGTGCATCTAGATTGTGGAAAACATGTGGAAGAGACGTTTACTCGTTCTCTAGACATGAGAAACACATACAATTATAGGTATTAAAACCATTGTTAACTTCGAAAAGTGCAAGGATGATCTGGAATCTGTTATAACATTGACATCAGTATTCGTTATAAAATATCAGTGGAACTACTATTTTGCTCTGTTTTCGAGTTTTCAGGTAAAGATCTTCACGGACGATATAAGGTTCTAGTTTCTCAATGGTTTGAAGTCCAATCCATATAACGACCATGTTAAAGTTTCGGGTTTCTAGAGATATAATTTCCACTGTTTATCCTAGGGATTACGTTGTGCAAGCGATCGGTAGCATACTGCTATGTGGTTTATGTCAAGAACTATAAAGTAAATGGTATGAAATTCTGGCAAACGAAGTGATAATACATATATTCTTGTAATCCCAGTGTCTGGAGATAGTCGCAGTTCGTTGTAAAATCGTTGTCAGCAAGCTGGCCACACCTTAACCAGTATCGACAGCGGATGCCTTTGTGCCAGGGGAACCAGTGCAGCCTTTGTACACCAGTTTGGAGAGTGGCTGCTGACTGCGTAGGGCGCTCTGATCGCCATCAGGTCAATGTGTGCTACGCCTTTGCCTTGTGACCGCTGGCCGTGGTGGATGACCAACCGACCTCACAGGAAATATCTAGTGTTGCGACTTTATACTGAGCATATGCTAATGTTTTTTGGAATCTCCCTGTCTTCGTGGTATATGTATGAGTCTGGTGGTCGATAGCTACAGACAGGATGCGGAAGTTATGATTTTGTACAGTGCAGCGAACGAATTGTCTTTACTACATCGATATGGTAGTATCGTTTGAGGCTATATAGCTTGGTTGGAGATCGGTTTCACGCCCAAAAATTTCTCGACGTAGCAGAGCAGTGTAACTGAGAAAATGTCCTTGGTGGCAGTTCTGGTATTTCATGATCTGTAGACCACTTTTGCAGGGTTTAACTATCAGTGTAATATGACTGGTCCATGTTATTCGATCTGTACAAATTAGTTTGCCACTGAAAGTCTCGTAATTTGTCCATCTGCAGAAAGTGCTAGACTCTGCTCCCACAGCGGCAGCAGCAATTTGACTGGTAAGTTCAGTAAGAACCAATTACAATGCTTCGTTTACAGTAAGTCCCATGATGTCACAGAGCCACATGATGTCTTTTGTGCAGGACATAGGAGCCTCTACAGATTTGTTCAAACAAGACAGGGGAAGGTTTCTACAGAAATTTCTCTGACGTCTGAGAGTCACATGATGCCTTCTTTGTTCGAGTGTTCAGAGACAAGTTCAAGCAGACCACCCTCCTCTAGTTCAGACGGATAGGATGCTATCACCCACCTTCAGTTGTGGCTTTAGAGCATCTGCAGACCAGTGGTTGTAGGAAATCGAAAAATTCAACGTAAATACCAAACATTTTTCTCGTTTGCAGGACATTATTCCGAATTCTGTTTGTGTTTTTCTTTTTCACGGTCTGTTGTGGGATCCGAAATACGTCGTGTAATTTTAGGTATGTAATTTTTCTGATTTTCCGATCTGTGCTTAGACACGTGCGCTACAAAAAGCGAGGAAAATAAAAATTAACAGCCTTAACATCCCTGACTGCAGCAGCAAGTATAAACTAAGCACACTCAGCGTTTCGGAAAAGTGATGAACACCACAGCTGTTGCAGGGCTCAGAAATTTTTCTCTCCCTGGCAGTGCCTTCAAACAAACATATGTCGAAAACCGGTGAACATCTGGATTAGAATTACCACAAATTTCCCACAAACGGGAGTGAAGTGTCTCAGGGATGAAGATTGGGGGATTTCAAAAGTGTGCCAGAGTCCGCCTCGATCTTTTAAGAGTCTGTGTTCATATGTGGTGGTACATCTGGATATAAAATGCGTAATTACATCGCAAATTGTTTAAATATTCTTGTGTCATTTGCAAAGCATTATCTCTCTCTTTATGTTGTGATACAGTCAGTTCCTGCGATATCTTCAAGATATGTGTATAACAATATTCCGATGTTGCTTGAACACCAAATTTAATATCTCCTGAAGCGGTTCATCTTCAACGGCACAAGAAAAGTGTGCCAGGGTGAAGGTATTTCCAATGCGACAGGAGGTACTTGGCATGGCCTGTGTTTGCTGGTAGCAGTGGCCGGTATGCAGTGGTCCACCGTATGGCTCTTTACAGCGGCCATGACTCTGATACACAGAGTGAACGAGAGAGTTTTTTCAGATATGTTAAGCGCGATCTATGACAGTGTAATTACGTGGTTCCTTCCGCTATCGGAATAAACATTTGCTTAACAACGTCTAAATTGTTTATCACCAGCATCGATTTCTAGGTGTATTGCAATTTCAGAAGTAAATAAACAATATTTTTAAATGTATTGTTTAAACTTGCCTTTCTCAGCCTAGCACCTCGACACAAACTTAGCGAATTTCTCACCATTTTTTGCCTTGGGCCACCATCTTGGATTAAACCGTGGGAGGGGTAGTGAATTGAAGTGGGAAGGGTTAACGGCGCCCTCTGATGGTTTTCGAGGTAGCCAATTGATCTATTCCCTAGCAAATATTTAAATTTGCCACCATGACATCTGTGCAATGTTGCCACTTCTGTGGCCGCCGTTTGGATACGCCATCTTGAATATATTTGGCAACAATGCAGAGTGGGACTATGGTCTCTTTGTCCCACGATTGTCACTATGGACCATGACTGTCAATTCTTAACTATAGACTAGTCATCGACTCTCTTTTATGCTCCGCATAGCGTCCAAGCATGAAACTCTCCAACTCACCCCATGGAAAGCTGATTTAGACTCCAAATAACCTCTCTAACCGATCAGCTCCCGAGAAAAAATAAATATTGAGAGCTTTCAGACAATCAGCAGTTTAGACACGAATTCCTTTGGTATTTCCCTCCGTTAACGTCTCTGTCTTTGGATCTGTTTTCATAACAGAATCCAACTGTAGAGCGCTGTCTCTCGCGAGAAACTGTGGCAGTGTTATTAACTGTCTCATTGTTCTGTACACTTCCACTTATTTCAAGGATAATCAAGTACGCTTTCTAGAAATCTACAAGACGCCGTCAGTAGATATATTAAAAGAAAATTCCACCTCAGTTTACTACAGTCTTCAGGGCCAGCTTTCAATCATGTTCGCTCCCACAAGGCTCATAAACGATACGTTAGAGGAGACATAGTCAGTGGTGTAACTTAGTAGCTGGCGCCCAGTGCAAACTTCGATTTTGCCCATTTATTGGCATTAGTACAACGTACAATGTAGTAAAAGATACAGGATTCAATACTTCATTTTTGTTTCATACAATACAAAACATGGAACAAAGAACAGTCGCTAATTCACATTGTTTCCAACAATAATGTATTCCTTTCTCATAGTTTCATTTCCAGTGAATGAAAAAGCTCAAGATAGACCAAATATATCCTTTAAGTATTCTTTACATTGAGTCATTAAGAGAACGATCCCATGCTCAAAACAAGAAAGAAGTGACTTTGTACAAGGAAAGGTAGATGGGATGGAACTGTAGCTTAACATAGTCCAGTCCATATTTCTTCAAGATTCTCTTTCATAGATATCCAACCTACATCAATTTTAATGATTTTCAATCCATCCCCTTCTTCGCACTGATTCGGTTGGGATGGGTGTCATAAAGGAATTGTTTCTTGTCCTGGGGCTAGCTGGACTACATCTGTTCTAACTGATACTTGATATCTTGGATACTGCCACTGTGACGGAGATGAAATCCGAACTGAGTTAAACACATGTTCTACAGGAGATAAACCTGGGGATCTTGTTGGCCAGACCCTCAGCATCACGCACTTCACAGACACACTTGCCGTATGTGGACAAGCGTTGTCCTGTCGTAAAAGACACCATAGTACTGTCACATAAGAGATAACACACGAGGTCACAGGATGTCCGTAGCTTGCCGCTGACCCATCGGAGCTACTTCGATCACTACCAGCTGTAACTTAAAGTCATAATCGGTGGCTTTGCACACCATAATGTCAGGAGTAACACTGCCATGCCTCTTAAATCATTGGAAGAATGAGACTTCTCCCTTTGCCGCCGCCCTACACGCCGACTACGATCATACTGTGTCGTCCGAACCACGATTTATTGCAGAAAAACATGTGCCGTTTGTGATATGGTGTTTCCGACAATCTACGTGTGGGACCATAGTTCCCTAGTTACGCTGCTGTTAGTCTCCTACCAATGGCGCAGGATGTGACAGAATGTTGCAGGAAGTCCGCTACTTGCCCTTGGACACCAGGCACCGACTTGAAGGGGTTACGATACGCTTGGTACTCAACGAGTTCATGCTCCCTCGTAGATGTCACATATGCTCGATTGGAATCTTGGCGACGGGTATTTCTCCCGTCACGCTTCCATACAGCTCAACATCCAGCCCCCGTCATATATGAATGCTTCATAAGTATGGATATTCGACCAGCAGACAAATGGTGTCCCACGATGAGACTACATTCAAACCCTGTCAGGTGGTGATAACGCTGCGACCCTCGATAATGCAGCATCTCCGCATCCTTCTCAACATCAGACACTGTTCAGTATTCATATATACCCTACAAGGATTGGTAGCAGCACTAAACACGAACAACACTAATGTGCTCTGGTGCCAGTTCTCCTCACAGAGAATTGCAAATCTAATCATTTACATACCCGCCGATAGTGCAAGCGACGATGTTACGAAGTTACACTGACATCCGACTATGTCTTATGGATGTTTCACAAGCGTTTTTGTTTTGCATGTTGGTATTCCGGTTGCTGTGGGTTTCTTCATCGATGTGATTCTTGTTTGTAGTACACTGTTGCTATCTGAGTTTACATATGGTTATTTTGTCATTTACAGATACTGAGTGGAGCTGTGGACGTTAAAAAACGGAGTGCCAATTGGAGAATTCGGAACATTTCCGAAATCTTCTTCTGCTTGAGTTCAGTAGAGTTGTGGCAGCAGCGGAGTCAGCCAGAAACATTTGCGCCATGTGTGGGGATAATGTAATTAAACAGAGCACGGTAAGAAAATGGACTTTTCATTTCATGGATGATCGTGTTGATATTAGTGACTCTCCGTGTTCAGGGAGACCTTTGGGGTTAGATGAAGATCGTTTAAACGCATTAATCCACAATGATGTACTTCATTATACTCGAGAACTGGCAAATGTGATGAACTGTGATCCCACTGTCGTGCGACATTCGCATGAAATGGGGAAGGCTAAAAAGTAGGGTGTACGAGTACGGCATGGTCTGACCCAAAACACATACATATCAGTGGGTTGTCATATGTGCGTCTCCTCTTGCTCGTCATCAATTGGCACGTGAACAACACCGACCATCCCCTTACAGAATCGCTGCTGGTGACGATAAATAGTTTCATTAAGATAGCGTAAGGAAAGAAAGCATTGGTTGAGCCCAAACAAAGCAGCAACTCGCCGTACAAAGACCTACGCGCTTCCACAAAAGATTACATGAAGCATGTGGTGAAACGGCGACGGTATGGTGTACTACAAATTGTTTCCCCGAAGCGTAACCATCAGTGCTGACAGTTATTGTCAACAACTAAGACCTCTTGTAGACGCATTGCAATAATAATGACCGGGAAGATAGCGTCAAGTGGTGCTGCTACACGACAACTCCTGCCGGCATTCTAAGAGACTCATAAAAAACACTGTACAGGAATTCGGTTAAGAAGTCATTCCACAGCGACCTCATTCATCACATCTTTCGCTCTCAGCTTCTTACCTTTTCCGCCCTCTGTCGAGACAACCTTCAAGGACCTTAATTTCCGGATGAAAATGCGCTCCGAACATAGTACGACGAGTTCTTCACCTCAAAACCACATGACTTCTACAGTCGCGGCATCGAAATCTGAAAACTTACCCCAGCGTTGGAAGATTGTTGTAAACTGTGAAGCAGAATATATTATTGATAACTAAAGTCTGTGTTATCTGTATCTGTTGCGTTTCTTAAACTTACGGAAAAACGCTAAGGACTTATCAGCGCTACGCTCGTACGGCAACGACGGCCATGGAACGCACTCCGCTGCCGCACCTAGTAGGTATACCACTGGGTGTTGTCGAATGAGGAATCACGTGGAAAACTGTACACTTCGGAAACAACCGTATAATGAAAGTGAGATACTGGTATCGTTTTCTGTGTCACGCACCGTCTCAAAACATGTCGAGAGATTTTGCTGAGCAAATTAGCTGTTCATCTTCATAGATGTATGTTATTGTTTTGCTGTTATCTATACTTCCATACCAATAATAAATCTGTAAACCTCGGTCGTGTCTCTGTGTCTTTAAAAACCTAATATCCAAAGTCGTTTGACAAATTTTCATAGAGTTTTCACTGAAAACTTCAGCGTAGCTAGGTGCACCGCACAGACTATATTTCATAAAAATTATATCACAGAAAAAATATATTGATACATATTGTAAAAATGTACGTAGTGTGTATGTATGTTTGTATGTAAGTTCCACGTTTCCTCCGAAACCACAGGACCGATTTCAACCAAAATTCGTACACAAATAAATTACTGTCTCGAAAAATAATTGCTGTTGCGGTAAGAACCAAGAAACTATCGGGGGTGGGGTGGAGGGGTTGGGGGGGGGGGGGGAGGAACTGGGAATGAAAAAGTAATGTAGGCGCCAATGCACGAAAACACAGAACGAGGGCGCTTAGTGACTTGCAGCAAACCTTATAAATAATTTCAAACCTTTATGAATCTTTCTGACAAAACACACAAAAAGTGAAAGGGAAGAGGGTTTATTGCTCACTACATTTTCACTGTTCGTGCAGTAAAACTGTCGCTTCAGGCAGGTTGTCACGAGCTTTACATTTATTGCTTCTTTGCTGCTAATTCTATTCGCAACACATGTAGCAAATAGTGTCCACATATGCTGCTGAATGTACTTACAAAATTCCATCATTGTACGAAACATACGTATTTTCTGAGGTATGAGGAAAGGACAGAGATAAGGCGAAAAGGAGATGGACGGGCAGAGGGGAGATGAACATAGAAAGGAAATGGAAGGAGATGGACAGAGAGAAGAGGAGAAGATGGGCAGACGGAGGGGGGAGTAAGAGATGGGTAGAGAGAGGCGCAGTAACAGATAGAGAGTGAGTGGGCCGCCCGGTTTGAGGCGTCATGTCACGGATTGCGCGGCCCCTCCCGCCGGAGGTTCGAGTCCTCCCTCAGGCATGGGTGTGTGTGTTGTTCTTAGAATAAGTTAGTTTAAGTAGTGTGTAGGTCTACTGGCCGATGACCTCAGCCGTTTAGTCCCTTAGGAATTCACACACATTTGAACAATTCGAGAGAGTGAGTGGGACGGGGTTGGTTCAAAAAAATGGCTCTGAGCACTATGGGACTTAACATCTGAGGTCATCAGTCCCCTAGAACTTAGAACTACTTAAGCCTAACTAACCTAAGGACATCACACACATCCACGCACGAGGCAGGATGCGAACCTGCGACCGTAGCAGTCGCGCGGTTCCGGACTGAAGCGCCTAGAACCGCTCGGCCACCGTGGCCGGCTGACGGGGTTGGGGAGGTGGGTAGAGAAAAGGGGAGAAGGACAGAGAGAGGGCAGAGGAGATGCACAGAGAGAGGAGGAAGGAGGAGGTAGACTAATCGATCTGAAGTACATACTTACCATGGCATCGTCGGGTACTCAGCTGGTAGGCAAATAAAATAATCCCATTTGTTCTTTGGCCTAAAAACAGATGTCCACTGAGTGTTATTTGCTCCAATCTATGGTTGTGGCGTTGGTTTATTCCTGCAACATCTCTGAGGGAATATCGTGAAGGATATAGAGGTGTGGCGCACAGGTAATATACTTTAAAGAGGCTGGACGCAGTTAATCTGAAGTTAAAGCGATAGGTGTGACAGGGCTCAGGCAGCGTCACACACCCACACTGACACACACATACATACACACGTCAGCACGCGCTCACACACAGAGACTGGGCGCCGGACCTTGTGTAAAACGCTAATTTATATTCCGGTGCGCCTCGGTGAACACATCGGTAAGGGAAGGCAGAGGAAAGCCAGGACGGGGAGGGAGAGGGCGCAATTTTCAAGAAATTGATTTCCGATGACCCGCGCCACGTCCAGCCAGCCGTACCTTCCGCCGTAATTGTAAATAAACAGGAGGCCGTGCCGGGGGCGACTGGGGGCGGCTGGAGGCGGCAGTAGCGGCGGCAGCGGCTGTAGAGCTCGGCAGCCGCAAGCCGGCGGCCCGGCCGGAGTTTCTAATGGAATCGCAATGGAATTAGCAGCGCGGCCAGCGGCCGGCGGCCGGCGGCTGCCCAGAGATAACGTAATAGCTTATGATAATAAAGAGCCGGGGCCGGCCAGTCCGCCATTAACCGCGGCCGCCGCCAAGGAGGGGCAGGGCGACCCCGTCCCGAGGAGAGCCCAGGTCGATGCAGCCGAAACGACGCCGGGGGCAGCGTGGCGTTTTAACAGCAATCTTATCATAATGCGGTTGAGGTGCAGGGGGGCGGGGGCGGAGGTGGAGGTCACGGGAGTGGGGGACTATCTGTATAGCGGGGGTGGCACCGGTCGTTATTGTTGCGGCTGCTTCAATAATCTCTCTGCGCCCCAACAAAAAGGCCCCCGTAGTCCGGGGGAGCATCGAGGGGCCGTTGCGGGGACAGATAGCGCACCTGCCGAGCCCGCCCCCGCTGTATCTGTAACGGCACGCCGGGTCACGCCGACAGATTACCCTAACGCCATCCCTCCCGCACCGCGTTACGTCCTCCTCTTTTCACCTCTCTAGCGGAGTTGTTAGCCGTCCGCAACGGCCACTTTTCTGTCAGTCAGAATAAAACACGGCTAATTTGTTTCAAACCTAACTTTACATGAAGTGGTGTACATAAACCGTGAATCAAGATTCAGAACCTGGAAGGAAACAGCAATCGTTAATATCATAGAGTGAATGACTCAAAGTGCACTGTGAACCTCCAAAAATTTACAGTCCTTTCACACAGTCCATTCACAGCAACATGATCTCCCACCTATGTTCGATATCGTTGTGCAATAACCAGTCACAGACGGCAAGCGACAGCGCTAGCAGTGGCGGATACGTCAGACGTTTCTGGGGCGCGCGGAAAGCAGTGTAGAGATGTTTATCTGACGTCCAAAAGGGAATGATCATTGGCTTTCGGGCAAATGGTGGAAACATTACCGAAACTCATGAGTTTTTAAACTGTTCGCTTGCCGCCGCATGGTAAAATGATGCTATCCAAAGCGGTGTTGCGACAACTGTTGTGCACCACGGGCCATAAACGACAGGGGTGAACGATGGCTGCGGGGATGTCTACAGGCTAATAGATGTTCAAATGTTGAGCGATTGACCGACCAGATGCACCAAGGAGCTACCAACAGCGTCTCCTCAACGACCGTTGCTGCATAAAGGCCGCCGCAGCAGGCGCTTGGTTCAAACGGCCATGCTGACTGCTGTTCATCGGCGACGAAGGCTGTAATTTTCACTCCAATACAACTCGACGTCCACCGAGTGGCGACAGGTGGCCTTTTCAGATGAATCGCGTCTTATACTCCATCGGACAGATGGCCATCGGCGTTTATGGTCCTGCAACAATGGTCGTGAGCATTCATGCTGGAAGAGGGAGCGTTATGGTATGAGGAATGTTTCTGTGGAATCCTGAAAATCGCTGGATGACTCATCATTCTTGACGGCACAAAGTTTGTTATACTCAGTACTATATCATCTACCAACAGTACAATACACCGCATCTCGCAGCTCACAGCGTGATTCGAAGGGGAAGAGGGTGTGTTTCCTGTACTCTTGTTGCCACCACACTTCCAGGATTTAAACCCAACCGAGAATCCATGGGACCACCTTGATCGAGCTGAGAAACCCAGCGTAGCTAGGCACGGCACGAGTCGGCATGGCTCCAAGTCGCTGTCCGTGCCCTCCAAAACCTCAGTGACACTCTTCCTGCCTGTCTCACAGCGTCAATGCTGCAAAAGGTGATTATTCAGGCTTCCGACAGGCAGTCATACTAAGGTGACGGAACAGTCTATTTCGTGAGCTGTTCGAGGCACCGAAATGAAAATTTCTGAAAATAATGGTACGCAGTTCCGTTGTACATGTAATACCCATAGCTACGTAGCCTATCCAGTGTGTGTGTGTCATGTTCTCCATTTGATCCACCACTCAGCTACACTCAGTGGCGTAACTAGGGCGTGTGGCTTGAGCGCCGTTCCGTGGGGGCGCAGTTTTGTGAATTGCGAAATAAGAATGACTGAAAATTTTTTGTCGAGATTAGACACAGATAGAAAGAAGATCGCTTTTATTACTTAATAATTTTCGAGAGATGTTAGAACATGGTGTGTGACTGCTGCTGAACAATATGATACATTAGAGAAACGTAAGGATCAATTTTTAAAACAATATTGAGATATTAAAAAACAGATGGAACTGCAAAAATGTTTCTGGATAGGAGAAACATTTAATCCCAGGAAGGAAAGTTTAAGAAATTATTTTCAAAATTAGGTTACGAATCAATCCTACATAACTAATAAACAGAAACCCAATCAGATTATTATGGGTTTGTACTGTGGGTTGCCAATGAATTGGCGTATAAAGTTATTGTTGTTTGCAGGGATGACATTAACAGTTTTATTAATTATTTGGAAAGGGTAAAAAAAGTTATACAGGCAAAGGAGCAAGGAAACATCAGTTTTAGACCCTAGTGAAAGGTGGGGCGGGCAAACCACACAATAACCTGCGGTTCGGTGTGGGGTGATGGTGGGGTGGGCGGATTACTGTGCCCTGTTGTGGGGTTGTGAACCACTCGGGGCTACGGCGGGACGAAGCCTCTCCGTCGTTTCTAGGTCCCCGGTTTAATACTCACACATACAAAAATGGTTCAAATGGCTCTGAGCACTATGGGACTCAACTAATGAGGTCATTAGTCCCCTAGAACTTAGAACTAGTTAAACCTAACTAACCTAAGGACATCACAAACATCCATGCCCGAGGCAGGATTCGAACCTGCGACCGTAGCGGTCTTGCGGTTCCAGACTGCAGCGCCTATAACCGCACGGCCACTTCGGCCGGCACTCACACATACACACACATAGTCTAGCTTCTGCGACACTTAGTTTTTGGCACAGTTTTTCCATTGTAAATCACTATATTTGCACATAAACACAAGTATGGCCGAAAGATGTAGGTGATGTGCGTGCGTGTGTGTGTGTGTGTGTGTGTGTGTGTGTGTGTGTGTGTGTGTGTGTTTGGTACTCTACATTTTCTGTGTCTTCAAAGTTCAGCAGGAGTGCGTTAAATCTTGCATGCCATTCGGCGAAATATGCGTTTCGAAAGAAGTCAACGTGCCATAAAAATACGAAGCTTTTGCGTGAAAGTAACAAACAATAAATACAGATCTTCTTACTAAGTTATTTTAATTTAGGTCCAATTACAGTAAAATAGTCCTTTCCAACGGACTTGTAAAGGTGCTATTTGCTATAAATAAAACAGGACTTTTATTTCTTTTGGCATTAAAGCACAGTAAACGTTAGATGCTTGAAGAAGATATTGCTTTCATTACTTCTCCTCATATTAAAAAATAAATAAATAAATTTAAAAAAAACATTTCTTATTCGGAACATAGCCAACGTTGGTGTGGAAGGCCGAACTGCCCTTCCATCATCAATTTCCTACAAGTGATTGGATAATCAGCTGCAGCATTACGCCCTTTTTCTTTACCTTCCTCTCTACCATAAACAGAAAATCTGGAGCATCTTCTCCTCATTTTGTCTTACTCTACGGCTTCTCAATAACTTTATCTGAAACTAAAGAAAGTTACTAAAAGTATTGCCGGGATAGCTTGTCGCGTGTGATAAGAACCACCGAAATTTTCGTGACAACTAACCCCGAACAGATATTTCAGTAAAAGCCGGGCGAGAGAAATAGACTTGGAATGTAACCTCAATATTGATAGGGAATGATATGGTGAATCTGTTATAATGTAATAGAAAATGGTTGCGATCTAGACATCATTGAATACAGAGTTATTAACGACAGTTACACATAACAATAAATGAACAATTACAGCTATGAAAACTACAACAGAATCCGAAAAAATGCCTCAGGGAACTAGAAAATGCTTAAGATTTACTCAGATTATTGCGATCGTATTTTGTTTTCAGCTTAGACTGCGACGAAGCAGCAATGAGTGAGAACTGAGCATTGTTACCTCCACCGTATGTCAGCTTGTTCCAGTCTGCCCTGCTCACAAAGTCTCACGGGAGTTATGTAAAAGTTATCGAGACACGTTACTGCTTTAGAGTAGATGGTTTAATGTATGATAATCTTTTACAGAGGTGTTGATAAATCGTGTACTTCTACTAACAAATATCATTACTTTTAAAAATACCTGTTGAAGTAGACACCGCTGAAATATTGTTTGTAGTTTATTAATACTTACTTAATGTTCTAAAGGCAACTGAAAACGGTTATAGCATTAATTATCGTTCCTTTTTTTCATTCGGCATGTTGTGTCTGAGAATTTTGTATTCTTCATGTACATCTATCTTATGACAGACCATATCCAATCTCTGCAGAGTTTTCATGCCACTGCTTATGTTTTCAGATTTTCTTCTACATTTTTATAAGTGTGCCTTCTGCTGATTCATCGGGATTGTACTACATTTTCATGATTTGTCTCTCCTGCGTTTTACTTCTGCAGATAGAAGGGAAAGCGAGGTAGCACTACATTAGTGTGCGGAACAGCCCAATATTGCAATGACTGAAAATAGTAACAGCTTTAACTCCACAAGTACAAACATTTCGCAGATGATAACATGAAAATACTAACTCCTATGGGGTTTTCAAGAACTGTCTTAATAACATATATGTCATCGTCATTCTGAGTATCTTAAATGTACCCTATAGTAAAAGCAAAACTTATAGTTTTGAGTATAAAGCTGTAGCCTGGTATCTACTTCTAAGTTTCTCACATCGACATAATCAATAGGACTCATAATCTCTTAATCTTGTGGTGTTACGCCATACATCCCCCGCAGAGGTTCAGTTAAAATTTACCTTTATACGGGTGGTGAGTCACGGCTTCTCCACCGCAGAAATTTTTTGTCGACTCAGCTATTTGTTAGAAAAAAACAGAAAGATATCACAACCACCCATCCGACAAAATATTACGTACGTTATTTTACAATAATAATAACTTTTTACGCCAATTCATTGGCAACCTACAGTACAAACCCATAATAATCTGCTTGGGTTTCTGTTTATTAGTTATGTAGGACTGATTCGTAACTTAATTTTGAAAAAAATTTCTTATACTTTGCTATGTACCAACTGAAAAAACCTTATACATTTTCAAATGTCAGTAGCTAACAGTACTGTAAATTTCGTCCCTTAGTGATACAAAACATGGAATTAAAAGCTTATCTGAAACACTAACGTCTTGACAAGTCCATAAGTGAATACGTGATAGCTGACGATTCGTAAAGTAGTTTGGTACTATATCTGGCATTTCAGTAACAAGGAAAAACACTTTTCTGTAAATTACTTTATTTCACACAAGAATGTTTGTTTGTCATTAACCTTATATTTCATGGTAAATCATACCGATTTAACTTGTTTTCTTGTTTTGTGAGCGAAGGAGTAAGTATGATGTATATATGACTTCTGAATGATTGTTATTGTAAATAACTGAAAGTAATTTGAGGCCATGGCAATATGAAACTGGATCGTATGACTCACTCATATGGCACAGGTAAATTCGTGATTTATAATACGCCAGAGTACGGTATTGGGAAAACGAGAAACATACACCAATAGTTCATTTGTGCAAAGAAGGATTTCATTTGCTATTGCAGGATACATATATCTGTATGAAAAGGTTAGGCTGCTATTCACCAGACGCGGGAGAAGTTGAGTCACAGACGGGCGCAACAAAAATAATGCTGTAAGTATTAGCTCTCTGCGAAACACACACACATTGACGTGGGACCTGAGATTCTGCACCAACAATCAGTGTGTTGTGACCGGGTGAGACGGTTGATGGAGTGTGTCTCCTAACTTAGAGTGTGTGCGGTCTGGAAGACGACAGGTAATACAGGAAAGAGGGAAAGGAAGAGACGGACACTGAGTAAAGTAATTCGACAGAGGCTGGTAACAAAGGAAAGCAGCACTGGGTTGTGAGGCGGTTGAAAAGCTGTTAGGCAAAATAAAACAATGGAAAAATCCAGGATGGTGTAACAACAATATTATGTAAAGGATAGATAGCTACTTACTCGCGTTTATAGCAGTCTTTTTGTTCTGCATGTCTGTGACTCGATTTCTCCTTTATATGGTGAGCCTATATGACGGATGAATCACACTTTCATTGACTGTGATCGTGTAGTCACCAAGCCAAGGTCTAATTCAGACTAAAATAATGGTTCGGACTACCAAATATGTTTGGGAATTTTGTAGGGGTCCATAAAAATGGCAACTGAGGCTAGTTCATAATTTACATAGCGATGGTACTGAACAGCAACCTCATTTGCCAAAAAATTCAGTTTTACAGGAGAGTGAAAAAACATTTTTCTTATCTCGATATCAAAACTGACGTAAAATTATCATCATAATAACTTATACAAATAAAATATTACGTGAAAAAAGATTGGAAAATAAATTTCAAGCCATAAATTAAATAACAGTTGACATACATTATTGTTGTATGAACAAACTTCCATACGAGATTGTAACTCAGGACGGTTGATACGGGATTGATGGATCAATAAATAAGGAAATCTCATAAACCATAAGGTACACACAAGTTAATAAATGAAAATGGGTCCACAACTGACATGGTAATCAATTGCTTTTATATAATGTGTGGCAATTTTATATACAAGCGTGGTCGTAAGAGCTTCACGTGCACCGAGGGATTAAGGATGGCAAGGGTAGCACGTTGTGGAGGTACGCAAGAAGGACAACATTCATACATATGTGCATCCCACAGACCACTCATAAGGACTTCTACTGTTCGTGATAATGCAATCATTACAATATGCGGATCAGAGGACTGTAGCTGTGTATCCAGAACTCAGACCAAAACTGGGGAAAAGTCACTTTAATAATTACAGAGTACAATGAAATTTGGTATACATGTTGTTATTGTTGAGACCTATTCATTGAGAACATTACACGGGCCTAAGTATTATTTGGAATTAAAATTAAATCAATACCATTAGCTGCTGATGTGAGTTGATATAAGTCAATGGGAGACAGTTGAAAAAGTGTGCCCGGACCGGTACTCGAACCCGCGTACTCCTGTTTACATGGCAGACGCTCTAGCCATCTGGGCCACCGAGGACACAGAGGATACTGTGACTGCAGGGACGTATTTCCAGTACGCTCGTCGTGAGACCCACATTCTCAACTTATAGTCCACACACTAGGTTCGTAGTGCCCCTGCCATTATACCCATTACTCCCGGCAGACAATCCACCGAGTCCCGTAAGAATGGTTCAAATGGCTCTGAGCACTATGGGACTTAACATCTATGGTCATCAGTCCCCTAGAACTTAGAACTACTTAAACCTAACTAACCTAAGGACATCACACAACAGCCAGTCATCACGAGGCAGAGAAAATCCCTGACCCCGCCGGGAATCGAACCCGGGAACCCGGGCGCGGGAAGCGAGAACGCTAAGTCCCGTAAGAGTTCAGGCAATTCGTGTGCATCCGCACTGCAGAAGGTCATCAGCCGGTTAGCCTTAACGATATGAAAGAACAGATGCCCTCTTCATAAGTATTATTTGATGAACGTATGACTGAATATGGATGAACCATGAGATACCAATTTTATTTTAAGTACAAGGTTCTTGCTTCACTATTCGTTCATTTACTTGTAGTGGCACAGGTCACACGACGAGCTCGTTTCGGCGTCTTGCAGTTATCAAGTATACCTGAGTGCTGTACAGTGTGGTAAAATTGTTGTGTATTGACATGTCTATGAACTTATTGTTATAGTAAGTAAATGCAAACATAGGTTGGCACTTTTAGCTGTAATTGAACTAAAACAAAATTGTAACGCTGTGCAGTCTCTTTGTTATAAGTGCTGTCACAAACTGCATGACTGTACAGATTTTTTCCTGAAGATTTTAAGGTAAGGATGTTCCGGGCAGTGCGACGGTGTTGTACACTGCTCATTGGCTCTATAATACTACTTGCAGCTGAATGTAACAGATTTTACGTGAAGATTTAAAATACGAATCTTAGATGGTGGTAATTTCCTATGCGACCCAACTGCTGAGGTCATCGGACCTTACGCTTACACACTACATAATCTAACTTACACTAAGGACAACACACACACCCATGCCCGAAGGAGGACTCGAACCTCCGACGGAGGGAGCCGCGCGAACCATGACAAGGGGCCTAAGTCCACGCGGCTACCCCGCGCGACGACGAAAGGGAAACACACAGAAACAGTTGGATACACTACTCCCTGTAAACGTACAGATGTTCAATAACAGTGAAATGTGCAATTGAAGCATTGCAATAAATGTATGGGGAAAACGACAAAAATTGTCCCTCTGGATTCTGGGGACTCAGCAAACACATCTCCAGGATCACACGCATAATCTGTCAACATTTGAAAGCGTAAATATTAAGAAACAATAATTTATCGCCACAAACTTGTGCTGTAAAATTTCATTCTAGCTTGAAAAACCAGAGAATAACATACAAAAACATTTAACTGTCTTCTACGTACACTGAAGTGTCAAAGATACTGATACAGGCATGCGTATTCAAATACAGAGATATGTAAACGGGCAGAATATTGCGCTGCAGTCGGAAACGCCTATATAAGACAACAAGTATCTGACGCAGTTGTTAGACCGGTTACTACTGCTACAATGACAGATTATCAAGTTCGGACGTGGTGTTATAATCGGTGAACGAGCGATGCGACACAGCATCTCCAAGGTAGAGATGAAGTGGGGATTTCCCAGTACGAGCATTTCACGAATGTACCGTGAATATCAGTAATCGCCGGTCGGTGTGGCCGAGCGGCTCTAGGTGCTTTAGTCTGGAACCGCGCGACCGCTACGGTCGAAGGTTCGAATCCTGCCTCGGGCATGGATGTGTGTGATGTCCTTAGGTTAGTTAGGTTTAAGTAGTTCTAAGTTCTAGGGGACTGATGACCTCAGATGTTAAGTCCCATAGTGCTCAGAGCCATATCAGTAATTCGCTAAAACATCAAATCACCGACATCGCTGCGGGCGGGTAAAGATCCTGCAAGAACGGGACCAAAGACGACTGAAGAGAATGGTTCAACGAGACACAAGTGCAATCATTCCGTAAACTGCTGCATATTTCAATGCTGCGCTATTAAAAGGTGTCAGCGTGTGAACCATTCAACGAAACATTATCGATATAGACTTTCGGAAGCGAGGACTCACTCGGGTACCGTTGTGACAGCACGACACAAGCCTTTACGCCTCGCCTGGGCCCGTCGACACCGACATTAGACTGTTGATGACTGGAAACATCTCGTTTCAAATTCTGTGGAACGGATGGACGTGTACGAGTATGGAGACCACCTCATGAACCCATGGACGCTGCATGTCAGCAGGGAACTGTTGAAGCTGTAATACGTCTAGATACGATTCTGATATGTGACACGTAAGTAAGCACTCTGTCAAATCACCAACATCCATTCATGTCATTATGCATTCCAACAGATCTGGGCAATTCCAGGAGGACAATGCGACACCCCACGCGTCCAGAATTGCTATAGAGTGGCTCTAGGAACACTCTTATGAGTTCAGACACTTGCGCTGGCCACCAAAATCCCCATACATGAACATTATTGAGAAATATCTGGGATGCCTTGGAACGTGCTGTTCGGAAGAGATCTCCACTCCCTCGTACTCTTACTGATTTGTGGAGAGCCCTGCAGGATTCATGGTGTCAGTTCCCTCCAGCACTACTTCACACATTAGTCGAGTCCATGCCACATCGTGCTGCGGCACGTCTGCGTGCTCGCCGGGACCCTACACGATATTAGGCAGGTGTACCTTTTGGCTCTTCAGTGTAGTTGCAAAGACAGAACATACCATGGAAAGTTTTCAAAATTTTTATGATTTTATATTTGATTATCTGTTTACGCTCTCTTTCCCATATTCTGGCAATGTCAGATATATTTAGTACTATGACGCTGATTCTGCAATTAGAAGTTGTCAATGGTTCGGATTCCACTGGAAATATTTTCATCAAAATATGTCACTCCGCCATCACTGTTCTTACGGAGCTCTGTGAAGCATTATTTCCTTTCATTTGATACGATGTTGAACTAACGTCTTTCTCTGTGTGATTTTTGTGTGTGTGGGAAAGCATAGGATGTTGGATTTGAGACAGGGTAGGCAGATAATTCAACGGGTAAAAAAATAAGTGCGACTCTTAGCCTTTAGCATAGACCGGTGCCTCAGATGTTGGAACAACTGGGGGCAAGTCAGGGGGTAGTGTGCTGTTGTGTAGTTTTATAGCTCAGCCCTGTCCAACAGACTCACTGAAGCCAGGCACAGACAGAAGCGGCAGGACAGCTCCTCTTCCTCATGTTTTGAGGAGAGTATTTGCAAGATAATCATCAGACGCTTTTCAAGAGAAACATGACTTGCAGAAAAATAGTGGCCTAGCCTTGTGAGCCACATTCCAGTTTCAGAGAAGCTCTAACATGAGGCTGGTTGCTGGGTGCGAGGACATGCAATTAGTAAAATAATTAGTGACAACACAGAGATGGAACTGAAGCAGCCATTTTTTTGGAAGTGGATTGGTGTTTTGTTATTTGATTGGAGTTTTATCAGAATGCATTATCTTGGCGACCTCACTATTGGGTTGCCGTGTTTTGCATTTTCCACTATTGGCAGGCAGGCAGTCTTTGGCAGGAAAATAAAGCAGGGCGTAAGAACCAGCTAAAAGTATCAGAATCAGCTGTTAAGCACAGAGGTGAGGGGATCAAAGAGGTTCGTGTGAAGCTGTGAAGGAGAGCACACCGGAAGAGTTGGTAGAAAAATGTAACCCAAGGTGCATCTTAGCGGACGACCAGGGACCAGAGTTTTGGTAACAGCAAGATGCCCTCATCCACAATTGGTGAGTCACGGCTGTCAGTGAATAATTATGGGGCTTATAAATAGCAGTACCGGCGCGGTAAGGAATTCTTCCACACTTGTGGAATTTTGTATGATCATCTGTCTAAGGTCCAGCTTGCTATATTGAATGTATCAGCTTCCTAATTTGCATGTTGACAGTCAATGTCTTTCATTTGGGGTTAACGAGGTTTGATTTGAGACTGATTTTCTGACTGACAACAACATTTGTGTTAGGAAGGCACAGTTTTTTTCCATAATCAAGAAACATTGCAGACCATATATATATATATATAAGACGATTCGACAGTTTTTCGTTATCGGTTCATGACAACTATGTCTTTATTGACGAAATTAATTGTTAAGTGGAAGGTTGTTTCTGTTTTTTACAAGTCCCCACTTTAGGATCTACAGCTAGGGCCTTAAAATCCATTAAAGTTCTACATATGAAATTTATAATTGAGATCTTAAAGGTGTGGCCAGCTCACAATTACTTTTCTGGGTCAGGGTAATTTTTTTTACATGCTAGGGCTTTAGGAATTAGATACTCTAATCTGAAGAGTGCTAGGGACTGTGTGTTACTACAATGTAAAAGCGCTTGCCTTTGATACGTAAGTGATAGGATCTAATACACAAACTTTCACAGGAACTGAGCTTACAACGTTCATTTCAAATTTTGCGTTAGTGCTGTCTACCTTGCAGTAGGCAGTGGTTTTCAACAAGTGAAGCTGAAACGTCAATGAACAGTCTGATGACTACAACTAATGCTGTTATGTTGTTTTTAGCTTACTACTTGAATGAATTGCAGACCCCTTTCGCGTGGCTAATAAGGATGTTAGGACAGTAAAGGCGCAAGGTAACGGATAGTGAGCCAGTGCCAGTTAAAATAAAGTTCTTGTAATGTAATACCGTGTCATGGCGTCAGTGAAGAAGCGAGTGTCTGTTTGGGATCGCAATAATTGTAATGGAAGCCAGCCATTGCATTTGTCACTCAGTTGTTACAAAGACTGGCACACTCTTTTGGCTGTCACTGGCTCAGAAGAAGACGTCATCACATGTTCGAAGGTCACCTGCTAGAGCGTTCGAGATGTTGGAACAGTTTAAACGATGAGATGGTCACTATGAAACGTTCCTTTCGTCCTTCTTCGAAGCTTCCGTGACGTCGCTAGAAATTACACTCGCGATCTCGGTCACCATCCAAATCCTCTTGGCGGTGTGTGCGAGACAAATCCTGCGACTTAATGCTTCACATATTTAATAGGAAACGTTTATTTGCGGACGGGAATCAATTTTCTACTCTGCTACGCAGGTAAAATCTGTTTAAAATAAGGGTCACAAATCTCGGTTTGATCCGCAGGCGCAGTTAAAGTTCACGAATTAAAAGTTAATAATTAACAGGCTTGTTATTATCTAATTACACTGATGTAAGATTCCATGACCCAAGCAACAGACTGAAAAGATTTACCACTAACAGTTCTAGTAAATCACCTTTAACTGACTTTAGCAATACCCACTGATAATCACCCTAACAGCAAAGAGGAAGACAGTTCAAAGTTAACAGGGAAAAGGTCACTCAATCGACACCAGCCTCAGATTTGCGTGGAACCAGATGCTGTTTGCTGGTATCAAATATTACTATCCAAATTTGTCACTTTTTACACAAACACTGCTCCTAGCTATCTAATATCTCCATATTGCCTCCGGTCACCGTTGCAGGCGACGAGGATGTTGCTGAGAACATGCTTCGAAATTTAAATGAGGAATATGAATAACTGGACACCACAATTACCTTGACCAAAACCGAATGCATGAAAGTTGGTGACATAGGAGTTCTGGAGGTCGAACCAGTTAAAACAGGGGGGGGGGGGGGGGAGGGGGCAGGGGGGGGGGGGTTGCAAGCCTTTTAAGTATCTGGGGTCTATGACATCATCAAACCGAAAAGGTGAAGATGACATTAATAATAAAACAGGGCTGAACGACAACTGAACTCGGTCCTCTGTAGGAAGCAGGTGATATGTCGTTCAGTTCTTGAAATCTTCGCCATGTACAGAACAGAAACATGGGTAGTAAAGAAGCATCAGAGAAACAAGTTGCTTGCACTAGAGGTGAACTTTTGAAGACGAAATTGTGACGCCTCCAAGTTGAACAGTATACCAAACACTAAGAGAGTCTATGGGTGTCGATAAATCAACTACAGATACTTAGAGGCGAAACGTCTAAACTGGAGTGGACATCTAGAAAGAATAAACGATAGCCGATGCCCAAAGAAAGTGTGCAGAGGAACCCAGCGGAAAGAAGGAAGCGAGGACGACCTAGAAGGAGCCAAATTCAGGATGTCCGGGACGCAGCGGATGCCAGAAATCTACAGGAAGGAGACTGGCATGATAGGAGGAAGTGGAATACACGAAGCTAAGAGAGGCTCCATCTGTAGAATATTCACAACAGGACGATGGCTCTCTCAGCTCTTTTCTCACCACGCAAGTCCACATTCACTATTTCACGATAATCACAGAGAACAGGAAAATGCTTAAGTTGGAATCGACGACGGTGCGCGGAAACGGACTTTTGATTCTCTGTCTTCCAATAACATTGGCGTAAATCACTTGGTTGATCAAGCTGGACGAAAGGAAACTTGGTAGGCGAAGACGGCGAATTGGCTGCGTTACTGGTGTTAGTTCGAAAAACAAGGAAGGGCCGCAGAGCAGGTATTTCGGCCTGGCCTGGGATACCTTGTCGCTGCTTTCACGCACATGGAAACATGCTGGCGGACATGGCCTAAACAGCAGGGGGGGGGGGGGGAGGGGACAGCCACATATAGAGAAGGGCTCATAGCGGGCCCCATCACATGTCCCAAGGACTTGTAGCAGAGTCTATTATTGCAACTTCTTTAGCCGAATCGCGACAGGCCAGTTCTCAGATAATTTTTGATCCCTGTCAAGCACAGCGCATTCAAATTCTGCAAATATCTAACCTCTGAAATCCATATATGCAAGGATCTTTGTCGAGGATTTCGTCAGATTTCTTTGACCAAAGGACTTCGCTTGAGCTATTACACCATAGTAAAATGTTGTGTCGTAATTGCTCGGAAATGGATGCCGAACGTTTAATCGCCTGTACAACAGCTTAAGTTAGTGGCGAACGCATTGCTTGGAAAAAGAGAAATGAAAACTATGGTGGGTGAAAACGTGAATAGCGAGAAGAGAAGGGCGAAATGTTCACCAGAAGTTGCTTCGTGAGGACATAAATGAAAATCTATTAAGAACCGGTGAACAAACTTTTCAGTTTTCCCTCACGAAAGCAGACCCTCATGTGTTGTTTGAGCCTATCCCGACGTACAAGTTGTCCATTTGCGTACACGACACTCATTTAATAAATGTCATTTCGTAATTCATCACAATCGATATTTTTGGAAAGCCTGTAGCTGTGTCACTCGTGAATGAAATAATGAAATATTAGACTGATTATTTATTTTCTCATGCTTAATATGATACGTTTAGAGAATTTATTCTATTATTAAAAGCAAATATTTACGTGGGTATTTTATGTGGTATTGGAATGCGTGGTGTTCTGCCTCTCTTGCCCTGCAGTTGTGTTTTATACTTTACTGCAATTGGACAGATTTCTTTTGCCCGACTTTCCTGAACATCGTGTAAAACTCCTGTATAAATATTTGTACTTGATAATGAGAATGAATTCTCGAAAAGCATCATCAAACCGAGAAAAAATACATAATTGGTGCAGAGTTTCATTAGTTAAATCATGAAAGCCGCTTCTCCTTCAAATCGCCTTATGGTTAGGTTAAGACTATGAGCAACATGAGGAAGCTACTCCAGCTTTCAATATAACTCTGATATCCGACATTGTACCATTTCTCGTATTATTCCAGAAACATGTGAATCATTATACAGGGGTAATCCATATTAGTGCAGATATTTCTACTGGTGTATTTACATCATTTGCAGGATAGTAATTATGCTAATACAAAAAAATTGCTCTGAGTAGTATGGGATTTAACATCTGAGGTCATCAGTCGCCTATAACTTAGAACTACTTAAATCTAACTAACCTAAGGAAATCACACACATCCATGCCCGAGGCAGGATTCGAACCTGCGACCGTAGCCGTCGCGCGGTTCCAGACTGAAGCGTCTAGAACCTCTTGGCTATGCTATTACAAGTCGTATGTTTTTAGGTTGGTTAATGCTTCCTAGTACATGTGACAAGAGCGAGCCATTAATGCTTATTTTCCCCTGAGCAGCAGGTCAGGTGTTGAAGTGTTGGCACGTAGATCCACAACGGTTCGTCTATACCGACAGGTGTAGTCGACTTAGTGGTGCAGTTACGGCCATGCAGGCCAACATCAGACAGTAAATGTTTGCACAAAGGCTATTAGATGCACAGAAAAAACAACCATCACACAGATGTGTGTTTATATTAAGGTACCACATATAAAAATATCTGCCCTTATGCCCGTTATGGCCTCTATGAATCACTTAAGGAGGAATTTATTAAGGTTAGGTTAGGTTATACACAGTAGAAATAAATACATTTATTCCACTTGCGTGCACAGTCACAAGAGTTCCCTTCTTGTGTCTCAGTCTCCTTTCCATATCCTCTCTTTCTATGTAAGCTTACTTCGTCCAGAATGCAGTCTCTTCGAATACAGCTGATTTCTGCAGCTATTTTTTCCCGTATTCTTCATAGTTTTCAGTGATTACTTTGATGGTACCCACGCACCAAATACACACAGTCGTCATTTTGTAGTTTAAAGGCACTTCGACAGAGACGTCCACCACGGAAAACTGATGGTCCTTGTAGAACATCGATTGTTCTGGCATGATTAACATTCATATTATAATCAGTCTCCACGTCTAAAGGATGCAGCAGTTTGTTCAATAAGTTATATTGATCTGTAAGACAAGTATTTTAATTACTTGTCTTATTCACCCACTAATTCCAATCTTGACCTCTCTGTGTGTAAACACATGTTACGTAATCAATGCAATGTGCTGTGCGGCCGACTACCATGGCTGCTGTTATCACCGCGCCTCCTCGGCCGCGGATACGCGTGCTGCTAGATAGTCTATAGCACGCGTCCGGGATAAGGTCTCTTTTCTGTCGCTACTCTAATTTCGTTATCAGCCCCTGACTTCATCCTGTTTCCGCACTGCTGTACAAATGCGTACCCTGGTAACACCGTGGACGGTCGGCAAGATGACTCGTTGTCGCATGCCATCGTGTTTATCGCTGGCGTCCTACGATCTACAAAACAGTTCTTAACGTGGAGACTATAATATGAATGTTGATCCGGCCAAAACGAGGACGATCAGTTTTCCATAGTGGACGTGTAGATTTTACACTGACTGACGTGACATGATGTGTACAAACGGCGAATTTTGAGTAAAGTTAGGCCCTCGCTTTCATCAAAAATCTTTGATAAAAGATATCTTTGATGAAGCTTCCCCAGTACACTATAAGAGATTTGAACAAACGACTTTGATAAAAGATCTTTGTGACAGATCCTTTACAGCGTAATGATGACCTTACTCGCCGCTTACCTGTGAAATACAGGAGCACTGCCAACGAAAACAACGGTAACAAGGCAGACCGCACAGGAAACCGGCGCCGGCCCCCCCGTCTGAGCCGTGTCTCCCGGGCCGGCGCCGCAACCTCCGATAGTGGCGCGCTCGTTAATAAACATGGCCAGCAGAAAACGGAAATTGCGCCGCTGGCGGCGCCGCGGCTGGCAAGACGAGGCGAGACGTGGCGAGGCAGGGCGAGGCGCGGCCTTCCGGATCCCAGCCCGCCCCCGCCCCCTCCGCCCCCACACTCGCACAGTAAGGGGGGAGCCGCCGCAGTTCGATAGCTTATTATTGTGTGCGGCGCAGAAACAACGGCGCCGCTGATTAGCTGCTGCGCAAAGTGGCTTCGCCACCGCCCCGTCCGCGCCCGGCGCTCGCTGCCTGTCACGAGGACTCCCAATCGAGATGAGAGACGGACTACACCAGCGTGCAACGAAAGGGGTATCTCGTTAGGCATTACTTAGTATGCTATCGATAGTGACTACTTACTTAGTCATTTGTTTGCAGCCAATGGTCCCCCGTCGCTTCTCTTTCCTCAGTCTAGTTATAAGCCCTCTGTAGTTCTTAATCTATATAAATTTTGGAGATAATCTGAGCAGCCCTCTCGGACAGTTTGCCGTTGCTTTCGTGTACATTCTGGTAAATTCATCACCAGGAGTAGATGTCGACGGTCGTGCCGAGGTACACTTGGTTCAAATGGCTCTGAGCACTATGGGACATAACTTCTAAGGTCATCAGTCCCCTAGAACTTAGAACTACTTAAATCTAACTAACCTAAGGGCATCACACACATCCATGCCCGAGGCAGGATTCTAGCCTGCGACCGTAGCGGTCACACGGTTCCAGCCTGTAGCGCCTAGAACCGCACAGCCACCCCGGCCGGCTCGAGGTACACTGCCGGTCCAGGTGGTCTAGCGGCCACAGTTACATCTTGTTCACCGAGCGAGCTGGTAGTTGTTTACTTACTTTTTCCTCTGCAGTGTCGAAAGTGCTTGGGAACTTATAAAAAAAAGTGTGGGAAATCATATGGGACTTAACTGCTAAGGACATCAGTCCCATAAGTTTACACACTACTTAACCTAAATTATCCTAAGGACAAACACAGACACACACACACCCATGCCCAAGGGAGGACTCGAACCTCCGCCGGGACCAGCCGCACAGTCCATGACTGCAACGCTTTAGACCGCTTGGCTAATCCCGCGCGGCTGGGAACTTATCACTTTAGTGGTGTTTATGTTCTTGTGTGTGACACCGTTGGGTGTGTGTCTGAAAGCGGCCTAGTCCACTACTGACGTTTCTCATGGGTCTAGGAGTGTTTAACGTAAAGCTAACGTAAGTTTTTCGTTTGATATCTACGTCTACAACCATACTCCGCAAGCCACCTGACGTATTACGTGCAGCACCGATCTTTAGAAGTCCATGACGGATTAGTTGATGGTGTTCATGTTACCTTGGACCAAGTGCATCTGCCTATTTTACCACTGAAATTCATGTGTTCTTTGTGAAATTTTTAGATTCCCTTCACGTAACCAGGTCCTAGTGAAACTTGATGATCCGGTTCACTTACGTCATGGAAATGGTTCATTCAGTGCGGTGCCACTTGCGAATGCGAACAACGAATATACCAATGCTGGAATATTCAGTCTTCCTCTGGGGATAGAGGATATTTATCGTAACGATGTTTTTGTGCTGTGTGGTGACGCGAGATCCATTCGCCGTCAACTCTGGTCAAGTCAGTCAGCAGAAACTGTAATGTTATAAGGGCATACTTTTGGAGAAATGCAAATCCAAAAGAATATTCCGTCTCAGTTCCAAGTTTGTGGCTCTTGTATTCATATTACGTACAGCGTGCAGGTGGGGATGTTTCCTTTGCAATAAAAGGGCCCATATTCGAAGCTATTGTCCGTGAACAGTTCTTGTTTTACTGTCTTTCTTAGAACAGCGCCGCAAGTTAACGGTTGCTGATCTTGTCTGCCCCGGGAACGACTTGGGTCAACATCTTTCCTCGTTTCTGGTGGTCATCCGACAGTTTCCACTA
The DNA here is from genome assembly GCF_021461395.2 of Schistocerca americana. Lineage (NCBI taxonomy): Eukaryota > Metazoa > Arthropoda > Insecta > Orthoptera > Acrididae > Schistocerca > Schistocerca americana. Next base: position 456,340,216 of record NC_060121.1, read on the forward strand.
TCCCTGCTGGTGATTTTCCGCCGTTACAAGCAAAGCCTCACGACGTTCCTGCTATTGCATGGACGGCGGTGCGCGTGACTTGTAATAAGCGGCGCCGCACTCAAGATGGTGAAGATTTGGTTGTGCCTTACCCCGCCCCGTCTTCCCATCTTCCCATGAGACGTGTTTGTCCGTTACTCCTACAAGTACTGTGGTATCACATAGCCACATGGCCCTGGCAAGGTGGAGCCATCCCAGAGTGATTGTTTGTCGGAGTCGTATCCTTCGCAGATTTCACCACAAGTACAGTTGGTAATACTGTGCAACAATGCCATCCTATTCCTCTGTCTGCTCTTGACGATGGGGATCGTGATTTGCCGCCTATTGCAGCTCCCGTTGCGGAAATTGTTATCCCATAGTTGTCTCCCGCTGCCTCTGAGATTCACTTTGATTGCCCTGCTTTTTAGGGAGTCGACATACTTTGCAGAGTCACCCTTCTGTGGAGCAGGCCTCGGACCCTGGAAAGTCACAGAATGATGTGCAAATGGTAGAATATCCATCTACGTCCCCGCCTGCAGAGACTATTATGCCTTAGAACTGAGTTAAATAGCCGGAACGTATACGAGTGCGCAAAACAACCAAGGGTATAGTTCAGAAGTTCAGTTGGTGCCGGAACTAACTCCTGCTCTCGAATTCGTCATTGGCCTCCGCGGTGGACTGTGATGAGCGACTGGTGTTTCTTATTATGATTGATTGCTCTAGCATACACTGATGAGTCAAAAAAATTATGACCTTCTGCTTAATAACTTGATTGTTCGTCTTTGGATCGAAATATATAATTGAATCTGCTTACCAGGGATCCGACAGTTTGTTGGTAGGTTTGTGGAGGTATGTGGCATTAGATGTCACAGCACAGATCATGTAATTCGCCAAAATAACGGGCCGTTGATTTGCATACACGGTGATGGCTCCGATAGCGACCAGATGCATCCCACAGGATTTACCTCAGGAGAATTTGTACTCTGAGACATCAACCTTTTCGCTATAATGCTTCTGGAACCACTGTAGCATTGCTGTCTTCGAGACACGGACGATCAAACTGCTGAAAGATGACATCGCCATCGAGGAAGACATCAAGCATGAAAGCGTGCACATGGTTCGCAGTTGTCAGCGTGTCTTCGATTACTACCACATGTCGCACGCACCCTCAGGAGAATGTCCCCCATAGCTAATTCAGCTCTTAACATCCCGCTTTAGTGGCATGCTGCACGTTTCGACCCACCATTCACCTCGATGACGGCGTTTGTGAAAATGACCATCGACCTAATGTAACAAAAATGTGATTCACTCTAAAAGCCGACACTTCCCATTGATCGACGGTCGAATACCGATGGTCCCGTGCCCACTGCAATCGTAATTGACGATGTCAAAATGTGAACATGTAAGGGTGGTCTGCTACGGAGCTCCATGTTCAACAATATATGATGAACGGTGTTCTTCGACACGGTTGTGCGTGCACTGGCATTGTGCTCTTTCGGTGCAGATGTCACCGATCACCATCTGTTCCACTTTACAGAGCAGGTAAGCCTCCGAACCGCCCGTTCTGTGAGAGTCGTAAACGTCCAACGATTTAGCGCCCAATGGAAGTTTCACTGTCCTTCTACCTCCTTCTGTAGATGTTCACGAAATTAGTACGTGAACATTCAACCAACTTTGCCGTTTTCGAGATACTCTGCGTAGTAATAATCTGCACTTTGCCAAATTCGCTTATCTCAACGGATTTCCCCATTTGTAGCCCAGGTGTTCGCTAAGGCGATTCCCCGTCCGCATACGTACTTTTGTTACCGCGTCACGTGCTCGCAATGTCACCAGCAGGCATCCAACGTAGCGGTGTGCAGTGGTCATAATGTTCTGATTGTTCATTGTGTATGTATTTGTCACCATAAATTTTAAACAAATGTTAACAGAGCTGCGCGTAGCTTCGTTGTGTCACTTTGTACTCGTATATGACTCCTGTGCAATTGTAATGTTATCCCGATAAATACTACTTGCCAGTTTCCCTCTCCTTTGATTTCGAACTGTTTTTAATGTGGCTCCCTAATTTTCTATGGGAATCGCCTTATTCTTTCGGGAAAACATGCCCATTGGTGAAATAGAGGTACTTGAGTCTCATCGAGGTTTCCTTATATGCTCCATTATGTACTGGTGACACAGTGGAACGTACGCTTTTCTTATAAAGATGATATTACGTATTTATCTTTCACAAAGGAGTCCTCGGGGTCTTTTATTGTGTGGTCATTTTAACTGTGTTCTGCATCCTGTTGATCTGTCTCACCATTGTAATTACTATCGGGATTTAAACGAATTGATATGCTTGACGCACTTGGACGATGTTTGGCAATGTAAACATCGGGCGATGGTCAAATTTACGCATTTTATTGAGACTTCTGGTGGCAGAATTGACCATTTCTACATATCGGACTGGATAGATGGTCGCATTCTTGCAGTGGACATTATCTCTGGTAGCTTTGCTGGTCACTGTTCTTTGGACACCACTCCCCAACTTGTTCGCCAACCACTGAAACTATTTCGATGTTGCATGTTCCTCTCTTGGCAGGTCCTTCTCTTGGTGGTGTGATACACGATGTGGGGGAGCGTAGTTTCGATCCGCTGGTAGGTACTACCACTCTGGAGTGGTGGACCAGAGGTCCGTCAAACTTTGATCATTTGTTGTGCTGCTAGGGTGAGGGATTTTCGGAGGAGAACTCATGAAATTTACTATTCTCCCTTGTATGACGGTGCAGAAAACCACCCCCCTCTTCCCCCTTGTGAATAACAGATATACGAAGTGTTAAAGAAAAGTCGTTGCAGTTGAAGCGGCGACAGGTGGAAGAGCTGCGGGTGCGATGTAAATCACGATCACTGTTGGTGGAGGAATTGACCTCGTTATACCATCTGCTTCGACATCGAGTTCGGTATCGCCGCTCTTGCACTACTTCTCTTACGGCAGCAGAGAGCCGTCAGCTGACAACACAAGTTGATGTCGTTCACGTCTTACACCAGTACTATGATGACCTTTACGACGAGGGTACACCTAGCGACTCTTCCTTCGACCGAGCCCGAGCGGAACGCCGAATTCTTAGTCGCCTTTCACTCAGATAACGAATGTGGTCTTATTGTTACCTCACCTTCTCATGAATCGCCAATTATTGATGTGCTCCCAAATGAATTTTATGTCCGTTTTTGACCCATCTTTGGTGTCTCATTTATGTCAACACTGAACGAAATTATAGGGGGGTTTGTCCGCCCCATTCAAGGTCGCAAAAATTGTGTTGATACCCAAACATGATGGTCGTAATACTGTTGATAATTTTCATCCTCTCACTTTACCTAGTTTCAGCAGTTACAAGAACATGGTGCGGGTGGTAACTCGCAGGATGTCTGTCTTGCTGGGGGCTGTCGTCGGCGAATGACAGAGTTGTCTTCCGAGTCACTGTTTTCTTACACCTGTGGCGGAAAACCGTGATGTGGTTCCGGTTGCTGCCGTTACTTCTGTCTACTGTGCATTTGCCTTATTTGATTTTAATAAGTCTTCCGTTTCCATGAATCATGAATTCCTGCTTCGGATTTTGGAAATAATGAGATTTACTGTTGAGGCTCGTAGATTGTTGTCGAACTTATTGACAGACATTACAGCTTCGGTAGCTGTAAATAGGTAACTTAGACCCCTGATTACCACCCATTGGGGACTGCCACAGGAGGTCCCCTCTCGATGTATTTGTTTGCCTCATCTCTGAAGTCCCAAAGATTACTCCCAAGCTTCAGGATTCGACACTTTTTGGAAAGAACCTCGCTGTTTACGCTTAGGCTGGCTATATGATGGTTTTACTCCACCGATGATTATTGACGTGTCTCAGAAGCGCAACTTAACGAGGGCAAAAGTAAATTTCTTGATGTACAGGGTTTCGTTGAAGCAGTATCCACGTGGGCGACTGTTATCGATAGAGATACGAGTACGTCACTTGGAGTGGTTATAGATCGTTGTCTGCTCCAGATAGCGACTCTCAGTGGGAGATCGATTACTGATAAGATCCAGGGGGCAATAATGGGAAGTGAACGACGCTCTCTTCAGAAGGTACCTATTTTGGATACGTATGTGTTGTGCAAGGCACCATAGAGCCTGTATCGTATCAGGATTGACGACACAAATAAGTGCAAAATGCAGTAGGTGTGCGTCACTACATATGCTGCAGCATCGGTTTACCTGTAGTGCTCATCTGTCAGACTGATCCTGGCCCCGAAAGCAAAACAGGCCCTGGCTCAGGAAGCAGTTGACTATCCTCACTCGGTCTGCTGAAACTGCATATTCCGCTGATATAATTCTGCGGTCGGCTGCTTCTTTCAGAGACCAGTATGAATACATGGTTGGTACATTTTGCTATTGCTGATGAGGGTGATGATGACCATTTGGCTTTTCGTCAGTTTATGTCGGAAGTTTGTTGGTTTTTGCTTGCAACTGCCTCGATTCCGAGAGCTTTTTGCGAACATGCTGAATCTTCCATTTCAAAGACCGGGCCGCTATTGGTGCTGTTTTTAGAAAAATAAAATAAAACAAAAATAAAAGAAATCTTGTGAAGGAACAGCTCAGTGAGGGGGGTGGGTGGTGAGGTGGAGGGGGGAGGGTAGGCGCCGTGCTCAGGCCTCGGGATTCGGACCCTGCCCACCTTACCTCCATCTGCCAGCAGTTGACTGTAACCATTATTGTTTGCTTTCTGTAAAATGCATTTCCTCTTTGCTTTTTCTAATTCATTATATTTTCATATACGTAAACTACAGTGTATGATCAAAAGTATACGGACACCCCTAAAACATACGTTTTTCATATTAGGTGCATTATGCTGCCATCTGCTGCCAGGTAGTCCACATCAGCGACCTCAGTAGTCATTGGACATAGTGAGAGAGCAGAATGGGATGCTCCGCGGAACTCACGGACAACGAACGTGGTCAGGTGATTGGGTGTCACTTGTGCCATAAGTATGTGTGCGAGGTTTCCACATTCCTAAACATCCCTAGGTCCACTGTTTCAGATGTGATAGTGAAGTGGAAACGTGAAGGGACACTTGTAGCACGAACGCATACAGCCGACCTCGTCTGCTGAGTGACAGTTGAAGAGGGTCGTAATGTGTAATATGCAGACATCTATCCAGACAATCACATAGGAATTCCGGACTGCATCAGGATCCACTGCAAGTATTATAACAGTTAGGCGGGAGGTGTGAAAAATTCGATTTCATGGTCGAGTGGCTGCTCATAAGCCACACATCACGCCGGTAAATGCCAAACGACGCCTCGCCTGGTGTAAGGAGCGTAAACATTGGACGATTGAACTGTGGAAAAACTTTATGTGGAGTAATGAATGATGGTACACAATGTGGCGATCCGGTGGCAGGGTGTGGGTATGCCTAATTCCCTATGAAAGTCATCTGCCAGCGAATGTAGTGCCATCAGTAAAATTCGGAGGCGGTTGTGTTATGGTGTGGACGTGTTTTTCATGGAGGGGGTTGCAACCCCTGTTGTTTTGCGTGGCATTATCACAGCACAGGCGTACATTGATATTTTAAGCACCTTCTTGCTTTCCACTGTTGAAGAGCAATTCGGGGATGGCGATTGCCTCTTTCGATGCGATCGAGCACCTGTTCATAATGCACGGCCTGTGGAGGAGTGGTTACACGACAATAGCATCCCCCTAATGGACTGGCCTGCACAAAGTCCTGACCTGAATCCTATAGAACACCTCTGGGATGTTTTGGAACGCCGACTTCATGCCAGAACCCACCTACCGACGTCGATACCTCTTCTCAGTGCAGAACTCCGTGAAGAATGGGCTGCCATTCTCCAAGAACCCTTCCAGAACCTGATTGAACGTATGCTTGCGAGAGTGGAAGCTGTCATCAAAGCTAAGGGTTGGCTAACACCACACAGAAATCCAGCACTACCGATGGAGGGTGCCACGAACTCGTAAGCCATGTGTCCGGATACTTTGATGTATGTAATGCTCATGTTTATTATCTTTATTTCAATGTAAATCAACTGTATATGACGAATAGTCAATAAATTACTGTTATAAAAAAAAAGAAGAAAGGTGGATAGGCCGGTTCCCGTCGGATCACCGATGTTAAACACCGTCGGACGTGACCATTGTTCGGATGGGTGACCTTCCGGGTACACCGTGTGCTGTTGACGATTATCTCTTCGTCTTTGTGGCAGGTGGGTAGGAGGGGCGGTGGCGTAACGTCCCGATCAGTAGTCTTTGCGCAACTGTCGTTGATAAAATTCCAAATCTCTCCATAACTGTACGTACGCAACACTGTCGACGGGGACCGTCTGTCGGATGGGGGACTAAGCCCAGCAGGCCCAGTAGGGTTCTTCGAGAGGAGTAGGCTATGTTCCCACATCCGGTTTCACCCTCTCTCTTCTCTCATCGAACATGGTACTAGACCACACACACACTCATTACAGTTATTTACATTTAAGAGTTACACTTCCACACACTACTCCTATATCGCGAAGGAAAAGTGCCTGTGGGCGCGGATGATAGGAGAAACCTTTCTAATTAAGTGGCTGAACCTGCCCTTTGGGATCCCCCAGCCGGTCATGTTACACGATTACGATTTTTCTTTTACTCAGAGAAGGTATCGGTGCGGTGTGAAAAATGGCAATCGACCCTAAACAATAAAAAGTAAGGCTCTCCACATAAGCGCAGAAAAAATTCCGTTAAAGTTTGGTTACATGATAAATAACAGAAATTTGGAGACTGTCTATTTAACCAACTAGCTATGGATTACGAACAGCGTAATTTGGAACCATCACATTGAAAATGTTGTTGCGAAGGTGAACCAAAGGTTGCGTACTCGTATTATAGGCGGAGTACTTAAAAGATGCCACAAATATGCTAAAGAGGCTGTCTATACCACGCTTGTTTTCCTATTCTGGATTACTGGAGTGTGGTTTGGGATCCTTAACAGATAGGGTTCACGGAGGGCATCGAGAAAGTTAAAAGGAAAACAACTGTTGTTGCTTTATTAGAAAATAGGGAAGTAATTTTAGTGGAAGGGATAATGAAGCGGGGATAGCTATCTATTTTTTTAAAAAAAGAAAACGGTGTTCTGCGTTTTGGCTATATCTTTTTACGGAATTTCAGCTACAAACTTCCTCCTCTGAATTCGGCACCTACATGAGCCGGAACGATCATAGTCATTAAACAGAAGGTTCATTCAATATTTTTAAATAATTTATAACGAGATTTATATTTAACGTAATTCTCCTAATGCCAGAGCTGGACAGGCTTCTCAGTGCAGCGTGCAACGAATTTAAGGGGGGCGTATGCTTAACCACTTATGCATTACTGATTGTATTTCCTCATCATCAGCAGACCTTGAACCACTAAGAGCCTCTTTCAGTGGATCAAAAATGTGATGAACTGAAGGTGCTAGATCCGGGGAATACGGGGGTTGGGGCAAGCAGTCGAACCTCAGGTCTCCCTGCACACATCCACTCACGTTTCCTTCATTTCTGGTGAAGAATGTTTTGGAAACCAAACCGTACACGCTTGCTTGGACATCAGTATGTCATGAACAACGTGCTAAGCTGATCCGACAATAACGTTTATCGCTGCTGCCACGCCACTCACTGTAGTTCACTTATTTTTCCCCAGTTAACTCTCGAAATGTTGTTCTCCGTGACAGGACAGACAGAGAATCCTGCACTTGCCGAATCTTCAACATTTCTTACACCTCGTTTCAACTTCTGTGTCCACTTGTACACTTTCACCACCAACTTAGACCAGTTTCATCATATTCCACTGCTATCCGACTCTGAATTTCGATTGGTTTCAACCCTCACAAAAATGTAATGTCACTCGGCTACTCCACGTTGGTGCAAACCTGTAAGGTTGTCGCCATCTTGCATTACTGGTTCCCAACATTCTGTTCGTGAGGCGGGCGTGCAAGCCCCAACGGATAATAGTCCTACAACACCACAAAAATAATATAACAAATAAGCACAAACTTAGTCGAAACTTTTTATTGTTTAACAACTTTTTCGGTTGTTTATTGAATAAAGTTTGTAGGAAACATCAGACCTCGGAACGGACGATTTAGATGTCCGTTCTTCCCACGTGCTATTCGAAAATGGAACGGTCGAGAAAGTGGTTCTACGGACCATCTGCCAAAACCTTAAATGTGAATTGCAGAGTAATTAGTTTTACGTGTATGTACAAGTAGTTGTGTTAAGGACGCATCCGTTTCACTAGGGTGAATGCAGTGTTCACACTGTAGAACGCGGAGATGGTGTAGAACTTGTACCAGGCTGTCATGCTACCCTTCACCTCCAGCGTAATTCATGGGAGAGAAATGATGAGCATGCGCCAGTGGGGTGTATGGAATCTGCATGATAAGGTGAGTGGACGTGGAGACACAACAAGATGACAGAAATGAGCTGTCGTGTTAGGAGGCACTCGTCACCACACAGTGAATAATTTGCCCGATTTGTTACCGTATCAATGCCGACTGCCATAGTGTCTACATAGAATGTAGTAGAACTCATAATCGTGTAACACGACCTACCTAGAATGGTCATAAAAACATGCTAAGTGACATGGAAAGTAGTTGAGTAACACGTCCTGTCAATTACAATCTGGTCTAAACTCGGCAGGAATGTTGTCTGTGAATGCAGACCCATCTCACTTAGTTTTCCGAGCGAACTTCTTAATGGAAATTTGGAGTTGAGTACCTTGCAGAAGGCTCACAACAACAGATACAATGCTTGTATTCAGTGTGCAAAAAAAATACCGAGAGCAGATACTAGCCGACTACAGGCAAGTATTGTGGTTCTCAAAGTCACGATATTAGCATTTTCATATGACGAAGCTAGTCGTTGCTTTTATCCGATGACGTGTTCTGATTCTTGTGACAGTCTGTGCCTGAAGATGGAGGGTTTCTAACCCTTGAAAATATCCGTAACGAGTAATACAGGACTAATTTAGTCAGCTTACATCCAGTAAATGACTTTTTCCTCGGGCATGTATTCACCATTTTAAGCATTGCACATAATACTACATTCGAAGACTCTTCCCAGAGACGAGATTTAACTGAAATACAACTGGCAGTCAAATAAAACCGAACACCTGCCGTGGGATGGTTCCATCCCAGAGAAATCACCAGACGCGTTAAGGCTGGGAGACAAAACGATCCTCTTTCGTTCAACACCTTCGGCTGCTGACGTATCCACAACCGCACCCACTCTTGTACTTCCTCGTCCGACTGAAACCAATCTCCAAGACGTCTTTCCTCAAATTGTCAAAAACGTGAAGATCATATGGTGGAAGATCCGGGCTGTATGGAGGATGTTGCAGGGCTTTACAAGCAAATCGCTGAAGCGTAGCCATCGTCCGATTGGCAGTATGCCGGAGGACTTTTTTGTGCAACAGGATGAGTCCGACCGACAGCGATCGCGGGCGTTTCGACTTTATGGCACATCGCAGTTTCTACAAAGTGTCTTCATAGCGCTGCCCTCCACGCTCGAGGATCTTGACGAACAGAGGGCCTCCGCAGTCGAAAAATGTGGTCATCATGAACCCACGTGGTACCACATCTCCCCCCTCCCCCCACAATAAATCTAAAGCTGTTCACAAGAAGTCAGGTAAATACAATGTAATAATAAGCAACCAATTGCATTAAATAAATTTAATTTCTTTACCTGTTCTGGGCACTTAGTGCTCTTCTTATACTTACCGCATTATTTCCGAGTGTCAACAATAAGATGCATACAGCAAAATGCCATGATTCTAAACAATATACAGGAGCAATAAGTAAAATAAACTGAATCTATTAATTATTATTTCGTTATATACCACTACAGAGTATCAGGTAAGTTGCACCATAAAGACCACCTTAACACTGCCAATCGGACGAGAGCTACTCTGCAGCGATTTGGTTCAGAAACACTGCAACATCCTCCGTACAAGCCGGATTATTGTGGGGGGTGGGATGCGGGGACGCGAGGGCTGTCGAACCTGTTCCACATGTCCCCTGATCGGTCCAGTGTTGTGGCAGTCCTGCGAGTAGGGGCGCTACAGGGGTGTCACCCCACTCTCCATTGTTGCCAGATGTATCCAATATGGTGGCGATGACGTGATCCAAGATGGCGGCCTGTAGATTTTGCAACAGTGCATTACGTGATCCAAGATGGCTGCCATGACTTCGCTGATGATGCGAGTACTGTTATCCAAGATGGCGGCTTTTGCGGGAAAGTGGCACTCCTCCTGCCATGCTCCCTAGTGGGAAGTTCAAATTCTATCAGAACAGTCTAACCTCTACTATCCTAAGAAAATGGCGGGAAAATAGGTCACTTTGGCTACGTCCACTAATATAAGTCATCTGACCGCCATCTCTTCCTAGGGATTGAAGGGAAATTTGAATTTTGACACTAAAGAAAAGTCACTTGGGCTATTTATACTAACCTAAGAAAATGGCAGGAAGGAAGGGCCATTTGTGCTACCTCCACTATCCATACTCACCCGACCGCCACCTCTTCCTAGGAATTCGTGGGAAGAGGTTCTGTGCTGGACATAAGACTTTATTTTCAGTCTTTATTTAAACAATTAGAGGCAGTAACTCCATGCAGTGTGTTAACCGCAAGGTCCAGAGTCCTTGTACACAGTACTGCGACCAAATGGCACTGTTATCCATTCTGTGATATAATCCAAGATGGCGGTCTGGGGTGGGGGAAAATGGTGGGAAGCAGTGTGTTTGCCATGAGATCCGGGCCTAGTACACAGTACCACCACCAGAGGGTGCTGTCATCCCTTCTGTGACGAAATCCAAGATGATGGTCTGGGGGTGGAGAGGAAGGGTCTCATAACAGGAAATTGAAAGGTATATTGTGTACTTACACAGTACCACCACCAGAGAGTTCTGTCGTCCCTTCTGTGACGAAATCCAAGATGATGGTCTGGTGGTGGAGAGGAAGGGTCTCATAACAGGAAATTGAAAGGTATATTGTGTACTTATAAACAAATCAGTTTGTGGGGGGTTGGATTTCTCTTGCTTATCATTCTCTGGTGTTTGGAAATATGTAGGTCTTGTAAGAAGTAATTACATGGAGCAAACATGTTGCATAACCTAGTATTAGGCACTGTACTCTGGGCATCTTAACCTAATGTTTGGCCCTTTGTCGGCACTTAACCTATTGATCTGTTACAAGTGGTTTTTCATGTCACACCCATTTCCTTAAACTATAGCACCGCCTTTGATACCAAATTAAGTAATTAGTTATGACCTCCCATTATTTGCTGGTACAATTTTCGATTTTCACATGCTTTTGAACGCCATTTCTGCCCCATTCTTCTTTGTCACACACCCTCTTCAACTACTGTACTGCATTTCACATAAAAATTATGCAATTTAACCTAGTGTTCTGCACTTAACATGCTGTTCTGCTCCATGCCACCCACTCATGCACACCCTCACTTTAACTATTGTACCGCTAACACCACGTTGATATAAAAAATGTATGCAAATTAATTAAATCGATATTTTTCACATGTATGCGGTAATAGTTCTTTTTTAATTCACAGCATCCTATTGGATGTTTTTTGCATCTGAAAGTCTCGTCTGCAGAAAGGAAAAGAAAGGTGGGCTGTGCTTCCACACCAGTGGCATTTTGGTATCGGCGGGTAAATTCGATAAAAGCCAATCATAATCCCCCATTCATTCACAAGACATACTTTGTGCTGGGATATAGGAGTCTTTACATAGCGGTGAAAACGTTTGTGTATGTTGAATGAAGAGAGGGTAAGATGTGATGGGTGGGGAGCCATGTTAGAACCATCTGTAGAAATGGAAGTCCTCTGATGACCGACAGGTTTACCATTAACGATCGCACATAGACAGTGCTTTAAGTCGAACGCAGGCTATGTCACATGATGGATGCCTCCCGACAGAATCTGAGAAAACGTCGACATGGAAGCGAAGGGAATCAGGGAAGCAGTCAATTTTTTTCCACTGAGGCAGCATTATACTGTATGTCTATTGAGGTACCAGTGATACACACGAGTTGACTACTGTATTTGACGCTTTTCAGGAAGCAGAGAACCATCCGCCTCTTAACTTACATACATCTGCATTAAAGGATTACAGAGAGTGGATAGAGTGATCGATTGAGATGTGGCTGTAACGAGGTATAATTTAATGGTAGGCTGATGATGCACTCTAGAGAGGGAGAAGTTGGTGTAGGTCAGTTTTACACTATTCGGTCAGAATTCATCAGTCTGGTGATATAACCTGCATTCGACTCGTATACAGCCATGTGTTGTGTATGTGATTTAAAGCACTGTCTACTTGCGATTGTTAATGGTAAACCTGTCTATCATCAGAGGACTTCGTCTCATGTGTGATGAAACGTGACACATTCCTCTAAACGCACTATGTTTTATGCAATGTACTCCATCCGCCTGTCACATATTGGATGTAAAATCGAGACTTCATAACTAAGTTAGCGATAGGTGCTTATGAGCACTGCAATCCCCATGCATACATTTGTCTGACAGATGTGCTGTTTACAGAGTTAGTGGCGAAATGACTTGCAATTTTCACATGTCAGACGCTGCTGCTATGCGCTTATCTGTTTCCTTGTAAGAGGTATTCCCCATTACAAACGAGAATTTTATATAGGGCTGATGCACGCAGGGTACAATTTCTGAAGCATGATCGGATGTGAACAGTGAATGCTATACATCTCTGGAAAACTATATTGTGCTCGTATCCCACAGAGCCAATATTTTAAGGAAGTAGGTTTTTTGTTTTACAGTTCGATAACATATTTTATCGTCGAGAAACCGGGAAAAAGGATGTATGTCTTGCGCTTGATATATATTTCTTACATTGGAATATTAACAGCGCTACACTCCGTACGACTGATCGGTCGGAAACGCATGTGATCTAACATAGCCCATTTTATATGCGGAATGTTGTAGCCTTAGGACTGCATGTGTTTGTGTTCTCTCTTACCAATACCTCCCTTGTACTGATCCTAGACTCTGGAATAATACTTTAAAATTGATAGCATGGTTGATTTATGTAATAATGCTTCGAACTCCATCCGTCTGGAGCTCCATTGCGCATAAAAATCATCAGATTCTTGTTCTTCCGCTTTTGCTATTACATCACAACTCTTTCAGATCTGTTACTATACATCGGTAAGGAATGCTAAGCATGTCGACATGGGCGCATCTCAAGATATCTTGTGCACTCGAGTGAGCAAGGACTCGGCAAGCTCCATTCATTCACGAGGCATGAAATGTAGCGGTCTACTTCTGGTCGACTGCAGATTAAATCAGTAATGGTGCTGCAGGGCAGGTTGATCAATGACAATGTGAGGGGGATCCTTCAGTCTCTAATTTTACCCTAAGACTGTGAGAATGCTCTGTGACTTCCATCAGAATATGCATAGATCGCGAATTAAGCACTATCCTCGAAGTGTTATAAATACGTAGAGCGCTGTCTGATATACTTTGACGATGGATGTGTTCCAGAGTTAACAATGCATGAACGTATTGCACATTCCTCTATCCACATTCACAATGATACTAGCAAAGTGGGGAGGGGGTGGTTTAGCTATGATACTGAAATTGGGAAACATGCTGTCACACCGTTGGTCGGTGTGGATATTACTGTAAAATTGGTAAAATTGTTCACACAGTCAATTGTAATGCCTATTATTTCAGTACATTGGGGGTGTGTTTTCCATCCCATTTGTCCACTGCTACGCTGTTGGTAACCATATAATGACTGACTGACAACGCTTGTCTTAGTTGGGGAAAGAGTTTTGTGGAGGGGTGACACCTTCTGGGGATGGCTACCACCGAAAGAGTGATTGAGTACATGACTGCAATATGAGTAATCAGTCTAAATGGAATGCAGAGCAATCCTATTCCATCACTGTGACAGATGAGTTTTACTGTAGTTTGGAAACCCACGCCAACGCCACAAAACTCTTCCAATTTCCTTATGTTGTAAATGACTTTTATTTAATATCATCCAATGTATGTGTGGTGTGGTGTGATATGGTAACAACAGTAACAATATGATTCACACCATGCGAGATCTAGAGGTAATCCAGTTGACCTATCTTCTCTCCAAGTTTCAAACTTCCCACCAGGGGGGCGTGGCAGGGGTGTGTGGCACTTTGCAGCGATCTTGGGTAACGGTACTGGCGTCGTCAGCTGACGTCACAGCAGCCATCTTGAATATCGTCAATTGCGTCACAGTGTGACTTCTTGGATAACGGTACTTTGGGGTGATGTCCTTGTTGTCTGCAAGAGCCATGGACCAGAACGTCTACATCTACATTTATACTCCGTAAGCCACCCAACGGTGTGTGGCGGAGGGCACGCTTCTTCTGGTCGTCTTAAAGAATGATATCAGCTGATGTCACAGCAACTATCTTGAATGACGTCAGTTGTGTCACAATGGATGTCTTGGATAACAGTACTTTCGGGTGATGTCTTTGTTGTCTGCGAGAGGTTGTGGATCAGAAAGTCTTAATGTCAGTTTAGAACCTGACACAGACTCGAAGTCATGGCAGAAAAACAAAATGTTTGGCAGTGTACAAAGCGTGTTAGAGCAGAAAAGAAACAATGTTTCAAACAACGACACAGGGTCACAGGGAGCGTCTCTTGCGAATTACAGTATAGTACACTTGATACGATCATCCTCCTACATTACATGTGATGAAACTTTAAACTGGTTTGTGCAGTTGATCAATATCTGTGTATTTAATAGTATCTATGCACGCATGGGGTAAAAATCCTATCTAGTTCTCTGTCGGATGAAGTTAGTTGAGCTTTTATAGTTCGTAATTTTTCTCTGATGGATGGTACAGAATAATGAAGAAAGCATGTTAGGGATATAGATGTGAATGGACGTGGATCTGTAGTACTTGTATGTAGTTTGGGGGTCCACCACAGTACAGTATCAAAAATCCTCATTCTTCTCTCAGTTCCTGTTTCCATTGAATGGTCAATACACAGTCCTGTCGCAGTAACGCAGCCTAGCCTGTTTCTACACGGTATACAGAAGGTGGTAGATATAGTTTCCTCGGACTTCTACTCAGTTCCGACTTGCACTGGAACGATCACATGCGCAAAGCTGCAGGGATTGTAGCGCAAAGTCTGAGACGACTGTTGCATGATGCATAGGGACTACCTAAAACGAGGCTGGAATTTTACTGTAGCAGATAGGTTAGAGAGAAGTAACTCGTTTCGAGATATGAGTCTCAGAAATATTATTCACTGGTAATCATTAAAGCACTTCTCCATAGGATCCAACGCCATTATGTGCTTGAATGGAGGGACTTGATTCCAAATCATAGACATCATTTCTAGTGGATAGCGAGGCACAAGAGATCTGAAAAGCTACTGTATATTTCTTACGAATTAAATTTAGCACAACATCTACCATTGTTTGTGAACCTCCTCAATCAGTCATCACCAATAACTCAGTGGATAAATCACCAAACCTCTGACATGGTATCGAACAGAATGCATTACAAATACTGGTAAAATATCTACCGACGTGAGGGAGTTGCGAATACCTGTTTCATACCACGTTCCTTAGCCGAATCACTTTCAAAATTCAGCGATTTTATCACGAGGTTGCATTGTGAGCTATGTATAACCGGACTGCTGGTCTGATACTATACACTCCTACGATCACTGTCTCGATATTTGTCTGGAAAAACCAATTCATTCGATGGTAATGCCATACCTCGATTTATAAAGCCAGTAAAGCTTTTGACATGGATACTTGTCTGCACCTGTAGAACCAAGACCGCTTTTGATAGAAATATGGTTGTGTTTTTTAACATCTGACAGTTTGTAAGACAATTACGCCTCTCTTTCTAAGACAGATTGGTACCACTCGCCAGAAAAACTTATGAAACATGCCCACCAATGGTTGATTTTCGGTCAGTATTATTTCGTATCGCCGGCAATCAGTTATTGACGAGGTATTATACTTAGTAGTAGGGGATGTGTGATACGTTTGCCTTGGGCATTAGGCTTATAAAGCATGTGTTTGTGTTCAGACAAGTGCACAAGAAAGTATGTATTTGATGTGGAATACTGCGACAGCAAAGGGAAGAGTATGTCAGGTCATAAGAATGGTACAGATATTTCTACACTCCTGGAAATTGAAATAAGAACACCGTGAATTCATTGTCCCAGGAAGGGGAAACTTTATTGACACATTCCTGGGGTCAGATACATCACATGATCACACTGACAGAACCACAGGCACATAGACACAGGCAACAGAGCATGCACAATGTCGGCACTAGTACAGTGTATATCCACCTTTCGCAGCAATGCAGGCTGCTATTCTCCCATGGAGACGATCGTAGACATGCTGGATGTAGTCCCGTGGAACGGCTTGCCATGCCATTTCCACCTGGCGCCTCAGTTGGACCAGCGTTCGTGCTGGACGTGCAGACCGCGTGAGACGACGCTTCATCCAGTCCCAAACATGCTCAATGGGGGACAGATCCGGAGATCTTGCTGGCCAGGGTAGTTGACTTACACCTTCTAGAGCACGTTGGGTGGCACGGGATACATGCGGACGTGCATTGTCCTGTTGGAATACTTGCCGGTCTAGGAATGGTAGAACGATGGGTTCGATGACGGTTTGGATGTACCGTGCACTATTCAGTGTCCCCTCGACGATCACCAGTGGTGTACGGCCAGTGTAGGAGATCGCTCCCCACACCATGATGCCGGGTGTTGGCCCTGTGTGCCTCGGTCGTATGCAGTCCTGATTGTGGCGCTCACCTGCACGGCGCCAAACACGCATACGACCATCATTGGCACCAAGGCAGAAGCGACTCTCATCGCTGAAGACGACACGTCTCCATTCGTCCCTCCATTCACGCCTGTCGCGACACCACTGGAGGCGGGCTGCACGATGTTGGGGCGTGAGCGGAAGACGGCCTAACGGTGTGCGGGACCGTAGCCCAGCTTCATGGAGACGGTTGCGGATGGACCTCGCCGATACCCCAGGAGCAACAGTGTCCCTAATTTGCTGGGAAGTGGCGGTGCGGTCCCCTACGGCACTGCGTAGGATCCTACGGTCTTGGCGTGCATCCGTGCGTCGCTGCGGTCCGGTCCCAGGTCGACGGGCACGTGCACCTTCCGCCGACCACTGGCGACAACATCGATGTACTGTGGAGACCTCACGCCCCACGTGTTGAGCAATCCGGCGGTACGTCCACCCGGCCTCCCGCATGCCCACTATACGCCCTCGCTCAAAGTCCGTCAACTGCACATACGGTTCACGTCCACGCTTTCGCGGCATGCTACCAGTGTTAAAGACTGCGATGGAGCTCCGTATGCCACGGCAAACTGGCTGACACTGACGGCGGCGGTGCACAAATGCTGCGCAGCTAGCGCCATTCGACGGCCAACACCGCGGTTCCTGGTGTGTCCGCTGTGCCGTGCGTGTGATCATTGCTTGTACAGCCCTCTCGCAGTGTCCGGAGCAAGTATGGTGGGTCTGACACACCGGTGTCAATGTGTTCTTTTTTCCATTTCCAGGAGTGTATTTCCAGGGCCACAGTCGTCAGGTGAGTCTATTTGCGATACTTCGCTCATGGTCGAATGTCATTCAATTGAAACCGCAATCATAGCATTTAATTGTAAGTACAATGATAAATTATATAGGTGACCTGTTTTGTAGGATGATTCTGCCTATGCGTGCTTGGCATGCAGCGCCGGTGGCGGTAAGAGCTGTCCGAATGGGAAGGCCTGTTGGAGTGTAGGAATGTAGCTGACTTACCCCTGTAGTTCTCTAGATGGCTGAATAGCGAATTGATACTGTAAGTAGGCTGTTTATGTTTTCTTATTGGCAACGTTACGTAGCGCTCAATATGAAAATCACTGGCTGTGCTGTGTGCAGTCTGTGGCTGCTTTGCATTGTTGTAATACTCGCCATTGTAGTGTTAGGCAGCTGGATGTGAACAGCGCGTAGCGTTGCGCAGTTGGAGGTGAGCCGCCAGCAGAGGTGGATGTGGAGAGAGAGATGGCGGAGTTTTGTAATTTGTCATGAACTGCTATATTTATATATGATGATATCAAGGTAAATACATTGTTTGTTCTCTATTAATATCTTTCATTTGCTAACTATCCCTATCAGTAGTTAGTGCCTTCCATAGTTTGAATCTTTTATTTAGCTGGCAGTATTGGCGCTCGCTGTATTGCAGTAGCTTGAGCAGCGAAGATTTTTGTGAGGTAAGTGATTTGTGAAAGGTATAGTTTAATGTTAGTCAGGGCCATTCTTTTGCAGGGAATTTTGAAAGTCAGATTGCGTTGCGCTAACAAAATATTGTGTGTTAGATTAAGCACAGTCATGTAAGAATTGTTCAAAGGGGACGTTTCATATGTCGAACCTTAGCCGAGGATACCTCACTGGAATCTTCTGATTTTTTTCTTGTAGTTTGTGTAATTAGTGTAGATTCTGTTCATTGCTAGCGCGTAATTATAGAGAGAATTTCCTTTGCAGTTGCAGTCTTTCATTGTCGTACAGTAAAACAGTTGTGGCATGCATGTAGATTTGCACCAAGTATTTCGCAGCTGCGCTTGCAATTAACTAGATATTATTTTCAGTGCTATGTTAATGTGTTCTCTTATTTTTGATCTTCAAATTGTGTTTTTCTGTGTTGTCGTGTGAAATATTGTGACAATTATGGCGTGTGAAAAACGTAATACTAGGCTCCAAAGTAAACTGAGAAATGACAGTGAAGACGAAGGCAGTGTGTTAGCGCCGCAGAGTAATGAATTAACTAATGTTCAAAGTAGTAATTTGGTAATTGCGCATAGGGAAATGGAGCGGGCGGCAAACAATGGTGTAGACAGTGAAACAGGTAGTGAACAGGGAAGCGTTATCGATCGATTGGTCGGCAACAGCTCGCCTCAGGAATCGGGAATGACAGAACACAATATTGCAAATACTGCAGACTCAGGTTTTGGGTTCTCACCGTTTTCTCAAATGAGTCAAGACACATTTTCCGCTTGTCAAAATGTGAATGTTGCCGGTGCAACTTCACTGCCGAAAAGCACTGAGGAACATGTTTCAGACACCAGTGCATTGTTATTACAATTAATGCAACAAATGGGACAAAAGCTTGAAAAGTTAGACACAATGGAACAACACCAGAGACAAACACAGCAACAGTTAGACACAGTGGAACAAAATCTCAAAAAGTTAGACACAGTGGAACAAAATCTTAAAAAGTTAGACACAATGGAACAACACCAGAGACAAACACAGCAACAGTTAGACGCAATGGAACAAAATCTTCAAAAGTTAGACACCACACTTGAACAAACACGATTTCAACACAAATGGACACTCTGAAACTTGGTTCAGAAAAACATACAGAGGAAATGATTTCACTATCGGATAAAGTAGCCGAACTTTCAGATCAGTTCACTAACTTATCTACAAAGGTAGATGATGATCTGAATGACACAACACCTGTAGCCTTCATGGACACTGAAGAGTATGAACAAATTAGAAAATTCAAACAAAATCAAAATCAAATCAATACACAGTACAAAAGAGAAATCCGGGAAGTGCAAGATCAGTTGGCACAAGTAGTACAAGAATTACGTATTTCAGAGGACACTCGCGCCCCAATACGGGAAGAGGGACATACAAATACGGAACAGACACAAAATAACAACACAGAGCACTTCGGAAATTGTGAAAGAAGTTGGCAAGGTACGCCGAATTTTGAGATGGAACCGCCGAAACGACGTAACAATGACCGATATGCGACTCGCCGACATGACGATTTTGACTATAAGCTGTTCATGACTACACGTAAATTCAAAACATTTAAGAATTCAGGCAACGACATTCATCCACAAGCATGGCTCCATCAATTCTCTCATTGTTTTCCTCCCAACTGGTCGTTAGAACACAGATTAGAATTTATGTGTGGCTACTTAGAGAATGAACCAGCTGTAAGAATGCGATCGGTCATTCACGATTGTCGCAGTGAAGGAGAATTTTATCATGCCTTCCTCTCAGCATATTGGTCTCAAGCCACACAAGACCGAGTAAAACATAGCATCATAATGATGAAACATTTCGAACAATGTGAATTTTCCAGTCTTGTCAAATATTTTGAAGACATGTTACATAAGAATCAGTATCTTTCAAACCCATACAGCCCCTCAGAACTCATCCGCATTTGCTTAATCAAACTGCCTGAACATTTACGACATATTATTTTGGCAGGACGTTGCAAAGACGACATTGAAACATTTCAGGGACTCTTACAAGAATTAGAAATTGACACTGACAATCGCGGAACGCGAACCCAGGAACATAACAATTACAGGTCACATCCGTCGCAAATCCGCGATGAAAGAGGTAATAACTGGACACGACAAGGCTATTCTCACAACACAAATCGTGACCAAAACAGACACCACCCGTATGACAACCGTTGGCAGAGTAGCAATAACTACAGGGAAAGATCACCTCTCCGTGGTAATGACTATCACAGAGACAATCAGAGAAACAGACAATATGGGAACCAAAATAAATATTATCAGGGGAGACAGAATAACTTTAGACGCAATGGTCCAGCGTGCAGTTTCGATTCAGGGAGAAATTCTCCACCACGTGACCGACAAGAAAGAAACTATGGCATCTACCGACATGACGACAGACGATATGATCGTAACGATAGACCTGAACTGCATCAGAACTGGCGAGCTTCAAACAGGGCAGGGCCTTCCCGTCAAAGTGAATTTGTAGAAGTTAGGTCTCCTAATCCCAATAACGACGCGCGCCAACAAAGGAACAGACAATGACTCGCACCACAGGCAGCGGCGTGCGCCGGCTGGCTCAGAGAAAAATAACATAGACGCTAACCTTGAGAAAGATTTTAGCATTCCTTACCGACGTATAAAACATGACAATTGCTTTTCAGTTGAAAGTCTGCGTACTAGGAAGAGTAAAGGTTTACACCACATTTCACATGTAAAACCGTTTATTGAAAGATAATCTGCTTTTTAACTTTGTCATTGCCATAAAACTTTTCACTTTACATTACTAGTATGCTTGTCAGACTTAGAATCTGTTAACATACAACAATGTTTGAAGTTAAATATCCAATCAAGAACCTAGGGAACATTTTTAAACAGAAATTACAAATGCATTGTTATAGTGAACAGACGACACAGTGTTGTATTTGTACATTCTTGCTTGTTAGTTGCACGATTACGTAACGACTATCAGGCTTACATACTAGAACATTTACCAGTACTGCTAATGAGATTTTAATGCAACATTTTGGTTTACTTGAAAATACATTCTGGGTTTAATGTACTTTCTGTGAGATACCAGACGACACAGTGGTTAGTTTATGTGACAACTACACGGTTTTATCACGACGCTACTAATGAGTGACAATTTACAATGTGGCTTTTGCGATGTATCTGTTTTATATCTGCACAGTTTTCTGTTTTATTCTGGAAAGAAAAACATGTTTTAGTAGTAACTTTTGTGGTATAGCAACAATGAGGCAGCCTTTTTTGTGGCACAACAATACGTTACTGTACAGTACTTTCTTCATCACACCAATAAGCATAATAACTACGATATCTATACGCAAAGCATTTCACTTTTGTTTATCATGAGGTAAGTACATTGACTTCAGCAGAACTTAGCTTTCGGAGGACGATAACTACGACACTTCCACAGAATTATCTTACAGCAAGACGCACATTTAGCGCTACAGTACACGTATTTGAGTGATCAATTTTATACTTAAAACATTTATTTTTAAAGATTTTTGAATTACAAAGAAAGTTTTCCGTGATATATTTCATTCCATTGGTGTAATCTGTAACACCTGAGGGTATAATTACATTAATCCTCAGGGGGGTATACGCCTACTTTGTGTACCATGTGTTTGGCAACCACAAGGAACCCTAGCTAATATGGTATTTGCTTATACAACTTTACACATCGGTACCATATTTCTCTAACACACAAATTACACAGCTATCTGATCATTTAACTGAGAGATAAACTTTTTTTATTACATCAGTGACACATGTTTACGCAATTACACAGTTGGGTAACTTCACACTTATGAAACTGTATTTTGTCTGTACTTTGTAAACTGATCATATTTTTTCGGACACATTGTGATGCTATGAGAGCTTTGAATGGTGTATTTGGTGTGAGATCATGATTTTTAAAGTACGTTTGAGGTAGATGACACTATTGAAATGAGCAGAGAATTTTTTTAGGTTTTGAAATTATTGGAGGAAGCTACGACGATTTTGAGAGTTGACTGAGGTGTTATGATGTTATTATTACGACGACAATGTGTATTATGCTGTTGAGATATGTTTATGATCAATAAGATGATGCTATATGAGGAATTTGGTTATGCTATGTATTTATTATGATGAAATATTGAAGTGTCGTCGCAAGATTGACGTGTCGACGAATATATATATGTGTAATAAGGTAAGGAGTAAAGAGTAGTGGGTAGGGACTCTTGACTTGTGAAACAGGATGTTGGAAACCAAGAATCGCACTTTAAGAGTTATGAAATGTGTGTATATGCGTGAATGTATCACAATGCTGGCGAAAATTTTTTGAACACTGTTATATTTACAGGATTTTTTTTCTACACATTTGTTACGCAAATTTTCGACCTGTGAAATGTTTATATGAGACTGTCACTGTAGCGGAAACTGCTGTCGTAAATATGTCGGTAAGAAAGGTAAGTGACCGTGACGTAATGCGTTGCGAGCGGCCAGGTGTGCCAGTTGCCTGGAGGAAAAGCCATTATTGCGAGCCCTTTTCAGCGGCACAGGTAGAAAAAAAAAATAAAAAAAAGACGCCATTAACCTCGCTTCTGACATTCCTTTGTAGAAAGCATCGCAAAAACGACACGGTCGAACTTGAAAACATATGATTACACTGGATGCCTAATGAAATGACGAGAAATATTTTTATGTCTATACACCTGATTATGACTACTGTCTCTCTAGTTGAGAGATTTTTCTACTAACTTATGAAATGCCACATGGCTATTGAACGATGTTCTTATGCTTTGCTGTGTACATAGTTGCTTATTTCATTTGATATCTAGTTTCTAGCTGCACTGCTGCATTGGTTCAAATAAAATTTTATAGATGTACTAATATAAATATTTTCTGTCTACAGATCCAGTAAATAATAGTTTTGTGATATATTTCAAAAAAATGAGGGAGCACAAAAAGATATTTCCCTTCACAGGAACTGCATACATAATTTTCTTTACAATATTTGGTAATTTATTTCATAGAGTAAGTTATCGTGATGCATCACCTTAGTGTTAAGATGTGACATAGGTATTAGACATGGCCATTTTTAGTGTAATATTTTTTCTGCTTGAGCTTTGTCATGTTTAGGTATATCATTTTCTGCTGCTGTTTGCCAGGCATAGTGTTGCTGAATTTTAATTTGTGTTACTCGCTAAGCCAGATTTATTTTTTTTTTTTTTTGCGCATTGCCTCATATTAGTTGTAATGTTGAATTGCTTGGTAATTTAGATTTACTGTAGCTTGCTTTGCAACTTTCCATTTTTTTGTCATTGCGGTTTGTGTTAATTGTTTTGTGCTGCTGCATTGCCTCGTCCCTTAGTTTAATATCTGAGCTCAGTAGATTTAAGTTAGCTTATGAGGGGGTAGACTATATAAGAACCTAACTATGGAGAATAGGGAAATAATGCTTTGAAAGTTATATGAAAACGATTTGGGCCTAAATGAGTATTGTACAATGAGCCATATTTATTTTGAAAGAAATATGGTTAGAATACAGAAAAGAGGTACAGATAGGACTTTTTGGGAATAATGATGAACGAAGGGAGATCTCCAAGAACAAAAAAGGTTTTGTTCGCAAAATACTGCAGTACCAAATGTTACACTGAAAACAAACCCTGTCCTTTTCTCCTGTGTTATTCTGGTATGTGTATATGTACCCTTGTGTATTTGTCTTTTTCCTGTCTTTATGTGTTTAGCTAATAAGATTTATGTTGTAGAATTTTTCAAATACTATGTTATTTTCTTTGTAAAGATGTTTAGACATTATTTATTCTGTTCTGATTTAATGCTCATGTGTGAAATTAATGTTTCGAAAACTATTCTCATTATTTTATATATTCACTTATGTCATAATTCCTGTAACACTGATGTACATGTTATTTCGATTCTTTTGTAAAGTTTGTTACTACAAATGTTATCTGAATTGTTATGTTCTTTAATGATGTATTTTGTACCTTTGTAATTGTATTCTTATGTTATAAAATTGTAATTGACACCAGTTCATCATATTATTAACTTGTAAGTTCCATTTCACTGCACACGTTTCTGTTGGTCATAGTATATGGACAATATGTGAGAAGTTGGGACTGTTAGTGTTTGCACGTGTGTTAATAATTCAGCAAGGGACTGGATAACAGCATTGTTGGTTCTAAGGACAGTTCCGAAAACTTTGTGAGTGCACAAGTGGTGGTTTATGGACTTGCTATATTATCCGCAAGACTCTGCAATGGTGATTGTGCACCTGCACAGTCACAACAGATGGCTGCTGGCTATCTCTACAAGGACTACAGTGGGTCTGCATCTATGATGACCCATCAACGCCATTATTTCTACAAGGACTACAGTGGGTCTGCATCTTTGATGACCCACCAATACCATTATCTCTACAAGGACTACAGTGGGTCTGCACCTCTGGTGGCCCACCAATACCATACTCTCTACCAGGACTACAGTGGGTCTGCTCTGTGATGACCTACCTACCAATATTCTTCCAAACTACGACTGACTCTGCTGTGGGTTTGCTCTGTTGTGGCCCATTATCTGTCGGCATGTCAAGAGTCAGCACTGTCTTTCCGTTGGAAGGACAACGCTACTTCTTCAAGACTGCATGGAAATCCACTACTTCCGTGTGCATTTTCTTTTACTGCTCAGACTTTGAGAAAAACACTGCTATTCTACTGTTATGTACGATTAGGACTGTCTTTATGGACTGTGAGAAAATTTGAGCTTTTGACCAACGTTGTATCAATAAGTGTGTGCATTTGATATCTTTGTTATTGTAATTATGAAAAATTTTTTCAAATCTGTATTGGGCACTGCCCAAACCAATTTGTAAAATTTTTTGTGGGGAGCATGGGGGCTATGTAAGTAGGCTGTTTATGTTTTCTTATTGGCAACGTTACGTAGCGCTCAATATGAAAATCACTGGCTGTGCTGTGTGCAGTCTGTGGCTGCTTTGCATTGTTGTAATACTCGCCATTGTAGTGTTAGGCAGCTGGATGTGAACAGCGCGTAGCGTTGCGCAGTTGGAGGTGAGCCGCCAGCAGTGGTGGATGTGGGGAGAGAGATGGCGGAGTTTTGAAATTTGTCATGAACTGCTATATTTATATATGATGATATAAAGGTAAATACATTGTTTGTTCTCTATTAATATCTTTCATTTGCTAACTATCCCTATCAGTAGTTAGTGCCTTCCATAGTTTGAATCTTTTATTTAGCTGGCAGTGGTGGCGCTCGCTGTATTGCAGTAGCTTGAGCAGCGAAGATTTTTGTGAGGTAAGTGATTTGTGAAAGGTATAGTTTAATGTTAGTCAAGGCCATTCTTTTGCAGGGAATTTTGAAAGTCAGATTGCGTTGCGCTAACAAAATATTGTGTGTTAGATTAAGCACAGTCTTGTAAGAATTGTTCAAAGGGGACGTTTCAATACTTAATATGTGTTATACAGCTTTCGTGATTGCGTGAAAATTTAAGAAGATTGAATATGGACGTGTGTTTGAACTGGGCCATTATTCCCACCCATGTTAATAGTTTGGTTGACTTCTTCTTCGCATTTCGCGTCTTTATTTAGTTGAGAGAACATCGATTGTGGTGTATGCATCTAGCAGGTGGTTGTCTAGACATGAGAAACACGTTATTTGACTTTGTAAATTATAGGGATGATTTGGAATCTGTTACAGAACGGGCGTTGGTAATAGCGAGTGAAGATATCGTTTTACTCTCTTTTGTCAAGTTTTTTCACGTAAAGGTCTTCCCAGACAGGATAGGTTTCTAGTTAATCTGTGCGTTACAGCATGCTCCACCTAGCTAAAGTTTTGCGTTTGTAGATAAATAATTTCCAGTCTATATCTTCGAAATTATATTGCGAGAGCGATACTGCTATGCAAGCGATATTGATATGTGTTTCATATCGAGTAGTACCGTGAAAACGGTATGATATTCTAGGAAACCATGCGAAATTAGATATGTTCTTGTAACCACAGATTCTGGAGATGTGTGTAGAAAAGCGAGCAAGCAAGCAGATCCTGACCAGAAACAGTAACGCGTTTGTGCCGAGGGGGAAACGAGTCAGACTTTGAACAAAAGTTCTGAGAGTGACTTCGATCCATTCAGGGGCACTCTGGTCATGCATTGGGATAAGATGACCACCCGACCTTGCGGGAAATATCTAGTGCCATGTGTATACCTACAGTGCATGTACTTATGCTGTCTGTCTTCATGGAGTATGTACTAATGATGTAAAAGAGGTGACTTCGTATGGTGCACGATACGAATTGCATGTTAACTACATTGACACGGTACATGGTGATATATTTCTGGGTTGGAGATTGGCTACATGCTCTAATATTGAAGCTCCTGTCCTCAGTTGGATAGCAGTGTAGTTGAATAAGAGTCTTTACATATTTGAGAATATGCAGGGCACTTTGCAAAGTTTAATTGTGGGTGCAATGTGGCTATCTTTATAAAATAGTTTTTTGCGGCTGAAAGTCTCGTCTGCAGAAAGAAAAAAAAAGGTGGACAGTGCTTCCACACCGGCGACATCAGTAATTCGTTATGTAAATTCGATAAGAGCCAGTCATAATACCCCATTCATTCACAAGACATCCTTTGTGCTGGGATACAGGAGTCTCTTCATGGTGGCGGGAACGTCTGTGTATGTTGAAAGTAGGAAGGGTAAGATGTGATGGACGTGGTACCACGTTAGGATGATGCTGTCATTTACCGTCTTGTAAAGTCATCACATGATCAAAACGAATTTGAAAAATTATTTAGATAAGATATCTGTATGGTGCGAAAAGTGTCAGGTGACTCTGAATGAAGAAAAGTGTGAAGTTATTCACATGAGAACTGAAAGAAGTCTGCTAAATTTCGATCACGCGATAAGTCACGCAAATCTTAAGGCTGTACATTCAACTAAATACTTGGAACGTCACCTTAGAAAAATTATAAAAGACTGTGCTTAAACTGACACACAATGCCGGCCGCGGTGGTCTAGCGGTTCTAGGCGCTCAGTCCGGAGCCGCGCGACTGCTACGGTCGCAGGTTCGAATCCTGCCTCGGGCATGGATGTGTGCGATGTCCTTAGGTTAGTTAGGTTTAAGTAGTTCTGAGTTCTAGGGGACTGATGACCATAGATGTTAAGTCCCATAGTGCTCAGAGCCATTTGAACCATTTGACACACAATATTTTTAGCGCAACGCAATCTGATTTTCAATAATCCCTACAAAAGAATGGCCCTGACTAACATTAACCTATACCTTTCACAAATCCTTTACCTCACAAAAATCTTCGTTACTCGAACTACTGCAATACAACGAGCGCCACCACTACCAGCTAAATAAAGGATTCAAACTATTGAAGACACTAACTTCTGATAGGCATAGTTAACAAATGAAAGATTTTGATAGAGAACAAACAATGTATTTACCTTAATAGTGTTCAAAAGTCATAATATATATAGCAGTTCATGACATCCATTCTTACAAATGTACTGTTTCTGATGGACACACGTCCAGATCATCCACTCTCAAAACTCCGCCATTTCTCTCCCCACATCCACCACTGCTGGCGGCTCACCTCCAACTACGCAACGCTACGCGCTGTTAACAGCCAACTTCCCAACGCTACAATAGCAAACAACAATGCAAACCACCCACAGACTGCACACAGTACAGCCAGTGATTTTCATACAGAGCACTACGTGGCGTTACCAATAAAAAAACCTAGACGGCCTACTTACATAGCCCCCATGCTCCCCACAAAAAATTTTACAAATTATTTTGTGTACCGGCCAATACATATTTGTTAAAAAAATTTTATATTAACGCTAACAAATATATCAAATGCAGACATTTATCGATACAATGTTGGTCAAAAGCTAAAATTTTCTCACAGTCCATAAAGACGGTCCTGATCATTCATCACAATAAAATTGCAGTGTTTCTCTTAAAGTCTGAGCAGTAAAAGAAAATGCACACGGAAGTAGTGGATTTCCATGCTGCCTTGAAGAAGTAGTGTTGTCCTTCCAACGGAAAGACTCTTGACATGCAGACAGGTAATGGTCCACAACAGAGCAAACCCACAGCAGAGTCAGTCGAAGTTTTGAAGAATATTGGTAGGTAGGTCATCACAGAGCAGACCCACTGTAGTACTGGTAGAGAGTATGGTATTGGTGGGCCACCAGAGGTGCAGACCCACTGCAGTCCTTGTAGAGACGGCCAGCAGCCATCTGTTGCGACTGTGCAGGTGCACAATCACCATCGAAGAGTCTTGCGGATAATATAGCAAGTCCACAAACCACCACTTGCGCACTCACAAAGTTTTTGGAACTGTCCTTAGAACCAGCAATGCTGTTTAACAGTCCTTTGCTGAATTATCAACATGCTTGCAAACACAAACAGTCCCAACTTCTCATCTATTGTGCATATACTATGACCAACAGAAACGTGTGCAGTGAAATGTAACATAATTTGAAGAACTGGTGTCTATACAATTATAAATTTACGACATGAGAATACAATTACAAAGGTACAAAATACATCATTAAAGAATATAATAGTACAGACATCATTTGTAGTAATACGGACTTTGTCCGCAGCTCGTGGTCGTGCGGTAGCGTTCTCCCTTCCCGCGCCTGGGTTCCCGGGTTCGATTCCCAGCGGAGTCAGGGATTTTCTCTGCCTCGTGATGACTGGGTGTTGTGTGATGTCCTTAGGTTAGTTAGGTTTAAGTAGTTCTAAGTTCTAGGGGACTGATGACCGTAGATGTTAAGTCCCATAGTGCTCAGAGCCAATACGGGCTTTACAAAAGAATAGAAATAAGCACATATATCAGTGTTACAGGAATTATGACATAACTAAATATATAAAAGGTCAAAATAACTTTCGAAACAGCAACTTCACACATGAGCATTAAAACAAAACAGAATAAATAATGTCTAAACATCTTTACAAAGTAAATAACATATTATTAGAAAAATTACACAACATAACTCTTATCAGCTAAACACATAAAGACAGGAAAAACACAAATACACAAGGGTACACAAACACATAGCGGAAAAACACAAAAGAAAGGGACAAGGTTTGTTTTCAGTGAGACGTCTGGTACTGCAGTCCGACACAAAATTTCATTCCATTGATCTTTCCTCTTATTTCAACATTTGTTCCCACAAAAAAAAAATCCTATCCAAGCATGCTTTCTGTATTCTATTCATAGTTAGTTTCTTATATAGTCTACCCCCTCTTAAGCTAACTTAAATCTACTGAGCTGACATTCTAAACTAAGGGACGAGACAATGAAGCAGTAGAAAACAATTAACTCAAACAGCAATGAAAAAAATGCAAATTGGCAAAGCTAGCAGCAGTAAATCTAAATTAGCAAAGCAAACGCAACATTACAACTAATATGAGCCAATGTGCAGGAACAAAAAACATAAAATCATTAGTAAACTGGCTTAACAGAGTAACACAAAGTGAAATTTTGTAGCACTATGCCTGGCAAACAGCAGCAGCAAATGCAATAACTAATATCTAAACATGACAAAGCTCAAGCAGAAAAAATATTACATTAAAGATGGCCATGTCTAATACCTATGTCACATCTTAAAAACACTAGAGTGATGCATCCCCTTGATCTATCTACGAAACAAGTTACCCAGTCATTGACAAAAATTATATATGCAATTCCTGTGAAGGGAAATGTCTTTTTGCGCTCCCTCGTTTTTTTGGAAGTAGATCATAAAATTATTATTTACTGGATCTTAATAGTGTTCAAAAGTCATAGTATATATATCAGTTCATGACATCCATTCTTACAAATGTACTGTTTCTGATGGACACACGTCCAGATCATCCGCTCTCAACTCCGCCATTTCTCTCCCCAGCCTACTTACATACTTAGGGATTACAATTACAAGTAACCTAAATTGGAACGATCACATAGATAATACCGTGGGTAGAGCAAACGAATTCACTGGCAGAACATTTAGAAGGTGCAACAGGCCTACTAAAGGACTGCGTACACCACGCTTGCCCGTTCTGTTGTGGAGTATTGGAGTATTGCTCTGCGGTGTGGGATCCGCATGAGGTAGGACTAATGGATGACATAGAAAGACATAGAAAGAAGGGCAGCTCGATTTGTATTATCGCGAAATAGGGGAGATAGTGCCACCGACATGATAGATAAATTGGAGTGGCAATCATTAAAACGAAGGCGTTTTTCGTTGAGACGGGATCTTCTAATGAAATTTCAATCACCAGTTACCTCCTCCGATTGCGAAAACATTCTGTTGGCACCCATCTACAAAAAAAATGATCATCATGATAAAGTAAGAGAAATTTGGGCTCGCACAGAAAAACTTAAGTGCTCGTTTTCCCTGCGTGCCGTTCGAGAGTGGAACGGTAGAGACAGCATGAAGGTGTTTCTTTGAACCCTCTGCCAGGCTCTTTATTGTGAACAGCAGAATAATCACGTAGATGTAGATCTAGATGATCTTCCACCATGTGATGTTCACATATTTGGCAATCTGAAGAAAGATATGCTTGGACGTCCGCTTCAGTCAAACGAAGAATTACAAGAGTGGAGTGGATCCACCAGCGCCAACCGCTTTCTACGAAGCAGGAAATGATCGTCTCGTCTCCCAATGGGACAAATGCCTTAAAGCTTGTGGTGATTACTTTTGAATGGAACCATTCCATGGTCCAACTGTTCGGTTTTCATTTGACTGTCCCTTATAGCAGAGTTGACTAGCAAGTTGTGCAGCATTTTATGTAACCCAATAAACTGACAATACTTTTCAGTGAGAAAACCATGGGAAAGAGTGTTCCTAAGCTGAGAAAAATATTTTAGAAGTGAATCAGAAAATTTAATTCTGAAAATGAAAAAAACACACTATTTCAAAAATGCAACAAATCCACAGTTTTGGAGATATGGCAATGAAATTTTATACCACGCCTTACATGAAAGTAACACATTTACATATAAAATCCTGTGATTAAATACGTTCAACTTTTTTTATGAAATTTGAAGTTTTATTTTCAAAAAATAATGTATGTTCCTTTTTCTCAGATAGTATTCAAGAGATTTCTACAAAAATTTCTCTGTTCCATCTCTTTATGTGTTGTAAGCTTCTCTCTTGAGGTTTTTGGAATAGTTCAAATAGGAGAATTTTGATAATTTTTTAATTATAATCCCACAAGTATTATTTTAATTTGGCTACGAAGTCTTTCGCGACGTATTTCCTGAGTAAAAATTTCTCGGTGTACATGCCGCGTCAAATCAGGATAAATCTCCAAGCTTTCGACCACTACCTCCATGGTCGTCGTCAGGGCTAAAACTGACTGTCGTGAACTAGCGAGGTTCCCACTTTTATATGCAAAGGACGGCTTCTTATTGGCTGGAATACGTCAGCGATATGGCGCGTAGCGAAGTGGTGCCCTCTACTTCCATAGATGTAGTTGCTATCCCGCGTTGCTTGCAGCGCCATCCCTTAAATCAGGAGGTAAAGTGCGAGAAGTTTTTCTCTGCGATTTTTCTTTATCCAGTGCACTCTTCGAAGTGTTGCTAAGTGCATAGCCGTTGTCTCTATTAAAGTTATTATCGCTAAGTCTAATTTCGACTGCTTCCCGGATCACAGAGTCCCAGTAATTCGATGTGTGGGATATTACTCTGGTTTCTTCAAATAAAATCTTATGCTTGTTAAGCAGGCTATGTCCAGCCACCGCTGATTTTTCCAAATACCTGTATTTCAGGTGGCGTTGGTGCTCGATGCAGCGGTCGGCAACGGTTCTTACAGACTGGCCCACGTAATTCTTGCCGCATTCGCAAGGAATAGTATAAATTCCCGGCACTTTTAAGCCGAGACTATCTTTGACTGGTCTCAACATTTCCTTAATTTTCCTAGGTGGTCGGAAAACTGGTTTTATTCCTTGCCTCTCCAGGACTCTGGCTATCTTGCTCGTTGTAGCACCGCAAAAAGGAAGCCGCGCTATGTGTTGGTCCTCTTCTTGTATGTGGCCGGCATCGTGTCTTACTTTCTTGGACAATACTGATTTAATTTCACCGGCAGAATAACCATTCCTCTTGAAAACAGTCGTCAAATGGTTGATCTCCGGACCGAGGTGGTCCTTGTCGGAAATAGTCCTGGCTCTGTGTACTAAAGTATTCAGCATAGCTCTCTTCTGAGACGGATTATGGAAGCTATGGCTATGCAGATATAAGTCTGTATGGGTTGGCTTCCTGTACACAGAATGGCCCAGTCGTCCATCCGGCTTTCGCTCTACCAACACATATAAAAAAGGTAACTTCCCTTCCTTCTCTACCTCCAATGTAAATTTTATGTTTGGATGTACACCATTCAGATATTCGACGAACTGCTGCAGCGTGTCGCTGCCGTGTGGCCAGATTAAAAAAGTATCGTCGACGTATCTGTAGAAGCATGATGGGCGGAGGTGAGCACTGCTCAGGGCTCGTTCTTCAAAGTCCTCCATGAAAAAATTCGCTATTGCTGGTGACAGTGGCGAACCCATGGCTGTTCCATCCGTCATTTCATAATAATTTCCACTGTATAAAAAATAAGTGGTCGTCAAGATATGCCGGAACAACTTCAAAATTTCTGAGGAGAAATGAGCAGACAACAATTGTAATGTGTCATCCACAGGTACTTTGGTGAACAGAGAAACCACGTCGAGGCTGACCATGATATCACTTGGGCCTATCTTCATCTGTTTTATGATATCAACAAACATTTTTGAATTTTTAATATGATGTGGGCAGTGACCAACTACAGGCGCCAACAATTTAGTTCAGTGCTTTGCAAGCTTGTACGTAGGAGAGCCAATAGCGCTAACAATCGGTCTCAACGGGACGTTCTCCTTATGAACCTTTGGCAAACCGTACAGTCTTGGTGGCCTAGGTGCTCTCGGCCGTAAGTTCTTCACCAGTTCGTCGGAGAGGCCAGAGTTTTTTAGTAGCTCCCTTGTCTTCCTGCTGAGCGCCGATGTGGGATCCCGTCTGAGAACCCGGTATGTGCTGTCTTCCAGTAATAATCCAAGTTTCTTATGGTAATCTGTAGCATTGAGGATTACCGTGGCGTTCCCCTTGTCAGCAGGTAAAACAACTAGATCTTCATCCTTCTGCAACAATTTCAGTCCTTGTCTCTCCTCTCTGCTGATGTTTGACTTAGGCGGCTTGGATGTCACTAAAATCCGGCTAGTAGCAAGCCTTACGTCATCCGCTGCTTCTTGAGGAAGATGACGAACTGCTCGTTCCTCTCCACTAATGATCTCAACCACCGGTAACTTACGTGGAGCTGGGGCAAAGTTCAATCCTTTACTGAGAGCCGAGATGGTAGCTTCATCAAGTTCCTTGTCAGAGAAGTTGATAACAGTGCGGTGAATGCCGTTGGACTCAGTAGTTCCTTGATCACGGTTAAGCCGCTCAAATTTATCGGCCTGTTTCGCCGTAGTCCTGCTTAAATTGGCTCGTTGGTGTGCCGCCAAAGTCATATCCACCCATTCCCAGTCCAATGGTGAGAGGACTTCGGCCAGAAATAAATGGCAACTAAATAACAGGCGAGCGTTCATGTCTAGTTCATACCTGGTATGACGTATCCTCTCCTTCACAATAGCATGGCTGGTCTTTCGTAAAATTCTGTTTACTGCAGCGCTTCTGATGTGGTGTTTGACGACTGCAAACTTCGGCACTACCTCCTTGTCACGACAGCGTTGTAAAAAAACCAGATTGCTCAACAACTGAGACTGTTTCAGGCGCAGCTTCTCCAGGTGACGAACGCTGCGCGCTATGTCGTCCCCGTAGAGGAAACTAATATGGCTACGAAGTCTTTCGCGACGTATTTCCTGAGTAAAAATTTCTCGGTGTACATGCCGCGTCAAATCAGGACAAATCTCCAAGCTTTCGACCACTACCTCCATGGTCGTCGTCAGGGCTAAAACTGACTGTCGTGAGCTAGCGAGGTTCCCACTTTTATATGCAAAGGACGGCTTCTTATTGGCTGGAATACGTCAGCGATATGGCGCGTAGCGAAGTGGTGCCCTCTACTACCATAGATGTAGTTGCTATCCCGCGTTGCTTGCAGCGCCATCCCTTAAATCAGGAGGTAAAGTGCGAGAAGTTTTTCTCTGCGATTTTTCTTTATCCAGTGCACTCTTCCAAGTGTTGCTAAGTGCATAGCCGTTGTCTCTATTAAGATAGCCTCGGCTTAAGAGTGCCGAGAATTTATACTATTCCTTGCGAATGCGGCAAGAATTACGTGGGCCAGTCTGTAAGAACCGTTGCCGACCGCTGCATCGAGCACCAACGCCACCTGAAATACAGGTATTTGGAAAAATCAGCGGTGGCTGAACATAGCCTGCTTAACAGGCATAAGATTTTATTTGAAGAAACCAGAGTAATATCCCACACATCGAATTACTGGGACTCTGTGATCCGGGAAGCAGTCGAAATTAGACTTAGCGATAATAACTTTAATAGAGACAACGGCTATGCACTTAGCAACACTTGGAAGAGTGCACTGGATAAAGAAAAATCGCAGAGAAAAACTTCTCGCACTTTACCTCCTGATTTAAGGGATGGCGCTGCAAGCAACGCGGGATAGCAACTACATCTCTGGAAGTAGAGGGCACCACTTCGCTACGCGCCATATCGCTGACGTATTCCAGCCAATAAGAAGCCGTCCTTTGCATATAAAAGTGGGAACCTCGCTAGTTCACGACAGTCAGTTTTAGCCCTGACGACGACCATGGAGGTAGTGGTCGAAAGCTTGGAGATTTATCCTGAATTGACGCGGCATGTACACCGAGAAACTTTTACTCATAATTTTAATTTCATTCAAAATTCCAAGCACTTTGCCCCATATCTCAGCTTGGAATCAGAATACCAAAATTTGCTCTGGAGACAACATTTATTACGTTTACAGATATATGTGTACAAAATTTCATAGTTCTAGGATTCATAGAATATTAGGAAAAGGTACACTCGACAGCGAAAAAAGTGGGTCACCCCTGAATTCCAACGTGTAGGCTGCACCTAAATGTATGCAACCAACTTAGCATATCTGTGTTGCACATGGTCGCAACCCTCCACAGTACAGTCGTTGTAAGATACACAATGGGTACCACTAGAGAACACCAGTCTTTATGACAGTCCGTCCAGATGTAAAGTAACACCACGATAGTACAGAAGAGATCAGACAGTCCTTAACGTTTGTAAACTAAACTTAAATGCAATAAGTGACATTTCAAGTGTTATGGGACAACTAGTTTTGTCACATAAATCGTTCTGTAATCCTTAGGCACAATTAAATATTTGAGACAGTATATGGATTTATAAAGTTGTATGGCAATTGGAAACAAGTTCTTTGCTGTCTAAAAGGTTTACCCAACAGATGCTGAACGTCGTTCAACGTTCAACGGGGAGTGGTTTCGCCTCAACGTTATGTAATACTAAGCAGTTAAAAGAAAACGTGATGAACAGCAGCAACCACTCTACGGAAATCCCAACGTTAACAGCGAATCACAAGTAATATCATTGTTCACATTACTCATCAACAGTTACTTGTACACGAAGTTGTACTCTAAATGACATGACCAACGTCTTCATTCTGGATCGGGATGCAAACCCAGAACGTAAAGCCATTGTTAACCAAGCAAAGCTTTGTGCCTTATCGAGACTCGATCACTAGGCAGATAGAGACGTCAAATATTGACGTTTGCACCAGTATCAGTTATCAATTCTCAACTTGAACGTAAATGACGATGATGTTTGTACGAAAGCAGAAACCCTAACATGACAATTACCTTCTTGGTAATTAACCTCGAAAGACGTTGTATAGTGTTGCATTGTCAAAGAATAAAGGATGCACATGTTTAAAATTGAAATGCCAACATGTAATGCTGGGGACAAGGATGCGAACCCAGCACCTAATCGGATTGTTGAATAAGTACGTAAAATCAGAATGTAGCTATAACAGTTTGTCACCATTAGTGGGGTTGGAACCTTAAATGACGACTGAAGTTATATTGCCTGACCGGGATTCGAACCCGGCGCCTACCGCTGTCGTTGTCTAACCAGGAACAGGCGATAAATGTCCAATGTTGGTCCATCATCAGCGAGATGTGCACACGTTTAACTAGAAATAAGGTGACGAAAACGTCTATGCTGACTGAGAGTCGAACACATGGTTATGAAGACACGTTAATAATCAACTTCATATTCAGTAGTAGCTAGGAATAGCATGTTTAGTTGCAAACCTTAAGGCCTTACTCATCCCTAGTAACGTGTTGCCTAATATCTGCGATATCATGATGTTAATTTACAAGTGGATTGACTGCCGTAAAGAGGAATATTCTCTAGTAGTCGTGTATCATTGAGATGTAAATGAAGTGCCTCAGCAGAAGGTAATTTCCGTCGTGCAGCACGTATTGTTTCAGAGACACTGAGTACATGTTATTTGGAGAAGCTGCCGCCAAACCTGTTTACTTTTACATTCCGCTTAGTTGTCGTGGTTGAATGCAGGTTTTCTTAAGGCTACATCTAATGCACAGCGCTTACAAGAAAGTATTGTTTCCTGCGTCATGCTATTGCTAGCTAGGTCAAATATTTTGTGGTAGCTTTGTTTAAAATGAATGTATTTTTGAAAGTATTGTTCGTCAAATATTTGAATAAATCGTCAACTGTAGGTGTGCCTGCACATGCTATAGCATAATAGCTGTAGCCGCGTTAGTTTGTACTAAAGACTTGCGTAGGTTAGGTGTAACTTTTGATCCTTCAAGGGGTGATCGTGGCCATGCGGCCCGGGTCTGTACTAGCCGCGGCTCGCGAGCTACGGGCCAGCCAGGCTGGCCGAGTTGAGACGCAAGTGAGCGAGCAGGCGGTGGCGTTGGTGGGCCAACAGCCCGGGACGAGCGAGCACGGCTGCGCCGCATGCCTCTGCCTCTGCCTCTGCCGCTCCGTTTGACGTAAATATGTTTACCTCCTCTCCTGGAATCAGTATAAGAGCGGCAAGCAGAAATACACATCAGGCTGTCTGCCATAATGGCTCACTGGGAGAGGTCTATTCGAGATAGAGTCAAAAAATGGTTCAAATGGCTCTGAGCACTATGGGACTTAACACCTGAGGTCATCAGCCCCCTAGAACTTAGAACTACTTAAACCCAACTAACCTAAGGACATCACATACATCCATGCCCGAGGCAGGATTCGAACCTGCGACCGTAGTGGTCGCGCCGTTCCAGACTGAAGCACCTAGAACCACTCGGCCACTCCAGCCGGCCGAGGTAGAGTCGTCGCTCTCAATGAGGAAGGAGGATGTTCCATCAGAGAAGCTGGCAGACGATGTGGCGTACCACATACCACTGCGACGAGATGGTGGAGGATCTGCCTTGAAAAAGGCACCACCAACAGGACTCCTGGCTCAGGCAGGAAGAGAGTGCTCTCACAGCAGGAAGATCCCTTTCTGAACGCGAAGCAGTTGCGGCGGGAGACCAACTTCCCCCGCTCCAGTGACACGATTCGCCGACGGCTGAGGGACGCTGGACTGCATGCACGACGATCTGTCGTGAAACAAGAGCCCAGCGAAGACAACGTTTTATGCCGGCTAGCATTTGCGGAGCTCCATCTGAGGGTGTCGTGGGACAACGTCATTTTCACTGATGATAAGGTGTTTTCCACCAATAACGACGGTCCACGAATCGTTTACAGGCCGCAAGGGACTCACCATCGACGCGATTATGTAACCACGACGAGAAGAAGTGGCCGGCTATCTGTTACCTGCTGGGGTTGTAATTCTGCGAGAGGGACCGGAATTCTTCACAGAATAGAAGGAACTTTGGACAGCGCGCAGTATGCCCACATATTGGAAAACGTGATGCTTCCATCAGTGCGAATGCTGTACGCAGAAGGGGACGTCACATTGGAAGAGGACCACTCTCCCATTCACAAGTCTGCATTTGTTCAGCAGCTGCTTTCCACGATTGGCGTCAACGTCATGGACTGGCCGCCAAGGGCGGCTGATATGAACTACATGGAAAACATGTGGGCTGAGGTCGCCAGAACATTAACAGAGAACTGGCCACGAAACCAACCAACTACTGCGGACGCTCTTTGGGACTGCGTCCTGGAAGCCTGGGAGGAAGTTGCTTCTTCAGGCTGTTACGTCCGACGGCTTATACATTTATGCCAAGACGCGTGATAGAAGTACAAAATAATGAAGGATTCTGGATAAAATATTAGTCTTAAAATGTTTTGTTATGTCTTCTCCTTCGTCATTTTTCCTCATTGGGAGCTAGTGGAAGATGATCGCTTGGCAACAGAAAAAATACAATATGGGTTAGCTTTCCTTTGAGTTGCCCTTTTAATTCAAGTAAGTTTCTTTTGAATATACAGTTTGTTAAGTATTCTATTTTGATTTCATTTATACCCTGTCTACATACTTACAAACTAATCAGCGTAGGTGGACTCTGTCACAGTAGTTTTTGTTATTTCAAATACGTCTCTCTCTTACCCTCCATCCATGAATACACCCTCCGTCCTCCACACAATACGCCAACGATTTCATATTATGTTTACTCGCCGCGTGGGATTAGCCGAGCGGTCTAAGGCGCTGCAGTCATGGACTGTGAGACTGGTCCTGGCGGAGGTTCGAGACCTCCCTCGGGCATGGGTGTGTATGTTTGTCCTTAGGATAATTTATGTTAAGTAGTGTGTAAGATTAGGGACTGATGACCTTAGCAGTTAAGTCCCATAAAATTTCACACACATTTGAACATTTATGTTTACTCGTTGTTAATATCTCTTCTATTCTCTCTCACACTCTCTCTCTCACACACTATTGCCGCAAGTGCCCTTCTATTACACTCCCCCAAAACTTTGTAAACAAATCTAGCGGTTTCCAATGACTCAACATTTTCTCTTTTAATTGCTGCTGTCTTTACTCTCTATCATTCCTCTCACCACCTATGAAACCGTATTCTTTGATCTCCCCTTCCCTATAACCCATTCTTCGTTCTGAGAACAGTCCTTCCCTATCTCTCGGTCCTAAGATAAAACGAACTGTGGCACACATCTAAGTAAGCAATACTTTGCAAGCATTTCACGCTTATATTTTGCACTTCTGCACTTCTATCCATTCCCAGATCCCGCCCTCCTTCCTGTTACGCGTCCCTTGACATCTGTATCTACATCTAAATGAATACTCTGCAATTCATAAATATGTGTTTGGCAGGATTTTCTGCGGTCTAGTGGGTTAATCTTGTATTGATGTGTAAAACGTGTTGGTTCACATCTCACGTCAGGCGTAGATTTTCAACACACACAAGTGGCTCTCCTCGACCCCTAGTAACGCCAAGTGCAGAACGCCATTGATCTCCGTAGTTCAATATCCGCAGTAAAGATAACATCCATTCGCTGCCGACTGGGCATTCGTTTGAGCTGTGACAGATGGAGAAACCCCGTAAGGCAGAGACTCTGTCACCAGTAAGCCGTCGTAAACTAGAAAACGTATTTCATTTAATGAACCAATGGCCATGTAAGTACACAAGGCTCTTACTTTATTTGAGACGTTGAAAATTGTGGTGCTGGACTGGGATTAGAATTCGATTTCTCTGTGTCCCCGAAGATTGCGAACTCTTCTAGGCGTCCTCGAAGGGCACCTACCTGGTTTCGAATCCTGAACAGCACAAAATATTCATTATTTCATTTCAAGCCCAAGCATGTGCACTCCGAACTACTGGTGAAAAATAATTGCATTTTCAACGTCTCTTCGTGCGTTGTCAGCTGTAACGTGTTCATTTCAACTCACAGCCACATGATGAGCTTTTTATCACAACATTACAAGATCAAACGTTTCCTTACATCTTTTCAAGTTCAAACATTCCTTTCCATCCTACTGGTGAAAACGGATTTGGGTTTGACGTTGTGTTCGTTGATCACCAACGATGCCATGTTGTGGATTCAACTTCTAGCCACATCATTGAAAGTACAAACATGCCATTCCTAGCTATTATTGGAAAATAATTTGATAGTTAAAGTTTCTTCATGACTACGTGTGCAGGGTTTGAATTCCATTCAGCACAGAACTTTTCGTCGTCCAATGTCTAGCTAAACATGCGCCCATCTCGCTACTGGTGAACCAACAATAGCTATTTATCGTCTGTTCCCGGCTAGAAAACGACGGTGTTAGATGCTGGGTTCGAATCCTAGTCAGATAAAAACAATTCTATCGTCAATTAAGGTTCCAGCATTTCGCTATTGGTGAAAACGTTTGATATTTAACTTCTGATTTTATGTACATTCGTGCTCAAAAGTATCCGAACGACCTGAATTGCATTTCACCTGATTCCCATGCGACCTACATAACACAGCTGTCTAGCAGGCCCTCTAATCGCTCCGTGGTACAGTCGTTTGACTATTGAAAATGGTTCCAACAAATCACCACTAGAAAACACTGCTCTGTATCGCAATAACTCAAGATGTAAAGTAATACCACGATACTACAAATACCAGGGAACACCTCATCACAGATAAGACTGTCCTTAAGGCTTGTAAGCTCACATTTATTGCAATAAATGACATACCTGAAACGTTAGCACTCTCATTATTACGTCAGATAGGTAATGAACGTAGTAAGTTCGTCGTATTCATGATTTCCTCTTCAAAGTAACATACCATACTTGTTACTTAACACAAAAGTCATTAAAAATTTACGTTACTCACGAGCAGGTAGTTGAGAATATGTATGAACTTCAAATGACACGACGAACCGCCTCGTTCTGCATATGGATTGAAACCCAGGTCATGCAGGCTAGGCCGCGGTGGCCGTGCGGTTCTAGGCACTTCAGTCCGGAACCGCGTGACTGCTACGGTCGCAGGTTCGAATCCTGCCTCGGGCATGGATGTGAGTGATGTCCTTAGGTTAGTTAGGTTTAAGTAGTTCTAGATTCTAGGGGACTGATGACCTCAGATGTTGAGTCTCACAGCGCTCAGAGCCATTTGAACCAATCATGCAGGCTAAGATTTCGTGGCTGACGGAAATTAACAGTCATTCCTGACAAGGCATAAACAGAATGATATATTTCATTTTTGGACAGTATCAGTTAGCAAATATCAACTTTAAATTACATAACGTAACTTTTTTAAAGGACGCGAATTCCTACCCAGCATCTATTCTCTCTGTTAACGAACTACGAGAGATATAAAATATTGCTACTTCACAAGTAACTCACCTGAAATTCAGTGAGGTAAAGCTTTGTGTTGGACAGGGATTCGAACCCAGAACCTAATCAGATTGTTATCGAAGCGCAATCAATTTTGACATATCGTATTTTCTCCGCAGTAGCTAGATGTATTACATGAAATGACGAGACGAAACATTAATTTTCCTTTCCGGGATTCCAACCCGGCACGTATCGCTGTTATATTCTAGAGAAAAGGAACGTTAAGTATGGGTTTGTTACACCAGCAGCGACATGTGAGCATGTTTGAACTAGAAATAATATGACGAAGTGTTCAGTGCCGACTGAGAATCGAACCCCAAACATATCGTTGTTGACTACACACAAAGAGACGACACTTACCGAATTTTTCTCCACCAACAGCTCGGAATAACATGCTTGAACTTACAGTGATCTCGCAAATAGTTCTGTGTCTCACTGGGAGTCAAAAACGTCAGATATCGTTAGTGTTGACAACGAATGAAAATGCATTAAAAATAAAAATTATTATCCACCAGCAGATAGGTGTTCTCATGCTAGAGCTTGATAATACATAGTGAAAAGTTTAATGCTGGGCAAGGATTCAAACCCATTCATGCGGAATATGTGAAGATGTTGGGGAATCTGCAGTTTGAACAACAAGTTGTAGTCGAGCTGTATTGTCACGAAGGGATCAAATTCCGCGTTAAGGGCGGTCTGAATTGCATTCCCAGTTCAGAACCAATTTTATCGACATACAGAAGCTCAAATAAAAGACGGAATGAGTGTCCTGTGGCCATATACAGGGTTTGTTTCGTCACTAGAAATAAATAACTAGTATAAGAAAGGTTACTGGCGATAGAGTTTCTACTCGTCGCCACTCCTTATTTTATTGTGGTTCCACCTCACGTCTACTTGGTAGAGAAGGAATCTCATGTTTCATGTGATTTTCAGAGCACAATGCCATTATACCTTCTTAATTTGGCGTAGCCAGAAGAGAATAGAATATGCCTCTCCCCATCAAAAAACATTGGCAGAAGTTGGAATCGAACTGAGGCCAACATCATATGAAACTATCATCATTCCAACAGACCACCAAACCCTTTTCTCTACGACTCATTTCTCTATCATAACACTGTAGCGGCACACAAGATGAGAATTATGACACACAGGCTCCCTGTGGTGGTTTACAGGATGTTCAGTACATTCATTTGCTTGGTTGACCGAATCGCCATGAACCAGCTGCCTTGGCTACCCAATGCATACATTCGAGTCTGTTTTGTAATCACCGAAATAAAATAACGTAACTGCCGTCTACACAGAACTGCCAACAGTGTAGGATGCAGAAATTTAAATAGGAAGTGTTACTCTTCTGCGCTATTTATTTGTTGAAACCATCGTGCAGTGCAAAAGAAATGCTGTAAGTGTCTGTCTCTCAGAAGTCTAGATCCGACCATGTACATTATCTCACAGCACTGTGGAATGCCGAAGTTCTGGAGGAACTGTTGTTCACTTCCAGAGGTGCAGTAGCTACGTCACAGCTAGTAGTGTAACGGTAAGCGTCGCGCACTGTTGATAAGACGTCGCGTGTTCTATTACATTCGCTACTACATTTTTTTTTTAACGCAAATCTGCTGTCTGCTGAAGTTAACAATTCAATGGAACTTTGAACATAATTCTCTTCACTTCTCAACCCAAAATAGTCGCATGTGGAAAAAAGGCTAACTTCTGCGTCATTTTGTTCTTTTCAGGTTTAATAGACGGCCAGGCAGCAGATGCGTTTCGAAGCTTTTGTATTATGTATGGAGAGAGTGCATCGTGCCAAAATAGTCAGAAAAGTATATTCTACATTAGCTGTCATCTGGTAGTGGCGTTTTATTCTTCTTCAAACCTTGTTTGACAGCTTTAACTCAGAACAAGTGTTCTACATGTATGTAATCAATAAACTGCATTTGCATTGTCAGACTGTTATAGATAACATCAGAGAATTCGCATACATCGTTGATGATTAGTATCTCTCTCACGTTTAGTATTGTTTTAACAACACTAAAAAGAAACCTAACGAAAACTGTGCACTGTATTGTAAGAAATGAAATAAAACAACCCACGATAACCTTACGAGAAAGTAAGTCTGTTTTAACAAAACTGAGTATCTGTACACAAGCGTGCCTCTATCTGCACGAATTAACAAAATACTACACACTTAAATTTCGATTGGGTCTGTGTTTAAATTGTATGCTGTGTCATACTCAACGGGTATGCAAATGTGGCATTTCATAAATAAAGTTACGTATTCCTAGAAACCTAAAATTTGCTTGTTAGCAGCGGAAAGAGGCGTTA
Organism: Schistocerca americana; assembly: GCF_021461395.2. Lineage (NCBI taxonomy): Eukaryota > Metazoa > Arthropoda > Insecta > Orthoptera > Acrididae > Schistocerca > Schistocerca americana. The sequence goes on from NC_060121.1 coordinate 456,384,185, forward strand.
CCTGTTGTGCAGCATTGTAGGTTTTTCACCATTGCACTTTGAGCTGAAAGTATTTTCTTGCGATTTGCTAATCAATTTATTTCCTTCATACGTATCAGCCTGGCATGGGAGTCTTAAGTGAAGAACATTATTGAATTTCGTATCGTTGACGGTCGATTCGAATTTCTTCAGAGACGCTTGTATTGTGTAGCAGCTTGGCAATCAGAAAGCCGAGATCTACGACCATTAACACAACTTACTGAGTCGAGCAGCCAAGAGGATTTGATGTGTAAAGGTTTTCTTCTGATTTTGTTACAGAATTTTTTCTCGGAATTCGCAGCTCCATGAAATAATACACAAAGAATGCTCGCACGCGCTGCCCCTACCACGGTTAGAACTGACGATTTTCTTAACCGTTGGAACACGAGACTAGCGCGGTACCACGGGGCTACGGGCACACCGCTGCCAGAACGCCACTCTCGTCATGGTATTGGTCGCTCAGCCTCATAACGCATCGTGAAAGATATTAAAAGTTGTCACTTATGTGAAGAATAGCATTTGTTTAGCCAAAAAATTGAAATTTCTGTCTCAGTGTCTTAGTTTACGTGAGGATTATATACCATGAGTCATTCAAATGGAAAGGAAATATCAAGTGAGTTTAGCGAGTCAGTTCAGTACCATACGCGGAAGTGATTGCACTGTCACAGTGTTGCCAAATGTTGGTGATGATGTTGCCAATTCTCAGCTGTGCTAGGAACAGCTCTGTAGCGTTATAGGAGGAGAATCCTGTGCTCGTGTCATAGGAGGATACGGAGAGGAGACGCGGGATTTGGTTAATATGCAGCGTTTTCTCCTACCAGCTGTGTAAAACATTCAGGTGTGTAATCTTCCATCACGATTACAGTTTCCCACAAAATAAATACGAATAAAACACTTACCTTGTTACTTTGCGACAAAAGATTATTTCAGTACAATAAAAAGTCTTTGGAAATCAACTTAGCCAACCTGTCACGAAAAGTAAGATAACAAACACTTTGCACCTCGAAATCGATTGCATCTATGTGCAGTCTTGTGATCATACAAGTAAAATTTCATGAATTGCACGAGAATGTAGAAAAATGTTGGTGCGAATGGAAGCTGTAAGAAACACAGTTACCTAATTATTCTGTACCACGTAATAATCAATTCATTTGATAATTCAGAAGAGAAGAAACTAAAAATTATGCCCATTAAGACAGAAACTAAAGTGCAGATGCGGGCACTGTGCGCATCTGCGCTTTTTCATCTCCAGATCTATACAAATAATGCATACTAACCAGCGTATTCACTGCTTTCGTAATGTTTCCCTCTTCTTTAGTCTTCTTATGATGAACTGGATCCACACCCATGAGTCTGATTTTTTCTTTGTATCCTTCCATCTGTTATCTTTGTGTGTTATTGTTCGGTGTTCAAAAAGCAAAATATTATGCCTGCTCCCACGAGGTATTAAAATGAGGTCGGAAAAATGCTGTCGAATTATAATCAAAATACAGTGAGACGCCAATTTATCTGTCGTCATGGTGTTAAGTGGACAGAAATAGTTGGGTGTTATTGTCGTCTTTTCTTATTGACATTTTCATATTACCCAGACACAAGACGCCGAGATAAATGTGTGACGAAACATCCCACATTCCATTCATCCTGATTCATTCGTTACCTGCATCGGCGGCAATGAGTGATAGGAAAGCTGTTGTGGGGTGACGAATAACAATAACAACGGTAGTAATTACAAATCAATAATCAAGGATGTTTACTGCATTACAGACGATTAACAAAATAACCAAGAATGGCTGAGTGTTTAATTGGCGCACTGAGTAGGTGTTCTTACCACTTTGTTACTGAATTCTGTTCTAGTTGTTTGCAGAGAGAAAGCAAAGAACCCTGTAGACATACATTTCGCTAGTACAACGAGATATTACCTATCAACTATCCTTGCATTACATCACGAGACGAACATGGCATCACTGAGCTGATATTTGAAATACATTTCTGTTTTTATCTCTGTCTCTCTCTCTCTCTCTCTTCTATTTTTATTTTTATTTTTTGAGGAAAGCATCGAGAAGCGCGATAATAAGCAAGTAGGCATATAACCTGTTTACAGTTATTTTCATCGGGATACATAATGCAAAAATACAACTTTTAAGTGTGTTATTGTGTAATTCCAGTTATTGACAGTCTATTCGTGAGCTTGCTCGCATTCAGTGGGGTGAAACCTATCACAGAAGCAAGCAAAACACAAATATTTCTTGCACCATGCGCAACACATAAACGAAATCTCGCTGCACTGACGTGTTGTCCGACATATTGCACGGAAAACATATCTGATTCATGTTGCTAAATACAGCTCTATCAGATATCAATTTGGAAGCGCACCAAGTGTATAAAAGTATGTCTTGAAATACGCAGAAAGGCCCATAGAGGTATTCGACTGAAACGTAGCCATGACCAAAATTGTATCTGGGGTCGACAGCATCGTCGTCTACCATCTTGACAACTCGAACGGTGACAGTGCTCGGCCGGTTACTTACGTTTACTGGTATCAAAGCTACAGCATGAAAACACAAAAATGTTAATAACCCGAAGATCATTAGTTTTGGAACCCATGGAAAGTAAAGCAGCCATCAGTCGCAAGAGTGGTTTGAACACCACAATGCTTTAATAGGCACGGACTTGTTGGAGGTGGTATGCTGTTGCTTTCATCCGTCCTTTGAGTTGACTTACCTAGACAGTTAATAGGGGAACCTACAGTTTTACGTAGCTTTCGGACCACAGTGCAACTCTGCATTTTTCACATCAACAAACACTGCCCCAGGGGAAATATGTGTAAAACGGCACATAAAAATCGTGGGACGGGTGAGGGATCGAACCTGAGACCTTCGTATCTATAGTCTTCATCTTTATCACCTTGCCACCATGCAGCCAACACTGTGGTTTCTGCTTGCCATTAAAATTAAGGATCTCTCGTTTGTGCCTGCGTTGGCACTTGTGTGTCCCTTAGGAGACCTTACCTTTGGGATTACCCTCGTACACGTGTGTGTAAACGTCTTCCAATACCCACTCAAAGAAGACAAGGATACCTAGTCTAGCTTCAATATTACAAATAAGCCTCTGTTTGTGGATGAACGCAGACTTAGGTTGATAATCATTTTGAATATTTATCATTACTGTACCCATTGGTGAGAAAGTCGTTTTCTACCAATGATTCCCACATCTACAGGAACACTACTTTAATACCTTTTACACAAAATACTTACGCAGTGCTATCAGACGAAAAGATCAACCTGACACAAACTGTGGGATGTTTGTTTTACAACCTTCGTACCTGGATAAAGAGCTTTTCCTATTTGAGATACCTGTGAACGTTGTTGCATAAGACGATTTAAGAAGAGACTAAATTCCTTCAGCTACGCCAATGTTTAAAGAAATCGTGTTAACGGCACTAAATCGTGCTTGGTAAATCGTTTACCAGCCGTAATCTGCCGCATTTCGCTGGTTCGAAGACAAAAAGCTTACTGACAAATTTCACAGAAGGAAGAGGGGGACGAAATGTCTCCCACTCGAAGGTCATATTGTTTTACTTAAATGATTACAAAATCGGGTAAAACGAACAATGAGGTTGTCAGTATAAGCACATTACTGTTGTCAATATGATGTTGCACCGCCCAGGGCCTGTAATGATAAAGGGCCCGTTTAGGTCAGGCATATTGTACACAGAAGTGGAAGAGAGAGCGCCACTAAATTCTACAATCCGTATGCATTGCATACACACAGATATTACTGTTACAGTGCACTTATGGAGCCCAATGTGTGAATTGCATATTTACCGGTGAGAAAGAGCACTGGCAAACAGTCTTCGCTACATTAGGTTACTTAAACTGGCGTCACTTTGAGCTAGAATATATGGCCAGCGACTTAGTGTAAGGACAGTGAGTCGGATGCGGGTTTTGCAACTGTGAAATACTTTCCTTACATTATGGAAGCGAATATTAAATTTGAAGTAATATTGCGAAAATTATGGACTTGGATAGCTTAGAATGAAAATCTTTCTGTTTATTGCAAAGGAAAACAATTGATTTTCTAAAACATTCTGTGTCATACACAACTTGAATAGGTCACGTCGACCAAATCATATGTAAGAACCGACAGCGACGTATATTGGAAGGCAGTAAGTTCCCTTGGCTTTTGGTTTGGCAGTATTCGACAGCCATTTCTAAGCGCAAGTAAATGAAGAAAGGCAGCGCGTTTTCGCTATCAAGTAACGTCTTCATCAGTTACTTTAGTTTTAATGTGCTCTACGAGTAATTGCTGATGTTCGATATTAACATGAAAAGGATTCCGTAGACAGGGAAAGAACTTGGGCAACTACTTCTATAATGACCAAAAGGACGTAAATGATCTTCAAGCACATGTGTTCCAGCAGCGGCATGAAGAAAATGATAGTAATAATGACGGTGATAATCGAATTATCCGGTAACTTCAAAATTCACAGTGGATTTTCTGGAACTAAGAAATTTCCTGAATTAGTGAAAATTTCAAAATGGCTTCAAATCGAGGCTATGACGCCTAGAAGAGTCTTTACATCCTACTAACATGAGAATAGCATAATCTCCACGTCAGAAGCTTGCTTCTACTTAACCATTTAATAGACTCGCTTTTTTTTTCCACCGTTACAAGTTTAGTAAGCTAAGCACATCATCCATTACAGCACACTCTTGGGGCTGGGAAATGTGGCCACAATGGTCTGGTGGAACGAACTATCACAAGTGCAATGCGTGGGTTCAGGCATTTACTTTTAAGAGGCACAAACAGATTTACTTTACCTCTGGTAACCTCAAGAGAAAGCTGTTATAATCCAGAATCGGCATTAAACATCACGTTCCTTCATTCCAAACTGGGCAGAGCCGGTTTATGTTGGAAAATGACATAGGTGGAGGTCAGGGTAAACAGAAATACTGTCACCAGTAAACTTACTTACATTAGAAAATTTTATTTTATTTGATGAACTGATAGCCGTCTAAAGGAACAGGGCTCTTATTTTACCTGTACTTGATTGAAATAGAGACGGTGAAAAATTTGGTGCTGGACTGTGATTCGAATTCGTATCTCCTTTTTCGAGGATCTGAATCTCTCGGAACAGTGTACTTCAATCATTTCATTACTTTTCCCAAGACTGCAGTCTTCTCTAGGTCTCCTCCAAAGGTAAATATATGGGTCCGAATCCTGATCCAATACAAAAATATTCATAATTTCATTTCAAGCCCTATCACGTGCACACCGGCCTGCTAGTGAAAATTAACGTGCATTTTTAATGTCTGTTCATGTTGCCAACAATTTCTGAACAAACACGCACACATCTTACTGTTGGTGAGTAAGCAATTGATACTTAAGCAAAATTCGTGGACAACAAGGAAGAACGATAGGAGTGCGGTTCGATTGTCGCTCAGGCACAAAAATTTGTGTCCTTATTTTAGATTAAACACCTAGCAGCTGGTAAGAAAAACCGATACGTAACATTTGATTTTACTTAGTTAACAATCCGATTACGTCTTGCGTTCGTATCTCCGTCGCAGAACTTCACATCATGCGCTTCATCTTTAAATTCATACACACTTCGTTACTTCTGAATTGAGGTATATCAGACTTCTTTCATGATTAGTTAACAGGGATGAAAGGGTGTTGATAGGAGTCCCGGTTTATTTCAAAAACTGTCGTCTTTTATTTTCAAGTTTAGATTTGGTTACTGATATAGGCGAAAATTTCGGTACTTCATGACTCTTCATGGATAGTCAGCAATATGATATGATTAGAATAGATTAGATTAGATTAATACTTGTTCCACAGATCATGAATACGACATTTCTTAATGATGTGGAACGAGTCATTTTAATGAAAGATTTCTTTACATTCCAGTATTCAATTTCTTTACAACAATAATTTACCCTCTCTCTCTCTCTCTCTCTCTCTCTCTCTCTCTTTCTCTCTCTCCCTCCCTCCCTCCCTCCATCTCTCTCTCTCTCTCTCTCTCTGTCTCTCTCTCTCTCTCTCTCTCTCTAACACACACACACACACACACACACATTCTCTTTATATTTTTATTTGTTTGTTGTGCTCGACTATCGGCGAGGCACGATAACGTCCGTAAATGAGTTTCTTAGTTTTGAGTACAGTTATGAAAGAATATAAAAACAACTATGAGAGTTACTGATTTATAATGCTTAGTAGCAGTCAGTTCTGAGTATTATTAGCAACTACGCTCCAGTCCCTAAACCTAGTTACAGAAATGCGAATCAGACGCATTACGTATTCCAGGCCGTAGCAGCCGCGTCTTTGAGGCGCCAGCTATGGTCACCTACCAGCCAGCTGTAGGATCACATCGGTTCGTCATCATCCTGTTGGTAATGTAACTGAGATTTGGCAACAACGCAAGGTATGTTTGGCAACTCTGTGATCGACGACTTACTTCCTGGTATGCACGGAATTAAGCCTCAAACTTCACATGATTTTTCCTGTCATTTCCATTGAATAATCTGGTTTATAATCGCTTGAGGTGAAACAGAAGATTGTTAATTTACGGTTTTCAGCCCAGCAAAGTCATTGGACGTGGCAATCGCAACTAATCTCGTCCTGTAAATAGCGGTTTACGAGTTCTAGCCACTGTTGGCCTCGTAAGAGGAAGGCGCAAACCATATCTGTCCGCTAGCTCTGTGTTGACGTGCTGACCAGTAGAAACGCGACTGTTATGGTTCGCGGTTCCAGCCTCGTTGAATGTAACGATTTAAACCTTCTGTGTAAGAGCTGCAAGCTGTCAGATCAAACATCGATAAGCAAATCGTAACAAAATACTTTCAGCTCATAGTGCAATGGTGAAAAACTTACAATGCTGCACAACAGGTAACGCCTCTTTCCGCTACTAACAAGCAAATTTTGGGTTTCTAGGAATACGTAACTTTATTTATGAAATTCCACGTTTGCATACCTGTTGAGTATGACACAGCATACAATTTAAACACAGACCCAATCGAAATTTAAGTGAGTAGTATTTTTCTAATTCGTGCAGATAGAGGCACGCTTGTGTACAGATACTCAGTTTTGTTAAAGCAGACTTACTTTGGTTGTAAGGTTATCGTGGGTAGTTTTATTTCATTTCTTACAATACAGTGCACAGATTTCGTTAGGTTTCTTTTAGTGTTGTTAAAACAAAACTAAACTTGAGAGAGATACTAATCATCAATGATATATGCGAATTCTCTAATGTTACTTATAACAGCCTGACAATGCACATGCAGTTTACTGATTGCATACATGTAGAACACTTGTTCTGAGTTAAAGCTGTCAAAGAAGGTTAGAGGAAGAATAAAATGCCACTACCAGATGACAGCTAATGTAGAATATACTTTTCTGACTATTTTGGCACGATGCGCTCTCCCATACATAATGCAAGAGCTACGAGCGCATCTGCTGCCTGGCCGTCTATTAAAACTGAAAAGAACGAAATGATGCAGTAGTTAGCCTTTTTTCCACATGCGACTATTTTGGGTTGAGAAGTGAAGAGAATTATGTTCAAAGTTCCATTAAATTGTTAACTTCAGCAGACAGCAGAATTGCGTTTTAAAATAAATGTAGCAGCGAATGTAATAGAACACGCGATGTCTTAGCAACAATGCGCGACGCTTACCGTTGCACTGCTAGCTGTGACGTAGCTACAGCACCTCTGGAAGTGAACAACAGTTCCTCCAGAAGTTCGCCATTCCACAGTGCTGTGAGATAATGCATATGGCCGGATCTAGACTTCTGAGAGACAGACACTTACAGCATTTCTTTTGCACTGCACGATGGTTTCAACAAATAGATAGCGCAGTAGAGAAACTCAAATGGAAAGGAACACTTCCTATTTAAATTTCTGCATCCTAAACTGTTGGCAGTTCTGTGTAGATGGCAGTTACGTTATTTTATTTCGGTGATTACAAAACAGGCTCGAATGTATGCGTTGGGTAGCCAAGGCAGCTGGTTCATGGCGATTCGGTCAACCAAGTAAATGAATGTACTGAACATCCTGCAAACCACTACAGGGAGCCTGTGTGTCATAATTCTCATCTTGTGTGCCGCAACGGTGTTATGATAGAGAAGTGAGTCGTAGAGAAGAGGGTTTGGTGGTCTGTTGGACTGATGATAGTTTCATATGATGTTGGCCTCGGTTCGATTCCAACTTCTGCCAATGTTTTTTGATGGGGAGAGGCATATTCTATTCTCTTCTGGCTACGCCAAGTGAAGAAGGTAGAATGGCATTGTGATCTGAAAATCACATGAAACATGAGATTCCTTCTCTACCAAGTAGACGTAGGTAGAAACACAATAAAGCAAGTAGTGGCGACATGTAGAAACTCTATCACCGGTAACCTTTCTTATACTAGTTATTTATTTCCAGTGACGAAACAAACCCTGTGTATGGTCGCAGGACACTTATTCCGTCTTTTATTTGAGCTTCTGTATGTCGATAAAATTGGTTCTGAACTGGGAATGCAATTCAGACCACCCTTAACGCGGAATTTGATCCCTTTCTGACAATAAAGCTCGACTAGAACTTGTTGTTTATTCAAAACTGCAGATTCCTCAACATCTCCACATATTGCGCATGAATGGGTTGGAATCCTGGCCCAGCACTAAACTTTTCACTATGTATTATCAAGCTCTAGCATGAGAACACCTATCTGCTGGTGGATAATAATTTTTATTTTTAATGCATTTTCATTCGTTGTCAACACTAACGATATCTGACGTTTTTGACTCCCAGTGAAACACAGAACTATTTGCGAGATCACTGTAAGTTCAAGGATGTTATTCCGGGCTGCTGGTGGAGAAAAATTCGATAAGTGGCGTCTCTTTGTGTGTAGTCAACAACGATATGTTCGGGGTTCGATTCTCAGTCAGCACTGAACACTTCGTCATACTATTTCTAGTTCAAACGTGCTCACATGTCGCTGCTGGTGTAACAAACCCATACTTAACGTTCTTTTTCTCTAGAATATAACAGCGATACGTGCCGGGTTGGAGTCCTGGGTAGGAAAATTAATGTTTCGTCTCGTCATTTCAGTTAATACATCTAGCTACTGTCGAGAAACGACGACATGTCAAAGTTGATTGTGCTTCGATAACAATCCTATTAGGTTCTGGGTTAGAATCCCTGTCCAACACTAAGCTTTAAGTTACTGCATTTCAAGTAAGTTACTTGTGAAGAAGCAGTCACGAAATCTTAGTTTGCATGACCTGGGTTTGAATTCATATGCAAGTCGAGTCGGTTCGTCGTGTTATTTGAAATTCAAACATATTCTCAACTAGCTGCTCGTGAATAACGTAAATTTTTAATGACATTTTGTAGTAAATAACAAGTATGGTATGTTACTTTGAAGAGGAAATCATGAATACGACGAACTTACTACGTACATTACCTATCTGACGTAATAATGAGAGTGCTAACATTTCAGGTATGTCACTTATTGCAATAAATGCGAGCTTACAAGTCTTAAGGACAGTCTTATCTGTGATGAGGTGTTCCCTGATCTTTTTAGTATCGTGGTATTACTTTACATCCTGAGTTATTGCGATACAGAGCAGTGTTTTCTGGTGGTGACTTGTTGGAACCATTTTCAATAGTCAAACGACCGATTAGAGGAGCGATTAGAGGACCTGCTAGACAGCTGCGTTATGTGGGTTGCATGGGAATCAGGCAAAATGCAATCCAGGTCGTTCGGATACTTTTGAGCATGACTGTACTTCGTTAACAATCCGATTAGGTGCTGGGTTCGCATCCCTGTCACAAGCTTTATATGATGGCATTTCAATTTTAAACATGAGCATACCTTGTTCCTTGTGAATGACACCATATTAAACGTCGTTGGGAGTAGTTCCCAGGACGGTAACTGTTATGACGGGATTCCCAGTTCAGTACAAACATTTTCGTCATTTATTTTCAAGATTTGAATTGATAACTGATACTGGTGCAAACGTCTATACTTCACGTCTCTTTATGTCTAGTGATCCGGTCTCAATAAGGCACAAACAAAGCTTAGCTTGGTTAGCAATGGCTGTAGGTGCTGGGTTTGAATCCTGGTCCAGAACGACGACGTTGGTCATGTCATTTAAAGTTCAAATTTGTGCACACGTAGCTGTTGATGTGTTGCGAGAACAATGATGTTACTGGTGATTCGCTGTTAATGTTGAGATTTCCTTAGAGTGCTTGTTGCTGTTAATCGCGTTTTCCTACTGGTTCGTCCAATATCCAGTTTCCAGAGCCACTCATCGTTGAGCGACCTTCAGCACGAGGATGGAAAACCTTTTAGAGAGCAAAAACTTTTTTTCCAATTGCCGTACAGCTTTGTAACTCCGTATATTGTCTCAAGTATTTAATTTTGAGTAAAGATTACTGTATGATATATGTAAAATAATCCGTTTTCTCAGAACTTTTGGAATGTCACTTGTAATTAAGGTTAGCTTATGAGTGTTATGGGGTGTCTCATCGCTTAGAACGTGTTTTCTAATATGTTTTGTATGACGATATTAGTTGACGCTTAGACTGACTGCCATAAAGACCTTTGGTCTCTTAGTAGTCTCTTGCGGTACCCATTGTGTGTAGTCAAACGACTGTACCCCACAGGATTTTGGTGTTTAGAGGACCTGCAACACAGCTACGTTATGTTGGTTGTATTCGACAGTGACTCACTTTCTTTGCTGTCAAGTGTACATAAACTTTAAAAAACAAAGTTCTCAGGAAACGCAATTTAAAGTTCAACCTAACTTTTTTCCTTGTCTCACTTCTTCAGAAGGCACCACATTTACACTCTTGGTCGACTTTCCCCCCAAGGCATCTCTTCTGGTTTCTTGTTGTCTGTCTTCTTTCCTTTACCAGGTCTTCAACTGACTGTTAGCTCCACAGACGTTCTGTAAATCTATTTTTCCATGATGTCTTGAGTAAAATTTCCTATCTTGAAGCCCATTCTTTCTAATACCTTCATCCTCCCCACGTTCCCATCATTAAATACAATAACTGCATCATAAGTTGCAATTCTGGAAACTGTATTAGATGCAAATGTGTTTTTAGAGCATCGTTTCCATATGGGTGAATGTAGGGGCTCATTTGGGTTTTGGGTTTTGCCATGAACACACCTTTTGAGAAGTGCATAATCGACCAAAGATGATCTATAAAACCAAAGAGTATGTACCACAGCCTTCTAGGTGTATCCTACACACGTTTGGTCGAAAGTAATACACAGAATCATTGTTCACTGAGCTGGTATTAAAGTGGTGCCTCAAAACGTGGGCCGTGACAAGGTGACCGCGTCACATTTTTAATTAATTTTCAGGCACTTCAGATGCGATTTCAACATTGAAACTTTGGGAACTTACTGTGCATGAGTTGTACTAACAAATAAAAAATAAGTCGAAAATTGACATTTTTGGTCAATTTCATCAACGTCCTCCCCTAAAGCAGAGCGTATGACTGAATGATAGGCAACACACATCGGATGCGAACGCCGCAGATAGTGTACGGCACGCCGCCTCTCAAAGGTATAAAAAGTCTTGAAAGACACCTGGCGTCACCACGAAGAGTCAGCGAACAGTTTGTATCTAACAAAAGTTGCTCCCCAAAACATGATCTCTCACCCCTAGACGTTTTGTAGCAAGGTCTTTAAAACAGCCTATATAATCTGTCATCTTGGTCCGCTAACTTACTATTCCCCCATTCCCTTCAACATGTGCATAGCTACTTTGTAATTGCCACTTGGCAGTGGGTTTAAAGGGTCAGTCTTCTGCAGTCTTCCTCCAGTTACAGCTTCTGATCCACGTTTACATTTTGCCGTAGACACACAGCTTCCGCAGTTCACATCTCGGGGATCGTCAGATACATTCCCGTCATTACCAGACAATCACTAAGCAGGCGGATAACTTCCACCAGAGACGGCCTCAATGCACGTCTCAAAATCTGTCCGGGAAACAGCAGAGCAGAGGTCGCCGGCCTGGAGACACGCGCCAGCGGCAGCAGACGGCGGTAGCGGCGGCGGACGGTGTAACGAGTTTGTTGCAATTATTTCGTGTGGGCGGAGCGATCCCTGAGTGAGCGGCGGAACAATAAGCAGCCGCCGGCTTGCTCGTTATTCGGGGCGAGCCCGCGCTGATGAGCGGCGAGAGCACACAGTAGTTAGCGCGCGCCTCCAGGCGGCCGCCGAGGAGCCCAGCCCTGGGCGGCGGGGGTGGCGGGGGCGGCGGAGGCGCAGGAGCAGAGGGGAGCGGGGAATTAGGGACGCGCCCCGCGCGCGCCGCCGCGCCGCTCCGGCGACGAAAGATTTACATAGGATTATTTACCGGGATCCTTCTTCTCGGAAACTTACCGCGCATATTTTAATCGTCTGCAAAACAGACTTCCCGAGGGAAACTGGCAAGTGTAGTTAGTCGGGACTTAGTCGCGCCTCAAAAACTAATAAGTTTGCCAGCCGCCGACGCGGCTTGAGGACAGTCGCTTCCGCACTCACTGGGACCCCGCTAAGTTCGAGGAGCTAAAACAGGTGTATACTCGCTGGTTCAAGGTGATGTTTTAAAAGTTTGCGGTCCCGTTCCTTCCACCAGTACAAGGAAAAAAATATCCAGTGAACATGGACTTAAAAATGCATACCTTGAGAACTATGAGCACTTATGTAATCCCAATACTAAGGAGCACTTGTCTTCCACTGCAAGCTCTTTGCTTTACATATAGCGAGAGGAAGTAATATGGACTGAAACAAGAATAAAAATTCTGTAAACATGGGCTGTAAAATGCAAGAGCTCTGAGTACTTGTTCATCCTCGATACTGTAAAATCATTGGTTTTACAGCAAGCTCTTCGATTTCCAAGTGTTGGGAGGAGGTAGTATGGACCAAAACAATAAGAAAAATTCCTTTGTACATGGACTCCAAAATCCATAGTATAGAGCAGTTAGCACTTGCCCAGTAGATGAGATGTGTTTCACTGTAGTGAAAATGAACAAGTGCTCGTAACTCGTAAGGCATGCATTTTACAGTCCGTGTTTACTGGACATTCTGTCTTTGTTTCGGTCCATACTACCTCTATCTAACATATGGAAACCAAAGAGCTTGCAGCAGAAGAGCTGTGGTTCACAGTATCCTGGATGAAGAAGAGCTCATTAAGCTATGCATTTTGGAGCCCATGTTAACTAGAGTTTTTTTCTTCTTTTGGTGTAAGGAACTTGACCCCAAACGTCATTCTGAAACACGCTACATATGTTATTTCACTATGAATACCAATCATCATTTATCACCAGAATAGCCCATCATGAACCTTACGTAAAATCGTTAATTTACTAGTTTTTATAACATAATGTGATTTGCGAAAAACTGAACAAAAGCCTTCCTGTGTCACCCGTCAGTTTTCTTGATGAGATACACCACAAAGAAGTATTAATAAATGGATACTCGCAATATTTTTGAATTCTTGGGTGCCGAGCTCTACCTCTGAGTCGATCGCTCTTCGTTTGTAATGGTGTATTCCATGGCGAGGCGGAGCTTCTTCTTAAAAGTGTCAGCGATTTGTTTTACCTTAATTTACTTGGCAGGATGAAGACATTGAGACGGCCTCCAGCCTTTGATCTGCAGTCTGAGTTTCTTTATGCTTAACATACCACTTTCCATAAAATGTCAGATCAGTAAGAACCACAATACTAATAATGTTTAAGAAAATTGTCATCGTAATTGATACAAATATTAAGATATTGTCAGTGCTATCAACATGGTAATAAGAAAGTTTGATATGAACTGATACTGTGTTTCTTCTTCACACCTGTACGATGAAATGACAGGAATGCGTTCCTACACGTGTCGAACGTGTACAGGCAATGTAGCCTATCGACTGCGTGCAAATGAAAAGTGGGGAAATTGATTTTAAGATGTAAATACAAAATTAATTCATATCAAGTATAATCACAGATATGGTTTTTTCAAAAGAAATATTTATTTATTTATTTACCGTATGGTATTAGGAGGAGGAGATTAGTGTTTAACGTCCAGTCGACAACGAGGTCATTAGAGACGGAGCGCAAGCTCGTGTTAGGGAAAGATGGGGAAGGAAATCGGCCGTGCCCTTTCAAAGAACCATCCCGGCATTTACCTGAAGCGATTTAGGGAAATCACGGAAAACCTAAATCAGGATGGCCGGAGACGGGATTGAACCGCCGTCCTCCCGAATGCGAGTCCAGTGTGCTAACCACTGCGCCACCTCGCTCGGTGCTTGTGGTATTACATATGAACAGCAACCAGGAATGTTTTTACAAAATTTTACAAAAGTATATTAATTTCATAATTTATAACTTAAAAATAAGTCTATAAATTCATATCTAATTTGTCAATCCATTCAAGGGGTGCCTCTGTCATTTCAAAGAAATCTTCCAAGTTCCCATGGTAGGCTCTTCTGTTACAGCTTGTTACAAAGATATTTGTTTGGCTTATCAGTAAATGCTAACACTTTGGGTTAAGCTTTACTGTGATGTTATTGATATAAAATAAATCAACAAGTTTACTCTTACTAGTTACTGCTTAATTTATGAAATAAATCTAACAGTGAGTTGTAACACAAAACGTGTTCTTTCATTTGTTTGTAGTAAATCTCAGTCAAATTGGATTACCAATATAAGTTAAGTAAAATTAATGTTGACAACATAAGCATAACGTCAGTTTCTAGTGCGGTTATGGTAGATCAGTGCTGTCTGAACATTTCGCATGAACTGTGAGAAGATTTGGAATTACAAAAAGAAAAGGTAATTCGCTTAAAAACTCGGATCGTCGGTACTATCGGCAGCAGCAGCTTTAGCAGTGGGCATTTCACACACGAGTACATACCGCGAAAAATGCCATCTCTAGACTTTTGCTTGCGTTACAGTCCACAAAACATTTCTGAGAATGTATGTTTGGAGTAGTGAATCATGGAAGAGAAGAGGATCGAAACGTTTGAGAGGTATTGTTACAGAAAAATGTTGACAATTAAATGGACTGATAAGGTAAGGAATGAGGAGCTTCTGCGAGGAAAGGAATGTACGGAAAACGCTGATAAGAAGAAGGGACAGGATGGCAGGACACCTGTTAAGACATCACGAAATAACTTTCATAGTAGTGTTGGGAGCTCCATAGGGTAAAAGCCGTAGAGGGATACACGTGCCTCAAACAACTGATAGAGAGCGTAGTATGCACGTGCTATCCTAGTATAAACAGTGTGGCGTGCCTTGGTATCGCAGTGTTTTGCAATTTTGGCAGGACTACAACAAAGCCAATTACTTATTATTAGCGTAACATGAGGTTTTATTTAATCACTGCCTCTCCCGGCTAATGGTCCTTATTTTGTTAAAGAAATCTCCACCTGGGATCGTGTAACAATGTTGTCTGTCAAGAAGTGTAAATGGCACTATGTTCATGCACAAAAGTGATGTTATACAATTTACCGCTACTGTCATTAGACGTGACAATACTTTTCTTTAAGCAAAATGAACTGTTTTTACACACAATACCACACGTGCACAACACTAATGTATTCTTTCCTGTCAAAAATATTTCATAAAAGTTCTTACGAAATAATCAGGCTTCTTACTTTAGTAGAGAAAAAATTCTATCGGGTAAGATGCTGTTGCACTTTATTTAAAGATTGTTCACAATCTAAGTGAAATTTATTATCTCTGAGTGGGCTGTGGGTCATTAGTACACAATTATTGTCGCAATAATTGTCCATCAAGATTTTTGTCTGTTTAAAATTTCAATTTAAAACTGCCGCTGCAATATTTCACTTAGATGGCAGCTAACATAAGACAATCACTGGTTCAGGCTTTGTTTTACTATTAACTAATAATGTACCGGGTGATCAAAAAGTCAGTATAAATTTGAAAACTGAATAAATCACGGAATAATGCAAACAGAGAGGTACAAATTGACACACATGCTTGGAATGACATGGCGTTTTATTAGAACCAGAAGATTGCAAAAGTTCAAAAAATGTCCGACAGATGGCGCTTCATCTGATCGGAATAGCAATAATCACCATAACAAAGTAAGACAAAGCAAAGATGATGTTCTTTACAGGAAATGCTCAATATGTCCACCAACATTCCTCAACAATAGCTGTAGTCGAGGAATAATGTTGTGAACAGCACTGTAAAGCATGTCCGGGGTTATGGTGAGACATTGGCGTCGGATGTTGTCTTTCAGCATCCCTAGAGATGTCGGTCGATCACGATATACTTGCGACTTCAGCTAAGTGGCGGCTGAGCACACGATCATCACCAAACGACGCGCCCAAGAGATCTTTCACGCGTCTAGCAATATGAGGTGGAGCGCCAGCCTGCATAAACATCGTACGTTCCAGCAGGTGTTTATCAGCCAGGATGGGGATGATGCGATTCTGTAACATATCGACGTACCTCTCACCCGTCACGGTAGCAGTTACAAAACGAGAATCACGCATTTCCTCGAATAAAAAAGGCCTGATAACGGTAGATGTGGTAAATCCAACCCATACCGTGACTTTCTCGTCGTGCAATGGAGATTCCACGACAGTTCTAGGATTTTCGGTAGCCCAAATTCTGCAGTTGTGGGCGCTGACAGACCCTCGGAGCGTGAAATGAGCTTCGTCGGTCCACACACGTTACTCAACCAATGGTCATCGTCCGCCATCCTTTGAAACGCCCATACCGCAAATGCCCTCCGCTTCACTAAATCGCCAGGTAACAGTTCATGATGCCGATGGATTTTGTACGGATAGGATCAGTGGGTACGCCTAAGTGCCAACTAAACAGTAGTGTACGGAATGCTGGTGCGACGTGCGACTGATTCTGATAATACAGCTTCACTAAAAGCGCCTTTTCAGGTAACATCAACATGCTGCGACTGCTGGCGCATCTGATTCTCTCTCTCATTACAGCTCCGTTTATACACGATTGTCATGCGCAGTCACTGACGTTTTACTGTCCAGCGCCATCTGTCGGACATTTTGTGAATTTTCTTTCTTTTTTTTTTTTTTTTTTTTTTTTGTTCGAATAAAACATGTATGTCAGTTTTTACCTCTCTCTCTACATTATTCAGTGGTTTTGTTAAGTTTTCAAATTTATACTGACTTTTTGATCACCCGGTATATTAAATCTTTTCTGTACCTCTACTATATGCATTAATATTTAAAAGTATTTCTCAGTGTTAATCACTTATTATTCAACATTTTACCAAATCACTTATTATTCAGCAATTTACCAAATCACTTATTATTCAGCATTTTACCAATAAACCGCGCTTCAGATCAATAGCGCTAATGGCTGCGCTCCATTGTAGCTGAACAGAAAACTTATCATTTATACAGGACTAGAATCAAATTAAAATAAATATTCAAACAGACGTTTTGATTTCAATGACACAGAATCTCTATTTTCCAAATATTACTTAACAACGTGATACAATTTTTACAGACCTCTGTGCTACAAGACATCAATCACATCCGATCGGTACAACAGTTCGAACAAGGAGGAGGATTATTCTAGAAGAATCATAGAAATCAAAAGATAGATTTTCATTATCTTTTCCCTTATCTTTTCCCATAGGTATTGTCTGAGATACAGGTTTTTACAGGATATTTAATTATGTCACTGAAAATAATTATTTATTATTTTAGTAACGATGAAGACCTTATTCATTAATATCACGAGAATGTTCACTCAGATTCCACACAAAATGATGTCGTAAACAATTTTCTGAGTAAATATATGCTTGAATATTGCAAGAGTTTGTCAGTGGGGAGGAATTCGTGGTGGGCCGCATCAAACCAGTCAGGAGACTGGCGACTCTCCTATTTTTCTAATCTCGTCCATCGATTTTCAATTAAATCGAAGGTTTGAGGTTTCCAGATTTCGGTTTCTTAAACTACCCCAAATATAGAACTAAACCACTATTTCTACGAATTTGTACTAATCCGTAACATTTTCTTTTCACAATGGTATTTATGTTCTTAGCCTTATTGTAACAGAGATTCAAAACTTTTTCAAACATGCACTATTGAACTAATGGATTAGTTGTCGAAGAATATCTACACCCAAGAGAACTTACAGTGTACCATCAACACAACTTTGCTAGTTCAGATATATTCCATTGAAACGTATTCCATCTTCATTTTCACAGTTTCCAGTTCTGGAAACTTTCTCTACGAATGCTGAGAAGAGTTCTGGTGGTATTATGTCTCCTTGTCTGACTCCTCTTTGGGTAGTAGATTTTTCGCTGCCTTAACAAAAGGCAAGTGGATATTGCAACACTGACGTGTCTGTAGTTTACTGTACTACCATAGACTGAAACAGAGCCTGTTTTGTAATGACTGTGGATGTACACAGATGAGACAAAACATTATGACCATTTGTTTAATAGCTTGTTTGTCGCTCTATGGAACAAAATACGAATTTCATTCGGCGTATACGGAAACTTGTTGGTAGGTTTTTGAAGGTATGTGGCATAAGGTGTCTATGCACAAGTTACGTAAATCGTGTAAATAACAGGCCTCTGCTATGCGTACGCGCTGATGGCGCCCGATGGAGACCCATATGGGTTCCATAGGATTTACATCAAGTGATTTTGGTTGTCGAGACACCAACGTAAGTTTACCGTAACGCTCCTGAAATCACTGTAACACTGCTCTGTCTCCGAGGCACGGACAGTTGCACTGCTGAAAGATATCACCGTCGGAGGACACCTCAAACATGAAGGGGTGCACGTGGTACACATGTCAGCATATATTCTACCACAGGTCTCATGAAAGGCCAGGAGAATGTCTTCAATACCATAATATTGCTCCCACCACCCTGTGTCCGTGGCGCGCTGCAAGTTTCGATCCGCTGTTCACCTCGATGACGGCGCTTGTGGAGACGATCATCGACTTATTGTATACAAAAATGTGATTTAGTCTAACAGCCGAGACACGTTTCCATTGATCGGCAATCAAATCCCGATGGCCGCGTGCCCATTGCAATCGTTATTGAGGATGTCGTTGGGTGAACATGTAGGAGCGGTCTGCTGCGGAGCTCCATGATCAGCAATGTACGATGAACACTTCTGCTTGCACCAGCATTGTGCTCTTTCGACAGAGAAGTCACCATCTATCCTACTTTACAAAGCAGGCAAGCCTCTGAACGCCACTTCGTAGACCACTAAACATTTCGCGCCTAGTGGTAGGTTCGCTGTCCTCCTGGTCTTTCTGTAGATGTTCACGACAGTGGCGCGTGAACAGTTGACCAGGTTCGTCGTTTTCGAAGTACTTGTTCACAGGCTCTGCGTAATAATAATCTGCCCTTTGTCAAAGTCGCTTATCTCAACGGATTTCTCCATTTGCAGCCCATATCTTCGCTAGGGCGACCCCCGTCCGTGTTTGCCGTTACAGCGGCACGTGCCCACAACGCTACCAGACGGCACCTAACGTCGCGGTTTGAAGTGGTCATAATGTTTTAGCTTATCAATGTACATTTTGTTGAAACTAACCAAAAGTTAGATACTGCCAACAATGTACAGGAGTAACAATTAAAGCCATGAAGCCATAATTTCTATTTATCATTTGGAGTGGGGTGGCCGAGCGGTTCTAGGCACTTCAGTCCGCATCCGCGCGACTGATACGGTCGCAGGTTCGAATCCTGCCTCTGGCATGGATGTGTGTGATGTCCTTTGGTTATTTAGGTTGAAGTAGTTCTAAGTTCTTGGGGACTGATGACCTCAGATCTTAAGTCCCATAGTGCTCAGAGCCATTTGAACCATTTGAAGTGAGGAACGGAAACATCGATTTCATATATTGCATCAATCTGTACATCTTTATTTTCGAGTGCAGAATCGTATGTACGAAATATGCTGGAAAACATGTCCCCGTCCGGCCGTCCTGATTTCTGTATTTTGTAATTTAAATAAAGCGAATGCAATTACGGTTCCTTCCGAAATTAACGACGATTTGCCTTACCCACACTTACTTCCGATCGGTCGCGAAATGGAAACCACAGGGAAAATCCGGTAAAGCTTTGCACAGATGTGTTGGGCAGTGTCTCCAGTATGCCCGTCGAGCGTGTCACGTCGCTCTTTTAATTTCTGAATGAACAGCGAGCACGTAAAGATGCGTATGGAATAGCGTCTCCCGACAAGCATGAGAGCCTGTTTACAGATTTCGCCTGTGTCATGCAGCCCACATAACACAAATGTTGAGCAGTTCCTTCTTCATGCCATTTCTCGGTCGCACACTGTAGGGGCAATGAAGACGTTCCTGCAGCGTTTCCGATGAGAAGTGTTTGATCGCCCACAGTAAAGTCTATAATTGGTTCCCCCTGAGTCTCATCTCTGCTGACAAGAACCGCTGGCTGTGAAGACAAAATTTTTCCACAGTCAACGAGCTGCAAACCAGTGCAGATAACTGGCCAAAAGCACAGGCAGCTGCTTTGTGTGACGAGGATATTGAAAAGTTGATACAACACTACGACAAAACTCGAAGCTGGAGCTGCGATTATATAGAGAAGTAATTGGAAGGTGTACCTAACTGTTACAAATAGAACGTTTCTGGCTATCATTGTGGTTTCACGACCGATTGGAACTTACTTTCTGTGCAACCGTCGTATTTGTGCAGCCATGAAAGAATGAAGAATTCTTAAGTGCTTGTGATATGTTATAAACTGCAATATTACTTCCTATGGAAGCATGATTTGTTGAACATTCCTTGCATTTTTCTTTTTGTGGGAAGTTGTGATATTTTATCCATATCCTCTTCTAAATATTTACGTGGTTACAAAACAAAACATACCGTTAAAATATTAAATTTCTATAGTACATCATGTTACGATGTTAACTTAATAATGAAATAAAACACTGACTTATTCTCGGAAGATTCCGAATGCTGTACACACATTAATAACTATGTTTGTCTGACGATATAAAAACTACAGAACAAAACCCTAGATCAATCTCTTATTCATGAATAGACAGGCTTTCTTTTTCAATTAATATTCACTTCGTATTTCCTGAGAGAGTAACATTTATTTAATTCCTGTCGCACCCATCCCATTTCTAAATTTCCATTCTTCTATGTAATAAAGGTACCAATCAAATACTTTCAGTGCTTAATTTCTAAGTTTTGTGTAAATATGTTGCCCAACAGACTAAAACTAAAATATTTCATAGTTATACTGTTATCACATTGATTATTCCGTCGGTTCTACGTAGAGTATTTTATACATTATGAATGAAAACACTCACGACACTGATGTGATATTCTACAAATTGTATATCAGACAGAATGATATCAATGTCGTGTGTATTTTCATTGATAATGTATACAGTTGTCTTTTAACGGAACGGATGCGGTAACTAACGGAGTCCGTGAATTATTTCTACACAGGAATTCTTAGTCATGACTAATAGAAGAAATGTGTGAAGTTCCACTGTCAGTTGACTGAAGAGTTCTGCAACTGAAAAATTAGACATCAGCCGTTTCTTGCAGTTTTTACTGAGTAACTACTCTTTCTCTCTGTTATATTCTCCAGTTATGATAAGAACCTCTAGGTAGTAACTGACCCTTATCTTTGTCCGCATTCATTGCCACTGCTACGTACCGCATTAAGACAATTTCTCATCTTCAGAGTGTTCTGTTCGCATTACTGATAAAAGGTTTGTTGAGACCTATGAATGGGTGACGAATATTCGAGCTTGTACTGTGTCCTACAGTATCAAAATTCATAACACTCGAAAATTCAGTGGCTTGAGTAAGCAGTTTACTGAAGATGTGTGCTTATTCCCCGCAGTAAGTGTGGAACGATGGAGCTCTAACAAATTCTCACGAAAAACTACATTCCGAAAAGATTTGAGCGACAGATATATCTAATGCAGATGTGTGTAGACTGAAGTGGGTTTTACTTTGAAAGCGACTACCTCAGATTTAATATATCTTGTAGGTACCAAAACAGCAGTATCAGCCTCGTTAACTTGATATAACATCTCGTGGGTATTTATTGTTCAGTGGACTGTAAGAATTCTTCAGCAGTAAACTTTTCGTCCTCTGAGAATGAGTTGATGCATTTGCTAATAAGAAGTCTTCTCATAGACAGAGACGAGAGAAGCATATAGAGACGATTGACGTAACACTGCAGGGACATAAAGAAGTGTACGTATACGGTATTCATTGCTGTCCAGTATGCGCTCCGTGCCAATTATGGAGTACTGGTGCGGACGTAAACGACAGCTGAATCTGCCACGAGGCAGCCGTGACACAGCGTTCGCACTGGTGCAGATGGCACGTGTCATGCACGGGACGGCGTGGCAGGGGGGAGGAGGAGGGGGAGTGTGCATGGTGCCGGGGCGTGCAGGGCAGGGCAGGCCGTGTCGCGTCGTGCGTGAGCGGAGGGCAGCGGCGCGAACTCGACACGCGTGCGCCACGTGTGGACACCAGCCTGCGCCGCCTTGTCCCCGCGGCCTCCTCTGCGTGCTCGACGCGACACTGCAGCCCACCGACAGCTACTACCGCATTCTGAATGCTGTTCTGATGTCTTCTGCTTCCTTACCGGCTAGCTCCAAATCTTTTCAAGGAAGTGCATCGCAGAGCCACGGAAGGTAATGTTTCAGTACAGGTTGGCTTACACCGTAAGATTTTATCTTTCAAGGTCTTATCGGTGGCGAAATTAAAAGCACAGTCAGAATCTGATGAAGCTTTGCGAAGATGTTTTGCGCAACGACTTTAATCGCAATGTGTCTACACAGGAGGGATAAAAGTCATACAATAGCGATGTGTACACAGACAGACGACGGTAGTATCATGTACACAAGGTATAAGAAGGCAATGCATTGGCGGGGCTGTCATTTGTTCACAGGTGATTCAGGTGAAAAGTTTTCCGACGTGATTATGGCCGCACGAAGGGAATTGGGAGTTACTGGACTTGGAACGCGGTATGATAGTTGGAGCTTTACATATGGGACATTCCTTGTCGGAAATCATTTCTGAATACCGAGATCCACAATGACAAGAATACGCCGAGAACGCCACATTTCAGGCATCACCACGGGCAACACAGAGGCCGACGGCTTTCACTTAACGACTCATAGGACTTTGCCTAGAGCTGTCAGCGCTAAAACTGTGTGAAATAACTGCAAAAATTACTGTGGGACGTACGATGAATGTATCCGTATGGCATTACGGCAATACTTCGCATTACCGGACTGTAGCAGCAGACGACCGTTACGAATGCCTTTGCTAACAGCACAACATCGCCTGCAGCACATCTGTTGGCTTCGTGATCGTATTGCTTGGAGCATAGCCGAAGGAAACCAGTAGCCTGGTCAGATGCGTCCCGATTTCAGTAGGTTAGAGCTGACAGGTTTCGGATGTGGTGGAGACCCCACGAAGACATCCTATGACTTTTGTCATTTCAGTTATTGTTCCCGTCGACTATCAGTCGTCCTTTTTATATTATGTTGGCAGATCTAGATTTCAGCTAGAAACTAGCCATTCTCAATGCACTATCATTTTTGATCAATGCATGTTGGTCGGGCTTCATCTACAGTTCATTGAATACTACTCAACTCCATGAACTGTCGATGAAGCCCGACCAACAGGCATTACATGCATTGATCAAAAATGGTAGTGCATTGAGAGTGGCTAGTTTCTAGCTGAAATCTAGATCTGCCAACAAAATTTAAAAAGGACGACTGATAGCTGAAATCTGTTATTTACAAGTAAATATAACAGTCACACTGCGTGCAACAGCTTTCTGAATGGAAGTTAACCTGCTGAATCCCTGTTTCACTATCAAACAATTCTGTGTTCCAAACGTATATTCTCAGACAATTTTTCCCCAAATTATGGCCTATGTTTAACACTAGTAAACTTCTTTTGGTCAGGAATGGCTTCTTTGCCAGCGCTAGTCTGCTTTTTTATATCCTTCTTATTTCATCCATCATACCTCATTTTATTTCCATGACAGTAAAATTCCTTAACATCGTCTGCTTCATTGTCCCAATTTGGGTGTTAAGTTTTCTGCTATCGTCATTATTTTCACTTCCCTTCGGTTCGCTCTCACTACATAGTCTCTGCTCCGTAGACTGTTCATTCTTTTGTAAATCCTTAAATTTTCCCCATTGTCATTGAGGATAGTTATGTCACCAGAAAATCATTGACATTCTTTAATCATGAATTTTAAACCCATCTTTTAGATCCGTCACTGCTTCTTTGATATACGGACTTAATACTAAGGACGAAATATTGCATCCCTATCTTATACTCTTTTTAATTCTTGATCATGCACACTTACTATTCCATTCTAGCTCTTGTACATATTAAGTATTACTCCTCTTCTCCTATTGCTTACTCCTATTTTACTCAGAATTTCGAGTTTCTTGCAGGGTTTTACATAGGTGAACGCTTTTTGTAGTTCAACAAAGCCTGTGAAGGTGCCTTGATTTGTTTTAGCTCCTGCTTCCGTCATTAAGCGCTACGTCAGAACAGCTTTCCTAACGCCAAACGGAACTTCGCCTTATAAGTCCTCAGTTTTCTTCTCTATTCTTCTGTATATTATTCTTCAGCGTCTTATGTACATGGCCTGCTAAGATGATTGTACGATACTTCTCGCATTTATAAGGTGACAATTTTTTAACTATATGGAATAAAATCGCCATAACTTCTGAACGGTTTGCGTTAGGACGTTCAAACTGTGCGGTTGGCGGCCGGGCGTGATGGGAATTAGTATGCGCACGTATGGTTTGGCTTAACGACGAAGTGCGCTTACATTTGGATGAGTTCGTCAGTAAGCAAAATTGACGCATTTGGGGGACTGAGAATCCGCATTTCGCGATCGAGGAGTTTTTTCACTCTCAACGAGTGACTGTGTGGTGTGCAATGTTCAGGCACGGAATAATCGGTGAGAAATTCATTGATGGTACGCTGATTACCACACGGTACATGAAGATACATGACCATGATTTCGGCAAGACGTAGTTCATGCAGACGGAGCTCGACCCAGTCGAAGTAGGAGAGTGATGTCCTGGAGTAGCACTTTGGGAACCGCATTCTGGCTCTGGGGTACCCAGAGGCCACTGGCATGGGCCTCGATTGGCCGCCACGTTCATCGGATCTGAACACACGCGACTCCTTTTTGTGGGACTACATCAAGGACAAGGCGTGCAGCAATAACCCGAAAAAACCATTGCTGAGCTGAAAACAGCCATTCAAGAGAACAATGTTCCGACACTTCATCAGTTCATGAAGAATTTCGCTATTCGTCTGCGCCACATTATTGCCAATGGTGGCAAGCATATCGAACATGTCATAACCTATCTGTAGTGAGATTTGCATGTTCAATAAAGTGTGTAGCTTCTAACTAATTTACGTTTTTTTCATATAATTCAATAATTGTCACCCTGTATATGACCTTTCTGTTTTCGGGACTATGAGGATAACACTTTTCCGATAGTTTCAAGGTACAAAGTATCTCCAGTCTCAGATTCTATACACTAGCTTCACTAGTCGTTTGATTGGTCGTTTGGGTTGCAACTTCTCCTAATCATGTTAAGAAATTTCGGAGCAGTTTTATCAGTCGCTTGTGCCTTATCTGATCACAAGTCTTCCAGAGCTCCATTAAACTCTGACTACAGTATTGGATCCCCTATGTTTTTCATATCGACTCTCATCTCTTCTTCTCCCACGTCATCAGGCAAGTCTTTAGTGTATTGTTTCCACTTATCTTCTCCCTCTCCCTCTCTCTCTCTCGCTCTCTCTACTCTCCATTTAAGAGTAGAATTCCTATTTTTTCGGTCTTAATGTTGACACTCTTAGCTTTAATTTCACCGAAGGTTGTTTCAACTTTTATGTAGGCTGAATCTGTTCTTCGGATGACCATTTCCTTTAATGACTTCTTCAACATTTCTTGCAGCCATTTCACCTTGGCTTCCCTGCAATTCCTATTTATTACATACCTAAGTGATTTATATTCCTATCTTTAGCTGGACATCTTCGTACTACCTTCTTTAGTCAATTAATCGAATTATTCCTAATGTGACCCAAGGTTACTTCGCAATTTGTATCTAGCTATTTGTCAACTTCTGTACTGCCATACTGATATTTGTAAACGGTTTCCTTTGTAAAATCGCCTAAATCATCAATTTATCCACGGAATCTTGGAGTGGCTTACCTCACGTACGTCTTCTCCCATTTTATTTACATGTCATTTGTACTGATTACTCTGCTGGGAAATTTATCGCTTAGATGGCGCCAGGATTAAGCGCTGTGTAGCACATAAATTTAAGATACATAATGTGTTCACTGAGCTGAAGCCGGTATGGAATGATTCAGTACAGTGGCTCCAGCATATGTAAAGGAGAGTTTCATCATGTGCTGTACTGTACATAATTATTAGCATTCGAAGATACATATGTACAACAAGGAAAGACACTACATTTGTTCTTCTTCTTCTGGCATAAGTCTGTTTTAGGACGCTGGAGAAACGGCAAGTTCCAAATTATTGTAAAAGTACGCAGGTTATCTCCGCTTGCAAGAAGAATCGTTGGTCATCTGCTGTAGAATCCTACCTCCTCGGAGTAGTGAAGCAAATTAAATCAATTAATACAAGCAAGTCTTCTGGCCCAGACTGTGTACCAATTAGGTTCCTTTTGAGATTATGCTTATGCAACCGTTCGCTCGACGAAAGATCCGTACCCAACGGCTGGAACGTTGCACAGATCACACCAATATTCAAGAAAGGTAGTTAGAGTAATCCACTAAATTATAGGCCCATATCATTAATGTCGACATGCAGGAGGATTTTGGAACATATATTGTGTTCGAACATTACGAAACGGTCAACTGACACACAGTCAACATGGATTTAGAAAACATTGTTCTTGTGAAACACAACTAGCTCTTTACTCGCATGAAGTGCTGAGTGCTATTGACAAGGGATTTCAGATTAATTCCTTATTTCTGGATTTCCAGAAGACTTTTGACACTGTACCAAACAAGCGGCTTGTAGTGAAATTGCTTGCTTATGGAATATCGCCTCAGTTATGTGACTGGATTCGTGATTTCCTGTCATAGAGGTCACAGTTCGTAGTAACTGACGGAAAATCATAAAGTAAAACACAAGTGGTTTCTGGCTTTCCCGAAGGTAGTGTTACAGGCCTTTTGCTGTTCATTATCTACTATATAAACGATCTGGGAGACAATCCGAGCAGCCATCAGACGGTTTACAGAGACACTGTCGTTTATCTACTAATGAGGTCATCAGAAGGTCAAAACACATTGAAAAACGGTTTAGAAACGATATCTGTTTGGTGTGAGAACTGGCAATTGACCCTAAATAACGAAACGTGTGAGGTCATCCACAAGAGAGGTAAAAGGTATTCGTTAAACTTTGGTTACACGACAAATCAGTCAAATCTAAAGGCCGTAAAGTCAACTAAATACCTAGGAATTACAATTAGGAACAAACTGAATGGGAAGGAACACACAGAAAATGTTGTGGGGGTGGCTAACCAAAGACTGCGTTGTATTGGCAGGACGCTTAGAAAAGGTAACAAATCTGTTAAGGAAACTGTCTACACTACGACTTTTCCGTTCTCTTTTAGAATATTGCTACGCAGTGTGGGATACTTATCAGATAGGATTGGCGGAGTACATCGAAAAAGTTCAAAGAAAGGCAGCACGTTTTGTATTATCGTGATACAGGGGAGAGAGTCTCACTGAAATGATACAGAATTTTGGATGGACATCATTAAAACAAAGGCGTTTTTCATTGTGGCTGAATTTTCTCACCTAATTCCACTCACCAACTTTCTCCTCCGAATGTGAAAATATTTTGATGACACCGAACTACATAGGGAGAAACGATCACCATGATAAAATAAGGGAAATCAGAGAACGCACGGAAAGATATAGGTGTTCGTTCTTTCCGCGCGCTGTACAAGATTGGAATAATAGAGAATTGTGAAGGTAGTTCGATGAACCATCAGCCAGGCACTTAAATGTGATTTGCAGAGTATCCATGTAGATGTAGATGTAGATGTACAACAGATTGATGCTTCCTGAATACCCAAAATCTAATCTGTGACCTCTCCATGTTTATCCCAGAGACATGGGAGGTAGTAAATACCGACAACGACACTGATGCCATGTGCCATGTAAGGCCGGGTGAATGTCTTTCAATGTGCTATACTACCGTGGATGGCTTGCGTCCACTTCTTATCGCGTCACGTGCTCACAACGCCATCAGGTTCGCGGTGGGCGGCGGTCGTAACGCTTTGGCCCTGATGTATAAAAGGAGAGCAGAGGGGAATGTGGCATCATTCCAACGACACTGGCCGCAAATGAGGAAATTCACCGACATAAGCGACTCTGGAAAAGGGCAGATTGTTATGGCCCTGTGACTGAAAGAGCATCTCGCATATGGAGGCGCTTTTTTGGCTTTTAGCATGCTACTGCCATGAGCATCGTCGATGAACGACGGTGAAACCAAGAGTAGGCGACAAAGTACTGGACGTCAACGCCTCATCACAGATAAAATTAAAATAACAGTAGCAGGAAATTGATTCTAGGTAATCTTTCGTTCTTCAAATGGTTCAAATGGCTCTTAGCACTATGGGACTTAACATCTATGGACATCAGTCCCCTAGAACTTAGAACTACTTAAACCTAACTAACCTAAGGACATCACACAACACCCAGTCATCACGAGGCAGAGAAAATCCCTGACCCCGCCAGGAAACGAATCCGGGAACACGGGCGCGGGAAGCGAGAATGCTACCGCACGACCACGAGCTGCGGACAATCTTTCGTTCTAAGGTATCTTTTGAACTCAGCCCTGAATATTATCTTCTTGTATTTGTCCAATGTAAGTGTTAGAAAGTTCCGAAATGTTTTCTCACATTTATTTGCAAGTAGAGTCGACAGCTTCCAGTTTCAGTCATTTAGGTAGCAGCTGTGATCTTTACCTCTGGCTTGACTACGAGTATTAAATTAAGTACCCAATCATACTTTGTAAGCACTATATGTGGGTTCTAGATAGAAACTACCATTAGTTTGTTTCACATAACTTAATTTATCACTTGCTCATCGTGTTTGTTGCTCCGTTTTTGAATTGGCCACGCCGAATTTTACTCTGGCAAGACTGCACTAAATTTCTGGAGAGAAGATGTACCAAGCTAAATCTTTGAAAAGGAACGTAGCATGAAGACAGAGGAGGGAATGAGCCATAACAGGCACATGGCGAGAGAATTGGGAGAGGGTCTGAAGCTCAACGAATCGGTGTCCCGACCTCCAGCCCACCACCACCACTTTTTTAAACAGAGGAACCATTTTCCACTCAACACCGTTTTAGATATAACAGAGAAGGGAACAACTCATAAGAAGGATAGCAGGAGAAGCCTGGAACAAGAGAGTGGATGGAACTTCCAAACACAACGAATTTGTGTCGTTTACTTTTTGAACAGACGAATCGTCTCTAGAAAGTATGGTGGTAGACACGAAAGAGAGGGAGTTAGGGTAGGATAAGACTGAGAAACTTATGAAGGAACTGAGAGATTTTGGATGGTCGCTTCAAAGTCAATGAACCACTCACCCCATTCTGAAAAGCAGAAGAGTCTTTCATTTTATTTTATTTTATTTTATTTACACGTCAAGTTCCCTAGGACCAAATTGAGGAGCAAATAGCCAAGGCCATGGAACTTGTCAGTAGATGAAATTACAACATAAAAGTAATAAAAGATAAAAATAAAAAGTTTATGAACCCGAAAAAATCAACCCATAAGGTAAGTAAACGCAATCAACAATACAACAAGAATCAGCTTACTTTTTCAAGGAACTCCTTGACAGAATAGAAGGAGTGACTCAGTAAGAAACTCTTCAGTTTCGACATGAAAGTGCGTGGATTACTGGTAAGATTTTGGAATTCTAGTGATAGCTCACGTAAAATGGATGCAGTAGTATACTGCACAGCTTTCTGCACAAGAGTTAAGTAAGTCCGATCCAAATGCAGGTTTGATTTCTGCCGTTTGTTAACTGAGTGAAAGCTGCAATTTCTTGGGAGCAAGCTAATATTGTTAACGAGAAACTACAGTGAGGAATGTATATACTGAGAGGCTAATGTCAAAATACCTACACTCGTGAGCAGGGGTCGACAAGAGATTAGCAAACTTACATCAATTACTGTCTGAACCGCCCATTTCAGAGCCAAAAATATCCTTTTAGAATTGGAAGAGTTAACCCAAAATATAATACCATACGACATAAGCGAATGAAAATAAACAAAGTAGACTAATTTTCGTGTCGAACGATCACTCACTTCTGATACCGTTCGAATAGTAAAAATGGCAGCATTAAGTCTTTGAACTAGATCCTGAACATGGGCTTTCCACGACAGTTTACTATCTATCTCAACAACTAGAAATTTAAACGGTTCAGTTTCACTAATGACATGCCCATTGTACGAAATTAAAATTTCGGGTTTTGTTGAATTGTGTGTCAGAAACTCTAAAAACTGAGTGTTACTGTGATTTAGCATTAGTTTTTTTTATACAACCCATGAAATTATGTCACGAACTGCACTATTTGAAACAGAGCCAATTTTGCAAGCAACGTCCTTTACTACCAAGCTAGTGTTATCAGCAAACAGAAATATTTTAGACTTACCCATAATACTAGAGGGCAAGTCACTTATATAAATCAGGAACAAGAGTGGCCCCAACACTGATCCCTGGGGCACCCCTCACTTAACTGTACCCCACTCAGAGCCCACATCACAGCCATTCTCAACACTATGAATAATGACATTGATGTGTTGCTAAATGTGCCAACACCTTGTAGATAGAGGAAGCCTAAAATGCACGCTATCTAACGCAGACGGGCGTGAATTCTGGAACAGGATAATTAGTGAATGCTAATAAGAAAAGTATGCAGCTCCTCGAATACTTATCTTTATTCCATCCTTGTGGTACATCGCTCTTGATAATACAAATAAGACAATCTTCAGATACGGTTAATGGCGCCTTGCTAGGTCGTAGCCATGGACTTAGCTGAAGGCTATTCTAACGGTCTCTCGGCAAATGAGAGAAAGGCTTCGTCAATGTAGTCGCTAGCAAAGTCGTCGTACAACTGGGGCGAGTGCTAGTCCGTATCTCGAGACCTGCCTTGTGGTGGCGCTCGGTCTGCGATCACACAGTGGCGACACGCGGGTCCGACATGTACTAAATGGACCGCGGCCGATTTAAGCTACCACCTAGCAAGTGTGGTGTCTGGCGGTGACACCACAGACATTTTGCTGTCTGTTGCTAAAGTAAGAGGTGAACCAGTTGTGATCTACTCCCCATATTCTGTAATAGTCCAACTCCTGGAACAATATTTTGTGATCCACACAATCAAACGCCTTAGTTAAATCAAAAAATATGCTCAGCATTCGAAACCTTTTGTTTCACTCATCCAGTACATCACAGAGGAAAGAGAATATAGCACTTTCAGTTGTTAAACGACTTCTTAAGCCGAACTGTACCTTTGATAGCAAATCGTGTGATATAAAATGATCAGTTATCCTTACATAAACACTCTTTTCAACAATTTTAGCAAACACTGATGGTATAGAAATAGGTCAAATTGTCCACATTATCCCTTTCTCCCTTTCTATAAAGCGGCTTTGCTGCTGAGAACTTAATCGTTCAAGAAACTGACCACTCCTAAAGGAAAAATTACAAATGTGGCTAAATGCAGGGCTAACATGTGCAGCACAATACTTTAACATTCTGCTAGGCATTCCATCATATCCATGAGAGTCTTTAGTCTTCAGTGATTTAATTATTGACCCCAATCTCCTCCTTGGTTTTATCACAGAGGAGAATTTCAGATATCAATCTCGGAAAGGCATTTGCCAAGAGAGTTATATGATTCCCTGTAGAAACTAAATTTTTATTTAATTCACCAGCAATGCTCAGAAAACGATTGTTAAATACTGTACATATATCTAATATATCAGTAACAGAAATATTTTTCCTACGAACTGTCTTTATATTGTCTTTCTTGTGCTGCTGACCAGACACTTCCTTCGCAGCTGACCGTATGGTTTTAATTTTATCTTGTGAAATAGCTCTTCTGTTTCCATACCACATATTCTTTGCCTTCCTAATAACATTTTTATATAATTCCGTCAGCCACCCGGGCTGCCTGTTACTGCGAGTAACCCCTTTTAGAACGTTCTAATAGAAAGCAACTCTCATAGAGCATGAGAAATGTGTTAAGGAAAGCATTGTATTTGTTATCTATGTTACCGGCACTATAAACATCCTCCCACTCTTGTTCCTTGACGAGATATAAAAAACTCTCTATTGCTGTTGGATTAACTTTCCTACATAGTTTGTAACTATATGTGACATTTGTTTGAGCACAAAAACCTTCACGCCCGGGTTCCCGGGTTCGATTCCCGGCGGGGTCAGGGATTTTCTCTGCCTCGTGATGACTGGGTGTTGTGTGATGTCCTTAGGTTAGCTAGGTTTAAGTAGTTCTAAGTTCTAGGGGACTGATGACCATAGATGTTAAGTCCCATAGTGCTCAGAGCCACTTGAACCATTTGAACAAAAACCCTTTAGTGTTAAGACTTGTGCATCACCGTCTGATGGGCCATTCACCCTCATACTAACAGAATGCCCATGTCGTGATGAGGAATGAATAAAAATATTTTTTATGCTGTGCACCAAGGCTGTTTTTCGAAACACTTCTGACTAAACTGGATAAGTGAGCAGACGTCAGAGCACTTCAATTTGGTCTTTGGAGAAAGGTATTTGAATGTATAAAATTGCCTGTGGGCTTCTGTCTCGGTTTCTTCGGCCGACGTATGTTTTTGATGATTTTTCTAACGTTTCACCAGCACGAGTGGCTGGCATTGTAAAAGCTTTACCTTGCATTGCTAGTGGCGGAATGGAATCGAGTTCGCGGCCGCGATTTACATATATCTGGTGCACCAACACCCATGGCCTTCTCCGTGGTCATTACTGCAGCGGTTCTCCCCTTGCTTCCTGTAACGGTCATTGGCTGCAGCACGGAAATCCTTGAGAGTTTCTCCTTTCGTAACGCGAGCAAGACAGTTTTGTGAGTCGCAACAACTAGAAAGGGCTCTGAGGAGCAATATGTACTCTACCAGGTTCTTAGAAAACGTCACAGAATCAAATACTCAGGAAAAGAAATATCGGGTGGAGCCTATGCTATACATTCGCGGATTGACTGACGGAATCGGGCGTATGTTGTGCAAACACGGCACGAAGACCGTTTATAAACCAACAAAGCACATCACAGAATGTCTGAGATCATCAAAGGAGGAAAGGGACTTACTTGCTAAGTCGGGAATATACGGCATGTCATGTAAATGCGGAAAAGTCTATGATGGGAAGACTGGACTATCAATCAACTCAAAGATTACCAAAAATATGCGGCATTGCGTGTCGGAGCAGGTAGACAAATGTGCCGTGCCAGAGCCTGCTCTATGTGAGACCGACTACATAGTAAATTTCATCGACACGGAGCTATCACACCCTCTTGTTGACAGAAGCTGCAGAAATACACAAGCATGATAATAGTTTCAAGAAGAAAGAGCAAAACCTGAAGGTGAACTCATCCTGGATTCCCTTACAGAAGCGAACGACCGTTGCAGGTAACAAGGGGAGAACCACAGCGGAAATGGCCACAGAAAATCCCTTGGACGTTGGCGCGCCAGGTACATGTAATCTACCACCGCGAGCTCGACTTCAGACCACCACCAACAGTGGAGGGTAAAGCTTTGACAACGCCAGCCATTCGCGCTGACGAAACGTCAGTAGAGTCGTCAAATAAACCGAGTCACAAGACAACGAGCATGTCTGAACGTATTAGTTTGATTTATCATTTTCGATTATGTTTATCTTAGTTCAGTCATGTTAGAGAAACTTTTTGTGTTGCTATTCTGTTTTACAGTGACTTTGGATTTAGTAAGAGTTTCATAGGATATCTGTTCCACATTAGACAGTGCTACTTCGACATTGTGCCACCATTCTTTTACCATTATGAACAGTAGTAAACAGAAAGACATATTTTCATTGAGTATCTTCGATGAACAAGAAGGGACAATATTTTTCCTTTATCACAAATTACTACCCCAGTATCCTCCCAAATGAATGCATTTTTGACATTTTACCTGAATCTTAAATTATTGTGTGGTAGGAAACCACTTGTTGTAAATGTTCTGAAAGTGATGTGTGACGCACCATTAACGTTGTTTTAAGAAATGGAGGTTTGTCACCGTAAATTATGCGAGAATTTCCGAGACTTTTACCCACATCACATGTATAACGAGAAATAGTGGGAGAGACTGTACAGGAGCTCTATCCAGTACTTAATCACTTCGGAACGGACTCATGTGGAACATGTCCGGAAGCTTTTATGTGCTCTACCAAGCCACTTTGCAACAGTTATTTGCTTATAAGTCATTGCTCTGTGTATGGTTTATATAGTATGAGGGAGGCAGTTTTGATTGTAACATTTGTCACAGAAAGCGTATTTCCTGAATAGATGTATAGACAAGCGTTTTTAGACTCCGAAGTTTATACTGTTTGCGGTAGTCAGTCAGAGCTGGCAAGCACTTCTTCTATGTCGAGCATTGGTGGAATCGGATGTGTTGACTTCGGCCATGCTGGCTTGGAGGCTTGAGTTCAGAATGTAGTTGCTGCAGCTTGGAACATATCGAATAAGGTAGTATGTGGCAATGCAGTCGCGTGCACTGGCATTGCGGAAAATGGAATGCCACCTTCAGGAAGCATTTTCTGTTATACCTCTTTTAATATTGTAGCATGTTTCTTGGCAGTTGGCTGTTTAAGTACTTCATAATATCCATGAACTCAGGAAAGGACTATTCCAGTCTTTACCATAAAGTACTGAATGTGAGAAGAAGTTTTATTTAAAGTGTTCATTTCATAAGCTTTCTATATTATATACGAAATTGCAGTAATTGTAAATAATAATGATCAGCTATGTATAAAAGCTAACATTTTGAAATTCCAGTAATTAATTCACAAATATATCGAGTCATTCATTACTGAGCCTTCATATCCCACTTGCCTATTGAAAAGGTTACTAAACTACGATTATCTGGACACGAATGACAACTCGCGTGATCCGATTATTACGAAGGGTGTTCAATAAATAATGCAAAGGATTTCTTTTTCTCGGCAAATTTCGGTCGGAAAAAAATGCGAAACTTGTTGTGAAACAGATTGGAGTATTCCTGCTTCAACCCCTATAGGTTCACCATACGTAGCACTGAAAATATCGTGTGTAACGGAGGTGCTTTCCAAGCAGAGAGCTGTCACTGAGTTTCTTTTGGCAGAAAACCAAGGAATCGCCAATATTATAGGCGCTTACAGAGTGTTTACGGAGACCTGGGAGTGAACGAAAGTATGGTGAGTCGTTGGACGAGGGGGCTGTCACCATCGCAGTAAGGTCACGCTAGCCTGTCCGATCTCCCGCACGCCGGCCGACGCACACAGCGTGATTCCTGCAATGCAAAACGTACGGACACTCTCATTCGGTATGATAGACGGATTACAGTCAAACACCTTGCTGCACCACTAAAGGTGATGTGGGGGTTGTTGATGGAGCAAGACGTAGGCTCCGACGTCAACTAGTAGAGTGGTACCATGTGGCCCTCCCATTAAGGTAGCGTAAGATCGTCGCATTGAACAGAGATTGCGTTGAAAAAAAGCGTTTTGTAGCCAAAATAGTGAGGAATAATATTCTACATTTAGATTTAGAATAAAACCAATCCGTTT
Source organism: Schistocerca americana (assembly GCF_021461395.2). Lineage (NCBI taxonomy): Eukaryota > Metazoa > Arthropoda > Insecta > Orthoptera > Acrididae > Schistocerca > Schistocerca americana. The sequence goes on from NC_060121.1 coordinate 456,420,037, forward strand.
TCAGAGAAAAAAAAGTTTTGCGTTGCTCATTGAACGCCCTTCGTAATATGTGATGTGGGCGCTTCTGCCTATACACCTGTAAGACCATACGGTGACATGAACTGCCGCTAGTCTGTTGAAATATAACTAAAATGCACTGAATGTGGCTGTTTACAGCCAAAATCTAGATTTGTAAGAATAATAAAAGCTAATGGGATTGTGACACTTACACGAGGGTTGGAACTTAAATAGTGGCAACTGTTTATTCACAACCGATACAAAAGAGTTACATGATTGCACCTGTTACTGTCCTTCAAAGTAGTCACCAGCATTGTGTAGAACCCGTTGCCAGCGATGTGGATGGCGTAGTACACCGTTAGCAGAGCCTGTTCTGTTGATGGTGCGATTGGAGCGGTCTAAAGTTATGGTAATTCTCGTATACCACTGTGATAGTGTTATCTTAACGTATTACGTTCCTCCACGGCAGACCGTCAGTGCACAGTATTACTGTTCGTTTTTGGAGCATCGCCTGCGACCACCTTTGCGAAAGAAGCGGCGGCACTTTCGGTGCAACCCACCCATCATTTTGCACGACAATGCGCGGGCGCATACAGCGCAAGCTGTGGCTGCCCTGTTCCGTCGATCGGACTGGGAAGTACTGTAGCATCCACCATACTCCCCGGACTTAAGTCCTTGTGACTTTGATTGGATTCCGAAGATGAAAGAGCCACTTCGTGGCTTTCGTTTCAGAACTGTTCCAAAGGTTCGACAGGCAGTAGACCGCTCCGTTCGCGCCATCAACAGAACAGGTATAGTACGCCTTCCACATCGCTGGCGACGGGTTCTACACAACGCTAGTGACTACTTTGAAGGACAGTAACAGGTGCAAACATGTAACTCTTTTGTATCGGTTGTGAATAAATAGTTGCCGCTATTTAAGTTCCAACCCTTGTAAGTTACGGTCACTGTGAGCAATGGTTCCTGCTGGAATCAAAGTTGGTTGGATTCAGACTTTGTCTATAGCGTTTAGAGAACTGTGGTAATCTTTTTGCACAGGTTTAGATTCCTCTACTACAATAGACGTTTATTTTGTAGGTAAACTAATTACTGTTTTTAGGACAAATGTACTGCTGTAAGCCTATTCAGAGTTGTATGTTAATAAATATTGTATTGCTCTGTACTCATAGGAGTGGATAGTTACATTTTATGTTTAGTGACCTGTTCAGACTTGATGTAAGAATCTTACGTAGTTGCGCATTTAATGTTAGTTTGGTTAACATACATACCGATGTTGTGCAGTTAAAAGGTTTTATAAATATTTTGCATTGCAAGTACAAAGATACAGAAAACGCACACATTTATGTTGCAATCACATCTAGGTCAAATCTGTGGGCTTCACAGATATTCCACGTAGTGTACGCAGTTAGACACGTAAGAACTCCAAATTCGTGTTTGTCAGATAGTTGCAACTAATGGTTACACATAGCCACCAAGAAGCATAAAGTTGTACCGGATACATACAGAGAGGAAAATGTTATCGTATAAAAGTTGCGTGGAATTAAATTACCGTTTCACTGGGTCCTGATTTAGTTTTTGCACCCTAATTACTAAAGCAAGAACCAAGGACATTGACGCGTGAGAGAAAAGCAAAATCGAAGACATAGGTCCCAGTTAAAGAATGTATTTTATTCGGGAGCTTCGCAAAAGTAATAACTTCAACGTTTATTTTCAGAAAAATGGAATCAACAGTGGCACTGACCTAGTTATGAAAGTGGCCTTATGTTGGGATAAGAATGCCACCGTAAGATATGTGTCGTAATGTGGGGATCCTGGTACGTGATGTCCGAAAAATTTCTCTCCAGTTGTAAATGTGTCTCTGACCACCACACATGAACTGGAACAGGTTACTATGGGCAATGACTCGCTATGTTCATTCTCCCACATATGGAACTATATCAGAGTGAGTTGTCTGCCAATTACTGGGAGTGGAGTGGGTTCCTGCGTGATTCTTTTATATATTCAAAACTGCTGGCGCTGAAATATATGTTGTCCTATATAGCTTCTTAAGAGATAGTAGCAGTACACATGATAGAAACCATCAAATACCAAACTGAATTCGATGGGCGGAGTAAAGCACTGGGAGCAGAGCATCGTGAATAGCAGCTTAGTGTTAGGCGTGCGTTTCGGACAGAAGGTTCGACTTGACAAAGTTACGGCATAACTTATGTCGGTATTGGGATGCTAGGAGAAGAGCCACTGACAAGTTTGAAGCTCTGATGATCTAAGTGAAAGATTTGCTTGAAAACGTCGGAAAAACAGCAATAAGCGCCGGTATTGTGAGGTGACGAGCTTCTTCTGTTGTTTGATATTATACACTGTACCTTTAAATGGTTGCCGATAAATGTACGTGTGGACCGTAAAAAGTAAGTCACACATGTCGTCCCATGCTAAGACCACTGCGTAACAAGAGTGGCGCATTGTCAGAACTGAGTACTTGTTCCGTGTTTCCTGTAAGCTCAGTTTGTGCATCAAAGCCTTCTTTTTTGTGGCGCCGTATCTTCGCGGTGTCAGTATTTTGTGGATTTGACAACGTCAGTAGTACAGGCTAGCGGGATGACCTCCCTGTCACAACCCCTTCACCCACGGGATGGAGTTTGTAAACCCCATCTGACTGCCTCTTGTTTTATGCCTTCTTAAAGGGTAAGAATGTTTTCCGAAATTTTTCTGAATTGTGTAACTGACGAGGGGACCATCAAGCCTGTTAATCACGGATTTGGTAAACCTTAGATATGCTGTATTGGAACCTGTCCTGATTACTTGACTAGTGGCTTTTCTTGCGGCGATCGCAAGAAAATCGATGTTGAAGGTTAATGCGTACCGTCTATACCTGAAACTTTATGTTGTTTCAGCAAAGTGTGGGTAGAGATTTCTTTATTACCTAGTCTTTAGCAAATGGGAAGCGTTTGGTTCTTTTTCTGTTTTTATCAAACTTTTAACGTACCTGTAAAATTAAACATCAAAGGATTGGCAAAGTGGAATTCGTTTCGCAGGGATAGTTTTTACGGCGCATGCTTATCTTTCATCTACAAAGATTTGATCGTAAAGTGACTGTTCAGTCTGTCCCCGACCCCCCCCCCCCCCCCCCAACGAAGATTTTAAACACTCTTCTTGCAGAACTTTAGTGAGCGTACCTGATTTCATGCAGGTCACAATCATATTTTTTTAATTTATGATTCAACTTGTCAAGTCGTTTTTGAACAATCCGACCAGATTTCCCGGATGAGTCTTGTACACATAAGAAAACGTATGGGAGTATCTTTCCTGACGCAGCTACAGTATGATGTACTGCGAAGGATTAACTAATCACGTTGAAATCGTAGATTGCAACTGGCAGCAGGTTTCATTGGTATTAACTACATAATCGAGCTCAAAATCTTCGATGAGTACTTCCGTCTATCACTGGAATCCTTCCACAGCTCTTAAAGCTCTTAATACTTCATCCACCGTCGAGAACTTTTTGGAACTGTTCAGAAATTTGGAGTTTTAAGTAAAAACCACAAACGAAATACATATTTGAGAAACTGTACTGTAATCAGTGATTTATTGATGAATTTACTATCGCCATTCCGAATAGACTTACATGACATGTTTTATTCAATGATATTCGATACAATGAATTTGAAAGAAACAAGAAACAAAGTACACGGGCAGAGTTGGAACCTTTGCCGCTAGTTTGGTAGCTGTACTCTTAAACCCCTGCACTTTGCTCGCTCGGTCAAAGCATGATTAACGTTAGGGATATAGGAAGTACGAATAAAACTTCAACGTCGATTTTCTCGGAAAGTAGGAGCCGTCGCAAGGACAACTGTTAGCCACGTACGTAAGACAGATTCTTCCATAACAAACCTCATATTTACCTAAAACCATGATTAACAGATCTGATGGTCCCCATCTGAAGCAGAGCGTGAGTATGAGCCCATATTCGCCTAGTCGGTGGTGAAAAACCAACTAAAAGCCACTTCTATATCGGTCGGCACATCGGTCGTCGTTGTTAATCCACCCGGCGTATTCCATCCGGTGCTGGCGCGTCCCCCGCGTCCTATAAGTGCCATGTTAACGTTCGCAGCTATGGAGATGGCTCAATAGGTACATCACAGAGTGTGCGCCTAATGGCTGGCAAGTGGAAACATACTCCAAAGTTGAAGTACGCGGAGCAGTAAGATTTCTGTGGGCAAAACGTCTAAATTACACACAGGTTCAACGTGAAATTCTGGCGGTTTTTGAATCAAAGGCAGTATCGCTCACAGACGTCTTGAAATGAAGTCACAATGTTATCAACGCCTCTCAGATGAGGGTCATGCTGAACTGCCAAACAGCCCAGATCTTGCACCATTCTGCTTCCATCTCTTTGAAAAAAAAAAAAAAATTGCTCTGAGCACTATGGGACTTAACATCTATGGTCATCAGTCCCCTAGAACTTAGAACTACTTAAACCTAACTAACCTAAGGATAGCACACAACACCCAGCCATCACGAGGCAGAGAAAATCCCTGACCCCGCCGGGAATCGAACCCGGGAACCCGGGCGTGGGAAGCGAGAACGCTACCGCACGACCACGAGATGCGGGCTCTCTTTGAAAGTTGTACAATTCCCAGGAGGAGTAGGGCAGTGGGGCGAAGTTAGGTGAGTCTCGAGAACATTAGGTCCTAACTCGCTCCTTGGAAAATACTTCCGAAAACGACGCACGATATAACTCTGCTCGATATCGCCATGATCACTCACATAGGACTAAAGTGCCTTCTATCCACTGTAACGCCATAGAAGCAGAAATTATGATAGGAAGTAGCACAGACGAGCAAGGTCTTATACCCCGAATCGCGTCCACTCCTGACAACTTACCACTTCGCTCGAAACATGTCTAACACCCAGTGAGCATTTGTTACGCCATGACTATAATCAAAGCACAAGACTCTATACTTCGTTTTGCGGCCGTGTGTCTTAGTGTCATTTGCGTTCACTACGGCCAACTCTACGTGGCTCTCTCCAATGTTAGTAAACCAAACGAGTTCCCCGTTCGTGTACCAAATCATACTACTTCAAATATGTACAAAGAAGCTTTATGAGCCAAAAATAAATTTCATTTGTACAAAGTATCGGGTATGACGAGGATATTCACACAGCTTTTGTCGAACAGCTAGGAACGGAGTTGTATCGTCGAGGAATGAACTATTGCTACAACGTTCTGTCTGTTGTTTATGGAGACTTGGAGACTGTGTTGAAAAATGGTATTATGTAATTCTGCCAGTGTAAAAGTTACTTGGCGTGTCGTACTAATGTGTAACTCCCCTTTTCCAACCCCTCGATGAAGGAAGGAACAGCCGGGGGACTTGACACAGCTGAGACCACAGTGCGCAGTGAGGGAACCTTAGTGGCTGGCAGAGCGCGTGGCGGCCGGGGTGCCAGTTTTGGGCGTCGCGACGCACCGCGCCGCGCGGCGCGGCGCTGCGCCGGGCGTGATCCCCGGATTAGGCGCTCCGGAGCCTGTAAACGGCCGATTAGTTAACTGCCGCCTTGATGCCGAATTTATGGCGTTATAAGCCGGCGCGCCTCCCCCTCCCTCCATTGTAATGAGCGGCCTCGTGAAGGAGGCGCCCCGGCGCACACTGCTGCAGCGCGTGCTGAGAAACGCCCAGCTGTCGGATCCGATTTTTCACCACACGCGTACCCTGTATATAATGCGTACGTGATAGGTGGGGTGTCCCGTGAGGAATCTACACCTTCTATCTACGCGTGGTGCAATGGGTACAAATGCTGATATTTCTTTTGCCGAATGAGGTCTGTACTGTACATGAGTAATCAGGGCATCTGCAGACTAATAATTATAGCCTTTACAAATCGTATGGTTTTAGGTTGGTTAGTACCTTGAAGTACACGTGGCAAGAGCAAACCATTAATACTTATTTTCCCCTCGGTAGCAGGTCCGGTGTTGAAGTGTGAACACATGGACGCAAAACATTTAATCTTTACTGACACACGTAGTCCAGCTAGTGGTGTAGTTACGACCGTGCAGAAAAGTCAGGACACTTTGTGACGTGTTTCCGGGAAGACTGCTCGACGTAGAGAAAAAACAACAAACACACTGATGTGTGTATAGTAAGGTTCCACATTTAAAAATATGTATGCCTATACTCCTTACACCTTATAGTTATATCTCCATCAATGTAAAACACTGAAACTGTATTGTCTGTATTGGTCTGTTCCAACACGCCCATCTCCAAAAGCATTAGACAAATTTTCATGCGGTTTTCACAAGTAGCTTATTCATAGCTTGGGGCAAATTATGGGATTTGTGCAAGTAAAATCGGAACACAAAGAAAGCTAAGGTAATTTAAAATTTTGTTAAAATCGTCCCCTCAGCTTAGTAGTTTGGATGTTTAATCTCATAGCGTAGTACATCAAAGAATCAACGGGCGCTATTAGTTCTGTAGTACACCAAAGAACGAATAAATGGCGTTGTTAGTTTTTTTAACTCACAAAGGGAGGCCGCCAATTGTGAAATTCAGATTCGATTCATACTGCGCATAATAAAAGCTCATGGCCAGAGGTGTAATGTGGCAAAGCACCAAGATGCACTTCTCAGCCGTTGTCAAGAAAATCGACAGTTAAAAGAAACCGTTGAGGTGAAATACTCTCTACGATTAATAACACTCTCCAGTGTCGTGGTGCTGCGGTAAGCGCTCGGGTTTATGATCCAAAGGTCGCCGGATCGAATCTCGCGCTATGCAATTTTTTTTTATAATTAGTATTTTGTAATTCATATATATATACACACACACTATTAATGAATTGCTTATGCATGTTGGTGAAGGCGGATCGCTCTCCAATTGTACCGCCTCCATTTTTCCATTTGTTTAACAGGGTGTACCAATGCTCTCCCGTCCGCACTGATTTTCGAAGATGTTATAAGTTGCGCTAGGGACCGCATCTACCTTCTTTCGAAGTTAGCAGGCAACTACGCTAGCTATGCGGCGGCTCGTTTCGGCCCATTCAACGTCTGTTCTTGAAGTGTAACGAGCGAGTAACGGAGTTTATATTTCATACCTGCCACAGCAAATTTGTGTTAGTGGGGTCTCTATTCTAATTCGAACGTTTGACTTACGCTATACGTATTCGTTTCGGAATATCGTTTCTACGTCTTCCGTTAACTATATGTGGTTAACATTATGAAGACAATTAATAACATTTGTGAAATACAACTTTGTTTACGGAAAACATAATGATGTTCGAAGTCGCCAGTTTTTCCACGACAAACGACTTTCAACAACTTATTATATGCATAATTGTCGCAACTGCTTGCCGGGAATTATATATATTTGAATTACAAAAAGCAAATACTAAAAAAAAAAAAGGTTGCATGGCGCGAGATTCGATCCGGCGACCTTCGGATAACGAACCGGAGCGCTTGCCGCTGCACCACGACGCTGTAGAAAGTTATTAATCGTATAGAGTATTTCACCACAACGATTTCTTTTAACTGTCGATTTTCTCGACAACGGCTGAGAAGTGCAACTTGGTGCTTTGCCACATTACACCTCTGGCCATGAGCTTTTATTAAGCGCAATATGAATCGAATCTGAATTTCACAATTGGCGGCCTCCCCTTGTCAGTGATAGATGTTTTCCGAAAGTTTATGTCAGTGGCAAACTTAAGCGTTGCAAACTTATCTTTACGAATACAGCCGGCCGCGGTGGTCTCGCGGTTCTAGGCGCGCAGTCAGGAACCGTGTGACTGCTACGGTCGCAGGTTCGAATCCTGACTCGGGCATGGATGTGTGTGATGTCCTTAGGTTAGTTAGGTTTAAGTAGTTCTAAGTTCTAGGGGACTGATGACCACAGCAGTTGAGTCCCATAGTGCTCAGAGCCATTTTTTTTTACGAATACAAGCTGATAGCAAATTTACTTGACCAGGATTTACAGATTTCGCTTTGTGTATTAAAAAGTTAAGGACACTGCTGTGCTTCTATCGATAGGTTTTATTTACATTTTTTGCTACGAAAAACGGATTATTAAGTTTGCTTTGGGACATGGATGCTAACTCATTACATGTTTATTTCGTTTTGTTTACGAATAAAAACTCCTAGAAAATGGTCGTGTCTTTCTGGACACCAGAACGGCTAAGAGACTGAGGACTTTACTGTTTCAAGAATTCAGTGAAGATCGTCAGACAAGACTTGTTGTCCTGTTGTGACTCGAAAATATCAGGCTTCAACTTGCTCTTTGGAAACTCCACCCAAAGGCGAGGTGTGAAACAACTCTGATCGAAAGTGTCATGCATTATCTCGCTCCTCAGGCTTTCCAACATAATGTTGTAGAAATGGAAACTTTGGTGAAAAGTGGCACAGATAAGCGAGGTTTTATTCCCAAAATCCCACTTGTCTGCAACGATTTACCATTTTGTTTTCAACGTGTATAATTCCCAGTGAACGTAAGTTATCCCGTGACCGTTAGCAGAGCACAAGGCTAGACAACGCGCTTTGCTGGCGTGGGCCTTAGTGTCAGTCACTTTCGAACGCTACGTGGCATTCTCTTATGTTAGTGAAGCAAACAAGCTTTTCATTCATCTCCACAACCATACTACTTCAAATGTAAGCAAACAAGTTTTATAAGTAAAAAATAAATTCCATGCATATAAAGTCTCAGGCACAACCATCAACAAATTTTGAGGGAATGCCAAGTTTATAAGCTAGTGGTAAATATTCAGGAATATGATAGGAACGAAAATTTGAAGCAAAAAACTCCTATCGACATATTACCTCCTTCCTGTTTCTGAGGTAGTACACATTTACTGAAAATTGTAATTTATTTTCTACATTACTCAATAGATTGCCGGGATTACAAAGGCACACATGTACGACAGTTAGTAAATATTACAACATGTGTTTAAGGTGTACAAATTGAAAAATAGGCACTTTTAACACATTCACCTCTAAGCACTGTCGTGTATACAACATATTAAGGCTGTTGCACAACTCGCAATCTGTGTTCGAATGTGTATTATCAACTTCACTACATTTTCGCACTCAGGGGTGAGCATGTTGTGTTGCTTCTATGAGTGGCTCTGCACATTCCCTAATGAGGCCAGTAGTATACACGATGTGACTAAATAACAATTACCTTTCGTTTGTACGTATAAGACTTCATCCAATCTAACCCCATAAACAAAAATCTAACGGCCTAAGGACAAGCGAATTTCAGGGCCAGTTCATTGTACTACCACGATAAATCCAGCGATTAGGATAAGTGTTGTTGAGATGTTTCCTCGCACATCTGCTAAAATGTGGAGTGGCCCCATTACTATGGAGGTAAACTGCAGTCTGCGTGGCCAAAGAAACGTTCTTAAGGTATCCAACAAACGAATTTTCCATAAAATCCGCGCAACCCTGTCCCATCATTCCTCTAGTCAGACTAACTTATGAAAATGGTACTGATCATGCCGCACCAACTACTGATTGAAAAACGAACTTCTAAATTGGTTTCCAGGGAGATGTGAATTTCCTCTGATAATCGATGATCGTTACTTGTGTTGTTGATACCATCCCGTGTAAACATTGTTTCTTCTGTGAAAAGTATTACTGGAAGGAAATGAGCGTTAGTTGGTGACCAAATTCAAGTTGTGTTGCATTGTAGCCCATGTGAAAATTGTGGACGCACTGAATGTGACATCGGTACAAGTTTGCTGCATGAAATTTTTGTCATACACGTGCTTGGGGTACAGTGATAAGTGCGAGTCACTGTGTGCTGGTGGTGGGATTACTGTAGGGGGTCATGGAAAAAGATACTTCATAAATATTAACATGTCAATTAGATGTGTAAAGATGGTTCTGTGTATCTAACATAATTAAAATCGCTGTCTTCCAAAATAATGGTCGAGGAAATCGTTACCTATAAAATTAAACAAGGATCACAACAAGCTCAGTTTGTTGCTTGAAATGCAGAGAAATGGATTAAAAGTCATTGATAGAGAAAAATAATGTCTTGGCAATTCAATTGTGGACAAGGTATCTGGAATATGATTCAAGTGAAACTCTATCTCTGTTAAGCAATTATATTCGAGTAATTCGTACTATGATTGTGGAAGAGTCAGTTTAAATATAGAAAGCGCTAGTGAAAGATATGTGTTTGCATCTAAGGCCGGAGCTGAAGCATATTGAATGTTTAAATGCATATTCATCTTTAGAATGAATTAATGTATCTTAGTCAAAAAAAAAAAAAAAAAAAAAAAAAAAAAAAAAAAAAAAAAACACCTTACCCTACAGTTCGCTTCACTGTTGCAGCTGTATCTCACCATATTAATGTGCAGGTGGCGGCATGGCTGCAAAGTCATTTTAGTTCAATACCAACAGTTTGCATCTGCATCTAGGTGTAAGTCAGCCAGATCAGAGCTGAAGTGAGTGTGCCAGAGAAGGCGTCCATTCATCAAAATGCTGAAATCAGAACTCTCACGATGGGGCACCTAGTGGAAGAGTAAATATCTCCCCTCTACTTCTGGAACGGAAGACTCGTGCTTGTGTGTTTTTCTAATTACATATAACTTTGACTGCCTGAACCATAAACACTAAGAAGCTGTCTTAAAAATGCTTGTCTCCTTCGCTTTCATTTCAGGTGATTCGCAAGTAACAAAATTCATATCACTTGACAATGCAGAACTGTTTCCTGAACTATCTGCTTTTTGTCTATTTCTGTGTGTCTGCCAATGAGGGTTGGCCTCTGTAAGTGCAGCCATGTGTGTTGCGCCCACTTCTAAATTATTTAGGTTTCCAAGTAGAAGCCGATTTCAAGTGTCGTTAAACATTTTGCCTTGCAGTGCCTGATGTCGGTGCAGCGTCTCACAGCCACATGGAGTGGCAGCACGGTTTGAGGCACCATGTAACGGATTGTGCGGCCCATCCTGTTGGAGGTTCGCCTCCTCCCTTGGACATGGGTGTGTGTGTGTGTGTGTGTGTGTGTGTTGTTCTTAGCATAAGTTAGTTTATGTTACTTAAAATAGTGTGTAAGTATAGGGACGATGACCTCAGCAGTTTGATCCCTTAGGAATTCACAAACACACACACACACACATACCACATGCACACACAGGGTCTCACAATCTTCAAAGGCATCCTAAACTTTATTTGACCATCTTCCACTCTTAGATATTAACTTTAGCGGCCTATTTATTTTGACAAGTTCTGCTTTCTACCATTCCGTCTACAATAGTGACCTTCTGGGGTGCAGCTAAAATAGGCAGGAGTAGAGGGACCAGGTGGGCATCAGTGCATTTTGTTATTGTTGGTTGCCTACATCAGGGTGAGGTATGAACTCAGGGGCAAACCTATCGTTCTCCTTTGATTTACGGGTGCTTAACCCATTGTTCTCCTTTGATTCACAGGTCCTTAACCTATTGTTCTGCTAAAAGGATCTTTCCTTTTGATCGACAGGCACTTAACCTATTGTTCCCACTCATCCTCCACCTCCACACACACCCCCATCTCCCCTCGCTACACTTTCAGGTTTGAGTTATTGGAATAGCCCCTCTCGCTCTTATCAATTTGATTGACTACTTAATTACATTGATCAATCAATTAACCTCTCCCCCTCTGGCAAACCACCATCCCCTCCCACCCTCCCACCCAGAAACTGGTGGGAAATTCTAATTTCATCAGTACAATGCAACACACCATGGCTACCTCCACTGACCTAAGAAAATGGCAGAAAAATAGCCCAATTGGGCTACCTCCACTAACCTAAATCATCCGACCGCCACCTCTTCCTAGGAATTGGTGAGAAAAGGACTCGTCCTGTGCAGGACATAAGTCTTTACTTTCAGTCTTTATTTAAACAATTAGAGGCAGTACCTCCATGCAGTGTATCCACTACAATGTCAGGAGTCCAAATGACCAATTACACAGGATTCTCACCAAAGGGAACTGTTAACCCTGCCGTGACATAATCCAAGATGGCAGGCTGGCTGGAAAAACTGTGGGAAAACCACTCAGCGTTTGCTGGGCTGCTGTAGAGAGCAAGAAGTGTACTTATAAATTTTCGAACAATTTGTTTAGGGACCGATTTCACATAGTTTATTTATTACACTGATATAAAACACATGCTTTGACACGCTTAGGGTCATGCCAAAAAGCCTACAGACCTGCAAACTACTCATAAATTACCGAAATAACGCATGTTAAACGCTCTGCAGACATGCAAACAACTCCTAAATTACCGAAATAATGCACTATACACAGCACACAGACATGGAAACTAATCGTAAATATTGTGTGCATACACGAAATCAACTCGTAAATCAACAAAATATTGCAGTGCACAGCATACAGACCTGCAAACTACTCGCAAATCACCGAAATAATACATATATAATGCTCTGCCGACACGCTCACAAAGCTTAAACAGCTGGAAATAATGTAGTGCACAAACCCTCATTGGACCTAAAACACTTTCGAACTATTGTCAACGTATCAGTGGCTCCAAGGGCGCACGAAGGTCGACGCCACCTAGAGCCACCGTCAGATGCAGGCCAGCACGAGCTATCACTCTCACGCTGTTGCCGCCTACAACAAGCATGTGAAAGTTGCATCTATTTTCGGGTATACAGGTACACTCCTTTTAGTGTTATACAGACATCACAGAACTGAAAGGCGCGCTCACACTGGTCCCATACGCGATACGCCTCAGGGCATGTTTGTTTACCATTGCTGGTGCCATACCTGTGGATACTGATGTCACAGAACGCGCTATAGAAATCTGTTCCAGAATAGCACAGGCTGCTTTCTCCATAGCGATCCTAATGGGACATATGAGCTGTGTCTAGCCCCAAATGCTTGCTTACCTCCCCGGTGTCGCTGACACAACGCCACAAAATGTCCATGTGGCGACTTACCATCTGAAAGGTTCTCAATGTTATACTGACATCACATGACTATGTAAAATAAGATCCAAGTCGACCTCACGGAAATTGTATAGAGTCCCATAAATGGTTAATGGTCGCTTTTGTAGGAGCTTTCATGATGTCTCAGCTTGTCTGCATTGGAAATTCTTGTCCTGACAGTACCTGAATACGAAAATAGTGCAGAATAAGGCCGAAACATTCCTTCTGATGGTACTAACATGGAACTCTGTCCATCACGTATTACCCTTTCCGGAAATAGTTAAGTCCTGCTTTCAACAAATATCTCCAAAACCTAAGCATTCTCACTGCTATGTACAGGCTCCTATGTCCTGGCACAAAATAATGTCCTGTGAAATGAATGGAGCATTGTGAGTAGTTCTTATTGAATTTACTCGCCGAATTGCTGATTCCACCAGTGTGGAAGCACTTTATGCCTTCCTTTTCTTCTTTCTGTAGACGAGACTTTAAGCAGCAAAATACTATTTTGCACAGATCACCATATTCCACTGACAATTAAACCTTGCAATGTGAGCTACAGATAGTCAAATAAGGAAAAACCGTAACTCAATTACACTGCTCTGCCACTGAGGACAGGAGATTGAATATTAGAGTGTGAAACCGATCCCCAACCCAGCAATATATCACCTCATACCATGTCGATGAAGTAAAGATACAGTTGGTATCATGCACCATATAAAAATCACCCCTTTTACTTCATTCGTATAGCTATCAACCAACAAACACTCTTACATATACCGCGATGACCTACAGTACTATATATACTCCTCACACCACTAGATATTTTCCCGCAGCCGACAGTCACAAGTCATCCACTCCTGATGCATTACCAGAGTGCCCTCAGTGGACCGATGTCAATCTCAGAACTGTTCTACAAATCCTGGCTCGTTCCCCCTCGGCACAAACGCGTTACTGCTTCTGGTCCGGACCTGCTTGATTGCTTGCTTTTCTACACCCACCTCCAAATTCTGGGACTACAAGAACACATGTATTTTCTCATGGCTTCCCATAATATTATACCATTTTCGTGGTACTTCTCAATATCAAGCATACAGCAGTATACTACTGATCACACGTGTAACATAATTCCAAAGCTGTAGAATGGGAATCATTTCTCTACAAACCCGAAAATTGAGCTTGGTGGAGTTTGCTGTAAACCACTGAGTAACTAGAAACTTATCATGTCTGCGAGGGCCTTTTAATGAGACCTCGAAAAAACAGAGGCAACTGATTTTTCCACTCGCGAATACTGATGTTAGTGATGTATTAGATTCCAAATCATCCCTATAATTTACAAAGTTTTCATGTTTAGAGAACCAGCAAACATGCCTTCCACCCATTTTTCACCTGCTAGATGTACACACCACAATCGATGTTTCGTCAACTAAATAAAGGCGCGAAATATGCAGAAGCATTCAACCAAACAATTTATATGGGACGGAATAATCGTCCATCGCAAACACATGTCCATATTGAATCATCTCAAATTTCCATGCGAACATTTAAACTATCCAACACATACTAAGATTAGTTTGCTACTTGGCTGGCTAGAAGACAAAACGGTAAAGTCAGCTACATACCTAGACTACAACTGGCCTCTCCATTTGGACGGCTCCTACCGTTAATGGGAAATGTGAATCATTCCTGAAACACGTCGCTGGTACTGCACGCCACGCATGCATAGACAGAATGATACTAGTTATAAAACTGACCTCATATGTGTCTTATCCCAGTACTTACAACTATATGCTATGATTGCGGTGTCAGTTGAATGTCATTCGACAATGAGTGAAGTATCGGAAATACACCTTGGTGATGGCTGTGGCTCTGGAAATAGAAATATCGGTACCATTCTTCACATACTCTTCCCATTGCTATCACAGTACTCCACATCAAATCCATACCTTCCTTACCACTGGACATAGTTATTTCCTTTGCACATGTCGGATCACAAGCACATAAGTTATAAGCCAGATGCTCAAGGCAAACCTATTACGCAACCCCTACTACCAAGTATAATACTTCGTAATAAGTGATTGCTGGCGATATGAAATAATACTGACCGAACATCAACGGTGGGTGGCCACGTCTCATAAGTTTTTCTTTCAAGTGCTACCACCATGTCTTAGAAAGAGGGGCATAATCGTCTTGAAAACCCCTATATGTTAAACAAAACACAACCATATTAACACCACAAGCAGTCTTGGTTCTACAGGTGCACACAAGTATCCATGTTAAAAGCAATACTGACTTTTTAAATCCACGAATGACGTGATTGTTCCAGACAAATACCAAGACACTGAATGTAGATGGTGATCGCCGGAGTGTATATTATCAGACCGATGCAGTTACACATCACTGATGGTGCACCCTAGTAATAAAATTACAGAATTTTTAAAATGATTTGGCTAAGGAGCGTAGTATGAATTCAGTATTTACAACTCCCTCAAACTGCCGCCACTAGATATTTCTCTGGTATTTGTAACGCATTTTGTGTCTGTGCCTTGTCAGAGGTCCTGCAATATATCCATTGAGTTATAGGCGATGATTGATTGAGAAGCATCACAAACAGTAGTAGACGCTGTGATGATTGAGGTCGTGAGATAATCACATTAGCTTTTCAGGTCGCTAGTGCTAAGGCTTCAGTAGAAAGGATGTCGATGATTCGGAATCAAGTCTCTTCATTCAACTGCATACCTGCAATGGATCTAGGGATGGATAGCACCAAAACAGTGATCATGTACATGATTGCAATATGAGGAATCAGTCCAAATGAAACGCAGAGCCATCAGCTATTCTGTCACTGTGACAGATGAGTTTAAATGTAGAGGTTGCTATCACAGTACTCCACGTCAAATCCATACTTTCCTTACCACTGGACATAGTCATTTCCTTTGAACATGTCAGAAAAGAAACACATAAGTTATAAGCCTGCAAACCTATCACACACACCCTACTGCCAAGTATAATACTTCGTAATAACTGATTCCTGGCGATATGAAATAATACTGAACGAAAATCAGTTATGGGTGGACATGTCTTATAAGTTTTCTTTCAAGTGCTACCACCATGTCTTAGAAAGAGGGGCATAATCGTCTTACAAACACCTATATGTTTAAAAAAAACACAACCATATTACCATCACAAGTGCTCTTGGTTCCACAGCTGCAACAAGTATCCATGTTAAAAGCTATACTGGCATGATAGATCCATGTAAGGCATAGGTCAGCAGTTCGGAAACTCTCCACAACGCCGCCAAACTCTTCCCATTTCCTTGTGTTCTAACTGTCTTTTATTTAAAATCATTCAGTGTGTGTGTGTGGCAAGTTATGGTAACCATAGTAACAATATGAGTTACACCGTGTGAGGCAATGGATCAGAATGTGTTAATATCATTTAAGAATCTGGCACAGACCTGAGAGTCATGGTGGATAAACGAAACGTATGGCAGTGTACAAAGTGTGTTACAGCAGGAAAAAAAACAATGTTTCAAACAACGACACAGGGTCACAGGGAGCGTATGTTGTGATTTACAGTATAGTCTGTGGGATACCGTCGTCCTCCTACAGTACAGTGATGAAACTTTAAACTGGTCTGTGCAGTGGATCAGTACCTGTATATTTAACAGGATTGTCACATGTGCTCGATGTCGGCACACATGCGGTATTCTTTTGCGATATATGGAAGGAGAGAGATGGAGTAAAAATCTTATCAAGTTCTCTATCGGATGAAGTTAATGGAGCTTTTATAGTGGATAGTACAGAATAACAAAGATAAATTGTTGGGGTGATAGACGTGAATGGGCCCTGAGTGTCGTCGATCTGTAGTACCTGCTTGTAGTTTGTAGAAGCACCACAATGCAGTAGCAAAATCCACGTCCTTCCCAAAATCCGTTACTGTCTTTTATACTACTTCATGTTACAGGAGCAGGCTTCGCTTCTGTCGAGCGGTCAAAACAGAGTTCTGTTACAATAACACAGCTGTGCTTGCTTCTACTTGGGTTGCAGATGTTAGATACTGCTTTCTGCGACTTCTACTCATATCTGACTTACACTGGAACGATCACATGCGCAAAGCCGCAGGGATGGTTGTGCAGAATCTGAGGGGTAGTTGCAAGATGCATAGGGGCTACCTAAAACCATGATGGAATTTTATTGTAACACATAGGAACGAGAAAGGTGGATCACTTCGAGACAGGAGAGTGCCAGAAAAATGATTCACTAGTGGCTGTAATCGCTAAAGGACTTCTCCATAGGATCCAACGCAGGTACGTGGTTGAATGGAAAGACTTGACTCCAAATCATAAACATAATTTCTACCGAAAACGTAGCACCGGAGATCTGAAAAGCTAGTGTACATTCCGCACGACCTCAATCGTCACACCATTTACTACTGTTTGTGATCCTACTCAATCAATCATCGCCTATAACTCAGTGGAGATATTGCAGAACCTCTGAGATGGCATTGAGACAGAATGGGTTACAAATACTGGAGACATATCTAGTGGCGGCAGCTTGGGGGAGTTGCAAGTACCGGTTTCATACCACACTCCTTAGCCAAAACACTAAAAATTACCGAGCGGGGTGGCGCAGTGGTTAGACACTGGACTCGCATTCGGGAGGACGACGGTTCAATCCCGCGTCCGGCCATCCTGATTTAGGTTTTCCGTGATTTCCCTAAATCACTCCAAGCAAATGCCGGGATGGTTCCTCTGAAAGGGCACGGCCGACTTCCTTCCCAATCCTTCCCTAATCCGATGAGACCGATGACCACGCTGTCTGGTCTCCTTCCCCACAAAACCAACCAACCATTAAAAATTCGGCAGTTTTATTACTAGGGTGCACCGTTAGTGATGTGTAACTGCACTGCTGTTCTGATAATATACGCTCTGGCGATCACCATCTATAAACCACATCATTCGTAGGTAATGCCTTACGTGGATCTATCAAGCCAGTATAGTTTTTAATGTGGTTACTTGTGTGCACCTCTAGAACCAAGACCGCTTGTGATTTGTGATGGTAATATGGTTGTGTTTTTTTTTAACGTATAGGTGTTTGTAAGACGATCATGCCCCTCTTTCTAAGACATGGTGGCAGCACTTGAAAGAAAAACTTATGAGACACGTCCACCCACAATTGATTTTCGGTCAGTGTTATTTCGTATCGCTAGCAATCAGTTATTACGAAGTATTATACTTGGTGGTAGGGGGTGTGTGATAGGTTTGCCTTGAGCATCAGGCTTATAACTTACGTGTTTCTGTTCTGATATGTGCAAAGGAAATGACTATATCCAGTGGTGAGGAAGGTATGAATTTGACATGGAGTACTGCGACAGCAACGGGAAGAGTATGTCAAGTTATAAGAATGGTACTGATATTTCTATTTCCAGAGCCACAGCCATCAGCAGGGTATATTTCTGATACTTCACTCATTGTCGAATGACATTCAACTGAGACCTCAGATGTAACATTTAGTTGCAAGTACAGGATTAAAATACATATGAGGCCAGTTTTTTAACTAGTATCATTCTGTCTATGCATGCTTTTCATGCAGCGCCAGTGACGTGTGGAGGGAATGATTCACATTTCCCATTGATGGTAGGAGCCATCTGAATGGAAAGGTCGGTTGCAGTGTAGGAATGTAGCTGACTTAACTGTTTTGTCTTCTAGCCGCCAAGTAGTGAACTAATACTTAGTATGTGTTGGATAGCTTCCGTGAACGCATGGAAATTTCAGAAGATTCAATATGGACGTTTGTTAGCGCTGGACGATTATTCTCTCCCATAAAAATTGGATGAAAATCAGTGTGGGTTTAGGCCTCTTAGAGGTTGTCAGGACGAGATCTTTAGCTTACGGCAAATAATGGAGAAGTGTTATGAGTGGAACAGGGAACTGTATCTATGCTTTATAGATCTAGAAAAGGCATATGACCGGGTTCCTAGGAGGAAGTTATTGTCTGTTCTTCGAGATTATGGAATAGGAGGCAAACTTTTGCAAGCAATTGAAGGTCTTTACATGGATAGTCAGGCAGCAGTTAGAGTTGACGGTAAATTGAGCTCATGGTTCAGAGTAGTTTCAGGGGTGAGACAAGGCTGCAACCTGTCTCCACTGTTGTTAATATTATTTATGGATCATATGTTGAAAACAATAGACTGGCTGGGCGAGATTAAGATACGTGAACACATAATAAGCAGTCTTGCATATGCGGATGACTTAGTTGTAATGGCAGATTCGATTGAAAGTTTGCAAAGTAATATTTCAGAGCTAGATCAGAAATGTAAGGACTATGGTATGAAGATTAGCACCTCCAAAACGAAAATAATGTCAGTGGGAAAGAGACATAAACGGATT
Organism: Schistocerca americana; assembly: GCF_021461395.2. Lineage (NCBI taxonomy): Eukaryota > Metazoa > Arthropoda > Insecta > Orthoptera > Acrididae > Schistocerca > Schistocerca americana. Next base: position 456,439,325 of record NC_060121.1, read on the forward strand.
GAGTGCCAAATAGGAGGAACAAAGTTAGAACAGGTGGACGGTTTCAAGTACTTAGGATGCATATTCTCACAGGATGGCAACGTAGTGAAAGAACGAGGTGTAGCAAAGCTAATGCAGTGAGCGCTCAGCTACGATCTTCTCTCTTCTGCAAGAAGGAAGTCAGTACCAAGACTAAGTTATCTGTGCACCAATCAATCTTTTGACCAACTTTGTTGTATGAGAGCGAAAGTTACCTTATCAACAAGGTTGAGGTTACAGATATAAAAATAGCTAGGATGATTGCAGGTACTAGTAATTGGGAACAATGGCAGGAGGGTGTCCACAATGAGGAAATCAAAGAAAAACTGGGAATGAACTCTATAGATGTAACAGATAGGGGAACAGGCTTGATGGGGGGTCATGTTACACGCATGGGAGAAGCAAGGTTACCCAAGAGACTCATGGGTTCAGCAGTAGAGGGTAGGAGGAGTCGGGGCAGACCATGGAGAAGGTACCTGGATTCGCTTAAGAATGATTTTGAAGTAATAGGCTTAACATCAGAAGAGGCACGAATGTTAGCACTGAATAGGGGATCATGGGGGAATTATATAAGAGGGACTGTGCTCCAGACTGAACGCTTAAGGGCATAATCAGTCTTAAATGATGATGATGATGATGATGATGATGATATAAATTATTTGTTTGACTGCTTCTGCATATTTCACGCCTTTATTTAGTTGACAAAACATCGATTATGGTGTGTGAATCTAGCAGATGAAGGACGGGTGGAAGACATGTTTGCTGGTTCTCTAGACATGAGAAACACCTTTGTTGACTTTGTATATTATAGGCATGATCTGGAAGCTGTTACATCACCGACATCAGTATTTGCGAGTGGAAATATCAGATTCCTCTATTTTTTTTTCAGGTTCTCATGTAAAGGCCTTCACAGACAGGATTAGTTTCAAGTTACTCAGTGGTTTACAGTACGCTCCACCTCGCTTAAGTTTCTGGTTCGGAATTATGTTGTACAAGCTATGGGTAGGATAATGCTATGTGCTTCATATCGAGAAGTACCACGAAAATGGTATAATATTATGGCAAGCAATGCGAAAATACATCTGTTCTTGTAGTCCCAGAGTGTGGAGATGGGTTTAGAAAAGTAAACAAGCAAGCAGGTCCAGATTGGAAAGTGTAACGCGTTTGTGCCAAAGGCAACTAGCCCGAATTTGTAGAAAAGTTCTGAGATGAACTTTGGTCCACTGATATCACTCTGGTAATGCATCAGTAGTGGTTCACTTGTGACCATCAGCTGCGGTAAAATATCTAGTGCTTCTAGAATTATATAAGGTGCTGTCTGTCTTTATACAAGTTGAATGTTTACTACATCGACATAGTACGTGATGATATATTGCTGGGTTGGATATCGGTTTCACGCTCTAATATTCAATCTCCCGTCCTCAGTGGCAGAGCAGTGTAATGCAGTTAAGGTTTTTCCATATTTGACGATCTGTAGCCCACTTTGCAAGGTTTAATTGTCGGAACAATATGGTCATCTGGGATAAATTAGTTTTTTTGCTGCTGAAACTATAGTCTGCAGAAAGAAGAAAAGGAGGGACATCCTTTGTGCCAGGACATAGGAGCCTGTACATAGCAGTGAGAACGCTTAGGTTTTGGAGATATTTGTTGAAACCAGGACTTAACTATTTCCAAAAAGGGTAATACGTGATGGACAGTGTTCCACATTAGTACCATCAACAGGAATGTTTCGGCCTAATTCTGCACTATTTGTGTATGCAGATTCTGTCAAGACAGGAATTTCCAATGCAGACAAGCTGAGACATCATGAAAGCTCCTACAAAAGCGAGTATTAACCATTTATGGGACTCTATACAATTTCCGTGAGGTCGACTTGGCTATTATTTTACATAGCCGTGTGATGTCAGTATAATATTGATAACCTTTTAGATGGTGAGTTGCCACAACGACATTTCGTGGCAATGTGTCAGCCACGCCGGGAAGGTAAGCAAGCATTTGGGGCTAGACACAGCTCATATGTCCCATTAGGATCGCTATGGAGAAAGCAGCCTGTGCTGTTCTGGAACAGATTTCTATAGCGCAATCTGTGACATCAGTATCCACAGGTTTCGCGCCAGCGACGGTAAACAAACATGCCCTGAGGCGTTTCGCATATGGGAGCAGTGTGAGCTCGCCTTGGAATTCTGTGATGTCTGTATAACACTAAAAGGAGTGTACCTGTATACCCGAAAATAGATGCAACTTTCACATGCTTGTTGTAGGCGGCAACAGCGTGAGAGTGATAGCTCGTGCTGGCCTGCATCTGGCGGTGGCTCTAGGTGGCGTTGACCTCCGTGTGCCCTTGGAGCCGCTGATACGTTGACAATAGTTGTAAAGTACTTACACGTGCAATGAGGGTTTGTGCACTACATTATTTCCAGCTGTTTAGGCTTTGTGAGCGTGTTGGCAGAGCATTATATATGCATTATTTCGGTTATATACGAGTAGTTTTCAGGTCTGTATGCCGTGCAGTGCATTATTTTGATAATTTACATGATGATTTTGTGTCTGCACGTCAGTGTCCTGCAATATTTACGAGTAGTTTCCATGTCTGTTTGCTGTGTAGTGCATTATTTCGGTAATTTAGGAGTTGTTTGCATGTCTGCAGAGCGTTTAACACGCGTTATTTCGGTAATTTATAAGCAGTTTGCAGGTCTGTAGGCTTTGTGGCATGACCCTAAGCATGTCAAAGCATGTGTTTTATATCAGTCTAATAAATAAACTATGTTAAATCCGTCCCTAAATAAATTGTCCAAAAAGATATAAAGTACACTCCTTCCTCTCTCCAGCGTTCCAGCACAGACTGAGTCATTTTCCTGCCATTTTTTACCCAGAGCGCCATCTAGGATTATGTCACAGAAGGGACAATAGCGCCCTCTGGTGGCAGTACTGTGTACTTGGTCAGTTGGAATCCGGGAATCCGGACCTCATAGTGGACACACTGGATGGAGGTACTGCCTCAAATTGCTTAAATAAAGACATATGTCCATCAGAGGTTGAGTCCTTTTCCGCCATTTTCCCCTCCATCCCGAACCACCATCTTGGATTACATCACAGAACAGATGACAGTGCCCTCTGGTGGCAGTACTAGGTCAGCCTACGACTAACACACTTCATGCTTTTACTACCTCTAATTGTTTAAATAAAGACTGAAAATAAGGACTTATGTCGAGCACAGGCCGAGTCATTTTCCTGCCAATTCCTAGGAAGAGGTGGCAGTTGAATGTCCTAGGCAAGTGGAGATAGCACAAGTGAGATATTTTCCCTACATTTTCTTAGGTTAGTAGAAGTAGCAGTGGTGTGCTGCATTGTCCTGATGCAATTTGAACTTCACAACAACTTATAGAAATGAGGGTGGGAGGGGAGGGGAGTTTATCAGAGGGGGGGGGGTGGATAGTTAATTGATCAATTTAATTAAGTAGTAAATCAAATTGATGAGAGTGAGGGGGGCTATTCCAAATACTCAAACCTGAAAGTGTACCTGCAACAGCGAAGCGAGGTGGGAGAGTGGGTGGTGGGAGGGGGAGGGTGGGAGGCACGGGAACAATAGGTTAAGTGCCTGTCAATCTAAAATAAGGTTCTTTTTAGCAGAACAACAGTTTAAGGATCTGTCAATCAAAGGAGAACAATAGGTTATGTACCTGTTAATCAAGGGTGAACAATAGGTTTCCTCCTGAGTGCATACCTGCCCCTGATGTAGGCAACCCCCACTACCAAAATACACTGAACACTGACACCTGCCTTGTCGCTCTACTGACAGGCACCCTTTACCACACATAGTTCATTAAAAAAAGAACCTGTCGTTCCGACAAACCTGGACATAGAATCCCGATTGTGACTTTAGCGTTTCTTGCGTCCAGAGTGGTTTCTCTCAGATCACAACCCAGCCAGACCCTCACGATTGTCTGGATACTTTCCACGAATTCTGCCAGGGCAGTTCTCCCATTATGCTTCCAATCGCTCACAGCTAAGGACAATTTGCTTTCAGAGAGGCTTCTTATTTAAATGCACATGCAGTTCAGTATAAGATATCGTCAACTAGGTTATTTAAGCACTGGCAAACAATTGTTTTGATGGTTTTCTCGCTTATTGGTGGGGATTAATTAATTTGTCTTTTTATTCTGGGTTTTTCAATAATTACAGGAGAATTTGGGAAAAATATTTGCATAACATTACACTGCAACACTTCAACAACGTACTGTTGTTCTTGTATGTGTTGTTGGGCTATAATTCATTTTCATCATCTCACTCCAAGAATTAGATGTTATAGCCACTTTTCCTGGTTTATATCATCCATCAGTCTCTCACTATGTCTTCATAGTTTATGGTATGCTAGGTACTATTTCAGTTCCTAACTGTATTTCATTTTTCCACTTTGTAACTGGGTCATCTATATAGCAGTTAAATGAAGTTGGTGACAGACTATAGTCTAGTCAAACACTTTGATTTATTGCAATATCATCCAGCGTTTTCGAACTTGAATTTATAACTATTTTCATACTTAGATATAGGCTCTTCATTGTACTAACAAGATGTTTCAAGTAGCCAATGTTTTGTTATCTTTTTGACAATCTGTCTTCTATCATTCTATGAACATGATCCTTCTATTTCACTGTGTTCACCTCTACCCAGTCACTAAGCGGAAAGATTATTAAGTCTGATATTGTTCTTTCATTCCTCACTTTATCGACTTTATTATAGGCCCTTACGTTTTATTACAGTCCCTTATTTTCACTTCACCATCATCTCTGCTGTCTGTATATGTAGCTTTTATCTTTTGTTACTGTCCATGATTCGGAACAATGTACAAGGGGAAATACAACCATAACTTTTTAGATTTTTCTTTATGTATCCTTCCTTGTTTTTCTTTTTAAAGTTCTTCCAGTTTTTCCACAGATAACTTGATCATTATTAATTCTCTTCTCAATGTCTATGTCATAGTAAAAAACACAACATCCTAGATAACTGAAGTGGGATACTTACTCAAAGATTTTCTCATTTATTATTATTTTCGTCCTGACTGGGCTTTTCCCTTTGAAAGCCATTATCTTTGTCTTATCTGCAAATACAGTTAAGCTGTAGTATAGTGCATTACCTGACTCTTTATACTGCTCTTTGTGTATTATGTTCTGTTTCCCATATGACTATTTGGTCATCAGTATATAACAGTGTATTTAATCTTATGCTCAGTCCTATTTAAATTCCTAACTGTATTTCACTTTTCCACTTTGTAACTAGGTCGTCTATATAGCAGTTAAATGAAGTACGGTCACCCTTGATTTATTACAATACCATCCAACATTTCCAAACTTGAATTTATAACTATTTTCGTATTTGGGTGTAGGCTCTTGATGGTATTACAAAGATGTTTCAGAAAACCTTTTTCTTTCTTTTTTATTTGCGAATTGACCACAGGCTCACGCTAAAATTTCATTTCTTCTTCGTCTGAAGTTTCCTCTTCCTCCAATACTCCTTCATATGGACGCTGTGCTGTTGCTTCTGTTCATCCATCCATGCTTTTCCAGTCTTCTTAGTGCTTTCGACTTGAAATCTTTCCACGTTTTGAATCATGGTCCGAAATGTTTAACATCTGTACTTCCTGAATGCTGAACCTTTACAGATCCTTACGAGCTTCCTGAATCCATGTCGTTGTTGTCTTCTTTTTCTACATGTAGGCGAATAGCCTTTTGGCTAGTTTGGTTTTGTCCATTCAGTACAGGTGTCCTAAAAATGGTAACTTCCTCTTTTTCATGGCTCCCGAGATTTTCTCCACATTTTTGCAGATTTCATTGTCGCTCCGAAGTTTTCAGCCGTTTTCAGACTATGCTTGACCCATGATTTTCCGTAATATTCTTCTTTCTAGTATCTCCAACTTTTCCAACGTGTAATACATAGAGAGGCATTCACAGTCATGCGGGCACACTGTTTTTACCACATCACTGTAGTGCTTTATTTTGGAATTTCAAGAGATGCATTTTTTGATGTAAATTTTTTCAGTTAAGCCGTAAGCTCTCTCCATTTTAGAGATCCGGTCCCCCACAGCCACTTTCTCCAGTCTGTTGTCTTGTATGGCTTCACCAAGGTACCCGAAGTTTCTTACCCTCTTAATCCGTCTAATCTCTGTTTCAAGGAATCGTGGTCTATGTTTGTCACTTGTCATGAATTTGGTCTTCTATTTCGAGATCCTAAGTCATGTCTTGCCAGTAATCGTTTCTGGTAGGTTGATCTGTATGGCCGCTTCTTCTGAGTTCTCTGAAAGTATTGCAAAATCATCAGCGAAAGTCAGTCAGTTGACTTTGATTCCTTCCTATTTTCTTCCTAGACGAAATGGGCAATCTCTTGATTTTCATGTTCGGAATCCCAAATTCTCACAGTATTCTCCAGGACACAGTTAATTAGTGTTGATGACAACCCACCGCCCTGTCGCACACCTATCTTGTTTTCAAATGGTTGGAACAATGGTCTCATAAACTTCATTATCGAAGTTGTGCCTCTTAAGGTTTATCTGATAAAGTTTGCTGCTAGTTTTTAAATGCAAATTCTCTGGTGATCCTATCTAGGGTCTCTCTATCCACCGAGCCAAAAGCTTTTTTGAAGTCAGTGAAAGAAACTATTATATTTTTGCCATTCAGCATTCTGTGGCGGATTATTGATTTCAAATTCAAAATTTGTTTGGCAAGGAGCACCCTTTTATTTCCACAAAATAAATCTTCTTGCCTTAGGCTTTCTCGTGTTCAATAAATGTTAAATTATTTCTAAGCCCAATGTGTGACGTTTAATAATAATTTGTCTTATTATGAGTATACAGGGTGATTCAAAAAGAATACCACAACTTTAAAAATGTGTATTTAATGAAAGAAACATAATATAACCTTCTGTTATACATTATTACAAAGAGTATTTAAAAAGGTTTTTTTTCACTCAAAAACAAGTTCAGAGATGTTCAATATGGCCCCCTCCAGACACTCGAGCAATATCAACCTGATACTCCAACTCGTTCCACACTCTCTGTAGCATATCAGGCGTAACAGTTTGGATAGCTGCTGTTATTTCTCGTTTCAAATCATCAATGGTGGCTGGGAGAGGTGGTCGAAACACCATATCCTTAACATACCCCCATAAGAAAAAATCGCAGGGGGTAAGATCAGGGCTTCTCGGCCGTCCAGAACTTTTCCCTTTGCACAAACACCCATCCTCTGTAAACTGTTTGTGCCAACGTTTAATACACCACCTATCAGGAGGTTTAACACCATACTTCGTTCGAAATGCACGCTGAACAACTGTCGTCGATTCACTTCTGCCATACTCGATAACACAAAAAGCTTTCTGTTGAGCGGTCGCCTCTTAGCATCAACTGACGCTGACGCCTAGTCAACAGCGCCTCAAGCGAACAAATGTACAACTAAATGAAACTTTATAGCTCCCTAAATTCGCCGACAGATAGTGCTTAGCTCTGCCTTTTGTCGTTGCAGAGTTTTAAATTTCTAGAGTTGTGGTATTCTTTTTGAATCACCCTGTATTATTGTTAGACGAACGATCCTTTCTAAAGCCTTATTGTTCTTCTGTGATATTTTGCATCAGCCATAGTTTGTAAACGTTGCTTAAGAATTTTCTCGTAATCTTACACCCTGTATTTATTAAACTTATTCCTATATAATTTCCTGTGCCTTTCTTAACATTTTTTAATGTCGAAATAACTTCAGTTACCTTCCATTCCCCAGCTATGAACAGTTCTTCCAAAACGCATTTAAAATATGGGGAATGTTAAATTCAGAAATGATTCCTCTGGATTTCGATAATTCAACATTAATTCCAGTGAGGCTATTTTCTGATACATTATAATTCTTTTATGTCTGTTTGATCTACAGAATCATTATCACTTTTACAATTATCTTCATCACACCTTATATTTCTGTAACAGTGCATCCATTGATTCTGTGTTATTATACTCACGTTTGCAGTATTAGTCTCCATTTCCTTCACATGTTTCATAAGTTTAGACACTATATTCTGTCTTACATGTATGTCGTGTTCAACATTAGTAATGATATTTCCCAGAATTCACTAAGATTTCATTTTTCAGTTTTTTTGTTTTTTCTCTATATATCTTTTCTGGGCTTAATTCGTCTTTGTTTGTAAGTAGGCATTAGAAGTATTTTTTAAATATTTTTGGCTATTTCTGTATTTCATTTTTCAGACCCTTTCCGATGTTGTACTCGTTAGGTATTTTCAGCATTACTGATTTTCATCTCCCCTATCCTTCTTCAATATTGTCTTTAAGTTCGCCATCTCCAGTTTGTGTGTGAGTCTTTGTTGACATAAACTCCTTATACTATCGGCCTCTGGATGATGAACCTTGAATTGCAAGTTTAGGCTTTGGTTTTCTTTATATTTGTTTGTTTCCTCTATCTTGCCCACATATCAATCCATGAAGCAACTAGAAAGGGATCAGAGCTTATATCATCACCTTTAAAAACACGAGTATGTAGAGTTTTGGAACTTCTTTGTATTAGCTATTACATAATCAGTTATCGAAGTTGAATCTCTTGAGTCTAGGCGTATTTACTTATGTCTTTCTTTCTGAAGAAGTTATTTGTCATTTTCAGCTGATTAAATGTAGTAATATCCCTTAATGTCCTGCCATTTTCATTTAAAGTTACTTCACCAAATTTCTCTTTTTGTTGTATTTAAGTCTCCTTACAAAAAGAAAACGATCAGCTTTATCATATTTATTTACTAGTTTTTGTAGTGCTTCATAAAATATTACAGTATCATCACATTTCCCTTCTTCATTTGCACATATTCTTGTGTTGCATAAGTGTCTTCCATCAATTCTAATTCTGCAAAGTACTACCATTTTATTTACATAGTCATAAAAATGTATCTTTATTTTCCATTTTTTATCTATCACATTGTCTGCTCCACTCCTAGCTCGTTGCATTTGTGCGACTCCACTTTACACTAATGTGTAATTACTAAAATTTTTCGTTCCTCTAAATTGCTTCTTTGTTCCTGTTATTACGGCAATCTTTGTATTTCTATGTGACGTGACCCAGCAGGAGTTAGCTGAGATAGATACTGGGGAAAACAGACAACGCCCGAAGGCCAGTGCTTTGAATACGTGGAAGTTTTGGGGCGTACGGGCAGGCACTGTTTCTCTAGTAAAAGCCAGTTTTTACCTTTACAGTTTTACAACCTTATTAACTTAATTTTAAAATAGCAAGTGAACATTTGTTATCATGAACAACAAGCTCTTCAATATAGCTTGTTAATGAAAGTTCCTGAAGTATTATTTTAACAGAACAAAAAACAGCTCTCAGAATCAATTTACAACGCTTAAAACTCAAATTCCCTTTTCAAGCAAAAGGGAGAACATACGAATTTCGTAATGCAAGGTTAAATAAAAGATTCTAATGCCACATGGAATTTTCGTAGATATCACCAGTGATCTCGAAAGGCAATAAAATATTTATCACAAAATTTTTAATGAACACAACTTAAATGCAATAAAATCTGATTACTATCAACGTACCCTCGAACTCCGTAGCCTCTATGATGCCCAACGTATCACAAAACATTTTACTTCCTTTCAAACAATTTACACCATAAACCTCCCTACATGTGATGCATACTACACTCAACGAATAATGACAATTAAGGACAGATGTTATAATTAACCAGATATGTGGTCTTTTCTTCTCAAAACAAATAAAAAACACGAAAATCAACTTTTAATCTCAGTGATTACATCCGTTATAAGAAATATACAATATATTTCGATTTCGTCGTGGTCATGCGCTGTTGTACACCGTGCTCTACTTCAGGACCACATGCGGCATGGGAAAGATTTTCTACAATGTACAAAACGTTAACAGGGAGCATCCAAATTACACAAATTGCATACTGGGATTATTCGTCGATGTGAATGCGGCGCGCAAATATTTAAACGGGCGAGGGAGTAGATACGGTACTACTAAACACTTCGACTATACCGCCCCGCACCAAACAGCATTACGCTGGGGTAGACAAGAGACAAATCAACATTTGTTGCAAGGCAACCTTAGCAAGTCAGTAAAAAAATATCTGGGACCTTAAACTCTGGGGAGGGCAGCTCCAATCCACAGAATGACGTCCGAAACTATCGGTGATTTTGTCACGACAAGTAGATCATAAAATAACATAAGAAGTGAACTGCAATTAACACGATTCAAAAGTGTCCGACTGAAAAGCTCCACAGTCAATCTTTCCCTTACTGCAAACTCTTAACAGTACTTCCAAAGTTCACTCGTGGCACTACCAGAGCGTCGATTACTCGTTATAACTATAGATAACAGAGTTTAAAACGCTGAGGACGACTAAGATTTCTTAATAAGACAAGCAATGATTCGGTCGTTCACTTGGTTCCACCTTCGATCCAAAACAGTCATTTACTTTAAAGCAGCTAAATAGATGAGCATGCCGATATCAAAGCTCTCCTCCCAAGCAGCGCTCTAACTGGATTCTGCAGTACCGAAGCAAAGCTTACACCGCTTACAAGTCTGATGTACGCGCCACCAACATGCACTTTCTTAGAATTGTTAGGTTCACCTCATACATCAGACTTGCCGTAATTCTTCGTCGGAATCCAAGGGCTGAACCAAGAAATCACTTTTCAGCCCTTGAATGACCACAGGCTGATCGCCATCGGGACAACACCGGCCCTCCATACTAGGTTCTTCGAGTCCACAGGGTTCCGTCCCCAACCGACTGCTTCTGCCGGGCCCACCGAACAAGCGGCCTCGTTCTCCGACACCGACGTAGCTCCTAACTCACAACAAGCCTCTTCTTCCTCCTTCTCTCCGCCTCGTGGCGCGCGGAAAGCCAACTCTCCGAAGAAATGTGGCGACCAGAGACTCCAATCGCCAAAAAACGGGGCTCCAACTTTCTACATCTACATCTACATTTATACTCCGCAAGCCACCCAACGGTGTGTGGCGGAGGGCACTTTACGTGCCACTGTCATTACCTCCCTTTTCTGTTCCAATCGCGTATGGTTCGCGGGAAGAACGACTGTCGGAAAGCCTCCGAGCGCGCTCGAATCTCTCTAATTTTACATTCGTGATCTCTTCGGGAGGTATAAGTAGGGGAAGCAATATATTCGATACCGCATCCAGAAACGCACCCTCTCGAAATCTGGCGAGCAAGCTACACCGCGATGCACAGCGCCTGTCTTGCAGAGTCTGCCACTTGAGTTTGCTAAACATCTCCGTAACGCTATCACGGTTACCAAATAACCCTCTGACGAAACGCGCCGCTCGTCTTTGGATCTTCTCTATCTCCTCCGTCAACCCGATCTGGTACGGATCCCACACTGATGAGCAATACTCAAGTATAGGTCGAACGAGTGTTTTGTAAGCCACCTCCTTTGAGGATGTACTACATTTTCTAAGGACTGATCCCTATGACTCTCATTCCAAATAAATTTTGCCCCCTTCTTATGTAGTTCGTTCAAAGGAGCAACCAACTGAGCAAACTTTCATTAGTATAGATGTGTGGTATTTTAGCCAGGGCATGTACGAACACAGTTAACCGATACTTCTCTCTGAAACACTCTCAATCTCCCGCACTACTTCACTCAAAACAGAGCATGGATAACCGTTTAAAGTGATAGTTTAATGGCCAAAAGACATCTTGAGGAAAGAGGCTGAAAGCGACAAGGTAGGTTAGGTAGGTTCTATTGCTACAAATGAGCGTTGTTGTCATATCCCTGAATATTGACCATTCCTCCTGGGACACCCTGTTTACAAGATTAATTGTTGGGAAAACGAAGAATTTTAAAACAGACCGACTGAAAAACAGAAACGTGGTTGAAGTAGAGCATTAAGTAAGTAACGGAGAATGGAGGTTCTCGATATGAGAACGTCGTTTTGGAGATTACTTGTAAATTATATTTTTCTACTCTACACAATATGTAACACCTTGTGGTGTTGTTATTATTTTTTAAGGTTCGTCTCCGTCTTTAAGTATCGACTGTAAACATGGGTTCCAACGAGCACCAAAATGTTCATTTACACTAGTGTGTAATACTTAGTCGTAATGGGAAACGGCAAAAACAACAACAGAAATGGTGTGCACGAAACGTAAATCACTATTAAGATCAGTAGAGTAGGCGAAATAATTCCAGGTAAAGGGTGTGATTCAGACATAATGAGAAGCTGATTTAGTTCGTTGCGAACGGAGTGTAGCCTCTCCGTGCAGTTCGCAGCGTAATCCCTCAAAGGCGCTATTCCTGGCCCCATCTTAGTTGATCCTTTTGCTAACGCCTTGAAGCAAGCCAGATTGCGTTTTCAGAAGCATTAACAGCTCCCTGAAAGTGTCATTCGAAGAAACCTCGGCGGATACGATACACAGGTAGGTCAATGTTATTGTAACGGATTTTCTCAATAGTAGGATATACTCTGACATCTAGTAAAACTCTGCGTTTATTAACAGCTGTGTTACGCAGGTGGTACGTCTTGCTCAAAGCATCCACTACCGACATCCACGTCAGACTTTACTGGCTTCGCGTATCAAAAACGTGAATGATATGAATATTCTACTTCACAGCTTTCGTACGATATAATGCTGTGCAGAGCGACAATGGTTGAACTTGAACTGTGCTATGTTAACTATAAATTTTTGAGATGCCAATTGCTGCTTCGAATTATTGGTTTTATTTGTTGCAGCGCTTTCCTCAAGTTACTTACGGGGCTTTCCATTCTTTGGCCCAAAAATGAGGAATCTTCATCTTATATTTCGCAAAACTAAGTGTGTAATATACTGAAGATGAGACCCGTAGCAGTGAAATTGGCAGTCTCATTTCCCATTGTGTTTTTCCGTTCGCGGGAACGCTGCGTCCTTTCCTTTCAACTGGATTACGTATTTTACAAGGGAGTTTCATATTGATTTACACTTCATTTTTCCCATAATTCATGGTGCGCTGTTTGACTCATCATTACTGTAGCAAGTATGTAGTACTCGCACTTCTGTCTAACCATAGGTGGCAGGACAATCACTGGAAGCGTAATCCCTGCACAGTACAGCTCAGTTTCCAAACTGTTCTCATTAAGCGAGCGGACAGCCTGGAGTGTTATCGGTTAAGGACAGTCGTCGACGGTGATGGTTCTGTGGAAGTAGGGTGTTGTTAACACTGCGGATATTCAAGAGCGATTAAGAGCATTGTGCGTAGAGACGGCACTTTCAGGAAAAGAGGTCTTGCGACACGACAACTCTCGTTCACGTATGGGTCGGAAAACCACGGTTGACATCGCTGAAATGGGGTTCCACGTACTGCCACACCACATGTATTCTTCCGACATGGCCCCATCTATTCGAGACTGTGAAGAAACGTTCTCGTGGGCATTGCTTTAAAGACTTCCAGGAACTGCGAGCAGCTGTCCTGTGGTGGGTAAGACACAGTCCTAAAGAAGTGGTATGAGAAGGGCCTACAAAAGTCAAACGGACCAAGTCAAGATAATATGGCCAGTGTGGCAGTACATGGAAGCCCACTTCAGTGGTTTCCTATCTCTTATTGGGACGGGCGTTGTCGTACTGCAAGCGTACTTTTACTGTGAGCCGACGGTCTATGAGCAAAGCCGCATAAACGAGTGACCTACGGACACCTATTATTTAATACTGCTTCCTTTTATGATTGCACACGAGATTCGACATCTCCCAACTTACTTTGATCAAGGGGCCTAAAGATGGAGTAGTGGATTGCCGAAACTGTTTTCCAAATTAATTAAATGCAAAAGAGCCTCCTGCAAGTGTTTTAATTTTCATTTAATAACGACTCTGGGTGCCGATCTGATATGGTCACAATTGCATAGGCGGCCGGTCGTGACCGCTGCTGAGAGAGAGCAACTGCGTCACCTCCGTTGGCTCTTGAAAGTCTTACCCGGCGTGCAGAGGTCCTTCTGCACAACGTGTAAACGGGGTTCCTGAGGCAGCTGTCGACACTCCAGAAAAAATCTGGATAAGAATACTTTCTTAACGAACAGGTACTCAAGGCAACCTCAGAGTTTGTAAAAGCATAAGTTAAAATGGTCTGTTAGGGTTGTGTCTCTTGGAATTCCCTATTGTACTTCTTGTTTCTTATGGTGGCCTTAACACCCAATCATTTGACTCTAAACTGCTAAAACTTTAATAATATGGGGATAAACCCTTGTGTCCCTGTTCGTTATATTCAATTTTTTATTTTCTTTCTAAATCCGGGGAAAACCCTTAAATTGTTGTTTTTCTTAAGGTGGCTGTTGTGCCTAGTCGTTCATGTAATTATTAAAATTTATTGGTGGCCGTTGGGCCTAATCACTTAACCTTAAAATCAACTGTTTCAGCTAAGGCGATGTGCCTGAAGATTATTGCTTGAATTTTCGTATTAATAAAAGTTGTTAGGAATAATTCACATAATGAGCACACCCTTTCAGTTTCCGTATGCTCGAGGTAGTCGTTCATTGATGGCAAGAATGCATCCCTTTGAAGGATGAATGTGTAGACAAGGATTACCACCATCTCCAAGTTCCATATCTCAGTTGATTTTTAGGAGCTGATAATTAAACGTATATTACTGTTTCTTGTACATAATGACACTGCTGTATTTCGTTTCCGTTTGTCTAACATTTCGTGAACCGTCAGGTAACTTGTACGCCCACAGTCTGAGAACATTTGTCGAAGAATGAGAACTGCCGGTGCAAACGCTCACACTAGAATGTAAATACCGACTCGAGTGTGGTAGAGCGGCGTCACGCCGGGAGGCGTCGCTGCGAGGTGTGGACGCCGGCGCCGCTGAGTGCCTGCGCCCGGACAGCTGCCAGGTGGGCAAACACACTCGCAATTACGGGGCAGCCCCGGGTCCGGCGGCGGTGTGCAGCGCCTAATGGGCAAACTGCCCGCACAGCACAGCTTTTATCGCCGCTGCTCGCGACAGTGCTTCGCAGACGGTGTTCCGTGGGGGAAACTCGCTGCTGCAGCGCACTGCTGTGGCCGGAAAGCTACGGACCTCTGTACTGTATCTGTATTGCGCAGACCGAGGAAAGCTATTATAACTACCATGTTGTTGTTGTGATCTTCAGTCCAGAGACTGGATTGATGCAGCTCTCCATGCTACTCTATCCTGTGCAAGCTTCTTCATCTCCCAGTACCTACTGCAACCTACATCCATTTGAATCTGTTTAGTGTATTCATCTCTTGGTCTCCCTCTACTATTTTTACCCTCCACCCTACCCTCCAATACTAAATTGGTGATCCCTTGATGCCTCAGAATATGCTCTACCAACCGATCCCTTCTTCCAGTCAAGTTGTGCTACAAATTTCTCTTCTCTCCAATTCTATTCAATACCTCCTCATTAGTTACGTGATCTACCCATCAAATCTTAAGCATTCTTCTGTAGCACCACATTTTGAAAGCTTCTATTCTCTTCTTGCCTAAACTATTTATCGTCCACGTTTCACTTCCATACATGGGTACACTCCTTACAAATATTTTCAGAAACGACTTACTGACACTTAAATATATACACGATGTTAACAAATTTCTCTTCCTCAGAAACGCTTTCCTTGCCATTGCCAGTCTACATTTTATATCCTCTCAACTTCGACCATCATCAGTTATTTTGCTCCCCAAATAGTAAAACTCGTTTACTACTTTAAGCGTCTCATTTCCTAATCTAATTCCCACAGCATCACCCGATTTAATTCGACTACATTCCATTATCCATGTTTTGCTTTTGTTGATGTTCATCTTGCCGGCCGGAGAGGCCGTGCGGTTCTAGGCGCTACAGTCTGGAGCCGAGCGACCGCTACGGTCGCAGGTTCGAATCCTGCCTCGGGCATGGATGTGTGTGATGTCCTTAGGTTAGTTAGGTTTAATTAGTTCTAAGTTCTAGGCGACTGATGACCTCAGAAGTTAAGTCACATAGTACTCAGAGCCATTTTTTTATGTTCATCTTATATCCTCCTTTCAAGACACTGTCCATTCCGTTCAGCTGCTCTTCCAGGTCCTTTGCTGTCTCTGACAGAATTACAATGTCATCGGTGAACCTCAAAGTTTTTATTTCTTCTCCATGGATTTTAATTCCAACTCCGAATTTTTCTTTTGTTTCTTTTACTGCTTGCTCAATATACAGATTGAATAACATCTGGGATAGGCTACAACCATGTCTCACTCCCTTCCCAACCACTGGCCCTGCACTCTTATAACTGCCATCTCGTTTCTGTACAATTTGTAAATAGCCTTTCGCTCCCTGTATTTTACCCCTGCCACCTTCAGAATTAGAAAGAGAGTATTCCAGTCAACATTGTCAAAAGATTTCTCTAAGTCTACAAATGCTAGAAACGTAGGTTTGCCTTTTCTTAATCTACTTTCTAAGATCAGATAAGACGGAGGGTCAGTATAACTACCATTAGAAAAGTAATTTTCTCCCTTCTCACAACGAATCATGAAAGAAGTATTCATTTCTGCTTATTCGGAAACGTGATCGTTCACTTATATTTTAAGAAAATCGAACCTTCATGTAGAATCTGCCTCAAAAGGTATAGAAAAGAGAAAATTCATTTGTTTGATGTTGAAAGCTAGCTGTTCGATTTTTAACTGAGTGCATAGCAATTATAACTTCGATACTTATGCCCTGGAAATATTCCCCAACTTGTTATCTATGGATGAACAACACGGTTGGAAAAGAAACAGTAGGTAGTAAGCACACCTTCTTAGTGAAACGAAATACATGACGACATCTTTAACTTCTGTTGACGTAATGCAGACTTTGAACGAAGTTTTTCAACCACTCTGAGACAACCTACAAGTATAGTTACGTCTTCTATGGTAGAAAATACGCTTCAGTGCGGAGGTACACTGCACCACGTATTGCCTAACACCTAACAGCAAAAAACATGAATCACAAAATAGCCTACTTTTGATGTATTCAGGACTGCAACACTTGTCTCGAAGTTATGTGCAGTGTACACCTACCTTATATTGGTTGGAAAATGCATACAAAGAAAAAATACTTTCTACTGAAAGCAGTTTTCAGTATCATTAATTCTGTTGTAGGCAGCTGATTTTCAATAAGCCGTGCTCCCATCGGCTGCTGACGAGAGTGAACCATAAACCAGCTCAAACATGGAGGTCAGAAACACTCTGGAAAACTTGTAAGTGTACTGCAAGGTAATTTGTGCTGAGAAATAACTGTTCAGAAAGCAGTTCGATACTTTGCGCAGTTTCCGAAATAATTTACATTGAAGTTAGTCAGTTCGCTACGCGCGAAAATTCAAACGGGCCGTCAGAGAAGGTGTCCCTAAACGTGTGGTTCGTTAGATTACTTAAAACAGAATAAGAGAGTGATACTAAAATTGGCCATGGGACTGTAGTAGGGACTGGACCCGAGCCCAAGGCTGTGAAGTCTCGTGTGCTATCATTGACGCTATGAGAACAACAGACACTAATTGTATCCGGAGGGCTACTTCGATTTACGTACGAAGCGACCTGGTTGGATAACCTCAATGCTAAATAACTCGGAAATCGTATTACGTATCGAAGTTTTTCTTAACAATTATTTCTAATCATTATCTCCCGTACAACACCTTTTCAGGCTTTTCAGACTCTTTCTGACAACCCTGTATAGACTGAACATAAAAGTCCTAAGTATAACGATGCTATCCGTTACAGGTGGCGACTGCGGGAAGAAACAGAGCAAGTGCTCAATCTAACCGCCTAGATAGCATTTTGTCGGCAGAGCTCGGCGTTCAAAGTACAAATTTCTGATGTTTTTACCACGCAACCACGTATGTGACTTACCTAGCAGACAAAGGTACTGAATAGATAGTCTTTGAGCCATGCAAGTGATAGAAATTCATAATAAAAAAGACTTTTCCCAAAATAACTTCGAATGTGTTATTTCGTCACTGATACAAGAATAATGTCACATTTAATCGATGAAGAAACAAACTGTGGTTGGTCGTATTTATTGTTTATCTTGTGAACCGGTTTCCTACCTACAAGACCGCCGTCAGACAAACTTTAGTTTCGACCATGTTAGTTACCTATAGCCAGAAAATAGAATTCCAAAACAGCTGGTGACGGTTAATGCAAGCCGAATTATAGCATTCAAACAGGACAACCTGTATTTAAAACACATTTACCACGCTCAGATAGAAACCGACATGTCCTTCAATGATTTCGTAAAGATACGTGCAGATTACTGCAATCAATCACAGTATGGGTTTCTCGTTACTGATACAACGAGAAAACTGAATGATGGCATGTACAGACTGAACTTCCAGGAATTTTTGTATATATAACCATGCAAAGAGGTGAGTAAATCAGTATACGCATCACCATGGATAAATTTGCACGCATGCCGGGAGGTCAGTTTGATAGAATGGGTGTGCATAGAAAAAACATTCCCTTGTACATGGACGTGAAAATTCAAACTCTCGAAAACAAAGTTGGAGGAATACGCATGGCATTAGAGACGTATTGTCAAACCCTGATACTGAACCATACACTAAATGATCGGGTTAATGCAATCGAGAAGAAAGTAAACGGCTTAACTGAAGGGCGAATAGCTGTCATTGAGATCGGGACATTGTACGAACGGGATAACGCAATTGAAAAGAAAACAGGCAATTTAACTGAAGGGAAAATAGTTGTTACCGAGCAACGTAAGAAGAAGAGTGGATATATAAAAACTCACGCTGCGCAGAAGTCCGATTAGTATACACCGAGATGTCGACTAAGCATAAAGTCACCGAGGCACGGAAGCCCGTTCGCGAGAAGTTATGGCTGTTGATATCAGGGTATTTGAAGCGGGAGCAGACACTGCCATAAACCTTTAAATCAGTTACTGAATCCCTCGATCAACTCTCAGCTAAATTCCGCGACGACGACAATGACCCTTTTGCCGATTTCATTAACGGTCACGGCGTCGCTAGGATAGACAAAGCATTCGGTGTCATTGGTGAGAAAGCATACATGTTGGGCACACAGCCTATAACTTTAAATGATAAAACAATACAGATCGGCGATAAACAATTTCAAAGAACACCCAGTCTACAGAACCTTATTTTCCTAAGACCCATAGAAACTGTAAATTTTTAGCATAAACATCTGGACACCTATCGTGAAATATTGCTTTCATTTGACCTGCATAGTAATGAAAAAACAGAAGCAATGTGAAATGCAAATCCATTATAAAACCTATTTTTGATGGTGAGTGGTGATGGTATTGGCATTTAGCAAAAAAGAGTGAGCAATCGACTCCCGCAGTATATATATACTACGACGAACCCAATGAGCTAATAGACACGCTACGACCGCTGATGGCATCAGCTGGCACTGGTAATACAGCTTATTCGAATGATGTTGTTTCAATAATTTCTGAGCTTAGAAATAGAGGCATCAGCGAATGAGTATGGAGACTATAGTTCAAGAACTGCGCAAACCGGCACGCAAAATATACCACTGAAGATATGTTATGATTAAAGGTTTGGACGACCTGTGGCAGGCGGATCTTGTCGATATGAGGGAGTAGTCACATGTGAATAATGGATTCAAATATATTCTAATGGTCATTGATACTCATTCTAAATAAGCCTGGGAATTACCCGTGAAAGCGAAAACAGGGTAAGAAGTCGCGCATGTGTTTGTTGGATTGCTGCAGACGGGGACGAATCAAGGCCCAGACAACCCTCAAACAGATCACGGTGGTGAGTTGTACAACAGATATTTTAAGGCTGCGATGGAGAGGTATGGAATACATCACTACTCGACGTTCACCCACCTGAATGCGAGTATCGTGGAGCATTTGAACAGAACAGTGAAAACCCAAATGTGGCTGCAATTTTGTCTTCTTGGCTCACACAAATGGATCGATATCCTGCTGAAAATAATTGCACAGTGTAACTGAACTAAATATCGCACAAAAAATTAGACCAATCGATGCTTGTGGTAATAGGCCTCTAAATAAAGTATAGAATCGTAGTAAAACGTTGGATCCGCGCAAACAGCAATTTAATATAGATGATGTAGAACATATTTCAAAACACGAGGTAGTATTTGAGAAGTCATACATGCCAAACTGGTCAGACGAGACATTCACAGTTTCCAGAGTGCAGAGAATGAATCCTAGAACCTACCTTAAGCACAGCAGTGGTACTGAAATTGCAGGATGCTTTTACACACAAGAGTTACAGGAGAGCTCGGAACCAGACGTGTATCTCGTAGGGAGGGTCATACGGCGTCGAGGGAATAGGGCATTAGTTAAATGGTTTGGTTTTCCTGCATCACACAACAGCTGGATTGACGCTGACAATTTGTTATATAACAGAGAGCACAGACCACAATCACCTCAGTAGCAACATGCGTGATTGGAGACACATTAGAGGAGGAGGCAGTATTTTCGGCAAACTACCAGTCGAATTACACATTCCTGGATGTAATTACTGTGGATTAGATTAGATTAGATTAGATTAGTTTTTCGATCCATAGATCCGAGCTGAGGAGATCCTCGTGGATGTGGAACATGTCAATTTATTTATTTTTTTAAGCTGAAATAACAATACTAATAGTATGAATATATACAATACATCATTTGTTTCTATTAAAAAATTCGTCAATGGAGTAGAAGGAGTTGGCCACTAGTAAGTCTTTCAGGCTCCTTTTAAACTGATCTTTATTTGTAACTAAATTTTTTATGTTTACTGGCAAATTATTGAAGATGTGTGTTCCTGAGTAGTGGACCCCTTTTTGAACTAAAGTAAGTGCTTTTAAGTCCTTGTGCAGATGATTTTTGTTCCTGGTATTGTATGTATGAACTGAGCTGTTTGTTGGAAAAAGAGATATATTATTTAGGACAAATTTCATTAATGAGTAAATATACTGAGAGGCAGTAGTTAGTATACCCAGTTCTTTGAAGAGGTTTCCACAGGACGTCCGCGAATTTACACCACAAATAATACGTATTACACGCTTTTGGACTCTGAAAACTTTTGTTTGACTTGAAAGGTTACCCCAAAATATTATACCATATGACATTATGGAATGAAAGTAGGCAAAGTATGCAAACTTTTTCATTTTTATGTCGCCTATGTCTGCTAACACTCGAATTGCAAATACAGATTTGTTAAGGCGTTTCTGCAGTTCTGTTGTGTGCTCTTCCCAACTGAATTTATTATCAAGTTGTAATCCCATTTATTATCAAGTGGACCTTGAACAAAACTTCAAGAACCATTGGCACACGGTGATAAGGGGATAAATCTACTCGACGAAGCGTGTATGGAACACGACATCACTTACGCGGCAAATAAAGATCGTCACAGCCCCATCGGATTTTAGCTGATAAAGCTAAGGCAATAGATGCGAGAAGGGATATTTGTATAGGTCAACGCATTGCAGCATTTGCAGTTGAAGTTAAGTTTGGCTTGGATGTGAAGAAGTTCAGCTAAGTTATGAGAGCTGGCATAGGGCGCTAAGGAAGAAGGTGAAAAACTGTATGCTTACAGCGTTGTATGCAGCTAAGAGCGCCCCGAAGCAGAAAGTAGTGAGGAGAAAAAGATCGATTTAACCACCCACGGTTCTACCAATACCCAATTATTTCCTTCCTCATTCCTGCTTTAGCCGGTCTCTCAGCGGTGGGTTCACTGGCTGGGGGTGCTACGGCTATTACCAGGACAGTCGAGAATGTACAAAAGCTCTCAAGAGCAACTGCAGGATGCACGAAGACATAGCTAGCCGCATGATGGAGGCAGCAGACGTAGGAAAAGGGCTACACTTGAACCATTACAAGAAAGCACTAGATCTGTCACCAACACTTCACAAAATATATGCAGAAAGAGCGTTGGAAAACTGGAAAAGAAAATGTAAAAACATGGGGATCCCAGTAAATGATATTAAAATACATTCATTACAGTTTGCTGATGACCTACTGATTTTTGCACAAGATAAAGAAGACGTAGAAAACATTTCAAGGAGATTAATAAAAGAGCATAGAAAATGGAGACTCCAGGTCAATAGGAACAAAACAAAATGTAAGATAACATGAGACACAAGTCAAGACTTGACAATGGGAGAAGGGATGGGAACTATTAATCACACTGAGGAGAACAAATATCTAGTTAATATCACACAAGGTGGAAAACAGGACAAGGAATTTAATTCAAGGATAAATGGTGGAAAATTTGCTATTGGAGCAGTAACTGGTGTTTATGGGATGAACAGATTAGAATGGAAACAAAAAAATCTTCAATACAATTATCAGAACCACACAGTGATGAGAATAGCTGTGATGTGGGTGATGTGGGGTCCGAATGGGGTACAGTCAAATGGGGGGGGGGGGGGGGGAAAGGTGCCCCAGAGATCAGTGTTGGGACCACTCCTGTTCCTTATTTATATAAATGATATGCCCTCTAGTATTAGAGGTAAATCTAAAATATTTATGTTTCCTAAACACAACACCATGTGATGAAAAGTATCCAGACACCTGGCTGAAAATGACTTACAAGTTCATAGCGCCCTCCATCAGTAATGCAGGAATTCAAATTGACAGATTCCACTCTAGTAGGTATACGTTCAATAAGGTGCTGCAAGGTTTCTTGGGGAATGGCAGTCAATTCTTCACAGAGTTTTGCACTAAGGAGAAGTATCGATGTTGGTTGGTGAAGCCTGACACGACGTCAGCGTGCCAAAACATCCCAAAGGTGTTCTATAGGATTCAGGGCAGGACTCTGTGCAGTCTATTACAGGGATGTTATTGTTGTGTAACCACTCCGCCACCGGCCATACATTATGAACAGGTGCTCGGTCGTGTTGAGGGATGCAATCACCATTCCTGAATTGATCTTCAAAAGTGAGAAGCAAGGAGATGCTTAAACATCAATGTAGGCCTGTGCTGTGATGATACCACGCAAAACAAAAAGGGGTGCAAGCCCCTCGATGAAACACACGACAACACCCTAACACCAACACATTCGTGTTTTACTGTTGGCACTACACACGCTGGCAAATGACGTTCAATGGGCGTTCGCCATACCCACAACTGCCATCGGATCGTCGCACTGTGTAACGAGATTCGTCACTCCACACAACGTTTTTCCACTGTTCAGTCGTCCAATATTTACGCTCCTTATAACAAGCGAGGCGTCGTTTGGCATTGACTGGCGTTATGTGTGGCCTATGAGCAACTGCTCGATAATGATATCCAAGTTTTCTCACCTCCCGCCTACTATCATAGCACTTGCAGTGGATCCTGATGCAGTTTGGAATTTCTGTGTGATGTTCTGGATAGATGTCTGACTTTTACACATTACGACCCTCTCCAACTATCTGCATTCTCTGTCTGTCAACATACGAGGTCGGCCTCTATGCTTCTGTGCTGTACACGTCCCTTCATGTTTCCACTTCACTATCACATTGGGAACAGTGGACCTAGGAACGTTTAGGAGTGTGGAAATCTCGCGTACAGACGTATAAGACAAGTGACACCCAATAATCTGACCACGTTCGAAGTACATGAGTTCTGCGGAGTGCTCCATTCTGCTCTCTCACGAGGTCTACTGACTACTGTCGCTGGTATGGAGTACCTGCAGTAGGTGGCATCATAGAGCACCTAATATGGAAAAAATGTTTTTGGGTGGTGTCTGGATACTTTTGATCACATAGAGTAGCTTGTTGCTGAGAGATGTTGTGTGCAACATTGGCTAGGTTTCGAATACTGCAGTTACTAACATAAGTTCATGGCTTGTAGAAAATTACGGTAAGACTAAGTTTTCACAATTTCTAACACACAATTCAACAAAACCTGATGTTTAATTTCACAGAATGCTCATATGATTAGTGAAATAAGTTCAGATTTCTAGGTGTTCAGATAGATAATAAACTGTCATGGAAAGCCTACATTCAGGATCTTGTTCAAAGAATTAATGCCTCCATTTTTATTATTCAAATGGCATCTGAAGTAAGTGATCGTTTGACCGGAAAATTAGATTAATCTGCTTAGTTTAATTCACTCATGTCATACGGTATTGTTGAACTGACAGTAGCGAGCCAGTGACTGTGTTGGACCTTCCATCGAGCTACCGATCCCATTGAAAATGTTCTCTGCAGACAGGGGCAGAACGTTGGGAATTGACACAAATTTCATCAACTGACCACAGCATAACAGCCTGGGAATTTATAATGGACATAAACTTTGATTACCTATTTCTAATTGTTTAATTTTTATCTTGTAATAATTATCTTTAACATCTAATTTTATGAAACTTCCTGGCAGATTAAAACTGTGTGCCGGACCAAGAATCGAACTCGGGAACTTTGCCTTTTGCAGGCAAGTACTCTATCAACTGAGCTACCCAAGCACGACTCACGCCCCATCCTCTTTCAGGAGTGCTAGTCCTGCATGGTTCGCAGGAAAGCTTCTGTAAAGTTTGGAACGTAGGAGACGAGGTACTGGAGGAAGTAAAGCTGTGAGGATGGGGCGTGAATCGTGCTTGGGTAGCTCAGTTGGTAGAGCACTTGCCCACGAAAGGCAGAGGTCCCGAGTTCGAGTCTCAGTCCGGCACACAGTTTTAATCTGCCAGGAAGTTTCATTTCAGCACACACTTTGCTGCAGAGTGAAAATCGCATTCTGGATTTAATTTTATGTTTGACTTGTTTAATGTTAATTTTTAAAATGTTTAATGATTATATTTATGTGTAATATGTTTAAAATTTATATTTATATTTATTTTACATTATAATTACGTTTATGTTTTTAAAAGATTTTTAATCTTATTTCTACATTTTTCCAGGTTTAAAATGTTTAACGTTATTGTTTATGTGAATATTAATATTTACATTTATGTTTATATATACCTTTTTACAATAATTTAAATCTTATATGTATATTTTCCATTATTAATTGTTTTAACTATTGTAATAGACTCAAATTTGTTACCATTCCAACATTTACCATACATTTATTAAAAATCATAAAATTTTAAACTTCTGCCAACAAATTCATTACATATGTATGATTTAAATTTGAATCATCTAGTCTAAAAATGTATAAGAAAGTTAAATTATCTCTTATTAATTGTTTTGGTATTTATTACTATATTTAAGTTAAAAAACAAGGTATACCTTTATGTCTACCTCTAGTAAAAAATTCTCAAACTATATCTTGATTTTCAAGAATAAAGTCATTAAATGTAAGAACCAAAATTTTTTTCAGATTCGCCTAATGGTATGTTCATCATTATTTTCCACATAAGTAACATTTTTAATTATTTATATTTTCATTGTTTACATCTTTATACAAATTCTCAGTTTTTATTTGATTTAAATTTATAGAATAAATATATAAAAGATTAATTTTGTCCAGTTTGACCATCCTGGAGCTAAAATGTAATTGTCAATCATTAATGATGTTTTTCCACATCCATGTGGACCGATTAGCGCACATTGAGTAGAATTTGGTAAAGGTTTGCAATGTTTATTTTTAATTTTTCTCTTAAATTATTTCTTATCCCTGATTCATTTTTTGTTTAATTTCAATACATATTTTATTAGTACTAAAGGAAATGTCTTTTTCAATTGAGTGTTAAGTCATCTGTTCTCAAATAAGATTAATAGTGTCTATACAAGGTAGCTACAGTAACAATTCACTATTTGCTTTTTATACAATTTTCTTAACTCCTAATATTACTTCAGAATATAATAAATTATAACCTGATGTTGATATAATAGAAATTCCTGTAGGAGAATATAGTTTAATAAATTTAGAAAAAAATATTAATTGTGCAGGAGAGCCTCTGCGAAGTTTGGAAGGTAGGAGAGGAGGTACTGGCAGATGTGAAGCTGTGAGTAAGAGGCGTGAGTCATGCTTGGGTAGCTCAGATGGTAAAGCACTTGCCCAAGAAATGCAAAGGTCTTGAGTTTGAGTCTCGGTCCAGCACATAGTTTTAATCTTCCAGGAAGTTTCAAATTTATAACTGTTCTTGCAGATAGTTATACTAAAATCTTTTCTGGAGATATACTAAAGAGTCTTGTAATTTTAAAATTTTAATATCAGGATAGAAATACATTGAAGATCAATCTTTTCATGTTACTGAATTTGAAGAACTTTTTATTTCAGTGTTTTAAATTTTTTATTTGTTAATTTTTAATTGTTTGAATCTGTTAATTTTTAATTCTTTATTCATTAACTTTTAATTGTTTTAATTCATTAACTTACAATTATTTTAATTCTTAATTTAACTGTATGGTTTCTCTTAGTTTTAAACACATTGATTTTACAGCATTAGGATTGAATTTTAAAAATTATGGTTTTATATGGGAAAATTTAAGAAACATGCTTTTGATTAAATGCACTACAGCCTGCAGATTGAATCGACTTATATTCATCTCTAGGAGTGCTCAGTGGTCTTTGCATTGCAGCGTTTACTCCTTCAAGGGACGATTTACAAATCTGTATCTGTGATAGACTTACTTCTCTCTTAGAATTGAAAAAAGTTGAGCAGTTTTATGATAACTATGTTGAATTGTTTAGGCTAGGCACTGTTGGAAGCTAACATTATGGAGTTTTCATAACACATTATCTTCATGTAATTCCTGTGAGTGAATTACCAGAGAAACTGTGTTGAAGGCATAGGGTAAAAGATGGTGCTAATTCAATAATACAATTTGTTGCTGATTTCGTTGAGCAAGTGACATCCGTATGATTCTCAGATACCTTGACAACACAGATTGTGCAGATAGGTGAAGAATGGAATTTAGAGCTGGCAAGCAGTGAACTGTTTGTTTTGGAAAGTATTTTTGTCTTTCACAGGCTTTTCTCTACCTGTTACAATAAGACAACTATCATCTACTTTCAGTCAAATATGTCATACTAGCACAGGAATGGAATCTGAGTGGTGTAAAAAGGTCCATTTAAACATTTTGAAAAAGCTTCCTATTCCTGAATGAGGCTGTTGAAACATCACCAAGAACTCTATGAGATTGTTTCAGTAAAGCTCAGCTGTAAAAGCAGACAGCTTGAGATATAATTCCTGAAGCATTTTCGAGGAACATAATTAAAAGAAAGAATGCCATAAGTTTCTCCACATGTGGTATAATTTTAAAAAATCACCCCCTACCGATTAACTAAAATCTTCAGTCTGAGGAGTCTGATGATTCAAACCTTTTACAGTATTTCACTCTGGATTAGATTAACATTCGTTGTTAACTTGCAAACTCATAATATCTCACTGTTTCAATTTAGTTCATGGAACTCTTCGCAGTCTACATACCAACCCCACGGTGTCCTTCTTCCTATGATGACTAAAACATTTAGTAAAGTTCCATCCCTGATCGTCCAAACTAAAGTCATGTAGTTTGATATCATTTGCAAGTTTTCTTTGTGACTGAAACAAGGACTACAATCAATTACTTTTTTAGAGGCTCTAGACGATTTGACATTCAGCGGTAGGTACAGAATGTTAAGCACTATTTTGTGCAACAGAAATCTCACAGCTATAAGAAATCTGTGTTAGAGTGAAAAAGATCACCCTACCAAAGAAAATAATACCAATATTTAGACTTTTGTACAGTCAACAAACAGGAGGAATCTTAGAAGATGAAAGGATAGAAATAGGACCCTGCAAGTTCCTTGTTGGATTCCATAATTTAAAAAGAGGCTAAAACTCCTTGCTAGTGGAAGTTGAGGAGCTGACGTAATCAGGAAACATGAACGAACAATGTGTATGTGCACTAGAAAAGATCATAATATACGGAAAAATCTAGAGGCGGCACTTGTCCCACAGGTGATGTCAAATGATTTGTACAGGCTTCTCAACCAGTCTGATACTTATTTCGAATTTTTCATTGAAATATTTTCTTGTACTTTTCAATTTCAGTTGTGCTCTACATGTCAAGTAAGTTCGAAACTTCAGCAGCAGTTGTTTGTTCCCGTGAAACTTGATGCATTCGCTGTGATCGTGAGAGAGGAATCACGCATTGAATGCTGGTTGGCGCAATTGACTGTTGGGTACAAGCCACAAGCTCCCTGCCAGCTAGCTAGAACGTGATTCCTGCCTAGCTCTTTTGTGAAGTCTACATCTACAGTGACTAACTGATAGTGCTAAAACCTGGCCCCACAATAACGGCCTGGCACCTTGCAAACCAACCTGTACTCCAAATAAGAAGTAAACTTCCATTTTGTTTATGAAATTAACGTAAGTGCAAAAGTGCCTACAGTTTGACAAAACCCTGACCAGGCACGTTCTGCACCTGCACGTTTGTTGTTCTTGCTCTTGTTGATGATAATGATGTACTAACCATACCGCTTCTGTAGAATAGCAATCTGCTGAGCAGCCACTCATTCACTTTGCTTCATGTTTTGCCCATATTGGAGATGTTATGGTCACATCTACTAATCGCTATCAAAATCAGAGCTGTAGTTAATCCTTCACGCAGTGTGTTGTCCACAGTCGTCACATCAAGAAAACATTTTTGGCCCCGAACAGCATCGTCCATAGAATTGTGTATGATTGTGGGAGTCGATGTTATTGGACAAGAAGATAACACTTTATTTTACGCGCCGCACTTCATTTCCGATGCCTAATGTGATACTGAAAAGTGCCGATTCTTGTGAGATCATGCAGTCAGTATTCGTAATTTAACCGAGAAAAAATGTTTAGAACATATTAACACAACAGACATGCAACCAAATCGTCCCTCCGCCTATTTTCAGAGCGGCACTTATAGGATGTTCAACTAAGATATCCGTGAATTCAAATCTAAATATCTCGAAAATTAAGGTCGTTGGACGGGTGCAACAAAAGGTGTGTTTGTTGTGAAAGTTGTAAGATTTTGTACATAATTAATATAGAAGTTGGGAAATAGTTCGAAAAGCTGGTGACAGATGGCATGTACACTGTGCAGCTCGTAATGTATCAGCGTGCACAATTAAGCTCGTTCTCCACAATCAGTCTTTGCAGTCACACCACAATCCTTCCACAATGTTCTCCACTCACAGCAGTACGGAGGTGGCACAAACGAACAATGAAATTTGCCATCATATCTTGTAGACTCAGTTGCAACTCAGTTAGCCAAGTGAAGCAAGTCAAGGGCGGTGGTGCAGTTCCGTAGACAGTGTCTTTCAGCGTGCTCCACAGCAAGTACTCACAACGAATCAGATCGGGCGAATAGCGATGCCAATCCATAGACTGCGCCAGTAAATTTACGGTACTCCAACGCAATGATTCTATTACTAATGTACTCATCAAGAAATCGAAACACCTGTTCGATGTGATGTGGTGTGGCTCTGTGCCTGATCCTGCCTCCAACGTTACCAATGTGGCGACAAACTGTTCCAAAATCGCAACGTAGCAATCACTAGTGATAGTTTCTCGAATGAGAAAGGGCCAGTAATGCCTCAGATACATACCGGGGCCCAAAGAGTAAATTTGGGGAGATACAGTGGGTTATCTTCACAGAAAAGGGATTTTCACGGCTCGAAAATCGTCAATTCAAGACTCCATTCAGATGGAAGTGTGCTTCATCTGTGAAATCAATCACTGTGAGAATATTCTTGGCAAAATTAGAATTCTGTTGCACAGCTCGTACGAGTGTGGCCTGGCGGCATTGGATTTTGAATGGAAAGATGTGGAGGCTCTGTCTCAGTATTTTATGCGTGCTGGATCGCTTCAAACCAATCTCTGCCGCAATTCTTCCGACGGAATTCCTTGGATTTTGCTGAATAATTCCATAAACCGTGGCACCATCTTCAGGAGTTTGCCTGGGGACCAACATTCTCTATTAGATCATCAGGCACGCTGCCTGTCCGTCGGAACTTAGCGAAGAGCTTGCGAATGCTTTTCGCGTAATGTCTTTTCGGAATATTAAACCGTGTCTGAAAGCTGCGCCTTGTTGCCTTAGGACTGCGTATTCCAGAGCCAGAAAACACTTTGTTCAGTCGAATACATGATTCCAACCTCTCCCTTCGAAACGATAACCTCCTTTCACTTTTCGACGGTAGAACTGATCGCTGTGAGCTGCGGCGCACCATTTATCGGCATCATGTATTGCCATTATAGCACCATCTGTTAGCGGTTTTTCGAAATATTTTGACATTTCTGTATAACTTTCTTATAACGTTCTTGTAGCTTCCACAATAAACACACCGTTTGTAGCACTCGTCCATCGATCTTAGTTTTCTAGACATTTCATTTTGAAATCAGCGGCTCCTTCGCTGGACATCTTGTAGGTAGAACAGCGGAAGATAC
This sequence comes from Schistocerca americana, assembly GCF_021461395.2. NCBI lineage: Eukaryota > Metazoa > Arthropoda > Insecta > Orthoptera > Acrididae > Schistocerca > Schistocerca americana. The sequence continues at coordinate 456,469,631 of NC_060121.1, forward strand.
TGGTCTAGCGATGTTGCAGCTCTGATGGCTGGTTATTTCACGTTTAATAGGACCTATACGATGCGAAGTTAGAAAAGGAGGAAAAGAAAAATACTGGCCTATCATAGGATCGATTGTACCACAACATCGATTTACTAGAAATAGTAAATAAAGTCCTCGACCAAACAGTTTTTGTTGTATTTCATGTTTCGGGTATCAATCAGCAATATTGCCACTCTCCGGTATGAAACATCCACTCTCGCAGTCACATATGTAATGTCAGCTGTCATTATTATTAAAAGGACAAAAGATAATGGTGCCAAAAATGTTCGGTGCAGTACTCTGTCGGTGTTAGTAATATGCAGGAGTGCTCCATCACAGGCCACAACAAACAATGGCGCCTGACGGTGTGCCCTCACAGGCCGTGCCCTGAATTAAAACGAGCGATAATTGTTGGGACGCAGGCGGCGGCTGCATTCCGCTACATTATGCAATTAATAACGGCATCCGAAATGCCGGCTGGCAAATATTATTCAAATCCACACGCGGTGCCATTTTGTCAATAAACACACGTCCTTCAGTCAGGCTTCAGTAGCGACAAAATGAGGAGAAATTGTTCCGTCGATGACTGCGGCGAAATATTCCGTGTCTGTGCCAATTTTGGTCTCTAGCTGCCCAGCTGATGGTGGGAAAATGAACCATACCGTAGTAGACGATATTACTGTGTGGAATGCTACTGGTCTCAGTTATAATGCTCCACTTGTTCCGTTTATGGCTGTCCAAAAGGCAGCTGATATCATCCAGTACTCTCAGTTACATGGAATAAGTAATAACACATTTATGAAATAAAGGGTGATTGATTAAGGAGCAGGTGCTGTAACTTCCCGAACGTTAACTGCTAATGAGCATCATGGTATGAGGGTCTGAGCGTGGTCAAAAACTGACCGAAACCGTTTACCATCAACATAAATGTTTTTGCGGTCGACACTGTGTCCAACTTTAAAGTAATTCTTGACAGAACACCGCTCTCCACGAGAAATGTCCTCAAAATTTACGAAACAGAGCTTGATTTAGGCATCCCGTCAACGACGAGACCTCTAAAGACGAAACACAGGAATGTATAGCAAAATGATGCTGAGAGAAATCCGCCGTGTCCTTTTCAAAGAAACTATACCAGCATTCGCCTTAGTCATCATTAAAAACCATCATGGATCGAAGTGAAAAACGTAATTCTGGGTGGCCAACTGACAATTTCAGTCCCATTTATCCACAAAGTGATTCCAATGACATAACCAATTTGCACTTCTTCTCTCTGTTGGACTAGAGTTTATAGTCTACTCTGAGGAGAAAAAAGTCATGGAGTACCTCCTAATATCGTGTGCGACCTCCTTTTTCCCGGAATAGTGCAGCAAATCGACGTGGCATGGACTCCACAAGTCGTTGGAAGTCAGCTACAGAAATGTTGAGTCATGCTGCCTCTATAGCTGGCCGAATTACGGAAGTGCTGGATTTTGTGCTCGGACTGACCTCTCGATTGCCTTGCCGGCCGGGGTGGCCGAGCGGTTCTAGGCGCTACAGTCTGGAACCGCGCGACCGCTACGGTCGCAGGTTCGAATCCTGCCTCGGGCATGGATGTGTGTGATGTCCTTAGGATAGTTAGGTTTAAGTAGTTCTAAGTTCTAGGGGACTGATGACCTCAGAAGTTAAGTCCCATAGTGCTCAGAGCCATTTGAACCATTTTTGACCTCTCGATTATGTCCCATAAATGTTCGATGCGGTTCATGTTGGGCGATGTGGGTGGCCAAGTCATTCGATCTAATTTTCTATAATGTTCTTCAGTAACAGTTGTGGTCCGGTGACATGATACTCGTATATCGTCATATACTGAAATCCCATTGTTGTTTGGCTGCAAATGATCTTCTAGTAACCGAAAGTAACCATTTACAGTCAATAATCTGTTCAGTTGGAACCAAGAACCCAATGACACAGCCCACGCCATTATGGGACCACTGCAAGGTTGCACAGTGCCTTGTTGATAACGTGGGTCCATGGGTTAGCGGGGAGTGCGCCATACTCGAACCCTACCATCAGTTCTTACAGCTGAAATGGGGACTTATTTGACCAGACCACACTTTTCCTGTCGTCTAGCGTCCAACAAATATGGTCACGAGTCGAGGACAGTTGCTGCAGGCAACGTCGTGATATTAGCAAAGGCACTCGCGTCGGTTTTCTGCTGTCATAGTCCATTAAAGCTAAATGTCGCCACACTGTCCTAACGCACATGTTCTTCGTATGCCCCACATTGATTTTTGCGGTTATTCCACGCAGTATCGCTTGTCTGTTAGCACTGACAGCTCTACGCGATCACCACTGTTCTCGGTCGCTGAGTGAAGGCCGTCGGCTACTGCGCTGTTCATGGTGAGCGGTAATAACTGAAATTAGGTGTTGTCGGCTCACTCTTTACACTGTGGCTCTCGAAATATTGAATGATATAACGATTCCCGAAATAGGATGTCTCATGCGTCTATATTCAACAACCATTCTTTGTTCAAAATCTGTTAATTCCCGTCGTGCGTGCCATAACCACTTCGGTAACCCTTCTACATGAATCACCAGAATACAAATTAGTGAATATGGTACACGTTATAGCTCAGGGCAAATATTTTCACAGTCCCCGACAGGTACTTGCACGCCGGGAAAAGAACATGGAACATCTAGTCACTTAATCTGATCGTTATTCTTAGGTATCGGGCAATCCACGAGTGAGTTTGGGGAGGAGGCACTACAAGCAGACACTGTACTTTGGTAGGATACATCAGGCCACAGTTAGCTACTTTCCTCTAAGGCAGAAATCTGCTTTCAGCCTCAGGCAATATGCTACCGACTCATTGAGCAAATAACACCAATTGTATATAAATGGAAACTATAAGCATGTATGACATACTTCCCATTCTTTGCTTTAGAGCTACTTCTGTTACCAAAGAAGAAACAAGTAAATCTAATTGGAGCACACTCAGTAACGGTCCCGACATCCATCTCAACAGATTTACGAAAACTACAAATACCTTGATCAGGAGGGACAAGCGGGCATTTGAATTTGACTTTCTTGAAAAATAATAACATGGGATGTCAACAACTAGCTCCATCACGAATTCAGTGCAGAGTTAATTGTACGATTTATAATTGTGATACATAGTCGTGAAGAGAACAATATTGGCAAATATGCTTTCCTGGTGTGTTGATATAGCCTTTCATAACAACTTAAGCTCTGGTAATGAGGTTATGACTTTGAAAAGAACTTGTACATTGGAACTGTAAGAAATTATATGAAAAATCAGTGCACGAATTTTACTATTAAGCTATTCAGGAAGACCAGGATATAACATTCAATGCACTACGGAGGTCAAGGTTGCTTTGGGAAGGGATGGAGAAGGAAATCGTCCTTTTCACGGAAACCATCTCTGCGTTTCCCTTAACTTATTCAGGAAAATCATGGAATGTATAAATCCGAATATAAACTTTGCTTCTACGGAATGCGTGCGAAGTGTCTTAAATGCTCCAAAATCTCACTCGCTTGCTCGAATCACATACGCTGTTATTCTCTCTCCAGTTACAGACTTAAAATATCAGGCAATACGTTTTCTTTATGTAGTGTACGGCCTGTGGAGAGGTCTTGGGTGGGAAATATCAACGGTCTAGTTTTAAAACCTACATTATGGTGTAAAGACTCTCTTGCGCAGTCGTATTAGTTATAAACAGCCAACTTCAGGAACATACAAGGATCTGTGACGAAGGTACTGAAAATATTTGGTGTTTCAAGATGCACGGCATCGAAAATTTATGCCGCATACAGGGAAAGGGGTAAAACTCCATCCGCTAATATAACTGAGTACAATTGCGCTGCCGGAATCAATTGACGTAATTTTTCGGAATATCGTACCGCGCCATAATGTAACAAAACTATATTGGAGAAACCAATATTTCAGCCACGGTTACAGTGGCTTTTTCTGTGTCTATTTGTGTGCTTTACCCGTGTGGAGTCACTTATGTTTTGTAATTATTCCTTAATGAAGGTGCGGGTCTTTATTATAATAGGTTGCTACGGTGGAGGGAATGGGAATCTCCTGCCATCTGTTGTTTCTTGCACTTTTTTCTATGATTGGTGGTCAACGGCGAAGGAGGTGTTGGCTTTCCTAATCTCTCCACCGTAGCAACCTATTCTAATAAATCTCCCGTACCTTCCACCTCAAAACATCTATCAAAACAAAGGCCTTTTAAAATAGTGGAGTAAAGTCATGCTCAGTGAGCAGTAATAACAAAATATAAGAACTCCACAAAGCTGATCGCACCAATAGACTCGGAAGAAGACCATTGTAACCGTGGCCGAAACTTTGGTTTCCCCAGTATAGACTTTTATATTATGACGAGGTATGACGCTCAGAACACTTTAATGTCGTCATACGCCAAGTCACAACGTGGACGAAAGTATGTTGCGAGTGACCATAACAGTAACTGTGGATAATTATCGCGAAAAATAAGACATCGACAACTGCAAAAGTCACTGTAGAACTGAATGTCACACTTGCAAATCCTTTTAGCACCAAACAAACACAAAGGCATCTCCATAATCTCGGAATTGCAGGACGAACTGAACTTCCGAAGGCACACACTAGTGACGAAAACTACCGCAAATGGAGAAAGTGGTACCGAAGTCATAATACCTAGAGTAAGGAGTAATGGAAGAAAGTCATTTTGTCGGATGAGTGTTGTTTGACACTGTTTCCAACTTCTGGCCGAGTTTACGCACCAATAGTGAAACATGACGGGGATTCGGTGATGATTCCGACAGCGATATTTTGTGGGCCTCTCGGGTAGCTTGCAAGGTGGAGTCATTGTCCAGGATTATGTGAGCAGTGTAGCTGGCAAGGTCAATCATGTGGTACAGTATTTTTTCCGAGACGACAGAGCCCCCATTCTCAAAGCTCCCATCGTCCAGGACTGGTTTAGTAAGCGCGAAGGTGAATTGTTGCATCTCCCCTGGCAACCACTGTCACCAGATCTCCTTATTATTGATCCTTTGTGATGTACTTTGGAAAGAAGTGATCTATAAAATAAATAAATAAAAAATAAAATATAACATTAATTATGTATATGTATGATAGTCATTGGTTGTAATTAATATTTGCTTATCTAGAACGTGGACGTTTAATTATTTGGTATCAGACGCTTGACAATGTTATTCGTAGTTGACCGTGAAATGTAGCTCAAATAATCGGACTTAGTATTTAAATCGTTTCCAAAGACTGCTGCGGTAGGTGCGGACTCAAAATCTCAATATTAGAATAATTTTCCAGCCATGTCAATACGTCGTACAGAGGTGACTGTCTAGTAAACATAAAAAAGATTACACAGTTAGTTAAATCAGATATATTCAACGAATAAGGCTACAGAGTCGAGTGCCTAGTGAGATTGCAACTCGCAGTGTTCTCACATAACATCAAATATGGCGGTGTGCCAGTTAATAAATATACGTGCTTCCCGCACCAGCTATTGTACAAGACCTACTTCTTCTGAATGAAACATAAGAGTGCCGTAATTGTATTTTGTTTTATCAGCGACATAGCGCTGCAGTTCTGTGCCATAGGCTTTATTTATTTGTCAGAGATTAATTATTTAATTAAGATTTTGCGTTTCCGAGGAAACTCACGCATGGCATTCAAATGTGCCTTTATAATCGCTACCCACCTCCCTTCATCGTTACCTGAACTTTCCACTGTTTTACACAAAAAATGGTATAAGCTTCCTTTGAAAACCGTAAGGATCTGTGTTTATCCATTTCGAGACGACTAGAACCTGTTTTGAACGTCAATGATTTTCCTACGCCATACTAAGCACGGTAATATGTTTGTGATGTTTCCATATTTTTGTGCGGCCCTGTATATCGCCAGCGTGTTTGACACAGCACCACGACGCCGACGATGTCGGTGGGGCGCTGACTACAGGTCGAGCCGTCAGACAATAAGGCGCGAGGAGCCAGTGACAGCGCTAATGGGGGTCGCCGCGCCACCCGCATCCGGTTACCAGGGTGACGGGGGTCCAGCGCAATCACGCCGGTCAACACTGCACCCTCCTCGTGGCCTCCCGTAAACGCGAGCAGCGCACAGCTCTCAACGAAGTAGGTCAACTACACTATAAGGCTGCGTATAACGAAATGGCACTCTTGGTGTCTATGAAATGAGTACCGCAGCATGATGCCTGGAGGCATATGGACGGCATAACATCAGATAATGCAATGCACTTTCAACGTCCGGTTACGTATAGCTGTTTCATATAATGAAGGTCTGCTCACGACGTTCGACATTTCTCACATGAAACCCTGTGATTGTTGGATCAGTTCAGTCAGGTAGACATGGTACTTGACCCAGAACCACAGCTGAGTAAGGTACTGTCAAATGCAGCATCAAACAAAATATATGAGTGGACTGAAGATTTATTTTTAGGGAGGACGAAGCACGTTTCTTGCATGTCATCGAGAGATTTAGAATTAATTTCTAGTGTGCTCCTGGGAAGTGTGTTGTGACCTTTGCTGTTCATGCGGTATGTTAATTACATGGCAGAGAATATTAATAGTAACTTCAGACGTTTCTTGTTTGTTGCAGCTATCTATAATGAAATACTGATTGTAAATATGTTTCACAAGTACTTATCGAGATCTTGACACAATTTTAATGCAACGCAATGTTAGACACACTGTGTGTCAGAGACGTGAAATTACGTGCGCTAGAAAACGAATAAAACGTAGTATCCTGCGTCTTCAGCCTTAATGAATCATCACAGCTGGAATCGGTCAACTCACAGTTATGCAAGAGTATAGCAATTTGCAAGGATGTGAAATGGAATGATCATAGAAGCTCAGCCGTACACGACAAAATAGCTGTCAAGTTTCCGTTCATTTGTATCTTACTGAGAAAGTGCAATCAGCGAGATTGATTTCAAAATCATCTTGCTACCAATCTTAGTATTGTTAAACTGTACGGAATGCGTTCCAAGTGGGACTGACAGGAGGTATTGAACGTGCACAAAGAAGGACAGGACGAATGGTCTTGGGTTTTAGTGACTCACAGAAGAGCGTCACTGAGATGTTGAGAAAACTGTTCTTGCAGACACTTGATGACAGACGCATCTCCGGAAAGCCTACACACTGGAGATGAGTGATGGTCTGTGTATACTAGCTTTAAATTCGATAGTGAGGCCCATGACGTTATATTCTAAGTTGTTATCTCCGAACGGTCAGAGACACGACTCAACGGTTTCTGCCGCCGCCCATTAAACTGAAATCTCCTCACTTTAAACTGTTGCCGGGTGCAGGTGAACTATACCGGTGTAGAAAGAAGGGAGAGGTATAGGTGTTCGTCGGGATAACTGTTGACTCGCTGCACTGCTGCTACATACGCAACTGGTGATGGTGACGATTATCATATACCAATGCAACGACTGATCGATTAGCAGTTAACACTGTTTGCTTTATAGTATATAATGCCTCATTATGTATTTATTCCAATCTTCTATTATTTTATGTACTCCTTCCCCCTCTGTTTGTCTATCTCCTTCTCCCCCTCTCTGTCCTTCTCCTCCTCTTTCCTTTCTCTTTACATCTCCTCCTCCCGCTTTTGTCCATCTGCTCCTCAATCCCCTGTTCATCTCCTCCTCTCCTCTACCTGTGTCCATTTCCTCCTTCAACCCCCCCCCCTCTCTGCCTATAGATCTCCAACACCCCCATTCTCTATCCACATTATCACTTTCGCAAAATAGGTTTAGGTTTTTACAGTACTTCTTTCCAGAGAGTAAATAATATCTTGATCAGCTTTGGTTCAAATCGATCCAGGGGTTTAGGAAGAGCTTTTCACCTCTAGCGTGGCCCACGATTGCACATGTTACTTATATTTCACAAATATGTAATATATTTCACATATATTTATTCACATATTTTACCTGTGCCTGTAGCGAATGTCACCCTGGAGTTTCGCTTTCACGCAGTTCAATGTTTCTGACGTCATTCTTCTGAGCAGTGTGAAGTACAATGATATACTTTCTGCAAGTGCATTAAGTGGTATATACGAATACTGCAAAACAATAAAGAGGCGATAAATTAATATGTCATGAAAGATGCGGCAGTTTTCCTGCATGGACAGCGAGAATGTGATGGATGTTTGCGAGAAAAAGTCTCGGGTAGATTTGAATTTATGTGTCAAGTCGGTCGCAAGTCAGTAAGTGCTCTCAGTCTTAAATACTGCATGAAAATAATCAGGTATGCTCCCTTTTCACCCCAACTGCCACTCTTAGAGGTAGGTGGTTCTTATCTACACATGGCTCACCCCTGGTAGCTGAGTAGTCAGCGCGACAGAATGTCATACGTAACGGCCCGGGTTCGATTCCCTGCTGGTCGGAGATTTTCTCCACTCAGGGATTGGGTGTTGTGTTGTCCTCATCATCATCATTTCATCCCCATCGACAAGCAAGTCACCGAAGTGGCGTCAAATCGAAAGACTTGCACCAGGCGAACGGTCTACCCAGCGGGAGTCCGTAGCCACACGGCATTTGCATTATATCTACACATAGGTTCTTTCCAGACAGTGAGTCATAAGTGTAACAACTTTAGTTTAAATCGATCCAGTGGTTTACAAGGAGATGTGAAACATGGTTACAGACTTACACTTTCTGTATGACTGCGTGTGTAAAATTTTTTTTTAAGACAATGAAAATTTGTTTTCATATTTAACCTCTATTCAGACAATGGCTGACAATTACGTTGACACAAGCACCCTTTAGACAAATTACCGAGTCTGTGACGAAAGCACACGGAAGCAGATCACGAAGATGAAATGTGTTCTCTAAATTGTGATTGATTATTAAAATAAATTTGCAGCAGTCTTCGAAAATGTTACAGAAATGAATGATAAGTACCCAAGTCGCTATTAGCTCATAAATGCAAGTTACCACGACCAACAGAAAACACAAATAGTTCGCTTTTTGGTCGCAGAAACATAACAGTGACGTTGTTCTGCTGCCTGGTTTCGTTTCACGGAGCACATATGGTATCCCATGGTGGAGGTAGAAGAAACAGGAATACAACAATTTTGTATCTTTCGTCTGAAGCTTGGGCTATAGCTTCGAAATATTTCCTGTTACGGAACACATTTGCGTTTGCCTACTCTGCATTACTTAATTTTCGTCTCACACGCTCAACAGTCTCACAAAACACAGCTTCGTTAGAGCCTATCTGATTTCGACGACGGATCATTTTCATCCCGTCAGTGTTACTTTGCAACAGCAAGACAGTGCACTCAACTTTCGTACAATTTACGACTAATCTTACACTCCTGCATGAGTTGATGAGCAGGAAGCAACCGCACCCTACTGTTCTCAGACTCGTCATACTTGCGGAACTGCAAGGGTACTACAGGGAGCTGTAGAGAGGAAAAAAACTGTAGAGGAAGACAGAGATTCGAATACATCCAGCAAATAAATGAGGACGTAGATTGCAAGTGCCACTCTGAGAGGAAGAGGTTGCCACAGATAAGGAATTCGTGGCGGGCCGCATCAAACCAGTCGAAGGACTAATGACACAAAAAGGAGGGGGGGATGGGGGGGGGGGGGGGGAAGAAATAAACCTGTAGCGCAGTGACGTAAAAGTGAGGTCTTGATTTCTAGTGTATGTAAATCTGCCCGTTTTTGATGCAGATAACACTAGTGTATTGTGTACTGAACTATTGTGCGGTTTGGCCCCTACTGGACCCCCCGGGAACGTCTCATACCAGACGAGTGTAACCCCAAATGTTTACGTGGTAGAGTAATTATGGGGTAAGTGTACGTGGAGACAGTATCTGCGCAGCAGTCACCGACGTAGTGTAAATGAGGCGGAATGTGCGGAACCAGCTCGCATTCGCCGAGGCAAATTAAAAACCGCTTTAGAAACTATCCACAGGTTGGCTGGAACACCAGACCTAAATACTAATCCGCCCGGTGAATTCGTGCCGTGGACCGGCACGTCTTCCCGCTCGGGAAGCTGCGCGTTAGACCGCGCGGCTAGCCGCGCGAGCTGATAACGCTATTAGTTACGCGAGGAGTCTAGGAACATACTATAACCCACATCATATCACCCCATAAAGGTCACAAATACAATATTTAACCAATTAAAAAGCCCACAGTCATTCTAGCCACCATTCTACATGCGCTCCATACAGTAATTGAACATGAATTGACCTTAATACGTGGTCTACTGGGAAATACATTATACCAAACACTTCAGAATGATAAGTAGGGCGTAGATGTATGAGAGGCAGTCAAATGAAGCACCTGTCAACATAAGACACTGGAATGCTTTCATTCAAAAGTAATCAGCAATCGCGTTTAGATGGTTATCCACAAACGCGTCCACTGTAGTACTTCCTCCTTCGATTGAAACCAACGTCCAATAATGTATTTCTTCAGTGCTTCAAAGAGGTGAAAATCACAAGGTGAAAGATCGAGGCAGTGCGGAGGATGTTGCAGTGTTTCTCAGCCAACTCACAAGTTTGTCCGATTGACAGTGTGGAGGCGGGCGTTTTCGTGCATCAGGAAGTTTCGGTCTCACAGCCCGAGGGCAAACGCCAAAGCCAACGGTGGGAACATCGGACATCTCCCACGCCAAATAAATCCAAAGCTGTTCACACAATTTCCTGTGAGGTTGTTATGATGTTCTTAGACTGCTCGTCGAATTCCTCGAGCGTGGAACTGCATACAGTGCACAGCTACATAAAGAAAAATTGCAGAAACTACGACACGCAATACGGTCAAAACGTTCAGGATTGCTGGTGGACGGAGTTATCCAGTTGCACCATAACGCCCATCCCCACACTGCAAATCCGACGATGGCTACACTTCAGAGATTTGGTTGAAAAACATTGCAGCATCCCACCATACAGCCCGGATCTTCGATCACGAGAGTTTCCCATCCTTGACGACCTGAAGAAAGACATGCGTGGACGTCGATATCAGTCGGACAGGGAAGGGAAAGAGCGCGTGCGGTTCCCGATCCGTCAGTGGCCGACCGCGTTCCAGAAAACAGGAACTGATTGTCTCGTACCCCAGTGGGATAAATGTCTTAACACGTGTGGTGATTACTTTTGAATGGAACCATTCCATGGTCCTTTTGTGGTGTGTGTCTGGTTTTCATTCGACTGCCCCTTATAGATTTTTATTTATTTATTTATTCGTGTACAGACCAGATCATATTATACATAGCATATACACCATGATTACGAAGTATAAGTGCACATTTATATTCCATGTACTGCCCATAATTCCGAAGCATGGACTGCCTTATCATTGGCGCCAACCATATCGTCCATAGAAACAGGTTCTGATAGTTTCCTGCCGTTGAGTAGGTGCTGGTGGTCTTGAGGTTCACCTCACGCACACAGTTCGTCTCCTTAGATGCGTCCCCGTTTCTTCATGTTCACCTTCCACCGAGATACTCCAGTTCTCAGTCCGTTGAGGATATTCCATGTCTCGTATGGGACGGGATGACCTGCAGCAAGTTCTTCTTTGAGGTTGTCCCAATATTTCTTTGATGATGAGCTATGCCAATCGTACGGTTTGCAGGTGTTGTCTGAATTGGTTGCGTTGACTGGAGGAAACTTTTTCTCGATTTCAGTCTTAGTGGTTGATGTGCTCTTACAAACATGGGATGTCTTTGGTCTGTCTCCTGCTCCTTTCTTCCTATTTCGGTTGCCGTTCTCTTTCGAATGTCTGGAGGTGTTACGCCCATGAGGTAGCAGAATTTGTTAACAGGGGTTGCCCGCAAGCAGCCGGTTACAATTCGTCCTGTTTCATTTAGGGCAACATTTACATGTTTCGCATGGCTGGAGTTCAGCCATACAGGTGCTGCATATTCAGCAGCGTAGAAGCACAAAGAAAGAGCAGATGTGCGGAGAACATGTGGATGTGCTCCCCAGTTTTTGCTGGTCAGTTTCCTAATAATGTTATTCTTACAAGGGAACCTCCCCATCGCACCCCCCTCAGATTTAGTTATAAGGTGGCACAGTGGATAGGCCTTGAAAAACTGTACACAGATTAATCGAGAAAACAGAAAGAAATTGTGTGGAACTATGAAAAAAATAAGCAAAATATACAAACTGAGTAGTCCATGTGTAGCCGGCACGGTAGCTCAGCGTGTTCGGTCAGAGGGCTAGCTGCCCTCTGTAATAAAAGAAAACTGAGTTAATGGATCAACAACGAACTGAAACGGGTGTCTTTCGACGTCCGCACAGAGCAGATACAACGAACGAAAAAACGAATAAAATGAGATTTAAAAAAAAAAAGAGAGGTCCTTGGTTCAAGTCTTCCCGGCAGCGAAAATTTTAATTTTTTATTTTCAGACAATTATCAAAGTTCAAGCACTTACACAAAATCAACTTCGCTCTCCAAAATTCCAGGACATGTTCAGATTTTCTTGGACATATGCAGGATTTGACGGTCTACACGCGGAAAAAATTGAAAAAGTTAAAAACATATGTTTTGACAGAGCACAAGGAAAACTGTGCGACTGCGAAACTGTTGCATTCATTTGTTGCAGTTTATGTGACAAACTCTTAAGTTTTCATCACTTTTTTGGTAGTGATTATCACACCCACAAGAAAACCTAAATCGGGCAAGGTAGAAGAATCTTTTTACCCATTCGCCAAGTGTACAAGTTAGGTGGGTCGACAACATTTTCCTATCATGTGACGCACATGCCGTCACCAGTCTCGTATAGAATATATCAGACGTGTTGTCCTGTCGAGGAATCAGTTGACCTATGACCTTGCGATCAAATGTTTTCGGTTCCCATTGGAGAGCCACGTCCTTTCGTCTACTCATCGCACGGTTTTTCGGTGCGGTCGCAAAACACAGACACTAAACTTATTACAGTGAACAGAGACGTCAATGAACGAACGGACAGATCACAACTTTGCGAAAATAAAGAATAAAATTGTTTCACCCGAAGGAAGACTTGAACCTCTCACTCCGCAGCTGCTCGCGCTAACCACGGGACCACGGCGCTCCTGAGCCCGCCATATCCTTGATGTTGCCTATCTTGCACATGGACTACTCAGTTTGTATATTTTGCTCAATTTTTCATAGTTCCACACAACTTCTTCCTGTTTTCTCGATTGATCTGTGTTCAGTTTTTCAAGGCCTATCCACTGTGCCAGCTTATAATTAAATCTGAGGGGGGTGCGATGGGAGGGTTCACTTGTTAGCACAGACTTTCATTTTTGTATCTATGCAGTGGTCTTTGAAGGTGAGGAAATGGTCAAACATTACCCCGAAGTATTTTGGGGTGTCACAGTGGGTTAGCTGTTGACCTCTCGAGGTTATTCTCAGTTTCCTCCGAGCCTCTCTGTTCCGTAAGTTGAATGCATACACTTGTGTTTTTAAAGGGTGTGGCTTCAGGTAGTTGCTATCATAATAGTCAGATAGTGCCTTAAGACCTGTTGTGTGTTTTCCTTCCACCTCCTCAAAAGTTCTACCTCGCATAGCAAGTGCTGTGTTATTTGCGTAAATGAGCGATCTTGTGACAGGACTAACTGTCCTTGGGGGATACTATTTCTCTGTGTCCTCCATCGGCTCCTCTTGTTTTGTAGAGTAACAAAGAAACTTCTGTTTTGTAGCAGGCATCTCATAAACTGTATTAGGTGGAAGTCTTTCGTGGTGGCACAGATATTTGTTAATAGTTTCCTGTGATTGATGGTGTCACATGTGGCAGTAAGATCGACAAAAGCGAAACCGGTAGTCTGCCGACGTTCATATCCATCTTTTATGTGTCATGTCAGGTTCAAGATCCGTCCACAACACGACCTCCCGGGGCGGTAAACCGATTGTTCTCCGATCAGTGTTTGGTGAACTTGGTCTGACATTCGACTGAGGATCATTCTCTCTAAAACTTTATATAGATGGCATAAGAGTGATATCGGTCGGAAATTTTTTCCATTTGTTGGCTGTTTCCCAGGTTTCAGTAGGGCCACAACTTTGGTTTTCCTCCAGATCTTTCGTATTTCCAATCTTGAGACATAGGTGTTCATCATATCCAGAATCCACTTCTTGGTTGCTGGTCCACGCATTTTTATTTATTCGTTTCTCAAGTCATCTAATCCAGCGAATTTATTGTTCTTCATTAAGCATATTGCGATTTCTAATTCTTCTAGTGGGAAAGGTGCGCCAATATAGTTATCCTCCTCAGTAGTTCGCTGGATATTTGGAGTTACAGATTTTTTATTAACTTTACCATTCAACAGTAATTGCTTCGCTATCTGGTTGGATGTTATACCAGGAAAGGTCGAGGGAGTAGCTGTTGGCTCGTTTCCAAGCTTATTCAGCAATTGCCATGTCTTTCTTCTGTTTTGTTTCATGTCAAGCTGCATCATAAGGTCACACCATTTCTCCTTCCTTGTAGCTGATATGGCTATTATCAGGTCTTCACCAGCCTGTATTGTTTCTTCAGAAAATGGGTCACCTTCAAAGAGGTGTTCATATTTATTTATAAGTGTTTTTGTACCTTTGTCTAGTCCCAGTATATAAGTTGTTCTACATCCTCGTAGTATGTACCTAGGTGAGACAGCTTTGACCAGCTTTATAAAGGTATCGTATTTCTCTGGAGATAAATCTAGTTCAAGGATTTTGGGGCCAAGTTCCTCTGTAAGCTTATGCCATTGTGCTCGTTTAAAGTTAAACCTTCTTTTGAAGGTGGTGTAGTTGGGTTTGATAACTGCTTCTATAGTACAAATAATTGCTCGATGTTGTGTCCTTGGAACTGGGCGTCTCCCTTTTCTTTCTTCACTTTGTGGGCAATATATTCACTTGGAAAGATATTATCTGGATTATACCTATGGCCCCACCTTCCACTCCTGAAGGAGTATGGTAGCTTTGCATCTTGTATTAGTTTCAGGACTGTGCGTTCTCCCCAGTTTTCAAGGTATTTTCCAATTTGGTCTGCTTCGCTGTAACCCCAAGATATACTGTGGCAATTGAAATATCCCATGACCAACTTCACTGGTTGTGAATAGAAATTATCTGGTTCTTTGAAACTAAATACAATATTTGGAGGTTTGTACACGGATGTTGCTACAGTCAGTATTTCTGTGTCGTTATCTACAGTTAAATTTGCGGACGAGACATTCAGCCTTGGTTTATCAAATATTGCACTGCCATACTGTGCGCTAGGTCTGTCAGTGATTAAGTTCATTCCGCTTATCTTCGGCCTTCTGTCATTCGGACCTCTATGTTTGCTGGGTTTACTGGATGAGTAAGAGATCACAGTTCTTTGTCTTACGCATATTGGATAGTAATACTTCTTTCTGCACTGATATTCTCTCTATATTTATGGTGGTTATTGTAAAAAGCCTTTTTGATTTATAATCTGATGTAGTGTACTGGTGGTGCAAGAATCTGTTGTTGGAATTGCTCCCAACGTTGACCAGGGTACGCCCGATCACTGGTGATGACATTATGTGTCGGATCTTCCTCATGTTGCGATCTTCGGGGAAACCCCTTCCATGTACCCCCCACTTATAGATACAGGTGAGGGTGTATACAAGAATCTGTATCCTATGATCCGTTTAACAAGTGGTGATATTCGGCTTATAAGCATAGACCTCAAATAAACCAGAGGCCTATGATACATTAATCCACTCCATTCTGATCTAATGCTGCCGGCCGGTGTGGCCGTGCGGCTCTAGGCGCTTCAGTCTGGAACCGTGTGACCGCTACGGTCGCAAGTTCGAATCCTGCCTCGGGCATGGATGTGTGTGATGTTCTTAGGTTAGTTAGGTTTAATTAGTTCTAAGTTCTAGGCGACTGATGGCCTCAGAAGTTAAGTCGCATAGTGCTCAGAGTCATTTGAACCATTTTTTTATCTGATGCTGCAACAGTAGTTTAAAATTCTAAAAATAGAGAACAGTCTCTATTGTAAATGCTGTACTAAATCGACGCGTTTCGTGCAATTAGCACATGTTCAGATTATCTGTGGTAAGTAACAACTATCTGGTTACACAACAATTTATTCACGAGCCTATTTAGCAACATTCGATAGGACAGCTTAGCTAAAGGTGAGAAGTAAAGTGATTAGGCTAGCTATTCTATTGATCGGTGCTAGAAAGGTTCGCTAATAAACATTTATGTAACCGGAATGTTGTTACTGATTAAAGACAATCTCAAGATGCGCTAACGCGCAAAACACGTCATTGTTAATAAAACATTTACAACAGAGAGTGTTTTCTATTTTTGGAACGGAAGTTAATGTGATTTGTATTCGCTACACCCTCTATAATATATTTTGCGTATTCTGACACACGTCAGCACCAACAACATTCCCGTCCATAGTTCTTTTCAAACGTTCAGTTAACTTGCCTCTTCTAACAAGGTCTTCCTTACTGCTTTCTCTGCCGTTTTTTTCATTTTTCTCATTTCGTTCTTTATCGGTCCATTTAGTTTTTAATATTTTTCGAATGCACCGTAGCTTAACTGCTTACAGTTTCTTCTTCTTCAGGTATGTTTTGGTCCTCGTTTCATTACCATGCAGTGCTGTGCTCCCAGATGCACACGTTCAGCAGCTTCACACTCGTTTCATTATGAATATCCCTTTCACAGAAAATCGCTTTGTTAGCCAGCACCCTTACAGTTCTCATACCAGCCTTGCTATGTCCATCTTGTGTTATCTTACTACCTAGATTGTAGAAGTTTTTTCACCTCCTCTTCTACTCTGGTGGTTCACCCTTCTGCTACACTTCATACCTTAATTTTTGTTTTATTACCCTTAAACTACTTTTTATGCTGTGCCAAATATGCTACACACCCACGTCAGCTGGTATAAGTCTTCCTTACATGCGACTTAAAGAGCTTTTTTGTCTGCTAACCTCAGCACTGATACTGTGCTTTTAATCCGCTGCTGTAATTTTCCATCAACCACGTCGTTCATTGCTTTTTCTTCTTAGAAAATTGAAATACAGACATCGTAATGTGTGACCCTGCCTTACACCCTTCTTTATACAATCTTCTTTTTCATGGCTTGTTACTTGTGTTATTTAGATTTGGCTTTTGTCGATTTCTTTCATCTACCTTTCATTACTAGGCGCAATCTCGGAACTGATCCTGTGTTACGTTTTTTCTTTCGTGAAACTAAACTAATCTTCTTACATTGTGTATTAAATTTTACCTTCTATTCTTCTCCATATCATTTTGATCAGAAGTCTATAAGCTTGAGTTTTCAAATAAATCGTGTGAAGTTTTTCACATGTATAGTTGT
This sequence comes from Schistocerca americana, assembly GCF_021461395.2. NCBI lineage: Eukaryota > Metazoa > Arthropoda > Insecta > Orthoptera > Acrididae > Schistocerca > Schistocerca americana. The sequence continues at coordinate 456,486,933 of NC_060121.1, forward strand.
GTGTATTGTTTTGTAATCGATGATAGTGCTTTCTAGGTACATGTAGAAAAGTTCTACGTTTCGTAGATTTTGACACAATTCAAATACAATTTCGTTCCTTGACTTCCCACAAATCTCATGAGCTCCGAATGTATATTATGCACACCTGATGATGGTTGAAGTATCATTCAGTCCTCTGTTAAACTGGATCATTTATTTCTTGCCCACCGGCTTCGTCATCCTACCACTTAGGAAAAGTTCCTCTATGTCATACATACATTCGACAGATGCCTGACACCACTCCGCCCATTCTTCTGCATTTAATTGAAATTGTCCGTCAGTAATTCTGAAGACACTATCTTCAGTCTGTAATTATTATATGTTACTTTTAATCTTCCTAAACATTCTATCGATTTTTCTCGTCGTACATGTGTCTGTTATCCACTACGATTTAACCTGTTTCCACTACATGCTAACATATTAAGCAACCTACAGTTCTGCCTTGCTACCTCTTTCTTAATATCTTGTATATTCTTCTCGTAACCGTAAGCTGGGTACCCTTTAGCACAGGTGATACATATGAAAGGTAACCCTGATTCTTTTTTACGTTTCTATTCTCAAAGATGATGTTCACCTGTGGATGTTGACCAGATTCCGTGAAGGGGATTTTATCTTTCAGCAGAAAATGTCTCTTTGACGTCTGTATAGAACTGACTGCACCTTGCTGATTGAGAAGGGTCTAGGCTTGAGAGTACTTCTCTAACTCACTCCCCTACCTTTCAAACGCGTTACAGACCTGAGACGTACCTTGTTCGTAGTACGTGAAGTTCAATCATCGCTCATATTATGGGAAGCTCTGTTGAAAATGTGACTCCATGTACCCATGGATATTTCTCAACACCCTACATTTACATTAGCATAACATTAGAGCAACAGAAAGCAGTTTACATCTGTTTATGATATTTGATCAACTATATATTCTTTCTAATAGTTTTGAGTGGCATAAAGTTACCTCCTCCTCCCCCTGTAACATTCTTTTAAAAAGATTGTTTCTTTACGATTACGTTTAATGAATGTCTGATCTGTAGAATGGGTACAAAACTCGAATTATCGTGTTGCGTGTAGTAACGGCAAATGGTGTGCTTACTCTGTGTTATTGTTAGCAAAAATTTATACGAATGGATTGGGCAGTGCAACTCCCTATACCAATAAAGAAATACAGTTACTGCAAAATACATTCAAGCCCTTTAGGCACTGAATCAGCTGGCCCTGTTCAAAAATGATAGCCTTGGTCCATTTGCACATAATGTCTTATCTCTAAAGCAGCAATGATGGAACGCGATATATCCTGGTCTCTCATAAAAAAAAACTATAAATATACTAGCTACAGGCTCAGCGACGTGCAATGCTGGCGGTTATACTTTGAAATGCACGTGATATTCTTTTGGCTGATAAATGAAGACATTTATGAGAAATCCAACTTCTTTAAAAAATATATGACCTGGACAGGGAGATGGTACTGATTATGGTGAATTACTAACACTGAGTTTTCCTTTTTAGCGAAATTATATTGTGAGTTAAATTTGGCTTTTCAAAAACATCTGACAATTGAAGTTAAATTACTCACAACTGATTCACAAACAATGAGATTTAAACAGCAAGTATTACCTAACCTCATTAATCCAACATAAATGCAAATAATCAAATTACATGTAATTCTGTTAACAAATCTTAAAAGCATTACGAAAGTGAAATATCTAACTAGCCTTTTTATCAAAACGGTTTACGTACATTCTGGGGCTACTCAAGAATTACAAATTATCAGCCAATTCATCTATACTAACGCGCTGGCAAAAACAGAAATTATAATTATTTAACATATTTACCTTGGTTGTATGAAGGCTTCTGCTTCCCTGTTCAACAATATTGACGTATCTACATTAATCTAACACTTGGTGACTTCACACAGCACACCACAAAAACTGCCTACTCCATCGTCTTTCCCTCACAGGTAGCTACCTACAACTGAGCGCCAAGCGCTCTCTTACTCCAGCACTATAACAATCTCAAACAAGAGATCTTTGGCTCTGCTGTCACGCACAGTCATCGATCCGCATTATCAAGCCTATCAGAGACGTTCATCGTTTATAGTACAGTAGCTTCATTTTAATTTATTGATTCTCTTATCTTATTCTGATGCCACATACAAGTGCGCCCCAGTACACCCCTTTCACCCCACACTAACTACCAGTAGCAGGCAATATTACACGCTCTAGGCCATCACTAGTTGTCCGACATGTTAACCGTTAACTGCTCTACTGGGGTCCTGGAAAACCCCAGGCGATACGAATGCAATACATAGTATGTAAACGGAACAACAGATGGAGCCTGTGTTCTTGGTAGTCCTCAGTGAAGTGATGCTGTTTAACGCAGAGTGTTGGATGCAATGTTTCCGGTAATATTTTCTGAGATAAAGAGAAAGAGATCTCAGAATACGCCACCAGTGCATTAACGTAAGTGGTTTTTCATTATCTCAATTAGTATTTTACGCGACTGAACTCTCCGAGTACTTCGAAAACAACACAATTTCAATGATAAAGTCAATTCTTAAGGTTATGTGAACATGTATGCATTATTTTTCAGAATGACATCATCGAACTCATTAACATATGAGGAGTTGGAAAGAATAGTGAATCATCCTGAGTTTTTGAAATCTGATGAGGAGAGCACAGTGAATGAGGATGAAATTATACAATGTGATCATGATTCCAACTCTGAAGTTACATGAGAAAATAGTCGTGAAGAATCAGATGAAGAGGCGTGTATTAGACCTTCCGCTGACAAATATTTTTTAGGAAAAAAGCAGTGCTACAAGTGGCCAAAAGAAGCTACTCCCACAACTCGTACCCGTGCTCACAATATAGTTAGTTGCCTTCCTCGCGTTAGACGTGAAGCAAAAACGCTTGATTCAGCTGACATATTATCTGCTTGGGAATTGTTCACTACTAAAGATTTATTACAACCAATACTCACCAATACAAACGTCAAGATAACTGACATGTCAAACAAATACTGTGCTCCCCAACCAGCATTCATAAAGCCGCTAGATGTAATAGAACTGAGACCATTACTAGGTCTACTTTATTTATCTGGAGTAATGAAAATTAATCACGAAAATGTTGGACTTTTTGCTAATGTTGGAACTGGTCGTGATTTGTTTCGAGCCTCTGTGAGCGTTCATAGATTTTTATTCATTTTGTCTTGTTTGCGTTTCGATTGTAGTACTACAAGAGATGCTAGGAAGGATGACGACAGACTAGCAGCTATTAGAGATGTCTGGGAACTCTTTATATAAAAATGTCAAAACTATTATACTCCACGAGCGAGCGTGACAATCGATGAAATGTTAGTAGCCTTTTGTGGTAGGTGCAGATTTTGCATTTATATGCCTAAGAAGCCAGCCAAGTACGGCCTCAAAGTTATGAGTCTTCACGAACATTCTATTTATGCAATGCATTTGTCTACACAGGTAAAGGGACAAATAACAGTATATTATCACTTCCAACACAGGATGTTTTGCAGTTAATAACACCAACTGAAGGAAGCGAGAGAAATGTGACAGTAGACAATTGGTTCATGTCACTTGAGCTCTGTGATCAGTTGGAAGCCAGAAAGTTGACTGTCTTAGGCACTCTAAGTAAACCGCAGTTCCCAGAAGAATGCAAACCAAACAGAAAGCGCCCAGTAGAATCTCCATTATTGGGGCATAACGAAGGAAAGAAAATTTGCTCTTACGTTCCTCGGAAAGGTCGAGCTATTGTGTTGCTTTTATTTATGAACCACGATTAGAAAATTAGTAATCAAAAGAGAAAACCTGAAATGATCGTTGATTACAATGCCACAAAAAGAGGAGTGGGCGCACTGGACCAAATATGCGCCAGCTATTCGGTACCACGGCGAATAAGCATGTGGCCAGTGTCTGTCTTTTACGTCATTTTAAACATAGAAGGTGTCAATGCTGCCGTTTCACTTAAGTGCACCAAAAAATTTGATCAAATTGATGATTTAAGAAGATGAGAATTGCTGCAGAGGCTTGGAATGGATTTAGAAAAATCACATATACAACTTCGAGATGTTCCACCTCTTTCTCTTGAACTGAGAGTCGCTGTTGTTAAACTTGGTGGCACTCCTCTTGCCTCAACATCTTCAGAGCCAGAACCCATGAGGAAAGCAAGATGCTACATGTGTGCAAGAAATGCGGACAAAAAAGGAAAATAGTATGTGAAAAATGCTCAAAACATGTGTGTCCCGATCACAGATTTTCAGTGTGTAAAAATTTTTTATAATCATATCTCAAAAGCATAAAAATGTTTTCAATATTCACTGATACAAGTGCAGTTCAAAATTAAATTTCTTTAAATTTCAGTTTCGTTTAACTTACTGGGGTACTCCGAGACCCACTAGAATAATATCGTATGATCATTTCACTAGAGTAGTTAAGGGTTAACCATAAAATCTATAATTATTTTGTATTTAACAAAATATCTCATCATCCAATTAACGAAAGACCTGAATTGATTGACTGAATTCCTTTTGTTACGGTTATTAGGGATTGCTAGTGGCCATCTCTTTTGTTTAACTACATTTTGGTGTCATTGTCTACTGTCCTAATTTGCTTGTAGAACCACCAAAATTTTTAGATATCACAGCATTTTACTGTATCACTTTCACTCTAAGGCTTCTTATCTTTCTTATATATTAAATACAAATAAAGATTATTCATATTATTATAAACGAGCAGATGTGAGTGCGAAGGAAAGCCTGCTGCTTCTTCTTCTGTTACTTTTCACGGAAACTATAACAGAACATGTTATAACACAAATACGAGAAGCAACATGAATCATCTCCACACTGAAACCTACTTGCGGTACTCATCGTTGCCAATGGAAGCAAAACAAAAAATGAGCGCAGTGCGTTGGGATCTGATCTGTTACAGTGTTCCTTAAAACTTGACGTCCCGAAAACGTCCCGAATCACTGTGTGAAAAACGTTCCTCATAGGATCCATATTTCACAAGTCCGAAGAGATGTGAGTTTTAAGCTAATAAAGTTGGGTTATTTGGTGGATATAATATCACTCTTTAACCATATTTCAACATGTCTTCAGTTGTCGCGAGTTTTGTCATATGACGTCGTCCTAGCGTGCTGTACGCGACACATTTGTTATTCCGTATACTGATTCTCGAAATTCGAGCTGTCGTTGGTGTCACCGTCTTGTGAAATTATGCTCTAGCATCAGGGTTTTCTTCCACGTTTCGATTGGTCGCGAAATTAAAGTCACAGTGAAAGTCAAATGAAGATTTGGACAGATGTGTTGTGTGGTGTCTCTAGTATGCACGACGATAGCGTCACGTCGCAAATTTTAGTTCTCAGTGCACAGTGAGCACATAAAGGCACCTGGAACAAAAGTGTCTCCTGCCAAGTGTGAAGTGCGTGCTGTCATTCGATTTCTTCGTGCTAAGGTATTCTGCCTGATTACATGCAGCCCACATATCGTAATGGTCATGCGTGACAGCAACGTGTGGCAATCGTGCAGGAACTTTGAAGCAATACGTACTGTAGTGAACTCGAGAAATTATTTTGTGACATCACATACCATGAAAATTATCAATCAGGTGGCCTCACATTGGGCGCCAAAATTGTAGTCAACTCAAGAAATTAAATGAAATAAACCACAAATGGTTCGTAAGTAAGGGGTTCATGTATGAATGTAAAAGACTGAATATATGATAAAAGCATGAAAGAAATATATTTATTTTTGCGGTGTTTATACAAACCATTACAAAATTATAAATCTCAGGGTCGATTTGACTAGCCATGGACGCAACTCAGTTATTAAGGGGAAGGAGAAGGGGACGAATGATGTCACCATTATTCATTATCGTTCGTCGTGTAGTGCTGTCGGAGGGGGGCGCTGCGTGAGTGTGGTGCGTCTCCTCGGAGCTGTGTCGGCTGCTCTCATCAGCAATCGCGGCGTTGCAGCGGTCCCAGGTAAGACCTCCACGTTGTCTGCCCGTTGTCGGTTGCGTCGCTGAAGCTGTGCTATCACGGCGTCGGAAGGCCGATGTTCGTGCTCGGTGAAAGAGGGCCCATGTCCTCTCGCTTCGGCGGTGTTTCCACGACTCCCCTTTTCGCTTCTCATCCCTCAGCTCAACTCCTCTTCGAAATATTACTCCTTTTAGCGTTGTCACTGGCCGTCGAAATTTTCAATGTAGCCCAAGGACAGATCGCCGTTTCATTGCCACGTCTCTCTGCGTGACACCAGGATAGACTCATGTTTGAGCTCCATCTCAAAATCTGCTGGGGTCCGTCATTTTGAAGGAATGTCCTCACTGCCGAGAAAAAACATCTTCTTAAAAATATTGGCTTCCTTCACACGCCTCCCTGCGCGGATTCCCCGTGCTTTTTGCACGCTCCTCCATGTGCCCGTAGGGGTGCTGGAATTGTCGGCACATCCCTGTTTTCTAAGGCAGGTAAAATGACTGCTGCCATGCCAGAAGAACTCAGATGCTTTCGCGCATACATTCTTAGCGTTCCGTCCTAATGGCTGCAGGTGTCCATCAGCTCTCAGCACGCTCCTCGTTTTCTGCTACGGAATTCCACATGTTATGGTGTACTTAGAAGGGAGACTTCCCATCGCACCGCCCTCAGATTCAGTGGTAAGAGCTTAAAGTGGACAGCTCGTCAAAAACTGAATACAGATTAAGCATGAAAACAGGAAGAAGGTGTACTGGACTGTGAAAAAAAATAGAAACAGTAAACAGTCCAAGGGCAATAAGTGCGATTTAGAGCAGCATGAAAGAGCAACGGCGTCGTGTTTGTGGTGATGGACTGCGAAGTGCTCGAGCCTTGTTCAAATTTGAATCGCTCCAATTTTTTCTTTTTCTTTCGCTGTTCGCTATATTCAGATTTGTGTCCGTGTCGTGGAGTAAAGTCCGTTTGCAACAGCGAAGTGTAAAGTAGGGATCTGTAATGCTAGTTGATTCTGCAAAACTACCGGTACAGTATAACAGCCGAAAGGGAGTGGCTTTCTAATGGGAACCGCAAACTTTTGACGACAAGGCGAAAAGATAATGGAATTCTCCACCGGGAAACACGTCTGGTGCATCAAATACGGCATTAACGACAGGACGTGTGTCATATGATAGGAATCTCTTACCGGCGCACCTAATTTGTACGCCTGGTAAGTGAGATATGGCTCCTTCCCCAATTTAGTTGAGGTGCATTTTTTTTCTCCCTTTTTCGGTTTTCCTTCCTCTGCCTGGTTTGATGCTGCCCACCACAAATTCCTCTCCTACGCCAACCTCTTCATTCCAGAACACCACTTGCACCCAATGCCCTCTTGTTTTTTCTTTTTTTTTTCTTCAATATATGCCATCCCTTGTAGCTTTTGCCCTCTACAGTTTCTTCAAGTACCACGGATGTTATTCACTGTGTTATCCTGTCACTTTTTCATGTCAGTTTTTTCTACATGCTCCTCTTACAACCGATTCTGCGAAGAATTTTATCTGTTTTCTCAGGACTATAACTAATTAAACACCGTATTTGATACTAGTAAGACTTCTTTCCCCATATTGAGCCTTTGTTATATTCTCGTTGCTCCATGGACCATGAGTTTTTACTCCTAGGTAGCAAAATTCCTTCACATCGTCCGTATTGTAGAACCCAATTTTGATGTTAAACTTATCACTGATCTCATTTTTGGTAGTCATTACTTTCTTCAGTTTACTTTCAATCCATAGCGAGTACTCTTTAAACTATTATCCTCTAATTGGTTACTCGATCTTTTTCTCTGGGTTACCTCCTATTTTGCTGACGTCTTGGAGATCCGAAGGGGGTAATAATCCGGAATCTTTTGCCAATGGAAAGTTCATCACCGTGCTGTTCCGATTACAAGCTACCTGTATTGTGGATACGCTTTATGTGTCTTTAACGCAGAAGTTCCCATTTCCTTCAGCGTCCTCCCCCGTTGATCACTGCTGATTCGTCTGCCTTAGAATTTTCTCCGAAATCTAGTCCGCTTCTCTGCTGGTTTTGACAATGCCTTTGGTAGAAGGAGAGTGACATCTAATACCGGAAGTCTTCGGTCGCCATTGTTGACGAATTTTACTCAATATTTAAGCAGCGACTGCAAACGTGCCCGGAATCAGGAAATTAATCAAAGATGCTATCTGTAGACTCCGACATTGGTAAGTGGCTTCAATTGCAAAGGTTGGCACCAGGCCGTAAGCCATCCTATTTCATCACCATTCCTAATTTTAATAGATCTGCAATGTACATTAAAAGGCGCAGACACACGTTTAGATGCTTTCAAAGTTTCTTCGTCACCACCGTAGAGAAAAAATGTAAGTTTTATCAACACAGAAAAATGCTTGCCTTCCTGCACACTATCATTTGGCGACAAAACTTGTTTGAAAAATTTTCACAATTAAGGAAGTCTAATATTTTTATTTAAATTATAAGCCTCCTGAACATTATGATAGTCTGATAACTACAATAGTTTCTCTATATTTTTTTTGTATTCGATTGTTTACATACTTTACATGGTTAAATGATGATAAATATGAGACTTGTAACGTGGGATGCAGTGATGTGTGTTATGACATTTCACTGGAAATTAAATACAGATTACAACATGGATGTCGTCTGTTTCAGGTCGCGAAACGGCTATTCCAAGGCGAAACGCAGCCCCACAGGCGGAAGAGCCTGACGGTTTCCCATGGCCACGTGCGTTTCTGCTAAGTTGGCGCTCGCATCATCAAACATTCACGTCTGGGAGGAGGAAGGAGGCAAGAGGCGCGCATCTGCCGTCCGGCGCGGGAGGAAGCGGCCGCCTGCCGCCTGCCGCCTGCGTCCGTTTTGCGTATTTAAACAGGAAGGAATGCGAGGGCCGCCATGTTTGGGCACAAACTTCAGACTCCACCCCTCGCCGCCAGGAGGCCTGGGAAAACACTGCAGCCTCGCGAGCGCCTTGCGAGAGGAACCGCCAGATTCGCGACTGCCCCGAAATATTTGATTGCCGGTCTTCGCAACCTCTGACGTCGCTGTACTGCTCTGAAATCAACCCCGTTGCTTAACTCTCTGTCCACTAGGCGCCAACCACTGACAGCTCTGAGGATGTGGATCATGTGTTAAATACTCTCTCATTAACGTGATGTAGTTCTGTCCGAAGGCGTTGCACGTCTATCCTGGTGGATTCTGCGTTTTGTAGAGTAGAGACTATTCTCTGGCCTACCACAAGGTGTGCAGTATGAACAACTGCCGTCTTGTGCGGCCTTCCTGACAAAGAGAGTATGCCCCAGTTAAATATAATTTTCGTTTACGATGGTAGACTCAAATTATATGCAAATTCCGAAAGTCGATGACATTAATCATTAATTAAATGGTACCAAACTAAATTTGCCCTGCATTTAGATATCACCGTAGGCCTGCCTAATCAGATGACTGATGTCTCTTGCGGGCGGGGGAATTTTTCGAGCCCCCGTTTCACAATAATTCGCTACATGGTTGCAAGCTTATTATTCTGATCGACCCATGACATGCATCAAACGATTCGTAAATCTGCGTGCAGTCTGAATCAACCGTCGAAAATGCACATTATATGCAAAGCCGGAAAAAGATGAGTATTGTGCGTTACTTCGTTTTCTAAATTAGAAAGGGAATAACGCTGAAAGAAGCCCTGATAAGCTAGTGGAAGTTCACGGCAACAATGCCACAGTGGTCTCGGTGCGCATGTACTGAATTCGCTACCATCGAAAAGTCATCATCGGGCTGAGTGCAGTGACGTGTCTTTTGGTACTCCCGTGGTGTTACGCTAACATATTAAGGTCGCAAGGAACAAACCACCACGGAAATATGCCACCGAAGTTTTCTGTCGAGGTTATGTGAGGCGGTTAAGACGGAGACAAGCAGAAAGCTGTCCAAGGAATTGCTTACATTCCGAAACAACGACCCAGATCATTTTGCACAGGGCACAGTCACAAATGCTGCATCTTTGGGATGTCGAAATCTGATTCCCCCCTCTATGTCGCAACTCCCGTATTCTTATGACAGGTAGGCGTTTCAAAAGACAACGGCGGTACTTTTGAAATGGAATGTGTAACATGCAGACTTCTACAACGAAGAAAGAGGAATATGTAGCTAATACCCTCACCAAGTTTAATGGGAGCATCTTCATTTTCTCAAGGAGGTAATTGAAACTGTATGACTTCCTTCGTCATTTTGTATGTCACTATTTCTTTCAGTCGATAAGTTATTTACCAATTTCTGGTTTCTATACATAGTACACTTCCGTACCACATATAATAACTGAGCTCTAATTTTTATTTTTCAACGTCACTGTAGCATGTTAGAACTTTCTGAACATACTATCTTGAAATACCCTATTCTGTTTAATACAATGGCCGTTACAATGTCTTCACAAGTGGAGAACCTCATGTTCTGTTGAGACGTGCTGGTCTGTTTAGGCTGATGTTGTTTGCCTGCTTAGCTCGCCTCCCATGCAAGCGAGCCTGGGATCGATTCCCGGCCGGGTTGGAGATTTTCTCCGCTCGGAGATTGGATGTTGTGTTGCCCTCATCACCATTTCATCTTCGTCAAAGGCGCTCAAGCTGCCCAATGTGGCGTCGACTGAAATAAGACTTTAACTTGGCGGCCGAAATTCCCGGATGGGGCCTCTTGGCCAATGATGCCATACGCTCAATTCATTTATAGTCAGATATTCATTTGAATAAAATCATTTCATGTGTTAATCTGGGTCATTACAAAACATTGAAAGAACTATACCGTCGATGTTTCGACCTTCTTTTCAGCGATTGTCTTGAGGGTGACTAAACTGCCTGGAAGAGGACCGCCGCAAAAACGGTCGATTCGTTGGTAGAGCAGATGTTTTTGTGTTTTAGAGTGACACAGCGTAACATCATAGGAATTTGCAGTTCAGGCCAACGAATCTCGCGTATCAGCTACTCATTGTTTGCAACCTCTTGCGAGAAGTGACGTTCCAAAGAAGAAGTTAAAGGGAACGAGGTTCTTACAGCTAATCCACATATGTGTCCTGCAAATTAGTGTCAAGTGTGTGTCAAAGTGTAATCACTAGGTTAGCACAGTAACAAAAGCGAGACAGATCTTGAGTTATTAATGAAAATGTAAACGTTTTATAAAGTTAAAACGCAGTGTCGACCTGTGGTTGCACGTTTTTGCAACGGTCCGGTAAGTATCTGAATTCTGTTAGACACATTTTGTACTGTTGGGCAGAACTACATTAAATTTACTGAAATTAAACAATAATTTGTATCTTATTAAGTCTCAGGACAAAAAAAAAAGTATTGGAGGGAACTGCCACCATGAGTCCTACAGGGCTGTCCACAAATCAGTAAGTGTACGAGGGGCGGAAGATCTCTTCTCAACAGCACGTTGCAATGCATTCCAGATATGCTCAGTAATGTTCATGTCTGGAGAGTTTGGTGGCCATCGGAAGTGTTTAAACTCAGTGAAGTGTTTAAACTCAGCAAAGTGTTCCTGGAGCCACTCTGCAGCAATTCTGGTCGTGTGCGGTGTCGCGTTGTCCTGCTAGAATTCCCCAAATTCGTCGGAATGCACAGTGGACATGAATGGATGCAGGTGATCAGACAGGATGCTTACGTACGAGTCAACTGTCAGAGTCGTATCTAGACGTATCAGGGGTCCCACACCACTTCAACTGCACACGCCCCACACCATCACACAGCCTCCACCAACTTGAACAGTCGCCTGCTGATATGCAGGTTCCATGGATTCAGAGGTTGTCTCCATACCCGTACACTTCCATCCGCTCGATACAATTTGAAACGAGATTCGTCCGACCAGGCAACAAGTTTCCACCCATCAACAGTAGAATGTTGATGTTGACGGGCCCAGGCGTGGCGTAAAGCTTTGTGTTGCGCTGTCACCACGGGTACACGAATGGGACTTCACTTCCGAAAGCTTATATCGATGAAGTTTTGTTGAATGGTTGGCACGCTGACACTTGCTGACGGTCCAAAAAATCTGCAGCAAGTTGCGGAAGGTTTTTACACTTCTGTCACGTTGAACGACTCTCTTCAGTTATCTTTGGTCCCGTTCTTGCGGGATCTTTTTTCGACAGCAGCGATGTCAGAGATCTGATGTTTTACCGGATTTCTGATATTCATGGTACACTCGTGATCTGGTCGTATGGGAAAGTCTTCACCTCATCGCTACCTCGGCAATCCTGTGTCCCATAGCTCGTGCGAAAACCTGCCAATGTAGCAGCAGTAGCCGATCTAACAACTGCACCAGACACTTGTTATCTTACACAGAGTGGTCCATTGATCGTGACCAGGCCAAATATCTCACGAAATAAGGGTCAAACAAAAAAACTACCAAGAACGAAACTTGTCTAGCTTGAAGGGGGAAAACAGATGGCGCTATGGTTACCGCAGCGCCGTATTCTGCCTTGTTATATACCTCTGTATTTGAATACGCATGCATACACCAGTTTCTCTGGAGCTTCAGTGTATATGGTCTTGTACAGAAGATTATCCTATCTCATAAGATACAATTGTATAATGTTGTTTCATAACATAGGTATATCTGTAGCTTCGAAACTGAACCGAATGTGAGGATGGGTCCCGCTTACGCAGTTCGGTTGTAGCACGTTTAAACGCTACTGTACAGTGCGTAAAAGAGGAAATCAACCATCCTGACTGATACACCAGTAACGGAAATTTTGCTGTAACAGCATTTGGAAGCGAAATCTAAAGAAAAACAAAAACACAGGAGAATAAACTGAAGAAACTTCTCAATAACCTATCTGAAACTAATGAGTTTGAAGCAGGTGGAGTTAATTATATAATAGAAAGGGTTGATAAGAGAAAGGCAAGGACAAGAATAATTGTGGGTAGACTTTTTTCTGATCAAGAGGATGGAAATTGCCTTTGTATTTAGTGCTCGAAACGACCCAATCAATCAATAATAATGAAGAACTGGTCCAATGTCATAGATTTAAAAAGTAGATTCACGGTGATTGTGCCACAGGAAACATATTATTTTTCATGTGCGTAAATTGCAACTCCGACAATGAAGATGAATAGGCCTACAATTAACACCCAAACTTCTGAGTAAGCTATATTGTGCTAACAGGTTGACGTTACCAAAAAATTAATTTACTGCCACTAATATTTTTTTTGTTTTACCATGTTAACGCTCAATTATTCAAATATGGAGAAACTATTTTAGAATTTTGCTTCACTAATTTTTTTAATATGTGTTGCAGGAAATGTTCTTTACCTAAAGAGTGGAATGGAGCTAAAATAATTTCCATATTTAAAAACAGCTAATAGAATAGACACAGGAAATTATAGAGGAATAAGTTTACTAAGTACAGGATATAAAATTTATTGGAAAATTCTTAGTCAAAGTCTACAAACTATTGCTGATGCAATAATCTCAGAAGAACAATCAGGCTTCTAAAATGAACGTTCGTGAAATGATAATATATGTATAACATGACAAATCATTAAGAAATGACGGGAATTTGGTTTACAAACGTATTTAGCATTTATTGATTTTGAGACAGCCTTTGGTAACGCAAAAAGACCCATTTTGCGGAAAATATTGGAAATAAGATATCTTCCTAAACATCTATTCATACAATAAAGAGTCTACCTGTAAATACAAAAGTAATTATAAGCTCAGGTTAGAAAATGTCAGATGAAATGGTAATAAATCAAGATGCTCGAGAAGGGAGCACTGTATCACCCACTTTATTTAATTTGTATATTTACCACCTAGATATAAGTGAAATAATGAAATACATTTGGGAATTAAAATATGTAGTGTATCATCAAATACTCTTCTATACGCTAATGACAAAATAATTATGCTGGAAACAAAAGATAATTTACAAAGAGTAGTATATAGATTGAGCCAAAACGCAGTGTATTACAACTTAACTGTATTTGCAAATAAGACAAAGATAACAGCTTTTAAAGGGAAGAATTCGGTCAAATGGGAAACAATAATAAATGAGAAAATTTTAGGAGAAGTATCCCTCATCGGATATCTAGGAAGTGATATTAATTTTAACTATGACGAAGACATGGAGAAGAAGGTTAATAAATATCAAGCTATCTGAGGAAGAATTAGAGGAACTTTGGGAATAAAAACAAGAAAAAAGAAACTATAATGAAATTCTATAAAGTTATGGCTATACCTACTCTTGTAAAGCTTTCCGAGCCATGGACAGAAACAGAAAAAGAAAAATGACGTACGCAAGCAGCAGAGATGAAGTTCATGAGATATGTGAAAGCCTGTTATAAAATGGATAAAGTAAGGAATGAAAGAATCAGAACGTATTTGAACAACTTTACAGTTAGTCACAAGATAGAAGTGAATAGAATGAAATGAAAGGATCCTGTTGGTAGATTTACATAAAACAGATTTCGAAAAAAAGATATGAATTATCGGCAGACTGGGATGAGAGAACTAGGTAGACCTTGTAAGAAATAAAAGGATTCATGATAGAGCCCGGAAGAGGTAATTATAACAGCTAATCCTTGGAAGGAGTGATGATGACCACTTTAATTGGCGTAAGGAGGACTGCAATTTTCTTTACTGCCAATAAAACGTATTTTGAAAAGTTTATTAGCGTCTTCTGTTTACTGTTCATTGTGTTCTATGTTATGTGCCACAGTGCCCCATAGGTGCGTTAAGCAGGCCCACACACGAAGCACGTTTACCCACTCGATGGGACCCTATATAAAATTATTTAGCACGCTTAGACGTAATGTTGAGTTGGAAGTAAATATACTAAACTGTCTAGAACGTACTGCCGGTTTTTTTTTTTTTTTCATACACTGCGCCTGCGTACCACACTTGCCGCTCGGCCCCCTTGGGGCAGGTGTGTCCGCAGTTTGCGCTTACCAGCCCGCAGCCCGCGAGCGGGCCCCCGCACGGTTGGATCCACTCGCCACTCTGGGGCGGCCCGGCGCCAGTTAAATGGCGCGCAAATCCGTCGATACAAGAACTCGGCTCGCGTCTCGCTGCCGCTCCGCTGCTCTCCGATTCCGTAGGCGCGAAAAGTGAAAAACAGGGACACGGTCAGGAACTTGGATTTCCGCGCAAGTCGTCGTCTTCCCAAAGCCCCGGCGGCGCGACTGTCTGCCACCTCCCCTGCCTGCCTGGAAATGGAAAACCCGGCTATCGCGGCGTGTGCCGACTCGTGTGCAGAAGACTGCTGTCGCCTCTTCCATTCGAGATCACTGGGGAAGACTCATAGCCTTCGGTAGGGTAGCGAGTTTAAATGTGTACGAGAAGTTAATGTCTTTTGGGGCTGTGCACAGACATTCTCCCTGATTTCGACCTCTTCAGTAATTCACCGCCATAATATACGTCTCAGCATTCATCTCGTTACGTTCAGTATAAATCTAGAGCTGCTGTAACTCAAACCCTTTGCCATTTTCATAGCGGCAACGCTTCTAAATGTCGGGCAATATATATATGAACTTCCTCGTGAGTCAGTCTGCCTAATTCTGGAAACCATAAGAAAATCATTGCAGTAGTACCTCAGTCTGACATCATATACAGACAGAAAAGCGCAGTAGAGGACATTAATTCATAACATGTATAAGTTTGGGTCAAGCTCCTTTGCCCTCTAGATCTGCAGTAACTGTTTCCTGATTTTCTCATCAGATACCGGATCCTCTAAAGCTGACCAGCCGGTAGCCCTCATCATTCCCAGGAGATTTCAGTAGTATCTACCCACCGATTCTGCTGCACCTGACTTGCTTTCTCTTGTGATGTAAGAGGGGCCTTCCTGAAAAATTCCAGATGGCTTCAGATGGTGGGAAATTCCAAAATCCAGGATGCCTAACCTACCCAATTTTGAAATTCCCTCGTACCTATGCCATCTTTTAAATGTGACGGTTGTGGTAGCCACTTTAAACTATGGCAATTTTGAATTTCCCGCCATTATTTAGCCCTCTTAGTTGCGCAACTTGAATTCCCCACCATCTGATGTCTTCTTTACGTTTATGAGTTGGCTGCTATGAAGTCAGAAGAGAAAGTAGATCGGGGGATCGTTCACCTCTTCAAACGCCAATAAAATATGGAACAGATAATAATATGTATATTACACACTCACTATTACTATAAACAATAAATTACAAATATTCCGTCTTCAGGATGCCCTAAACCATCAGAGCCATAATTATACAAAATGTAGAGGACCCAAAACTGAATACATGGAGATAAAGTGTCGACTGAAGGACTCACATATTTAATATTTCTAGTGGCAAAGAAGACATCCACTTCATAATCACACAAGACAAAAATTAGTCACCCCCACGAGACATCACGGTAATGCCGTGAACGCATTCTCGCAGAAGCTGAAGAAGAGGTTCTACAAGTTTCAACACGTATTCTACATCCGGTTGAAATCGTTTAATCATCATTAGAATCCACGGAGCTAACAAATTGCGGGGATGTTTACTGTGACTCTTCACCCGCTATTCCGAGTAGCCCCTAACATTTCCTTTGGCATTAAGATGGGGTGATTTATGGGGCGAAATACGGCGTAGTGCCTGAGTTTTCATCAAAGCAGGAATGTATGCGTACAGCCCAGTGAGCTCCGCAGTTGTCTTCTCGAAAGGTGGGAGTGACTGCAGCAATCAAATCATGACGATACAGACGAAACAGCACCGAATGGTCACCACGAATATTAGAATAAAAATCATCGTATCTCCGTTCATGCTCGCGGTTGCCTGAATGATCAGCTTCAAGTCACGGCACGAAAAGTACCCCAAAAGCATCACATAGAGAGGATCCGTCCTAAGCTACCTCTCCAGACGCTGTAGTTTCAACCCTTCACTGGGTTGTCGGTACAATCCACGCATTCCTATCAGCTGACAAGGGGCAAAATCGCTACTCATCGCCCCACACTATACGCCTACAGTAAGTTATTTTCAATATTTGTGTTGTTTGGCCCATAGCAGACGTGTACCTTTACGTGCCGTTGTCGGCAGTGGTCTGTTTCGAGGTTACCGTCTCGCAATGCCCACAGTAAGCAGTGTTCCTCATAATGTTTGCTCGAAAACTGATAGATCTACTTACGCTAACTGCAGCAATACCTGCCTGGTTGAAACCCACTGCCACTGACAAAGTGGCAGACTCATTTTCGATTTCTTTCTGCTACCATCTTTTGAGACCGCCGTCTTACACGGTTGCAAGTGGTGAAACATTCCGCCACCTTTAGACACAATGCACAGTCCTCGGTGATGCACCAACGAACCGGACAACTTCATTCATGGTGTGCTCATGAGCACGTCAAACAGAAAACCTAATCTCTGGTGTGATGTCAAGCCTGTACGTCGACCTATTATACTGCGCTGAGTGGTACATTCACACCACTTCGCTGCCATTACTTTCACCATTGGTGGCTGGACATACTAGCTCTATCTACAATACTCCAAAGCGACAAGTCTGTTATTTTATGTGGACGACTAAACTTTTTTTCCTTAAGCTTAGGAACAACTTGAAATCATAACGACCAAATTATACACGACAGCGGTGCATAATAAACTGCAGCAGTCTCTCAATTAACCCTGTCGGCAGTTGTACAAGGAGCCAGGCGGTTGGGACTCTTCCAAGCAGTTCTAATTCAGTTTCTGTTAGGGTTCCAAACAGCATCGGCTTCATGCAACCCCACAGTAAGAAAACCACAAGTATATGCTTGCAAACGGTTTTCCGTAGGCACGACACATTAAATGGAAGTTTTCAAGTTTCCGTGATGAGTAAAGTTTCATATTCGACAACCAGTCATGAACTGCAAACAGTGTACTGTACCCATTACATTCGATACTATTGTTTCCCGAAGTGCTGCCACCAATGTCGATGTGGCAGGCAGTTGTTACTACGAGACGTAAGCTGTTTATGAAAACTTGGAGCAAGGTATTGCTGCAGGTGATCACATACTATTTAAACATTAATTTTCGACGACAGGTTTCTAAACACATGACTCAGTTTAAAATCCCGATAGTCAGTATAACTTCAATCTTAAAGACATAGGTCACACTGTGTGAGGTTACATAAGAAATGAAGTGCGATACCCACGCTTTTATGACCGTAACTGTTTGTGAACTTCTTCAGAGAACACTAGGTATGAAACGGAGCTTCCAACACAGCAAATATTTGAAGTGCGCGTAAATTTTATGAAATGCTCGTTCATGTGTTCTTCTTTGTAGTGACGTAACAAGACTGTTACGCCACTTGAGGTAGCCGAAAGAAAGGCACGCGTACACACACGCCGACGGGCGTCAAGTCTGGAACAGGATAACTATTGAATGGTAGCAAGAAAAGTACGTAGCTGCTTTATACTTAACTTTAATGATCCTTGTGATACATCTCTATTGACTATACAAATGCGACTCGTAAGATACATGCACTGTTACAATTGGCGCCTTGCTAGATCGTAGCCATGGACTTAGCAGAAGGCTATTCTAACTGTCTCTCGGCAAATGAGAGGAAGGCTTCGTCCGTATTGTCGCAAGCTAGGTCGTCCGTACAACTGGGGCGAGTGCTTGTTCGTATCACGAGACCTGCCTTGTGGTGGCGCTAGGTCTGCGATTACACAGTGGCGACACGCGGGTCCGACATGTACTAAATGGACCGCGGCCGATTTAATCTACCACCTAGCAAGTGTGGTGTCTGGCGGTGACACCACATTCTTAATGATTCATTCTTTTTTATATTATTCATGTAAGTCAGTAGATATTACTCGTTTAAATTCTACTGCGACTACAAATTTGAAGTTAAAGATTTCTGAAAGGGAGCTACGACTTGAGCAGTGTAATAACACGCATGTCTTACGAGTCATATGAAAGTAAATAGGACACACAAAAAGAGCTGGAAAGCGACGTTGATGTGAAGAGAGCAACGAAATAATGTAGACGTTGACCGAGATTACATAATTGAAGACAACGGATAGGTCTTCAGAAATAACTGCAACCAGTGACATTTCGTGATGGCAGCATTTTTATTTTTCCTTACCTTGCAGCTCTCAGTCAGATGGTACAATTCTTCGTAAGAGATCAGGGCACTGTGTGGCTTATTGTGTAGCTTCGGGAAATCAGGAAAGGAAGCGAGCGACGTTGCTCAGTGGTTAGCACACTGGACTCTTATTCCGAAGGACGACGGTTCAAACCCGCGCCGGCTGTTGTGATTTATGTTTCCCGGGATGGTATCTTTGAAAGGGCCCGGCCGACTCCATGGTATCTTTGAAAGGGCCCGGCCGACTTCCTTCCCTAATCCGATGGAACCGATGAGGCCGCTGTTTGGTCCCCTCCCCCATGATTGAAAGACGTAAGCGTTGAATGTGATGAGTTGACTGGAGTTATTTACGTCATTAAATCGTAAAGTCGAATTTGTAACTTTATTTACCGTTATTTGATTCCGCAGTATCATCGCTAATGTGCAGCCCATTTTAGAAAACATAGAATAGTCGTAAAAATAATCTTTCTATTAAGACCAAAACGGTAGTCAAAATTTCTGCTTGACACCACCAAAATAACACTGAACGACTTTTGGTTATTTCATAATCGTCTAACGTATTGGCACTGTTACGGGTTCCCGGGTTCGATTCCCGGCGGGGTCAGGGATTTTCTCTGCCTCGTGATGACTGGGTGTTGTGTGATGTCCTTAGGTTAGTTAGGTTTAAGTAGTTCTAAGTTCTAGGGGACTGATGACCATAGATGTTAAGTCCCACAGTGCTCAGAGCCATTTATTAGCACTGTTATATTCACAACTGTCTTTGATCGCATTTGGTAGTTCACCATTTCGAGTTTTGTGAGCCATCTTCGAAATCAGTATTCTGTTACGAAACCAATCGTCAGTTACTTATTTCCTGAGATGGCCGCTATATGACTTTTTGACGTGTTGCTTTCGCAACAAGGTACTGGGTCTGATGTTGACTCACAAAAGGCTAAACTGGAAAAGTCCAAGTAAAATTTCACTAATCACTACTTGTCTACGATAGCTCCCTCAACCAAAATTTTTAGTTAGTCGCTGACGTATTGCGACTTCCAGATAAAATAGGGTTTATTTCCCAGGCCTCAGTTGTACGTTCTACTGCTAGTTACAACCAGAGGGCTGCCTTTCCTTGTCGCTTTCTGCTAAACATAATTTCGTTACGAGCTCTCGGCGCCGCCTCGCCTGCTGCGTGGCACGGCGCGCGTGCGTGTCTCTGCCGCTAATCTGCGCCATCTCCATAGCGACGCGACGGCGACGGCGACGGCGATCCCTTAATCCACTCTGCGAGCGTAATCCCCGGCCGAAGATGCCCGCAGCCACTTGTTCTTGTTGCAAACTGCCGGCCGCCTGCTGAAGGGATTATGCGCGGCCTTAAAAAGCGGCACGTAAGCCCTGAGGAGGAGGAAGGGCTGGGCCGCCTTCGCCTGTTTTGCAGGCCCCGGCCGCCCTTCAGCAAACTTGGCAGCTGGGATCTGTCTCGCACGCAGGCCGCCAGATGCTGCACCTCAGAGGCAACACGCTCTGTTTACTGGCGTCCCCCCGTAAACACGCTCTTCATTCGTGTAACACGATACCGTCACAGATACCGACGTTATCACTCTGTACCTTGTAAATGGTATTAATATTAAATATGAAACGCTTTGCTGACGTTCTGCAAAATATTACACTGCCCGACAAAAAAGTAAAGCGCCGAGAAGACACTATCGGTTGTCAATATAGCGTTGTGTATCTCCACACCGCCGTCGGATTCATTACATACACATTACTAAAGCCCTTAGAAAAGCATTAGCAAAAATTATCACGTTCAGCCTTTTATTTACTGACGGTATTTACGAGTTCCTGCAGATTCTGTGGGGGATTAAATAACTCGAAGCCCTTTAGACCTGTAGCAACCGAAAGGTCCTTTTCCACACAGTTTGTGCTTCCTACGCTGGATGTCAGTACAGTCTGCACGCCATTCCGAAGTCCATAAATCAGTCTGAAATGTGAACTGCTGTATTTCAAATGGCTGCTTGGTGTGCAAAATAGCACTGCAAGGTAACGTAAATAAAAGTAAGATTCATATGTGAACTGAGGTGAGTGATATATCTCTGTAGTTAACTTTAAGCGCACTAATGTTAATTTTGATAAAATGTCAATACAGTACTCTTGTAATATTCAGCTATAAAATGAAAGACGATTAGGACAGTGACTTTGCAAATAGAAGTTACGCTGACTTTTGGTTGTTTTACTTTGAAGTATACAGCTTTTTTTGCTTTCAGGACCTTCTGTAAACAAAAGCATATCCTGCCTATTGAAGATAAGATTTGTATAAAAATAATGCAAATAGTGCATTAGTTATAAAAGATTGATTTTTTTTTCGGGCTATGGCTACCTCTTACAGCAGAGGTCTCACAGACGAAGAAATGCGTACTGAAAGAACATTTTTGAGACGAATCTTGCAGACCATTTGATGTAATGAAGACATGGAAGATGAAATGATGCGCAGTAATCTGCGGAATGCCGGCCGTGGTGGCCGAGCGGTTCTAGGTGCTTCAGTCCGAAACCGCGCGACTGCTACAGTCGTAGGTTCGAATCCTGCCTCGGGCATGGAATGGATGTGTGTGATGTCCTTAGGTCAGTTAGGTTTGTTCTAAGTTCTAGGGGACTGATGACTCAGATGTTAAGCTCCACAGCGCTCAGAGCCGTTTAAACCATTTTTGAACTCTGCGGAATAATAATGCAAAATCCACTGGAAAAGGGAGAAGAGGTGGTGTCAAAAATTTCCTGATCCTCAGGGTTTGCGCCAGTTTCCTGGTTTATATGCCAAAGCTTTCCACAGTGTCTCATGAAGTGAGGGCATTCGACATTGTTGAAGGTGATCCGTCCGTCGGTTGGGGACGTTAAGCTTGGCGCCTCCCTTGGTGTTACTCGCGAGGAGTGGGCTATGTGCCGCAGCGGCTTTCATCCTCTCCCTTGTGTTATTATCATATTCACCACACACACACACACAAACACACACACACACACACACACAACATACGTTCTTGTAGTATTACAAAAATTGTAATGGAGCATGTTGTAAATAAACAAACAAGACAATGCAGGAACTATTCAGGCGTGTGCTAATGACGAAGAGGCAGATAATGAAGAGAACGTTGAAGCTGTATCTCTTCAGGCATGTGCTAGTTCTTCACAGAACTTCTTTCAAATTCTCATGAAAATGCAATATTTAGGACCCAGAACCCAGAAAAATGAAACAAGGGTTGAAGCGAGGTCACTGACAGTTGTTCCCGGTTATAATGAACACCTGAATGGCGCAGATACAACTGACATGGTGAAGACTCTTTATGAAGTAAACAGAATGTCAAAGAGGTACTGATAGGCTTTTTTATGCAGTGCTGCAAATGGACTTTTTGAATTCCTATATTTCATACTGTGACGCAAAGGGACACTTCCATTGAGTGATTTCAAACATAGAACTATATGCAGCCTACTCACGCTTGGAATGTAAAATTTACAAAACAAGGGAAACGCTCAAAAAGCATCAAAATTCTCCTTTTTCAAATCTAAGGAGAAGAAAGAGAGCATCTTCGACGCCAAATAACGAACGTTTGCAAAATACGTGAACTTACTGGCGAACATTTGTCATTTCAAGAGGCAGATGCGATCTCCGTTCATCTACAAAGTTGGAATCTAGACCCTATCCATATAGTGCAGAGCATAAAATCTTTAAGTGTACTAATGAAAAAAAAAAAAGTCTGTTTTTATGAGTATCACCAGAAGCAAAAATTATAATTGTCTGAATCTTTTGGGAATTCTCAGCCCTTAATGTACTTCGCCTGTACAATCCTGTCGGGACTTACAATTCTCTGAACATTTTATGCCTTTTAATCGTTTTGAATCATTTTCAAAATAAAATATTTTGCTATTGTTTCAATAAGAGTTCATTAAATATTAAAGTAAAAGTTTGGAACAGTGATTTTATATTTTTTACAATTACAGTAAATAGAGAGTTAATATGATGCGGGTTTTAAGACGAGACACATAACAATTCTATCCACAAAAATACACTGCGTGACATAAAAAATGAAGCACCGACAAGATTGGATCGGCTGTCTGTGTAACTTCGTACACATCGGTGGATATGGGAATGTTTAGAGTCGTAGTCCTCCGAGAGGGGTAGAACGCCTCCCAGAGCGTTTTAGTGTTTTTTCGTGTTTAATGTTGTTACCAGGCCTATAAGGTATATAAGGGGTGTGAGCAGTTTCAGATTCTGTGATCGCTGATAAGGACACGGAAATGCAGCGGACTCGTATGGGACAGCGTTATCAGCACCTGACTGAGTATGAAAGTGGCCGCATTGTGCGTCTCCATTTGGCCGGCAGGTCGATTCGCGCAATATCCAGTTTTATGGAGCACTTGACAATGGCCCGATGTTAGACTGCTTGACAAGGTTAGGGCAGGCACGTTCCTCGTAAAGGCCTCCACCACAACGGAAGATCACGATACTGTGCACCAAGCGCACCGTAACTCCTTTATATCTGTGCCTGCCATCCGAAAACCATGTGAAAATAGCTCCATCCAACAATCTGTTTATCCCGCCCAACCGTGGGAGACTAGCAGGAGCGGTGCTGGGAATTATTGTATCATGCGTAGGCTGTTGTTAACAGCACAACACAAACGACTGGGTCTGGCGTAGTGCCGAGAACAGGAAGTATGAATTGCTGACTGGGGTCACATTGATTTCAGCGATGAACTGCGGTTCTACACTGCCCCAGAAGACCGTCGTCGGTGAGTATGGAGGCGACGTGAGGAGAGGTACCGTTTTTCCAATGTTTTGGAGAGGGGCAGTAGACTTATTCCTGGCGTTATGGTACGGAGAGCCATCAGGTATGACTTCAGGTCGTGGCTGTCAGTGACTGAGAGGACTCTAATGGTGCAACGGTGCGTCACGGACATTCTGAATCTTCGTACGTTAAATTTCATGCGGTAGTACCGTGGTACCGTCTTTCAATACAACGCACATCCACATATGGCACGTGTGTCTATGAACTGTCAGCGTGACGATGTCCAGCAAGAATCTCACATCTCTCCCCAACAGCCTCGGGCATCAATTCCGTCCCAGTCCCGGTATCCGGGATATCACGTATCTGTTAGAAATGTGGTGGGCCAGCTTGCCTCAGGAGAGCATGCATCCAGGACAGATGGTTCCAAGCTTCATGCAGGTAAGTGGACTCATATTGCCAAGTTCTTAGTAAATTTCAATCGATTTAATAAACAATGAAGTAACATCACATAATCTCTCAACTCGTCAACCTGTGAAGTTTCATATAGTTTCCTTCTCCTCTTCACATTTTTCTTTTTCAGGTAGTTTGCTCCCACTCATTCGGTTTAATTTATACTCACTATAAGCCTCCTGTTCTTTTATTAAAATCGGAATACATGGAAAGGTATTTCTTGGACATGTGCTGAATTGAAATGCTCTCTCTTATACAAAACCGAGAGAGGTAGCACAATAGTTAGCACCTAGACTCGCACTCGGGAAGTTCAAACCCGCGTCCGGCCATCCTGATTTAGATTATTTCCCTAAATCACTTCAGGCAAATGCCGGGATGGATCCTTTGAAAGGGCACCGCCTACTTTCTTCCCCATCCTTCCCTAATCCTATGGGACTGACCACCTCGCTGTTGGGTCCCATCCCCCAAATCAACCAACCAACCAATCTTATACTAAGTTTAGACGTGTGAACTCATATAGCAACGCTATTTGGGTGCATCTTCAAGGAAATATAACGAAAGAACACAAGTAACGTTCTTTGTACAATGTAATAATAATGGAAATTATCAAATAGATAGTTGAATTGCGTGAATCTACTTATCCGTGATAAAAATGAATTCACAGGAATAGTGTGTAACCATGCGAGTTCATAGTCAAGCTGAGTGCACTGAGTATGCGTGGCCCCGTCTGTTAGCATAATCTTCCTAAGTTGAAATCTGAACACGCAGTGAGTAAAGCAGTCACTCATTATGTAATAAGTACAGCGCTGACTTACGATCAGTTCAGTAAAAGCATGCAGAGAAACTGAAAAACGTACTTTTCTCTGCAATTACTGAAATAGTTAATACTGATTACAGTGACAATTCTGGAAAACTGATATCTTTGCTGAAGGCAAAGTGCACATTATGTGGAAAAGACTCATACCAATAGTAAAGTGCATTTCGGCCTTAAAGATATCAGAATTTGAATATAATGGCAAGTGATCACAAATGACTTCTAATGTGTTAGAATGATAAAAGTGTCAAAGGCAGTCAATCTTTCAATGATCGATATTTTGGTACACAATGTATCTTTGCAGAGTGTCTGCGGCTTCAGAACTCTCGAAATAAATTTAGAATTGAAAGTTGAGATTGTGACTAACGACTTTAATCATGTAGAACAGATTTAACCTGTAGATAATATTTGTATAACAGACTGAGTCTAAAACACAATGTTATACAGATCTCGAAACTGGTGAGTTTATTTTAAAGTGGTCACAATAGGAATCTGTACTAATAACACCCGTGACATGAAGAAGAATTACGAGCAATTCATATTAGGGATTCATTAATAAAAAATGAAGAATTTCCTCCCTAAAAGTATTTCAGAGTCTAATAATTCGCTAATGTGCTGGATGTCGTAGCTCCAGATTCCATTGCTGTCGTTATATTTTCACGTTCTAGAAAGTCGTTCCGCAATTCAACCGTAACATGCCTTATTAAAACATAGACTCGGCAGAACGATAAAGTGCAGTGTCCAACTCATATTTTCCTATTGCAAAAAATATCGAAGTCTTATCTGTGTCACTTGCAGGAAACAAGCTAAATATCCTTGTGGTTCTCTCTTCACAGGTTAAAGCAAACTTCATTTCAAATAGCGAATAAAAAAATATTAAGACGCCTATGAAATAGGTGCAGAAAATTCATGTTACTGTAGAAGAGTATACCTCTGAAGAAGCGATATAATGACATTGAAACTTATCTTAATTAAGTTGCTATTGGCCAATGTATGTTGGCGAAAAAAAAATGAACTCTGCATCTGAATGTTCCATTGACATTCTTACTCTATAGACGTAAACCAGTGATCTAAATACTAAACTGGAGGAATACTTCTTGAAGCCAAGCCATGGCACAATACGACACAGCATCCATGACAGAATGGAGCAAATTGTCAAATCGTTCTACTAAACAGGAAGAATGAAATTACTGTTTACTGATACTACGTTGCACTGTCTACGTTTAGTTGGTCGTTCAATGAAAGAATATCTCGGAAGTCGCAACAAGCACTAAAACGACCCCAGTGTGTCACCTGCAGCAGAAGACGGAATCAAACCGTATAAGAAATGTGAACCTCATAAAAGAACTTCTGAGTCTCTGGAAAAGCTGTCACCAAACAAGAAACCTCCTAATAAGAGCACATTAACGGATGACACTTTTTCTTCTGGAACAGATAAAGCTAGTTTGATGAACGCTGTAGCAGCGTTAGAAAGAAGCAATGCTGCTCTTCCATACAAGTGTGTGCAATTAGAAAGAATAATAACATTCTTCGGAGTCATTTATCAAGAACACAACGACTTCTGCACGGGGAAGAAATTAATAAGGAGGTTCTTGCCTCTAATGAAATTACTCGTGTGTTGGGAAAAATATTTTCACCTCATCGAATAAAAACTTCAGTAAATGACTCAAAAATGGTTCAACGGAGTAATGAGGACATTTGCAAAGCGATTACTCTCCGTGCAATATCGTGGAAATGTTATAATTTTCTGAGGAAAAAAAAACGAGTGTCCTCTACCGGTAGTGTTGACTTTGACGGCCTGGATAAACCACACTTTCAGTTGCAGTCCTGGTATTTTGACGAAAATGTGGGCTAAAACAGCCACCGACAGAGAACGTGTCTGCGTTTTGTCCTTTGATGAAATGAAAATTGACAGCAGGATTTGCTATGACCAACAAGGAGACAGGGAGTTAGAACCCCACAGAATGTTTTAGATGTTATGTTGCGTGGCCTGTTTGAAAGTTGGAAACAACCTGTTTACTTCGATTTTGATATTCGCGTGACAGCTGTCCTCTTGAATGAAAATATTGTCGTCTTAGCCAGTAGTTAGAATACGCTGTAACTTGTGTAGCAGACATGGCAACGAAAAACATCTCCGTTTGGAACGAGGTTCGCGTGATGCACAGAAACAGTTGTTTCCGTCACCAAGTAATTAATACCAGAAGAAGGACACGCTAGTGATTTCATACAGGTGATCGATGATACTTTACATGTCCTCGATTCAAGGACTTTCGGTGGTAAAAACCTCTGGAATGTGAATTCGGAATTCATTTCTAAGCACAAGAACAATGTCTGCTCAAGTTCTACAAATGCTGTGATAGAATGCGCATTGGATCATCAAGATATTTGTTACCTGTTCAGAAAGAATTCGTGAAATGTATTTGGTCACTTTTAGGTCTGTTTAGTGACTTAGGAGAATACGATGTCAAATATATACTTAATACCAGGTTGAATCGGGACTGTCTGGAAAACTTCTTTTCTCTTGTAACGGGCCTGGGACATTTCCATGAACTACTCCAGTAGAGGTAAAAAATAGAATAAGGCTATTATTGTTAAGCGCCAATGATTTCGATACTCCTCTATCTAATGATTCTTTTTCTGAACCTGATGAAGAAGGAATATTTGTGATTGCAGCAGTCTTCAGCAGTATTCTTTCAGATACTGTCAATGGTTGAACGGCAGAAAGAAATTGAGGGATACAACTGACTGTAGAAAATTGTGAGAGTATCTCAGTATACGTGGGTTCGGAGCGTAGCGTGGAGGAATTTCGGTACCTTGCCTGATATATAGCTCATCTGTGCCAGCAGTGCAACGAAACATTAGCAACACATACTGAAGAGCTAATGTCAGTCCCTGGAGAAAAACCTGTCAGCTGGTTGTGCATTATTTCTAGCGGAAGTTTACTATACTAATGCATTCAGAAACATGGCTTCAGACAATGAGCGAGTTCGAGATGAATTTTGCTCAGATTCATGACAGTGACAATTTGTATAGAGAAATGGGCTTCGGTAGTAAGTAGCATGCACATCTTGATGAGCGGTTCCCCACTACACACGAAGAGATAATTATAATCTGCGCTAGAGCACTTTCATTTATTTGTTTGCGCTGGCTTTCATTAAAAAATGGTTCAAATGGCTCTAAGCACTATGGGACTTAACATCTGAGGTCATCAGTCCCCTAGACTTAGAACTACTTAAACCTAACTAATCTAAGGACATCACACGCATCCATGCTCGAGGCAGGATTCGAGCCTGCGACCGTAGCAGCCTCATGGTTCCGGACTGAAGCGCCTAGAACTGATCGGTCACAGCGGCTGGCTTAGCTTTCATTAAAAGACAGAGTAAGAACATCTGAGACAGCTCATCGTAAAAAAAGGGAGAAAATGGCGTATGTTATGACAACAATCAGTTCACTACGTAGTCTACCTGTTCTCTAAATAAAATTTGTGTAAGTATTTACGTCCATTCTTGACAGGACCGCTGTATATAGAGTGTAGTTGCGTATGATATTATATTTGTAAACGTTGTAAGGGGTTCAACACCCTGCTGGAGCAAATGTAATTTCGATGTATTGCTCACGCACTGCCTGCGACAGAAAATATATCTGCTGCAGTAGAGTTGCAGGACAGAGCAATCTCGGCAGCAGTTGCAGTCGCTCGCTGCCGCAGTGTAGTTTTTGCCTGTCGCTGGTTCAGCGGAGTTCATAGCCATGTATTGTAAGGTAAATTTTATTATTTTTATTGGCATGCTCGTAGTTAAGTCAATTGTCTGAGATGTTCATATGAATTTCTTTCAATCGTTTTGTGATTCATCAGCACCAGTTGACCCATATTAGTAACATTCAGTTTTTCATATAATGAACTGCAGATATTTATCAATAATGTGAAGGGTTTTCAGAATATAATTTTTACCATTCTACAAAAAAGCAAGGAATAATTTTGCCTTAAATCATTACCAGTCCCGATCCAGTCATTTCTTCAAATTTAAGTATTTCAGAACTTTTCGCAGATCACAGTTATATGTTTTCTAGTAAGTAGACGAGCAGCTGTGCAGCTGTGTCAATAAGCAAAGTTAGTTTTTCTAATAATTCAGATCTCAATCAAATGTTGTCCAGTATTGGTAGATAGGCCAGTACTGCACTAAGCTGTGCCATTTACGAGCAGATAAATATACAGCGCTATCCGGCGACACCATCATGAGGTAAGAATTTTTCCGATTGATTTTACAGGTCCAATGGCGTAGCGCTACCTACGTAAAAATTTATCGGTTTTCATGAGTTAATATATTAACAAAGAACTATCATTTTTATTTTTATATGGGAAGGTTACACTTATTTAATGTGTAAAATTATCATGTAAAGCTTCCTAAAAGCCACATAAATGAGTTACATAAAAAAATAAATCATGATCTACTTATTATGTCAAATCAAGTATATTTCTATGTAAAACTGCCAATGGAACACTCATGTGGGATTACCTTACATATGTGAACGGACAGAAACTTGGCTTATAGTTTTTAACTTTGAATTGCTGTCATTAACGTAATTTTCCCAAATTTTTTGAGACTAAATTTATCTTTCAACCTCTAACCCAATTATCACCAATTAATGAGACTTTCATATATCCTGCCCATCCTCATGGTCATGGAGCATTCTGTTTGGATTTTTTGCACTAATTCTGCGTTGATGTACAGATTGTGGATTCTACAAGAGTGTGGTGTTGACATATCAAGCTTGGTTCAAAATGGTTCAAATTCTGAGGTCATCAGTCACCTAGAACTTACAACTAATTAAACCTAACTAACCTAAGGACATCACACACATCCATGCCCGAGGCAGGATTCGAACCTGCGACCGTAGCGCCTAGAACCGCACGGCCACTCCGGCCGGCCACATATCAAGCTGTCCACCACACTGACGAACGGAGATGTTATTACGGGAACACTGCTTGGTGTACCTAATATACTACCAAAAGGGCAACATACAATATTAATACTGCATTTCAGTGCTTGGCTATACTGATAAATACTTCAGGAAAGAGACCTTCAGATTGTCACACCTGGTGTTGTGCTTCTGTGAAAAGATACGGAATTTTCAATTCAGCTATGTGCAACTCACTGTGCTACAACCATCACGCTATCCATTCCATTCCTCACCTTCTTCTTATAAAAGATACTAAAGACTTATACAATGCATGTGCTTTTTACCTGATTCTTAATATTGATAACTACCTTTGTATGTTCAGTACTTGTATAATTTGTCAATGATTTCATATATACTATGTATCTATGTAAAACATATGTATAGTAATTACCAAAAACTTATTTTGTAGACTTAGTAAACTAAATATTTTATACAATAGACTCACCATCGCTGCCAAATTTTTACCCCCCCCCCCCCTCCACCAATGGAGGATTATGTAGGGGGTTCACTAGCCTGCTGGAGCAATCGTAATTTCTATGTATTGCTCACGCAATGCCTGGATTTTCAGAATATAATTTTTACCAGTCAACAAAAAAAGGAAGGAATAATTTTGCTTTAAGTCATTTCCAGTCCCGATCCAGTCATTTATTTAAATTTAAATATTTCAGAAATTTTCTCAGATCGTAGTCATGTGTTCTTTAGTAATTAGACGACCAGCTGTGCAGCTATGTCAATAAGCAAAGTCAGTTTTTCTAATAATTCAGATCTCAGACAGATGTTGTTCAGTATTAGTGGATAGGCCAGCATTGCACTAAGCTGTGCCATTTACGAGCAGATATATAGACAGCGTTATCCGGCGACACCATCATGAGGTTAGAATTTTTCACTTTATTCAGATTGATTTCACAGGGGCATGGCATAGCACTATGTCAATTATTTCATGGTGACGTAGTCGACGTGATGTAGGAAGAGATACCAGTTCATTAATTTTATTGGATGGTTCAACGTTCTTCAAAATAACAGTAGGAGATAACATAGTGGATTAATTTGGTATAGAATTAATTATTGTGTGTGTCCCAATCAGTATGTTTCTTACGTTAGTATATTCTGCAAAATTGACCAGTTTCCTTCGTCCAACGTTCTGAAGAGCTGGAAGAAGCATGATATTTGGGTATATAAATCGGAGAAATGTTTCTGGGTTGTAACATACGTGTCCATGTTGCAGATCGAAATTATGATCTATCGTCGGAATTTACTTTCAGTACATGACCTACATGACGTAGAAAATGTTTTACGAATGCATTTGAAACAGATTTAGCAGTAGCTTTGCGCAGTGGAGTAAAGGTTAAGCATTTCGAAGTAAGTTCAACAGCAACAAAGATGTAACTAAAACCTCTATTAGATCTATGAATCAGTCCAAAGATGTCTACAGCGGCCATATGCCTTAATTTAATGGGTACAATAGGATATAACGGTGGAATATGCGAAGTAGTGAACGATTTAGCTTTCTGGCAGATTTTACATGACGCTAAAACTCGTCGAATACGTTTTTCCATATTGGCAAAATAACAATTCTGTCTTAGGATGAGAAAACATTTTCTGGCTCCATAGTGGGCGTAGTTTAGGCTCCATAGTGGGCTTAGCGTAAATGAGTGTCCCTAATTAATTTGTTAACAGGCCCTTCAGGAATGCAGAGTAACCAGTTGTTGCTGTCAAGGCGAGAGCGGCGAAACAGAATGTTGTTGCATACAGTATAATGGTTTCTAATGGCGACATTATTCCTATCTTGCCAAAGCTATCTAATTTCTTTTCATACATTATCTTTGTTCTGTTCTTTCGCAACGTCCCGTAATGAGGACGAAATGAAATTTTCAAATGGAACTTGTTGAATATACATGAGGCTGAAATTTCTTTGGCGACATCTTGATGATTGTTGCTTAGAGAACGGGATAGTGTGTGTGCTAGAATATTTTTTGCACCGGAAATATTAAAAATTGTAAAATCAAACTCCTGTAAATAAAGTTTCCATCTACTTAATCTGTCATGTGTGAATTTGGCGGAAAGTAAAAACTGTATAGCTCTATGGTCTGTGTAAACGGCAGTATGTCTTCCATAAAGAAAATGCCTATATCTAGTAAATGACCATACAACACATAATGTTTCAAGCTCTGTAACTGAATAATTCCGTTCAGCAGGTGATAGAATGCGACTTGCAAATGCGATGTTTTTTATTATTGTAGTACCATCTCCTTCGATTTCATGAAAAATGTGTACGCCTAGAGCTGTGTTAGAACTGTCTGTAGCAATGGAAAAATGTTTGGTGGGGTATGGGTGTGATAAATGTGGTGCTTTCAACAAGGCATGTTTCAGATTAATAAATTCAGATTGTTCTTGGTTATCCCACGACCAAATAGTGTTCTTGCCTGTCAACTGGCATAATCTAGGGGTGTCCAAAGCAGAGTAATGAATAAATTTACGAAAAAAATTAATTAATCTTAGAAAACTACGGAGTTGTTTTTTAGTCGTTGGAAAAGTAATATCACATAAAGTTTGAAGTTTTTCAGGGTCACGCGCAATTCCTTCTGCTGAGATTACATGTCCAAGAAATTTTATGGTGGTTCATTCATGATAATCTGTGGTTTTGGATGATTCTGCTGCTGACAAAACCTATTGTTATTAAATGTGCGTTGAAAACTGTGCTCATTGCATTTACGTTTGTCATGGTAGTTACTGTCATACGGCAGGTTGCGATGAGAGTTGAAATAATGGTTTTTCTGTGTGTATTGGTTTCCTTGTTGCTGAGCGTAAATGCTCGACGGAGCCGTTGCTATACGTGCAGGCTGCGTAACATCAAAGTTCGGCAGACCTTGTAAATTACGTTGTTGCTTAGGTGTGCCAACCGGCTGGTTCTGTTGCTGTTGTGGGGAAAAGCCTTGACTGTTACCAAAATGTGTCTGCGGTTGCTGACAATTTTGTGCATACTGTTGATTAAAATTCTGTCTGTTATTAAAGTCGTGCTGGTAGTTCTTGTCATTTCCGGAACGTCTGTCTCACTTGATATTAAAATAACGTGGCTGGTCATAGCTGCCATATACCTGTTGGCCTTGGTAATGTTGTGGAAAATTTTTCATTATGAATGAATAATCTGACTGTTGGGCTTCCAAAAGCTGTAATAAATCTCTAAATGCCGAAATGTTTTCTTTCTGTTGTCCAGTTAAGAGCGATACTCTTAACGATCGTGGTAATTTCGAAATACATAGTTGGATTAGTGCTGACTCGCTGTATGGTTCGCATAAATATTGGTTTTGCTGTACCATATGTTTAAAGAATTACGTGATAATGTAGAAATTTGAGTTTTAATAATTCAGTAGGCTGATTAACTGATCTTTGATACAGCACTGTGCCGTTTTCGACCAACACGCTGACAGAAAATCATTTTGAATTTTTCTACTGATTAGCATTGTCTTGCGATCGGTCTCATTCGAGTTGCCGCTGGTTCGCCTTCTAAAAAAATGTAAATAAATTCTAGCTTGTGCATTACAGGCCAAGTTGGTGCAAATGCAAAAGTAAATTGTTGTATCCAGTCCAAGGGGCGAATTTGTGTTCTGTCATTCTTAAATGTCTTAAGTTTCCCAACGGATAGAAAGTGTTTGTAGTCAAAATTATCGTCTCTATATGTTTGACCACGATCAGGGTTGTATAAGAATGCATTTGTCTGCGTCTGTTCGGAATCTAAGTCACGTAAGCTCTGCAATCTACCTAAGTTGTGTTGGCTGTGGGAGTGTGACAAATGTTCAGAATATGGCATATGCTGTGAGATGTTACAGGCTGAAATATTTTTCATTTCTGTCACGTGATGCTCTACAGATGACACTTTTCGAAGTAACATATTATTGGACGTACCTAATTCACTGATTGTTTGCTGCATATTTTGAAATTCGGGTGTCTGATTGAAGGCAACTGGTAACGTATCGTCTGATTTAATGTCATTATTGTTCTCGATAACGTCAACTCTACTAGCTAATTCATCAAATTTTTCAGTTAGTGCTTTTACCTGATTGTCATTTCTGGCGCCACAAGCATCAATCTGTTTTTGCATTTTACGCGTGGTTTTGTTTAATTTCTTAACGTTTGCTTTAATGGCATCGAGATCCTGTACTAATTCCAGTTGTTCAAGTCTACTAGTAACTACCTGAAAGTTTTTTGTGTATTTGTTTTCTAAGGTCTGAATACTAGTGTCTGTTTTTGTTTTCAGATCGGTAAGATCATCCTGTAGTTCTGTGTTCGATTGTTTGACTATGTTAATTTCATCCGATACTGTAGCAATTTTGGTGTCAACGTATGTTTTTGCTTTCGCGAACAACTTACGCTTATCTACCTTTCTCTGTGTAGTAATTGTTTGCATGAATTGTTTCTTCACTTTGCTCTGTTCTTGTATGAATTTGCTGTAACGCGTTTCGCTGTTTTGTAGGTGGTAATTATAACGTTCGTCAATTTGGGAGTTCTGTTGTTCAAATTTCTCGTCAATTTTTGCATGCAAAGCGCGCGAAATTTCTGCTGATAATGCTTTAATCTCGTCGTGTAACTGTGTTGTGTTTTCTGAACATTGTTTATCGATAGCGTTGATTTTATCTCTAAGAAATTTTGTTGTGGGTTCGTGTGTGTTGCGTACCTCTTGTGCAACGGATCTCATTTCTTCACTACTATTCCTGGCACAGGCCTTAATTTCCTCACGTAATTGTTTTTTAGTTTCATTGCATTACACGGCAACGGCTGTAATCTGTTCAGTAACCTGTTCAACAGAGGTGTTAAGTTTTTCATTTCTCTGTTTGAAATTTTCATTGGTTTGTTTGATCGACCTGTCGTGTTTTTCATCCGACTGTTTGAAATTTTCATTAAGTTGTAGCAATATTGCCATAACTTGATCAACGTCAAAATCAGTGACTCTGTTTTTTCTGCTGTGTGACAGTGTATCTGCATTTGATACTTGTGCTGTAACCATTTGGTCATTGTCTGATTCATGAAAATGTCTGCTGATTGGTTGTGCACTATTGGTCACTACATCGGAATCAAATAAATCTGACGTATTTGGAGTAAATTGCTCGTTTTCATTAGTAACATTTAGCTATTCACAGTGTAAATTCTGCACATCCGGTGTGTGAAACTGGGCAGCGTTCGTTGTAGTGGAACGCGCCGTGTCATCAATTAATGTTACATTTACCGTGGACATAATTAAATCTGTTTGCTCATCGTTTAAATTTGAAATGTTACTGGTTGTTGACACGCACTGATTGTCTAAGGTTGAAGGATTAGAACTGTGAGGCTGAATATCTCTAGTATTATCAGTTAAACTACTCAAATCGTCGTTTTCATTCATTGCACTTTACGATATACTGTTTGCAGTTTTTCGCGGCATTTTCATCAGACAAAGGTGGACACAAAATCAAACAAAGACAAAGCGGACACAAAGTGGAGCAAGTACAATGACAAAAAAAGCAATAAATTGTCGATGATCGGCGAAAAAATATGACAAATTAGCAAATGTGTTGCGCCAAATTTAAACTACACTTAACGCTGGATCAGTAAGAGAAGATATTTAGCTGACTACTTCCTAAAAAATTCTCAAAATTACGATCCTGGCCGGATATCGCCAAGTGTAACCTTCCCGTATAAAATAATAAAAAATGATAATCTTTTTGGTTAATAGATTAACTCATGAACACTGATAAATTTTGACGTAGGCATTGCTACGCCATGGCCCTGTAAAACCAATCTGAAAAATCCTTAACTCATTATGGTGTCGCCGGATGTATGTAAGGGGTTCACTACCCTGCTTTAGAAAATGTAATTTCGATGTATTTCTCACGCGCTGCCTGCGACAGAAAATATCTTTGCTGCAGCAGAGTCGCAGGTCA
This sequence comes from Schistocerca americana, assembly GCF_021461395.2. Lineage (NCBI taxonomy): Eukaryota > Metazoa > Arthropoda > Insecta > Orthoptera > Acrididae > Schistocerca > Schistocerca americana. Next base: position 456,522,898 of record NC_060121.1, read on the forward strand.
GAGCAGTCTCGGCAGCAGTTGCAGTCGCTCGCTGTCGCAGTGTAGTTTTTGCCGGTCGCTGGTTCAGCGCAGTTCATAGCCATGTATTGTAAGGTAAATTTTATTATTTTTATTGGCGTGCTTGTAGTTAAGTCACTTGTCTGAGATTATGAATTTGTTTCAATATTTTCGTGATTCGTCAGCCGCTCGCAGCTATAGTGCAGTTGTTGTCTGTCGCTGGTACAGAGCAGTTCATAGCCATGTACTGTAAGCATAATTTTTTTTTATTGGCATGCGCGTAGTTAAGTTACTTGTCTGAGATCTGAATTATTAGAAAAACTGACTTCGCTTGTTGACACAGCTGCACATCCCTCAACAGGGACACGTGTCTCTATGAACTGTCAGAGTAATATTGAGGTACTCCTGTGGCCAGCAAGATTTCCAGATGTGTCCCCGATAGAATACATGGGAGATCAACTCAAGGACCAGTTGCAACAATTACCGGCAACCTTACGGCAAGAAAGAATACAGATGCTTCACCAAACCCTTCCGAACCGAATCACAGCATCCATCCGCGCCAAATGGTGTGCAACGTCATACTGATAAGTGGGCTAATATTGCAAGGTTATTTGTAAATTCTTGTGTGTAATCACTGGAATGACATCAAATGCCCTCTCAACCCGTGAAGTTTCATTTCGTTCCACTTTATTGGACATGCAGTGTATTTCTGGAATTTTAATATATGTGCTTGGACTTTTCAGTTCATAAATGCAGGCATATTATAGTTAGGTTTAGTACAAATCAGTCTTTTTGAAACACTAACAGTCACCCAGTGATAATGGCGACAAACACATATGAATACATCTTTAATACGTTGAATAAATGCATTTTCAGATTGCAGCCTTCTACAAAAATTTAATGAATCATTTTTGAATTATGTATAATCTGTGAAAGGCATAAGAGGAAGATTTTTGTATTATTTACTCACACTGTAACTGATAGCTTTACAGATCGTATTGATACTTCAACAACTACGCCAACTAAGTTACTCCTGTTGTTCAGTTTTCAGTCTACTGTGCAACTAGAGTGTTGCATCGTCAGAGGAAATTACATGTTCTGCCTTTCCTGGAGATACAGTTTTGCTGCGGTACGTTTAACAGGCGAAGCAGAGTGCGAGAATGAATTGGGAGGGCAACTGTGAACGTACTTCAAAGCTGAAGTAAGCGGAACAGTGCGATTACTGTTGGCAAAATATGTAATTTTCGCACAGAATCACCGCAATATTCTGGCGGTATAATTACCAAATGCTATGTCACATCCAACAGTAGTGAAATGGTGCCAAGAATTTGGTCAAGGTTGCACAGACGTGGGTGACGCTTATCGCGAAGAAACGCCATCGACATCGACCACAGACGACAGCGTCGAGACAATCTAGAAACTAATTCGCAGTAATTGCAGATTTTTCCGACGATGAGGACGTCCATATAGCTGTTCTAGAATGACCGAGGACTGGAATTATATAGTCGAGGAAATGAATGACTGATGGAAAGTTCCGACCGTTGTTTACAAACACTGTGACGATGTTGAAAAAATTTTTCGTGTATCTGTGTCACTTTGACGTGGAGTGCTCCATACGTTGAAAGTTACTTGGCCTGCCACAGCAAAGTGAAATATCCTCGTACAATACGGTTCGTCGATTTCTATACTTCACTCTCCCAGGTCTTTCAGTTCTCAATTCACTGTTTACCGTTAACTACGCAGCTGGAAGTATCGCAATTGCAGTTCATCACCACATCATTTTCGCGTTTGTTGTGGCAACCGGCCACAAAAGCTAAATTTTGTCGCACATTTGTCCAGTGTGGGATCGAGGCATACCCTTCAATCTCCTCCACTACTTTACTAAAGTAACTTCTCTACGAAGATTTCAGAGACCGAGAGAGAAAGAGAGAGATGGGGGGAGGGAAAAAGAGAGATGACAGAGAGAGAGAGGGAGGGAGAGATAGAGAGAGACCCGAACAAAGGATGTCTCGTATGATTATGGAGCGAGCACGGGAAAGAAAGAAAGAGGACGGGTGGTTACAAAGAAAGCAAGATTACATTTCAAAGTTGCGTTGCCTCCAGGTCTATAACGGACGTGATACAGATCTGCAGGAAAACATTAGGAATAAGGAATCGTCTACGCCCTTAAATTAGGAACTTCTTGTTTTAGAGAAACAACTCAAAGCGATTCAAGTGTAATTTAGTTGGAAATACGTTACCTCTCTTAGTCCGCTGTTGTAAGGGACGTACCTGGGTTCTTTACGTGGTCCAACCTCTCGACATTCGAGGGTGCGTCAAGCACTGTCGTATATGATCGTTTTAGTGATTCAGATGTTACGGGGTGGCAAGGTATAATGTCGCATTGGCTTACTGATCCAATCTTTGAACACTGTACACTCATCGGTCAACGTTATACTAACACTGTATTCTCTCAACAAGTGCGTCCTTTCAGGGATGCATCAGGCCCTGGCTTCATTTTTATAGATGACAATGAGCGACAACACCGGACATCGTAGGTGTATGAGGACTTGCAACGAAAGGATGTACGGTGCACAGATTGGCCTGCACATTACGCTAACTTAAATTCGGTGGAGAATGCGTGCGATTAAAATACGTTGAGAGGACGTACTGCAACACCTGCACATGCGCCAACGACCATCCACTAGTGGTCAGCCGCGCTGCTGAATAAACGGAACGCCCTGCCACAAGGTCTCCTTGCCAGTCTTGTGGCCAGCATGGGATCCTTCTGCAGACATAGTCTCAGCTGATCAGTCACTCTGTTAAGAAACACGTCACGCCTTTTGTAATGTCCGCAGGAGCACCATATCTCGCAATGACTTCAGTATAATTACTATCTTTGAATAAAAGTGCAATTTCTTTTCTTCTCATTGCATATTTCTTTCAGTTGCCTTCTGTACTATGGTGTTGCAGTTCTTTCTACGTAGGTCCAGGCTTCATCGAGCTGTGTTTCTTAATAGTGACACACTATGCGAGAGTTACTTTCTTCCTTTGCACACCAATTTATGTATTAAATGATTACATATTTGGAAATGATCTTACAGAACAATGAATCGATCTACTGCAGTGAAATTTTCCGAGTCTTTTAGTTATTCAAACTTGTCTGAAAAACATCTTCAAAAAAGTAGAAGTTCCAAGAGACCTAAATTAACGTACAGATCACTGTCGTCAGATAAGTCAAACTACTGAATAGGTACTTATAGACAGTGGCGAGTCCAAACAGAAAAAAGCTACCAAGAAAGCCTTTTAGCGAACAGACTCAGCGGACGGCCGTATCTGTGAGCGTTGAGTGCCTCGAGAGCAGCTTGGCCTTCTTTCCCAAACAGCAGGACTACCGGGGGACAAACACATCCCTGATGACAAAGTGATGGAGGCGTGCAGGTCAACGCAAAGCGGAAGTGAAAGTACGCCTCGTCTGCTAACCGTCTCACAAATAAGGGGAGTTGGTGAAAAATTTGCGCCGCCCGCGGTGGCCGTGCGGTTCAAGGCGCTTCAGTCCAGAACAGCGGGACTGCTACGGTCGCAGGTTCGAATCCTGCCTCGGGCATGGATGTGTGTGATGTCCTTCAGTTAGTTAGGTTTGAGTAGTTCTAAGTTCTAGGGGACTGATGACCTAAGATATTAAGTCCCATAGTGCTCAGAGCCATTTGAACCATTTTGAACAATTTGCCATTTCCTGTAACATTACGGGGTGAACTGATGTGTTGATATTTCGCAAGATAAGGCGTTAGCTGTAGGAACAAAATACATGGCTGTATGTTAAGCGCTCCATGTTTTGCGGAGTGTTGACTAACTGGAAATGTGTGCTGGGTAGGGACGCGAACTATGATTCTCGAGCTTCTAAAATTGAGAATGAGGTAGATGAAGTAGAGTGGTGAAATTAAAAAGACGTATTCGCAAACAGCAGGAGTAGAGTTCGATTGTTAATCCAACGAAAGGTTTCAATGTCTCACATCTTTCTAATGTACTCTTTAAATAAAAAAAATACTAATAAACAACTCGTAAAGTTACGTTATCCTTTTTTAGACTTTTTCCTTTCGCCGTCGACCATAATTTAATCAGATATGTCGGAAAACGTAGGACTTATTTTGCCGACATGTTACAAATTACATAAAACTACTAATATTGCCAATTGTGAGGGAAACAGAACGTCATCTAACAGCCGTAAATTTACCTCAGACGTTTTTTATTATGCCCAAGAAAATTAGTGGAGTGTGAAAATTTTACGTGTGGTCAGAGAACAAACCTGAACCTGTTTACGTTCACGAATTCTGAAGATGGGCTGACTGTTAACGAGTAGGCTACCTCCATAAACCATCTCGCTTCGTCTTTCCGTATGTCGTGTAAGGTGAACCATGTTTAGCACATATCCACACAGTGCAATGAACTGTAACTATTCCAGTTCGAGACCAGTAAGAAAAAAAAAAGTCTTCAGCGATTGTGCAACACCATAATATATATATAAGCTATAAGCCAAAAAGGTAACACACTGCTGGCAGTTACAATGCTTATGATTCACACTCAGTAACTCTAATTAAGTACAATTATGCTTCTTTCAAGAAGTATCTAATACAAGGATTGAATTAGTGAATCGTGAAAATTACGTTGTCGACAACAAATTGTATGGCAAAGTTAAGTTTGTTCCCATTGGCTGTCCACACAATGAGGCAGGCTGCTGAATACTATCTATACCTCTACTGCAGTGGGCGGCTACTTTCTTAAACAGGTGCGTTCAAAGAACGCCTATGCCTGACTCTTTTGCACAGAGTGTTCTTTCACAAAAAGACTTCTTCTTTATATCCCTGGCCTTCATCCCATGTAGCCACGAGAACAGCCTTTTTATTTATTCTTATTTATTTAGTTTTTATTAGTCAATATTAGTGACAGAGTGTTGCCGGATGCCCTTCCTGCTACCATCCACTGCCCTCCCACCCGGCTCAGAGTTTGTGTACCCCCTCAATTTGGGACTTCCAATTAATCCCAGTTCCACGTCAAAGTGACATATAAAGACAAATATTTCATCAATTGTAAAATTACTGAACGCTTTTCACAATGAAATTAACAACCTTGCTTGTTTACAAGAAGTAAAAGAAAAGAAAAAGGATTGACAAACTTTAGTCACAAGTTCCATACATCAAAACTAGATAGAAATCTCCAGTGAACAAGGGTTCTAAAGTGCATACCTTAAGAGATACTGACGCTTGTTCATCTTCGATGCAATGAAACATATCTCTTGTAGTGCAAGCACTTTGATTTTTATATTTTAGGAGGACCAAAACAAGAAAAATCTCTAGTATACATGGACTCTAAAATGCGTACCTTAAGAGTCGTCAGTACTTGTTCAGCGGACGCGTTGTCTCTCACACTAACGACGATGAACAACGCTCTTATGGTATCCGCTTTAGAACCCTTGTTTACATACACTCCTGGAAATTGAAATAAGAACATCGTGAATTCATTGTCCCAGGAAGGGGAAACTTTATTGACACATTCCTGGGGTCAGATACATCACATGATCACACTGACAGAACCACAGGCACATAGACACAGGCAACAGAGCATGCACAATGTCGGCACTAGTACAGTGTATATCCACCTTTCGCAGCAATGCAGGCTGCTATTCTCCCATGGAGACGATCGTAGAGATGCTGGATGTAGTCCTGTGGAACGGCTTGCCATGCCATTTCCACCTGGCGCCTCAGTTGGACCAGCGTTCGTGCTGGACGTGCAGACCGCGTGAGACGACGCTTCATCCAGTCCCAAACATGCTCAATGGGGGACAGATCCGGAGATCTTGCTGGCCAGGGTAGTTGACTTACACCTTCTAGAGCACGTTGGGTGGCACGGGATACATGCGGACGTGCATTGTCCTGTTGGAACAGCAAGTTCCCTTGCCGGTCTAGGAATGGTAGAACGATGGGTTCGATGACGGTTTGGATGTACCGTGTACTATTCAGTGTCCCCTCGACGATCACCAGTGGTGTACGGCCAGTGTAGGAGATCGCTCCCCACACCATGATGCCGGGTGTTGGCCCTGTGTGCCTCGGTCGTATGCAGTCCTGATTGTGGCGCTCACCTGCACGGCGCCAAACACGCATACGACCATCATTGGCACCAAGGCAGAAGCGACTCTCATCGATGAAGACGACACGTCTCCATTCGTCCCTCCATTCACGCCTGTCGCGACACCACTGGAGGCGGGCTGCACGATGTTGGGGCGTGAGCGGAAGACGGCCTAACGGTGTGCGGGACCGTAGCCCAGCTTCATGGAGACGGTTGCGAATGGTCCTCGCCGATACCCCAGGAGCAACAGTGTCCCTAATTTGCTGGGAAGTGGCGGTGCGGTCCCCTACGGCACTGCGTAGGATCCTACGGTCTTGGCATGCATCCGTGCGTCGCTGCGGTCCGGTCCCAGGTCGACGGGCACGTGCACCTTCCGCCGACCACTGGCGACAACATCGATGTACTGTGGAGACCTCACGCCCCACGTGTTGAGCAATTCGGCGGTACTTCCACCCGGCCTCCCGCATGCCCACTACACGCCCTCGCTCAAAGTCCATCAACTGTACATACGGTTCACGTCCACGCTGTCGCGGCATGCTACCAGTGTTAAAGACTGCGATGGGGCTCCATATGCCACGGCAAACTGGCTGACACTGACGGCGGCGGTGCACAAATGCTGCGCAGCTAGCGCCATTCGACGGCCAACACCGCGGTTCCTGGTGTGTCCGCTGTGCCGTGCGTGTGATCATTGCTTGTACAGCCCTCTCGCAGTGTCCGGAGCAAGTATGGTGGGTCTGACACACCGGTGTCAATGTGTTCTTTTTTCCATTTCCAGGAGTGTATATTTTTGTCTTGTTTTGGTCAGTAAATCCTCCACTCAAAATATCAAGAGAAGACCTTTCAGAGGAAGAGATCTGTTTCATAGTGTCGAAGATGAACAAATGCTCATATCTCTCAAGGTATGAATTTTAGAGCCTTTGTTTCCTAGACTATTTTTACTTATTTCTGTATAAGGAACCTGTCCTTATCGACTGTTGGTGTTCTTTCCTTTTTCTTTTCTTTTTTGGGGGGGGGGGCACTCAATGTTATTACAAATATATCAAATATATTCTGTGCCATACAATTAGAAGACCACTTTCCGGAACCAGGTATTTGTCCCCCGTTACGGGATGTAGAAGTTTGAAATTTGGCTCAAGGATGCGCAAAACCTTCTTCAACAACAGTGCAAACATGTCGCGCACTGCGGCGTCACCCTCGGGCTCGACGACGGTTTAGACAGCAAGTTGGCGACATATGCGAGATAAAGGCCGCAGCTCAGAAGTTAATGTGACTTGTTAGATGGGTTAATGATGCACATTGACTCCACATTTCGCCATAGTTGTTCAAAGCGCCAGCTTGGACGCCTTGGAGCGTTAATTCCCGGACAGGCAACCCCGTAACATTCCTCCGACTCGAGACGCCTACCTACACGTGCCCAGGTCTATTTCTCAGGTTGTCTGTGCAGAGGCACATTTTTTAAAATCTCAGTAAAGGTGGACGGGTGTCAAAGATGCTGTTGCCGAACTGGTATAGAGGGAGAGGGGGGATTATCTTAGAAGAAACCTTTGCGATTTATTCGCACATGTGTCGCGCCCCGTCTGTGATCGCACCATAGGAGGGTGTGAGACAGGAGGGCTGCAAATGCGTAAACACCCTCTGCTGCTTCGGATTACGTCTAAATTTCTTCGACTGGTTTTGAACAGACCTTAGCGGTACCAACCTGTGACAAGAGCAAAAACTTCCGTCGCACTGGAATCCAAAGGTATATGATCACGTTCAACAGGGTGCCGCCCACAGTATCCTTAGAGAGGGTTTAAAACACCTGGGGAATTCGGCAGTGTCAAAGATTGTCAGGAACGTCGCCCTGTTGCTCAGCGTTTTCGATCGCAAAATGCGTGGGAATCAACGCCCCAAGGGAAGAGGTGGTTTCCTTGGCGAACTTAATTCCGACCAATGAGGCCTTTTCATATCGATTCTGAGCGGCGGTCTGAAATGTTTTTCTCGGCTACTCATAAGTAGGCCGCATGATTTCATCGCAGTACTTGTAATACCTATTTTTGACCTGTTTTGTATCTGTATCGATATTTCTGTATCAATTTGAGGTATTGATTATGTATAATGTTGTATCTGTCATGGAACTTCTTTGTCTATGTATACGTGTTTCAGAATGTTTCAAATGGCTCTAAGCACTATGGAACATAACAAAAAAATGGTTCAAATGACTCTGAATGCTATGGGACTTAACTTCTGAGGTCATCAGTCCCCTAGAACTGAGAACTACTTCAACCTAACTAACCTAAGGACATCACACACATCCATGCCCGAGGCAGGATTCGAACCTGCGACCGTAGCAGCAGCGCGGTTCCGAACTGAAGCGCCTAGATCCGCTCGGCCACAGCGGCCGGCATACATGTTTTAGTTATGTGAAATTGTAAGCGATGTTTTTTTAAAATTATGCTTGTGGATTTAAGTAATTAATGAAATGATTGCTATGTAACGTACTATAAATGACTTGGTCCATTATTAGGGAACGTAGGTTTTAATGTGAAAGATGTAGGGAAGACCCGCAGCTACGGAAGTAGCCTGGCGGAGTGGAATAGGTGTGGTTGGCGCCCAAGTGGCAACTCGTTGTGACGAGTAAAGAGTCTGGCAGAGCAGTGCAGTGCTAGGGGTTCATTTTTGAGCAGAGCAGAGCAGTGCTAGGGGTTCATTTTTGAGGCCAGAAGAGCTTAAGAGAAGTATTTATGGACCTCGGATGCCGAATTTGGTGATACCATTACCATGGCATGGTTTCTGACCATATAAAAACATTACTTCGACGCCAAGAAGATCAGTAATAGAGCGAGGTCAACAGTACTGCCTGCCATACTGCATCGCCGCCAGGTTAAAAGCCACTGCAAGATGCGCCACCAGTGCAACCAGCCTTCCACTAAATTATTTTGTATTTGGCGCTCTGGAAATGGGCCAGGTATTTGTGAAAATTGCTTGATTTTAATAGTAATCGTGGTGTTACTAAAAACTGTTGTCTTACACCCGTGATCAACCCAAATCACAAACCTGAACAGAGTTCCTATCCTAGTGAATTTAATTCCGAGTGTCCTAATTTATTATAAGAAAGTGGCTGAACTTGAATTTAACGTTGTGTTGTCATTTGCACAGCCAATTATAATTTTGAATCAGTCAAAAGACTGCTTATGAAAGCACATTTGTTATTTAAAGAGTTAGAGCTTGTTGTGCTTCACTTAACTAATAATTAATGATAAAAAGTACAATGGAATGAACACCCTTAGCTGGTTACAGCCGTTGACATACGTCAACGGGGACAGATGAAAATGTGTGCCCCGACCGGGACTCGAACCCGGGATCTCCTGCTTGACGTATGTCAACGCCTGTAAGCAGCTAAGGGTGTTCATTTCATTGTAATTTCATTCTAAGGAGCTGCATGGTCACCGATGGTATCTGTTCTTTCGGACATGTCCGGAAGGACAGATACCATCTCAGTATATATAATGATAAAAATACTTACCTTTTCTCATATATACTGGTGTAGTTTTGTTAATGAGCATGATCCTTCTAACCATGAAAGTTTGAGGGTCCTCAAGTACCCGCCTAGTTATTTATTGAAGCAATGCAAAGGCTCCTTCGGAGACAGTGTAATTGGATATGTATTCTGTTTAGTTGCTTCAAACCGAGTTTAAATAAGAACTGTTTACTGTGTTATCTATTATAATGCAAGTTGGTTGATGCACAGGCATAGAGACCCTGTATTAGGCAATGAAGTTATAGATTATGATCATTAGTAGGCGCATTGATTTAAATTCAGAATCATTTCAAGTTTCTCCCTGTTCAGTATGATTACTAGTTTCATGTGTGTCGGTATTTGGTTTTATAAACTGTTGCACCTTGTTCATTTAACGTACGTGTTGTTGTGGGGCACATGCTCCTGTTTACTTTTCCATTGATGGTTCCTGGAAAGGGCACGGCCGACTTCCTTCCCCGTCCTTCCCTAATCCGATGAGACCGATGACCTTGTTGTCTGGTCTCCTCCCCCAAAAATAAGCCAACAACTACTGCATTGGTCATTTGCTTATCAGACTTACTAGGTTAGGTTACTGTGCTGTAGTGTGAACAGATATAAGGGCAGAGTTTAGTGTGTGTGTGTGTGTGTGTGTGTGTGTGTGTGTGTGTGTGTCAAAGAAGGTTAAGTTAGCTTTAGCACTGCCTTCTGCTTTATCATTTTGCTTCACACAAGAACACCTAATTAGGCTGGCGACCTTCTGCTGGAGTATTTCGGAAACGAATCTCAGCTTGATTTCTCTATTTCCTTTACGTTATCTCAGGATTACAACTTTCAAAAATTCCTCGCTGAGGTATAACATTAGCATCGATTGCCGTGTAAAGTGGTCGGTGATACCGTCACATACTGACGTCCATCGTAAGGGCGTCAGAAGAAGCGATGAAATTTGGGACAAAGGAGGTGTGATGACATTTTCATCTTGTAAGATGTCCACGGTGAGGCTGGACGGAATTGTGGTGAAATTTGGTGCCCTTTTTGTCAACATGCGTCAACGTCTTGTTCCCTGAAGCGTCGTCTAGCACGAGAATGACGTCCCAAGGCGCCACGCTTTTGCGTCATTGCAGAGGAAGATTGTAGGCACGTTTGATCACAATTTCAAACTTCTGCGTCGCAATGGCAGTTTCAAAAAAGTGACACTTTAATTGTGTTGCGCATATACATATTCTCACGAAGTACTCTTACATTATGTCGCGGGATATATTATATAGTACTCGTCTATGATGGGCAAGGGCATTTTCTATGTGCATCAAATATCGGAAATTTTACTGTACCGGTTACGTTTACTGTTACAAACCTTCCCTCTGTCACTAATTAGGAACGTAGCATCAAAAAAGTTATTGAATTACGCATAAACTTTTATTTCTGTAATAATGTTACTTTATGCCATTATACAGTTTTTTGATCTTATCTCAGTTTTTTAATATTATCTTGACTATCATATTTTAATCTTGTTACAATTTTGGATTTTATATTATCCCGGCAATTATGGTTTCCCGTGGTCACACACGTCAAAGCATGTATGAAGTGTGATACACCTGTGATAATTGTCCTGTCGTTGATGATGGTTCAAAACCGAAAGCGATGCAAAATAAAATAACACTATTACAGACAGCACAGTGTCATACATTTTTTTTAAAATTTATACATGCTGTTGACCATCGCCTAAGCAAGATATTATTGGATTACATAGCTGTACATCGTCTATCAATTTCGGCGTCAAGTATAATTTGGCATGTTCTCATGATAAATCAGTCTCTAAACGTCGCAGCGTGAAGTCCAAGAGGGTCCAAACACGGTTTTAGTTTATATGCGTGTCCACCAAGTGTCACCATCGATTCCACCTAGAATTTTTCACTGTGGCATCTATACATATTATGAAATTAGATGTGCGTATGTGTATGATCGTATATTCCACATCCCCTCATAAACAACTGGACCGATTTCAAGGAACCTTGGTATACATATCCATACAGACAGGCAACGATTGCTGTGAGGGTAAGAACAACCTACCTGTCATGGTAGGAGGTACGACGTCATAAACAGTTAGATGAATGAAAAATTGCAGCATCATGCACGATCTTTAAAATTACTTGTGTGCTACTAAATCTATTAGCAAAGTGTTTCGCTGGCAGTATTCACATACGCCACTGAAAGTACCTACACAGATGAATCTTTGTGCGACACTAAGACGAAGAAATATGATGTCATAAAAGCTGAGACGCGTGAAAAAATGCCACATGGTGCATGAAGTTTTGATACATTTATTCTTTACTACTAAGACACTTACACAGTCGAGTCTACAAAATCCCTGACATCTGGCACCGCTTTTGACAGCATTCAACTGCGAAACGCAAACGACTAGAGTCGAAAATAACAGCCCTCTATGGAACTATGAAGAGGCGTTGCCATAGAGACGTTTACAAAATCACGCCGTAGCCACCCGAAGCAGCTGCACCCAGCGCACAGACATTGTTTCATAATATCAAAATACACGGGAGTGTAATTTTTTCGATATTACATTACAAATTTTTTTTGTTTTAGTTTCTAATAGAAAATTTGAAAAATGAATTGTCGGGTGCTGCTGGGCTTGTCAGCAAGTTCTTGTATAAAATTCCGTCCATGTACAAGCCGAGACACATTTGAGTAAGAATTGTAGTTTCAGGAACTTCGCTTTACCTTTACGTAAGAAGACTGAGACCACCGGATTGATGTGTGCTTCTCGTTCATCTGTGGTATGATTAATGTCAACTGGCAACAGCAACTTCGGGAAAGGAGAAGTAAAGCGCCTACAGTGCAGTGAAACGTAAATAATCATATGAGATTGGTGATGCTTCGGACGACTATCCGTCTCCATCAGGCCAATCTGGAGAAAGCGTTGTTGCCAGTCTAATGCGTATGCGTCCAGGAATCCAGCACGACTCTGCACCCATAGCACTCCAAGCTACAGACGTGGTCGGAAAGTACATACCTGTTCAGCAATTCATGTTTACTATCCTCATTAACTCTCTAAACAATTTAAGATAAATGTCGAGCTGTAAAGGTTACCAACGATACCCCTACTACTCTGTTCAATCCACAACTGAGCTTCATTTTTGATAACTGCGTCTTCGAAAGGCAATCGAAACCTAATTTTCCTCCTCTCCTTCTCCTCACACCTCTAGTAACAATCATTACTGACACTACATTCGAAATATATGTTTACATTTCGTACTGAAGCTAACTACAATTTATTCTCTGTTTTGTAGTACCCTGAACTTTTACAGGGAAATGTATTATGATAAGGGAGGGCAGAAGCAAATTTTAATGGTGATCTGCCGTCTGTTTAAACCGATGACGAAACGAGTATAGTAAGGCCTTAAAGCTTTTGTCTAGTGTTGAGACACCTGCCTAAGCTTTCGGCCTGGAGCCTGAAGATTATACTGAGGGTGTAAAGTTGTTGGTTCATCCCTTTTATTCGAGCGCTCAGCCAACCACACCTATGTCTTGTACTATGTTAATTCTTTCCACTGAACTTTTCTTCTTCCTGTACGTTTCAAAACTGAACAAATACGTGATTTTCGTATTTCTCTCTCTCTCTTTCTCTCTCTCTCTCTCTCTCTCTCTCTCTCTCCCTCCCTTTCCCGCCACCCTTCCCACTCTCTCTCTCTTGCTGTGTGTGTGTGTGTGTTTGTGTGTGTGAGTGTGTACATATTATTACTTTTATGCATTAATTTTTGTTGAAGTTTTGTTATTCTGCCACTTCCATCCACACTCATCTCAAAAATTTTTAAATGGGCTCTGAAGGACTTGCCATCGAGCGCCCAAAACAACAAATTCTCATCATAATTCATCATCATCGTCATAAATCATGAAAATGGCAAGCATAAACCATATTACAGGCTAGAGTTTTAATGCGGATTCGATATTTAACATCATACATCGAATACGTATACGTTGCATAAGCGATCGAGACTTACGTCACTCTCGGCCTCTGAAAAGTACCCAGTGTTCATTTCTCAGTTCTCCTGTGCTACCTCAAGATTTTCTTGGTTTTGTATGTCACTGTATAACGATGTAGCTTCTTTACGTTGCTGCTTTCCCTTTGTGTAATAGTAAAAAGTAACTGCGTAAGAATCACAATGCTGGTTAATGGTTCATCTGAGCCGTTACAGCTCGTATCTCACAACTTTATTAGAGTGAGAAAGCGAGAACAGGATATGGTTGTGGTAGTGATAAGTTCCTATGAGACCAAACTGCTGAGGCCACCGGTCCCTAGGCTTACATACTACTTACTTAAACTAACTTACGCTAGGGACAACACACACATGCCCTAGGGAGGAATCGAACCTCCGACGGGGACAGCCGCGCGAACCGTGGAAAGGCGCCTCAAACCACGGGATTATAAGAGGAGATGAATTTATTCCTTTATTGGATTTCACCTACCGGGCACCTGTAGCTACTTTTCGAAGCATAAGATTGGTTGCGATATTACTAGAGCACACCTGCTCCTTCAGATCGGTCTTATGATGGGATGGACAGGGGTAATCATCCGAAGTACAACCAGTCCCCTTTCATTATCTAAAATTTCAGTACTTTTAGGTGTTATATTTCTCTTTCCATCGAGAGAATGCTAACAAAGCCACTGCAAAATAATCCGAGACCAAATCACTGTCGTCACATTGTGGAGTCGCATAAAAACTAGAAATGTATTCCCCCTTGGAGATCACAGCGCGAAGTTTAAGGGCTTTGATTTAGTTTGTAGAGAAGTCATGTTTTACTAAATGCTGAAATTGAGACATAACGTATGCCTATGTAATTCTGTTGTTAATATTTGTAGCCATTTTCCTCATTTACTAATAATAACTTCAATTATGTTTCATCATAAATGTACATATTTTCTACTGAAATTAATTGTGGAGTATCAAACATGTTTCGCCTATTCATGCTAGGTACTTTCCGTGGTCTACAATTCTTATAAAATTATGTACTTATAAGTATTTTGATGAAGGATTTGCAGTGATTCTTTCGAAGTTTACTTCGATCTAACTATTTATATTTACAATTAAATGTTTTTTTTCTTACATTCAGTTTGTGTCTTGTTAATCCAGCCATTTGTCGTCCTACGTGGGATATGTGCGTAACGCACATTGTATAAGTTTTTTCCAGTAAATCCTTCTTTGCACTTAACCTGCACTGTAGACAATTGCACATGCTTGCACTACTGTTGGTCACATGCCGTAGAACTGACTGAGGAATCCTGGGAGAGAGGAGTGGGGCGTTGTGGTGGTGATGGAGAAAGCACTGTCTCCATGGTGCAAGTGAATTTTTATTAACCTGTTTATGTTGTTATTTCATTTACTTTATTTTTTCAATTTTTACATGTATTTTCATGGTAGACTGTGAATTAGTTTGAATTTTGGTTGCCCGTTTGGTCACTGAGAATATTTCCATTTTTATTTATGGCCTTCACCTGTATGAAATATTCTTCCTGTGAGTGAGCATTCTCTTTCTTTTGTTGTTATGGAACGAGACTGCCATTTCTGTTTTTATCCTAGAGTGATGGTGATTTTCTTTCATTAAACGTTCAGCACAAATGGAGTGGATACATTAATTCTCTAGTGCCCTTATATGTTCTTTGTAATGTTAAATGACTTGCAGTCATCCCAATATATTTAGAATTGCAGCTATTCCTTGTTAATTCAAATATACTTGAACTGTAGTATTTATATTTCTCTTGTGTCATAGAGTTTAGTTTGTTTTGTAATGAGTCATTTGTCTTCAAAGATTTTTTTCGAAGATGTAATTAATT
This sequence comes from Schistocerca americana, assembly GCF_021461395.2. Taxonomy (NCBI): domain Eukaryota; kingdom Metazoa; phylum Arthropoda; class Insecta; order Orthoptera; family Acrididae; genus Schistocerca; species Schistocerca americana. Next base: position 456,538,341 of record NC_060121.1, read on the forward strand.
CTGCATGTGAGCTACACTATGTGATCAAAAGTATCCGGACACCTGACTGAAAATTACTTAAAGTTCGTGGTGCCCTCCATCGGTACTGCTGGAATTCAGTATGGTGTTGGCCCATTCGTAGCCTTGATGACAGCTTCCACTCTCGCAGGCATACGTTCAATTAGGTGCTGGAAGGTTTCTTGGGGAATGGCAGCCCATTCTTCACTGAGTGCTACACTGAGGAGGCGTATCGACGTCGGTCGGTGAGGCCTGGCACGAAGTCGGCGTTCCAAAACGTCCCAAAAGTGCTCTATAGGATTCAGGAGGCCGGTCCATTATAGGGATGTTACTGTCGTGTAACCACTCCGCCACAGGCCGTGCCTTATGAACAAGTGCTCGATCGTGTTAAAGGATGCAATCGCCATCCCCGAATTGCTCTTCAACAATGGGAAGCAAGAAGGTGCTTAAAACATCAATGTAGGCCTATGCTGTGATAATGTCACGCAAAACAACAAAGGGTGCTAGCCCCCTCCATGAAGAACACGACCACACCATAACACCACCGCATCCGAATTTTGTTGTGGGCACTACACACGCTGGCAGATGACGTTCAACTGGCATTCGCCATTACCACACCCTACCATCCGATCGCCACATTGTGTACCATGATTCGTCACTCCACACAACGATTTTCCACTGTTCAATCGTACAATGTTTATGCTCCTTTGGCATTTACCGGCATGATTTGTGGCTTGTGAGCAGCCGCTCGACCATGATATCCAAGTTTTCTTACCTCTCGCTTAACTTTCATAGTACATGCAGTGGATCTGATGCAGTTTGGAACTCCTGTGTGATGGTGTGAATTGATGTCTGCCTATTACACATTACGACCCTCTTCAACTGTCGACGGTCTCTGTTAGCTAACAGATGAGGTCGACCTGTACGCTTTTGTGCTGTACGTGTCCCTTCACGTTTCCACTTCACTATCACATATGAAACAATGGACGTAGGGATGTTTAGGTGTGTGGAAATCTCGCGTACAGACGTATGACACATGTGATACCCAATCACCTGACCACGTTCGAAGTCTGTGAGTTCCGCGAAGCCCCCATTCTGCTCTCTCACGACGGCTAATGACTATTGAGGATGCTGATATGGCACTAGGTGGCTGCACAATGCACCTAATATGAAAAACGTATGTTTTTTGCTGGTGTCCGGATACTTTAGATCAGATAGTGTAGTTGTGGTATGTCATGGTGTGCCTTTTTTTGTTGAGGACTGCGTTTTCTGGTGTGAGTGTGCACAAACGGCAGTACTTAGGACTTAATTAAATGATTTGATTACGAACAAACTTATATGAAGAAACAGCTATAATTCTGTCTCCTCCGCAGCTCGTGATCTAGCGGCTAACGTTGCTGCCTCTGGATCACGAGGTCACGAGTTCGATTCCCGGTCGGGTGGGGATTTTCTCAGCCCCGGGGACTGGTTGTTTCTGTTGTCCTCATCATTTCATCATCATCATCATCATCATCATCATCATCGTTTGTGACAGTGACTGGATTGAATTGTGAAAAAAATGGACTGTGTAAAAATTGGGACTTTTTACAGGCGCTGATGACCGCGTAGGTGAGCGCCCCACAAACCCATCATCGTCATCATCATCATCTGTCGTACTCACCATCTGCTTTGACATTGTTGCCGGCCGAAGTGGCCGTGCGGTTCTAGGCGCTACAGTCTGGAACCGAGCGACCGCTACGGTCGCAGGTTCGAATCCTGCCTCGGGCATGGATGTGTGTGATGTATTTAGGTTAGTTAGGTTTAATTAGTTCTAAGTTCTAGCCGACTGATGACCTCAGAAGTTAAGTCGCATAGTGCTCAGAGCCATTTTTTTTGACATTGTTTGGACTATGCAGTCCACAGCACTAGCGATGGTGCCGTATTTTGAAACAGAAGAACAAGAGATTAATATCTACTTGGTGACAGGACCATTGAAGGAGGACCATGGCGTCAGAAGAAATGATCTTGCGGCACGCGGAGGAAGGAGGCAGTGCGCATGAGACAAAGAAATAAGATCAAATTCCTCGCTTTGCCTTACTTCAGCGTTAGTTTATCTGCAAATTAGAACCTGATGAAATGGCACATTGCGTTTTTCATACGAATATAAGAGATCACATTATGTGAAAATAACCTCAAAAATTCCATTAAGAATACGGTATCATTCTGGTGTGTATCACTTGGAAGTTTCTAGTGACAGTGTTCCAACTCCGCTTCAAACACGGAACGTCCTTCGACAGCAATAAAGTGAATCGCCGCTGTGTGAATTCCGGACAGAGAAAAAGTCATGCAAATACTTGATTTCACTTTTCATTTCGTTCCATGGCTCGTCCCTGATCTTGATGTGACAATGACCTCTGAAGTCACATCGGAAGGCGCCGCTATATCTCAGTGTACGTAGCCTATGTGAAAATTTAATCATTTATTGCTGGTGCATTTTTGCACAAGCACTGCAACTAAAAACAGTTTTAAGTCATTCTTCCTAGGTATTTGAAAATTAATGTGGAAAGATATAGAGATATTGATACCTACACACATATGTTGAAAGCAACCTGGCGGACTGCATTGTTGTACGGCGTTTAGTACAAACAGTCCCTAGTGGTACCATTGCATACACACATGGTCTCGAATTCCAGACTGTCAGTATTTGATTCTCTCAAATTAACTTTCACACTCCGCTTCCTCGCCGGTTGGAATTCTTCCTGGAGGTTCGTGTGTTGTTTCTTAAAGTTCGATCTAGCGAACGGACATAATCCTTAGTAGAGCGCAGAGCACTCTTTTTTGAACTGGGTTTTATATTCCACCTAAGAAGCGACGGATCTGTAAATCTTCATTTTTTTTTTATTGACAGTACCCACGACAAACACTGTTGAGGCTTTCGGGAATCAGGATGTAGTTGTCACGTCTCTGAGACACGTGCATCCTTGAACTGCGGCGAAATATTGAGGCTGAGAATTCATTTCGTGATTCGATTCAAAATCATTCTAAAAAATTCATCAGGCCTTCTCAGCAATTTGCTGACATCCTCGATTTGTAAGCTGTACTATCGGACATCGTCGTCTTCCTTGTAAAATATTTCGGTGCCGTGACTCGCTACCTTGGAACTGATCGTCTGGTATACTTCCTTCCGATCCATCCAGCTATCTGTTTCATGTAGTACCTGATGCAAGGCGACGAGTCAAGCCACCGAAAGACCAGGCAAGGAAGAAGACGATATTCGGTTATTCACACTATCCCGGTAATACACAAGTGAACTCGACAGAGATGAAAGCCGGATGTAGTCTACTATGCGGTGCTTACTATTTCTTAGGGTAGCAGCTTTGGGGCGGAAAGCACAAAGGCGTTTACGTTTCGCAACATAATGTAACACGAGTCTTCACGTGACACACATTCCGCTTTAGACGCATTGGCTCTCGTGTGTAGTTACTCTCACAACGGCTGCTAATACGATTGGAGCAACAAGCGAAACTTATTACTGTGTAGGGATAAATAGAGCCAATGAGTTCCTGACATCAAAATACACAGAAAGCAGTCCCGCTTACTCTCGGAGAGTTTGTCGATGTTTTTAAGCTCACCTTCATTTACTGAAATGCTAAATTTTTAACTTTTGAAGAAAGAGAGCTGATACTTTGAAAACAAATTGTTATGTCCTCAGTTTATCTCATGCTGTAAGGTTAATATTTACTTGATTACAGTGATATTCAACAAACACAATAATTACTTACATCTACAATTACCAAAATTATTTACAATACGCTACTGTCTGTGATGAAGTTTTGAGTGAACATCGCCACTTGCTATGTAGGTAATTGAACACTGAAATCGTCGAATCTACACTTTCAGACAATTTGTAGAAACACTGGATATTGCGGTAAAATCCCTTTTTAATTTTTGTTTATTTTTTTCTAAATTTACATTTCAAATGTAATTCCGAATTCCGTGCCTTATGAAACACAATAGTTTGTCCAATACTTTTGCACCAGAGTAAACAATTCCACCTACAGGTGCCGGACAAAAATACGGAAACACTGAGAAAAATGAATGCTAAAACGTAAATGTAGTTACTAGTCAAGCCTGTTGGTTGCGCCGTTGTATTGACCACGAACGGCAAGTGTGCCAAGTCCTCAGTATGTTGGAAGTATCAGTCGTTGGCAGAACAGTGTATATCACGCCGGAGCTACTAGTCAACCACAAGATTATAGCACCTGGGAGGGGGAGGGTGGGAGGGGAGGGCGCTTCTGTTAGTTCTGTTAGCTTATGGCGAGTTTTTATCGTGACATTTCACGAGGACACACTGAACCGTTCAGTAGCATGCGCACAACTGTCTAGACGTCATTGACAGTGCAATGTGCTTCCCTCAGTCATCACCGTGCTCGCTTAATGTAACGTCACTGTGTGTTTCTGATCGTAGTCACGGGCTGCCAAGTGTAATAGAGTACCGTGGTGCGGTAGCAAGTCAATTCGACTGTGGGAAAATTGTTGGTGTTTTTATGGTGGATGCGTCCATAAGCAAAGAAGCAAAGTGTCTGGTGTTTTAAGAGGCACCATGATTTCCCAGGAGTGGAACATGGCCGGAGTTTGGTAATGATTTGGGCAGCCGTATCGTGGTATTCCACAGCGCCATCGGTACCCTGCAAGGTCACCTTACTGCCAAGGATTATTTGGCTGATCAGGTTCAACTCATGGTACAGTGTTAATTCTCCAACTGTGATGCCGTGTTCCAAGACACCAGAGCCCCTGTGCACAAAGCTGCAATTGTCCAGGACTAGGTTTTTAAGCATTAAGGTGGATTCTTGCATCTCCCCTGGTGACATTATTGTTCATAACTTTTTAAAAAATTTTGTAAATATTTTATTGAAACTGTCAAAGCAGAAGTAGAGACATCTTGTTTGAAGCAAAATCGATACTGAAACTCTTTGATAAGATTAAAGTGAATGTACATATTAAGAAAAAGGGTGTAATATTTACTTTTAAATATTAAAAAGATATCTATTTGTTATAATTATTAAATGTAAAAAGGTGCTTTAATATAATTATATATGTAACAGTTACTGGCACTCACTTAGGGCTGTATGAGATATGTGTAGTATAAAAGATGGAGTAGTTCCGTCAGGAACGGAAAGCTGTGAAAGCGTAGGAAAAGGTGGGAGCGGAAACGTTTGGCGCGCTTTGGCGGGCACGAACAAAGTCAGTTGGTGGCCAGTAATCTAAAAGGCAGCACGTACAGCGCCGTATTGTTGCATCTTGCCTCGGTTGGAAACTGCAGTTTATCACGGCCTGGTATGGGGAGAAAAACGGGCTATTGATTATAAGATGGATCATCGCTATGAAGAGGAAATAAGTCCCACATGGATAACAGCTCTTGGCCGTTCTGATACTAATGCAGTTGTTGCCACCAAAGCCATCGTCGCTGATCACAGCTTACAGGACACGAAATTTTATCTATGTATTATAGTGTGTGCCAGGAAGTTGAAATGTGCTTTAAGAATAATAACCATAATCCAAATTAACAATTGTGTCCATCTGGTAACTTATCCCGCTCATAAACCAAGCTGGATCCTAACCTGGTAAATGAAGATTTCGAGTGACCTGTATTCAGCCAAGACTGTGAAATCTTTAATATATTGTTGGCAAATCAGTGATTAATCAGTGAAATAATTGATTGAAAGGATAACTGAGAATTTCATAATTAACATTGCTATTATTTCTGTGTTAAAATGATTACTTAAGGTTATGCCACATTCAGAGACCACATTAGATATATTGTTTGCTGCTTTCACATTACGTATTAATGAAAGGAAATACTAAGTTGATGACTGAGGGTGATAAATAGTAACGGTAAACGGTTATAGTGAATCAATGAAATGTTGAGTACCAAATATGTTGATGTAGAACCCCCCCCCCCCTGTCCAAATTTACTTTTGTTTTCATGAAATCAGTCTGTTTGTTTAAGCAATTGGGTGCTGTAGTTTTGTTTCGAGCGGATAAACTTTTCTTGTATTTCTGAACCATCTTTTATCTAAATCTAAAGTGAAGTCTGCTAGGTAAGTAGGTAGTTGCAATCTTTTATGCTGGCCTACTCAGCTTCATTATGTGTGCCTCATTAGACTGACGAAGAATAGTGTACCACCAACCACATATATCGTTATCGATGCAGAATAGTAGTCTAACTACTGTCATTTGCCATACCCCTGAACTAATGACCTATTTGAAGAAACGAGTTAAAGTCTGATGCTTATTCCTTAGGTTAACACACGCGGTTATTACACTAATTTTTGTGGTTTTGCTGTCCGGATGGGTAGCTGTATTTCTGTTTGTTACATTGCTTATTATTAACAGTATAGTATAAGAATATTACAGTTGGTTTTGTATGACAGTATGTTTTATAAACCAATTCAGAGAATACAAAATACACGCAAGTATTACATCTGGTTTTACATATCAGGACAGTAAATAACACACACCTTATTGAGTCTTTGATGTTTACTTTGGACAGATGGGTGCGTGATCGCTGTCCACCTCCCGTATCGTTACCCTGAAGCCGTCACTATGTAGCAGGAAGCATGGTATAAGAGTCCCTCGAAAACCACAGGACCTATATTTATCCACTTTGAGACGGTTGGAAGATGTTTTGTAAGCCAACTGTTTTCCTACACAGCATTAAGCTTGGTAATGTGTTGTGCATTTGGTGTTTCCATATTTTCGTCCAGCCCCGGCAGACAAGAGAGCAAGAAAATTATTTTTCCTCGTATTGTGGTTGTTCATTTCAGAGATACGCTGAAACTGAATTTACTGGCAAGAAGAAAACTGCAAGGTAGTAATTCTACTTACAAATGAGTGTATGACTTCCAGAATCCTTAGATGTTAGTCAGCACATCAGGCTCACCTTACCTTATGCTGCCTGCAGAGAGCTTTTTCAGCCTCACAATGTCGTGGATTCGGCGTTCTGCGGTATGCAGTGAAACACTGGTGGTCATTTAACTCAACCTTTATTGTTATGGCGGGTGGGAAGGGAATGGGGTCAGGGCAGTGGTAGTTCCGAAAATAGGGAGTGGGTGGCACACGCTGTAATTAAACCTCGCAGCGGAAGTATCCAGGACAGTGGAGCTCATTTACAACAAGAATTACCAGTAAAGATCGTGGATACCAAATAACAGACATACATTGCAATAATTATACACTACTGCAACTTTATACTCCGTACACACAGCTGTGGTTACAGACAAATAGCAATTAATGCACGAAACAATCATTTTCGCCTTCGATATTTCACTGAGTTCATCACCATTACAACTGTCTTTATTGCTTATTTTCACATTAATCCTTCTTGCAAATAGAAACTTAATGGAAGCACACAGATCGCTGAATACACCGCCGTCCTGAAGAACACACTCTGAGCGAATAACACACACGTTTGTTTCAAGAGCCCACTGACCACTCGCCTCCGAAGGCAAAACTGGAAACTTCAAATAACTTCAAGCGTAAAATGTTTCGTTTATTATCTTTGGTCACTACAACAGTTCCTTGAACAACTGCGCACTTTGGTTTCATGTCTTTGGGAGCACGACTAGATTAGTTCAAGTGTCTCCATTACGCGATCCAGCAAAACAACTGCAACGTTATCTTCTTTTACACAAATTTCGCTTGCTTTAAATCACTAAGAATATTTTGTGTCACAGCTGGATTGAGCTGATTCTTGTTTGTGTACAGCATGTGAATAAGTTTATATATGGCGTCGGCAAGAGAAAGAAAAAAAAGTCGTATACTTGATGTCCACTTCTACATTCTGCTGTGTATAAAAATAGCTCACGTGTACAAAAGGATACAACAAGAACACCAATTTGGTTAAACATTTCTCTCCACATTTAGAAACTTTTAAACAATGCTTGATCATGTTGTTAGCAAGTAATATTACTGTCATTAAGAATGGATTTATAGGTGGGTATCATATTCAGTGTGTATCTGTGACAGCTGTGAGAAGGAGAAGTCGTCATTATTTCCAACACAGTTTGTTACATCGGCACGTTCTACTCCCGCTTTCATTGCCCAAAATGGAACAGCAAGAAAGTCACACGCAAGCTGGTAGCGAGTCTTCCTTGCATGCTCCAGTATGGCAATAAGTAGTCATTTAAATGCAAGGGGAATGAGATAATAGGAGGAGATAGCGGCGAGTAGAGCACCTCTGCTTGCTAAGGTTCCGAAGTACGGGGCATCCAACAATTTCGCGTTGTGCGGGTTACTGACAATAGGGAAATATAATGGTCCATTTTTTTTCTAGTTTATGAATCTGACATTGCACACAATACAGTCTGCAGTTCAAGACAATTTTCCAGATACAGTGACAGCATTTGCACCAATGCATGGATAGAGATACAATTTCTCGGTCTGAAGTACTGTCACAACTAACCACTAAAACTTCTCTGTATTCATAGAACTTACGATACAACAGTACGAATGTTTTCTATACACTGACAAATATTATACAAAGTGTAGTTCCTTTTTGTTCAATCATTCACAGAGTTTTAATCATTGAATGTCATCTTTCCCTGTGTAATCATTTGGTACACAAAGTTACAGTACAATGGGATTTAGGATTCTGTGATCTCCTACTTGATGTGTACGTGACTTTTTAACGATGAGGTTAAGCCAGAAGCTGTAACTGATTTGTGGGAACTTTACGAGAAGTACTACGTAACATGGATAACTCATAAGAAAGCACCTACAAAGAGAACTATATTAATACGAAGATTAATAAATATTAGGTTTTTGTCAGATGCAGCAGTTTATTGTTTTATTCGGTAAATGAATTGATTTTTAGTTTTGTATTTTTCCTGAAACACGTTTTAAACTAAAATATAAATATTCGAAATATTTTATGGAGAACAAATTGTTCTCTTCGTCATAGTTGTATTGTCTGTATAGTTATCGAACATCTTTTGCGTGTGTGTCCTAGCAATTAACTTGGCTTACACGTACATAGATCTGATACCAGATGTGGAGCTACTGCTGATTTTGAAATAAAACTCACTGGAATGTTTCACGGAACACAGTCGTACATAGCTTATGTGAAACATATATCAAATGTCACATATGCAATCACGTACTGTGCTTTCTGCTAAACGATCTTTTTCCTTAGATTTCTACAGAGTGGAAATTTCACATTTAAGCAGTTTAAAATGAATAAATCATAAGAACTTCATCCGAGGCGCCGTGAACATTGTGCATCAACGATGTTACAAATACCGTTGTCTAATAATATTTTCTGTCAAAAATAATCTACCTCGAGGGAAATGCTAATATAATATTACTAAGAAAATGATAATTAAGTCTCCAGAATTTCAATAATGTAATACTTAAAAGATGGATATAGGCAAATAATCAAAGCTTCATACGCAGCACGTTAAAGAGAAATACCGTGAACAAAGTTGATCTTCCCCTTTCTTCAGATGAGCGTCAGCATAGCCCATACCAATGGTAACATTATAGGTGAGAGGCTGAGAACATCAATATTTATATGGCACTTATATGTATTAGAACTATGCAATTTTGCTGGTTTTAAAGGCGTCAGTTGGTAATAATACGATATAAAAAAAGGAAATATGCCTAGAGATTTAGTTAATGCAATCCGAGATGAATTTTCTTTTAAACATGAAAATTAGGTATATTACTGCAAAGTAAAACTGCTGTACAAGTGTAGAATGTGTCCTGAGCCATAAATTTTCCTTAGGTTCACGTGTGTTTCAAGCCTTTTCAGTAAGCTCACATGCCTGTGGAGACGATTTACTTAAATCGTCTCGACAGGCACGTGAGCCTGCTGCAAATGATTTTTTATTTGACTAGTGAAAATTTGCGTGTTACATTGAGGTTGGTATGAAGCTGAATAAGGTGACTGATTTCCATGGCACTAATAAGTGTAGTTAAAGAAAGTAGGGAGATACCACAAACGTATCAGAGCAGTTATTTCACAGGAAATATGACCAGTATATGTTCATTTACGTGCATAATCAGAGAGGATAACTGAGCTACTTTAGTGGCGAATAACCCTTCATATCAACTCACATGTACAGTGACATTACTCAGGGCGGCCGAATGTGGCATTATTTACTGGAGAGCATTTCTCGTGGAAGAAGAGTGAGATTAACTGATTATTCCCTATTAAAATATTAAGACTTCACTGTGTACTGTAATGTCAAGAGCTACGTTCAGTTACCTTACCGGAAACTGATGGTAAAATACTTGTTATGACTATCTTTGGTACGGCTTATAAAATTATAATGTAAAACTCTTTCCCGCCAGTTAAATTATGGGACTGCATAGTACCACACTTGAGCACCCTGTGGATTTGTTTCTTCATCACCATACACAATATTTAGTCCAAAAACATTGCTACCAAATCACGAAAACCTGAACTCCTGTTCAGATGTTCAGATAAAATAGTGTAACCAATAGCGTCGCAGTGTTGACTAGCTGCCTGGATCACTGTGCAAATTAGTATCTGGAAAAGATAAAAGAGTGTCACGAAATGACAGTCGCGTGGTGGAGCACTAACACATCTCAGTGATACTGCACGCCATCAGGTTACCTAATGACACTGATTAACGTCCGGTTGTGACACTGAATCTGAAGAGCTGCCGGTCGACCACTCGTGAAATTGCAACGATTGCAGGATTACAGAATGAAGGTTAGCTCACGATGAGTATGTGATATCTACCGGCCTGCGTGATCACTGCCCGCCGTCGTGATGTTACGACGTCTGTAGACCCGAAGTTACTGCTCACATTCAGGAAAAGATTCAAGGATGATAGGTCCACACGAGCACTGCACATGTCACTGGTGAAGTTACGACGTTGACTGGTCCACAGGATCATCGCTCGGCCACTGGTGACGTTGCGACGTGACAGGCTCACCGTGCTGCCGGCGACTTGGCGTGAGGGCCCGGAGAGAGCGACACCAGGCCGGCGGCCATGTTGTTATTCAGGTCTCCAGGCGCAGCCCCTCGCAAACCAGCCTGCGTCGACCCAGGCTGCGAACAATGCAATGAAAATGTCACTTCTTTGTCGTTCTTAATACCTTAGTAGAATATCTGGGCAAGTATACACTACACACGACTAGATGCAAACAATGTACTAATGCGAACTGATTGCTACAAAGACAGTTCAAGAGTGAAGCGTATCCGAATGGGACGGTGTTAGGCAAAGGCACATCATTGTTGTGAGGATACTCCAGCAGAAGTGAAGGTGTGAGGATGGGGCGTGAGTCGTGCTTGGGTAGCTCATTTGGTAGAGCACTTGCCCGTAAAATGCAAAGGTCCCGAGTTCGAGTCTCGGTCCGGCACACAGTTTTAATCTGCCAGGAAGTTTCATATCAGCGCACACTTCGCTGCAGAGTGAAAATCTGATTCTGGATCCAATTTATTTTCCATCGTTATAATCTCTTTGTATGAGGGTTGGAACTTAAATAGTGCCAACTATTTATTCACAACCGATGCAAAAGAGTTACATGTTTGCACCTGTTACTGTCCTTCAAAGTAGTCACCAGCGTTGTACAGAATCCGTTGCCAACGATGTAGAAGGCGTTGTATACCGTTAGCAGAGCCTGTTCAGTTGGTGGTGCGAATGGAGCGATCTACTGCCTGTCGAATCTCTGGAACAGTTCTGAAGTGAATGCCACGAAGCCAAAACTGAAACGCCAGTCCAACCAATTGCGTCATTATTGGTCGCCGCGAAAGTCGAAAGTGCGTCAGAGCCCCAGTATGGTGAAAGGTATGGTGATTCACGTGTAGGACTGTGACGGTGTTATCCTAACGCGTTACGTTCCTCCATGGCAGACCGTCAATGCACAGTATTACTGTTCGTTTTTGGAGCATCACCTGCGACCAGCTTTGCGAAAGAAGGGGCGACACTTTCTGTGCAACCCACCATCATTTTCCTCGACAATGCGCGGGCGCATACAGCGCAAGCTGTGGCTGCTCTGTTCGGTCGATGGGACTGGTAAGTACTATACCATCCACCATACTCCCCGGACTTAAGTCCTTGTGACTTTGATTTGATTCCGAAGATGAAGGAACTACTTTGTGGGATTCGCTTCAGGACTGTTAAAGAGATTCGACAGCCAGTAGACCGCTCCATTCGCACCACCAATAGAACAGGCTCTGCTAACGGTATATTATGCTTACCACGCCGCTGGCAACGGGTTCTACACAACACTTGCGACTACTTAGAAGGACGGTAACAGGCGCAAACATGAAACTCTTTTGTATCGGTTGTGAATAAATAGTTGCCACTATTTAAGTTCCAAACCTCGTAGTATGCTGTTACTTTCTTGAGAGGCAAAATTAAATTTTTCCACATAATCTCCGTCCCTTTACACTGCTTTACGTAGCCTTAGAGCAAAGGCCTATATACCTGCGTGCACCAATCAGGACCAACACATTTGAAAGACTGTTTAGCAGCCTTCACAAGGGAATCATCATTTTCTAATCCCGTTCCGCAAAAGGATTCCTTCAGTTTACCGAGTCAGGTCAGGGCTGTAGGAGGGTGTTTCAGTGTTGTCCACCTAAGCTTCTTGATCTCCGAGGTAGTTTTCTCGCTGGCATGTGGCTAGGCTTTGTCTGGCAACATCAAAATGTAGCATTTTTGCCGATGTTGTCGAACGCGACGCATTCGACATTAAGTTTTTTTAAGGGTTGCCATATATGCGTCAGAACAGATGGTGGTTCAGTGTGGCATGATGTCCACAAATAACAGTCCTCCTGAAATTAAAAACAAAATCGCTTTCCCTGTTGATGGCGCTTTTTGCTTCTTCTTTTTCGCCGAGTTCGCAAGATGCCATCCCATCGATAGCCTTCCCGTCTCCGATTCAAAGTAATCCAACAGTGTTCTATCTTTCGTCGTAATTCTTGCAAGGAAGTCATCTTCAGAATTCTCGTAAAATTTCAAAAGTTCGGTACACACAGTCTTCCGCTTTTTTTTTCTTTTGTGGACCTCTGTCAACATCTCGGGACCCACCTTTATCAACTTCAATCGTCTCAATACTCCACTCATACACTCTTCTCCTATTCCAGCTTGGTTTGACAGTTCGTTTCTTGTTATGCGTTTGTCAGCCAGGGCAAGACTGTGAATACGTCGTACAACGTGAGCACTCCATACTGCTCGGGAGGTCACGAGTATTGGCGTCCCCTCTTTCGCCAAATACTCTGCTGGCTCTACTATTAACTGCACTGCGATCAACAGCCTCATCTGTATACACCTTCTTCACTCTTTTGGGAATATTATTCACTGTCTCCTTCTCACAACATAAGAACTTTAGAACAGCACTCTGCCCCAGACGATTATCATTTGCAGCAACCATCTGAACGGAGTGCTACGACAGCTCCACTTGCGGAAACAGGTTGAACTAAATTTAAATACTAGTGGGAAGGAAGTTTCTCTGACCTCTGTGAATAGCAAAGATGAAGAAAAAGAATTCTGAATTTCTTTTGGAGTGACCCATGCGTTATAATGTTTGAGCATTACGTCTCACCGAAAAAAATGTTTTCATTCATTTAGCGAAATCGACTATCTGAGCTAAAGAAGAAGGTCTTAACAACGAGCGCAGAACTGTTCAGTGAGCCGTGCGTGATTCCGATATGTATCTGAAGGTATCGAGTGCGCGATTTTACCCTGTTTCTTTGTTGTTAAGCAAATGCCTCCGTATCACCTCGGTTTCAGTTTTTGCTAGCTATCCATTGGCAGATTCTGTCGGTTATGTGGGACAGGGAAGCTACAACCAACTGCAGGAATTGATCAGCATTCTGCGAGAGTCTTCTTTGCCAGTCTGTCAGTTACAGGGCTGCGAAATACGAATCTCGAATCGGGTGGGAGACGGCCTTCATACTGTGTCTGCTGCGTTGTATCTACAGAAATTTTAGGCAGCGTAGACTAGCTGAGCTATATGGACTTGTTTGGAGAGCATATTAATGTGAAAACAGTACCTGAAACCGTTTGGTGTTCTCTATTGTACCTTGGAGTTCTTATGCGGTATTTTCAAGCTTCAGTTAACACCAAGTGTTGTTAAGTAGTGCGTATCGATAGCTATAGTGGTAAACTTGCCTTTATGTCCAGTTTATTTCCTTTCGTTGTTCTCTCTTAATAATTTATGAATAAGTAACATGTACTCAGCATAACAAAAATTCAGTTTCCAGTCTCACTTGAAGTCGTGTGGGCGTTTTTATTTTTATTTTTTTTTCAAATATAATATATATACCTTTTGGTGGAACTTGAATTTAAGCCATGTACCTTGCTAATAGTCTCTGTCAGAGCACGTTACAAATATCCTCGTTTATTTGGTTCGAGCTTAGTTTGTGATTTTGGAGTACTATTTACACTGGCTTAGATACGAGGTGTAAAATGTTTTGCTTGTCGTTCAAGCCAGCTCGGGGTTGTGTTTTAAAATTTATTTGAACATTTTTTATCATTGGATATTTGCTTTACAGTGTTCTTTGATAGTGGATCATCATCTGTTACGAGCTGATAACTGAATGTCCATTTGTGTTATTTTTATTGGTATGTAATATTCGCTAATGGCAGTGTTTTTCTCTCCGTTTTAGTTGACATGTGCTTGTTAAATCTGTTTTAACAGAAATACCGCAGAGGCTGGCTATCCCAAGTGAAACCGTTCCTTTCCTAATTCTAAAGTTGTGTGTAAGTAGCCTGTTTATGTGTTTGCATGTTGGCAGCGCTATAGACTGCATTAATATCACCGACAATGCTGTGCGCCCTCTGTAAAAGACTCTGCGGCTGGTCGAACCCGCAGTTAGAAGTTAACAGTGAAGGAGGTTAGCAGCGTTAGCGCTAGCGGGCGGTTTGGATGTGTGTCCGTCAGCGAGATTAAGTGCTAGCTGGAACTGAATTGCAAAATGATGATGGATATATTTCCTAATGATTGGGAAGTGGAATCATTGATGATTATACAATTTTTGGAACTGGTTGTCACATGATTAAGGTAAAATCTGATAAATACATTTTTTGCTCTGCAACAAAATCTTTCCCTTACTAATCACATGCCTATTAGTAATTAGAGCCTATAGTAGTTAGAATCTTTTTATTTAGCTGGCTGTAGTTGGTACTTGCTGTTATTTCTGTAGTTGGTGTTATGAAGATTTTCTGTGAGTTAAGTTAGTTATGAAAGAGTATAGGTTATTGTTAGGATTTTTTCTAATTCGGGGCCATTCCTTTGTGTTATTTATTTGCAGTCACATTGCGTTGCGTTTGTATATTGTGGGTCATAAATGAATAGGATAAGTTTGAGTTATATTTGTCAGGGAAAATTCTGTAGGTAGGTGTTGTAATGACAAAATAAGCAAAAAGAGACTAGGTCCAGTTGCACTCAACAGTTTAAGAAGGTTCAGTTGCATTCGTAAGTTTAAGAAGTACAAACGTAAAAGTGTCATGTGTTGTTCTTTTGCTAGTTTCTATTTAAGTCTATCAGACTTAGTACAGATGTGCTAAGGAAATACTAAAATATTAACAGTTCTTTTTTATATAAAATTCTGGTACAAATGTTATTTTTTTGGAACCAGGCGCCGAACCACTCCCAGCTCCTCGCTGCCTAAAGCATTTCATTCACGAAGACATGAATTGTATGTATTTGTTAAGGACTACTTCGTTGAAGTTAACTACACAATAATTTCATAACGTAGAGGAATTGGACAAAACAAGGAGACACCGCGAGAAATACGTGCCGGAACATAAATGCAGATGCTAGCAGAGCCTGCAGGTTGCACTGTTGTATTTCAAAACGAGACTGAGCAGTGTTCTCAATAGTTTGAAAATGTCAGACTTGGTCAGCACAGTGTTCGGTAAAGCTGTATGTGCATTATGTCGAAGCTAAGTGAGTTACTGCGTGGGCAAGATGTTGGTGCTTCCGTAATCGTGATAGCCGAAGCGTTTGCTGCAGCAAGAGGCACCGTACCGAAGATTTACACCGCTTACAGGAAAAGCTAAACATCATCCGCTAAGTCACAACCCGAACGAAAGTGGGTGTTGAGCATGACGAACGGTCACTGAAAACGATGATGACCAAAAAAGCCGCTGAAGTAACTACCATAAAGAATGTCGCACTCGCGAACTCCGCCAGCAACAAAACAACACGATGGGAGGGCCATAAGCAGGGAACTGGAGGGCGAGTTGGAATTCCGAAACCACTTATCAAATTCGCGTAACGATAAAACTTGGTGCCGAAGCCATGAAACCTGGACCACGGAATAATGGAAGAAAGTCATTTGGTCGGTTGAGTCTTGTTTTACACAGTGTTCCCAACTTCTGGCAGAGTTTGCACTCCTAAAGTGAAACGTGTATGGGTGGGTGGGTGGGGGGTTGGGGGATAGGTGACGCTTTGTGCAGCCATGGAGTGTTATTCTACGTATTCTATGCGGCCCATGGCTACTCTTAAAAGTTACATTACTGCCAAGGATTATTTGGTTGAGCAGGCCCATCCCTTGCTACAATGTTGGTTCCCCAATAGTGATCCAAGGCCCTTTTCACAAAGCTCGCATCGCCAGGAGTGGATTTGACAGCACGGGGATGAAATGTCGTACCTTCACTGGCCACCATAGTCACCAGATCTCAATATCATTGTGGCTTTTGGTCTATCTTGGAGAGAAGGGCGCGTGATCGGCTTGCATCTCCCATCATCGTTAACGGAACTTGCCACTATTTTGCAGAAAGAGTGGTAAAAGATTTCCTTGGGAACCATACGGGACCTGTTTGTATCCATTCCGAGACGAAGCTATTTTGAAAGGCAACCATTTTCCTACACCGTATGATACATGGTAATGTGTTGTGGTTTTGGTGTTCCATACTTTTCTTCAACCCCTGTATATAATGTATGAAGGTCATCAACGACATCGCTAATACAAGGAAAACATATAAAAACTGAAGTAAACAAAAGGTTATAGTCAGTGTTCTCACATGAATTAAAAAGCTTAAGTTATAAATAGTAATCTCAAATTCCTGGTAATGTCCTAGAGTGGGATAAAGGAAACGAGCTGGAGGAATCGTAGCTAACAGATGACCATAGAAAAGCAACAACACGGCGTACACAGGCAGCTGGTGAAAATTGATGGTGATTCGGACTTTCGGGAAAACGCACTGCTGTTGTCACTCGCCCGGCCGTTTATTGGTCTTTGGGATTTGATATCTAGCAACTGTGGCGAGCAAACAACATATTTCACAGTGTATACGTTTTATAAACGTAAATATGAACAGACAAGGGTAAACATACATTGCCAACATTGCGCTCACATACATCAATCATCTATCAACGCCTTTGATGGATCTCGTTCGCAGTGCAGGAATTGCGTGGAGAGATATCGTTCAGATAAATTCAGACAAAAAAAGATGGGTCGTCTCAAGGAGGTAAGTATGGTACCAGCTCTTGAAACACTGTTTGGAGGCACTGTCAGTCACCTACTGTTCAGAAAAAGATAACGCGTTTGAGAATGCTGGACGCTGAAATAACTCCAAGGAAAAAAGAGCATGTAGCTAAATACCTCACGGTATTACACAGAACACATTGTATATATTTTCGGGAAGAATGGTTGTATTCCAATAACTAACTGAGGCGTTCTCTGAAACAACGACTTATCTGAAATCCAAATCAGTCAGTAATTCTTAAATATTACACTATTATGCCTTATGTTCAGAAATCAGAATATTTTTTATGGTGACTGAATTTAGTTCTGTATGATAGTTTGAAATATCAAAAATACTCTTTGAAACGCTTGATGCTCAGTATCTCAATGTAGCATAATACAGTCAAGTTCCAGAGAACGCCTCGTTGCAAAACCATTTTGCATCTGGAATGTGATATATCAACTGGTATGTATTTTGATTTGTATACTCCCACTCTGCCTTTCGAAATGTTCTAGCATATAAAAGTTTTAAGTATTTAAGGGCTTTGATTTTTATTGTTTATTTTCCGTATTTCGGTGTATACCATTCTTTGGTTTGAATGTCTGTTCACTGATTTAGTAAGAAGGCATATGAACTATATTTTGGTCATCTTGTTGGTGATCAAGATAAAATTTTTGCACCTGATAAGGCCTGCGTAACTTGTATTACTACATCAGCCAAATCGTTGAAAGGAAAACACCCAACGCTGACATTAGTTGTTCCAGGGGTGTGATATGAGACTGAACACCACTTCTGAGACTGTTAGTTCTGCCTAAGAAATATTACGGGGTATTTGAAACAAAAGTAGACATAAAATAAAGAATCCAAATGTATCTTCTGTGCATTTTCCGGTATCTCGAAATGAAGAGTCGCCTATTCCTGTATATAACTTACAAGCCACAGGGTGGATTAAAAAAACAAGCTGTTTTTCTGTGGTTATGCGACAGCCGGAACATCAAGAACCAATGTACAGTCAAGGAGTGGCCTATGAGGCAACCATATATATCTGGAAAGGAAAATGTGAGAAACAGTCCATTGGTTGAGCGCAAAAAACACTTTGCCTCATCTTCATCTCAAGAAGAGCTTCGTGGAAATCTTTGTAAAAGCTGTGAATAAAGGTGGTCAGACCTTCAATCGCTTGAAAGAAAAGTTCACCAAAGTGAGCGAAGCAAAGCTGAAACAAGGTATAACTGTTGAGCTTCAAAGAAGTTGTAAACTGGTGATGAACATGAGCACATATAATCGGTACAGTAACATGTGTGTACTTAGCACTTATTTTAAAATTGACATGCACACTTCTAGTGTAGCTCAGTACCCGCCAGTGTTGGTTTTAATTCTGCTGTGTATCTAGGAAATGTGATGTTACGGAGAAAAGCTGATTTTTACCACTGAATTCAGCACACTCAATTAAGGTAAATCCACCCATTTACAAACCAGCTCCAGAAAAAATTAAATTTGTTGACTAGTGTTAATAATTCCAGGTCAAGAGTTACAACAGATTAGAACCTGCTGAAAGGATTCGCATCAGGGGATCACATAGATGTAACCAAAGATTGTGACTCACGATTCAGCTTATGAAACTGTCCTTGGATTTCCTTTAACGTCAACGACAGCCACATTTCGTCTTCACAGGAAAGGTATATAAAAATCTCCACTAATGGAATATCTAATTGTTCATTTACCACCCCGTCTGCTTTCGGAAACAACAGGTGGAAGTAAGAAAGGACTGCGAAAATTAATCTTTCCAGATTACTCATACAGTGTTTTTTATCATGTAATATTTATTGTATTTTTCATTCTCTGTATTACTGGCGTCTGAAACAAATATAATATCTTTGTCAGACACCAACAAAGGGGACAAAAAGCGTAATTTAATTTTATTTCGTCCCTAGTGATAATGAACTGATTACTTCCGGAACAAAACAGAAAGGAATCACTTAAATGGTACCGAAAGAGATGTCAAGAAGTGCCATCAATCATTACAGATGACTAGAAGCAATCAAAGTGTCAAACATCTAAACAAGGAGAGACGGGACTGGCTCTAATGACTTCGTTGTCAACGGGCGTTAATCCCTCTTCTTTTTTCTTTTTCACAGATTTTGAAGTGGGGTACATAGTTCTCCACAGAGTGCATCAATCTTTTGGCTTAAATAACAGAAGAGTCCACAGTGTCTCACGCAGTGAAAGTATGTGAAACTATTGGATGCGATCCTTTCAGTAAAGCTTCCCTCGATGCTGGGTTCTACTTTCCAAATACCTCTCGTTCCTTACTGATACGACAAGTTGAATATTGTGTTGCACAAGCGTACGTTACTTATCAACAAAATGTAGTTGTATGTATGATATGTTATCCACGAGTCTCAGGAAGGTGTAGACACAATAGCACAAGTAAATGATGACAGACTGTCAGCCCGTATGAATCATCTTCTAATAGGTAAAATTTCACATCAAGTTTATTATGTGCAAAAGAGAAAAATGTACGCAAATAATTCTCATAATTAACACGTTATCCTTGTTGCAAGAGGTGCTTCATAAGAAGCTTTTGTATTAAAAGTATCGTCGAGATCTGTCATTGACTGACCCTGTAAGCAATTTTTCCCATTTGTGAGAGCAAGGTGGGCTGTTATAGAAATTCGTTCATTTCACACAGGCATCTCAGCAGGCTAGTAGCACAGCAGAGGGGAATCCCAATCGAGAACATCTAGGAGCACATTTACAATCCGGCGTTCACCTGAAAACATCGGTTGGACTGGGGGACTGGGTTTATCTTAATTTTGTTCTGCGAATATGCTGTCCAGTGTCCCAGCCAAAAATAATAATTCCTTCGTCAGTAAGATTGTAGAGGCTCGGTACTTCGGTAACTCACCGGCAAGTGGCTGGTCTGTCGTTTGATGTGCGCCAGGCTGGACGGGTTGTACGCCATGTTGGCGAAGACGAGTCGCTCCTCGTAGTCGTACTCGCACAGGATCTTGTTCTCGCACAGGTAGAAGCGGTCTCCCACGCAGAACCTGCGACCAAGGAACGACGCACTCCGTTGTAAATTATTCATTAGTTGTAAATAAAATGCTGCTAAAACTGCCATCTCTACATACAAAAGCCAATGCCCTGATTTAATGACTGACTCAGCATCGCCCAGCGGATACTGCTAAAAATAGAAACTTGAAATTTGGAGAAGATGTGAATCTTATACTGTAAGAGTCGTTTAAGAAGGGAGTTTTAGAAATTGCAACTCTCAGGGGGTGAAACAGGAATAGAAAATGTTGTTATTAGGGCAATTTTGAAGCTAGTCCTGCGAAAAATGGTATTTGGTTTCTCGATCAGATATAAAAAGAAATACGTGTTTCATCAGCTTTGGAAATTGAACCTTATGAGGGTGAAACAGTGGAAGAAAGCATTTTTTTGAGAATATGTAATTAGTAAAGAACTGCTGAAATATTTTTAAAGCTACATATACGGACACTGGTATTTGACTTCTCATTTACAAATAAAACAATAAATGTTTCCATGGTTTTGGAAACTGAGCCCCCTAGGGTGTGAAATATGGGATAAGACTTTTACTGGAGCATTTTCAAAACTATTTTTATGAAAATTGAAGTTTGACTTGTCAGAAATAAAAAAGTTACGTGTTTCACTGTTATTGGAAATTCCATTCCTATGGAGGTGAAACAGGGAATGAAAGTTTTTATGGACATATTTCACTGTGCAAACATTTTTAAAGCTAAATCAAAGAAAATTTGTATTTGGCTTCTCTGTGAGAAATAAAACAGACGCATGTCACTTTTTTTGGAAATTCAATCCCTGATGGGGTAAAATAGAGCGTAAAACTTTCAAAGAATTACTAAAGTATTTTTAAAGTTGTATCTGTGAACATTGGTATCTGACTTCTCGGTTACAAATAAAAAGATACGCGTTTTAGTGTTTTTGGGAATCGAACTCCTAAGGGGGTGAAAGAGGAGATGAGGTTTTTTTAAAAAATATGTTATTATGAAAGCATTTTTAAACCTAAATCTACGCAAATTTAAATTTGGGTATTCAGAAATAATATGAGTATTTTCTTCGTCATTTTTGGAAATTGTACCCCTATGGGGATGAAAAGGGGGATGAAAGTTTTATGGAAATATTTCATTGTTCAACCATTTTTGAGGCTAAATCTACGAAACTTTATATTTGGCTTCTCTATTAGAAATAAAACATACACATTTCACTGTTTTTGGAAATTCAGCCCCTAAGGGGGTGAAACAGGGTCAGGCTGAGTCAATGACTCATCATCGCCCAGTCCAAACCGCTGTTGTTAGAAACTTGAAGTTGGGAGAGGGCATCATTTAAGAAGGGATTGTCCGAAATTCTGCTCCTTACGGGGTGAAATAGGGAATGAAAGGTCTTTTGAAAGTACATTGTTGTTAAGCAAATATTGAACCTAGATGTACGAAAACTGGTATTTAGTTTCTCAGTCAGAAAATAAACAGCTACGTGTGCCAGCATTTTTGGAAATTCAACCGGTAAGGGGGTAAAGTGAGGGGTGAAAGTATTTTGCAAATAATAACTAGTAAACAACCACTAAAGGATCTTTAAGGCTACATCTGTGACAAATGGTATTTGACTTCTCGCTTAGAAATAAAAAAATTAAGTGTTTCAGAGTTTCTGGAAATTCAACCCCTAAGGGAGTTCAACAGAGGATGAAAATTTTTAAGAAACTATTTCGTCGCGTTAAAAAATTGTAACACTCAATTTATGAAAATTGTTATTTTACTTCTCGGTTAGACAGAAATATTTATTAGGGAATGAAAGTTGCTTTGGAAATATCTCCACTAGAAAGCAAAAGGCATGATTCACAAACGCTTTGGACTCCAGCTACCAGAATCGCTTTTTGGTCAGGAGTAAATTCGGAAAAGACCATGCCTTTATGGCCTTAATTGATGTGGAAAGCTTAGAAGGTGTTGCAATTTGTGAACAACATAAAAATTGGACTCAATAAAAACAAAAAGTGTGAAGCAGCGGGTGCTAAGCTAGTCCCACCACATACAAGCGAAAGAACACGACATCGATATCGGCTTCAGTCTTTGTCATCTACTGAAGCTCATTGAAGTTATATCGATTAACGATATAACTCTGTCTTAAATTTCTGTAATATTTGTATTCATCTGGCCCACTGCGCCGCATATGTAATATAAGAACGTTTTTACATTATGTTGTGAGAACAAGGACACTGCTGTGTTTGATTATACATTGTTTATTACAGTAGGCCTATTTCGGTTTGATTGCAGTAGCTGTGGAAAGTACGTAGTTTTATATAATATTTCAAATTTTTAAGTACATAATTACCTATTACAGAATTTTCGTTTGCTACGTACACCAGTGTGGTCTCAATATCCATAAGATATCGATATCTCAGTTGCTATCCCAATACTTTGTAAGTTTTCTCCTTTGATGCTTTTGGAGCTATAGTAGACATTATTATCTTTTTAATAATCATTTAAGTAACCGTCACGAAAGTTTTTGATAATGATGTTTCGTGACAGCTATATTGATAGTTGAGTCAGCGATGTTACATGGTGACAGGCAGTTTGCTTCTTTGGTGTTCTCTGAGTCATATCTTTGTTCCTATCAGCTGTATCATATTCCTTGTGTGATTCGAGTTTGTGCAATTTAATCCTATTGTTTACCAACAAGTCCCACTTACCTAATGCGATTCAAATGGTTCAAATGGCTCTGAGCACTATGGGACTCAGCTGCTGAGGTCATTAGTCCCCTAGAACTTAGAACTAGTTAAACCTAACTAACCTAAGGACATCACAAACATCCATGCCCGAGCCAGGATTCGAACCTGCGACCGTAGCGGTCTTGCGGTTCCAGACTGCAGCGCCTTTAACCGCACGGCCACTTCGGCTGGCCCTAATGCGATTCTTTTAAGTTAAATTATTTGTTTTGTTCTCCTAACATCAATATTCTTTACTCATTTAATACATTTCAACGTTTCCTCGGTTTGTTTTGCTCACCACCAGGTGCTTTTATTGCATGTATAGGGAAACAGAAGTTACTGAGGTAATGTAACATTAATTATTTGATAATTTAAAAAACTATGTGTAATATAATGAAATAATGATGCAGTCATTTCTTGCGAGAAAATGAGACATGTCAAGGGGGGGGGGAGGGGGAATGAGCTTGACTCCACTGTTCTTGCTGTTATCATGATGTATTTTTGCAACATAATATATGCTTGTAATGCATAACTCACATTTTCACAACAAACGAAACGTATCTGAACATTAGGACCACAAACACAAAACAAATGTGGGCGTCACTTTCTCACGCTATGCCTCCCACCTCCCCCATGCCCTAATTTCTCACAAGAAGCGATTGGGTCAGGACAGAGCTTTTAAATTTTCGAATAATTAAATTCAAACTACTTCAGCAAATACTTTTTAAGTGCACAATAAAATCGCCTGATAATGAATTGAAAACGCTCGAACCGCGTGGCATTAATTAAATTAAGTAATGAAGAAATGCTGTCACTTGTAGCAGAAGAAAACATGGTATCAGGCCTTACACACTACGGCAACAGACAAATGTTTGAAGTTAATTGGTCTGATAACATTACGTTGTCGTACATTGCTGTTCGTGGCTGCTGGAAGTCCCAGGTTTGATCAGAGACAGGGTCGAGGAGTTTTCCTCGTTCAAGGCCGTCAAGGAGGTCCGAGGCCCAATCAGTCTCCTATCATATAAGTGCCGATGATTCTTCGCCTAAGTACAAGACTGCCAGCGCGCCGTGCTCGTCAGTCTCGCCCTCCTAGTGCCGGTACGAAGGAATTCGTACTCTACCTATAGTCACGCAAATAGCCTAGTCCCGGGCTTGCAACAACGACTTCTTTTAAACACATCGCTTTAATCTTTATTTGCTTTATAACTTGTAATACATTTTTGCACTCCTTCTCGCTAGTTAGTAACCTTATTAACTAGTCAACTGCTTCAGTATTTTCTGCTGTGGAAAAACCTTTAGGATATGTCAAGTGGTGGTAACTGTAATCTATGCTACTATATAAAAACAAGCCGTTGTTTAACGTTTTCACCAAAAATCGCGAAGAGTACTTAACTGAAGGAGTAACATTGAAGCCAAAATCTCGAAATGTTCTTAACCGATTTGCTTCAAATTTTTACTCGATAGTCTAGTAAATCTTCGGATGGACACAGACTCTGCAGTCTATTTTTCAAACATCAATGTACAAGTTTTCTGTTAAGACCAAGTGCGAGAAAGAAAATGCTGCCCTATGATGTGCTGTGCAAGCATCCGATTTCGTTTTCCTTCTCGTAGTCATTATTAACTACGATAGCAGGGCATTTAAACCGTTAGACAAAGTTTTGTTCCCACATACGAGGGTGGTTTGAAAAGTTCTCGGAATCACCACGAGAGGCCAGTGCTAGCGCAACGAATTGTTAAAGTGAATATTCATTTGACTGTTGCCTGTAGACACGTGCCACGTCAGCGCTCTAGGAATGGAGCTGTGGCGGTGACGTGGCTCTGTTGTTGTTCCCACGTAGTGATTTGCGAAGATGGAAAAACAAACGAGATTCGAGCAGTGATCATGTACTTCGTAAAGCAAGGTATGAAAGCAAAGGACATTCACGCCGATTTCCAGAATACACTGGCGGACACTGCTCCTTCATATTTAGCTGTTGCCAAGTGGACAAATGAATTTAAATGTGGTCAGAAAAGCTTAGATGATGATCCCCGCAGTGATCGGCCAAGATGTATCACTACTTCAGAAATAATTGCAAAAGTGCACAAAATGGTCATGGAGGATCGCCGACTAAAAGTGCATGAAATTGCTCGCGTCTGCCAGATGTCATCTGAAAGAGTTTATCACATTTTAACAGAAGAATTAGAAATGAAAAAAATTATCTGGAAGATGGGTGCCGCGACTCTTGACACTGGATCAAAAACGCTTGAGAATCGACATATCGCCACAATGTTTTAGGAGAAACGAATAAGATTTTTTGCGCCGGCTTTTGACCACGGATGAAACTTGGTGCATTAGTATACTCCAAAGACAAAACAACAGTCAAGCAGTGGGAACATGCTGATTCTCCGTCGCCAAAGAAAATAAAGACAATTCCTTCGGCGGGAAAGGTCATGGCATCAGTGTTATGGGATGCGAAGGGGATTCTCTTTGTAGATTAGCTCCCGACTGGGCAAACAATTATTGGAGAATACTATGCTAACCTCCTGAACAAATGACAACAAAAGCTACGTGAAAAAAGGCCAGGTTTAATAAGGAAGAAAGTCATCTTCCATCAAGACAATGCGCGCCCGCACACATGTGTCGTCGCCTTGGCAACATTACATGAACTAAGGTATGAATCGTTGTCACATCCACCTTATTCACACGGTACGGCTCCGTCAGTCTTCCATCTCTTCTCAAAACTGAAAATTTTTCTTGGTGGACGAAGATTAATTTCAAACGAAGAATTGACAGCCGGAGTTAACAACTATTTTGCAGGCCTGGAGGAAACTCATTTTCGAGGTGGGATCAAGGCACCACAACGTCGTAGTGGAGATTGACACAGAGAGAAGGGAGAAAGTGGTGGAGAAAGGTGGGGTGACGGGGAGATACACAGGGAGAGTGGGTGGAGAACGTGATAAACAGAGAGGAGAGAGGAGGAGGTAGAGAGTGGGAGGAAAAAGATGGTCAGGACGTATGTCCAATTCCCACACTTATTTAATAACTGCGAAGTATTGCCGGGTTCGTTAGTTTTGTGTAAATATTATTTTTACCGCGTCAGGCAACGACTACACTGCGGAAACTTGAAATCGAAAATGAGGCAGACATGTCATTAAAATCTGCATCCTATATAAATGAAGAGTGTGTAAACCTTCATAAAGCAGAAATCTACATACGGGAACGGACAGAGAGGTAGTTTCCTAATCAAGAGTGTAGTCAGTGTCTGAGCCAATGATTGGCAGCTCATGTTAGTGTCACGGTGAATGACGAAATAGTTTTGCGATTTCGCGACTAACGATCTAGCCGTACTTGCTACTATTCGAAGTGTGGTGTCACCGCCAGACACCACACTTGCTAGGTGCTAGTTTTAAATCGGCCGCGGTCCATTAGTACATGTCGGACCCGCGTGTCGCCACTGTGTGATCGCAGGCCGAGCGCCACCACAAGACAGGTCTCGAGATACGGAATGGCACTCGCCCAGTTGTACGGACGACGTAGCTAGCGATGCACACTGACGAAGCCTCGCTCATTTGCAAAGCAGATAGTTAGAATAGCCTTCAGCTAAGTCAATGGCTACGACCTAGCAAGGCGCCATTAGTAACATTGCATGTATCTAAAGAGTCTCACTTGAATCACCACAATCTCCAGATGTACCAAAAGGATGGATTAAAGTTAAGTATTCCAGAAGCTACGTACTTTTCTTTATAGCATTCATTACGTATCCTGTTTCAGACCTCACGCCATCCTGCTTTAACTTAGCGCGTGCCTTTCGGCTTCCTCTCATTGTGTCTAGGCTGTCTTGTCTAGACACAACACGAAGTGCATTGCATATTTTGGATTGGAAAAAAAATCAAATGGCTCTGAGCACTATGGGACTCAACTGCTGTGGTCATAAGTCCCCTAGAACTTAGAACTACTTAAACCTAACTAACCTAAGGACAGCACACAACACCCAGCCATCACGAGGCAGAGAAAATCCCTGACCCCGCCGGGAATCGAACCCGGGAACCCGGGCGTGGGAAGCGAGAACGCTACCGCACGACCACGAGATGCGGGCTTTTGGATTGGATTGTTTGGGGAAGGAGACCAGACAGCGAGGTCATCGGTGTCATCGGATTAGGAAAGGACGGGGAAGGAAGTCGGCCGTGCCCTTTCAAAGGCACCACCCCGGCATTTGCCTGAAGTGATTTAGGGAAATCACGGAAAACCTAAGTCAGGATGGCCGGACGCGGGATTGAACCGTCGTCTTCCCGAATGCGGCAAGTTTTGGCTATCTTCATACTTGTGTTGGACAGGTAGATCTGTTGGTATTACAAAGCAGCTTGCGAGTCCAGTTCTTGTTCCTAATTGTTTTAAGATTTTTTCTTCTCTTCACCGACGAAGGTAGCACTGAAGTTAACAAACTGGACACATTTCCGGGGATATACAGCGCAAATTCTCGTCCGGAAAATCAGATTTATGTTATCCGCAGTTTTCCAGACTGCCAAGATGATGATTTCTGATTTCTTTCGCCAGTCCTGCGTCTCTTCTCCGTCTGAAATCGATTTTCTTTTAAAGACGCTTAACTCTGAACTGCTTCCCCTTCTCCTGCACCAAAACACAGATTTACTGAAATACTTCCGTAGCATGTGAATAATAAATCCATATGGTAACATAGCTGCATAAATTAACTGTGGAAAACATCTGTGACATATATATTATAGGTAGCACAGCAATGACTTTGGAAAATTAGGATATTTGTGGTAAGGTCTTTTGGAACAAAACCGCTAAGGTCATCGGACCCTAAGCTTACCCACTACTTAATCTAACTTAAACTAACGTACACTATGGACATCACACACACACACACACACACGCAAAACCATGCCCGAGGGAGGACTCGAACCTCCGACGGGGGGGAGCCGTCCGGACCGTGACAAGACCCCCTAGACAGCGCAGCTACCCCTCGCGGCAAGCATTGACTTGATGGCAGGCAGACAGAAAAGTGATTTACTTCAAAACAAACATCCACTATATTTATCGTAGCTAATAAGGAACCAGGGTGGTTGGTTGATGGTGGGATTAGGTGGGAGTCTCATTTATACAGTAATTAAATGGTACAGCTACCCTTAGAAGCAGTTTTAGCCTAAAAACTACCCCAGTTTATAGGCACTTCACAGTACAACAAGCTACTTCCTTCGCTGGTAATTACTCATCACGGGAAAAAGAAGTAGGAAGACAGTACAAGTCAGAAAAGTCACAGTGGCCAATGGTATTATTTCTGTGTAGCCACCACAGCAACAGATTGATGGCGTGAAAGACAGAGGCCCTCCACTCCGCTGTTTTCTTCAAGAAAAAACTGAAATAAGGAAAATTATCTAAAACGCGCTTTCGCTACAAATAAGCACTTGTCAGTTTCTGAGGCATAATTTCATGACGAAATTCCTAACAACGGGAGGTAAAGAGTACTGAAATACACGTTCACCGGTCCTGCCTCACAAAACTTTTTTCAAAGTAATGAGTGGCTCGCCGATGTCGATCGAACTACTGTGCTGGACGGAGTTGACTCAGCGATTAATTTCCCCATTCCGAATGGACCGCAGTTAACGATCTGCACGCGCGCTGCCAGCTTCAGTAAAGCAAGATTGTGGAGCGCGCCTATCCAAATGTGCATTACCGGGAGCATCCCTCATCTGTCATTACCACCAGCCGCGAGAGTAGACAGTAATCACAGAGCCACGGCGCGTGTCCCTCCCTCCTACCGCCTTCCCATCCCAAGCACTCCACCGCAGCACTACTCCCCCTCCCTTCGGTCCCTCCCACTGCCCTACCAACCACGCAGCTGCGCAAACACTGGCTACCAGAACAAAAGATCGGCGCCGGCCGCACGTCGGTACAACTACCCGCCCGTCCATCCTGCAGTTCCATTCTTCAGACGGGGCGGCCATTATCGGCGCGGGAACCGCCCACCCCTCGGCTGCCACGGAGACGCGTAATCCAATATTAAACCATAAACAGCGGGGCAGCGGCATTGTGGCGCTCCGATAAGAAGCGAGCGCGTGGCGCGCCGTGGCCTACATAGCGCACGGCGTCGGCGCCGCCGGCGGCCACGCGCCCTTCGCATCCATCAGTGTGACACGAGCTGGCCCATTATCCCGCGGCCAGCCGGGCCAGAGCTTTTCATGCCGAATTAGCGGCCACCGCGCCGGGACCGCGCAGCTCACGCGTCCAGACTCCCTACCCCAACCCTTGTCAAAGGAAAATTTTTCTGCTTCTTTTCAAAATGATGAGCAACTGCTCAGAAAGGCAAGGTAAAGCCGGCGGCACATGGCACGACGCAACTAACGCTGACGCGCACGCAGACGGCATATCCAACGTCACGAGACGCAGCGCCGTCGGCACACGGCACCGATCTGGTTAACGTGATTTTGTGGACTCAGCGCTCTCCAGCGGCAATGATCGGCTTTATTTGGCTCGTAAACCATTCAGTTTGTTCGCTAAAATGAACGCGCGTAGCTCTTTTAGAAAGCAGATTTCCTTTCTTTACTATACGTTGGTCATGTTGTTATGTCTGTAGTATACAAAAATAAAACATCAATATGCGTGGACTTGTAACAAGACTTAGAATTGCCGGCCGGTGTGGCCAAGCGGTTCTAAGCGCGTCAGTCTGGAACCGCGCGACCGCTACGATCGCAGGTTCGAATCCTGCCTCGGGCATGGATGTGTGTGATGTCCTTACGTTAGTTAGGTTTAAGTAGTTCTAAGTTCTAGGGGACTGATGACCTCTGATGTTAAGTCCCATAGTGCTCAGAGCCATTTGAACCATTTGAACTTAGAACTACTTAATCCTAACTAACCTAAGGACACCACACACATCCAAGTCCGAGGTAGGATTCGAACCTGCGACGGTAGCAGCCGCGTGGTTCCGGACTGAAGCTCCTAGAACCGCTCGAGCACGGCGGCCGGCTAACAAGACAAAAAGGAAAGTTATACGTCCAGTCAGAAAGAACATCAGCTTATATACAGGACAACAATTACTGGACTATCTGAAATGAAATCCTCATAACTTCTCAAACGTTTGAGTTAGTACGTTCAAACTGCACGGCTGGACGCGGGGAATAATGCGAATTGTGTGATTTGGTTTAGCGAGGGAGCCCACTTTCATTTGGATCGATTCGTGGATAAGTAAAATTGGCGCATTTGGGGGAATGAGATCCTCATTTCGCGATCGAGAAGTCTCTTCCCCTCAACGGGTGACTGTGTGGTGTGCAATGTCCAGTCACGGAATAATCAGTGCGATATTCCTTAATGGCAATATTCCTTGATGGCGCGGTGACTAACGAACGGTACATGAAGGCTTTGGAAAATGACTACATTTCCATTATCCAAGGTGACCCTGATTTCGACAAGATGTTGTTCATGCAAGAACTTATCGGAGCAGGAGAGTGTCAGATGTCCTGGGGGAGCACTCTGGGGACCGCATTCTGGCTCTGTGTTACCCAAGTGCACCGGCATGGCCCTCGATTAGCCACCATATTGCCCAGATCTGAAAGCATGCGACTCCTTTTTGTGGGGCTGTATTGAAGACAAGATGTACAGTAATAACACCAAAACCATTGCTGAGCGAGAATAGCGATTCAGGAGGTCATCGACAGTATTGATGTTCTCACGCCAAAGCGAGTCGTGCAGAATTTCGCTATTCGTCTGGACCACATCATCGTCAATGATGGGAGGCATATCGAACACGTCATAACCTAAATCCAAATATCTACAGTGACGTTTAGATGCTATTTAAAGTGTGTGCACGCTGTAATTGGTAACTAATTTACTTTTTTTCCATGTAATTCAATAACTTTCACACTGTAAGTTCACCAAATCGAACAAATTTTACTTCTGATAGACAGCACTCTTATATTTACGTAACATGAAATAATACAGATATTATTTCTATCAACATCGTAGAAAGTGCAACAACCTTTTAGAAAACACGAAGGGGGAAAAAAAGATATGTATACAGCAGAGCGCGAACCCTCTTCCCTATAGCGACGAACCCTCAGATTCGCATAGTGGCGCTTCAGTCATCTACGCCATCTTCTAATTTTGATGTAGGTTACAGTCTTCAATGACCGCCGAAATATTATTAACTGACATGTAAGTATAACAAATCCAAACAAGAACGACATGTTTTCACGAATCTTCAACGCGTCGTTGCCTCAAAACGGCTTACCCACGTAACATTTAAGTTATAACGAGAAAACAACTAGAAACGGAGCTTCTTTAACCACCAATATGACGTTTCCGTCATTTTATTACAAAAAATTGTAACAATAGAGATTCGTTCTCTAGACTTTCAATCTGCTGGTACTTTCAAACAGCAAATATTCATAGAGTATAACGTATAACATACAAACCACCAAACATGAACCTCTAGTGAACACGACAAATACAGTAAGGAGTCTTGCTTTTTGCCTGTGACGTAGGGACCGTTCGTGCTTCCTATTTACTTCTACTTTGCGTGGTACATTGCCGAAATATCACAGAGCTTATGTTGTGTTCAAGTGTCGAAATGGATCCTCAGCGTGAAATAGCAAGAAGTGACGTCACAAAGCTCGTAGAGAGCCACGTCCGTGTGCCGACGCCTTTAACATTAAAGTTGTCACAGATCCGGATAATGATGCCTACACATCGGTGTTTTAATGGGCACCGTGGTAACTGTCGCCTCAAATAACTGTGTATGGTGTTCTCAGTTATTCAGCCGGATGTCGTCTTTAAAAA
This sequence comes from Schistocerca americana, assembly GCF_021461395.2. Classification (NCBI taxonomy): domain Eukaryota; kingdom Metazoa; phylum Arthropoda; class Insecta; order Orthoptera; family Acrididae; genus Schistocerca; species Schistocerca americana. Next base: position 456,570,277 of record NC_060121.1, read on the forward strand.
AGCTAGACATTTCGGCAGTATTTCAGACAGTCCTGATAATGTGTGAACATAGAGTCTCGAGGCGGTGACGTTGAGCAAAAGGTTGTTGGACTTACAGCGGCGTCCAGTGATTAAAATGGCACTTTGGCTTCAGGGAGGCATTTGACACCGCCACGCACTGCCGCTTAGTGAAAAAAAAAAAAAACTAACTTACCGAGTATTGGACCACATATGCGGCTAAATTCAGCACTTCCTAGCAGACAGAACTCAACTACACCTCGCTCTTGAAGGAAAAAAATCAAAAGATGTAAATTTCCATAGTACTCCAGGGAAATGTGACAGTACCTTTACTGTTTACAGTGTATATAAGTGGTCTGGCAGAAAGAGTCGGAAGCTCTACAGGATTGTTCGCAGATGATGTGGTTGTATTAAGAAATTAGCAACGTCAGAAGACCGGCGTGCAGAGTAACCTGCAGAGGATTAATGAATGTTTCACGCTCTGGTAGTTGACGCTTCACGTAAATGAGTGCAACCCACTGCGCATACATAGCAAAATAAATCCACTACTGCACAACTACTCTATGGATAACTAATTTCTGGAATCAGTATCTACAGTAAAATATCTAGGAGTAACTATCCAGAGTGACGTTAGTGCAGTGTTGGTATTTGACAGTGCCTGCAATGTTTGATCCAATGTTCCTCCGGACATTCAGGCAGGTCCTAAGGAAGATACACTGATGACGATTTAAGGCCCAAACTGCGAATACGGTACCACCACAACAACACAGTTAGTGGAAACAAATGAAAATTTGTGCCGGCCCAGGACTCGAATCTGGAGTTTGGCATGAATTACATTAATGCAGTGTTGGTATTTGACAGTGTCTCTAAAGTTCGATCCAATGTTCGTTCGGACATGCATGCCTGTCCAACGGAGACACTGTTGACAATTTATAGTCTATTCCTTCTGTCCTGCATGTATGTTAGCAGGAACATGGCATCGAAATTTCCTTCGGTCATGATTGTACGTCTGGAGGAACATGACATCGAACTTTAGAGACACTATCAAATACCTACACTGCACTAATGGAATCTGACGAGAAAACTAAATTTCTCTCTGTGGGGGGGATCACATATTGTGAGAGCACTACGGGAAGTGGGCAAGGGACATACGGAAGTTTTGGTCTCTCCGTAAAGCGTGTTCGCATAGCCGAACTGTTATGGCGACTGCCCGCGTGACCACAAAACAAACGGTAGGAAAAGCAGATGGCGGACAGAGTCACAGAAAGAATCTTAAGGGAATGAAACCCATCCACGAACGAAGTGGCTTTCAAGGCTCTTGCATGACCGATTTATATTGTATTGTATCTGTAATCTCTAAGAACTAGGACTGACAGAAGAGAGACAGAAGATCCGACAAAGAGCGGTGCGTTTCGTCACGGGATCATTTAGTTGGTGCGAGAACGTTAGAGAGAAGCTAAGCGAACTGCAGTGACAGACGTTACAAGAGAGCTGTTTTACATCGTGGAGAAGTTTGTTATTGGTATTTCGAAAGAGCAGTTTCCGGGAAGAGTCGGAAAACACAGTTCTTCTTACTACGTACATATCGTGAAATGATCACGACGAGAAAATTCGAGAAATTAGAGCTAATGCAGAGGCTTATGAACAGTCATTCTTCCCACGTGCTACTCACTAGTGGAACACAGATGGGATATATAAGACTATGTCCAGCGGAAGACAAATCTTGCTCATCAAACAAAAAGCTGTCCAAAAATGAAATGTCAAGAAGATTTGTGATAGATAAATACCATTCAAAAGCGAAGATCACAAAATATTTTTTATTCAACACAACCGGTTTCAACAGTCCTAGCTGTCATCTTCAGGTCTTTTTGTAGTAACACATGTTCATTTTATGCTGACCTCATGCACAAGATGTCAAGTGGGTAAAAGTCAGCATATTATAAACCTTTGTCATCGCCTAAACATTTAAAACCGTAATAAACAGTAGTAAAACATATTCATTTTATGCTGACCTCATGCACAAGATGTCAAGTGGATAAAACTCAGCATATTATAAACATTTGTCATCGCCAAAATATTTAAAAACGCACGGCACCTTGTCCAAACGGCCAAATCCACATGCACTGAAGAGCTAGTATACCGGTCTAATATTGTGTATACCGGTCTAATATTGTGAGCACGCAAAAGTGCCGCAGCACGACGTGGCATGCACTTGACTGTCTGAAGTAGTGCTTGAGGGAACTGACACCATGACTCTTGCAGCGTAAAATGAACATGTTTTACTACAACACAATGTTTGAGACCTGAAGATGACAGACTGTTGAAAATGATTGTATTGAATAAAAAATATTTTGTGCAATATTTCCTTTTGAATTGTTTTCAACAATTAAAGTAGATCGCCCTTCAGTATTCTCACAATGAGAAAATTCAAAGATTGGTGATAACAATACAACCCGAAATTAGATGTAAATGAAAATGAATACTGTAAACCAATATGGTAAAAACTAACAAGATTTTGATTAGTATCAGCTGGAAATAAGTCAGATTCGGATATAAGATACATTGTCAAAATAAGAAAATGAAATACAGTTTCCCAATAGAGTAAAAAATCTCTCAGTGGCTGGCCAGTATCCTCAAGAATGGGAATAAAAATGTAAAACAATAAGAGAAATCAGTCATCAGGATCGCCAGAAGATGATCGAAATACTACCGAAAAACTTCACCATCTGGACGACGCCGCATACCTGAATACCCGTAAATATTTCAAACCTTCGAATAGTGGCTATCCTTCGATCTGAACTCAGGATCATTCAGACCGTTATGCAACTTAAGTGGAAATTCTAACTTGATTTTTTTTTTCACATGCGACACCGATTCCACAGATGTAAGCCACAACAGTTGAGGCCGGCCGGTGTGGCCGAGCGGTCACAGGTTCGAATCCTGCCTCGAGCATGGATGTGTGTGATATCCTTAGGTTAGGTACGTTTAAGCAGTTCTAAGTTCTAGGGGACTGATGACCTCAGATGTTAAGTCCCATAGTGCTCAGAACCATTTTTGAACAACAAATGGTTCAAATGGCTCTGAGCACTATGCGACTTAACTTTTGAGGTCATCAGTCGCCTAGAACTTAGAACTAATTGAACCTAACTAACCTAAGGACATCACACACATCTATGCCCGAGGCAGGGTTCGATCCTGCGACCGTAGCGGTCGCTCGGCTCCAGACTGTAGCGCCTAGAACCGCACGGCCACTGCGGCCGGCTTTGAACAACAGTTGACAAACAAATTCTGAATCAGAAAGTCCATCATATCGGCTAAATCAGACAATGAACGCTCACAGTTTTGAAGAACACTTCATCCTTTGTACCCTCGAAAGTACGCAATACAACGAGCGAGCGTTCTGCAGATAATTAAGTATTGGAGGTCAAACGACAATCCAAGTAACGACAAGAAAAATTCTATTTTTACTCCACATCTTCTTAGCGGTAGGTCGTCGATTCATCCATTTGAAAGAATAAGTTGTGAAGTTCCAATGTGAAGAAATGTAGCGAATCTGTGTAACGACTGACCAAGCGTTTGGAATAATGAATGCCTTACATGGTTCCAGTAACGATAGGATTCATTTCGTCGGCTGACCACTATGATGGCACAATATTTACAAGAAAACTCCTGCTCAGCTGAACTTGGATGGAAACTTCCATGATATTCTCAAAGGACCCATCCCAGCATTGGCCTCACACGAGTTGAGAAACCATGTAATTCAAGACAGCTAATGTTGAAGTTCGCTCCTTCCGAAGGCGAGTCAAGTGTCTTAACCACTGCTGCACCTCAACTGGTCGGTGTGTGTCATTTTGTGTTCACCACCATTCCAACTGTTATTTGTGCAAGTACACACGTAAACTTTGATATGAGCTCCGATCTCACACAAAATTGTCTTCCAAGGTACATACTTTCTTAACTTGGACACTGCCGAAAACCTTAGTTTAATGTGGTAAACGCCAGAGCAAGCAACATGGTTTCATCAGAGTCCACAAATTCCATCGCTGTTCTAAGTAACGGTATCGACGAACACCACGGCTTTTTGCGCTGTGCCTGAGTGTTGATTTATTACGAGATCTCGGTGCAGTGGACACGGCGCCACTGTATTATTGCCATCCCACAGATGAGTGTAGGCAATTCGTAAAATTGCTGCAGGCATTTAATGACACTTTTCCATGTAATGTTCAGTTCGCAATCAAGGACTGCCATTTCACTACATTACGTCTGATCCACTGAGCCCAAATTGCATGGTATCCGGTAGTCGCTGAACTGCGCGATGTAATTAGTTCTGTTTTATTAACAACGGCGCTGTGGACACATTCAGAATTCAAAATGTATTGCTGCCACTGAATACGAAAACCAGACATAATTCTGTAGAATACTGTTATCAGCGTTTTAATCAAAACATGAAAGTTTTAACTGTTAGCTCAGTATAATTATGAAGGATCATGAAAGGAATACAATATCGAATGAGACATTCTGACCCAAATTACAGGAACAAAGACGCAAGATATCGGGCTAGAAGACAATACTCCTGGAAGATTTATCGCTCTTTAAATTCGTTACAAAATCTCTAGAAAATCCTTTGCCGAGATTGGTGTTCTACAATACGATTTGCGACTTTATTTTCAGCGTAAATAGGATTCGGTGACCCGAAAATCGTTCATCCATCTGGATAAATTCGCTTTCTCGATGTGTAATATTCACGTAAAGCTCTTCACGGTCTTTCACTGATCAACTTGAAAACACAAATTGTAGGATATACTCGAGGGGCTTGCAATTCAGTTTTATGCGACAGCGAATCAATGTAAAAAGCGATTATATAGTATTCTAAGATCATTAGCTGAGACAAAGTACTGGAGAGAAAATATTTGTAGGATCCTGAAAATGAAAAAAAAACCAGCTAAACTTCAACATTCTTACGTAAGAAACAGTTACAGATACGTTAGTACACAAACAATCAAACCACATTCTCAAAAGATGACAGACATCACACAGAAAGTATACTAAGTCTACAGGAAACTTTTCATCGGAAATAAGTATCAAGAAAAAATATCATCATCACAATAGCTGAAAAGAATGGATACTATAACGAGATGGCTCACAAAATACACAGTAACATGGAAGGAAGGTAAAAACGGAAGACAGTATAAATAAGAACAATTCGGATATACTGACACATAATACCCAATACTCTCTCACGCAGGTAAGCTCATCTGACAATATGGCCAGAAAACGACACATCGCAACAAACCAAAGTCAGTTCATCCTCAAAATTAGCAATATCTTTAAAAAAACATAGAATTAAAATAGTCTTGATAACGAACTGCCTTAATAAACTCAAAACAAACTAAAAAAAAGGTAGTAGTGAAAGGCAAGTGTGTTTTGGCAAAGTAAAAACCGTCATTTACACACAGATTTCTGCGAAATATGTGTATTAGTCTGGTGCGGTTCTCAATAATCACGACAACGCAGATGAAAAAGAATTTCACAAAGCTAAAAATAAGTGATAGCAAATAGAGGGCGCCATATATCGCCACAAAAAAATTACGATTTGTTAACCCGCCTACTAAATTCACATTAACATCTTTTAGTTGCAGATGACAAAATACCACTATCATAACAATTATGCTACAGGAAATGTAGAAAAGATTCCGCATAACCCATTAATGAAAAATTAAGGTAATGACAGCAACCAACAAAATTTGTTTTTACTCTTAATTTTCGTACATTATCCAACGCAAAAAATGAACTGAATAAAGAAACCCCAATGACGAGGAAACGAAGGTGCTGTAACGAGTTTTAGTCTATATGCAAAGACGAAAGTTTTGCATAGTAGGCGGACCTTACACAAATAATAAATGCGATAGTTCAGAAATCTACGATTTAACATATAGCAGTTGCAACTTCAGATTTATTGGGATGACTGCAATAAACTTTAATACGAGGTCGTATTGAAAAGTAAAGCCATGGAATTTTTTATGTAAGAACCAGATTAGTCACCCCAGCAACGAACACATTTCGCCTAACGATGGACCGTTTCTCGATACTGTCACTGCGGAATTTTTGACTTCGTTTACGGAGCCAAAACCTCACCTCTGCTTGCACCGCCTCATCACTATCAAAGTCAGGTCCCTGCAGGTGTTCTTTAAGTTTTGAAAACAGATGAAAGTAGGATGGGGCAAGTCGGGGCTGTATGGAGGACGGTCGTTGTCAATGAAACCACGGCGTCGGACTGTTGCAAATGTCGCAGTTCTCTTGTGTGGTCTGGCATTTCCATGCTGAAGAACAGAGTATCCATGTGTGGATGAACTCTTCGAATTCGTGCTTTCGGTTTTCTCAGGCTCTGTCACGCACAGACATACTTCCGTCACAGACTGCCACGTCACACGCTACAATTTTGGGCCCTCTAGCGGCAAAGGGTGGCATCTTGCGTCAGCGAAGCGGAAATCGAACGAGAAATATGCATGACTTTTAATACATCATCAGATATTGAGAATAGAATAAAAAATTCGGAGGCATTACTTTTCAAAACGCCCTCGTATTATTAGACACAAAGAACATGTACGGGCAATGAAGAATGAGTGTACACAATTGACAAATTGCAAGGAAAGATGGAATCTTCGGATATCTACCCACACTACATTATAGTAGTTTATCTTGAATTATTTCCCATTCGCCGCACAAAGCTATGATGTTCTGGAAGGCTTAATAAATGTCACAAGCGGCATTGCAAAAATGTCCCTTCCAATATTGTTGATCACGAAAACCGCAACGCCAGGAAGGATGACAAATAACGAAATTTTACTTATTGGGCGTACACAGTAGCGAAGGAAGAAACATGAGTAAATTTATAAGTGATTTAAGCGAATGCATAGTGCGGGATATAGGACACAGAGCTGCTACCTGTGGCAGAAAAAATGACTGTAGTCCAGCTGGGCATCTATTCGAAGTGGATTTGGATTATGACAGATGCGGGAATATTACACGCTGCTTAAACTCTGTGCCAGATTACGTCATTTAGGACAGCACGAACAGCATTCAGTCTTTAGTTATTTTATTGAAAGGGAGCTCTTACAAGGGGATCGCACTTACTCATCATCACCAGTTTCGTCCAGGTTTATCTTACATCCAGGGCTTGGCCAGAAACAAAAGTGAGGTAAGTGGGGTACAAAACGGTTATCGGACGGTCGTTGGATCGAGTCCCTATGCAGAAACTGTTTTTGTTTTGAATTTTAACGTTATTTATACCGCAAATAAATCGAAACAGAACTCATTATACCGTATTTATCAACATTTTCATAAAAGGCATGAAAAGGAAAGGCAAAGGAAAAATAGGAAAGCAAACACATTCCCAAGAAGGAATTGTAGTTACAGCATCCATGAGGACGCTGCAAATAAACTTCGAGGAAACGATTTTAACACACACACAACTTCGTATACAAAATCAGATCGTTTTATTATTCTGAAGCTGACGATTTACAAGTCCCCGGGCTATACCCAGCAGTCATTTTCTCGGCATCTTTCATGCGTTGTAAACGGCGCCTTTTTACAATTAGACTACGTGTTTCTTTTAAAATTTCTGTAGAAGAACAAACTTGGTTTACATTCATCAGAGATTCTCTCTCATCACGTTTTGCAGCAAATCACGCGTAACGCTGCTAATGTAGTACCGAGTCTTGTACAGTTAATTACAGTCCCGTCTTTAAAAGATATTTGCAGAGTACTCGTGGACGCTATAAGTACAGTCCCTTCTTAGAAATGTATGTGCTATCCCAAATTTTCTTTTGTCTTTCCTTTTCATGCCTGTTATGAAAACATTAAGAAATACTAGATATTAATCATTTTCGTTTATTTCCATTGGAAGTAACGTAAAAATTGAAAGTAAAATAAATTAATACATTATTATTAAAAAATCAGGTTCGCCAAGAACGCTTGTAACTATTATCAGTTTGAATAGCTCTGTGTTGTCATCAACGGATCTTGTAATATACTGACAGAAGTACATGCTCTTTACAAACTCGCAAGCCACATACTGATGTTGAGTCAGTTTACAATGAAAAGTAGCAAGGAACATCAGCATGTCAAATATAAAATACCACAAATATAAATCATGTTAAGCTGATCACCTCTCGACGAACCTGATTTTTAGCAATAATATGACAATTCATATCGCCCCCAAGAACAGCTGGCACAGTGTCAGATTTATACAAGGCGTTTCAAAAAGAATGACATGACTTCAGAAATTATTTGTTGATAAAATCATAATGCAAACATCGGATGAAGGGCAAAATACTCACAAAATCTTAAACTCTTAGCTATGCTATTACTAATGCTCTGTGTGTCCACCAGCAGCAGTACAAGCAACATCTGGATGATAGCTACATTCGTCATAAACTTTCATAATGTACTGTTTTTACAGGAGCTATGGTGGCTGTTATTCTGTTCGTCGCTTCTTCTGAGTCAGGTTCCGTACCAGACTTGAAGCGTGTATACCCGTTGCTGGTGGTCATTTTGAACACAATCTGTGACAGTCAGTTGTTTCGTTACTGGTGAAAATTAACATAATTAGTTTATGTACTTGTGTTGTTCTTTACTGTGTGCCACCACAGTATTGTCGCAGTGCACTCAAGTAACACACAAGCACATAGCAAAACAACATCGTATATAGCAACAACGCAGGCTGAATGTCACAAACAATTGTCGTTGCGGAAAGTTCTCAAAATGCGGTATCTGGGAAAAGATGAACACTTGAATCCTGCACGAAGCATCACTGACATAATTTAGCCTACTTTTAATCTGTTAATGTCAAGAGCCATTTTTCCGTTTAACAAAGTGTAAGTTAGCACAAAAAATGCACTTTATACGTATTATTACATCCTGATAATTGGCTAACAACACGAGCCCCTGACTACCAACCATTATGTGAGAACCGCACATCAATAGCATTTTCCATTTTCTCAGTTTTGCGGTGCAGGTTTTTAGGTGATTCGCCTTGTATGTTGTATATGACCTGTCTTTCCTCATAGCTTACTCCCAACTTTCTAAGAATTTCGACCATCTTACCCAAAATTATGTTATGGAATGCTTTTTCTCCGTCGACAAAAGTTTTATGAGCTTATCTTGATTATTCTTCAGTCTTGCTCCCATCATCAAATGCAACGTCAGAAATGGGTTTCTGGTGCCTTTACCTTTCCTAAAGGCAAACTGATCGTCATATGACAGATCTCCTATTTTCTTCCCTTTTCTTCTGTATATTGGCTTGCCAACAGCTTGGACGCATGCGCTGTTAAGCTGAGTGTGCGATAGTTCTCGCACTTATCTGCCCTTGCTTTGTGTTTTACCTTATGGACCTACTAATTAGTCTACTGACGAATCAAGACATCGGCGACTGCAACTAGAGCGCCTAGGATGCGACGCCTAGCCACTGCGGGCAGTACTCGGGCCTTGTCTTCCACCCTCAGCCACTGCCGGCAGCCGGCTCTGGCAGCCACGCCCTCCAGGACGCGTCACCCGGTTTTCCCTCCTCACCCTCCCCCCTCCACCTCGCGCCCGTAATTCAATGCCCAAATATAAATAGCGCGGCGCCGGCTAATTTCCCCAGCGAGCGCGCATCAAATCAAGTTGCAGTCTGGCCGCCAGCTCCTGAATATTTGAGTTTGTCATCTCTGCGATTTTTATTACGAAATATATCACCTGCCCCAGAGCTGAATAGTTACCAAAAAGGATTAAAAAAGCATATCGAATTGCTTAATCACGCATGCAAATTTATTGAGTGAAATCCCTGAAGAAGTGGACGAACCTGGTTTCTCGTAAACTGCAGATGCCACCGGGGTACTTGTGCGTTCTGCCACATACTGAACATTTGTACTGCATATCGTAATGTATTAATTATGGTAGAAAGAACGGGCTTATTGTACCAGAAACAACCCAAGAGGTTTCCTCTCTTTCATATACGCGAGATCAATAGAGACTGTACCACGAAAATGCCTGTTCACATAGCTGCTATTGAGTACGTTCACCAATAAATAATGGGTGTATGATAATAAAATCTATACCAATAATAAATCTGTAAAACAGTCGCGTCTCTCTGTTTGTCTATTAGAACTCTCTAATCTCCTAAACTTCTACACCAATTTTCATGGGGTTTTTGCTGGTAACTTGACTATAGCTTGGGGCACCACATAGGATTGATTAAAAGATACCTTACTTGAAACATTTTTCCGTATCACAGTTATAAATGCGCAACTAACTCTTGTCTGTTTCGTTTAACCAACCCGTTTGGCCGATTTCGGTGCAACTGGTATGGAGATTGCTTGAACCTTGACGAGGAATATAGGCTACATTAGTAGGTAGTACAAGATACTCATTTCACGAATATTGGAAGGATTAGCGAAAATTATTTACTCTTTCAAACACTTCGTTATTATTTGACTTTTTGTCTTCATCATATTTCTGAAAATGTGATTATTGGTTGCTATGTGCTACCCCATAGGATCCAAATTAATGAATACAATGATAATACAGTCTTCAGTTCCACCAAAGATAATGTATTCGTCTATGGAAAATCAGCAATTGTATTGATATTTAAAATAATTCATTTCTTGTTCAATCCCAGTTGCAAATTTTTTTAAAGAAAAAAATAGAAAATTTCAAAAAATGTGCAACTGAATCTGAACAATAAATGAGAATTACTTTAAATGTTCAGTGTGTTTAATACACACGTCCACACTTGCATAGGGTACACATTGTGTAAAGTATAGCTCCTTCAGTAGCATGATGCGTGGATGTATGCCCTGTGTATACATTTGCTCCGCAGTGACGCATCACTGGCCAATGCATCGTTCACTGGAACAGCTTGGAAGGGCGGAGAGCGGGGTACAAGTCATGAGCTATGCTTACCCAGACAGGTAGATACGTTATGGCAGCTGATGTTATTGCATGTACGGTAGATTACTTACTCACCATCACTCATCGTAACGAAATTACTGATATGCAAGTGCAGCTGTGGGTATAGCTACTGTTGTATATACTGATCATTAATGGTTGGTTGGTTGGTTTGGGGAAGGAGACCAGACAGCGTGGTCATCGGTCTCATCGGATTAGGGAGGGATGGGGAAGGAAGTCGGCCGTGCCCTTTCAGAGGAACCATCCCGGCATTTGCCTGGACCGATTTAGGGAAATCACGGAAAACCTAAATCAGGATGGCCGGACGCGGGATTGAACCGTCGTCCTTCCGAATGCGAGTCCAGTGTCGAACCACTGCGCCACCTCGCTCGGTGATCATTAATGACCATGTTTGATAATGATATGTGGTACATCGCATTATTGGAATGCCTCTTACATAATTTATTGTTGTTTCAATCAGAAGTCTCTATACACGTTCATACATGTAATTTTCACATTACTTACGGAAATTATCCTATCTGTGGAACCACCAAGTAATTTTAAATTATATATGGAGGTCTCCTGAAATTATCCTAGGAAATTACGTTCAATATACTCTACTCCGTGCACCACTGATTTTCAGTTCCTTAGGACAACAAAGAATCTTTCTCTCTAATTAGACTGAACTTATTAGAAAGTTTAGTTTGCTTAGTTTCACGTTTTCTCAACTATTTGCAGCATGTATCTCAATAATCAGGAACTTATCATTTCACAAGCTGTTTGACATAATTCATATTCGTATACAGGTAAACGGAAACTGTTTACAGCGTTCGGCAGTGGTGTACGGAAAGTGGTGACGAACAATTTGGCATTAGACACTGATGCTCCATGGAGCCGGGAAATAACCTCAGATTGGCCAATGAAACTTCACTTTTGAGGTACAACTAGGTACACGTCAGTTTTATAATTTGCGTGTGTGTGTGTTTGTGTTGGGGCTTATGGGCGCTCGACGTCGAGGTCATCGACGCCCTGACATACATTAAAAGAAACTAACGTGGACAAGCTTAGTAAAATGGAAGCATACACGCAAAGAAAGCTGGAAAAGAAGTAAAATGCTGTATAAGAAAACAAAACGTAAGGAAAACGAGAGCGTCAAGGAAGCCATAGGAAATTGTCATTAGCTGGCCACTTACATAGAGATGGCAGATCCGCCGGCAAGTCCGCCGCGGCCAGCTGGTCAGAGAATCAATCGCAATCCAATAAAACGTGGCTTGCAGTGACCTGGAAGCCACAAGCACCACACAATGGAGGGTCTTCTCGCCGGAGCAGGAAACCATGCTTCATAGGACTGTGGTCTATCCGAAGCCCAGTGAGGGGAACCTCGTCCCGTCTACACCACACACACGTTGTGGGCCGGACTAAACGGAGCTTATTGTCACTCATCCTCCCACTGACACATGACTCGTGAGCTCAACAGCGAGGTGAGTGGGTGCAGGGGGATGGCACACCGAAAAACTTGTGGATCGAGACACGCCTCCTTGGCTGCGAGATCTGCCCTTTCGTTCCCAGCAATGCCGACATGCCCCGGAACCCAGCAGAAAGCCACCTCCTTGCCCAATCGTTTTAGTTGGAGGAGGGCATCGTGGATGGTCTGGACTATTTCATCTGTGAGATACAAACGTTGCAATGAGTGAAGGACACTTAGTGAGTCGGAACAGACAAGAAATTTAGGACGGGAAGAACGTCTCATCTGCTCCATTGCCCGCAAGATCGCAAACAATTCTGCATCAAAGACAGTAAACGCTTGAGGAAGTCTGACCTTGAGTAGAGGATCCAAAAAACAACAGAGCAACCAACGGAATCCCCCTGTTCCGATCCATCCGTAAAAACAGCGACATAGTCGTGGTGCTCAGATAAAATGGCAGAAAACGTTGCGTTAAAAACGGTGCCAGGAGTGCAATCTCTCTTGTACCGCACCAAATATAAAATCACTCTGGGCCTATCCAGTAACCAGGGCGGCAGGCGGTTAAAACGCTGGATTTGGGGCTGTACGAGCTCCACACCGAGGGACTCCAGGACACGTTGCACGCGGATCCCAAACGGCATCGTGGCTCGGGGACGGTGGGGAAGTGCACGACTACGCCTGTGGCGTAAGAGAACGAGAGGATATTAAAATCTCACACGACGAGCATGTCCATAATTTTGATGGAATTTGTAGACTATTTTTAATTTCTCAGATATTAATTACACTACAAGTTCACTGTATGTGTACGATCTGCGCTGATATCATTCCATGTCATATCATCTTAATAGATTTCATCCTCATCAAACAATTCATTTCATTTCAGCGCATTTAATTTGTGGCATATTAGGCCAGTCATCCTCGACTTCACACCCCCGGTCATGCTATTCCTGTGCACCTCGTCGAAACACCAATGACAGTTAAAGTGTGAGCTACGTCTGGAGGAGTGCTCGTTTTGCCTTATGGCTATGGCGCAGCTCGTGATAAACAGGAAACCCGCGTTCGAATCTCGATCTGGCACAAATTATATTATCGAACATTCCCACGTGAGTACTTCGTACATTCCTGAAATTAAGTGTGAATATATGCTTTACAAATCTCCATCATGTTAGGATAGCTTAGGATAGGTTAGGTTAGGTTGGGTTGGATTAGACTGTGTTAGGTTATGATCGAAATCGGAAGGCTCTGTTTATACTATTCTTCGATATGCAGGATATCATTACACAACAAGCGTCACATATTGTGCTGGAATGAACGGAAATTCATCAGGATATTTGACTACAAGCCTTCTTAAGTCAGGCCAGTTCTGAATAGTAAATTTATCACGTTCCTCGTATGTGCCTCATCGTGCAACCTTTCAATTTTTACCGTTTTTGAAAATTAACCCTGTGTTTAAAGGAGTCCTTCACGATATTTGAAGACGTAACGGCCAAAACGACCAAGTACCACACCAGTCTCAGGTAAAACGCCAAGCAGTAATTTCTACAGGATTTGCAGAAACGAATACAGGCGTAAGTAGCTTCAAATGGACCTATCTTGAAGGCGACTACCATCACATGAATGTATTGGAGTTCACAAATTCGCACTGCCCCTCTCTTTTCATTTGTGGCGGATCTTGTCTCATCTGGACTATGAATAATAGTGTTTTTGCGGTGTAATGATTTGTATCAATTTTAAGAGTGGTTACAGAAAGGTGAGGACAGTGTACAATTCCGGCAAGTGGCTGCTTCTAGCAAATGGTGCCCAAGGTGGCCGAGGTTTTTGACGTCAACATCTGATGGACGGATTACCATCAATCATCACCAGAGTCAAACAAGTATGACTCCATTCTACGACAGACTATAGTGAGGTTTACGTTCGAGCTGAAAGACATCGCTGGAGAGTCCTGTGATGGTGCCTTCACCTCCTCTATACCTTTAGGCTGCGCCCATTACCGATCCTGAAAAATTTATTATATCACCAGAAGTAGAGTTAGAGACTGTATAAGAGAGCTAATGAGATGGCCCACTTGCAGATATATGCCTGAAACGTTCCGTTCGACAGTGCTTCGGAGCCTGTGTCATTCCGTGCTGTCACCTCACGGCCGCGGTCTGAATTCCCGTACTCTAGGCGATGCGGGGCGAATGCGAGACAAACATTACGCTACTCCTGCTCCATATATTTAATAGAAGACGTTTACTGGCGGACACCGATTAATTCTCTGCTCCGTTACCTTACAAAATTATTCAAAACTAAGGGTCGCCAGCGAAGATTTGACCCGAAAGACACGGTAGAAGTCTATAACTGCAAAGTTAATAATTGAAAGCCCTGTAGATATCCCACTTTCAGGAAAGATTCCGAGATTCGACCAAAGGACTGGAATACACTACTGGAAAATGAAGAAAGAACACGTTGATGCAAGTGGCTACCCTTGCTCAGGACAAAACGAGAGGGCAGTTAAATCTATGAGCAAAAGCTTTTGCAAGTAACACCGAATGATAATTTCAAGTCACGAAATTTGGGCAACGAATGTTGATTCTAAACTGAAAACAAGTGAAAAAGATCACGAAACGTAACGTACTAACATATTGTAATTACCATAGAATACATTTATTATATGTTTAAAAAGAAACATATATTACAGGCCACTAAAGACGGTTCATAAATAAAAGAAGCGAAACGCATATGCGAATAAACAAACTGCCTTCAATTAATTCCATGAATGGAACATATCTGCATGAATTTTGAAGCAACTACGGAATGACGGTAAACAGAAAAAAAATGATGATTTCTGTTTTCATTCCTCCACATTTATTATGTAAACATTTCGCCTTAAGTTTTCCTGTACTTCCTGTTCATTTCATTCCTAAATGACTTGTATTTCTGTGTTCTTGAATTTCCCTGAACGTTTTTGTACTTCCTTCTTTCGTCGATCAACTGAAGTACTTCTTCTGTTGCACATGGTTTCTCGCAGCTGTCTTCTTTGTACGCATTGTTTTCTCTCCAGCTTCTGTGATTGTCCTTTTTAAACATAATCATTCCCCTTCAACTGAAATGTCTACCAACCTAATTATCGCAATATCTATAGCCTCAGAGAACTTCAAACATATCTCTCCATTCCTCAATACTGCCGTATCCCACTTCTTTGCGCATTGATTGTTCCTGAATAGTCTTTTAAAGTTCAGATGTAATATAATTGAGAACTTCCTGTACCTCCCGGCCCTTCACAATTATACCTCCCAGTCTTGTGATTCTTGAACAGAGTATTTGTTATTGCCGTCTTAAATTTTTAGCAGAACTCAAATGTCTTACTGCTTTCTTATTCAAATTACCAAAGCCAAATCCTCCCGTAACCCTTTCTTCTACTCATCCGACAACCTCATTCCAATCCCGCATGACTATTAGATTTTGACCTTCCTTCACGTACTGAATTACCGGTTCGGTATCCTCACACACTTTCTCTATTTCTTCATATACTGCTTGCAAAGTCGGCACGTATACCCGAAATATTGTTCTCGGTGTTGGTTTGCTGTCGACTCTAATGAGAAGAGTCCTGTAACTGAACTACTCACAGTAACTGCCCCATACTCGTCTGACCAGAAATCCTTGTCTTCTCTCAATTTCACTTCACTGACGCCCACGATATCTAGATTGCGCCTCAACATTTCCCTTTACAGGTTTTACAGCCCCCCCCCCTCCCCTTACAATCTTCTGACATTGAATTCCCCTAACACGTAGAGCGTTCTCTTTCATTGCTTATCATATTCCTTTCTCCTGGTGACCTCCCCCTTGGCAGTCCCCTCCCAGACATCCGAATGGGGGACGAGTCCGGACTCTTTCGGCAATGAAGAGATCATCATGACACCA
The DNA here is from genome assembly GCF_021461395.2 of Schistocerca americana. Taxonomy (NCBI): domain Eukaryota; kingdom Metazoa; phylum Arthropoda; class Insecta; order Orthoptera; family Acrididae; genus Schistocerca; species Schistocerca americana. The sequence continues at coordinate 456,586,568 of NC_060121.1, forward strand.
TGTTCTGTGGATGCACGTTATGTGTAGTTAACGCAGTGGGTTCCATTGCCTTCTGCATCTTCATGCCACTGATTATTGCTGCAACCACTATCCATGTAACCGGCCCATCGAGTTCACGCAAAACAAAAAACCCCTTCTCTCTGCAAGCGGAACTGGTCAGTGCGACTGCAATAACAGGACTAGCTCGGATGAGTGGACAAGAAATGATATCTTACATGCTATATTTCTCGGAAAGTCACTCATTTCTTTGCCGAATACGTCAGATGGTTTTTCCTCTTCGGAAGAACCAAATATAATTAGGGAAACTTTTCAGTGACTTGATTGAAAACGTAGGAACAAAGGTGACCAACTACCAACTGTGTTGACAAGTAAGAGCACGAGGAAAACCGCGAAACGAATCACTACTACCACAAACCACTACTAAAACGAATCAAATCGGAAAAGAAATAAGTACATAAAACGGAGAGAGAGGGGGGGGGGAGGGAGAGAGAGAGAGAGAGAGAGAGAGAGGGAGGGAGGGAGAGAGAGAGAGAGAGAGAGAGAGAGAGAGAGAGAGAGAGAGAGAGAGGACGTGGAAAGGTTCGCCTGTGACAGCTTCGTGTTTCCGACTCAAAGTATGGCAGCACAGAACATGGCCGCAGCCGGCAGCTGGCATCTGGCTGCGACCGCAAAAGTTACAAATTCAATTACGTCGAATTAAATTCGAGTATTAGCCGACGCAAGTCTATTTCGGCGTAAACAGCAATGTTGGCTCTCGATTCACATCCAATTGCAGAAATTAATTGGTGTAAATGCGGCGCTAATTAACAGCGGGCTCGGCCAAAGGGACGCGGCGGCCCCTTCCCTTCCCGTCCCTCGCGAGCGGCGCCCGCCGCACGCCGCCGGTGCTCACTGCCCACTCTCCGCTGCCCAGTGGCTGCTACGGCTCCCTATAATAACAGCCAGGCTACTGTGCGTCTCGGACACGGTATCAAAGTAGTTGCGACCGACAGGCACCAAAGTACAAAACTGCCCATTCCTGGCGGCTTTAATCCATGAACTAGGTCACACGTACAACCCGACGTCCCAACATGACGCAGGCCTTATGCACGTTAAAATATTACAAACTTTTGATTTGATGGAATTACAATTTTCTTGAGACATACTAGTGTCAACTTTATTTTCGATAATGATAGAAGCTACAGGGACGTATAGCCAGGACTTGAACCCACATCTTGTGTGGCTTAGCGTATGTACTCTTACACCACTGTGGCAATAGGACTAACAGAGCTCCTCAAACTACCCCCGTCCAGCGCTTCACCGGCTAGGGTAACCCACGCAGTTGTTTTACGCATACTGCTATGGTCATGTAGGGAGCAGCAGACACAGATTGAACTCCTGGCTGAGGCACAAATTTTGATTACTCTCTTCAGCTTCTATCATTACCGAAGATTACATACTTCATTGATATGGTAAATATACACATCAAAAAAAGTTTTGCATCACCCCGTTTCCCAGAACTCTTGAAGATAGACATTGACTGTGGATATTGTATCACAGACACAATCCTTTTGACTGTTCGAGATCTCACTAAACCCGCCCAAAAATCAACCATGGATGAGCAGCGCCTATTAGAAGGAGCGTTCCGGCAGCCGATCAGTTCCAATCATTCCACCAGGAAGGAGGTACATAGCTAGTGTTGCCAACAATGTCTAAACTGTCAATACCGCGGTTCGATCGCGTCCCCATTGTTACTTTGTGCCAGGAAGGGCTCTCAACAAGCGAAGTGTCCAGGCGTCTCGGAGTGAATCAAAGCGATGTTATTCGAACATGGAGGATATACAGACAGACAGGAATTGTCGATGACATGCTTCGCTCAGACCGCCCAAGGACTACTACGGCAGTGGATGACCGCTACCTACAGAATATGGCCCGGAGGAACACTGACAGCAACCCCACCATGTTGAATAATGCTTTTCGTGCAGCTACAGGCCGTCGTTTTACGACCCAAACTGTGCGCAATACGCTGCATGATACCCAACTTCACTCCCGACGTCCACGGCGAAGTATATCTCTGCAACCACGACACCATGCAGCGCGGTACAGATTGGCTCAACAACACACCGAATGGACAGCTCTGGATGGGCATCACGTTCTCTTCATCGATGGGTGTCGCATATGTCTTCAACCAGACAATTGTCAGAGATGTCTTTGGTGGCAACCCGGTCAGGCTGAACGCTTTAGACACACTGTCCAGCGAGTTCAGCGAGGTGGAAGTTCTCTGCCGTTTTGGGGCGGCATTATGTGGGGCTGAGGTACGCCACAGGTGATCATGGAAGGCGCCGTAATGGCTGTGCGATACGTGAATGCCATCCTCTGACCGATAGTGCAACCATGTCGGCAGCATATTATCGAGGCATTCGTCTTCATGGCCGACAATTCGCGCCCCCATCGCGCATATCTTGTGGGCGACTTCCTTCCGGATAATGACATCGATCGACTGGAGTGGCCAGCATTTCTCCAGACATGAACCCTATCGGACAAGCCTGGGACAGATTGAAAAGGGCAGTTTTTGGACGACTTGATCCACCGACCACTTTGAGGGATCTACGCCGAATCGCCGTTGAGGGTTGGGACAATCTGGACCAACAGTGCCTTGACGAACTTGTGGATAGTATGCCACGACAAATACAGACATCAATCACTGCAAGAATACTTGCTACTGGGTATTAGGGGCACCGCTGTGTACAGCAATATGGACCACCACCTCTGAACGTCTCGCTGTATGGCGGTACAACATGCAATGTGTGGTTTTCATGAGCAATAAAAAGGGCGTAAATGATGTTTATGTTAATCTCTATTCCAATTTTCTGCACAGGTTCCGGAAGTCTCGGAACCGAGGTGATGCAAAATTTTTTTTGATATGTGTATATGTGTCAAGCACGCTAATCCGTATATGTGACTGTACAATTATTTTGATACATTGTACTTTTTCTCTTTTTTATATTATTAAATAATTTATCAGAGTATTAACTGTATTACATGGCGGTCAGAGACAGTAACTAACGAGTGACACCATTAGAAATATTTAGAAGTCATGCTATCAGTTTTTTGACATGCTAAACTAGCTTCGTTTTTTTTCCTTCCAAATACTTACGCCTTTTCTCTATCTGATGTCAAGGTGCAAGCATGTAAGTTGCATAGTCCTGTATTTGGTCGAAGTAGATATTATTATAATCTTGATACAAACTGGGTTTATTTTTAGAGCACCTTACTGTAACTTCCTCGTTTTTTTGTGCATTGAATATAATTTTTATGGAAGAGAAATACCGAAGTCAGCCGCACGAGGACAATGAAGTACCTATAATCCAGTGGCGACAAGCGAAAATTTGTGCCGGACCAGGACTCTAACCCGTATTTCCCACTTCAATCAACTGGAATATCTGGGCACGCTTCATGTCCAGCCAAAATCCTCAACTTGTCGCACACCACTTCCATAGCGCCCTCCCACCCGTCCTGATCACCATCCTCATTGTTTTCAGCATTTAGAATGAGAACGTGGACAGGGGTATCCTACAAAAGCTGTGTGCGGACAAGTTGAGAATTTGGGCTGGGCGTGAAGAATTCTGTGCTCCGTTTTTTATCATCAGTTTTCTGACTTGTTTCATGCGGCCCGCCAGACTTCCTCTCCTGTACCAACCTCGTCATCGTAGAGTAGCACTTGCAACCTACGTCCTCAATTATTTGCTCTACGTATCCTAATCTCTATCTCCCTCTACAGTTTTTACCCTCTACAGCTCCCTCCAGTACCACGAAGACATTCCCTGATGTCTAACAGGAGGTCCTATCACCCAGTCCCTTCTCATTGCCAGTGTTTTCCACATATTCTTTTCCTCTCCGATCCTGCTCAGAACCCCATTTCTTACCTTAGCAGTCCACCTAATTTTCGACATTCGCCTATAGCACCACATCTCAAATGCTTCGAGTCTCCCCTGTTCCAGTTTTCCCACAATCCATGTTTCACTACCATACAATGCTGTGATCCAGACGTACATTCGCAGAAATTTCTTCCTCAATTTAAGGCCTATGCTTGATACCAGCAGACTTCTCTTGGCCAGAAATGCCCTTTTTGCAGAGCTAGTTTGTTTTTGATGTCATCCTAGCTCCGTCCGTCATTGGTTATTTTGCTGCCCAGGTAGCAGAATTAACTCCATCTACTTCGTCACCATCAATCCTGATGCTACGTTTCTCGCTGTTCTCAGTTCTACTACTTCTCATTACTTTCGTCCTTCTTCGATTTACTCTCATCCCATATTCTGTACTCATTAGATAGCGGAAGCAAACGTGTTAGAAGTACTAATTATTTTAACGAAATTACAGCTACAGTTTACGTCTATTGTGGTAATTACGTTATTTTCTAAATTGTAGGGCCCTGTATTGCTCTCGTCATATTATTGTGCTCTAGGGATGGGAAAAATAGACCGGTTAAAACCGATACGGGATTAGTTCCGAATAAGAGGTGTTTCTTTTATTTTTTACCAATAACATCGTAAGGAAAACGATATATCAATTAGCCGTAACAACAGTTCTAAAATTTTTCGTTTTTAAGTAAACCTTTATTTAAAAAGAGGCAATTTTTAAAAGTAAAATATGGGTTATTTTGAAACAGTGTATTATTACAGAAAATGAGAAAAGCGATCAATGCTATGTTAATAAAAATCTTGGCAGAAACGAGCAACAAACACGTCATATTTATTGGTACAGCACCGCTGAGACAATGTCCATGTTGCCGTGTGTCGAAAAAAAAAAAGGTCCAAATGGCTCTGAGCGCTATGGGACTTAACTGCTGTGGTCATCAGTCCCCTAGAACTTAGAACTTCTTAAACCTAACTAACCTAAGGACATCACACACATCCACGTCCGAGGCAGGATTCGAACCTGCGACCGTAGTGGTCGCGTGGTTCCAGACTGTAGAGCCTAGAGCCCTTGCTTTAAAACACTGAGTATTTCTGTGCTATTTCTATTAAATAATAAATGACGGAGGAGGTTTTGGTAACAATTATAAATCAAAAACTTAACAACTATTCATTCATAGTGCATAATAAAGATAAAAATCCGCAGCCAGCGTCTGCATAATATGCCTTTATCTTCTTGTAGTCCTTAAAAACGGACAAATTAACATGAAAAACAGACTTCTGCAACCTCAGCTGCCACCTTTCAGCGCTGACTATTCGTAATGCCCCAATACTGAAGTGATCACTGATTACAACGTGATTTTTAGCAGAGTTTCAAAAAGTTAGAATCAATACGAGAATACTGGTGATTTGTTCTAATGTTCAACTACTTATCATTTTCCGAGAATAGCAGCGAACGGTGGACAGAAGAGGTTTTCTTTTGGTTCCCTGTTTAATTCAATATTTGTAATCTGTGTACTTGAAACTGAGTCAAAATTTTTCAATCTTTGTTTCATTTCTACGTTTATTACAGGAAATAATAAGAACAAAAAACCAAAATCGTCGGTTATTTCAAAAACCGGTTGTTTGGAGCGGTTTTAACAAATTAGTTAAACTGGCGTGAAAAAAAAACAAAAAAAAGAACGATCTAACCGAAAACCGATTGTTTCAGCGACAACCGCCATCACTGTTGTGTGCCAGTAACTTGACATCCGCTACTGATGTTATTGTAAAGTCGGTTGTCGAGTTAACAAATCGCTTTATCTATAAAAGTCTGCAAACATAGCTGCTGCCAAAGCTTGAAACCTGAACAATGATTGTGTCGTCTCTTATTATAACATCTTATGAGCCATTTCGTATGTGTTGGAATAGGAAACAACCTGTTTTCCTATAACAATAAACAAGTAGTTGCTCATTAAAGGCTACAATAAGAGACTAAAGACATGAATCGGTATAATTTCTACTGACTACACGTGCTCTAACCGCAGAGAGTGGACGGTGTGGCATGTATTTATCCGGCAAAATGTCTGATTAAATGAAACGACTTTAATAGAAACAGCTTTTGTTGGCTCTTATGTGTCAAAAATGACCTTAATCTCATCAGTTCATTGCAGTCATACCCAACTTAACTCGTTTCTCAAAACGCATACATCTATTTCATTCTTTTGTGCCACTTTGGAAGACACGTACTGTAGTGGAACATGTGTAAACTACATCCGCGCCAGAGGTAGGACAAAAATCCTCTACCACTTCCTTACGTGAACTACTTTACGAGAATGTTTCCCCTTTTCTTCTCTGACCAAATTTTTCCCACGTCATGAAGTCTGAAATAAAGGGGTTCAGGAATGTATTTGGAATGAATACGTTTTCTGCATCCACAAGTGCATCTGCATCCATGCTCCTCAAGCCACGTTATGGTTTGTGAGAGAGGGTTCTTTATGTACCTTTGTCACTTTCGATCTTTCCTGTTCCATTGCGAATGGTACGTATGAAGGACGACTGTTGGTAGACCTCTGCGTGAGCTCGATTCTCTCTAATATTAGCTTTATAGTCCTCTCCCGATATCTGCGTAGGAGGAAGCAATATATGAACTGTCATTTATAGGAAGGTACAGCGTTAAAACTTTTGCAGGAATCATTTCGTTAAGACCAACGAAGGCCAACAAAAGACAGTAAATGTATTCGGCCGAATGTTGGTCCCAACGCTTTGGCGTTCGGTCTCTCATCCTCACGAAACCTAAATATCAGGGCCAAGGGTCTCAGCGACATGTAATCACAGGCGACTGATAAAATGTCGAGGTTGCTCTCATTTAGTTACTGTTATAAAGTAGCATTTTAATTACAATTTCACCGGCCAGGGAAGAAGACTAATTAACAGTCATTGCATGCGCAATATTTATTTTACTGCAAGAAGCTGATCACTAGAAAAAGAAGAGAAAGGAACGACGCTGGTGGACGACCTTTTTTTTTAAGAAAAAAATTAAGGCGTGGTGGGACAAAATTAAGGCTGACGTTAAAGCTGAATTGGAATATGGGCTGTTCCGTTATCTTTTCCGAATGAAAGGCAGAAATTTCTAACCGTTATGGAATTTTTTTGGGCTCTACAATCTATAGAGAATGACACTTCTTTTAGGAGAGCCATAAGAGGAATTTGTGGCACAACTTGTCTAGAAAAAGGGATCGGTTGGTAGGACACGTTCTGAGGCATCAAGGGATCACTAATTTAGTACTGGAGGGAAGCGTGGTGGGAGACCAAGAGATGAATACACTAAGCAGATTCAGAAGGATGAAGGTTGTAGTAGCTCATCGGAGATGAAGAGGCCTACACAGGGTGACTAGCAAGGAGTGCTACTTTAAAACAGTCTCTGGACTCAAGACGACAATAACAACATCTGCAGCGTAAAGATTAATGGTCACGCTGAGACGATTAGCTGATTGGGTTTCATATTCCAGCATAATGTACACATTTTAAACATCAAATCCGCTCATTTGCAACACTGTACCTAAAAGCAAACTGTGTCGATATGTAGACATTATCAGCACCCCTCCAAGTTCTTTTTTTCCTTTTCAGTAAAGACACCTTTACTTTTTCAAATTTGGACACTACGTTCTAACAGATCACTTATTTCATTCTTAGCGTCCAAACTTTTAGATTTGTTTTTATAACCGCTGGTTGAAGTGTCCTATAAACATTCATATTCGTTATAAAATTTTAATGCTGACTTCATATTCCATCCCATATTCCAATATTTTTAAACACAATAAATACGCATCTCTTCAATAGACACAGCTATTCGCTACTGAACCAACGGGAATTCGGCCTGATGTCCACACAACGAGAATGGTCCCAAGGCCAGCCCACAGCCAACGCTTGGATGTTACCGCCGTCATTCCGAGCCGCAACCAAGACCAACCGTTTCGTTGGCTCGTAAACACTAAGCAAATCTCTGCCAACGAAACTGTAGGTTGTCGTTCGCTGGCATTCGGTGGCTTCGTTTGCACGCATCTTACGCACAACTGCTCTCTAGTAGCTTCTGCCACTGGATTCGTATGAGCATCTGTGAAGGTTTCGTACATACTGAACAACCCTGAGACGAAACTCACCGATCTTCTCCGCGTCCTTCGTTTCCTTCATCAGTCCTAGCCGGTAAGGTTACCAGACTGACGACCAATACTCAAGTGCTGTGTCGTAAGTGTGATAACTGGCCATCCATCTGTTTGTAGTGAATCGCAGACACGTAAAGTCCACTTGTGTCCCCATCTGAAGGTGTACTCATTAAGACCACACTTTTTCGCATCTCGTATGAAACTTGTGCTGTGCCCTATTTAGGACAATGTTAGAGATGCTGCCATCTAGGAACACACATAGTATTTACACATGAGAACAACTTTATGCATGCCCGTTATTTTACCAGTTGAATCAGACGCGTTAGAAAAATCGAGTAACGACATGCAATTGCTATTACATGTCATCTAAATGGTTCTGTGGTGGACATTTGGGTTGAAATATGTGGCAAACACGTTTAGCATCTGTGCTACTAACAGTACTCTAGCTATCCCAATGGACACTTTGGGTGAACAGTACGTTTGGCTGATACAAGGTCCAGTGGTACAAGATGACAATTATTGAACTATACGAAAAAAGTAAATTAGTTACAAACTACGACGTGAACACACTTTATTCAACATTAAACTTTACTACAGATATTCGGATTTAGGTTATGACATGTTCGATACGCCTGCCATCAATGGCGATAATGTGGCGTAGACGAATAGCGAAATTCTGCATGACCCGCTGAAGTGTCAGAACATCAATGCTGTCGATGACTGCCTGAATGGCAATGGCAATGGTTGAAAGATAGCGAGAATGGAAGAGAACTGGCAGTGCGGGACATAGGTAAGGATTCGAACTTACCAGCAGGTTTCCACTAGGTAACTCGTCAACACAAGAAACTGACGAGTATGGTTCGATCACATCTTGCTTTGCTCTCACGAACCTGAGAAAATCGGATTGCATGATTTTTTCTTTATTTGCTACACTGAACGTATCCCTTGGATGACAGCAAACGCTTGTGCTACCACACCTAATTTACCAACAAACTCTGAGTGGTTATATGCAGCATACCGTTGAACGTTTTTTATTCGGTAACGCGTCATTTTTGACCCGCCAGTTATGAATTGTGGAGATAAGACACCCATTGCTCTGTGGTTGTCATTAAAATGATTTTACCACATCCTTGGACGTATGTTCCAATAAATATTGAGACAGAGCTCGGTTTTTCGTGAGTCCCCCTGTATGTCTCAGCAATGGTGGAACAAATCTATCGAGCTTGGCTGGATTTCCCAAACAAAGATACGGGGTGACAATTATTGAACTATATGAAATAAAATTGTCATAACTTCTGAAAAGTTTGTGTTACGATGTTCAAACTGCACGGTTGACCGCGGGGCATGATAGGAATTAGTAAGCGCATGCGGACGCGACTTGTTGTTGTCGGCAATTTGGACGTGAGAATGTCACGGTACAACGTGCTTGAGCGTACGGCACTTGTGAAGGCCTATTATGCGAGGAATAACAGCCCAACTGCGGCTCAAAGGAAATTTGCGACCAAGTTCAAGCTGAAGACAACCGGTCCAAGTGTGCTAACAATCAAGAATTTGATTCGCGAGTGTGAGAGAATGGGCAGTGTTTGTGATGACAGTGTTAGCAATGTCGGTCGTCCAAAAAGGATGAAAACGCCCTAACACATCGAGAAGACACGCGATGTGTTTCAAACCAGCCCCAGGAAATCGATCTGACGAGCTGCACAACAGGTGGGAATCGATCGGGGGACACTGCGACAAATTGTTGCTGAAGACCTGCATCTCTTCCCATACAACATTCAAACCCATCAGCCATTAGGCCCCAGGGCCATTGAACAGAGGTTGTGTTTCGCCAACACCATTGTCTACAGAATTGACGGACAGGACTTTGAGATGAATATGGTAGGGTTTAACCATGAAGCCCACTTTCATTTGGATGGGTTCGCCAGTAAGCAAAATTGGCGCATTTGGGGGACTCAGAATCCGCATTTAGCGATCGAGAAGTCGCCTCATCCTCAACAGGTGACTGTGTGGTGTGCAGTGTCCAGTCACGGAATAATCGGTGCGATATTCAGATGGTTCAAATGGCTCTGAGCACTATGGGACCCAACTGCTGAGGTCACAAGTCCCCTAGAACTTAGAACTACTTAAACCTAACTAACCTAAGGACATCACACACACACCCATGCCCGAGGCAGGATTCGAACCTGCGACCGTAGCGGACGCGCAGTTCCTGACTGTAGCGCCTAGAACCGCTCGGCCACTTCGGCCGGCGGTGCGATATTCCTTGATGGCACGGTGACTACCGAATCGTACGTGAAGGTTTTGTAAGATGATTCCATCACCATTACGTAACGTTATGTGTGCCTCACTGTTTTTTTTTAAACAAATTTGTGCCTGATTTTATTCTGAGAAGCTCAGTAACGTATGTAAATACCGTAAATGTAAATGTGATTCAAAAAGTACTTGAAGTGAAGTGAAGCGCAGCTGGACAGCAAGAAACTCTCTAGCGCGCAATCTCTGCAACGATAGGAGTTGTGAATCTTTGAGTACGGACTCTAACAAAAAAAGACAATTGATTAATTAAAAAAAAGAGGACTGTTAATCTGTATCTTGTGGAAACAGGACGTGTTGCTAGGCCGTCACTCAGAACGTATTGTTACATTTAATGAAATTTGATATTTTAGTAATAAAACCGAGTAAAGTATGTAACAGTTGCGAAACTTTTATGTATACAAATTTTCTGGAAGTGAAGAATAGAAATATCTTGTTTTTGGAAAAGGAGGTGAACCTCATTGTCGTCGCCGTCCATCAATCGACAGAATTGTAAATGTACAAAGTTCACTAAAATACAAGAAAATAAATGCATTCTCTATAGTTTTCATTCTATAAGTAACAACCTGTCATAATTTCTTAATTACAGTAATTGGATTATGTTCTCACGAAAAGCAGATTGCTGTTTGATCTTATTTACTTACAGCAGTAGTCCCTTAGGTATGAAAAGCTACAAAAACTTGGGCTCAATGCTATTCGCAATAAGGCCAAGTAACTAACAGAGTCGTATTTTAAATCTTAAAGAACAGTAACTTCCTCCAAAATATAATACGTCACCAACTGGTGCAGAAGCTGATCATTCAAGGAGGCAGCAACCAAAATTCAGGTACCAGTTACGACTTAAAGTAAAAATCTCAATCAAAAATCAGTTATTCTCTCTCTCTCTCTCTCCAAACACATATATATAAATATTCATATTATTAAGATGAAAGTCATTTTATAATTATCCAAGGTGACTTTGATGTCGACAAGATGTGGTTCATGCAAGGCGGAGCTCGACCCCATCGCAGCAGGAGAGTGTTTGATGTCCTGGCGGAGCACTTTGGGGACTGCAGTCTGGCTCTGGGGTACCCAGAGGCCATGGCATGTCCCTCGATTGACTGCCATATTGTCCGGATCTGAACACATGCGACTCCTTTCTTTGGAGCTATATTAAAGACAGATGTACAGTAATAAACCGAAAACCATTGCCATCTTTCAACAGTGACAGCATCAGCAAATTGGTCTCTCGTTGGGAGAAATGTGCTCTCCGCCAGGGTGACTATGTTGAAAAATAAGTATGTAGGCATGAAGAACAAAGATATAGATTCTTAATAACGTCTGTTTTATTTCGAGTTATCACGTTAAAAACTCAGAGACATTTCTTTTCGGCACTTATATGTAGTACTTATTGGCGTACATAATTATTTTTACTGGTGGTATGGGAATTGTAGATCCGTCTTGGTGCAAAACGTTTTTGTTATTTATTCCCCAAACTATTTCAGCGAAAAAAAACGCCATCATCAGTGTGTTCTTTAATTTTTTGTATGCAAACACGTACACATGGACGAGTTCGACGATAAAAAAAATTACTGGTGGTGCTGACACCCTTGCAAATATTGACGGACGATCATTATCCACGTGGAAAGTATGTGTTTCCATTTTGAAGTGCTTTCTTAAACTTTGCAGTGTTCATACACCAGTCTACCTACGTCTTTAAAAACTGTATGTCATGCATAAAGACCTATGTAATCAAGAAGGGTGAGTTTTTCACAAAATTTGACACAGAAACATGCTCCTTTTGTCATGGGCGTGGGTTTTCAGTAAAGGCCACAAATGTTTTCTTTCTACCTTGCGAAGTGGAGCAGTAGTTAAGAGACATCAATCACCTTTCGAACGACGAGGGTTGTAATATCTGCTTATTAATCCAGCCCGAGTGTTTTCCCTATTTCTGCGGAGTGCTTTGGCTCCTGCTGGGACTTCACCCTTGAACAGGCTGCTGAAAATCTGTCGCATATTTGTCAAGTTGAGGTAGTGCCCCTTACCCATGGGTTTCGATGGCTACGGATCGTTGAACAGTCCGTTCTTGTTACCTCCTGCTCTCCGAAATTCAGTCGTCTTAACGAAGCTACAAACGTAACTGCTTGCTTGATAAGCATGCATTACCAACCTTTTTGCGCAAACATGCTTACGCAGGTATCAGGACCACACAAGCTGCTTTAAGCTTGACCGAATTTCAGTTATGCAAGGTTGCGCAAGCGTATCAAGTCTGTATGCTTGAGCGTGTGTAATAGCATTACGTAGGTTTGTACAAGCATATGTCAGTTCTGAAATCCGGCAGGTGAAGATTTCGCACGGTCAAGTCGAGCGATCTGAAACGTATAAACTGCCAGTTGTTCGAAGATTTTATTCGCACTTATGAAAGTCAAACGTTCCGCCGCGTATGATAATCTCCTTCTTGGTAACTATAAAGCAATTTACCCTGCAACAGAGAAAGATATAGTAGAAAAAAATTAAATTCACCGAGATAAAAATTACCTTAGGGGAACGAACAAAATAGTTTTAGCGTCTCCTTTGATTACATATGGAAGTTTTCGCGAACTGTTGGCAACTTTGGCCCGTTTCAAATGTCAAATGACTTGCGAAAGCTTCCTTGCAAATTCCTTATTCTAAAGAATACTTCCAACCTACATTCCGAAATCCAAATCGAACGCAATAAATCTACACTTTTGCATATTCTATTAATGTTTAGGGTTTCGACAAAAATATAGAAACACCGCAGGAAATGCATGATTGAACCTACACTGAAGAGCCAAAGAACCTGGAACATCTGCCTAATATCGTGCAAGGCCCCCGCGAGCACGCAGAAGTGCCGCAACACGACGTGGCATGGACTCGACTAATGTCTGAAGAAGTAGTGCTGGAGGGAATTGACACCATGAATCTAGCAGGGCTGTCCATAAATCCGTAGGAGTACGAGAGGGTGAAGATCTCTTCTGAACAGCACGTTGCAAGGCATCCCAGATATGCTAAATAATGTTCATGTCTGGGGAGTTCGGTGGCTAGCGGCAGTGTTTAAACTCAGAAGAGTGGTCCTGGAGCCAATCTGTAGCAATTCTGGACATGTGGTGTGGCGCATTGTGCTGCTGGAATTGCCCATGTCCGTTGGAAAGCACAATGGACCTAAATGGGTGCAGGTGCTCAGACAGGATGCTTACGTACGTGTCACCTGTCAGAGTCGTTTCTAGACGCATCGAGGTCCCATATCACTCCAACTGCAAACGCCCCACACCATTATAGAGCCTCCACCAGCTTCAACAATCCCCTGCTGACTTGCAGCGTCCATGGATTCGTTAGGTTGTCTCCATATTCGTACACGTCCATCTTCTCGATACCATTTGAAACGAGACTCGTCCGATCAGGCAACATGTTTCCAGTCATCAACAGTCCAATGTCGATGTTGACGGGTCCAGGCGGGGCGTAAAGCTGTGTGTTGTGCAGTCGTCAAGGGTACACGAGTCGGCCTTCGGCTCAGAAAGCCCGTATCGACGATGTTTCGTTGAATGGTGCACTCGGAAACACTTGTTGATTGTCCAGCATTGAAATCTGCAGCATTTTACGGAATAGTTGCACTTCTGTCACATGGTACAATTCTCTTCAGTCTTTTTTGGTCCCGTTCTTTCAGGATCTTTTTTCCACCGCACCGGTGACGGAGATTTGATGTTTTACCGGATTCCTGATATTCACGGTACACTCCTGAAATGGTCGCACGAGAAAATCCCCATGCCATTGCTACCTCGGAGATGCTGAGTCCCATCGCTCGTGCGACGACTGTAACACCACGTTCAAACTCACTTAAATCTTGATAACCTGCCATTGTAGAGCAGTAACCGATCCAACAACTGCGCCAGACACTTGTGTTTTATAGGCGTCGCCGAGCAGAGCGCCGTTTTCTGCCTGTTTACAAATATCTGTATTAGAATACGCATGCCTGAAGCAGTTTCTTTGGCGCTTCATTGTAAATGCGTATACTATCTAAGCATGCGAATTGCGCTAATTGTATTTGACCACGAATGGCACCTGTACAGTGTGCTCAATACGTTTCGAGGGTGAGTTGTGGACAGAACGGTGTTCTGTGTAGTTGTGAGTGCGTTATGTCGTAGGCAAGTGAATTCGAATGTAAGCAGATAGTTGGTGCCAGTATGGTGGGTGCTTCAGCCAACAAGGTAGTGCAAATGATCGGTGTTTCAAGAGACAGCGTATCGAAGATTTATACGATAATTTTTTTGAAGTGGAAAACCATCATCCGCTAAGACAAAACGCGTACGAAAGTATGTGTTGAGTGATAGTGACAGACGGTCATAGAAGAGGAGTGTGTGGCAAATAGGAGGGCAACTGCAAAAGTCACTGCAGAATTGAATGTTGCACTCGAGAAAGCTGTCCGCTCCCGAAGAACACGAAGGTAGGACTATCAGCAGGTAGTTTCAGGGCGAATATGAATTCCAAATGCTCATAAAAGGAAAAATTAGTACTGAAGCCATAAAACCTGGACTAAATTAAAATTAAATTAAATTATTTATTTTATGGCCTCCATTGGACCACTCTAATCAAAAATACAAAGTTGTAAACAAGTTGTTACACAGGGATACAATTTCGCTCAACAATAACTTAATATATTTAGGTAATATAATTATTAGAGTCTATTCTTATATGAAAGGTGTTTTGCTCTTCTGTCTGCGCAATATTTCTTCATTCTTTCAGATATTTTCTTTCTTTCTTCATCTGAGACCACTCTTCCTGTACTCCTTTTATTGATTTTCATTTGTAGTTTGGTTTGCGGGTCTTGCAGTATTCTGGTTTTCCCTGTCTTGTTTTTTAGGTCATCTACTGTAATTTGGAGTTCTTTTATATCTTCCTTAATTTCTGTGATCCATTTAATGTCGCTCTTGCTATTCCACAATTTTTGTATTATTTTTTTACTAATTCTGTTTTCTGGAGTTCTCATCAGATGTCCAAAGAATGAGATGGGTTTCTTCCTGATCGTGCTCATGACTGGTTCTATTTTCTTAATTACTGGTTCATTTGATGCTATTCTCCAATGCCTATTTATTTTATACTGTTTATTTATACATGTCCTAATTATCCTTCTTTCTATTTTTAGTATTCTGTCAATTTCTGCTGTATTAGTTGTTTTGAAGATAGTTTCAGCTGCATACGTTATTTCTCGTTGTGTAACTGTTTTGTAGTGTTTTAATTTTGCATCTATAGAGAGGCTTTTTTTGTTTTATGTAGTTTTGGGAATGTAATTTGCGTAGTTCAATTTTTTTATTCTATTCTGCCATGATGGCTTCTCATTTAGATTGTATGTTATTATTTCGCCTAAATATTTAAATTTATCAACAATTTTGATTACCCGCTCTCCTATTGTAATTTTGTTTGCAAGTGGTGGATCAGTTAGCATAATCTCCGTTTTTTATAATGATATTCTAAGGCCTACTTTCTCTGCTATTTCATGTAGTGATTTCACTTGTTGCCTGGCTTCCTGAACGGTGTTGGCTAGGAGAGCAAGATCATCAGCGAATCCCAAGCAGTTTAAGCTAATATCATCTTTTGCACTTCCAATTCTGGAAGAATTCTGCACTATGAAGAAAAGGAAGAAAGTTTCGGATCTGTCTTGTTGCACATTGTTTCGAACATCTGGCCGAGTTGACGTCCAAAGAGTGAAAGATAGCGGGGGTCCGATGATGATTTGGGCAGCCATATCATAGTATTCCTCGGGTCTCTTGGTTACTTTTCAAGTTCGCATCACCGACAATCATGTGACCATTCTGACGGATCAGGTCCACCTCATAGTAAAAGGTTTGTTCTGCAGCTGTGATGTGTTCCAAGACGACAGGGCCCTTGTTCACACGGCTCACATCGTCCAAGACGTTACGTGAGTGCGAGGATGAATTGTCGCATCTCACAGGCCACCGCAGTCACAAGATCTCATTGTTACTGAGCCTTTGTGGTCTACTTTGGAGAGAAGGGTGTGTATCATCTTCTCTATCATCGTTACCTGAACTTGCCACTACTAAGCGGGAAAAATGACATAAGATTCCCTTTAAACCCACACAGGACCTGTATTTATCAATTCCGAGACAAATGGAAGCTGTTTTGAATGTCCATGTTTTTCCTGCACCGCATTAGGCATGGTATTGTGTTGTGTTTCGGTGTTTAGATTTTTCTGTCCATCTCCTGTAGAAAAAAGTATTGTGAGTATGGGTGTAGTTAAAATAAAGGGAGCCACTACCACCTGATGTGAATATCCCTGGATCTTTTCCATCAATTCAGCCAGTACAGTCGAAATGGTCGAACTGCTTTCCAGAATGATTTGGCATCTTACACTAGTGATGTGAGCGCACCGTCGATATATTTCGGGTGCATCCATGCTTGAGGCGTGTGAGGTTTTTGCATGCTTGTGTAAAGGCTTGATCACGCAGGATTGTCGAGCATACAGTTACGTATGTAGATTCTTTCACGTAGTATCGCAGAAAGGTGAGAAGGCAGTAATGTTTTTGAGAAAGACCTCTCACCACCGAGAAACCCTGTGACGAATAACAACATCGGAAGAGCTAAATAAAATTTGAGTATTCACAAACAAGCAAAATGCAGAAAGACCAGCATATAGTAGCAACTCACCCTCAATATAAACAGATGTAACATACTGCGAATACATAGATTACCGTGTGATTATACGACTGCAGAGCAATCACTGGAAGCAGTTACTTCCTTAATACGAGGGCTATTTGGAAAGTAAGGAACGATAGGTCACGAAACGGAAACCACAGTTACAATCAATACTGTATTATTCGCAACAGTTAGCTACAGCTTCCAGCTACTTATCTCCATAGTCGCCGGTCCGTCTTAGACGTTCGTCGCAGCGTTGTACCAACTTTCCAATGCCCTCGTTATACAAGGCAGCCGCCAGTGCTTTCCGCCAATTTTCTAGGCTGTCCTACAGTTCGTTGTCTGTGCCAGAATGTTGTCTTCACAGCCAGCGGTTCATGTGAGCAAAGATGAAACTCAAAGGGAGAAAATTACGGGTTTTATTGTTCAAATGTTCAAATGTGTGTGAAATCTTATGGGACTCATCTGCTAAGGTCATCAGTCCCTAAGCTTACACACTACTTAACCTAAATTATCCTAAGGACAAACACACACACCCATGGCCGAGTGAGGGCTAGAACCTTCGCTGGGACCAGCCGCACAGTCCATGACTGCAGCGCCTTAGACCGGGCTGTATTGTGGATAATGAAACATTTCCAATTGAAGATGATGCAGGAGCATCTTCATTGCCCCCTGCAGAATGCGGCTGAGAATTGCCTTAAAGAAGAAAACGCACGACAGTTATTTAATGTTGTCTGCATAGCTTCAGGCGAAATTTGTCACCGGGCCCTCGTACTTGGCGGGAGACACTATTGTCTTAGGTATCTTTGTGTGCTACCTGTGTGCTCAGAACTAAAAAAACACCACATAACGTGATCGACGGGCATACTAGAGACACTGCCCAACACACCTGCGCAAAACTTCAGCAGATTTTCACTGTGGTTTCCATTTCGCGACCTATCGTTCCTTACTTTCAGAACAACCGACGTATAGGTAGGAGTATACGTACGGAGCGATCTGAAGCGGAACGACACCTTAAAATTTATCTCGATTAAGGTAGATGCTAAACTGAGGTTAAATGGAAGAATCTTCAGGAAACGTAGTCGATCAGCAAAAGAAGTAGCCGATAAAACACTCGTTAGACCAACTCTTAAATATTGTTTGTCAGTCTTAATCCGAACAAGATCAGCACGTTTCGCTAAAGATTCTTTCAGTAAGCGCGAAAGCGTCAGCGAGATGCTTAGTCAACTCCAGTCGCAGACGCTGCCACAGAGGCGTTTCGCATCGCGGCAGTCAACCCTTAAAATCACAAGAGTATACGTTCCTAGAAGATTCAACCAGTGTATTGTTTGCTCCTACGTATATCTAGCGAAAAGGTCACGAAGACAAAATTCAAGAGATTCAATCCCACAAGATGGCTTACCAGCAATTATTCATCCCGCGAACCGTACGCGACTGGAACAAGGAAAGCGGGAAGTGACAATAGTACAAAAAGTACCCTCCCTGTAAGGTGGCTTGCGGAGCGTAACGTTAATATGCAAGTTGTAGTTTTATTATTCTTTATTTATTTACTTAACCTGATCTGATTAGGGCCATCGGACCCTGTATTATATTGGAACCGGATTTCACACATACGGAATCTACGATAGTGGTTTGAAAAGTTCTCGGAATCCTTTGGAGGGATCAGCGCTAGCGCAACGAGTTTGTTCACGTGACATTCACTGGATTGTTGCCTCTAAACACGTGCCACGTCGGAGCTCTTGGACGCGAGCTGTGGCGGTGACGTGGCTCTGCTTTTTTTCCCGAGTGGTGATTTGCGAAGATGGAAAAAATCGAGATTCGAGCGATGATTAAGTACTTCCTAAGAAAGGATATGAAAGCATGGGATATTCATGCTGATTTCCAGAACACACTGAGGGACTCGGCTCCTTCATAGTAAACTGTTTCCAAGTGGAGAAATTAATTTAAATTTGATCGGGAGAGCTTAGATGATGATCTGCGCAGTGGTCGGCAAAGATGTGTCACTACTCCAGAAATCATTGCAAAAGTGCACAAAATGGTCATGGAGGATCGCCGATTGAAAGAGCGTGAAATTGCTCACACTTGCCAGATGTCATCAGAAAGGATAGATCACACTTCAACTTAGGAATTAGAAATAAAAAATTATCTGTAAGATGGGTGCCGCAGCACATGTGCCGTCGCCATGGCAAAATTACACGAACTAAGGTATGAATTGTTGCCACACCCGCCTTAGTCGCCTGATACGGCTACTTCAGACTTCCATCTCTTCCCAAAACAGAAAATTTTTCTTGGTGGACGAAGATTCACTTCAAACGAAGAACTGATAGCCGGAATTGACAACCATTTTGCAAGTCTGGAGGAAATTCCTTTCGAGATGGGATCAAGGCTCTGGAACATCGTTGGACCAAGTGCGTTAATCCACAAGAAGACTACATTGAAAAATAAAAGATTTTCAGTGATGTAAGTACTTTTTTTCTATTCCGTTCCGAGAACTTCTCGAAACATCCTCGTATTACATCATAGTTACCCAAGAAAATTACAATTTTGAAATGACAGTTAGTGTTAAAATGATTTGAATGGATGAAGAGGTGGTGTGAGTGATCTATACTGACTATGAACTAATAACGTTAATACTGGAATTACTTGTACTACTGCGGCTTGAGTCGCTGATAGTGGTGATAAAAATAATAATAAAAATAGTTTGTGATTTTAATAACAGTAACGATAGTGGCAGATAAAAGACTAATTTGTAGGTCTACAAAATGGATGTTTTCTGACATAGTGAATTCTTTGAAAAGGGAATTTAAGGAGACTACATCGGCAGGAACTCTGGGAATTGAGGAAGACTGGATCGGAAACAGGAATGTACACGGCTAACGAGTGCGTTAAGGGACATGTTAATCTTATTCTTGCTTTAGTAGATATGTCAGTAACAGTCTTCTGAAGCTGTAGATAGTATTTAGTTCTCTTATATAGTTTGGGAGGTTGTTCCAGAATCAAGTCCCTGTTACTGAGAAGGGCTTTGTGAAGGCGGCTGAATGACGGAGTGGGACAAAAGGTGTTTTGTCCTGGTGGGAATGTGTGTTTCTGCCGTTTTATTGAGACAAGACCGTTAAGATCGAGGAGAGATATCAGAGCAGTGTTCATTGATAAGACCATAGAGACGACAGAGGTATGGAAATCTCTGCGCTTGTCTGTATGCAGGTAGGATACCTGTGTATATGATGATAACGTGTGACAAAAATCTCGAACAACACAGATATAACAAACCAAGGCGATCATAGCCCTTTTCATGCTCCGAGCTTTCCTGAAAAAGGCCTTGTATGATAGCCTTGCTGTATCCAATAATTGGACGCATAAGTGTTTGTACAAGTTCCTTTTCCAGGACAAGAGGTAAGAGCTTTTTATATTTTGGTATGGGATGGAGAGATGCTGATGCCTTCTTGCGCATCGCGGTTACGTGTTCAGTCAAATTTAGATTTTACTCCTAGACTCTTTATTGAAGGGGAGCAGTTCACATTTGTCCCATTTAGGGTTAAAGAAGGTACAGATTATCGATATTTCTGGCTAATAAGCTTAGAATACCCAATTAGTACCACTTGCGTTTTGGATGAGTTGAGCTTTAACCCCATATCCTGCGTCCATTTTGATACGGCAAACGCAGGTCAGTACTGAGATCCTCGATAGCTGTCTTCAGGTTTATAGGTTTTGCACTTAGATACAACTGGAGGTCGTCAGCGTATATGTGGTATTTGCGATAGGACAAGATGGACGACACACCATCTGCTTAATACCGAAGCCTAGGTATCGCCTTATTCTACCTGCCTTCATCATCATAACTTTATGGTGCCAAGGATGACGCATTGCTGCTGAGACGTCTGGTATGAGCGAAACTATTGCACTGAACTTGGCAAAAAAGTAAGGCTACTAAATTTGGGAAGTAAAATGTCACAGTCGAAGATGTGAATGCCTTTGCTGAAGTCTTCTAAGAAGCACATGACACTCAGATTTTATTGTAGCAGAAAGAGGCGCATGTCACTTTCAGTTTGTAAGTTAAAATGGTCGTTACCGGAAACGAACAGTGCCGTTTGTATAGGGTTTCATATTGTCGTTAATTTCATAATCGCTGTTGGAATTATCTTTAAATCGCCTTTTGCGGGAGCTAGCCCAATTGGAAAGGACCAATTAGTTGCCCAGGGAGCGCCGGCAGTGATCAAGGCACATGAAGATGCATTCGAAGGCGAAAAAAGTAACTGCTCACGTGGAGGTCTCTCGCTTACTCATGGCGACTGAGACCAAATGTTTCTAAAACCGAGATAAGTCTGTTCCACCTTTCTAATCGCCTTTCATCAGCAAAGATCAGTCCACAGTTCGGCCCTCTTGGCACAGACAGATACAACGAAAGCCCAAAATACCTGGGAGTCACTATGGACTGAACTTTAACATACAAAAAACACCTTTCCATCTTGACCAAGATGAAACAGACACGAGTGAACCTTGTGAGAAAGCTGGCAGGCAGTACATGGGGAACAGCCACATCAGTCCTCCGAGGAGTATCCCCTGCACTGGTATACTCTGCAGCAGAATACTGTGCACCAGTTTGGCTCCGAAGCGCCCACGTAGTGAAAGTAGACGTCCAACTGAACTCAGTTATGAGAGTAGTTAGTGGTACAGTCCGGTCTACACCTACTTGCTGGCTACCAGTGCTTTCAAACATCTGTCCACCAGACCTCCATCGAAAGGCTGCTCTTTACAGCCTCTGTCAGCAAGTTTCTGAAAATAACTCGATCCCTCTTCATGACGATTTGCTATCACTGCCCAGGAAACGCCTCAAATCTAGAAGACCAGCATATGAAATGGGAGTCCAAATGCTATCCACAGGATTCGACCAGGACACAGAGTGGAAACGCGAGTGGCAAGCTACAAGAACCCGAAACCACTAACTTGTAGACAATCCAACAGTTCCAGTTCCAGGCTTCCACCAAACAAGGGAGGTGTGGGTGCAGTTAAACAGGTATCGGACTGAATAGGGTAGGTGCAAATACAGCATGCACAAGTGGGGCTTGTCAAGTGACAGTGTGTGTTACTGTGGTGACACCCAAAGAATGAGCCACATTGTGAATGAATGTCCAATCAGACGCTTCCCTGGTGGCATTGACAAGCTTCATCAAGCATCCCACGAGGCACTCCGCTGGATCGAGTGTACTCTGAGCCGTTTTAAAACTTGTGAACTGTATGTAATTTCACATGTTCATTTATATATACAGGGTGTTACAAAAAGGTACGGCCAAACTTTCAGGAAACATTCCTCACACACAAATAAAGAAAAGATGTTATGTGGACATGTGTCCGGAAACGCTTAATTTCCATGTTAGAGCTCATTTTAGTTTCGTCAGTATGTACTGCACTTCCTCGATTCACCGCCAGTTGGCCCAATTGAAGGAAGATAATGTTGACTTCGGTGCTTGTGTTGACATGCGACTCTTTGCTCTACATGTGCTAGCATCAAGCACATCAGTGCGTAGCATCAACAGGTTAGTGTTCATCACGAACGTGGTTTTCCAGTCAGTGCAATGTTTACAAATGCGGGGTTGGCAGATGCCCATTTGATGTATGGATTAGCACGGGGCAATAGCCGTGGCGCGGTACGTTTGTATCGAGACAGATTTCCAGAACGAAGGTGTTCCGACAGGAAGACGTTCGAAGCAATTGATCGGCGTCTTAGGGAGCACGGAACATTCCAGCCTATGACTCGCGACTGCGGAAGACCTAGAACGACGAGGACACCTGCAATGGACGAGGCAATTCTTCGTGCAGTTGACGATAACCTTAATGTCAGCGTCAGAGAAGTTACTGCTGTACAAGGTAACGTTGACCACGTAACTGTATGGAGAGTGCTACGGGTGAACCAGTTGTTTCCGTACCATATACAGCGTGTGTAGGCACTATCAGCAGCTGATTGACCTCCACGGATACATTTCCGCGAATGGTTCATCCAACAATGTGTCAGTCCTCATTTCAGTGCAAATGTTCTCTTTACGGATGAGGCTTCATTCCAACGTGATCAAATTGTAAATTTTCACAATCAGCATGTGTGGGCTGACGAGAATCCGCACGCAATTGTGCAATCACGTCATCAACACAGATTTTCTGTGAACGTTTGGGCAGGCATTGTTGGTGATGTCTTGATTGGGCCCCATGTTCCTTCACCTTTTCTCAATGGAGCACGGTATCATGATTTCATACGGGATACTCTACCTGTGCTGCTAGAACATGTGCCTTTACAAGTACGACACAACATGTGATTTGATGCACGATGGAGCTCCTGCACATTTCAGTCGAAGTGTTCGTACGCTTCTCTACAGCAGATTCGGTGACCGATGGACTGGTAGAGGCGGACCAATTCCATGGCCTCCACGCTCTCCTGACCTCAACCCTCTTGACTTTCATTTATGGAGGCATTTGAGAGCTCTTGTCTACGCAACCCCGTTACCAAATGTAGAGACTCTTCGTGCTCGTATTGTGGACGGCTGTGATACAAAACGACATTCTCCAGGGCTGCATCAGCGCATCAGGGATTCCATGCGACGGAGGGTGGATGCATGTATCCTCGCTAACGGAGGACATTTTGAACATTTCCTGTGACAAAGTGTTTGAAGTAACGCTGGTACGTTCTGTTGCTGTGTGTTTCCTCTCCATGATTAATGTGATTTGAAGAGAAGTAATAAAATGAGCTCTAACATGGAAAGTAATCGTTTCCGGACACATGTCCACATAACATATTTTCTTTCTTTGTGTGTGATGAATGTTTCCTGAAAGTTTGGGCGTACCTTTTTGTAACACCCTGTATATTTCTTTGTTTTGCTAAATGTGTATTACGGTAATTGATGTATACGATGATAATAATAATAATAATGACAGGAATCGAACGCGGGACTTCCAAACGCAAAGATACGTGGCCAACACGTGCGCTCCAGGGAAACACTGGAGCCGTAACATCGACGTGAGATGCTTCCTTGCCTCGAGATGCATCACGTTAGCTGCGAGGTGGAGGCATTTGGACGGCCGGTGGAAACCGCAGGTTCGGCCGACTGCTGAATTGAAAAGAGGTTACTGTAGCCTGGGATGGAGAGGGCATGAAAGCGGATAGAAAGAGAAAGGGGGCGAGTTGTAAGAGGCCGTGTCGGCGGCCGCCTCGCCCCGCTTCGGACTGAATCCGCTGGCCGGCGGCCGCTCACTCGCAGCCCCGTATCGAGGGGCTTTTAAAACATTTAGTGGCCTTCTGGGAAATCACAGGACGACCAGCAGCCAGCCTCGAGACAAAAAAGCGCGCGCCGGGCGGAGAGGGTAGCGGGCCAGGGGTACGCAGGGGGGCGGCGGAGGGGGAGGTGGAGGCGACGGCGGTAGGGGGAAGGAACCGGCGCTGACGCCCGCCGACGCCGCTCGGACGCCGGAAACAAGGTTTGCAGTGGCGGCGCGCGGCAATAAACCCGATTAATGGGTTTACCTTGGAGAAATTACCGTCCGGGGCGACGGACGGCTGCCTCCTCGAGACGCCCGCCGGGGGCCGAGTCAGCGGCATAAAAAGGGCCGCGGGGAGCGAAGGGCGGGGGCGAGGGGCGCGGTTCCAATCCGGGCGGCGCCGCTTTACGAGCCAGCCAATCCACCTGCCGGCTCTGGCCGGAACTCGCCTCGCCGCCGTGGCAGACGTCGCACGCCGACTGCCCTTCTCTACTGTCTAGCTCTCTCCCTCTCTCCGCTGTTAAAGAAAGTAGTCCTAAAACTTCTCTGACTTTATGCAGAGTAGTTTGGGAGACGGGGGCGTCAATAGCATTAGAGAAAAGTCGTCTGTCTGAGACATACCGGATGAGTCGAAAACCTACCAACTAACTGATATCTGGAATCAGGCAGTTTATTTCTTCTAGCCTCTAGGCCCCACTCATACACATAGGCCTCATCCAAAGACTTCCACATCGATCTTTGTTGAAAGGTCAGGATGCAGCTTTTTCATGCATGTCGCACTTAGTCTTACCATCTAGCACGAGCACGTCTGACACTTCCCTTTGACTCCCTGAGACGCCACTGCAATCGAGTTGTTCTTTGTCACTTTTCTACATCTACATATATACTCCGCAAGCCACAGTATAGTGCGTGGTAGAGGGTGTCTTGTACCACTGCTAGTCCATCCGCAAACAGAGAGAGGAAGAAACGACTGTCTATATGACGCCGTACGAGCCATAATCTCTCCAATCTTATCCTCATGGTCCTTACGCGAAATGGACGTTGGCAGCAGTAGAATAGTTCTGCAGTTAGCCCCAAATGCAGGTTCTCTAAATTTTCTCAACATTGCTCCTCGAAAAGAATGTCATTGTCCCTCCAGTGATTCCCATTTGAGTGCCCGAAGTATCTCCGTAATACTTGCTCTTTGTTGGAACCTACCGGTAACGAAACTAGCAGACCGCCTCTGAATTCCTTCGGTGTCTTCCTTTAATCCGATATGGCGCGGATCCCAAACACTCTAACAGTACTCAACAATAGGTCGCACTGATGTACTATATGCGGTCTTCTTTACAGATGAACCACACTTCTCTAAAATTCTCCCAATAAACTGAAGTCGACCATTTGCTTTCCTTACTACAACCTTAAATGCTCATTACATTTCATATTATTTTCCAACATTGTGCCTAGGTATTTAATCGACGTGACCGTGTCAAGCACTGCACTACTAATACTGTACTTGAACATTATTGGTCTATTTTTGCTACTCATCTGCATTAACTTATAGTTTTCTACATTTAGAGCTAGCTGCCATTCACTGCACCAACTAGAAATTTTGTCTAAGTCATTCTGTATCGTCCTACAGCCGCTCAACGACGACACTTTTCCACACACCACAGCTTCATTAGCGAACAGACGCAGACTGCTGCCTACCCTGTCCGTCAGATGGTTTATGTATATAGTAAATAACAATGGTCTCAGTGCACTTCTCTGGGACTCTCCTGACATAGCTTGGTCTCTGATGAACTCCTGGCCAAAGCCACTTCAGTATTGCTATCCGCTCGACAGTGTCATAGACCCTTCTCCTTATCTCTTCGTCCTTGGTCCTGTCTCTCAGATTCACTGCAAGAAAGGTTTTCTCCATCGCCCTGTGATAGACCAGGAGGTGTTTTACGCTGTTCGTTGTCAGTGTCACTGTTTCGGGTCCCTGTGTTGTAACCTGCAGGATGTATGTGTCATAAATCTTGCTCTTTAAAGTTACAAGGATAGTGGGCTTGCAAAGCTTGTCACCAGGCTTCCCGAATGCCATGCAGGTGAGGGCCTTTCTCCAGGTTATCCTGAGACGCTCTGTAATCGAATCCAGACGGTGCTTTGCTTCCCTCGCGCAATGTATCGCGTGCCGCTAGGTGGTGGCCAATAAGCGCCCATAGTATGGTGGACGAGGTACAGACCGACTGGAATGAGTACAGTTTTGGACGGGGAAACGAGTGTCCTGTTCTCGATCAATCGTTGGCTTATTATCGAGTAGTAGGTGGTTTGGCGCGGAAGTGTAGCAATCGAGATCGACCAATCTGTGTGGATTCATATGTAACGACAGCTGTGTTGGCATGTGTCGTCTGGAAGCAAAATAGCGGCAGTGTACTCTTCTCAGCGTGAAGTGTTATTTATCCGTCTCGCTTGTATTGGGATACGACGTCCCGTATGAAGTAAGCCCCGTGTTGCATCCAGCTCAACCAGCCATTGTAACCGCTAAGGCGGTGTCATCGCCTGGCTCGCTAAATGTGGTGCACTGTAGATGCTAAGGAGATTTAGTTGGACTGTTACGGCTAATGTTTGATTTCTTAAAAGCAAATTAATAGTTGAGTGGTTTTTGTGGCACCACTTAGTAGATGCCATGTGATATAATTTAAAACTTTGTGTTATAGAAATGAAAGTTTCTTGTTGTGCACAAGATATTCTTTAATCAGCGACTGCCAAAATTAGTTGATTTATTTGTTCATTCTAGTTCCCGAGCTCGGGGCAGGCTTCAATCCTTGATTGTATGGGAGCTTTAAAATAATTATGTTTTAGTTGATGTACATGTATGTTCGTTTCGTGTTTTAGAAGTCACCTCCAAATGGTTCAAATGGCTCTGAGCACTATGGGACTTAACTGCTGAGGTCATCAGTCCCCTAGAACTTAGAACTACTTAAACCTAACTAACCTAAGGACATCACACACATCCATGCCCGAGGCAGGATTCGAACCTGCGACCGTAGCGGTCGCGCGGCTCCAAACTGTAGCGCCTAGAACCGCTCAGCCACTCCGGCCGGCCAGAAGTCACCTCCATCAGACTGTAATCACATTGTTCATGTTATTACAGGCGGCCGCTGACGGTAAAATATGGCGTCTACGGCCGTTTAGTGGCCAACTCTGGTAATACACGGTTGAAAAATCTTGTAATTAATGCTGTTTATAGTAACAGCTATTTAGGTAATGTAATGCCTTCATATTATAGTATTGTGAATTTAAAATTTTATTGCTACTGGGCTATATTTCTAGCACTCTCAAGTTTGAGCATATCTTGTTCTTCCTCTTGTGTTTATGATTACACTTATTCTGCGTTTTAGTTGTTTTAAGTCTAATGTTAAATTGATGGAGGTACATCAAGGGAGTGTTAACTTTTTATTGATTAGCGGAGGGTCTGTTCAGTCTCTGCTGTCTAGTTAACTTTCCACGATGAATCTTATAAATAGATGCATTTACTCTTTAATATTAGGTCGTGCTTGAAAGCAATGGCTCTGAATTTGTTATTGTTTGCAATAGTGGTGGCAGTATTAAATGTCACGCATGTTACTAGGTCTTCATTCCCGCTTCGTTGATGCAAGCCGCAGCCCGCTGCCACTAAGCCTTCGAAATTGTAGAGTGTAACGTGGCGGTGTCTAACGTAACTACGCCGGTGCGTGACAGAACTTCAGAAAGTTGAAAGCACGAATTCGAAGAGTTCGTCGACACGTGAAGCACTTTCTCCTTCAGCATGTCAGTGCCAAACCACACACGAGTGCTGCGACATCTGGAAAAGTTCGATGCGTTGGGTTCACTGTCATCTATCATCCTCCATATATTCCTGACTTGCCCGATCTGATTTTTATCTAGTTCCAAAACTTTAACGAAAACTTCCAGTACTTCACTTTGAAACAGATGGAACGGTGCAAGCAGAGATTATGTTCTGGCTTCATCAACAATTTCAAACATTCCACGGTGACGGTGTTTACAAATTTGTCTCTCGTTGGGAGAAATGTATTCGTCGGCGGGATAGCTGTTGCGAAATAAATAGATAGACGTGAAGAATAAAGATGTAAAATGTCTATATAGTTTGTTTTATTTAAAGAGTTTTAAGAGTATTCACACAGAAAATTCGGAGGCATTACTTTTCAGCACGCCCTCGAATTTTGACTCGTTCCAGAACAATCTTTTCGCTCTGCTACGGTAACTGCCGTCGAAGGATATCAAAGCAACGCGATAGTTGAAAAGTTAGTGAGGCAGCCTTGTAGCCTATCCCGCAAGATATTCAATCTGTACGCTGAGAAAGCTGTTAAGGAAGCCAAGTAAATGTTAAGAAAGGAAATTAAAAATGGTCGAAGAGAAATAAAAACTTTTGAGGCTTACCGAAGGTGCTGTAATTGTGTCAGAGACAGCAAAGGAGTTGGAAGGCCATTCGAACTTAATGGGTAATGTTTTGAAATGATGTATTAGTAACAGAATGCAGTTCAATTAAATCAGACGATGTTGAGATAATGAGGTTAGGAAGGAAAGAAACGAAAGTAGTTGACGAGTTTTGTTACTTGGACAGCAAAATACGAGTATTTGACAACAGTTGAAAAAGAACTACATGACAAGTATATTGACAATTGCTAGAGAAGCTTTCCTAAAAAAAGGATGTATTTGTTTATATAAATTTAAATGTTACGTAAACTTTTCTGACCGTACTCGCGTGAAGTGTAACGATCTAGGGAAGTCAAAGGTGGGCGATAAACAGTTTAGAGAAGAAGAAAACAGTAGCTTCTGAAATGCTGTGAGGCCGCGATACAACGTGGTGGGAGAGGGAGGGAGGTGATTGCGGCATGGGCGTCTTGATTACCATCCTCCTAAAAGTGTTTCAGTAGAAACTATTTTATTTTTTATTTTCTCCGTCCAGTATTGACTAGCACTCCCCCTATAACTTCTGTAGAGTATCAGTTTGAAAAGTGTCCCGATGTACGTGTGAAGATGGACTACAGTACTGTCTACCGCCACCAGAAGGTGTTTATGCTTCATAAATATGGCGCATTGCAGCAGAACTTGTTCCGGCTAGCGAGTGCACTGGTGGACATCGATGAGACAACGTGGGAACAGACAAGCTTACGTAACGGTGAACATTCGGGTTTCTCTGAAGGGAAGGAGTGACTACCTCAAGCAACTACAAGAGGTTACTAGTCATGTGTGGGGAAACAGCGCCAAGATGCAGATAAGTGTTCCGTTGGGTATTATACAGCAGAGATGGTAGGACTGTGCAGAAAAAAGCAAATGCACTGTGCCTCCAGCAGCTGCATGCAAACCGAACAATGCCCAGTGTGTCAATGACTCGATAATGGGGCACGGAAGAATCACTTTTGATGAACTAGAGAAGGCGTCAGGGGTATAAAGGATAATACACCACACCATCATCCATGAGGATCGATGATGAAGAAGGTGTGTATACAATGCCTTCCCCATTCCCTCATACTGCACAGAAACAGAAGTGCGTGGAGAAATATGCGAACAGTTTGTGCAGCAGTACAGTGGAGATCCAGCAGAATTCTTTGAGTGTCTGAACACCGCCGACTAGTCTTGGATTTTCCACAAAACTCCAGAAAAAAACTTATAACGCCAGTCAATGGAGCGGAAGCATACTGGGAGCCCTCGTCCCAGAAAATTGCGGCCGAGAATATTTACAAATGGCGATTGTGTTCTGGGGTGACGAAGGGATGCTGCTACTGGACTGGCTCCCTCCCAATGTGACACTCAACAGTGATCGATACTGCAGTTCACTACTCCAACTCCGTCGCTGCATTCAACAAAGGTGCTACGGAAAACAGGGCAACACGTTTCTACTCGAACACGATAATGCACGGCCACATGTCAGCCGCCAAAACATTGCCACGGTGTGTGAACTATGGTTTACTGTACTGTTACATCCTCTAAATTCACCGGGTCGGGCTCCTAGCGACTATGCCCAACTCGACGCAGTGAAAAAGATTCTGTGGGGTAAGTAGTTCACCACCAGTGACGAACCTTATGCATTTGTCCACCAGTGACGCCGAGATACACGCGAAGAATTGTTTGCTACGCAAATACAGAAGCTGCCAGAACGAAGCCAAAAGTGCACAGACATTGGCGACGAATACCTGTAAATAATCTGCATTCGTTTGTTCAGTAAACGATTCCTGTGTTTGCTACGCAAATACAGAAGCTGCCAGAACGAAGCCAAAAGTGCACAGACATTGGCGACGAATACCTGTAAATAATCTGCATTCGCTTGTTCAGTAAACGATTTCTGAAAAAAAAATGTAGTGCCAGCCTCTCCTTATTGCCCAAGTACACATAACAAATTCCACATTTAACAGCTTACTTTCGGAGAAAAAAGTAAATGAAAACCACGAGTCTAGAGAATGGCAAGGAATTCTACAAGTATAAATGACAAGGTGAACTTAACAAAATACACTTTTCAGTTGCTTGGGTGAGGGCCTGCCCACGTGGAGGGGACTACGAGCTCACCAGTGACAGTCCACTCAGGTAAAGAAGCACATTCACAAGCTGACTACTTGGTGTCAACAGCAAATCCGACACTATTCCTGAGTTCACAGGTAGAACCAGGAAAACAACAGTAAGCTCAGTAAGAGAAGACATAAAGCGAAAGACACTGTTGTTAACACCTGAACCATCTTCCTGACACAAGGCGGACATGACTGAAAGAAATAGCATCCCACTCATTCACACACTCGTACAGCCTTAGTTTACAGATTTTTGTTCACAATCGTCGTGCTTAGTGTCTGGACATGAAAGTTACGCACGGACAGTTACTAATAGCTAATGGAACAGTCTGTAACGTACAATTAGTATTGCAACTGTGAGAATGCGTAGCTGAATTACTTTCAAGACACGAAGATGGTCTGATCTTGGACCGAAATCGATAGTCATTACAACAGTGTATTTTACAATGCAGGGTGTAATTTTTCTGAAAGCTGTTCAACACCGCCTACACAAAATATTCCCAATGTACTGCACACAGACGCCAACAAATTATTGTTATTATGCTAGCTGTAAACGGCCCCGTGTTGCTGTGGATGAGTCTAGCAAACACGGCATGTTTCACAATTGCTAAATATGTGCAGAAATTCGGTATATGTCGTAATATCCCACTCCCCCTTCTCCCTGTCCATCTCCTCCTCCCCCTGTCTCTGTCCACCCCCCTCCTCCATCCTCGCTTCGTCCATCTCCTCTCCACTCCTCACCTCTCCACACAGCCCCTCTCTCTCTCCTGAATGCAACTTTCTGTCGAAATTTCAAGTCAATCAATGAAAAACTTCCGAAAATTTAAGATTTTGAACAAACAGACACTTTTTATTTATATAGAAATTTTATAGAAATTAAACAATTTGTTATTATTATATTAAGGCACATAATATGTTTTATTGTTATTGAAATTAAAACTCATAGTCATTGTTGGCTGATTAAAACCGGGAGTGACGGCAATTTGTTGAATTTTGGGTGACGAGACAGAGACAGCGCTCCCCACTCCAGCCCCTGGACTGAACCCTAGATCTGTGCCAGATATGATGCTACAGAAGAATGCTGAAAATGCAGATGTTCAGCAATCTGAGGACACTAAAATGCTCTTGGTAGAGATCCAAGCAGAGTTCGAAATTTCGAGTTTCTTGAGAAAGTAGACGTAGAAAGGAAAATTAGATTTAATGAGTCACGACGACGATGTTATTTCGGACGGAGTGTCGGAGTGACGGAGTACAAGCTCAAACTGATAAAGAAGTGAGGAAAAGTCAGTTCCGTCTTTTCCGAGGAAACGTTTCAGCTGAACAAATAGACGAGGAAAATTGCGCGACCGAATCATCAAAAAAGTTTTTCTTTAATTGAAAATGACCACGAAAACCTGCAGACTAATTTAAGGAGTGTGCTCTACCGACATTTCATCACCGAGAACACTATGACGTAGCACGTCTAGCAGGAATTAATGAAGTATTATTTGACATGTTTCACGGCAAAGAGGAGGAGAAGATATGTATTTGAAACAAGATGGCGCCCTGCCACATTGGAGAAGAAATTTTTCCTGGTAGATGGATACGTCGAGCATCGGTTGTGAGTTGTGTCACATGCACAGGCAATCCCACTTGCCAGAGCTCGTGGTGTGAGCGCTCCTAGTGTCGAACTACGTCGCGAACACTTTCATAACGTTACGAGAATCTAGAAGTGGAATACAATAGTTACTGAAAACCTACCTGATGAGACAGGACCACAATCTGGACATCTGCTGAATGATTTCAAAGACTTACGTCGTTCGTGTCAGTTTCTACGATGGTGAAAACACAGGCGTTACACGTCTTAGTGCCTTGCACTCATGTAATTTTCCAATGCTGAGAACATCTTTTTCCGAGTAGAGATAATATCGAAAGGTCTTTCCTGAAAATAGCTGCAGCTTCATAACTTACGTTGTTCCACGACACAAATGCTTCCTTAAAAAATTATTTCAGTGTGCCCGTAATACTCTCTTTGCGCTGTTGACCAGTAAGGTAGAAAATGCTGCGTAGTAACACTTACCTATGGTTGCACTGCTGGCAGGCGAAGCACTCGAGGTGGTAGACGTTGTTTCGCGCACGCATCACCATCTCGAAGGCAGGGATCACCTTGGAGCACGCCGCGCAATAGCCAGTGCTGCCGAAAAGCCTGCAGACACCAGCGATTTATAGTTTTCAAAGTGAAATAATTAAGCTGTAAACATATTGCGACTCAATATACACTGAGATGACAAAAGTCACGGGATAGAGATATGCACGTATACAAATGGCAGCAGGATCGTGTACACAAGGTACACAAGGTACACAAAGGGCAGTGCATTGGCGGCGCTGTCATTTGTACTCAGGTGATTCATGTGAAAAGGTTTGCGACGGGATTAATGGTCGCACCATGGGGATTAACAGAATTTCTACATCTACATCTACATTTATGCTCCGCAAGCCACCCAACGGTGTGTGACGGAGGGCACTTTACGTGCCACTGTCGTTACCTCCCTTTCCTGTTCCAGTCGCGTATTGTTCGCGGGAAGAACGACTGCCGGAAAGCCTCCGTGCGCACTCGAATCTCTCTAATTATACATTCGTGATCTCCTCCGGAGGTATAAGTAGGGGGAAGCAATATATTCGATACCTCATCCAGAAACGCACCCTCTCGAAACCTGGACAGCAAGCTACACCGCGATGCAGAGCGCCTCTTTTGCAGAATCTGCCACTTGCGTTTGTTAAACATCTCCGTAACGCTATCACGGTTACCAAATAACCCTGTGACGAAACACGCCGCTCTTCTTTGGATCTTCTCTATCTCCTCTGTCAACCCAAACTGGTACGGATCCCACACTGATGAGCAATAATCAAGTATAGGTCGAACGAGTGTTTTGTAAGCCACCTCCTTTGTTGATGGACTACATTTTCTAAGGACTCTCCCAATGAATCTTAACCTGGCAACCGCCTTACCAACAATTGGTTCAAATGGGTCTGAGCACTATGGGACTCAACTGCTGAGGTCATTAGTCCCCTAGAACTTAGAACTAGTTAAACCTAACTAACCTAAGGACATCACAAACATCCATGCCCGAGGCAGGATTCGAACCTGCGACCGTAGCGGTCTTGCGGTTCCAGACTGCAGCGCCTTTAACCGCACGGCCACTTCGGCCGGCACGTACCAACAATTAATTTTATATGATCATTCCTCTTCAAATCGTTCCGTACGCATACTCCCAGATATTTTACAGAAGTAACTGCTACCAGTGTTTGTTCCACTATTATATAATCATACAACAAAGAATCCATCTTTTATGTATTCGCAGTACATTATATTTGTCTATGTTAAGTGTCAGTTGCCACTCCCTGCACCAAGTCCACATCCGCTGCAGATCTTCCTGCAATTCGCTGCAATTTTCTAATGTTGCAACTTCTCTGTATGCTACAGCATCATCCGCGAAAAGCCGCATGGAACTTCCGACACTGTCTACTAGGTCATTTTATATATTGTGAAAAGCAATGGTCCCATAACACTCTCCTGTGGCACGCCAGAGGTTACTTTAACGTCTGTAGACGTCTCTCCATTGAGAACAACATGGTGTGTTCTGTTTGCTAAAAACTCTTCAATCGAGCCACACAGCTGGTCCGATATTCCGTAGGCTCTTACTTTGTTTATCAGGCGACAGTGCGGAACTGTATCGAACGCCTTCCGGAAGTCAAGGAAGGTATTTGGAGACAGACTGAGAGGACATTCCATTTCTGAAATCTTTAAGGAATACAATATTCTGAGCCCCACAGTGTCAAGATTGACCCGAGAATACCAAATTTCAGGCATTACCTCTCACCACGGGCAATTCAGTGGCCAACGGCCTTCATTTAACTACCGAGAGCACCAGCGTTTGTGTAGATTTGTCAGTGCTAACAGACGAGCACCATTGCATGATATAACCACAGAAATTAGTGTGGGACGTAGGCCGAACGTATCCGTTAAGACAGTGCGGCGCAATTTGGAGTTAGTGGGATATGGCAGCAGACGATCGATGAGATTGCCTTTGCTAACAGCAGGAAATCGCCTGCAGCGCCTCTCCTGGGTTCGTGACGATGTCAGTGAACAGTAGACGACTGGAAAACCGTAGCCTGATCAAGTGATATGGTTCAAATGGCTCTGAGCACTAGGGGACTTAACTTCTGAGGTCATCAGTCCCCTAGAACTCAGAACTACTTAAACCTAACTAACCTAAGGACATCACACACATCCATGCCCGAGGCAGGATTCGAACCTGCGACCGTAGCGGTCGCGCGGTTCCAGACTGTAGCACCTAGAGCCGCTCGGCCACTCTGGCCGGCCTGATCAGGTGAGTCGCGAATTAGATTCGTAAGAGCTTATGGTAGGATTCGAGTACGGCGCAGACCCCAAGATGGCAAAGGCCCAAGTTGTCAACGAGGCACTATGCAATTGATGTTCGTACGGTAATGGTGTGAGCTATGTTTATATGAAATGGATTCGGTCTTCTGATCCACCTGAACCGATCATTGACTGGAAATGGCTATGTTCAGCTACTTGGAGACCATTTGCAGCTATTCATTGACTCAATGTTCCCAAAACAACGTTCGAATTTTTATGGATTACAGTGCGTCATGTCACCGGACCACAATTGTTCGCGATTGGTTTGTAGAACATTCTGGATTGTTTGAGCGAATAATTTGGCCACCCTGAGGGGCCGACGTGAATGCCATCGCTCCTTTATCGATCATAGTCGAGAGGTCAGTTCTTGCACAAAATCCTGCACCAGCAACACTTTCGCAATTATGGACGGCTATAGCGGCAGGTGTCTCAGTATATCTGCAAAGGACTTAAGCACTCCGACTTCAGGCCACAAGTGGCCTATTGGGACCATCCGACCGCCATGTCATCCTTAGCTGAGGATGTAGATAGGAGGGGTGTGTGGGCAATACACCGCTCTCCCGGTCGTTATGATGGTTTTCTTTGACCGGAGCCGCTACTATTTGGTCGAGTAACTCCTCAATTGGAATCACGAGGCTGAGTGCACCCGGAAAAGTGGCAACAGCACACCGTGGCTCGGATGGTCACCCATCCAAGTGCCGGCCACGCCCGACAGCGCTTAACTTCGGTGATCTGACTGGAACTGGTGTATTCACTGCGGAAAAGCCGTTGCCTTGCAAACGACGACTTATTGAATCCTTGCCACGTCATGTTGCTGCACAACGCTGGGCAAAAGGAGGTCCGGAATGGTATTAGAAGGTATCCGACGACTTTTGACTCGTCAGTGTATGTCAGAAAAAAAGAAGTGTTTACTCCACAAACGGATGTTGCACCTAATTATTTGCCTCCTAGGTGGATGCTCTCCAGAACGCACTTTAAAACTATGTTCGTATCCTATCGTTAGTCAAACTAAAACACATGTTTTTGGACAGCTCGTCTTCACGTTGTGAGTGGGCTACGCCACTTTGTTTTGCCTCCTCTAGTGGCGCAGGGGATTCGACGTGTACCAGTGATGCAGACATGTTTCTGCAAACCAAAATAAATTTATTATGTAAATAATTATTTCGAGGTGATGATTAAAACTTCATTATCAGTCCTTGTAGGACTAGTTACACTTCCACTTTGATTCCTTGCGACCTTTGCAGTGTTGCAACTGAAAGGTCCAGCGGTGTACGTGTACATCCCTTTCTTTTCGCTGGATTATTTGCAATGGCGCAGCGGACACGCGGCAGCGCAGCTACAGAAGTTGTCAACGCAGTTCGGGCGCTGCTGCCCACGCGGCGTTGCCTGGCAGCAGCTGCACCGGCTGCGACAATTGCCGCACGCGCCGCGCCGGCTGCCGGTAATGCAGGATAATGGCGAGCGGCCGCACGACCGCAGATCCCGGGCGCCGCCATTAAACCTATTAGCAATTAGATAACGCCGCAGCGCGGCCGCCGTGCGGTCTTACGCGAACCATTACGCCAGCCAAATTATGGGCCGTGCCGAGCCGCGCAGCGCCACGCCGGCCAGTGGCCGTTGGCCGCAGCCGCAGAGCCGTCCCTGTCCGTCCGGCCGGGCGCACAGCGGCGCACTAGGAAGTGGTGTCGCTTACCGCGGCTATACGGGCCCGGCTTAACTGCCTTCCGCAGATGCCGCCTACGGAATGCTCGTAAAGCTGCGAGCTCCGCTTCACGTCTTAACTCTGCGGCTTGCTCGAACGACAGCCACACTGCGTTACATCGAAGCGGATCCATAATCAGGTGAACCAACACTGCCGAGATGTAACGATTTTCGCGAGATGTCCCGTTTTTCATGGTTGTAATGACACGTGAATAGGCAAGTGTCGCTGTGACAATCCTACTTCAATTTATTTGTCTTTTGTTTTAAAACATATTTTCACATTAAAATTCACTCAGACTCTTTCACCTACTGTAGCCTTACCCTATCCCGTATTTATTAATTAAGTAATCGACTAAACGCGAAGCCCCTGCAAATGGGTGAGGAAGACGGACACCTACGCATCAAGCGACAGAATATCAACAGATGTGTCACTCTTTCACTATCTGATGGGGTAAACGTGTTAGGACATTCATAATTTCCTTCATCTCAGTTACCACTATCGCGACAACGCTACGATCACTGTAACACCGTGTTTCTAAGAGGTGACGAAAACTTCCATTGATGTAGACGAGACAAAAGATGAAATTAAAAATAAAATTTTGTGATGAAGGGTGCAAGGATTATTCGTGGCTTATCAAAGGTAAAGATGAAAATCACGCTCGCCGTACTCGTGCTTATACACTGAAGCGCCAAACAGAGATTTGTAAACAGGCGAGCACGGCACTGCGGTCGGCAAGTGAGTTTGACCGTGGCGTTATAGTCGGAGCACGAGCGATGGGACTCAGCGTCTCCGAGGTAGCGATAATGTGCGGAGTTTCCCGTACGACCATTTCACGAGTGTACCCTGAATATCAGGAATCCGGTAAAACATCAAATCTCCGACATCGCTGCGGCCGGAAAAATATCGTGCAAGAATAGGACCAACGACGACTAAAGAGAATCGATCAACGTGACGGAAGTGAAACCCTTCCGCAAATTGCTGCAGATTTGAGTGCTGGGTCATCAACAAGTGTCAGCGTGCAAACCATTCAACTAAATATCATCGATATGGGCTTCCGGAGACGAAGGCCCACTCGTGTGTTCTTGATGACTGCACGACACAAAGCTTTATGCCTCGCCTGGGCCCGTCAACACGGACATTGGATTGTGGTTGACCGGAAGCATGATGCGTGGTCGGACGAGTTTAGTTTCAAATAGTATTGAGCGGATGGACGTGTACGGATATGGAGACGACCTCATGAATCCATGGACCCTGCATGTCAGCTATTCAAGCTGACGGAGGCTCTGAATCGGTGTGAGGCGTGTGCTGTTAGGGTGCTATGGGACCCCTGATACGTCTAGATACGACTCTGACATGTGACACATGCGTAAGCATCCTGTCTGATCACCTGCATCCATTAATGGCCATTCTGCATTCCGACGGACTTTGGCAATTCCTGGAGGACAATGCGACATGCCACACGTCCAGAATTGCTACAGAGTGGCCCCAGGAACACCCTTCTGAGTTTAAACACTTCCGCTGGCCACCGAACTCCCCTGACATGAACTTTATTGTGCATATCTGGGGTGCATTGCAACGTGCTATTCAGAAGAGATCTCCAACCCCTCGTACTCTTACAGATTTATGGACAGCCCTGCTGGATTCATGGTGTTAGTTTCCTCTAGCACTACTTCTGACATTAGTCGAGTCCAAGCCACGTCGTGTTGTGGCGCTTCTGCGTGCTCGCGGGAACCCTACATGATATTAAGCAGGTGTACCAGTTTCTTTGTCTCTTCAGTGTATTTTAGTGTCTGATGGAGGTGAAACAGGCGTGAAACAACACAAAAGCATTGGAGCACACAAAAATCCCCTCTTTCTTCAGTTCAGAAGTGTCACGTTCGCAAAAAATCTGGACTTTGTTTAGAAAAAATCCTGGCAAAATTAATCTGTTCCCGGCGACTGCGCGCACTTTGATCGAAGCACAAAAATAGGCTCGTATTAATTTTTGTAAGAAAATATTTAAAAAATGCGACACTCATAAGGACTGCTTCCATTGGCACCAGATTATACTATACGCTACTGAGATGTTGTAGTGTTAGTGATTCACTCGTCACGGTCATCGGCGATCTCATGGTGCTCAGGACTCCTATCTGTGCACCCTTTCGCAGGCAATAACTCTGCTGAGTTCAAATATGAACAGTGTTTGCAGCGTTCGTTCTAGACTGCAAGTATGCTTCACCTATAAGTAAGTACATCTGTTGAATTGAACAGCTTCAGCTATTTGAACTGGTTCCAGAAAGCTGGATGGACCTATCGTCGGATTGCTGCATGTGTTGATCATGTTGTATCGGTAGTGCGTCGTGGTTTCCACTGTGATTTCTGGAACATCTCCACACCTGTAGATCAGGCTGGGAACGTCGGCGTAATACAGACGCACGTCAGAATCGACTCATTGTGTGAGAGGTGCTGGCCGACGGAATTTCATCCAGGGATGAAATCCGGGCGGATGTTGGAGCTGCGTCATCTTGGACCATTAAGAACCGCCTGCGTGTAGCATGATAAAGCTCAAGTGAGTCACAGGAGATGGAACATCAGATATATTAGTACGAGCCGGAAACTAAGCAGCAAGAAACTGTTTTGGTATTCCTAGACGAATCGTAACGAAAAAATATGGTTCGTCAGCGAAGCACTTCAAAGAAAGTATTTCTTCGGTTATACTAGAGACGTCACCAACTTTGCTTTAGAGTGTCAACGAACAGTTAATGTTAAATACAAAACAAAACATTGTTTACGCCAAGTCATCTCTGGTCTTACGAAAACAACCAAAACGTTGCATCAGCATTCATCACAATGATTTGACGGAGAAAAGAGTATCCATCTGTTTTACAGCCGAATGATTTCTTACGTGGGCAGCTATTTTAATTATTTTGAGATGTTACTGAACCCTTCCAAAACTATATTTTTGACTTACGAATATCAGAGTGGAAAAAAAATGTTTCCAGAAGTGTTTCGAACACGTGGAGAAGTGTACACTTTTTACGGTGTAATGTTTTGAAACAAAATATTACGATTCCAACCCAAAAGAATTTTTTAACTTAAAAAGCCAGCTGTAGTAAAGTGTGTTCCAAAATACCTGAGTCAAAATTACATAGAAAGCTGACGATCCCAAACACGGCGATGTACAAAACTTAAAGTAAAAAGAAACTTTCGAGTGATTTTTAATACCAAGTAACATAGCTCGAAGCTTGTATCTTACACAGAAAAAACTGCTACAATATAATACGGAAGGTAATTGATAGTAACAGGCAACGAGATGAACAGAGATTTCACAGTTCATGGTGCTATGTTACTTGTCAGTGATACAACATGTGAAAGTTAGTTTCGTTCTTACGTTTTGCACTGTAAGAAATCAGTGACTGCAGATGAATATTTCAGGCAGTACGAGTTCTTCAGCTGGCATGCGTATGAGACATTTATTTAGTGACGCATAAATGACGCGGAAGTCTGATTAATAAGGCATAAGATAATACTAGGTGTGCCTGAAAAAATTTGAACATCTCTGTGGAGAATGCTTGTCGATACTCACTGATTAGCTTCCAGACTGGGATAACAAATGCAGGGAGAACCAGAATCCCACCGACTAGACTTTGTGGATTATTCAGGGATAATTTCTAATTATTTAGCATAAGGAATCCGTGATCCCCAGTGGGTCATAAGAAGAGTAGCAAAGTAGATATAATTTCTTCGGTTTTCGTAGCTCAGCTAGTTTTGTGCTGTGAAAATACCTTCACAAAAGTGAAAAAGCCTCAAATACGTAATCAACACAAAACACAGAATTGTGCAGCAACCCTCAAACGAAACCCAAACAGTCATAGCACAGCGTTCTGGCCATCGTTGTGGTTACGACTCGACATAAGAGTCGCTCAGCCACTCTCACCTTCGCATTCAGTGAACTCGTACACGACGTGCACACTGACCAGCTGTAAACATACTCGGCCTACTGCATATCACTGTTGATGTACAGCTAACGCCACATTAAAAACAAACACAAGACAGAGATGAGCAGTACTGAGTGCCAGCTTGAGGTTGAAGAATACAGTGTACATCATTGCTGTGAACATAAAGTATCGAGAGTGAATGGACCAGGCATGTTTCAAACCAAGACACACAGCGCATATCGTCAACACTTGCCCTGTGGTGCAGATTTTTCAGTATAATACAAAAGTAAGGGGGGTAAGAAATCAACGAAATGCAATTAGTCTGCAACGGGCCACTGGAGATGAAGTGTACGCGATGGCAAAATACTCAAAAGTATCCCAGAGAAAACTTGTAATTTCGTCGGTGGAAGTTCATATTGTATTTGTGATCCTAATCTGGAAGCTATAGGACCAATGACCTCTGTGTTTAGACTCCTCACCCGAATCAACCAACCAGCCATCTGGAAGCTAATTTCTGAATCTCAACATGCATTTTTCAGAAAGACTTTCAGCATTTTTCAGGCACTGATTTCCGTGTTATCTTACATCACATTCAAGTGTCTTCCACATCACTTTCGTGGTAATAAATCTACGTTTTTTCAAGACTTCGTATTGCTCTAATGTTCACCTTCGTCCACTGATGTGCTTTTTTACGATCTTCTTGGTAACCCATGCGTTTTTTAGTAATTCATAAGAAACAACGAGTAGAAAAAAAATCGTTCCAATCGCTTTTTCTCCAGGCATTAACCTTTAGAATGGACACATTGCTGCATGTTTACGAAGCAGTTCTGGAGACATTTTTTTCTACTCTGATGTTCGTACATGCGTGGTCTGAAAGATGTGTACACCGGTTAATATTGGCTTTTCACCACTCTGGAATGAAACGTTTCCCTCTTGCGATGTCCTGCAACAGCACCCTCAGAATGTGGATGCTGGTCAGCTGGCAGAGCTCACCTGAGGTAGTCGCGGCGGCACAGGATGAGGTCGGCCTTGGTGTAGAGCGTGGAGCCCACCTCCCCCAGGCGGCAGTCGCAGCAGCCGCACTTGAGGCAGTCCTCGTGCCAGAACAGGTCCAGCGCCTTCAGCAGGTACCTGCAACCATATCAGAGATGCTGAAAACAGCGGAAACCCTTGCAACAACCACCATCAACATTTACACTAACGGAAAAAATCACAACAACAAAAAATAATTAATGCAGAGTAATGAAATTTAGGGAAAACATTTGTCTACGTAACATTTGTGAATGTGTAACATTGCAGGACCACAGGTTAATGTAAGCGTGCAAATGAGAAATTCTGGTACATTAATAATCACTATAACCGCCAGAATGTTGAATTAATTCATGGAAACGTGCATGCGTTGTGTTGTACAGGTGCTGGACGTCAGTTTATGGGATCGAGTTCCTTGCCTGTTGCACTTGGTCCGTCTCCATTGGAGACAGATCTGGTGATCGAGAGGACCAACGCAACATGTCGACACATTGTACAACATGTTGGGTTACAACAGCGGCGAGTGAGCGTGCATTATCCTGTTGGAAAGCACCCCCTGGAAAGCTGTTCATGAATGGAAACAAAACAAGTCGAATCACTAGACTGATGTACAAATTTGCAGTGAGTGCGCTTGTAAAAACCACGACACTGCACCTGCTGACATACGAAATCAAACCCCAGACCATAACTCCAGGTCTTGGTTTAGTGTGTCTAACACGCAGACAGGTTGGTTGCATGCCCTCAACTAGCCTCCTCCTAACCAACAAATTGTCATCACTGGCACCGAGGGAGAACCAGCTTTAATCAGAAAACACAACAGAGCTCCACACTGCCCTCCAATCCAATGACACTTCCTTGACACCAATGAAGTTGCAAATGGCGGTGGTTTGGGGTCAGTGGAATGCACGCTACAGGACGTCGGCCTCGAAGCTGTCCTCGAAGTAACCGATTTGTAACTGCTCGATGTGTCACTGTGGAGCCAATGCTGCTCATATTGATGCTGCAGATGTAGCACGACGCACCAGAGCCATATACCAAGCAGACGGTCTTCGCTCTCGGTAGTGCCACGTGGTCGTCCGGAGCTCGGTCTTCCTGTTGCCATACATTCCCGTGGTCAGCGCTGCCAGCTATCATATAAGGTGGCTATATTCCTGCCAAGTCTTTTTGCAATATCACATAAGGAACATCCAGCTTCTCGTAGCCCTTTTACACGACCTCGTTAAAACTCAGTGAAGTGTCGATAGCGGCGTCTTTGTCGCCTTAAAGGATTCTTGACTTACAACGTCCAATCACAAATGTAACTAATGCTCACAACCTTTCAACGTGT
Source organism: Schistocerca americana (assembly GCF_021461395.2). Lineage (NCBI taxonomy): Eukaryota > Metazoa > Arthropoda > Insecta > Orthoptera > Acrididae > Schistocerca > Schistocerca americana. The sequence continues at coordinate 456,629,728 of NC_060121.1, forward strand.
ATTTAAAGCAAACCTGACTTACATCTTCATAGTGCCGTTACTAGCGCCGCTCTTATGCGATTGGCGTAAAACTTGAATAGACATCATCCTGCAGACGTAGAAACATGTCTACCAATTTTTGTTTATGTCGCACAACACCTTTCTGTTATTGCGATTTTTTTCCGTCAGTGTATTTTCAGCTATGAACCCCCAGAAGATCAATCCCACACTGCGCTCAGAAAGACCTAACGAAATATGAGCCAACTATACTGTAATGATGTGCAAGTAAGAAGGTGAGAGCATGATGCCTTCTGCTCAGAGAGGATTCCCGGTAACTGGCCGCAGTGTAGTGAGCGCCACATCGGGCAATTGTTTCTGCTTCTGACTCAATCCTCGACAAATTTATATGCTGGAAAAACTGTCACTTGGAGGACCATCGCATTTATTAACGTAAACTTTGTCGTGTTAGCTTTATGCCAATCATAATCAGAACTACGGTGGCTGAGAACCTTAACCGTGTGTAAACTAAAATGAAAATCAACCCTATATGTTCTACGCACACGCTACAGGCAGACACGCCAGATGATGTTACAGAATGGAGCGTCAGCTGATACACTAATCCTCTGCATCGCCCAACCTTCGGCCTAGTTAAGTGCACACCAATATAAGGCAAGATAGTGAAACATTGTGTTACTTTTTGTTCAAGTATCCACACATTTTTCGATGTAGGTCACTTTTAAGGACAAATCATAATGTCCAGTGTTAATATTCCATCGCTGAAGGACTGCACAAAATATTTTTCATCTATTGTCTTAATCACTTTATTATTAGACTGAAAATGTTCTTTTTAGCGTACCTTTTTCCTTAACTAAAGCGATCGATAAAGTCTTTCGCTGCTGCTCTAATATTTACATACTCTCACTTCCTGTTACTCTCCTGGCTCCACAGACCGCAGTCGGTTTTGGCCTTGTCAGGCAGCCTCCTCCACGAAGTTCTGCCCTTGGAATCGCCATCTCTTGTTCCGAATATCTTAAGAACTAGGTCACTTTGTCTTTTCGTCTTATTTTCTGTCTTCCTAATGATCTTCGTCCTTAACGTCTCTTCTCTGACCCATCACTCAGTCTTGATCCCTCCTCTCACTATAGCCGTGGACAGTGCTTTTCAGTTCCCTTGTCTTAGCTTCCGCAAAAACATCTGGTTCATTATACACCTCCATGAGCTCTCTGCTCCTTCTTCCCCGCCATTTCTCCTCTCTCACAAATTGGATCAAATATCCTCCGCAGGATATTACTTTCTGAAACCTTTATTTTCCTCTCTGTGTACTTATCTATTCACAATATTTCTGCCCCATATAGTAATACAGGTCTGATTACACTTTTATGTATCCTTCTTTTGTTTCCTCTTGAAAACATTCTGGATGACAGTGATTTGTTCAGTGGATATGACGCTCTGTATGTCGCTTTAATTCTGACTTCCATTCCTTGTCTCCCATCGTTTCTGTCGTTTACCACAACCCTCAGACATTTAGACTCTTCTGCTTCTTCAAACATGTGGTTATCAGTCTGCATGAGTTCCTGTTTTTTGACTTGTAATTTCTTTCTATCCTTATCAATTTCGTTTTCTGTCATCTACATTTCCAGCAATTATTATTATTTCATCTACAAAGGCCAGTACATCCACGCTAATTTCCTTTTCTGCTTCGCTTGCTGCGTCTTGTGTTTTCTGTATTGTTAAGATGAACAAAAGCGTTTATATTCCATCTCATCACCTCACTCTTGTTTTGGTTTCAAAAGTCATCCCTTTCGATCCTTCCAGTGCAACTTTTACAAGATTTGCAATCTGTTTTGGTATTCCAAACATCTGTATTTCTTCCACAATTTTGCTCTGGTTATGCTATCATGGGCTTTCTTAAAATCAGCAGACAGTATGCCACTGTTTTGTTGTATTCTCAGTAATATGATATAGATTCTTTCAATTTGAATACCCAATCAGAGGTGGATTGATTCTTCATAAATCCCGCTTTCTTCTCATATATTAACTCTTTTGAAAATGGTTCCAATCTTTCCTGGAGAATCTTGGCGAACACTTTGTAGGCTGGGATGATTAATGAGTGCCTCTATGATTTCTACATTCTTATCGCCCTTTTTATAGAGCGGTACTATGATCGCTTCTTTCCATTCGGCTAGCGTCCTTTCGACGTTCCAGAAGTTCGTCACGAGTTTGTGTATTCGATCCGCAATTTTATCTCCTCCCCTTTTAAAGAGTCCAGCTGTTATCCCATCTCTAATATATACACTGAGGAAACAGTAAGGCAATTGGAAATGAACTTACAGAATTATCAAGTTTTAATGTCGAACAGTTGAGGTGGACTGCAGAGAGCTACCCATGACCTACACAAAATGCATCAGACTTACAACATGTCATATCAATACAAAATGCGTAAGGTATGGCTGTCTGTGGAAAAAACTAATAAGGACAAAAATAATAATAGAAAACAAGATCATAAAGTAAGCAGATACAGTTACATTCTTTGGGACCATTCTAAAGTAGAGAGGAAACCTAGACAAAAAATACAAAATTGAGAAGTTTAATTGCCTCAACGATAATAATTATCAGACATCTCCAAAACAAGATATGAACAGAAACTTCCTTAAATTTCATACCTATGTTGGCGCCCACGGTGTTACGTGAGAGTGAATCTTGAGTAATGAAAAATAAAGATAAAATACGATTACAGGCGAAAGAAATGGAATGCCTCAGGAACACATCAGCATACACAAAGTTAGATTATAAAATAAATACAAATATTTTGAAGGAAATGAAAATATTTAATAAAAGCGAAAAGGTTGAAGAAAACAGGCAAAAATGGATATCCCACGGGTTGTGAATGGAGAAGTCATGATTACCACTACGTTTTTGGCAATATATTGTGCAAGATGAAAAAGCAGAAAAAAGATGGAAGGATAAAATCTAGCTGCAACAGGTGTAACAAGGCTTCAGGCATGACAGACCTCTTTCTTTCCACGTCAGGGCCAGGTAGAATTCACAGGATGTCAAATATAGGTAATAGTTTAAATGCCACAACAAACAGCTGATAAAATCACTCGGCTACCTCACTACCAACAAATGTATGTCGGCACATGAATCCTCCTAATGTAAGACGACACTTTTTTCATTATTCATCCATTTGGTCCACAAGACTTGTTTAGTGTTCTCCAGGTTTTGTTTCCCTCCTTACAGAGTTCCCAGAAAACAATAGTTATATCCTGCACCAAAGGTACAATTAAATTCCCTTATTTTGGAGCAGGCGAGTGGGTATGATGTCCTATTGTGTTTGCTATTTCTATCACGCAGAAACGAAATAGCATACAAATTTCATATATTATCTTTGAAATGGCAAAAACACTGCTGAGATATTTTCTCGACTTAGCCTTTGATCAATAGTGAATAAGAAATTTGCCTTCGTTAAATTGTCATGTAAATTCACTATACTCTTTCATCTCGTCATGTATTTCATACATTTTAAACACCGATCGTCCAGCATAATACTGTGCACTTTTTTCGTGTTTTCACCAATGAATTCAGTGTGGAAACGCCCTTCATGTGGATCATCTTCGAAAAATGTAATGCCACTTTTTAGTTTCAGTCACTCATTTCTTAGCTATGATGTGCTCCTGTTATTATAAAGTCTCTCCGCTCTACAGTTCAGAGTAAAGTGCGTTTCATTACAAGGTTGGCTATTATACGGAGCAAACTCAAATAATGAGTTACATCTATATTATCCCTTACCCAGTACCGAATGTGTCAGGTCATCCGGTGTCTATAAGTCCTCGTATAAGCTAAAACTGGAGAAAAACACAAAAAATTGTGGCAAGTAAAAGCGGTAGCAAGCAAGGGAAAACAAAATGCAAACAGAGCTTTGAATGGTTAACACATCAATTAGCCCTTCCCTTCTAGCCATGAATTTAAATCGCATCCCGCGGCATTTCTTTATTTATGAAACTAGGTCGTTTAACATCCATGATCAAAACGTTTTTGGGAAAATATCTGAACGAATATCTCACAGTCAGTGACGAAAGCATTAATGGGAATACTGTTGAACGTAAATAGGTCACACACGGTACATTTCAGTAGAATTTGTTTCTTCCTTTCACACACACTTTTTCGTACCGAATACTACATTTGAATACTTTTTCAGTTTTCTGTTTATTAAGTGTCTTTGTTAACGAAGATAACTGTCGTTCTTCATTTTCGAAATGTGTGGTTACATATTTGTTCTAAGTTAAAGTTGATGGACAAGTAATTAGTACTCCAGAGAATCCAACGTGATGATCTGAAGTCGTAAATCCAATGCTCGCTGTATCATATAGCATTCATGGATGTAAAGCAACAATAGACTAAATGCCCTACCGTAATGTACACTTTCTTTTCTAAATTAGCGTTCCACAGTACTTGAGCCACGATATTAGCGTATTCTAACAACGCAAAAGAGGAACTTAAACGAACCAGCAAATTTCCTTTTATTTTTTATACAATTACAGTTTACGCCATATTCATAACAGATTTCGACCTACAATGGCCATCTTCAGATGCTACAACAGGGAAAAAGAGAAAATTCTATACCAATATACCTTAAAAATGAAAATTTGCCTCTTCTGCTAGTGAGCTAAGTACACTCCTGGAAATGGAAAAAAGAACACATTGACACCGGTGTGTCAGACCCACCATACTTGCTCCGGACACTGCGAGAGGGCTGTACAAGCAATGATCACACGCACGGCACAGCGGACACACCAGGAACCGCGGTGTTGGCCGTCGAATGGCGCTAGCTGCGCAGCATCTGTGCACCGCCGCCGTCAGTGTCAGCCAGTTTGCCGTGGCATACGGAGCTCCATCGCAGTCTTTAACACTGGTAGCATGCCGCGACAGCGTGGACGTGAACCGTATGTGCAGTTGACGGACTTTGAGCGAGGGCGTATAGTGGGCATGCGGGAGGCCGGGTGGACGTACCGCCGAATTGCTCAACACGTGGGGCGTGAGGTCTCCACAGTACATCGATGTTGTCGCCAGTGGTCGGCGGAAGGTGCACGTGCCCGTCGACCTGGGACCGGACCGCAGCGACGCACGGATGCACGCCAAGACCGTAGGATCCTACGCAGTGCCGTAGGGGACCGCACCGCCACTTCCCAGCAAATTAGGGACGCTGTTGCTCCTGGGGTATCGGCGAGGACCATTCGCAACCGTTTCCATGAAGCTGGGCTACGGTCCCGCACACCGTTAGGCCGTCTTCCGCTCACGCCCCAACATCGTGCAGCCCGCCTCCAGTGGTGTCGCGACAGGCGTGAATGGAGGGACGAATGGAGACGTGTCGTCTTCAGCGATGAGAGTCGCTTCTGCCTTGGTGCCAATGATGGCCGTATGCGTGTTTGGCGCCGTGCAGGTGAGCGCCACAATCAGGACTGCATACGACCGAGGCACACAGGGCCAACACCCGGCATCATGGTGTGGGGAGCGATCTCCTACACTGCCCGTACACCACTGGTGATCGTCGAGGGGACACTGAATAGTGCACGGTACATCCAAACCGTCATCGAACCCATCGTTCTATCATCCCTAGACCGGCAAGGGAACTTGCTGTTCCAACAGGACAATGCACGTCCGCATGTATCCCGTGCCACCCAACGTGCTCTAGAAGGTGTAAGTCAACTACCCTGGCCAGCAAGATCTCCGGATCTGTCCCCCATTGAGCATGTTTGGGACTGGATGAAGCGTCGTCTCACGCGGTCTGCACGTCCAGCACGAACGCTGGTCCAACTGAGGCGCCAGGTGGAAATGGCATGGCAAGCCGTTCCACAGGACTACATCCAGCATCTCTACGATCGTCTCCATGGGAGAATAGCAGCCTGCATTGCTGCGAAAGGTGGATATACACTAGACTAGTGCCGACATTGTGCATGCTCTGTTGCCTGTGTCTATGTGCCTGTGGTTCTGTCAGTGTGATCATGTGATGTATCTGACCCCAGGAATGTGTCAATAAAGTTTCCTCTTCCTGGGACAATGAATTCACGGTGTTCTTATTTCAATTTCCAGGAGTGCATATTAAATCTAAATATATGCAGTTCACAGCTACTAGTCATGTAGGCATTTGATAAACAAAACCGTCATTACATGCGTCGTCAAACTGAATTTAATAACAAAAATTAAGATACATTAACATACGATTTTCTCGTTTTGCTTTTGTAGTATATGAACACAGCCAGTGTCTGCCCAAACGGGTCATGATTGTGTCATAAAATGAGACTGTGTCGTAAATAAAAGTAAGTTTACCATACATGAATCACGGATCTACTTCGATCATATGAGAGACCAGGGAAATGGAACACTTGTGTCAGAAACCCCATCACCTTAACTTTTATCTTAGTAAAATTTCAATTTCAATGGTGAAGATACGAATAAACAATACTTCTGGTAAAATGAGGAGACTTTGTGGTTTTCGTATGAACAGTAATCGTAGGTTCTAGCGGAAAATCTGTTGTATGTCACGAGTTACTTGTTAATGAAGCCGTTGGACATAAACTCTTTCAGTAAGAAAGACTTATGTAAACTGGATATTCCTTACTAGGCAATAAAACCTTTCCACACCAGTACAAACCAAATTCAAAGAAATATTTTTCTTGCATAGTCGATAAGATTTGAATGAATGTACAACACAGTCCAGAATCTAAATAGACGAACAGACACAAATAGAATCTTCAGAGGTGGTTCGGGAAATAAAACCTCATCAGTCATCATCTGATATTTGGAACTGTTTTGCAACACAAGCGTTTCATATGTCATGTAATAGAGGGAAGAGTTCATATACTAAAGGCAAGGTTCAAAAAATGGTTCAAATGCCTCTGAGCACTATGGGATTTAACATCTATGGTCATCAGTCCCCTAGAACTTAGAACTACTTAAACCTAACTAACCTAAGGACAGTACACAACACCCAGCCACCACGAGGTAGAGAAACTGAAGGCTAGGTTTCATATACTGAATAATAGTTAATCCTGGCTGTTTAGTCGCTTAATATTTCAGTGGAGGATAAGAAAGTAAAACTCGACTTTGAAATTTATTTTTTGCAAAAGAAACTGAGTTGATAGTACGAGACAGCCTTCAAAATTTTTACAAAAACAAAGAAATAATATCCTGTACGCATCGTTTTATGTATCCTACAAATATTTGCTCTTGTTGTTTACACAATTAGCATGCTTTCGAACCATTTCTGTAAATATTTTCTTATCTCTCTAATACTGGTACCAGAAACACAAGTTTTTGGAATGCTCAAATTTGCTTTATCACGAAATCGACCATCTACATCTACACTTACACACATACTACTTAAGTACCCTCCCCCCGTCGGAAGTTCGAGTCCTCCCTCGGGCATGGGTGTGTGTGTGTGTGTTGTACATAGATTAGGGACTGATGACCTAAGCAGCTTGATTCCATAAGATCTTAATACAAATTTACAAAAGAATTATGTAATTACCATACTGTGCATTGCGGAAGTACCCTGTACCATTACTAGTCATTCCCATTCCTGTTCCACTAGAACGACTGTCTATACACCTCTGTATGAGCCCTAATTTCTCTTTCTTTCGCAGTCTTTACGCGAAAAATACGTTAGCGGCATTAGAATCGTTCTGCAGTCGGCTTCAGTCGCCCGTTCTCTTAATTTTCTCAATAGTATTTCACGGAAAGAGTATCGTCTTTACTCCAGCGATTACTATCTGACTTCAGAGAGCATCTCCGTAGTACTAGTGTGTTGACCGAACCTAGCAGTAACAAATATAGCAGCCCGCCTCTGAATTGCTTCGATGTCTCCCGTAGTCACACCTGGCGGCGATTGCATGCAGCCTAGTAGTATTCAAGAATGGCCCACAGTAGTGTTCTATACGCGGTCTCTTTTATAGATAAGCTACGCTTTCCAGAAATTCTCTCGAAATCGACTCTTCGCCTTCCCTATTAACGATCTTACATTCTCGTTCCGTATCATACCACTCTGTAACGTTACGCCTAGATGTGTGGAGCAGCTCGCCCTAATATTGCATTGGAACACTACAGGACTGTTTTTCTTATTCTTCTGCATTAACTTCAATTTTCCAACAGTTAGAGCAAATTTTCAATCATCGCGGCAAATAGAAACTCTAAGTCTTCCTGTATTGTTCTACAATCAGTCAACGACGACACTTTCCCTTAGACGACAGAATTATCAGCTAACAGTGCCACGTTGCTACTCCCCTTGCCGGTCAGATCACTTATATATACAGAGAACGAGAGTGGTCATCCTTTCGTACATCTCTGGGGCACTCCTAACGATACTCTTGTCTCTGATCAACACTCGCCGTTCAGGGCACGATATGGAGTTAGTCTTGGAGCTACTCACATGTCTGGGAACCTTTTCCGTCGTTAACAGTCTGGAGTAGACCACTGTGTCCGGAAATCTAGGAACACGATATCTCCCTGGCGTTCACTGTTCATTGTTCGCAGGATATCATGTTAGAAAAGGGTAAGCTGAGTTTTGCAAGAGCGATTCAACCCAAATCCGTGCTGATTTCTAATCAGTAGCTTTTCTGTCTCAAGGAAGCGACAAAAAGTGCTCGGGAAAATATACCTTATTTCTCTCTGCGCAGAAAGCTGGTTACTTCCACACCATGTATAGCACACCACGTATAGCAAGTTATTACGCAGCCGTTGACCACATAACATTTACGGGCTGTTAGTCAGCAGACGTCGTTAAAAGCCATCAAGAAATTTATGTAAGCAATGGAAAAATGCTTCTACAGGAGCATAGAAAATGCGAAAGTGCTTCTGTCCAAACCATTCTGACTGAAAAGTGGAGTACCAGCTGCCTCACTCAACCTTTCCTCAGAACTTTCAAAAAATTTTCCAAAAGTTTGGGCATACGAAGATATTCGCTCTCTTTTTAACATGTTGCTGACCTCTTAACACCTACAAGCTCCCGTAACTGTAACTCGCTCACATCCACTAGTCCACTGCTGTGAGTGGATTATACCCACCCATATCCACTGTCGATTCTCACACACTCATTCAGCCCATCTCATTGTCATTACTACTTTGTGCATCCCTGTCACTGTCTTCTGTTTCACAGTACAGTCTCCTCCGTTCTGTCCTGCTACTAATGTCTCCTCTCACTGTCAGGCCTCCGTCTTGCTTTGTCTTACTGCTAATATCTCTTACATTCTTCCCCACTACTGCTGCCTCTTCTTACTGTCATCTTCTCTTTTCCTCGTCGTCATTTCTCTCCTACTGGGGCTAAAACTGTTTTGCCACTGATAACTATGTACCACTTCCACAGCGTTCCTCTCTTTCTCTCACACTGCCGTTGTGTCTTTAGCTCTTTCCACAACACAACTACTGTCTGCCATTTTCCAATATTTATATCCTTTCTGTCTCTTTCCCACTGCCACTGTCTTCTTCTCTCTCTGCATAAAGAAGCGCATGTATGTTAGTATGCCAAACAGTGTGGGAAAATTTTTAAAGATTCTGAAAACCACTTTCGTCAGAGTCTGTAAAACTGGAGCATAATGGCCTGTTTGTACTCCGGTAAGAGCATTTTTCCGCAGGTTCACTTCTTTTCCCTGCTGCAGCAGGGCATGTCACTCATATGAAAAGAACTTTATGGGTTAATAAAACTATGTTTGATATTTTACTTATGTAAAACTTAAATACTTCAAAACTAATTTTACACCTCATTCTGAATTTTGTGACCGCAAAAATTTTACATGTGCTTCAGTACAACAACATGGATTTCCCAGAACCCTTCTGAGGAAAACGAAGGGGCTTTACACAATATTTATCTGTGCTACGTCACTTCATAAACTACATTTGCGCCTTACACCGGGTTTTGCGTGCGTATTTTACGTGTACAAGTAGTGTAACTGTAAATTCTGTGTCTGGGAAAGGGATAACAATATCAAAAAAATTTTTAAAAGTTGTTTGAGATCGGGCTCTTACCAGTATATCGCCAAAATTTCAGCCATTTTCTGTGCATAGCCGTCTTGGAATCTGCGGCTCGGTTTTGGTACCCAAAAACCATATTTTTGGGATGTCTCTCGATAACTGATGCGGATTTTTGAAAACAGAAAGATGGAACTTCTAGATAAATCCCTAGAGAATGTACCGTTAAATTTTGATCAATGTGCTGCTGCTAGTTATTTAGATATCCGCTGCTGACGACGAAGAAATGGCGAAATATGCTTTTTTCGGGTTTTGCATGGAAACGCCCATGAATTAAATGATGCCTTTATAAACCCCTTAAGGTGCCCATAAGACCACATGTAATGCAAAAAAAGAGGGGCTACCCAAAACATTTTACCCTACCTTTGTATCACAAATAGAACCAGAGATATGAGCCCGGTAAAATCCTGTTTTTATGCGCGACGTTTTGGAACATGTTGATAACGTTTTGGAACATGTTGATAGCGCATGCTGTCACATGCATACCGATAAACTTTGTAATTTCACATGCCAAGTAATAGTCAAACAACCTTCTGAGCCGTTTAGGGGCCAAGAGTGACGACACTGTAATAAAGATTCTCCATTTCTATTTGTATATCTATAAAACATATTTTTCCTGGGCTACTTAGGAAGTGAAGACACTTGCGACCTCAGGTGCAGACTCACCTCTCGGTGATCTTCTTGCCACAGCCAGCGCACTCCTGAGGCGGGCTGCTGCTCTTCTGCGGCTCCGCCTTCACGTCCATCGTCATCATGAAACCTGCAACAAACAATGAGGCGGTCATAAGGTACGGAACAAGTGTCAGTTACCTGTCACCTGTCAGCATAAAATTTAAGAAAAAAGAAGGGGAAATTACAGATTAATATGGCCCGCCCGGCTGGCCGCGCGGTCTAACACGCTGCTTCCTGAGTAGGAAGGCGTGCCGGTCCCCAGCACGAATCCGTCCTGCGGATTAGTGTCGAGGTCCGGCGTGCCGGACAGCCTGTGGATAGTTTTTAAGGCGCTATTCCACCTGCATTGGCAAATTCAGGCTGCTTCCCCTTATTCGGCCTCAGTTACACTGTGTCAGCGATTGCTCCACAAACACCATTTCCACGTACACGTACACCATAATTCCTCTAGCATGCAAACATTTGGGGTTACACTCGTCTGGTATGAGACGTTCCCGGTGGTATCCACTGGGGGCCGAACCGCCCAGTAACCATGGATTCGGTGTGGGGCGGCGGTGGTGTGGGTGGACTGCTGTTGTGGGGTTGTGAACCACTGAGGGCTACTACGGGATGAAGCAACTCCGTCGTTTCTAGGTCCCCGGCTTAATACATACACACATACATAAATACAGATTAATATGTAGTCATAGAAAAGGTTTCGCAGACGGAGCATTAACCCAGGAAAAGAGAGCTGCGTCCTATTCAAAGGAACCCTACGTTTTCTCTGCTCGTCTATGAATCCTTGGACACGAATTTGAATCCCGCTACTCTCGAGGAAGAAGACATTCCAGTACCTTAATAAGTCTTCAGCTTATTTGGTAGCCATCAAAAAGTAGACAAAAGAGTTCTTGCCGCTTATGCACAATCAATACATATTATAAAAATCGATGTTACATGTTCCACGCCTCCTCCTAAACCAATGGACCGATTTCAGCCAAACTTGGTACACATACTCCTTACTATCAGCCAACAATCGCTGTGGGCATAAGAATCACTTTGCTTGTTTGAGGAGATATTAAGTCATAAACACTAAAATGCGTGAAAAACTGTCACATCATGCATGTCGTTTAAATTCATTACTTCTTTGCTACTAACTCTGTTCGCAACATATTTCGCAGCCATTATGCACATTGCTGCTGAATCTACCCACACAAATATAACGGTGTACGACACATAGTTCAAGAGACATGTCATAAACAATGAGATGCTTTAAAAAAGCCGCATCATGCTTGGAAGCTTTAATACATTTATTTTTCACTACTAAGACTAAGCGGCTACCAGAGAGTTATTTTCTAGTGACAGCAAACAGGCGTTACAGCACATGCTCAGCTACGTTTACGTATGAACCCTGTTCCAAAATTAAATACCGATTTTGCCAGTTTTCGTGTTACAATTTGATAATTAAAAAACGCCATTCTCAGATACACAATGCTTCAAAAATCTATTAAAAGGACGTCGCATTTTTGTGTATTTTGAATGTGACACTGCTACATAAACGTATCAACTTCAATCCATCTGTAAAACCCTACCTCTTGCAAGCATATCGTTGTCATAAAATACCTCCGCAAAGCACTTACAACAAGTACAGTATAGCAGTGGAGCGGGAAACTTTTGCATGTATAATATTTATGTTGACCAATTTTATATTTGAATTCCGAGATGAAATCGCTACTTTTATAACGACAAACTTTCTTTTGTATAAACACAGTGATACATTTTATATCTTGTACTTTGTGCATTAGGATTTAATTATTTGCTGTCGTCTCCAACTGACTTAGATGATCTCAGTATGTAGACACTCCTCAGATGTGAAATAGATGAATTCTGGGAAACGGGGCTTCTACATATATCTGTTGGCTTTGCATTGTTCATTGCTCTTTTCTGATTTTCTAAGAGTAATGCCTGAGCTAGGTAGAGAGGGCAGTCACGGCATATATTATGCTACTAGATCAGACGAAGTACTGTGTCAGGCTCTGCTGTCGTGTTATGCACTAAACCACTATTAATTCTTGTTCTGAGACATTTTTCTGGAGGACGACGGTTCAGACCGACGTCCAGCCGTCCAGATTTAAGTTTTCCGTCATTTCCTTAAATCGCTCAACGCAAATTCTGGGATGGTTCCTTCGAAAGGACATGGCCGCTTTACTTCACCATCCTTCCCTAATCCGAGCTTGTGCTCTGTTCAGATGGCTCTGAGCACTATGGGACTTAACTTCTGTGGTCATCTGTCCCCTAGAACTTAGAACTACTTAAACCTAACTAACCTAAGGACATCACTCACATCCATGCCCGAGGCAGGATTCGAATCTGCGACCGTAGTGGTCACGCGGTTCCAGACTGAAGCGCCTAGAACCGCACGACCACACCGGCCGGCTTGTGCTCTGTCTCTAATGACCTCGATGTCGACGGGACGTTACACACTAATCTCATCCTCCTCTTCCCTCCTCCGATCTTACATGTTAAAGTTGAGGGAAGTGCTTCAAGTTGAAATTAATCTCCTGCATCTTATCATCATTCCTGTATAATATCTGTTAATTGTGGAAAAAAACAATGGTACCGAAATAACTCTTAGAATGTGTGGTCTACAACATTTTCGCTCTTTTATTAGTGAGTGTTAACAAAACCAATTAAAAACCGAGGTGTATAACGGTACAGGAAATGTTTACAAATTATATCATTAATATTAGCTAAGGAAAATGTATTACAGTGATAAAACATGGTAGGCTGCTGGGCTACAATATACCGAAGAATGACATTATATACTTTTATGGCGCAAATAACACAAATTAAGAAATAACGTGATGCGTAGAGAAGGTAGCAGACAGGAGTCGAAATGTGTCTTATGACCAAAAAGCATTGTGTTTCGTGGAAGGGAGATGTGTAAAAGAAACCATTTATTTTACTAACACTGTCAGTATATTTGAAACAAAATATATTATTCCATACCGGTGAGCTAATGGGCCTGCTTAGTCCCCTTCAAGTGAACAAAACATCGGAGAATACTCCAAAATCATCGGAATTTTGTAAACCACACTAAAAAGCATGCTCTGACTTAAAGTGCACATTCGGATGTACAGATTCGGACTGAAATACCTGGTATTAAGCTTTTTGGTATTGTTTTTGGGATGATATTCGTGGAGTACTCTCTCGTTTTTCTTTCTTTAGGACGACATAGTATGTGGTCTGCTAATGGTATACGCGGCAACGGCCTTGCCGCAACGGATACATCGGATCCCGTCAGATCACTGCAGTTAAACGCTGTCGGGCGTGGCCGGCACTAGGATGGATGACCATCTGGGCCGCATTGCGCTGTTGCCATTTGTATGGGTGCACTCAGCCTCATGATGCCTATTGAGGAGCTATTCTACTGAAAAGTAGCGGCTCCAGTTAAAGAAAACCAACATAACGACCAGGAGAGCGGTGTACTGACTACTCGCCCCTCCTATCCGCATCCTCATCTGAGGATGACATGGAGGTCGGATGGTCCCGATGGGCTGCTTGCGGCCTGAAGACGCAGTGCTTTGATGTTATAGGCAGGAGAAGATGATAATGTCCACTTGAAATAGAGCGAACAGTTGAAACTAGCGAGTAGTGTGTAATGAAACCTGTGTTTCAAAAACTGAATGCCTCAGGGAAGAGGAGCAGTTCATTTTAGTTTCATTATGAAACCAACAATAATAACTTCAGAGTTGTACAAGACGATTAATGCTGCCAATAACGTGCAAGTAAAATGAGATCAAAAAGTTGAAACTAATAAAATGTTATCCTAGTGTTCTGGGATTATGTGAGTGTACTTTAATTCAGCTGATAGCTTCCAGTCGCAGAAGCCCTATTGTTTTCGTTTGAAGTGACAGCTGTACACGACGAGAGAGAGAGAGAACAGAAAACACCAAAATAACGAAACGCAAACACAGGTCATGTGCAGACTATCCCCATAATCCTACTCAGAGAGCGATAATAAGATCAACTAAGGGTTCTGGGCGCTACAGTCTGGAACCGAGTGACCGCTACGGTCGCAGGTTCGAATCCTGCCTCGGGCATGGACGTGTGTGATGTCCTTAGGTTAGTTAGGTTTAATTAGTTCTAAGTTCTAGGCGACTGATGACCTCAGAAGTTAAGTCGCATAGTGCTCAGAGCCATTTGAACCATTTTTAGATCAACTAAGGAGAGCCAGATAATATTTTCCTTGTGGATCTGTATGCTTGCTACTCAGTGCTTAAACAGTTAATAGCCACATTACAAGTAGACAGAAGTGGGAAAGGCACTGCTTAAATCCGACTTTACCTCTGCACATGCACGTGATCCTACTGGCAGCTGTTCCAACGAACCTCACATCACTATAGAGCAGTGGTTATCGATGTGGGGTAAATTACCCTGTGAGAAGTGAAATGTAATTTTCCGGGAGGTCAAAATGAAAGGGTTCAGTTATTTTTTGCTAAACGAAACCAAACTATTTTTAAGAGATCATTACTATTACCAGTATTTTTTTTTTTCAAACACTAGCATTAACGCATGGCGCAATGCTACACGTGGTACAGGTTGCGAAACGTATGTATGAACATCTTACTCCTATAGTCCACTGACTGCATATATTAATTCCGTCCATCATATTCGATGTTTCAGGAGAGTCTGCAACTGTGTCATTCAAGAATTAAATAATGAAAACTGCCCCAGTTGCTTATTTTTTCACGCTCAGCACAACGCGTCTCGAGAATTTATTCTCAAGTGCATTTGTGCATTTGTTTACATAAATATTTTTGGTGATGTTTGTATGTGTGATGCGAGAGAGGCAGAAAATCAGACATACAAACATCACCAAAAATATTCAACTGAATACCTGCACAAGCGCACTTGAAAATGAGGATAAATTCTCGAAACGTATTATGCTAAGCATGAAAAAATAAGTCACTTGTGCAGTTTTCATTATTTAAATAATGACTACATACATACTTTGTACTATAATAAAACTGAGACTTATACATCACATACGCCTAAATATCTCATTAAAATTCCATCTCAAGTTCTAGAGAGATCCTGCAACAGACGAAAAATTTCTTCGTTGTTCACTGCTCAACAATAAATGAACTAATTGACAGTACAACTGTAAGTATGCAATGGCAGTTCCACTGCTGTATGACCTACGTTGTCCTATTGTTATTATTATTAATATTGTTAGTGACAATAGTCAGACACAAGAAGTTCAGAAGTAAGGAGTCCAACAATGAAGTTATTTGCAAACGTAGGCCAAAGTATATCTCTGACTGGGGGCGTGGTATGTGGGTGAAACAAATGACGCTTTGAGAAGGAATGATACAGAGAAAGCATGTTTTGTAACATTTCTACCCTCAATATGGATAGTTAGCTTTCGTTTCTGAGAAGGAATTTTAGGTGACACAATACACTAAATATCTTTTCATCGTTCTATAAATAAAAGATTGTAAGAGTGATGAGGATGTTTGGTTCGTGGGGCGCTCAACTGCGCGGTTATCAGCGTCCGTTCAAATTCCCAACCTTCGCTCAGTTTCATGAATGATGATGAAGACAACACAAGCACCCAGTCATCTCGAGGCAGGTGAAAATCACTAACCCCGCCGGGAATCGAACCTGGGACCCCGTGCTCGGTAAGCGAGAACGCAACCGCGAGACCACGAGCTGAGGACAGGTTATTAAAAGTATGCAGTATCAAGTGTCTCACTAACTCATTAGTTCGTCTTCAAAGAAAATTATTTTTCACTCTAAATTTTAGTTAGGTGTTAATGTTGATGATGGTGGGGGTGGGTGGGTGAGGGGTACTATGTAATATACGACTACTGCCAGGGGTAATGGTCTCAGAAAGATTGGGAACCACTGCTGTAGAGACTATTGTGTTAGCAGATCTAGCATCGAAAGCAGTACATCCTGCCGTGATGACAGAATAAGATCACACAGATGCGCAGCAACGCAGACGCTTTTAGTTCAAATCTATGCCAGGATTATCATAAGACGAGAATTAAAACATGTGCACAAGCACTAGAATATTAATTGGAAGTCAAAAAATACTTGCTCATGATCCGCAGATGAAAGACGCACGGCTAGACACGTGTTGCTCTGATGTGGACCGCCGCTCAGGGACAGACACACTAACAGACTGTCACTCCGCCATCCACCCTGGGTACGTGCCTCACTGGCCCCGAGGATGGTGGTGGCGGGATGCACCTGCAAGTTTCTGCGGCGTGAGGTCAAGGTTTCAGCTGAGCAAAAGTGTTTGTGGTAGCCATTGTAAACGGTACCGTTGGCGGCGCGGCCGCTTGTGTTCCCAACAGCGGGCGGTATAACGCTTGGAAGCCGCAGCGGGCGAGCTGTCGCGGCCCACGCGAGGAGGCGGGCAGCCAGGCCCCACCCTCCCCACCCACCCTGGGGAGTCTCCCAGTGGGGCGCGGTCCACAGACTACCCTTTGTGCGAGTGCTCCGGGAGCGGAATGTCTGCAAGCGCACTCACTCGCTTCCAGGAAGTCTGCCCGCTGCGAGAACCTTCTGCGGACGGCTCGGGAACAGAGTGCCTCCGTCGACACACTTAGCGGTCACTCTATCGGGCGTTTACAGTTTATGGGCCTCGCGACGGGTCCTGGCGTTCAGTTGCCGGTCCGTTCTTTTGAAGGTAATGCGTGTGTGGTCCACAAACCCATCCCAGCAGAGACGCATTCGGCAGGCCGCTCTCACAGCCGCTTCCTTCCCTCTGAAAGGCGCTTGCGGTCCCCGTTATTCGCTTCCCCACTCGCGTAACGGCACTTTGAAAGCGGTGGTTACTACAGAGGTTCCACAGAGCAACATTCGCGTGTAGCATACCTTTTCATTCCGCTTCGTATACTTGATCTAAGGAAGAACACCACCAGGCTGCTTTTTCACTCTCAACATGCGACGCAGATCTCCAAACATACTCAGCTGTGAAGAGATCCGGCGATCTTACTGGCCGAGGTAGGGTTTGGTAAGCACGAAGACAACATTAGAAACTCTCGCCGTGAGTAGGCGGGCATTTTCTTGCTGAAATGTAAGCCCAGAATGGCTTGCTATGAAGGTCAACAAAATGGGGCACAGAGTATCGTCAACGTATCTCTGTGCTGCAACAGTGTCACGGATGACAACTGAAAGGGTCCTGCTATGAAAAGAAATGGCACTCAGACCTTCACTGTTGTTTGCATGATGCGACAGTCTGTTTGGTATCCCAGCTGCGGCGTATCCAGACGCCTCTTCGTCCTGGAATCTCAATGCAATAGAATTGTCTTCAGTGATGAATCCCGCTTCTAAAGGAATCCCAGTAACTATCGCGAACTTGTGTGCGAGACGCCTGGACGGTGGTGGGATACCAGCCTGACTGACGTGCGACAACCAGAAGTGATGGTCTGGGCTGCCGTTTCTTTTCATAACAAGACCCCTCTGTTTGACATGCGCCGCACCATTACGACACAGCGACACGCCGACGATATTCTACGCCCTGTTTTGTTGCCCTTCATGGTCAACTATCCTGGGCGTTCATCTCAGAGAGATAATGCCCCCCCCCCCCCCCCCCACATTACCTTGACGAGCAAGGTCAGTGGATACCTTCCCAGCTCCATCGAGCTCGGGATTTTGACGCCTGGACGCGTCAGTTGCACAGAATTTCGCACGATTTCCCTCTAGAGGACATCAGCTCAATCAATCAATGCCAAGCTGAATAACTGCTTGTTAAGGGTCACAGATGGACCATGGCGTTATTGACTTGCTCAGTCTCTTGAATAAATTATCCAGTTTTTCTGAAATTGAAATCACTTGTTTGTATGTGCATATATGTCACATCTACTGATTTCCGAAACGGTCAGATAATTCCTTGAGGGGGGGGGGGAGGGAGATCAGACAAACGGGGGGCGGGAGCTGGGGGTCGGAGGCCGGAAGAGGCTAAAACCGTGTTGGAGAAAGGTTCTAATGTCTCTTCGAAAGACTGACTTTGTAGAAGGTGCCAAAGAAAATCACTAAGAGCAGAAAGGGCAAAGCCGTAATACTGATCTCGCCTCCATACATAAGTATTTTGGAAGCTGAAGAAAAAACCAAGAAAGATAAAAAAAGAAAAACTCACAACTGAAACTTTTTATGGAGAAGAAATTAAAATGTGAAGCTGTTACGAAGAGGAAGTAGCAGAAATCGACAGTTAGGAAAACTAGTCCAGCTCAGAGAAGAATTGAAGAAACAATGTTTTTCGACTTCTTCGGCGAAGAAGACCCAGACCGAACATACATATTTTGTTATGGGCTATATTCACTCTCTTTATCAAAGGGAACGTGAATCCACTGTCCATCTTGTCCTGACTGCGCTCATGAACAATGCTCCAGTGCTCAGGAGGAAAACAACTATTTCGTCTGTGATTTATGTTCTAAAAAAGTATGTTTCAGGTTTTTTCGTTAGAGCTAGTTATTGAGAACCTTTCCTATATTAGTGAAATAGTTGGCATTTTTAATTAGTTTGTTAAAAACCAGTTCTGGTACTCAAAAAACGTTTATTGTATCTCTCGGTAGTAGACTGAAGGATTTCTTCATATTGTCAGACAATTTTTGCTGCAGAATAAACCTTTTATCTTGTTTCCTAGCTTCTGGTACTCATTTAAATGGTTAGCCTATTTTATCGTACGAATGAGCCAAAACCGTTTTTCTGTATCCAACTAGATTTATTACTTTTCATGCTGCAATAGTTTGTTTTAAACTGAAACCGACTCATCATCATCTTGTCGCATATGTAAGCGGTTTGAATAATTTTAAGTTGCAAATTTATTGCTCACTGAAAATAATGCATACGAAAAACCAAATTTCGTTGAATTTACTCAAGGCAGTCGTTAAGTTATGCCCTTGTTTCTTCACTTTTCACCCACACTCTCAACCACTGGGGTGCTACGGGTGTCCTCCTGGGCTAATTTCTTTCAGTTAGCAGATCATAAATGTCCCAAGTTTCATAGAAATTGCTTCCTGTTTTACAATGATATGCTGATATGTCCATATGCACCCCCTGCCCTTCCTCATCCAAAGGAGTGAAACGTTATCGGGGCTGTTACAAGTGATCCTGTCGACTCCAACAACTATATATTCGACACTACAATTTGTCATTACCGACTACTTTTTCATGTCATCAGCCCCACCGCCACTATTAGTAGGCTCTGTGGTAATTTTTGTACTTTTATATAATGAGTCACGCTTATACGTAACATTTGGTTAAAATTGTCACAGACACTGATCTATGCCTCTTTGTCACCCCCTTTCCAGACTCACTCCATTACAGTGCTTTCCAGATAGTGACACTTGGTACATAACACGTACGTACGTAACAGGGGCAGTCAAATGGAAACGAGATAGGTGGAAAAGAAGTATATTCTTTCTTATTTCAAAAGTAATCGCCGTAGCAATTAATATATTTATTCCACTGTGAGCCTTCACGAAAAGAAAAAAAATGTTTGTAGTTACCTACGGATTCATGATTGTAACCAGGCGTGCACCTCTTAGTCCGAAGTAAACTGACGGCCACGAATGTCTTTCTACAGGGCTCCAAAAATGGAAAGTGATTGGGACTGTATGGAGGATGCTTAAGAGCATCTCAGCGACACCTCTGTACCGTAGTTGAAACAAACCGCAAACAGAATGCCCGCCCAATGTTGTCAAGGCTGTTTCTAATACACTTCACAAGTTTCACTGGGAATCCCTTAAACATCCTTTCACGTATCCCAATGTCTCACTATGCGATTTTCTCATTTTTGGAGCCCTGAAGAAAGATATTCATGGCCGTCGATTTGCGTCTGACGAAGAGTTTCACGCCTGGGCTTGCTTTTTCCATCAGTCTTGTTTACATTAGACAGGCCCTTACACATTAGTATAATGATATTTTATAAATATATAGACTCAACCACTTTAACTCATTCGGTACGCTGGTGCACTGACGGTAGGCTTGCGGCTGAATTCTCGTAATCCACATTCTATAGATTAAGAATGTACTTTAAAATGGATTAAAAACAGTACTGGCTGCAATAAAATGTTTATTTACAATGATTACCTGTTTTGTCCTGAATGTGACTATCTTCAGACCGTTTATAACATGATGGTAAGTGGTGGCGGTGAACGAACCGGGTGTTACGACTCCACGAACGTCGACTGCAAAACGTTTGTGAAGTCTTAACACCTGCTCAGTTCAACGGCACCACCTGCCATTATGGTATAAACGGTATGAAGACGGTGACATTTTGACGGAAACCGATAAGAATTGTAACTAAATGTTTTGCGGCAATCGAGACTGTTTTTAATTTTCAAAGAAACAGGGTTCGGGACGCGTAAACATCTGAATACAGAGTGAATATGAAATAAATATACTGTCAAAAACGCGTCTTTTGTGGCATAATTTGGTATCGCAGCGTGTCGGCAAAGGGGTGCCACTTACATCGGTGCATTGCCTCATAAACATTAACGTTGTCACGGACGCTGTAGTTCTGTCTATGAGCTAGGAGCGCTCCTGACACCTGTGAGCTTAAGTGAATTTGTGTGGCAGCCAGAGTGGCCGAGCGGTTCTAGGCGCTTCAGTCTGGAACCGCGCGACCGCTACGGTCGCAGGCTCGAATCCTGCCTCGGGCATGGATGTGTGTGATGTCCTTAGGTTAGTTAGGTTTAAGTAGTTCCAAGTTATAGGGGACTGATGACCTCAGATGTTAAGACCCATAGTGCTCAGAGCCATTTGAACCATTTTTGAATTTATGTATCAGGCTTCCGTGTCACCAGATATTGCGCATGTCTGGTCTAGAATGTGATATTGTGTCCCATCCCCTACTACCACACAAATAGTGGTTGTGTTGACAGACTGGAATGTAGTGTGACCCGCTGTCTAGGGGGTAAATATCGCAGCCTTCCCCAATATGGAAACCACGAGCTGCGATTAGGCTAATGAGTGTGTTGTAAGACAAGGACCGAGAGAACAATAGCGATTCCACCAGGTGTGCCCTATCTCTCTGTGCAGAACGCTTTACACACTCGCCTTCCTACCTGCTCGCCACTATAGTCGCGGTTGTTCGACACAAAGGGTGATGATCATTAGTCAGCCGACTCAGCAGGCACAGTCTGCTGAGGGATCCGGTGGCTGAAACCGGTCCACGCGTCCAGGCGCCACCGCGCTAATGCGACGTTCCTGGCGACGCTTCCACCTCCTCCAGCAAGTCTGCGGACCGAGGGAGGCGGGCCGGCCGGCGCGACGTTGACGGGCTGCCAGCGTCCGCAAGACGGCAAGTCGGTGGCCTAATGCGCGCTAAGTGCTGCCCTGCCACTACACCGGCGGGGCGGCCAAGAGAGCGGCCAGTCGGCGACGCATTAGCGCACCGCCACCCTCCCCCAACCTCTCTGTCCCACAGGCCTTTCACGCAGAGTTCATCCCGTCCACGGGAGGCCGAGATGCTCCTCGTCCGGCTGTTACAATATGGGAGCTCATCTGCCCCACACCCGTAGCGCTAATTCACATTATACTTTCAGGCTATAATGCGATGAACATAGACCGGATGAATCATTCAGTTTCGACTAAATACACTTTCGTGTTGGTAGATTTCTGAGAGATGAGGAGTAGGAAGCGACTATAGTAGTACGGAAACAGGGTGAAATAACTCACCAAGGTATGACATAAACAAATGAGCATTGTAGATGCATATTTTAACATAACTCTCCAGTTACAGATTCATTTGTGTGTGTGTGTGTGTGTGTGTGTGTGTGTGTGTGTGTTGCCCGATGGTTCAAGTCCAGCAATAAGTCAGTTCAACAGTCGCGGGAAAGCCGTCCTGTTATGTGCGACAGCATTGCAACTAAATAAAAGGCGCACCAATACATCTTATACTGATAGATCGAAAGATCTATAATCGCACACGAACAGAAATAACTGGACATAATGAGAAAAGAAAAGAGCATTTCGCCACTGGTCTTTAAATATTCATGAGACCAAAATACCACAATGTTCACGTCATTCTTGTTGGGTAACGCTAAAAGCAGTTTTTAATTTATTGATAAGCAAACTAGTGAACTGTTCCAACTGCTTACCATTTCAGCGACATCCGCGAAAGGAATTACGTCAATATTGTGGACAAAGACCTTTATCATTTTCTGGAGGATCAAGTCCTTTTGTTATAAAAAAGAACGGTTTCTCGTTAAAAAAATTGTGGAATAACTACAAACCTCCTGGGATCCTAATCCGACGTGTATTTCTTGAGATATTATATTTTCAAATGTTTTTAACCCTAAAAAAATTATTTGTATAAAATGTCTTGATCGCATGAAAGTCATTTATTTAGTTTGATGGCCGGTTTCGTTATCTTATAGGATCATCATCTGTCCGTATTTATTCCTTGAAGAGAGGAGATGATGCTGTACAGCAGGCCGCTCTAGAGAGGCGTGAAGAACCCATTTTGATTTTCGTCGATTACAGCATCCTATATTACGCACCGCGAAAATTAAGATAGGTAATTTTTTTACCGGAGAAACCGAATCCACAATAAAAAATTGTGGTTTCTGTTTCATATTTCAAAGTTGAACCTCTCCAGCTCACTGAGGGTGGGGAGGGGTCTCGAGTTTGGTGCCATTGGATTTGTAACTTTCCAGATATTTCCAAAGACAGTTTTGAATGCCTTACCCTACGTACAAGCACATACGATTGTAGCCAACACGTTTATATAAGGACTATGGCATTTCCAAATGTCCGCCTCCGTCGCTGGGCTGTCAGTGGGACTTATGCTCATGCAGTGGACCCGAGTTCGAATCCTGGTACTGCCAAAGATTTTTCCTTATTGGGAAGATTGGAGCGGTGTGCACTCAGCCTCGTGACGCCAACTAAGGAATTTCATGTCGGAGCAGCAGCAATTAAAAGGTCTCTAACAGTGAAGATGGAAGTTACCTGTCAACTACACAAATACGTCTGATATAACATGGCAGTATCAAAACAAAAAACATACGTCATGGCTTTCTGTGGGAAGAACCCAATAAGGATGAAAACAGTAACAGAAAACAAGATCATACAACAAGTAGATAAATTTACATTTTTAGGGACCATGCTAACCTACATAGGAGACCTAAATCGAAACCACAAAATTGAGAAGTTCAGTTATTTAAATGTTACCATTAGAGGATCTCTCCAAAATAAAGTAAGAACAGAAACTTATCTTACATTTTATAAAGTAATATTGGTACCAACCATGCTGCATCGGAGTTAATCTTGAGTAATGAAGTACGAGGTAAAGCAAGATCACAAACCAATGAAATAAAATTCGTCAGGAACCAAGCAGGACACACAAAGATTATAAAAGAAGTCTAGATATTAGGAAGGAATCTAAACAAAAATAACGTAAACGAAAAGGCTGAAAAAATAGACCCAATGAATATTCCATCTGTTCCGAAGGGTACAGTCAACTTTATCACTACATTTTTGGAAATAAATTCCTCAAGGTAAATTTATTCGAAAAGCAGCGAAACGATGGTAGGAACAACTGCAGCTGCAACAGACTAAGCAAGGTCTTAGGCGTAAGAGAAGAAGAATAACATCCATTTATATTATGTGTTGTCCCGTCGGACATGATCTGTCCTTGATGCATATATACTGGGTGTCGTCAGGTGTATTTACACTGGCCTTTGCGAAGATATTACCAATTCTTTTCTCTCCAATGTATACATATAAGGACATCAGCCCAAAAAAAAACAGTGCTAAGTCTGTTTCTCGTAACACATAAAATGTTTTCTGAAGTGGATTTTTATGTGTGCACTTTCTATCTCACTACACATAAGTGACCAAGCTGTTAAGGTCAGAAGTTCAAGTTGACTGGTAGTAGATGACGCAGTTCTATATAACGAAATGTGGAAACGGTGGAGAGGTGAAGTGAAATACGATAAGACCTGCCGAGGACTCCTGCTCAGTAGAACGGCATTTGACTCATAGCACAGAGAAATAACCTTTTTCCTCGCACAAAGAAGTGGCAAGGCTTATTACTGTTCGCTTCTCGTGATTCTTCGGCTGTCGCGCAAATATCTGAGACTAGTCGTAAAGGTTGATTTACCGTGGAACGAACACACAAAACTAATAGTAGGAACACAGATGCCATACAGATTTGCTGGAAGATTCCTCAGAATTTTAGTACGCTTACGGAGGCTCTTTTGCATCTTCCATTCGCAACTCGCGAGAGCAAGGCGAGCTTCCTCCTTTCCATCCTAATGTCCCATCAGGCTCATGCAGTGGGACCAAAGGAATGCTAGTTGGGAATGACCAAGACTAACATCCCGAAAATGTTGTTGGGAATGGGGGATTGGAAGGATAGAGTTTATTTCTTGGAGAAGGTGGTCTATTGTCCCAGGCAAAAATTAAAATCTTGGGTTCGTGTATGTGTATGCGCTCCGACTTGTGTATATGTATGTATGTATGAATGTCGGTAGCTCAATAATTCTCGTTCAACCGATGTTAAATTGTTGGTGGCCGAGCGGTTCTAGGCGCTTCAGTCTGGAACCGCGCGACCGCTACGGTGGCAGGTTCGAATCCTGCCTCGGGCACGGATGTGTGTGATGTGCTTAGGTTAGTCAAGTTTATGTAGTTCTAAGTTGTAGGGGACTGATGACCTCAGATGTTAAGTCCCATAGTGCTCAGAGGGATTTTTTTGTTAAAGTTTTGGCCCTATGAGAAGGAGATGAGGAGATCCAAAGAATTAGCGCATTTAGCCGCGAGTTCACTGAGTGAGCATCGCAAAAGGGTCACGGAGATGCTAATACAGTGTCATTGGCTGATGCTATGAGAGAGGAGTCGTGTAGCACGGTGTGGAATGCTTTTAAAATACCGAGAGCAAACAGCGTCCTCCTGGATATATCTCACAAAATTTTTTAGAGAGACTGCAGCTCCATGGAGGACAACCAACAGCCGTTCTTCCTGCGCGCTATTCGCGACGTGAATAGGAAAAGGAGGGAATGGAAATACTTATAAATGGAAAGCACAATACTGTGGATGTTTTACAGTACGAATTTAACTTACAAGGTAGCAATCGATCTTACTTTAGTGTATTGTGTACTGTAGATGGTCGAAAATTTTTGAAGTCGATTTTCTGGAGATTTGTATCCACCAGCTTTGGCTAACTGATATTTGGGTTCTGATGTTCACGCTCCGCTAAATATAAACATTGCGAAAATCCGAATGGGATGTGGTCTCCTTGTAAGCAAAATTTATATAGTTTAATTAAGTGCTCTTCATTAACACTTCTTTTAGAACAATGCCAAAAGTCAATTGAGAGGGCAAGTCATTGTTTATAAGTTACTGAACAGGTGTGTTACAACCTGTACAAATGAAAAAGATTTTACGCACCGATAGTGATGTGCAAATACAGTGTAAATACCGTCTTTCACAGTGCAGTTGTAACTTGTAGCTATCTCTGCTGTTGTACGTCCTTCTGCGAGTCGACGGGTGTTCAGCAATCGTTAGTGCAAGCTGCCTATCACAAATTCAACGCACGAAAGACCAAACACCTGATTCTATGCTCAGATAGAATCCTACACAGTTGCACAACTGTTAATTTGATACTTGTTCACACTGCTATGTATTCGTTGATAATTTCATTTAATTTTATGTAATTGATATTATTAGAAATGGCCCAGCTACCTTTCAAAGTAAAACTGAAATAATATGTTTCTCGTTATGGCACCTTCATAATATTGGAAGCGCCGTCACAGTGAGACTGCAATACAGTGAACAAGAATCCACTGACGACATTTTCTTAATAAGGGTCGTCTCGTCAAAATGCTGTGGGAGGAGATGATGGAGCGAGAAAAGTTACTTCCCAGTATACTAATTTACTTGGTCTGAATTACTATGATTTAAATTGATGTTGTACAGATTCATAATTATGTTCATAAAGAAACGTAAATAGCAATATGCTAACAGTTTGTAGGTTTCTATGGATCACCAACGTGATAATATTCATATTAACGAGACCTATATCTGTTCAGAAGGCAGCTGAATACTGCGTAGGTGACTGTAGGTTGATATGCAAACCCCTTTCCAGAATCTCGGCAATTCACAAAACGAAACAGAGTTGCAGATTGTGAGCTATAGAATGCAAAGACTGACACAAATGCTATAAACGCTACACTTCCTCGAAACCTGCTGAAGGTGCACCAAGCTGCAAACGTGCTTTGATCAGCAACTCTCCAAAGAACGAGACACAAGCAGCCGCCATGTGCTCGCCCAGAAATCGACACCTCCACATTGCAAGTGAATCCCTCACATTTTTCAGAAAAACCCTAGCAGGGGAGGAAACTGCAAGATTTGCCACAATGACAACTGAAAAGCTCCCTCTCCCTTCCAACGTACAGGAAAATGGCTCTGAGCACTATGGGACTTAACATCGGAGGTCATCAGTCCCCTAGAACTTAGAACTACTTAAACCTAACTAACCTAAAGACATCACACACATCCATGCCCGAGGCAGGATTTGTACCTGCGACCGTAGCAGTCGCGCGGTTCGGGACTGAAGCGTCTAGAACCCCTTGGCCACCGCGGTCGGCCGTATAGGAAAATATTGCAGTGTTTTCTCATTCAACGTTTTGTTGTATTCTCTGTTAACAAGCCTAAGAAGGCAGAATACCAGCCCGTGCCGTATAATTGGTGAAAAGATGTCGGAACGCATAAATGCAGCCCGCTTCTCACACTGTTAACGGGAACGTAGTGGTGGTCCTGCCTTCCCGCTTCTCTCTTCCAGACCACCTATGGGCTTCGTTCAAATTTCTCAACACCTCTTGCGGCTAGCACGGCTTTAAAGGCGCTTTTGTAGCCCTCTGGCCTAAGAGACATTCAAAGAGGCTTACTCGCATGACTGCTGCCTGTGAGAACCTCTGTTTGGGAAACCTCTCGGAATTCTGCTACTGTTAACCCATTGCAGGTGCCACGTCTCGCTACGTACCACAAATTGAGGAAAACACGAGCTAATATGCTAGAACTGACAAGTTCTGCTTCTCCATTCAGAAATTTTACGAGAATACAACGTAAAATGATTATATATATTGTCGCTTAGCGATATGTGACAAAATAGTGTCGTCACACAGTGCTAACGAAATTAAAAATGCTTAATTTCGACAAATATATATAAAAGGAACAAAACAGAAAAATATTAAAACTAAATCTCTAAGAAATCTATGAGAGCACGTTGAAAAATGACGCTGCCGAATCTTTCATGTGAAATCTCTTAATGTTCAAATGTATATGAAATCTTATGGGACTGAACTGCTAAGGTCATCAGTCCCTAAGCTTACACACTACTTAACCTAAATTAACCTAAGGACAAACACACACACCCATGCCCGAGGGAGGACTCGAACCTCGGCCAGGATCAGGCGCACAGTCCATCATTACAGCGCCCGAGACCGCTCGGCTAATCCCGCGCGGCGAAAACTCTTAAAGCTTTATAAATAAAACAAACGTCATTAACATACTACATCCTTATTCAGCATGTCTACGTATTTACTTCTCAACTTGTCGGTGAACATATTTCTCCCAGGGACCAGTTTTTTGATACCATCACTGCAGAATGTTCACCTTTTTTTAGTTTATTGGTTGTCAAACGTGACCGTACACACATCAAATGGTTCAAATGGCTCTGAGCACTATGGGACTTAACACATGAGGCCATCAGTCCCCTAGAACGTAGAACTACTTAAACCTAACCTAAGGACATCACGCACATCCAAGCCCGAGGTAGGATTCGAACCTGCGAACGTAGTAGCAGCGCGGTTCCGGGCTGAAGCGCCTAGAACCGCTCGGTCACAGCGGCCGGTCATACACACTCATCTCAACACTGGAAATGTTATACTACCGTTTGCTTCGACAATTCAGATTATACATTTGTTTAAATTAAACAGGCTTAACGAAGGACAGTTACAGCCGTAGTATACTGAAACGAGAAAAGAAAGCGAAAATCTAACACAGGTTACGCAGAGGGAGTATGCTATAAAAATTCTGCTGCTTATACAATAAGAAATGATAAGTCGTCGTTCCTACACATTTGGAATATTCCCAATGTAAACTGTAATAATAAATCTGTATCTAAATTAGCAGTAAAGTGCTTTTTCTGTACGTCCTATAAGAATTGTTTCTGAAAGAAATATTCGACTTCGTTGACAGAGCCACAACCAAACCTCTACCGGCAACGCTTCGTAACCATCAAAGAGAAGTCCTCGAAGGTGTTCTCCAGGTTCTGAAAATGGATGAAAATCGGATGGGGCCAAATAAAAATGGTTCAAATGGCTCTGAACACTATGGGACTCAACTGCTGAGGTCATCAGTCCCCTAGAACTTAGAACTACTTAAACCTAACTAACCTAAGGACATCACAAACATCCATGCCCGAGGCAGGATTCGAACCTGCGACCGTAGCGGTCTTGCGGTTCCAGACTGCAGCGCCTTTAACCGCACGGCCACTTCGGCCGGCCGGATGGGGCCAAGTCGAGACTGTATGGAAGATGATCGGTGACAGTGAATTCAAGGAGTCAAACTGTTTCAGATGTCGCTGAGCTCGTGTGTGCCCTGGTATTGTCACACTGAAAGCGATAGTGCTCCTTGTGTGGGCGAACTCTTAGAATTCGAAGCTCGGTTACAGGAAACTGTTTCTCACGCACCGACGTCTTACGGTACACACCGCCATGTTACACGCTACAATTAGGAGCCCTCTAGCGACAGACGGCTGCAAGTAAGTAAACATGAAGAATAAAGATGTAGAATTTTTAACTACATTTGGTTTGTTTTAAGAGTTTTCACATATAAAATGCGGAGACATTACATTTCAGCAAGCCCTCGTAATGCGTTAGTTTTCCATGCTTTGGTGTCTTACGGATTGTTAACTTTCATAATCCATTACGTGTTAATTTACATAAAATTGTATTTATTTGGTGCTGATTTATTGCTCGGGTCTTATGCACTATCCAGTTAGGAAGTGACAATGGAGTTCACTGAACCCTCCGTCAAACACAAAAATCGGTTTCGGAGTGTATTTACACACAAGCCTTGTTCATCGCACAGGTTTGCAGTCGGAAGTGTAAACATTCCGGTTTTAAACTGCCCGTGGTCGCCTGCTAGCCAGGCGCACGTCAGCAGCAGAACAGGCAGGCTACTTTACTCCCATGCAAGCCAAGCTGTGACCAACCCAAGCAGGCTAAAAGAATCTCGCTTGCCTGCCCGTGTTTCCGCTGTGCTACGCTACGTAGCAGTTTATTCCGTACTTCATTGTAGTGTTATGAGTTGGCTTCGGAAGTTGATTAAAAGTCTTTTTTTATTCGAGTGGCACAAAACGAGTTAACTGAAATACATCTTCATTTTGGGTGACTGTAGGTCATAAAATACTGGATTTTATTTGTCCTTTCTTCTTTTTGGCTACTTCGGGCTTATTTATTTATTTCGATGTTAAAGGTTTTCTCTGCCACTTCACCCTCTTTCGACTAGTACTGGCTACTCTCAGTTCCAACCATCATCATATCACGTGTTTTCTGTAGCAAGCAGAACCATCTCTAAAAGCCGAAATTCTTTGCACTAAGAACGTGAAGATATCTATTATACCGCAACGCCAACAAAAGTAAGGATTCGGAAGGCTAGTTTATGTACCCCTACCGTGTTTCAGCGAAATATGATCCAGTAATACCAATTTAATTACTTTTTGAGTCATCAGGCTTCTGAATGTTTCGATGCAGATTACATTTACTTTCATTCCAATTGATCCGTGGTGAGGAGGTCCTCCAGGATGTGGAACATGTCAGAAAAACAACAATACATGACAAATATTTACAACTAAAACAAATAAGCTAATGTACCATTCCACAGGTCCCAAGTGGAATGATCGTCATTTTTTAATGAACACTATATGAAAGTCATTTTACAAATACTAAGGCACTGAATTTAAAATAAAAAAGTTTTTTATTTATTTATAAGGTAATAAACATGTAATACAACTACGATAATACTTATTTACAATTAACACATTACTGCACTGAAATTGCGCAGAAGTTATATTGGTTTTACTGAGAAATTCATCAATGGAGTAGAAGGAGTTGGCCACCAATAAATCCTTTAGGCTTAAACTGAATTTCATTGGTTGTTAAGCTTTTTATGGCTGCTGGCAAGTTATTGAAAGTGTGTGTTCCTGAATAATGCACACCTTTTTGTGCAAGACTAAGTGAAGATTATTCTTATTTCTAGTATTGATTCCATGAATTTAGCTCTTGGTTTGAAAAAATGATATATTTTTAATGACAAATTTCATTAAGGAATAAATATATTGGGAAGCAGTAGTTAGTATCCCTAGTTCCCTAAACAGGCTTCTGCAGGATGTTCTTGAGTTCACACCACATATAACTCTTACTTCACGTTTTTGTGCCAGGAAAACTTTAGCTTGGCTTGATGAATTACCCCAAAAAATAATCCCATATGACATTATGGAATGAAAGTAAGCATAGTATGCCAGCTTTTTCATTTTTATATCCCCAATGTCTGACAAAATTCGCATTGCAAACAGAGATTTGTTAAGACGCTTCAGCAGTACTGGGGTGTGCTCCTCCCAGTAGAATTTATTATCAAGCTGTAATCCCAAGAGTTTAACACTGTCCACTTCTTCTATCTTCTTGTCATCGTGTGTTAGATATATACTCGTGGGACACCCCTTACAAGTTCTGAACTGCATGTAGTGTGTTTTTTCAAAGTTTAGTGACAAAGAATTGGCTAGGAACCAGTGATTAATGTCCACAAATATTTTATTAACTGATCTTTCTAAGACTACGCTTGATTTGCTATTTATTGCAATGTTTGTATCATCGGCAAACCAAACGAACTAGGCATCTGGTAATGTTACTGATGAAAGGTCATTGATATACACAAGAAAAAGTAAGGGCCCCAAAATGGAACCTTGTGGGACCCCACATGTAATTACTTCTCAGTTGGATGGTGCCTGATAGCTTGATACATGTCTCTTTCCTAATAACACCCTTTGTTTCCTGCCAGAGATATAAGATTTGAACCATTTCGCAGCATTTTCTGTTACACTATAATACTCTAATTTACTTAAAAGGATATTGTGATTTACGTAGTGAAATGCCTTTTACAGATCACAAAATATACCAGTTGCCTGCAATTTTTTGTCTAATGAATTAAGCACATTTTCACTGTAAGTGTACATAGCCTTCTCAATATCAGAACCTTTTAGAAATCCTAACTGTGACTTTGACAGTATGGTATTTGAGATAAGACGGTTATAAAACCGACTGTACATAACTTTTTCGAAAATTTTTGAGAATGCTGGCAACAGTGAAATTGGACGGAAATTTGATGCTATTTCTTTATCTCCCTTCTTAAACAGTGGCTTAACTTCAGCATATTTCAGCCATTCAGGAAATATTCCACTGATAAATGACTGATTACACAGATAGCTTAATATGTTACTTAGCTCAGAATCACGTTCTTTAATTAACTTTGTTGATATTTCATCATACCCACTAGATATTTTTGATTTTAAAGATTTTATGATGGACTTTATTTCTGTTGGGGTAGTGAGGGTCAAATTCATATTATGGAAGTTGCTTGAAATTTCTGGTCTGAGGTATTCCATAGCAGCATCTACCGAACCTGACAACCCCATCTTTTCGGTAACAGTTATAAAATGTTTATTAAAAAGTTCTGCAACACTATACACATCTGTCACCAATGTACCATTTACTCTTAATGCTATTTGTTCCTCTTCATGTCTGGTTCTACCAGTCTCCTCCTTCACTATATCCCATATTGTCTTTATTTTGTTATCTGACATGACTATCTTTTCCTTGTAATATATTTGCTTTGACATCCGTATTACAGTCTTTAATATTTTGCAGTATTTCTTGTAATGTGCTATAGCATCAACATCGGAACTGTTTCGGATTGACAGATACAGTTTTCTTTTTGTTTTACAAGATACCCCTATTCCTCGAGTAATCCATGGCTTTTTTGTAGACTTTGCTCTAACCTTGGTAATAATGTAAGCACTTTATTAGCAAAAGTGTTATATTTTTCATTCATGCCATGAGCACTGTAAACATCAGTTCAGTGAATGTCTCTGAGGAGTGTCCTAAAATAATCAATTTTTGGCTTATTGTCTACCCTCTTGAGCTCAGATTTAACAGATTTTATATCCTGTTCAGTATTAACATTTAACAGAAGGAACTGCATGTCATGGTCTGAGAGGCCATTGACTATTGGTTTTGTAATATAATTTTGTTCATTGGACTTTTCTATAAAGATATTATCAATGGCTGTTTGTGAGCAAGTGGCTACCCTAGTGGGGAACTTTACAGTGGGAATTAAGTTGAATGATAGTGTTACTAACTCAAATACGTTCTTATTGGGAGAGTCTTTAAGGAAATCTACATTGAAATCACCAGCAACCACTATTTCTTTGTTTTTGGTTGTTAAATGGGCCAGTACAGCTTCAAGGTGGTTTACAAACAGATTAAAGTTACCTGCAGGTGCTCGATATACACTTAATATTATGAAGGATTTTTTGTGAAATTCTAATTCTGTTGCACATGCTTCCATATGCTGTTCTAGGCAAAATTTATGATTGTCTATGTTCTTAAATTTAAGACAGTTCCTAATGAATGTGGCAACTCCTCCTTTCTCCATTTCTGATCTACGAAAGTGAGATGCTAGCCTAAACCCTGTAACACTTAAAAGTTCTATACCAGTGGTCACATGATGTTCAGAGAGGCAGATTATGTCAGCTGGGTTTGAAGACTAATTCATCTATGCAGATAGTTAATTCATTAATTTTATTTCTCAGTCCTCGAATATTTTGATGCAATAAAGATAGCTGACATTTCACATTGACTGAGTTAAAATTTGGTAGAGTTATCATATCTGCTGACTGTTGAAAATTCTTAACCAATAGCTGTTTATGCTGATGTAATAAGCTGGAATTATGTAATTTGATTTCTTTCTCAAACTTAAGGTTTGTCTCAGTTCTAACCTCTCTTAAAATTTGCTTTCTTTCTGTCCTCCCTATCCTAAAAAAGGGTATTTTCTGAACCCTGTAACCACTGGTATTTTACCACTCATGACAGTGCCTCCCTCCTTTAACTTTCCTGCTATTTCCCCAGCCAATTTACCCTTCCCCTTCCTGTTGAGGTGAAGGCAATGCCTAGTATAATCCCACCTACTGAGAGAATCAACAGGAACCACACCAATGTGTGACCCTGCACCCGACATAAGCAGCCGTTCCAGCTCCAAATTCTCTCTCTTCACAGAAGAGTTCAAATGAGGTCGGTCATGGCGCCCAAGAACAGATACAAACTCAACACTAGTATGCTTCGATGCTGATGCAATCTTCGCCAGGTCACACTCTATACTGTACCCAGGATCTCTGTCAATACTGTTACCTGCCCCACCCACTATAACCACGGTGTCTTCCTTAGTGAAATCTTTGCAAAGTGATCCTAAATCCTCTGTCACCTGCTCCAGACCAGAACTAGGTTTAAAAAAATTGGTGAGCTGGTATTCTGATCCTAGCTCATCC
Source organism: Schistocerca americana (assembly GCF_021461395.2). NCBI lineage: Eukaryota > Metazoa > Arthropoda > Insecta > Orthoptera > Acrididae > Schistocerca > Schistocerca americana. The sequence goes on from NC_060121.1 coordinate 456,663,998, forward strand.
TGCAAAAGTTGGCCAATACCTCTTCCATGGGAACTACCTAACAACAACACTTTCTTTCTCTTTACTGATTTGCTTACATTCTTACTTTTCAATTTGCTGCTGAAAGTTTGTTGTACCCTGTCTACACCTGCAACTGCTTGAGGCTCACCAGCTTCTAACTGAAGCAACAAGTCAAATCTATTTTTCACATTCACCATGAAGCTGTCAGACAAAGTTCTAGACCTGTTCCTCCTGTTGCCTGTTGCCACTTCCCACCTCTCTTTACCCTTCTCCCTCCTTAACCTGTCAAGATCTCCCCTGGCCTTGTCTAACTCAGCCTGAAGGGCGGCAATTTTCCCCTCCTGTTCTAGTATCTTCCTATCTCTACTACAAATCCTACAAAACCACTGATGAGTCTCATTTACTTCCCCTATTCCCACGCCACTACAGTCACCCACATGGAAAAAACTACAGCACCCATCACACCAAAGCCCCGACCTAACAATTCTACGGCAAGTCAAGCACTTTTCACTCATGATAAACGTAATGGTTTATTAAGAATAAGTCAGTTAAATTACAGATAAACACGAAAATTCGGTTACACAAATTTGGCGTATACGCAACTGTGTGTAAACAAAAACAAAAGTGCAAAGTTTCTGAAACAACAACTTAAACTTTACGCTACTTTCCGGAAATGCTAGTTAAATAATGAAAAGGTACGCAGACCGCCACTAGTTGCTCTCCTGTGCCAACCACTTCATCTCAGAGCAGCACTTGCACTCTATGTCCTCAATTACCTGCTGGATGTATTCCAATCTTTGTCTTCCTCTGCAGTTCTTGCCCTCTACAGCTCCCTCTAGTACCATGAAGTCATTCCCTGATATCTTAATAGGTGTCGTATCATGCTGTCCCTTCTCCTTATCAGTGTTTTTCACATCTTCCCTTCCTCTCCGATTCTGTGTAGAACCTCCTCATTCCCTACCTTATCAATCCACCTAATTTCCAACATTCGTCTGTAGCACTACATCTCAAATGCTTCGATTCTTTTTTGCTCCGGGTTCTTAGTGGCCAAAATAGTTCATTCTAAATTCCTCAAACGAATTTTAACGAACACGAAGGTCGATTTTCATTTTATACACTCCTGGAAATTGAAATAAGAACACCGTGAATTCATTGTCCCAGGAAGGGGAAACTTTATTGACACATTCCTGGGGTCAGATACATCACATGATCACACTGACAGAACCACAGGCACATAGACACAGCCAACAGAGCATGCACAATGTCGGCACTAGTACAGTGTATATCCACCTTTCGCAGCAATGCAGGCTGCTATTCTCCCATGGAGACGATCGTAGAGATGCTGCATGTAGTCCTGTGGAACGGCTTGCCATGCCATTTCCACCTGGCGCCTCAGTTGGACCAGCGTTCGTGCTGGACGTGCAGACCGCGTGAGACGACGCTTCATCCAGTCCCAAACATGCTCAATGGGGGACAGATCCGGAGATCTTGCTGGCCAGGGTAGTTGACTTACACCTTCTAGAGCACGTTGGGTGGCACGGGATACATGCGGACGTGCATTGTCCTGTTGGAACAGCAAGTTCCCTTGCCGGTCTAGGAATGGTAGAACGATGGGTTCGATGACGGTTTGGATGTACCGTGCACTATTCAGTGTCCCCTCGACGATCACCAGTGGTGTACGGCCAGTGTAGGAGATCGCTCCCCACACCATGATGCCGGGTGTTGGCCCTGTGTGCCTCGGTCGTATGCAGTCCTGATTGTGGCGCTCACCTGCACGGCGCCAAACACGCATACGACCATCATTGGCACCAAGGCAGAAGCGACTCTCATCGCTGAAGACGACACGTCTCCATTCGTCCCTCCATTCACGCCTGTCGCGACACCACTGGAGGCGGGCTGCACGATGTTGGGGCGCGAGCGGAAGACGGCCTAACGGTGTGCGGGACCGTAGCCCAGCTTCATGGAGACGGTTGCGAATGGTCCTCGCCGATACCCCAGGAGCAACAGTGTCCCTAATTTGCTGGGAAGTGGCGGTGCAGTCCCCTGCGGCACTGCGTAGGATCCTACGGTCTTGGCGTGCATCCGTGCGTCGCTGCGGTCCGGTCCCAGGTCGACGGGCACGTGCACCTTCCGCCGACCACTGGCGACGACATCGATGTACTGTGGAGACCTCACGCCCCACGTGTTGAGCAATTCGGCGGTATGTCCACCCGGCCTCCCGCATGCCCACTATACGCCCTCGCTCAAAGTCCGTCAACTGCACATACGGTTCACGTCCACGCTGTCGCGGCATGCTACCAGTGTTAAAGACTGCGATGGAGCTCCGTATGCCACGGCAAACTGGCTGACACTGACGGCGGCGGTGCACAAATGCTGCGCAGCTAGCGCCATTCGACGGCCAACACCGCGGTTCCTGGTGTGTCCGCTGTGCCGTGCGTGTGATCATTGCTTGTACAGCCCTCTCGCAGTGTCCGGAGCAAGTATGGTGGGTCTGACACACCGGTGTCAATGTGTTCTTTTTTCCATTTCCAGGAGTGTATTAATCTAAAAGCTACCTATTTCTCTCATACTAAACTTTCTTCGCACTGCATTGCATACCATCAGAAGGTGTTTTTTAATGTCCAATAGGCCATATTTTTTTCCTATTTCGAACAAACATTGCCCTAAATTCAGACAGCCTATATACCACTAAATGAACTTAAGTCCTTAGCACAGATTTCAACACGTTTGTGAGCCATTGAGTTTTTGTCCTCTTTCAAAATATTTATGCACGGAGGAAACTGCAAGTGATACACTAGAGGTACCTGAATGAGCTTAGTAACCCTCTACAAAATTTTAGTGTGAGACACCCATCGAATTAATTGAAACTGTCTCACAAACCCATGAAAACTTGTCCCCTGCTGGACTTGGGCTCTCTTTTGTGACTAGTATATATTCCCCAAATCTTAATACCTCTTCAACCTCCTTTAAGTCTGGTATGTTCATTTTGCCGCTCCCGCCGCTATAAAGCCGCAGTGAAACTAGCTACGCGAATGTATAACTGGGGTGACAGAAGTCATGGAATACTTCCTAATGTCGATTCGGTACTCCTTTTTCCCGGCGTAGTGCAGCTACTCGACGTGGCATGGACTCAACGAGTTGGTGGAAGTCACCTGCAGAAATATGCGGCCATGCTAACTCTGTAGCTGTCCATAACTGCGAAAGCGTTGCCGCTGCAGGCTATTGTATACGAACTGACATCTCGATTAGGTCCCAGAAATGTTCGACGGAATTCACTCCGGGCGATATCGGTAGCTAAGTCATTCGCCCGAATTGTCCGGAATGTTCTTCAAACCAATCGCGAGCACTTGTGGCCCGGTAACACGGCACATTGTCATCCATAAAAAAAAAAAAAAAAAAAAAATGTTCAAATGTGTGTGAAATCTTACGGGACTTAACTGCTAAGGTCATCAGTCCCTAAGCTTACACACTACTTAACTCAAAGTATCCTAAGGAGGAAAACACACACCCATGCCCGAGGGAGGACCCGAACCTCCGCCGGGACCAGCCGCACAGTCCATGATTGCAGCGCCCTAGACCGCTCGGCTAATCCCACGCGGCTGTCAGCCATAAAAATTGCAACGTTGTTTGGGAACATGAAGTCCACGAATGGCTGATAGTGGTCTCCAAGTAGCCGAACATAACCAAAAGACCAAGAACATTCTCTGTGAAGATACCCAGCACCTTTATGAAGCGTTCACCAGCCTGCACAGTGCGTTGTTGACAACATGGGTCTATGACTCCGTGGGGACTGCGCTACACTCGATCGCTGTGATTAGCTTAGCAACTGAAATCGATACCCATCTGACCGGGCCACAGTTTTCCAGTCGTCTACGATCCAACGGACATGGTCATGAGTCCAGGAGAGACGCTGCAGGCGAAGTCGTGCTGTCAGCAAATATACTCGCGTCGGTCGACTGCTGCCACAGCCCAAATTTTGCCGCACGGCGTTAACGGATACGTTCATCGTATGTCTGACATTGACTTGTGAGGTTATTTCACGCACTGTTCCTTGCCTGTTAGCACGGAAAACTTTACGCAAACGCCGCTGCTCTCGGGAGGAAAGTGAAGGCCGGTGGCCACTGCATTGTCTGTGGTGATATGTAATGCCCATAATTTTGTATTCTGGGAAAACTCTTGGCATTGTGGATCTCGAAATACTGAATTCTCTAACGATTTCCGAAATGGAATTTCCCATGCATCTAGCTCAACCTACCATTCTACGTTCAAGGCTGTTAATTCCCGTCGTGCGGCCATAATCACTTCGGGAACTTTTCACATAAGTAACCTAAACAACAGCTCCGCCAGTGTACTGCCCTTTTATATGCTGTGAACCCAATTTGTATATGTGAATATCGCTATCTCATGTCTTTTGTCACCTGGCTAGTCACATTGGACTGGAAGTTAGCGCAATTTGTTGTCAGGTGTAGGAGGCTGAACGAGTCTTGTGAAGCTTTCCAGGATTGCGGAAACCCAGGTGGCCTGCTTTAACCGCTGTGCTTCAGTATGTGTGAACTCTTTGTTTTTCCTTTGCGGCAGGTTGAGTTGCTTTAATGGCTGCGGCAGAATAGGGGCAGGCAGGCCGGAAGCAGAATTTGTCCACCTGTGTTTGCAAGTACACCACTCCGTGCGACCTTACCATGTACAGTGTGCTTTACCTGGCTGTGGGGGGAGCGGGAGGCAGTTTGGAGTGCAGTGGCGATTGCACCCTCTCATTCTCTCCCCACACACATGGCCAGCAGAGGCGGCCGCCGTGTTGTAGGGCGCGCGCGGCCCACAGCGCCGGACAGCGACACAGCGGCGCGCTATATTGCAGCGGCCGCGCGCCGCCCCTGAAATATCGGGGGCCACTTTTCTCTCCGGCCGCCCCCGCGGGATAAATAATGCGGCGTCCGGCGCGCTTTAAACAGGGCCCTTCCCGCCACGCTACGGCCACGGCCGCCTCCGCCTTGCCTCCACCTCGGCGAAATTTAATAAAAATGTCAACTCAAGTTGGGCGCAGGACAGCGCCCGCCCGGCGGTGGTGGGTGCGGGGGCGGGGGCGGGGGAGGCGAAGGTCCGGCAGGGGCTTAAAATTAAAACGGCGGCGCCTCCTGGGGGCGCCACCGGCACCGGGGCGGCCGCCACCCAGTTCGATATCGGCCGCCAAGAAAGGGCCGCTTCCGAGAAGGCCGCGCCGCCAGCGTCCAGCTGGACTACGGGACATGGTAGGCTGGTGTGCACCTACGAGAACTGACATGTGGATGTCTAGTGCACAACACCATCACCCGGATACAGTAACAATGAATTGTTCCACGTCGTATGTTCAAACTTTGAAACTTACATGTTCCATAGATGATTTGAATGACTTTGTATCGAAATACTATGATGTGGAACGAGTGGATTTAAAGAATACGTATATCGTGTAACAAGAAGTTACGGCCACACTTTCGGAAGATATTCGTCACACGTAGAGGAAGAGAATATGTTGTATGGGCATGGGGTAGGAAACGCTTTATTTAAAAGCAACTTTCTGGGGAGGGCGACCACAGCTCACAGGCATTATGAATAAGGATACCAACACTCAACACACTGTAACAATTTAAGTTATCATCAAAATTATAAGACTTAAAAAGCCAAGAATGATGTGTTTCCAAAAGCCGGATGCTGTATGGGTTGGGTTGTTTGGGGGAAGAGACCAAACTGCGAGGTCATCGATCTCATCGGATTAAGGAACGACGGGGAAGGAAGTCGGTCGTGCCCTTCCAAAGGAACGATCCCGGCATTTGCCAGGAGCGATTTTGGGAAGAACCTAAATCAGAATGGCCGGACGTGGGATTGAACCGTCGTCCTCACGATTGCGAGTCCTGTGTGCTAACTGCTGCGCCATCTCGCTCGGTATATCTGTATGGAGGTGCGTTATTTGCATCTACCAGTCTCACATCAGTGTAGTTGCATCTTCATGTTTATAGTGGTTATACTTCCATAATATAGGTGGATAGCTTCCCGAAAACTGGGACTCTGTAATTGACCATCTGTATCATGGAAATATAACCATTATAAAACTGAAGATGCATCTATACGGACGAAAAATCGGTAGTTACGAACAGACCACTTTCATGCGGCTATGTGGTTTTTGCAAACACTTCATCATTCTTGACTTCTTAATTTTTAAAATTGTTGACTTTTTAACTTTCAATAGTTACTGAATGTTGAGTCTTGTTATTATTTTTCATGACTCTTTACTTCCATGTTAGACCACATTTTCCACTTATCTTCAGAGTAACATTAATCTTGGGAAAGACAGCAACAGTACGCACCAGCATTACTTGAAACGTTTCCTCACATCAGATGTTGAACATAATCTCTTGGTTACAGTATCAACCACTTTCCTTATTGAAATTTTCAAAATACCTTCCGTTGGCGAAGACACACGCATCAACTCGCCATCATATTGAATGACACGCGTAATGTTTCACAGCCTTCCACGTTTTCACAGCCTTCCACATTACGGACAAGAACACTGTACATCTTGCACCGGGGTACGGTACACAAGAGCTTTCAAATACCTCACAAATAAAAGTCTAGTGGCTTTAGGTCTGGACAGCGTGCAGGCAAAGAAGTTGCAGTTCACGCTCTCCGGACGTAATGCCATGAAACTTTTATTTGTCGGGGCATTTGTCGTTGAAACTCTTATCTAGAAACCTACGATCATTAACAGTGAAATGAGGAATGGGCCCGTCGTGCATGAAATACATAGCCGCCTTCATAAACGCACTTGTTCATACAGAAAAGGTAGAGTATTCTCTAAGAAAGATGTTAGGTTCATCCGTTGAGACTGGTTGGGAGAACATCGGCCCGTAATAAACAGTCACCAACAACGCCGACCTAAACTCTGACAGAAAATCTTCCTTGATGAGGTGATATTCCAGGGATACATCCAGAGTTTTAGGGATTGAAAGCGACGGTGGCTGATGCTTTTTGAACATCTTCTACTGTAATATTTCATCTAGTAAAATGCTCTACGTAATGCTGGTACGTTCTGCATGTTTCCCATGATTAATGGAAATATAAAGAGAAGTAGAAAATGAACTCCTGCATGGAAATAAAGTGATTCCGGACCTATTCCATATAATATATTCTCTTTCTCTACGTGAGAGGGATGTTTCCTGAAAGTTTTGACATACATTTTTCTTCCACTCTGGACATAAGATTAGTTGAAATATTAAACCCACCCGGATAGCCTCGCGCGCTAGTACATCGCTTCTGCTGTTCAGGGAGGCTCATCCAAACCGCCCAGCGGATTGACGACGAGGGCCGGTGTGGCGGACAGCCTGGATGTGGTGTTTAGGCGGTTTCCCATATCTCACTAGGTGAATACCGGGCTCTTACCCATGTCCCGTCTCAGTTACACGATTTGCAAGCACATCGAAAATGTTTTTACATTTCGACTGGGAGGCCATGCGGACATCGTCTACATCTATAAGCGAATGCCGAAAAATAATACCTCCGAATTTTTCATGCGAGAACTTTTAAAGCTTTTTTTTTACAAAAAAAATGTAATATTGCCAACATACTACATCTTTATTCTTCATGTCTACATATCCATTTCTCAACATAGCCACCCTGGTGACGGAGCGAATTTCTCCCAATAAGAGACAGTGTGTTGATGTCGTCGCTATAGAATTTCTGGCTTTGTTAACGGAGCCACAACCCCATCTCGGCATGTGCCGCTACAATACTGACAAAACAAAGTCGTCTAAGGCGTTTTCTAAGTTTTGGAAAGAGATAAAAATGGATTGGGGCCAAGTTGATGTTAGCACCACCATTTCCTTCATCACGAGCACCAACTACAAAATGTCACACATTACTGATGTCGATGCAGTCATTACCGTACACAGATTTCATTCTTATATGGATTTCAGTTGGAGGCACGTTTCCTGCGGTTAAAATGTCAATCAAACGATGCTGTTTCTCGTGCATTGACATTATTACGTTACACACCGCCATTTACAATCTACAATTCGGAGCCCTCAAACGTCAGAGGGTTGCAGCTATCGTCAACGAAGCGGAATAGTAGACGATTAAATACGCATGACATGTAATACCTCAAACCATATTGAGTACGCCGGTCGTGGTGGCCGAGCGGTTCTAGGCGCTTCAGTCTGGAACCGCGCGAGCACTACGGTCGCAGGTTCGAATCCTGCCCCGGGCATGGATGTGTGTGATGTCCTTAGGTTAGTTAGGTTTAAGTAGTTCTACGTTCTAGGGGACTGATGACCTCAGATGTTAAGTCCCATAGTGCTCAGAGCCATTTGAACCATATTGAGTACAGAATAAGAGGTTCGGGGGCATTACGTTTCAGCACGCCCTTGTAACATTGCCAAATTCAGACTAGCATACTGACCCCGTCAAGACAAGGGTAAGTCCAGGAAAAAGACAAAGAAGGTTTATTATACCATTAAGGTACAATTTTTTTCTGTTCTACTCATGCACCTGCATTTATAAACTAGGTTTATTTTTTACAGGATACTCGTGTCAAAAAATATTCGTCCATGGAAAAACTGGAGCTGTCCAGAAGAAACGATTTTCGGGTACATTTAAAACTCCCTGACAAACATCTTCTGTTACTGAACAACTTATGTTACTGATCAAAAAATTGTGTGGAGGCATATTTAACTGCTTTATGAGTCCCTGACACGCCAACGGCCTTGTCGCAATGGTAACACCGGTTCGCGTCAGATCACCGAAGTTAAGCGCTGTCTAGCTGGGCTAGCACTTGGATGGGTGACCGTCCGGTCTGCCGAGCGCTGTTGGCAAGTGGGGTGCACTCAGGCCTCGTGAAGCAAAATGAGGAGCTACTTGATCGAGAAGTAGCGGCTCCTGTCTCGTCAACTGACATACGGCCGGGAGAGCGGTGTGCTGTCCACATCCAGAAAAAAGCCTGTGGGCTGAGGATGACACGGCGGCCGGTCTGTACCATTGGGCCTTCCAAGGCCTGTTCGGACGAAGTTTAGCTCAGTGAGCCACTGAGAGCTTCAGTAATGCGTAACAGACGTAATTTTTTCTTCTAATGTACATTTATACGAGGGTTGGAACTTAAATAATGGTAACTATTTATTCACAACCGGTACAAAAGAGTTGCATGTTTACACCTGTTACTGTCCTTCAAAGTAGTCACCAGCGTTGTTTAGAACCCGTTACCAGCGATGTGGAAGGCCTGGTATACCGTTATCAGAGCCTGTTCTGTTGATGGTGCGAATGGAGCGGTCTACTGCCTGTCGAATCTCTGGAACAGTTCTGAAGCGAATGCTACGAAGTGGTTCCTTCATCTTCGGAATCAAATCAAAGTCACAAGGACTTAAGTCCGTAGAGTGTGGTGGATTGTACAGTACTTCCCAGTCCCATTGAACGAACAGAGCAGCCACAGCTTGCGCTGTATATGCCCACGCATTGTCGTGCAAAATGATGGGTGGGTTGCGCAAAAAGTGTCACCGCTGCTTTCGCAAAGCTGGTGGCAGGTGATGCTCCAAAAACGAACAGCAAACTGTGCATTGACGGTCTGCCATGGAGGAACGCAATGCGTTAGCATAACACCATCACAGTCGTACACGACAGTCACCATAACTTTAGACCGTTCCATTCGCGCCATCAACAGAACAGGCTCCGCTAACGGTATACTACACCTTCCACATCGCTGGCAAAGGGTTCTACACAACGCTGGTGGCTACTGTGAAGGACAGTAACAGGTGCAAACATGTAACTCTTTGATGTATATATGTGTGTGTGTGCGTGTGTGTGTAATTTCCAAATAAATAGCCAATTTAAATGAGAGTGGCTGTCGTGATCCATAATGGATATACTGAAATTTCCACGTTTTGTCCAACTCTAACCTCCGACGGAGGGGCGAGCCGCACCAACCGTGGCAATGCGCCCTAGACTGTGCGGCTACAAAGCGCTTCTGTGTATTAAAACAAATTCCTTGTAACACTTTTCGTGGTCTAAATCGCGTTGTATTGACATTGGAAGACAGATAGCAAATTCTTACTGTGCCTCTACACTACCTACGAAAAGGCGCTTGTTCCAGCAAGCCGGCCGCTGTGGCCGAGTGGTTCTAGGCGCTTCAGTCCGGAACCGCGCTGCTGTTACGGTCGCAGGTTCGAATCCTGCCTCGGGTATGAATGTGTGTGATGTCCTTATCCTTAGGGCAGTTAGGTTTAAGTAGTTCTAAGTCTAGGGCACTGATGACCTCAGATGTTAAGTCTCATAGTGCTTAGACCCCATTTGAAACATTATTTTGTTCAAGCAAGAGCACCGGCTCGCGGAAATGTTGCTCCGCACAAGAGTCCCAACACCGTTTCGGTATCCCCAGAAACAGCAGCAGTTCAAAGCAACTGTCTGGGCTCTTCTTTCGCCCTAGGACTGTATTTGTATTTCTCCGATTTCTTCTCTCCTTTTAAAGTTATTTCTACTTTTTTCATATTTTATGGAAGCTATCTCCATGGTAGCGTATGAGCGGGTGTCGGTTTATTTAGCTTTCACCGTCATTATGGCACACATTTTAAGTGCGGCGAACGACACTGTAGCACCCGTCACTGGCTGACGGCTGCAGCCCTCGCGGAAGCGTCGCAGTGGCGGTGACAGCCGATGACGGGCAGCGAGCGTGCGACCCTAAGCTGGACGCGTCGCGGGTGAGAAGCCGGCCGACAGGTGGAGTAAAACACGACGCCGCCATAAACAAGCCCGCGGCCGGCTATTAATTACGGATTTATTGTCAGAGGTGACAGCGCGCCGGCTGCGTCGCGCCGCTGATGAGCGATGGACGCCCCGCGCCGCGCTAACGACTGCGCTGTCACGGCGCCCCGGTCCGGCGCGACGCGCTTCGGCCATCAGCCTGAGCCGCGGCGCTGCAGGCCAGCGGCGTTACAAATGGCGCGCGACTCTAGCCGCCAGGGGTGCCAATTTATTAGTGCGCCGCCACGCTTACCCCGGCCAGAGCGCAGCCGCCGCTGGCAGGCGTGTCGCTGCGCGCGATCTGCTCGCAGTAGAACCGATACTGCACGCTTTTTCGGGCGTAGGTACATCGGCTCTGCACTGGTAGATGCCCGCTTGTGTTTTAGCTCCACAGAAATCACCAGTTACGCTTTCAAATATCGACAGCATTCAAAGCCTCATGCCGGGGGTTAACGGACTTTGAACGCGGAATAGTAGAATGGGACATCCCATTCCGTTAGAGAATTCAATATTTCGAAACCAGTATCAAGAGTGTGTTGAGATTATCAAATTTCACGCATTACCTCTCACCACATACAACGTAGTGGCCGACGACCTTCACTTAACAACCGAGAGCAGCGGCATTTGTGTACAGTTGTCAGTGCTGACAGACAAAAACGCTCCATGAAATAACCGCAGAACCACTGTGCAACGTGCATGGAATGTTTCCGTTAGGATAGTGAGGCGCAATTTGGCGTTAATCTGCAAAGGCAGCACGGACGTCTGATGCGAGTGCCATTGATCACAGCACGATATCGCTTGCAGCGCCTCTCCTGGGTCCGTCACTGTATCGGTTGCACCCTAGACGATTCGAAAACCGTGCCCTGGTCAGACCATTCCCGATTTCAGTTGGTAAGAGTTGATGGTAGGGTTCGAGTGTGACGCGGAACCAACGAAACCATGGGCCCAGGTTGTCAACAATGCACTGTGCAAGCTAGTGGTGGCTCCATAATGGTGTGGGTTATGTCTACATGGAATGGACTAGGTACTCTGGTCCAACTGAACCGCTCATTGACTGAAATGGTTGTGCTCGTTCACTTGGAGACTATTTGTAGCCATTCACGGAATTCATGAACCCAAACATCTCACAAGAATACAATTGATTACGTTTGGTTTGAGAAACATTCTGGACGGTTCAAGCGTTAAGATTTGGCGACCCATATCGCTCGAAATGAATCCTATCGAACACTTATGGGACATAAACGAGAGGTCAGTACCTACACGAAAATCTGCACTGGCAGCAGTGTCTCAATTAAGGACAGCTATAGAGGCAACATGACTAAATATTTCTGAAGGAGACTTCCAACGACTTGTTGAGTCCATGTCGCTTCGAACTGCTACACTGCGCCGGGCAAAAGGATTTCCGACACGATATTAGGAGGTATCCCGTGACTTTTGTTACATCAGTATATGTATGGAAGAAAAATATTGAATGAACACGTGATAGTGTTACTGTACTGCCCGCAACCGACAAGACTGCATTCGATAGGCGAAACAGGTGGGCTCAAAAAGCACAAACACCCTGTGCTGTGCGGCCCTGCTTTGCGTAGATTTAAAAATGCCACCACCTACCGAGTGCGGCGCGCTTGGTCAAGCGGACACTCTCTGTACGAATGCATGCTTTCGCGGCGATATCCGTTAATAAAACATTCTCGGCTTTCAGGCCGCGTCAAGTACTTTACTGCCCACGAGCTTTCGGCAGAGATCTCCTCTGCCATTGTGAAGTGGATGACTGTGTCAACTACTTGACAATGGCAGAGGAGATCTCTGCCGAAAGCTCGTGAGCAGTAAACCACTTAACGCAGCTTGAAACCCACTCTCTGGTATTTCTTCACATGACTTGCCGCTTGCAGAGGCCGAGGAAAGGCCTTCTTTTTCGTGACGTGCAGTAATGCGGCACTACCTATATGGTCCGCCTTTAGGAGGTTCTGGTGATAGGCTTTCCTCGTCGTATCGCCCAGGAGTGAGTTAAGTATCCAGATGTTGTGACAGGCGTTCCAGCGCGCCGTCATGGCCAGTAAAGTCGAGTTGGATACTGCTCAGTATTCTCCTAAGCAGTGCAAGTGACTGAAGTATTTTACTCAGTTGTACGGTCTTTGTTACTCGTTTGTTCAATGGGGAAAGCATCGAAGACTATTCTCATCTTCTGTCAGCTGTAGTAAGAGTTGCTTGTAGGGACCGCCAAGCTGTGACGTCTTCGTGGATCTGCGGTGGGTATAGTGTGTATTTGTGTTCCTAGTACAGGTACCGGAACGTGTTGACTCCATTGTGAGTAGTTAACCGACGCGTGGTTAGTGTTTAGGGACACGTGTTATGTTTGTTTTGTGTGCGAACCGTTTGTAGGATTAGTTAATAAAACGAGAGGCGTTCAGTAATTCATTCAACACACTTTTTTCTCTGCCAGTTTCCATTTAAAAAGAACAGCACTTGTGGGACGTCGCGGAATATTGCTACTTCAGGCCCTATAGTACCGACAGTTGGCCACGCTATATGTAGCTTTCAAAGTGGCGCCTATAAGGGAGGTGCTTCCAAGAAGAGAGCTGTCATTGAGTTTCTTTTGGCAGAAAATCAGGGCATCGCAGATATTCATAGGCGCTTGCAGAATGTCTACGCAGACCTGGCAGTGAGTGTAAGTATGGTGAGCCGCTGGGCATGGCTTCAGTCGCCATCGCATCAACGTCGCGCAAACCTGTCCAATCTCCCACGTGCCGGCCGGCCACACACAGCTGTGATTAAATCTGTAGGTTTCTCGCCACGAAAATGCAAACGAACTTCTCCTTTTCCCTGACAACCCAAGACCTCACACAAGTCTGCGCATCCTAATGGAGTTAACAGTACTTCATTGGACCATCTTTCTTCATCCACCGCAAAAGCCCGGATCTTGCATCTTCCATCTGTTTGGCCCAATGAAGAATGCAGTCCGCGAGAAGCAGTACGTGGATGGTACGGACGTTACTGATACAGCAAGACGTTGGCTCCGGCGTCGACCAGTAGAGTGGTACCATGCGAGCATGCAGGCTCTCCCAGTAAGGTGGCTTAACGCTGTTGCACTGAGCGCAAATTGTGTTGAAAAATATGGTTTTGTAGCCGAAAGAGTGGAGGATACGATGGTGTATTGAAATGTTGAATAAAACCAACCAACCTGTTTCCAGAAAATAAGATGTTTTGTCGGCTTCAAATTGTGCACCAGTGAGTTTATGTGTTAACTGCGGGCTTAGGCACCATGTCTAGGGAAATCGGTTTTGTATCGCATTGTGAATTTTCCAGAGGCGCTATTTCTAATGAGATGTTTATGTTTGCCTTGCGTGCTTGGTACCGTCATCTGTATATAGAGATCTGAGTTGTTCAGTCTCATTGAAATCCTGTACCGGATTTCTGTAACTGTGACTGCACCATTCATTTAGTGAGTTTAGTCATGTACAACGAAACCTGCACGAATACCATGCGGTATGCTCCCCGAAGTGGGAGAGTTTTAGGATTGTTTCTCTCCGCTGTCACATCGCCTGATAACTACCTTATGAAATCTGAAAGTAGTGGCTAACTTCCGATATATTCTGTCAGCAGCCAGCAGGTCAGGATTTGTTTCCTGTAACAGGCACCCAGAATCTGTTGCTTGAGTGAAGCTTTGGTGTGGTTTTAAATGTGGTCAGCCAGTGGTGTTTCAGAGCAAGAGTACTTTCCTTTGTCATTGATCTTATACTCTCAGCAGTTGCTTGAGGGGTTCGTGCCGATGTTGCCACCGACACCACGCTGGTCCAGCTAGGTCAGGTTCTCACACCTGGCACCTGGCTCACTCCAAGGACGTCGAGCAGTCAGAATTGGAGTCGCATCTGGGGACTTGTCCGCAAAATTTGAAAAAAAGAAGAAAAAGGATAAAAAATGGAAAACTAAGCTTGTGTCACCCTAACTGACCGTCAGTCACCAACAACCTGGCGCTCCCTTCCTCTCTCAAGCTCCCTGCCGTTTCACAACCTTTTACGTTGAATAGTATTGAACGATCCCTAGTGCTTCGACCCTGTATACCAGAGCAAAAATTGTGGTCGCACTAGACTCCAAAGGCATCAGATCATGTTGAATGGGTTTGCAGCTCCACAGTCTCCTTCGAGAATGCCTGAATCGTCCGGAGAATGTCAGCAGCATCGAACGTTGTTCTATTGCTTATCGCACTGTCAACTGTCGTTATTAACCACGAAATGTGTGAGAATCAACGCCTATATATAAGGGGTGGTTTCACTGACGCACTTTCCTTCTCCTGACTAATTTTCGTGTCGACACTGAGCCGCGTTATGTGTGAAAACTTTTCCTCGCCCATTAGAAAACCATGTGATATCAACGCTGGACATTGAGCTTCTGTTTCCCATCGTACAGACGCTTAAGAAGGAGTGAAAATTCGGTAAAAGAGCGTGTGACGATCTTCTCATTGCGTGACAGGTACACGGTATTGTTGGGTAGAACTGTGGTGAAATTTGTTGCCAATATGACATCATTAACCCACCTTACACCTCACTTGAACTTCTGGACCCTTTTTTTCCTCCTGTATGTCGACACCTCGATCTTTCAAACGTCGCCGAGCCCATGGGTGACGCCGCAGGGCGCCACGCATTTACACTATTACAGACGAGATTTTAGGCACCTTGGAGTCAAATTTTAAACTCATGCATTGCAACGGGAGACAATTTCGGGTTTTCAAAAACGCGATCCTTTAATTGTGCTGCGCACTGCATATCACCGTGGCATTAGTATTAAGTGTAAATACACACATCAAAACAAGTTTTTCATCACACCGGTTCCCAGAACTCCTGAAGACAGACGTTGACTGTGGACATTGTATCACAGACACAGTCCCTTTGTTCAGAGTTGTCACTAAACCCGCCCAGAGTTGTAAACAACCATGCATGAGCAGCGGGGTCCGACAGCCGATCAGTTCCAGTCCTTCCACCAGGAAGGAGGCACACGGCTCGTGTTGACTGTAGTTTCAACCATGCCTAAACGGTCAATACCACGGTTCGATCGCGTCCGCATTTTTACTTTGTGACAGGAAGGGCTCTCGACAAGGGAAGTGTCCAGGCGTCTCGGAGTGAACCAAAGCAATTTTGTTCGGACGTGGAGTGAATACAGAGAGACAGGAACTGCCGATGATATGCTTCGCTCAGGCCGCCCAAGGGATACTACTGCAGAGGATGACCGCTACCTACAGATTATGGCCCGGAGGAACCCTGACAGCAACGCCACCATGTTGAATAATGCTTTCGTGCTGCCACATGACATCGTGTTACGACTCAAACTGTGCGCAATAGGCTACGTGATACACAATTACACCCCCGACGTCCATGGCGAGATCCATCTCTGCAACCGCGAAACCATGCAGCGCGGTACAGATGGGTCCAACAAAATGCCGAATAGACCGCTCAGGATGGGCATCACGTTCTCTTCACCGATGAGTGTCGCATATGCCTTCAACCAGACAATCGTCGGAGACGTGTTTGGAGGCAACCCGGTCAGGCTGAACGCCTTAGACACACTATCCAGCGAGTGCAACAGGGTGGAGGTTCCCTGCTGTTTTGGGGTGACATTATGTGGGGCCGACGTCCGCTGCTGGTAGTCATGGAAGGCGCCGTAAGAGCTGTACAATAAGTGAATGCCATCCTCCGACTGATAGTGCAACCATATCGGTAGCATATTGACGAGGCATTCGTCTTCATGGACGACAATTCGCGCCCCCCTCGTGCACATCTTGTGAATGACTTCCTTCAGGATAACGACATCGCTTGACTAGAGTAGGCAGTATGTTCTCCAGACATGAACCCTATCGAACATGCCTGGGATAGATTGAAAAGAGCTGTTTCTGGACGACATGACCCAGCAAAATATATATCCATCTGCGTTGGGAATGAACTAGTTGCTGCTCAAGTTTGGTAATCAAAAACTAAAACTCTCGTAACTACTGCGGATTAATTGGTTCGTTAGTTACATTTCCCACAGTTCATTTGAACGATTGTTTTGTCGAAATGATGTGCAACGAGTCAGTTTCCATAATGTGTATGCATGAGTCGTATTAAAATTTACGAGCACATTGTCTTTTAGTTCTATTCGAGCAACTAAAGGTAGAAACAATTTTTTTGCTGCTATTAGCTTTAAACGAAAATTCGCGTATGGAATGGGAGTTACCGAGAAGAAATGACTTTAGGTTAGATTTAATTTTCGCTTTACTACCTGTCGGGTATTTTGTGTCATTGAGCAAATGATAAAAGATTACTGTTGCTGCATACCGACTTTCTTCTGGGACACTGTGAATTGTAGTGTTGTAAGTATGGACATCACTGTTCTTGTCAAACTGTGACGGATTAGATACGACGAATTTCACCAGCGAATATATGGTGATATCCCATTTAAGATGCCTAGCCTCTTGACGACCGCAGATGAACACCATACAGTATTCTTTCTGCTCGCCTTTGTGGAATCAATGCTTACTTTCTAAGTGGTGATTTATCCCAGCTCTCCAAGAATAGCGACTATATTATACAAGGAGCAGCGTGGCTGAACTTAATTATTCGTACGCGAAAAACTCAGTTATATGTTTCTTCCAGTTCAGGTTTTGAAGAGTATCTGCATCTACAAAGTCGGAGAAGTCGACGCTACTTACTGACTCCTCTTCAAGTTCTGCATCAGTTAATAGTATGACTGTTGGACAGAATATCATACACTGCGTTTTGTCAAAATTTAGGGAGAATTCCTTATCAAAGAAGCATTAAATGAGTCTATGAATAACATTAATAACAATCCCTTGTGTTCTTTCCTCTCTAATGGGACTTACTATAACACTTTCATCGTCTACAAAAAGAACAAGTTCTGCTTATTGAATATTAAGTGGAAGGACATTTACATATGTAAGGAGTAGACCCAAAATTCAACCCTGCTGGAGTCCCTTCGTAATTTCTTCCCTTTTAGTAAAAGTTTCTACCTTCCAACATTGTTTGAATTATTCAGCATAACTTTTTACATTCTGTTTGTTACTTACGTTTAAAATCAGCCACCAACTCCATAAAACTTCAATTATTGTGACAATGTAACACTAACAACGCTCTGCCAGTAGTAAAAGTGAATACAAGTGTGTAAAGCGTAAATGAGAACTTTGGAGAAAGACTTCCAGAATATATGCAAGTGTGTTCTTATCTTCTGGAACTGCGAGAGCTGTTCAGAAAGTAAGGTCGGATCAGGCACGACATAGAAACCACTATAAAAATAAAAAAAAAGTAAAACAGTTTATTTGCAACAGTCAGCCTTTCAGCTACTGCTCTACATAGTCGCCGTTCCGACGTAGGCATCTGTCGCACCGTCGTACCAATATTCCTCGTTACAGATGGCAGCCGCCTGTGCTTTCGCGTTTACAGCGCGTTGTCTGGGCCAAAATGGTATCATAGTCAGCGGTTCATGTGAGGAGAGATGAAAGTCATGGGGAGTTGTAGGTGATCAAACGCTAGCTATCGAAAAAGCTCCAGGGGCGTCTTCATTGCATCTGCAGTGTGTAGCAGAGAAGTATCACAAAGAAGGAAATGCATGGCAGCAGTGTTATGTGGGCTGCATAGCTTGAGGCGAAATCTCACAGTCGGCCCTCATACTTGGCGGGAGACACTCTTGCTCTAGGCACCTTTACGTGCTCACATTTCGCTCAAAACTGAAAAGAGTGATGCGCCGCGACAGACGGGCATACTAGAGATACTGCCCAACATACCTGTGCAAAGCTTCGTCGAATTCTCACAGTGGTTTCCATTTCGTGCCAGATCGGACCTTACTTTCCGAATTGCCCTCGTATATTTAGCACATCCTCCACTTGCGTAGAGTAATGACATTGCAGGTACAGTATGAAGCATCGTGGCTGAACTATGAATAAAGGCAAAGGTGAGCGATGTTCTCCCTCTCCCTCTCTCTCTCTCTCTCTCTCTCTCTCTCTCTCTCTCTTTCTCTCTCTCAAAATTGTGTAGCCCATGCACGTTATTTGCGATACGCCCCGCGTTGGATGAAGCACACAGCCCACCTACCAAGAACGGTTCAGAGCCAAATCAGCAGGGATAGGAAACCGCTAACTACGCACGTTTGTAAGCGAACAGAGTCCTTGCAACTTCACTCTCCATATGCACACAAACTCCCGTACAGGTCGATGAAAACAGAAAAACCGCGAACAAATTTTCGGCACTTTCTCTCACGGTGCGGCTACAGACAATACCTCATCCGAACTTGGCCACGAAACTTCCATTCCACGTCCGGAGCCTCAGCAAGGCACCGTACAGCAGTCGCCAAATTAGAGGGAGCTCAGGGCAGCGCAGAGCCCGGTCAGTGCCCCCATTTCGCAGCGCGCGGCCACTTCAGAATCCTAATCAACGAGCGGCGAGAGCGAGCGAGGGAAGGGGGGGGGGGGGGGGGATGGAGGGGCGGAGAGCGAATAAGGTCCCGCAGTTAACAAAACTCTTTCATTAGCAAACGGCTGATTTAATTAGGCCAAGAAATAAGCCGGGCCGAGGTGACAGTGATGGCGAGTCGGGGCGGCCATTACCACCCGGAGCCCGCGGCGACTAATTAAGGAGAACTCGCTCGCTGCTACCCGTACGTCCCTCCCCCCCCCCCCCCCCCCTCTTTCAGGCTCGCATTTCGAATAATCCACATTCAGCCGGCGGCGCTTAATTTCCAGCCGATGTACTTAGCTTTTTCGCCGCTGCCGCCGCTACTTTTCAACGCCGAGGCCCGCGGCGATGATTTACTACAAGCCTCGTGTTCCAGCTGGCTGGGATTTTTACGTGTGGGGCGACCGGAACACCGGCGCCTGCTGAACGTATTAATTTCTTTCACGAGAGACTGATGACCTGAAAGCAATCCTCTTTCATCCGCTACCCCCTCTCTCCACTCCCACCACTTCCTACCACCTCTCTTCCTCTTTCTTTCTTGTCTACGCTTCGTGGAATTTAATTTACTTAATGGTCGCGGATTGAGATGGATGAGCGCAACGCTGGAAGGACAAGGAGAGATTGTATTACTAATGGGATGGCTGTGCTCATCGCACACAGGAGAAATTAATAATATTATGCGCGGATATTCAGATGAGGTAATTCGCGCGTTAAAAGATAACGGAGATGGGTCGGGGGTGGGGGTGCGGGCGTGGGCTATGGGAAGCTTTCAGCGCATAGCCAATTTCGTGTATCCTTGAAAACAGAATTAGCTTGTTTCGCGCTTAGCCAGCCATCAGTCAGCTGCACTGACTG
This sequence comes from Schistocerca americana, assembly GCF_021461395.2. Taxonomy (NCBI): domain Eukaryota; kingdom Metazoa; phylum Arthropoda; class Insecta; order Orthoptera; family Acrididae; genus Schistocerca; species Schistocerca americana. Next base: position 456,684,043 of record NC_060121.1, read on the forward strand.
TTACGGCTTTTGCAGTTCCTCTAATTGTTACCCGATAGAGATAACGCAGTTGCCTTGGTAGCCTTGGGTAACGGTTCGCAACTTGGGGGTTAATTACCATCTGAGGGATGAAATGAAACTTTATGAGGCGTAAAAACAAAATGGGTTTGATAAATATTTTGCGGCCACACTGAATTAATTTGTTGAAATAATATCTATTATCAGAATTGCAAAATACATAACACATCTCTACCATCATCACTATTTTTTTTTCTTTTTTCTTATGAGACTTAACTGCTAAGGTCATCAGTCCCTAAGCTTGCACACTACTTAACCTAAATTATCCTAAGGACAAACACACACACCCATGCCCGAGGGAGGACTCGAACCTCCGCCGGGATCAGCCGCACGGTCTATGACTGCAGCGCCTTAGTCCGCTTGGCTAATCCATCACTATTTTACGAGAGCTATTCGGAAAGTAAAGAACGACTGGCTGTGAAATAGAAACCACTCTGAAAATCCGTCGTAGCTTTGTACAGATGCGTGGGGCAGTGTCTCTAGTACACCCGTAGATAGCGTCATGTCGCTCTTCTCAGTTCTAAGTGCACAGTGAGCGCGTAAAAATTTCTAGAAAATAGTGTCTCCCGAAAAGTATGGATTTCTCCATATTCCGTGCAACCCCACATAACGCACTTGTCACGTATTTCCTTCTGCTTGACAGTTCTCGGCTGCACACTGCAGGAGCAAGAGGACGCCCCTGCTGCGTTTTTAATGGAAAGTTTTTGATCACCCACCATTCAGCAAGGACTTGGCTCCTTCTGATTTTCGACTCTGCTCAGATGAACCGCTGGCTAAGAAGACAACACTTTGTCACAGACAACGAGCAGCAGTCCTGAATAGAAATTTCTTGTTGGTACCACGCTACGACAGATTGCTAAGTCGGAGAGCTGACTAGTAGAGAAGTAGTTGAAAGGTGTAGCTAATGTTGCAAATAAAACAGTTCTGATTTTCACTGTGGTTTCCATTTCGCTACCGATTATTCCTTACTTTCCGAACAGCCCTCGTATGTATGCAGATGTATAAAAACGTGTCCTCTAGACATTTCTTTGTCTTGCTATCTTCAGTATTAGCTGGATGTTAAAATGATTGTAAATTCGTAGGATCCTCTAATCAGTTAGGTAGTGGGTTATTGTTGTATAATCAACACTGTTGTGTTATCTTCAGCTGTATTTTTATTCTCTTTAACCATTATTTATTTATATTTTTCATTCTTTTTATTTTATTTTACAGTCTGTATTTATATTAACAAATAACTAAAATGAAATTATAATTGTTAAAACTCTGCAACAGCAATACTAGATTTGTATTAGTAGTAATACTACCCAAAAACTGTTATACAGATAGTGGGCTACTTGTAGCAAATAAATAAATAAATAAATAAATAAATAAATAAATAAATAAATAACTATCCTCAGAGGTACCAGCCTGTTGCTCTTCTTGCACATATTCTAATGCTATCTGCCTACGTTTCTCTCTCTCTTCTTACTTCTTGCTATCCAGAAAAGAACATCCTTTGGTCATCTACCATCCATCTTCCTGGATACCGTCGATCCCACTTCCACTTTTCTGTCATCGCCGTTAGTCTCCCATTCTAATCTGCTCCCAAATCCATTTATAAGCTTTCCTGTCTTTCCTAGTAATCTGCAACATGAGTGTCACAGTCGACGAGCCACCTTCAAATTTTAAACGGTCTTCGTGTTCAACGATCACGTCTCATTGTCATGAGTCAAAACTTTTAACACAAACTGTTTGTTAACGTTCAGTTTCATACACATTAAAAGCTTCGTTTAGGAAATTTATTTAGTTCACAAAGTTCAGATTTACTGAAGATCAATATTACTCTTCCATTTTTTGTTTTTGCTCACCATCCAGTCGTAGTGATCACTTACTACCAGTAACAGTTTCTACTTTTTAAGTTGGTGTTAGCACATATGGGACTGACGACGTACCATCATTGGTCCATTAAACCTCCACAAACCGAAGTACCATCAGACTTTCGGAGAAATATCATTCACATAATTCCAAAGACAGCAAGGATCGACAACTGCGGTAACCATCGCAGAATCAGCTTAACAGCTCATGTATTCAAGCTGATGACAAGAATAATATACAGAAGGGGAATAGGGAAAAAAATGGACGATCAGTTTATCTTTAGGAAAGGTAAAGCCACCAGAGAGGCGGTTCTGCCGTTGCGTTTGACAATGGGAGCAAGACTGAACGAAAATGAAGATACGCTCGGAGGGTATGTTGACCTAGAAAATACATTCGACAAATTAAAATGGAACACGATGTTCGAATTTCTGAGAAACATACGAGGTAGCTATAGGAAAAACGGGTGATATTCAGTTCAAATGGTTCAAATGGCTCTAAGCACTATGGGACTTAACATCTGAGGTCATCTGTCCCCTAGATTTAGAACTACTTAAACCTAACTAACCCAAGGACATCACACACATCCATGCCCGAGGCAGGATTCAAACCTGCGGCCGTAGCAGCCGCGTGGTTCCGGACTGATATTCAGTATGAACCAAAACCCAAAAGGAAGAATAAGACTGGGTGGTCAAGAACGATGTCCTCGGATTAAAAAGGTCGTAAGGGGGATGCAGCCTTCACACCTCCTCTTCAATTTATATATCGAAGCTGAAATGACGGGAGTAAAACGAAGGTTCAAGGGTAAGATTAAAAGTACAAGGTGACAGGACATTAATGGTAAGATCTGTGAATGACATTGCTGTCCTCAGTCAAAGCGAAAAAGAATTATAGGAGTTGTTAAATGGAATGGTCTAATGAGTATTCATTGTAGATTGAGAGTAAACCGGAAAAAGGCCAAAGTAATGATGAGCATCAGAAATAGGAGTAGCAAGAAACTTGACATCAGAATTGGTGGTCACGAAGCAGACGAAATTAAGGAATTCTGCTACCTTGTAAGCAAAATAACCCGTGACGGACAAAGCAAGGGGGACATAAAAAGCACACTAGCACAGGCAAAGAGGGCATTCTTGGTCAAGAGAAGTCTAGTGGTATCAAACAAAGGGCTTAACCTGAGAAAGAAATTTCAGAGAAAGTACGTTTGGAGCTCAGCATTATATGGTAGTGAATCACGGACAGTGGAAAAATCGGAACTGTAAAGAATGTCGAAACTGGCGAACTGATAAGATAAGGAATTATGAAGTTCCGAAGGAAGGAACATATGGAAAACACAGACAAAAAAGGGACAAGAAGTTGAGCGTGTGTTAAGACATCATTGAATAACCACCATGGCCCTACAGGGGGATGTAGGGGGCAATAACTGTAGCGGAAGACAGGGATTGAAATATGCCCAGCAAATAATTGAGGAAGTAGCCTGCAAGTGCTACTCTGGGATGAAAAGATTGGCACAAGAGGGGAAGTGGCAGGCCACATGAAACCAGTCGGAAGACTAATGATTCAAAATAAATTCTAATAGTAACTATTTTTCTTAGGTTTGGATAACTGAACTAAGTTCTGAAACCGTACTCAGCGGATGAAGGAATATTTTAAGCTAGTGAAACTAGAAGCGTAGCACAATTTCTTGGACCTTGCAAAGGCAACACATTCAACATATTTTTTACCACACAAATGGCATCGTTTTAGCTAGAGGTATATCAGTAGCTATTATTACTGGAAGAGCTCTTAAGGATGCGATTCCATTTGACAGATCTTACAGGTGTGAAATTGGAATTTCTACTACGACAGGAATGGAAACAAAAGTGAAGAGGTGAATGAACATGGTACGTGACTTACGAGACGCAAAGGCCGTCACCAAGACGACAGACTAAATACAAAGAATGATTGTTAGAAATAAGCAAAATAAAACACCATATTGATTAATTATTTTTTGGTTTAAAAAAAACGGAGAAGCGCTTCGTAGATTTCACTTCTTTTAACCTTAACTACTATGAACGATTTCTCACTTTAAGCCGGCCGAAGTGGCCGTGCGGTTAAAGGCGCTGCAGTCTGGAACCGCAAGACCGCTACGGTCGCAGGTTCGAATCCTGCCTCGGGCATGGATGTTTGTGATGTCCTTAGGTTAGTTAGGTTTAACTAGTTCTAAGTTCTAGGGGACTAATGACCACAGCAGTTGAGTCCCATAGTGTTCAGAGCCATTTGAACCATTTTTTCTCACTTTAAACAGAGGAATGGTAACTTTCCAAACAGGCCCCAAGTTCTGTTTAGGGTTTGGATGACATCTGATCCCAGAGAGGTTCGGTACCACTGACCTGTGGTGGCGAGAGTAGACATCGAATGGCGCTTGTGTTTTCGGCAGACGTGGTAATCTGAAAGCATGGAAGGGAAGCCAGCAGGTCGATCGATAACGTTGGCGACCGCCAACAGTTGTTGCGGGGAGTCCTTAGACCTCAAGATTGCCTTTACTGGCTGCAACTGGCCATCCAAAAAAAATTAATTTATGGGCTACACTATTTTATTAGGGCAGTTCTACTATAGAGGTCACTTTGGTGTCTCTCCAACAGCACAATGCCGCCGTTCCGTAGATCGCTAACGCAGCTGTTTGTAGTTAGTGTATAGTTGTGTTTGGCCTCGATTCATGCACAATTTGGCATTGGTATAGTTGTCAGTTGTCATTATTGCACGTTTTAGACTTTTTTTAAGGTAGATTTGGTGAAAATTGTTCCAAATGTGAAAACGAAAATTTGAAACGCTTGATTTGTGACTGGTGCTTCAATTCTCTTATTGAGAAAGTGGCACAAAAAAGACTTCACATTGACAAGATTAGAAAATGTTTTTTCAAGAGTAGTATACCATTTACTTTTTTCAGCGTAAATGGGATTTTCTACGAAGTTTTCAGTACTATTCGCGAGAATCCGAAATCATATATTATCACAATGTTACCACGCAAAACATTATTTATATTATGCGTGCAAACTGGAGAATGGATAAAATGTTACTCGGAATGAGATCGATGCTCGCGTATGGCTTTGCACAAGTCTTATTTTCCCTTTGTCTTTTCAGTTTACAGGTGGAAGTCACTCAGCTGTTATGGTGTCCCATGGGACGTCAGTGGTTCGATGAACCCTCTGCCAGACACTTAAGTGTGATTTGCAGAATATATATGTAGATGTAGATGTGGTACTTATTTTCTTCAACGAGAAGGTTACGAAACTGAACACACAAAGTTTTGTGCATGTGCGGGATTATCTCCTTGTAACAAGGTTTATTAAACGCTTTCGAGTCGCTAGAAGAAATTCTTATGGTCAGTCGAAACCAGTTGAAACCATCCATTGGCCGCCACTCTAACAGCATGCGGCAATAACAGATCACTGGAACAAGGAGAAATATCTCTGTAGTCGCGTGACTGCAACGGTTGCAATCATTACTCGAACTAACCCAGTAACTGGAAGTTTTCTCGGCACATCGAAAAGAATTTTCCATTTATGCACCAGTTAAAGTAATAACACTTTCTTTGCTTCGCTGTGGAGGCACTTGAGGTAACTAAAGAGCGGTCTGAGGCTCCCCCTGAGTGCCTTGCAAGCGAGGCCTCACCTGCGATGAGGCTCCGACGTCCAGGCTTTGACGTCAGCCGCGACAGGACTCCCGGTTGGCCAGTGCAAGTAGTATTCGGAGAAGCTTCCAACGGCTATAACACCGGAGCTTTTGCGCGAAAATACGACATGTGAAGCTCCGCCCAGGGCTGTAGCGCAGCAGTCGACGGGCATGTTTTGGAGCAGCCGCGAGAGCCAGGAAGTAAGCTGTGATAGGCTTTACTGTTACGTGGTATGCTGGACGTTTTCAATTCTTCATACTTGTGTCCTGGTGCCCATTTAAGGCAAAATGCTCGTGTTTGGTTTCTTTTTTGGGGGTGGAGGCATCCACTATTTTGTTTATAGAGTGTGTTAGAAATGTAGCCTACGTACAGATGTTTCTATTGATATCTGATGATAGTCTGCTGAACAATATAACATTTGCACTTACTTCAATTGCAGACTAAGAATTGCATGCAGAATTGGCAGAGGAAAACAGAGTTGGAGGGGGAGTGAGGCAAGGCTGCTGTCTCTCCCCCATACTATTTAACATATGTTTGGAACATGTTATTCAGAAATGTTTGAAAAAAAAATAGAATATGGTTTGGTGGTATGAGGATAGAATGCATTCAGTTTGCGGATGGTATGTTGCTATTGTCAGAGAGAGAAAGAACTATGAGTGGAATGTTAAGAGAATTAAATAAGATCTGCAAGGAATTCGGAATGAGAATTAATAAGAAGAAGACAAAATATGTGGTTATAAGTGCACGACAAGTTAGTACAGGAAGACAGAGAACAATTTAGTGCTTTTAGATATCTGGGAAGCATTCTTACTGACGACATGAGATTAACAACCATGTGAAAACAGGTATAGCAATCGCCAAGGAGGCATTTAATAAGAAGACAAGGCTTCTATGTGGGTGCATGTACAGGGACCTGACGAAGAGACTGGAAAAGTGCTTCATTTGGTGCATGACATTATATGGAGCTGAGACATGAACACTGAGGAAAGAGGAAGAAAGAAGAATAGAAGCATTTGAGGTGCAAATGTGGAGGAAGATGGAAGGGATAAAATGGGTAGGCAAAGTGAGAAATGAGGTGATACTGATAAAGAGTGTGGGAAGAGGGATAAATTTTAAAGGTAATCGGGAACAGCAAACACAACTGGCTTGGTGATTGGATGAGAAGAAATTGTTTACTGATGGATGCTGTGGAAGAAACGGTGAATGTAAGAAAAAGAAGACAAAAGAAGAAGAGGATGCATAAGATACCAGATGGTGAACAGTATGATGACAGGAAACAGTCATGAGAAAACGAAGAGGGTGCCAATGACAAGACTGTATGGAAAGCTACATGAAGACCTGCCCTAGAGCAGAACACTCATGATGATGATGATGATGATGTTTTTAGGTTGGATAGTAACAGTAAGTACCTGGGGCATAAGCAAGCCATCAACGTAAATTTTCCCCTGGGCAGAAAGTCAGATACTGAAGTGTGGATGCATGGACGCAAAACGGAAAGTCTATATTGGCAGGCGTAGTCCACTTCACAGTGGAGTTACGACTGAACACATCAGGTACTTGCAGGAAGACTGTTAGATGCAGAGAATAAAGAACTAAAACTCTGAAGTGGGTACATATTAGGGTAGCAAATAGCAAAATATCTGTACCCATAACCCTAACATTACTACTACTACTATTCATGTGTCACATCCATTTTGATTGCATTCACGTATCATTTTGCGTTGTGAATTCACTGTGTGCATAGTATAAACGTATGAAAATAGTCGCAAAGTAGTGGTGACTAAGGGAGGTTCGTAGGCTCTGCACTATTTTCGTGTCAGGTGGCGGGTATCGTTTCCACGTCAAAACTGTGCAGAAAAGTGTCCACTATTCCGCCAGGCCCAGCTGCGCCGTGTCGGCGGCAGAGGAGTACAAATCACGTCCAAAAATCTGCGACGCTATTGTCCCTGCGCGGCCGAGTTCGGCAATCTCTGGCGGCGCAGTAAATTCGCCGTATCCCCCCTCCCTCTCCCGTGCTTCTCCGAGATTGCGTCACCTCGGCTCGCGTCGCCTCCCCCCCGCGCAGCCGGCGCCACACTTGACCGCCGCCACATCATTAGCCGGCGGCCGACCACAAAAGCCGTTTGTCTAATCTACTTCTATACAGCACGGCCGTCGAGATTGCAATCAAATCAAAACGTGCCGCCCCTCGGCCGTCCCTCCCACCCTCTACCCGCTGTCACCCCCACCCCCAGTACATCAGAGAGTCAGGGGGGTTGCTGAATCGCAATCACGGCGCGCGGCTGGCGGGGAAGAGGGGGCGCGGGAGACGGCTGCTACCGTTTCACAGCGGCCGCCAGCCGTTTGTTAATTAAAGATAGCGGCGCTTCGACACAGGCCATCAAACACGCGACCGACCACCAATTACCCGCGGACGCCCAGAAATGCGGGCGACGCGCTACGCTGCGGTGTGCGGCGCTGTGCGCTCCGGCACAGCAGGCACGGGTTGCACTAGGGGGCAGCACTGTCGCTACGCGTTGCTCGTCAGCCCGGCACGCGACAACTCGCTACCTGCAAAACATCTTCCGCTGGTTTCAAACGCCCACTTCTTTTCTACTATGCCCTAGTTTTTGACTGCTAGTTGAAAATACCAGCAGGATCTCACAAGTAGAGGTTGATTGGGTACAAAAGTCGACTGTCGGCCGTATTTTCCACTGATCTCTTCGGAAGGGTATAGATATCGAATCTTGTTAAACCGAATTCCTTAGGCGGCGCAGAATGGAGAGGGGGGAGGGGACGCCGCGTCGGTTAGGAAGTAGGGCGAGGAGCTTTCGACGCCTGCTTCAAAATGCGTACAACTAAGCAGACTGCGCAGTAAGACAGTTGGGGGAGTATGTAGGAGGTGGGCCACGGCTCCGTCGACGCGAATAGTATCGCAAAGTATCTGTTCTAAGTGATAATGTGCCATCCGAATCAGTATACGTGGGGCGTTCGATAAGTAATGGGACACGTGAAACTTTTTTTTATTTTATTCAATGCACTATATTATTCCCCACTCTTTGGCTAAGGAAACCTACACTCCTGGAAATAGAAAAAAGAACACATTGACACCAGTGTGTCAGACCCACCATACTTGCACCGGACACTGCGAGAGGGCTGTACAAGCAATGATCACACGCACGGCACAGCGGACACACCAGGAACCGCGGTGTTGGCCGTCGAATGGCGCTAGCTGCGCAGCATCTGTGCACCGCCGCCGTCAGTGTCAGCCAGTTTGCCGTGGCATACGGAGCTCCATCGCAGTCTTTAACACTGGTAGCATGCCGCGACAGCGTGGACGTGAACCGTATGTGCAGTTGACGGACTTTGAGCGAGGGCGTGTAGTGGGCATGCGGGAGGCCGGGTGGACGTACCGCCGAATTGCTCAACACGTGGGGCGTGAGGTCTCCACAGTACATCGATGTTGTCGCCAGTGGTCGGCGGAAGGTGCACGTGCCCGTCTACCTGGGACCGGACCGCAGCGACGCACGGATGCACGCCAAGACCGTAGGATCCTACGCAGTGCCGTAGGGGACCGCACCGCCACTTCCCAGCAAATTAGGGACACTGTTGCTCCTGGGGTATCGGCGAGGACCATTCGCAACCGTCTCCATGAAGCTGGGCTACGGTCCCGCACACCGTTAGGCCGTCTTCCGCTCACGCCCCAACATCGTGCAGCCCGCCTCCAGTGGTGTCGCGACAGGCGTGAATGGAGGGACGAATGGAGACGTGTCGTCTTCAGCGATGAGAGTCGCTTCTGCCTTGGTGCCAATGATGGTCGTATGCGTGTTTGGCGCCGTGCAGGTGAGCGCCACAATCAGGACTGCATACGACCGAGGCACACAGGGCCAACACCCGGCATCATGGTGTGGGGAGCGATCTCCTACACTGGCCTTACACCACTGGTGATCGTCGAGGGGACACTGAATAGTGCACGGTACATCCAAACCGTCATCGAACCCATCGTTCTACCATTCCTAGACCGGCAAGGGAACTTGCTGTTCCAACAGGACAATGCACGTCCGCATGTATCCCGTGCCACCCAACGTGCTCTAGAAGGTGTAAGTCAACTACCCTGGCCAGCAAGATCTCCGGATCTGTCCCCCATTGAGCATGTTTGGGACTGGATGAAGCGTCGTCTCACGCGGTCTGCACGTCCAGCACGAACGCTGGTCCAACTGAGGCGCCAGGTGGAAATGGCATGGCAAGCCGTTCCACAGGACTACATCCAGCATCTCTACGATCGTCTCCATGGGAGAATAGCAGCCTGCATTGCTGCGAAAGGTGGATATACACTGTACTAGTGCCGACATTGTGCATGCTCTGTTGCCTGTGTCTATGTGCCTGTGGTTCTGTCAGTGTGATCATGTGATGTATCTGACCCCAGGAATGTGTCAATAAAGTTTCCCCTTCCTGGGACAATGAATTCACGGTGTTCTTATTTCAATTTCCAGGAGTGTATTTTTAAACGTAATTTCAGTTCAATGTGACGGCCTTATGCCACTGGGAGGTGTGGTCCTACGTTACTGTTGAACGTCAGAGCCAATGTCTTACTGCACTACCAACAGAGACGTTCACTTGAGCAGCGACCCGTTTGGTTGTGATCCTTCAATCACATCGAATGAGAGTGTCTGCACATTCCAACATTGCAGGAGTTACAGCAGTGTGCGGTTGGCCGGCATAGGTGATTTCAGACAGGACTGCTCGACCTTGTTGCGATGATGACAGACGCCTCGCCCAACGAGTCACCTCGCTTTTGTTCACTGGAAGCATCCATGCATATCTGCTATGCTCTGCTTTTCCACCAAAAGAAACTCAGTGACAGCACTCTGTTTGGAACGCACCTGTGTTACAGACGCCATTTTGAAGACTGCGTGTAGCGCCGCTGCCTTTCTATCGGAACTTCATTAAATTACAGAGGCTAAAGCAGGAATATTCCACGATGTTTCGCAACTTATTCCACATTTTTTTCAACTGCAAATGACAGGAAAACATGTGTTGCGTTACTTATTGAATACCCTATGTATTTCTGGTTATAGCTGAAAGAGAACTAACTTCGAAGGAGTAACGAGTACCTCGCGTGATAACACGTGTCGCTGTAACTAAGTAAGTTTTGGCTCCGACTTAGGGAGCATTTTTACTCTCTGAAGATATAATAAATTCGGTATTACTTAAACACTGTTCAATTGCAAGAGCCTCGTTCATCACAGTAAATTTAGTAAGGAAGGTGTAAGGGGCGATCAAAAAGTTTTAATTTGAGGGCGTTGCTGCAGCATGTATGCTACACAGTGCGACTCTGATGCCGTTATAGAAGCATTGAAATGTAGTTAAGGGGTTCGTATGGTTTAGTGTCTTTCCGACGTGCGTGCGAGAAACGGAGAGACGTAAATTATGTCGACGTTATTACGAAAAGCGTCCAAACACGACCAAAGCGCGTTGTTGTTCTTTTCGTCACTGTCCCAGGACAAACACCGGTAGATATCCATCTGAAAGTGAAAAAGGTTTTGAGGCACCATGTATGTCGAAAGCTACTGCTGTGAAATGTTGCTGATTCGTGATAAAGCACGTCACCATACGGCAAACGTCATTACACAAGTTAGGGAAATTCGAGCAGACGACACTCGAGCATCCGCCATTTACTTCTGATCCCTTCCCATGTCATTTACAAGCCTTCGATCCCTTGATAAAGGCGTTGAAGAGTCTACAGTTCCAGTCGGACGAAGATGTGCAAATACGGACTTCTTCATGAAGTAAGACTATGGTGTTCTATTAAACTGGCATCTTCAACCTGGTGCGTCAGTGGGGTGAATTCCTCAATGCTCATGGCGATTTTGCCTGGTTGGCATACCGATTATGGACTGTCGGTCCTTCGACTGGAAACTATTTGATCGCTCCTTATATATTGGAAAGAGTAAGTCTCAGTTTGAGAGGACACATGTTATATAAGCATGCTGTCAGGAATGTTATAGTGACATGTGTAACTTACCAATGCGGTTGTCCGGTAAGAGTGTCTATAGAGAAACCGATATTAAAACAAAAAAGACAGCAAACCACAGGTGAAGCAAAATAACAGTAAAATGGAATCTTCGAAACGAAGGGAAGTCTTACGCCCTTCACAAGTAGCACAAGCTAGTCATAGCGCATGTGTGGCAGTTAGTCACAATGATTACACAGATAAACAGTTGTACTGCGTGTTAATAATTCAGCAACAATGAAAATAATTTTGAAGTTAAAAATTGTAAGGGTGTTCCAATAACCGACAGAGTTAAGATACATGACAAAAGTTTAGTCGACATTGTTGTGACAGAACGACACATACATGTCACTCCTACGTGTATATGTAGAAATTACTGAGCTTGGTAAAGCGTCATGAGAATAAGTACAAAGAAGTTAGTAGTTGAAGTTTTTGAAGAAAGAAAGTGCTAATTGTCAGTTGAGTAATGATTAGTCTGAGCATGTTATCTGTTGTGTTTCTGACTGAACTACATGCAAGAAAAATCTAGTTTCATATGTACTTCTAGAAAGCATTGCCTACTGTATAAATTGTTACCCCTTCCTCCGCTGCACTTGCAGCCATCTGCCATCTGCGGCACAGAACCGCCGACCGCACTCGGTCATCCACGCTTCATGTAGTAGAACAGTGAAGACCATACAAGTGAGAAAGGTGCCCAGTAAACAATGGACAATAGCTCTCGCTAACAAAGTATTAAACCACCAAACAAGTTTAAATCAGGTCTGTGGTACGAATGTGAAGGTTACAGGAAACGTAGCTATACTGTGTCACGAGTGGAGGGGGGAGGGGGAGGGGGGGTGTTTGGAGTAGTAAAGACAGATTCGGGAGCCATATTTCGGTATAATTTGCTACTGTCCAATCACAAGGGAAGTACGTACTCGAACGATCAGAACCGGGCGAATCACTCATTCAAAAACAATTGGTGTGAGCCAATCACAGGCTAACCGCACGTCTTGCCACGAGAGAAATTTGAATGAGACTAACTATGCTAGCATGAAGAAATAAAATGTCGATATAATTGGACCAAAACTATACACATTTCTATATTGTGCTCATTGCTACAATTCCATCCATTTAAAATAATTACGCAATCTGAACAGCTATCATTTTCTACAGACCTGACGGCGTTACACAGCTATTAAAAGTGTAAGGGGGAGGGGGGATTTCAGTGAAATGGTCAAACAGAACAATATACACATCTGACCAAATCCATTTTTTTCACATTCATGATCACTTCAGCATTCAAGCGCTCCAGTATGAAACGCCACGTTTGAAAACGTATTTAGTGTGTTGTTTGATATTATACAGCTTGAATGCAGAACTAGTGTTGATTGTGAAAATGTGGCTAGTCAGATGTGCACATTGTTCGGTGCCACTTTGCTTTGACGACTTCCATGAAATCCCCCACCTGCACTTCCAAGACTGAATAGCTGATCAACATTACCAGGTCAATAGAAAAAGTTTATTCTTTAATCAGCGTAATTATTTTAAGCAGAAGGAAATAGAACAAGTCATGACATGGAACATTTGTAGGCTCTTGGCACTATTATATCGAAACTTACTTAGGTCTCGATTAGATGATCATTCAAATATCCTTCGTGGTAAGAAGCGCAGTTTTTCATGCGAATGGCTCGTACCACTGATTTTGGGATGAGTGATTTATATTTTGGTCTAATTTTCTTATGGTTCTGAGCTTTCGACGTCAAGTAACATGTCAGCAACAAACGGAAACGAAGGACAAAACACCTGATAAGAACAGCTGCTCCAGTACGGGACCTAAAGTGTCCAGTGAATTGCAACAATACGTGTTCCCGAGTATTCTATGTGCTGAGATAATGCGGTACTGTTTACGATTGACAACTTACAACAGACATTATTGATATAAGGTCTATTGTTATGCAAATGTTTTTTCTTTAAGTAGAAGCAAAATTTTTTATCTCTTTGGTGTCATCGTCAGTAGGTTTTCTTATTTTTTTAATCTTAATTTTTTGTACATTATGTGGTCATCAGGAACCCTCTCTACATCATCGTGTTCTGGTAGTGGGACATCTGCAGATTTAGTTCCCACAAATCTTTTATTATCTGCATCCTCATTAGCAGCTGTGAAATATAAACAAACACTATACCAGTTTTGTAGAATTTCGTTTGTAAATAACATCGATCAAACCTTACTTTTTGGTAAGGTTGGTGTCATAAACAAGTTCCTACCACAGTAATAACGGAATAATTCCTCTTTGAAAAAGATACCCTGACTTGTCAACAGGAGAGCGATCTTTTGTAATGAAAAATATAATCTTTATATTAGAGAACTCTTATTTGCCCAGACAAAGTTTTTACAACATTTTTTACAGCTGCCTATTGGCTTCTGTCTCGGGTTCTTCCGCCGACGTTCATCTAATGATTTTTCTGACGTTTCGCCAGCACGAGTGGCTGGCATTGTCAAAGCTTCACCCTCCATTGCCGGTGGTGAACTGCTTAACAATTTTGTATTTGTTACAGTACTTTTTTTTTTTTTTTTTTTTTCATCAGTCTACTGACTGGTTTGATGCGGCCCGCCACGAATTCCTTTCCTGTGCTAACCTCTTCATCTCAGAGTAGCACTTGCAACCTACGTCCTCAATTATTTGCTTGACGTATTCCAATCTCTGTCTTCCTCTACAGTTTTTGCCCTCTACAGCTCCCTCTAGTACCATGGAAGTCATTCCCTCATGTCTTAGCAGATGTCCTATCATCCTGTCCCTTCTCCTTATCAGTGTTTTCCACATATTCCATTCCTCTCCGATTCTGCGTAGAACTTCCTCATTCCTTACCTTATCAGTCCACCTAATTTTCAACATTCGTCTATAGCACCACATCTCAAATGCTTCGATTCTCTTCTGTTCCGGTTTTCCCACAGTCCATGTTTCACTACCATACAATGCTGTACTCCAAACGTACATCCTCAGAAATTTCTTCCTCAAATTAAGGCCGGTATTTGATATTAGTAGACTTCTCTTGGCCAGAAATGCCTTTTTTGCCATAGCGAGTCTGCTTTTGATGTCCTCCTTGCTCCGTCCGTCATTGGTTATTTTACTGCCTAGCTATCAGAATTCCTTAACTTCATTGACTTCGTGACCATCAATCCTGATGTTAAGTTTCTCGCTGTTCTCATTTCTGCTACTTCTGATTACCTTCGTCTTTCTCCGATTTACTCTCAAACCATACTGTGTACTCATTAGACTGTTCATTCCATTCAGCAGATCATTTAATTCTTCTTCACTTTCACTCAGGATAGCAATGTCATCAGCGAATCGTATCATTGATATCCTTTCACCTTGTATTTTAATTCCACTCCTGAACCTTTCTTTTATTTCCATCATTGCTTCCTCGATGTACAGATTGAAGAGTAGGGGCGAAAGGCTACAGCCTTGTCTTACACCCTTCTTAATACGAGCACTTCGTTCTTGATCATCCACTCTTATTATTCCCTCTTGGTTGTTGTACATATTGTATATGACACGTCTCTCCCTATAGCTTACCCCTACTATTTTCAGAATCTCGAGCAGCTTGCACCATTTTATATTATCGAACGCTTTTTCCAGGTCGACAAATCCTATGAAAGTGTCTTGATTTTTCTTTAGCCTTGCTTCCATTATTAGCCGTAACGTCAGAATTGCCTCTCTCGTCCCTTTACTTTTCCTAAAGCCAAACTGATCGTCACCTAGCGCATTCTCTATTTTCTTTTCCATTCTTCTGTATATTATTCTTGTAAGCTGCTTCGATGCATGAGCTGTTAAGCTGATTGTGCGATAATTGTCGCAAAGTCGGTAATGTTGGCGTTTTGTTGTGGTAGGCTGGAATGCATGTATGTCGTCTCTGCTTTTCTTGTCAGCTCTTGCCGTCTTCGGAATTGTGTGGCTGATGCTTTTCCGAAAGTCAGATGGTATATCGCCAGACTCATATATTCTACACACCAACGTGAATAGTCGTTTTGTTGTCACTTCCCCCAATGATTTTAGAAATTCTGATGGAATGTTATCTATCCCTTCTGCCTCATTTGACCATAAGTCCTCCAAAGCTCTTTTAAATTCCGATTCTAATACTGGATCCCCTATCTCTTCTAAATCGACTCATGTTTCTTCTTCTAGGAAGTGCAGGGAAGCTAAGACGAAATGGTTGCAGGAAAAATATGAAGACATCGACAAAGATGTGATTGTCGGAAGGACAGACTCAGCATACAGGAAAGCCAAACAACCTTTGGTGACATTGAAAGCAACAGTGGTAACATTAAGAGTGCAACGGGAATTCCACTGTTAAATGCAGAGGAGAGAGCAGATAGGTGGAAAGAATACATTGAAAGCCTCTATGAGGTTGAAGATTTGTCACATCAGACAAATCTTCACCCTCATAGAGGCTTTCAATGTATTCTTTCCACCTATCTGCTCTCTCCTCTGCATTTAACAGTGGAATTCCCGTTGCACTCTTAATGTTACCACTGTTGCTTTCAATGTCACCAAAGGTTGTTTTGGCTTTCCTGTATGCTGAGTCTGTCCTTCCGACAATCACATCTTTGTCGATGTCTTCATATTTTTCCTGCAACCATTTCGTCTTAGCTTCCCTGCACTTCCTATTTATTTCATTCCTCAGCGACTTGTATTTCCGTATTCCTGATTTTCCCGGAACATGTTTGTACTTCCTCCTTTCATCAATCAACTGAAGTATTTCTTCTGTTACCCATGGTTTCTTCGCAGCTACCTTCTTTGTACCTATGTTTTCCTTCCTAACTTCCCCAACTTCTGTGATGGCCCTTTTTAGAGATGTCCATTCCTCTTCAACTGTACTGCCTACTGCGCTATTCCTTACTGCTGTATCTATAGCGTTAGAGAACTTCAAACGAATCTCGTCATTCCTTAGTACTTCCGTGTCCCACTTCTTTGCGTATTGATTCTTCCTGACTAATGTCTTGAACTTCAGCCTACTCTTCATCACTACTAAATTGTGATCTGTGTCTATATCTGCTCCTGGATACGCCTTACAATCCAGTATCTGATTTCGGAATCTCTGTCTGACCATGATGTAATCTAATTGAAATCTTCCCGTATCTCCCGGCCTTTTCCAAATATGCCTCCTCCTCTTGTGATTCTTGAGCAGGGTATTCGCTAGTACTAGCTGAAACTTGTTACAGAACTCAATTAGTCTTTCTCCTCTTTCATTCCTTGTCCCAAGCCCATATTCTCCTGTTACCTTTTCTTCTACTCCTTCCCCTACAACTGCATTCCAGTCGCCCATGACTATTACATTTTCGTCCCCCTTTACATACTGCATCACCCTTTCAATATCATCATACACTTTCTCTATCTGTTCATCTTCAGCTTGCGACGTCGGCATGTATACCTGAACTATCGTTGTCGGTGTTGGTCTGCTGTCGATTCTGACTAGAACAACCCGGTCACTGAACTGTTCACAGTAACACACCCTCTGCCCTACCTTCCTATTCATAAGGAATCCTACATCTGTTATACCATTTTCCGCAGCTGTTGATATTACCCGATACTCATTTGACCAGAAATCCTTGTCTTCCTTCCACTTCACTTCACTTCACTGACCCCTACTATATCTAGATTGAGTCTTTGCATTTCCCTTTTCAGATTTTCTAGTTTCCCTACCACGTTCAAGCTTCTGACATTCCACGCCCCGACTCGTAGAACGTTATCCTTTCGTTGATTATTCAATCTTTTTCTCATGGTAACCTCCCCCTTGGCAGTCCTCTCCCGGAGATCCGAATTTACAGTATAGTATTCTAAATTCATTATGAAGAACACTTTTATTTTATTTTCTTTTTTGTTTGAATGTGTACGTTACATATCATCTACATACATCATAGAGTAGCACAACATTTAATATATGGCGATGGTATGTAATGCAAATATTTTGAAAAAATGTTCTTTATAACTAATTTCAAATATTAGTTTGTAAAAAACAATTGTGAAAACTTTGTTGTAAAAATTTCTTTCAGATCTGAAGATGGCAATTAAAGTTTGCCGCTACTAGTAATCCACACATGTAATCATTGTGATCTGAGCAAATAAAATTTTTTTAGTGAAAAGACTGTATTTGTGTTTGTTTTCTCGTAAGGCCGATTTTGCACGAGGTCTGATACTGACAATATCTCTGTCTTCTTCACCGAGTTTGAGCTTACCGTTCTCGCCTGCACTTCTGATTGCAAAAAGTGTCCGTATCGCCAACATGAGACCATGAGCTGTCTGTCACTAATAGGCAACATGCTTTTTCTCTGCCATTTTCCTTTCATCACGTAACTGATATTTAGGTATACTTAGTGAGTGTGCCAGGACGATGTTTCGAAACGATGATGTTGTGGCCGCCATTGTACATAGACACTGCGTCTTTAGTAAGCTTGATCTGAGAATAGTAATCAGGCAACCGAATTTCGGTGATCAGCAAATTGTAATTGTATGTTTTATTGCTATCGAGACTACTTAAATTTTTACCGACAAGTTGCTTCCAGTTTTGGTTTCACATTCCAGTCTCGTGTAGATCGATGTACTGTTTATGAATGCCCTCCCCAGAAGCCGAGGTGCATCCTCTGGAAGCGAAGAGAGGAGGAGGAGGATCGTGTGTGTGTGTGTGTGCGTGTGTGTGTGTGTGTGTGTGTGTGTGTGTGTGTACCTGCGGCGTGGCATAGCGTGGATAGAAGGACGGGCAGCTGGCAGTCGCCCCTCCCCCGCGCCACGCACGGCGAGAAGTAATCCGGGACCACGGACGCCAGTTCCGAGTCGCGGGGCAGTTTTCAATTTCTCGGGGCAAACAGCGGCGCCCGCGTGCATTATTCAGAGGGCCGACCCGCGCCTGCCCCTGCCGCGATGGCCGGCCGCGGCCCGCGTGGCACTACTGTGCGCTGCGCCTGCTAGCGCGACCAGCCCGCCCAGCATCATTTTCGGTTCACACAAACATTCTGACCTGGTGTTGTAGAATTTTACGACTGATTACAAACCACCTTTTTCTTGAGTCAGTCCAAATGACCCACGGTGCGATTAAAGTATATGTACGATTTAGCAGTCTCGTAAGCTCTTACGATTTATTAAAACTACAAGATGCGGAAATGTCATACATAACCAGCGCTCAGTAGACAAAAAGTAAACTTCATAGATAGCTTACAATACGAAGTTTGCACATGAACCTTCTGCAGCTTTGCAATCATGTTTTGTCACAATACTACAAGCAATACCAACCCGAAATGTGACGTATCAGACAACTATTGTGCATTGTGTACAAGGCACACATGCTCTTTTTGAAAAAACTGTCTTTCACAATCATACGAATATTAAAATCTCTTTAGGATAATTCTTATTTATCGTCCAATCTCAGTTCACCATTTTTAAATAAATTACATATTTCAGTCACTCTGGATCATCTTCAGATCTAAGTAGTTGCGACAGAACCCAACATGTCCACTAAGAGCCACATATCAGAAGTACTATGTCGCTACTACTTAGACCCGAAGAGGAGTCAGAGTGATCAAAGTACGTACTCTAATTATAAATGTGCAACTGAGATGGAACAATAAATGAAAATTACCTTAAATATCTATACAGTCACTATATCTCTCAAAACGATTACATCCACTGTAGTTTAAAAATTGTAATGAAATAAACAATAAAGTGGCAGAAAAATTTCTGTAATATTTTTTCACATGATGCAGTTATGTTCTAGCAAAAATCTTCAGAAAAAATACTTGAGTAAAGTAATCATATACAGTTTTTCTTCTTAGTGTCTTGATCTTTTCTGTACCTTGTGGACGTTATGAAAAGTGTCTCATGAAACTCACTGTATCCTGCAGGAAATGATTGTGCAAGTTTTTGCAGACCCTTCGATTTATTGGGATGCCTATTCAACATTCTTCAAATTAGACTCTTAAAAAGTAATTTTATTTTCCTTAGCAATAATTCTTCCTGCTGACAGACACACCTTTTTAATGTGCATGCGTCACCGTTTCTTGAAAGCTAGGATATAATATGGATTCACTATTTTGAAGAGCAAACATCCAGACACATTTGTTTTTTTCATAATCTCACAGAATTCTTCCGCTGTATACAGGGTGAGTCGCAAAGTATTACCACCTAGAATAATTCCGAAAGTATGGTACTAGCTGAATAGTTTGTGGGACAAATGTTGCATAGCACAACGGGGACCATAAGATGACGTTGGTATTTGTTGCTAGGCGGGGTCGCGTCAAAGATATGGTCGCCTTTGTTGTTGTTTCTTTTTTTTTTAAATGGGATGCTATAGTTTGGTACTCATTTTCTAATAGTGGCTATCAAGACGAATACAATGATGTGTAACAGCAAGGTCTTTGAAGGTCAGCGAAGGTGACAAAGGTAGTATGAACGTCCATTTACAGAAGGTGTTCAAAGTGATGACCATTGCCGTCAATGCAGTGCTGCAATCCTCTTGTCATGGATTGAGTGGTATTCCTTATCACTTCGACACTTATCGAAGCACATGCTCTGACAATTCTCTCTCGTATATCGTGCTGATAGTAAATATTCGCCGAATACGGCGTATACATCTAACCTGCCATTGGCACGTTAACACCATTCGACGGTTTCGCGGTACAACACTAATAGGAACGGTAAGACTAATATCGTCGAATCAAGCGAATGTGAATGAAGTATTCCTTCGGGGAACAAGTCGATACGCTTCTCATTTACGGAGAATGCCAACGAAATTCAGTGAGAATTAGAAACTTACACGTTGAAAGATATCCTCAACGTACTCATCCTACACATCACACATTTAAATATGTGAATGATAAATTGAGAAGAACTGGCATGAGCCAGAGTAGTGTAGTTAGTGTTCAGAATCGTCATAAATGTCATCTTTACCATATCAGTCTCCACCAATAAGTAACTGGTATGAATTTTATGCATCGCACTGAATTCTGCCGATGGGCTCAACTTCAGATTCAGAGGGATGACACATTTATTAATTTGATTTTATTTACTGGCGAGGCTACATTCACAAATCATGGAAATGTTAATTATAACATGCATTATTGGGCAACTGAAAACCCATGTTGGCTGTGGAAAGTTGCACATCAAAAACCGTGGTCGGTGAATGTATGGTGTGGGATTCCGGTGGACAGAATTATAGGCCACTATGTCATCAAAGGAAATCTTAATGGTAGGAAGTATACCACATTCCTGCAAGAAACGTTAGGTCTTTTATTGGAAGAAATACCTTTAGGAACAAGGAATAGATTGTGGTATCAACACGATAGGTGTCCTGCACATTTTTTCGGTGATAGCTAGAAATGAGTTACAGAAACAGTTCGCATATCATTGTATTGGATGCGGAGGAGATGTGTTGTGGCCAGCTTGTTCGCCAGCCTTGACGCCTCTGGATTTTTTCTTGTGGGGTTTCGTAAAAGACATTGTTTATAAAGACATTCCAACTATGCCTGAAGATATACGAGAGAGAACTGTCAGAGCATGAGTTTCGGTAAGTGCCGATGTGACAAGGAATACCACTAAATCCATGATAAGAGGATTGCAGTACTGCATTGATACCAATGGTTACCTTCTGTAAATGGATGTTCATAACATCTTTTTGACCTTCGTTGACCTTCAAAGACCTTACTGTTACACATCATTGGATTTGTTTCGATAGCCGCTATCAGAAATAAGTAACAAACTATAGCATCCCATTTAAAAAAAAAACAAAGTTGACCATATCTCTGAAGCGACCCCACCTAGCAACAAAAAACCAATCATATTATGGACTCCATTTCCCCATGCAAATTTTGACCCACAAACGTTTCAGCTCCTATCATACTTCCAGAGTTATTCTTTGTGCCAGTAGTTAGTGACTCGCCCTATATACTCTAGCACACTTTCTGAAGAGCCATTTAATAGCTCTAAAGTCCCTGTCACAGAGGAGAGTCGAATGTCCTTGTACAGGGAAATAGTGGGCTATAGCTTTCAGTATATCGCCGTCAACCATATTAAGCGGAAAGCCAACTACTGCATAATTTCTGTTTTGTCCAAGACGTGCATCGCTAAACAAGCTGCTGCACTACTTCCTCATTATTATTTTGTTGAATGTAGTCCAACATAATTCTACAAACTTCATCAGGTATTCTCCTGGCAGTTACTTCATGACATACATACAATAGAAACTGTGGGAGAAAAGCAGAGACGACATACATGCATTCCAGCCTACCACAACAAAACACCAACATTACCGACTTTGCGGCAAGGGAAAGCTGTGCTAGATACATCCATCATGCATCTTTCAAAATTATCAGTAGCCAGCGAAATCATGTTAAAGTGGGTACATGTGTAACCCTTCTACACAGAGTATAGAGTTGTACTCTACTGAAGAAACGAAAATATAAAATTCTCTTAGATGTGCCCATTCTGTATCTCACAGTTCCATTGTTTTAGTTATTGCTTCCATGCATATCATACAGAGCCAGTAGTTAATTCGTAACCCTCTTTTAACCTCCTGAATGCTTCAAGATATCAAAATCTACTTCTTAATAAATAATATTACGCAAGGAGCGTGTCATTTTGTTAGATGTGAAACCTTCGGAATTCTTGGATCAAATGAGGTATTGGAAAGAGAACGGTACACATGTAACGGTATCCGAAGGATCTTGAAGAAATGAGTGGTGTTACAATCAAATGAGGTATGGAAAAGAGAACGATACACATGTAATGGTATCCGAAGGATCTTGAAGAAATGAGTGATGTGTTACAAAACTTGATGATGTTAATTTTGACAGTAATCGCCGAATTATCCGAGAAATGTACTGAAATTGGAAGTCAAGGCGACTGGATCGCTTATGGCAACCTAAACTCTTCCATGTGGCTCTCTCGTGTCACACTCCGTCGTTGTACCAAGACTTTGAATTGTTTACATACTTCCACACAGGCTATATGTACACTGATTTGAAATACATTGCCTGAAAATGACCCATCTCCATGTGGCTCTCTTGTGTCACATTCCATCGTTGTACCAAGGCTTTGGATTGTTTACATACATCCACACAGGCTATACGTACATTGATTTGAAATACACTGCCTGAAAATGACCCAGGAGGCGGAGAAGAAACGAAATAAACCTTCAAGGTTTGAGAGGGTAATCATGTTATTTCAATAGTTATAGTATCAGATCAAATTAAAAAGGCGTTATGAGTGCACTTATCTGTAAGACTCTGCACTCCTTTTGACACTGATTCGTTTGGGAAGGGAGTCATAAGGCCGTCGTATCCTCTCCCGATGTAATCTGGCCCGTGACTGATCTAACTGGTCCTTGATATTTGCGCATTGGCATTGTAACGGAGTTACGTCCGATCTGATCTCACATCGTTTTTCCTCTATCGGGGACAGATTTACAGATCTTGCTGGCCATGGGTGTACTACAGTGTCACAGTTCGTACAGATGTCCTATTGAAAAACTGAATCAAGATGCTGTCGCATGAGTGCTTGGACGGAGAATATCCATGACGTACTATTGTACCATCAGAGTTCCGTCGTCGGCCACTGTGGCCGAGCGGTTCTAGGCGTTTCAGTCCGGAACCGCGCTGCTGCTATGGTCGCAGGTTCGAATCCTGCCTCGGGCATGGATGTGTGTGGTGTCCTCAGGTTAGTTGGGTTTAAGTAGTTCTAAGTCTAGGGGACTGATGACCTCAGATGTTAAGTCCCATAGTGCTCAGAGCCATTTGAACAAGAGTTCCGTCAATCAGTACCAACCGTGACCTGAAGACATACGCGATGATTCCCCACTCGATGACGCCGGCAGTAACAACGCTGAGTATTTCCAAAACAGTCTAAGAAGCGGACTTCTTCACATGCCTCCTCTATACTCGCCGACGACTGTCATCCAGGATAGTACAGGATCGCGATTCATCTCTGAACATAATGAGACGCCATTCACCAGCAGTCCATATGTAACCGTCCGCTTTTTTGGTGTAACAGTAACGTAAGCATGGACCTACAACTCCATTATCGAGATGCTGTCAGTGTCTCACCAATGGTGAGGGATGAGGAGGTTTGTTGCAGGGATCTCATTACTTGTTCTCGGACAGCACCGTTTGGTGGTCAGATGTGGCTGACTGGAACTTTGACGACGACTATGCCCGCCCTCATGCCTTCCCACATCGACCATATTCACGTCCGGGTGCCCCACCAACCTGAATGTTGCGCAATTCCACCACCCGGCCAAATGGAGCACCAGAATGAGGCCCCTTTCAAAATCTATCAGATTCTAATAACGTCTCACTCGAGCACGCGCTGCTGTAATCATTCAAATTCCTGCCGATGGTGTGTAAGTGTATGGAGTTACATTTACTTCCGATCATGTCTTGTGGGTGTTTTGCCTTTTTTTTTTTTTTTTTTTTTTTTGTCAGGCAGTATAATGGGTGAAGAGTAAACATAATTATTCAGGTTGAGACCTGCATCAATAAATATAAAGTTTATATGTATTTATTGACAATCGATTTGGGTCACAATATAACCACGCTCAGGCTATAAAAGACTCATGGCCCAAGTATGGTGTGATTGCAGCAGATGTCGACTGTCAAAACAAAAATGAGTAAACTGTGTATTGCATGATAAAGAACTGTACTAGGCTCGTTCAACACTGCCTTACACAAAATATTTCAAATATTCAAATACAACATGAAGACCCACGGACTTGATGATTTCGTGTGAATTGCCAGTGTACGAGAAAGTTTACGCTAACTGATAAAATTCCACGAGTGGCAGAACATTCGGTTTGGTGTTGTGTCATGGGGACTACATTCATCCATACCGTGGCGGTCGCGCGCGCTCTCATGAACAGGAACTAAATGTCACACAACTATTATGAACTGTGCGTATCTGGACATGTACGTATTTGTTGCAAAATTGTATCTAACTGTCGAGATGAACAATGGGTACAAATTTGTCTTACAACACTACAAGAATTAAAGCCAACTTACAAACGACTACAAACAATGAACTGTTATTTCTGGTATCAGTAAACAAACAACTTTACCAGAGCTGCGTATGACAGATTTCAAGGTAAGGCTTCTCCATAACCCTGAATACATCTGTTGGGAAACAGGAGGTGAAGGTGTAGTCGGAGTACCAGACGTAGACCACAGATTGATA
Organism: Schistocerca americana; assembly: GCF_021461395.2. Taxonomy (NCBI): domain Eukaryota; kingdom Metazoa; phylum Arthropoda; class Insecta; order Orthoptera; family Acrididae; genus Schistocerca; species Schistocerca americana. Next base: position 456,708,788 of record NC_060121.1, read on the forward strand.
ACTCATTTCAAAACTTGCAGACATTTCCACACCTACATCTACGTCTATTATCTCCAAACCACCGTGAGGCGCATGGCAGATGGCACGTCCCATTGTACCAGCTATTTGGGTTTCTTAATGTTACATTCTCGTATGGAGTGCGGGGAGAATGATTGTTTGAATGCTTCAGTGAATGCAGTAATTATTCTAATCTTATCTTCACGATCCCTATGTGAGCGATACGCAAGGGGTTGTAGTATATTTTTAGAGCAATCATTTAGAGCCAGTTCTTGAAACTTTGTTAATAGCATTTCTCCGTCTTCAAGTCTTCCAGTTCAGTTTCTTCACTACCGCTGTAACACACTCCCACGGATTAAACAAACCCTTCTCTGCGTACGTTCAATAACTCCTGTCAGTCCTATCTGGCACGGATCCTACACACTTGAACAACATTCTAGAACCGGTCGCAGGAGTGATTTGTAAGAAATCTCCTTTGTAGTTCGTCTGCACTTCACCAGTATTCCACCAATAAACCGAAGTCAACGACGTGCTGTACCCACGACTGAACCTATGTGATCATTCCATTTCATATCCCTAAAAAGTATTACTCCCAGGTATTTGTATGAGTTTTTCCGATTCCAACAGTGAGTCACTGATATTATAGACATACGATACTACATTTTTTCGTTTTGCGAAGGGTAAAATTTTACATTTCTGAACATTTAAAGCAAATTATCAATTTCTGCACCACTTCGAAATCTTATCAAAATGCGACTGAATATTTAAGGAGCTGTGTGATCTTAGGCTTTCCCGGAGAATTAACTGTTTGTACTGATCTCGGGTCGCCGGCCGGAGTGGCCGAGCGGTTAAAGGCGCTACAGTCTGGAACCGCACGACCGCTACGGTCGCAGGTTCGAATCCTGCCTCGGGCATGGATGTGTGTGACGTCCTTAGGTTAGTTAGGTTTAAGTAGTTCTAAGTTCTAGGGGACTTATGACCACAGCAGTTGAGTCACATAGTGCTCAGAGCCATTTTCGATCTCGGGTCGCCGTCCTGGTGCAGTCGTTTTCAAAATACGATATTTCGACAGCATTCCTTGCCGTCATCTTCAGGTGATACCTGCAGACTGAGCGTCTCCGCTGAATCTTCTCCCCTTTATACTCTGATCGCTCCCCACCCCTTCCCCCGTGTCCTGCAGCACGCGGCGCTGCGTGGAGGGGTGGTGGGGACAGGCGGGATGCTGGCTGCTGGATGCGAACTGTTGACCATCAGATGTCCTGTGGCCTCCGTCGGGGGCGGAAGTCGCTTTGGGTCGGCGATGTGCTTTTAGCTGGCTGAGTGCTGAGTCCCAGGCTTTGCTAAGCTTGAACCCGGCGTCTCTGTTGATTCCTTCTTTCAGTGCTACGCGGATTAAATTGGGGCAGTTATCCTTACGATAAACGCTGTGCAGTGGTTAATGCAACTGCCTCTTAAGAAGATCCCGGTTTCGAGTCGCGGTCCAGCATACATTTTCACTCGTCGCGGCTGTTTCCACAATTCAGCTAATATCATTAGTTCCTTCCCTTTGCTTTTTCTTTTTCTAACCCCCCCCCCCCCCCCGCTTCCACCTCCAATTTACTTCATATGTATTATTACAGTTGAGGATTTCGCTTGATGTCTGTCCTCTCGGACATGTCCACTAGGAGTCACAACACGCATTAATGTACCTGGCAATCCGCAAGCCGGAATATGAATCCAGCGTCTTAAAACAGCGGCAGTTCACTCGCTTGGCTAATTAAAGACTATAATCCATGTGTATTCTTTCAACTGAAAGGAGGAAAGACGTGGACTGTTTTCTTTGTTCCCGTATACCCAGATAGAACAGTCAACTGGAATAATCATATAAAACATATTTATCAGGCAGACAAGATGAAACTGTGAACTACCATTCCGAATAAAAATGTGCTGCTGAAAAATAACTTTAATATAAATGGAAATTCCAGGCGATTGCGTTGGGCTAGTATCCGCAGCAAGTGAATTTCCTTCTTTGACACGAAACAATGAAAGGGTTTCAGGGAAAAATCCCTACAGAAATATTTTACTTGGACAGAGCATTCGAGGATAGCGTTGCAGGAATTAATTCTGGAGAAACCTTCAAACCGGCGACGGACTAAAGTGCCGTGCGGGGAAAATCAAATTTATAAAAGAAACAGTTACATATTTTCTCTGCTTGCGGAATGATTAGATTCCGAAGACAGAAAATAAACAGAAGGCTGCGGCGGCGTTGGGGATTCCGTCGCAGATGAGACAGCGGGTGGTCGCCGGGATGACAAAACCCATCACACATTTTATCGTATTATAGGATCCTCCTCCGTTTTATTGAAAGGAAAATATTACGGACGAGAAGGGAGAGAATTGAGCCGCCCCGCCGCACAAAAAAGAATTAAAAACACTCCAGGGGTGCTGGCAGCTAGAGTGAGCGCTGGCGGGGGAGGTTCGTTGGGAAGGGGGGAGGGGTTGGCGGAGCAGGGCGATCTCGCCGTCCGGTCTCGCCCCCCCCCCCCCTTCGCCACCTCCAAAGCCGGCGATGCCGACGCCATACCAGGAGGCAGGCGGCGGAGAAGCGGCGGCGACGCGGCGTCCACCGTGTCTGCCCCTCGCAGCGTTAGAGATTCCGCACATGGTGTGGCTTTCAATTACTCTTTCTGATTGATTTCCGGGCAGGCGGTGCTCGCTGCACCAAATAATTGAAGCGTTGATTACAGCGGCGCCGGCTCGCTCAGCCGACCAGAGGTAGGCCGCGTAGGGGCGAAGACACGGAGGAACGGGAGGGCGGGGAAAGAGGCCGCGAAGAGGAAGAGGGCGAGAAGGGAGCGCCAGCGGCCGCGGAGGTCAGAGGACGCAGGGCCCAGGTTACAGTCTTCAGCTGCGGCCACGGAAGGTACCTCCACATTCTCAGTCCAGTCTCACTTGTCACCCACCACCTTCAGTACACTTTGAACTCTTTTCCGTGGTTACAAATTTCTGATTACATTCGGTACAAATAACCAAAGGAGAGAAACTTCAACCTATCGACCGACCGTATGTTATGGACCCTACGAAGCATATCAACAGTCGTTCACTTTTGGATAGCTGTCACGCGCTACTAATTATGTAGTCGTATAGCCGATTTCACCTAATACGTGCACCGGCACCAGCAAGCGATAGCACGTACATTATTTAAAATACATAACTGGCGATCAAACGTTTGCGGCCATTGCTGCAGCCTAACGCAACGTAGAGCGATTCCGATGTGGGTATGTAAGCACCGACATGAAGACTAGAGATTAGTGTGGCATTCGAGTCTTTCCAGAGTGCGTGCAATAAATGCAGAAATATGAACTATGACGGCGTTGTTACTAAATGCGTCCAAACAGGACCAAAGAGCTGCTGTTCTTTTCTTGGTGCAAAATGACGAACACCGGTAGACATCCATCAGAGAATGTAGAATTTGTTTGTGGCAGCATGTCTGTGGAGAACCACCACTGTGAAAAGAAAACTGCGACAAGGGACGTTGCTGCTTCCTTTCAAGGCACGTCTCCATATCGTAAATGTCGTAACGCACAAGTTAAGCCAGCTCAATTGGGAGACACTGTAAGCCCAGATTGCTCCACATGCGATTAACACGCCTTTTGTTCTCTAAAAAAGGCATCGAATGGTCACTGAGTCATGTCGGATGAGGATATGCAGTATGCTATTGGATTGGATTGGATTGTTTGGGGGAAGGGACCAAACAGCGAAGTCATCGGTCTCATCAGATTAGGGAAGGACGGGGAAGGAAGTCGGCCGTGCCCTTTCAAGGGAACCATCCCGGCATTTGCCTGGAGCGATTTAGGGACATCACGGAAAACCTAAATCAGGATGGCCGGACGCGGGATTGAACCGTCGTCCTCCTGAATGCGAGTCCAGTGCGTTAATCACTGCGCCACCTCGCTCGGTGCAGTAGGCAGTTATGGACTTCTTCAGGCTGTACGATGCTGTGTTTTACCAAACTGGTACCTTCAATCTGGTGCGTCGGTGGCATGATTGCCTCAATGCACAGGGCGATTTTATCCAACTGGCATAGAGATTTTGGACTGTACAGCCTTTGAACGGAACATTGTGATTGCTCCTTATACTTGAGTTCCGTCTTAATATTCTAGGCACGTTCCTGTCATTGTATGGGTGTGTCCGTAAACGACGACACGCTATTCACTTCGCATTTGACTGCAGACCAGGCCATTCTTGTAGAGGATAAAAATTATGGTTACATGGTTACACAGTTGCATAGAGCATATCACATTTAGGAGTTAACCTCTAATTAAAATAGAGTATTTGCTTACTGGGGAATTGGGTAAAGACCTAACCACAAATTTTGGGCCAATAAGGTCTGCCTCTACGCCCTATATTAATATGAACGAATAGTTTGGCAACACTCTCTGTATTAAGGAGTCGTTATTAACAGTGATTGATCCAGTAAATACGAAGTTAACAACCTCATCCGCCAAAGTAGACAAGCAATCAAACAATTGAATGGAATTTTATAAGACACACATTCTAGATCAGATACGAAAACTTGAATATTTAATATTATTGTTGAAGATATATCAGCGTACGGAGCAGAAACAGAGGAAGTAACTGAAAGAATTAAGAGGCGTTTACGATCAACGGAGGCAGGATTTTGGAGGTGTTGCTCTAGGCTGACTCTACGGCATAAAATTAACAATGAAGACACACGTATGAGAATGAACCTGGTCAGCAATGTAATGCATAGTATGGAAGCAAAGCCACTGAGAAGCTATGGCCACTACGCCGCTTGGGAAACGACAGATGGCCTAATAAGGTAAGATGGTGGAATGGATTCCAGCTAACAGAATAAGAAAATGGCTCCCGAAAACAACATAAGAAGAGGGAGTCAGAAGCCCTAGTGTCAGAGAGGAACTTGCAGACAGAAGACTAAAGAAACAGGAGACTTTATTAGAGTGTGCAATCCTTCTAACGTAATACAAGCTGTAAGAAACATTTCCAAACGAGAAAATTCTGCTGTTTCAAGGTAAGTATTAAAATTAAAATGCTACTCTCGTAGAGTAAGAGTCGCTGTGAGTTTGCTGTGTGGCGCGCGTGACTGTTAGCCAGCAAGGTGTTGGGACAGCGGGCACTCGTGCTGAAGCAGTTACTTGGTATACAGATCGTTGCAAGTTGTTTCGTGGCAAAGTTTCCGCTTGGAGTACGGACATTTATTCGAAGAGGACAATAAGTTACAGTTTTAGTCTCTAAACTATTCATGAAAGCTGTGTAGAAACATCTTGTTTGTTAGATCTACTTGTTCACTAGAAATTAGATGTGATGAGCTGGAAATGTGAATTTAAATCTCAAGTTCTTCAAGGAGATTCATTTTCTTTCCTTTGTTAACAATTTGAAGATTGCGATTAATGTCTTTGGTTGAAATGGCTCTGAGCACTATGGGACTTAACTTCTGAGGTCATCAGTCCCCTAGAACTTAGAACTACTTAAACCTAACTAACCTAATGACATCACACACATCCATGCCCGAGGCAGGATTCGAACCTGCGACCATAGCGGTCACGCAGCGCAGTTCCAGACTGTAGCGCCTAGAAGCGCTCGGCCACCACGGCCGACTGTCTTTGGTTGAGTTACCATGTTCTTTCAAATATACTGCAGAGGTATAGCTACCAAAATTTTTTACCCAGTTTTCCATCTGTTTCTGGAATCTTGCAGCGAAGTTCCTTCCTATCTCGGTTACATTGCACTTGAGCAACTATCACGCGAAAGCTTCTAAATACCCCATTTCTGGCTTTTGTCTTGCAACAGTGGATGATATGCTGTTGTAACTTATCATTGGTGCTGCAAACAAATTTGTATACCAATGTTACGCAAAAGGTTAGCAACTTCGTGTGAAATTATTGCTGCTAGTGGAAGCGAAGTCTGAATTAAAACAACTGAACTGTTTCTTTTAGCTTTTCTTGTGAAGTTTATCAGTGTGGGTTGTATCAGTTCCTGTGTGCTGTTTCTTTGGTAATGTCAATTTCCTTGTTTTCATCAACACAGCTGAGTGGGGCTTACTGCATATGGTTAAGAACAGACTTGAAGAACGCCGTTTTTTGTAGTGAGGGGTATCAGGAGGTGTTATTTATAAAATCATTATTTATAACATAAGATGAGTTTGCGATATATTTGAGAAGAGATTTCTTAATTACGTCGAAGATTGTAATATCAAGAAAATTACTTCCTTTTCCAATTGACATTACAGTGAAGCTCACATTATTGTGCATACTACTGAAAAAATTTGCAATCTTTCCAATTTCTTTCGCTGTTCATTATGTAGTATTTAAATAATCTGAATTGAAGAACTGATTCTTATATTATAACTGTAAATGTCTGCAAGTATTCCTGCCAAACTGCTCCCCACTGTAAGACTATCTTCTTACTTAAAATCTTTGTTGTTAAAAGTGAAACAATGAAGTGATAGCATTAGTTCTAGCAGTACAGTGAGGTCATATACCTGTACTGGAGACCTTTTGAGTTTATTAAGTTGTTTTTAATAAACCGAACTGACTCGAACAGGAATATTCGTGTAAAGAGTCACTATACACATTGAAGCAAATTCGCCTTCTATAAGAAGGCAGACTCATTACAAGGTCTTGATAATCTGAAGGGAGAGGTATTTTTTAAACATGGTGACTATCCATAATCCAGACTGCTGGATAACGAATTCAGGGATTACCGACCACAAGGCAGTAGCTGCTAGGCTGAATGCCGTGACTCCTACAACCATCAAAAGCAAACGCAAAGTATACCTATTTAAAAAAGCTGATAAAAATGCTCTTCAAGGCTTTTTAAGAGACAGTGTGCACTCCTTCAGATCTGATCATGTAAGCGTAGAAAAGTTGTTGAATGATTTCGAAGAGATAGTATCGACAGCACTTGAGAGATACATACCACATAAATTTACAAGTGATGGTACTGATCCCCCATGGTACACAAAACTGGTCAGATCGCTGTTGCAGAAGCAGCGAAAAAAGCATGCCAAACTTAAAAAAACGCAAAGTCCCCAAGATTGACGAAGTTTTGCAGAAATTCGAAATATAGTGCGTACTTCAATGCGAAATGCTTTCAATAATTTCCACAACGAAACTCTGTCTCGAAATACTGCAGAAAACCCAAAGAGATTCTGGTCATACATAAAGCACACCAGTGCCAAGACGCAATCAATATCGTCACTGCGCAATAACAACGGCGAGGTCACTGACGACAGTTCCATTAAAGCAGAGTTATTAAACACCATTTTCCGAAACTCCTTCACTAAAGAAGAAGTAAATATTCCCGATTTCCAATCAAGAACAACTTCCAAAATGAGAAACATAGAAATAGATATCCTCGGTGTCGCAAAGCAGCTTAAATCACTTAATAAAAGCAAGGCTTCCGGTCCAGATTATATACCAGTAACGTTCCTCTCAGAGTATGCAATTACATACAACCACTGGCTCACAGAAAGATCCGTACCTAAAGACTGGAAAATTGCTCAAGTCAAACCAATACCCAAAAAGGGAAGCAGGAGTAATCCGTTGAATTACAAGTCTATATCACTAACGTCGATTTGCGGTAGGGTTTTGGAACATATACTGTGTTCGAACATTATGAAGACATTCGAACATTATAAAAACGATTTATTGACAAGTAGTCAGCACTGATCCAGAAAATATCGTCCTTCGAAACACAACTAGCTCTTTATACTCGAAGCAATGAGTGCTATCGACAGAGGATGTCAAACTGACTCCATATTTTTTGATTCCCATAAGGCTTTCGACACCATTCCTCACAAGCGTCTTCTAACTAAACTGCGTGTCTATGGAATATCGTCTCAGTTGTGCGACTGGATTCGTGATTTATGTCAGAAAGGTAACGGTTCGTAGTAATAGACGGAAAATGACCGAGTAAGACAGAAATAATATCCGGCGTTCCCCAAGGAAGTGTTACAGGACCTCTATTGTTCCTGATCTATATTAACGTCATAGGAGACAATCTCAGTAGCCGTCTTAGATTGTTTGCAGATGATGCTGTCATTTTCCATCTTGTAAAGTCATCAGATGACCAAAACGAATTGCAAAATGATTTAAATAAGACATCTGTATGGTGCCAAAAGTGGCAATTGACCCTGAATAAAGAAAAGTGTGAAGTTATTCACACGAGTACTAAAAGAAATCCGCTAAATTTCGATCTCGCGATACGTCACACAAATCTGAAGGCTGTAAATTCAACTAAATACTTAGGGATTACAATTAAAAATCCCTTAAATTGGAACGGTCACATAGATAATGTTGTGGGTAGAGCCAAACTGTGATTCATTGGCAGAACACGTAGAAGGTGCAACAGGTCCACTAAAGAGACTGTTTACACCACGCTTGTCCGCCCTGTTCTGGAGTATTGTTGTGCGGTGTGGGATCGGCATCAGATGGGACTGGCGGATGACATCGAAAAACTACAAAGAAGGGCTGTTCGTTTTGTGTTATCGCGAAGTAGGAGACATAGTACCACAGACATGATACGTGAATTCGAGTGGCAATCAAAAACAAAGACGTTTTCCGTTGCGACGAATGTTCTCATGAAATTGCAATTACCAGTTTACTGCTCCGACTGCGAAAACATTCTGTTAGCACCCACCTACATAGGGAGAATGATCATCACGATAAAATAAGAGAAATCAGGGCTCGCACAGAAAAATTTAAGTGCTCGTTTTTCCCACGCGGCGTTCGAGAGTGGAACGGTAGAGAGCCATCTTGAAGGTGCTTCATTGAATCCTCTGCCAGAAACTTTATTGTGAATAGGAGAGTAATCACATAGATGTAGATGTAGATGAAGTGACCGTTTTCCGCCATAGTTACAGAAATATAATGATCGTCTGTATCAGTCAACACTGTCTTTTGCTTTTTTGCGATGTTTGTCTTGATATAAAAAAAAATCAGGTGATGATATTAAATTTTACTTTCGCGTATTCAGACGACTTCTCGTTTTCTTCCCTGTCCTTGTGACCCTTTATGACGCAACTTTCTATAATTTGGTTCATCGCACACAGAATAAGTTCTAGTAGAAACAAACAAATAAAAATAACTAAAAGAAGTATCGTACATAAGCAAGAAAATGCCACACGCTTCTCACAATCTTTTGTCTGTACTCGTGAATGGAGTTCCGAGTTCAGGGATCTGCGCGGAGGAAGATAATCGCTGTTCTAGTGACTACGTCGCGAGCTCCCTTCACTTCGTAGGGCCATGAAACTTCCTTTTTACACAGGGTTGCAGAGGATTCCTTGCAAGAAAACAACTTGCCATGAGCGCGCTGGTAGAAGAGTGTGCTACGGTTGGCAGCCCTGCGCGACACCTGCGCGTCGGCGACAAGCGCTTCATTTGTGTAAAAGCCGGCGCGGCGGTCGGCCAGCGGTGCACACGGCCGCTAATTAAATGGCGCCTACACAGTGCTCCCAACCCCCTCTCCCACCCCCTTCCATCTATCCCAGCATCACGCATCCGTACGCACTCACACGCAATGGCGGTGGGGTGAGGTGGAGGGGGGGGGGGAGGGGATTCCCCACCCAGTACGGCTTTGTGCCCACGCCGGGTTGATTGCTGACGATAGCTCGTGTGGCAGAGTCGAACGGCTGGAAAAAAAAAAGAAAAACAACAAAAAACGAAGGTTGAAACGTCAGCGGCACGCCACTCTGGTGCTGTCCGCCCCCTCAAATAATAGAAAACGTACCGTCCTGTTCGAAAGCCCTCACTCACTCATTATTAAAAACTTATTATACCGCCCCATACAAATCCCGCGGTAAAATGCGATACGCCAGCGTTTTAATTAAATGGCTGGCGCACTTGTTTAAAAGGTAGCAGGAGCGGTTGTGCGGTAGACACGGCCGAAACTGTACCTGTATTGGGAATTGTCTCATTCAGATTCAACCTGCCACCAGTGTGGGGGGAGGGAGGCGCAAAACGGGAAAAACCCGCTGGTCGCGAGGAGGTGGGGGTGGATATCGTTGGCGGCCAGTCAGCGCCGCGTCCTCGGCTAACAGAGGGAACGCGGCCAGGCCGGCAGGCCAGGAAAATTGGGTCGTGTTTGGTTTAAATGTAAAATGGCGCGCGACGACTGTGTCGGAATTAAACTTGGAGAGCGGCGTGGCGTGTTGTGCGCCATTTATTAGCGGGATTGAACGGGGACTATTTTAAAATGAGAATTCGCCGGTAGTCTTCTCCCTCTCTCTCTCTCTCTCTCTCTCGGTCGCAGCGACACAGGCGCGTTAATTCGTTCGGCGACGGCGACAACGCAGCCACCCTAACGAATCACTGCCATGTTGCGACAGCGTAAACATCAGTTAATTGCTCGACTCTCAGGTGGCACAAGAGAGCTGCTTTCTACGGACACATTCCGGTCGTCTGCGAGGAAAAACTATTCTCTGACAGCATCCATCGTACAGTACATCTTCACTGGGTAGTGACGCAGAGAAACCTACGAGCACTTGCTTCATTGTGACCACTTCAGAATTTTCTGGTGTGGCACGGTGCGGTAAAAGACCCCCCTCAAGCTTGTGACGCGAGAAGTGGAAATAAATCTGTCGAAGTGTGGTCAAATCGGATTGACTTCATCAGACAGTGACACTTACAGCTTAGTAGGTGGTGATGAATAACATGATTTTGCTGTTGGAAATTTTAGTAGTAAGTGTTGTTCTTCTATCAAATATCTGCGAATGGAAAGAGCGAAGAAAAATCTAAAACAAGATAGAACAAGGGAAGCGTGTTAATCTGCACGTGCTCTCAATCGTTTGGAGTAATAATAGCACAAACAAAACGATAAAGATTGAATATAAAACAATAATGGAAATCATCCGTCTGGATGGATGAGAAGACCGGGAAATAAGAACGAGAGGAGATGATGATCGGTTAGCTATGGAAATGGATTACTGGAGACGAAGTGCTGTGAGTCTCAAGATTAGACCACATCAGAAACGTAGAAATCAGAAAATATTATTGAAGTGGAAGTGAAGACAATGGTAGCGACTGAGAGAAAGACCTTACTATGATATGGCCATTTGGAGCGAAGGGAAAGTAACATATGGCCAAATAAGGCGTGGAGTCGTTCGCCTACAAGGAAGATGACAAATGCCAAGGAAATTATGGACACCACAAATGTTAATGGGAGTGATTTGCTTGAGGCGCGAGAAACGGCGTTATGTGTAAATAACTGTGCAAAGATAATCTTAAACTGATAGTAGATGGCCAGATAAATTGTTATAATTTTAGTAGAGATGGATCACTTTATAGGCAATTTTATTTTCCAGCTGTGTCACACGAAGCACATTTTACCCCTTGACGATGTTTCTAGCGAATGTAAACGTCTTTTAGCATTATGCCTGGAGTGTTACTCTCGACACCGTTAAATACTTGATACCCACGAAATAAACTGCAGATATGATTTCTCTTCCTCCTTATTTTTTAAATTTCTTACTCTCTAATCGCCTGCCTGTCACATATGTGTACAGTATGTTCATAAAATTTAGAAAAGTCTTAGTGACATACAATCTCCACTCTTATCTAGAGCAATCACATTATAGCCGAAATACGTGGTTTTATGTTGTATATGTATAAATATATTATTCCGTTATGGTATGGTAGTGCTACGGCAACCAGTTTCGAATTATTTTAGAACAAAAAGATTCTTGGTTGCGAAGTTATTTTATATCAATGACTCGTTTTACCATTTTGTAGCTTCATACTGTGTAAAAGTAAAGCCATATAATATGGAAAATGGACGCGACAGTAACTCGATATGTCATCCATCCGCCGTAAAAACATTGCAAAATGAACCTGGATCACAACAGCTGACTCCGCCATATGCCGGCCGGTTCTAGGCGCGTCAGTCTGGAACCGGGTGACCGCTACGGTCGCAGGTTCGAATCCTGCCTCGGGCATGGATGTGTGTGATGCCCTTAGGTTAGTTAGGTTTAAGTAGTTCTAAGTTCTAGGGGACTGATGACCACAGATGTTGAGACCCATAGCGCTCACAGCCATTTCAACCAATGCGCCATATCAGTACAAAATAAGGCCACAATTAACGAAACAGGCGCAGTATGAGCCACACACAGCATAATGGCCATTTGATGCGCACATACCACATTTTGTACTGCTATGGTGGAGTCAGCTGGTGTGCTTCAGGTCCAAATTCCATTTTATAATTCGGGAGCGCGACGGTTCAAACCCGTCTCCGGCCATCCTGATTTAGGTTTTCCGTGATTTCCCTAAATCGTTTCAGGCAAATGCCGGGATAGTTTCTTTCAATGGGCACGGCCGATTTCCTTCCCCGTCCTTCCCTAATTCGAGCTTGTGCTCCGTCTCTAATGACCTGGTTGTCGACGGGACGTTAAACACTAATCTCCTCCTCCTCCATTTTATATGTTTTTATGGTGGACTGGTCACATATCCAGTTGCGGTTGCATCCGTTTTCCTTTCTATATGGCTTTATGACGGATGGGTTGTATATCCAACTACTGTTGCACAATCTGATGATGCACCAAAAGGGTAAAACGCATTCTTGATATTAAATAACTTCATAACTTGGTCTGTTTTTCACTGCAAGTTGTAAATATATCACCACACATATAGCTATATCTGAACATGGCTAGTTTTATACCGCCAAAGCTGTTTTCGTTGTTGGCAACATTCATCTTCAAATATGTGGATGAACACTTCGATTAGCAGAGGATGATAAAGTAAGGGGAGACCAACTTAGCACTCACTTCTTTTTTTATACAGAAGTAGAACCTAATTATAATTCTTGCCTCCTGAAGAAAATTAGGTCACGTTCGATTAGAACGTAATACCACGCGCGACAATTGGCTCGAAATTAAACCGCAGGCGCGGATGATGGCTGGCAGTGGGTGTTGCGCTCCATTTATCCGCGAGATTGAATGGGACTATTTTAAAACGGGGATCTTCCGGCGCGTACACCTCTCTTACTGCCGCAGGCATGTGGTGTCCGCGGGAGGCGTGCGTTTACCATGAAGCGACGTACCTGGTGCCACAATTAGTGCCACATTTCCAAACGCATTTCAATTCCTTTAGCTTAGCAGCAGAAGAAACAGCAGCAGCAGGGAAATATTATTGGTGCAGAGCAAGGATAAAAAATAGGAAAGGGGTTACCAGAGATATCTGATGTACTTGTAGTGACTATGAACATATGCACACATTGGAATGTTATATTAAATCAGTAGAAAACCTGTTAAGTTTTACATAATAATTGTTGTAAACATTGTTGAAATAACAGCGATCTCAGCGCAAAACTTTTAAATTAAAAATTAAAACAGGGTTGATCGTATTAAAACTTTATTACACTGGTTAGTTCAGTTCACTGATCAGCAAGGATCATAAAAGAAAATCAAACCTCTGTCTTATAATGGGTAAAGCAGTGCTTTCCAGGAAGATACAAATGTAAAGCCGGACGGGGTGGCCGAGCTACAGTCTGGACCCGCGCGACCGCTACGCTCGCAGGTTCGAATCCTACCTCGGGCATGGATGTGTGTGATGTCCTTAGTTAAGTTAGGTTTAATTAGTTCTAAGTTCTAGGGGACTGATGACCCTAGTAGTTAAGTCCCATAGTGTTCAGAGCCATCTGAACCGTTTGCACTGAGATCGTTGTTATTGCAATAATGTTTACAAAAATTCTTAATTAAAAGTTAATGTAACATATTTTCGATTAATATAATGTCACATTTCTATGTTTGCATATGCTTATAATTACTACATGAAATATTTCTGATAATCTCTTTTCTGTTTTTATCGTTGGTCTATTCAATAATATTTTCTTACTGCTAGCTTACTCCAGTACTAACCTAGCTACCTCTGAATGGTCTGAGATGTTTCACTCGATTGTTCCTTCTTCTATTCATCCTTATTTATCCTTCTTCATTTCGATTAATTCATAAAGTATTTGTGGAAAATAAGTAGTGTTGTGGTGTACGGCTCTATGAAACTTAAATTAACAACAGTTTTCTCCATCAAAGATACCTTTACCGAATGTCTTTCAGAAACTAGCTACTGCTTTATACCTGTATATTCATCCATTCAGTTTTTTAACATCTCAAATGTTCACAGTTTTGATTTCTCCCAGAGTTAGATTTTCCTTCCAGTAAATGTGGTGCCATAAATATATGGATTCAGGTATTTCTTCCGTTTGGTAGTACTTACATAGATCAGGTTGTAAGAGGAACGTCCAACAACTTAACCCATACCGCAGAGACGTGAGTGACGCCTATACTGAAGGAAGGGCGTCGACTTCGACCTCCGACGATCACGTAGAGGTAATCGAAAAACTGATTCCCAGCAGTGGCAGACTTTCCAACGATGAGGACGTTCACACAGCGGTTCTCGAATGACTCTTGATCAAGGTGCGGTTTTCTTTTGTCGATGAACTGGAAAGATTGCTAGAAAGTTCCGACTGTTGCTTACAGAGACATGGTGACTGTATTGAAATGTAGTGTCATGTATCATTGTCACTTTCAGGTGTAGTACAGCATTCAGTAAAGCACGTTTCTCGCAGTGTTCCTCAAATTTGGACTAGCAAAAGAAGTTCAATACGTCAGACCAAGGTAGCAAGAAACTCTGTAAAAGATAATATTCAAAGAGTGGGTTTCTGAGCACGCCGAGAAAGGCCCGTGGCACTAAACATAGGTTTTTTATAAGTTTAATCGCAGCATCCTCTGCCAGAGCCAGTTTAAGACCCAAGTGAAACAAGCCGCCCCTTGGTGCTCCAAGTTGAGGAGGGCGCTCAACTGCATGTTCTATATACAGTGCAGATCACAATTACAGGCGACAACTGACAGGTGAAAGTGTAGGGGGGAAAACAAGGGGAGGGGGAGGGTTAGACGTTAAATGACAAGTCGCTTGTGTGGAAAAATGTCCTCTAACCGATCCTGTGCTTTACGATGGCTTGATTTCTTCCGCCGCAGAGGCGTTACAATTCTAAAGTTTCACAGCGAATTTTTCGCGGAAACTGGCAAATTTCTCGACGAAACACTGTTTCATATCAGCATACGGACGAGGATGTTAGAAATCAGTCCCTGACTGCATACTTTTATTTCACAACGATTTGAAACGATGTTCGATACCCGGTGGTAATAAGAGACTTCAGTTGGAATCCCATATTGCTCTCGAACATCACTGCCGTCCACACGTTATGCATTTATTGAGTTGTAGAATATGTAATTGGGCTAGCACCAACAGGACAAATTGTTTTTCGACGACCAAATTACATTTTCTTTGCATTATGAGGTCTGCCGGTTGGTTATAATCATCCTATAGATCATGTAGTGTGCCTTGTCCATGCGTGAAATGTCCTCTAAATTTCACTTGAAATGGTATTTAGAAACAATTGCCTGTTCAAAACAATTTATCAATAATGCATTTTAGCCCATTCGCAAAACTCAAAATTAATTCGAGAAAAAGAAACCAGTGTTTAAGAGTGCTGTAGTCAGTTCTGTTACCTAAATACCTCAAGTGGGAATTTGAGCTATTTCAGAAATATCAAACAACTTCAAAATTGTGACAGTACCATAACAATCTTGAAAAGAACTTCAGTGAAATACTTGAGCACATAAACCGCTGTCATAGTTTTCAGTTGTTCTATTCACATGAAAACTATGTTTATACCATTATTTACTGTAATTATGCAGCACATGGAATATAAACCAAACATCTGCAGATTAATGCTCATAGATTTTCTTAAGGTATGAATTAGACAACAACTTGACATTTTTTTTAGGGGTTATTAGACTACAACAGTCACCGTCAGACTTTCGTTTGAGGGGCACACCCCTCTCCCGGTCGTTGTCGCGTCTTTTGACCTTAGAACCGCTTCTGATCGGTCGAGAACGTCCTCAGTTGCTCCCACGACGCTGAATGCCTCGTCATCCCACAAACGAAAACTCCCTGGAAGTACTGGGAGTCGAACCATGGTCCTTCAAAAATGGTTCAAATGGCTCTGAGCACTATGGGACTTAACATCTATGGTCATCAGTTCCCCAGAACTTAGAACTACTTAAACCTAACTAACCTAAGGACATCACACAACACCCAGCCATCACGAGGCAGAGAAAATCCCTGACCCCGCCGGGAATCGAACCCGGGAACCCGGGTGTACCATGGTCCTTCGCAACGCAGTCAGCTACACTGACCACTCAGTTCCGGAAGCAGTGATCAGGAAGATATGGGGAAAAAGCCAAATAGACTAGAAGAAAAAGATTGGTATGAATAACAGAAAGCACCTGACAGAAAAGACGATTTCTCTTACTAGGGCGTGCTAAAAGGCAGTGCCTCCAAGTATTTGTATGTGAAAACTCTTGAAGCTTTTTGAATAAAACAATGTCTACATGTTTTCAGATATTGCTCTTTCTCTACATAACCACCCTGACAATGAACAAATTTCTGCCAACGACAGACCAGTTTCTTGATATCGTCACTGTACAATGCTTGACTTTGTTGAGGGAGCCGCAATCTCACCTCTCCATGTACCGATTCATCATTGTCACAGTGAAGTCCACGAAGGTGTTCTTTGAGTTTTGGAAACAGATGAAAATTGGATGAGGCCAAGTAGGAAACGTACGGAGGATGATCCATGACAGTGAACCCAGTGCACCTGATTGTTGCAGACGTCGCAACGATAGTATGTGGCCTGGTATTTTCATCCTGAAGAAGAGAGTGCTCCATGTGTGGACGAACTATTCGAATTCGGAGCTCGATAGCTGCACGCTGTTTCTCACCACCGACATAAGCTTAACGGATAAAAAATTAGTCACCTATAGAGATATCATTATAAGCATCATTTAATATCGTACCATTCCGACCCTGACTTGACAACCGTCTGGGTTCGGTTAGTAAGTGATTCCACAAGGTTGTGCACGAACGTAGCATCCAGGTTAAGCCATTCGCGGAGGATTTTATCTCTTTCGTTTTAATTTATCGGCTTTCTGGACGCGCCAGTACAACCATTTCAACAGTGGAATGTCATTTATGACAGTACGAACGCAAGGACAACAGAACACCCAGTCCCTGATGGGAGAAAATCTCCGACACGGCAGGAAGTCGAACCCTGACCCCTTCCCTTAACAATCTGTCTCCGCGGTGTCTACGCAGCCACTGAGGCGGACAGGCTGAGGATTTGATGGCACAATTTCACCAATTTTCGGGGATGCTGATATCGGCGCTATAACCGCTGTTCCAAGATGTCCCTCTTATTTTGTATGGGGTTCAAGTCAGCACATTTTACAGTCAAACCGAAATGTGAGATAGTGATCAGAAAACAAGTCACACATTCTTCCCACGCAATGAACTTTGCTGTTGTTGTCTTTAAGTGCCTGTGTGATCAATGGCCTCTTGAGAGGTAACCGACTCCTAATGGTGAATGCATTACAGTTCATGGTCTCTCTCTCTCTAATAGGTGGGGACGGATCATCATTGACTACCTGTGTTTCAAAAACCGAAAAACACTTCTCCAGTTCTTCTCAGTCTGGATCTTTTTCCGACTACAATCCTGATGTCGTGCCTTGGGGGAAAGTTTATTACGCCATTTCCTTTAGACACGTTGAACAGTCCGACACAAAATACCAACAAAAACATAGCCACTTCACATAGCGTATGATACTGCCTTGCGCTCACGTAGAAGCAGTGCACACTCTGTCGACCACCTGACTCGATCGCTGCGCCATCTGTGATAACGATTTATCTGTGGGTGCCCACTGGGGTGACTAATTTTTTCTCCATTGAGCTTATTTGCGTCATGCTACGCGCTAAAATTCGGAGCCCTCTAGTAGCTGAGGGCTGTAAATATATAGACGGAAAGAACAGAGGTGTGGAACGTTAATAACGTTTGTTTTATTTAAAAAGCTTTATGAGTTTTCAAATAAGGAATTCGGAAGTATTACTTTGCAGCACGCTTCGTAATATGAGTTTCACAGTACCGCAATGAACACAAAAGCAATAAAAATGAAAACATGGGATGAGGAACAAGGGATATGAGATTATTCTCTAAACAGGGGAGGCGAGATGCTGTAACGTACGTAGCAGGAACATACGAGGAGTGAAATGTGGGAAGCGAACTAAAGCCGAAAACAGCAGACACATGAGCATCAATATTCATGCACTCGTTCGGAGACTTCTTGCGAAAATAATAGCAATTTCCTGAAGACAACAGAGCGCCGGGCCCGCCCCCGGAACAGCTGGCAAATGGGGCGGCTGCGCCTGCCGCCTCCGCGAGCGATTTCCTGCGACCGCGCGACGGTTAAGGGAGGAGCGCCGGGCGGCGGGGAGAACAGGGAAATTAGCGGGCTTTCCAATTTCCAGCGCTTCACCCCTGATTTAACCTGGACAATCGAATTCAATCACAGCGGTGGCCGGCCTAATGACGGGACGCAGCCGCCGCTCTACGTGATCCGAGCGGCCGAGTCGGGCGGGAATTGGTGGCCTTTCGGGGGCGGCGCTGGGGTGGGCTGGGCGCCGGCAAGGGGTTGGAGTTGGGGTGGCATGGGGGGGGGGGGGTGCAATAAGGGCGGCGCAGCCAAGTCTCGCCGCGGCGTTCTCTGGACAGGCAACGCTGAGCGGGTCTCGCTGGCAGCCCCAGGGGCGCACCGGCAGCGCTACAGTATCTCTCTCTCTACTGAGCAGATCTACACTCCTAAACACACGCCTGGACTCGTGTTTCCACATGAATGACTTACACGTACATCCCCCCTCCCCCCCCACATTACAGTTAGCGTTTCTACACGCTGCTTACGGACTTTCAAGTTGACGACAAGTGAAGTTATTCGTAAAGAGAAGCTAATAGCAGCAGTAAGCTTCCGGCGAAGCTCGCTTCTGTCTTATTCGCACGGGAGTTGACATGATTGTGCAGCTTGTAGCCCAATAGCTAATACTGACACTGAGGAAGAAAAAGAGACTCACAAGTATTGGGTGCCGTAATGAGAATTTCGAAGAAATCGTTTGCAGACATCCAGTATGCTAATTGCTGACTCCGCACAAAAATCTAACACACGTATGCGAGATGCCATGCCAGCTCGCATCACATTGCGATATCTTACTAGTATACAGCCTGACAATTATTAACTATATAAAATAAAATCGTCATAAATTCTGAACGGTTTGCGTTCCGACGTTCAAACTGCACGATTGGCCGCGGGGCACGATGGCAATTGTGTGGTTTGAATTAGCAACGAAACCCACTTACATTTCGATGGGTTAGTCAGTAAGCAAAATTGGCGCATTTGTGGGACTGAGAACCCGCATTTCGCGATAGAAAAGTCTCTTCACCCTCAAAGGGTGACTGTGTGGAGTGCAGTGTCCAGTCACGGAATAACCGGTGCGATATTCTTTGATGGAACGGTGACTACCGAACGGAATGTGAAGGTTTTGGAAGACGATTTCATCCCTATTATCCAAAGTGACACTGATTTCGACAAGATGTGGTTCATGCAAGAAGGAGCTCGGCCTCATCGAAGCAGGAGAATGTTTCACGTTTTGGAGGACCACTTTGGGGAGCGCATTCTGGCTCTCGGGCACCCAGAGACCATTGGCATGGACCTCAGTTGGCCGCCATATTCTCCCGATATGAACATACTCCTTTTCATGGAACTATATTAAAGACAAGGTGTGCAGCAACAACCCTAAAACCATTTCTGAGCCGAAAACATTTATTCTGGAGGTCATCGGCAGCATCGATATTCCGACACTTCAACGGGTCATGCAGAATTTCGCTATTCGTCTGCGCCACACCATTTCCAATGATGGTAGGCACATCAAAGATATCATAACGTAGATCCGAATATCCGTAGTGACGTTTACATGTTGACCAAAGGGTGTGCACGCCGTAGTTTGTAACTGCTAATTTACGTGTTTTTTTTTTTTTTCAAATAGTTCAGTAACTGTCGCCCTGTATGTGTGTCGTCTGTTCTTTTCTACAAGTCCGACAGAAAAGACAGCACGTATGCACAACAGTAATTCATACGTCCTACACATTGCATATGCGCACTGTTACTTTGGCGTGATAAAATTGAAATTCATACCAGTTGTGAGCGAGACTTTAGGCGTGACGGTCGTACAAGTGTTTGCCGGTTCGAGTAGCTGTGTCATGAGTAATTCGGTTTTTAAATGGAAACTGAAACCGGGTCACGTCGGATTACTCGCAGTGACCAGCGTTACTACATGAAAATTGAATCCATCGGTGGAAAGAATCCAACCGAAATTTACAACGCTTTGAGGGAGATGTGTGGGAGTAGAGTAGCGAATCGTAACACACTATCACGGTGGCCTGCTCGTTTTCGTGAAGGTCGGTTGAGCACTGTGGACAACACAAGAAGTGGAAGGCCATCAAATGTAACAGATTACACGTCTCAGGTTACTGTTAATTGCAGTTCTGAGAGGGCCGACGAAAAAATAATTACACGTCATTGACTGGCAGTTCATACACTGTGTTTAAAAGAATTGCTGAATACAGTTAGTTTTAAAACTGAGGAAATCACAGCTAAAATAAATACACGTTATTGACTGACAATTCATAGACTGTGTTTAAAAGTAGTTGTTGAAACTATTAAAATATAAAACCGAATGAAAAGTGCAATAGTACGCGGTAGTGGTATTTACTCGTATTTAAGTCTATCAGAGATCCACGCAACTAGTTCCGCAAATTTTAAGTCATATGGTATAGGAAGTCATTACAGAGTGCAGTATAGTAACACTTGGCGTGGCTAGACAAATTTCTCAGCCCTCTTCAATTGATAAATGAATGTCTATCTGTGATAAAATCACGAACTGTCATCACATTACCTATTAAAACAAGTTCCTATCTGCCTATTTCAAGCAACGGACAATACATCTCATAAATGTTATCCACGAAAATATCGAGTTGTGTGTGCTTGTCACCAACATACTAATAATCGTAGCAGCAGACAACACAATTTACGAGGGTCCTGTGTGTTGTCGAAGCCTGTACGATGGCTGCCAATGCACTGGACTACAATTGCACCCGTGTGGAACCATCAAAAGCGTACATTTTAATCATATTACTGGTTGTATGTTGAATACTAACACACACTGCGCCTTGGTGTGACCGTCAAATCAGCCGTCTTTTGTCAGTACAGCGTCAACCGCTACGTTAGCAATATGTGCGAGCAGTAAGTGAACCATTCGTAGTTATGGGACGCTGTCTTGTTTAGCCTCCTTCATGAGTAGACTGTGAATCTTTGAAACAGCAAGTCGTTCTGTTGAACTGACTCGCAGTCTCAGTATTAACTCCACCCTCACTGACAGCATATCCCACTGCACAGACAACCCTGCTTACATAAAAACAAATACACCCTCGCCCACAGCAGACTTCCATATTTTCAGTCTGGGACATAGCGCCCAAAAATTAAATTAAAATTAGTTCCCATTCTTCGGTTCTGAACAACGATATTTGCAAGATTCCTTGGTTGTAAGGAAAATGACAGAACTGGAAATTCCCAGCCAAATGTTTCCAATAGGGACTCCCTCTGCTCCTCCAAAGGCTCGCCTGGTGTTTAGCTGAAGAGTCACTGACTCTACCGGGCTATTACCCGAACAGTACGCTTTGTGCTCAAAAAGTAAGTAAGGAATGACACAGAGCATATACGCACACACATCTTTTCTCAAACAAAATTGCATAATTCTAGATACCTTTTAAAGTCTTTTTTATGATGTACTTGTGCACACTTGAGAGACAAACGAAAATTCGTACCAAGGCCGGGGTTCGAAGCCGGGTTACCTGCTCACTAGGCACACGCACTGACCACAACACCACCCAGGAGTGTATCGGATTTAGAAGGGAGACATTCCAGGATAATTCGTGCAGTTGTGCGAAGCCACTGTGCCGGATGGTATAGTGCTTAGCGCATCTGCCTAGAGAGCAGATGGCCTGTATACGATTCCTGGCCTGTGTACAAATTTTCATTCGTCACTTCATTCAACAAATACACATCAAGGACATCCCCTTGCCGCGCGGGATTAGCCGAGCGGTCTTAGGCACTGCAGTCATGGACTGTGCAGCATGTCCCGGTGGAGGTTCGAGTCCTCCCTCGGACATGGGTGTGTGTGTTTGTTCTTAGGATAATTTAGGCTAAGTAATGTGTAAGCTTAGGGACTGATGACCTTAGCAGTTAAGTCCAATAAAATTTCACACACATTTGAAAATTTGACATAACCCTTTCTTTTCTCTGCGAAGGCAATATGTTCCCATAAGTAGATCAAGAATAATAAAGGTGTGACAAAGTCACTTAGGAGGTCATCGACTATTCTAGTGAATATGCGTAGACCTGCAGTTAAGCTGGCTAGGTCGCATAAAAAGTCATGCAGCAAGTGAAGAATGACTTTATTGATTACAAAGTACGCATGATACGTTTCGGAGTTATTTTCCTCTTCAGAAATCTAAGTGCCAGAGTAGCAAAAGGAAACAAGTGTTATTAGTTGTGTACGTAACATGTAGTCTGTCATATCATGTTATATATACAACTGGTAACGCTCTTTTCCTTGTACTTACTCTGTGTTATATACACAACTGGTAACGCTCTCTTCCTTGTGCTTTCTTTGTGGATTAGCTTTGTATTTAAAAAGAAAAAGCGTTTCTGAGAAGGATTTTTGTAACAAAACATACTTCATTGCAATTGTGTTGAATTACTATTGCCGCCCTTTTCAGCCTGCCCTCCGCATATTTTATACCGCTGCACTGGGGAGCCGCTGCTCAGGTTACACGCACGAGCAGGTGGTCGCTCAGAAGAGGCGCTGCCCTCCTGCATGCACCGCGCCCCGTTTGCCTTGCAGCCTCTGCACCTGAGATTAGACGCGTCTTCCCCAGAGGGGAGGCTGCCTCTGCCGCCTGTAACGCCGTAGTAAATACCGGAACAGGCCTGGGATAATTAAATCCTTATCTCCTCTGAAGGCTTTTTCTAGTTCCATTATATTACGCTATGAGAATTGCCCTTACTCCATTACATAACGGTTTCTCTCTTTCTTGTTCTTTCTTTTCCTAGCAGATCTCTTATCCGACAGGGGGAACTGGATGTTTCCAGCAACATCTAAAATTAATTTAATTTAGCCACTCCTTTTGTCAGCGTTGCCAGGACGTTTTGTCTTCGGAAAACATAGCTCCGTGTAATAGCAACCGTCATATTCGTTACATAGCGTTACAACATAAAAACCGAAATTCTTTCGTGATTGAGCCTGTCGGATACCTATACGTAGCATATGCACTATTACCCTGCATGTGAAACTTTATCGATTCTGCATTTCTATTTATTTTGGAATCCTGTGACAATCAAGTTATCATAAGAATAGCAAATTACATATCTGAAGGTGAAAACTTAGTGTTCTTAGAACGTCTGTTAAAATGCAACAATATGCAGAGTGCAACTAGAACGTCAACCAGAGCTTGTGAAAGGGCTTTGTATATCCATCGTCAGAATTATTCTGCAAATATATTTCTGTAAATTTAATTTTAATTTAATAGTGACTATAGTATATTTCATAGTAATAGCTACCACGTAGCTTCCAATCGAAAAGCGCCTGAAGTGGGACTCATTTCACAACAGGAAATGTAATATTTATGGACTTAAAATAAAAAAAGTTAAACTGCCTACGAATGTTGATGATTCTGTGGACTCAAATATTTCCTACGCCTGGTATTGTGTTCTCTAAAACTGCTATCAGTTTCAGCTTATCTTCTTCATGACTTTGGTCTCGTGTTCATGGAGTCAGCACTATGAATACTACATTTGGCAATGTCAGTGGTAGAAGGCGGCCCATTACCTTTCCTGTGGGTTTTCTGTACATTTAAAACTCATGTGGTTGTTGTTTCTCGTAACTGTACCATCCAGGAAATTTAATTTCTTGTTTATTCGATTTCCATTGTGAAGTGGATTTGCAGGTGTATTGTGCTGATGTTACTGTGCAGCTCTTCGCTCCTACTTTTTGTTTCATCTATGAGACAAATTATGTCATCCACATGTCTTTTCCATGTACAGAAAACCAGTATCAATATGGACTGTTATCCATAGCTCATCCAACCGCCCCGAAGCTCGTAAATATGCCGGTTTTACACATACGGTCCTCAAGATAAATAGAACACTTCTAAACCAGAAACTATACACAGAACTATGCATAAGCTAACAAATTGCTGTTGAAAGTGACTGCAAAACAGACACCATAAACAAGCTCAACAAAAAGGTAAAAATGAAAGATAATAATAATGTCCACCCACTCAAGAGCTTAATCAAAGGGTCAGAAAACACAGAGGCAGAACATATGGACAACATAGCAGACCACACCAGGAAAAAGAAAAAGATAATCCACACTAACATACAACAACAAAATAGCTCTTATAATTGGAAAATACTGAGGGGAAAAAACAAGGGATCCCAGTAACATTCAGAACAAACAACACAGGTCAACAAGGCTAAAATCAGACAAGAGGACCTCAGACAAATTCAGCAATCCTGGAACATACCAGCTGACATTTACCTCAATTCAGGCCCAATACACAGGGCAAACAAGCAGAAACTTCCGAACAAGGTACACAGAATAAATGAGAGCTCTGAAGAGTAACAGAGCATATTCCATTTTCGGAGAACATCTAAAGAATAAAAACCATAACCCCCACTAATATCGAAACTTATTTACACATCTCGAAACATTGCAACAGCTTATATCAAAAACTAGCAACAGAGCAAAATTATTACATACAAAAGGCTATTGTGGAAGGGACAAACGTAATAAAAGAAAACACAACACTTTGCAGCACGGGACACAAAACAGGAAAACACACACACACGCACAAAGACTCCCCCATTAGACACAGAGACATAAATAACACACCGAAGTCGTCAGAACCCCCACTACAATTTTCAAAACCTTCTAGCAATATGCTATAGTCTCACGACACACGCGGACGGCAACATGGCGCAATGTTTAATGTTTTGAATTACGAACAAGGTGTGAAAGCTATGTTTTTCTGTATTTAAAAATATCTGAAAGGCGCTCAATGAACGTGAGTACATGACAAACTACGTAACAACCTAGCACGCACCACAAAAAAATGGTTCAAATGGCTCTGAGCACTATGGGACTCAACATCTGTGGTCATCAGTCCCCTAGAACTTAGAACTACTTAAACCTAACTAACCTAAGGACATCACACACATCCATGCCCGAGGCAGGATTCGAACCTGCGACCGTAGCGGTCACGTGGCTCCGGACTGACGCGCCTAGAACCGCACGGCCACGCCGACCGGCTCCACGCACCATAACTGTATCCTCAACACTCCCGCAATACCAATAGTGTAGCGCTGACATACATAAGTTCACTTTTCGAATTTGTTTACTATCGGCCACTCAGACAGTTACATATGACTTGCTGTAAGCCGAAGAACCGACAAAGAAAGGCCGGAAACAGTGGCATCAAATGTAAAATCCATGATGTAGCGCCGGCCGTTTTGGCCGAGCGGTTCTAGGTGCTTCAGTCCGGAACCGCGCTGCTGCTACTGTCGCAGGTTCGAATCCTGCCTCGGGCATGGATGTGTGTGATGTCTCTAGGTTAGTTATGTTTAAGAAGTTCTAAGTCTAGTGGACTGATGACCCCAGATGTTAAGTCCCATTGTGCTCAGAGCCATTTGAATCATGATGTGGCGTAAAGTAAATAATGTATTATGAAACTATTCACAGAACACAATATCTGGAACCAAACAGTACACATGTTATAATGTTTTACACTGCAAGTATGCTGTTTTTGCAGGTTTTAGAATTAAAGAACCCAATGATGATGGCAAAATCGTCGCTGAAATTAGTTTGAGAATAAATGAATAACACCACAAAAGTGTTTTGCATCAAGGCGGCCCCACAATGCCACATTACGGTGATTTATTATGAAGTTAGTCTTCGTACACAAGAAAACCAACAGACTGACAATACTAATATAACATAATAGATAGTTCATACGCACAAATTTGATGTTCAGGGAAGGACAGTGGATGCAAGCTGCAAATTCCCTCAATGAGGGGAATAAATGTGCTCTCCAATCTCTTGTCGTCTTGCAAAACGTCAAGATGTGGGGCAGTAGAGAATTGCACCGGCCCTCAATATCTGGATAGCGCTATGTCGTCGGTATGACGTCCCAGCGCAGAATACCAGAATGATCGCTCCCCAGTGATCGAACACCTGAAATCGCCTCTAAGACGACCGGTCTAAGAGTGTTAACAATGATACGTCCCTGCACCCGACCCAATCAGGCAAAGTATTTACTTCTGTCCCATGGCGTAAAAATGCAGTGTTAAATAATTTCCTATCACGAGATATTTCAGTAGAGGGTCAATCAGGGCACAGTCTCCTCTCAAAGTTTGTTGCGAGAAGTCCCGTCTGACGTCAGGAGGCGATAGGCAAAGCAGAGCGTTTTATACTACTTAGAATTTCCAAGACGCCAAGCGAACGCGTCGCGAGCTGCACCAGGTCCCGCTCCCACGGCAGGAGACCTGTTCTCCTCAAGAATAGTGAGTTCAGTGCTGACGGCATCAAGTGGCGGGCCAGCCCTTAAAACTCAAACCCGCTAACCGGACACCGGACAGTACCGTACATCACAACACAGAAAACCTCATCCTTCTTTGACGTAGCACGGGAGTCCCGCAACCCTCCTAAAGTGGTTCTAACACCATAGTGCGTTAGTGACTTAATCCTCTCAGTTGCGATGGAACTACTCCGTTGCTTCCAGTGTTGCATGCCTTGACCGTTCCCCAAAACCTACGGAAAGGAATTGCAAGGTACCCACGAATTCCTTTTGCCGAAGCGACGTAAGTTCCGACAGCCTCTGCAGTTTTATCAAATACAATATTCAGAATCAAGTACGATAATCAAATTTAAATGAAGTGATGAGAATTCCGCTTGTTTCCACTCAGGACAGTGAGGAGGTAGCCGGCCGAAGTGGCCGTGCGGTTAAAGGCGCTGCAGTCTGGAACCGCAAGAGCGCTACGGTCGCAGGTTCGAATCCTGCCTCGGGCATGGATGTTTGTGATGTCCTTAGGTTAGTTAGGTTTAACTAGTTCTAAGTTCTAGGGGACTAATGACCTCAGCAGTTGAGTCCCATAGTGCTCAGAGCCATTTTTAGTGAGGAGGTAGTGTTAGCTTGTTGACGGAAGTAGGCAAGCCACACGGCATGTAGCCTTTCAGTATGAAAATATGGACGGTTTACTAAAAGTATTCTTCTGGGGGAGGAGGGCATGAGGCTCGCTACCTGCTCTCCCCCCCCCCGCCCCCCACCCCCCACTCCGGATTCTGTCATCAAATCCGAACGCGTCAATCTGTAGCTTATTGCTTCTGCGTCAGCAAGAATGAGTTACACGTGTCACACATTTCAACAACGACCAGTGTAGCAATTCCATCACACCATCCAAGTGGCCTGAGATTTCATTATAAGTGATCGCGTAATTTTCGCAGTACTCGATTGCCTGATGGTGCGAAGCGCGTTAGTCGCGCAGCCTCTCGCAGCGGCCGATGACCGCACTTCCCCCCCTTTCCCATTACTCGCGGTATGAGCCACGTCACGGCCTAAAGCACTCCGTAATGCCTCCTCCCCTTTTCCAATTACTAAGAAGGATTGTGACAGTCGCCTGTTAAATCACGGAATGCACATGCTGCCCGGCCCACACCACGGCCGACTGAACGTCGCGGGAAGCTCCCCACTCAATTCCCAATTTTAAGCCGCCGCCCCCTCTTTTTGCGGCATCGATCGCCGTGTCTCACCCCTCCACCCCTCCACCCACCCACGGTTCCCCTTTCCTGCCCTAGTACCACCGGGGCCTGAACCTCGCATCCCCTCCCCACTCCAACGCGGTGCCAGTAATTTCGCCCAAATCGTTCCTAAAGCCCACAGCCGCCTCTTCCGCGAGAGCTAATGATCTCCGCGGGATGACAATATGGAAAAGAGGCAACATATTACGCGGGCCTTCATTTAAGAATTGCGCTCCACCCTTTCCGACCGGCCGGCTCGTCTCCGACTTCCTCCAACCGCCACCCCAGCCCCCGCCCAACTCTCAACCCCTAGATCCTTTCACGGCCTCCTCTCCCCCACTACGTTTACGTGGCCTTCCCTCCCTATCTCTCTCTCTCTGAAATTGTTTCTGCACCCCAGCGACTCGCCGACCGCCAATGAGACACCTGTGTCTGCCATATGGAAAGTACATCGTTGCCGTTGCCTACAGCCGGGGAGGAAAGGTAGTTTCTGCAGCATCAGAGCAGTAGCAGCAGTTTTGGTAATAAATGGCTCCAAGAAATTTAATTAAAACGATGATTAGTACTAAGTATCTCACACCCATATTTCACCAAATTGTTTATAGAGGGTGGACGTTTTGTGTAAAACGCCATATAAGTCTTTAGAGACGGAATTGTTAACAGAATGCGTATTAGTATCCGCATGTCAACGGAGTAGTAGATGAGCTAAGCAGAATATTAAATACCTATGTAGCAATACCAGAGTGTAGTTTCAGCTCTCTGAGACTGCAGACGTGTGTGCAAGTTGCGTTTGCGTGAGTTTGTGTGCGTGTGTATGTGTGTCTACTGCTGACAAAGGCCTTAGTGGCCAAAAGCTTTAATTATGTGAATCTTTTTATTGTGCCTATCGCGACTCAGCATCTCCGCTATATGGTGAGTAGCAACTTTAGGTTTGTCTTGAACGATGTCGGCAATAATACAAAGGGCGTACGGAAGCGCATCTTCCATCGCTGTCGATAACTTATCTGTGATTCAGAACAAAGGGAATTTGATGTAACATATTATTTCTCCCACAAAACGTAAAGGAAACAATTCTCAACCATCTGACTGCGAGTTTTAATACAGCCTCTAACGTCTCCTAACAAGTGTTCTGCAATGCACCTGCAAGCAACAGACAACTTAACTCGTCTTGCCGCTGCAACTGCTTGATCAGCAACAAGTAATGTGATGGCTCTGAGCACTATGGGACTTAACATCAGAGGTCATCAGTCCCCTAGAACTTAGAACTACTTAAACCTAACTATCCTAAGGACATCACAAACATCCATGCCCGAGGCAGGATTCGAAGCTGCGACGGTAGCGGTCGCGCGGTTCCAGACTGAAGTCTCTAGAACCGCTCGGCCACACCGACCGGCGATCAGCAACATGCTAAAATATTTCAAAAAGCAATACTGCTATCCATACAGAGAGAAATGCATGGACTAATTGCAACAATTACTACCATACTTTTATACATATAAACAGAATTATCAGGAGGGGTTTGGTAAATTAAGCTTAAACGATGTAAAGGAAAATGAAAGAAATCAATAAAAACGTTTAATTTACTATATTCAGAAAATTGATGATTTAAATGCTGACAGACTTAACACAGACTTTTAATTATTCCACAATGCCTATACTCAACAAGCCGGCCGAAGTGGCCGTGCGGTTTAAGGCGCTGCAGTCTGGAACCGCAAGACCGCTACGGTCGCAGGTTCGAATCCTGCCTCGGGCATGGATGTTTGTGATGTCCTTTGGTTAGTTAGGTTTAACTAGTTCTAAGTTCTAGGGGACTAATGACCTCAGCAGTTGAGTCCCATAGTGCTCAGAGCCATTTGAACCTATACTCAACAAATACGTTTCTGGCCACAACAAAGATAAGAATATCACTACGACTGTATGCATACATAATGTGACAAGATCCCTCCAGTGCGCAAGGAACCAACACCTACGTGCAGCGAAAAAGCAAATTACCAAAAAATCCCCAACTGATACCCTAAGTCTCCTCGGGCGATATTAACGCGATCACGACAGGCTGCGACCTCACGTCGCGGCTTCTCTCCGCCGCACCCTGCGTACGATGGATGACTTCCGACCCCTCGAGAGCTGCTCGCTCGCTACTACTCGCGATAATATCCTCACTCGGAGTTTATGTATGACAGACGTCCAACTTTTACGTTTCACAAAAGTTGTTACGTGAATTTTTGTCACCACAGGTACACTTGAAAGAGTGACGTATATAGTCGATATTTGATTATTTATGAACGTTTACTTATCTAATGGCTAATGCAATACTGCGAATCTTTCCCATTTCGTACGTGAATATTCCCATACACAGGGTGCCAGGCGCATTTTCTCTTTCTCTCTCTCTCTCTCTCTCTCTCTCTATATATATATATATATATATATATATATATATATATATATATATATATATATTGCTGGAGGCAGCCCAAACACGCACTGCTCATCGCGCCTTCCATGCGACACACAGCGCCGATGGAAAACGTTCATTTCTTTCTCGTTACAAACGAAATGGTTTTCAGAGTAGAGTTTTACTTGCCCAATCGACACAGCTGTCTCAATTTAGTGTAGCGCAATATTCTTTTCGCCGATCTGTATTAACAAGAACAGTGAAACACGGAGAATTACCAGTACCCCAGCAGCGACGGTACCGCGCTGATCTGCGCTGACTGCTTCCGCCCTGCAGAAGCGCCACTCAGTTGCTGCTGGAGTACTGGCCGTTCTTCATGTTCTACTGCTCGTATTAACACATATCGATAAAACGAATAACGCGATAGACTAATTTGATACCACTCTTTTAAACTGGCACGTAAAATTCGCCGCAGAGCAGGATTTGTTTGGGCTTACTCCAGCTATACGATGCAAAAACGAAATCGTAAATATTTGCCAAACACCAGAGACAATTCAACCGAGGGCCCATAGGAGAGATACTTGGTATATCCATTGGCTGCAGGAACAGAATACATAACAGTTATTCCTCTTTTAACAATTGCTGTTCTGCTATACTGCTGCGTATATGATTCCTTCAACACTGAGCACAAGTATATGATCTTTTCACTGTGTAATAAGCTATAGTCAGCAGATGTGGGCGAGCAAGCTGCGAACGTGTAGACTGTTATCGCTACCGGACAATGCAGCGGGTTTGCCAACCTATCACAGCTGTTGTGTATTTAAACGCGCAACTGTGGTGCAGAGAACAGTCTTCTCCTACATATGTGACACGAATCGCTCCATAGGACAAACAGCCTTGATACATTTACTAATGCTTCTCATTCAGGATTCCCAACAACCAGATATAATTTCCTATTAATTTTCATATAAAAAGTTGCTGAATGCCGTACTTTGTCATAAGGTAAAAAACTATACTGGAGAAACCAACGTTTCATCCACAATTACAGGATCCTCTTCTGGATCGCCAATAGACCCAGAAGGAGGTCACTGTAACCGTGACTAAGACGTCGGTTTCTCCAAGACAGCTTTTTAAGTAATGGCGCGGTACGATACTGAGAAAAATTTTATGTCGATTGATTCTCGCCGCGGCAGCCTAAGAAATTATTCTCTTCATTTTGACTGTATACGTTTCCAGTACGTTCAGTCACGTTTCCACAAATTGTTGGCTTCTGTTGGCACATTCTCTCTTTTCACAGACCCCAGAGAAATAAAAGAGGCTATGGAAGATCTGTTAATCTAGAGGCTTAATTTCTGGTACCATCTCTTTTTCCCAACGTATGATGTCAGTGAGTTGTAATAAATCCATACTACTTTATTTCCTTCGCAGCCATCATGCTGGAAAACTGGTCAAGCAATATCAGTAACTTTTATGGAATTATTATGGAACATTAATACTTCTCAATTCAGTTACTAAATTAAAATAAATAATTCAGACTCCAGAAACTTTGCCTATATTTGTACATCTGAAATGTTCAGAGAAACAAGAGAGATCAACAAATTTGTTCCTCAGTTTCACACATCACTTTATGAAGAACACCGTTTTTCATCATTATAGGACCTACCCGATTTTTGCAGACTCCAAAACGAGTCTTGTTTTTAATCTCATCATGACTGCTGAAGTCTTATGCACCTCTGAATAGTTTTACACACGGTAAAAAATTTCGATTTATTTCTTCTTAGTTACAAAATGAAAGAAAACCGGAACAGTTGTTCAACCAATAATATTTTATATTTTCGGAATAATATAGTTCCACCTCCTGGCATACAGTGTAGCTAATGATAGGTCCTTACTAACATAGAACGTAAAAGAACTAAGGTTATCTTTTATCCTATGTAGTATGTGGAAGCGAAAATTCCGTGTCCCACTTTGTAAAGTTGGGAACGTAATAAAGATAGAAAACCAAAAAATGCGTTAGAAAAAACGGCCAGTTGAGCAAGATGTTGAATTCTGTCGGGATTTTAGGTACTTGTCTTTCACGCAGTGTGTGGTACTTTCCCTCTTTTTAATATTTCTTAGGTGTTTCGTGATTCTGCTTCCCCTACAAATCTAGTTACCCTGCCAGTCTCCTCGGACTGGTAGTTTGTTGGCTCATGTTTGAGTCTATGGTAAATCACTTCATAGTGACCTTGTCTTACGCCGCAATTCCAGTTACAATTAGTATAATGGTAACGGAAATGCTATTTCATTATGGTTATGTTTTCCGATCCCAAAATGTGTGCGATGGAATTGTAACGTCAAGAGTTGTGAAAGTTGTGCTCGAGAGTCAAGACGACCATAACCACGCAGAAATATCTGGTGATCAAATTCAGACGCAGGAAACAGTTTGTGATCTGAAGAGGAAAGCTACACGCGTTGTGAGTGAAACACCATCAAAACTAACGTACAAACAACTGAAAGGAGAACACACGGAATAACTAACCTTTACAGATATATGATGATCTTGCAGCTCTCTAAGAACGAAATTACAGTGAATTCCAGACCTTTAGCTGCTTTAGCTGTGCCTTGATCGGGACACGAACCCGGGATCTCCAGCTTACATGGCAGACGCTCTATCAGACTGATCCGTCGAGGACATAGAGGATTGTGCGACTGCAGGGACTTATCTCTGGCACGCTCCCCGTGAGACTCACATTTCTAACTTATTGTCCATACACTACATTTGGAGTGGCGCTGTCCACTATACTCATTACTCGCGGCAGTCAATCTACGGAATCATGTAAGAGTTTGAGGAATGTGAGTGCATCCGCACTACAGATTATCATTGGTTAGGGAGCGTGCCAGAGACAAATCCCTGCAGTCGCACTGGTACAGACATGCGTATTCAAATACAGAGATGTGTAAATTGGCAGAATACAGCCCTGCGGTCGGCAACGACATCAAGTCGTCTGGCGCAGTTGTTAGATCGATTACTGCTGCTACAAAGGCAGGAAATGGCTGGAAATACGTTGCATGGTCGGACGAGTCTCGTTTCAAATTGTATCTAGAGGATGAAAGTGTATGGGTATGGAGACAACCTCATGAATCCAAGGACCCTGCATGTCAGCAGGGTACTGTTCAAGCTGGTAGAGGCTCTGTAATGGTGTGAGGCGTGTGCAGTTGGAGTGATGTCTAGATACGACACTGACACGTGACACGTACGTAAGCATCCTGTCTGTTCACCTGTATCCATTCATATCATTGTCTTTTCCGATGGACGTGAGCAATTCCAACAGGACAATGCGATACCTCGCACGTCCAGAATTGCTACAGAGTGGCTCCAGGAACACACTTCTGAGTTTAAACACTTCCGCTGGCAACAAAACTGCCCAGACATGATCATTATTGAGCAAATCTGGGATGCCTTACAACGTACTGTTCAGAAGAGGTCTCCAGCCCCCTCATACTGCTACGTATTTATGGACAGCCCTGCAGGATTCGTGGTTTCAGTTCCCCCCAGTACCACTTCAGACGTTAGTAGAGTCCATGCAACGACGCCGGCCGGGGTGGCCGAGCGGTTCTAGCCGCTACAGTCTGGAACCGTGCGACAGCTACGGTCGGAGGTTCGAATCCTGCCTCGGGCATGAATGTGTGTGATGTCCTTAGGTTAGTTAGGTTTAAGTAATTCTAAAGTTCTAGGGGACTGATGACCTCAGAAGTTAAGTCCCATAGAGCTCATTGCCATTTGCAACGACGTTTTGCGGCACTTCTGAGGCTCGCGGGGGCCCTACACGATATTATGCAGGTGTACCAGTTTCTTTGTCTCTTCGGTGTGGAACTCAGTAATTTGAGAACGAAACGAGAAATCGTTCTGCTCTCAATTTTCAATAAAGTTTCGATATCTCATTTTCATTTCATTCACTGCAATGTATGGGCTACAATCAACCATGCGCAAACGTTATAGAATACGTTTCTATTCCTGCAAACTCTTTAAAATTGTGTGCAGTGTTTTACTTAGTATGAAGCAGCGCAGATAGTATAACGGATAACGCAGAGAAACTGAGTTCTTTATCTACTGCAGATGTCAGACTGTAAGATGCTCAACAATTACTTTTTTTCACCTAATAGTTTTCGATAGGTCGGATGACGAGTATTTCGCACCGGCCGGAATACCGTCCCTCAGCAAGAGGAACAGCATTTGGAGAGCAGTACAGCCATAAAACAAAAGCCGCGTTCAGCAGGGAATGCAGAGAACTCGTTTGTAAGAAGCGAAAAGCTTAATGACATTTAAAATAAACGGTTTCCCAAGGTCTGCAGCCCGTGGCTGTCGATTTTAGTTCAAGTACCAAGTCCCCTATAGAGATTTGTTGCCACCTGGAGCGGCTGAGCTGCACTGGACGGGCCAGAGTAGGGGACTCGGGGCGTGAGGCGTCGCTGCGGCACCTGTTCCCCGCCCGGCCTGGCGCGGCAGGACAGGGTGTGGTGCGGTGTGGCGTAGGCGGGATTAGCGCGCTGCTTCCATTAGCTGTTAGCCACAGGAAGCGCGGCCAGTCTTGAGAGCCGGCCGAGTGCCGCCGCCACCGCCGCCGCCGCCGCTACCGCCGCAGTCCGCCGGGACGGGACGGCGCAGGGCGAGGGCCGGCTGCTTCGAGGTGCGACGGGGCTGCCAGGCTCTCACTGACCAGCTTCAAAGGACACCGCTCCCGCGGGCCATTCACCTCCTACGTAACGTCCCGCTTACTGGTGACTGGAAAAATGGAGCGCTGGTTTGCGGCACACTCACCGCCTTCCTGGATAGGACACGTCAAGCCAATCTCCAACAGTATTCAGCCATATAACGTCATCGCTCTTCTTTAAGGTACGGATCTGGCGAGCAAACAAAACAAGTCGGTTCTAGGCGCTGCAGTCTGAAACCGAGCGACCGCTACGGTCGCAGGTTCGAATCCTGCCTCGGGCATGGATGTGTGTGATGTCCTTAGGTTAGTTAGATTTAATTAGTTCTAAGTTCTAGGCGACTGATGACCTCAGAAGTTAAGTCGCATAGTGCTCAGAGCCATTTGAACCAAAACAAGTCGCTACCTTTGTGAGACGATACATTTAGCATATTCTTTTCGATTTATATTTGTATCAGGTCATTATTTACGATGCACAATTGGTTTATTAATCATTTCATTGCTGATACAGCTAGCACCACGTGCTAACAATTTCTGTAATTCTGCATGTCTGGGAGTCAGACCTGACACTGACAAAAAGGGTGACATAGGCTGTGCGAGGAGCTGGGAAGAGACTTGTGTTTTGCAGGGGTGGACAATTACTGCGCTGAAAGAGAGCAGTGCGAGGAGTCGATGGTTTACAGTGCTGGTGGAACAAATGCGCAGAGTCACAAATAATGGTCGCGAGATGACCTCCGAGGAATCCATTGACAGGAAGCGATGGGGCTCACTTGCCACCGAAAAGCAGAGGCGCGTATTTGACTGATAGAGTACTAAGGATGTAGGAGGGGAAATGGAACTTCCCAGGATATTTTCTGAAAGGAGTATGAGCTTTAGGTGATAGGCTGGCAGGTTCGTGACCCGTGCAATGGGAGGTAACATTTTTTTGTAAGGGCCGCTGGAATTCGTCGCCTGCGCGTAAACGTAGACCCACGTGTCCAGGAGAGAGCAGTTCATGGCGTGGGGAGGCACTTCCGTGCGGGGATCGTTGGAAGGCACTTCCCTGCACAGATCGACCTAGAGACATGGCTGGCGAGGGCCACAGTGGAAAATCTGGCGGTTAGATTTTGAGAAGTGTTGCTTGCGACGCAAGCACCGTATGAATTTGTTTCTCTGTGAACAGAGCTGTTGTTCTGTTAACACAACTACACTACTGCACATTAAAATTGCTACACCACGAAGATGACGTGTTACAGACGCGAAATTTAACCGACAGGAAGAAGATGCTGTGATATATAAATGATTAGCTTTTCAGATCATTCGCACAAGGTTGGCGCCGGTGGCGACATCTACAACGTGCTGACATTTTTTCCGGATGAATCCAGGTTCTGTTTACAGCATCATGATCGTCGCATCCGTGTTTGGCGACATCGCGGTGAACGTACATTGGAAGTGTGTATTCGTCATCGCCATACTGGCGAATCTCCCGGCATGATTGTATGGGGTGCCATTGGTTACACGTCTCGGTCACCTCGCATTGACAGCACATTGAACATTGGACGTTACATTTCAGATGTGTTACGACCCGTCACTCTACCCTTCATTCGATGCCTGCGAAGCCCTACATTTCAGCAGGATAATGCACGACCGCATGTTGCACGTCCTGTACGGACCTTTCTGGATACAGAAAATGTTCGACTGCTGACCTGCCCAGCACATTCTCCAGATCTCTCAGCAATTCAAAACGTCTTGCCAATGGTGGCCGAGCAACTGGCTACTGGCTACTCTTGATGAACTGTGGTATCGTGCTGAAGATGCATGGGCAGCAGTACCTGTACTCGCCATCCAAGCTCTGTTTGACTCAATGCCCAGGCGTATCAAGGCCGTTACTACGGATGGGGGTGGTTGTTCTGGGTACTAATTTCTCAGAATCTATGCACCCAAATTGCTTGAAAATGTAATCACATGTCAGTTCTAGTATAATATATTTGTCCAATGAATACCCGTTTATCATCTGCATTTCTTCTTGGTGTAACAATTTTAATGGCCAGTAGTATATTTTGCATCGTATATATATATATATATATATATATATATATATATATATATATACTCAAATATTGTTGTGCAGTGTGGAGCAGACAACACGCTGCCGATCAAAACATCTATCTAACGAAAAATATTAACCAACGTAAGATGGGCATGGTAGCCCTAAACCGGTTGTAGCAGTAAAATAATACACTTAAAAAGTATTTGTGGCTGGTTTCATCATTCACCAACAATCATCAACAGCCGCGGAGTTCAGTTCATCTAACATGGATAAAATAACATTGCTTATTTGTGACGATTATGTGAGGTCTAAATAATTACATGTCTACATCTACATGGTTACTCTGCAATTCACACTTAAGTGCCTGGCAGAGGGTTCATCGAAAGATTTATAAATTTTAATGAGAAGCTGTGAAAGGAAGTTAGTTTAATATAGGCAAAATGAAGTAGGAGTTAGATTCGACGTTAACTTCTTCGCCTGTATTCAGTCGTGGCTACTGAGATGATGAGTATTCAGGATATCCAAAAGAAGTGAGATCAGGACAAAGGCACACACTGCCCTTGTTATTGTAATAGTCGAAGACTGATGGTGCACGAGATCGCTGACGCTGTAACTACATACGTATTAACTACGTTTTACTCGAAGAGCTTGGTAGAAAAAAGGTTTTCGCTTTATCGGAATTGCTTTCTGACAGTCATTCAGAAACTCATTCGAATAAACTTATCAACAGTTGCCATACATTTTAAATGCAATTTCAGAAAGTTTCTGCTGCATTTCAAAACAGCAGCTGAATCATAGATACAAAATATCACGCGCTGTCAAAGGGCCAGTCGATATTCCAGATGACGAAAGGACAAAGGTCACCAAAGATACTGCTACCATTCCCTTCGCTTCTCACTGTGCCGTGCACAAAGACTACGTCCTCAATGACAGCACCACCATCCTGTATTATTGCTCCATACTAATGATGAAATTGAAGGACACATAAATACTAAATTTTCACTTCCTGCAAAGACGTAAGCCCTCCACTTTGACTGCAACACGTCTCCATGAACGCCGTAACTCCCTGACACAAAATTGCATGATCTCCCATTTCAAGAACTTGTACGCTTACATTATCCGCCAAATTTGTCGGAAGTCACTCCCAGTGCCTCCTTTATTGTACTTCAAACCTGAAAGAATGGTTGGATTCATCACGATGTGGTTCAAATGGTGCAAATGGCTCTGAGCACTATGCGACTTAACTTCTGAGGTCATCAGTCGCCTAGAACTTAGAACTAATTAAACCTAACTAACCTAAGGACATCACACACATCCATGCCCGAGGCAGGATTCGAAACTGCGACCGTAGCGGTGGCGCGGTTCCAGACTGAAACGCCTAGAACCGCTCGGTCACACCGGCCGGCTGGCATGGCAGTACACTGAATGAATTGAATTACTAGGTGATTATGTCGGAAATAAAATGAGTACGTGCTATCATAGTTTAAATCAAGCATTTTCTTTATTACGACGAGTAATTATCGAACTGTCCTTGTAAATGAATCAACTAGGCGTTCAAAAAGTCTATCATCGTAATGTTAAGCACATTTCATAAGCGAACGCACAATTTTCTCGATGTTAACTGATGTCCATTTTTCTTGGCACTTAATTTGTGATGTCTTTGGTGTGCGACGACCAGCTACTACATACAGTAAATTAATGAGAAAAGGATTTGCTCAGCATCATATAACAGAGGAAAATGAAGTTACACAGACATTTAATTCACTGTGATAGCTTGGTATGAAAATAGTCGAGACAATGATTTCAAGTAAAATAGGCATAATAAACATACGTAATGTCATAACGCTGGGCGTTATCTGTACTACTGTACACAGGGTGTCCTAGGAGGAACGACCATTCAACTCAAAAAAGTACAGTAGACACGGGCTTTAAAATGCATACCTTAAGATCAATGAGCACTTTTTCAGTAGAATAGACGTATTTCACAAATGTGAAGATGAACAGGTGATCATAACTAGCCGGCCGGAGTGGCCGAGCGGTTCTAGGCGCTAAGTCTGGAACTGCGCGACCGCTACGGTCGCAGGTTCGAATCCTGCCTCGGTCATGAATGTGTGTGATGTCCTTAGCTTAGTTAGGTTTAAGTAGTTCTAAGTTCTAGGGGACTGATGACCTCAGCTGTTAAGTCCCATAGTGCTCAGAGCCATTTGAACCATTTTTGCTCATAACTCTTAAGGTATCCACTTCAGAGTCCGTGTTTACTGTATACTGGACGTTTTTACATACAAGCATCCCTCAGACTATGGAAAGCAAAAAGCCTACAGAAGAAGAGATTCGTTTCGTAGCATCGAAAATGAAGAATTGCTCATAGCTGTTAAGGTATGCATTTTACAGCCCATGTTTACTACACTCTCTGCTTCGAATAATAGTTCCTGCGGTGTCGCTGAATACTGACGGTTCGTCTTGAAACACCCTTTATATTTATTATCTTTGTTTGATTTTGTTTTTCTCAATATACAATAAACAACCCAATGTTCCACAACAACAAACATTCATATTATTTACGTAATACCCACTCCAGAGAATTTTTTTATGGTGAACTCTTCATGATTTGTGTACTTTAGCTATAATTAACGAATTGCGTGTATTTAATTACTTATGCCTATTGAACTTACTGTCGCTATATTCATGTACATTACTTGTTGCAAATTTTCTGATAGGCACGTACTTTGGTACTGTTTTGTCTTTATCATCTTTGTGCATTTTTGGCCGAAATAAAGTGTTCAGCCTTGCTTATTATTTCGCAGAATATGTAGTGCCACGTTGGTTTTAGTGGTGTAATGGATTTTTGGTGAAGGATCACTAGGGAGATCAGTTTTTTCTCAGTTGTTTATGATGTTTCAGCTCATCATTAGGTCTAATTAGAGTGAAACAATCATTAATTTACATTTCGGTCTTCCTGTAGGAAACTACCACCTGAAGAAGCTTTCTCGACAATGAAACACATACGATGTCTTGTTCGCAGCGTGATTTAAAGGAAAAAGTAATCGAGAGCAGTAGTCCGATGAGAAACCTGCCGGTCGGAAATGGATCGCTGTGCCATTTGTTTTTAATAAATAGCGTTACGAGTAGCGCCTGTCTGCTAATTCTTTTCCGTCAGAATTAACCTGTGTCTTCCCACAGCAAAAGCCTCATCGTATCAGTTTTCGAGACAAAATAGCATACTGGTGGATGCTTTCGTGGACATAGCACATCTGCAGTTCCTGGTCATACAAGAGAAGCCGTTCCTCCACCTTTATGTGCGCTTTTTTTGTCGAATCTAAACAACTGATACAGTGCTCTACATAGCTCCACGTTTAGATTGATATGGCATAGTCCTTTAAAAAATTCTGAGCTTCATAAAGGTTGATGAATTCAGTTTCGGAAAGAGACATTGTCTTTCACGCTATATTATCTTTTTGTAATAAGGCTGATCTGTTATTGCTATAAAGAACAAAATTTTCTGTAATCTCTATTAAAAAAAACTAAAAAGCCATGTTACTGACAGCAACATCAGGAAGCTTACTTTTCCAAGGTGGGTGGGAC
This sequence comes from Schistocerca americana, assembly GCF_021461395.2. NCBI lineage: Eukaryota > Metazoa > Arthropoda > Insecta > Orthoptera > Acrididae > Schistocerca > Schistocerca americana. Next base: position 456,749,285 of record NC_060121.1, read on the forward strand.
GGAGGGCAGCGCTGTGGGGAGTCTGGTGACTGCTGCAGCAGCCCGCGCCTTCGGTGTGTTTCCCGCTAATGAGGGCAGCCTCCAGCTTTCATCCCCTCCCCCACTACCCCCCAAATACCACGTCCCGAACAAACTTGAGTGTGTTAGGCGAACTACCATCTGGCGTGTGGGCTGCGCACGTAATTAAGGGCAGTTCTGGCTCCGGGGCGTCATTCGTGCAGGGGTACCCACAAGTAATGTATGGACACATATTCTGAAGAACACCGTGCAGTAATTACCATGGGATCTCGGAAACAAAATTTCTACTGATATCTTTTAAATCTAACACTATTTAGTTTCGGAAGACCTTTGAATAGACACTTGAAGACAAGAAAAGACGCAACATAAGGGAATTATCCGAGTGGGACGGAAATAGGCAGATATGACGTACATGTACATACAGACAAATGAGTACAATTCCGAAAAAAATTGCATGATTTATTCAAAAGAGGGAGCTTCACAAATTGAACAAGTCAGTAACGCGTTGGTCAGCATGTAGCCCTTGTGCAAACAATTATTCGACTTTACATTAATTGATATGGTTATTGGATGTTCTTCTGAGGGATATCGTGCCAAATTCTGTGTAACTGGAGAGTTAGATCGTGAAAGTCGTGAGCTGGTTGGAGGAACCTGCTCAAAATGCTCCAAACGTGCTCAGTTTTGGAAGATTCGGTGAACTTGGGGGACAAGATAGGATTTGGCAAACACGAAGTCAAGCAGTAGAAATTCTCGCCGTGTCCGGGCGGACGTTATCTCGCTTGCCATGAAGGGCTTCTAAGCGAAACGTGGATCATACCGCCGTGCTGTAAGCTTGCCACGAATGACAACCAAAGGGGTCCTGCTATGAAATGAAATGGCTCCCCAGATCATCACTCCTGGATTTCGAGCCATATGGCGGGCGAGTCAGGTTCGTATCCCATCGTTGTCCAGGCCGTCCACACACACGTCTTTTCTGGTTACAGAGGCTTCGCTCTAAGCAGGTCATATCACCGAAGACGATTCTACTCCATTCTATGAAAGTCCAGGCCGAATGTGCCTGACACCACTGCAGACGGGTTTGTTGGTGTACAAAGGCCAATAGTGGGCTAGGATGCCATTTCATTTCGTAGCATGGCGCCTTGTTTCTCATCCGTGGCACTCTTACATACAAGCGAACGTCCATGATATTCTACGCCTCGTCTTGTTGTCCTTCATGGCAAGCCATCCCGAGTTTACATTTCAGCAACATAATGCACGCCCGCACACGGAGAGAGTTTCTGCTGCTTGTCTTAGTGATTGCCTAGCTTGACCAGCAAGTTCGACTGATCTCTCCTCAATTGGGAACGTTTGGAGCATTATGGGCAGGGCCTCGTATCAGATCACGATTTTGACGATCTAATGTGCTAATTGGGCAGAATTTGGCACGATATCCCCTAGGAAAACAGCCGACAACTCTATGAATCAATGCCAAGCCAAATAACTGCTTGCATAAGGGCCAGTGGGTGACCAACCCATTACTGACATGCTAAATTTATGAAGTTCTTTCTCCTGAATAAAGAATGCAATTTTTCTGAAATTGTTATCATTTGTTTGTCTTGCGTGTCTGTAGAAGTACGTCACATCTACCGACCTCCGTTCTATTCGGATGGTCCCTTCATGGTGCGTCGTTTGTCCTTTCTTTGTTTCCTTTTTTGGGTTTATTTGTTTATATTTATTAGAATATATGTTCTTGTCACCTCGTCAAAAACTACCACCATTTTTTCAGACTGTGTTTTTCTTAACCGAGTAAATCACAATCACATTATTACTATGTAACGAGCCAACGGGAGCTCGTGTTCCTTATACCGAAATAGTTAATATTCGTGAACCACCTACCAAATTTTGTCGGTGTAATTGGGGTTTACTGTGTATAGATGGTGGAAGATTATGAACGGTGGATTTTGCAGTAATAAACTCTTAATCATAAATAGACATTTAGTTTCTTATTGACGTAAAGAACTTACACACCACTGATCCCAGCAGTTGTTTTAAGTGATAACCGCAACTTCGTTTCAAACGTTGCAGTGGGGCTGAGTATTGAACTGCACGTCCAAAGTAATTTACCTACATTGCGCACTTTGTTTGTAACAGGGTTGTAAATGTTGCTCCATTTATATTCTCCACACGTATTCTGTGAAGTATGCTTTTCACAGGAAAGTTCGCAATTTGGCTTTATCCCACACCAGCTCCTCAAATTCCACTGTGCGAACAGTTCACTATAGGTATCTTTAGATACGTCTTTGTGGCAGTAAGCAACCCAATGTTTAATTTCAACAAACGGTCACAATATTTACCAGCATATCTATTCTCATAATTTTTCTTGTGGTGAACTCTTTAAGATGGCTCTGAGCACTATGGGACTTAACATCTGAGGTCATCAGTCCCCTAGAACGTAGAACTACTTAAACCTAACTAACCTAAGGACATCACACAACACCCAGCCATCACGAGGCAGAGAAAATCCCTGACCCCGCCGGGAATCGAACCCGGGAACCCGGGCGTGGGAAGCGAGAACGCTACCGCACGACCACGAGATGCGGGCTCTTTAAGACTTGCTTACGTTATCTATTATTAATGATCGCTCAGTTTACACTGAGGTGAAAACAATAATGGGGTACCTCTTAATAATGTGTCGTACCTCCTCCTGCGCGGCGTAGTGCAGCAGCACGACGTGCCATGGACTCAAGTCGTTGGAAGCCCCGAGCAAAATTATTGAGCCTTGTAGCCTCTCGATTATGTCCCATAAATGGTCGATGGGCCTCGTATCGAGAGATCTGAGTGGCCAAACCATTCGCTCGAATTGTTCAGTATGTTCTCCAAACTAATCGCGAACAATTGTGGCCCGGCAGCATGGCGCAAGAAATTCCGACACTGTTTGGGAACATGAGGTCCGTGAATGGCTGTAAATGGTCTCCAAGGAGCCACCGAATATAACCGTTTCCAGTCAATGATTGGTTCAGGAGGACCAGAGGACCTAGTCCATCCCATGAAAACACAGTTGCCGGCCGGAGTGGCCGTGCGGCTCTAGGCGCTACAGTCTGGAGCCAGCGACCGCTCCGGTCGCAGGTTCGAATCCTGCCTCGGGCATGGATGTGGGTAGTGTCCTTAGGTTAGTTAGGTTTAATTAGTTCTAAGTTCTAGGCGACTAATGACCTCAGAAGTTAAGTCGCACAGTGCTCAAAGCCATTTGAACCAGCCATTAAACACAGTTCATACCATTATAGAGCTACCACTAATTTGGACAGTGCTTTGCTGACCACTTCGATCCACTGCTTCGTGGCGTCTGCGCCACACTCGAACCCCGCCACCAGCTCTTAATGACTGAAATCGAGACTCAACTGACCAGGCGACGGTTCTCCTGTCATCTAAGGTCCGACCGCTATTGCCAGGGACCCAAGACAGGCGCTACAGGCGATGTCGTGCTGTTAGAAAAGGCACTCGCGTCAGCATTCTGCTGCCATAGCCCATTAACGCCAGATTTCGTCGTACTGTCCTAACGGATATGTTCGTAGTATGTGTTGCTTGTCTGTTAGCACTGACAACTCTACGCAAACCCCGCAGCTCTCGGTCGTTATGTGAAGTCTGTCTGCCACCGCGTTGTCCATGAGAGGTAATACCTGAAATTTGGTATTCTTGGCACGGTCCTGATACTGTAATCTCGGAATATTGTATTCCCTAGCGATTTCCGAAATGGAATGTCCCATGCATCTAGCTCCAACTACCATTCCGTAGTCAGAGTCTATGAATTCCTGTCGGGCGGCTATAAGCACGTCGGGAACCTTTTCACGTGAATTACCTCAGTACAAATGACAGCTCCACCAATGCACTGCCCTTCTATACCTTGTGTACGCGATGTTACCGTCACCTGTTTACGTGCACATCGCTATCTCATGACTCTTGTAACGTGACAATAAGTTGTCTGCTACCCAGTATTGTGTGGCCTGGGAGTGACGAATTTGTTTGTCTGCCGTGCTTATTTGGTCTGCTAGCGGAAAGGGACTCGAAGACATCGCCGATCGTTCCTCGCGCATGTACTGGGCCCCACGTAACCTCGGCCGCTGCAGTTTCCCTGTTTACTGTCTTCCGCGGCGCTACGACGCCCGCGCGACCCCGTCGGCTCAAAACGCTCCTAAATAAGTGAGCAGGTCGGATCAGGCGGGCCGGACACCCGCCATTTCCCAGAGGACTGCCCTCCACGTGGCAGGAGATGCTTCGCGGGGGCCAAGCCAGGTATACACCGTGCCAACGGCAAGTGGCTTGCATGGATCAGATGCCAAGCTGTGCGAATTGGCCTTAGCTGCATGTGTACCTACACGTAATCCAGAGAAGAGTACCTAGAAAGAGCACTGAGTTTCGTTAAGGTTCATTCAACAAGCGCGAAGGTGTCGCGGATATGCTCAGCCAAGTGGCAGAGGCTGAAAGAGAGGCGTTCTGGATCATGTCACGATTTACTGCTAAAAGTTCCGAGAGCGTACGTTCCTATTAGAGTTAACCAATGCAGTGTGCTGCAAAATCAGTACAGTTTAAGGCTTTGTAGCATTTATTACATTCAGCTGTCAAATGAAAGAGCAACTCGAACCGTTTATCTTACTAGTTCAATGTGACCACTATTCGTCATACATACCTTGAGTAGTTTGTCTGGAATAACTGTTGCAACAATGCTGCTTATGAAGTGGGTAGATCAGCTGGTAGTGGAAGCACATACACATGATACTTTACGAACCCCCGAAGGTAAAAATCGCAGGGCGTCAGATCGTATGTTAACGTGGAGGTCATGCAAAACAAGCTTGTCATCCGGCCTCTTGTGGTCAAGCCAGCGGTCAGGTACAACGTTATTTAACCAATGGCGTACTGAGTTATGCCAGTGTGGCGGCGCACCATCTTGCAGCCAAATAAAGCTCTGTGCTTCAGTTTCTTCCAATTCAGGAAAGAGCCATAGTTCTAGTGCATCAAAATACACACCAGTTATAGATGCTTCTCCGAAAAAGAAAGGCCCACAAACTTTTCGCCGGGTTATGGCGCAAAAAATATTCAATTTAGCGTGGACTCGTTGCAACTGCACCATCTCCTAGGGATTTTTCTGACCCCCAGATGCGCGCATTATGTGTGTTCAAATTCCACGTAGTTGAAATGTCGATTCATCACTGATGATGACACTATTCAGAATATCAACGTTTCAATTGCAAAGTTGCCACATAAACCGTGTTCTACAGGGTTTAAAGCTTGTAGCAACTGCATAAGATAAGAACGTAGTTGTAAGCGTCTCCTGAAAAGTCTTTACAGAGACGTCATTGGAAAGCTAACGACTAGTCTTCCGCACTGATTTCTTGCGGCTGCGCGGGAAAGACTCACTCGTTCCACACGTTCGTTAGTCACTCTTGGTCGTTCCACACTGTTACCTTTGCGCAGCGGTATGAAAACAAAACTGTTCCAGTTGCTCTTTCATTTGACATTTTATTTATATTTGTCGAATGTTATAAATGCTACAAAGCCTTAAAACAGTTATATTCATTTACAGATACGATGTATATTGCTTCCTTCTACGTGTATCTTGCGAAAAGACCGCACGGAGGTTACCAACAATCGTTCTTCCCACGAGCAGTTAGCAGCTGGAATATGAAAGGGGGAAGAAGACGGTGGTACACAAAGTACCCTCGTCCACACACCCTTAGGTAACTTGTGGTGTACAGATTTAGATCTAGAAACTCATATGGAGTGCATCATAGCTACATGGGTATTCAGGTAACTTGTACTTCTAAGATACAGTAATGGAAATGTCGTGTGGCTAGGGCCTCCCGTCGGGTAGACCGTTCGCCTGGTGCAGGTCTTTCGATTTGACGCCACTTCGGCGACCTGCGCGTCGATGGGGATGAAATGATGATGATTAGGACAACACAACACCCAGTCCCTGAGCGGAGAAAATTTCCGACCCAGCCGGGAATCGAACCCGGGCCCTTAGGATTGACAGTCTGTCACGCTGACCACTCAGCTACCGGGGCGGACTAAGATACAGTAAGAACAGTAAGCCGCACGGAAAATATTTGGAAGTAGTTAAATATGGAGGTACACTCAAGAAGTTTACAGTTTTACATATTCTTCGAAAGTTCTCATGAAGGTATTAAATGCATGACAGATAGGCCGTAACATAAGATGTCTCTCTTTATAAGCAGGAAACGATACACTCTCATTAATACAAGTATTAGTCTTTTAAACAAAGCTTGCAAAGCATATTAACTAATACGAGAACTATATTTAATTTGTTGTCTCTGAAAAACAAAAGTAATTAATTTCTTGTTTGTTTGCAGGTATTTGTGTACAATGCTTGTACACAACAGAATCCTCATGCCGCATTGCTACGGCACGTGTGGTATATAACTTCGGCGAAGAAAAGGCAAACAGACCAAAATTAATTGTATTGTGTTATATTTTCGAGGTGATAGTTAAGACTTTGCAGTTAACCATCGTAAGACGTACGGGCTTCTGACATCACTACACAGATATCTTGATGGAGGAAGAAACAAATTTGTAAAAAGGGTGAACCCATACTGACACTGGAAGGAACAAATTCTAAAGGAAATTCACACTGTGAATCTTTGGGGAGAATTCAGTGGGTAAGTGGAGGAAATTCAGAAGAGAAAAAGTATGGTGAGTAGTACATGTACCAGCAGACTTGCGGGAATAAAATCAACACTGAAAAGGAAAGCACTCTTAAATTATCAACCTTTGTCTTCTACTGGAACATTCCTGAATAACGTTTAAAACAGATGTATCAACTCAAAACACACACCCACACCCACCCACCCGCCCACCCACCCATCCACACCAAAGTTGGTGAAAATCATGAAAGGCGTTCTACCTTCATTCCATCTCTGTTAGGGATCGTTATTTCACCGTTAGCATGTTATTTACTTATTACATTCTATCACCATATCCACAAAAGTACAGATAAACCAAACAGCCATACTACCGTATGGTGAAAAAATTATGTGGTTCAGATACTACTGACTTTTATTTCGTGAAACCATCTATATTCGTGACATGTGAAAGTAATTGGAATTATTTTTTGTATAACAATGCGTCATCTAAACGGAGGGGGACTTCTCATCAGCCTTTACAAGTGTCTTTATGTTTTGAATTGTTTAAATGTAGTATTGCGAAACTAACACCCATTCAGCCATTACGGATAACCGGATACCGGTTTCGGTAAACTGTTACCATAATCAGACCTTCGTATGATGGTAACATAGTTTACCGAAACCGGTTATTCACAATACAGTGTTGTATTGCGATCTTGGCTAAGAAGTATTTCTCCTCCTGAGAAAGCACATGTAGATCGCTCCTTCATACTCTGTATGAGAAAACCACAAGGTCACATATATGGAGGTGCTGATGTTTTTTAGAGAAGTTTAGAGTGAGATAGCGAGCCGTGAACAGTCACAACGCCTTTCGAAGACTGTCTGAAGTGCTCAGAGGGATGAGTACAGCTAAAAGCTGGAACGGTAGCATGATCTGATGGCACTAAGGTGCACGTAAACGAACACAGAAAATCAAACTATAAAAATGAGAGGCTCTTCTTTACTTCCTCTGTCTTCGTTAACTGGTATACTAAACTTTATATAAGCGGCGATTATAAATAAAATTTCGCAACCTGTGACGACCCCAGTTAAAACCCGGCGATTTGTAGAGCAATGAAACTTTGTGGAGATATTTGCAAGAACGTGTGGATGAGAAGTAACGAATAAACCACTGACAGAAACACACTTTAATTTCGTCTTGAAAGGGTAACATTACATACGTTAATTGCATAACATTAGAATCTTTATGGTACAGGCTACAAACGTTTCTCACTGTGAGGATCATCTGCATCCGCAACAGCCTGGAACCACATTAGAGATTGCTCTAATGCTGCTCGAAATAACTCAGGTGGAATGTGCATAACATCAGTTCTTCATTAGTATGCCATTTGGAGTCTTCCTGAAATCTATTTTAAGAAATCCCTCCCGTCATCAGTTTAGGAATAGAAGGTCGCGAAAACTAAGTGCAAACACGCATTAATGATAGAATTAAGCTACCTGAAGGCTAGCACTATTTTAATTCACATTAGTATTAACTTAAAATAATGTCGGCTTTGCGTATTAAATTTGTTTGAACGTAGCAACAATACTTGCGTCTACTATTGTTTGCACAGCACTGTCTGCTATCTTAGCAATTTGAAACGACAGAGAAATAATGCGTAAACTGCCTCATCTTAAAGGAGTTTTCGTGCTGATTCCAAAACTAGTCTTAGATTTGCCGATTCTGTAACATTTCCGAATTTATGAGAATTTATAGTACAATGTATATTTTAGTAATATTAATTCACCTGACGCGTTTGGGCTAAATCTGACTGCGTGACACATGAACTTCCGTCCTGCCTCATTAGCTGAAAGTTTTCAAAACGGTCTTTTAAATGAATTTTAATATTAAACAACAGCTTCCTTCGTTAATATGCGACACATATTTCGAACTCGCCGAATGAAATGGTCCCCCATGAAATCTATGATCCTATAACAGTCTCCAGTTATTGTAGATCTCAGTTCATGGTAGCAAAATGTAGGGTAGAGAATTATGTTGGAGTCAACGTTCTAAATATGGAACTAATACAGAAGTCTTAAAATACAATTTCAGAAGAACTGTATGGTATCGAATCAGCGAGCAACCAACAATACCGTTCTGTTGTCAGAAATATGTCTTACTTACGAGCAGAAATAGAATTCACTTGATATAAATTTACGTTATGTCAAAGACTTTGTTGATACGTGTAGCGATCGACAGTGCTTCGATAATCAATTAGGAAGTTACATCAAAAGATGCACTGCTAGGATCACAAATGGTCTCTACAGCCCGTACAAACGGATAACGGAAATGCTCTAATAGCTGAGTGGGAATCCTTAGTAGAAAGGCGGAATAGATCATGAAATCCTATTAAACAAATTTAGGGAACCTCTTTTCGAAGAATTCTGTGAGGCCATTATGCTGACATCTTTATATCGCGTAGGGGTCACGATAATAGGATAAAAGAGAGATTAGGGCACAAATAAGGTATGCTCAATTGGAAAGGAGACATTCTTTGTAGCGGCGCTACACGTAATCCTAAAGGATGAATGTGTTTGCCGAGAGATGATGGTATTCCCGGCTGTACAAAGGTAGTTAATGGCTTCGAAGCAATTTTCATTTGCGCAGAGTCGTTTCTGTAGTTCCTTGCATTCTGGATTCCTCCCGACCAACACAAAGAACGATTATCCAGTTTCTCCACACAGAAGAGGAATATGCTTCACAAAGTTATCGGAGGTTGAAGAGCGATGTACGGAGAGCGATGTGTCGCACAGTGCACAATATTCTGTTGGATTCCGCATTATGAGACAGTACGCGTAAGCATCAAGGATATGCTAAGCTCTGGGCCGGCGCACGTTGTTACCTTCCGTATGGAGCGGCACATATGGACGAATCGTCTGTTCCCCATCGTGATACCGCTGTTGCACTCTCGATAAGCAAAGAAACCATGAATCACTTGATCACGAGAAGATTCTTTGTGACAAAGTTAGTTGCAGAACCAGTAGACGGCGAGAATGGATGGTTGCCCGACACATCTGTTGAAGAAACGAGTAGCAAGGAATGCATTTCATTGTTCAGATTGCGGCCTGTGACGGAATTTGTTTCACCACTTGGACCCTGCCTCCAAAAAGATTAGTATGGAGTGGCGGCATCCCGGCTCCCCTCGTCCATCAAGAGCGCACTCTGCACCTAATGTCGGAAAAGTGCTGCTCAGTTTCTTTTTCGATAAAGGAGAACCTCTACTGAATGACTGGTCACCAAGCGGTACAGCAGTTAACGCTGAACATGTTGCAATACGGTGCTAAGGCTCAAACAGTCCATCAAAATAAGTTCCCGAATGAGACACTGCTTCTCCAGGACAATGCTAGGCCACATGTGACCAAGACAACCCTCGAGTTCCATAGAATATTTCGATGGAGGTCCCGTAATATCATCCTTACAGACCTAAGTCTTTCCACGATGCTCGCATATCATCGGCCCCTCAAAAGAATCTGTGAAAGGTGAGAGATTCACCTGAGTCAAGGAAGTGGAAGGCACCATGATAATGGATTCGTCAGAAACCCAGGAGTTTCTACACTGAAGCCACCCCGTCCCTTTTCTGCGCGCTGGGATATGTGTATCAATGTCAATGGCAATACTGTTTCACATTAACAGTAATTATCATGCCGGTATTGAAATATCTTTACTGAAATCTGTAGTCTGCTTTTCATTTGCGCGCACTTTATACGAAGACATATGGACAGTCACTTTGTCCTCGCTCAACACGCGAAGGTAGTTGGACAGAGAATCGATAATACTGTTACGATGTACCCCTCGCCAAGCACTTTACAGTGGCAGAGTGTCAGCTGCCAGTTGTCGTTGATACGTTGCATGCTGGCTCTGGTGTAGGGTTGAGGTACGAGGTGGTCCCACACATGTCCTATTGGGGATAGATCTGGAAATACTGCTGGCCACAGGAGTACCTCAACAGCACGCAGGCAATTCATAGAGACGTGTGCGATGAGTGGACGAGCACTGTCCTCTTGAAAAATGACAACATGATACTGTCGAATGAGGAGTAACACGTGAGGACCCAGGATGTCCATGACGTAATGTTGTGCCGTCGGAGTACTCCAGTCACTATCAGCTGTGACCAGAAACCATACCCGGTAGCTTCCGACACAATGACCCCAAGAGAATAGTCTCCGACCAGTGGTGATGTTTGCCACAGAATGTTGCAGGGAGTCAGTTACTAGAACTCGGATGACAGGCACATATGTGAAGTTGTTACCATGTGGTTGGTGCACAATACGGCTGTCCTCTCTCCTGGTGGCTAGACGTTTCCGAACAGAAATTTGACAACGAGTATGCAAACCCTCAAGTTTTCATGCAGGCCATTGGGCCACTCTCACATCTGAATGCTCAACAAATCTGCGTATTGGCCGATTTCACCAGCCGGCCAAATGGACACCTACAAACATGACGCGCACAAACTGTGTTAGGTGCTGATAACACTGTCTCGTCCGCCTCCTTAGCTGAGTGGTCACCGTTCTGACTTCCATACATCAGGCCCGCGTTCCATTCTCGACCGAATCGGAGAATTTCTCCTCGTCATCATCTCATCATCACTGACACACGAGACGCAAGTCGCCCGACATGGCGTCTCCTGGCCATCAATGCCATACGATCATTTCATTTCATTTCATTTCACTTCAATGCTGTCTTACACGAGTACGCAGTTTCTCCGTGACTCAACTCTGACGCTGATTACGCCCATTGTATGATGTATCAGGCCTGGTAAGAAGACTAAGCCGGCCGGAGTGGCCGAGCTGTTCTAGGCGCTACTGGAGCTGCACGACCGCTACGGTCGCAGGTTCGATTCCTGCCTCGAGCATGGAAGTGTGTGATGTCCTTAGGTTAGTTAGGTTTAAGTAGTTTTAAGTACTAGGGGACTGATGACCTCAGCAGTTAAGTCCCATAGTGCTCAAAGCCATTTTTGAACAAGACTAAACACAAACAACACTAATGCATTCTGCCGGCCGTTCTACCTATCACAAAGGACTGCAGTTCTACATATTTGCCTGCCGATAGTGCGTCCGTGTAGGAAGTTACATTGACATCCGATCACAAGTCTTCTGGGTGCTTCGCCTTTCGTCAGACGGTGTATATCACGCGAAATGGTAGCCGAAATTTGTCTGCCCCTCCAAGACATTCACTTCGACGCGTGAAGTGGACTAGTTTAGCCTGTCCGTCTGCCTCACGCGAGATCCAATCCTCCGGAAGGGGAGTCGGGCCGCCGGTTTATTTTGTCCCGCGCGCCGCAGCGTCGGGGATTCCCGGTAGAGCGCCACGACGTGCCGGCCAGGGTCCGCAGCAAATCAACTTAGCGGCGCGATGGATGCCCGCCGCCGCGCTGCCTGACGGGAAGGGACTTCCCTCGGGGACTTCCCCGACCGGGACAGGGCGCGCCGAGAGGCGACAGCGGACGCGGCTAGGGACGCGCTGCGCTGCACTGCCGCGTTTTATCTGCGTCGCGACGCCGGCCACGGCACGGCGCCCGCCTCCTTATTGTTTATGGCGGACAGTCTCCGCTTATCTGCGGCCTGTCTCGTCGTAACAGAGCCGCTTCCGCCAACTACCCCTAGACGGCTGCTACCGGCACTCGCCCCTCCCTCCTCCAGCGGCTCTGGGGAGAGAGGCGCCTGCGAGCAGTGGACAATGTGCGCAATCGGAAACCCTCAGAGCAATCTCCTTAGATTTCACGACGAGGCGCACTCCTGCCTGACCACCGACAGCGAGGGAACCTATTTGCGAGAGCAGATATGCTCTGGGAGAATGGAACCTTTTACGGCTGCTCTGTAAACATTCGATTGGTCCGTGCGCATGCTGCCCAATAGCCGTATCCGTGGAGTGGATCGCTTCTCGTTTACATTCTGATGTGACTGCAGATTCGTATTAGAAAACATCGCATCTAGCACGGTTTTCTTTCCGAATCCGACAACAAGTAAGAAACAAATCCAAATTGTGTCTCGCGCAAGTGCAGTGTAACGCGCGTGATTTATTTGTTTGTACAGATGGCCACTATAGAAACTAACAGTGAAGGTACGAAGTCCAGAAAGTGAGAAATTACGAGCCGAGAACACTAGATAAGAGTCTTGTATACAATTTCACTCTGTGTGTGGCATCACAACTGCTCGTTACTACACAGTTGTTACCGGCTACTGGACTGAAGGCTTTGTACGGTGTTAAACTACAAGGAATACTTACATCACAGATTGCTGCTAGCGACGTTTTGACAAAAGATGTTCACAGTAATATGTATGAGATTCTCAAAAATGTTTCCAAATAAAATGCAAACTGGTCACATGGTCTCAGAGTAGTGTCGGTGCTGGATCGCTGTAAACCGTCACGTGGTAAAAAACGGTGTAAAAGAGCACTCATCGCACGATTTCACGTGTTTCAGTTAGATATCAATAGTGTGCACTTCTTCTTACACTGAAGCCATCCGTTTTCGTCCATCTGAATGGTAGAAGGTTTTCAAGTAATCGCGCCGCCATAAGTGTACTTTTTATGTTAGCTCTGTATTGTCTAGATGTACAGGCATATTAAGCTCAGCCCTAACTTTGGATTCCTTCATTAGGGACTACACCGTTAAGTAACTCCCTACGGGAAGCAATAATTTTTTTATACTACTGATACGTCGCGCGGCCGGTACCACTACCCCTTTCTCGCAGAGTCATCTTTGCCATCGATTTTGCTTTGGCCGGCCGCGAGTTGGTTGTTCACCGCGGGTTCGGCTATTTAAGTCTGCAGTGTTGAGGCAGCACCAGCTCTCTGTGAGGTCTGTCGGTTGCGGTTACAACACTGTCGGGAAATTGGCGCATGCTCACTGCGCGTGGTATTACTGGAGTGCTGCGGCCGGAGATGGCGGAAAGGGTTTGGGTTCCGGCACGAGAAGTGTTTTGGCCTTTCTCGCCACGCAGTGCATGTCGAGAAGAACAGCTTGCCGGAGCGTCGCCTGGCATTAACCGTTCTCCTGGGCATATGGTGTGTGTTCTATTTAAACAGGTGCAACTGTGTGCTTATATGTTTGTTAATGGTTAACGAATGTTGTCTTCAGTAACGACTCTGACTGTCAAAGTTGTGTCACTCGTGACGTGATAACGGGGCTTGGGCTTCCCATCTTAGTTTCTTACCACTTGATGACGGATCTGCTGCTAGACGTAAGGAAACCCTGTGAGCTCCTCATTATTGAGTGACGGTACTTCTAAAATTGTGGTAACCTTGGTGATTAAGGGCCAAAATTTGCATCTTAATTAACGAGTAAGGCAACGGCCTTGCCACAGCGGATATACCGGTTCCCGTGAGATCACCGAAGTTAAGCGCTGTCGGGCGTTGCCGGCACTTGGATGGGTGACCATCCAGGTCGGCATGCGCTGTTGCCATTTTTCGGGGTGCACTCAACCTCGTTATGCCAATTGAGGAGCTACTCGACCGAATGGTAGCGGCTCCGGTCAACGAAAATCATCATAACGACCGGGAGAGCGGTGTGCTGACCACAAGCCCCTCCTACCCGCATCCTCAACTGAGGACGACACGGCCGTCAGATGATCCTGATGGGCCACTTGTGGTCTGAAGACGGAGTGCTTAATTAACGATTAACGAGATACTATTCTATGTAGTTCTGGTGGGCTCTTGCCCGTTTAAGTTAATACTCAGTTGTGGCTATTGCGTTTCAATCTTATTTACGCGTGTATTGCAATACTTAAATGAATTTTTAAGGATTGAATTTAAACAAAAAACTGACGAGCCTTCGTTTCTCAATGTTATATTCTATTCTTTTATGTAATTTGAATGTGCAATCGCAAATGTGCTGTTGTAGTTGATTTATGTTCTAGTTGGGCGGAGCGCAGTGTATTTCCTCCGGTACGGTGGGACGTGGCACTTGGGCTTGAGGACTTGGCCGTTGCCAGTGGAACTGTGTCCCGTTAGACCGGGCTCCGTGTTCCTGGCCTTCTGCCTCAATCTCGTTCTTGAGTTGAGTATTGCTGTTCTCTCTGTCAGGTCGTTAAGCTTTGTAGCTCGTTCCTCCGCCGCCTTGGCGGATGCACCTTTCGTTCGAAATATGAATTTAAATCTGTAAAACTGGGTCACTCTGTAATTAGTGCACGATCAGACTGCTGGAGACTGAGCCTTATTAATTCTGTATTCCCTTATCAGCCATTTGTATCATATTTGTACCTTGTATACTGACCGTGAAGTTTAATTTTATAAAGGAGGGTTTCATGTGCGTATGTCCTCAGGGAATGTTTGGAAGCCGAGGCGCTGTTTTTTTATTAATTGTTTGTTATTTAATTAACGCATACCTGTACTGGCATCAACTGGATTATTCCTTAGTCAGAAGTTCGTGTGCCCGGTGTCTTCATTGCCGAGCGTTCAAGTTTTAGAAGTTGCCTTATTGTTACTTGTGTGTATGTTATACCTTGGTATGAATTTATATTGCAAAAGAGGAGTCATTGTACAGGATAGTGTTGCGGGTTCAGAGTTTAGCAAGTTTTGTTGTATTAAGTATTTACATCAACAGAAATTTTCTTAATGTTTTATGCATTTGTTACGCAGATTTCAACAGGCCAGAACGTGGCTGTACCTTCAGTCATATGATACAGGTACATCGCGCCAGAGGCAAACAAGGGACAAGGGTAGAACTGCCAAAGCTGCAACCGCTCCCCCCCCCCCCCCCTCATCCCCATTACCGCCTGTGAACTTACCTTGTTGCAGTTTTTTATAAGCAGATTCAGCAAATTTTGTACGTAGATTTAGTAAAAAGGAGGAATCCTGAAACCGACTGTCTGGTGAGATATGCAATAACTACATGGATTAAAAGTTTAACATAGCGATTAGCAAAAAAACTTACGATGATTTAATTTGTTTCAGAGATTCATTCGCGCTAGACTAGCCACAAAATACCTAATACATAAAAAATGCCTACTTCTGCGCTCTTGCAACGCCAAGTCCTAGGGCAATGCAACCAAAGGCATAGATAACATTTGTTTGCAACACCGTCTATAAACTCCCGTAGTGTTATTATTATTGCGCTATAGAAGGCTTACTCTCGAATTCGTTTTTAGTGTTCCGTTCGTCGATCAGTAAGAGCGGAACGCTTATACGGGGTGTTACAATTCATGTTACACACTTCCAGAGGGGACTGAATCGATGAAGTTTTGTGTAGGAACCCGTGTCCCGAAATGTCATCCAGAGCGTCAAAGTTTTAGGCGGCGACGCCTGTACATGTATGAGTATGTTTTCAGGGATGAGGATCCGTGGTTCGAAAACGAACGAGTCAACCACTAAAAAAGAAAAAAAAAGAAAAAGAAGTTCAAATGGCTCTAAGCACTATGGAACTGAAAACCTGAAACCTGAGGTTATCAATCCCCTAAACATAGAACTACTTTAACCTAACTAACCTAAGGATATCACACACATCCACGCCCGAGGCAGGATTCTAACCTGCAACAATTACCAGCGAAAATCGTTCTGAGACCTCTGGCCGTGGAATACATGTACCGGAAAGAACACACAGGAAATATTGTAGGGAAGGTGAACAGAAGACTGCGTTTTATTGGCAGACCACTTATTAGACTGACTACACTACGCTAGTCCGTTCCTTTTTGGATTGCAACTACACGGTGTGGGATTCATACCATATAGGATTAACGAAGTATATCGAGAAAGTTCAAAAAAGGGCATTACGATTTTTTTATGTTTTTTCGAGGAATACAGAAGAAAGTGTCAAGTACCTGATACTGGATTTGTGGTGGAAATCGTGAAAACAAAAGGGTTTCTCGTTCTTCAAGAAATTTCAATCACCAGCTTTCACCTCCGAATGCGAAAATATTTTGTTGACGCCGACCCATACAGCGAGAAACGATCATCATAATAAAATAGGGGAAATCAGAGCTCCCACAGAAAGATGTGGGTGTTCGTTTTTTTACGCGCGCTTTTTGATGGTGGAATGATAGTGAATTGGTGTGAAGGTGGTTCGATGAACAGTCTGCCAGGCCCTTAAATGTGATTTGTAGAGTAGCCATATAGATGTAGATGTTGATGTAAATGTAGCGGCAAGTGACAGACGTCAACTGTCAAGTAATTTTAATCGGACTACATAGTATGGTATGTGGTAAGCAAGGTGTCAGAACAACGCTCTGCGCGTACTTCCATACTGCGCTCGTGTGACGGGACTGACGCCCTGCTCTGCTCCGCGGCGCCTTGACTTGAGGCGGGACGATGTGGAAGCCAGCCAGTGCCCGCCGCCGCGTCGCGGGAGGCCACGCCTGTCTGCCGCCTGAGCGGCTTTGTCACACCACGCCGGGCCAGCCGCCTGCCTGCCTACCTGCCTGCCTGCCAAGTTTAAAAGTTCCGGCCGCCCACCGACCTATTCCATTAGCGGAAGACGTGGCGCGGCGCTCCCTGGCGGTCCCAACAACAAGTGTTTACTCGCATGAAGTAACTTTCCCAGCAGAACTACTTCCTTTCCACTTTGCGAATATTTGCTTGCGTATGCTTCGCGGGAATGTACCTCACGGAGTGACCTAGTTACGTGCGCTCCGCCTGATATCGATTGCACCCGTACTTCCTGCTGCGATAGATTGCTCGAAAGTGACACAGTAAAAAATTCAAGAAATAAATCCAGGTTACAGTTAGCGATATATTGCTGGTGCATCTAATACAACGAGAAACTGGGAATCCTAACTGACTCCGAAGGAATAAAATAATGTCTCATCAGTCAGAAATTCTGCAAGTTTTCTGAATATCTAGATTCAATATTCATGGCAGGCAGTTATCTAAACAAGATTTTTGATGTCAAAATAAAGATAATTATTTTCTTTGGAAATCTTGGCTAATCAAGATATCTGTATGGTGCTAAAAGAGGCAACTAACTCTAAATAATGAAAAGTATTAAGTCATCCACATGGGCACCAAAACGAATTCACTAAATTGCACACAAATTTAAAGACTGTAAACTCAACAAAATACTTAGGAATACAGTTACGAATAACTTAAACTGAAATTGTCAAATACATAACGTTGTGGAGAAAGTAAACCAGAGACTGTCATTTATTGGCTGAACACTTAAGAAATGTAACAGGCCTGCTAAAGAGACTGTTGGCACTACGCTTTTTCACCCTCTTCAGGAGAGTTGCTAAGCAGTGTGGGATCCGCATTAGACAGGATGACGGAGGACATCAAAAAAGTTCAAAGAAGGGCAGCTCGCTTTGTATTACCGCGAAAGAGGGGACTGAGTGCAACGGATATGATACTCGAACTGGAATGCCAGTCATTAAAACAAAGGCGTTTTTTGTTGCAGCAGGACTTTCTCATGAAATTTCAATCACCAAAATTCTCCTCAGAATGTGAAAATAGTTTGTTGGTCCCAAGAGAAAGCAGAACTCGCACGGAAACATGTAAATGTTCGTTTTTCCCGTGCGCTGTTCGAGAGTGCATAGGTCGATAAGTAGCTTAAAGGTGCCTCGATGAACTCTCTGTCAGGAAGTTCATTGTGAATTACTGAGTAATCATGTCGATGTAAATACAGATGTAGATGTTGGACTTAGCTAGCACCACAAAGAAAAACAAAAAGCAGGATTGTCATGTTTTCGGTAACTCCAATGTACGCATTAAGGTTTTAGGACTTTCTTACGTTTTGTTAGTGTGCACCCTGTCTCGGTCCAAATCCCCGAAGTTTCTCCTTTTCGAGCAGAATATCGACACACAGCACTGTCTCTATATACGTAGGCATGCTGAAAAATAATGCCTCGGAAATTTTATGTGAAAACTCGTAAAGCTTTTTAAACAAAGCAATCGTTTTTAACATTGTACATCTTTATTCTTCATGTTTGCATATTTGTAGCCCTCTTGGATAGTGATGAAGCGGCGCCAGCAGAGGTGAGGTTGTAGCTCCGTCAAGAAAACATTCTAGGGTGACTACGTTGGCAAGTAACTTTGTAGACATAGCATAGAGATATAAATGTCGTGTGGCTAGGGCCTCCCATCGGGTAGACCGTTCGCCTGGTGCAGGTCTTTCCATTTGACGCCACTTCGGCGACCTGCGCGTCGATGGGGATGAAATGATGATGATTAGGACAACACAACACCCAGTCCCTGAGCGGAGAAAATTTCCGACCCAGCCGGGAATCGAACCCGGGCCCTTAGGATTGACAGTCTGTCACGCTGACCACTCAGCTACCAGGGCGGACTAGCATAGAGATAAGAAATGTTTATAACGTTTGGTTAGTTTAAAAAAGCTTTAAGAGTTTTCACACAAGATATTCGGAGATACTGCGTTTTCAGCACGCCTTCGCACATATGACCTCCACCTTATTTCCCAGTGCCCACGTGGAAACAGATGTGAAAGGAACGCCAAGCTGAGTTTGCAAATTCAAGAAAATTTTGCACTTCTTAGTGACACATTTCACTCTAATGTCACAGGGCACCTGACTTATTTTAAAATGGCTTAATATAGTTGCTTGAACATTCCGAGAGATAACGTATATCAAAACGCTGGATTCGGCGCATTATTTGATTTATTTATTTGTGTCAGCAGCATTTCATGACTCAAAACGAATCCCGTTAGGGGGGTTTAGTTGTCTCTCGAATACAGATTCAGGATCTTCTTCGGATGAAAGGGGGTTTGCAGATATCGACCGGCTACACGCCAACGAACAGCGAAGAGGTCAACAGTGCGTTATAACAATCGTGTGCCATTTCAAAGCCTCCTGTGAGTAGAGAAACTATGTAATAAAGATCATACTATGCATGCAGCGCAAAAAAATTGTAACAAACATTGCATAACTTTAACTATCAAGAAGAAGGGAATAAGATTCTTATCATTCTCATCATCAACACGTTTCATTCCAATTACAGAATATCGGTTCTGTTATTGAATTGATTGTAAATTCCCGTTTACAACAGTAGCAGGTTTATGAACAACAGTTCGTGTTACCTGTGTTTCAGCAGCGCCTGCCGGCTTTGGTAAGGCCGTGGAAATTACACTTTGACAGTACGTTACGTCACACATAAATTTTCTGTTAGAAGAATCCACGTGAGAAAGACTGCGGCGAAGAGCGTTTCTCGAGTCTTCAAGATGATCGGAAGCGACTTCACATAGAAGTCGGCAGTGAACTGGAATAACTGCTTCAAGATGACCTAAATTTCTTTCAAAGGCTGTCACTGGTGACGAATATTGAGTTTATGGCTACAACTCTGAATCAAAGCAGCAGTCATTCGGTGGAAGTGTCATTCTCCACCTGTACCGCGGATTTTCAACGGCCCATATCAGAACAGATATTGGTTTCCGGACTTAATTACGGGCTTTTCTTCTAGTTTTGACCATTATTACCTCCTGTAGGAACATGGCTCTTAAAAAAATAATATCTCACCTGGTCAGATGGTCAATAAAGAGTTGTATAGCGGTGTTCTAAGACGTTTCCAATGCACGCCCTACATTATTTAGCAACTATAGACTAAGAATAAGGTGAGAGCTTTTCCTCACTGTCATTCTCAATACTCAACAGACTTAGATCCCTGAAACCTCTTACTGCTCCCCATGATAAAAATCTAGTTGAAGAGGGAAGTATTGACACTAAGGAGGACACTCGAGCAGTGTTGCAAGAGGTGCTAAACACTCTGCCAGAGACATGCTTCCAGAATACATTTCAAAAACGGCAGAAACGCTTAGATGGGTTTATATCCTCCCAAGGTGACTACCTCGAATGTGCTGGTACACAATATGATCCAGGTAGAACTCAGTAATGACATATTTCGGAATTTTTTGGATACCACATCCTATTAGGAGTGTCTCTTGAGACTTCGTACACATAATCCTGTTAGGCACTGGAGGGGCATGTTATCAACATGTCGATTCCATGTTCCTCCAGGAGATAAAATGGTCAAAACTAGAAGAAAAGCCCGTAATTAAGTCCGGAAACTAATATCTGTTCTGATATGGGCCGTTGAAAATCCGCGGTGCAGGTGGAGAATGACACTTCCACCGAATGACTGCTGCTTTGATTCAGAGTTGTAGCCATAAACTCAATGACAGGATTTATAGGATATACAGGATGTCTATAGACTGGTATCCACAAATGAATAGATGTGTCTCTGAGACCAAAACGTTACAAAAAGTCAGTACAAACATGATCCAAATATCCTTCGTTAGCGAGTTACAATAGGAATTCCCTGTAGTGACCCCTCATTGTGTAACGCTCTTCGGACATACATTTACCTACACTCTTATTTACAAATGGTCTTGGCATTTGTTTTTAGACTGTGTGATAGTCTTGATCTTATGATCCCCATTTCTTCACACAATCTCTTACTGGACCGAAGTAGGCACATACGGTTTCTCAGAAACGATAAGGGACGTCTGGATATTATCTAAAGAATGAGTTTTTTACATGACAGTGCTCCCCACGCATTAAACGTCCAGCAGTATCTCGATAACCAGTTTCCAGATCGATGGATTGGTCGAAGGGGAATACACTGCACGAACTGACTGGTCACCCGTTTTAAACCAATGGATTTTTATTTCTCGGGATACTTAAAATACTTGATATATTCAATTCCTGTTCCTATTGTCAATTTTGTAAGGAAGCGTATCCCAAACCGATTTCGTCAAATACTATGCACTCCAGAAATTTGCAACAGAGTACGTAAAAGCGTGGAACGCAAGCTCAGGACTTCATCGAAACAGAAGGAGGTCTCTTCGAGCAACTTTTATAAATGTTCATCGTTACAAGTATCACATGTAGCACTACCAATAAACCCACGTAACTACCGGAAGAAGGATTTTAGAAGCCAGGTACACATAGACTTTTTGTAATAAGGAAGAGACTGTGCAGATTTCCTACGGTACACAAAACCGGCCAGAACACTGAAGCAGAAGCAACGAAAAAAAGTATGCCACATTTAAAAAAACTCTAAATCTCCAATACTGGGAAGTTCTACAGAAGCCAGAAATTCAGCACGATCTTCAATGCGAGATACTTTCAAGAGTTTCCACAACGAAACGCAGCCTAGAAAACTGGTAGAAAACCCAAAGAAATTCTGGTCATATGTTAAGTACACTACTGGTAAGACGCTGTCAATACTCTGCGCGATAGCAATGGCAGTGTTACGCAATGACAGTGCCACTAAAGCAGAGTTACTAAAAACTGCCACCATGAGTAACTTAGACGTAGATACCCTTGGTGTAGCGAAGCCACTTAAATAAAGGCAAGGTCTCCCGTCCAGATTGAATATCAGTCAGCTTCCTTTCAGAATACGCTAATACTATAGCCCCATACTTAGCAATCATACACACCCGCTCGCTAGTCGAAAGACCCGTACCTAAAGACTAGAAGTGACATAGGTCACAACAGTACTCATGAAAGGAAATAGGAGTAATCCACTGAATTACAGACCCATATAACTAACGTCGATTTGCAGTAGGACCTTATGAATTACCTCGAAGAAAACGATTTATTAACAAATAGCCAACACTTATTCAGAAAATATCGTTTTTGTGAAACATAAATAACTCTTTATTCTCACGAAGTAATGGGTACTATCGACAAGGGATGTCTAATTGATTCCATGTTTTTAGATTTCCAAGATTCCTCACAAGCGACTTCTAATTAAATTGCCTGACTGCGGATTATCGTCTCAGTAGTGCGACTAGGTTCGTTACATCCTGTCATAAAGATCTAAATTCATAGTAATTGACGGAATTAATGTCTGGCTTTCCCCAAAGCAGTGTTACAGCTCCCCCCCCCCCCCTCCCCTGTTCCTGATCTACATCAACGATTTAGGAGACAATCTGAGATTGCTCGCAGAGTATGCCGTCATTAACCGTCTTGCAAAGTCATCAAATGATCAAAACGATTTGTAAGATTATATCTGTATGATGCGAAAAGTGGCAACTGATTCTAAATAATGAAACGTGTGAAGTCATGAATATGAGTCTTAAAAAGAACACGGGAAACTTCGGTTACACTATCGACTAAATACTTAGGAATTACAATTACGAATAACTTACATTGGAACGACCACACAGATAAAGCTGTGAGGAAAGCAAACCAAAGACTGCGATTTGTTAGCAATACACTCAGAAAATGCAACAGTCTAGTAAACAGACCGCATACAGTACTCTTGTCCGTCCTCTTCTGGAGTATTGCTGCGCGGCGTGGGATCCGCAACAGATAGGACTGACGGAGGGCATCGAAAAAGTTTAAAGAAGAGTGGCACGTTTTGTATTATCAAGAAATAGGGGAGAGAGGGCCAAGGACATGATATAGGTTTTGGTTTGGACATCATTAAAAACAAAGTCGTTTCTCGTTGCGGTGGGATCCTCCTACGAAATTTCAGTCACCAACTTTCTCCTTCGAACGCGAAAATATTTGGATGATGCCGACCTACATAGAGAGAAACGATCATCGTAATAAAATTATCGTGAAATAGGGGAGAGACTACCAGCAATATGATAATCGAACTGGCGTAGCAGTCATTTTCGTTGCGGCAGGACCTCCTCCTGGAATTTCAAGAACCAATTTTCTCCTCTCATTGCGAAAATATTTTGTTGGCGCCCACTTATATTGGGAGAAATGATCGTCATAATGAAATAAATCACAGCTCGCCCGGAAAGATCATGTATCCGCTTTTCCCACTCTCTGTCCGAAAGAGGAACGTTAGAGAAATAGCTTTAAGGTGATTAGATGAACCCTCTGACAGGCACTTAAGGTTACAGGGTACTTATAAATGGTGGAAAAATAGAATTTTTTCAATGACTTTATTAAATTCTATAGTTTTTCCTGATTAGATTTATATACACATTATAGGGTTTCAAATGAAAAATTACCTGTATATACCAAATTTTAACGTTATGGTCATGTATGCCGCCACGCCCCCTTTATTTCTGTTACAGAAACCAGTGTTATTTCGAAAAGAACTGTGAACTTTCTATTTCCAGTGATTATACGTATGATACATTGTATATGTTGGTAACAGAGTAGGCTTCGAACGTCTGTTAATGATTATTTTGCTAGTATTTACATTTGTTTCGCTGAAGCAGTTTGTTCACGTGTTACTGAATGTCTAATGCCCAAGTGCTACATATATTTGTGGAAGTACATACCCTTTAGTGTGAAATAAATACAAAATATTCCACCAATCGAGAAATTCAATAAAAGGGAATTCCGTAGTAACCACTTCACAAACAACGCAAGCCACACTGTTTAAAGTAACCTATGTATCAGTTCTTCAGGAAAGAAACTCCAAAATGGCACGCCTCCTGGTGATTCAAATTTTGGTGTTAAAAATGACGCTGTTTGTAGTGGATTTGTTGCTGTTGTTGATGGGTGCATCTTGTCTGCTTTGATAAAGGAAGTGGCGAAATGTAAACAATGTGACGGTGTAGGCTGTCTGGAAACAACTGAACAACAAAGTAGCAGGAAGGGTTTAGCGTCAAAATCAGTTGTTCTGCGTAGATCCTGCAATAAATCTACCTCGAAAACGACTTCCAGCATTGTGCGTAATTCGTATGATGTGAATTTGTAGTTAGTGTATGCAGTGTGTGCAATAGGAAAAGGAAAAAAGGTTGCTCAAACGTTTTGTGGTTTGATGGACCTTCCTCCTCCTCCCAGTAGATTCAGTAAGTACATAAAAATACTTTTAGGTGCCTTGATGGTTGTGTCTAAAGCATTTATGAAACGATCAGTAGAAGAAACTATAAAATTTGTGGAACCAGGGAAATTGCTGTTGCACTTGATGTGACATGGCAAAGTCGAGGACATCGTTCCTTGAATGGGGTTGTAAGTGCTACTTCTCTGGAGAATGCAAAAGTTGTTGACGTTGAGTGCTTATCTAAGTACTGCCACACCTGCCATGGTAACACTGGAGGACATATTGAACATCAGTGTTCTAATAATTATGATGGTTACAGTGGAGGTATGGAGGAGTGTAATGGAGCTCTAAAATTATTTCAGAGGTCGGTGCCCGTTTATAACGTTAGATATACGAAGTACCTAGGCGATGGGAACTCTAAAGCTTTCATCAAAATTAATGGGTTCAATGTTTATAGTAATATCTTGGTAACAAAACTGGAGTGTTGTTGACATATGAAAAAGAGAATGGGTGCTAGATTGAGGAAGCTACGAAGAGAAACGAAAGGAAGTTGAAATCTGATGGAAAATCTTTGTCTGGCCGAGGCAGATTGACAGAAACTGAAATAGACCTTCTTCAGAATTATTATGGACTGGTCATTAGACGCACTGCACCTCTAAATGATGTTACAGCAATGAGAAAAGCTATATGGCCCACCTACTTTTATAAGTTATCCACAGATTACCACCCTGTTCGAGGACTTTGTCCTAAAGGAGCAGATTCTTGGTGTGGTTACCAAAAAGCAAAAGAAAGTGGTCAAATATACCATCATAAGCATACTTTTCCTGAGCCTGTTATGAATGAAATAAAACCAATTTTTAGAGATCTGAGTGACCCTGTTTTGCTTAGTAAATGTCTTCATGGGGGAACTCAGAATACATTGCATATGGGAAAGATTACCCAAGAATGTTTTTGTAGACTAAATACTTAAAAGTTGGTGTACTAGATGCAGTGATATGTTTCAATGATGGAGTGATAGAAAGGGTGTACTAGATGCAGTGATATGTTTCAGTGATGGAGTGATAGGACGGTTGGAAATGCTGAGAAATTGAAGTATAAAATGTGGCTCTAATATGGGAGATCAAATGCTTGCGTGTGACATATAACGAGTGCATGAAGCTGAAAGATTCGCTCTTCTAGTTACCAAAGAAGCAAGAAGTGCTAAAAGTAATGCCAAGAGGAAGCCTGAAGATGAAGAAATGCTGCAGGATGAAGACTATGCTTCAGGAATGTCCTGAGGCATAGCTGAATTGGACTCACATCTTCATTCGCAATTTCCCGCAAGTTGTATTTTTAAGAATTCAGGTACAAATATTTCCTAATGTTTATACAGCATTGCTCTACTTGCAATAGTCCATACTTATGTAGTAGACATAAACTGTATTGCAGAATCAACTAAATTATAGAAAAAATATCATTTTTATTAGGAAACAAATTATAAAAATGAAAATGTAGGATGTGGTTTTTTTGTCCTTGTAACACACATAATAGGTGGAATTAAATAGGCTTAGTACCTCAGCCATCATGTCACGCATATCTGGTAAAAATTTGGTTTCCTTCCAATTTATAACATTGGATTAAATGGTACCTCAATTTGACGAAGCATTTTGGAAAAAAACTTTTAATTTTTTAAATAACCCTAAGCAGGTTCAAAAATATTCGAAATACTTCTAATTTGTTTAGAAACTGTGCTGCATTACCTGTTACCAACAAAAAATCTGTAAAACATATATATTATAAGTAGTGCCTGAAAGAAATAGGTGTTGATTTTTAAATAATATTGAGCCTGGAAAGTACCCTGTATCCTTAATTGTAGAGTACAGAGTAATCATCGAGATGTAGCAACACATTCCTGCACTTATGAATACCAGTTTAAAAACATGTTGTATATGACTGAATTGCGACATCCACAAGAAGACACAGTGTCTCCGAGTGCTATGCCGCATTCATTGCAGTCAATAACAAGCTTGGTAAACAGGAGAAAACAGCGGTCGCAAGTGTTGCATGGTGGGAGGGGTGAGGGGGGGGGGGGGGGGGGGTTCGCGGCGGCAGCCACTTTGCGGAGCGCTGCGGCGCGCCTCGCCACGCCATCCGGCAGCCAGACAGCGACTTTAAAAGTTTCGGAAGCAATTCCATTAGCAGCGCCGGCCTGACAGGCGGCGTCGCGACGCGCCGCGCCACGGAGTCGCGCTCTCTGCCGCGTGAGGCGGCCCGCGCCCGCAGGGCTGCCAACTGCTGCTCTGCTGTGCCAACACGGCAACACCTGCTCTGTTTGTGGTGCGCAGATTAGGTGATATGACACCAAAATACACTTACGAGGAATGGAACTGTAGACACCTCCGTGCTAGCATGAAACGAGCACTATTACGGTGGCGTCCCTTCGTGGCGCAAACTACACTACTGGCCATTAAAATTGCTGCACCACGAAGATGACGTGCTACAGACGCGAAATTTAACCGACAGGAAGAAGATGCTGTGATATGCAAATGATTAGCTTTTCAGGGCATTCACACAGGGCTGGCGCCGGTGGTGACACCTACAACGTGCTGACATGAGGAAAGTTTCCAACCGATTTCTCATACACAAAGAGCAGCTGACGGCCGTTGCCTGGTGAAACGTTGTTGTGATGCCTCGTGTAAGGAGGAGAAATGCGTACCATCACGTTTCCGACTTTGATAAAGGCCGGATTGTAGCCTACCGCGATTGCGTTTTATCGTATCGCGACATTGTTGCTCGCCTTGGTCGAGATCCAATGACTTAGCAGAATATAGAATCGGTGGGTTCAGGAGGGTAATTCCGAACGCCGTGCTGGATCCCAACGGCCTCGTTTCACTAGCAGTCGAGATGACAATACATCTTATCCGCATGGCTGTAACTCATCGAGCAACCACGTCTCGATCCTTGAGTCAACAGATGGGGACGTTTGCAAGACAACAACCATCTGCACGGACAGTTCGACGACGTTTGCAGCAGCACAGACTATCAGCTCCGAGACCATGGCTGCAGTTACCCTTGACGCTGCATCACAGGCAGGAACGCCTGCGATGGTGTACTAAACGACGAACGTAGGTGCACGAATGGCATAACATCATTTTTTCGGATGAATCCACGTTCTGTTTACAGCATCATGATGGTCGCATCCGAATTAGTGACATCGCGGTGAACGCACATTGGAAGCGTGTATTCGTCATCGCCATACTGGCGTATCACTCGGCGTGATGGTATGGGGTGCTATTGGTTACACGTCTCGGTCACCTCTTGTTCGCATTGACGGCACTTTGAACACTGGACGTTATATTTCACATGTGTTATGATCCGTGGCTCTACCCTTCATTCGATCCCTGCGAAACCCTACATTTCAGCAGGATAATGCAACACCGCATGTTGCAGGTCCTGTACGGGGCTTTCTGGGTACAGAAAATGTTCGACTGCTGCTCTGGCCAGCACATTCTCCAGATCACTTACCAATTGAAAACGTCTAGTCAATGGTGGCCGAGCAACTGGCTCGTCACAATACGCCAGTCACTACTCTTGATGAACTGTGGTAACGTGATGAATATGCATGGGGAGCTGTACCTGTACACGCCATCCAAGCTCTGTTTGACTCAATGCCCAGACGTATCAAGGCCGTTGTTCCGGGTACTGATTTCTCAGGATCTATGCACCCAAATTGCGTGAAAATATAATCACATGTCAGTTCTAGTATAATATATTTGTCCAATGAATACCCGTTTATCATCTGCATTTCTTCTTGGTGTAGCAATTGTAATGGCCAGTAGTGTATGCAAGGCGTCGGAGCGATTCATAATCGCTCAGCTCTCACTTGTTACTCAAAGAGGTCCGTTGGAAAAGCCGTTTTACGGTGTGTGATGGAGACTACGTAGTGTACCGGAAGCATCTCCAACACATCATTTCAGATTAAATGAGTTCGCAATTGCAAACAAGGACTACTATCAGCTGTAGAACGGAATGATGACAACGAAAATTTGTGGCGGACCGGGGATCGAACCCGGATTTCCCGCTTATAGCCAGCAGTCGCCTTACCATTTGGCTACCCGTACACGACTCACGGTCAGACCCAAACTTCCATACGTCCTCAACCATGTGTCTATGATCTGAACTCGTACATTCGTTATGTATACTCCCGTACAGGTTAGACGTTGTACTAGAGAGTTGCTTGCCCGATAAATACGATATTGCATGCATGTCCAAAGGAACTTTGCATCATAGTCATAATAATATAGGCACTGCAATACCGTATTTATCTCCCGATACCGGGCAAGCGATTTTCAAGTACAACGTCCAACCTGTAAGGGAATATACATAATGGATGTATGAGTTCCGGTCATAGACGACTTGGAAGTTTCATCGTCGTCATTCCTTTCTATAGCTATTGGTAGTACCTATTCGCAGTTGCGAATTCATTTGATGTGTTTCATAATGGCTGTAGTCACCACAGTGCCTGTTCTTTTGGACATGGGTGCTTGTCCAAAGGAATTTTGCATCGTAATCAGAATAATACATGCACTGCAATATCGTATCGACGTCATTTCAGCGTCGCACATGCCAAGTATTTTTCGTATCATAGTGTATAAAACTGAATTTTTCCTGTTCTTCTAACATTATGTGGCTGAACTATGATTTGGAGTGATGAATCACGCTATATGTTGTAACAGTCCGAAGGAAGGGTTTGAGTTTCGAGAATACCTCGAGAACGTTACCTCCTATCATGGGTAGTGCCAACAGTGAAGTAAGGGAAAGGTGTTGCTATGGTATGAGATGGTTTTCGTGATTAGGTTGTGGCCTCCTCATTGTTCATAAGAAAACGCTAAATGCACACTTTGCGCCGTTGCGTACTGCGTACACTAGAGGAATGGTTTCGAGACGATGACTGTATCAGCTCAACAATGCACCATGCCACAATGCGGCACCTGTGAGGCGCCGCGACTGTCAACCGAAGCTGATCGCTATTGTGAATGACAGTGACGGTTTCTCGGTGTCGGTGGGACAGTCTTGAGAAAAAGGACCGGGTTCTCCTAATCCGACTGACGGGTGCTGCCTTGGCCCGGCTGCGTGGTCTACCAAGGCGAGTGTTACCCCAAAATAGCTGGCGTTTTCAGGTAGGCTTTAGGAAACAAACCCCTTAAAGTGTCAGCAGGCAGCAGCACTTTGCAGTAGTATGACGAGTGTTAGCAGGAAATGGTCAATAGTAGTGACAACTTTCTGCTCTGGAGGCTGACTGGACGAAATATGTGCAAGTGAAAAAGAATGTAATGGAAACGTGAGCAGCTTGCGATGTCAGTGGCACTGGTAGAGTGCAGGAGGTGAACTTGAGTCCTCTGGGGCGAAGGTGCTGTGGAGGGGTATTTCGGAAGTTTGTAGTCAGGGATCAGTAAAGATTTTCCCCGTGTGGAAAGTTCTGAAAGTGTTGTGCAGTACGTTACTTTGAGCAGGCACGTGATACGTGTTAGTGAACTGTCTGTTTTCGAGCGGGTTGTTGATGTTTAGCAAGAGTACATGGACTGTTCAGAAAGAGCACTTGTACCATCAGCTGTTTTAATAACCTATGTATCATCTACTGGATTCGGTCATAGACCATCGCCGGCCGGGGTAGCCGAGCGGTTCTAGGCGCTACAGTCTGGAACCGCGCTGCTGCTACGGTCGCAGGTTCGAATCCTGCCTCGGGCATGGATGTGTGTGATGTCCTTAGTTTAGTTAGGTTTAAGTAGTTGTAAGTTCTAGGGGACTGATGACCTCATAAGTTAAGTCGCATAGTGCTCAGAGCCATTTGAACCATAGACCGTCACCGTTGGATATCTGTCAACATCGAAACTGAAAAAAGCGAAAAGAAATACAGTATACACGAAATTGACACAGCAAAAATATGGATGCAAATTACGGGTGTTTACCTTGTAAGTATACATACGTATTTTGCACCCATATTGTTGAGGTATGTTATTTCCGCGTGCACTGTATTTTTGTCAATTTTTTTCAGTTTCGATTTTGACAATTATCCAATGCTGACGGTCTGTGACGATGATATACAGGTTAAATACACGGAGGAGCCAAAGGAACTCGTACACCTGCCTAATATCGAGTAGCGCCCCCTCGAGCACTCAGAAATGCAGCAACACGATGTGGCATACACTCGACTTATGTCTGACGTAGTACTGGTGGGAAATGAAACCATGAATTCTTCGGGGCTGTCCATAAATACGAGAGGGTGGAGACCTCTTCTGAACAGCACATTGCAAGGCATCCCAGATACGCTCAATAATATTCATGTCTGGAGAGTTTGGTGACCAGTGGAAGTGTTTAAACTCAGAAGAGTGTTACTGGAGCCACTCTGTAGCAATTCCGGACGTGCGAGGTGTCGCATTGCCTTCCTGGAATTGTCGAAGTCCGTCAGAACGCACAATGGACATGAATCGAAGCACGTGAAGAGACAGGATGCTTACGCACGTGTTACCCGGCACTGTCGTATCTAGACGTATTAGGGGTCCCATATCACTCCTCCTGTACGCGCTCTACACCATTACAGAGTGTCCACCAGCTTGAACGTCCCCTGCTGACATCCAGGGCCTATGGATTTATGAGGTTGTCTCCATACCCGTACATGTCCATCCGCTCGATACTATTTGAAACGAGACTCGTCCGACCAGGCAACATGTTTTCAGTCATCAACAGTCGAAAGTCGATGTTGACGGGTCCCAGGTGAGGCGTAAAGCTTTGTGTCATACGGTCATCAAGGTTACACGAGTGGGTCTTCGGCCCCGAAAGCCCATATCGATGATGTTTCGTTGAATGGTTCGTTCGCTGGCACTTGATGACCCAGCTTTGAAATCTGCAGCAATTATCGGAAGGGTTGACTTTCGTCACGTTGAACGATTTTCTTCAGTCGTCGTTGGTCCCGTTCTTGCAGGATCTTTTTCCGTCCGCAGTGTCGCCGGAGTTTTGATGTTTTACCGGATTCCTAGTATTCGTGGTACACACGTGAAATGGTCGTACGGGAAAATTAGCACTTCATCGCTACCTCGGACATGCTGAGTCTCATCAGTCGTGCGCCAACTATAACACCAAGTTCAAACTCACTTAGATATTGGCAACATGCGATTGTAGCAGCAGTAACCGATCTAACAACTGCGCCAGACAATTTTGCCGATCGTGGTGCCGTATTCTGCCTGTTTACATATCCCTGTATTTGAATACTCATGCGTATACTAGTTCTTTTGGCGCATCAGTGTAAAACAGCTGGCGTTAAAAATTCATTTTCTAAAATATTTAACGGCTGTTGGTTCGCACCTGATGAAAACATTAAATGCTTAGGCTCAAAAAAAAAAAAAAAAAAAAAAAAAGAAAAGAAAAATGTTTAGGAAGAGACCGTCTAGTAGAGTGTGGGTGGAGCAACTGGCTAGCTCGAAGAGTTGTGTGACGAACGAAGCGGGTTTGGCGAGGGCTGTAGAAGAAGTATGCCCCTATCTTTTTTAACTTCAGACTGTGATGCAGTGTGATACTATACATGATGCTGCAAAAAAGGAAGTAGGTAACAGGTTGGTGACGGTGCAGAGACTGTGGGTGATACTATGCAATACTAAAGAGGAGATGGTAGAAATCGTTTGGTGATTGTGCAAAGACTGACTGCAGTGTTCGCTGTCAAATCCAATGGTCAGGTTTGGGAGTCTTGTGAGAGCAGTCAGACTGCTACAGGGCATGAAGTAGTGGTACACAGGAAATGACTAATTTAACGGTGTCTCGCGGGTCCAAACGAGGCTTGTGATCCTTATTTAGCTGTATAACATATGTGTAGCAGCGCCTAGAAATTATCAAGGTCCTCCAACAAACATTTCAGAGGGAGTAAGGTGCAATAGGATGCCTTATTTGTCTCGCGTTCTGCATGACTCCAAGAGCTCGTGATCACTGGCAGCGACTGAGAGGGGACTTCACCAGGGGTTACAGAAGCTCCGAGCCAAGAGTAGAGGTGTAACGTTTCATGGTTTGTGGACAAAAACATTGCTGAAATCAACTGACCCGCCCAGAGTCCCGATTCGACCCCAACGAACCCAGTGCAGTTATAGTTTCGAATTCACTTCAGACCATAGCGTCCAACATCACTAACCTCACTGGTTTCGGCACTGGAGGAAGAATGGACTACAATTCCTCCTCACACATTCGGACAGCTCACTGGAAGTGTTCCCAGCAGAGTTCAAGTTGTCATTAAAGCGAAGGGTGGGCAGACTCCTTATTAATGTCCACTAAGCTGTGTGCGGACAGTTATGACAAACTAGTGTATTTAACAACGAATCTTCTCCTACACGAATCAACGCAAACCACGCTCTGACAAACATTTTTAGAATTGAATGATACCTGTTGGGAAACTTATCTCTATATATAGGTTCTGCCTTTTTGGGCCATAATTTCTGCTACAGTATATGTTAAATACATGACTACAAATCGCTGTATAGAATGTAAATATTAATTAGCAAATACTGAATCATAATTTTTTATAAAATTAATATTTCTTGTTATTAATTACTGGTCATATAAAAATAATTAAAATTTGAAACAAACATGAGAAATATTGCTTAATGAGAAAAAACTGTATGTATCGATAACACTGTTCATTGTCTGTAAACATAGAAGTGCTTTATTTTCTACCTAATGTTCAGCATTTCTGTAGAAAACTAAGTTATAATGAATACTGTTATATTAATACGATTACTATGGAAGGAGAGGCACACAGGAATCAGTTGCAATCGCTTTAGTTTTTGTTATTCTTACAAAATCTGGATTTCGGCTATAAATAGGCATTTTCGTACATTTAAGTTACAATCCTACAAACTCGCGGCAGTACATGTTGTAAGTAGGCTGTTTAGGTTTTTATGTTGGTAACGCCATGTAGCGCTCTGCATGAAAATCACTGACTGTGCTGTGTGCAGTCTGTGGCTGGTTTGCATTGTTGGAATATTTGCTATTGTAGTGTTGGGCAGTTGGACATGAACAGCGCGTAGCGCTGCGCAATTGGAGGTGAACCGCCAGCAGTGGTGGATGTGGGGAGAGAGATGGCAGAATTTTGAGAGCGGACGATCTGGATCTGTGTCCATCAGAAAGAGTAAATTTGTAACATTGGATATCATGAACTGATATATATATATATATATATATATATATATATATATATATATTATATATATATTATATATGATGACTTTTGAACATTATTAAGGTAAATACATTGTTTGTTCTCTTTCAAAATCTTTCATTTGCTAACTGTGCCTATCAGTAGTTAGTGCCTTCAGTAGTTAGAATCTTTTATTCAGCTTCCCACACCCGGGTTGCCGGGTTCGATTCCCGGCGGGGTCAGGGATTTTCTCTGCCTCGTGATGACTGGGTGTTGTGTGCTGTCCCTAAGTTAGTTAGGTTTAAGTAGTTCTACGTTCTAGGGGACTGATGACCATAGATGCTAAATCCCATAGTGCTCAGAGCCATTTGAACAATTTTTTTTTTTTATTCAGCTGGCATTAGTGGCGCACGCTGTATTGCAGTAGTTCGAGTAACGAAGATTTTTGTGAGGTAAGTGATTCATGAAAGGTATAGGTTATTGTTAGTCAGGACCATTCTTTTGTAGGGATTTTTGAAAGTCAGATTGTTTTGCGCTAAAAATATTATATGTCAGTTTAGTGTTGATCAGAATAAGTAAAGAGAGTAACGTCTGAGTGCATTCAGTTTTGCTCAGCTCTTTGAAAATCAAATAACGTACAGGTTTATCAGCACAGTAATTCATTAATTTTTCAAAGGGGATGTTTCAATGTCACTGTACGATCTTACTGCTTATACACCAGTAAGATCACATGGTGACATGTACTGCCGCAAGTTTATTGGATTGTAACTCAAGGACACTGAAGATGGCTAGTTACAGCCGAAATCTAGATAAGCAAGAGTAATAAAAACTAAAGGGATTGCGACTGATTGCTGTGTGCCTCTCCTTGCTGACAGTCTATTGCCACTGTGCACAACAATGCCTTATAGAATCAAAGTTGAATAATATTACTACTCATAAAAGGAAACACGCCATATTTATTAAAGATTATGATTCTATATTAGCACTTCCATTAATAAAATATAAAATCTTAACCCTAGCGAGATTCGAGGCACCGACTTCATAACTTCAAGAATTTTACCCTATGCGGCTTTTATCTAGGTTCGTTCCTAATATTTAAAAATGTTTGACTGCGATTATTTCATCATGCACTCTTAATAAAACTTCAGTCCTCTGAGTGTTCATTTTCAGGAGCCACATTTTGTTACAGTTAAATTTGCAAACAACAAGCTGATATTACTCCTAAATTGATTTTCTAAATAATTTTTATTTCGTGATGACATAAGCAAATAAAATAAATTTTGAATGATTTGTCATGTTGTGTTCGCGAGTCATTCCGGGATTTCTTACAAATTAATTAGGCAAACTATAGAACACTTAAGTTGGGATGCCTGGTCAGGAATTTAAGCACATCAGCTTCCATTTAAGCACAGTACTAATTTCGTCAATCTTATGTTCGGTGCCGTAAGAGGTCACATAAGTCAGGAAATGATAAAAGTCAACAGGAAACCTGTGCGGTAACAACATGGTCGATTTACCACAGCCGGGCAAACTGCAAATACAGAAATGACTCCTGCTTAATTTCAACATATCATCTTGCTAGTCCGGAATGGGAATAAAAACGCCAAAAAGAGTATTGTATTACCCATTTCAGTTTCGTTCTCAGTGTAGCGTCTTTAGTGTTTACTGTATTTCCTCTTTTCTGGTTCGATATTCTTAAAGAATGTCTAGAAAGCAAAAGCTGGGCGGAATTTGGGATATGAAACTAATAAATCTGAAATCCACACACTAACCAACGCCCTTCCAATCGGTCTACCCGCAATTCAGACAGGAAACAGCTAATCTGAGCATTCTGTGATACAACATTACTGAAAATCTCGGCTTTTAACAATGATAAGAGACGTATTGGTTGTTTTGTGAAACTGCGCAATAAAAGTTCCAGTAAGCTCTGATTATGAATATATTTGAAGTATCATACAACGTGATTTTTTAATTCAGATAAACAGCTGTTTTACATCTACAGTAACAACATATTTTTCAAAATGGCAAATTCAACCGACATCTTGTTCTTAAATAGTTCATCATTGTTTAGTTGCAAACTGAGTTCAACAACACGTGTCAGCACTGACTTACCACCATTTCTGTGGTGGGCGAGCTAATAATGCTTTACTGCAAAACGTCTCAAAAATACAAGTTGAAACGGTTCGTATTATTTCTGCTTTTTATATTAATGTTTTTAGTAATTTTTTCAACAATAAAATACAATAGCTTCAAAGATTAATCTAGGACGACATAAAGTTAATTTCAGCAAGAACTTCGGAAGCGCATTTGTTTTCACGAATTTATTACGGATATTTGTCGGAGTAGTAGTTCTCCAACTCATCCTCAGATTCATGCAAATCCTCTCTGAGAAGCATCTTCGTGGCACGAACACCGCATGCTTTACTGTCATCTGGCCACGCTTTTAGCAATTACCACTGTTTACATGCATACATCCTGAAAGAGTTGCCATCAGCGAGGATCTGAAGTTTGAGATAGAGCTACAATATGTCGGTTACCGTGGGATTATCAGCTAATACGAATAAAGCATATCATTTTCCATGTTTTACATGGAATGGCTGATTCTTATCGGCTGTACCTTACCACTGTCCACAGCCGAGATCTTGAGTTCACGTACAGACCACCCATTAAAAATACGTGTCAGGTTCCAATGCACGACCAATTAAGTATTACACGACAACTGTAGAACTGACTTCAGTCATCTGCTATTTTCATTCAGTCGGTACCCGTATATGTCGCACAGGGATCATGACAGTGTGATATGAGATTACGGTACGCACAGAGGCTTGTAGAGAATCATTTCTCCTTAGTTCAGCGCGCAAATAGAACATGGTAGATAATCGCTAGTATTGGAAGGGTTTGGTGGGGGTTGTAAAAAGACATTGTATATGTACATGCAAGATAAGTCATATTTATTGTATAAGGGATACCTGTCAGTCGAAAATGGGCTGAAACGAGTCGCATTTGCCTCTACCTTTTCAGATATATTCCGGAAGCCATTAACCATGGCGAAGAATACTGTTGCTTTCTGCTAGAAGCGACTATGTTGATGTTCTATAAGAGGCAGTCAAATGAAAAAGAGAAATATTGAAGAAAGTAAGTAAATTATTATTTTAAAACTAATCGCCATTACTGTTAACACAGTTATCCGACAGTGAGACAAGAAAAATGTTTGCGGAACAATGTATCCAGGCGTGCGCATCTTTTTCCGAAACATATCAACGGCCACAAATGTCCTCCTTCAGGCTTCCACAAATATGGCATATTCTGGGGAGAGATCAGGGCTGTGTGGAGGATTTGTAACAGCTTTCCAGCAAAACTTCTGCAGCGTAGTCGAAACGACCTTAGACAAATGTGGGAGGGCGTTATCCAGCAACAGAATGTGCCATCTGTCAATAATCCAGGGCGTTTGGAACCGATCGCACGCTTCACTGTTTGCAAAATGAGTTAACTGTGGCACCGTGTTCCGGAAAGTCAACGAGCAGCAGTCCCTTGCGGTCAAATAAAAAGGTCACCATTACTTTCCCGGAGCAGGTGCGCCGACTGTTCCGACTACGCTGCTGAAGTTCCACTGGAAAGCCCTTACACATCCTCCACACAGTCCCACTCTCACCACACGTCATTTCCAAATATTTGAAGCCCTGAAAAAAGACGTTTGTGGACAATTTGCTTCGGACGAAGAAGTGCACGCCTAGTTACAGTCACGGATTCCATACATAACCGGAAACATTTTTCAATTAAGGCATTGATCGTCTTGTCTCACGGCATGATAAATATACTAAAAGATATGGCGACTACTTTTGAAATAATACACAGTTTGTGTTCGATTCTTAAAAATTCTTTTTTTCAGGTACGGTTGGACGTATCAAGGTAATACTTAGTTTGCATAGTAAAGTCTATAGTCCCTTGGCGGTATAACAATGGTAAACTTCTAAGTCAATGCAATCAAAAGATAAGGCCATTTATCTCACATATTTTGGTTGCGGCAAACCAAATCATAAAAACTTACAGGGTACTTCGCGGTGACCTAGAATCATAATATTACGCAAGAAGCAAGGTTTCACTTTAAAAGTAAACGAAAAAAAAATCCGAAAAGAATTAATTTATAATTGTATGACATTTCGTCATTAGCTGTCCGTCTTCGAACTGGAAACATTCTCGAAAGTCCTCGAATTCCGAAGAACCATATTTTGCCTGTACCAGTGTCAATAACAGACCCTCAGAGCTTGAGTCCTACTCGCACCTCTACAAATTTTTTTCCATCTGTCTCGTTTTCATTTGACTGACCCTTGCAGAAATGATTTTTACAAAACAGCACTCGGAAAGCCTCTGACCTGCCAACGCAGAAGCTTTTTTTTTTTTTTTTTTGAGATTTGCGTCGTATTGTCCTAAGAAAATGATGTTCGGTCACTGAGCCTCCAACTGTACACTAAGGTGGCAAAAATCATGGGATAGTGAAGTGCATATACAGTATACAGAAGGTGGTAGTATCGCGTACGCTAGGTATAAAGGGGCAATGCATTGTCGGAGCGGTCACTTGTACTCAGGTGACTCATGTGAAAAGGTTTCCGACGTGCCTACAGCCGCATGCCAGTAATTAACAAACTTCGAACGCAGAATGGTAATTGGTGGAGCTAGACACATGGGACATCTCATTTCGGAAATCGTTAGGGAATTCAGTACTCCGAGATCCACAATGTCAAGAGTGTGTCTATTTCAGAAGTTTCGAGCAACGCAGTTGCGGACGGCTTTCACATTACGACTGAGAGCAGC
The DNA here is from genome assembly GCF_021461395.2 of Schistocerca americana. Taxonomy (NCBI): domain Eukaryota; kingdom Metazoa; phylum Arthropoda; class Insecta; order Orthoptera; family Acrididae; genus Schistocerca; species Schistocerca americana. The sequence continues at coordinate 456,787,539 of NC_060121.1, forward strand.
GGTGTTGGCGTATAGTTGTCAGTGCTAATAGACAAGCAGAGCTGCGTGAAATAACCGCAGAGATCAACGTGGGACATACGAAGAACGTATCTGTTAGGACAGTGCGGCGAAATTTGGCGCTTTGGGCCGTGGCAGTAGACTACCGACTCGAGTGCCTTTGCTAACAGCACGAAATCGCATGCAGCGCCTCTCCTGGACTCGTGACCATATCGGTTGGACCCTAGACGACTGGAAAACCGTGGCTTTGTTAGATGAGCAAAAATTTAAGCTGGCAAGAGCTGGTGTTAAGGTTGGAGTGTGGCGCAGGCTCCACGAAGCCATGGACGGAAGTTGTTGACAAGGCACTGTGCAATCTGGTGGTGGCTCCGTAATTGTGTGGGCTGTGTTTGGAATGAATTGAGTTCTCTGGATCAACTGAACTTATTGGAGACCAACTGCAGCCGTTCATGGACTTCATCTTCTGAAACAACGAAGGAATTTTTATGGATGACAATGTCACTAGCCCAAACTGTTGGCTATTGCTTTGAAGAACATTGTGGACAGTTCGGCCAAATGATTTGGCATCCCTGGATGAATCCCATCGAACATTTACGAGACATAATCAAGAGATCAGTTCGTGCACAAACTCTTGCACCGGCAACACTTTCGTAGTTACCGACAGCTATGGAGGCAGCATGGCTCAATATATCTGCAGGGGACTTCCAACGACTTGATGAGTAGATGTCACGTCGAGTTGCTGCACTACGCCGGGCAAAAGGGAATCCGACACTATATTGGGAGGTACCCCAAGACTTACGTCAGCTCATTATATACATATGAACGAAATGTAAGAAGACCTGTACGCACCCACAGTTGGAACCAATGTACGTCATTACCTGTGTGAGGGAAGCACACCAGAGACACATCCCGTGTGGGCAGGCAGAGACCGAAAAGAAAGCTGGAATGCAGCGCACTGGCGGAGAGAGCGGCTGGCACTGGTGCGAGGCCGAGTTTCCGCGCAGCGCGGCCACGTGGCGGCGGCGGAGGCGGCGCAGCGGTGACTGAGCGACGCCTCGCTTCTCCTCGCCTCTCGCAGCGTCGCCAGCGCCGGGGGCGGCACCGCCTCACGTCCGCCGCCTCCTTGACCATTACCCAAATTGAAACGGAACGCAATCAAGCAAATGGCTGCGGCCCGGCGGACAGAGAGGGAAGTAGTAATCCCGCTAACAGGATTCCTTTCCCTGGCGCGGCGCGGCACTCGCGACAGCCGCCTCCTGCTGCCCGGCCGCCGCGGGATCGCCGCCTCCTCCGCCGCTACCCCCCCCCCCCCCCCCCGCCCACCCTGTGAGCACGTCGCTCATGTCGCGGCGGACACCGGCCATTTAGTGGATTGCGCTGCGCCCGAGTGCCACAAACAAGCGAGCGGCGCGTGCTCGCCTTGCCGCGCCGGCGGCGGCGGCGCGGGTGTCAGGCGCTGGTGGCGGCGGAGAAAAGGGGTGGGGGGAGGGGGGCGCAGAGGCGGACGCTGCGGAGGATGACGCCTCAAGTCGGAGGCTAGCGGAATCAACGAACGAATAATTTCTAATTGCTCACTTTTGATGTAATTTCTTAGTCAACTGTCGATAAAAAACAAAGTCGTATGGCTAAGGCCTCCCGTCGAGTAGTCTGTTCGCCTGGTGCAAGTCTTTCGATTTGACGCAACTTCGGCGACTTGCGCGTCGATGGGGATGAAATGATGATGATTAGGACAACACAACACCTAGTCCCTGAGCGGAGAAAATCTCCGACCCAGCCGGGAATCGAACCCGGGCCCTTAGGATTGACATTCTGTCGCGCTGACCACTCAGCTACCGGGGGCGGACGACTGTCGATTATTATCCATCAAAACACCAAGGGTGGAGGGTGTGCTTTATGCCAACATTTTGAAAATACTAACCTAGCCAGTTACTTCATATTTTAAAATTGTGAAAAAGTATTTATTGTTTTTAATGAACTCTTCTACCGGATTCCATATATTTTTTAAAATTTTCACTTAAATTTTAACTCAAAAATTTAACTCTCAGTGGCAGATGTCACTTTCCCAAATGAATGTCGTATCCAATATTAACAGGTTCAGGGCCCTACTTAGACATCAGTATCGCTTTGAAACGTATTTTGAGAGTAAAGAGTCAACAAAAATGAACGAAATCTGCGTTTATAAGCCGGCCGGTGTGGCCGAGCGGTTCTAGGCGCTACAGTGTGGAACCGCGAGACCGCAACGGTCGCAGGTTCGAATACTGCCTCGGGCATGGATGTGTGTGATGTCCTTAGGTTAGTTAGGTTTAAGTAGTTCTAAGTTCTAGGGGACTCATGACCTTAGAAGTTAAGTCCCGTAGTGCTCAGAGCCATTTTGCGTTTCTAAGTTTTTTTTGTGGTGGTCATAAAGTCAGTAGTACATGTTATTGAAAGTGCATTGTGTGGTATCACATGTCGATAACAACCCACGGGCGTCACAGCAACGGTACTGCTCGTATGCACCCACTGAGCCACGCCTGCAGTAGCTCTGGACCACGAACGCCCTCTGCCGCCGCAGTATAGATGGCAGGGGGCAGTCGCTCAGCCCACTCGTTCTTGGAGCCGCTACACTGCGACGCGGTCGTTCGTTCTTCTTTTTTTGCGGCACTGATACCTTGACTCCCTTTCTTGTTTCGTCATTTGTAATGAGTCTTCGTCATTTGGAGAAATATAACTTAAGTAGAACTTCTGCTTGCTGTGTTACCTTTCCACTAATCATTTCTGTTCTCGTCCAGCTTTCCTACGACGACAGCTGCCTCACCTCTCTGTAGCCCCCTCTGTTTACCATTGTGTATAAAGTCGTACACAACACACTGGTATTGCCAACCTTGTGCTGAAGCTATTTTCGGATTCTGGACCCTACTTACCGATCGGTACCTCTTTAAGAAGTATGTTGTTAACATAATTCAACAGCAATTAAAGAATTTGGTTTTCTTTTTTAATGTTTTTTTTTCGAGTGGGCATAAAGTACTTCTCACCCCACTGGTAACGCGGATTTCGGAAAATGCCTTGGTATTGTTAGTGTAAAGTCAATCATTGTAACTTGAAAACTCTTCCGTTGGTTCGTGTCTGCGTAAAACAAAATGGGATTAATAAAAGAAAACCACCACCCCACTAATGTCGAAACTGAGTTACACGTCCTGAAACGCAACGGCTAACAGCGCAAATTAACGTTCGAGGAAAATTACTAGTTGCAAGCGGCCTACGGCAGGTTTGAGCGCTCTTGTCCAGGCGACGAAATGATGCCTTTTCTGGCTGTACCTCTGCAACAGTGGTACCCGAATTACCAGAGATTAAAATTTCTAAAAAGATTTTTCTCCGATTTGTATTTCTTTAATGTTATTTGAAACATTTGTCAATGATTAAAAGTTTTGATTAATACGTGTTTACGTGTTTTCTAAACTCAAATATATTACTTAAAGGATGATTTATGCTTATCTCGTAAGGTTACCTGTGGACGTTTGTTGACGATAAAAATTTTGTATCAACAGCTTGAATTTCTGGCGTTAGTTTCATACTGACAGAGGTCCCATTAAAGTTGTTAGGTGTTAAGATGTCTTACGAGGTTTGACGTAAGAGGAGTTACACGAAATTTACCTTTTTGTTAACAAAAGAGGAAAGGGTAGCCCTAGGCTAATACTTTTCTTTGATTATTTTACTGCCTTTTACATTATTGTTGATATTACCGGCATTTGGCCAAGCGCGTTTCTTTTAAATGAATGTTGTTATTGAGCTGATATTTTACTAACGTGTATCGTAAATACCAAGGAATCAAAGGTTTATTATTGTAATAAAGGTTGAGCTAATACATGTAGTATCTTAAGAGAAGTTTCAGCAACATTCACTGAAGGAACCCTGTTTTTTAACCAACCAGCTCAAGTGGCCTAATAGTCTTAATGGAGAGTCTGTTTCGCAATGGATGCAGGTGAACATACAGATCCCATGTTCCTGAGCCTGTCGATGGTGAGGATGGAAAAAGGTGACAAGTGTCCGATCTCCAAAAACGTGATGTTTCTGAAACCGCAGGACCCCTCAGATCATTCTTCGAGTTGGTGATTGGTTTACTCAGCGAGAGTGCACCCCCGAAATGCTTCACTTATAGATGATCGATGTCTCTGTGACGAAGCTCTTAACAGGTAACAGATCAATTGTTGTGAGTACACCGGAAGATAAAGATCCTAGTAGCCAGGCGGCTGCCTCCCGCAGCGTCAGACGCCAGTGGAGAGGCTGCTGGACCGCCCCAGTGTGTGATGTCCGCCGCGGCTGACGGATGGCGACCGATGCACGGTGTCAGTTGAGTTTCCGACGCCGGTCCCGGGCTGCGCCCGTGCCGCGCCGCCAATAACGGTAAGAGCCGGTGGCCCACGGCCGAGATTTATCAGGGCCGGCGCGGTGTCTCGGTAGGAGGCGGCCCAGCAATCAGCCAGAGTGTGCCCCACTCGGCGCAGCAGCCAGTGCCGCCTCAGGAGGCCCGGCCGCCCGCCTCTGATTCACTACAAACGTCGGAAAAGCTTTAACTCTCTCATTCGAGGGTGTCCACACGCGTATATAAGCTGGTGTGCAAAACTTAACGACGAAAGATAGGTTACAGTTGGTTTCTCTTACAAAACAGACAATTTTACGTCGTGCTCGTTGGAAATAGGAGTCGATGGAGAAACCAAAGAAATGGGCTGGCCCAGGGAAGCGTTCTGGTCCCCTCGCTCTTTAACCTGTACGCTAACGACCAGCCAAAGCCTAATTATACTAAGGTACGTCTCTCGGCTCGAATTGGAATTTGTAGTTAAAAATTTGTGCAAAGGCCCACCTAACATTCCTTACCAAGGTAACGACAGTGTGTATAGTGCTGCTGCTGGTTTCTACACAACAGCGCCTGCAGACATGGAAAAAAAAGGCGTGGTGTCAACACGTTACTCAGTCAGTTACTTCAGCAAGTAGCTGACGTGATGAGTATACGTGTGTCCATACTGTCATAGGTAAAACAGTAAAAATGAATGAAACCATTAATGTTTCGAACGTTTCAAATATTGTAGCATCAAAGTAAAGGCGTTATCCAACGGAACGCGGTACAGGACAGGATGATGACACTTTCGCGATGTTTTCGGTGGATCTGACCGTTCACAAACATGAATATTCATTTGACAGTTCAACTGAAGTTACCATGGATAGGATAGTGCATAAAGAAAACGACTTTATAGACGATAAAGTGATTAATAATGTTCAAGATTGTTGTGCTAGAGGCAGTGGCGGAAACGATGTTTCTCAAATAGAAGATAACAGTTCTGGTGACTGTGAACCTTCAACGGAAAAGATCTCAAACACTGTTAGTATTTTAACGAAACTCTCGGAAGTACATCTTGAACGTATTTTTGATGATTATCACACATCATGTAAAGTTGCGACCTACAACTCATTATTGAACAGGCATCCATTTACAAAAAGAGAAAAATACTTATTGAATATCCATTTCGAGGAAACAAGGCAATCAAATAACTGGACATAAAAAAACCTCATTCTATCCCCGTTTGACGTAGCAAGGAATGAAGGGAAATGAGTCCATTACTACTACTCAAAATTTTGGGCAATACAAAAAGCAAGGGAAACTGGGGACACAAAGTTTAAATATTCTGCAGCTTTCATAGCACGTCTCAAGAAAGAATACAGAATGTGCCGTAGACACATCACTTCTTTCACGACACTCAAAGATGTACAGGAATACCTAGATATTGGACAGTTGGGGTTGGTATTCTCTAAGAAGTAAGCAAGAAAACTACAAGCTTCCATATATTTAAAACTCAAATCAAAATGTTTTTAATTATGAACTAACTTCTGGTGCAACAGTACCTTAAAAAAAAGGGGAAAAATCAACAGTTGCCTTGGTCCAGTCTGCACTCAATACAACTCACAGCTATACAATGAAGTTGCCTTGGTCCAGTCTGCACTCAATACAACTCACAGCTATACAATGAATTTTGGACTTTCAATGAACGGGCATCTAACAAAAGAAGAGTATCTTTGTCTTCAGGAAAAGACTTCTGACCCGACAGTTCAATGGCTGTTGAAGACAGTTCTCACAAAACATACATTTGGAGGCTAGCTCAAGGGGGAAAATGTCGAAGACCATTTAAAATCGCTTTCCCTGAATGTTATTAATGATAATGTAGCTACTAATTAGAAGTGCTCTCAAGGACACAAAAATAGTAAATGATTTATTTGCCGATAAAGACACTGAATGTAAATCATTCTGCCAAAAATCATTAAATACACTCCTGGAAATGGAAAAAAGAACACATTGACACTGGTGTGTCAGACCCACCATACTTGCTCCGGACACTGCGAGAGGGCTGTACAAGCAATGATCACACGCACGGCACAGCGGACACACCAGGAACCGCGGTGTTGGCCGTCGAATGGCGCTAGCTGCGCAGCATTTGTGCACCGCCGCCGTCAGTGTCAGCCAGTTTGCCGTGGCATACGGAGATCCATCGCAGTCTTTAACACTGGTAGCATGCCGCGACAGCGTGGACGTGAACCGTATGTGCAGTTGACGGACTTTGAGCGAGGGCGTATAGTGGGCATGCTGGAGGCCGGGTGGACGTACCGCCGAATTGCTCAACACGTGGGGCGTGAGGTCTCCACAGGACATCGATGTTGTCGCCAGTGGTCGGCGGAAGGTGCACGTGCCCGTCGACCTGGGACCGGACCGCAGCGACGCACGGATGCACGCCAAGACCGTAGGATCCTACACAGTGCCGTAGGGGACCGCACCGCCACTTCCCAGCAAATTAGGGACACTGTTGCTCCTGGGGTATCGGCGAGGACCATTCGCAACCGTCTCCATGAAGCTGGGCTACGGTCCCGCACACCGTTAGGCCGTCTTCCGCTCACGCCCCAACATCGTGCAGCCCGCCTCCAGTGGTGTCGCGACAGGCGTGAATGGAGGGATGAATGGAGACGTGTCGTCTTCAGCGATGAGAGTCGCTTCTGCCTTGGTGCCAATGATGGTCGTATGCGTGTTTGGCGCCGTGCAGGTGAGCGCCACAATCAGGACTGCATACGACCGAGGCACACAGGGCGAACACCCGGCATCATGGTGTGGGGAGCGATCTCCTACACTGGCCGTACACCACTGGTGATCGTCGAGGGGACACTGAATAGTGCACGGTACATCCAAACCGTCATCGAACCCATCGTTCTACCATTACTAGACCGGCAAGGGAACTTGCTGTTCCCACAGGACAATGCACGTCCGCATGTATCCCGTGCCACCCAACGTGCTCTAGAAGGTGTAAGTCAACTACCCTGGCCAGCAAGATCTCCGGATCTGTCCCCCATTGAGCATGTTTGGGACTGGATGAAGCGTCGTCTCACGCGGTCTGCACGTCCAGCACGAACGCTGGTCCAACTGAGGCGCCAGGTGGAAATGGCATGGCAAGCCGTTCCACAGGACTACATCCAGCATCTCTACGATCGTCTCCATGGGAGAATAGCAGCCTGCATTGCTGCGAAAGGCGGATATACACTGTACTAGTGCCGACATTGTGCATGCTCTGTTGCCTGTGTCTATGTGCCTGTGGTTCTGTCAGTGTGATCATGTGATGTATCTGACCCCAGGAATGTGTCAATAAAGTTTCCCCTTCCTGGGACAATGAATTCACGGTGTTCTTATTTCAATTTCCAGGAGTGTATAAGCAAGAAGGATAACAAACTCTATAAAGAATCTCTGCAGTGACATCGCCACTAAATTAAGAAACAGAACTGTCGTAATGAAAATGCGTTCTATTATTCGTAACCAGCTACCTGCCCTAGTGTATCAGTCTATGTTCGAATATTCTTGGCAAGCGACTGGGTGCAATTCTCCCACACATGTTTCTGAATTCAAGAATGTGACTCAGATAGCATTTGATTTTGCAATTCAAGAACTGTTCAGATATGGCTTTCGCCACATCTGCCAATTCTGCTTCTGCATACTGTTTCATGCATTTTGTTGAAAAACCTTATTTACATTTACATTACAATCCGATAGTGGGCAAACTAAGAGTAACATAATCGAATGGTTTCACCATCCTACTCACGGTTATACGTAAAGCTTCTGAATACAGTTGAAACACCAAATTCCTGTCTGAACAGAGAGACTTCCCTTGTAGGTATTTTCTATATGCAGACGACTTGGCAATCACAGTTCAGGGGCGGGCTTTCGAGGAAGTAGAGCGGAAGCTGGAGAAAGCACTCAGAGTATTCTCAGAAGTCTACCAAAATAATTCGCCTGAACCGAATCTCTCAAAGAGTCAAGTAAGAACAATCCGCCTTCCATCTCGGCAGGCAAAGCGAAAACTTAATGTTTCTTGGAATAGTGCCATATTGCAACACAAAGATAAAACAACTTATCCAGGTGTGACGTTGAATAGATCCTGACATATATAGACACCACTGTGGAAAGATCCATCGTAAGGTGGCCTCCAGAAATAATATTTTGCGGAAACTTGTAAACAGCAGACGATTAGAACATACTAGCCCGAGAACCACAGCCCGAGCACTATGCTTCTCGAATGCGCTTGCCCGGTATAGACCAGATCAACCCACATGAAGAAGATCAACAAAATCCTCAATGAAGCACGTTGAATCACAACAGGCTGTATGAAACCCACGCCCTTAGCAATGCTTTTCATAGATGCTGGTCTTGCGAGTCCGAGATCCCGAAGAACATCTCATCAATTCACAGAGAGGCTCAGACAAACCACTGATGATCGAGGTCCTCTGTTAGGCATTTAGTGCGAGACTGGAGGACTGAAATCCCGTAAGAGGTTCTTAAACACGGCCGTTTAAGAACCACCACCTGATTATCCACCAACACAGATAGTGTCCGCCGGCTCCAAAACAAACTGGAAAACATGGAGGACCATGAACCCCACAAGAACAGGGTTGGTCTCAGAGAAAACAAACACTATCAGGTGGGGTTACGATTATTTGGATGACGACAGGTGCGATTGTGGGAATACCTCCTGGCCTGGTCAGACTATCCCTACAGATGCAACCTCGACTATTTGTAGATGGACAAGACGGAAGCCCTGGAAGTAGCCCAATACTGTGCTGAAAGACTACGATTGGTTTCTGGACTCGAAAAAGCAACACAGGTCGATTGAACATGGACCGTACTTATCAAACACTGCTACAGTGCGGTATAGAAGGTAACTGAAAGAAATACGCAGTGAGACGGCAAGAAATTATAATAATTTTATTCAAAGACAATAATTACATTGAGGTAAATGCATTTTGTGATGGTCTCCTGGATGTGCTCCCATGCTGGGCACGTGGTTGGTAGGAGTTATTGTGGTGCAGCGTATGATTCTTCCACCAGCGCTGACACATGCTAAGACGGCCATTGTATAATCTAGACGTACGTACTACAGTAAGTCTCCCCACCGCATCCCCAAATGTTCGATGGGATTCATGTCGGGAGTGAACGGGTAGGCTGGCTCTCATTCTTAGAGCTTCTCTGCCTTGACAGTTCGATGCTCACGAGAAAGGACTTGACCGGTGAGTGTAAAGATTTTGAGTTCAGCGTACCCATGCAAGGTTATCCCTATCCACACTGTAACACCTGGACCTCAAAAACTATCGCGTTCGACAGTGTTTCTGGCTGCATTACCTCCCGCCATATGAGAGAACATAATTTTCCTCAGGAACATCGCCGAACGTGACGATTTCGTGGTCCACGTTTTATGTTGTGGAGAGGCATAACGTTGCTTGAGCGTACTAACCTCCAGATGTTTGTACCCGGTACACTCACAGTTCGACATTATTGTAATTGGATACTCCTTCTCCATGGGCGTAGTTTCATGGGTGTATTCGACCCTGCCTTCACTTTTACGAATTACAATGCGCCATTACGTAGAACTCTGGAGCTCTAACAATGAGACGATATTCCGTGAGTGGATTGGTATGTCCGTTCCCCCGACTTCGGTCTCTTCGAGCACATGTGGGATGCGTTGGGGTGATGTATTCTAGAGCGTTCAGATACGCCATCGACCATCTAGCATTTGTAACTGCGCTGGCGTAGGAACCGAACAACCTATCACACGAATTCTGAACCTAGGGCCCAATATAAGAGCATGTCGAAAGGACCACCGCGAATCGCTCTCACATCTTTATAATTATTGTTTTGAATAAAAGTGTAATGTCCTTTTGTATCACTGCGTATTCTTCCAGCTATTTTCTGTGTTATACTGGAACAGTTCTTACTGTGTTTGGTCCAAGTCTCATCGAGGTATGTTACTTGACTATGACACATCGTACGAAAATTACTTTCGCCCTAAGTTTTTCACGCCAGTAGTTCACAAATGGAGACCCTTCCGCCATTCGTGGATAAATGCGGACCCCCCAGCTTTACTCGCCCAGTTTTCGCAGTTGTCACAGTTGTTGCCGACCGCAAGTGTGCATCCAGAACCAGTTGCCGCAGTTATAACAAGCAGCTCTCAATGAGTCATTAACAGAGAGTCGACGTCGAGTGTCAGGGGGATATCACTATTCGAGCTACAACACCTTTGTATACGGACTAATTATTAGATTAGTTAGCAACCTCTCACTGAGTTGGATCAGATTAGTGTTCCTATTACTGTAATACCGCGGCTTACATCAAACAAGAGATGAGTATTTACTGAATTATTTTAATAAATGATTGTAATTTGTTAGCTATGGTGTTTCAATGCATTGTACGAGGGGCGTTCAGAAAGTAAGCTCCGATCGGTCGCGAAATGGAAACGACTATGAAAATCCGATAAAGCTTTGCACAGATGTGTTGGGTAGTGTATCTAGTATAACCCCAGTTAGCATCACGTCGCTCTTCTCATTTCTGAGCTCGCAGTGAGTGCGTAAAGATGTCTAGAAAATAGTGTCTGCCGCCAAGTACGAGGGCCTGGTGAGAAATTTCGCCTGAAGCTATGCAGCTAACATTACATAACTGTCGTGCTGTTTCTTCTTCAAGACAATTGTCAGCCGCATTCTGCAGGGGCAATGAAGATGCTCCTGCATCGTTTTCAAATGGAAATGTGAGATTACCCACAATACAGTCCGCAATTGTCTCCCCCTGAGTTTCATCTCTGGTCACATGAACCGCTGTCTTTGAAGACAACATTTTGACACAGACAACGAGGTGTAGGCCAGCGTGGAGAATTGGCGGAAAGCACTGGCGGCTGCCTTCTATGATGAGGCTATTGAAAAGTTGGTACAACGCTATGACAAAAGTATAAGTCAGAACGGCGACTACGTGGAGAAGTAGCTGAAAGGTGTAGCTAATTGTTACAAGTAAAACATTTCTGATGTTCACTGTGGTTTCAATTTGGCAATCAATCGGAGCTTACTTTATGAACAGGCCTCGTATTTTAGTTTACCATCGCCCTGTGACACGACTAATTGCAAGCGTGCAAGCAGGTCATCTCCATACAGCAACCACTTTCCTGTGGTAGTTACGCCTATATGTTGTTTATACGTTGAACTCCAAACTTATTTGGTGAATGCAACACGCGTAACGCTCTGATTAATCCTGAGGGAGACGCCGGTCTATCTACCGAAGTGGTAAGCTGTGGGATGGGTGGCGACGACAGGGCGACGCCGTGGCAAGCGTGTGACGGCAGGTGTCAGGGCGTCAGCGCGTCGCGTCGCCATAGTGGCGACGCCTATCGCAGCCGCTTTTGTTTGGCCGCCGTCTGAATGCGCCGCGTCCGTCCTGGGGCAGTCGTCGGTCCTGCGCCGCTGTGAATACGCCGGGAACGGAGTGAGCGGAGGCGCGCGACTATAAATAATTCGCTATCGCCCGTGAATCAGACGAGCAGCCGCTGGCCAGCCGGCGAGGTATAACCAGCCCAATCTGGCGTAATCCATTGGGGGGGGGGGGGGGGGAGGGGGAGGAGGGAGTGCGGCACCTGTCCGGTGAGCACCGCAACGGCGGCGACGTTATTTCGCCCCCTACTGCCCCCTTCCCCCAAACCTAACCCTTTCTGCTTCGCGCTGTGTTTACCACTCCTTCGTCTCGCCGCCGCAGCCGATGAGCGAGTCTCCGCCGGTCGGTGCTGCCTCCTCTGTTGGCGCGGCTGCCTTCCGTGATAAGATCACATTATGATGTATATCGACGGCATTAGTGTATTATGGCTATTGGAAAACCGATTCAATTATTGGGAACTGCACCGCAGGGGGAATAACCGCCGTTATATATGGTCGGCGAAGGGTGGAGGGCCGGCGCTAGGGCGGAGGCGCGGCAGGCAAGGTGGTACAGGGAGGTCGCACAGAACTCAGCGACGCCGGGGCAGGTCACTGTTCCCGTAGGAGGAGCTGTCAGACGCACTCGAGTGGCGCCGATGTTGATGGCCGAGCACCTGCCAGCACTATACTCCCTACTGTCTATCAAACATATTGTTTAATGAACACTGCTCAACAGAATTGAAGGAAAGCTCTTTTGAAACCCCGTAATTCCCGCCCGTTGCAAAAGTAAAGTCTGAAACTTGGCTCAAAGGCGCGTATAGCCTTCCTCTGTAATGGTTCAAAAATGTACCGCCCTGCGACATCACCCTCAGGCACGACGACGCTTCGGATAGCAATGTGTCGACACATGCGAAAAAAAAGGCCACAGTGGGGAAGTTCATGTGACGTCTAAGGTGGGTTGGTTATGTCACATTGGCACCATATTCCACCACAATTCAGCCCAATGCCACCGTGGACCTGTTACACAAGTGGAAGGACGTCACATCACCTCTTTCCCTCACTTCACCTCTCCTTACGTCTCTGGGATGGCAGTCAGAACCGCGCCGCCTGACTTTGAAATCTCGCCGTTTTCTTATGACTGGCTGAGGAAAATATTCCAGACACACCACCGCTCAGAATCAGTACGAAAAGGCCGCTGGAGATCGGACAGATTGAGTCAGGGAAATCACCCCTTTTCCTGTGAAGTAGAGTCCCTCATATTTCGGGGTTCAAAACGATAGTTCACAGTGTGACGAGTAACAGGAAGAAGTTCTTCACAACCTTTTACACTGCTTCAGCCCTTCTCTAAGGACACTGTCGGGCTGCATCCCCGTTGAACATGATAGCATCCATTTGAAGCGCAGCGCGGCCATAACATTTGCTTTTGTGTACAAGTTGGAACCACCTGCGACATTAAAAATAATTCGAAGAAATTTGAACACGATCGGAAGCAGCAAATGATGCATATGCTTTTCCATCGCTCATACTTTGTACTCTCCTGTGGCGTGATCACAGGGGAGTGCGACAGTGACACATGAGTGAATAAAACAGAAAATGGTCCCTCTAACACTCCCTAATTCGGTAAAACCCTTGAAACGTCCCCTTAGAAAAATTAATGAATTACTGTGCTGATAAATCTCTTACGTTATTTGCTTTTCAAATAGCTGAGCAAAATTAAACGTTCTCAGACATTACTCTCTTCACTTATTCTAACCAACACTAAACTGACACACAATATTTTTAGCGCAACGCAATCTGACTTTCAATAATCCCTGCAAAAGAATGGCCCTGACTAACATCAACCTATACCTTTTACAAATCACTTACCTCACAAAAATCTTCGTTACTCAAACTACTGCAATACGGCGAGCGCCACTGCTGTCAGCTAAATAAAAGATTCAAATTACTGAAGGCACTAACTACTGATAGGCATAGTTAGCAAATGAAAGATTTGGATTGAGAACAAACAATATATTTACCTTAATAGTGTTAAAAAGTCATAATATATATAGCAGTTCATGACATACAGCCTTACAAATGTACTGTTTCTGATGGACACACGTCCAGATCATCCGCTCTCAAAAATCCGCCATCTCACTTCCCCACATCCACCACTGCTGGCAGCTCCCCTCCAACTGCGCAACGCTACGCGCTGTTAATAGCCAACTGCCCAACGCTACAATGGCGAACAACAATGCAAAGCAGCCACAGACTGCACACAGCACAGCTAGTGATTTTCATACAGAGCGCTACGTGGCGGTGGCGTTACCAATATAAGAACCTGAACAGACTACTTACACCCTTAGTGGCACCCACCCACATTTTTTGATTGTTTTAAAAATTTGCCTTTGCAGACAGAACTCGTGACGGGAGTCCCAGGCATCGCTGTTGCCCTTTCGTCGCCAGGCTACTGCTCTTGCGTCTGATAGTAGGCCTTCCGGAAACGGAGTGTGTCGAAGAGATTGCCGGCCTGCAGGCACCTACGACTTAGTCACGTATTCTGTCAGTCGCAGAGTGCCACACTTTTGCACCGTAACAGACGAACGTTGTAGGCACTTTTGAACCAAATTTAAAACTTAAGCGTCGCCATGGATAGAAATTAAGGGGTTTCGAAAAAGTTATCCTTTAATTCTGTTGCATAGTGTAGTTTCTCCAGGCGGTGCCTCACGCGTCTTAAATGAGGGGATATCTACTCTAAATGATTCATCTGTTTTTAAATTTCTGTGTTGTTCAAAGTACTACATCGACAAATATGACTGATGTGTGAACAGAACCGTAAAATCAACAAGTTTTCATTCTGCGCTCTACTAATTTAATGTACTCCAAAGGTAAAATTCACAAGGCGTTAGGTCAGGCAACAGAGCCAATACGACCAATCCAGTGATTTGGAAGTTCGTCGTTTAAGTAGTGACGGACATCGACGTTCCAACGAGGGAGTGACCCGTCTCGTTAGAAAATGAAATTCTCGGAATGAGCAGTTAGTAGGAGACGAGGTACTGGCAGAAGTAAAGCTGTGAGGACGGGGCGTGAGTTGTGCCTGGGTAGCTCAGTTGATAGAGCACTTGCCCGCGAAAGGCATAGGTCCCAAGTTCGAGTCTCGGTCCGGCACACAGTTTTAATCTGCCAGGAAGTTTCGAAAACTGGAACACATCAAGATAAGATGTGCCCCACACCGTCTTCTCAGAGAGGAAAAGTGGGCCATGCAGCTTCGTCTGTGACACAGCACAGAAAACAACGTTCGTTGAATCTCGTCCATGCGACACAATTTCCTGAGGATTTTCAGTGTCCCACACTCTCACTTTGAATTTATTAACCTTTCCAGATAAGCCCGCCCGGTTGGCCGTGCGGTCTAACGCACGGCTTTCCGGGCGGGAAGGAGCGCCTGGTCCCCGGCAAAAGCCCGCCCGGCGGATTTGTGTTTGTGATCCGGTGAACCGGCCAGTCTGTGGATGGTTTTTAGGCTGTTTTCCATCTGCTTCGGCGAATGCAGGCTGGTTCCTCTTATTCCGCCTCAGTTACACTATGTCGGCGATTGCTGCGCAAACAAGTTCTCCACGTACGCGTACACCACCATCACTCTACCACGCAAACATAGGGGTTACACTCGTCTGGTGTGAGACGTTCCCTGGGGGTTCCACCGGGGGCCGAACCGCACAATAACCCTGGGTTCGGTTGGGGCGGCGGAGGGGTGAAGTGGACTGCGGTAGTCGTCGTGGGGTTCCGGACCAATCCGGCTGCGGCGGGGACGGAGCCTCTCCATCGTTTCTAGGTCCCCGGTTAACATACAGTACAATACAATACAACCTTTCCAGATAAAAGGAAGGTTGCTTCGTCGGTAAATATCAGCTTGGAGGCGCAAGTTTTCAGTCTCAAGTGCTTCTCTATCGTGCATGTTTCAACTGTTGCACGATTGCGGCGGTACGGTCTAAAATGCACCTGCTGGCGCTAGAATATTTCAAGCTGGTGCCTTGCGTAGACCGTTGATTTTTTCGGCGTATGAAACTTTCCTTCAGCCTCTCCAGCATCTGCTACTCGGTTGGCCGGTAATTTTCCGTTTACAGGGACGGTCAGTCTCCATAAACAGTCGACACCAACGCACAATGGTCTGTTTACATGAAGATTCTTTTCCGTAACTCCTAAATGTACGCCGCACTGTTGTAACAGATAAAAATCTCGCGTAAGCCAACACCCAAAAATTATTTTCTCGCTTTGTCGCCATTTTTTCAAGGCACTGCACCACAACGTCAACTGGAGTGCGTAATTCAAACTCAGTTTGTTTACGATTCTATTCATGCATCAGTTGTATTTCTGCATATAATACTTGGGAAAGTACAGAACTTAGAAAGAAAACGAATGAATCATTTATAGTAGTCCCGCATTTGGGTCACATCCATTGGAGTGCACAGGGCAGACGGGGTGCACAGTCAAAGACAAATTTAAGAACATCGCATGGACAGAGCAACAAATCTATTTTTGTAAAATATTTACGTGACAACGGATACCAATTTAGAAAAACTAGCTCAGCTTTGAACATCCTACATGTACTTACTAAGAGCAAGCAGAAGGATATAGGGGGAGGAACTGAAACACATAATCATCTGCATGGACATCCGGAAGTGGTCTTCAAGACTGAACGGCGAAATAAAAGTTTTGTGGATGATTTTCCGCGAATCGTAGCGTATTAAGTATTTAGTCTCCTTCCTCTTTTTTGGTTTATTCCGGAACCCCTCGCACATTCCCCGGTTATTCTTTTAGAGTATTTGTTATGACGTCCTGATGTTATCCAGTAATTTCACGCGATTAGCATGTTAATCTGGATTCGGTAGTGTTGGTAGCAGAGGGTAACCGGATGGGATACCTTTATTGTCCCCTCCCCCCTCTCCCTTCCCGCCGGGACGGAATTCTTGTACCATATCTGTCTGCGTCTAGTGTTATATCATGCAAAGGTTTAAGCAAGTTTCTGAAGTGTTTGCAAATCGCGTGACCGAAGCGGGACGTGGGCACCATTTCGATATTCACCATGACGCAGAAAATCGCCTAAAAGCCACGGCCAGGCTGACCGTCATATTAGCCCATGTCGTTAATCCACAATGCTGATTCGGTCTGGGGCCGACGCGCCACCCTGAATCACGTAAGCGGCGTGCCAACACGAGCGGCTATCCGGAGTGGTAGCCTTTTAGAGGATAGTATAACAAAATGCTCGTGGCAATTAGGTTCCAATACTTAATACGTTGTACTAGAAATATAGCTGTATAAGTTTAAAAACGATTACAATATGACGTTCTGTTTAATATATCTTCCTCATTTACATGGTGGTTTAAAATGAGCTTTTGCTACTTGAGCCAGTGAGTACCCAACCTCATAGCAATGACGTTCAGGTCGCGTGGTGCAGGATTTGCGTTGTTACTGGTTTTTGCGTCAAGACTTGCCGTTAGGCGCCGGTACTGGTACGGCGGCTTAGGGTTCAAACACAAGCAGCAGTGTGCATTACAGCTGCAGACAGGCGACAAGGGTCTGCACAAAGTGAACAGGGCTTTACTCGTGAAACTGTTTCATCAAAACAATAGCAACAGCGCTGCTGCTCTTCGCGACAGCCGGTCGGAGTGACCGAGCGGTTCTAGGCACTTCAGTCTGGAACCGCTCGACCGCTACGGTCGCAGGTTCGAATCCTGCCTCGGGCATGGATGTGTGTGATGTCCTTAGGTTAGTTAGGTTTAAGTAGTTCTAAGTTCTAGGGGACTGATGACCTTTGAAGTTAAGTCCCATAGTGCTCAGAGCCATTTGAACCATTCTTTTTTCTAACCTGGACCGTAAACATGCTACACAATTAACAAGTGAAACCTTCTCATGTGGAAATTAAAATCTGTTTCTTTCAGCGATCTTTTCGTCATTTCTCTTCCACATAACCTCACAAATTTTCCCACAATTGTCCTACAATCAGTCGTCTTTCATGGGTGCCCTCTTAAGTAGCACAAGTTTATTTACAACGACACCGTGTGTGGATTACATTTACTATCATGTCATTCAATAAAATAATGAAAGTCCTGTTTCCTATTCGTAATCCTGTGACGATTAGTGACGTTTGTTAACCAAATATCATTTCACCAATAACACAACTGAATACGTTGTAGGACGCATGGGGACCGGCGAAGTCTTGTTAGTTCGAAGCACAACAAAGTGAAAGTTTCTAGACAAGAGACATTGATCGCCTGCACGCGACAACAGTTACGCCTGGGAGCGTGGTTACTTAAAATGTCAAAGGCACCTAAACGCATCAGGGAAAAATACTGGCCATAGGCACCAGGTTAGCGACGATCAGTATAGCGATAACGCTATAAGGTCTAAAAACAAGAGAGATACAATTGTAGACACGTAGCGAATAGTGCTAGATGACGATCAGATTGGTTTTAGAAAAGGTAAAGGCGCCAAAGAGGCAATTCTGACGTTATAGTTGATAATGGAAGCAAGATTAAAGAAAAGAGCAGACAAGTTCATAGGATTTGTCGACTTGGAAAAAATTTCGCCAATGTAAAATGGTGTAAGATGTTTGAAATTCTGAGAAAGATAGAGGTAAGCTATAGGGAGAGATGGGTAATATATAAAATGTACAAGAGCCAGAGGGGAATAATAAGAGTGGACGACCAAGAACGAAGCGCTCGGAACTGAAAAAGGTTTAAGACGCGGATGTAGTCCTTCTACCCCCCTCCCCCCCCCCCCTACTGTTCAATCTGTACATCGAAGAAGCAATGATGGAAATAAAAGAAACGTTCAGGAGTTGAATTAAAATTCGAGGTTAAAGGATATCAATGATGCGATTCGCTGATGACATGCATAATGGAATTGACAATCTAATGAGTACAGAATATGGACGAATATTCACTTGGAGCCGGCCGTGGTGGCCAAGCGGTTCTAGGCGCTTCAGTCTGGACCCGCTCGACCGCTACGGTCGTAGGTTCGAATCCTGCATCGGGCATGGATGTGTGTGATGTTCTTAGGTTCGTTAGGTTTAAGTAGCTCTAAGTTCTAGGGGCTGATGACCTCAGATGTTAAGTCCCATAGTGCTTGGAGCCATTTGAAACATTGTTTTTATTATTATTATTCGCTTGGAGTAAATCGAAGAAAGGCGAAAGTAATGGGAAGTAGCAGAATCAGAACAGCGAGAAACTTAGCATCAGGACTGATGGTCAAGAAGTACACGAAGTTAGGGAATTCTGCTACCTAGGCAGCAAAATAACCAATGACGGACGGAGCAAGAAGGACATCAAAAGCCGACTAGCCCTTCAAAAAGGGCATTTCTGGCCAAGAGAAGTGTGCTAGTATCAAACATAGATCTTAATTTGAGGAAGAAATTTCCGAGAATGTACTTCTGGAGCATAACATTGCATGGTAGTGAAATATGGACTATGGGAAAACCGAAATAGAAGAGAATCGAAGCATGTGAGATGTGTTGCCACAGGCGAATGTAGAAAATTAAGTGGACTGATAAGGTAAGGAATGAGGAGGTTATGCGGAGAATCGATGGGAAAGGAATATGTGGGAAACACTGACAAGGAGAAGCGAACGGATGATAGGACATCTTTTAAGACATCAACGAATAACTTCCATGGTACTACAGGCAGCTGTAGAAGATAAAAACTGTAGAGGAAGATAGAGATTTGAATACATCCAGCAAATACGAGGATTGGAACTTCAATAGTAGCAACTACACCACTGGCCATTAAAATTGCTACACCAAGAACAAATGTAGATGATAAACGGGTATTCATTAAGCAAATATATTATACTAGAATTGACATGTGATTACATTTTCACGCAATTTGGGTGAATAGATCCTGAGAAATCAGTACCCATAACAACCACCTCTGGCCGTAATAACGGCCTTGATACGCCTGGGCATTCAGTCAAACACAGCTTGTATGGCGTGTACAAGTACAGCTGCCCATGCAGCTTCAACACGATACCACAGTTCATCAAGAGTAGTGACTGGCGTATTGTGACGAGCCAGTTGCTCGGCCACCACTGACCAGACGTTTTCAGTTCGTGAGAGATCTGGAGAATGTGCTGGCCAGGGCAGCAGTCGAACATCTTTTGTATCCAGAAAGCCCCGAACAGGACCTGCAACATACGGTCGTTCATTATCCTGCTGAAATGTAGGGTTTCGCAGGGATCGAATAAAGGGCAGAGCCACGGGTCGTAAGACATCTGAAATGTAACGTCCACTGTTCAAAATGCCGTCAATACGAACAAGAGGTGTCCGAGACGTGTAACCAGTGGCACCCCATACCATCACGCCTGGTGATACGTCTGTGTGGCGATGACGAATACACGCTTCCAATGTGCGTTCACCGCGATGTCGCCAAACACGGATGCGACCATCATGATGCTGTAAACAGAACGTGGATTCATCCGAAAAAATGAGGTTTTGCCATTCGTGCACCCAGGTTCGTCGTTGAGTACACCATTGTAGGAACCCCTGTCTGTGATGCAGCGTCAAGGGTAACCACAGCCATGGTCTCCGAGCTGATAGTCCATGCTGCTGCAAACGTCGTCCAACTGTTCATACAAATGGTTGTTGTCTTGCAAACGTCCCCATCTGTTGACTCAGGGATCGAGACGTGGCTGCACGATCCGTTACAGCCATGCGGATAAGATGCCTGTCATCTCGACTGCTAGTGATACGAGGCCGTTGGGATCCAGCACGGCGTTCCGTATTACCCTCCTGAACCCACCGATTCCATATTCTGCTAACAGTCATTGGATCTCGACCAACGCGAGCAGCAATGTAGTGATAGTGTAAACCGCAATCGCGGTAGGCTACGATCCGACCTTTATCAAAGTCGGAAACGTGATGGTACGCATTTCTCCTCCTTGTACGAGGCATCAGAAGAACGTTTCACCAGGCAACGCCAGTCCACTGCTGTTTGTGTTATGAGAAATCGGTTGGAAACTTTCCTCATGTCAGCACGTTGTAGGTGTCGCCACCGGCGCCAACCTTGTGTGAATGCTCTGAAAAGCTAATCATTTGCATATCACAGCATCGTCTTCCTGTCGGTTAAATTTCGCGTCTGTAGCACGTCATCTTCGTGGTGTAGCAATTGTAATGGCCAGTAGTGTATTTATTCACAACCGATACAAAAGAGTTACCTGTTTGCACCTGTTACTGTCAATCAAAGTAGTCACCAGCATCGTGTAGAAGGTGTCATATGATGAGCAATGAAGTCATTTCTTGCCTGATGTTTGAGTTTCACCATTGCGATCCAGTCAGCCTGACTGGAGAACTGCTGATTATCATTATTATTATATAATAATGGTCGCCTGCCCCTTGCATGTCTTTATGTCATATTTGTATTATCGAAGTTGGAACATAATAAATGAGAAACAAGCGGGTTTTGTGGAGAACCGTTCGACTATTGACCAGATTTCTCATTGAAAGAAGCCATATCCAAATACTGGGAGTATAACAAAGCAGAGGCAATACTATTTGTTGATTATAAGAAAGCCAATGACAGTATACCCAGAGATAGGTTGTGGGAGAAAAAGCAAAAGATTCGGAATACCGAAGAAGATTATAAATTCTGTTAAAGTGACACTGTAAGGCTCGGAAGGGGTAGTGAAAGTGGATGGAGAATATTCCAAGACGTCTGACAAATACAGGAGTCAGGCGAGGTTATGGGATATCATCCCTCTTGTTTAACACTGTAATACAGGGAACGCTGGACGTAGCAAGTGAAGCAGAAGAGGGAATTAAAATAGGAACAAAAATAAATGTACAGGCCTTTGCAGACGACATAGCACTAATCGCTGAAAATCCGGATGACCTTAAAATACTGGCAGAAAGACTCTTTCAAAATGCAAAGGAAGTTGAATTAGAAGTAAATGATGAGAAAATAAAATTCACGAGAATAGAAAGAATTTACAGAAGAAAAAAACGGGAAATTCTGCAGACTGACAACCACGTGTTTGAAGAAGTAGATGAGTTTAAATATCTATGGGTTGTAGTAAACAGCAAAAACGATGAGAAGTAAGAAATAGAGGAGAGGATCAGAGCTGTATCCAGAGCATCATACTCACTCAACAAACTACTGTCATGTACAATTTTTTCAAGAGGAACCAAAGTAATATATATAAAAACATAATCAGACCAGTATTACTATATGCGGCAGAAATATGGGGAATCGCTAAATACACGGAGAGAAAGATAAAAGTTTTGAAAATAAAATCCTGGGAAAGATATTTGGACCAGCAGGGATCTTTACTGAAAGAAGTCTCACAGAATAAACCGGAACGACGAAGACCTTTAGGCAGGCCGAAAATGAGATGGAAAGACCAAGTTGCTAAGGATCTCCAGGTACTGGGAGCTGGGAAAGAAGATGCCGAAAACAGAATACTGAGGAAGAGGCTACCTGACGAGGCCAAAAACCGACTGCGGTTTGTGGAGCCAGGAGAGCAAGAGTAAGTGTAAGAGCAAGGAATCTTGGATTTCCCAGGTCTGATATCTTGCCAGTATCATTGTCGATAACAGTCAAAAATAGTAGAGATTCTCGATTCCCGGAATGGATGAACTGCCTACATACACAATTATGATCGTACGGAACTCTCAGCTCTCGTGTCTTACTCGCTCCTGTGAGTTTTATTGATAATGGCTTCTGATGCGGTTCCATAAATTACGTTGTGCACATTGACACAGTGATTTAGGCTTGGTGTCCTTGGAATGAAAACCTTTCCGAAATTGCAGAGTATTTTAGACCATCGTGTCTCGCGGTCTTGTACGTGTTAAATGCCTACCGCAGTCTGTGTCTTGTGGAGAGTCCCCTCCCCGTGACTAAACTCGTAGGTATAGCACTGCAACGGCAACCACTCTTGGCAGCAGCGCCTAGCGCGATTTGTTTAACCGCTTAATGTTGTGCGAGACGCCCGGCTGGGAGAAGGTCTTGGGGCAGAGGCGGCTGAACGGAGCTGAGATGCCGGCGCCGCTAAATGAAGTAAGAATGGTGGCGGCGCCGGGGGCAGGTTGCGGGGTGAGGCGGAGCGGCGAGGGGTGGAGAGGGGGCAGGAGGGGGCGCCGTCTTGCAGATCCAGGAGGCAGGGCGGAGCGGAGCGGAGGGTATAAAGCTCGGCCCGGCCGGGAGAGGATAAAAAGATCGCGGCGCGGATTAGGCGGGCAGCAGTTTGCGGGCCCGCTGCTCATTACGGCGCAAAGTGAAACACTCGCCACGCGTAAAGAGGCGAGAAATACGGCGCCGGGCCTCTCCCGGCATCGGTACCCCTCTGGGCATGCTGAGCTATGTTCCAGCGCGGCAAGCACTTCTACCCTTGGCACCGCTTCCCAAGTTTTACGCAAGACCTTTAAAACCAAAAACAAGTTAATGATGTGCGTAATCATTTTTACCACGAAGACAATCAAGAACAGTAACGAAGAATGGTAGACCATACAATTTACAAATTGCTCTTGCGGCATCCCACGACAACAATAGGACAGATTAAGCTTACCCTTTACGAAAACCGCAACTGTTTATTCAATGTAAATACAGAAAATTGCAACCAGTCACTTTTTCGAAATAGTTATTTATTCCATGAACCGGTTTTCGAACCTTTTCAGCCTCATCTTCGGATGATTTCAGAAGGTTACATAACATTGAAATAGCTATGCAGCCTCCTGTACACCATATGAAGATGAGCCTGAAAAAGTTTAAAAACTGGTTCCTGGGATGAATAATTATTTCAAAAGAGTGATTAGTTGCAGTTTTCTGTATTTACATACAATAGGACATTCAGATAGTAATTCCTAATATTATCAGTACTGTCTGGTGTATCTCTCTTATGATGAAGCCTAAGCGTACGTAAAATGTTTCGCAACCACTCACAATGTTATTGTCTTATTTTACGTTTATAAGTGACGTTTCTGCAGTCACTAGTGCTCGTTTTCATCATATCGAAACCACTTACAGAGCTGTCATGTGATTTACCTTCGTAAAGCTAGAAGATGAGTATCAGTTCATCTAAGCCTCTCGCTAACAAATAATAATAAAATTCTCGGACGGTACCACGTAGGGTGTCGGGCGAGAGGTGTACAAAAACATTTGTTTTTCAGTGCATAATAAGATTTATAACTTTTTGTCCAACACTGTACACAGTACTTCAAACATTTTTGTGCGTGTTGGTAAAGTCGAGTGTGGGCACCGTTTGTAGCTCGACAGATATCGAAACGGTACCCCACTTCTCGCCAAACATTCATAGGTATGACATGGGTTATGACCTCTACTACGGCGGAGATCTGTTGTCTCAAACTAACCAGATCTCGAATCCTTTTCCCCTTTTCCTGTAAACAACGTTTTTGATAAACCGGCCGTCCGTTGTGGCCGAGCGGTTCTAGGCGCTTCAGTTCAGAACCGCGCTGCTGCTGCGGTCGCAGGTTCGAATCCTGCCTCGGGCTTGGATGTACGAGGGCAGTTCAATAAGTAATGCAGCACATTTTTTTTCTGAAACAGGACTTGTTTTATTCAGCATTGATATACACCAGGTTATTCCCCAATCTTTTAGCTACACAACACTATTTTTCAACGTAATCTACATTCAATGCTACGGCCTTACGCCACCTTGAAATGAGGGCCTGTATGCCTGCACGGTACCATTCCACTGGTCGATGTCGGAGCCAACTTCGTACTGCATCAATAACTTCTTCATCATCCGCGTAGTGCCTCCCACGGATTGCGTCCTTCATTGGGCCAAACATATGGAAATCCGACGGTGCGAGATCGGGGCTGTAGGGTGCATGAGGAAGAACAGTCCACTGAAGTTTTGTGAGTTCCTCTCGGGTGCGAAGACTTGTGTGAGGTCTTGCGTTGTCATGAAGAAGGAGAAGTTCGTTCAGATTTTTGTGCCTACAAACACGCTGAAGTCGTTTCTTCAATTTCTGAAGAGTAGCACAATACACTTCAGAGTTGATCGTTTGACCATGGGGAAGGACATCGAACAGAATAACCCCTTCAGCGTCCCAGAAGACTGTAACCATGACTTTACCGGCTGAGGGTATGGCTTTAAACTTTTTCTTGGTAGGGGTGTGGGTGTGGTGCCACTCCATTGATTGCCGTTTTGTTTCAGGTTCGAAGTGATGAACCCATGTTTCATCGCCTGTAACAATCTTTGACAAGAAATTGTCACCCTCAGCCACATGACGAGCAAGCAATTCTGCACAGATGGTTCTCCTTTGCTCTTTATGGTGTTCGGTTAGACAACGAGGGACCCAGCGGGAACAAACCTTTGAATATCCGAACTGGTGAACAATTGTGACAGCACTACCAACAGAGATATCAAGTTGAGCACTGAGTTGTTTGATGGTGATCCGTCGATCATCTCGAACGAGTGTGTTCGCACGCTCCGCCATTGCAGAAGTCACAGCTGTGCGCAGCCGGCCCGCACGCGGGAGATCAGACAGTCTTGCTTGACCTTGCGGCGATGATGACACACGCTTTGCCCAACGACTCACCGTGCTTTTGTCCACTGCCAGATCACCGTAGACATTCTGCAAGCGCCTATGAATATCTGAGATGCCCTGGTTTTCCGCCAAAAGAAACTCGATCACTACCCGTTGTTTGCAACGCACATCCGTTACAGACGCCATTTTAACAGCTCCGTACAGCGCTGCCACCTGTCGGAAGTCAATGAAACTATACGAGACGAAGCGGGAATGTTTGAAAATATTCCACAAGAAATTTCCGGTTTTTTCAACCAAAATTGGCCGAGAAAAAAAATGTGTTGCATTACTTATTGAACTGCCCTCGTATGTGATGTCCTTAGGTTAGTTAGGTTTAAGTAGTTCTAAGTCTAGGGGACTGATGACCTCCGATGTTAAGGCCCATAGTGCTCAGAGCCATTTGAACCATTTTGGTAAACCCCACGCACTGAAATCTAGCGGAATCAGGTAGGGAAACCGAGGGCGCTAGGCAATGGGACAGCACCCTCTTTCCGATCCAGCACACTGAAGTTTCGAGGAGAAGTGTGATGACATCCCGATGATAGTGGGGTGGGGCACCATCCTGCTAGGAAATTAATCGGGAGACATCGATGGAACTGCATCGTTCGCCAACACTCCGAGATAGCTGTGCCCTGTCACTGGTAACCAAGCGCCATGAGACTCAACGCCTATCACGAAATAGTGAGAATCACATCTTAGAGAGTTTCTCTACCGATAGCGTGTTTCCCCGACAACATAAAATGTTCGTACATCCATAGTTGAAATGGAGGACTTTGGGACGTCAGCTGGTACACATTTTTATTAAAAATGAAGAAATTCCTCCAGCTGTATCTGAGGTGTCGATTTTATTTTGGCAACTAGTTTCAACGTTGTAACAACGTCAACAAGTGTACGGGCATGAAAATGACGTTGTTACAACGTTGAAAGTAGTTGTCAAAATAAAATCGACACCTCAAATACAGCTGGAGGAATTTCTTCATTTTCAATATAAACATAAAATGTCGTGTTCTTTCATTATAAGGACTTGTTTAAGTATACCTCTAGACTGGACACCCTGTATTTCATTATTTAAGATGGCAGGTAGCACAGTAATTAACATTAGGAGGAAGTTGTACAAACATTTCAAGACTTCTTTGTGTGTTTAACTGTTCAGCAGATGAATCAAAACCACAATATTAGGTGTAGTATAC
Organism: Schistocerca americana; assembly: GCF_021461395.2. Classification (NCBI taxonomy): domain Eukaryota; kingdom Metazoa; phylum Arthropoda; class Insecta; order Orthoptera; family Acrididae; genus Schistocerca; species Schistocerca americana. Next base: position 456,813,969 of record NC_060121.1, read on the forward strand.
AAAGTCATGTGTGGTGTGAAGAAAGGGTAAGCACTCGAAGGTAATCACGCCTTGGGTCCCTTGAAAATTTCTACAACCTGGTACGCCGTGGGATGATTATCTCAGCGGTCACAGCGATTTTGCCTAGTTGGCATACCGTTTCTCGGCTGTACGGCCTTCGAACAGAAACTTTCTGTATCGCCCATTATACCAGATGATTATGGCAACAGAATGACGTTATATCTGTGTAAGCAGCAGTTATCTCGATTACTTTGTGACTCGGTGGCCTGTTCCAGGCCCTACATCATATATTACCGTGCTTTGCAAATGTGATTACCATATCAGACTTTCTTAATTTTGCTTTCCGAATTGTTCTATGTTACCGTGCATTACTCGCGATTGTCTGGATGTAGCTCAAGAGTGGTTAGGACGTAATTTCTAGTAATGTAAATGGGTGATCATACTGGATTTTGGCTTAAAGCTCACTTCTGGTGACATTCAGATTTCTTCGTTCACATGTTGGCTCGGCACTCGGGATCTCCTCGTAAGTGTGGAATAGTAACCTTCCCTCACCCCGCAGAGTGACATGTCAGTCAAGCCTCGTTTTTCCTAGTACCTGGGTTCCCGAGAGGACAGCTGTTTGGCGAACGGCGGCCCGGAGATTATCCGATGGCCGCATCTGGTCAATGGGAGACGCACCCAAAGGCGCTCAGAGAGATTTGCGAACAATAGCATCTGCTACGTCACAAGTGGTCAGACTGAGACCCGGTCCTCGTTAGAAGCCAACGACGAATGGTTGTGGCCGTGCACAGCGAAACCGCCTGCTATGTTTGCCCTCTTGAAGCTGTTTTGCTGAGCCAGAATTATTGTCACATGTCCCTTTCGAAAACCTCCCCAGCAGTCCTTCAGTGGGAACTAGGCTGGTAGCCTTCGTAAAATTTGCAGAATTTCCCATCGTGGAGAGACGGCCGGGGTAATCTTCTCCCGGTCCCTGACTGCCAGTAAAACTACAGTTTTCATTGGCTGGTGCATGTTAAATTATATGGTAGGAGACAGGGAACCAATTTACAGGTTTGGAACTGGTGGTTCACCATCACCTTTTTGCTGATTGGTGGCACAAGGTTTTCTGCAAGTGCTGTTCCGAGGTGTCGAGGAAGATCGTACAAACCAAGAGATGGGAGACAAGTTAGTGCCTACTTGAGTGAAGGAGATGATTGGGCTTCGACATTTGGCCGAGTCATTCCGGAGTTATACTTTAACTTTTCACGCTTTTGAGATATTTCAACAGGGTCCACACGAATAAGACGATGTTTTTCATGTAGTCATCTCGTTGCAACCACTGGTATTCTCCTTTAGCAGCTCTCATGCCCTAAATGTAGCCACCTATTTGGCTACATTTCCGGGGCCACAGTAAGACAGCGTAATGCGATGCACACCTTCAATTTCAGATTATGCGGCAGAGTGAGAAGAGACGTTTAACCTCGCTTTACAGCTCAGTTCGTGTTTCTGAGACAGCGCTCGATTTACTTGAAGGTAAGCATTTATTTTTTTTAACAAGGCTACTTTTTTGGGGTTTTCAGTCGCTACCATTCGTGAGTTTATCTGTTACCAGGTGTAGGTCCCGCGGCTACTATAAAGATTTTGTAGCTCTTCGATTCCAAATTTAATTTCAGTTATGTCCCCTGTTGAGGTCATTCTGATTTCATTCTTTTCCAACCACGGTTGAAATTATTATTTGTGTGTCCGTAAATTGTTTTGCGGCCACCACTGGAAATGATTTGTCCAATGTAATGCTGGTGACGACACTTTGTAATTAATTACACATGTGGTTCAAGAAAAGCTTGTTTTTATATCTCTCTTGTGTTTTCAGTCTATTAATTAAGTTTTCTGACTTACCTACTTTCTCCTTGAATTACAATAACATGTTAGCTGATCCAACTGTCTCATTTAGCAATTATTATATCACCCAACATACTGATTCTCTAACTGTAAGCTAATGGACGAGGCTGCCTAAAGGTTTCAGATATTTAATTTCGGATAGACTCGAACTCGGCAACTCTCAGTGACCACAAGGAGGGTGCTGTGATGGGGTCAGTTACTCCCACACTCGAATCCGGTACCTCTGTACACAGATAGCAGTACAATCCGACTCTGAGTCAAAGAGAGTGGTGTTCCTGGTCCTAACCGAATAGTTAGTCCTGTGAACCAGAGCAACTCCTTAACATCTGTGCATAATCACACACTGTTTCGTTATGTAGTTCAAGTCAGTCATCGAAGAGAAAATATGGGACGAAGTCCCGTTTTGAAACCTATTTTTACTGATCGTGGTAATATACATTTAACTTGCAAAGGCTATAAATTCAAATGTTACAGAAGAGTGCTAGGAACTGAAGAACGTGGATGTTATGGTAAAAATTCGCGGTGTTCTACTAAAATTATTTACAGCAGGCAGGAAAAACTTATTTTTGCGTTCGGAAGGCCCTCATAGCCACACACCAGTTTTAAAACATTTTCTAAACAGAAGAATGTTATCGAATTCTGTTAACACAAAACACGAAGCTTCGGATGAAAAAACATCAAAGCTTTTACGCAAAGAAGTAGATGGCAATCCGACAACAGTGGTGCAATGACGGCTGTAAGGTATATTCGCAACAATATTTCTTACTCTCGTTTGAAGGCTATACCGAAACTGACAAAATCCGTAATGGAAATTAGGCTTTCTTATCGCAAATGGAAGTGACAGATACAAAAATCGCAGTCTTTATCGTTAATAACGATACGGAAAATTGTCACGTTGCTCTTTCCAACAGATTCCAATCTGCAGTATCTATGACAGGAGGAAACTATATTGACTGCTGGTACTTTTCAATATGCAGCTAAACATTTTCTCCTGTTTATAACCGCGTAGGCTTCAAAAGTCAGAGTCAGTTGACATAAAAGTTTCCTGAGTATCGTGCCGCATCATAATGTAAGGCTTTATCTGGAGTGTAGTTTTCGCATTATGACGCGGTACGATACTAAGAAAACTTTTATGTCAAGTTTCTCCAGTTATTCACGATCTGCAGTTACTCTGAAGGATCTTACGTACCATTAGCGCCCAGCCTTATAAAAGATAAGAAGGAAAAATACCTGAAAATTATACGATGTGTTTAAGATGAATGTAGGAAGAAGTAACTGCCTCTTAATTCGAAAACGACGAAACTGAGTTCGAACATTGGAGTATCATGGTTGCCTGCCCATCAGGCAAGATTGCTCGTTGTCTTTTTCACCTGGCTGAAGGCTGGTAAGTGCGGTTTTAATTGTTATTTTAAGTAAATCGTATACTTCTGGAACGATAAATGTCTATAATTAGTATAGAATATTATTTGCCTTTCCTAAAGGAACGGTGGACACAGTTATTGCTTAAATTACTTTATTCATAATGTTAGCTATACATCATTCGCGCTACGAGGGTTGTGTCCATTGCTTAAGTCGTGGACCTTACCAAAATTTTGCCTGTTAAATTTCCACAATCATTTCCTTCTACACATTCACGTGGCAAAAAAGACAAACACTATGTTTGGCTTCGACGTTCAAAGACCAGAACACTGAAACAGGCCAGCTGGTGCGTTATATCTTTGGCCTTGGTTACATAAAACCTATTGTTTTTCTGACCTCATAAGAATGCAACCAAATACTCACCAAATTTGCTTATTACGTAACTAAAAATAACATTGACGAGCGTGAACAACTGATACCTACATAAAAATTAAGACTGCAAAAAAATGGCCACGTCATCAAAGCGGACTCTATAACCGGGAAGAGGCAAGCTTTCATACAACAGAAATTAAATTTACCCAGACATGGTGAAATTGCCAAATTAGAATTTGTGAATCACGTTTCAAACAAGTCGGTTGTGGACAGAACATAAGATAAACGAAATACAGTTGTTTTCAGGAAATATTTTTGTGTGTGAAATCTGTAATAAAATTTTTGTGTTTATGTATAACTTGTTTTCTTTTACCTTTTTCATTGATTCAGTACTTACATGTGATCCACGTGCTTCATGGTGGTATTTTACCATCTCTCAGTATCAGGTATGGTGCAGTAGCAAGATTTGATCATTTGCATACCAACTGAAAATTCTTCGATAAGGATAGCAGCTGAAGAAGTTAATTGAAATTTATATCAGAACCGGTACTTCCACGCAAGTCTCCTACCTACTTTTTTTCCTATTTCCATTTCGTTCGTGATTGTTCGTTTCATTTAGTGTGGGCGCACGTCACTTGACACCCGTTCTAGTTCATCGTTGATTCCTTTACTCTTTTTTCTTCCAGCCAACCCTCTGACTGACCACGCTGAGCTACCGTTTACTAGGTAGATGTGCTATCGACTAAACCACCGTGGCATTGTGGCTGGCCCAGCTGCACAAACTTCAGTTCACACTTTGATTTTTCTCTCCTTAAATCGTCAGTCTTTCCGATTCTCTCTGATATTGGAATAGCACCCCATAATTGTACGTAATGGTAAAATCTTGCTGTACCTGAGTCTCAACTTCATCTTCGATAAGGACAGGAACAATTTTTAATTCAGTACTTCAGGTGCTATCCTTATCGACGATAAAGTTAAGACTCATTGTGCCCCTAGGAAAATGATATTTCGTCAGATCAATACATCTCCTGTGCATTACGTACAGAACTGGGGTGCTATTCCAATGTCAGAAAGCCTTGGCACTACTGACAGTTTAAGACAGGGAAAATCAAGGTGTGAATTGAAGTTTGTGTTTGGAGTTGACAGTGGAGTATGCTAGTCTGTGGAGCTATGTCAGCCGTTACGCCAGGGTGGTGCAGTGTATCGCATACCTGCTCAGTCAACAGGAGACCTGTCCGCCCCCGGTAGCTGAGTGGTCAGCGTGACAGAATGTCAATCCTAAGGGCCCGGGTTCGATTCCCGGCTGGGTCGGAGATTTTCTCCGCTCAGGTAGATGATGAGGACAACACAACACCCAGTCCCTGAGGGGAGAAAATCTCCGACCCAGCCGGGAATCGAACCCGGGTTCGATTGACATTTCATCCCCATCGACACGCAAGTCGCAGAAGTGGCGTCAAATCGAAAGACTTGCACCCGGCGAACGGTCAACCCGACAGGAGACCCTAGTCACACGACATTTTTATTTAATAGGAGACCTAAGTTCAAGTCCCAGCGTTGACACGAATTTTAATTACTTACTTCAGCTTTCATCCTCAACGAAGATAAAGTTGAGACTCAATGCGTTTCGGAAAAGGCAATTTCGTAGAGAATTCGTTGGGGCAGCCTCTGTGTTCACAGAAAAACAACTTCTGGATATTTCAGAACCAACAGAAACCAATCCTTCGACTGTGTACGTGAGTCTTTCATATCGATACTGGAGAGTTTTTAAGTCCCTTTACTGAGACCTAAGTAAATTCTTATTCTCGCTGGCCGGCAAACTGTATTTGCCTGCCGGCCGATAGCGGCGCTCGTCTGCGAGCACCTCTGGCGGCAGCCGGTGCAGGAGAACAAAGAAAGAAGGGGGACGCCGCCCGAACAGAGGATATGCGCGGACACATAATAAAGTTGTCCGGAATTCGCGTGGTCCGGGCAGCGGAGGCGAGGCCGGTTCTGAGTCTGGCCCGCGCCTTATTGTCCCGGCATATGAAGGTGATTCGAGTAAGGGGCCGCACCGGCGGGGACTCGAATCAATCATCCGCCAACAGGTGTAGCCCCAGACCGGCGCCCGGCCTCGGCAAGAATTCAATCAACGTGCACGCTCCGCTTCTTTATCCCCGCTGCAACCCCGGCCGCCCTGTGGAAATTTGAATCTCCTGCCGGCGCCCCGAGCAGAGCAGAGCTAAGGCAAGCGGTGTTTTTCCGCGTCTCCTGTAGTCCGGACAGGCGGGCTGTCACTGCGCGAGAGGAGGGGGAGGTAGTAGGGGAAGGAGGGGCTCTGGAGGAGGAGGAGACGAGGTCCACCGCCGGACGTAAGAGAAAAGGGTAGCGGCGCGGCATGCGAGAGGAAACGCTAAGGGTAGGTTTGCTAGAAATTGCTTTTCAATCCCTCGGACTTTGAACGAGGAAAAAAGGGGGTCCGGCAGCGCGGCTGGAGAGCGGAGGCGGAACGGGAGGGACCAAGACGGCGCAGCGAGGACGATTCTTTTTATATGATATAGCCGGGGGGCGAGGGGGCTGCGGGGCTAGCGGGCCGCCCCTCCCGCATCCGGACGCGCCCACCAGGGCGGCTGCCGCGTCCGTAGCGGGGGCGGCGGCGTGTCTCGTTTTTAAAATTTAAGTGGTTTGCTGCTACTGCTGCCACTGCCGCCACACGCGTCGTACGTTTGCCGGGATCTCTTTCGCCCGCCGCCGCCGCCGTGTAGCTTCTCCTCTCTCTGCCTATATCCGCTACACTGTTACGGTCCGAATGCGAAAGTGATCCAGGGACGCACGAGCTAGCGGCCGCCTCAGAAAGGAGGGGCAGGAGCACAAAGCGGCTCCCAGCATTTGATACGAGAAAAATCAGAGGAACACACATTAAAAAGGAACTAATTATAAGCACTTAATGCCAACAGAATGTAAATTACCATAACGATCACGTCATTGATTTCTGGAGATCAAAAAATTTACCCTCGTGTTTCTTCATCTTTCTGATAAAGGGTTTATAATTCGATGATTCCAGCTACACCGACGTGACAAAAGTCGTGAGATGGCAGTAGTATTGCGTACATAAGGTATACAAGGGCAGTGCACTGACGGGGCTGTCATTTGTACTCATGTGATTAACGTGTAAAACTTTCCGACGTGATTATGGGTGCACTACAGGTATCAACAGACTTTTAACGCGGAATGGTAGTTGGACCTAGACGCAAGGGACATTCCACTTCAGAAATCTTTAGGGAGTTCCATATTTCGAGTGTCCCGAGAATACCAAATTACAGGCTTTGTCTCTCACCACGTACAACGCAGCGGCCAAAGAACTTCACTTAACGGCCGAGAGCAGCGGCGTTTGCGTAGAGTTGTCCGTGCTAACAGACAAGCACAACTGCATGAAATAACCGCAGAAATCAATGTGGGACGTACGACGAACGTACCCGTTACGACAGTGCGGCGAAATGTGGCGTTAACGGGTTATTACAGCAGATGACCGAAGCGAGTGCTATTGTTAACAGCACATCTCCTGCACCGCCTCTCCTGGGCTCGTCACCGTACTTTTGGATCCTAGACCACAGGAAAATAGTGTCCTGGTCGGATGAGTCACGATTTGTGTTGGTAAGGGCCGATAGCAGGGTTCGAGTGCTGCGCAGACACCACGAAGCTGTGGACCGAAATTGTCAACAAGGCCTCTTCAAGTTGGTGGTAGCTTCATAATGATGTGGGCTGTGTTTTATTTGGAATGGACTGAGTCCTCTGGACCAACTGAACCGACATTGACTGGAAATGGTTATGTTCAGCTACTTGGAAATCATTTGGATCCATTTCGGAACAGCCTTGGAATTTTTGTGGATGTCAATGCGCCATGCCATCGGGCCATAACTGTTTGCGATTGGTTTGTCTCTGGACAATTCGAGAGAATTATTTGTCCACACATATCTCCCGACAGGAATCCAATCGAACATTTCTGCAACATAATCGAGAGGTTAGTTCATGCACAACTTCCTGCACCAGCAACACTTTCGCATTTATGGACGACTTGCCACGGTTCGCACGGCTCCTCCGTCGGAGATTCGAGTCCTCACTTGGGCGTGGGTGGGTGTGTTGTCACTAGCGTAAGTTAGTTTAAGTTAGGTTAAGTAGTGTGTAAGCCTAGGTACCGATGACCCCCGCAGTTTGGTCCCATAGAACTTACCACATATTTCCAATTTTACTCTACTCGGGACACATTCACCGAGGTGTCTGAATATCGGTGGAGAATTGGTAGCCGATTCTACCTCTACAGACGAAACTAGACCGGGTAGTCATGTAGTACCCTCAGGACTGGAGCTAAGTCGACTTTCTCGTCCATTGGGTGCAACTCGGGATTCTGGACAGGCCAGTCCACTTCAGGAACTTTATTGTCCATAAGCCATTACCTCACAGACGCTGCTTTATAATATACTGGCATGCTGATTCAAACAATCATCGTCCCCCAACTGTTCCTCATCTGTACTCAGTACGAAATGCTGTAAATTCTGTGCCCGTGTCCTTCCGCACTTAGCGTGTTCCTAAGCCTAATAAGGAGATTACACCATAGCCGTGAAAAGTACCCCATACAGTAACATCACCTCCTCCGCACTCACCCCAGTTGGCACTACACATGATGGCTGGTAATGTTCTTCAGGCATTGGCTAAACCCAAGTCCTTCCATCGGGTTGGCACAGGTTGTTGCGTGTTTCATCACTTCAAATCACTCGTTTCCAGGCATCCACTGTGCAATGGCGTCGCCCTTTACACCATCTCAAGCACTGAGTATAGGAACATGTAGCTGAAAAGGAGGTATTGCATCCGCTCTTTTTAACTCTCTACGCACATTCATTGCGCAAGCTCGACATCCGGTAGCACTTTCTAACTCACGAATGGTTTTCTCCCTTCATATCATGCGATTTTTTTTAGTCACCCTCCGAAATGCTCGACGGTCCCTGTCCGTCAATGCGTGAGGTCTGCCTGGTCTCCGTTTAACAGTATTTGTTCCTTCGCGTTTCCACTTCAAAATCACATCACCATCAATCGACTTTGACAGCTTCATAAGAGCTGAGATGTCGCGTATGGATTTGTTACTCATTTGATATCCAGTCACCAGCCCACGTTCGGAATCACAGAGCTGTCCTGATCGACTCATTCTACTGTTAGTGGCAACACAGTATTCCTCCATTGGCGGGTCCACATCTCGTGACATCCGATTATGGAGGGTTGCCCTGATACTTTTAATAAGATACAGTACATTGTTTCGCTTATATCTATTATAGATTGTTACTCCTACTACACCTATTCCGTTTCATACAGATGCTTTGCGTTCTGGACACTGCTCTATATTTTTAAATGGGATCCTTTGAATATAGTTTCAGCGAATCTTTGAACATTTTTTAAACGCAGCAGCCTTTGAATTATTGCTGTAATTAACATTCAAGTACCGTTATACGTGCATTAAGATGTGCCGTCTAAGATGTGATACTGTACAATCTGGTTACACAAGTACTGACAAACCTTCTTCCCAACACAACTTTCTCTTCTTTCTCTTGTTTCCACTGTCTGTCTGTCTGTCTGTCTTCTCTCTCTCTCTCTCATCCTAAAACGCCAAACAACTTTTTTCGACATGATTTATGAGCGATGGAGGATATTTCATGTCAATATTAGTGACATTCTGAGTTATTCCACTTGCAGATGAAGCGGGGAAACATTGATTGTCTAGACGATTCGGTACGCGCACTATCCTCTTTTATTTTATTCTCGTAGTTCCTAGGCAAAATATACGACTGATGTTGGAGAAGTATTGCAGTCTTTCTCAGATGTCACTGGGAGAGTTTCACGGGAACAGCAGCGCTTTTCTTCCCAAGTACACCGTTTAACTTCCACGAATTGTGTTACACATTCATAGCAGCGCGTTTTTCAGTTGTCTCGATGTCTACTATCATACCCCGCTAGCGCTTTGTATCCAGTGTCCTGTACATATGAACCGGACATCCTTATTAACAGAACTTCTCATCTTACATGCTCGTCCCACCTCATATAATTCCTTCGTTAAACCATGCGACAGACCCCTAAGCTCCTCCAATAGTGCTGTCATTACATTTATTCATTCTTGTTGACAGCTGTCGTGCAATACACCAGTAGGAAATACTGTTTAAGTTATTCCGCTTTCCTGTAGAACTTAAAAAAACTGTGGTGAGTTGTTGTGGGAGCGAACTGCTGAGGTCATCGGTCCCTAGGCTTACACATAACTTAATCTAACTTAACCTAACTTACTCATGCCCGAAAGACGAGACGAACCTTCAACGGGGGAGCCGCGCGAACCGTGACAAGGTGCCTGTGGCCGCGCGGCTACCCCGAGCGGCTGTTTTCCCCTGGGCCATATGACTACGATACTTTATTATAAACACTTGAACCGTTGACGAAGTCTCAGCTAGTGCTATTGATCATTTTTGAAAAAAATTATTGGTGTATTTACAACTTTAAATTGCCCAGGGGCAGAGATGATGCTACATACGCACTGAATGAAAATTCAGCGCCCTGTACAAGTTTCTCCTTGTAAAGTGAGTGTCCTACTTCGGGAGATACACCGTATGATACCTTGTTCATCAGCAGCTGACAATATGGTACAGCATCGAACACTCTTTCGGAAACCTAGACGGACAGAATCTAATTGTTTATTACCTTCAGACGACATTGTTAAAGTTCACTCTTTAAGGTCTCATTAGATAAAATGTCACAGGCTTCGGGAGTGTCCCTTCTTACGTGAACACGAGCTATCATTAAGCTGTCTTTATTTCTCTACACTTACTCTTGTAACGATATTGTAGTTATCTTTTCTTCACGACATTCTCAAAATGTTGATGTGTAACCAAGGAGGGTCGTTTCTGTCTTTTATTACTTTACTTTCCAAAAATCTTTAATTGCTATTGGTGTTTATAAAATTCGTGATTCAGTAGTTAGTCTTTTGATGAAGAAACCTCAAGAGAATGATAGAAAGAATAAAACTTCAGATGCAATAAACAGACTTATATCCATTTATTTAGAGCACGTTTTGACGATTGCCAGGATGCTAAGACTGCTCTACTGTTTCAGTTTCCTCTTTTTACTGATGCCTAGCAGAATAATACTGATAGGTCCACTTTGGTAAGTGATGAAATGTACAAGGAAAAGCTTCACAACCAAAGGAAATCACTTTTGAGTGACGAGCGGTTCAGTATAATGAGCAAGGTATTAAAGAGCGTCTATACGCCTAACTGGGAGCACACTAGTTTAGGAAACTAGGCATAACTCTTGCCACATCCTCCACTGAGTGTCTGTAAAGGTCACCTGCAACACCTGAGAGCTACAGTGAGACAAAGCGCCGACTTGTACAGCGTCAGAATACTTGCAGCATCCGGGCGCTCATAAATCAGGCCAGACGGCCCTATCGCTGCGCTTCGCCTGGCCTCGCTCGCTCGCCTTCCTTCCCAAGCCGTGACGCCGTCATACCGCCCACGCTCACGCCCCTCCCCCACCCACTCCACTCCCTCCACCGCCCCATCGGCTGCCCTGGCCTTATTCAGGCAGCGCCCAAAATGAAACCTGCGCCTTGTAATTAAACTCAGTATCGGCTCCTAATTAAACGTAAACCGAACGAACGATATATTATCCTATCAAGATGGCTCGTTAATACCGCCCCGAGCGGCGCTCCGGCTAAAAGTTTGACGGCGGAAAATTGGCGCCCGCCTCCCGCGCCGGCAGGGAGGCCGTGGGGCTAACTAGCGCCTCCCCCACGTTCCCGGCACCATGGCGCAGCCTAGCCACTGCGGGAAATGCCGAGAAAATCTCAAGAATACAAATTGTCAATGTCATGGACACCTCTTGTACAAGGTCTCTGCAAAGGCTGCTATATATACCATCTGATCAAAAGTATCCGTACACCCAATAGTGGGCGTTGCCCAACCTCCGCCTTTATGATGGCTTGAACTCTGCTTGGGACACATTCAGTGACGTGGATCAACGTCCATTCTTCCGCAAGAGCTGAGACCAGAGATATTTGACGCCAGGGTCCGGAGCGTAGTCGACGTGGTAACTCAACCCAAAGGTGTTGTATTGGATTCCGGTTGGGACTCTGAAAAGGCCAGTCCATTTCAGGAATATTACTGTCCACAAGCCTTTGCTCCACAAATGCTGCAATATGACAACATGCATTGTTTTGTTGACGGTCTTCGCACTCTCCCTCTATTGCATGCAGTACATAATTCTGTAAAATGTGTTGATATCATTCCGCATTTAGAGTTTTCTTAAGTACAATACGGGGACCACATCCTAACTACGAGAAACTTCGCCCATACCGTAACACCAATTCCTCTGTACATTACAGCAGGCACCGCACACAATGGCATGTAACGTTCAACAGGCATTCGCCAATTCCAGACCCTCCCATCGTTTTGCCACAGGATTTATCGTAATTTTCCTTTGCAAACCACTCGTTTCCAGTCATCCACTGTCCAATGACGTCGCTCTTAGCACCACCAGGAGTTGCACGACCGCTGTACCCCGTTCTTTCTAGCTCCCTGTGTACATTGTCCTAGCTGGACTGCTGGTAGCACTTTGGGTCTACGAGTTGTTATTTCCACTGATTTCATGCTGTTTTTTATAACCATCCTCTGTAGTGTTCGATGGTCCCTGTTCGTCATTTCATAAGGTCCGCCTGGTCTTGGTTTAGCTCTGGCTGTTCCTTCACGTTTCCACTTCACAGTCACATCATCAGAAGCCGACTTGGGCAGCTTCAGAAGGGCTGAAATGGCCATGATGGATTTATGAGGATGTGCAGAAAAGAAATTCCTCCCCATTTTTTACGTGAAATCTTTTAAGGCTTTGTAAACAAAAGAAACTTCATTAACAATCTACTTCTTCATTCTTCATGTATACACATTTATTTTTCTAGCGAAGGACACATGTCTCCCGACGAAAGACCAGTTTATTGATACCGTCACTGTAAAATGTTTGTTTTGACGGAGCTGCAACATCATCTCTGCTTGTGCCCGCCTCATCAATATCAAAGTGAAGTCCTGGAAGGTGTTCTTTAAGTTTTGGAAACGGATGAAAGTCGGATGGGGCCAGTCGAGACTGTATGGAGGATGATCGATGACAATGAAGCCAAGTCTTCGTACTGTTACAGATGTCGCCGCGCTCGTGTGATCTGGCACTGTCATGGTGAAGGAGTGGGTGCTCAGTGTGTAGAAAAACTGGAATTCCGGCTTTTATTTCGCTCACACATTAACATAGTTACGCTACACAACACCACTTTATACGCCATAATTTAGAGCCCTCTAATGGCAGAGGGTTGCAACTTGCGTCAGCGAGTAATATGCATTATATGTAATGCTTCAACCGATATTGAGAACACAATAAAAAACTCTGAGACATTACTTCTCAGTACACCTTCGTATTACTCAGACGATATCCAGTGACTAGCGATGTTCGAAGTTACTTAGCTCTTCTGACCGACCCATACTTCTGTTACTGTTCAATACTCCCCGACTCCTTTATTCTGCCGGGCCCGCCTCTGGTGACATCTAGATACCAATTCCTCAACACTGGTGTTACATGCCAAGTGAATGAGTGCTCTGCTCTTTTTTTTTTTTTTTTAACTCGTCATTTTGAGGAAGCTATTGTGATTGCTCTGTTATTAGTTACGAATGAAAACTGAAGAATTCACCGAATAAAACAAGATTTTCTGAATTATAAAAAATTTTACTACCCTTCGAAACTAACAAGGCGTCCCATCAGAGCATCAGGATTCTCAGTGTTCCGACAGACGAAAAGTTTTGGAAAAGCTGTACTACACGCACAGCTATTGGGATGTGTCATTAACCTAAATTGTATCAAAGTGGAGTCCTGGAAAGTGTTATTTAAGTATTGGAAACGGATGAAAGTCGGATAGGGCCAGTCGAGACTGTATGGAGGATGATCGATGAGAGTGAAGGAAAGTACTGTTACAGACATCGCAGTGCGTCACTCAATTCCATAGTTTTGGCCAAAGTACAAAATTGGAAGTTCCGGACTGTTTCATATTGTCTTTGACATTATCGCATGATTTTGACAATTGAACAGTAATTCTACTTTTACTAGTACCATCGTATGAGTGATGTCATGTAGACTGCTGTAATAATTTTATGTTGCTAGATTATGATCGTTTCGATTGAAAGTGGCAGCGACTAAAGGCCTGTGTTTCTTGCAGAACCTAATGATACGCAAATATGACTTTTGTCTTTCTGAATTCTCTGTCTGTGATATGCAGTAATAAGTACGTCTTTATTTGCTTGCCTGTGCCACTTCGCTCTTGACCTTGTTTCGCACATCACAGATCAAAATTCATTAAGCAGGTCTCTTCTTATAATATTTTCGTTTCTAACAATTTCTCATTTTCAGTTTCTTCATTATTTTTTTATAAATCCGACCACGCAATTAAACCCTTTCTGCACCTCGCTTATTTCCAAATCAGTAATTTCGCAAGTGAAAGGCACGTCTGATTGCCTCTTTCCGGATTTTTCTGGACATTATTGTCACCTTAGCCACTGATTCACTTTTTATAAGAAAATAATGTCTTTCTTAGGTTTATTTTTCCTGTTTCATTACTTCCGTTTAGCTCCTATAGATGCCCTGCCCTCTCTCAGACATTCGCCTGTTGATCCCAACAAGTTTATTCGTCTTTACAGTGGAATTCTTCACTTGTTCGTTTCATTATTTCCTTTATTGTTTACTTTCTGCCGTAGGGCGTGAGTTGTCTGTGATTTTCGTGAAAGACAAAGCAATGCTTTTATGTGTTCTTTCAGTTTGTTCCCTTATGAATGAGATTCATCTTTCCTCATTCGTGATATATTAATGCATTTAAATAACAAAATCGTCACTCCCAACGGTGTGGACCTTCATGACTCAAACATGCTTCGTTGTCTTGTCAGGAATGTAAACTGCGCTCTACAATCAGCATAAATTCACCAGCGAATTATTTCACGTAGTGGAAAAGTAACAATTCCGGTCGCAAATGATAATGTTTCAGTTGTAAAAACATTTTATTATCTCAACAAAAACACAAAAGGGGAAAAAATTCTTAATTTCGATTTAGCATACCAAAGTTCTCGGTTTGGACACCTCTGTTAAATAACATTTATGCCTTTAATATACACAGCGCAACACAATTAAAGGATCACTTCTACTAAATCTCGTAATTGTTCCCAGTTCCACGTAGAAGTTTGAAGGTTGACTCATAGGTGCCTTACTACTTCCTCTGTAATGGTGCAAATGGATGGCGCCCTCAGAAGCCACCCTCATCGTCGGCGAGTCTTGAGACAGCGAGGTGTCGAACGTGCAGAAAAAAGGCCAAATCTCAGAAGATCGTATGGGGTGCGAGAAGGTTAATGATGTGACACTGGCACTAAATTGCACCAAAACTCTGCCCAACACCACTGTGGACGTGTCACATGGTAGGTAGGCCGTCGCACGCCATCTTACTCGCATCTCATCCCTTATTTTGGCGCCACGTGATGTAAGCCAGAATCACGACGCTCAGCGTTGAAATCACGAGATTCCTTAGAGTAACCGAGGAAAACATTTCAGATACTCCGCTTCTCAGAGTCGAAACGAAAAAGCCTCAAGAGACGGCATGAACGGTGTCAATGAAACCATCCCTTCCCTTGGGGCGTTAATTCGCATATACACTCCTGGAAATTGAAATAAGAACACCGTGAATTCATTGTCCCAGGAAGGGGAAACTTTATTGACACATTCCTGGGGTCAGATACATCACATGATCACACTGACAGAACCACAGGCACATAGACACAGGCAACAGAGCATGCACAATGTCGGCACTAGTACAGTGTATATCCACCTTTCGCAGCAATGCAGGCTGCTATTCTCCCATGGAGACGATCGTAGAGATGCTGGATGTAGTCCTGTGGAACGGCTTGCCATGTCATTTCCACCTGGCGCCTCAGTTGGACCAGCGTTCGTGCTGGACGTGCAGACCGCGTGAGACGACGCTTCATCCAGTCCCAAACATGCTCAATGGGGGACAGATCCGGAGATCTTGCTGGCCAGGGTAGTTGACTTACACCTTCTAGAGCACGTTGGGTGGCACGGGATACATGCGGACGTGCATTGTCCTGTTGGAACAGCAAGTTCCCTTGCCGGTCTAGGAATGGTAGAACGATGGGTTCGATGACGGTTTGGATGTACCGTGCACTATTCAGTGTCCCCTCGACGATCACCAGTGGTGTACGGCCAGTGTAGGAGATCGCTCCCCACACCATGATGCCGGGTGTTGGCCCTGTGTGCCTCGGTCGTATGCAGTCCTGATTGTGGCGCTCACCTGCACGGCGCCAAACACGCATACGACCATCATTGGCACCAAGGCAGAAGCGATTCTCATCGCTGAAGACGACACGTCTCCATTCGTCCCTCCATTCACGCCTGTCGCGACACCACTGGAGGCGGGCTGCACGATGTTGGGGCGTGAGCGGAAGACGGCCTAACGGTGTGTGGGACCGTAGCCCAGCTTCATGGAGACGGTTGCGAATGGTCCTCGCCGATACCCCAGGAGCAACAGTGTCCCTAATTTGCTGGGAAGTGGCGGTGCGGTCCCCTACGGCACTGCGTAGGATCCTACGGTCTTGGCGTGCATCCGTGCGTCGCTGCGGTCCGGTCCCAGGTCGACGGGCACGTGCACCTTCCGCCGACCACTGGCGACAACATCGATGTACTGTGGAGACCTCACGCCCCACGTGTTGAGCAATTCGGCGGTACGTCCACCCGGCCTCCCGCATGCCCACTATACGCCCTCGCTCAAAGTCCGTCAACTGCACATACGGTTCACGTCCACGCTGTCGCGGCATGCTACCAGTGTTAAAGACTGCGATGGAGCTCCGTATGCCACGGCAAACTGGCTGACACTGACGGCGGCGGTGCACAAATGCTGCGCAGCTAGCGCCATTCGACGGCCAACACCGCGGTTCCTGGTGTGTCCGCTGTGCCGTGCGTGTGATCATTGCTTGTACAGCCCTCTCGCAGCGTCCGGAGCAAGTATGGTGGGTCTGACACACCGGTGTCAATGTGTTCTTTTTTCCATTTCCAGGAGTGTATTACGCAGTCGAAATTGGCAATTGGCAATGCGATGAACGACAGTACGAAGTTCTTGGTGATCTTTGACAGTGATGACGCCCTCTGGACGATTCAAACCTTCTGGAAGGACATCGTTTGAGAGCAACCTCATTGATAGCGATCGCAGCTGTCTGCAGTGCAGCGTGAAACTACTAGGGGTAGTTGAAAACCATTTTACAAAATTTGAACTCTATTCAAAGCTGCAGAGGGTGTTTATGCCTTTGCAGCCCTCCTGTTTCGTGGCTTTTTGTAGTTTCATCATGAAGGGTCGTGACATTGACAGATGAATGAACAAAACAGCAAAAGGTCTCTCGCAGACAACCTCGGTGTCAGCCGTCCACGTTTGTTGAGCATATTAAAAATATACATGTACAGAGAAAACGCGTGACGAGACTCCTACGCGACAGTAGACCGGCTCTTCCGCCTGCCAGCAGACATTTGGAACCCGAGGGGAGTCAAGGGGTTGCCTGTACGTTAGGGCCTAGGACTCCGCCTCCTGGTTTGTTTGTACAGGTACAGTTTTAAAGTGCTCAGCCAACGTCGGCATGTACACTACGGGTACTGCCGAACTGGGAGTCTCAAAGGGATACTCTGCCGATTTATTCACGCATGTGTTAACGTGGCACCTCTCGGAGGTCATGTCACACAAAAGCACAAAGCAGGAGGGCTGAAACGGCCTTAGCACCCTTTGCTGCTTCGGATCGCTTTCAAATTTTATCGAATGGTTTTGAACTGTGGCTGGTGCTTCCATGCTATACACTACTACTAAAACTATGGTCGCACTGCTTTCCAAAGGGATACGATCACGATGAATGTGGTTGCTCTGCAGACTCGGATCTGTATTCCTATTCTGATTTTGAGGAGATTTTCCTACAGAAGCTGTTAGGAGCCACTTGGAGGTGGTACATGAACTGTTAGCGGTGTCCTCCTCCAGTACATCGGTCAGACACGTGAATTTTCCTTAGAGATACAGACAAGCATCTTTGAGTACCGGCATTAGAGTAACATTAAGTTCCTCACGCGAATTAAAGCGAGGTTGGCGAACTTTATGCCGACTTATTTGGTAGTGTAGAACCCAGAAAATTATCCAAGATACACCAACAGATATTTCTGATTAAATCTGCGGAGCTTTACGTCCCGAAGTTTACAAACGTACTGCACATCGCCAAGAACCGCTCGGCCACTCCGGCCGGCCTAGAGTAATGAATTAGACATAAAATATCAAAATGCGGCCGGCCGAGGTGGCCGAGCGGTTCTAGGCGCTACAGTCTGGAACCACGTGACCGCTACAGTCGCAGGTTCGAATCCTGCCTCGGGCATGGATGTGTGTGATGTCCTTAGGTTAGTTAGGTTTAAGTAGTTCTAAGTTCTCGGGGACTGATGACCACAGCAGTTGAGTCCCATTATGTTCAGAGCCATTTTTGATTACTCTAGGTGTCTCATTTACTGGTTCATCTCATCTTCCTACTCCTTCTCTTGTTCCTCTTCAGTGTCGCTGTCACCCTCTAGAGACTGTTGTTACGCTGCATGGACACACGTCATTTCGTTGTGTCCGCAGGTACTCTACATCACCGTATGGTGGCTTGCGGAGTGTGTATGTAGATGTGGAGGCGTGAAGGCTCGGACGTGAGTGATGCCACCCGGAGCCGTGAAACTCGAGACGCGACGCTGCGTGTTGGCCGTTGGGCTGGCGCGCCGCGGACCCGTCTCCTAATTAGCCGCTCGCTCTCTCTCTCCCGGCGGGAGCGCAGCTGCAGTCGCGCCCTGGCGGGATTTTGTTCAGCGCGCGCGGCCGTGCGAGGGCTGCAGCCGCGGAGCGCCGGCCACCGCGAGCGGCGGCAAAAAGCGGGCGAATTACCGCCACCCGCCGCTCCCATTACGAAATATTACGGCATTTGAGCGGGCCTGCGCCTGACAGCTACTCATTTTAATTGGCAAACAACTAATTAGTCGCTACCTGAGAGCGGGGAGGCGATACGGCTTCGGGGAAAATGAAGGGAACCCGGGAGGGAGGGTGGGTGGGTTGGGGACGGGTGGGAGGGGAATCGTGGAGGAGCATTACATTGGCGGAAGGGGAGGGGAGAAGGGGAGGAAAACTTTTATTCGGCGATAATAATGGCTGCTCTCCGGGCTGACATATGGCACCGCACCGCACGCATGCGCGCACTCGAGATAGCGGCGGCGGCCGTTATTATCATGGACACGCGGTAATAAAGGGCACGTAAAACACGCGCAATTAGCGCGCGACACGCGCCAGCACCGCCGCCGCCACCGCCCCGGATCACCGCCGCCGGGCCCCGTAATTAGACAGCCCCGTGGGCCGCGGAGGCAGATGGCGGCGGCGGCGGCAGCCCTGGCTGGCTCCCGCTGCTGCGGTGGCCAACTATGTGCAGCGGCTAATGATCTTACGTCAGCGGGGGATATTCAAACGACGCTGGGTGCTCAAGATTCTCCGTCAGGCAGACTACTTGCGGAGGAATCATCCTAATCCGTGCCGCGGAACGGTTCATTTCCTAACTGGTACTTACTATTACTTCACCATAAGGTTCAACTTGACTTCAGTTGCCTGTACTCAGATGCCACTAACTTCTGTCCTGCTAATCTTCTTCCGATAGATCTCTCTTTCCCACGGCTTTGGCCTTAGTTCCCCTCAACGTTGAGCTCCGCCAATTTCGGCTCCTTCTGTCTGGCAGATACTATTTGAGCAAACAGTGCGACCATCGTTCTTCCACCCATCTCAGCGCTCGAGCATCAATCCTATATGTGACTGGTTCCACAGCATTCATTTCCATTCATACATACTCATTCCTCAGTCGATCCTTGCGGTTCTAATGATTCTCTGTAATCCGTCCATTACGACAACCTCATTTTTCCCCTTTTATCTCTCGTGCACTATACAACATTCTGAGCCAAATGTCAGAATCCTTTCAACGCAGCACGTAACACTACTTTCTTTTGGTATTTTATCCATCCTCGGAAATAGTAATACACTACTGGCCATTAAAATTGCTACACCACGAAGACGACGTGCTACAAACGCGAAATTTAACCGACACGAAGAAGATGCTGTGATATGCAAATGATTAGCTTTTCAGAGCATTCACACAAGGTTGGCGCCGGTGGCGACACCTACAACGTGCTGACATGAGGGAAGTTTCCAACCGATTTCTCATACACAAACAGCAGTTGACCGAAGTTGCCTGGTGAAACGTTGTTGTGATGCCTCGTGTAAGGAGGATAAATGCGTACCATCACATTTACGACTTTGATAAAGGTCGGATTGTAGCCCATCGCGATGGCGGTTTATCGTAACGCGAAATTGCTGCTCGCGTTGGTCCAGATCCAATGACTGTTAGCAGAATATGGAATCGGTGGGTTCAGGAGGGCAATACGGAACGCCGTGCTGGATCCCAACGGCCTCGTGTCACTAGCAGTCGAGATGACAGGCATCTTATCCGCATGGCTGTAACGGATCGTGCAGCCACGTCTCGATCCCTGAGTCAACAGATGGGGACGTTTGCAAGACAACAACCATCTGCACGAACAGTTCGACGACGTTTGCAGCAGCATGGACTATCAGTTCGGAGACCGTGGCTGCGGTTACCGTTGACGCTGCATCACAGACAGGAGAGTCTGCGATGGTGTACTCTACGACGAACCTGGGTGGACGAATGGCAAAACGTCATTTTTTCGGATGCATCCAGGTTCTGTTTACAGCATTATGCTGGTCGCATCCGTGTTTGGCGACATCGCGGTGAACGCACATTGGAAGCGTGTATTCGTCATCGCCTTACTGGCGTATCACCCGGCGTGATGGGACGGGGTGCCACTGGTTACACGTCTCGGTCACCTCTTGTTCGCATTGACGGCACTTTGAACAGTGGACGTTACGTTTCAGATGTGTTACGACCCGTGGCTCTACCCTTGATTCGAACCCTGCGAAACCATACAAATCAGCAGGATATTGCATGATGGCATGTTGCAGGTCCTGTTCGGGCCTTTCTGGATACAGAAAATGTTCGACTGCTGCCTTGGCCAGCACATTCTCCAGATCTCTCACCAACTGAAAACGCCAGGTCAATGGTGGCCGAGCAACTGGCTCGTCACAATACGCCAAGCACTACTCTTGATGAACTGTGGTATCGTGTTGAAGCTGCATGGGCAGCTGTACCTGTACACATCATCTGAGCTCTGTTTGATCCAATGCACAGGCGTATTTAGGCCGTTATTACGGCCAGAGGTGGGTGTTCTGGGTGCTGATTTCTCAGGATCTATGCACCAGAATTGCGTGAAAATGTAATCACATGTCAGTACTAGTACAATATATTTGTCCAATGAATAGCCGTTTATCATCTGCATTTCTTCTTGGTGTAGCAATTTTAATGGCCAGTAGTGCAGTATGTAAGTAAATAATAAGCAACCAGTAGCATAAAAGAAATTGAATTGCTTTATCTGTTTTAGTTTGACACTCGCAAATAGTGCGATAGGTATAACCTTCTGAAGAAGGGCACTAAGTGCCCGAAAACGGTAAAGAAATTAAACTTCTTTTATACAACTGGTTGCTTATTATTTCGTGATATAATACTTTCTTTGTTCGTTTGGATATGTGGCGTCTCCAAAAGCTCCAGTTTACTCATGCAATACCCACCCTCGCTTAAGATATCCTGCGCAATATGTCCAAGTCACACTGTCCAGTCTTATCGATTAGTGAACTCAGACACTTGAACATTTCCACATGTCTTACCCGGCTAACTCAAAATTCATGTCCTCACCTTGCCCAG
Organism: Schistocerca americana; assembly: GCF_021461395.2. NCBI lineage: Eukaryota > Metazoa > Arthropoda > Insecta > Orthoptera > Acrididae > Schistocerca > Schistocerca americana. Next base: position 456,835,529 of record NC_060121.1, read on the forward strand.
TTCCATCAACAAGATATTATCTTTTATCCTCACTAACTGTCAGGCCCCATTGTTTGCAAGTATCTCATTTGATAAACTCGATTATTCAGATCCATAAGTACTTGATCGTCGGCAAACAGCACTGAATGTATACTTTGATGAAGTACTGCCACACTCACACTTCTGCACTTTCAGTAATCAAGAACAAGTTCTAAAAACAACTTAAACAATTTGGTGACATTGAATACTCTCCTCTTAACTCTTTACTTGTTTCAAAACTTCCGGATACCTTACAAACAACTTTCTCAACTGTTTCGTGTAGTGGTACATCGTTTCCACCAACTAAATTAACGCACTACCCACTCCAATATTATCCAGTGGTGTCCATAGTAACTTCCTTGCCACAGAATCAACCAACACAAAATGGAGATATTTATTTTTTGCTGTCGTTTTCTGACGCATCTGGCGTAAACAAAAGATGTTATCAACAGAGCTCCTGCGATACGATAAACTGCGCAACCTTTTGAAATGTTCAAATGTATGTGAATTCCTAAGGGACCAAACCGCTGAGGTCATCGATCCCTAGACTTACACACTACTTAAACTGACTTATGCTAAGAACAACACACACATCCATGCCCACCTGAGGACTCAAACATCCGGCGGTAGGGGCCGCGCAATCCATGACATGGCGCCTCAAACCGCGTGGCTACTCTGCGCGACCTTTTCTAGTCCGTTCTTTATTATAGTACTAAACAACCTACCATAAACATTTCAGTTATTCCCCTTTCTTTTATATGGCGGTAATGTGTGACATCTTCCATACTTGGAGTACTTCATCTCTTTGAACGAGTTTATTAAAAATAGGTGCAACTGCTGCTACTACTTTAGGTCCTCCGTACTTCAATAATTCCATTAATATACCTGGACGTTCCGTCTGCGTTTCCATTTTCTGATTTTTGAAGGACCTGATAAACTTCATTCTCAGCCACCTCTTCGACGGGATAAATCTCGCCTTCATTGTGCTCTCCTCGATATTCTGTCCTATTCTCTGTAAGAAGATTTTTAAATGTATCTTCCACTCAGAAACGGCAGTCATTCTAGCTCCACTTTTAGTTTTAGCAGGAATGCTCACTTGACGTATAGATAGCCAATCTACTGATGCCTTGTTGTATCCGACTAAATGTTCTACGTCGACGCATTTCGTCTCCCACGACTCCTGACTGGCCATGCCCAACATTTAAGGCACCTGCAGCGTCTCTCACGGACGGAAACTGCCAATGCGGTGAATATCAACCCCTCGAACACAAGGCGCTGTACTGTGAGTGGAACTCACACACACGGCGAAGCAAAAGAGCAATCACAACAGAAACACTACGACACACACTCAGAAAATCACACAAATAGGGACAACTAAATGAACTAACAGACCACATCTCCAAGACAGAACACATCTACACGGTCTATCACATTAATGTGACCATCGGCTATGTTCGACGTCAACAAGCAATAACAACTCACACTCGGCCGGCGGCAGCACCAGCAGTAAGGGGTATATAAAGTGTGTCGTAGAGACGCCGAAAAGAGTGCAGTTGTTTTCGTAATGAGGAAACGGACTGATTTCGCTGACGTCCAAAGCGGCAAGATCAACGGCTTTTGGGCCAAGGGCGGGATAAGTTTGCAAACGACACGATATTGCAGTGCCTGTCTTATTCCGAATATGATGCAAAGTTAATTTGTACATGCGTGTATTGTACACGTTTGGCGGAGCTACGACCCCATATTCCCGTTTCTACCGAATGACCAAAACCCATCCAAATGAACTTTGTGTTGTATTCGGAATAACACAGGCGCTGCAATATCGTCTTTATCCGCCGATACCTGGCAAGCGACTTTCTAGTAAAATGTCTAGCCCGTACGAGAATATACACCATGGATGTTGGAGTGCAGGTTGTCGACTCGTGGTTGACGACATATGGAAGTTTGGGGCTGCCCCGTCACTCGTGCACGGACAGCCAAATGGTAAGGCGACCGCTCGCGACAAGCGGGAAATCAAGGTTCGTGTCCCGGTCCAGCACAAGTTTTCAGTGTCCTCATTCTATTCTATAGCGAATGATTATCCTTATTCGCAATTGTGAATACATTTAAAGTAGATGCTTGTAAACTTTGCAATGGGCCGCTGCGGTTAAAGGGTACCGTGCATGACAAAATGGCGCTATCAAAACCGGAGCCGAGCCAAATGTTGTGCACAATGGGCAATAGGTGACAGGGATGAACGCCGACTGCGGAGATGCATACGGGCGAATAGACGTGCAACTGTTGAGCAACTGGCCGCCTAGATGAACCAATGGGCTATCAACAGAGTCTCCTCAATGACCGTTCAGCTAACGTTGCTGGGTACGGGCCTCCACAGCGGGTGCCTGGTTAATGTGCCCAAGGTGACTGCTGTTCATCGGCGACAAAGGCCGGAGTTAGGACACAAATACCCTAACTGGACATCCACTGAGTGGCGATAGCTGGCCTTTTCACATGAATCACTTTTTATCCTTCATTGGACAGATGGCTGTTGGCGTGGAAGGCCTGAAACGTCTAAAAGCAAATGCCCTGCAACAATTGATGGAAGGGATCAGGCAGAAGGAGAGAACTTTACTATCTGTTAAATGTTTTTGTGGCATTCCCTACGTGACCTCGACATTCTGGAAGGCACAGTGAATCAACATAGGTATGTATCAATCCTTGGGGATCATGTCCTCTCCTACATGCAGTTTGCTTCTTCTCGGCACGATGGCATTTACCAACAGGACAATGCAACGTGTCACACTGCTCGTGCTGTACGTGTGCGGTTCGAAGAGCACCAGGATGAGCCTGGCGTACTCCCCTGATTTAAGCCCGTTCGAGAATTTGGATCGGTCTGTTCACGCCATGGATGCTCTACCGAGAAACTTAGCGCAGCTGACAGCACTGGACTTGGAATTGCTCCGCATCCTCGTCGGTACCTTCTACTTCCTCCATGGCCACATTAATGAGACTGGATAGTGTATAAACAAATAACGCCTTATAGGCATTGTAGCTGACGCCATAGAGTCGACTGGGTTAGTTCAGAAGAGGACTCCAGTACAACGTACGCCTTCGACACAGAGGAAGTAACACACGAAGAAGAATATGTAGACACTATGTATAGGTACATGAAACCTATATCAAACCAGAGAGACATCTGTTGTCATATAATCCTTCCAGACGCCATGTGGAACTTGTTAGTACAATAACACAGATTTTTAGCACATAGCGTAAGTTAGAATGAGACCTATCGATATCCTAGCCTATCCTAAGCTTATCCTTTTTCCTTATCATTCTCAACCAAAATTGTAGCAAAAGGGCAAGGGTTTGGAGGGCGGGGGAGGGGGGGGGGGGGGGGGGGGGGGAAGAAGACAGTCATTTCAAAAGAAGGTTTGGCGAATCCCAACGATCATCAAGGTGGATAAACCTTCTCACAAGAGAGTGTCGTCTGTACTCCAGTGGAGCGGCCACAAAAGGCGTCTGATCCCAGTGGGGCTCCCTGATTACATCCTCTGGGGCTGATCACCTCCGTTGTAGTCCGCCCCCGGTATCTGAGTGGTCAGCGCGACAGAATGTCAATCCTAAGGGCCCAGGTTCGATTCATGGCTGGGTCGGAGATTTTCTCCACTCAGGGACTGGGTTTTATGTTGTCCTAATCACCATCATTTCATCCCCATTTCATCCTCCGAAGTGGCGTCAAATCGAAAGACTTGCAGCCGGCGAACAGTCTACCCGACGGGAGGCCCTAGTCACACGACATTTACATTGTACCTCAGTTGTAGCCAAGCTACTACAACTGTGGTAGCCAAAGTTAAGACTTCGGCTTGTGAAGCAGTCATGAAGTATGTGATAATTACAAATATGCCCCAGGGGGCTAATCCCTCGTTGATCGAGGTCAACCCAAGCAGGCTATCGGATTCCGAGGAGCCTGCATCATGTGCGAAACGAAACTGCAAACCTACCAGTACCTCAGAATCCAATCTAAATCATGGACACAAAATCAGACCGGAACAGAACCATAAAGATACAGACTATGATGTAGGTGGGCAAGCTAAAGCAAGTTCTTGACAGTATGAGAGAACTTGGGATAGCCGTACTGATACTACAGGAAACAAGATTCAGGGACGAAAGCACGATGGAATCAGAGGGATATGTAATTCTGAAAGGGAAGGCCACCTTTTACGTTTGGTACAGCTTTCGTAGTAGATCGTTGATACCTGGATAGTATCACTTCGTGGAAAGGCATAAACGAGAGGCTGTCATATCTGACAATAAAAACAGGAAACAAAACTTATACGGCATTGGGGAAAAACAGCTAGACCATGTAGCAATCCATGACAAAAATAACAGAGAGATTATGAATACGAAAGTGAGGAAAAATAGCAGGCCTGAATAACACCACTACTTCGTAGTAATAAAATGCAGATGGATACCCAGCAAAGCAAGGAAACGTAGGTCCATAAATACTCACAGAATCGACTTAGATCTTCTGAAGGAACACAGAGCAGAGTACGCAGAGAGAATTGTACTTCAGAGTGAGCGGAACAGAGTGGGAGATATGATGGAAGAAGAGGCAGTGCGACTGGCTACTAATAAGAAAAGGAAGCTTGAGTGGTGGACGGATGAATGTGAATATGCAGTCGAGACTAGGAGGAAAGCATGGATAAAACGGCAGTCCTGTAAAACGCAAGAAGACAGGTCGAACTTCCAAAATGTGAGAAAAATTGCAAACAAAACGATTAGAAATGCCTAGAAATGTAGATGGAATGAGAAACTTGAAGAAGCAAACACAGCACTCAAGAAACACAAATCGCGAATTTTTTTCAGAGAAATGAAGAGCAGAATTAAAGGCTTCGAGGCAAAAGAACCTTTCGTAATAGGACAAGATGACACCATAGGAATTGGCGAGAAAGAGACGTGCGAGGAAATGACTAGGTATTTCAAAAAAAAAAAAAAGAAAAAAATGGTTCAAATGGCTCTGAGCACTATGGGACCTAATATCTGTCATCAGTCCCCTAGAACTAATCTAAGGACATCACACACTTCCAGGATTCGAACCTGCGACCGTAGTGGTCGCGCGGTTCCAGACTGAAGCGCCTAGAACCAGCGACACCGGCCGGCAATGTGGACACATTTACGCTCTAGGGACGAAAGTCAGGATAGTCTAGACAATGAGCCCACCAGGGCAGAAGTAGCAGAGGCAATTAAAAACCTCAAAAACAACAAGGCAGCAGGCAATGACGGTATCTGTGCTGAAGAGATCAAGTGTTTGGGCCTGAAATAGAAAGAATTATGTACAATGTAACAATGGATATCTGGAGAAATAAGAAAATGCTCATAGACTGGAACTAAGCCATTATAATAACACTACACAAGAAAGAGGACAAGAAGGTACTGGATAACTACAGGGGCATCTCTCTCGTAAACATAGAATACAAGGTTTTGTCGAGAATCTTGCTAAACAGAGTTGAAGGACAACCAGGGTCGACAATAGGAGCTTACCAGTGTGGCTTTAAAGAAGGGAGGAACTGTGCAGAACAGATATTTGGAATAAAGAGAATAATAGAACACAGAGATAGGAAAGGAGAAAAAGATAATAGTGACATTTGTGGACTTCCAAAAGGCCTGTGATTCAGTTGACAGAAGTACTCTGCTTGATGTGTTAGAAGATAGAGGACTGGATGCTAAAACACATGCAATAATAAAGGAAACTTTAAGTGACACTACTTCCCGAATCAGGCACCACAGTGCACTGTCAGACAGCTTCGAAATAAAAGCCCGGCAAGGGGATGAGCTGTCACCAGTTTTATTTAACCTGGTTTTGGACGAAGTAGTGAGACATTGGAGACAACTAAACAGTAACATGAAGATCAAAAGTGTGCAAACAGGGTACAAGGTCAAGCATAATGCACCAGTGGACTGCGTAGCATTCGCAGATGTCATGGCACTCTTAAATGAGACAGAAGAAAAGGCAAGAACAGCACTACAAAATCTAGCCGAAACAGCAGAAAAGGTAGGACTGAAGATTGCATATCAGAAGATCAAGCATTGAACACTGAGTCTGACTGGAAGATAGATGGCCAAGTGGTTGAGAAAGTCAATAGTTTTCGATATTTGGGGTAGAAGATCACTGGTGGCATACAGAGCAACAGTAGTGCAGTAGACAGGGCACAGCTTTTGCAGAAGCTTTGGTATGCGGTGAAAACAACACATGGCAAGAAAAATCTGTCACGGAATGCCAAATTGCGACATTACACAGCAACCGTAAGAAGTGTTGCTCTGTATGCATCAGAAACGATCACAGTCGGTAAGAGAGCTTGTATACAGTTGGAGAAGGAGGAGCGTAAAATTTTGAGAGACATATGGGGCACTAAGAAACATGGGGTTATCTGGATACACAGAACACGACACGAACTGTATGAAAATTTTGAACCCATACCAAGCGAGATACGGAAGAGGAGAGGTTAACTAAGCAGATATGGAATTCAACATGTCATACAGGAAACAACTGGGTGAAGGAAGTCAGAGTTGACTGGAAGGTTGTAGGAATAAAAGAAAGGACTCTGCAGACAGTAGTACAGGACAGGGAGAAATATAAAGGGGTGGTGGATGGTCATAGGTGGCCAGACACCAACATCAAAGTTGTCTCAACAGAAGAAGAAAGAAACAGAAGAAGCTAGAGAATGAAGAAGCATTGGGAAGAAAGAAGAAGTGCAAAACAAGCCACACGTGATCCTGAAGAGTCCTAAAGAAGCAGAAGAAGAGTACATACATGACAAAACACATGAAGAGACCCAATATACAGTATACACAAAGCATTTAAACAGTAATCTACTATCACATATTACACAGATACGATGTAGAATATATGACCCAGTGTGGCCGATTATTGCACCAGGCGTTACGGAAAACCTTACAACACACGCAAAATTAAGCATCAACAAAACAGTAAGTAACTCTGGGAGTCCTTGTATAGGGTTGTCTGGTTCGAAGTCACATTCCAGACATCCTCCACAGCAGGTGAAGGGAGATTTACTACTCCTATCTTCTTTTATGTTTTTCCTTAAAATATTTTTTTTCTTTTATGATTTCATATTTCTAGTCTGATGAATAACAAGTTTGTAAGTACGATACAGCTACCATTTACACGACGAAATAGGACAATATATCTCCACGGAGCCCTACCTCCACGTGGTGATGCATGGGTAACGGTAACTGCGACCACACACATGTAGAGTGAGAGCTGTGCGGTCGAGGTTTTTGGTTCTGCGGAGGAGCACTACGGCCGGCACAAATCTGGTTAAATGGTGGGCCTTAGTAGTTCAAATGCAGCATGAAAAGAAAAGAACGTTTAAGCAGTGCATTATTACAAGTACTGCATCTGAATTTTTTATTCTATTTGAAATATCGGTTGAGGTATTACATCTCATGCATATTGCCCAGTTGTCTTTATTACTTCGGTGACACAAGGTGCAACCCTCTGCCTCTACATGGCTCCAAAATGCAGCGTGTAACATGTCGGTGTGTAGCGTAATTACCATATGAATTCACATTTTGTGAACACATATTAGCATCAGCTACTTGTGAGAAATGAAAATTTTTGAGAAACCGGGACTCGAAACGATCGCCTTAACCACTTCTCATATCCAAGCACGCCCCTCTACAGCACCAAACCTCAGTCACAATTGAAATGCCAGCACTTTTACGGAATTAAGCTTATGAAAAGTATTGTTGTTTTAGTACCGTTATTTCGGTCCCTCGAGGCTATCTCTCAGTGTGTGTGTGTGTGTGTGTGTGTGTGTGTGTGTGTGTGTTTTTGTGTGTGTGTGTGGGGGGGGGGGGGGGGGGGAGGGGGTTATACCTGAAGGAAACGCGTTTACTCTATAAGCCCGACACAAATAAACGAAACGTATGTGGTGATGAAATCGTCGCTCATAAAACACGTGCGATACCCTACTATATTTATTGTTATAGTTCTGTTCAGAAGGTCAGTAGTTTAACTAGGATCGTGACGCGTGACGTTCGTGATGCTGAGCCATAATCAAGCGCATTCCACAGCTAAAAACCTTAATAAACCTCGCGTCGTTCATCAGACCATTGTTCCCAATGAATCATCCATTTTTATTGCTTCTGCTACAGCAGTCAAGGAGCGTCCCACTAACTTTTCTTCTTTCATTTAGTTTATTTCAAAATAGCGTTTCATACACTCATGGCGATACATTGTACACGTACTAAAGCTACAATTTTAATTATTTTCATTAACTGCAGAACGTAAGCGTATTTGTCACACTGCCACAGTTTCATATACAGCGACAACCAGAGCTCATAGCTTTGTGACTTCATCTGAAGAACAGGTCAGTGGAATTTCACAATTACATCTTTTGAAGAAAACACTGAGCGTATGTGTGTATGTATGTATGTATGTGTGTGTGTGTGTGTGTGTGTGTGTGTGTGTGTGTGTGTGTGTGTGTGTGCGTGTGCGTTAATTTCTGGTATTACTCCTGTGAAATGGATTAATATAAATTCAGTTTTGTCTTTGACTGTTTCTCATTTTGACAGATCATCGGTGTAATTTGATTGTGCGTGCTCAATAGCTACTGCGCCACACGTGATAGCGACAAATATACAGCGCCATCGCAGCTTAATAATAATAAAAATATGTGATTATAAAATTGTGTTTGCTGCAACTTATTTTTCATTATCTATAATTTAATTCAGACTTTGAAAATTTACCTTATTGTATTTATCCATACAGTAGCATTTATTCTTAAATCTGCCACTTGGTACGATAGCATGTACGTAGGGCAGCACAACAGCGACAGTGTGCTGCCATTATAGAGAAACACGTCTATGTCTTTCAAAAACTTTGAATTTCTATTCTTACTGTAGTAATTGTCACCTCAAGTTTGCTGGGCGGGACGTGAAAGCCAGCAGTTTGTGAAGCCAAATCATCTCGGAAATGAAGACAAGTAGTACAACGAGATGACACTCTCGGTAAAGTATTCTATGTCAGGTTCGTGAAACATTTTACTGCCAATCTCACATAGTACTATGATCATACAATACGTAGTTTCCACGCCATGTGTTTCATATGTAAGTACTATGGAAGCAAAGATTATGATAAAATAATAAATATAATTAATTACTCCAAAACTTAGTTTCGCGACACCGTCCTGTTCGTCAGTCTGTACTTATCCTCAGATTGACGATCTGAAAAATAGCAACAATGTCAGAAAAACATCAACTGACAAGGAACATAGATCTCCAGCGGCTGAAAAAAACTATAAAGTAGCAAAAAAATCAAATGTGTGTGAAATCTTATGGGACTTAAATGCTAAGGTCATCAGTCCCTAAGCTTACACACTACTTAACCTAAATTATCCTAAGGACAAATACACACACCCATGCCCGAGGGAGGACTCGAACCTCCGCCGGGACCAGCAGCATAGTCCATGACTGCAGCGCCCTAGACCGCTCCGCTAATCCTGCGCGGCTATATAGTAACAAAGCATATATCGAACCTGATCTGGGGTAGCATCGAACAAGAATACACCACTGGCCATTAAAATTGCTACACCAAGAAGAAATGCAGATGATAAACGGGTATTCATTGGACAAATATATTATACTAGAACTGACATGTGATTACATTTTCACGCAATTTGGGTGCATAGATCCTGAGAAATCAGTACCCAGAATAACCACCTCTGGCCGTAATAACGGCCTTGATACGCCTAGGGAATTCAGTCTTTCTCTGCCTCGTGATGGCTGGGTGTTGTGTGCTGTCCTTAGGTTAGTTAGGTTTAAGTAGTTCTAAGTTCTAGGGGACTTATGACCACAGCAGTTGAGTCCCATAGCGCTCAGAGCCATTTGAACCATTTTTTGAATTCAGTCAAACAGAGCTTAGATGGTGTGTACAAGTACAGCTGCCCATGCAGCTTCAACACGATACCACAGTTCATCAAGAGTAGTGACTGGCGTATTGTGACGAGCCAGTTGCTCGGCCACCACTGACCAGACGTTTTCAGTTCGTGAGAGATCTGGAGGATGTGCTGGCCAGGGCAGCAGTCGAACATCTTTTGTATCCAGAAAGGCCCGTACACGACCTGTACCATGCGGTCGTGCTTTATCCTGCTGAAATGTAGGGTTTCGCAGGGATCGAATGAAGGGTAGAGCCACGCGTCGTAACACATCTGAAATGTGACGTCCACTTTTCAAAGTGCCGTCAAAGCGAACAAGAGGTGACCGAGACATGTAACCAATGGTACTCCATACCATCACGCCGGGTGATACGCCAGTATGGCGATGACGAATACACGCTTCCAATGTACGTTCACCGCGATGTCGCCAAACACGGATGCGACCAGCATGATGCTGTAAACAGAACCTGGATGCATCCGAAAAAATGACGTTTTGCCATTCGTGCACCCAGGTTCGTCGTAGAGTACACCATCGCAGACTCTCCTGTCTGTGATTCAGCGTCAAGGGTAACCGCAGCCATGGTCTCCGAACTGATAGTCCATGCTGCTGCAAACGTCGTCGAACTGTTCGTGCAGATGGTTGTTGTCTTGCAAACGTCCCCATCTGTTGACTCAAGGATCGAGACGTGGCTGCACGATCCGTTACAACCAAGCGGAGAAGGTGCCTCTCATCTCGACTGCTAGTGATACGAGGCCGTTGGGATCCAGCACGGCGTTACGTATTACCCTCCTGAAACCAGCGATTCCATATTCTGCTAACAGTTATTGGATCTCGAGCAACGCGAGCAGCAATGTCGTGATACGATAAACCGCAATCACGATAGGCTACAATCCGACCTTTATCAAAGTGGGAAACGTGATGGTACGCTTTTCTCCTCCTTACACGAGGCATCACAACAACGTTTCACCAGGCAACTTCGGTCAACTCCTGTTTGTGTATGAGAAATCGGTTGGAAACTTCCCTCATGTGAGCACGTAAGTGTCGCCGCCGGTGCCAACTTTGTGTGAATGCTCTGAAAAGCTAATCATTTGCGTATCATAGCATCTTTTTCCTGTCAGTTAAATTTTGCGTCTGTAGCACGTCGTCTTTTTGGTGTAGCAATTTTAATGGCCAGTAGTGTAACGCTCTCAGCTTCTCAAATAACACAACTATTTTGCAAAGTATAACTACAGTATAGCTACAGCAACAGGTACGAGATCGTGTACAGCAAGGTGAATATCTTCTAGTGCCGTCCCTCTCATAAATCCATCAACGAAGGATTAGTGATTAACCATTTGTAGTTTAAAACAACATAGGAACGAAGAATGCTGTTGAAGTGCTCGATTATTACAGAAGTTTACAGCAGCGTGTGAAATGATAAAACTACATTTTTGGCGTATGCCATTTTCCATTTGTATCAAACGAGTCCAAGGATGGTAGGACAGCCGAAATGAAAGTCGACCAAAAGAAATATTAGGACACAGAAATCTTCATAGATTTACTGTTCTCGGGCTGTTCCACACTACAAGACCTGCACCGTGGCACACAGATCATTGTTCTACGATTTAATTTCGTCTCCTTGGAATTGCTAAATACAACCTTACATGTAATCCTTCTGCGTCTGATAAAAAAGCGAAAACGGTCGTATGTTCCTGTAAAGAAATTGACACTCAACAAAGCCGCCAGCGCCTCCATATCTAATCCTCCCCGTAGTAGAGAATAGATTGTGCTTCGTTCTTTTCAGAGAGGGGTAACTATACATTTTTCTATGGAGGTGCGGAAGCTCACAGTTTCGGAACAGGTTTCGCAGTACAGAGAAAAGTGCTTCACGCAATCAGAGATATAAAGTTCATTAGTGACCGACTACCAGTTATAGTGTTGTCCGCCAGGTGGAATAGACTAGTAGTAATTAATGTACACGCACCAACTGAGGACACTGAAGAGGTTATTAAAGACGGCTTTTATGAACTAGATCAACTGTGGGATGAGTTCTCCTCGTATGATACAAAATTAATCATAGGTGATTTTAATGCGATGATAGGGAAGGAGGAAGCATTCCGGCCTACAATTGGAAAGGAAAGTTTGCATAACATTTCAAATGATAATGGCACAAGGGTGGTTAATTTTGCTGTTTCAAAAGACATGATTGTTGAGAGCACATATTTCAAAGGGAAGGACATTCATAAAGCAACTTGGGTCTCTCCGGATGGACACACCCGAAACCAAATTGATCATGTTCTTGTAGATCGGAGATGGCACACTAGTATAGAAAATGTTAGGACTTTCAGGGGAGCAGACTGCGATCATGTTCTTGTAGATCGGAGATGGCACACTAGTATAGAAAATGTTAGGACTTTCAGGGGAGCAGACTGCGATTTCGATCATTTTCTTGTAGGTGCCGAAGTTCACCAACGGCTATCTACAGCAACATCAAGGTGTCACAATGCAGAACTTGTTAGGTTCGACACTGACAAGCTAAATGATGAAAACTTTAGAAGAAGGTACATGATAGGAATTTCAAATAGGTTTGATGCTCTCAGGACACACGAAGATCAAGACGAGGATGTAAATAAACAGTGGATCACTGTGAGGAATAATATCAAAGAGGCAGCGAAGGCCAAATAGGTACAATTAAGAAGAACAGGAGGAAACAGTGGTTTGATGAGGAATGCAAGAAACTGGTAGAGGAAAGGAGAAGAGCGCGATTAGATTGGGGTAGAATGGGAGACAGAAAACGAGAGGAGTTCTTGAACTTGAGAAGGGAAGTTGGTCGTAGGCTACGGGCAAAGAAGAGGGATTATTTGGACAATCAAATTACAAAAACGGAAACAAACAGTAAAACAAAAACAAAAAACATTAGAGAACTTTACCTAGACATAAATGGGTATAGGAAGGGCTTCAAGGCTGTGGTGTCACCGCCAGACACCACACTTGCTAGGTGGTAGCTTTAAATCGGTCGCGGTTCATTAGTACATGTCGGACCCGCGTGTCGCCACTGTGTGATCGCAGACCGAGCGCCACCACAAGGCAGGTCTAGAGATACGGACTAGCACTCGCCCCCAGTTGTACGGACGACATTGCTAGCGACTACACGGACGAAGCATCGCTCATTAGCCGAGCAGATAGTTAGAATAGCCTTCAGCTAAGTCAAAGTCTATGACCTAGCAAGGCGCCATTAGTCTTACATAGCAATTGATAGTTTGATAGTTATCGTATGAAATGTCTCATCAAGAACGCTGTACACAAATGGTGGATTAAAGTTAAGTATTCCAGCAGCTACGTACTTTTCTTTATAGCATTTATGAAGTATCCTGTTTCAGACCATCAAGTCCGCCTGCTTGCTTAATGGCCGCCTCCCTTAAATAATGTGCGTAGTCTTGGCAATCTGTCAACACTACAAAGGCTAGGACAAATGCACTTCGAGGGGATGCTGGGGGAATACTGACAAACCCCAGTGCTATATTAAGTAAATGGAGGGCGTATTTTGAGCATCTATTAAATGTACACCAGGAAACAGGAAATGAGCAGGCGTACTAAATACATACAGCAGAACCACAGATACCAGAGCCAACGTTAAAGTAAGTAAGAGATGCAATCAACAAATTGAAAAACCATAAAGCACCCGGATCAGATTGCATAACTGCAGAATTAGTTAAAAATATGGGACAGAAATTGGTGGAAGTAGTTCAGAAAGTGATAACTAAAGTATGGAAGTCAGAGATGATACCTGAAGAGTGGCAGGAGTCGATTCTGATCCCAATTTTTAAGAAAGGTGACAAAATGGATTGTAGTAATTATAGAGGGATATCGCTATTACCAGTATGTTCCAAAATTTTCTTGAATATTCTGCTAAGCAGGCTTACACCATATGCAGATGAAATTGTGGGGGATTACCAAGCCGGCTTTCGGAGGAACAGATCAACTATAGACCAAATATTCACCCTGCGTCAAATTGTGGAAAAGAAATGGGAATAAAATAAACCAGTTCATAATCTTTTCATAGATTTTACAAAAGCATATGATTCAGTATTGCAGTCAAAATTGTACAGAATTCTTTTGGAACTTGGAATACCAAAGAAGTATGTTAGACTTATAGAAGCGAGTTTGAAACAAACAAAAGGTAGAATACGCGTGGGGAAATTGGGGTCAGAAGAATTTGTAATAAAGAACGGACTTAAGCAGGGAGATGCCCTGTCTCCACTACTTTTTAATTTAGTCCTAGAATATATTGTACGAATGGCAGCAGATAATTCAGAGGGTGTGGAGCTAAATGGAAATATTAAGATATTAGAGTATGCAGATGATCTAAACATCATTAGCGATAGGAAAGAATCTGTAACAGCAAATGCGAATGCGTTAATCAAGGCTGGTGAAGATGTAGGTCTAAGGATAAGTGAAGACAAAACTAAATACCTGGTTACTACTAGATTGCCAACAGCAGTAGATCAGGAAATGTTAAGAGTTGGAGACATGCAGTTTGAAAAAGTGAACACATTTAAGTATCTAGGCGTGGACATCACTTCGAGAAATGAGATTGAATCCGAAAAGAAGAAGAGATTGCGGGAGGGAAATGCGTGCTACTTATCACTAAATAGATTACTTTCATCACGGATATTGTCTAGGAATTTAAAGATTAGAATATACAAAACTATTATTCTACCAGTTACGCTGTGTGGGTGTGAGACTTGGTCTCTCACTGTGCAAAATGAAAAGCCGTTTCGAGTATTTGAAAACAAAATTTTGAGGAAAGTTTTCGGAGCAAATAGGGATGACATTAGCGGAGAGTCGTGAAAACTGCATAACGAAGAGGTTCGCGAACTCTATTCAAGCCCTGACATGATCAGTATTATTAAATCACGTAGGCTGCGATGGGCGGGTCACGTAGCTCGAATGGATGAGGACAGGGCAGCGCGCAGAGTACTGGTAGGGCACCTAGAAGGAAAACGTCCTGTGGGGAGACCGAGGCGTAGATGGGAGGACAATGTGAAGGCTGATTTGAGGAGCCTAGGTATTGAAGGTGAATGGAAGGAAATAGCCCAACACTGGGACAGATGGCGAAAGTACGTTGCTGCGGTAATGGACTCTCGAGTCCGCTATGACCAGTGAGTAAGTAAGTAAGTTCGTTCTTCTCAGACATCAGAGTGTCATGAATCGAAGTGAAGAATTCCACTGCGAGGAATTTTGTGTTTGATGAAATTCTCCTGCAGAAGTATATCACTGAATAACTAGCACTGGGCCACTTCGGAACTTCGTCCTGTATTTTTCAATTACTTTTATATGTTCCTTGTCAGTTCCTTCATTGGTTCTCATCCACCAATACACTAGGCCGCAACTATCTTGCATGACTTATTAATAAGATGCGAAGATATCGTAATACGTGTAGATGCCTGTCACTCTAGCATATCACATATCAAAAAATCCAGATTCATTCGTCATTATGAGTTATTTTACGCTACAATCTATTTCTTTTTTTCTGAAATTTCATGTTTCCTGAAACATTTTTGTCCTTAAAAAATCTTCTAGCGTCTTTTACAACCAGTGACAATACCCGGACTTTCAATGATAGTTTGAGTATAGGGTGAAACCACCACTAATGTCCTTTCACAAGTCAAAGATATTGGTAACTGGTTTTCATAGAGGCGACTCGTTAGAACAGACTCATGAAATAATGACTAGAACGTTTTCGTAATATTACTAAACATAGCAGTAAGGATATTGTTAACGTTATTTTTAGAAATGCGACTGAACTGTTTCTTTTATTTCTTTTTCTTTTTTATGTTCAATTACAACAGGTCCCGATACGCGAAATTCAATGAAATTAGTCTTTTAGACATAAAACAAATTGTAATCTCTTTTTTAGACCAACCATAAGAAACTTACTAACATTTGCTGAGTGTAACATCGATCTTCTTCAAGAACTTCAAATATTTAATGCTAGCAGGTTACTGAAAGTTACCTCTTTCTTGTTTATCGCAGTCTTATGTTACACAATACAGGAATACGTGTGAAATTTGTCTACAATGTAAATACAAACTTCGTTGTACTGCATGTAGTTTATGACACCACTCATCACCGTCAGGAAATCTTCGGAAGGCCTTCTTTAGGCACATGTGGGACATATTGATGCCACATGAACGCAACCGTCTGTCGTTCAGCACCACAGTCACAAGATTACGTTGAGCGTTTACCCCACACGTGGAGAGTGTCTGCACATCTGTTACGAGAAAGCGGAGCCCTAACAGTTCTGCATCACGACAAATGCAGCGCCACCTAGACGTCAGCAAGTAACTCATATTCAGTTATAATAAGCAAAATAAATTCAAATAATTGTTCTTCTTTGACTATATTGCTTTGCTTAACTGTAAAGAGTCTTTAATCTTTTAGGTATTTAAAAATTTTTGTAAATTATCTACCACATACCTTCCGCGAATGTAGGCAGAGATAAGATTTTACCTCGCCCACAAAACCTCGATCTCCATGTACTGTTAGTAACAGAAATCGCTCGCAGCTTGTCATTTCAATAATGTCTTTATTCTTTTTTTGTCTGCTCCCACATGCTGTTTACCTATCTTTAGTCTCATTCCACCTCCAGACATCAAACAGTAGAGTAAGCAACTACAACAAGCCGTCCCACTCTAATAAAAGAGCCAGGATTCTTACTGAAAATGAACTTAACATAATCAATGAATGGAAACGCTGATGGCAACAAAATTATCCTCCACAATCTCTGAAACTGCCCCTGAATCCGTGATAAACCCCCTATATATCACCAGCTTCGGTCATTTTGGACCACTCTGAATCGCCTACGATCGGGCTGTGAAGGATGTGCAGACACTTTCCACTAGTTGGTGAACCTTCATCGCCTTCCTGTGACTGTGGTGGTGAACGACAGACGGTTGTGCTCATTTGGTACAACATGTCCTGCATGTGCCTACAGAGTTCGTTTAGAAGATTTATTGACAGTGACGAGAGGTTCAATAAACTATATGAATTACCTCGAGATTCACTTGTAGGTATTGTCATTTGTTTTGTATTATACTGGGTAGCTGTGTTGAAGTGTTGATACATAGTGGTTTAGTAATCTCTGCACACTGTCCAGCTACCTTAACGTGACCATCGGTCATAAGCCTGAATAACCAGGTACAGGAAGAAAGGCAATGAGGATCTGGAATCTGTCAACAGCGACATGGAGCCAGGCCCAATCCAATGCCGTGGCCAGCTGCGTTAGGTTTCTCGATTGAGGATCCACAGCACGAACAACTCGGTCGAAGTGGTCCCACAGATTCTCGATTGGGTTTTAATCCGGTGATTGTTGTGGGCCGAGGAGTACGGTAAATTCATCCCAGTGCTCTCCGAAACACGCATGTACATTGCGAACTGTGTGTGACACTTTGCGATGTCCTCCTGGAAGACAATCCATCGTGCCGAGGAAAAGCAAACTTCATGTAGGGGTGGAAATGGTCCCTGAGGATAGACGCTTACTTGTATTAAATCACTGTGCCTTCCAAAATGACAAGATCACCCAGGGAATGCCACGAAAACATTCCCTAAACCATAATGCTCGCTCCTTTTTACCGGGTGTTTGCTATCAGACGTTTTACACCGTACACACAAATGTCCTTCTGCTTGACAAGGCATGAAACGTGGATCACCCAGTGGACGTCAAACTGCGGTACTGGCGTGCGAATTCCAGCCTTCATTGCCGCTGAACAGTGGTCGGCATGGGTAAATGAACAAGGCGCCTGCTGCTGGGGACCGCACACAAGAATGTTCAATGAACAATCGTTGAGGAGAATTTTTGGTAGCGCCTTGGTTTATCTGGAAGGCAGTTGCTAAATAACTGCACATCTATTCGCCTGTACACTTCTCCGCAGCCGCTCTTCAAGCTTGTCATCTATGGCCCACTGCTGCTTCGGCGTCGGTTCTGGATAGCGCCGTTTTGCAATCCACGATATACTTTAATCATGGCGGCAGGCGTACGGTTTACAAACTGGCGAAACGCTTCCACCCTTGGCGCGAAAACCAACGAGCATACCCTATTCCTTTTGGATGTCAGTGAAATCGGTCAGCTTCCGGTTTACGATGACGACCGCACTGTTTTCCGTTTCCCCCCGACACGCTTTATATACCTTCCATCGCTAGTGCTTCCACCTGCCGTGATGGTTATTACACATTATCGTCGAACGTAGGCGATGGTAACATTACTGTGACTGCACTGTTTATATATAAACGATATAAAATAAATAACAATTATGTGATAATTACGTGACAGGTTTTATAGATTATTAAATGACTCTTTGTATCATGTTTTTGTCTGCTGACTGTCTGAAGATGACCACTGGCTGGTCGAAACCGATAACGGCATTACGAGGTGTTCAGGTGACTGTGTCAAAAAATATAAAAAATAAAAGCGTTAATTTTCACTACGAATATCGAACTCGCAGATGCATCAAACGCTGCTTGCCACATCCGTCCGTTCGGAGATCCTGCTACTGCAGTATCTTGTGGGAGCCTCGTAGGACATTAAAAAATTAGAACTTTGTGGAATTGTGGAAGTTTAAGCCAGTCTTCGCATATAATACGACATTAGATGACGGATGAGATTATTAGCATCAGTGTTACTGGTTGTGTCTACCGAAGTACTGCCATCTCGAGACCGAGGACCTTTGCACGCACTGGAAGCCGCCTGGCGGGAGGCAGCATCACGGGTAACTGCTTCAGCACGTCAGGAGACTTCCGCGTGGACTGGCTTCCGCGGCAGGTAAGGTGATTACGGCGGCAATCCGTTTACCTGCGGCAGTGCGACAGGGCCGACGGCCGCGACGCGCGCGCCTTCGGACACAGCTCGCCGCTACAAATCAGATTACGGCGGGGGTGGGGCCTGGGTGCCGGTCACTTCTTACTGTCACTCCAG
This sequence comes from Schistocerca americana, assembly GCF_021461395.2. Lineage (NCBI taxonomy): Eukaryota > Metazoa > Arthropoda > Insecta > Orthoptera > Acrididae > Schistocerca > Schistocerca americana. The sequence goes on from NC_060121.1 coordinate 456,854,439, forward strand.
CAAAGAGCTGACAGCGGATACCGAGAGCGCGTAATCGACAGGAATGTCGTCAGGATCCAACCGGTCATGTCGAGAGGACACACTCGTTTCCTCACTCGTTTTAGAACCCGTCAAATCTGCACCAGAGGGTCATACGACTCATGGCTGGTATTTGTATCCTTACTGATTTTTAGGCACAAGACAGTGGTACAGTATGTGCCTAACATTTTTTTTTAATGCAGCAGGCATCGTCAGAAGCTATAAACACGCAGGTAGTATTTGAAAAAGTCATAACACCCCCTCGAGCTGCTGGTAAAATACTTCGCTTACACAACCGGCTTCAGTCGTCTCACCACCATCAGGTTCATAAAAGTATTGACAGCATCATGTTAGACGAAATACACTCCTGGAAATGGAAAAAAGAACACATTGACACCGGTGTGTCAGACCCACCATACTTGCTCCGGACGCTGCGAGAGGGCTGTACAAGCAATGATCACACGCACGGCACAGCGGACACACCAGGAACCGCGGTGTTGGCCGTCGAATGGCGCTAGCTGCGCAGCATTTGTGCACCGCCGCCGTCAGTGTCAGCCAGTTTGCCGTGGCATACGGAGCTCCATCGCAGTCTTTAACACTGGTAGCATGCCGCGACAGCGTGGACGTGAACCGTATGTGCAGTTGACGGACTTTGAGCGAGGGCGTATAGTGGGCATGCGGGAGGCCGGGTGGACGTACCGCCGAATTGCTCAACACGTGGGGCGTGAGGTCTCCACAGTACATCGATGTTGTCGCCAGTGGTCGGCGGAAGGTGCACGTGCCCGTCGACCTGGGACCGGACCGCAGCGACGCACGGATGCACGCCAAGACCGTAGGATCCTACGCAGTGCCGTAGGGGACCGCACCGCCACTTCCCAGCTAATTAGGGACACTGTTGCTCCTCGGGTATCGGCGAGGACCATTCGCAACCGTCTCCATGAAGCTGGGCTACGGTCCCGCACACCGTTAGGCCGTCTTCCGCTCACGCCCCAACATCGTGCAGCCCGCCTCCAGTGGTGTCGCGACAGGCGTGAATGGAGGGACGAATGGAGACGTGTCGTCTTCAGCGATGAGAGTCGCTTCTGCCTTGGTGCCAATGATGGTCGTGTGCGTGTTTGGCGCCGTGCAGGTGAGCGCCACAATCAGGACTGCATACGACCGAGGCACACAGGGCCAACACCTGGCATCATGGTGTGGGGAGCGATCTCCTACACTGGCCGTACACCACTGGTGATCGTCGAGGGGACACTGAATAGTGCACGGTACATCCAAACCGTCATCGAACCCATCGTTCTACCATTCCTAGACCGGCAAGGGAACTTGCTGTTCCAACAGGACAATGCACGTCCGCATGTATCCCGTGCCACCCAACGTGCTCTAGAAGGTGTAAGTCAACTACCCTGGCCAGCAAGATCTCCGGATCTGTCCCCCATTGAGCATGTTTGGGACTGGATGAAGCGTCGTCTCACGCGGTCTGCACGTCCAGCACGAACGCTGGTCCAACTGAGGCGCCAGGTGGAAATGGCATGGCAAGCCGTTCCACAGGACTACATCCAGCATCTCTACGATCGTCTCCATGGGAGAATAGCAGCCTGCATTGCTGCGAAAGGTGGATATACACTGTACTAGTGCCGACATTGTGCATGCTCTGTTGCCTGTGTCTATGTGCCTGTGGTTCTGTCAGTGTGATCATGTGATGTATCTGACCCCAGGAATGTGTCAATAAAATTTCCCCTTCCTGGGACAATGAATTCACGGTGTTCTTATTTCAATTTCCAGGAGTGTACAAGTTCGTTATCGTCAGGTGATAAAACCGGCGTAATGGTATGAATCTGTTCACCGCTTCAACGCCGATTAGTTCTGATTTGAATGAGTACACTGCCTAGCACAGTCTCTATGGATTGACGATACAATTTATGTTACGACATGGCTTTCTCGCCTTACGATAATGATTTCCAGTTTCACCTAACTTGATGTTACGAATGAACCTGATGATGGTCAGGCGACTGAAACTGGTTGTGCAAATAAAGTATTTTACCAGTAGGTCAAGGCAACAATATAGCTTTTTCACATGTTTAAGAGCTGAGGAGCACGACCTCCTGAAAATAAACAGATAGTAGTTTCTGATTCAGCCAAGCTCAGCAAATCAAAGTGTAATCAAACTCGTTTCTCCGACACTACAGTTTTATCAAGGTCCAATCGTTATCGCTACAATGCTAGAATCTACAAAGACGTCATAAAAAGTAAAAAATCGGAAAAAATATGAGAAGGATTCGCACTGTCACGGTTCCGTACAGCCATAATTACTTATACATTATTTAGAGAACACACGCAAGTTCTGCTGAGTGAGTTTGCGAGTATCAAAATATTTGACACAAATGGCCGTATGTCTTGACTGCACCGATTTAGAAGCTTAAATTTTTTACACCGCCAAGGGATCGTAGACCGCAGTATTTGACACACATTTCAACTTGATGGTTCTATCCATTTCTGAGGGAAAAAAAGGGACAGACGGACAACAAAGTGATCCTATGGGGGTTCCTTTTCTACCGACTACAGTAAGAAATCGTAAAATGTACGACAACAACTTTAACAGAAAGAAGAACGGTTGAACGTAAACGGTTAGCGGCCCCTAGTGCTAAAAAGAGCAATTCTTTCGTACTAGAAGTTTTGTAATACATATCGGGGCAGCTAGGTGATGCTAGAAAGTGACCAGGGCCAACGAGATATACGGGCCGTGCGACGAATGCGTGGCGTCACAGTAGTCGGCTTGTCCGACACACTTCGTGAACGCTCGTCCCATATGACATCAAATTTTAATTGGAAAGGTACCTATTAAAATCTTAACTTCGTCGTGTACCATCGAGAACTTGCTTGCATTTAAACACGCAGTCACGAATTATTACACACGTTTGAAATAGTTGTTCGCTCCTTGCCGGAGACCTGCAGTGTCACGTGGTGTGTCGTACGCGCCACGGCCTGTCCTTCTCATGGGTCTCAGAAGTGATCGAATTACGTCAGACGCGATCGTTGCGTGGATGCCTGTAAACAGGTCGACTTACTGAGTTTGTTTGAATTTGAAACTACTATCTCAATCTTTATAGCCTCCAGCATTAGGAAATGAAACTTCAGGCACGGAAACATGCTTCAGACCCCGGTCTACCGCCATTATAACAAAAATCCGCAACGATGTACCAGAAACGTTTGACAGCACTGCTGAGACGTAAAACTTTCTTTGGCCTGTTCTTTCGCTGCTTTCAATCGATATGGTCCAGTCTCATCAAGTGAGTGCTCTTTCACGGATACGAGTGCTAATATATAGCGAAATTCATTAATTTTTCTATCTGCTTGTAGTAATCTCCGCTATGCAGTATTCAGTGGCTTCGAGTTATGTATGTAGACCCATGGATTACTTACCTTTCCCTGTAAGGGTTACAGTTTACATATCATGTATTACGACATAGAAAGGGGGCTGTGATCGCTGAAGACAGTGCCACAAATTACTCCAAAATCGTAACACAACACTCACATATGTCATACTACCACATGTACGAGATAGATGCGAAATAGAAAGCATTGTGAAAATCCGATGGAACTTTGCACAGATGTGTTGGGTAGTATCTTTAGCTTGCCTGTCTATCGCTCCACATCGCTCTTTTCAGTTCAAAGCGCAAAGTGATAACATAGAAATGCCTAAAACAACAGTCTCTCCTGCCAAGTATGTGGGTCTGGTGACAGATTTCGCCTGAAGCTATGCATCCCACATAACATAAATGTCAAGCGTCCCTTTCTTCAAGACAATTTTCGGCTGCATTCTGTAGACACCCACAGTACAGCCCATAATTGGTTCCCTCCGTTTTCATCTTTACCCACTTGAACCGCTGGCAATGAAGAGAACATTTCGGCACAAACAACGAAATGCAGACCAGCATAGAGAATTGACGGAAAGCACAGGCGGCTGCTTTCTGTTATAAGGGTGCTGGAAAGTTCGTACAACGCCACGACAAATGTCTAAGTCGAACCGGCAACTATTTAGAGAGGTAGCTGGAAGTTGTGGCTAACTGTTACGAATAAAAAATTTTGATTTTCACTGTGGTTTTCATTTCGCGACCGATCGGACCTTACTTTCCGAACAGTCCGATCGCACCTTACTTTCCGAACAGTCCTCGTAAATCCATCTGATAGTGGATGTTTAAACCTTCGAAAACCGTTGTGGATGTATATAAAATGTGATTGGTTACAGTGAACTTGTTGTTTCATTCTAAATCTATAAAAGTCACGTAAAGCCTAACCTAAAAAATGGTTCAAATGGCTCTGAGCACTATGTGACTTAACTTCTAAGGTCATCAGTCCCCTAGAACTTAGAACTACTTAAACCTAACTAACCTAAGGACATCACACACATCCATGCCCGAGGCAGGATTCGAACCTGCGACCGTAGCAGTCGCGCGGTTCTGGACTGAGCGCCTAGAACCGCTAGACCACCGCGGCCGGCCCTAACCTAAAATGCTAGAATTTATAGAATGGTACTTTATCTGCAAAGATGGTACTGTATTCACCGACAAGTCTGGAGATGTACAATATTGCATTGACGAGTGTCACGATGTGGTATCCGCAACAGATGGATCTGAATACAGAGTCACGGCTATCATATACTAGAAGCTTTCTAATAAATTTAGTCGTTACAGTAAGCTTCAGAAGAAACAACTCTTGTTGTCCAATGTGACAGCTCAGATCAAGCTCGAAAAAGAAATAAGCCTCAAAAAGCAACATAAATAACAATTCCGTGTTTATTATGCTACGTTTTCTTGCAGAAGGAGTTTTTCCACGAACATTACCGTCTGCTGTCACCGATCCACCATGTTTGTGGGACAGGGATCCTCACACCACTCTTGTAGTAGAGGCCACAAGAGAAGCGTTATACATCGTGATGCGTTTTTCTGATGATATTCTATGAGCGTATGTTCCTAGATGCGTCAATCAATATTTTGTTTCCTCCCATATGCGACTCACGAAAAGGCCGTGAGGGAAAACTAGAGAGATTCGAGTTCACAGAGAGGATTACCAATAATCGTCTTTCCCACGCACGCACCTATCGTGACTGGACAAGAGAAGGGAGGAGGGGGGCGAGGGGGTGGATAGACAGGTACATAAAGTATCTTTCACCACACCACATAACGTGGCTTGCTGAGCACAGGTGTAGTTGCTCTACATATCTCTGCACGGCGTAGGTGATAGTAGATGTTGAACAGGCACGGAGAAAAGGAAGTTGAGATCCAGTTATCGTACAGCGGTTACATTAAAATACAGAAACACTGCGAGAAAGGCATGCTTAAACATGAATGCAGTTGCTAGCCAAACCTGCTGGTTGCGTCGTTGTACTTGACACGAACGGCACCTGTGCTGTACCCTCAATGCGTTGCAAGTGGTCAGAACAGTGTTCTGTGAAGTTGTGAGTGCATTATCGTTGAGCTGAGTGATCTTGAACGTGAGCAACCTGTTAGTGTTCATATGGTGGGTGCTTTAGTACGAAGGTAATGGTAGCGTTTGGTGTTTCAAGAGGCACCGTATCGACGACTTATACCGAATACAGGGACAGTGTAGAAATATCACCTGCGTAGTCACAACGCGGACGACTGTGTGTTGAGTGATCGTGACAGACAGTCACTGAAGAGGATTGCGACGAAAAATAAGGATGACAACTGCAAAAGTCAGCCGACCGTTGGTGGCCGAGCGGTTCTAGGCGCTTCAGTCTGGAACCGCGCGACCGCTACGGTCGCAGGATCGAGTCCTAACTCGGCCATGGATGTGTGTGATGTCCTTGGGTCAGTTGGGTTTGAGTAGTTCTAAGTTCTAGGGGACTGATGACCTCAGATGTTAAGTCCCATAGTGCTGCTCAGAGCCATTTAAACTTTTTTTTTTTTTTCCTGAAGTCACTGCATAACTGAATGTCGCACTCGGCACTCGAGAACCTTGTCGGTACGAAAACGATACGAAGGGAGCTCTATAAGCAGGGAATTGCAGTACTATCTGCAATTCCAAACTCACTCATAGACAATGCAAATCCCCATAAGAGGAAGAAAACATGGAGGCAAAGCCATAAAACCTGAACAATGGAGCAATGGAAAAAAGTTATTTGGTCGGCTGAATGTTTCCAACACCTGGATGAGTTTACGCCCCAAGAGTTCAATATGGCGCGCTTACTCGGCAAAGTTGCATTACTACCAAAGATTAGGTGACCATTTTGGCTGATCAGGTCTATCCTGCTGTTTGCTCCCCAGTGGTGATGCTGTATTCGAAGACGACAGGGACCGTGTTCACACAGCTCGCATCGTCCATGACCGGTTGTTTGACCACGAGGATGAACTGTCGCATCTCCACAGGTCATCAGTCACCAGACCTCAATATTATTGAGCCTCTGTGGTCTATTTTGCACAGAAAGTTATGTGAGCACTATTCACCTCCATTACTGTTACCTGAATTTGGAGCTATTTTGCAAGAAGAAATATCAAGATTATATTCAAAACCATATAGGACCTGTGTTTATGCATTCAGAGGTGTCTGGAAGCGGTTTTGAACGGCAACGCTTGTTTGACACCGTACCAAACACGGTAATTTGCTATGTTTTTGTGTTTCCCTACCGCTGTCTTCCCCTTGTAGCAGCAAATGGTGTCTGTCAGGTGCGAGGCAGCACCTCTCCTGCTTCAAACCTGTCTGACTATTGCTTACTGACTGAAAGCGCTCGCAATAATAGACGAAAGCAACTGAGACTGTTTTTTTTTTAATCATTATTCAGCAACCTCTGCAGTTCGGCGGATATTAACGTCTAAAATTATATATGTGAAAAACTTGACAGCAATTATTAATATTGATCTCAAATGATGCACGTGTTTATCATAATGTACTATCTGAAAAATTTTGCATAATTATCTAGATAGATCTTGATAATATTGTCGGCGACAACTAGCTGGAAATGTACACATATGTAAAAGGCGGAAATGTTATTACCCATCATTAAAATATAAGTGAGCCACAATGGTATTCAGTCAAACCATACATATACCGCCTTTTAACAATTAGGGAGCAAACTTCAGTCCACTCACTGCATAGTGGAAAAATGCAATGATTCAGAATATTGTTCGGATGTGTCGGACCCATACCAAATCGGAGTTACAAGGAATACTGAACGTATTCAAAGAAAGACTGACAGAATGGCCAAAGGTTTTTCATTTGTGTGACAGCGTCGTGGTAATACTTCCAGGAAGCAGTATTAAGTGAATAATTTATATATATGCTTCGGTTCCCTAAGTATCGCAACCGGAGACTCTGCAGAGAGAAGATTAGACTCATTACAGCTCACACGGAGGCATTTGAGTAGTGATTTTTCTAGCATTCCACACGCGGTCGGACCGTGGAGTAAACCGTAACACATGCTACAGTGCTATGTATTTTCTGCCATGCACCCCACAGTGGTTTGCAGAGTATGTACGTAGATGAAGAGTGGAGCGGAGAAGGAAATCATGTCCTAGCGAACGAAACGCCCAAACGAGGATAGCAAGACGCGGATTAGAATTCATTTTCACTGTTTTAAGACTACTCCGCCTAGTCCCATGAGAGCTTTGGCAAAGCTCGTGGCACACTTAGAATCATTTGTTGTAAAAAAAAAAAAAAAATGGTTCGCGACTTAACATCAGAGGTCATCAGTCCCCTAGAACTTAGAACTACTTAAACCTAACTAACCTAAGGACATCACTCACATCCAAGCCCGAGGCAGGATTCGAACCTGTGACCGTAGCAGTCGCGCAGTTCCAGACTGTGGTGCCTAGAACCGCTCGGCCACTCCGACCGGCTCATTTGTTGTACGTTTATAGGATGGCCTGCGCGATGGCCTTCTTTGGCAGCTAAGCTATTTACCTGCAGTCAGCTTCGCATGTTTGCGGGTGAAAGCTCCGGCGCTATTTTTCTCATGGAATGCTTTGAACACTACCTGCTCTGGCCAATCAAAAGCTCTTGCGGTGTCTGACGTAACAACATGCATGTGGGTCCACGCTACAAAGATGCTTGGTTAGAGTGTAGTAGTAGCAGCTTCATTCATCCGTACATCTATTTCACAAGCATATTGGTCATTTGTGATTGCAATTTACGACCAAAACATATAATTTATGTATACAGGCATACTCACAGATCTAGGTTGACAAGGATGAGGCAGGAACCGCCTGGCGTTTAGGTAAACCACGGCAAACCTGAATCAGAATGGCTGCGTGAAAAATTGAGCCTCCACCCACCTTAACACACGGCCTGTGTGTTTTAAGACAGTGCCGCCTCATCTGCTTATCGCTAATGTACAATAGTCTTGCAAAGATGTAATTTAATTATGTAAAAGGTTAGTGCTGTACTGTTCGTTCAAATACAGTAGTGCCAGTTGTTCCCAGAACGTAGATGATTGCGCACGAGACAGCTCAGCCTTTTGGCACGGGTTCGATCCTTACCACCGTCACATGGCCTACATTTGTATCGCCTCTCTTTCAGTTTTAGGTAACCAAACGAAGAAAACGTTTGGCAACACGGTCTCTGGTAGGCCTCTTGAGTATACGCACCCAACGGCCTGATTGGCTAACTTCAATGCTAATAAACTCGGAAGCGGAGCAACGTAACGAATTTTTTCCTTATCAAGTATTTCTCAGCACAAACTAACTTACTACATCCATGTAAGCTTTTCAGACTGTTTCTGACTATCCTGTATGGTAATGTCTGTGAGCCTAGACGGCTCACGTAAGTTTCACTGCGGTTGCACACTACTTCCTAACTCTTGTGGGACTCGGACAAAAGCTTCGAGCAAAAGGGTTTATGGACAATGGATGCTACTAACGTGTGACAAATTGAGATTTTGTGTCGGATGGGAAACGTGTCTGAATGCCCTAGGTGGATAAGGCGACCACTCACGTAAAGCAGGAAATATGGGTTCGAGTTTTATATTTTGGGTGACCGCAACTGAAGTAATCACAATTTGACAAATACGCAACTTCCATCTGTATAGGAACCTTTGTTTATAGGAACAGGAACGTTTTTGTCACGTCAAATCACATGTTCAGGTGTAAATCTAAACATGATACTAAACATATACTCTACATATGATCAAATTTTCATCTGAACAGCATACAAACATATAATCAACATTATGATTCAAAAATGGTCACGAATCCTAATAACAGAAGCAACATAGTAACCAATATTGAAAATACTCACCCTTCGTTAAAACCTTAGCCCATGAAATGAGCAGAAAGGGTACTCAACCTTCTCCAAATAAATTCTACGATCCGCTACAAGCATTGAATCACGAATCAGATTCACTAGTTGAAAAAAAAAAGATATGTTAGTACCTCTTTACCCTACGATAGTTCAGGTATACATGCCGAGGTGGGAAACCGAAGATTAACACGTAGAGAAAGAATACTGAGTGGATAATTCAGTACGTGAAAGGAGATGAAAATCTAATAGTTATGGGGGATTGCAATGCGGTTTCACGGGAGGGAAGAAGAAAGGATTACGGAGGAATATGGGCTTGGGACTAGAAATGAGAGAGGAGAAAGACAAATGAGTTCTGCAATAACTTTCAGATAACAATAGGGAATACTCTGTTCAAGATTCACAAAAGGAGCAGATATACTTGGAAAAGGCCGGAAGATACAGGAGATTTCAGGCAGAGATTCCGAAATCAAGCACTGGATTGTAAGCTGTACCCATAAGCAGATATAAACTCAGATCACAATTTAGTGGCAGGCTAAAATTTAAGAGGATAATCAGAGGGAATCAATGCGCAAAGAAGTACTAAGGAATGAAGAGATTCGCTTGAAGTGGTCTGAGACTATAGACGCTGCGATAAGGAATTTTTCAGCAGGCAGTTCAGTTGAAGAGAACTGGACATCTCTAAAAAGGGCAATCGCGGAAGTTGGAAAGAAAAACTGGGGTAACAGAAGAAATGCTTCAGTTGATCGACGAAAGAAGGAAAATCAAAAATGTTCAGGAAAATTCAGGAATATAGAAATACCAGTCACTTAGGTTTCAAGTAAATAGGAAGTGCAGGGAAACTGAGGCGAAATGACTGCATGAAAAATGTGAAGAAATATAAAAAGAAATGATTGCGGGAAGGACTGAGTCATCATGTACAAAGGCCAAAACAGCCTTCGTGAAATTAAAAGCAAGAGTGCTAACATTAAGAATCTAACGCGAATTACACTGTTACACGCAGAGGAGAGGGTGTAGGTGAAGAAAAGTACTTCGAGAGCCTACATGAGGAAAACATTTGTCTGATGACACGACAGAAGTACCATGTACGAATCTGGCGATAAACCATCTGACTTCCGGAAAAAATCGTTCATACAGTTCCCAAGATCGCAGGAGTCGGAAAGTGCAAGAATTATCGCACAATCAGCTTAAAAGCTCATGAATCCTGATTTCTGACAAGATTAATATACAGAAGAACGAGAAAGAGAAAGGAATATGTATTAGATGGCAATTAGTTCACCTTTAGGAAAGGTAAAGGTACAAACTAAAGAAAAATCAAGACACGTTCATAGGATCTGTCGACCTGGAAAAAATGAAGCAGACTGAGAACGGAGAGTAACTTATCATCAGGACTTAAGTACACGAAGTTGCTGTTATCTAGGCAGCAAAATAACCCATGATGGACGGTGCAACGAAGACATAAAAAGCAGGCTAGCACTGGCAAAAAGGGCATTCCTGGCTAAGAGAAGTCTGCTAGTATCAAACATAGGCCTTAATTTGAGGAAGAAATTTCTGAGAATGTATGTTTCGGAGCACATAATTGTAAAGTAGTGAAACTTAGAACTTGGGAAAACCAGAACTGAACAGATTCGAAGCATTTAAAATATGGTGCTACAGGAGGACTGATAAGGTAAGGAATGAAGAGGTTATCCGCAGAATAGACGAAGAAAGGATATATGGAAAATACTGAGGGGAAGAAGGGACAGGTTGTTGGACATCTGTTAGGACATCAGGGAATAACTTCGATGGTACTAGAGGTTCAAATGGCTTTGAGCACTATGGGACTTAACTTCTGAGGTCATCAGTCCTCTATAACTTAGAATTACTTAAACCTAACTAACCTAAGGACATCACACACATTCATGCCCGAGGTAGGATTCCAACCTGCGACCGTAGCGATCGCACGGTTCCAGACTGTAGCGCCTAGAACCGCTCGGCCACTCTGGCCGGCATGGTACTAGAGGGGTGCTGTAGAGGGTGAAAACTGTAGAGGAAGACAGAGATTGGAATACATCCAGCAAATAACTGAGGACGTAGGTTGCAAGTGTTACTTGGGATGAAGAGAGGGATTTGGGACGGGCAGCATCAAACGAGTTAGAAAACTGATGACTCAAAAAAAAAAAGATAAAAACCTAAAATAAAAGGAAAAAAATAAGAAGTTCCAGCTAGAAGCGTCGAGAGTCTGACAGTTAAAAAGACTTGGTCTAAGACACGTGCATAGAGAGGAGGTCGCTCGTGCACAGTACTACGCTATTGGTGAGTATTGCATCACTCGCCATGGATATCTTGCAACGTTTGTGGGGCAGACTGGCAGAGGGTTTGACATTAGGTTTCGGGAACACCGGGTTTTGAGGAATTCGAAGTGTGATTTAAATAACCATTCACATGATCATGGCCTCTGTGTAATAGGTGCAGCTAATATGCGAATTTAAACTTTCTCGGCCATTATCGATGATGAAGTCTTCTCTGTTTCTAAACAGAGTGAAGACGACGTTCTACGAAAATGCTTCGACAAGTTTCATACTTGTCATCTTCAGGTGAATTAGGTGCACCTAATAATTTAGAAGTCTTGCACACAGAGGATAAGACAATGTACTATTAACTCTTCCTGCCTTTCAAGGACGTACTGTCATGGTTTTTTGACCGCCTGGAAACTGATCCTGGACTTGTTGCTCTAACGTCTGGTCTATTTTGTTTTGCCTGCTCTTTATCGAAAATATTTTATAGCTTATACTGTATTGTTATGTAATGAGGCCATACGATTTTGGAGGCGTGCGGAAATGTTTGTTAGTCTCGCCGCTTCTCTGTGCGCTGCCGCTTGTGCCCTCCCCGGTGAGATACGTTAGTACTCTGACCAGCAGTTATGCCCTCTACGGCGAGGTGCTCGGTGGGTTGCTGTCTACCGCTTGCCGGTATTATGTGACCTTATAACTGCCGGGCTATCAATACTTCTATCTGAAACTTTAGCTTGTTTATTTTTCGTTTCGTTGTAGGTTAATGCGATTTTAGCATGTCACTTTTTCCAACTGCTGGATTTGATTCTTGAAGCCCTGCTTGTAGCGGTTAATAATTTTTTATTAGTGAAGTTTGAGTCCCACATCTGCCCATTTTATGGGATTAATGTTTTAACGACGTGTTTTTTTCATAACGCTTATCTTATGGCCTATACACCGTCCAGTCACATTAATGTGACCATGTGTCAAATGCCTGAATAACCACCTTTCTCAGCGCGGACGACTACGAGAGATGCAAGAAGAGTGTCAGTGAGGTTCTGGAAGGTACCTACGTGGATGTGGACACAAGCCAATGAGCATCTGTCCGTGATTCATCTAAAAATGTCGTTGGACTTCCAGCTACATCTACATCTACATCTACATTGATACTCCGCAAGCCACCCAACGGTGTGTGGCGGAGGGCACTTTACGTGCCACTGTCATTACGTCCCTTTCCTGTTCCAGTCGCGTATGGTTCGCGGGAAGAACGACTGTCTGAAAGCCTCCGTGCGCGCTCTAATCTCTCTAATTTTACATTCGTGATCTCCTCGGGAGGTATAAGCAGGGGGAAGCAATATATTCGATACCTCATCCAGAAACGCACCCTCTCGAAACCTGGCGAGCAAGTTACACCGCGATGCAGAGCGCCTCTCTTGCAGAGTCTGCCACTTGAGTTTATTAAACATCTCCGTAACGCTATCACGGTTACCAAATAACCCGGTAACGAAACGCGCCGCTCTTCTTTGGATCTTCTCTATCTCTTCCGTCAACCCGACCTGGTACGGATCCCACACTGATGAGCAATACTCAAGTATAGGTCGAACGAGTGTTTTGTAAGCCACCTCCTTTGTTGATGGACTACATTTTCTAAGCACTCTCCCAATGAATCTCAACCTGGTACCCGCCTTACCAACAATTAATTTTATATGATCATTCCGCTTCAAATCGTTCCGCACGCATACTCCCAGATATTTTACAGACGTAACTGCTACCAGTGTTTGTTCCGCTATCATATAATCATACAATAAAGGATCCTTCTTTCTATGTATTCGCAATACATTACATTTGTCTATGTTCAGGGTCAGTTGCCACTCCCTGCACCAAGTGCCTATCCGCTGCAGATCTTCCTGCATTTCGCTACAATTTTCTAATGCTGCAACTTCTCTGTATACTACAGCATCATCCGCGAAAAGCCGCATGGAACTTCCGACACTATCTACTAAGTCATTTATATATATTGTGAAAAGCAATGGTCCCATAACACTCCCCTGTGGCACGCCAGGGGTTACTTTAACGTCTGTAGACGTCTCTCCATTGATAACAACATGCTGTGTTCTGTTTGCTAAAAACTCTTCAATCCAGCCACACAGCTGGTCTGATATTCCGTAGGCTCTTACTTTGTTTATCAGGCGACAGTGCGGAACTGTATCGAACGCCTTCCGGAAGTCAAGAAAAATAGCATCTACCTGGGAGCCTGTATCTAATATTTTCTGGGTCTCATGAACAAATAAGGCGAGTTGGGTCTCACACGATCGCTGTTTCCGGAATCCATGTTGATTCCTACATAGTAGATTCTGGGTTTCCAGAAATGACATGATACGCGAGCAAAAAACATGTTCTAAAATTCTACAAGAGATCGACGTAAGAGATATAGGTCTATAGTTTTGCGCATCTGCTCGACGACCCTTCTTGAAGACTGGGACTATCTGTGCTCTTTTCCAATCATTTGGAACCCTCCGTTCCTCTAGAGACTTGCGGTACACGGCTGTTAGAAGGGGGGCAAGTTCTTTCGCGTACTCTGTGTAGAATCGAATTGGTATCCCGTCAGGTCCAGTGGACTTTCCTCTATTGAGTGATTCCAGTTGCTTTTCTATTCCTTGGACACTTATTTCGATGTCAGCCATTTTTTCGTTTGTGCGAGGATTTAGAGAAGGAACTGCAGTGCGGTCTTCCTCTGTGAAACAGCTTTGGAAAAAGGTGTTTAGTATTTCAGCTGCCGTAATGGCGTGCAAAATCCAGCATTTGTCACCCATGAACAGCATGAAACAGGCGCCTGCTGCGGAGGCCCAAACGCAGCAACATTTGCTAAAAGGGTCGTAGAGGAGACACTGTTGGTAGTCCCTTGGTTGACTTGGGCCATCTGTTGCTCAAAAGTTGCGCATATATTCGCCTGTACGCATCTCCACAGCTGTCGCTCAGCCCTGTCATCTATTGCCCGTGATGCACCACAGTTACCTCGGCGCCGGTTTTGGATAGCACCATTTTGCCATCCACTGTATAATTTAACCGCAGAGTCATGTGAAAGGTTCACGAACTCCTCAATGGAACACAGAAAGCAATATTGCTTTGAATGATATATGTAGGGAATATCTGAGACTCTGCTGCTAAAACTCCCTCTTACGATAATCATGAATTCTGGAAAGAGTTTAGAGTGCTGAGTGACTCAATTGGCATGAGGTGATTCATGGCAACATTGCAAAAGATGTCATGAGATGTTGACACCTAGCAGGAAGGCCAAGTCTGTCGATGAAACTGAAAGCCAACACCAGAAAGAAGGAAGAAGTGGGTGCCAAAGCACTACTTTTTACTACTTAACACAACCAGCGCCTGAAGGCCGTGTTGCAGGCACTGCACGCCGCTGAGTGTGGAGAACTTTTGAGGCACAGATTACTTCTTTGAAACATTTTGAACCATATGAAAATGGTCGAGTGTTCGGCACAATGGAAACGTAACGGCAGTCAGCATGAAAGAGTCGTAGTCTGGGGCGTCGTAGGACGTCAAATTCGATAGCACATGATGGATCAATGCTAATTGTCACTGGTGGCAATGGTTTTCCATGGGAGCACACAGATTAATGTAGTGAAAATATTTACTTAATCATTTATGAAATGACCTAACAGATACGGAAAATAGAAACGAAATATAAAGAAAGCATAGGTAATGAACGGTGGTCTGAGACACGCAGTATATTCGCAAAACAAAGAATTGCATTTACTAGTATGTGAAACATGTTTCTACCTATGTGCGGTTACATCCTGTCACAACTGGAAGTCAGTCAAGGTGCGCGTTCCTATTGACTTACAACTAACAGTAAATCGTACCACGAGCAAACTCTGATCTCAAAATATCTGTTTCAGTTGTGCAACTTAGGAAAAAGTTGACGTCAGTAGAGACTGTGCTGCTCAGCGGTGGGCAGAAGAAGGCTGATGAACAAAGAAATATGTATCATGTATGAAGTCGATGCGTGCTCTCTATGTTTTATTGTGATCTGAGGTTGGTGTTTGAATGAAATTTATTTTTTCAGTCGTAAGCGTCATTTTCGCGGGTACCTAGTGTAACTGTTATTTGATATTCTAGATAAATTAATATTGGCTGCAGTAGAGGACGTTGTTTCGATAGAATAGGACATGGATTTGTCAATTTTAATTCACTGCCTCACGATACACACAATATTCCGCACTCTAACCCCTTTCCAGAATTCATCAAGCAGCTATTGGTAATCATCGTAATACGGAGTTTTCGCAGCACAGGTTCAGATCTTCCCTTCATGTATCACACAAAACAATAATGCTTTCTGTGTTCCACTGAGGAGGCATTTTCGGAAGTTAAAAGGCAATATAAGCTTAAACAAAACGGCAGTCGAGTAAGATACAGGGTATATCTGGTCTGAAATAAAGCAGTTATTTAACAATAAATAGTGCTTAATTTAAAAGTATTTTGTTTTCCATATTTGACAAATAAACCGCTTCCAGTGATATATGAGTATTTATAGAAACACGACAAGTTTAGTGATATCAAATCACTTCTTCAGGTTTACTTCTAAACAATACACAAAACATGCAGTTGAAATCATGATCCGAACACGGGCATCTGTTCTAATAATTCATTGTCCAGTCGCGTTATTGTGACGACCACCTATGTTCGACGTCAGCCTGCAACACTAGCAATGAGTGGTAGCGTGTCGGGGGGATGTGGAACACAGTGCAGTCGTTGCGTTAATGCACGAACGGAACCATTAATCTGACGTTCAAAAGGGCTTGATCACTGATTTTCGGATTGGAAGTATTTTAAAAACGGCTAATTTATAAACGTTTACTGTTCACATGGCTCCATGGTTAAAGTATGAAGTGCATGGCAAAATGACTCTATCCAAAACCGACGCCGAAGCAACTGTGGTGCACCATGGGCCGTAGATGACAGGTGTGGACGACAACTTTGTATAGGTGAACAGGTGAAGGCCCAGAAGAATGATACAAAGAATAAGACTTCTGATGTAATAAATAAAATTATTCCTCATCACAATCCAACTGATACAAATCCTGTATGCAATCTTAGAACAGCAGCGGATCGCTCAGGCGAACCAAGGGTCTACCAACAGTGTGTCCTCAACGACCGTTTAGCGCTCTGCAGCGACCGCCATGTTCAGGCACCCGTGCTGACTTCCTTTCATCGGTGACGAAGGCTGGATTTTGCACGTCAATACGGGAACAGAGCGTCCACTGAGAAGCGATAGGTGACTTCTTAAGATTAATCACGTTTCATGCTACATAAGACAGATGTCCACTGCCATGTATAGCCTTACAACAATCGTCGTACGAGTCCAGACCAGAGGAGGGAATGTTATGGAATGGGAAATGTCTTCGTGACATCTTGGAAGGCACAGTGGATCAACACAGGCATTCATTTATCCTTGGCGACGACGTCCACTACTACAGCAGTTTACTTGGGGACCATATCCACCCCTACAAGCAGTTTGTTTTTTCTTGGCACGATGACTTCTATCACTAAGACAATGCAACGTGTTACAGCTCGCAGTGTACCTACGTGAATAGAGGATCACAGTAATACGTTTATTGTGTTCCTCTGGCCACCAACTCCCCGGATTCTCGAGAATCTGCGAGACTATCTTTGTCTTATCCTCCGGATATCGCGGTGCCACACAAAAGTCGGCATCGTATATTGGTACCACAGACGTTAGAGAGAGCTCGGTGCAATCCACCACGACGAATGAGGTGCACAACAGACAACCCCACCTCCCTCTCAGCGTAACAGCACCCTCACTCTCAAGTGAATATAGAACCGAGAATGTAAGTGTTCTGCCTAATTCGAGGCAGTTACAGCAGTCAACAACAGTATGTAGGACAGTGACAGTTAAAGATTCTGATGAAATGTACTGTTGTAAATATCGAACATTGTACCTCAAGGGAACAGTTTGTCATTAAGTGGATCAAGAGATGCTTTCATGAAATGGCAGTTGCATTATCAAGCAACGCTATAGCTAAGAAGTCTGTCAAATTCTAGTAACATCGATACCGACAGAATGTAACTCAATCTTCCTTCATTCAAGAACGCACTCCTTGCTTAGGTCAGTCTGATTCGCTGATCACTGAAGAGAGTGTGGCCACAGAGCAGAAGCCAGCGTAGGAAAGCTGATGTAAGTCATACCCTCAGATATGACTTGTCTGCATCTGTAATTATTCTAGACTCTTCGTGGGTACCTTATACTTTGACAGAGGAGGTGCCTCGTCATGTCTTGTGGTTGAAGGAAATACAGCTGTCGTGGTGCTGTCCTCGCAGAGAATTTCCCCTATAAGGTAAATATTGAAATATAGGGTGATCTTAACAAAGCAATTAATGGAAGCTGGTACTTTGAACCATGCCTTCCATAAATCACCAAGTCCACACAGTTCTGAGACCTGATCGTTAGTTCTCTTATCGTGACACTACTCCAGCGATTTTGTCAAAAAGATCAGTTGACGATGTCGCTGAAGAAGACTTGAAAGCTCTTGGGCACCCTTCCTAAACAGCTGATGTTGGTTCATCGCTATAGACTCCGTAAGTGAAGATTTGGATGAAAGCACAAAACTCGTCACAATACCCTCAAGAAATTTACAGCATTTGCACACAGCACATTTGCACATACAGAAAGGTAAAATAGCTTCTGTTTTAAATCATTAAGTGCTGAGAGTTTCGGAGCACGCCTTCTTTGCCTCTCCCGGTTTCCTTTCAGCTTAACTCACTCCCGAGAGAAAGAATGGTCTGGGAAGTCCGAGGCATCGGCTTACTAAAGAGGTGGCCCGCTCCCCAACTAATTTTCTGAGCAGCCTTTCGTGAAGAAAGACTTGCTGGGATGCCATAGTTCCATATGGCGGAGACCTCCGCTTCAGCATTAAGAGACAGAGGGCTTACCGCAGTAGTGAGCCCACAATAGGCCAGCGCATGGGGCTTTCCCTAGCTACTCCGTTCCCTCTGCGCATGTGAAACGACAGTTACGAAGTGATGTGAATGACGACACCCATGAGTGGTTCGCGGGCCAGATGTAAATTTTATAAACGAGCGAACGGAATTCTCGCACGAAGAGTACACAGTATCGCAGGAAATCTGCATAAAATCTGAGACCACTACTACATCTGATCCGTTGTTCCATATCCTAATCAAATTTTATGCATGTGCTGCACTATAGCTATATGCAGTCTTGTACAAACTAGATCAGTCTTGGTAGAACTCATATTTTCGTTTTCGTCCAGTGCTCACAGAATATATGTATTGCATTTTTTGGACTGAGCATATTCGTACGAAAGTCTTGCACTACAATATAATGTGTAGTCACCTCAGAGATGACACGACTTCACTTCCTTCGATTTCAGGATGAAATAGGAAAATTACAGCGTCTTCAGCCCTTATGATTTTTTATCTAGAATTTTGTATTGTAAGTCCCACAGTATGAAGACGCAAATGATACTTCATCATTCCATTCCTCATCGTTCTGTCTTACATCTGAAACTGCTAACTTTCACTGAGAACGACAGCGTGCAGTTCATTTGTGTCTTGAATTTCTTAGAACTTATATGATCTTATTTGATCCACTCTTAGATCGACTGTTGCGCACATTTTTAAAATACGGCTTTCTTAGGATCTAGGTAGCTCTTGATCTGTTTAGATACTAAAGCTTAAACAGGGAAATGAAGGTATTTACTTTCTGTAACGAAGAGCCAGTGAAGAATCTTCGGAGAGACGTACCAAAATATCTTGCAACAAGATACAGAACATCATTGTCACTACTGCAAGAATTACCTGTGGGAGCTCAATATTAATGTTGTTGCATATTTGCGTTCATCTGGAACTAAACGTGGTTTCTTTGACAACGACGGATTAAATTTTATTTATTTGTAAATTTCTATAATTATACTCGTATCTGTCGTCAGTCAAGTGAACAAGTTCACATTACGTAGAGGCATATGTAACATGATTTGGTGAAAATGTACATGATGCGTGTATCTAATCTGAAATGAACGTAATTTGTAGGCAATTTGACCAAGAATGTGTCTGACAGCCACAAGAGATAACGCTCATGTGTTGTGCTAATCGACTGAGTTCAGTCAGCGATTACTGCTGTGCCCAACATATAATATGTGATATCTTTCTCCTGTACACCAGCCTTGTGGTCAGTATGGTGAATCTGTGGAGTTCGTATTTTGGAAGAGCCAGTGTCAAATGCAGTTTTGATATTTGTTTTCCCCATAAATGTAAATGTTATATGGCATTGTTGATTGAGATGTCCCACGAGGTGGCTTCAGCAGCCTGTCGGAAATGGTGTTCTTCCTACGCGTACGTTGGTCCCTTTCCTCGCGAATATTTGTATTTGTAGAGTGTGGGTGAGTATACTGGATGTGTGTTTAGTGTCGTGTTGGGTTTGTGTTTTATGTTGATCATAAGAGAAAAGGGGAGGGGGGAGGGGGAGAAAACATGGTGCCAGCAAGTAGCTTACTCCTCTCAATAGTAGCATGAGCGCCGCGTAGCATAACGTACCATCGGTACGATCATCGTCAGCACTATCACATTCCCTCCCTTCATGGGACACTGCGGAGAAATTTGGAATTGAATCCAGAATTTAAGCGCAAAGACTGGTGTCAGGAACTTTACGTCGCCGCCTCTCCGGCCCTTGCCGGCCAAAACTGACAGTGAAAATCTCATCCATCACTGGGATTCTCATAGGATTACCTACGAGCCGAACTCCCCCTCACAGTCGTGCGTTAGCGACCACAGCTACGAAGGCGGGTTGTTTTGTGCAGGATTCCTTAAACGGAATCGATGAATTTCAAAACAGTTAATTCAAAAAGGGCCGAATGTCATTTTCAGAAGATGATCTGCAGACTAGATGAAACTGTTTCAGTTTCAATAAGATATACATCTCTAATGTAAGACATTCTTAAAAACACGCATGAGACACATCGGTTGGACAAAGGTATAGAAAAATAAGACGACAAGGTGAAAAGTCACTGAGAACCCTGTCAGCACAAAACAACACGAAAGGAGCTCTGTAAGCAAAGAATTTCAGGGCGAGCTGGAATCCCTAAACGACTCATCAATGTTACGACCCTCATTGTCGTATTCTAAGCGCCCCAAGATCGCATTACTACCAAGGATTATGTGACCATTTTGGCTGATCACGTCCATTCCATCAAACAGTGTTTGTTCCTCAATGATGACTCTGTGTTTCAAGATGAGAGGGCCCCATTTCACAAAGCCAGCATCGTCCAGGGCTGGTTTATGAGCACAAGAATGAATTGTCGCATCTCCTCTGGCCATCAGTCAGCAGATCTCAATATTATTGATCTTTTGCTGTCTACTTTGGAGAGAAGGGTGCGTGATTACTATCCACCTCCATTACCGTTACTTAAATTGGCCACTATAAGATACCCTAGAAAACCGACCAGAAACTGTATTTAACAGTTCCGAGGTGAATATAAGCTGTTTCGAATGCTATCACTTTTCCTACGTCGTATTAGGTATGGTAATATTTTTGGTGCTTCCAAGTTTTTGTCGAGCCCTCGTAATTTCAGAATGCCCTCTCTGACTGAAGATACCACATCACTACTAACCCCAACAGTTACTATGGAGGTAGTCTTAGGATAATAATAATAATAGTGTTGCTGTATGACCCAATGGCCAAGTGTACACCATTCAATTGGACACCACTTCGGCGACTTGCATGTCCATAGCCAACGGCACCCGTCATACCCAGACGATCATCAATGCAAGTGCTGACCGCGCCCGACATTGCTTAATTTCGGTTCTGAACCAGGAACTGGTGTTTCCAACGTGACAGGACAGTCTACGATATTGAAATGAAACTAGGATTGCTCCCCAGACAAAAGTAATCACACCGAACAATGCATTATCACCCCCCTCCGTCAGGAAACATGACGCTAAACCCGTATAATACAATCTCTAGCCTTGATAATAGCCTCATTTCCGCTCTGAAGATACTTCATATGTAACTTCAAGTATGCCATATATAGTTGAATTGACGGTTAGATCTCGTAGACCTACCAAATTACGGGAATTTTAACTGCTACGTATCAGCCGCTGTTCCGATTAGCCTCAGACATTTTCTGTGGAACGGGGTGATTTAGCGAGCAGCCGAGGTACGGTTGAATTACTGAGTGTTCATCAGACCACGCATGTACACATCTAGCCCCGTGCACAAGGCTATCGTCATCTAGGAAGATGGTAGTGTCCGAAGCACACTCACCATCAACAAATATTAAAGAAAGGGAACGCCTATTCACCGAGAATGTGAGGAATAAACTTATACACTTCTGACATCGTCAGCATGAGCGTGATCTGTAGTATTATCAACACTGAATGAATTTTCAACTGCCAAGGTCGCTAAAAAAATGGCTCTGAGCACTATGGGACTCAACTGCTGAGGTCATTAGTCCCCTAGAACTTAGAACTAGTTAAACCTAACTAACCTAAGGACATCACAAACATCCATGCCCGAGGCAGGATTCGAACCTGCGACCGTAGCGGTCTTGCGGTTCCAGACTGCAGCGCCTTTAACCGCACGGCCACTTCGGCCGGCGGTCGCTAAAACCATTTCTTCATATAGATGACCAGTTTCGGCAGTTTTCTGTTGCCATCTTCGGATCTGTGTTTACATCATTACATAATTTCTTCCATCAGTGCAGTAAGAGGTGCCATACAATGTACCTCCATATCAGTATCGTGAGCTACTCTAAAAGTCGGCATGCCGATTTTCGAATAACAGGTATGCACACACATATTATTGCACCGACTTCAAGACTCACATTCACCACCACTTTACAACTAACAGATCTGTCAGTTGTAAAGTGATGATGAATGTGAGCACTTGTAATCGACGAAATAATATTTGTGTACATAGCTGTTATTTTAAAATCGATATGCCGACTTCTAGAGTAGCTCACTATACCAAAATGGACATATGTTGTATAGCACCATTTACTTAATGATGACGGAGATTGTGTAATGATGTAAACATAGATCCGAAGGTGGCAACAGAGAACTGCCGAAACAGGTCATCTATATGAATAAGGGATTTTAGTGATCTTAGCAGCCGAGGATTTATTCAGTGTTCATTTGGAATAAACGTCGTAGTTTACGTTCACGACAACTTGAATTAGGGATCCCAAGATGTATTTCGAAAAAAATCTCCAGAAATCTCATAGGATAACCTCCAACATGAACTGCGCCCTCCACACACGCACTGTCAATTAAGCGCCTCATTCGGCCGTCGGTCCACTCGAATATTACATTTGAAAAGAAACAAAATCGCGACTTGTCACTTAAAGATTCACGCAATCAATCAGCTAATTTCTAGTTTTATATCTGTCCTCTCGAAGTCATACAGCTTTATATGCTGCTGTGAGAATTTGCGAGATACCTGACTCCAAAGTCCTTTCGTTGTATGCAGTTATCTTTGCACGTTTCACTCGGCAACTGATTACAGGTGACCTGCAGTCACTCACCGTGGCAATTCCTGTCACGTTAGAAACCGATTATCATTCACTAGGCGTAACATTCGTCTTCGCCCACTGTAGTTGGGATCTTCCCACTGTCCTTAAGCCGCTACATGGCTGCATGAGGTACACCATTCCTAGTATACATTTTTCACAGTTCGTGTTGGTACACCAACAAATTGGGCCACTTCACCCACGGTGTCGCCGTGGACAAAACCAATCACGAAGCTCCTTTCTACCATTTCGTCACTTCTTCACGGCGATTGCGTTGATGCCACGTAGTCGTCTGGTACATACAACACTTCAGTGCCAAAATGACGTCAGCAGTCAGTGTCACATGAGCGCCAGCGCTCAGAAGCGAACATTGTGCACTTTGAGGGATCGACTTATGTGCTTACTACAGCAGCACAACAGTGTTAACGACTTTTCGGGCAACCTCCTGCACATAAGTAGCAGCACGTAGCACACCGAAAGGTTTCAAAGATTAGAACGTTGTCGTGTAGCGCTATAATATGCGTTTGGTCGCCGAGACGTCAGTGTGAGTTCACAATAATGCTTCGCAAACCACTGTAGCACGGTTTCGGCTCAGAGACACGGGCAATTATACGGCTGAAAGATGACATCGCCGTAGGGGAAGCCATCGAGCATGAAGGAAAGCAGGTGGTTCGCCGCTGTCAGTGTGTCTTCGATTACTATCACATGTCCCATTCAAGTACAGGAAAACGTCTCCGATAGCATGATACTGCTCCCACCAGCCTGCGTCCGTGGAGCGCTGCACGACTCTAGCCGCCGTTCACCTCGACGTTTGTGGAGAAGACCATCGACCTAGTGCAGCAAACGTGCGATTCATTCGAAGATCCGACACGTTTCTATTGATCATGCCCACTGCAGTTGTAATTGACGACGTCGTTGGGTCGACATGTGAACACGTATGGAGTGATCTGCTGCGAATCTCAATGTTCAACAATGCACGATGAACGGTGTGCTCTGACAAAGTTGTGCGTGCACCAGCATTGTTCTCTTTCGGCAGAGATGCCACAAATCACCCTCTATCCTACTTTATAGAGCGGATAAGCCTCCGAATCCTGCGAAGAGTCGTGGACGTCCAACCATTTAGCGCCTCGTGGTAGTATCACTGTCGTGCCTCTTTCCGTAGATGCTCACGACAGTAGCACGTGAACATTCGACCAGCTTCGCCGTTTCCCAGATGCTCGATCACGGGCTCTGAGTAATGATAATCTGCCTTTTGCCAAGTCACTTATCTCAATGGATTTCCCATTTGCAGCCCATATCATCGCTTGGGTGACTCCCCGTGCGTGTCCGCTCCGCTTACGTACTTATATACCACGTCACGTGCTCGCAACGCTACCAGGCGGCATCCAACGATCCAGCGTCGCTGTGGGGAGTGGTCATAATGTTTTCGCTTATCAGTGTGTATACCTGGTGTCTCTCCTGTCGGTCGCCAGGTGCATTTTTTTTTCTCTCTTGTGTTTCGACACACTCTAGCAATTGTCTTTCTGCAACGTGTAGCTTGTGTCAGTCCAGTCAAATTCTGCTGACCACGTCATTCACGTGACGACCAGGGTCGACACAAAATGTCAGTTTCTTTCCCGTAAGACACAGAATTATTTGTAAATCGGAATTTTACATGCCCGTTCGATAGAGCGCTCTCAGATTAGTAAGTGCACCATTCGTTTTAGCTACGTGTATTAACAGGAACAGTAAAACACGAAGAATATGCGGCAGTCCAGTAGGAATTCAGTAGGGCAGCATGCTTGGTGGCAGCAGTCAGCACAGACCAGGGCGGTGCTGTCGCTGCTCCTGACGACTCTTAGGAGAAACATCCTAAATATAAATAAGCGATCGTTACGTAACAAATTAATGCACAACGTAATACAGGAAGTGAGATCTCATTCCCACAGATCCCTAACAAAATTAGTGTGACACGAAAGCTGCAATAAATGGTAACATCTAGGATGGGACTAATTTCTGGCTGCATGAACTGGTCTATACGGTGCTCAAATTTGAATCGGACGAATGCACATGTATACGGGGTTAACAAGCTAAGGATTCATCTACATCTACATAGATACTCTGGAAGTAACCGTGCGGTGCGTGGCGGAGGGCTCATGTACCACTACTAGCCATTCCCTGCCCTGTTGCACTTGCAAATAGAGCAAGGTATGAGCCCCAATTTCTGGTATCTTATCTTCTGGGTAATGAATGTTGATGGTAGCAGAATCGTCGGCAGTGAGCTTCAAATGCCAGTTCTCTAAATTTTCTCAATAATGTAAGGGATTAGCGTGAAGGATTAGTGGAAGGGATTAGCCATTAGTACACTTCACTATCAGTATCATGAACTATAATTAAGTACTCTTATCATATTATGAGGCTGTAGCTCGCTATCAACAGGAGGAGCGTACATTGTAAGAATTCGATACGTGCTTTTTCATTAAGCCAGTTGACTTCCGAGAGACAAATATGTTCACGAGACTGATTTTCTACACAGAATGTTTGATTTCAAGCATACGAGCCCACTATGTAGATCATGTTTGATGGAAACAGTCCTGTGCCAGAAAACAGTGTTACCTCTCAGGAGGGCCAATTGGCATTCTGAAACCAGTGGTCCACGCCGACAAATAAGTTAGGCCCTACTGTGTGACAATGTATTTAGATCGTAGAAAATCGTACCAGACATATGGAATATTAAGGCTCAACATCTCGGCAACGATCAAGTCATTAGGGATGTGGAAAGGCTCAGATTGGACAATGATATCAGCAACGTGCTTTTCAAAGAAATTGTCTTGACACTGACCCTAGGTGATGTACAGGAAACTATGTAAAATCTAAGTATGGTTGGAGAGCATTTATACCCTGTTCCTCTCTAATTCGAGTGTAACCTCGCAACCATTGGTTTCCTACTACAGAAAAAAAAAAAACCAGAGTGCGTGTCGTTCAGGTTCTGTTGTACAGGTGCAGTGAGATCTAGTCGAGACTACCAAAGATGTGGGCTTCTAAAGTGAGTTCCAGAATAAATGAAACAGTCGTTCATACTCGAGTTCCTTATATTCTGGTGTACGGAATGCAACTGGGCGCGCTCAAGTCGGATTACCAGATCACTATCCAGTCAAGGTGGTCACGGGTGGTTGTGCTTTTTAATGTCGGAACTAAGTCCGGACTGATTAGGAGACAGAGGAGATGGTGCACGTCATGTCTAACTGGAGACTGGATGACCTTCCAATATTGGACTGAATACCCAGTAGCGCACTGCATCCAGGACGTGATTTCTCTGCCACGTTCCCTGTTGGCCGTTCAAGAAATGGCGGATAGTGGCTTGTTGGTCAGCGTATTCTACGAGGAACAAACCTCTGATGATGCAATGATCCAGCCTGGCGCACACGTCACAATGAGTTGCACTAGAACACTGCAGATGAAAATTGAAGTGGAAAAAAATTAAGAAATGACAATAAAAATTCGTCATACATCCTAGGCCTGCTAGACGATCAGCACACTGTTTTCTTGTTATCGTGTCGGGAAATATAGGATTATATGCCACGGTGAATCTTC
This sequence comes from Schistocerca americana, assembly GCF_021461395.2. NCBI lineage: Eukaryota > Metazoa > Arthropoda > Insecta > Orthoptera > Acrididae > Schistocerca > Schistocerca americana. Next base: position 456,881,086 of record NC_060121.1, read on the forward strand.
TTCAGAGCCAGTGGCTTGTCAAAGGTCACTCACTGTGTTTCGATGCGGCGGAGCCGACATTGTTATATAGCGCAGGGCTCTTCTTGTAGCCCTGCTTGTTAGAAGACTGCGAGCTCGCGCCGGAAAACCTAACGACAAGAGGAGGGCGCGCCCACTGGCGTGCGTTATTACAGGGTTATTAGCGCAGCAGCCCCCGGGCTTTATTAAGGCGCGCCGGAACACCAGACACACACGCCAGGCAGCAGCTAGCGATCCCGCACGCAGGTGCGACATGCGAGACGCCATCCACCACAGCGAGCACCCAGCGCGCTGGCCCACTATTTAATACGGTGAACGCGTCAATCGTCCTCGAAAGAGTCGAACTAAAATTCTCTCGGCTCACGACGTACGTCCTCTGTGGTGTCTCGTCACTAAATAGACTACTGTTCTGCACATGCCTTGCTATTTCCCTCACTAATGATTAAACTGTCTGCAAAATGAAACACCGAAAGAAAGTTAGATACTGAGAAAAACAGAAAGTCACATGGTAAAGCCAACAGACCAAGAAAATTGTTGACGGGTTGTAATTAGCCTAGCTCTGCTGGTTGAGTGTCGCGCCAACTGCATTTGCAACTTGACACGGGTACTGCCACATTGGTATGGTGCAGTTAAGAAGCAAAATACAGTCTCCACGCTAGTATAAATGTTAGTTGGATGATTCTCTATTAACACGATCTTTCAAATGGGGAGTAGGTGAACATATCGCATTGTGCAACGTCGTGCCTGAGCCTGTAACTCACTGGACTGGATTTTAGTTCAGGCACTGATTTTATGAAAATAAAGAGGGGGCAGATAATGGGGCAACAACAGGGATTTTCTGAAAGAAAATTTCCGTAACCCAAGAATAATTGGCTTCCGGAAGAGGTTTCCAGTTTTCAGAGACTTTTCTGGGTTGGTTGAGTATTCAGAGGACATGTCAATGAATATTGTTTGTTAAAAGCGACTTGGCAGCTAACAGGAGGGTTGCAATTAGTGAGGGCGGGTGGGGGGGGGGGGTGTAAAATCAATGAGAAATGAACAGACTAATAAATCTCTAGCTGCTACGTAAGTGAGATGGAATTCCGACATCACAGAACAACTTTCAGCAGTAGCTTGAGACTCATAGAACCGGTCCTGGGGACAGAAGATGCAATTCTGTCTTTAATTAATGTATAAATTTTTTGATTTCTGTCATTATCAAAGTTAAGTTTGAAATTCAGAAAGTCATCGAGAAATTGCACTTACTTTTTGGATACATATGATACGTGTAATTATTGAAGGCATATTTGTAGTGACGTGGTTCAGGCAAGTGTTACTATTCGTAATTTACATGTATACCATACTACGCTAGCCACCTGAAGGTGGTGAAAGGCACTTCTCGTACCGCTGAGTCATCCCCATTCCTTGTACCACTCGCGGATGGCGCGTGGGATGGATGTTTGCCTGTAAGCCTCAGTATTAGCCGTAAGTTCTCGAATTTTCTCATCGTGGTCATTTTGCAAGATGTGTGTGGGAGGAAGTAATATGTTGTCCGTCTCTTCCTGATAAGTACTGTCTCGAAATGTCAGTAGTAAACGTCTCCTTGACGTGCTATGCCTCTCTTGTAGAGTGTGTGCCACTGGAGATTGTTGAGAATCTCTGTAACACGCCCGCGTCGAGTAAACGATCCCGCGACGGAACGTGCAGCTATACGGTGGATCTTCTCTATCTCTTCCTACCTGGTTACGGTTCCAGACTGATAAATAATAGTCAATAATCAGTCGAACAACTGCCCTGTACACCATTCCATTCTTGAGTGAGTTACATTTCCTTAACAGTTTTCCTACGTATCTCAATCTGGCATCTGCTTTCCTATTATTTATTTTAAGTGGTCATTCCACTTAAAGTCACTTTGTATAGTCAGTCCTAAATATTTTACGGTAAGATACTGTTTCCAGCGGTTTGTCATTATCGGACGTTTTTCTTATCTATGCGCATTATGTTACATTAATTTATAAAACTTGTATGAGACTGTGGACTTAGTAGCTAGTGGGAGACGTAGATGAAACGAACAGGAATGCTGAAGTGAAACTGAGTCGCAGTGTTGCTTCCAGCCCAGTGGTCGTATAAGAGTCTAGCGGAATATAATGAGATAGTAGTCTGGCTCATATCAGGGGGGCCAAAAGTCGTAAGTTGTTAAACTTATCTCATGTGCCGAAGAGAGGTTGATATTTTTTAACAAAATAATTTCAGGTCAGGGAGTGCAGGAAGACGATACCCCCCATTAATGTTTCCTTCGCCGACCATGCTATTTTACTTCGCGAAGCAACAGTCGCGGGTATCTCGTATGGTCTTACATATGGTGGAAACCGGACGTTCTTTGGGGACCTCGGGATACTAAAACGAGAGGGAACATCACAGTATGTCCCTTGTCGGGTAATGAGTAAAGCGTCAGAGCGAGGAAGACATGGACTGGTCGGTACCGACTACTTGCTAAGCACCTTTCCAAGCCCATTGTATCATCGGTGACTGGTTCCCATTAACCTTCAAAATACGCAGTAAGATAAGAGGTGAAATACTAAATCAAGCAAACAGATGACACGAACAAAGTTGGTCCCTTCCCACCAAAATGTGGTTTTCCTGGAAGAAGAGGGAACAGTCACAGGACAGGGCGTCATATCGACAAGTGTCACATCCTCGTCGAGAGGGGACTCTTCGGAAGAGGTGGGTCGGAACAAGACGTGATGAGAATAAAAATATAGGCTGATTCATATAACACAGTACACGAGGGCATCTTCCCCAAACCACCCTGCACATACAAAGTAGACTAGCGAAAAGCATATCAGCGAAAACCGCAGCACAGGTTCCGGTGAAGAGTGTATACCTGCGTTAGAAGTAATACCTTTCGAAAACCAGTTCTGTGAAACTATGTAGCGTATTGCTATACACAACAGCCATGGGGAAATCCTCGGTTATACCTAATAATATAACGGGGTTTGGCGTAAATCTACAGATATTTGACAACAAACGATTGAAACCAACTTATAGTTTACAAAAGCTTACCTTCTCTTTCAGTCTGCGGCAATATACCAACTGCAAACATTGTTGAAACATCCGGAAAGTCTTAATAAACAGTGTAGAAATTGATGAAACCTCCTCGGGGTCACAAAAAGAGTACGGTGACAGTAACGATACTCACCTAACAATCAGAGAAGATTTTATCAGTGGAACTTGCCATAAGTGTCTGCGATGTCATAAACTTATAGGCATACTGCCACAATGTATTAATCATAAACTGACGCTTCGAAATGAGGAAGTAATGCATATGGAAAAGGAATAGAAATACAACAGCATAGTTACAAATAACGAAATTCATGAATCTGCTAAATGAAACGTAAGTTCTAAATTGCAATATAACCAAAAAGTTGATAAACGATTACAAAGTCAGTATATAGCTGAAAATTTACGAGGCTCTAATTTTTAGGGCAGCGATTGTAAAACTTTATTATTTACAAAAGTTTACCTTCAGTCTTATCATTTCGCAAAAAAGTAACTGCAAAAATATGTGGATGTTGGGTTACGGATTCTGCAATTAAAAACCGTGTTCATTATGTTTGACAAACAGTGAAAACTGTACCTCCTAATAAACATATGAAAAAAAGCACTTATCGCTTTCGGTACAATTTTACAACAATCTTAATATTGTGTGACAGTAACGGGCGTTTCTGCAACGTTTGTGGTTCACTGCCCCTGAAAGAACCTTTTGTCGTGTGTCTGGCGCGAATCTTAACACTTGCTTATGATCCCTGCAGCTAAGTAATAATCATTGTACTTCATGAACAGAAGTTTTCGTTACTTCTACGTAGAGCCTAAGCATTCAGTGTTATGACAGCAAAAACTAGTAAATAGCTGGGATCTCTTGTTCTTTGACGGTAACAGGCGTATTACAAGTTTTCATACACTTAGGAGAAACAGAAATTCAGAAGGTCCAGGGAAGAAAATGATTTGAAAGGAGACGGAATCTAACAACATAAAACATACAACAGAAAAGCAGTACCAATAAAAATTAAACATCTAGATCGAAATTAATTCATTTACGGACAGATAACACAGGAAGGCAAAGCAACAAATGACGAGAACGCTATATGATAGCTAAATTTAGAATTGGAATTCTGTGCGGGAGAAGCCTGCCGTGTTGTTAGAAACTCTACAATTTAAAGTAAGGCACGAAACCGTTCGAAACTGAAATGAAAGTTAGGATTCCGACACGGAAAAAATCGAAATGCATTCCATTTGAGATCGGAATGTCTTACTGAAACACGTATCTTCTTCGAATTTCAGCTTCAATGCTGCAGCACATTGACACTAAAATGTCTGTTAGTAAACAGAGAAACAAGAGCAACGCTATCTAGTGCAGTTTGTTAAGCTATCGAAAGGAGTAAAGCAAGCAGACCATCATCAAAAATCATGCAGCTCGTATTTGCGAACTTACACGAATCACCCAAAGCCCTTGGCAAAGAAAAGAAACGCTTGTAGTATGAAACAGCAGATGGAATTCCGAACCCCTACAGTAGCGATCTGTTACGGTTTAATAATATGTTGCTTGCGATAATAGTATGAGACAGGCCGCTGGCTTCCACGCTTACTGTTGGAAATGGCGAGTCGTGCGACAAACGTCTTGTCTACTGACTTGAGTGTCTACGTCGTTCGGTGAAAATTACTGTGAGATCCACAAAAATAGTCACCTTCCTCGTTCGCCAGGCAAAACAGCTGTTACGTGCCGTGCACATCTGCTGTTTCTCTAAGCAACCTAACTAGCTGCTACGTCAGTTGTACACCGTCTTGGGGAAACCCCCAGTGATCCCAAAGTGTCACAACACATTTATTAATTTATTGTGCTGCCTTCACCACTTTTTAACACGGAAGTGCGACAGATGTCTTATGGAACATAGAGTGGGTGGTCATATTAGAGCATTTCCTTACTGATTTAGACTAAATTACACCTTCCTATTACACCTATCGTGTAATGATGGCTTAAGTGCTAAAAACTACGTTAACGGGAATACACGACTTGACCTGTTCTCAAAATAATAAAGCATATGTTTAAGAACAATTTATGTATATAAATTGGGACAATATTTATCACTTCGTACATAGAAAAAAAAATCAGCAACTGACCACGCTGATTAGGCCATGATTTACGCCCACTGACAATGTCTATTTTTGCTTTCTGTCATGCTTATTAAAACATTGTTTGGAACCATTTTACCGTTTATTTATGAACAGCAGAGAGATGCTCATTAAGCGCTTGGTTAAAGCTATTATACACGATCGTCTGATGGCAGTTGCCGATCAACATTACAAAAACGTAAAGGACAACTAAGGCGGCTGTCAAAGGCTGGTTTACTCCCACACATTTTCGTATTACTTTCTACATTTTCGTTGGTGAAAAGGCCAACAATACAGAGACATAGGCCTGGATTTAAATAATAAACGAAAATGCGCGGAGAGACGCATTCGTCACTGACCTTTGGACGCGGTGTTGTCCCGCAGTGCCTCCGCGCCCGCCGCCACCGCCGCTCGCTCGGCGTCGCTCCTCCTCAGGCAAGGTGGCGCGCGACGCCCACCCGCCTCATTGCCGAGAGGCCCCGTCGTGCGTTGCGCAGGTACCCGGCGGTAGCGCGCGTCCTGGCGCCGCACGCAGCTTCCGCTCCTCTGACAACTTGCCGTGTCGGCTACCGCTCACTGAATGACGGCACGCCGCTCGCGTCTTCTGCGCGACGCGACGTCGCCCGCCGGGCGCATGCGCCCGCTGACGTCACATCCCCCACCACCACTCCCGCCGTGCACCCTCGGCGACGGGCGCTGGGGCGCGCAACCCCCGCAGGCAAACACAATTATTACACTCGGCGCTCTCCCGCACGGAGTAGGCCGCCCGAGTCTTGCTTGACTCACTTTTCAAAGTGGTAAAATATTTGCCCAGCTTTATACTTGAATATACTATACAGTAAAAAGGCACCAGTGGCCTCGTCCCCCCCCTCCCCCCCCTCTCTGCCACCCTCCGATACTCTTATGACAGGCCGCTCCGACGTTCATTTCATCTCAGAAGGAAGGTGGCAGTAATCGAATTTGAAATACCCTTTCTGTTTCGAATACTACAGCTCGTAAATATCACAGTCATAAAGAAAAAGCATAGATTTAAATCTTTCCTTACACTTACGATGCATACATAATGTTGCAAAATCCAGCTATGGGCTCTGCACTTCGTTACACGCTACAGCCATGGTCTAAATCGTCTGCCAGCGTAACTCATTAGATACTGCTTTTGCTTCATCTAATATTTTCTTTCATCGATTTTATTTAACATATCAGTGACCACTATTTATTTATTTCTTAGAAGAAGTTCGTTTCAGACACTGTAATGTTTCCCTGCCTACAAAAAACAGATACTTACCAGAATCTATACTTTGTATAAAATACATTATTCAGTTACCAGAGCAGTCACGGAGTTCTGCTCCATCTGAAGGACAAACTTCGTGCACGTAGAAAATCTACATTTAATGTTAATCACAGTTCACACAATTATAACACATCGTTAAGTGGCAAGACAATTTTTACTACTTAACACAATTTTTATGCCAAGACATCTATTGTACTCAGAAAGCCGATGAATTAGGTACCCCAAGGGCCATATTTTGCTTAGAATCATGTTATTTGCATAGTACAGAGAGTAATTCATGGGACTGAGCGAGGTGGCGCAGTGGTTAACACACTGGACTCGCATTCGGGAGGACGACGGTTCAATCCCGTCTCCAGCCATCCTGATTTAGGTTTTCCGTGATTTCCCTAAATCGTTTCAGGCAAATGCCGGGATGGTTCCTTTGAAAGGGCACAGCCGATTTCCTTCCCAATCCTTCCCTAACCCGAGCTTGCGCTCCGTCTCTAATGACCTCGTTGTCGACGGGACGTTAAACACTAACCACCACCACCAGTAATTTATGTGTGGTGCACATGAACTCGATACTAACAAAATCCGTCTAATTCTCACGTTGATACAAGAGTTTCATTTCTGTACCAGTGGACTAAAGTGTAAACGAGGCTTCCCATCAACTGAGAAGTTCAGTCGATTGTCATATGGCATGATTGTCTGGAATACCCTCAGCTGGGATATTCAGCCACACTGTTCAAGTCTTTTAATTAGAATTCCTTGAGAAGATTAGAGAACTGGTGAAATTACCACCACAAAAGTGGTTAGAGAATTGGAAGCTCATCAAGTAGGCTCTGGACAGGGTCTGTGAAGCTAGAAGAAAGAGGAATGACAGAGCAGACAAGAAGGCACGAGTGAGGGAGTATTATGTAGGAAAGGAAGTACTGGTCAAGTCTTCCTTTCTGCCCAATAAACGGAAGATAATCTGTCACAAGTTCTTTCCAGTATAATGGCCATTACATATATGCAGAATTGTGCATGCTAATACATATGCATTAGAAACCATGATGTCCAAAATATCAGTCGACAGGCATCGTAACTGCGACATCAAACCCTGTACTGAATGAGTAAGTTAGATAGTAATAGCACAGCACACCACATTGTGCAGGGTGACAATTGTTGAACTATATGAAAAAAAACGTAAATTAGTTACAATCGACGGCGTTCACACACTTTATTCAACATGTAATCACTGCTCATATTCAGATTTAGGTTATTACATGTTTAACATGCCTGCCATCCTTGGCGATGATATGGCGCAGACGAATAGCGAAATTCTGCATGACCCGCTGAAGTGTCGTAACATCGATGCTGTCGCTGACCTTCTGAATGCCTGTTTTCATCTCAGCATGGTTCTTGCGTTATTGCTGTTCACCTTGTACTTAATATAGCCCCACAAAAAGGAGTCGCATGTGTTCAGATCCGGAGAATACGGCGGCCAGTCGAGGCCCATGCCAGTGGACTCTGGCTATCCCAGAGCCGGAATGCAGTCCCAGAAATGCCCCTACAGGACATTAAAAACCCTCCTGCTTCAATGGGGTCGAGCTCGTGTTGCATGAACCACATATTGTCGAATCAGGGTCACTTGGATAATGGGGATGAAGCCATCTTCAAAACCTCCACGTACCGTTTGGTAGTCACCGTGCCATCAAGGAATATCACATTGATTATTCCGTGACTGGAAATTGCACACCATATAGTCACCCATTGAGGGTGAAGAGTCTTCTCGATCGCGAAATGCGGATTCTCAGTCCCCCCCAAAAGCTCCAGTTATACTTACTGACGGACCGTCCAAATAAAAGTGGGCTTTGTCACTAAACCAAACAATATTCATATCAAAGTCCTGTTCGTCAATTCTGTGGACAATAGAGTTGGTAAAACATAATCGCTGTTCCATGGTCCTGGGGTTTAATGCCTGATGGGTTTGAATTTTGTATGGAAAGAGATGCAGGTCCTCAACAACAATTTGTCACAGTGTCTCCTGATTGATTCCCACCTGTTGTGCAGATCCGTTGATCGATTTTATGGGGCTGGTTTGCAGCAGCGCGTCTCTTCTCGATGTTTTCAGGTGTTTTCACTCTTTTTGGACGACCAACATTGCCAGGACTGTCATCACGAACACTACCCGTTCTCTCTAACTTACAAATGACATTCTTGATTTTTAGCAAACTTGGACCGGTTATCTTCAGCTTGAACTCGGTAATAAACTTTCTTTGAGCCGCAGCTGGGCTGTTACTGCTCGCGTAGTAGGCCATCACAAGCGCTATACGCTCAGGTATGCTGTACCATGACATTTTACGTGCAAATGGCCGACAACAAGATGCGTGCGCATGCGCATAATAATTCCCATCATGCCCCGCGGTCAATCGTGCAGTTTGAACCTCCTGACGCAAACCGTTCAGAAGTTACGACTATGTTATTTCATATAATTCAATAATTGTCACCCTGTAAGATCAGTGCACATTATGCAAGAAGAAGAATTGTTTACAAGATATCAGTAACGTGCATGAAAAAAGAAAAGTGGACGATACGGTGCATGGGAGAAGTAGTGGCAAATATCTCTCACACACACACGCGCATGCACGCACGCACGCACGCACGCACGCACACACACACTCTCTCTCTCACACACACACAGTAGGCGTTGCAGGAGTGTCCAGTTAAGTAATATGTGATACATCTGAAGCTAACGCTGTAATTTGCTGTTGTGGGAGATGAAATACGGTACTATTCCTTGTCGTGATGTACTCGTTTTTCAGCGGTCATTAAAGTTATGTATTTATCAATTAGTTTTGTGAGATTTGATTTGCGATTTCTTCTGTTCGTTACTCCAACGATGCAGAGCCATGTCATAGATGATGATCTGTTGATTCTTGTCCTCGGCAGTGATGTGAGTGGACGTATTTGCAGCCGAGCGCTATACTTGTTTGACGCCAGGGAACATCACAAGGTAATCTATGTTCAAAATGAACAATATTTTTTTTACTCTTATAGGAGTATGTGGCGTGGTATTGGAGTGGCACACAAGGTCATTTGTCAATTGCATTGTAACAGAGACAATTGACTACGAAGACGCTTTTTGGAGTCTTAACTACTAGAATGATAACCTATCAGCAGCTATTCTACAGCCAGAATCAGGATTTGATAATGCATAATGTATGCTGTTCTTGATTCATATTATTTGTTAATAGCAGTCAAGATAATGGAGTTTCTATGCATTATAGCCGACCAAAGAGGAAGCGATCCAGTGTATAACAATTAGCCATGAGTTCCAAACAGTAAAGGAAGACGAAAATAAAATTAGTGATATCATGGTATGAACAAAAGTTAATAATCGCGTCTATTCATGGCTTTGCTAACTACTCGATTAACATCTAGTTGTACGTATAAAACAAGAGAGATAGATGTGAGATTTTTTCACAGGAAATATGAGAGCTCCATGAAGGAGAGAGGCTCAGTAGCAGGGTTGACGAATGTACATTGCTACTGAGATCTCGAGTAAAAATTCTTATGATGTCGTATTAGTATTTGCATGTTAAGATATGAAGGTGTATTTGCATCTTAGGATTAACTATGATTATTTGCATTTTAGAATTATGGTAAGATCTTATGGGACCAAACTGCTGAGGTCATCGGTCCGTAAGCTTATGCACTACTTAATCTAACTTAAACTAACTTACACTAAGGACAACACACACACACACACACCCATGCCCGATGGATGACTCGAACCTCCGACGGAGGGAGTCGCGCGAACCGTGACTAGACGCCAAGACCGCGCGGCTACACCGCGCGGCTGCACAAGAGACTTAATGATAAATTTAGCTGCCATCAGCAGCACAGTGAGCAGAGTGCAATAATATTAAAACACAGTGAGACACAAAAAATGTGTAAAGTTTTAAAACAGGTTAATATTTCCAATTCATTTTATTTAGAAAGACATTTTTGCGGAAGTCAGTTTCATTTGCGAATTTTGCTGAACAAATCTTGGCTACATGTGGTCACTTTAATACTAAATTTCCTTATTGAAGGTCTTAGACTGACTGAGGAAAAGCTTACTGTATACATTACACATTTCTTAGACACAATTAAGAATGACGAATACTCAGATGATCTTGCAGTATGGACGCTGAAGGAGTCAGTGTAAATGCCAGTGTAAATGACCTGATCAATGCATCGAGATTTCCTGCTAATTAGTTAGCTGGATCATCAGTCCTCATTTTTAAGATGGTAAAATATTGAAGGATGTGCCTTCTGCACACATTCCAGTACTAAAAAAAAAATAAGGTTAGGCTGGTATCTTTGAGCTTCATTTTGATCTAGTAAATGTACTAAGGATAGCAACGTTTCTTGAAATGTGATAATCTGGACTGCCCTTCAGGCAGGCCAGAGGTGGAATAATCTATTTCAATTATTGGGGACAATTTTACTTGTGGATGCTTCACCACCTAAGTTAAGAGGGTCACCCTCTACGCATAATTTTAAGTAGAATATTGGGAATTATGAAACACGGCAAGCATTTTGCAAGCCAGTTTCATCTAAAACTAGAATATATTTATCTTTAGGAGTCTGATATGAGAGAAAATCAGAACGAAAATGTTACTGATATTATAACCTCTGTGACTGGCAGTAGGGTGCCTCTTGCAATTTTCATGTCTCCCTTTATTGACTCGGTGACGGTTTTTACTGGATGATGCATGTTTTCCGGGAGCTTGCTTATTTGCAGTGCATTAGGCTTGAAACAGAGCAACAGGAAGCACTTTGGCCAAGCAGGTCCCTGACCAGTGGATGGGCCTGTGGCCTGGTTTATGTAAGATTCTTGGAAGTGAGGTCAACTCAGAACCCACAGGTAGTGGCAAGAATTGTCCTCCCACATGACTGCTAGTGGCTTACGTCCAGCCTGAGGGTAACATGGTGCTGTGTGGGGGAGTTGGAGGTGTTTTCCCATGTTACGTGACTTCTTTTGAAGATACGCATCTGCCAGTTGTAGAAAGCGAGGGTCACGGGAAACAAGTTCTAGCCTCAAAACAGTCTTCTCTAAATTTCTCGTGTCCATTTGCAAGACTATAGACAATGGTGGGAGAACATCCAGTTGTCGTAAAGATGTGTGATATCAGATCGGAGCCCTGAAACAACTGCTTTTGGGTAGTAGGAGAGAGTTTCATGTTGCCATTGATGGCTGAAAAAGAAGTGCTGTTTATATGGGACTCTCTTTGGGAGTGAATCCTCGTGATTGGACCAGAGTGGTTCGTAATTTGGGGTTGCAGCGCCGTAGAGGCTGCCACGTCCTCCGAGTCCCACAAAGATGCTGACAAATTCGTCCACGCGAAGGGACCATCACATCTGTAGCACGCAATTCAGCGCTATACTCATGCTCATAATTAGTAGCACTTGCAGAATAGTTCAATTTGATTTCACACATATGAAATTCAGGAAGATCGCCTGTCTCAACTTCTGGGTTTTAGTCACCACCTTCCAATCGCTGCTCCGATTGAGATTTACAAGATTAATTAGCTGTCAGTTATCGTTGAACTTTGGGAGAGAGTAAATTCTTGATAGGCCAAGAAGTAGTTTAACTGATAGGGTAGTGACACCACTTTCCATTTAATCTCCATGCAAGTTTGGGTAGATATAATTGTCACAGGTTGCAACTGCTTGTAATTTGAACGTATAAATTTATTACACACCTGTTCCTCTACAGCTGGAGGTCATCCACGATAAAGAATCAATTCCAACTGTCTTATCGCTATTCACAATAACATTGTTGTCGTGAAACGGTGCGATATGTATGTACAGACAGGCCTGTGTAAAACTGATTGAGTCAATAAGCCTTCCACGTTCGAATTATGTCACACTTATCCAGTGTAATCAGTCATAAAAATGTGATAGAAGAGACTATAGTGTAAGCGTAAAAAAGTGGTAGCATTAGCTTGCTGATGTTAAGATAACACGATTAGTGGCACTGCCTCCACTATAAAGGAAGACAAACTCTTAATTGCTCACTGAAGAGTCAAAACACTGCCTGTAAGCGCGACCTCCTTCTGCCTTTTACATCCTCGTACAGAACACGTGTTGTCGACTTCATGATCACCTCTGTCACCAAACCTTCTAGCTGAGCTACCCAGATGGAAAAGAATAAAGAAAATGTTGGAATACTGGAATAATATGCGCCCTGCTGCCATGTACGTATCAGCAGTACATCTTAAGGCATAACTATCAATTACCTTAGAGAGAGACTGTTCTGTGCCAGGATGTAATGCATTTCTTGATATGCTACATCGTCCGTCTGTCTCCCAACAGCGTCTCTGTGTCTGAATGGACACAGAGATCTCACTAGCCATGACAATGAGTATGAAATACCGTGCTTGGTTGGCACATATCTTGACCCAGTGTGTTCTCGTTCAAATTTAGCGACAGGCAAATCACATAAACTATAAGTATCAGGATATATATAAGAGAGCTACATACATTCCTCGAATCAGAAACCCTTCGATACGTACACAGAGAGCAGAATAGCACAATAATCAACTTAAACCGCAAAGAATCCGCGACGTGTGTGCAGAATTATCTAGCATTTCAGTCTGATTGTTGTTTGGACATGCATTTATGTAAACACTGGACAGAAAAAAAAGGCTTCCATCATATTTTTTAATGTTATTTGTACCTCACATCTATTAATCTAATCTGGTAAGTACTGTAGATCGTTTCCAGATGGAGAAGAAGAAACTTTGGCATTCTGGAATAATGCATATCCTGCATCCACGTACACGTCAGCACCACATCTTAAAGCATACCAACAAAATAACACACACACACACACACACACACACACACACACACACACACAGAGAGAGAGAGAGAGAGAGAGAGAGAGAGAGAGAGAGAGAGAGAGAGAGAGAGAGAAACTGTATAGCATCAGGATGCTACACATACGGCCAGCTCTATACTGAGTGCATTTACGGGAGGTCCCAGCTGCGTCACCCGCCGCAAATGCAGCATACCGTCGATTTTCGGATTTTATGCTACTCTGCACCCATCTACCCTCAGAACAGACACATCCGCGCCACTGAGTAGCGAGGCATATACACTCCTGGAAATGGAAAAAAGAACACATTGACACCGGTGTGTCAGACCCACCATACTTGCTCCGGACACTGCGAGAGGGCTGTACAAGCAATGATCACACGCACGGCACAGCGGACACACCAGGAACCGCGGTGTTGGCCGTCGAATGGCGCTAGCTGCGCAGCATTTGTGCACCGCCGCCGTCAGTGTCAGCCAGTTTGCCGTGGCATACGGAGCTCCATCGCAGTCTTTAACACTGGTAGCATGCCGCGACAGCGTGGACGTGAACCGTATGTGCAGTTGACGGACTTTGAGCGAGGGCGTATAGTGGGCATGCGGGAGGCCGGGTGGACGTACCGCCGAATTGCTCAACACGTAGGGCGTGAGGTCTCCACAGTACATCGATGTTGTCGCCAGTGGTCGGCGGAAGGTGCACGTGCCCGTCGACCTGGGACCGGACCGCAGCGACGCACGGATGCACGCCAAGACCGTAGGATCCTACGCAGTGCCGTAGGGGACCGCACCGCCACTTCCCAGCAAATTAGGGACACTGTTGCTCCTGGGGTATCGGCGAGGACCATTCGCAACCGACTCCATGAAGCTGGGCTACGGTCCCGCACGCCGTTAGGCCGTCTTCCGCTCACGCCCCAACATCGTGCAGCCCGCCTCCAGTGGTGTCGCGACAGGCGTGAATGGAGGGACGAATGGAGACGTGTCGTCTTCAGCGATGAGAGTCGCTTCTGCCTTGGTGCCAATGATGGTCGTATGCGTGTTTGGCGCCGTGCAGGTGAGCGCCACAATTAGGACTGCATACGACCGAGGCACACAGGGCCAACACCCAGCATCATGGTGTGGGGAGCGATCTCCTACACTGGCCGTACACCACTGGTGATAGTCGAGGGGACACTGAATAGTGCACGGTACATCCAAACCGTCATCGAACCCATCGTTCTACCATTCCTAGACCGGCAAGGGAACTTGCTGTTCCAACAGGACAATGCACGTCCGCATGTATCCCGTGCCACCCAACGTGCTCTAGAAGGTGTAAGTCAACTACCCTGGCCAGCAAGATCTCCGGATCTGTCCCCCATTGAGCATGTTTGGGACTGGATGAAGCGTCGTCTCACGCGGTCTGCACGTCCAGCACGAACGCTGGTCCAACTGAGGCGCCAGGTGGAAATGGCATGGCAAGCCGTTCCACAGGACTACATCCAGCATCTCTACGATCGTCTCCATCGGAGAATAGCAGCCTGCATTGCTGCGAAAGGTGGATATACACTGTACTAGTGCCGACATTGTGCATGCTCTGTTGCCTGTGTCTATGTGCCTGTGGTTCTGTCAGTGTGATCATGTGATGTATCTGACCCCAGGAATGTGTCAATAAAGTTTCCCCTTCCTGGGACAATGAATTCACGGTGTTCTTATTTCAATTTCCAGGAGTGTAGTTACCCGTATTTCTCTAGGCTCGATTTGCGAGAGGAACAGGAAACTGAATTACTGTAAAATAGAGACAACATGAGATTTTTTCTATAAGCACACACACGCTGCCCGTTGCTACACTTGCTAAAACAAGTAGTCTATATGTAAATGTATATGCTCTATAATTACAGATTATCTCTAACATGATGGACAACATTTTTTTTACAGGAAAAACTGTAAACTACATGGAAAATCGACAAAAATGTGGAGCAGAAGAGCTGGCAGCGTATGTCGACACATAATGTGGAGTGTTATAAAAATACTGTTATGGAGGGTATAAGACATAAAGTTAAACTCCCTGGCTGCTCTTGGCTAGAAGATTTGCAGGAAGGAATGGAACTAATTGTTAGTCATAAAAGCAACAGTTTATATGGAAAAAAGAAATGTATTGGAAATTCTAGAACATAATTTCTTTGATCTTGGCCAATTTCTGGCTGTAAAAAGAAATACATGATCATATGTAAATTTATATTTCAAATCAAAAACTCAAGTGGATGTTATTACAACTACACCAAACAAACATACAAGTGGGATTTATTTCTGTGTGTAAATGTGTATGGCACAAATTTAAAAAAAATTTGTTTTAGAATATTTGACCGTTTTATTCGCTGACACACTAAGGATTCTAAGAAGTTTTCAATGCAAAGAATCTGCGACATATGTGTAGTATTAGTTAGCACACGCTGACTCCTTTAGGGATCTATATCATTGCCAGCAAGACAGTCACGTCTCTAGAGGTGTACAGCTATTCTTTGCCTTCACCTTACTGGAGTTTTTCCATGTTTTTAACACTAGCAAAGAAAGAAAACCGCTGGGAAAGTGTTGATTTTGCTGGATATAGTAACCGCAAATACCCACACGTCGGAGTACTGGTCAAAAATGCTGGAACTGGGACAATTTACTGCATTAAGGGGTATAAGCAAAAAAAAAAGAAAAACTGTTTTTAAAGTCCATGCACACTTAGACTTGCTTGGATGTTGTATATCTAGCAACATAACAACCGTTTGCAGAGTTTAAAACCGATGAAGTAATAGCTTTCAACAGTAATTTGTTTGCAAAAGATTGTTAACCACAAGTTCTACATGGCTATGCGACACTGGAAGCGGAAGTTCTCCACAGCAGCCTGCTGTCATATTCCAGTGGAGAGCCTCCCTGTAAACAGTAAAATTCCAGTCTTTGCATGGTGTTTAAGAATGTTTTGTAGTAAGTCTGCCGGGGTAATAAACCCTAAAGGCGTGGTTAATATCTTATGTATAACGAAAAAAAGAGAACTGGAAAAATAATACACTGAGGTTAAGCAACAAAAACGGAGTTAATGGCGTAGACAACTACCATAAAGAAACGAAAAGCAACGTCATGGGCATATGACCAACTTACAAGCTCTTAATTGGTATTGTGTTATGTCTGCTCGGCACGTTGAGTCCTTTAAATCTCTAAGACTCTGCCAGCAACACATTAATGTCTCTAGAGATGTACAGATACTTTTCACATTTATCTTACCAGATCTTGTTCTTATTATTAATACTAGCAGAGAAAACTGCTAGGAAGGTGACGCTTAGGACAGCCGTAGTAACCGCCAATAATAAACATTTATGCAAGTACATCATCTTGCCCAGTTCTGACTCTGTAGCAAGTATCCGACCTCAGCAGCGTAATTCACGAATCGATTTCCATGTAGACGGACTTAAAGTTCGCCACGGAAATTCCGATACCCAGACCAGCCATTAACACATGCTCCCTCATAAGAAAGGTGGCCTTATACAGAACATACATCCCATCCTGGGTTAGAAATGTAACTTGTTTATTCTATTAACACAATATTAACAAAATCGCCTTAAAACTCTGCTATTTCGAAAAAGTACAGTATCTAACGCTCTGGTGACGTAGTGTTTCAAATGGATACTGGAGGCTGTGTTCACGATGCAGGATTAAGGCTACTGGCCGATCCGAAGTGAGCAATTTACAATTTATGTGTCACATACTCAAATACAATGTTGTACTATCGTAGCAAGCCTCTTACTATTAGAACACAGTCAGATCACATGGGGGAACACGAATTATCGCAAACCACCACAGCAGCTACCAACTAAAGCCCTAATTGACAAGTAAATGTAGAACATGTGACGCCAGGATCACACGACCGGTGGCATAAGCACCATGTATCTTTTAGAGCATATAACAATCACTGACACAACAGATGAGTAGTCTGTCAGACATCTTACTGAAGTTAATAACGAATGTCCGAAGCCTGGGAAGAGAGTTTTGTGAGATTGCTAATGGATATGATGATGACAACACACACTTTTTGATCGGAATCATGTGCAACGAGCTATTTGACTGCTATAGATACTGCACCACAGACAATCGATTTGTTCCAATGGAACTTGCAGTTTGGATACTGCTGATGTGCCAAGTAGCGTAGTTACTTCTGGTGGCCTCTGTTAGGTTGATGCATAAGTTTGTAGCATTTTCCCGTAAGTTTAATAAACACAACACAAACACATAACAGGGACTTCGGCCATCAATAACATATTCTTCTTTACTATTTATTACTGTTGATGCCGGGGTAACTTTTCGTTTCCCAGGACTGTAAAAATCACGTTGTATTTAAGAAAAGAACTCGTTGTGCCATGTTCAGAGCACATTCTCATCCGGAAAGGAAGTTCTCTGAACGTTCTTCGATAGAGAGCAGAAAAGATGAAAATATCAGGGCGCAATATTAGGTGAATAAGGTGGTGCAGAATGACTTTCCAACCCAACTACTGTATAATGTTTTAAGCCAGTCTGACATAATGCGGGCGGTCGTTATTGTGGAATAGCATCATTTCACCCAGTCTTCCTGGTCGTTGACCTTGGATTACGTCTACAAGACGTCTCAGCTATTGACAGTTAAAGTCAGTAGTGATGGTTACACCTCGGGGAAGAAATTCGTAGTGCACCACACAGTCGGTGTTCCATCAGTTGCATGACATCCTTCTGTTTTGAATGTACACAGGTCTTTGTATGGGGAGTTGCTGCTTTGTTTGGGCCCAACCATTTCTTTATTTTCCTTATGTTAGCATAAAGACACCACTTCCACTCACGATTAAAGATGCAGCGTGGGAATGGTCAATGTAGTTCACAAGCCAACTGACGACAAACAAGCAAGGATGCATCTGCCCACTGATTTTTGTAATTTTGGCTTAGAGCATGTAGTGCCGATACACTCGATTTTTAAACGTTCCCCGTTATATGAAAACGGCTTACGACGGTGGAATGATCACAGTTCATCGCGTTTTGCAGTTCTCTTGTACACTGACGTGGATCATTGTGGGTTAATACGTTTAACTGATTTTCATCAAACCGTGAAGGTCTTCCTCAAAGTGGAGAGTCACTAATGTCAAAACGATCCGCCTTAAAACAAGAAAACCATTTTCTTGCTGTGCCCCGTCCAATGGCATAATCATCACATATGGCGCAAATATTTCTGGCTGCCTCCGCTGCTGTCACCCCTCTACTGAGCTCAAACAGAAGAATATGTCTGAAATCTTTCGATTGCCCCACTTGGCACTCCATTTTCTAGCATCCATAGCTCCACTCATTATATCCATATGACAAAATGACAATACATAAATTCAAATAACAACAGTGAACTACAAATCAAAAGAAAAAAATCGATAAATAACCCCATAGCAACTGGAATACCAACATGCAAAACAAAAATGCTATGAACTTATGGACCAAGCTAATAAACTGTACACCGCCCTACTATGAGTTGGATATAACTTTGGCAAAATAGCTGACGGAAAATCACCACCAGCACAGAATGGGCTTATCTAAGGACGATTTTCTGATGAAAATCGCCACCAACACAGTATGGGACGAGGTAAGGACGATGTGGAAATGCAAGGAATGTGGGAGTGTCAATTTGGAGGTTGCAGGCGGAGTATATTGTTCTCAACTAATGAGTAACTTTGGCTTCACAAAGGTAACAATAAATTTGTATGGCAGAATGATTTGCTGACATTCAGCACTAAGTATTGTCAGCAGCTATTCTCAGACATGCGACTCAGTGAAACCCAGTACTCGACACAGACACACAGTTACTTACGTACACAAACAGCTGCACCACTTGATGCATTGAGAAGCTTGAATTCTGCACATAGCTATGATTTTTTTCTCACAAGGCACATCACCGCATACTTTCTTGCCAAAACTGTGAAGCACATTGCTACATGTCATACACACATGTGGGTACATGATACATATATGTTGACCATCATCTCTACCATTAAATACAGTGCACGGGTTTGTAACATGAGATAATGTATCAATAATAATTTTAGATTTCACGCTAGCTGTGCACCGTTGTGAGAACTCTTAGGAGAGAAGTGCCAGCACTGACTGACGGTGGTAGTGCCCAATGTCTCTTTTCACGAATTCAGCAGAAAACACACCCTCCAGGTATTATGTGCCTGTGAGAATAAAAATTGTATAATCTGTGTAATATTCAATATGTTTGAAATGCATTACCTACATACCCTATATTATGGATGTTCCAGGTATTTCATCATTGGCCGGCCGCGGTGGCCGTGCGGTTCTAGGCGCTGCAGTCCGGAACCGCGGGACTGCTATGGTCGCAGGTTCGAATCCTGCCTCGGGCATGGATGTGTGTGATGTCCTTAGGTTAGTTAGGTTTACGTAGTTCTAAGTTCTAGGGACTGATGACCTAAGATGTTAAGTCCCATAGTGCTCAGAGCCATTTGAACCAATTTCATCATTAAAAAAGGCTTTCTTGTAGGATGCTGTAGTATTTGAAATGATTGCTTTGTGCACCATAGTACATCTTGGCAAAATGCAGTAGACATTACACCTCAGGTCTGCACTGAGCACTGTGATACACAGCACTACAGATGACAGTTATGAAGCTGTTCTCACAAAAACACATAGATACCACATTTGCACTCATCTCAGACAATGGCCAGCAGACGAGCGACATTTCCTACAGCAATACCAGATTTCTTCTTCTGCCTCCAAGCTATTTACAAGATGCAACATTAATATACTTCTGTCAATCAGATGTATTTTAATAATAATGTGCTACAGCACTACGAACTTACATTTCTCTAGCAGTAGACAGCACATATGCTTAACATTCTCGGTCCACAAGTTATTATGACTTGATGCTATCTGTGCAGTATTATTTATTACAGAGCAATCATTTTAATGAACTTTATATATATATATATATATATATATATATATATATATATATATATATATATGACAACACACACTTCTTGGTCGGAATCATGTGCAACGAGCTATTTGACTGCTATAGATACTGCACCACAGACAATCGATTTGTGTGGACGTTGATCTGGCATTCCATGGATATTTTAAGCTGTGTTTTCACCATAGCTTACAAGTGTAATGGTCAATCTGGCATAAACAAGTTGCAGCTAATACAGTTTGGGGCAAATAAAGGTGGTGTGGAGAAAAGAGTTCCAGGGTACAAAGAAACATAGCCGAGGGAAGGAAATACAGTACCAACCTAACAGATGTTGAAAGTGACCACCATTCACCTCTTGGCACATTTTGGAATGTTTTTTGACTTGCTTGAAACAGATCCTCTCTGTCGTCATTTTTGGACTAAGTGTTGCAGGGCGCTCTTTGCTGGCACTTTAACACAATTAAATGTCTCAGCAAGCAACTGACCATATTGTCCCACTACTTTATCATCATGTAAATTCTACAATGAACACCCACTGCTCCACAGTGAGTACCGTCATGTCCTTTACACTGTTCCACTCACACTGACACAGCCCACACTATGCTCTGAACCAGGGTGGATCACATGGCAAACACACGCATGGTGTGCAGTCACATGGTGTCGAAATATTCATATATTCAAGTAAAATCATGTCATATCCTGGTCATTTTTATTTGCCCCATCGTGTTTATATCAATCAAATACAGAACTAAGTTACATCCACTCATCATGGTAAGCCTGTTACTAATAATAATGAACATGGTCAGATCTTATGGGTGGGCATCAGTTATGACATACGACCACAGCAACAACTGACCACAGACCAAAATGAGAAGTAAATGTAGAATACATAACGTCATGATCACAAGATTGGAACCGTGACCATCATGTATCTTATAGAGCATGTAACAATCACTAGTAGTCAAAGCAGACCAATAGTCCGCCAAACATCTTAGAGAAAGTAATAACAAATATCAGATGCTTAGGAAGAGAGTTTTGTGAGATTGCTAAGGAGTATGGTGATAACACACTTCTCATTCAGAACCATGTATGACGTGCTGTTTGACTGCCAAGGATTCTGTACCGCAAACAATCGATTTGCTCTCAAGCAACTCTTATTTCAGAGTTCTGCTGGTTTCATTCTACAGTTGATAATGTTAAAAGTATTGACTAGGTACTTTTGCAAGTCCCAGATTGTCACGATGTACATTCTGTCTACTGGTTGATTTTGATGTCATGTATACACCAACACCTATGCCACCACACATCTGTCGTATTAAAACAGCAGAAATATTTTCTCCACAGTACTATCAAGCAGTGTTATTTTGTAGATCTTATGGAAAAAGAATCAGTCTATCAAACACATACTATTATTATCTAAATATACCTTTAATTATTTAACATTTATGTATCATTGTCGGTATCCAAGAGATTTAGGATGAGTGTGGACAATTTGTGTTTAGAGATGTTATATCTGCAACATTCTCCAACACTGGACAAGTATTAACGACGTATTCCACAATTGTTGCATAGATTACATCAAAGTTTATGAAAAAGTATTGTGGATGCATGGGATCTTCAAGAATGCATCAACACACAATCTCAATGAGTTCAAAACTGCCCATCAGTTCGAAGACAGAAGCAAATGTATGGTGAAAACAACAGCAGCAGCAGTTATATATATGCTTCAGAAAATGTACAAATATATTCAAGCTGTATTATCAATAACTTTTTGTAAAAAAGGCTTTGCATTTGTTTATTCACTTCATACTTTTTCCAGCACTTCATTTCCAGGTGTTAGGTAAATATTTAACATATGCCTCCTATGCTGCTCATGAAGTTTAGAGACTTCATCTATTTGACATTGGCATCAGAGACACTCCATATCAGCCAGCTGCCAAATTCCAATTCAGGCCTCTCTCTGTATGGTAAAATACCAGTCGTCCAATACCTGAATCAATGTACACACCTCATATTGGAAGTGAACTTTTTCTCCATACTCTGTGCAACTACCAATACTGAATACACTACATTCTCAATAGTCTGAAAAAGAAATGCTTAGCTGCAATTTGTGTTTCCAAAATTATGTATATACGCACTGAGTGCATTTATACCACTGCAGAGTCGTACTTTTTCCTTTCAGGATGTACTGAGATGATGAAATATATGGTATTCGCCAGCTGACAGAAGAAGAACACTGATTCCAAAAATTATGTGTAAGAACTCTGAATGTGTCTGCACCATCATATGACATCCGGTAATAGGTCTTTGAACAGAGTAGCACAATGAAAAATGTTGAATGCCTGCAGTGGTTGCATTTCACCATTTCTTTCTTTCTTGGTATATATGCTGGATGATGACTGGGCAGTGTAGCCATTAGTCACATCTATTCATCATCCACTAACAACATGGAGGTCTTTGCTATACACACCGGCTACTATTAAGAAGAAGAAAAACAAGAAGATGAAGAAGAAGAAGACAAAATGAGAGTTTGCACAATTGGTTTTTAAGGACATTTATACTGAAATTACAGTGACAGAATAGAATGTAATTTATATTTGAAGACAAGAATCCTTCTTTGCAAAAGTTGAAAGGCATTGGTAATCGAGATGTCTACATAAAGCCTTTCACAAGGCTTTATCTCTACCTATAAATGACGAGTTACTTATACTATAAGCTAAAAAAGTAGCAACAACTTATGGTAGAGCTGGAGCTGCTCTTTCTACCACCATAATTTCCATACTTTGGTGAAGACTAACTGCACTTCTTGAACAGTGATCAAAAATGGTTGAAATGGCTCTGAGCACTATGGGACTTATGATCTGAAGTTATCAGTCCCCTAGAACTTAGAACTACTTACACCTAACTAACCTAAGGACATCACACACATCCATGCCAGAGGCAGGATTCGAACCTGCGACCATAGCGATCGCGCGGTTCCAGATGAAGCGCCTAGAACCGCTCGGCCACAACGGCCGGCTAGTGGTCAAGTGAGACTGCTTTTTGTGGTAGAGTGTGCAGTATGGATACAGTTGGCTTCATTGCAGAGCAGTAATAAAGATTTTGTATTCCTAAAAAAAAGATATATTTATTGTTTTTAAACTTTTGTCTTTATTTCTCACCACATGACCAGTCTACTGAATGGGTAACATAGTATATGAGTGAAATACTGCTGTGTGTATACACTTATAATGTATCTTCTAGACCAGTCTTCTATTACTCAAAGAATATGTACACCTTCTGGTAACACCATCAATGGCTGACACATGCAGAATCAAGCCTTAATATATCTCAAATTTAACTGAAATATGTAGATGAAAGAAGGTTGTATACATGGAAGAATCCTGGGGATACTAGAAGGTTTCAGATAGATTATATAATGGTAAGACAGAGATTTAGGAACCAGGTTTTAAATTGTAAGACATTTACAGGGGCAAATTTGGACTCTGACCACAATCTGTTGGTTATGAACTGTTGATTAAAACTGAAGAAACTGCAAAAAGGTGGGAATTTAAGGAGATGGAACCTGTATAAAGTGAAAGAACCAGAGGTTGTACAGAGTTTCAGGAAGAGCATAAGGGAACAATTGACAGGAATGCCGGAAAGAAATACAGTAGAAGAAGAAGGGTAGCTTTGAGGGATGAAATAGTAAAGGCAGCAGAGGATCAAGTAGTTAAAAAGACGAGGGCTAATAGAAATCCTTGGGTAACAGAAGAGATACTGAATTTAATTGATGAAAGGAGAAAATACAAAAATACAGTAAATGAAGCAGGCAAAAAGGAATACAAACGTCTCAAAAATGAGATCGACAGGAAGTGCAAAATGGCTAAGCAGGCATGGCTAGAGGACAAATGTAAGGATGTACAGGCATATCTGACGAGGGGTAAGATAGATACTGCCTACAAGAAAATTAAAGAGACCTTTGGAGAAAAGAGAACCATTTGCATGAATATCAAGAGCTCAGATGGAAACCCAGTTCTAAGCAAAGAAGGGAAAGCAGAAAGGTGGAAGGAGTATATAGAGGGTCTATGCAAGGGCGATGTACTTGAGGACAATATTATGGAAATGGAAGAGGATGTATATGAAGATGAAATGGGAGATATGATACTACGTGAAGAGTTTGACAGAGCACTGAAAGACCTGAGTCGAAACAAGGCTCCTGGAGTAGACAACGTTCCATTAGAACAACTGAGAGCCTCGGGAGAGCCAGTCCTGACAAAACTCTACGATCTGGTGAGCAAGATGTATGAGACAGGCGAAATTCCCTCAGACTTCAAGAAGAATATAATAATTCCAATCCCAAAGAAAGCAGGTGTTGACAGATGTGAAAATTACCGAACTATCAGTTTAATAAGTCACAGCTGCAAAATACTAACGCGAATTCTTTACAGACGAATGGAAAAACTGATAGAAGCGGACCTCGAGGAGGATCAGTTTGGATTCCGTAGAAATGTTGGAACACGTGAGGCAATACTGACCCTACGACTTATCTTAGAAGAAAGATTAAGGAAAGGCAAACCTACGTTTCTAGCATTTGTAGACTTAGAGAAAGCTTTTGACAATGTTCACTGGAACACTCTCTTTCAAATTCTGAAGGTGGCAGGGGTAAAATACAGGGAGCGAAAGGCTATTTACAATTTGTACAGAAACCAGATGGCAGTTATAAGAGTCGAGGGACATGAAAGGGAAGCAGTGGATAGGAAGGAAGTGAGACAGGGTTGTAGCCTCTTCCCGATGTTATTCAATCTGTATATTGAGCAAGCAGTAAAGCAAACAAAAGAAAAATTCGGAGTAGGTATTAAAATCCATGGAAAAGAAATAAAAACTTTGAGGTTCGCCGACGACTTTGTAATTCTGTCAGAGACAGCAAAGGACTTGGAAGAGCAGTTGAACGGAATGGACAGCGTCTTGAAAGGAGGGTATGAGATGAACATCAACAAAAGCAAAACAAGGATAATGGAATGTAGTCGAATTAAGTCGGGTGATGCTGAGGGAATTAGATTAGGAAATGAGACACTTAAAGTAGTAAAGGAGTTTTGCTATTTGAGGAGCAAAATAACTGATGATATAACTAATGAGGAGGTATTGAATAGAATTGGGGAGAAGAGGAGTTTGTGGCACAACTTGACCAGAAGAAGGGATCGGTTGGTAGGACATGTTCTGAGGAATCAAGGGATCACCAATTTAGTACTGGAGGGAAGCGTGGAGGGTAAAAATCGTAGAGGGAGACCAAGAGATGAATACACTAAGCAGATTCAGAAGGATGTAGGCTGCAGTACGTACTGGGAGATGAAGAAGCTTGCACAGAATAGAGTAGCATGGAGAGCTGCATCAAACCTGTCCCAGGACTGAAGACCACCACAACAACAACAACAACAACATGTAGATGTGGTACAATGACACAGTTTCTATTTTGAACATGCATTTTGATGTACAAGCAACTGTCTTATCTGTCCAAAGTAGTGATCTAATAATAATCTGCTTAAGCGTTTGAATTAGAAATGGAGTGTCCATAGGTGACAGTGCTCCTGCTAATTCCGCAGCATAGGTAGGCATATGATCTAACGAATAACATAATGCAGCAATAAGGTCTGGTATGATGAACAATGAAATTGTCTACGGTGAATGTACACCTTCATTTTACAGTCTCATCTAGCATACTGGTAAACCATCAATGTCAAGCCCATTTTCCTGCCATATACGGGGGATAGAGCAACATGTAACCAGTTTACTGAATGTGTAATGTAGTATATGTCTGAGGTGCTGAGTCAAATACTGCTGTGAGTATACATTTACAATCATCTTCTTTTATTACTCCACCTTAAATCTCTAAGTGCATTCGTTTGAATGTCACTTAATTTAGAGGGCATATCTGTCGGAATGTCTGCCTCTCCCCCTGGTCTGAAAATGAAATAGTCGAATGCGGCATACAGCGACCTACACATAATAAGCACCACACATCAGAGGGTCCTAATGCTGGAACAAGAAGCCATGCATCATTAAATTAAAGGGCATATGTTTTTGAATGCCTATCTTTTCCCTCTGGTTTGAAAACAAAATAGTAAAATGCGGCATAGAGAAACCTGTACACAATAAGGACCACACACAGGAGGGTCCTTACGCTGGAGCAAAAAGCCATGCATCCTAGGGCTGCGGCCTATGAAAAGATGAGTAAGCAGCACCTCATTCCGACGCTCAGGCTGCAGATGTTTGCTGCTGCTGTGGTGGTTCAGGCAACAATAGTTTGTGTAAAAGATACATGTTCTCACCCATCAGCTTTTCCATCGTTGGTTCAGAGGTCTGTTGGGCTGTGGATGCTTGCAGCTGGTCTGAGAGGTCAAACAAGGATGGGGCAAAGTGATAACGGGACGGCTCGCTATAAGCGGGATATCCAGTTTCCAGTTCCTGGTTCAAATGGTTCTGAGCACTATGCGACTCAACATCTGAGGTCATCAGTCCCCTAGAACTTGGAACTACTTAAACCTAACTAACCTAAGGACATCACACACATCCATGCCCGAGGCAGGATTCGAACCTGCGACCGTAGCGGTCGCGCGGTTCCTGACTGAAGCGCCTAGAACCGCTCGGCCACACCGGCCGGAGCTCCAGTTCCTGTCTCACGCAAATTCTCACTGTCGTCGTTCCATTATACAGCAGATGGCAGTCCATATTCGCAAATGAGAATACATTTCACGCGTCTCTACATCAGTCGCTTCATTGACTTTCAGGTTCGATACCCACTTTTACGTTTCAGAACAGCATCGCTTACGTGTCGGTGCTCCTACGAATTCAAACTGAGAGGAAGGTGATCAGCTTGGTGATATATCTGCCAGCCATAGTGATATTTAAATACTATATTATTATATCTGAATTGTATTTCATACTTAAATCATATTCCACTTTAGCTAGATATGTACTAAAGTTTAATTTGATACAGAAAATCAATCAAATGTTCAAGTGTGTGTGACATCTTATGGGACTTGACTGCCAAGGTCATCAGTCCCCAAGCTTACACATTGCTTAACCTAAATTATCCTAAGTACAAACACACACACCCATACCCGAGGGAGGACTCGAGCCTCCACCGGGACCAGCCGCACAGTCCATGACTGCAGCGCCTTAGACCGCTCGGCTAGAAAATCAATCATAATATATTTGCGTTGACACCCTATGTTTCTCTTGCTCCATCCTTCTGGTTATCTGCCTGGAAGCGGGAGTGCGGCTGCTGTAGTGCCTCTATGTCTTTGGGCTTAGGTTAAGTTTCTCTGAATGTAGGGGCAGCTTAGCCAGCTTTTGTGTTTAGCAAAGAAGAACTCTTTTGTATCAGAGAGACAATAGCTGGCGATGAGCCGTCCGTTTTGTTAAGATGACACAGGTAGAATATGCGCATTATCTGTTTGTCGGCTTGCAGTCCCCGGTTGGAACTGTGGATGATTAGCTAGCAGCCTCACTGCTCTGGGACTCGTTGAAGAGGCAACATTTAAGTTTAGTTCTTATTTGTTAGTAGGTTTCAGCTATTATAGAATAACTCGGGATACCATGAGCAGGCAGGAGTCGAGTATAGCTTCGTGATGTTTAGAATTTGTTGCAGCGTATCCTTCGTGCTCTATAACTCTGGGATTGTGGGGCATGAGACCGCCTATGTCTGTAGGTGTGACTAGAGTCGTGAATGAATCTCGTAACTGTTTATGAGCAGTGCGTTTGGTTTTAATATTCAGTAATCCCTTTAATAAAAGGCTACTATGTTTTGTGCGGATTTTAGTGAGTTTCCTTGTGCATGGCTGGTAGCCGTTAACACGTACTTTGTTCGTGAGATTGTGCTGTAGTATGTTATGCTTGCAAATGAACCAGTTTCCTTTCTTAAATAAATTCTCGCGATTCATTGTCTTGTCGTGAATTGTTAACAATATCTTATATCTTTCCAT
Source organism: Schistocerca americana (assembly GCF_021461395.2). Lineage (NCBI taxonomy): Eukaryota > Metazoa > Arthropoda > Insecta > Orthoptera > Acrididae > Schistocerca > Schistocerca americana. The sequence continues at coordinate 456,909,290 of NC_060121.1, forward strand.
TTTATGGGTAGCTACTTGGTTTTTTGTGATTTTTGGTGACTCCTACAATTCGAAAGAATTGTTCACCGGACATAGTTACTATTCATTATTCTTAACTGCAGTCTCGCGTATTTTTTTATAAATTTGGGAATAATTTTCTGTTACAGGAATCGACAATCGAGGCCAGTTTCTCTGTAACCCAATTTAGATCTTGTTTCCTTCATTAAATTATTGGACAACTTCTTTCTCTGTCGCCTGATAAACAAAGTAAGAGCCTACGGAATATCAGACCAGCTGTGTGGCTGGATTGAAGAGTTTTTAGCAAACAGAACACAGCATGTTGTTATCAATGGAGAGATATCTACAGACGTTAAAGTAACCTCTGGCGTGCCACAGGGGAGTGTTATGGGACCATTGCTATTCACAATATATATAAATGACCTAGTAGATAGTGTCGGAAGTCCCATGCGGCTTTTCGCGGATGATGCTGTAGTATACAGAGAAGTTGCAGCATTAGAAAATTGTAGCGAAATGCAGGAAGATCTGCAGCGGATAGGCACTTGGTGCAGGGAGTGGCAACTGACCCTTAACATAGACAACTGTAATGTATTGCGAATACATAGAAAGAAGGATCCTTTATTGTATGATTATATGACAGCGGAACAAACACTGGTAGCAGTTACTTCTGTAAAATATCCGGGAGTATGCGTGCGGAACGATTTGAAGTGGAATGATCATATAAAATTAATTGTTGGTAAGGCGGGTACCAGGTTGAGATTCATTGGGAGAGTCCTTAGAAAATGTAGTCCATCAACAAAGGAGGTGGCTTACAAAACACTCGTTCAACCTATACTTGAGTATTGCTCATCAGTGTGGGATCCGTACCAGATCGGGTTGACGGAGGAGATAGAGAAGATCCAAAGAACAGCGGCGCGTTTCGTCACAGGGTTATTTGGTAACCGTGATAGCGTTACGGAGATGTTTAACAAACTCAAGTGGCAGACTCTACAAGAGAGGCGCTCTGCATCGCGGTGTAGCTTGCTCGCCAGGTTTCGAGAGGGTGCGTTTCTGGATGAGGTATCGAGTATATTGCTTCCCCCTACTTATACCTCCCGAGGAGATCACGAATGTAAAATTAGAGAGATTAGAGCGCGCACGGAGGCTTTCAGACAGTCGTTCTTCCCGCGAACCATACGCGACTGGAACAGGAAAGGGAGGTAATTACAGTAGCACGTAAAGTGCCCTCCGCCACACACCGTTGGGTGGCTTGCGGAGTATAAATGTAGATGTAGATGTAGATAAATGGCTAGTCTGAATGGGTGCGTGTGCAATCCAACTTTCCCACAGCACTGTGATTACAGTTGATCGTGTTATTCACGTAAGCATTACATTTCGTTTTACCAGTAATATTCAATACTAACACTCCATTGTAGGTAAAGTTTTTGTGTTAAATATGCGTTTGTTCATATCCATCTGTTTTAAAGAATTAATACTAAAATAAATGTATGATAGAAGGCGTTCCTGACCTGTAATAACTCAACCGTTTTCTAATTCATTTCCTATCCAAGCTGTTCCAGGTAGCTCACACGTGTGTGATTAGAATAAAGAGCATTTCCCAAGCTGATCCACTCACATAATTGATCAAATACTATCAAAGCATATCAATATTACATTAATTCTTCTAAAATTGAGGCCTAGTCACTAATTTTTTTAAAGCAGATGATCAGAGTAATTAAGTGGAAGGTCAATTCAGGTGGCGACCCGAGGTATCTTCTGTAACAAATACTCAATTTAAATTCATTTACACACATCAAAAAATGTATTGTATCACCTCAATTCCGAGAGTTCCGGAACCTGTACAGAAAATTGGAATAGAGATAAACATATATTTCCGCCCTCTTTATTGCTCATGAAATCCACACATTGCGTGTGTTACCACCATACAGCGAGACCTTCAGAGGTGGTGGTCCAGATTGCTGTACACACAGGTACCTCTAATACCCAGTGGTACGTCCTCTTGCACTGATGCATGCCTGTATTCGTCGTGGCATACTATCCACAAGTTCATCAAGGCACTGTTGGTCCAGATTGTCCCACTCCTCAACGGCGATTCGGCGTAGATTCCTCAGAGTGGTTGGTGGGTCACGTCGTCCGTAAAAAGCCCTTTTCAATTTATCCCAGGCATGTTCGATGGTGTTCGTGTCTGGAAAACAGACTGGCCTCTCTAGTCGAGCGATGTCGTTATCCTGAAGAAAGTCATTCACGAGAGGTGCACGTTGGAGGCGCGAATTGTCATCCATGAAGATGTATGCCTCGGCAATTTGCTGCCACTACGGTTGCACTATAGGTCGGAGGATGATATTCACGTATCGTACAGCCGTTACGGTGCCTTCCATGACCACCAGCGGCGTACGTCAGTCCCATGTAATGCCACCCCATAACAGCAGTGAACCTCCCACCTTGCTTCACTCGCTGGACAGTGTGTCTTACGCGTTCAGCCTGACTGGGTTGACTCCAAACACGTCTCCGACGATTGTCTGGTTGAAGGCATCTGCGACACTCATCTGTGAAGAGAACGTAATGCCAATCCTAAGGGGTCCATTCGGCACGTTGTTGGTCCCGTCTATACCGCGCTGTATGGTGTCGCGGTTGCAAAGACGGAACTCGCCGTGGACGTCGGGAATGAAGATGTGCATCATGCAGCCTATCGTGTACAGTTTGAGTCGTAACACGATGTTCTGTGGCTGCACGAAAAACATTATTCAACATGGTGGCGTTGCTGCCAGGGTTCCTCTGAGCCATAATCCGTAGGTAGTGGTCATCCACTGCAGTAGTAGCCCTTGGGCGGCCTGAGGGAGGCATGTCATCGACAGTTTCTGTCTCTCTGTATCTCCTCCATGTCCGAACAACATCGATTTGGTTCACTCTGAGACGCCTGGACACTTCCCTTGTTGAGGGCCCTTCCTGGCACAAAATAACAATGCGGACACGATCGAACCGCGATATTGACCGTCTAGGCGTGGTTGAACTACTAACAACACGACCCGTGTACTTTCTTCCTGGTGGAATGACTGGAACTGATCGGCTGTCGGACCCCCTCCGTCTAATAGGCGCTGCTCTTTCATGGGTGTTTACATATTCAGACGGGCTTACTGACATCTCTGAACAGTCAAAGGGAGTGTGTCTGTGATACAATATCAACAGTGGACGTCTATCTTCAGGAGTTCTGGGAACTGGGGTGATGCAAAACTTTTTTGGATGTGTGTAATAATGTGGCAGGCTACGTAACGTTATAATTTTTTCGTCAGCCGAACAAACTATATAATTAAGACAGTACGTTACGGATGTTGTGTTTTAGAGTCCCTAATGAGGTCGGACGATTTCAGGTAACCCCACAACCAATAAGGAGACGGATTACTGTCTGGGTGCCTGGGAGGCAAAGCATGAAGTGACTGCTCAGTACGCAACCTCCACCAACCGATGTGTGCAAGAGAATTTTCACAAGTGTAGCAACATCGGGATGGAGCGCTGTTCCATATAATAGTCGTACATTCCAGTAGGTGTGTATCACCCAAGCTAGGGATAATGCTGTTCTGTGACATATCAGCGTACCTCGCATCCGTCACGCTGACAGTCTATAAACCAGCAGCACACATTTTCTCGAAGAAAAAGTGCCCGATCACAATTAATGTGATACATCCGTATCACATCGCGACTTCCTCGACATGCAAATGGTTTCCCGCGACAGTTCTAGGATTGTCGGTAGCCAAAATTTTGCAGTTGCAGGGGTTGACAGACCCTCGGAGACTTAAATGTGCTTCGACGGTCCACAACACGTTAGATAACCGATCGTCATCTTTCCCCACTTTCTGAAGTGTTCCCTCCGTCAATATCTCCGCATCACAATTCGGTGGATAACAGTTCAAAAGGATGCTGTATTGACAAGAATAGCATTGAAGGGAACGCTTTAGTGCTCTCCAGATATCCAAACTGTAGTGCGTGGAAGCTCAGTTCGACGTGCGATGACACGAGCGGTACGTCACCTGTTAAAATAACCATTTATTGCTGTACTTTCGGAGCAGCAGTAGAACCTGCGTCTGTTAGCCCACTACGGGATCGATAGTCTGAACAGTCCGTGGCTTCGAGTTCCATGATCATTTTCTTCACAGCGAATCTTGTCACAGGACCTCTACCCATTCGAATACCCTTCGTATAGCGATAGATAGTAAAGCTCCACTAGCGCATTCCCCATTCTAACAGTACCTTTTCTGGTAAAGTAAACATGCCGCAGTTGCTGGCGCATTTCGCTTCCTCACTCAATACAGCTCATTTCAAACATGATCCTCATGCGGCGTCACCGACGTGTTGATGTCAAGATCCATCTGTTGGCAGCTTTTTGCACTCATTTTATGTTTCAATAAAATGCTATATCATTCTGGGCATGAATGTCAGATTTTATCTTTCTACCTATATTATTCTGTGAATTAGTGCATTTTCAAAAGTTAAAGGACTTCTGGGTTACCTTACACATAGTATTTACACATCTGGTGTGCCACTTATTCCCACCTAATTACATGCTTCAAATCATATCTGCACGCGTACAGGGTTTAATTTTATATACCTTCGCAACAACAATGGGTATTGTACAGGGTGGTGAGATAGTGTTCTAACAAGGAGGAAAATCGATGCACTACATGGGAAATTCATTACGGAAATCTGACTGCAATAGGCAAATAACATTTCCTGTTCATTTTTTGCTGCCAGAATCTTTTAAGAAACCTATATTTTCAACTCTAAACTACTTTTCCTTCGAGTTTTGACAAGTGTATAAATATAGAAAACAGAAAAGCAGGAAACAGGAGTAGTTAAGAAGTTGATGGGACAGCTTAAAATTATCTGTGAGCCACTTAGAGGAAGAGCTCAACCATTTAAGAATTACTTGCCAAATAAGTGGTTACTGCAGCAAAGAGATAAATAAAACGTTCATCCTAAAAGATCTGGAGCTTTGGCGAAAGAGAACCTGCCATTCGCTAAAGACCTCCGCATTTGACACTAGTAGAGTACTAAGAAGACTCGGTATTGACACAGTGCGTGAACGTTTGAATGATACAAAATTAAATACGCTCGTCGCGTGCCACAGAACGAGTATACAAAATTCCATGCACATGCTTTCAAGTGTACGTAGGAAATGCTAAAAGACGCATTAACAAACAGCTTAAAAACACAAAGGCAATTTTAGTCTGGGCAACGTAGATAAATCTTAATAGCAGATCATGCACTGAGACCAGGGAACCTTCAAATTCGATTCTATGATACAACGGTCACAGTAGTTCTATCATTGGGCTCGGAAGCTGAGGGGTCAGCGCAATAGACGATTAGCCGAAGAGTCATGGGTTCGACACCCGACGGGATCGGAGGTTATTTCCTCTGCTTCTACGATCTTATCATCTTTCCAATATTTAGTTGACTAAATGGGCACACGCTGAGAGCCAGTAAATTATAGACTCGATCAAAGTTATAAGTTTTGTAAAATGAAGGTACATTGCTTCAAGGTCTGTTCCTCTTCATTGTAAATAACAAAATTTGAAATGTTGAAACAACAGAAAAATTAAAAATTTGCGGGACTGTTTGAATCATAGATGGGGCCACGCGAATCTCTGCAAACTGTTAAACAGTTACACACAATATGGAAAAATACATTCTCAAACTTCCAGTAATTGTCACATGCATTTTCCTCAGTGGAAGTGGCTACAACCAGCAGCCCCAACCCAAATATCGCGAAACGATACCTCGCACTTAGCACACCTGTTCCATTCACCTTTCTTCACAGATGTAGTGTCGTAATATTTGACGTTGTAGAAACGACTATGTATGTTTTATCCCTCCTATTCAACTTCAGGTGATGAAGATGAATCCTCCTCTATATTTGAAGGTTTCTCTTCAACATTCAGCCCGTTTATGCAGTCCATGACCTTCTTTCTTTGGAAGTTGTGGAAGCAATTTTCTCTTTCCTCTTTTAAGATTGTTATGAATTGATGAAGTCAGATGGCAAGCTGAATTTATGCCTCTCCTCGCGTTTGCGGTATCGGTTGATTTCGTTGGGATTGGCGAAACGGAAGAAAATGGTGATGTTGTCGCTTAGCTCTGACTTTCCGAATGTTTTGGAGGGTCAGGAGTTGCAGGGTCTGAGTTTACTTCTGATTCTGTGGTAACAGTGCGGGACTCACAATCAGCAGTGTGGACGAAGGAAGGAATTTGTGTGATGATATTTTGTTGGGACTGAAGGCGAAAATTCCCGTTCGTTCAAATTCCTTCACAGCATTTGTGACATTAGCTCCACGTCTTATTAGGCTGCATGAAGATTTTAATAAAGAAGAAATTACGCATATTATATTCCAATTCAGAAGGCCCCGCGAAGTCTGATTCACATAGTCCCATTCCCTAATTATGATTCAAGTGTAAGAATTTTCTCAAATTTATAACAGATGACGCTAGTTGTTCTGTTGATCACCTGATGGATGCCATATCATTGGTAGCGGGAAGATTTATAATTGGCCTTTATGTGTCTCAACAACAGACCACATTTTAAACCGACTTAATAGTGCATTACTGTCTTATTTCTTCTCCTTCCTTCTGGACGACTACCATCTGGATTAAACATATCTGGAAAAAGCTTCTTACCGCTTATGCAGGACTTCTCTAACAACGATCCTGTAACATAATGGCGTCCGAACGTTGCATGCGGGCCAAGCAGTAAAAAATTTTCTTATTTCTATCCACACAGCCCGACGATTCAGAAAGCCCCACCCCACCCTACCTACTATGCTGGGATGTACAGAGAGGCCATACAGATCTTAAAAAAGAAGAAGCCTTGAATTTGGACAGTTTGTGGGACTTGGTGCTAAACAAAGCAAACAGCCTCTAGCTCCGTAGCAGACGCCGGCGAGAGGGCGCTCTGTGACAGCAGTTGGATGACGTCACTACCCATCCATTCTCTGGTAACGTACTCGTGTAAACAGTTCGGCTCGCTGAGCCTTTTTGATTTCGAAAAGCAATTAACGAAGTCTTGATAACATCAGAGAATAACTCAGGCGTTGGGAGACGAGACGTTCAGATACACGCCTTACGTTACGGCCCACGCCCATTAAACTAAAATCACCAAGAATGTAAGTACCGTCCGCTGAAGGTTACGTTGTATGGATTAGAAAAATATTTGTAGACTGTTAAAATTATAAGAGAAATATTCTGCAGTAAGATCTAACGTGCACATGTACCTAAGTTCCGAACAACGATAGAACTGTTTCTTTCAATGTTTTCGCTTTGCGTTCAACTTTCAGTTCTTACTTCACAGGCTGACTACGTGTGAATATGATACTAATATGTATACTACTACTATTGAGTTTTCTATCCCTGTCGGTACATGGCGTTCAGAGAGGCACAGAACACCTTTCAGAATTCAGTGAACATTCTACATTTTTTAACCACATCTTTCAGCCCCCTAATTTTCAAATGGAACATATGAAATCTACTTTTCTGAAAAATATTAGAAATAAGTGTCACCATTGTTAAGATTTCATTTAAGACTGCCTGTCTGTAATCGCGCTCTGACCTTCAACTTCTGCAATCCAAATATCTTTGTTCGCTTGTGAACCAGTTTGATATTCTGTACACAAAATAATCGAATTTAGTTCCTCTACAACCTATTTTACCTAAAGATATGTTCAACCGTCATACAGCTGTATCATACAACGTGATTCTCTTTGGCATCAGTGACTATTACATTAAGCGTACCTTACCTATCTTTTATTGTGAATCTGTCACCTAGTTATCTTAAGGATAGTCTATACTACGAGAAGATCACATTTTGTTGTATGTAAATCCATGGTGAATTCTTGTTCGTCACGAAATATGCCTCTTCATCAACCACTAGTTGTAGATTTACGGTTTAGATAACAAGTTTAGCAACAACCTGTCCACAAATCATTGTTGCAACTAGTGTAAGGTGCCCATTGATCCCATAATTTTGCTGTGCATCGTCATCGCTAAGCATATTCTCATATCGTTAATCTGCAACAGTGAGAGGGTTCCATTTAAATAAATATTTATTTATTTGTGCATTTGTTTGATCTGATAAGGCTGAACACTTTAAGTCACCTACTAAATCCACCTGCCAACACGCTATCGGACCGAAAGTATCCAAACACCATTATGTAATGCAGAATTGACTACTAGATGTCACGAGGAGTGGACCTACCATACAAAAGCACACGAGGAATATTGTGTTAGTGCAGGAGCACTAACAGCTGAATGGCTTGGTTAGGGGTTCTCAGTGACTATGAACGTTGGCTGCTCTTTGGATGTCACCTGCAGGGGTATTCCAGCCCTTGTGAAGCTGCCCAAGTCGACTGCTGGTTAAGTGACTGTAAAATTGAAACTGGAGGTAACGACGATATCTACATCTACATTTACACCTACATGAGTACTCTGCAAATCACATTGAAGTGCCTGGCATAGGTCTCATCGAACCACCTTCACAATTCTCTATTATTCCAATCTCGTGAAGCAGGCGGAAAGAACGTACACCAATATATTTCCGTACGACTTCTGATTACCCTTATTTTATCATGGTGATCGTTTTTCCCTATATACGTCAGTGTCAACAAAATATTTTCGCATTTGGAGGAGAAAGTTGGTGATTGGAATTTCGTGAGAAGAGTCTTTGCTTTAATGATACACTCTCTCCCCTACTTCGCGATAATACAAAATGTGCTGTCCTTCCTTGAACCTTTTTCGTTGAACTCCGTCAATACTATCTGGTAAGGATCCCATACCGCGCAGCAGTATTGTAAAAAGGGATGGACAAGCGTAGTGTAGGCAGTCTCCGTAGTAGATCTGTTACATTTTCTAATTGTCCTGGCAGTAAAACGCAGTCTTTGGTTAACCTTCCCCACGACATTTTCTACGTGTTCCTTCCAGTTTAAGTTGTTCGTAATTGTAATTGCTAGGTACTTAGTTGAATTTATGGCCTTTAGATTTAACTGATTTATCGTGTAGCCGAAATTTAACGGATTGCTTTTAGCACTCATGTGGATGACATCATAATTTTCATTATTTAGGGTCAATTGCCAATTTTCGCACCATACAGATATCTTTTCTAAATTGTTTTGCAATTTGCTTTAATCTACTGATGACTTTATTCGATAAACGACGGCGTCATCTGCAAACAGCGTAAGACGGCTGCTCAGAATGTCTCCCAAATCGTTTATACAGATAAGGAACAGCAAAAGGGACTACAACACTACCTTGGGGAACGCCAGAAATCACTCCTGCTGTACTCGATGACTTTCCGTCAATTACTACGAACTGTTACCTCTCTGACAGGAAGTCACGAATCCAGTTACATAACTGGAACGATATTTCACAAGCACGCTACTTCACTATAAGCCGCTTGTGTGTCCGGAAATCCAGACATACGGAATCAATCTGAAATCCCCTGTTAATACTCAACAATTCACGCGAGTAAAGAGCTAGCTGTGTTTCATAAGAACGATGTTTTCTAAATACATGTAGACTGTGTGTCAATAGACTACAGCTAAATCGAAACCAGGCAAACCTCGTGTTCTGACGGACAGTGACCGCCGAGGAGCATTGTGGTGGGGAGGGGTGGGGGGGAGGGTGAGGTCTGGCTTCCGCAAACCGCATGAAATCAGCGGAAGGAATCACTCGCAAGTTTCGAAGTGCTGCCAGAAGTCCAGTTAGGTCAATGACTGCTCACAGCTACTTAAAAGAACGGGGTACAATTGTCGAGCAGCTCTTGATAGGCCATACATTACGGTAGTGACGCTTGAGATAATGTAAAGAGTGATTCTACCGGACAGTGGATAGTTTTAAACGAGTGATTTGGAGTGCTGTAGCACGGTATGACATGTGGCGATCCCACAGTTTGGCACATGTCTGGAGAACGCTACCTGCCACAACGTGAAGTGCCAACAGTGAAGTACAGGTGACGTGGTGTTACTATACGGGGGTGTTATTTGTGGTTCACCTGTGGTCTCCTTATTGTACTTAAGAACAAATTAAATTCCAAACGATATGAACGCATTGGACAGCATTAAATACTGCGTGCTGTAGAGGAATAGTTTGGAGATGAAGTATAATTCGTATGAGCATCACAATGCACCCTGTCATAAAGCAGCATCTTTGTGGCAATGGTCTGGGAACAACAGCATTCCTGAAATGGACTGACCTGCCCGTAAGCCAGTGGAGCAACTTTGGGATGAGTCAGGATGCCGACTTCTCACCACTTCCCTGCGTCCAACCTTCTCTCGTTTCGACTGCTGAGGAAGAATCGGCTGCTATTCTTCCACAAACATTCAGACACCTCACTGAAGGTGTTCCCAGCAGAGCTCAAGCCGTCATAAAGGCGAACGGTGGACATACTCCATATTAACGTCCACTAAATGGTGTCTATATACATTCCATCAGAAAGTGTATAAGAAACCAACGATACAGACTGATTGCAAATATCGTCATGATTTATAGTTATTAAACCGAAGTCGAGAGCCAGACATGGGACATTCTCTATCTGACACAGGGTTGATTGTTGCAGCTGGTTGTTGACGTTTATCATTTTGCGTCACTACACTCAAATTTAGTCCATAGATGACGATTGCGAAGTTTTACAAGCCAGTGTTGTTTGAGAAATCTAGGAATGTAAATGAACCTCTCATGTGCCAGTCTCTTAAGAACTTCGAAGACAAGATTAGACTAATTACCGCACGCATGGTGGCACTCATGCAATCAATCTTCTCCCGCTCGACGAGTAAATTGCTCTGGAAGAAGCTCTAATACATGGTAAATGGGAAGTGTTCCTGCCACTCACTTCGTAGTTTGTACAGCACTCATGTAGATGTACATTGCCAGTAATATCAATTTTTCCAGGGTTGGCTGTGAGTTTACTGCAATTTCATAGAGAATTCATAACATACGCGAGATGAAAATTGCCCGTGCCTACAGAGAAATGACCAATTCAGTTATAACGTGTTATGTAGCATTAGTTTCTGGCGATCAGGGTCTAAAACTAGATGAGGTTATCTTTCTTACTGTAATTGCATTTTTCCAGAGAGATTAAAATATGCCGTTGTTAAACCACTCTTTAAGAAATATGATAATAGAGACATCAGTAAGTAGCGACCTATTTCACTGCTAAGATCATTTTCCAAAATTTTTGAGAAGGTGATGTATACTAGAACAGTATCTCACCTTGGCAACAATAATATCCTCAGAAAATCACAGTTTGGGTTTCAGAAGGATTGTTCTACTGAGAATGCCGGATATTACAAGCATTAAATAACAAAATAGCACCGGTAGGTATTTTCTGTGATTCGCCAAGGAATTTAATTGTGTGAATCATATTATACTCCTAGAGAAATTAAAGTTTTAGGGTATTGACGGTATAGCCAACCAATGGGACACGTCATTTATAATCAAAAGAATGCATAAAGTTGTACTTAGTAGTAACTCAAGCAACAGAATCCAGGGAGATTATTCTTACTGGGGAGCAATCGCGTATGGGGTACACCAAGGCTCAGTCTTAGGTCCACTACTGTTTCTCATATATGTAAATGATCTACCGTCTAATGTACAACAAGCAGAACTAGTTCTTTTTGCAGATGACACCAGTATTGTAATCACTCCCAGTATACACACAGAAATGGAAGAAATGGCGAACAAAGTTCTAAAAAGTACCATTGACTGGTTTTCTGCGAATGATCTCACCCTGAACTTCATAAAGGTACATCATATTCAATTCTGCACCTCTAGGGGGTACTGCACCAGCGATAAATTTAACACGTGGTGATGGAATAATACATAGGGTGGAAACTTCAAAATTCTTAAGGTGTCCATATTCATGAGAATTTAAATTGGAAAAAAACACATCATGAAACTACTAAAGCAGCTTAGTTCAACCACATTTGCGCTTAGAATCATAGCAAATTTTGGGGAGAGAGAAATCAGTAAGTTGACATATTTTGCTTATTTTTATTCAGTAATGTCATATGGAATAATGTTCTGGGATAACTCATCTTTAAGAAAAAAGGTCTTCATTGGCCAAAAACTTGCTGTAAGAATAATAATAATAATATGCATTGCTTACCCGCGATCATCTTGTAGACATCTGTGTAAGGAGTTGGGCATTCTGACTACTCCTTCATAGCATATTTATTCCCTCATCAAGTTTGTTGTAAATAATTCACTACAGTTCAAAAGGAAGAATGAGGATCATAATTACAATACTAGAAGAAAAAATGACATTCATTACTCAACAGTAAGGTTGTCTAGCAGAGAAAGGGGTGGACAACACTGCAACAAAAATTTTTGACCACTTACCCGGTGATAAAAAAGTCTAGGAAATAGCAAGATAAAATTTGAAAATAAACAGAAAAAGTTTCTCCTTGACAACTCCTTCAATTTCGTAGAAAAATTTCTATGTTTCTAATGTGTAAAAGGTGGTGGGTAGGAATTGCTAAGTTAATCTGTATATCTTGTTTTCATTTCGGGGAAATAATAATAATAATAATAATAATAATAATAATAATATGGTGATGTTAAGAGTACAAATAGATGTAAAAATGAATTTGCAGTGTGAATGTAAAAAGACTCGTCCCACATCATGGCTACTTATAGTGCAAAATGATGCATGGAACATTACAGTACCTAATTAACTACCATGAAGCCACAGTGAATAGCAACACTGTATTAACAGTTTGTGGTGAGTTAGTCGTACAGTCTGAATAACAAAATCTTATTCGCTTTTACAGGTACCACTGAAGCCCTAAGTAAATCTTGTTTACTGGTAAAGCACGTCATCTGCCGACGACTGTTCAGTCAGTACTCTGGTAGTAAGGTATTATCTGCGATTTATAACTTTACGAGTCGACGGAGATAGTGCTTCAAACACCTGTAGTACAGTATCAATAATGATATAAATGGGTAAAAAGGAGATTGAAATGTAATCTGAGAATGAGGAATGTTTAGATCGACAGCGAAGGAACCACGTCTTTCCCTCCTTTATTTTATATCAAAGAGTTATTTGCAAATGCTTAGTCACTTGATTGTAAGCTTCGGTTTACTTTCTGTTATGGCACGAGGGAGAGCATGCGTGTGCGAAGCGACCGCCACGAGAGTGGTGTGGAAATCCGAACCGCAGCGACTCCCCGCGCCCGACCGTACACCTCTTAGTCGCGTGTTTACCCGAAACGGGAGACGAGTGCCACACGTCACACGTGTCGGAGTGGCCCCTCTGTCGCAGGTGGACTATGCACACGAACCTGTTGACAAACCATTGTTATGACATTCGCACTTCCTAAACTAACGTTTCATTCACTGTGGGCGTATCATGACTGTTCATTTCAGCTTCAACCAATTAACAACTTTCAGAAGAATTTTCTTCTAGTTTCCAATGTTTACTGCGTTAAATTAAAGAAACCTGTAATAAAATAAATCATATTCTTTCAGCAGAGACAAACCAATTTACATCGTCTTCAACAATTGTAGGAATACACGGTCCAGTTGAAAGGTCTCTGTAAGATTCCTTTCATGTTAATTTATGAAATCTGTTGTCATTTACGGCATAAACTCCTCTTCTAAATTTACTGTGGTGTTTCTGACTATCTGGGAGGAGACTGAGCAGTGAAACGTGTTACTTTTACACATAAACAAGAACGATATGTCACACTACCACACTTTAAAACACAGTTTATATGTAATTCATGTCACACAGTCTCATACGGAACCTACATCCGCTTTCTTTTATATACTGTATATGATAAGATACTGTCATCCCCCTTCCCTTCTGTGTGAGAGGATGAATGAGCAAATGTGTTTCTAGTTGCATGCTTGAGGGTAGCAGACAAGCCTGTCTGCTAGTGAACAGTAGGACCAACGTCGGAACAGGTAGCTACGCTTTCTAAAAGCAGAGAGGTTTCTATGCTTAGTATGGTCCTGTCCGTCCCTTGTCATGTTGGTATAGGAAGCAGCCTCTCTGGTCACTTCCGTTTGTATATGGGATGCACGCTCGGTAGGAGCGCAGGTCAGTCTGTCCATGGCGAGCGTCTGAAGTGGTAAGATCTCCGGCTAAGCGCGTGTCTGCTAAGTCCGTAAGACAATGGATTTCTTAAGTTCAGCCTAACTGAAAATTTAATCACCTTTATTTAAGGTTTTGATCTAAAATATCTTATGTTATCTTAAATTGCAACACAGTGAAATTCGAGTGTGAAGTTTAGAATATCTTCCAGTAGCTGCTTTGTCACTACTTCGTGAGTAAAGTGGAACCACGTGTTGATCAGTAACTCTAACTAAGAGCATCAATCTTAAATGCGAATTTGCGTGAGATTATAACGTCTCGTCTTGACAATATTTTTCAATATAGCAACTTTTCTTTATGTTCAACCCACGTGGGGTGTACTTCGTGAGACCAGTACCACGTGCTTATACAATTGTTTGACCCATCAGGTTAATAGTAAGACGATAGTAACCAGTTCGAGGTTTTTCTTTTGTAAATTGCTTTTCGATCTAATTTATTTTAATTATCAAAATTATTGTGGAGTTGCACTCTTTGTGTAAACCAAGTTGACCACCTGAAGCATGTGGTGTAATCATCAAAGTAGCCCTCAGCTATTCTTTTCGGGAAGATTTCACAGAGAGTTAGTATGAATTTAGTATACCAGTGTGTGGTAATTAGATGACGGACAGGATTGCGCTTCTTTGGGTGAAAATTGAATCTGTTGGTTGTGGTTAATTTCCTATTGCATATGTTTCAACGTTCTTCGTGTGTTATTTTATGAATGGCTCCATATTTGATGTGTTCCGTAAGATTACAAACTCACATTTTAACAGTCTTAAATAAGGCACCAGCTTTGATATGACTGAAGTTTAATATGCTGAAATTTCAATGATGGATGTTAAAATAAATTTCCAAATATAAACTGATTTATTTCTTTTTGTTTAAATTCTCTTATATATATATATATATATATATATATATATATATATATATATATATATATATATATATATATATCACCGGTTGTCGTATGACGATTAAAAGATTATCATTAATGTTAGTCTGGTTGGGAATTTGGTCGGCTAGACTGGATACCTGGTGAAACAGTTGCTCAGTAATGCAAAGTTAACTTCCCCAGACAGCTCACAGCTTTTAAACCGCTTTTATTGTCTATCAGCTCCGCTTTCATAGCAAATTAAAGTAACAACATTACACAGTCACATTGATGAGACCATCGTCTATGTTTGATGTCAACGGGTAATAGCCACTCACAGATGGCAGGTGGCCGTACTAGCAGCGTAGACTGTCTGGGGAACTCGGAAACAGTGCAGTCGCTGTAACGCGGAAACTTAGCGATTTATGTGGCGTCCAATAGGCCATGATCATTGGCTTCCGGTCCAAGGGTGGGAGCATTTCCGAAATTGCTAAGTCTGCAAACTGTCCGCTCGTTGCCGCAGTTGAAGTATACCGTGCATGCTAAAATGGCTCTTTCCAAAACCGGCGCCGAGGCACCTATGATGTTCCACAGGCCATAAATGACAGGGGTGAACAACGGCTCCGGAGATGTGTACCGACGAACAGACGTGCTATTGTTGAGCAACTGACTGCCCAGACGAACCAAGGAGCTACCAACAGTGTCTCCTCAACGACTGTTCATCGAACGTTGCTGCGTTTGGGCCTCTGCAGCAGGCGACTCCTTCACGCACCCATGCTGACTGCTTTTCATCGGCGAACAAGGCTGGAATTTGCACGCTGATACCGTGACTGGCCGTCCACTGAATGGCGACAGGTGGCCTTTATAGATACGTCACGTCTTATGTTCCATCGGAAAGATGGAGGTTGGCGTGTACGATATGAAACGTCTGAAAGCAAGCTCTGTGCAACCAGGAGGGTGCGTTGTGGTCTGGGGAATATTTTAGTAATATTCCCTGTGTAATATCGTCTCACTGGAAGCCACAATGGATTACCACAAGCATGCATGTATCCTTTGGGACCATGTACACCTCTAGACGCTGTATGGTTTATACCAGCAAGATGTAATCTACGAGAATACGCAACAAATCATACAGCACGCACTGTACGTGTGTGGTTCATAGAGCAACAGTATGATGTTACCGTGCCCCCCTGGTCGCCAAACCCTCCGAATTTAAAGCCAATCGAGAGTATGTGGGACCACCACGATCTGGTAATTCGCTCCATGGATCCTCATCCGAGCACACTAGTGCAGCTGGCCACGGTACTGTACTCGGTATGGCTCAACATCCCTATCCGTACCTTCCAGAACCTTACTGGCTCCCATCCTACGCATCTCACTGCGGGCACCGCTGTAGAACGTAGTTTTCAGGATTTTTGACAGGTGGTCAGATTAATGTGACACTGTAGATAGTGGACGGGACAGGGTGTTCGAGAAGTAGGATACATCAGCCTGTCCGCTGCTACCTGCGACGCACTCTGCAGAAGGCCGAAGCACATTTTCTACACAAAGTTCCCTGTCTCCGCACCAGTTCGTAGTTTGCGTGGTATTCTCCCAGAGCTCAGTACTGCAGTTGATCTGAGATTGGCAAGTAGTTTTCCGTGTTTTAGTGCTGAGATAACTGAGTTCACCCAGAACACCAAAGTGAAACCTTTATTGATTTACAATGGGCATCAGTAAATAGTGGACTGCCGGCCGCGGTGGCCAAGCGGTTCTAGGCGCGTCAGTCTGGAACCGCGCGACCACTACGGTCGCAGGTTCGAATCCTGCCTCGGGCATGGATATGTGTGATGTCCTTAGGTTAGTTAGGTTAAGTAGTTCTAAGTTCTAGGGGACTGATGACCTCAGATGTTAAGTCCCATAGTGCTCAGAGCCAATTGAACCATTTGAAATAGTGGACTATACAAACATACATGAAATGACTTAATGGCATTGCATAAACTATAAAAAGAATAAATGCAAAGGAAGATTATCCACAAAATAATAGGACAGTTTCAGGGGAAGGTAGCCACGTCTGTTTTCCAGATGAAGCAACAAATCAAGTGCGAAAACATTTTGTCAGCGGAAAGAGGCGGGCAAAAGAAACAGGCGCTACAGTCTCATCAGTTTTTGTTGAAGAAGTAGGGCTTCTTGGATCGAGGCTACGACTTAGTAACATAGTTACCATCACACAGAAGTGCGAAACAATCGTTACATTGCATTAGGCGAAAATATTTGGGAACTACACAAGATCCCACCAATTCTGGAGAAGTATTCCTCCGAGAAAATAATTAACTGGTGAATGATGGCAGCAAGTTTTTACTTGCAGACGATAACAGGGGACCGAATGACGGAATACTGCAGTTTGCCAGCGAAAGGAGAACAGCGTGTTTATCAAACCGCGAATCATTCTACCTAAACGGAACGTTTAAGGATTCGAGAAAGCAGTATGGACAGTTGTTTACACTCATTGCTGACCTTAATAGTTCTTGGGAGGAAACAAATATCGTTCAATAAAAGGCGAGAAACACATGAACATTTTTAAAGCTATTAAAACCAACTTGCCTAGATGGCACCTTGCGTCTGTGATGGTTGACATCGAAATTGCCATCGCCCAAGCAGCAAACAGTTTGTTTCCTGAAACTGAGATTACTGGTTGCAATTATCGTTTTAATCGATGTTTGTGGAAACAAGCTCACTGTGGCGGCCTCGTCCCAGCCTATAAGAGAAAGAGGAAATACGCCGTCTTCTTGAGTCCCCCATTAAATGTTCTGCTCTAGCACATCTTCTCTGGAATTTGTTGCCCGATAGTTAGCTGTGTATTCAGGAGAGCACGCGTGAAAACCAAAAGGTGACTCGATCATATACCAAAAGAAATGTGAAATTGCTGTGGAAGGCGCCATCGCACTAATAACGTTTCAGAATGATGGGATCAAAGAATAAATACATTAAAATCAAAAATTCACCCAATGTTTACTCATTAGCGAAAAATCTTCGTGAAGATGCAGAGTACCACAGCCACCAGTTTGACTGACTAATTTTAAACTCTGGCGCGGAAAGAAAAAAAGAAAAGTCGGCAATGAAGAGTGACGAAACGGTTGCTTCTGACTTGTGTGACCTACACACAGAAGTTATAATGACGAATATAACGTCAGATTCATTGAAAAAATTGAAAATTTTGAAAAGTAGTTTCATTGGCAATCTTCTAAATATTGTAAACAAATGTAATGGGGGACTGAAGGAGACTACCTCTTCGCGCTGTTCCCTGCTAAAGATGCAAAGTCGGCTAAATTTGTAAAATATTCGCTAATGAAGACCAACATGTCTGTCTCAAAGGCCAAGCCTTTTCTAGGGAATATTCGCAGGATTTGCCGTGAGAAGTTTTTAGAAGCTAAATCTGTATGGGCGAACACCGAATGCAAAATCCTAGCAGCGGAAAATCAGGCAGATGACATGCAGTTAAATCCATACTTCTCTCC
The DNA here is from genome assembly GCF_021461395.2 of Schistocerca americana. Lineage (NCBI taxonomy): Eukaryota > Metazoa > Arthropoda > Insecta > Orthoptera > Acrididae > Schistocerca > Schistocerca americana. The sequence goes on from NC_060121.1 coordinate 456,927,765, forward strand.
CTCCGTTATAAGATACGAAAATCAGCATGAAAGTGGTAAAGACAGTATAAATTATCAATAAAAAGTGACTGATTGTAGTTTACAAACCTTTCAGCACATGTTAAAGTAATTTCCAGCTACACATATCGTAGACTACAGCAGGCCTGTTGAGGATGAGGCTGGGCGAGCAAGGGCGCTCAGAATCGTTTGTCGGCTGGGCTGTGAGCGCTCAAAGTAAAATGGGACGGTCGGACGTCGTTACATAGCACAGTACTTCCGACAGCTAGAGCACGAGAAGTGCAAACAATGTGCTGCCTCCAGAGGAATGTCCATAGGTTCGGCGCCGCCTTACATTCGAACATACAGCATATAAGGGTGCTGTGCTTAAAAGGAGACTCCACCCAAAAATTTTAACTTTTCTTCTATTTCGCCGATAGCAACCGAATTTTAAAATTGTGCATATAATATAAAGATGTAGCAATACCCAAGTTTTGAAGTCCTTAACTTCATTGGTTCTCGAGTTTTGAATTTTTGGTGTGATTTTAACGGTATTCTTGGAAAACAATTTTTGGTACTCACACCACATTTTTCACATGACAGGTTTTGTAGGTATATTCACAAGACATTTTTCTATGAGAAACATTAATAACTGGTTTTGAGTTTTTATGTTGAATTTCAGCCTTAAATTTTCTTCAATTATCGGTACATAAATGTGATGATAAACAAATTTCATTTTCGACAATATTAATGCACAGAAGTATGCAAACACATGAAGACTATTTCCTGCGAAAATTTCATACAGACTGGTTAATATTCATGATAAAAAAAGCTGGCACTAAGTTTAGAAAAACAAACATAATGAATTTTTACATTTTATTAATAAATGAATGTTGCTACATGACATACCCATTAAAATTCATCAGCACTAGAACTTTTTCCCTTTTTGTTCATATGAGGCTGCTCCTTGTAATTTCTAAATAAAAATCTACTCTCATACTTGTTGAGAAGGTGCAGTGGTACGGATATCTGATCGTACGCAAATATCTGTTTCCTTGGAGCTTGTTGATTTTACTGTACCGGATTTCAGTGTATTCCCTAAATTTATATTTATACAGACAACAGGCAAAGCAATTGATTACGAACGACCGGCTGCCAGCTGTTTCGTTCAAGTTTTACTGGAAATCTTGTAACTTGTTTTTCCTGCCGAGTTCATTGTAAAGATTGTTCCGTTTGATGCTGATAAAATCAAACATTACCTTTGCATCTTTCGGTGTGCCATAGCCCTTACGCAATCCCTATTTCAAAAATTTATTAGACTACTTGTAATTTGGATACAGCCAAATTGTTTTGTGATCTGAGAGTAAACTACAGACGTGAACTAGAGATTAATTTCTTTAATTGAAGTTTTATGGTGGAATCTCCCCTTAAAATGCAGAGTAGCTGTTTCGAAAGGGATGTAAAGTAGCATGATGGTCGGGTTAGGAACTTGAAAGCAACAGACACACCAGCGTCAAAGTATCAGTGCAGAATACCTAGTCTATATGTTTATTTTATGTGATGGTGTCTCGATTGCTTAGCGTTCTATTTAAGTGCTTCAAAACTTTGAACACAAAAAAGAAAAAAAACTCTTTTCAGCGACATGGCTGAAGAAAGTATTCGTCATAAGGGAGCAGAGAAATAAACGGAAATAAATGTCTCAATGATTTTCCCAACATATTCACTATGAAAATACATTTTTGTGTTCAAGTGCAACCCCCAACGAAGCAGTTAGCTCAAGTTACCATGCTATTTTTCAGCTGGCAAAGAGTTGCGCAGTTCCACTGTTTTGCACGTTATGTTAACATTGTGGAAACTCGGCTACAGTTACAACGTATACACCTACTGTGTGAGGTTTCCACGACTAGCAAAATTAGTCTCACAGACTTTGTTTCCTCAATGTAAATTTTCGAGACTTTACTAGTCTGCAGCTACGGTTACGTCGGTGCTTAGACTTAATGTACATGCTGCTTTTCTTTGCAAGGAAAAAAACTAAATCCACCCACAGAAGCTCACTGGCTGACTTCAGCTTGAGAACTTGTCTTCGAATTAGTATTAATCGAAAAGTGGTTGCAGACATTGATCCTTTAATGAAAAGCAAAAGTAATATTTATTTACATTCTCAGTTTTTTTTATGTTTAGGGACTGATGACCTCAGCAGTTTGGTCCCATAGGACTTACCAGACATTTCCACATTTTTTTATGTTTAACTTTTGAATAAAATGGTGACGAAGTGTAAATTTGTTAATTTAAATTTCTTCCTAAAACGGCAGTCATCAAAATCTGCAACAATCGTAAGAAATACCTCGTTCCTTGTAACATCAAAATATTAAGAGATACTGAATTTCATTGTCAGTTCTCATTAATACAACAGTCTTAAAAATTAATTTACCACGAAACGCATTAATGAGCCACCCTGAAGCGATACATGTTTGCTCACTACTGTGGTGGGAGCGCAAACCAGTCGCAGAAGCAGCTCTTCTAAACTGCTAGACTTCTTAGTGAGCGTGTGCGTGCGAAATGCAAGTTAGCTCAGCAAGAGCCCCAGGCTCCGTGTAAGTGTCACTCCGTGCAAATGTCTCTCCGTTCAAGTATTTCAACCCCTAGATAAATCACTAAGAATAAAATACGGGTTCTCGAAACAATGTACAGAACACAAACTTATTATTGCAAAAGGAAGGGAGTAACTGGTGCATGCTATCATACAGTACTCAAATGGTACTTTGAGATGAAGATGGTGGCAGTATCGATCTCCTGTAGCTATCCGAAAAAGGCGGCAAACGTGCCGATGGTTCTTGCTCTGTAACTAGCTCTCAAAATTCTCTTCATGGCGTCGGATTTTCGTAGTCCAAAAATTATCAAAGAATGCCACGAATACTAAGCCAAATTACTTTCACTTCCAAGGCTATATTACATAGTCTTGCTGTTTTTCTTGCCCCGTTCAGTTCACAAGACGGGAACACTTTGCCTTCTAGCCGCCAACTAACTCTTGCCGATAAGGAGCCTTGCAGTTCGACCGCAAAATCCTCCTTTTCTTTTCCCGCCAAGCCAGTTTCTTGCGATGTGACTTCCGGCCATTTTCTACATTTTAAAAACTCTATTTCCTCTATGCACGAACCAATATTTTCACTGTTGACGTACAGCATCATGCGAAGATGGGAGAATAAGTGGCTGGAAGTGACAGACAATAAGCTCCTTCTAGTAAAGCCCACAGCGCGGCCGTGGCGTACCTCTTTCCAGCTACGTCGGCGGGACTAGGTCCTCATTCGTCTTCGCCACAGCCCTATGACGGATGGTTTTTTGCTCCGGCGCGAGGGCCCTCCAATGTGTGGTGCTTGTGGAATACAGAGCAACGTGCTCCGCGTTTTATTTGACGATGTTTTATTTTCCGACCGGCGGGCAGCGGCAGTTTTGCCCACAGATCTGTCCTCAATTTCAAGTAACATTGAAACGAATGTGGTCAGAGTTTTAAGGTTTTTTGATTTGTCCAACTTGATTTCGAAAATTTTGGGGAGACGGTTTTATCTTGTTATTAGTGTGAACGGTTCAACCTTTTTTTATGTGGTCAATAAGTCACTCTTCTGTGGTTTTACTTCTTTTTAATCGCGGGTGTAGCACCCTTCACGCTTTCTCCTTTGTCTTAAGGCGCGTGCGTTAGGGCGTGCATGAGTGTTGGTTTATAAGTTTCCTCTTCACTGTGAAGTAATAATTTCTCAAACTTTATCCATATTCCTTTCTTTTAATATGCGCAGGGGCGCTAATAACGTAGCCGTTGAGCGCCCGTAAGCTCCAAAGACACACACACACACACACACTCCCAACGCGCTCGCGCGCGATCCAGTATTACGAATAAGGTTTTAAAATTTCCATTCTTTTACAGATTATTTTTAACATTACATCCATAGATTAATTACATTGACGTAAATAATGAATAAATCATTTACATGGATGTTACATCAAAGAGCTTGAAATGCAGAAGTCCCATTAAGTAAAAACAGACAAAGAAATTCGATAATTGAAATATAAGTAACATCGATAATAGTGTTACAATGTGGTTCAGCGTGTCCTCGTGATACATCACGATAAAAACTCACGATAAACCGACGGAAGCGCCCCCACTACCAGGTGCAATAATATTGTGGTCGATTAATATACAGGGTGATTGACGAAGATATGCAAATATTTTAATATGTTATTCTACAAGTAAAACTAAAGAAAAAAATTCATACAAGCATAGGTCCGCAAATGTTTAGTTACGGAGTTACGTCTTGTTGTGTCGGTAGCTGGGCCGACACCGTGAAGTTGAGATTGCTGAAAATGAACTCTAGACTAACGCTGTAGCCGATATTGCACGCACGGCATAAAGCAGACGGGCGTGAAGTCTGGAACATGAGAACTTATAAATGAATAAGAAGAAAAGTATGTAGATGCTTTTTACTTATCTTTTATTTAGTCCTTGGAATACATCTCTCTGGAATACTCGTAAGCTATAGGCACTGATACAAATGGCGCCTTGCTAGTTAGTTGCCATTAACTTAGCTGATGGCTATTCAGTCTCTCGGCTAATGAGAGCGAAAGGCTTCGTACATCTGGTCGGTAGCTAGGTTCTCGTACAACTGGGCGGTAGCTAGGTTCTCGTACAACTGGGCGATAGCTAGGTTCGCGTACAACTGGGGCGAGTCCACTCTCGTATCACGAGACCTGCCTTGGTGGTGGCGCTAGGTCTGCGATCACAGTGGCGACACGCGGGTCCGACATGTACTACATGGACCGCGGCCGATTTAAGCTACCACCTAGCAAGTGTGGTGTCTGGCGGTGACACCACATTCCTCCCCCGCAAATCGGCGAACGGTTGTGTGATAAGGCTTCCGCCCGCCGTGGGGAGGACCACATGTTGACGTATGCGATGAGGTGGGGAGCCTAACAACAGGCGAGGCTGTGCCACCCGCACCCGGCCATTCGGTCCGAGGGGAGCTAGGAAACGCCTGAAAAACTAGTCTAGGGTGCACGTCAACATGCGGTGTATGCGCCCGTAATGAGACAGGAGGGACCGAAGGGTCGATTTCCATTGCGTCGGGGTAGCCGACGCGCGATGACGTCATGTGGTCCGGAGCGGGCGGGAGTTCCATGGCGGAGGACAGCTGGTCACGGGAAGCGATCGGCGGCGCGTGACCCTGGGAGGCGCTTGGCGGCTGCAACGAAGCGTCGAACGCGGGCGGCGCCGGCGGGAGAACAAGCGGCGGCGGCGGCGGCTGCTGCTGCTGCGGCGGCGGCGGCGCGTCGCCATGGGGCAAAATGGAAGGCATCGTCGGTAACACCTGGGGATGAGGCGAGCCAGTAGATGGGTCCCCAGGGCGCTGACCGGACGGCACCGTCGCTGAAAGCAGACGGGGAGCGGCAGAACCCGAGCGACGACAGAGGCGCAGCTGATTGAGATGCCGACGCACCTCACCAGAGGCCCCCAAAACCAAATACATCGCGCGGCCGAGGCAGCGAAGAATGCGCCCTGCGAGCCAACGCCGTGAACCTCGATAGTTGCGATAAAATACAACGTCGCCTGGAGCAAAAGCAGGAGTCTGCCGCTGCACAGGAACCTGATGCGGCGGATGCAGCAAAGACATCAAGGTGCGATGAGGACGACCGTGGAGCAACTCAGCCGGCGAGCGACCATCTCGGGGCTGAGAGCGATACGAAGACAAAAAGAGCAACAATGCGTCCTCCCGAGAATGCGACTCTTTCAATTTCAACATCTGTGACTTGAAAGTCCGGACCAATCGTTCAGCGGCACCGTTGGACTGAGGCGAAAACGGCGCGGATGTCAGATGTTGAATACCATTGGCCTGGCAGAATGACTGAAATTCTGCGGACATGAATTGTGGGCCATTGTCGGAAACAATAGTCTGCGGAAGACCTTCAATGCAAAAGATAGCAGACAACGCTTGGATGGTGGCGGAGGACGTCGTGGAAGACATCCGGACAACAAAAGGAAAATTACTGAAGGCATCGACCAGAACCAACCATCGAGCATTCCAGAATGGACCAGCAAAATCAATGTGCAAGCGTTGCCAAGGGGAAGTGGCTTGTGGCCACGCAAAGACTTTCCGCGGCGGTGCGGACTGTTGTTCGGCACACGCCGGGCACGAAGAACACATATGCGTAATCGCAGCATCGATTCCGAACCAAGTACAGTGCTGACGAGCAAGTTGTTTCGTTCGCACTATACCCCAATGTCCTTGGTGAAGAAGCCGTAAAACAGAGGACTGTAACGAACGTGGGACCACGACTCTGGACTGATCATTATCAGAACGCAACAACAAAACACCACGTCGAACAAAAAGTCTCTCCTTGTGAGCAAAAAATCGGCGAACCAACGGATCCTCGATCCGAGACTTTGACAAAGGCCATTGCGTAGCAACAAAACGTAAAACAGTAGCAAGGACAGGGTCAGCAGCTGTGGCTGTAGCTACACGACGAAAATCGATCGGAAACGATTCGACCACTTCATCGGTTTCCGAATCAATGAACATGCAAGCAAGTTCGGAAGAATCGAATGCTGTATCCTCAGCAACAGGCAAACGGGACAACGCATCGGCGTTTCCGTGCTTAGCAGTGGACCGATACAAGATATCGTAGCGGTACTGCGAAAGGAAAATAGACCAGCGAATGAATTTCTGCGCTGTACGTGGAGGTACAGGCTTGGTCGGATGAAAAAGCGATGTCAAAGGTTTGTGGTCTGTGATGATGGTAAAGTGACGACCATACAAGAAATCATGGAACTTAGTAACACCAAACACGAGAGCCAAAGCTTCTTTCTCTATCTGTGAATAATTTCTTTGCGCAGACGAGAGCAATTTGGACGCAAAGGCAATAGGGCGATCATGGGAGCCAACTTTGTGCGCAAGCACAGCACCGATCCCGAAATCCGATGCATCTACCATCAACAAAAGGGGTTTCTGGGGATCGAATGGCGTAAGGCAAGTATTAGAAAGCAACGCCGATTTCAACTGGCGAAAGGCGCGTTCGCATGCCGTCGTCCAGAGAAACGGAACACCTGTACGGCGTAAGCGATGAAGCGGAGCTGAAATGAAAGAGGCATTGCGCACATTCACTCACACCTTTTGATTCTACATTGTTCAATGTTCTTGCGACCTCCTGACGCAATGCGTGGGGAACATTGCGCGCTCTGAAAAATTTCGGTTGCGCGTTTCCTTCAGTTCTAAATGTGCTGCATAGTTTTTAGCGCAACCTAAGCCCGGTGCAAAAATGTCTGCAAATTCGTCACACAGCCGAGAAACACTGTCTGTAGGCACAGTCTGATTCACTGATAGGACCTGATTTACAATAGACATGTTAAACAACTTAAATAAATCTAGACCAAACAAGTTCACGGCAGAAGAAGAACGAAGAACGTAAAATGACACAAGTTTTGTTTGTCCCTTGTATGTTGCAAGAAGGCTGCACTGTCCTAACACAGGAATTGGCTGTCCGGAATATGTAGTTAGCTTAACATTTGCGGAACGCAACGGAGGTTTGCCCAGTTGTTTGTACGTGTCATGATTGAGCAATGAAACTGCAGCTCCGGTATCGAGCTGGAATGGTATCACTTTGCCTTCAAGGTCTAAGTCCACAAAAAGTTTAATGTTCTGCTGACGACAAGAGCGACTGTTTTGTGCAATTGGAACAGACACTGGTACAGAATCACTTGCTAATTGACGTGATTTCCGGCGACGTCGACGCACAGTTTTTGTGGGACGAACACAGTTACTGTTAGAGAAAGTGTCACTGGACGAAGCGGAATTAACGACATGAATGTCCATAGGCGAAGGTCCACGAGCCTGAGTGTCCTTGGTTCGATTCCGGCGCGAAGCAAAGGGCCTGGAATGATTGTGATTGTCTGATCTGAGCTTTTTCTGGCAAACACTTTGAACATGTCCTTTCTTATTGCAGAAAAAGCAAATAGCTTGGCGTGACGGGCAATGTTCACGCGAATGTCTAGTAGCACACCGCGGGCATGATTTCACTACAGTTGTGGGCTGGCGCGGCACACCTGGCTTAGCACGCGGCGGTCGCTGTGTCGACGTGCGCAAGGCCCGGTTACCGGGCCGCGCAGCGCGTCCAGCGGGCCGGTTAATGTTACACACGGCTGGCGAAGTTTCAAAAGATTCCTGAGCACAATCAAGTGTGTCCTGTCTATCCAATATGTCTATCACTTGTTGAAGGGAGGGATTAACTAGTTTCAAAATTTGCTCCCGTATGCGAACATCAGAAACGTTCTGTGCAATTGCATCACGCACCATTGTATCTGAATAAGAAAGACCACAGTCACATTCAAAGGCACAGTCCCTAGTAAGTCCTTGCAATGTTGCTACCCACTCCCTATTAGTTTGACCGGCCGTACGTTTTGTACGAAAGAACGTATACCGTTTTGCAACCACATTAACTGTTTCTTTGAAATAGGCATCTAAAGCAGACAAAATTTCCTCGTAGGACAGAGTTGCTACGTCGCGTCGGGGAAACAATTTCACTATCACACGGTATGTGGACACACCGACACAAGAAAGCAAAAACGGCTGCCGCTCATTACCTTGAATTCTGTAGGCAGCAAGGTGGAAGCTGAACTGGCGAGACCACTCTTGCCAGGTCTCATCAGCTGCCACGTATGGTCGAAAGGGAGGCGCAACAGCGTTTAGTGGCAGCGGTAGCGAAGAAGCGGCGGCGGCCGCATCGGATTGAATGGTACGTTGACCCTGGACGAGCTGTCCAAGGGCATCCAGTAACGCCTGCGTCTGCTGATTCTGCAAGCGATAAAATTCGGACAGTACATCTGGAGAATGTGGCGAAGCCATGACACAATTAAATGTAAGCAATCAGAAATAACTTGAAATCGTCGCCAATGTTGTAAACGAATTAATACAAACTCTTTTGCTCGTCGCCAATAAATGTTGTGTCGGTAGCTGGGCCGACACCGTGAAGTTGAGATTGCTGAAAATGAACTCTAGACTAACGCTGTAGCCGATATTGCACGCACGGCATAAAGCAGACGGGCGTGAAGTCTGGAACATGAGAACTTATAAATGAATAAGAAGAAAAGTATGTAGATGCTTTTTACTTATCTTTTATTTAGTCCTTGGAATACATCTCTCTGGAATACTCGTAAGCTATAGGCACTGATACAAATGGCGCCTTGCTAGTTAGTTGCCATTAACTTAGCTGATGGCTATTCAGTCTCTCGGCTAATGAGAGCGAAAGGCTTCGTACATCTGGTCGGTAGCTAGGTTCTCGTACAACTGGGCGGTAGCTAGGTTCTCGTACAACTGGGCGATAGCTAGGTTCGCGTACAACTGGGGCGAGTCCACTCTCGTATCACGAGACCTGCCTTGGTGGTGGCGCTAGGTCTGCGATCACAGTGGCGACACGCGGGTCCGACATGTACTACATGGACCGCGGCCGATTTAAGCTACCACCTAGCAAGTGTGGTGTCTGGCGGTGACACCACACGTCTAATAAAAGATTTTCCCAGAAAGTTGGCAACTTTGCTGATAGGAAGCCATCGCAAAACTGTACGAGTTTAAAGTAAAGCACGATTGCCATTTATTTTGTTGTTATTGGTCTGGTGAATCTAATAAAACATATCCCAGACGTTTATCTGCAGTAGTTTTCAGATGAAATTAAGAAGAACCCTGTAAAACTAAAACGAGTAACTAAATCTGTTCACACACGTGCAGCTAAATGCATTGAACTCGGTGGAGACATTTTTGAACGTTTAATGTGACTGTATTGTGGAATTGTATGTAGACTGTACAACTTCCTTAACACTGAGCTTTGTTTTTTACGGTTTAGCGTGAATTCAAGTGTGTTATGGTATTAATGAAAGTTGATTATTTGATACATTTACACAGTTTTCCAAAATTAAATTCTCTACAACTTGTGTTGAAAACTTTGTGCAATTGTCAGGAATTTCAAAAACAAATTGGGCCAAGTAGATAATAAATTAAATTTTTTATGAAATTACTTCTTTGTTCCTCTTGCTGGAAAACAACTGCAGATACACGTCTGGGACACCAGATCAATAACAACAAAATAAAAGGAAATCGTGCTTTTCTTTCACCTCGTGATGGCTTCACATTAGCGAAGCTGCTAAACTTCAGGCAGATCTTTTATTAGCCGTAACTCAGTAACTAAACATCTGCGGACCTATGTTTGTATGTTTTTTTAGTTTTACTTATAGAATAACATATTAAGATATTTGCGTATCTTAGTGAATCAACCGGCATATCGCCATCAGATGGTAGTGGACCATTAACAATTTCTTATTAAAGGACGCACGGTGATGGTAAGCGATGCTTTTTAGATGCGAACTGAGAATTGCACTGTGACATAGTGCTTGAGCTCCGTAATTCCCGCCGTCACTCACCTCTATTTAACAAGACCGCTTTCACTGCGCCTGCAGCCGACACCGTCTGCAGAATTCGACACAGCATTCGCATCACGGGCCCCGCAGTGGGCGTGTAATGCCGTAATACGTGTTTGTTTTGGCTCGGCGGCTGCGACAATCGATGGCGCGGTGGCTTATCTGCGGCGAGGCGAGCAGGCGGCGGCGGCGGCGGCGGCAGAGGCAGCCACTGACTGCGCGACCGGCTGACTGATTGCTGTTTGAATGCCGACACAGGCCGCAGGTAATGCGATTCGATTCGGGCGGGCAGCGCGCCCGCGCCGTGTGCGCGCCCCGCACGTGTTCTGCGACCGACTGTCCGCGGAGCCGCTCCGCCGGCCTCGCATAATTGCCGGCACTTTGTTTGCTTTGAAGCTTACCGAGTTTGCTCTGCGCCGGCAAACAGCAAATGCTCTTTCAGGCAAGCACCGGTGGCGATCTACCGCGCCATAATCACAATTGACGGGCTGAATTCTCCGTCCATGTCGTCTCCAAACAACGAAAAGCACGTCCTTCGCCACTCAGACCGATGTGAATCATTCTTTCTCCCACGTTGGCATTAATTCAGTCTGTGGACAAAGACTGCTGGATATTTCTTGAGGGATAACAAGACCCCACAAAGAACTTACACTACAAATTCATACAAGTTATAGAAATGTATATATGTTCCACTTCTCGCCCTAAGCCAATGAACCGATTTCAACCAAACTTAATAAACATATCACTCACTGTATGGAAAGAATCACTGTGGGTTTAAGAACCACATGCCTATCAGACAGATTGGGGAGTGTGAGAAAGAAGCATCACTCATGACGGGCGAATATCTAGATTTCATTCATCCAGTATTTTGAGGAAGAGAGCACGAAGTCGCTAGTAACAAATTTTATACATAATTTCAAATCTTTACGAATGTTTCTCTCGCTGACATTCTCCACAAAGTGAACAAACGACAAAGGCTTAGGGTTTCTATATATTCGCTGTTCATTAGGAATGGGAAAAACCGACCGCTTAAAACTGATACCGATAGTTTAGTTACGAATGACAGATATTTTCCGATACTTGTTTGGTCGCGATTATAACATGTGTCTCTTATTTTTTACCAATAACCGAGTGAAAAAAAAGAAATATCTATTAGCACAGCAGCAGTACAACATTTTTTTTGTTTTTAAATAAATATTTTATTAAAAAATTTGCAATTTTATTCGTTAAATTTGCATTCATTTGAAATACTGAGGTATTATAGGAAATCGGAAAATCAGTCAGCGCTAAATTAGTAACGGTGCCGACAGAAACGAGCAACAAACACATGGCAAAAGACCTGTAAGGTGGCTATAATCTTCGCAGCTTACAAGCATTCATCTACGTACTTTGCCGTGATCTACAACCACAATTATGTATCATTTGATACGTTGTACATAGTATATATGAATATTTGAAGATACTGAAATTGTCACATATGCCTTGCAAATAATTGTTAACGCTTTTGCATGAAAGATGTCGGAGTGTCTTTATTATCAGAAGAGCGTAATGAATGGTTGGTTGGTTGATTTGGGGAGAGGAGACCAAACTGCGAAGTCATCGGTCTCATCGGATTAGGGAAGGATGCGGAAGGAAGTCGGCCGTGCCCTTTCAAAGGAACCGTCCCGGCATTTGCCTGAAGCGATTTAGGGAAATCAAGGAAAACGTAATGCAGGGTGGCCGCGTAATGAATGATTGCCTATACTAGTAGAGGTTGGAACGCCAGTGGAGATGAAACGGCTAGCGGAACTAAAGCCCTGGATGGAAGGCCCACACAGGTGTCTTGGTCCTGCTCAAACATAGGAAGTAGCTAGACGGATGTCGTGACACCTGAGCCCGAAGACAGAATACAGGGGCGAACGGCCGCTATTGTAGTAGGGCCAGAAGAATAACCGGATAATACTTCCGAATTCTGCATATTTTGGACGCAGGTGGGAGGAACGAAGAAGCAGCACCACAAAAACCACGCAGGCTGAGTTCAAAAATGGTTCAAATGGGTCTGAGCACTATGGCACTTAACTTCTGAGGACATCAGTCCCCTAGAACTTAGAACTACTTAAACCCTACTAACCTAAGGACATCACACACATCCATGCCCGAGGCAGGATTCGAACCTGCGACCGTAGCAGTCGCGCGGTTCCAGACTGTAGCGCCTAGAGCCGCTCGGCCACTCCGGCCGGCCGCAGGCTGGGTTATTTGCAAAGATTTTTACTCAGAAGCGTAACATTGTACAAGTATAGGTTTTTCCTCGCAAACTTTTCGCCCTGGACGACAAAAGACTAAAATATGGTTGGTCGGCGTTCGGAAGAATCTGTAGAGAGGGCGAATGTTCCGTGGTTTTTGGAATATAATTCGTTTCCGGAATTACGATGGTGGGGAGCTGAGCCTTGCTGGGAGGCCAGCGGTGGAGAGATGTGGTCTTCCGTGGTGAGCGCCCGTATGTGACGGTCGCTCAGTATGAGCTTTGTTGGTACGGACGGACTTGCTGTCTTTGCTCTCAGGAGAGTTTATAGTTAGAACAGTTAGGCACTGTACTGTTGCGAACCTATACGATTCTGGACTTCACCTCTGGGTTGGAAGTCGTCGTTGAGTATGCAGCGTTCAGTAATTGGGAGCACTTTCTCTGCCTATACTTACGTTGAGACGTTATTTGAACTCCGTCCTTGTAGCTGGGAGCTCGCGTTTCTCGTCTTTAGAACACAGAGGGGAGAAGACAGTATTAGAGTATATTAGTCAGAGGTCCGCCTTCTGCAGTCCTAGTATTTGAAAGAGTTTATTTGTGGCTGGAGTTCTTCCATCGTCGCAGACGTGTGCGAGAGCCATGACTTCGACGCACCGGACGCAGTACATTCGGTGATATCACAAATTGCTTCGGCTTATTGGGGCTATAAAAGCTAAACAGCTGTGATGAAGTTAGTTTATTTCCACTTAGGTTCCATATGACCGTAGATCATCTTTGAAAGCAGTGTCTTCTAGTGTTTGGTACATAGATGATGTCAGTCACTTCACGTTATTGATATTAGAATGTGCAGTCATAATAAGGGCCAGAGTTGGGCAACTGATTAGTAATTTTGCTTAAGAAATGTAAACTTTGTAATACAGAGACTTTTTTTAAATATACAATAAATATATAAGTAGGAACAACGTTTATCATTTAGTAGGATTAGTAACCTTCATCATTCATTTGAGTTTAGACTGTAAATTATAGAAGTAAGAGGTCCTAAGATTTGCTTCAGGGGGTAGTGAGACAGGGCCAGATCTTCATTTTAGCATTTATTATTCTCCGTTGTGCACATTCATTTTACACCCGCCTGGAAGTAGCATCTTGGATATGGCTTACCCTGCCAGGATCCTACATAGATTCTTCTGATAGTAGTCATAAAGTGGTTTGAAACCTCAGAAATTCTCAAAATATTTTTTCCAGTTATTGTTTAGGTGTTATTGATAGTAAATCTTTGGGACTCCGTCATGTGAGATATCTCAAGCCATTTATAGAATAAGCAGGGAGCTTGTGTAGAAAAAGTATAGTATTGTATATACTTAGCAATTAAGTTAAGTATTACACTGAAGGCATCTGTAGAGGTATCAAATTTTCTATAATATTATCATGTTAAAAGAGGTACTACAGCACATAAAAGGGCAGGATGTCGTGGGTAAGAAAATTAGGGTATGTTCCTTGGTAGGTTATAACTGTGTGCACAGCAAGCTGAGCGTACAATTTTAGCAAGTGTTTATAGAGTTTAAGATGTGCTATCTGTCCATGAAGGAATAAAGTGAAATTGAGAGAAGTATGGTGCTGCAAAAATGTTGTAAATATGTGTGAACAGATAAAAATTGTTAACCAATTGATGTGGAACTTACTAGGGGAGAACGTCAGTAAAAAATTTTTGGAAATGGATGTCTATTTTACATGTTTAGCAATAGGACCATAAATGAGTGACTTGCTAATACGGTTTGCTGTGACACGCAGGTGTGTCGTCCAAGTATGATTTGTCTCCATTCAGAGAAACGGGAGCTCAATAGGTCGCCAGCTCCACGTGTCTAAGCGAGAGCGCACTGTTATTTGTATGGAAAAGTTGTATTTATGCTGTCCAAAGAGACGGAATAATTGTGTACATGGTGGCCAGTTCTGCGGAATTCCGTATGAGCGCACCGAAATATTATTTGAGTATTAGAGGGGCATGAAATGAAAGTGTAATAAGGAGATATAGACACGTAAAATGTAATAAAGGAAAAGTACGAAGCTGTAAGTTGAAGGCACATGACACAGAGGGTAATACATAAGGACATGGCAGTCGTGTTGATGAGCAATGATTTTATATAATGTACTAAAATCTTTATATTTCCAGGTACCACTAATAAAATAAAATGTGACTTCAGTAAGATGAAAAGAAGAGACCACCAGAGAAAGGTAACAGCAGCAGATCCGAAGAAAGTGGGGCAGAAAAGAGAGAGTATTACTGCCTAAAACCATGGGAAAAGATACGTGAAAGCGTGATTAAAATAAAAGATCAGTATTTGCACTAACCTTGCTATGTAGTATGAATGTCCACAGGAAGCATGCCAGGAGCATGAAATGAAGAAGTGGCCCACCTAATCATTCATTTGCGTATGTTTGTGTGTGCAGACGTGCACTTCATTGTTCACAGATATTCACGATAATAGCCACGATGGAACCAAGAACCATGAGATCAGACGATCTTGTGATACCCACGACAGTGTAGTAGTTAGACTAGTATAAACATCCTACTGTCCAGTAGTTTAACAAGTAGTTGACAAGTAGTTTAATAAATGGTTTAACAAGCAGTATTTGCAACTGTTAACATTGGGATTTGGTGAGGATTAATTCTATTGTTGTATGAACAACTAATGAACATGTATTTTTATAGGCATACACTTGCCGACAGGTATATAAGAATTCATTGACGTAAGTAGTGTATTGCCTTATATGTAACATTAACTTCGTGCATGAAACTGTTATCAAGATACTAATAATAAATACGGGATTGCCTTGGCTAATTATACAAATAGAACAATAATAAATGTAAAGGTAAATGACCTTATTAGTGAATGCATCTTAAAATTTTATATCTTATATCTCATAAATGTCAATAAATTGTGTTATGTATTGTATAGTGTTTGTTGTAAATCGGAAACTAATTGTGGGCATTAGTGAGCACAGGATGCAAAAAAAAAAAAAAAAAAAAAAAAAAAAAAAAAAAAAAAAAAAAAAAAAAAAAAAAAAGCTTTGCGAGACACACTGGAAGCAACAACACGATGTTAGGATGGTACGGGATGCTAACGAGATGACATATGTAAACCAAAGCCATGTCGTGGACTTGGGCATACAGCTGGGTCATTCATTGGCGACCTGAAGATCTTGGGCGGCAGACAATGACTGTGCATGTAACAGGCGGCAGCTGCAACAGTCCTGCTCGTTCGGGACAACATGGGTATTTAAACAGCCACTCATGACTTGTCTCCACTGATGTACTACACGAAGGAGACGAGATTAATCAATTGTACACATAATACATTCAAGTAAGCCTACAGTAACTGCTAATAGCTGTACCGAATTGTCAACTTTGTTTGCTTTCTTTTGCGGTCCTCCGCCGCCTTCTGCAGTCACCTTGGCATTAGCTTCTGAGGAATCTGAGTCACACAGAACGACTCAAGTTCCATGTATAGTGACGAAACAGATAAACTACCTGTCCACAATTACTGATATCCTTATCCAAAATACAATAGTTATATCAAGAGAAAGAAGCAACATGAAGAACAGAAGAGTAGGAACACAAACACAGTAAAAGAAGAAACACGATGAACTGAAGACTAGATACAATTACACTTCTCTTAGCCGGCACAGAAGGATTCTAGGTGACCTATATGATCCTACCTGACTGTACCTCCCTCATACTGTGTGCAAATTCGACGAAAACTTGGCTGTTTCAAATCATACACCCACTTACCTGGCTGTATAATCCCAGGATCGTTCCACATCACCAATTGTGCGAGAGACTGGTATCCTGACGGGATCAACAATCCGAAGACTGACTTGTAAAGGCAACATGTCCAATCTCAAACAATCTTCGCGTCCTAAACTTCACAAAAAACTGCAGCTTCCATTCCTGTACACAAATGAAGACGAAAGTGTGTTGTGAAATCCGAATCAGTGTGTGACTGTTGATAAAAAAAGGTGCATAATGTAGTGAACACTGAACAGTGACACCACAGACTAACAGCTTACGACATCTATCATTGTGTAAACATTTTGTACTTATTTTTCAGGGTAGTTTTAAGAAAATATTTGTGTATTTATTCATGTAAAGTATTGTTTGACTTGCTCTTTGACAAAGATACGATGTCCTTCACTGTTTTAATATATTTGTGTATTTCCAGAATTTTATTTGTGTGTATATTTATGTAAAATTATTGTTTGTCATTTTCTTTGTTAATGATGCTACGGGTTTCAACGTTTTTATCTATTACATTTTTATACACTGTGAACAAACAATTTAGTTAAAATTGGTGGCCGATCCGAACTCTTGTTACAAATATTAATTGTCACAATAAATGTAATTGCAGTTTGTCAAAGAATGCTTTAGAACATAAGATTTAGGAAATGTTTAAAGGAAATACACATTAAGGAAAAACTAGTCTTGATCAATAAGTTTGTGAAATGATGTTTTCTTTTGTAATGTAAGCCAAGAGTATAAATATGACCAAATGAAATTATGTAGGATGTTTCACAGAATATTTATAGAACTGTATAATGACCGATAGATAACCTCTTGAATAATTGACGTAACTGCATGTTTTACATATCAAGGGCTAAATGAAGCACATGTAATTTATTGGAGTAGCATCTTGGAGAGCTGGTACAGCATTGCTGACACAGTGATGTTCCTGTTACCATGTGTCTTGGCTTAAGATATGCGCTCAAGCGCAGTGTACTAGACTTTCCCCACCTGGCCTATGCAGCAGTTTCTCGCTGTCGTCGCCGGACATCCGTTGTTGGATGTCTTTCTGAGTGATATTGTGCCACATTCTGTGCGAACATGCTGCCCAAGAAAGTGTCTGGCAAGTCCAAAGACAAGCAGTAGAAACTCTCGCTACATGAGGACTGCCATTACGTTGCCGAAATGTAAGCCCAAGTTATCTTACCATTAAGAGCAATAAAACGAGGTGTAGAATATCGTCGGTGTACTGTCGCGCTGTAAAGGTGCCTTGGATGACACCAGCGGCGACCTGCCATAAACAGAAATGGCGCTCCAGACGATCACTCCTGTTGTCGGGCCGTATGGTGTGCTACAGTCAGGATGGTGTCCCACCGCTGTCCTGGGCTCTCCACACACGTCTTCGCTGATCATCAGGGCTCAGTTCAAAGTGGGACTAACCACTGAAGATACGAGGATTGCCCAGAAAGTAACGTACCGCATTTTTTCGTCAACAATTCTTTATTGAACATTATGAGAATTACACACACGAAAGAATGGTATTTTATCTACACACCCTATTTTTCTACGTAATCTCCATCCTGTTCTATGGCCTTCCTCCAGCGTGATACGAGGTCCCGTGTTCCCTGTGGCTACCAATCTTTGGCCTGGCTGCGGAGCCGGTGCTTTCTGTGTGAATCACCTCCTCCTCATCCTCAACATGTTTTTCCAGCACACGATTAAGACCTCTTCCAAGAATGGCATCCTTTAATGGCTCGAACAAATGAAGTCCGAGAGAGCTAGGTCATGGCGGTAAGGGTGAATGGGGTAACACTGTTCAACCCTGTGTTTGTGATGTGTTCAGCAGTCCTGAAATTTGTGCACCCACTCTTCCTTTGCGATTGACAGGTGCAGCGCCAACTGCCGAGTGGTAATGCGTCTGCCCTCGCGAATGACAGCATCAGCTCGCTGCAATATGTCAGGTGTGACACCCGTAGATGGTCTCCCCGACCACTGCAAATCATGGAGCTCCGTCGAACCGCCTTCTGATGACCTCACCGTCAGTGCCCACGGACTAACTGTACTTCTGTCGACAGCAGATGCTCCATAGACTTTGCACAAGCGTTTCTGAATACTCCCCACAGGTTGTTTCTCTGCAGTGAGAAATTCAATGACGGCACGTTGCTTGTAACGTACATCACCTTTTAATGATGTTTTGAAACTGTCCTACAGCTACGCCAGCAATGTCGCCGGATCTCTCCTCAATCGAGAACATTTGGACTATTTCAGGCAGGGCCCTCCAACCAACTCGGAATTTTGACGATATAACGTGACAATTAAGAACAATTTGGCATGGTACCGCTCATAAGGACATCCAACAAGCCTATCAACCAGTGTTAAGCCAAATAACTGCTTCCATGAGGTTCAGAGATGGACCAACTCTTTACTGCCCTGCTCAATTTGTGAAGCGGTTACCTTTAGTAAATCATTCAGTTTTCTGAAATTGTAACCATTTATTTATCTGTACAAGTACATCACATCTACCGATTTCCATCCCTATGCGTAAAAATATGTGCGAAATGTGTTAAACATGAGGTACGACAATAAAGTAATGCGACTGATTTTCTTTTCAAGACGTAGCAACCCTGCTGGCTTCCATAGCTATCTGTCGGAAGTGACGGAAACTTGGCCCGCTTACTCAGGAGACTTCAAGCAATACATACGTAACATTTCACATACGTAGCATTGGTTTTGGACGAGAAAAAAAATGTGGTGCGTTACTTTCTGGGCAACCCTCATAATTATACTCTAGTCAATGAGATTACACGTCCAAGACGTTTCTGGAGACGGCCTGGACAGAAGTGGAATACCAGCCTGACTGTCACCCGTATACGGCTGGACAACCAGAACTGATGTCCTGGGGTGCTGTATCTTATCATAGCACCACCCTTTTGGTTGTCATTCGCAGTATCCTTACAGCACAGCCCCGTTTTGTTTGTTAACCTTCATGGGAAGTCATCCTGGCCATATTTTCCCCAACATAATGTCCGCCACTGAACGGTGAGAATTTCTACTGCTTGTCTTTGTACTTGCCAAACACTTTCTTGTCCAGCAATGTCGCCGGATCTCTCCTCAATCGAGAACGTTTGGAGTATTATGGGCAGGGCCCTCCAACCAACTCGGGATTTTGACGATATAACGTGACAATTAAGCACGACTTGGCATAGTACCGCTCATGAGGACATCCAACAACTCTTTGAACCAGTGTCAAGCCAAATAACTGTTTCCGTGAGTTTCAGAGATGGACCAACGCGTTACTGGCCTTCGCAATCTGTGAAGTTCTTTACCTTTAGTAAATCGTTCAGTTTTCTGAAATTGTAACCATTTATTTGTCTGTACATGTACATCACATCTACCGATTTCCATCCCTTACTGATAATTCCTTCGTTCTTTGTCTTTCTTGTCTTAGAGTGTATGTGTAAAAATATGTGCGAAATGTGTTAAATATGAGGTACGACAATAAAATAATGTGACTGATTTTCTTTGCAAGACGTGGCAACCGTGCAGGCTTCCACAGGCAAAATATCTTTGACCTTGGTCTATAAGCTGTTTCTAGTCCAAGCGGCACATCGATACAACTACTCAGTCATGAGTTGTGCTGTAATAAGTTAACATGTGTTTGTGTCTCTCGTCACGGAAATGGAACCGCATAATATTGCATTTGACAATGTGGTTTGGGACAAGCTGGCGACTATTATGAGGGAAAAGAGAGTGGACTGGAAAACCAGAAGACTTATAAACTCATTGTACCTTAATCAAAAAGTTTCAGTTAAAGTGAGAGGAGAAAGTACAAACTGGATCAGACTAGGGAAAGGAGTAAGACAAGGATGCTGTTTATCACCTACTCTTTTCAACCTGTACTTGGAAAATATGATTGACCAATGCTCATTAGATGACAAAGGAGTAGAAATTGGAGGAAGAAGAGTAGGGTGCTTGAGATTTGCTGATGACATGGTCCTTCTAGCCACAGGGGAAAAAGAATTACAGGATTTGGTGGACACCATTGCAACTAACGGAAAAAAATATGGAATGAAAATTAACACAAATAAAACAAAAGTATTGGCAATAGGAGGAAATAAGGAACTAAAAATTGTGCTGAATGGAGAAAAACTAGAACAGGTGCAAAATTTTAAGTATCTTGGAAGCAGGATAGACACCGACTGGAAGTGCACCACAGAAATTAAAACAAGGATAGCAATGGCAAAAGAGGCGTTTTATAAGAAAAGGAGAATCTTCTGCAGCGGTATGGACAGAGAACTCAGAAAGAGACTCATAAAATGTCTTGTATGGAGTGTTCTTCTATATGGCGCTGAAACATGGACTATGAGGAAAAAAGACAGAGAAAGGCTGGAGGCTTTTGAGATCTGGACATGGCGGAAGATGGAAGGAATAAGTTGGATGGACAGAGTAAAAAATGAAGAGGTACTGAGAAGAGTGGGAGAGAAAAGGCAGTTACTAGATGTAATAAAGAGAAGAAAAAGAAATTGGATTGGGCATATATTAAGAAAAAATGACGGACTGATAAAAACAGTTTTAGAAGGTTATGTAGAAGGGAAAAGGAAGCGAGGAAGGAAGAGATTCCAGATACTGGATGACATGATGGACGGTACAACATACAGCAGCCTTAAGAAGGAAGCAATGGATCGCAGAAAATGGAGAGGCAAAGGACCTGCTAATATAGCAGATAACTGATGATGATGATGAATATTGCACAACGGTATTGTAATGTTGTCGCATTCATTTGTGGTGTAAGCGGTGCTGCTATTCAAGACCATAAAAGTGGGTTAAAATCTGTGAGCTATCTGAGGAAGTTAACCTTGCATTACTGTGCAACTGTTTCACCAGGTATCCAGTCTAGCTTGCCAAATTCCCAACCAGATTAACATTAATTATAATCTTTTAATAGTCATATGACAACCGGTGATATATATATATATATATATATATATATATATATATATATATATATATATATATATATATATATATAAAGAGAATTTAAATAAAAAGGAATAAATCAGTTTATATTTGGAAATTTATTTTAACATTGATCATTGAAATTTCAGCATATTAAACTTGATTCATAACTAAACTGGTGCCTTATTTAGGATTGTGAAAATGTGAGATTGTAATCTTACAGAACACATCAAATATGGAGCCAAGATTGGGAGACTACATACAACACTGCATTCATAAAATAACACACGAAGAACGTTGAAACATATGCAAGAGGAAATTAACCACAACCAACCGATTCAATTTTAACCCAAAGAAGTTACGTTCGTAGCGCAATCCTGTCCGTCATGGAATTACCACACAGTGGTATACTAAATTCATACTAACTCTCTGTGAAATCTTCCCGAAAAGAATAGCTGAGGGCTACTTTGATGATTACACCACATGCTTCACGTGGTCAACTTGGTTTACACAAAGAGTGTAACTCCACAACAATTTTGATAATTAAAATAAAGTAGATCGAAAAGTAATTTACAGAAGAAAAACCTCGAACTGGTTACTATCGTCTTACTATTAACCTGATGGGTCAAACAATTGTATAAGCACGTGGTACTGGTCTCACGAAGTACAGCCCACGTGGGTTGAACGTAAAGAAAAGTTGCTATATTGAAAAATATTGTCAAGACGAGACGTTATAATCTCACGCACATTCGCATTTAAGACTGGTGACCTTAGTTAGAGTTACTGATCAACACGTGGTTCCACATTACTCACAAAGTAGTGCAAAGCAACTACCGGAATATATTCTGAACTTCACACTCGAATTACACTGCGTTGCAATTTAAGATAACATTAGATATTTTAGAGCTAAACCTGAAATAAAGGTGATTAAATTTTCAGTTAGGCTGATCTTAAGAAATCCATTGTCCTACGGACTTAGCAGACACGCGCTTAGCCGGAGATCTTACCACTTCAGACGCTCGCCTAGGACAGACTGACCTGCTGGGCTCCTACCGAGGGTGCTTCACAAATACAAACGGAAGTGACCAGAGAGGCAGCTCCCTATACCAACATGACAAGGGACGGACAGGACCATACTAAGAATAGAAACCTCTCTGCTTTTAGAAAGCGTAGCTACCTGTTCCGACGTTGGTCCTACTGTTCTCTAGCAGACAGGCTTGTCTGCTACCCTCAAGCCTGCAACTAGAAATACATTTGCTCGTTCATCCTCTCACACAGAAGGGAAGGGGGATGACAGTATCTTATCATATACAGTATATAAAAGAAAGCGGATGTAGGTTCCGTATGAGACTGTGTGACATGAATTACATATAAACTGTGTTTTAAAGTGTAGTAGTGTGACAGATCGTTCTTGTTTATGTGTAAAAGTAACACGTTCCACGACTCAGTCTTCTCGCAGATAGTCAGAAACGCCACAGTAAATTTAGAAGAGGAATTTATGCCGTAAATGACAACAGATTTAAGAAATTAACATGAAAGGAATCCAACAGAGACCTTTCAGTATGACATTTCTTTTTGTGTTAAATTGGGTGAAAACGCGATGAAAACTTACGGTAAGCTTCAGAAGGCTTTTGGAAAGGAGGTTATGTCAAGACCTCAAGTATTTCGTTGGCATAAAATGTTTAGTGTAGGCAGAACGAATGTTGAAGATGAAGACCGCAATAGACGACCATCCACCTCACGGACGGATGTCAACTTGGCCAGAGTGCATGAATTCCTACGATCTGATCAAAGATTATCCGTGAAAATGATTGCAGAAAAACTTAACATCAATCGAGAAACGGTTCGTCTAATAATAACTGAAGATCTTGGTATGAGAAAGGTGCGCCATCCCATACTGCTCTGTCAGTACAGAAATTTTTAACCTCAAAATCAATTTCAGTACTACCACAGCCACCTTATTCCTCAGATATCGCTACTTTTTTCTATTTCCAAGAGTCAAAACTACGGTCAAGGGCCACCGTTTTTAACAACGCAAGATGTCCGAAAAGCTGTGACGAGGGTCTTGGAAGACATTACAGCAGATGAGTTCCAGAAATGTTACCATCAATGGCAGAAGCGGTGGAAAAAGTGTGTGCAATCAGAAGGGAACTACTTTGAGACAACACCAAACTTGACTAAAACGGTAATCAACATTTTTTTTTTCACATCAGTCTCATTACTTTATTGTCGCACCTCGTACACACATCAAAAAAAGTTTTTCATCACCTCGGTTCCTAGACTTCCAGAACCTGGAAATTGGAATAGAGATCAACATAAACAACATTTCCGCCCTTTTTACTGCTCATGAAAACCACACATTCTACGTAGTACCGCCATACAGCGAGATCTTCAGAGGTGGTGGCCGAGAGTGCTTTAGACACCAGTACCTCTAATACCCAGTAGCACGTCTTCTTGCATTGATGCATGCCTGTATTCGTCGTGGCATACTATCCACAAGTTCATCAGGCACTGTTGGTCCAGATTGTCCTACTCCTCAAGGGCGATTCGGCGTAGATCCCTCAGAGTTGGTGGGTCACGTCGCCCATAAACAGCCCTTTTCAATACTAAAATGTAGATTTTCACGGCCGGAAATGTCATGTCCATTATAATTGTCAAGGCTGTTATGCCGTGGTCGGTTGATGAATTCTGTGTCAATTCCCAACGTTTCGTCCCCGTCTGCGGAGGACATCTTCAAGGGGGTCCGTAGCTCGATGGGTGTGTTGGACCTTCCATCGAGCTACAGAACCCTTTGAAGATGTCCTCCGCAGACGGGCAAGAAACGTTGGGAAATGACACAGAATTCATCATCCGACCACGGCATAACAGCCTTTTTCAATCTATCCCAGGCATGTTCGATAGGTTTCATGTCTGGAGAACATGCTGGCCACTCTTGTCGAGCGATGTCGTTACCCTGAAAGAATGGCATGATGGGTGTGCGAAATGTCGTCAGTGAAGACGAATGCCTCGCCAATATGCTGCCGATATGGTTGCACTATCACTCGAAGGGTGGCTTTCACGTATCGTACAGCCGTTACGGAACCTTCCATTACTACCAGCGGCGTACGTCGGACCCACACAATGCCACCCCAAAACAGCAGGGAAACTCCACATTGCTTCACTCACTGGACATCGTGACTAATGCGTTCCGCCTGACCAGGCTGCCTCCAAAAACGTCTCCGCCGATTGTCTGATTGAAGGCATATGCGACACTCATCGGTGAAGAGAACATGATGCCAATCCGGAGCGGTGCATTTGGCATGTTGTTGCGCCCATCTGTACCGCGCTGCATGGCGTCGTGGTTGCAAAGATGGACCTCGCCATGGACGTCGGAAGTGAAGTTGGACGTCATACATCCTACAGCGCACACTTTGAGTCGTAACAAGACGTCCTATGGCTGCACGAAAAGCTTGATTCAACTTGGCGGCGTTTCTGTCAGGATTCCTCCGAGCCATTAATCAGTAGGTAGCGGTCATCCACTGTAGTAGTAGTCCTTGGGCGGCCTTAGCGACGCATGTCATCGATAGGTCCTGTTTCTCTGTATCTCCTCCATGTCCGAACAACATCGCTTTGGTTCACTTCGAGACGCCTGGACACTTCACTTGTTGAGAGCCGTTACTGGCACAAAGTACACTACTGGCCATTAAAATTGCTACACCACGAAGATGACGTGCTACAGACGCGAACTTTAACCCACAGGAAGAAGGTGCTGTGATATGCAAATGACTAGCTTTTCAGAGCTTTCGCACAAGGCTGGCGCGGGTGGCGACACCTACAACGTGCTGACATGAGGAAAATTTCCAACCGGTTTCTAATAAACAAACCGCAGTTGACCGTTGTTGCCTGGTGAAACGTTGTTGTGATGCCTGCCTCGTGTAAGGAGGAGAAATGCGTACCATCACGTTTCCGACTTTGATAAAGGACGGTTTGTAGCCTATCGCGATTGCGGTTTATCGTATCGTGACACTGCTGCTCGCGTTGGTCGAGATCCAATGACTGTTAGCAGAACATGGAATCGGTGGGTTCAGGTGGGTAATACGGAACGCCGTGCTGGATTCCAATGGCCTCGTATCACTAGCAGTCGAGATGACAGGCATCTTATCCGCATGGCTGTAACGGATCGTGCAGCCACGTTTCGGTCCCTGAGTCAATAAAAAAATGTTAAAATATGTGTGAAATCTTATGGGACTTAACTGCTAAGGTCATCAGTCCCTAAGCTCGCACACTACTTAACCTAAATTTTCGTAAGGACAAACACACACACCCGTGCCCAAGGGAGGACTCGAACCTCTGCCGGGACCAGCCGCACAGTCCCTGAGTCAACGGATGGGGACGTTTGCAAGAGAATAACCATCTGCACGAACAGTTCGACGACGTTTGCAGCAGCATGGACTATCAGCTCGGAGACCATAGCTGCGGTTACCCTTGCCGCTGAATCACAGATAGGAGCGCCTGCGACGGTGTACTCAACGACGAACCTGGGTGCAGGAATGGCAAAACATCATTTTTTCGGATGAATCCAGGTTCTGTTTACAGCATAATGATGGTCGCATCCGTGTTTGGCGACATCGTGGTGAACGCACATTGGAAGCGTGTATTCGTCATCGCCATACTGTCGTATCACCCGGCGTGACGGCATGGGGTGCCATTGTTTACACGTCTCGGTCACCTCTTGTTCGCATTGACGACGCTTTGAACAGTGGACGTTACATTTCAGATGTGTTACGACCCGTGGATCTCCCCTTCATTGGATCCCAGCGAAACCCTACATTTCAGCAGGATAATGCACGACCGCATGTTGCAGGTCCTGTACGGGCCTTTCTGGATACAGAAAATGTTCGACTGGTGCCCTGGCCAGCACATTCTCCAGATCTCTCACCAATTGAAAATGTCTGGCCAATGGTGGCCGAGCAACTGGTTCGTCACTATACGCCAGTCACTACTCTTGATGAACTGTGGTATGGTGTTGAAGTTGCATGGGCAGCTGTACCGGTACACGCCATCCAAGCTCTGTTTGACTCAATTCCCAGGCGTATCAAGGCCGTTATTGCGGCCAGAGGTGGTTGTTCTGGGTACTGATTTCTCAGGATCTATGCACCCAAATTGCCTGAAAATGTAATCACATGCCAGTTCTAGTATAATATATTTGTCCAATGAATACCCGTTTATCCTCTGAATTTCTTCCTGGTGTAGCAATTTTAATGGCCAGTAGTGTATGTCCTTCAGCAGTGAAGAGGGCCACATGACAGCGGAAATGCGGATGTGCAATAAATATTATTTTCAACTGATTGCTGTACGCTTTACTGATTGAAGTATGTTCAGGACGTTTCGTTATATCACCTATAGCCGTATAGTTCCACCACGACTTTGTGGGCTGCCTAAGGTACTTGAGGAAGGGTCTCCGCTTCGTCCCCCTATGAGCAATATTGGGGCCCCACCTTATTACCTAGCAAAAAATCTAGTTTCTCTTGTGAACCCTTTGGAAGGAAAATGTGATCATCACATTCGAATTTAAAAGATTTTATACAACGATTGAAGACTTCGCGTTTCGAAACAGATTACGTATTAGTGAGTTTCGATATCACGTCTTTGTTCACACGAATACCTCTGATGGATTCACTACAAAGCACTTCAGTCGGCCATGTTGAAATCTAAATGTTTCTGAAGACATGTGGATGACACCTCTGTAGTATAGCCACATGGGGAGCAGCATTGCTTCCTCCATTTCTGAAATATCTTAAGTCCCTCCATCGAGCACTTGTTTCACCATGGAGGTGAAGAAAAATGAATGGAAACCTCCCGTTCTTAAATTTTTTTCCGCAGAAAAGAAGACAGTTCCTTGGGTCACAGTGTGTTCCGTAACCAACTCGCACTGACCTATATCCACAAACAGAACAAAACAGTAGATCTGAAACTAATGTACAGTACTGCGCAGAATTTAGTTTAATTTTATGAATGTGTGTCTCTCTAAAAACGTGTTACAGTACATGTCCTAAAATACTTTTTCAGGAAATAAGTTAACTTTTAGAAAAATGTCATTAGAAAATCGTTAATGTAGTAGAAATGGAAAAATGTACATTATTACCGACCTACGTTGGGAGAAACGATCATCATAATAAAACAAGGCAAATCAGAGCACTCGCCGGAAGATATAGGTGTTCGTGTGTGGAATGATAGAGAATTAGCGCGAAGGTCTTTTGATGATCCCTCTGCCAGGCACTTAAATATGGTGTAGATGTAAAGGGCCGTCAAATGAAAACGAGACAGGTGGAGAATAGGAAGCAAACTGTTGTTTATTTCAAAAGTAATCGCCATAACTGTTAATATATTTATCCTAGTGTGAGACAAGACAATCAATGTCTTAAAGGAAAAATGTTTGCAACTGGCTGCGGAATCTGGATTTTTACCCAGACGTGTAGATCGTCGGTTAAGAATTTCTTTCTTCATGGCTCCAAAAATACGGAAATCGCATGGGCGGAGATCAATACTACATGGAGGATGTGTAAGGGCTTCCCAACGAAACATCTGCAGCTTAGTCGAAACAACCTTGGCAACATGTGGGCGGGCCCTTACACATTTCCATATTTTAGGAGCCCTGGAAAAAACATTCATGGCCGTCGATTTACTTCGTACGAAGAAGTGCGCGCCTGGGTGCAATCATGGTTCCTTTTCTATTCTTTTTTTCTTTCTTGAGTCGTCAGTCTTCTGACTGATTTGATGCGGAACGCCACGAATTCCTCTCCTATGCCAACCTTTTCATCTCACAGTAGCAACTGCAATCTGCCTCCTCAATTATTTGCTGGGTGTATTCAAATCTATGTCTTCCTCTGCAGTTTTTACGCGCTACAGGTCCCTCTAGTACCATGGCAACCATTCCCTGATGTCTTAACATATGTCCTACCATCCTGCCCCTTGTTCTTGTCAGTGTATTCCATATGCTCCCTTCTACGCCCATTGTGTGGAGAACCTCCTCATTCCTTACTTTATCAGTCCACCTAATTTACAACATTCTTTTGCAGCATCACATGTCAGAGGATTCGATTTTCTTCTGCTCCGGACGGTTATAAAGGCAGCATGGCTCAATATTTCTGCAGGGGACTTCCAATGACATGTTTGAGTCCATGCCCCGTCGTGTTTCTGCACATTGTATCATGCTTTCTTAAAACTAAGGAAAACTCCAAATGTGATATACTTTTATAGATAATGCATTTAGACTACTTCTTTGTCTACAGGCCGCGCTACATAAACAACTTGAGCAGCGTTCGGCCTTTTTCGGCGTGATTTGTTTCTCACAGAACAGCATCTTGCCCACGTGAAACAGAACTGCCCTCCCCCCTCTCCAAATTAGTCACAATATTAGAATTAGGGCACCCTGTTGAAACCTAGTTCCTCCCGCTCATGGCAATTAACTTCAGTGCTTATCTTGATCAGAGAAATCACGCATTAAGAATCTCTGATACGTATTTCGTCCGTATCAAGAATAAATCGTAAGAGAGACTTGGTCTTTGTTTTCATAGCGTATAAAGAAAGGAAGGAAGATTAGAGCCCAACATCTCGTTGACATTAATGTTGTTAGTGACGGAGCACTAGTTCATTGTAACATGGATGTAGGTTGGAATCGACTGTGATATGCTTGAAAGAATCGTAGTTACGAAAATAACGGAACAGCCAATTCAAATTTTAAATTCGCCCCCATTTGGATACGTGTTCAAAGTCTTATCACCTCACCATTTCATTCGGCAACAGCTGATATACGACTGTGCATTAAAAAAGTTATTGTCATCTCGAGCAGATGCTGTACTCGTGATAAAAATAAGAACTGTTTCCACATTATAACACACCAAAGACGAACATAGACAGAATAGATTAAAATGCAACATGGACCAAATGGAATTAAGGGTTAAGTCCAACACTACACAAGTCTATATAAGTTTTAAATTGTCAGAGACACTACTAAATATAGTTGAATTTAAATAAAAAAATTTCAGTACTAAAATTACGTCAAACTGACGTTAAAACTGAAAACTTCTGATGCTCTTTGATACCGACGTCACCATTAAGAGCCGAAATACGTTGGACGTATGTACTGATGGTAAGGATAGTAGGTCGAAGCTTAGAGAATTTGAGTTTTAACTTTAATGGAGACACGTTACTCATGTCTAACTTTTGAAACGTCCCCTTAGAAAAATTGTAAATGTTGTGCTTAAACTGACACACGATATTTTTAGCGCAACGCAATCTGACTTTCAAAAATCCCTACAAAAGAATGGCCCCGACTAACAATAACCTATACCTTTCATGCATCACTTACCTCACAAAAATTTTCGTTACTTGAACTACTGCAAAACAGCGAGCGCCACTACTGCCAGCTAAATAAAAGATTTTAACTAGTGAAGGCACTAACTACTGATAGGCATAGTTAGCAAATGAAAGATTTTGATAGAGAACAAACAATGTATTTACCTTAGTAGTGTTCGAAAGTCATAATATATACATCAGTTCATGATATCCAGTATTACAAATTTACTTTCTCTGATGGACGGATCATCCGCTCTCAGAACTCCGCCATCTCTCTCCCCACATCCACCACTGCTGGCGGCTCACCTCCAACTGCGCAACGCTGCGTGCTGTTAACATCCAGCTGCCCAACACTACAATAGCAAACAACAATGCAAACCAGCCACAGACTACACACAGCACAGCCAGTGATTATCATACAGAGTGCTACGTGACGTTAGCAACATAAAAACCTGAACGGCCTACTTACACTTTATATTAATTTTCACCGCCCCGGAACACTAATTAATCACGTCACATACGTGACTACTTCCCATTGACAAAACTGTCTGTATTTCGACGTTTTCAGGAATATTGCGACAGCTAAAAACTTTCTGTTTTTTACCTCTCTCTGGTAACTGTAAATGCTGGTGTTCTCATTGAGATTTTATCCTTTTTCCCTATCTTTTGACGTTTTAAGCTCCTCCGGTTTCGAGAAAAGCGCTATGTAAAATTATCTTTACTTGTGGCTCAGAATGTGCAGATAAAGATTACATAAATATGGATAGTTAGTTTCAATTTATCCATAGTGGCTGTCTTGATAGAACTGAGCGTGTGAAATAAATCGTATAATAATAATTTTTTCTATTGTCCTTATAGCATTTTTATTATACCAATGTACATTTCGAAATCAGAGCTTTAGCATCACAGCTTTCCTCTGAGAATCAGGTTATGTCTTCGAAATGTGCATGTGTATAATGGAAATGTTATAAGGGCAATAGAAGGAATTTACTATTAAGTTTCTATGTATAGTTAAATTCAGTAAAAAAGAGGGATAACTGTGTGAATAGTAATGGCTTGAAGATATATCCCACAAATGTATAAAGAATCAAGAGATACAGCCTGTTATATTGTGACAGTGGATAAGAACTAAGGTTGTTTACGGAAACTTTTTGTAACATAAACTTAAAAAGGTTTCCCTACTGTCTGCGAAATACGCCATTCACTCACAAATTCACAGCCTTGTAAGGTACACGTGTCGTGCTGTGAGGTGATCGGTATGGTTGAGAATGAACACACTTCATATGGCGCCATCGCAATGTAGACACTGTTATTGTTCCCGGATGACCAGTTTCAACAGTCTAATGCTGCCATCATCTGATCTTCTGGAACTTAATAAAAAACTGCCATGTGACATAACATGAAGTCAGAGCATAAAAGGCATTCTCCACATATACATGTCTTGACAAAAATCATGTCGATAGAATACAAGAGTCGGTAAAATGCACGCATATGTTAAAAGGCACGCAGTTAAAATCCTCGTATCGTCCACGCAAGCTGGTGACGAACAATATTGTCACAAGCTTGCCGGTGGCAGCGTGGTACTGTGCCGCAAGCTTGTGACAATGTTGTCCGCCACCAGCTTGCGTGGACGATACGAGGATTTTAACTGCGTGCCTTTTATCATCTGCGTGCATTTTACCAACTTTTGTAATCCATCGACTTGACTGAAGAAATCGCGTATCTGGTTTCAATTGTAACCAGGTGGAGGATACTTAAAATTCGTATAATCTAACAAAAGATACTATTTTTTCACAGTGTGCTACTCAACTTCGATATTCTGTTACATACAGCTCCTATTTACCTGATTTAAAAGACTCGCACAAGTCGTGTGGCACTGTCGGCTGGGAAAACCTACTGTGTAAGTTCTGCCACCTGTCGGAAGGTTCGAGCTTCGGCACACATTGGTCCCTTTACCAGCTAGTTTGGGTGAGTTATGCCGTATGTGTATTTGCGGAATGCAGACGAGTGTAATGGATGCGCGTATCGTGTCGTGCTAAGTTTGTACTGTATGATGATGATGATTACAGAAAGGAGAGAGTGAAACCTGGTTAACCCCGAGTCGAGCGCCACTGCAAAGGCGTGCGTTAGCGACTACAACCACGATTTTGGCACACTTGATGCGGCTGGACTGTTTGGAAGGAGTCCACTGTGCAGAATATGCTGACGCTAAATCTACATGAGTTTGTCAACATGGTGCATGTAGACTGGCAGCGAATCATCGTTTTCGTTGATAATCGCTACACAAGTATCGACGAGACCTAGATTCAGCAGTGGATGAGAAATGGCTACTGCAACTAATGATGACCATGGCAGACATTAAACTTAATTGCCAGAATAAGTTGTCTAAATGTGTGCATGATGAACGAATTATGTGATGAAGTAGTACGACAGTAGGTATAACTGTTAATACAAACTTCCTCAAGCTGCTGCTACTATCAACAGTGACCACTACTTAGGAGACGTCGGAGAGGTCAAATCAATAAACCATATTACCCATATTTCCTGAACAATATTTCATCATTCTTGGACACTTCTGTCACATGTTGCAAGGGATATTTAACATGTCGCCTTTATGCAGCACATACTGTATCTTTTCTGCCCTGACCCCGCGTCAACTGGCATGTCGTCGACTAAATATTATGCCTCGTGCGTCGACTGTTGATAAACCCGTTCGTGGTATAAACATGGATCTGAAGTACTCGAAGGAAGCTGTCTGAGAGGAATAGTTAGCATTTAAAAGGTGTTTGTTTCATTAAAGGCTGATTTTGGCCACCTAATATTGTTGTGCTGCGTTCTATGTATAATTTTTGCTCAAATGACCTCGTGAGCTGACTAAACACGATTCTCTGTAAGTCCATATTTATACAGCATCGTTGCAGGACCTCAACTGTTCATTACGAAATGTCAATTCAAACACCTACAGCCACCAAAATTTTCGGTTTTATTTTATTTTTTCTTGCAGTTTCAGCATTGCACTACGCCATCTTGTGGCCCCTGACCGACGTGCAGGAAGAATCCCACCTCTTGTATAATCGAAATAGGGACTTGCATACAGTCGCTGGTATCCGTAGACTTCTTTTTAACAAAGTGATCCCTTGGATCATCACTTGCAGACAAACGATCCCTTCTGGTTACAGTAATTTTCATTGACAACGATGTAAAAGATGCGTTCATGTTCTAAGATTTTCGTTTTTCTTTCTCTGGCTTAGGAGCAGATAGAATTTCGTAGGCACTCTTTGTGTATGCATGACACAGGCGGCAGTAGTGTACGGCAGACTGTACTTTAGTGGCTGCAGCGTGATTGAAGACCGGTTTTGATACTAAAAATCACAACGTTTTCATTAGAAGAACAGGGAGTACTTATTTGTATTCTCCACTTGGGTAGTGTGACGCCAATAACTCGCCGCTAGTTAAACTGTGGTGCGATGAATGCGAATAATGTGCTTTCATAGGTGCGACAGTTTATAAAGAAAACCGAAAGTCGCGTGATAACGAACCAAAACAATATCTCCCAGCAGCCTGTCTGATAACATGGTGTCGTAAGAGGAAACAGCTGTTTTGGAGAGTCACCGATTGAATTTGAAATATATCGTTTTCGTAACTGTCGTTTCACTGGGATTCACGCACTCGGTCCTGCATTGTGATCAGAAAATGCAGCGAACATGGATACCACGAATGGCGATTGACGACCTCTAGGCTCCACTAAGGCAGTTTATCAGGAGACGTTGATATGTGGTGGTAACATGAATGAGAGTTTATAGTAGACAACTGTAACAGTGAACGAGACATACAACACAAATTCATAGCTGCCAACAAAAAAAGAAATTAAAATTCAGATAAGGGTAAGTGCTCAAAAAATGACGATGACCTTGTTTGTGAAGAATTTACATATCATTTCCCAAAGGGCAGTACTGTGAAACGTGAGTGCTGCCAATACGTCGTGAAGAAGCTCCTTCCAGAAATTCCAGAAAAAAGATCTATGACGTCTCCACGTGTGGCCTTACGCCGAGACAACTATCCAGACTTAGGGATTTTTTGGTGAAACCAAATTGATTTTGCTTCTTCTTATTCACATGGCTCCTTGCTATTTTTTGGCTTTTCCCAACGGTGAAAGGACACTGTGGTCGCACTATCGAGCCGCTATTGCATCAGTACTTTTCCAGTGGACAAAACACTTGTAAAACGCGTTCACAGTGGCCATGTAATCATGGCAAGAAAGCTATGAAAAGTGAGTTGAGCCACAGGGAGACTAGGTTTCAAATTTCTTGTATGACTACTTCGTGAAAAAGAAAACTGTAAAACTAAGAACTCCAGGACAACTCGTAAAAGAGGCGATGCCTTTCAATCCTAACGGAGGAAAAAGAGTTCAAAAAGGATGAAACTTCCCTGCAGCAGTGTATTCCTAAACTGGTAGAAGTGCAGACCCTTTGAGTGACAGTGGGACGCCCATTGTGGAAGTTCGCTGAGCCTCCCCAGCCTCCACGCCGCGGATTAGCACCTTGGGCCCGACCGGAAACTT
The DNA here is from genome assembly GCF_021461395.2 of Schistocerca americana. Lineage (NCBI taxonomy): Eukaryota > Metazoa > Arthropoda > Insecta > Orthoptera > Acrididae > Schistocerca > Schistocerca americana. Next base: position 456,962,041 of record NC_060121.1, read on the forward strand.
TCCAATTAGCGGCTGGCGGCGTTGGGCCGCCTTTGAGTGACGTGCGGCGACCCTCCCCGGCGTGGAGACGAGAGACGAGTCACCACCGGAAGCGGCGGAGTGCGGAGTGCGTGCCACTCGGGGGTGGCGGCGAGGGTCGGCGCGGAATGGCTGGCGCTCGGGGTGGCCTGGAATGCCGCCCCACCCTCGCAGGCCTCAGCTGGGGCGAGCGTGCCTCGCCTGTGTCGCTTATAACGTCACCGTTATGAAGCCTCTCTGACACTTCCCAAGTAATAAAAAATGATACAGGTAAGAGTACCTTCAACATCCAAGGCAGAACAAGTATAGAGTACAAGTATTGAGTACAGTACACGGTTATGATACTTTCCTGGCTAACAAGATTTATTTCTGGAAGGCCATCGCCAAGTTGTTGCGTATTTAATCAAATGTATGACGCACATCTGGTTGTACATTATCCGATTAAAAGCACCCAGACACCCTGAGTTGACATTAATATGCAATGTGTCTATCCATCGCCATTATGATGGGTTGAACTCTGCTGGGGACAGTTTCAAAGAGGTATCTGAATGTCTATGGAAAAATCGTAGCATGTTTTTCCTCAAGAGCCGAAAGAGATAAGGTAGCGATGTTGGCCGCTAGAATGTGGAGTAAAGTCGAGTTCTAACACCCAAAGGTGTTCGATAGGCTTCAGGTCGGGACTCTGGGCACGCCAGTCGAATTCAGGTACGTTATTGTCCATAAACCACTGCCTCAGACATACTCCCTTATGACAGAGTGCATCGTCATCCTGATTCAAATAATCATCGTCTCCGAACTAATGTTCTACTGTACACGCCGTTGAAAACTGTGTTCACATCCTTCCGCATTTAGCATTTTCTTAAGTACTGTAAGGTAACAACACCCTTGACACACACAGTGGTTACAGTTACTACAAGCCACACCACAAGTTGGCAAACGGGGCCAAATTTCTAGTAGTTTACTTTCGAGTTGAGATTTTCACAAATGTTTTATTCGTATCTTGCAGATACTACCAGTACGGCAATAAACAACCTTTTAAACACCCCGGTAACGGCAATCAAGTAATTTATAGCAATACAACAATTAAAAGAAATTACAAAAAAGCACAGAAGCTAGCAGTACGGAAATAACCAACCTTTTAAAACACGCCGCTAACTGCAATCAAGTAATTTATAGCAATACAACAGTTTAAATTTTTTTTAAAAAAACACAGAAGCTAGCAGTACGGCAATAAACTACCTTTTAAAACACGCCGCTAACGCCAATCAAAGTAATTTATAGCAATACAACAATTTTTAAAAAAATTTAAAGAACATTAGTAAACAGGCTACTAAAGTAAATACAGAACTTTGTTAATAAGGTATGGTGAGGTAGTGAAGCTATCAACACCGCCATTAAAAAAATTAAACAGGTCTCAGCAAACACACGATTAATGGCAATAAAGGGAATTTACAAACTTGGAGGAATTTAAAAAAAATTTTAAACGGAAGTGTCCTGGAATATCATGAGAACATAACAGACATGACGGACCCTTGTAAGGCGGCCACAAATCACCCACTCAGGGATGCTCAGGCTAGACACAATACTGACCAATTTAAATACGCCCGTAAACACAATTGCCACTGTCAGGCTGGTCACTGCACCGACTTCTAGTCAGCGAAAACTTGCAATAAGATGGCTTAGGTTGCTGATAGAATTAGAGCTAACCTCGTGCAAGGAAACATTACACCACACAGTCCTGAATGAGCGACCACATGATCAACCAACAAAAAGCATGAATTTACTCATAACACACGACAGAATAGCGAAACAATTAAACTGCCCAAAACTACACCTCCCATCGGACAGTAACGAGAGGAGGAGGAAAGATCATTGTCTTCAATTACACCGGTGCCGGGCACAGGAAACCCGGTCGCCGGAGGCCAAAAAGCAGAAGAGTCGCTGGTTAAACAAAATTATTACTTAATGATTGAACCTTCCACGAACTTAATTTGCAATTATGCTCGAACAGGCAGTACACGACCACCGATGGCAAGGATCCACACATCCGACCGCGCATGCGTCGCCAGCGTACCCCAACACGCCACGGTCACGCGACGACACACTCTGTCACCGGAGTTCACGTCTTCTCTGCAACGTTGATGGGTAGTGACCGCTCCTTCATGTTAGGTGTCTCCTTTTAAACTCCAGTGTTGAAACGGAGGATTGAAAGAAGCTTGTTAACGTCCCACCAAGGCGAAATGAACAGCAACTACTCTAGGAGCGATTCTGTATACAACCAACACGCGGGGAGCTCTTCCGTCAACTCGACCCACTCGTTACACACAACCGACATACATCACGTGGCGACTCGGTACAATCGACCACGCCTGCTTCGCGCTGGAGAGCCACACTGCCCTCCCGTGTCCACCACACTCTCTGCGCATAAACTCTACTCCAGCACCACCACACGAGGTTACAACCGGTCAAAGATCACATTCCTCCATAGCAGTTTCCCGGAAGCAAAAACGCAGATATCGATAGCAGAGGGAAAAGACAACCAAGCAGCCACTTAATGACAGACAACATAACAAACAAACATGTCTGGGGAAGAAAAGGAAAACCAATGCAATCTAAACACAAGGTGTAGCACGAGTCGATACAGGGCTCAACCCTAATCTCGAAAAACACCACTATAATGTAACACCACCGCCTCTGTTCTGCACTGTTGTCGTTACAAATGATGGCACGCAATATTCTCCAGGTATTCGCCAAATCCAGACCCTTCCATCGTATGGCGTGAATCTTCACTCCAAACTATTCGTTTCCAGTCAACCACTGTCCAGAGTCGTCACTATTTGCACTTTTCAAGCACCGCTTAGCATTGACTAGAGAAACGTGTGCCTTAGGGGGACTTGCTCGACCACTGTACCCCACAGTTTTTAATTCATTGCATACAGTCATTGTTGAGCCGTGTGCGGCTCGTGTCGATGCCGTTCATAGCTTGGCATCTTGTAACATCGATAGTGGCGTCTCGTATTCACTGTGTTCACTGAGAATCCACTGTGTTTGCTCGCCTTGTCTGTCCGTGAGTAGCAGCAGCAGCGCTTGTCGATAGCGCGTACTATGGTACCATCTTCGGAGCGGCCTCTAGTATTTCCGGGGCGTGGTGTGTCGAGCGAGTTGAGTTGGGACGGAGCAGCAGTGAGGTCTGGACAGCCAGTACACGCCCGACCGCTGGCGACATACATGCACTGTCCGACAGAAGGATGTGATCGCGAGAGTGCACGACCACGTCAAGGACGGGATTCAGCGGGCAGTCGACGATTTATACCGCGATCTTTCCCATGCCTGACTTGAGTGTGAACGACCTTTGGTTGATCGTTCGGTCAATCGTCGCAGCGGACGACGTGCATTTAGTCTTCCGACCGCTTCTGGCTTATCTGTGTTTGTGCCGACTTATAATTCGTCCGTGTTCTTTCACAGTGACTGGTTTTAGTATTGTGTGTTGTTGGTGGCATTGTTTTCCCGGATCCGTGTGTACCTTGTGGTTTTCAATGTGCAGTTATTTTAATGCTTTCTGCGTATTGGATTTGGTGTGAAGTTGCGAACGGATACCAGGTCGGTTGGGGGTGCAGCAGCAGGCAGGTCTGTGCAGCGCAAGCCGGGGCCACTGGCGACATGCTGTCACTGCCGGATCGAGGAGGGGCAACTGCGAGAGCGACGACTTCGTTGCACACCGAACCCTGGACGTTTAAGTTGAGTGAAGAGTTAAGTGCTAATGCAACCTCAACTATTCTGGGACACGCCTTTGGTCGGCGGGTGGTGGAATATTGCAGCCGTCTTTCTCTATTTGTTATTCATCACTGAATTTTGCATTATTCTCATTAGTGAAGTGCAACCAGCGGTATTTTCTGCCGTGTGGCCGCTAACGCCCCAGTTATCTGCCCTGGAGGTTAGCGTACTTTTCCGGCAGTGTACCTTTCCTCGTCGTGTTGATGCTGTCCGACACGACGTGTAGTTCGACAGCCTCTTGTATTGTACCGTGCGTATTTTTTTGGGGGAGGTCTACCTTGGTTCTAGTATTTCCTTCGGCCTTGGGTGTTTTCGGAAAACGTAGTGCTGTCCGTCTCTTCACCCTTGCCTAAAAATATTCCATCGTTGTACCGGTGATCGGACGTTAGGCGGATTGGTTAGTCAGTCGGTCGGCGCTTAAGCTGCCCCTAGTTTGAGTTGCCATCCTGTTACGTGAGTACAACTCTTGGCTGCCTGTCTCATCTTACCTTATGTTTGGGTTTCCTTCGCAGTCCGACCCTTGGAACACTTGCAGAGATTGTGATGTTTGCTTTGACGATATTAGTAATTTTCTAATTATTGATGGTGTGGCCTTCAGCCGGACAATATTTTCACTTCTTTGGTGATAAGGCCTTCAGCCGTAGTACAGTCAATTGCGTTTTTTAGAGATTGTTTTAAAATTTTAGTTTCTTTCAATAAAGTTAACGTATTTGTTGTGCAACCGAGAGTAACTGATTACGGCCCCGTCCACAATCGTAACCTTATCCTGCCCCATCCTGAGAAACCAGCTCTCAGTTGTGCTACCACGACTCGTGGCAGCACTTTGGAAGTCACGAGTGATTTCTTCCGCTGATTTCATGCTAGATTCTGCCACCACTCCCCGCAGTGTTTGATGGTCCCTGTTCTTGGTACATGAGCTGTGCTTAGTCTTGATGTAACTCTATTAGTTCCTTCGCGTTTCTACTTCACAATCACATCACTGACAGTCAACTTGGAGAGCTTTAACAGAGTTAAAATTTTGCTGATGGGTACGTTACTCAGGCGATATCCAATGGCTAGTCCACTTTCGAAGTCACTGAGCACTCCTGGCGGGGCCGATCGGTTCTAGGCGCTTCAGTCCGGAAACGCGCTGCTGCTACGGTCGCAGGTTCGAATCCTGCCTCGGGAATGGATGTGTGTGATGTCCTTAGGTTAGTTAAGTTTAAGTAGTTATAGGTCTAGGGGACTGATGACCTCAGATGTTAAGTCCCATAGTGCTCAGAGCCATTTTTGAACTCCTGACGGACCCATTCTGCTGTTACTGCTTTTCTACTGGCAGCACAACAATCCTCGCGTCCTCTTACACTGGTGGGTCTGCCTCTGATGACATCTAGAGGTGGATGGCGCAGTGCATACGGATGTCTGGATACTTTGGATCAGATACTTTGTCCTTAGTTAACCGGTTCGGTTAACAACCATTATCTCAACTGCTGTAGTTCTGCTTACCGCTGTCATAACCTCTCGGCTAGCTGTTCGAATTTCGCGCGTCCCACAAGGTCTCGTGGTAAGTCACGTATGCCATAGCTTCTCCTGTCAATCTCAGATTGGTCATACGATGGAAAATTTTGTCAATCACCAGCCCAAGTTGGTTTTAGCTGAGACGTATTTGGGAAATGCGGTTATCTCCTCCGTTGCCTTTGTCAGTAAAGGTTAAATCAAGTTTACTACAGCAGAATCAATACAAGGAGCTGTCCAAGTACTTGTTGCTTCTCAGCACGCACTACCTCTGCCTTGTTCTTATAATGTTCTAGTTCTGCAGCTTTCTGTTCAAGCACTGCTTTTAACCTAACGATCTGCTCCGTCACAGCAGAAACAGAATCACCCATACTAGCGTTCGTGTTTCTACCGGCATCTAGCGTATTCTACTAATGCCCAAACAATAAAGAAATATACAAGACAAAAGCAAATGACACAAAGTTCACACTTGCAGAGTACACTATTCACAACGCGTTACTCTAATTTTTATTGAAATGTCCTGGCAGATGACAACATGTGCCTTTCACAGGCAAGTGCTCTACTACTGAGCTTCCCAAGCACGGCTCACAACCCATCCCAGTACCTCGTCTCCTAATCTGCCAGGAAGTTTCAAATCAGCGCACACTCCACTGCAGAGTGAAAATATCATCCTGGAAACATCCCCTAGGCTGTGGCAAAGCCATTTCTTTACAGTATCATTTCTTCCGGGAGTACTAGTTCTGCAAGGTCTGCAGGAGGGTTTTTGTGAAGTTTGGAAGGTAGGTGACGAGGCACTGGCGGAAATAAGGCTGTGAGGGCGGATCGTTATTCGTGCTTGGGAGCTCAGTCAGTATAGCACTTGCTTGTGAAATGCAAAGGTTCCGAGTTTGAGTCCGAGTGCGGCACACAGTTTTAATCTGATATCAGCACGCACTCCTCTGCAGAGTGAAAATATCATTCTAATTTTTATTGCCTACATTTACTACAGTCTCATGCCAAATGACCCTATCATCGGCAACTCAATCTTACTGCTGGCACCGCCTTCGTACACAGCAACTCATATCCAGAAATATTGCAATATGCTCAGACGGCCCAACGGCACCGACCGGCTGCCGTGTCATCCTCAACCTACAGGCGTCACTGGATGCGTATATGGGGGGGCATGTGGCCAGTACACAGCTCTCCCGGCCGTACGTCAGTTTCCGAGACCGGAGCCGCTACTTCTCAATCAGGTAGCCCCTCAGTTTGCCTCACAAGGACTGAGTGCACCCCGCTTGCCAACAGCGCTCGGCAGACCGGATGATCACCCATCCAGCCCGACAGTGTGCTCCCTGCCGCCGTTGGATAAGCAGCTGCAGCAGCAAGTCGTATACTCCTAGCTCACTCATTTGTTACATAGTTTAATTCTTAATTTCTTTGCGTGTTTTTGGTACTTGCATTGTTTAATTCATAAATTTCGGGCGTATTATAGCATTTGAGAGTTGTAGCATCGCGTTTTACTACCTGAATAGTGTAAATTCGCGTAGTCTCCTTCCGCCGCCGAGCAGCGTGTCAGCAGTGCGCAAGTAGCAGCATTACTGCATTTACTAGGCAATCTTGTATTTTAATAACCGTTTAAATTTTGTCGATTTGTTTGCGCTCTCTGTAGATTGGTTCAGACGTTCTTTGCAAAACAGTTTTTAGCATGGATAGGGACTGCAACTGCTGTGTTCGGATGCAGGCTGAGTTGGCATCCCTTCGCTCCCAGCTTCAGGCAGTGTTGGCTTCGGTCACACAGCTTGAGGCTGTTGCCAATGGGCATCAATGTGGGGGTCCGGATGGGGGTTTGTCGGGGACGGCCAGCTCGTCCCACGCATCCCCCGATCGGACTACGACTGTGGTTGCCCGGGATACAGCCCGCATTGAGGCTGATCCCTCACTTGTGGTAGAGTGGGAGGTCGTCTCCTCCCGTGATGATATAGTGTGGCTTCCACCTCAGCGCTTTCGTAGAGGGACGTGCGTTTAGGAGGGTGTCGGCAGCATAACACAGCCGGCGAGTGTTGTGGAGGAGGAAGCCCAGGATCCAGATCGAAGACACAGCATACAGCCAGGGAGACAGAACGGTGTACAGCCAGGGAGACGGGACACCGGCTCTCACCCAACAGGTTGTAGGCGAAAGTTCGCAGTCATTAGGCGTGATCCTTCATCAGGGGAGTCCCAGACTCGCCCACATCTTTCTCAATCATGGTGGTGCCCAGGCATCAGTGGCAGCTTGCAGAGGCTGAGTCCCACTACAGTCTGCTGGCTGTGTTCTCAGAGCCGAAGTCTTCTTTCGGAAGCAGGCAGCACATCACAGTTCGCCAGTCAGGATATTCTGTAACTAGCGAGGCCGTCATTCCTTCGGAATCAGTGATATGGACAGGATGACGAGACACTGAGAGTAGGGCTTCAGAAACCGTCGTATACAAAGCTGGACATAACGTCATCGTGGCCAGCGATGTGGTTATTTGCCCTCATTAAACGGAGATGTCAGCGGACTTATCCCCAACATGGTGTCTCAATCATTGCCCGTTGCCCTTGCCTTCTCACTTCCCGTCAGTATTAGGACATCGTGGCGTGGCTGGACACGGAGGTTATGTCTTTAATCTCTGTAGTGCAATTTTCACAAAACGACGTACTAGATGTCGTCATGCTGCGCCCTTTGCGCTTCTCAATTACGGCTCGACTCGATATGACAGTGTGTTACGATTGGTGCCCTACCTTCTGCAGCATAGCTCTCCTGGCATGCCTCAGATATGGTATGACCCAGACCTGATGGTCCGCCGTCCGTAACAAATAATAATTTTAAAAATTTATTTCTGCACCCAGGAATCCAGTTTGCTCTGCAACACATTATTTACGTATCGTACTCACGTCTTCACTAAGGAGACCTGTGTCTTCTATTGATTTTCAACAGTCTTGACGCGGCTGTTTTAATAACACTGCCATATTGATATGACATGAAACATATAATATATGAACTGTTATACTGTGATTATATTTATTAATTGAAACCATTTATAATAACAAGGGACATACAAAGATGCTGTTTATCACCTATTTCATAAATATCCAGATTTAGTTTTTCCTTTATTTTCCTAAGCTTCACAAGGTTGATGCCAAGAAGATTCCTTTGAAAGAGCACAACCAATTTCCTTCACCACCCTTTCTCGATCCGAGTTAAATCCATGCTCTGTGACTAATGACTTCGTCATCAGCTGAATTCAAAAGCCCGATCTTCCACACTGCCTTCAAAGTCAGCGCACTTAGTTCAGGAACATTCAGGAACTGCTCCACGAGTCTGCTGTAACGTCACCAGCAGCCGAGATCGGTCACCGACGGCGCAGCCGTCTGTTCAATCAGATTCAAAAGTTCGTAAAATCGTTGCCCACATTAAAATCAAAACACTCATGTGTGTGTTGTAAAACATGTTCTACTCAGTTTCCTTTATCCTTATTTAGCTCACTGTCATCATAACAATCCAACAGAGGCCTGTAGTCGGAAGCAATGCATTTTTTAGCTGAATGGGACCAAACTGCTGAGGTCGTCGGTCCCTAAACTTAGAGACCACTTAAAGTCTTAAACTAACTTTCGCTAAGGACAACACACACACCCATGCCCAAGGGAGGACTCGAACATCCGGCGGGAGGGGCCGCCTTCTACATTTATATTTGTCAAGTGAACCCCTTAAAACTGTTAACAGTGGAATGTAGGAACTCATGATCATTAACACTTCGCACTTTCTCTGAATTAAATTATCATGCAAGGTGGCGTAGTGGTTAACACACTGGACTCGCATTCGGGAGGACGACGCTCAAACACGCGTCCGGCCATCCAGATTTGGGTTTTCCGCAATTCCCCTGAATCACTCCAGGCAAATGCAGGGATAGTTCCTTGACAGAAACCGAGCTTGTGCTCCGTCTCTAATCACCTCGATGTCGACGGGATATTAAACCCAACCTCCGTTCCATTTTCAAAATTAAATTGAAATGACCTTCGAGTTATTATCTCATGTTATGATTAAATGAATACCGATATAGAAGTGCTAAGGCATTATAACATTCGTAAGTTGTGTCGCATGCAACTTGTGCAAACTGTGATTACTCATCTGCTGTGAATTTATGTATCCATCAAGTGTGACATGCTATTGTAAAAGACTGGGTTTCTGAATAAAGGCAGTAAGCGGCATTTTCGCTGCTTCCGGTGTTTGAACAATAAGCTTCTGTTATGCTTAAGCGCATGTTCACAGAGAGTAAAACAACGCATATAAAAATTTACAGTTATTAAAGGAGTTAAAAAGATATACTCTTTTATGAGACAAATGTCACAACAGCACCGATGAAGGTTTTGACACTAGTGTTGTTCCCAACCAGTTTTCAAACTGTCAAAGCGGGAGATGAATATTATTTTAGAGATGTTGCTGAAAATTTACGTTTAAATTTTTGGTGGGCAACTGGCGGCCTGCGGGCCGGATCCGGTCTGCAGTTGGTTTCAATCTGTCACGCGGAAAAAATTCGTGTGAGTATGAGCAAATCGCTCGCATTGTAACCCACCCGCGACACATTTTCGGATGCTCGCCATTCTGTTGTTCACATCTTTTCACTTTGTCCTTCTGTATAATGCAGCCGACATATAAGTTCGAGGGATTTAGACGTATAAATATTTTTAAATGTATAAAGAAACAATGGTTTCATTTATTTAGCGTTACAGAAACAACCCATATTTACACGATGAGACATCAAAACTATTTTTGGTAATAGAGTTTGTGTATACAAACACTAAATTTGAAACACCTAGCTGTGGCCAAAGATCGCTTTTCGACGGGGATTGCCTGTCTCGTTGCCGTATTTTGTGTTTTTTGTGCTTTCTCGCTTAACATTAGAAAATAATTCTTGTCCATTGTGGAGATATTAGAACAATTCAACTGTTGAAACTAAACAGAATTGGACTTACAAGCGTTTATTTTTCGGTCATAACATTTCCAGACGCTTGGAAACCCGTCTTCAGAAGTTTACATTTACTAACCCACCGTAAACATTGTTTCTTTACTAATAGCGTTGTAGAATTTTGCAATTGAAAGCTTTAAGACAGCTATTGCAAAAGTTCGTAAGTAAAGAATGAAAGCTGAAGTAAGAATGAAAGCTGAAGAAATGAATTAAAATTTGTATCACAACCGAGACTCGAACACGGGTCTCCTGGACTACTTGCAAAAGTTCGTAAGTAAAGAATGAAAGCTGAAGTAAGAATGAAAGCTGAAGAAATGAATTAAAATTTGTATCACAACCGAGACTCGAACACGGGTCTCCTGGACTACTAAGCAGAGTTGCCAACCGCTACACTACCGCAGTACGGTGGGTTACCCTCCTGCGGTGGTGTTATGGTGAACATTTCTGCCTAGACCCGGGTTCGAGTCCCGGCCGTGGCACAAATTTTAATTCATTTTTTCAGCTTTCATCCTTATCGTAGATAATTATGGGTCTTAAATGTATCAGGGAAAATTTAATTATAAAGATACAATGTTAACAACTCGTAAATCAAAGTAAGCGTTAGAAAATGGGGTGATCATGAAATGAATGTAGGCTTTGAGGCATGGTGTGCAGGGGAACCGACACTACACGTATCGAATCGTTACCCTAAAAACGTTAACGTCACGAGCACCATAGTTTTGACTTTATGGGCTAGGAGCGGAGCAGTAGCGTCACGTGATGAGCCTGCCTGCAAGCTGAAGTAGACGTGTGAGTGACTCCCGCAGGTTACAAAAAGTTGACAATGTCTGGTTTACATTAATGCATAACTGGAATCTGCGTGCTGATGACTGCTCAACACGCTCAAAATGAGCAGGCGCTTCCCGAGTAATGCGTGCAGCTTTAGTCAAACGAGCAAGCAGCTCTTCGGGGTGCCTATCGGTATCCCGTACATCAAACGCATTATCTCTCCGCACAAAAGGAAATCCTTAGGTCATCAAGATTTCTAAAACAATATTCGTCACAAGACAGTTTGAAAACCGTCTCTGAAAATCTCTAGCGTCAAAATTTTGATGGACCCAAGTGATGCACCTGTGGCAGGTTTGTCAGACAAAAAAGTGTTTCTTTTTTTCTCCTCTAACTAGCTAAATTTTGAATACATTGTTTTTTATACCCTATACATGAAGCCGTTAAGGTAGCGGTTGGATAAGATATCGTTATCTAAAACAAAAAGTTCTACGGAAAACCATGTTAAGCAATGTACATAGAGCATCATTATAGTTATTTTTTTATTTACTTTATTTTCCTAATTTTGGAAAGCTGTTCTTGTATTTCGTATATCTTCCTACTCTTCATATTAAAAACTAATATTCTACTGGATTTCCAATTTCTAACTTCTATACTTCTAATCTAATAGTAGTAACTGTTGTACCCTTTTGAATCACCTTTTATTATGCGTGTTTTCCTAATTGAACACAATAACAAAATATAACAATAAAGATTTTGTGATAGAATAATTACATTAAAAGTCAGTTTTTACACTGTATGTGTTCTGTTAACCTACATTGGATGCTAAGCCAGAGAGATGGCGTACTGGTTAAGGCACTGGGCTTGTATTCGCATGCAGCAGGGTTCAAATTCTCGTCTGAATATCGTGACTTACGTGTTCGGTGGTTTTCTTAAATCAGTTAAGCCCAAGGCCAAGGACAATATTGTTAAGAAAACATTTCGCTACTTTGCATCGTTTCCAGTTTAATCAGCATTGAAACAGGTCTAGCAGGGCGTTTTAAGCAACTTCAGGTAATCCTCCAGATATAATTAGTGTCAATTATTCTCATAGCATATACGACAGGACACGAGACTGCTCAGTCTTTGGCTCGGTTCCGATCCTTACGACCGTATCACTCTCTTGTTCGATTTCAGAAAAGTAAACGAAGAACACGTTTGGCGACATCGTCTCTGGCGAGCCGCTTGAATCTGTATTCACAGCGGCCTGACTGGCCAACTTCAATACTAATTAACTCATAAACAGCTCAATGTATCGAATTTTTTCTTAACAATTACTTACGAGCTTCTGAGACTGTTTTGACTACCCTGTATTTACTTGATAACTTATCGTTTTTTTGAAAATCTGCTATCACGTGTGTCTAATACAGGTTATACAATACAGTCAATGTACCTCACATGATTTTTTTAAAATTCTTGGCTCCGTGGCCTAGGGGCACAGGCACTAAGCTCTTTCTCATGCTAAGAGTATCAACTGCTCCGTATGTAACGTGGAACCCCTGCAGCACGACTGCCACTTTAGTGGTGGCCATTTCTCTTGTCTTTCTCTTTCTGCCGAAACCAGGAATCTGCGAAGTTGGAGTTTTGAATGACAGAATTGTAGCCTTCCATAGAAAGGTCAAACGTGATTTGCGATACAGAAAAGAAATTCGATGTGGTACAACAATTCCGATTCAGATTTACAAGACCTTTGGCTTTTGCTACAATGTGGTTTTCAGTCGTGAAGGTACTTAATTTTTCCTGAGTCATCTGTTTGGACATAATGATTGAACTTCGGTAGCTGTTATAGCTTACATCTACCGACATGAGTGCGTTTTTACAACAAGTGAATCTTTGTTGGAGGATTTACAATTAAATGTGTTTGTTCCAACATTTTTTGTTACAGACTGCATTGAGAAGTTGAACTCACTGGTTTTTTCGTCGTTTGTGCAAACATTATTTCAAATACTAATGGATTTTTGTTTTGATATTGATTTTTTTACGTTAAAAAATAGTTCATAATCTTCACTTTCAGACTCTTTTTTTTCTTTAATAACGTCTGCGCCTAAGAAACACGAGAGAAATTATTATGCACACATAATAATCACGATAGAAACTCTGTTCCGAATGCTATATCTCTGGTATCTGACAGCCAGGTCAATACCCTGCAATGTTCACTATCAAATACTCCTCCAGCGACCGATAAGGGGCGCCAGCAGGCCATCACATGACCATGGCCGCTCATGCCAAGCTGGAGTATAACCCGGCTGCCGGACCGCTGCAAGGAACTTAGAATCATACTAAGCTAAAATCCCTACCGAGCTTATGTCGGACTTCCATGGCCTGGCGGTTTACTGGATTTCAAGTAGACTACGTTTTGGACTGTTGTTGTACAAATTATTGACTCTAGACTATCTGGCTTATTCTCGTAGAACATTCTGCAGTTTACGACGGCGTGACACAGAATGCTATTGTGAACTGCCGAGGTTTTCTGCGTATTTAAGAGTGCATTCCACTCTAGAAGTTGTAATAACAGCGACGGGGACTCTTAACTTAAAGTGTGGTGGTGCCAACGGACTAAATTCGGTGCTCATGGATCTGGAATTCATGAAAATATGGTAGCAACAGCATCTTCAAATACAACAGTAGGCACAACAAGAGCAACAACAGAAGCAACAGCTGCAACTTCAAATGCAACAGTAGGCTCAACAATACGCGCAATAAGAGCAATTTCTGGAACAACAATAGAGACAACATGTAATACTATAGCAGTCAACCAAGTCGAAACAGCATCTACCACAAACTGTAAATAATTCTATACTGTATCGCTAGTGTGCGATGTAACAGTTACTTATGCACCCGACAAAGACGTTTTTGCAGGCACAGATATTAATAAATGCTACTCTAGGTCAAGTGCTAGCAAAAGCAAAAACTTTTTAAATTTTAGGTGCACCATAGCACTATTTTAAAGAAAGCAGCATACCTCCTGAAAAACCGCTTCAAATATCGAGTATAGCACAACAAAATTTTGATGAAAGTGAGGTAGATTCTGTAAACCAGCATTCCCACTGACGACACAGAAAGCGTGATCGGAACTCATTCAAGTTCATCTGCGAAATTCCAATCGGGTTTCAAACCGCGACGTCGTTTAGGGACGAAGTCCAAGCAACAAATCAGCAACACTTGTTTTATCTACTGAGTTCACACAGTCCCTCCACCGCTTAACCTCGCTATATCGAGAGCAGGAAGCGGTATCCAGAGTTCATGGATTGCATAGGTAAACAAACGCGCTCTAAGTACCCGTTTAGGGGAGCGCGCTGTGAGCAGTACTGTAAACAAGCACATGTTGCGGAAGTTCGTAAATACGGGCCTGCATTGGATCGACAACGCCACAGCAATATAAACCCTTTACAGCTACAGTTGAATTCTTTCACAGAGCAACCGCCGTATTTCTCTTCCCTCTGACGATAAAAAGACAATTAATGCAATTTTTTGTCGATATCTTTTCATCAGTTTCTATTACAAATAAAGATAGGTTCTGCATCTCTTCGGCCAGCATCACAAAGTCTACAATCTTACAGCAAGCACAACACAATTTTGTGTGATAGTGAACAACGATAGTGGTATAAAAATGTGTCATCCATTTACCTTCTTAGTCTGGCCATCACATAAGGCACGAAACAGTTTTGGATCGGATCCTTTTACATTTTATATTTCAAAATATTGAAGGAAATCAAAGTGGTGTTAATGGTTGTATCATTCGATGACCTTCTTTCACTATTCACCGTATTTCGAGACCAATTTTCAAAGATTTAGGGAGTGCAAATAATTACGAAGTTCATATTAGGAGTAATTCCTCTGCTGCGGATGGCTAGTTGCAAAATGTAATTCATAGTCTGGTGCAACAAAACATCCTCACACCCGTGACAGGCAGTCAACAGGCAACAACACTGCTAGTGTTAACTAAATGGTTCCCACTTTGTTTGAGGTGAATTGAAATAAGCTATAAATGCACAGTCCGAGATTGGCGTCTATCTCATTCCACGGCCGGAAGCGTTCTCGTCAAGACTGTAAGGTGTACAGTATGCCTAAAAAAATGATCTACCCGAAGCTTACAAACAACTGCCCCTTGACGAACAGTCCCACGAATTCATATGCATCAGCACTCCACCTGAATTGCACAGATACAACAGGTTACATTTCGGGATTACTAGTACTCCAGCAATTTTCCGACATTTTCTGTAGTAGCTGATACTTTTTTTTTTCTTTTTTGGCGGTATTTTAGCAAGCGGCGCTACTAGAGAGCAACATCTTGCGAACTTAGGTTTACTGTTCCTGACAACAGTATAAAAAGTTGATCGAAGTGCCACCTACGAAAGCGCAAATACCGTCAAGTGAAAATGAAGGTCACATATTGGTCGTAAACGCGTTTCACCGACTCACTAACATGTAGAAGGAGAAAATCCAAGTGCATAAGAGCTTAAAAAGACGAGCTTAAAAAGACCTTCAGTTGCTTTTCGGCAAAATAAATTATTATGTACAATGTATGCCAAATGCAGCCAATATCACCTTATCTCCTAATAATTTACCCAAGAAATATGATTGGCCACAACAGTGTAAGGCATGGGACGTTCCATTTTGGAAATCGTTAGGGAATTCAATATTCCGAGATCAATAGTCTGAAGTGTGTGCCGGGAATTCCAAATTTCAGGCATTGCCTCTCACCACGGATATCGCAGTGGCTGACGGCCTTCACTTAACGCCCGAGAGCAGTGCTGTTAGCGTAGAGATGTCAGTGCTAACAGAAAAGCAACACTTCGTGATATAACCGCATAAATCAATGCCGGAAGTATGACGAACTTATTTGTTAGGACAGTGCGGCGGAATCTGGCGTTAATGGGATATAGCAGCAGACGACCGCCGCGAATGCCTTTGCTAACAGCACAACATTGCCTGCAGCACCTCTCCTGGGCTCTTGACCATATCGGTTGGGTCCTAGGCGGCAGGAGAACCTGGTGAGATGAGTCCCGCATTCAGCTGGAAAGAGCAAACCCCACGAAGCCATAGACGCAAGTTGTCAACTAGACACTGTGCAAACTGGTAGTAGCTCCATAATGGTGTGGGTTGTGTTTACGAGGAATGCACTGGAAATGATTATGTTTGGCTACTTGGAGACCATTTGCAGCCATTCATGGACTTCATGCTCCCAAAGAATGATGGAATTTTCTTGGATGACAATGTGACATATCACCGTGCCGCAATTGTTCCCGATTGGTTTGAAGATCATTCTGGACAAATCGAACAAATGAAGTGGCCATGCATGGAACATTTATGGGTCATAATCGAGAAGTCAGTTAGTGCACAAAATCCTGCACCGATAACACTTCTGCAATTAGGGACGGCTATGGGGACAGCATGGCTCGATGTTTCTGCAGGGAACTTCCAATGACTTGTTGAGTCGGTGCTACGTCGAGTTGCTACACTACGTAAGGAAAAAGGGGGTCCAAAACCGTAGTAGCAGGTATTCCATGACCTTTGTCACCTCGGTGTATACATCTGCACAGGAATATCCGCGGACTCTTGATTAACCACGTGGCCTATGGACACTACATAGTCCTTGATGGCAGCGCTGCCGTTGTTGCTGCGTGTGCTGCCTGTGGCCGATGGTATTGGTCCCTTGTGATGTCTGCTAGAACTGAAAAAATGAGTGTGAAATCTTACGGGACTTAACTGCTAAGGTCATCAGTTCCTACCTAAGCTTACACACTACTTAACCTAAATCTTCCTAAGGACAAACACACACACCCATGTCCGAGGGAGGACTCGGACCTCCGCCGGGACCAGCCGCACAGTCTATGACTGCAGCTGCTAGAACTGAGCCTGTAAACAGAATGTTTACTTTCAGCACCGAATTTAAACACGGAATCTACTGACTCGATGTGTATTACTCGACCACAATATTATTGCACCTGGGAGTGAGGGCGCTTCAGTTGGCTTAGCCTTGCGTTTTTATCGTAATATTTCACGAGGACACATTGAACCACTTGATTAATGTATGTACACCTCTGTCCTGAAAGCACTGACAGTGCGACGTGTTTTTTTGAGTTACCGCTGTGCTTGTTTACTGCAAGGTCACTACTGCTTACGATAGCGGCAGCGCGAGGGCGAGTGCAATTATGTCGTGGTTGTGTAGTAACCGTCTCCGAAGGAGGAACGCCTACGGGGGAAGAAGCTGCAATCCGCAGGGCGTACTAATCGTGCTGGAAACATAAGTGGCAGGGGCCCAGCCCTGCGTATACTCCAGAACCTGTACTGACGCCTCAGAACACATCTGCACCGATCTTATTATTAATTGGTAACCTACTTACTCGTAAATCAATATGTCATTAACGTCCAACAGACTAGCGACGATAAGGGCGCGATAAGTCCGCCGCCAACCCCGAATTACGGATCCTTAAAAGTTAGCACCACTCGGAACGCTTCGTGTAGATTGTGTACAGCACCAGATTGCTGCCACCCTCAGAAACTCCATAGCTGTGATACTTTAACTGCATGACGGAGTGTAGTTTTGTCGTCCGTGTGAGTCGATTACTAACCGACTGACAACAGTACTTGTACTGGGCTGCTATAAATGATTCATTCGTTTTCAGACTTCCGTATTTCCCAAAGTAATAAACGTACAAATATGTGTGATGCAAGAATAGAAACGTAAACGCTCTGAGTTGGCGTTGGGCCCACCTGTTATCATTATCACTGCAGTGCCTTGACAAAATGGCAACGAAGCAAGGTATGGGCTTCCTGTGTTGGAATATGCGAAATGTTTATCTGTTACAACAGTACTGCGTATATTCAGACGGAATTATAGAAAAGAACCGCCATTTAAACGGAGCATTGTGCGTTGGTATCGGGAATTTAGAGACACTGATTGTCTCCGTAATCCGAGACCTACCGGACTGCCAAGTTTTCTGTGCAGCGTCATGGACGAGTCTGTATTGGCCGTATATCTTCTGTGGGAAGACTGTGACAATTTTTTATCTGCTCACTGAGTTTTACAACAGCAGAGAAAACCAATTTATCGATCCATATTAAAAAGATGTACCACATTTGAAGATTCCCGACTCTTCGCCTCAGAGTTGTCGATACAGGAAAACAGAAAATAAGAAATCTTCCTTTTACATCCTCTAAATCCACAGCGAACGAGCCACTTACCCCTCTGCCCCTAAAGTAACGACCGACTTTACTTAGCGCTCTCTCTCTCTCTCTCTCTCTGTATATGTATACTCAGCAGAAAAAACTACAGCCTTAAGAAGCTCTTTACGTTGGCTGACGTTTTTCGATTGAGCTGTTAGTTAATGGACGCAAAGTATTATAAAATACGGCTGAGAATCAGAGGCCGCGCACGAATATCTGGTTTGGCCCGCATGAGGCCTGCGCGTCGCAGTCTGAGGACAACTGCTCCAGGTCCTTCTTACATAGTTGTTACAATCTCTATAGAAAATATCTCTACTGACTCACTCATATGCCATCAACGCCCAGCCCAAACCACTAGGGATAGAAACTTGGAAATTTGCAGATAGTGAAGATCTTATACTGCAAACGTCGTTTAAGACGGATATTTCGAAATTCCACCCCAAAGGGGGTGAAATGGTGCACGCGTATTTTTCAAAATATGTCGCTATCGAGGCTATTTTGAACGTAGGCCTACGAAAATTGATTTTTGGTTTCTCGGTTAGAAATTAAAAAAAATGTGATTCCGATTTTTTGAAAACTTTCTATAAAATGAAGGTTTTGACGACCGGATGACATAGCTGCTGGTAACTTTTCTGGGTGCGAGGTCGTGGTCCAAGAAACTCTTCTGTTCCTGGCATTTCGTCCAGACCTGCGCTGGACGTCCTCAGATGCGTTCCTCCGCTGAGTCTTGCCGACTGACCGGTCGGATGTCAGAGAAAACTTTACCCTCTGGGGGTGAAATAATGGGTCAAACTTTTTAAAAAAATAAATCATTATTAAAGAACTACCAAAGTATTTTAAGCCTGCATCTATGAAGATTGGTTTTTGACTTTTCGGTTAGACATTAAAAAAATAAGTGTTCCAACATTTTTTAATTCAACCCCTGAAGGGGCGAAATAGGGGATGAAATTTTTTATGTAATGTTTCATTATGAAAGCATTTTAAAGCTAAATTTATCAATACTCAAATTGATTTCTCGGTTAGAAATGAAAAAAAAAAAAACGTGTTTGAATGTTTTTGGAAATTCAACACTTAAGGTGACGAAATAGAGTATAGAATGTTTCATGAAATATTTCAATATAAAAGCAGTTTTAAAGATGAAGCTATGAAATTTTGAATTTGCGTTCTTGATTATAAATGAAAATAACACTTGTTTCACTGTTTGTGGGAATTCAATCCCTAATGGGATGAAATAGGGCCAGACTGATCCACTGTGATCCATCGCGTAGCTCAAACTGCTAAGGATAGACACTTATCATTTGGAGAGGGTGTGAACATATATTTTAGGCATCGTTTCAAAAGAGATTGTCCGAAATTACACTCCTAAGGGGGCGAAATATGGGATGATAGGCTTTTGAAGATGTATCGCTAAAAGACAATTTTGAAGCTGGACCTCCGGAAACTGGTATTTGCATTTTCAGTTAGATATAGGAAACACGTGTTTCAGCATTTTTTGAAATTGAGCAACTAAGGGGATAAAATAGTGGATGAAAGCTGTTTGAAAATAAATAATTGTTGAAGAACTACTAAGGCATTTTTAAAGCTACACATATGAAAAATGGTATTTGATTCCTCGTTTAGGAATTTTAAAGACAACGTGTTTAATTGATTTTGAAAATTCATCCTCTAAGAGGGTGAAATATAGGATGAAAATTTTAAGAAAGTATTTCGTTACATTAAAAAAAATTTAAAGGTAAATCTATGAAAACTGGTTTTTCATACCGCGTTTAGATATGAAAGAAACTGCTTTTAGGGGATGAAAGTTCGTACGAATATCACTACAAGAACGCAAAAGACATGATTAATAAAAACACTGATCTTCAGCTAGCACAATCACTTTTTGCTCAGTAGTACATTCGGAAAAGACCATGCATGAAAAGATTAGAAAGTGTTGCAATTTGTGAACAACGTAAAAATTCGATTGAAGAGGAACAAAAATAAAGCTGTTCCGACCATACAGTCTACGTGAGCAATCATCGGGCGCTAAGCTAGTGGTTCAGCATCGGCCGACAGCACAATATGACATCGCCGATGTTCTTTCCAGACAACCGACGGACCAGATGCCTCGTTGACTCTCGGAAGGCACTGTGCTTCCAAATAGACGACGCTGCATAAAATCGACTACAAGATTTCCTGTACCTGCACCCGTAACTGTAAAGAATGCAGCTGATGACCCAATCCTCAAACAAGTTACGAAATACATTCGCCAATGGTGGCCAGAATTTCCTCCACCCTTCCACAACTCTAAGCATATATTTCCTTAAGAAACCGGATCCAGATGATACAAGGAGTAGGGATGATGTCAACGGACGGTCACGACCGCCGGGAGATCTCTCCACCACCACTGCGTCAGCGTGTCGCAAACTTCCCGCATGCTAACCAGCTAGCGAAGACACTCATGAGGGGACTCCCAATGCTGGCATCACACAGGACTTAGAGAGGACACCCCTCTCCAGGAATATCAGTGAGACAGGACTCCCACAACGCTCCCATGCCTGGCCAAAGCAGCAACATCCATGTAAGCGTGTCCATGTGGGCTTTTCTGGCCCCTTGTTGAAGAGATGTGACTCATCGTCATATACTAATTCTCCAAATTTTCTTGTGTAGTTCGAATATCAAATATACCAACCACAAGTTATTCGCCACTGCAGGGGTCCTAGAAACAATAGTTACAGACAATAGCCCTCAATTTTCAATAGGTTTCAGGATTTTTGATCTTGGAACGTCACCATGCACCTGAGAAACGGTGCCATTTCCACCAGCCTCTAGTGGTGAAGCTGAGAGGTTCATCCTCAGCTTTGAGGTGCAGATAAGGAAGGTGCTCTTAGCTACTCCCAAGGATAAACTCCTGACCAGTTCCGGAACTCCCACAGGATGATACCTAACAAGGGCGCACTCTGCCAGAATAGCTACATGGTCGCCCACACCTTCCCTACAGTCGCCCCTGATACCCACTGGGCACAGAGGTTTCGACTTGCACCTTTGGAAGAGCCGTAAAATGGATACCAAAAGTAACCAGAGCTGGCCCTTGGGTAACAAATGTTCATAAAGGACGCCAATGGTGCTACGCTGGTATGACCCGCCAACCAAGTGCACTCACACTTAGCAGCTCCCACCCCGAGACAACCAACACAATCATCGGAGCCAGCACGCTACAAATTCAGAATCCTGAGACTTACATTCCAAGATCATGTAGTGGGACCATTTTTTACCTACAAAACCACTGATTTTTAACACAGACGCGGAAACCAGAACACCAGCCCTAGCCAAATCCAGCATCAGCTTAATGTTGTTACCACAGATAGAGGACACACAAGTCGAGATGGACAGTGAACCATTAGCTGGCTTGCTCACTGATACCTCCCCGATAGCAGTAAAGCAATCACAGTACCAAGAGGGACACTTCTGACCATAGGCGCCAATTAAAGGGTAGAGGGATCCTATATCTTTGGCATATGTAATGCCCCTTTCCCTCAGAGACTCGTCCAGTGGCTGGTTAGAGGTGCAACTGGTTCTGGCCACTGATGCCAAGCTGGAGATAAAACTCAGCCACAGGCCAACTACAAGACACTTCCAATCATGCTTCGAATCATGCTACGCTAAGTCTGTACCTCGTTACACCATATTTTCGTGACCTCCCTGTTTACTGGATTTCAACTGGACTAAGGATTATTGACGAAATGACTTGATTCTGGACTGAGTGGATTCTTCTCCATGCGTGTTCTACAATTTATAACTACCTGTCGTGGAACTGGACTGTAAACTATCAAGTAATTACAATATATCCATATTTTCTATGTAATAAAGAGTATGTTGCACTGTAACAAGTTTAATAGTGGGTTCATAAACAGTCTCATCACTTTTACCCCAGATCGTTTCACTCGTACATCAAGACACTGTTTTAAGTGCTCATCATCAGCATTTAAAAGTACCTCATCAGGAAGGGAACACGGTGTAGTGCATGAGGGATTGGAAAACCAATCTCCACACGGTCTGGTAACACTGGTAAATTAAAAGTAGGTATAAACGGAGGTTTTCTGTCCACTGTCCCGTTTGTACCATGAGATTTAGGTGGCACAGTGTTGACGGCCGCTGTGACCGAGTGGTTCTAGGCACTTCAGTCCGGAACCACGCGGCTCCTACGATCGCAGGTTCGAATCCTGCCTCGGGCATGGAGGTGTGTGATGTCCTTAGGTAGGTTAGATTTAAGTAGTTCTACGTCTAGGGGACTGATAACCTCAGATGTTAAGTCCCATAGTGCTCACAGCCATTTGAACCATTTGGCACAGTGTACAGGCTGGGAATTGAGTAGACACAAGACTCGGTTTATCAGTTATTTTATTAAACATCGAAACTTAAAATAATGACGGAGTACACCACTTACAGTAAAACAAAATATATCTTTCTGTTACCGAAAAGAATTTTAAGTATAGCCAAAATAATAAATAGCGCATTTATCCTTATAACAACAAGAAAACAAATTCCAATACAGAACTGAGTCAATCTCGCCCTATAACGGAATACTGTGCAAAAACATAACAATTTACAATTTTTGACACGTGGCCATAACACAAGTAATAGCTGTAAAACTCATGGTGCTAAGGAATGTTTAACATTATCTAGGATCAGTAAATACAACATCTAACTACACCTTTACCTACTATAACTACTATCATCAAACAACTAAAACACCAAGCTACCCCGCTTATATCTGAATAACTTCTTATACATTAAAATACACAACAGCACTTTTATATAGAAACAATAACTACAAACCCTTGATGTAACAAGAGTGAGCCATAATCCCAGTGACAGGAAATCAGTAACACAATAAACTCTTAAAACCACTGGAGTAACCAACTGCTTTAAGTCACAGTAATAAAGAATAAAAATGCGCATAGTGCTCTAGATCACGACACAAATACGCCTGATCTGCCACACAGCACACACTGTTGCACGCCCCATCTATTATGAATAAAAACAACTGGTTATACCGCACCCAGAGAGTTTCGTACAGTAAGTTGTTTACAAGTGGCTACACTCGATACACGGTACGTACATAACACAGTGTACCGTCTCAGTCGCAATACCGCCTAGATACCACCACTAGATACGAAAGCAGTTAGCTAGTGTTCCTTACGCTATGCTGAAGGCATTCTTTCCATGTGGGGAAGACAGTAACTGCTCCTCCAGGTTGTTGTCCACACAACAACCTCGCCCATGGTGGCCATCGTCTCATCCGTTAACTGTCCCGCACACCAGGTTCTTGAGGCCCTCAAACTTGATTCCGACCAAGACTTCTTCGTGTCACTCGAGCAACTGAACAGCTCCAGCAGCTTCAATGCCAGCCCGCCAGCACTGATACTTCGATCACTGTGCCAAACTAGCCCCAAGTGATGCGCTACAGGCCTGTCTGCCACTCCTACCGTAGCAACTGTGCTCGCCTCAGAAGATATTACAACAGGATAATTTCCCAAGCTTTATTTTTCCCCAGTAGCAGTGCACCAGCATACGACATTCTTCCATATACATATAACGAATTTACGTTATCAGTAACATTAGGAATAATTCCTTTCCTTTTTAATTTTTAATCGCACGTGAAGTGTAGTCTGTGGAACTGAGAAAATATAACTACAGTCAGTTGAACTAAGCTGAGATCCAAACCGAAAGCTTGAAATTTTATATTTTGGCAATAAGAAAATAATCTGAGCATCGGAAAGAAACATTAGATCAGCGTTTCACGTGACAGATGTCTCTAATTCGGAACTGCCAAGCAAAAACTTGCATCCTCAAGAAAGTAGTGAGCATTACGCACATAGAAAGAGCGTTGCGTTCACGAAGCTTGAGCAAAATTTGACTGTTACATAAGCTGCGTGTGGCCGCTTCTTCACCCTTTCTTAACGATATACGCATCCTCCTCCGCGCTCTGTGTTCCCCGGCACATTAACTCTCGAGCACGGTGAGGCGCTCGCAGCACTCGGCGTCGCGACGCATGTGTCGCTGGCTGGCGTAAATTCTGGCGCCAGTAGCAGCAGGTGGCGCTCGCAGACGCCGACTGCGCGCGATGAATTACTCGCGGCGCCGGGCGCTGCGCTGCGTCCTTGTTTACGCCTCACTTACAGCGAGGCTTGCAGTTTTCCTCTTCTCCTCCCACTCCTCCTCCTCAGCTCCTCCCACCCCCTACTCTACTCCACCCCATCCTCCTCGAGAGCCATCTGCTCGTGATGGCACCCGCTGGCCTAGCGAGCATTGCAGGCTCTTCCTCCCGCGCGACTTGTCGGCGAAATTATTACGATTATTATTCAAAACGAAAACGCCTTAAACACGACTTAATAAAACTTGGACGGCGCCGTGCGCACGCCCGAGCGCTCGAGCAAAAGTTTGCGCCGCGAAGAGGCGGATGAGCAATTTGCATAAGTGCCGGCTGGAGTACGACACGGGCAGCCGACGCTAGCGGCGCCGAGAAATGCGTATCAGAGTGCGCCGCCGGTTCCCCTCCCTATCGGTGGATGTGATTCTCCCCTTTCTCGGCACAGCTACCACACTGTGTCTCAACACAGCATCCAGTTCACCATCTTTGTTGTACTGCTGTCGCCATCATATTACACCAGTGATACCTAATAGCTAATACAGTTGGGAGGTCCACTAAAATCTCTAAACAAATCTTTATTTCTAATGAGGATTTTGTTAGCTACAGGTGATATAAAGAAACGTCCTGAACATACTTCAACCAGTAAAGCGTACAGCAATCAGTTGAAAATAATATTTATTGCACATCCGCATTTCCGCTGTCATGTGGCCCTCTTCACTGCTGAAGAACATACACTACTGGCCACTAAAATTGCTACACCAAGAAGAAATGCAGATGATAAACGGGTATTCATTGGACAAATATATTATACTAGAACTGACATGTGATTACATTTTCACGCAATTTGGGTGCATACATCCTGAGAAATCAGTACCCAGAACAACCACCTCTGGCCGCAATAACGGCCTTGATACTCTGGGGCATTGAGTCAAACAGAGCTTGGATGGCGTGTACAGATACAGCTGCCCATGCAGCTTCAACACCATACCACGTTCATCAAGAGTAGTGACTGGCGTATTGTGACGAGCCAGTTGCTCGGCCACCATTGACCAAACGTTTTCAATTGGTGAGAGATCTGGAGAATGTGCTGGCCAGGGCACCAGTCGAACATTTTCCGTATCCAGAAAGGCCCGTACAGGACCTGCAACATGCGGTCGTGCATTATCCTGCTGAAATGTAGGGTTTCGCAGGGGTCGAATGAAGGGTAGAGCCACGCGTCGTAACACATCTGAAATGAAACGTTAAATGTTCAAAGTGCCGTCAATTGGAATAAGAGGTGACCGAGACGTGTAATCAATTTCACCCCATACCATCACGCCGGGTGATACGCCAGTATGGCGATGACGAATACACGCTTCCAAAGTGTATTCACCGCCATGTCACCAAACATGGATGCGACCATCATGATGCTGTAAACAGAACCTGCATTCATCCGAAAAAATGACTTTTTGCCGTTTGTGCACCAACGTTCATCGTTGAGTACACCATCGCAGGCGCTCCTGTCTGCGATGCAGCGTCAAGGGTAACTGCAGCCATGGTCTCCGAGCTCATAGTCCATGCTGCTGCAAACGTCGTCGAACTGTTCGTTCATATGGTTGTTGTCTTGCAAAACGTCCCCATCTGTTGACTCAGGTATTGAGACGTAGCTGCACGATCCGTTACAGCCATGCGGATGAGATGCCTGTCATCTAGACTGCTAGTGATACGAGGCCGTTGGGATCCAGCAGGGCCTTCCGTATTACCCTCCTGAGCCCACCGATTCCATATTCTGCTAACACTCATTGGATCTCGACGTCGGAAACGTGACGGTACGCATTTCTCCTCCTTACACGAGGCATCACAACAACGTTTCACCAGGCAACGCCGGTCAACTGCTGTTTGTGAATGAGAAATTGGTTGGAAACTTTCCTCATGTCAGCACGTTGTACGTGTCGCCACCGGTGCCAACCTTGTGTGAATGCTCTGAAAAGCTAATCATTTGCATGTCACAGCATCTTCTTCCTGTTGGTTAAATTTCGCGTCTGCAGCATGTCATCTTCGTGGTGTGGCAATTTTAATGGCCAGTAGTGTATAAAGAACCACTTAAAACACGGTTTTAAATGTGAGTGTGTCATACAATTCTTACCCGGAAATACAAGTCAAAATTAAAATTCCTTACCATACGCCGGCCTCGGTGGCCGTGCGGTTCTAGGCGCTCAGTCCGGAACCGCGTGACTTCTACGGTCACAGGTTCGAATACTGCCTCGGGCATGGATGTGTGTGATGTCCTTAGGTTAGTTAGGTTTAAGTAGTTCTAAGTCCTATGGGACTGATGACCACAGATGTTAAGTATAGTGCTCAGAGCCATTTGAACCATTTGAACCTTACCATACACATGCCCCAGCTGTACTTTGATGTCAAAGGTTGATTACACACTGTGGCCACTGTTTATAGTTACAACACAGCTTGCTTCAGTGTACGTCATACCAATCTACACTTCCCTCAGTACACGGATGTTGCATTGACAACTTGTATCGAATTTATTGTACTGAAAGGGTACAGTACCGCCCGACATTGAAAATAGGTACAACATACCTCATTATTTTTGTCAGAACAACACATTTTTTTGTAAAATAACTCAATTTCAATTAATACAGCGAAGCCAGATACCAGTGTGGGAAAGAATGACAATTTATTTATTTAATTGTTCACATGTGCACTCCCACAAAGTAAATCCCAACATCCAGTTTGGTGAGCTCTGTGAAATGAATGAATGTATGGTCGTCTGCTAACCGCAGATAGTGAATGTGAATATATGATCATCTATGAGTCGATCCTTTGGCCACCTTTGGTGGGACCAAAGAGATGAAATTTACCTGAGCTTTGAGCGCCTGAAATGTGGCTGACCAATACGGTAGCAAGGTGCTCCCCCACTTCGACAGAGGTGTGAGAGGACCTATAGAACGGCCATGTTTCGGCACTCTGCCGCTGGATCTTGAGCTGTTAAGACCTGTTTTAGTTGTGCTCCGTAAAGACAAAAGAGTGGAGACATGGTATGCATGTGGAATATTTAAGAGTAGTTTGAAATAATAATTTCTCTATTTCAGGAACTTTTGTGGGGAGAATTAAATGTCAGGCAGGTAATATTAATGGGATTGTAGTAATCTTCGGAAGTGACCAACGGTCACAATGAAACCACGTGTAGCAATAAGTTGAATACTTCCGTGTGCTTAAGTCAAGCTGAATTACTAGCGTGTGTACAATAAGTTGAAATATTTAAGAAATAGCGTGTGTACCATAAGTTGAAATATTTAAGAAATGGCGTGTGCAGGACTTGAAATTAGAGACGAGTACTTCCACGTGGTGAGTACTGTGTGAGTCTCAAACTGTGTGTGAGACAAAAGATAAAGAGAAGTACTCGTCCATGGTATCAGTTGAGGACTCGCGTGTGTGATGAATACGTTCTTAATATTACTTTGCGTGATATGATTCCGTGTGACGCTAGATTCAAACTCTGAGAGAGAAGCAAGGTGAGTCGGCCGTCTATCCAGCAACGCCACTTGGCTTGCATTGCACAGGAAGACGTGCATATATCTCCAGAGTTCATAGTAGGAAAGTAGAATTACGAAGGAGGGCAGTGTCGTGTGAAACTGGGATAAATATTAATTGAAGTGGGAAAGCTGAAAGTGATAATGTTGTGACTAATCCCTGTGTAGTATTTCATATTGTAGTGTGGTGTATGTCATGTAATTTGGGTATGTGTGGTTTGCATGGGAGAGTAGCGAGGTAGTTTCAAAAGATTAGTGGGTTATGCTTGTTCCTTCGGTACCGCTCGGTCTGGAGGATAGTTTCGTGATGATGATTGTGAGAATCGAAGTGTGAGGAATAACAAAAGATCCACCATCCTATCCAGAAAGTGCACTGTAGCGTTAAATAATTACGAGACCATAATATAGAGATTCATCAATGTAAAGCCATGCCCACTGGGCGGAATTTCTCATATGCTATTGTTGTAGGTTATAGAATTTGTGTGTTTAGGTTAGAGAATTTATCGGAATAAATAAGATAGTAACAAGAAAAAGATTGGTGGACTTTTCCTTCGAATTGTATGTTGTCATGATGTCCCGAATTTATAATGTGTGCGCCATTCATATTCAGTGCGGTGGCCACGTGTTGATAAAAGCCGTTAAATAAAAGACAAAAAAGAAAATGTGGTATTGCCAGTGCGTAGTGAACAGTCAGAGTTCTGTAAATCACTGATAGTCAGATGTGCGTTTCCGTTGCGTATTAGTCATATAGGAGGATAATTGGTAACTTAATTGTGAGTACGAGAGTTCATGTTACTCGATAAATAAGAATGAATCCACTCGCTTGGCAGACCACTCATCTTGCATGCCTGACTGCTTGATGTCACAGTATGAGCAAGGCACCTGGGTGCCTCTCAGTACAGTTGGTATATTTTATCATTTTATTTATTATTTTAAACTTTTTGTTTAAAAACTTATGTACATAAGACAAATAAAGTAGTTGTAATTAAAAACAGTGACTAATGGTGGTAATTGTGTGTACTAACCAATACCATCAGATATTGCTGCACACTTTACAATCTGATATAGCCTAAAAATACAAAACATCTTATGCAAAAGACCTAAGATCACAAAATTCTTATCAAACAGTGTTACATACTGAGCACATTTGAGGGAACTGGAACAGGTAATAGTGGTGTTATAAGTTATCGTTCCAATAGCAGTATGGCAAAAGCTCACAAATATTTTTACTTTGTAATGTTTTCCCTCACAAGTTTCACATAAAAATACGTATTGATATACATAGTTTGATGATAAAACTAACAAACTTCCAACTACATCGTGTAATAACGTGGGAAATAAATTATATTTTACTCCAGAAACTTCGAACTAGAAGGAGTCTAATCATGACGAGGTCGTTAGTCTTGACCGCCGACTAAACATTCAACAGAAAGCCCACAACAGTCTAAAGTTACTAAAATTACTAACTGGCCAAATATGAGAATTGTGCCCTTCCACAATCCCCCACATCTATAATGTCGTAATCTGACCATTACTGTGCTCTGCCAATGTGGCATGCCGCAGCTCCCTACCTTTACCATGTCCTGCAGATCCTCTGACAGCATGCACTCCACATAACGTTTCAGATACGCTTACTCTCGACCACCTGCATCCTCTGCCAACTTATCAAAAACCCTAGCCTAGTCTTTCATCTTGAACACCTCCGAATATCCTATGTTACCTGACACTATCTGATGATGATGATGAGATCCCATACTACGAGAAACGTAGGAGACGATGCGGGAAACCCGCACCGCCGTACTAGCGAAGGCGGTTTGCTATTGCCTTCCTCCGACCGTAATGACATGACACTATCTACCCCCCAGTTTCCTCACTGCTCACTGATCCTGGTACTCTGATGTGCCTCTACCACCACAATCCCCCAACAGTACGCCTCAAAACCCTCCACATTCTTACCCAACGAAACTTTAATCGCCTTCCCTTACCTCACCATGAAATCCGCCCTCATGTATACCTGCCCCACCAGATATAGGAGATTCCTGACGCCCCACCCCCTTCGTCAGGGCTTCCTTCTCCTCAAATCCTCTCTACTCACTTTCAAGTCTTGATTCAGAAACACACCCCTATCCACTCTTCCCCCATCCCTTCCCCAAACATCCACCTACAAACACCCTTGTACACACTACCTTTATATGCTATATTCCCCTGATAACCTTCTCCCTGGCAGTCTATTTCCACTCATCTCTTCACTCATCCATGTATCTCTTTTAATAATTCACACATTGGCTTTTTCATTTTCCTTCATGCAACTGTCTATCTATGTTTATATTTTCATGTGCGACACTATTCTCTATTCATTTGTGTTTATATTTTAATTAATCACCGAATTATACTTTCGTATTTTAACTTATGCAACTGACGATCTGTCTTTTTACTGTATAGACTTTTATTTTTGTCAAACGCCGTGTCCTGATTTTATTTTACTTTTTTTTCAATTTTCCGCTCATGTAGCTAAAGAGCTGCAAATTATATTCGTTGACAGCCCACCCGCGCCCATATCGGGTGAGGAGGATGAAATAACAAAAGAAAAAAAAATCAGATCAGTGTGTCTGTTGAGATCAGCGCAAATCACCCGAACCCCAATGATTTTTAAACAGTTCCCAAAATTGTGGGTTTCTTATGTTTACAAGTTATTAGGATTCAGGTATTTGGGTCACATGAACCAGCAGTTTGAGGGTCATGTTTTAGCAGTGTCCTTGAGTAATGAAACCACCGAAGATTAAGGGAGGCTGCAGGCTTTTGATGAACAAACCGCTTAAGCATCTCGTTGTTCAATTGTCATCAGAATTTTATTAATTAATGTTATGATGATAGCTAGAAAGTATGACTGTTGCTGTCATCATTAATACATACCAGGAGATATATCTGATTCAACAAAAGGAAACACTATAGTGCTGTAGACATTAAAAACAGAAACACGAAAATGTTGCAAAAGCAGAAAATTGATAAAGGGCGATTCAAAAAACTTGGATAATTCGTAGCATTCCGTCACCAGCACAAAGTTCCACATTTCAGAAAAAAAAAATATTAATAATAGTCCGTCACAGAAAGTCAAACAACGGAAAATCTGGTATGAAATAACGACAATATCACGAAAAGGATAGAGTGCTACTGAACATATAGAGGAGATGCTGAATTACATACACGCACAACAAGAAAACTGTTACTCATTTGAGTAAACATTTGAGTTTTCGGCCAAAATGCCTTCTTATGAAGCAGAAAATACACACACATTCATACAGCACAACTCTCACACGCATCACCACTGTCTCTCGCCACTGAGAATAGACTGTAAGCAACTGTACCTGGTGGGAGAAGTAATCTGTGGGTGATTAGTGAAGGAGGGGGAGGTTTAGCACATAGTTGTTAGGGAGACTGTAGTGCTGTTTGTACGAGAATGCAGGGATGTGGTAAGGACAGGGTAGGACTGCTATGTCCAGTTGGGAGGATTGAGGGGGGAATGGGAATATAAACGCAATAGAGGTGGGGAAGAGAGAATACTGAGTGCATTGGAGGGATAGAAGGCTGTGTAGTGCTGAAGTGGGAGCCAGGAAGAGGATAGTTGGGTGACAGACACGAACAAGTGAAGGCTGAGGCCAGGGAGTTGTGGGAACGTATGATATATAGCAGGGAGAGTTATCAGCTGTGCAACTGAAAAAAGCTGATGTTGTTAGGAAGGGTCCAGCTGGCACAGGCTGTGAAGCAGTCATTGAAGTGCGGCAAGCACCTTGTGTTAGGCGGCATCTTCAGCAACTGTGTGGTCCAGCTGTCACCTGGCCACAGTTTGTCAGCGACCTTCGTGTGGATGAACAGCTTGTAGGTTCTCATTAATCACATAGAAAGCAGCACAGTGTGTGCAGCATAGTTCGTAGATAATATGCCTGCTTTCACAGGTAGCCCTGATTTTGATATGGGGTGCCTATGACCAGACTGGAGTAGGTGGTGGTGGGAGGATATGGGACAGGTCTAGGATCTAGGTTTATTCTAGGGATATGAACCAAAAGGTAGTGGGCTGGGAGCATCAGTGGAGTACAGACGGACAAGGATATTGTTTAGAATCGGTGGGTGGCGGTGTGCCACTGTGGGAGGGATGTGAAGGATAACAGGCGCAGCTTCTAGCAGTCCAGCCTTCTTGGCCAGAGACAGTGGTGATGTGTTTCTGGGTTGTTTTTGCGTGAATGTGTAATGATTTTCTACCTTCGAGGGCGGTCTTTTGGCCGAAAGCTCAAATGTGTAGCAGTCTATTTGTTGTGCCATATATGACTCAACATCTTTGTATGCTGCGGCCTTAGTGGCCAGCGACAGTTGTGCCTTTGAGTTGTTCTTGCTTGAATGTGTGAGTGTTTTCTGCTTTATAAGAAGGCTTTTTAGTCGAAAACTCAAAGGTATAATGGTCTATTTGTTGTGTCGTTCATGATTCAACATCTCTGCATCATGAACAGCAGTTCATCATTTCTCTAACATAGTCACTATAGAAACAGCTCTATATACACATATCAATTTCAACAGTAGAAACACCAATATGCTGCAACAGCAAACAATGAGATAAGGGAAATCCAAATAATGTGAGTATTGCATTTGCGTCCTTTAGGGCAAAAAGAAAAAAACGTTTTGATCGTTATTTTATCATAAATATCAATGTCCGGCAAAAACAATATGTGTAGAAATAACACAAACAATTCGTGTTTTTCAGCAAACAGCTCATCATTCGCTCTACAAAATCCTGTCTCTCCAATTGGCTTTCCACTAGCCATACTGGTACAGGCGCTGCTAACATTAGCACTGTACTGCGAACAAGAGCAGCGCTAGGACTGCCCATAGTAAGGTTCAGGAGATTCCTTTCTCCTTAAATATTTCACCTGTAGTTACACTTTGTTCCATATGTTTCACGCACGTTGTGTTCATTATGGTGGCGTACCTACGCCATGTGATCAAAAGTATCCGGACCCCCCAAAAAACATACGTTTCTCACACTACTTGCATAGTGCTTCCAGGTACTCCATATCAGCGACCTCAATAGTAATTAGGCACCGTTGAGAGTAGACTGGGTGTCACTTGTGCCACCTCTGCACGCGAGATTTCCATACTCCTAAACATCTCTAGGTCCACAGTTTACGATGTGATAGTGAAGTGGAAACGTGAAGGGACACGTACAGCACAAAAGCGTACAGCCCGACCTCGTCTGTTGACTGACGGAGACGGCCTACAGTTACAGAGGGTCGTAATGTGTAACAGGCAGAGCATCACACAGGAATTCCAAAGTGCATCAGGATCCGCTGTTAGGCGGGAGGTGAGAAAACTTGGATTTCATGTTCGAGCGGCTGCTCATAAGCCACACATCACGCCGGTAAATGCCTAACAACACCTCGCTTGGTGTAAAGAGCGTAAACAGTGGCCGATTGAACAGTGGAAAAACGTTGTGTTGAATGACGTATCACGGTACACAATGTGGCGGAGCGATGGCAGGGTGTGGGTATGGCGAATGCCCGGTGAACGTCATCTGCCAGTGTGTGTAGTGCCAATAGTAAAATTCGGAGGCGGTGGTGTTATGGTGTGGTCGTGTTTTTCATGGAGGAGGCTTGTTCCCCTTGTTGTTTTGCGTGGCACTATCACAGCACGGGCCTACACTGATGTTTTAAGCACCTTCTTGCTTCCCATTGTTGAAGAGCAATTCGAGGATGGCGATTGCATCTTTCAACACTATCGTTGCTTCCCACTGTTCAGGAGCAATTGGAGGATGGCGATTGCATCTTTCAACACTATCGAGCACCTGTTCATAACGTACGGCCTGTGGCGGAGTGGTTACATAACAATAACATCCCTGTAATGGACTGGCCTACACCGAGTCCTGACCTGAATTCTGCAGAACATCCTTAGGAAGTTTTGGAATGCCGACTTTGTGCCAGGCCCCACCTACCGTCATCGATACCTCTCCTCAGTGTAGCACTCCGTGAAGAATGGGCTGTCATTCCCCAGGAAACGTTCTAGCACCC
Organism: Schistocerca americana; assembly: GCF_021461395.2. Lineage (NCBI taxonomy): Eukaryota > Metazoa > Arthropoda > Insecta > Orthoptera > Acrididae > Schistocerca > Schistocerca americana. The sequence goes on from NC_060121.1 coordinate 456,995,975, forward strand.
GACTGAACTTATGCCTGCGAGAGTGGAAGCTGTCATCAAGGCTAAGGGTGGTGGGCCAACATCATCTTGAATTCCAGCATTACCGATGGACAGCGCCACGAACTTGTAAGTCATTTTCAGCCAGGTGTCGGGATACTTTTGAACACATAGTGTATACTTTCAATGCCGTTACATATTTTCTCACTAAACGATTCTCAAGTTCAGAGCCACTCTTTGCAATTGGCATCTAGCTACACTTCGTAGTGTTCATTCTGCCTTCTGAAAGAGCAGCAAATTTCCTGAACTATCAATGTCATCAGTATATACGTGTTTCAAAAACTGTAGTGAGCAAGGCGCTTCCACTACTTTCTTAGGATGATTTTACAGTATATAAGGTAAGGTCACAGTTCGATCTGCTGCAGGTGCTGGCAGTTCGTCACTTTATATATAACGTTATTTCTTGTGTCTTTGAAGCTTCGTATTTCTTGACTGAAAGGCTAGTTAAGATTTCTTGACAGAAAGGTGAGGCCAACATTCTGGGTCAAATATGCCAGCCACACATGATTTGATTTCAAAAAATAGTTCAAATGGCTCTCAGCACTATGGGACTTAACTGCTGAGGTCATCAGTCCCCTAGAACTTAGAACTACTGAAACCTAATTAACCTAAGAACATCACACACAACCATGCCCGAGGGAGGATTCGAACCTGCGACCGACTTGGTTTCAAGACGAGAAACTTACACATTATTAATGTTAGGCCATTTGCTTTTCAGAACTGTGTTTTTATGGAATTTAGTTGAGCTAGTTGACTCCAATAGTTATCTTTATTATTATTATTGATATTATTATCACATTCTAAAGAGTAAGCTGTGTAAGTAGGCTGTTTAGGTTTTTTTTATTGGTAACGCCACCTCTGTATGAAAATCACTGGCTGTGCTGTGTGCAGTCTGTGGCTGCTTTGCATTGTTGTAATACTCGCCATTGTAGTGTTAGGCAGCTGGCTGTGAACAGTGTGTAGCGTTGCGCAGTTGGAGGTGAGCCGCCACCAGTGGTGGATGTGGGGAGAGAGATGGCGGAGTTTTGTAATTTGTCATGAACTGCTACATATATTATGACTATTAAGGTAAATACATTGTTTGTTCTCTATTTATATCTTTCATTTGCTAACTATCCCTATCAGTAGTTAGTGCCTTCCCTAGTTTGAATCTTTTATTTAGCTGGCAGTAGTGGCGCTCGCTGTATTGCAGTAGTTCGAGTAATGAAGATTTTTGTGAGGTAAGTGATTTCTGGAAGGTGTAGTTTAATGTTAGTCAGGGCCATTATTTTGTAGGGATTTTTGAAAGTCAGATTGCGTTGCGCTAAAAATATTGCGTGTCAGGTTAAGCACAGTCATTTGTAATTTTTCTAAGGGAACGTTTCAGCTGCTCCGTTAGATCGAAGGTAGCAAACCATCAAAAGTGTCCCTCGTACAAAATACTGTGTATCATGATAACTTTCAGAGAAAAGTATTTCTTAATCATCCAAAATATCTCATATTGTGACGTATCAGCGGGTTAATGTGCGCTTTCCGCTTCGAATGGGTTTGTCTCTACGTTCAGTCGACAGTCGTACTAACGTAGCGTTATAGGACTACCACAAAAGTACAAAAACGTAGAACATAAAAAAACAGTTAACAAATCATTTAGTGCCACAATTACGTCAAAACAGTTGACAGAAGCACAAAAAGCAGGCACTAACAAGTGCATAATTCAGCAAGTTTTTCACCTTTATATCTACAGAGCACAGAATCAAGGCAGTGACAAAACTTATGGCTTTGGAGAGGACTTTGGATTTCATTACTGACTGTCGATCTGCCCGCTAGTGGTTCTTTCACAGAAGAGACGAAAATCTAGTCTATAAATTTGCATAGAACCGAAGACTAACGCAGTCTTCCAACTGACAGGCGAACACTTTACCATTAAGCGAGCATACAAACTGTGTCAGACAGATTTCCTTTGTTCCAGTAATGGATAATACAAAGAGCTCGCAATATAAATTGCGAAATAAGCTCAAGTTTCTATTGTAACAAGATCCTTGGACTTAAAGCCATAAATTTTCTGCCTCTAAGAACGTCAGCCGTAACTCAGAACATCTAATCTAAATGACAAGGAAATATCGAATGAATTTACCAAGATAGTTCCGATCCATACCAAGAGGTAAATCGACGATGAAATATTTTTCAAATGTATTCTACAGAGTTGCCAATTCTTCACTGGATGGGCAGAGCACTGATGTGAATCCTAAGCCGGCTGGCATCGGGGAAGATCGCCCTTCAAAGACGCAGTATCGTTGGCTTTCATTGCTTTGACTGGGATTAGAAACACATAGTATACGCCAACGACTTTCATTCGCATTTCCGTAATTATGATATGGGTCTAAAGTGTAGTTATGAATAATATCCAGAGGCACCGACTGCACTCGAACGTCATAAATAAAACCCAGAGAGAATTATTTCGGTGGTTCTCCTCTTCTGTAGCTGTCGTAGGTATTCATTCATTGGAAGCGATTCGCTTTTTCAGCATCACCAGGCGCTATCAACACTATGAGTAAATACGATTCAAAATGGTTGAAATGGCTCTGAGCACTATGGGACTCAACTGCTGAGGTCATTAAACCTAACTAACCTAAGGACATCACAAACATCCATGCCCGAGGCAGGATTCGAACCTGCGACCGTAGCGGTCTTGCGGTTCCAGACTGCAGCGCCTTTAACCGCACGGCCACTTCGGTCGGCAAATACGATTAATTTTGATATTGTGCACTTGAAATCGGTATTCCTTACGAATGCTTGCGCTAGCACCCCCCTCCACAACATAACATTTATATGTACATAAATACTCCGCTTGCCACCAAGCGGTCTGTGGCGGAGGGCACAATTCGCGCCAAAGTCATATTCCCCCCTCCCCCCTCTTGTTTCACTCGCGGATCGCACGAGGGAAAACAACGGTGTGAACGCCTCAGTACGAGCTCTAATTTCCCTTATCTTTGAATGGTGCGCGATTTGAAAGTGGGTGGTAAGAAGATATGCTCTACATCCTTGGCGAAGATCGGATTTCGGAAGTTAGTGAGCAACCCCTTCTGTTCAGCTCGTCGTCTATCTGCAAGTGCGTCCCACTTCAAACTTTCTATGAGATTTGTAACGCTTTCACGATGGCTAAACGTACCAGTCACGAATCTTGTCGCTCTTCTTTCGACCTTCTCAGTTTCTTGAATGAGACCCAACTGGTAAGAGTCCCATACAGACGAACAATACTCTAAGACTGGACGAACTAACGTATTGTAAGCAATTTCCTTTGTTGAAGGACTGCATCGCTTCAGGATTCTACCACTAAACCAAAATCTAGAGTTCGCCTTGCCAGTTACTTGTATCATCTGATCATTCCATTTGAGATCATTTCGAATAGTCACACCCAGATACTTGACGGATGTTACCGCTTCCAAAGACTGGACATTTATTTTGTACTCGTGCATTAATGGGAATTTTCAACATGTTATACACAGTAGCTTACACTTACTAATATTGAGAGATAACTGCCAGTCATTACACCACGCATTTATTTTCTGCAAATCCTCGTTGATTTGTTCACAACTTTGGTGTGATACTACTTTCCTGTCGACTACAGCATCATCGGCAAACAGTCTAAGGCCGCTGTCAATACCATCAACCAGACCGTTTATGTAAATCGTAAAAAGCAGCGGAGCTATTACGCTGCCCTGGGGCAGACTTGAAGTTACGCTTGTTTCTGTTGAAGTCACCGCATTCAGGACGACACACTGCTCTCTGTCTGTTAGAAAACTTTCTATCCAACCGCACATGTCACAGGATAGACCGTAAGCGCGCACTTTTTGGAGCAAGCGACAGTGCGGAACTGAGTCGAACGCCTTTCGAAAGTCGAGAAATATGGCATCAACTTGGGAGCCGGTATCTAGAGCCTGTTGTACATCATGCACAAAGAAGGCCAGCTGTGTCTCGCTTGACCGCTGTTTCCTAAAACCATGCTGGTTCCTGCAGATGAGCTTCTTAGAGTCTAGAAAGGTCATTATGTCTGAACACAAAATATGTTCCATGATTTTGCAACAAATCGATATCAGTGAAATTGGCCAGTAATTATGTACATCCAATTTTCTATCCCTTTTATAGATTGCTATGACCTGGGCCTTCTTCCAATCCCGTAGAAGTTTCCACTGTTTCAATGATCTCTGATAGATTATTAATAAGGATGGCGCTATATTTGTAGCATAGTCATCATGTAATCTTACGGGGATACCGTCTAGGCCAGATGCCTTCCTGGCATCTAAGGATCTTAACTGTTTTACAATCCCAGATGCACTAAACCCTATGTCAGCCATTCTTGCGTGTGTTCGATAATTGAAAGGGGGAATGGTGATGCAGTCCTCAGCCGTAAACGAGTTTTTGAAAGCTAGGTTTAGAATTTCGGCCTTCTGTTTATCATCATCCGTTACATTACCCGTACTGTCAGCAAGAGAAGGTATTGAATTGCTTGTAGCGTTCATAGATTTTACGGACGACCAAAATTTTTTGGGGTTATTATTTAGAATCTGCAGATAAAATAATGCTTTCAAATTCGTTAAAAGAATGTCTCATTGACCTTTTCACAGCTGCTTTCATTTCGCATAATTTCTGTTTGTCCGTGGGGCAGTGTCTATGTTTAAATCGACTGTGCAAAATTCTCTGCTTTCTCAGCAACTTCCTAGTATGTTTGTTGTACCAAGGTGGATCCTTTCCCTCCCCCATATTTTTGTTAGGCACATGCTTCTCTATCACGTGGTGGACAATACCTTTAAATTCCAACCAAAGATGCTCAATATCTTTGTGTCCCACGGTGAAGGGTTGGAGCTGACTATGAAGATATTCATTAAAGACACTTTTATTTGCTTTCCCAAACAAGAAAACTCTGCGCTGTTTCTTTGTCTTTTTTGCAACCTCCACTGACATAGAAGCCTCAACGACATTATGGTCGCTAAAACCTTCTTCTAGAATAACTTCCTCAAAAAGATCAGGTCTGTTTGTCGCCAAGATATCTAATATGTTCCCATCTCGAGTTGGTTTACTAACAAATTTCCCAAGGTTATACGTTGAGAGCGCTCCAAGAATAACTTCACATGAGTCTTTGTTTCTGCCCCTTGTGATAAACGTGTAATTTTCCCAGTCAATGAATGCCAGATTAAAGTCTCCACCTATAATTAATGGATAATTTGGATATTTATTTCCTATGTACTCAAGACTTTTCCTGAAACGTTCTGCGACGTTTGTTGTGGATGCTAGTGGTCTATAAAAACATCCTAATACAATGGCCAATCCTTGTCTGATTGACAGCTTTATCCAGATTATTTCACAGTCCGACCCAGTCTGCGTTTAAACAGCTTTCAACTGCAATGAACACACCACTTCCCATAGAATCAGTCCTATCCTTCCTAAACATTGTGCAATCCGAGTTCAAAATTCCACTGCTATTTACGTCTGGCTTCAACCAGCTTTCGATACCTAATACAATATTGGCATTGCTACTGTTTATTTCGGAGAGTAACTCGGGGATCTTGCTACAGACACTACGACAATTTACTAACATGAGATTTAGCATATTTAAATCCTGCGGAATGACCTGTTTAGGCGAACTAACAATTTTTACAGCTAGCTCACCCACATCAGTGTCATGAACTGGTAATTTTTCAGACCAACGGTTTGTTTCCCGTGGGGAAGAACCTAATATAAAAATCCCCCACGTGCACGCCACAAGTACAGTGCTTCCTATGTAGCTGGTTCCTGTGTGTAGTGCACCCCTGATCTATCGAGGGGCGTCCTACAACCTTCCACCCCATAGCGTAGGTCGAGGAATCTACAACCATTTTCGTCACAGAGTCGACGTAGCCTCTGGTTTAGATTCTCCACTCGATTCCAAACCAGAGGACCCCGGTCCACACTGGGTATGATGCTGCAGATCGTCAGCTTGGCCTCCACTCCTGGAGAGATGGAGGCCGCCTTTGCTAGTTTAGCCAGTCGTCGAAAGGATCCAAGTATTTCTTCGGAACCTCGACGACAGGCATCGTTGGTGAAGACATGTGCAACAATCTGCAGCTGGCTGCACCCAGAACGTTCGATACTGCCAGAAGAGCCTCTCCCACATCCCGGACAAGGTCCCATGGCAAGCACGTCGAGTGAACGTTGGACTTCTTCCCCGCCCTAGCCGCTATGTTCCTGGAGGCTCCATGACCCGCCTAACATTGGAGCTTCCAATAACTAACAAACCCCTACCCCCAAGTGCCTGCCCGGGCCTTGCTGAAGGAGTGGCCACTACCCTGGCAGATGGTGCATTCTGATACGGCTCAGCCTCTCCCCCCCCCCCCCCCCCCCACCAGCATCAGATAGCAGACTGAATCTATTAGTGCATTAGAGCATGGGATTTGGCAGGAGCCTGTGTCCTCCATGCAGCCTTCGCCTTGAGGCATGACTCCTCGACTCGACACAGTCCGCCACCCACACTGAGGTGAAAGTGCTCCGGCCGGCTCAGTCGCACCTGAGGTCGGCTCAGTGACAGAGAGCTGTGTCATCCCCCCCGCACATCTAGTACAGCAGAGGCTGCCCCTTGCACCCCACCCCCACTGCACCTCAAGGTGGCACTCTGGAGCTTGTTGATTGTGACCAACAAAGCTTCCAGCTGCGTTTGGACTGTGGCCAACTCCTTCTGCATCCGCACACAACAGACACAGTCCCTATCCACCTAGCTAATAACTGATTTACTGTAAGAAACTTAAGGAAACCTACTGCCACACAAGGTTAACAGCTACACTCTAGATGGCAGAAAGGAAACTCAACAATGTAAAACTATAAAAATGAATGGTAGAAGCTAGATTTGGTACTTATTTTCCTGCTAGGGTCTATCTAGTGAATACTAAAGAATAAGACAGTGACCCACAGTAAACTGCTAGACACTATCTAGTGAATATTATTAACGAATTAAACAGTAACCTACGGTAAGCTACATCTACAGATTATCCCTCGTATTTATAATGCAAACAAGCGTTTACGCACACGCGAAAATGACCTAATAAAACTATAAAAACTGCTACCTTCAACGTATCGAGTCTAAATGACACAAATAAAGGTAAATACTGAGAATTGTGCACAATTGATAATCCCACGTATTTGACGTCAGTTAAGAATGTAAACAAACGTTTGCGTACACTCGAAACTGTCCTAAACGGAAACTTCGCTTATCTTATTCAGACGCAAATAAAAACTGAAACCTTCAATTTATCACGTCTATCTGACACGAATGCCAGTAAATACTATAGAATATACAGCAAAAGGGATTAATTACTAGCTAAATTACTTATCTCGTAACACAGCAAGCGAAAAGTGTTCGTGGCCGGCGTCAGGGCTGCCAGCACAATTGAAAAGACATCATAGCACTGCTAGTGGAGCTTCACGTCTTGTAATCAAATTTCATACGCTGCAGAAAACATATACTCGTACGAGTAGTTTCGAAACACAAAAGCTAACAATGCAGGATAATTTTTCGCATCGATGCAAAAATAGAACTCAAAATCCGTGAAGATGATTAACCAAGTAAATCATTGCAGTGCAAATTCGATTCCAGATTCCGATTGCACGGAAGGTGAAGCAGTTGCGGTGTGAATGTGAAACAATGGACGAGAAGTGCGAACAATAGCGTGTCATTCTCAATCAAGACTGTCACTCATTCCATAAAAACCAAAGAAAGGAAATATATCGTCTAATCGTGACGATTACAATAAACCTGCTGGTGACGCTTTGTCAATAAAAGTGAAAAGTGACTGATGAAATAGCTTTTCCATTTTCAGTCAGTTGAAGAGAAAGACAGAGGAACAAAAGTAACAGGAAGAATTTACCCCTAGTTAGCGTGGAACGGAATTTCTATGCAATACTCGTAGTGGCGCATTTTTGTCGTGATTTATTTCTCAGTTGTTTCACACTAACGACCCCTCTAGGCTATCACAAGATTCACGTGTGAATTACTGAGGTGATATCGTAAAAGTAGGCAGCTGTATTAAATATCACTGCACTGACTAAGTGCAAGACGCTAATTGTAATTTCATTTCTTCTAGGGGACTATTGGAAAGACTTAATAACGCTTTGAAGATACCAGTTGTGCACATCAGCTTATCTCCTGAGACAAATATTCACCAGCTTTTGTTTAACTAAAAAGCTGAGATCCACATAGGTAGGACAAAACCAGGACAGATGGGTACGGAGACTAGACACCTCACGTTTTACATCACCGTAGAATAACTTGAAAAATATTAAGTATTTGCAAGGAAATGAATTAGGATAACGCGAGGTTGATGAAATAAACGTTTCAGGATGAAACCTAAATCATTTCTTCCATAAATGTTTCCTTTTGGAAATCGCCTCCACACAGTTACCAAATGCCAACTACGTGTCACTGAAAATCTCTTCGAGTCGTTTTAAACACTTTTGTAACTCGAGGTCTCAGTAGGGAGTGTCTGCCACCCAATACTGTCGTTATACCTGTACCGGTGCGATGAAGTCTCCAACTATCCTCCTAGAATTTCATCAAAACACCAAAAGTAAAGTTTCAGGAATGCCACCCAATATTGTCGTCATACCTGTATCGGTGCGATGAAGTCTCCAACTATCCTCCTAGAATGTCATCAAAACAGCAAAAGTATAGTTTCAGGAAGAAACCCATAAAAGCACTCCGTCTTCAGGCCATAAGTGGGCCATCGGGACCATCCGACCGCTGTGTCCTCCTCAGATGAGGATGCGGATAGGAGGGGCGTGTGGTCAGCACACCGCTCTCCCGGTCGTTATGATAAGACACCCATAAAGAGAGGTACCATCTCTACAGCTGCCGTAAATGAGTCTGCTCATTGCCAAATCTCACTACTTTGACATGCCTAGTCATGTTCAAATAAACATAATCATCTGATGAAAAAATATCAACCAATGTCTGTGGATCCTCGATTTGCAGACCATCCATACTGCAACTTTATATCAATCATAGCATTATCCTTTCCTTTTTCACTGTTAAAAAGTCCTGAATTTCAGGAAAAAAAACATGTCACTGAATCAACTCGTTTTAATCTTACGTTAAGAAGTCTAATTATTAATTACATCATAGGTGCCGTGAGGGAAGCAGGACAAGGCGTTTATTTCGGTAGTACGTTAGTTTCTGACGACCGACATTTGTGTCCCATAGGGACTGGCCAAGCTATGTTTTTCGTACAGAAATACTGCAAGGACTCTGTTTTTCACATGTGGCTGAGGAATTACGTCAACAGCTTCCAGAAACTTACCTAAGTTTCGCTTGCTGAAAGAAGGTCGAAAATAAATGGAAACTTATTTTGTCTTAGGTGCCAACATTCAATATTTTCCGAGAAAGTGACAGTCAAAGTTTTGACACGTTACTGCATCAGTTTTCTCGCTCATGGCGTTATACCAAGCGAGTCGGTAGCGTAGTGGCTAACAGCACAGGTTCGTATTTGTGCGCTCCGTGTTCAACTGAACTTGCCCAAAGAGCGTGCGCTGTCAACCACTCCTGCTTTATTTGATGTGACAGTTGTTAGTAAACAGACTTCAAAGAAGCGATTTACCTCAATGCTGATAGAAAAATTATGAGATGAAGTGTATGAGGTCAAGCAGGCCATTGATGACATAGACCATTTGATTGTTGGCACAGCCACGGAAAAGTCGAGACGGGGAGGCAACGTTCTCACTGTCGGAGAAGATACTGATTTTTCGATCTTGCTGACTGACTATGTAGCTGATAGTAGTGACCAGGAAGAAATTGCCACCAATACAGTCTTCATGAAACCTGCAAAAGGCAACTAAAATTCATTCATTTACACCTCCAAGACTTGTAAGCTCTCTGAACCAGCCTAAAAGAATACTTACCTGCAGGAAAGCACTACGAAATGCTCGTTTGTACGTAGCGATTACAAAAGATAATCATGCATTACCCTTTAATAGAAGAAGACATATTCCTCGATTCAACTCATGTCAACGAAGAGATTGACATCGTCGAGGAGCAAACCAGTTTAGACCCCACGTCAGAAGAAGACGAAGAATTGGACTACGACGCTCCCTCCCCAGGATTACCTACGCAGAAATGCAGAAAAACATCAGAAATAATTTATAAATTAATATAAATACGAAACAATAATTGCTAAAAGACCGTTTGTAAAAATTTATCTCTTTTTCAATTTCATATTGTAGTTGAACTATTTTTCCATTCATAAGACCTTTCATTTGATACTGTTTTTGCACTTTTAAACTCGTTTATTATCTTCTTAGACAGGCATGGTATAATACACACACCAAAAAACGTTTTGCGTCACCTCGGTTCCGAGAGTTTCGGAGCCTGTACAGAAAATTGGAATAAAGATCAACATCAACATCATTTCCGCCCTTTTTACTTCTCATGAAAATCACACATTCCATGTTGTACCACCATACAGCGAGACCTTCAGAGGACGTGGTCCAGATTGCTGTACACATCGGTACCTCTAATACCCAGTAGCATGTCCTGTTGGAATGATGCATGCCTGTATTAGTCGTGGCATACTGTCCACACGTTCATCAAGGCACTATTGATCCAGATTGTCCCACTCTTCGACGGCGATGCGGCGTAGATCCCTCAGAGTAGTTGGTGGGTCGCGTCGTCCATAAACAGCACTTTTCAGTCTATCACCGGAATGTTCGGGGTTCATGTTTGGAGAACATGCTGGCCACTCTAGTCGAGCGCTGTCGTTATCCTGAAGGAAGTCATTCACAAGATGTGCACGATGGGGGCGCGAGTTGTCGTCTATGAAGACGTATGCCTTGCCAGTATGCTGCCGATATGGTTGCACTATCGGTCGGGGGTTGGAATTTACATATGGCTGCGCTCGTTGGACAGTTTGTGTAAAGCGTTCGCCGCGCGGAATTAGCCGAGCGGTCTGAGGCGCTGCAGTCGAGGACTGTGCGGCTGGTCCCGGCGAAGGTTCGAGTCCTCCCTCGGGCATGGGAGTGTGTGTTTGTCCTTAGGATAATTTAGGTTAAGTATTGTGTAAGCTTAGGGACTGATGACCTTAGCAGTTAAGTCCCATAAGATTTCACACATATTTGAACTTTTTCTAAAGCGTTCAGCCTGACCGGGTTGCCTCCAAACACGTCTCCCACGATTGTCTGGTTGAAGGCATATGCGACTCTCATCGGTGAAAACGTGATGCCCATCCTGAGCGGTCCATTCGGCGTGTTGGTGGGCCCATCTGTACCGTACTGCATGGTGTCGTGGTTGCAAAGATGGACCTCGCCATGGACGTCGTGAGTGAAGATGCGCATCATGTATCTTACTGCGTACAGTTTGAATCGTAACACGACGTCCTGGGGCTGCATGAAAAGCATTGTTCAACATGGTGGCGTTGCTGTCAGGGATCCTCCGAGCCATAATCCGTAGGTAGCGGTCATCCACTGCAGTATTAGCCCTTGGGTGGCGTGAACGAGATATGTCAGCGACAGTTCCTGTCTCTCTGTATGTACTCCATGTCCGAACAATATGGCTTTTGTAAACTCCGAGACGCCTGGACACTTCCCTTGTTGAGAGCCCTTCCTGGCAAAAAGTAACAATGCGGTCGCGATCGAACCGCGGTCACGTCTTGGCATGGTTGAACTACAGACAACACGAGCCGTGTACCTCCTTCCTGGTGGAATGACTGGAACTGATCGGCTGTCGGAACCCCCCGATCTAGAAGGCGCTGCTCATGCATGGTCGTTTACATCTTTGGGCGGGTTTATTGACATCTCTTAACAGTCAAAGGGACTGAGTCTGTGATACAATATCCACAGTCAACGTCTATCTTCAGGAGTTCTGGGGAGCGGGGTGATGCAGAACGACCTAGGTAGGAAGTACCAGTTACACTGCCCTTAAATCTGAACATTTGGAAGAACGTGGAGGATTTGGAGTTCAAAGTAACTTTACTTGGCAAGGAGTATTAGCAAGATTTTAGCGCTACAAATACTTTAATGGTTTTATTTATATCTTTGCAGAGGAGTGTGTGAATTTAAAAATTTAGGAGCACTTTTTACGTATAATTTTCGCTCTACAAGTTTCATTTATGTCATTTTTTCATTTAGAGTAGCTCTATTTTAAGTACAGGCGTTGGAACATGAGCATAATTCACTTTTTCTTGCAAGGTGGTAAAAATCGCCGATCTTTGACGATCGATCGTGGCAAAATGGCTGAATCGATTTTAGCATTTAAGTAGGGCATTGTAAGCAAACTTTTATGTTCTTTCATTATTGTATTTAGAGTAATAAGGGAAAACTGAAGAAGTCCAAAAATTTCGTTGATTTTCGGCCCTCAAAAGTTTAGCATTTAACTCTTAATTTGGATGCCTAACGTCGATTCAGTTATTTACAGCTCGTGCATATTTATTGGCCAGCAGAAGTTTTATTTGCCTATGTTATTGTGTCAAATAGCTCTTCTCTCCTTACATCGCCTAGCCAACTGACAGGTCTTACAACAACGGTAATGAACTGTTGACGCAAAATCCTTCCGCTTAGTTTCACTGCCTTCGCCTTCCGAACGGGGGTCCGAACCCTCGTGGCTAATACTCTTGATCTGCAAACTCGCTCTCTCCAGCTCAGTAATACTCTGTGGGGGAGGCCAATATGTCAGGGTAGAACGATTTGTTGGTTGTAAGTAGTCTATTATATTCTGGTCAGTCTCTTTCCTCTGAACCTTTATTTGCAGGGCCTTCACACCAATCAAAATTTAGGTTAGGCAGTGGAAAAACAATGGGTTCTCTCATTGTACGCTTGAGTAATATATGCTTTGTTAATTCCAGTATATACCCGTCTGTCACAAAATAATCATAAACATTTTTATGAAATGCATCTAAGCTATGTTGCACTACGATCGCCTTACCAACATGTAGACTACACTTTCATTTAGCGAGGGGATAGAACAGTTTCAATAATTTCTTATCCTCAATAAGAAGTACCTTTCCTTGTTCTTGAATTTCAACCAGAAACCATAAAACTTTCTGGGTTTTTTGTACAGTCTCTACCGACAATTTTCTCACGCGCTGAAGAGGGGTAACAGTGGATTAGGTAATCTAGCGAAAACACTAAACACACGCGCTTGGTCTTCCCTAAATTGCACTGTTACATTAAGATAATTCACAGGAATATCTGCCTTAACATCACTCATACGACCTGTACTAACCATACTCGTAAATCCCAAACGTCTTTCCATACTCCACAGCTCGGTCCTATAATTTCTTCACTATGTCTAGCTCTACAGATTTCAGTTTTAAGGTCTTAATATCTACACTAGGATTACTGTAGTGAATAACCTGTGCTTCAATATGCTTGCTTCATCTTTTTCATCGTTCCCCCGACTCTAAAAAGGCCAACAGAACGTCTAAACAGGAGAGACTGAACCGAATAGCATTAACAGTCATACTCATCTCGCCGAGCTACACTGGAATGATTCCAACTAGCTGGCCAAATGCTGCCTGCAACCTGTGTATCTGATAACTAGTGCTCCATTTGTTGAGTTCCAAGGATGCCAATACGTACCGTACTTGTTTGTTCCTGAGGTAGCCCAATCCTGGTACCTCCCTCCGTTCCACACCAACAAATGCAACAAGTTGGAGATTCAATGAGATTCTTGCGATTATAATTCTAGCAAAGTATTTTCTAATTGCCTTTTAACATCCTATACAACAGCGCTCTGCTACTGTTGATACGCTATGGGGTCTTTGTAGGGGAAGTGGGATGTGCTGATTTTAAACATAGACACATAACAAATCAAATTTATTAATGAAAACAATTCATAAATTGAACTTTGCTGCAACAACTAAATTAAAGTCTGCCAAAGTGCCATAGCTTGATGACCATATGTTTTTAGGTAAAATTGGTGACAAGACAAATCGGTCTTCATTCTCAAAAGTACTAAAAAGCACTTACAACCGAGTAGCAATTAATTCCAACTTTCACCAACTAATCTTTAATAAACAGCACCTCTACCACAAAAATTGAAATCATACATGAATACCGTAACATGCTATGGCTGTTCGGAAAGTAAGGTCCGATCGGTCTCGAAATGAAAACCACATTGAAAATCAAAAATTTTTTATTCTCAACAGTGAGTTACACCTTCCAGCTGCCTCTAAATAGTCGTCGCTCCAACTTAGACATTTTTCGTGACGTTGTACAAACTTTCCAGAACCATCGTCACAAAAAGCAGCCGCCTGCGCTTTTTGCAATTCTCTACGCTGGTCTGCCTTTCGCTGTTTGTGCCAAAATGCTGTCTTCGTTGCCAGCAGTTCATGCGAGCAGAGATGCGCAACGGAGGAAGCTAATTAAGGGCTGTATTGTGGGCGATCGAACACTTCCCATCGAAAACGCTGCAGGAGCGTCTTCATTGCCCCTGCAGGATGCGGCTGAAAATTGTCTTGAAGAAAGAAAGGTCTGTCATTTGCGTTAAGTGGGCTGCATAGCTTCAGGCGAAATCTCTCACCAGATCCACATACCTGGCGGGAGACACTGTTGTTTTAGGCATTTCTACATGATAAGTTTGCGCTCTGAACTGAAATGAGCGACTTGAAGCGATCGACAGGCACACTAAAGACACTGCCCAACATGTCTGTGCAAAGTTCCATTTCGCGTCTAGTCGGACTTTACTTTCCGAAGACGCCTCGTATATATGTATATTCAACTAGCGTTGGTTCCAGCAGCGCACTAAATATTCAAAAATAATCCAATTTGATAACTTTAATGAAACACTATGTTGTCGCCAACATTGCACTGAATATTCAAAAACGCTGTAAGTACGCGATCTTTTTCGTAAAATATTACATTCGTTCAACATTGCCTAAAAGGCACACAGTAGCAACACAAGTACCCAATATAATAGCAAAAAAACAACACTATACTTTATGCTAATTCAAAAGCAGAGGTAGATGAGGAATACTCTACAATTTTAGGAAATCCAGAAACACTTTAGCTTATAATAAGCACAAATACAGCAAACTGTACAACTTTGGGATACGCTATTTTATTGTATGAGGCAATCTCATACCAGACCAATAAACGAGGCCACAACTAACAGATACGATGCCATGATGAAACCGAATGCTTGAAGAGCAAAGCTGCTCAAACGCTGATCAGGCACAATATAACGTGAAGCCGCACTCCTACGCTCCTATAGCAGTAATAAACATACTGCATGCTGAACAGCCTTTACAAGTAACAGAAATACTGTTGAGCATCACCAACTAGGAAACAGACCCCAGTCCACTGCTTCTTGCAGGTTAATTAGACTGACAATCACAACTGACAATCATTCTAGCGAGTACGAGTAAGCGTCGTTCCACATAATACACCGATGTAAGAAGGTGACATGCATACCTTTCACCTCCGCAGCCTCCTCCGTAAATAGCATTAAGAGAGAGAGAGATAGAGAGAGAGAGAGAGAGAGAGAGAGAGAGGGAGAGAGAGAGAGAAAGCGGAGGGGGGGAGGGGTTGAGGGAGAGAGAGAGAGAGTCAGAGAGAGAGAGCGAGAGACGAGAGACGAGAGAGAGAGAGAGAGAGAGAGAGAGAGATACTTCTGGATGCCTGTCACTTGCTAACTGCCCCTGCTGTTTGACCGTTGTGTTCAGAGGTTGCACCTCCATCGTTCTCGTCCACTGGTTGATAGTATGCCGACATAAAGCACCAGTTGACGCTATGTCCAGGTCCCCGTTCTCCAAAGAGAATCGTTAGCCACCACGGCACTTGCAACGACACTACTCTGGAATCGATAACCACAGTCGTTCTCTAAACTGCTCAGATACTTCCCCTGTTTGACAATCCCCTCACGGAGATCCGCTAGACGGACTAATCTTGAAACTTTCCAATTAGAGGTTACATATTCTGTGGATAAACATTGCGTGTCCTTAATGCATGTAGTTACCACTGTATTCTGCATCTTCACACCGTTGATCTTTGCTGATTCTTCTGCATCTTTAGGGCAGTTTCCCACGCCCAGGGCAAGAACATCTTCTCCTAGGCTCCCTTTGGCAAGACCGTTGGCAGAGTGGTGCTGACTCTTGATGTCGGAGGTCTTCGGCCTCCACTGCTCATGACATTTTTTTTTTCTTTTCAAATTTAGGCAGTGATTGGAATCGAATCCAGTACGGACTAGGTATTCGGTTACTAGCCAAGGACACTACTTCGAGACCACGGTCTTTTGTGCATTTACGAGCAGTAATCGTGTACACAAGTCGCATTGTCATGTTCACAATTGGAGACCCAGGGCACTCTACTGAATTACGTAGGTGTCTCTATGTAGCAATTTATCCTGTAGACAAAAGACCGCTGAGAAAGAGGGTTCGAGTCGAAAACCTATAACGAGGCTCTTTGAAAAGTATTTTCCCTGTACAGTGATCGGATCTGGGGTTCCTCTGATTGCTGTCTGGAATTTGTCAGTGGCTTGAGAAACGACAGTTAATCACTTCTTCTTTTGATTCAAATAGGGCCTAGCTGTCGTTATTTAAATAATTTCGTAAGTAAGTGAGTTCAGAAAGTTGTTGCAAAATGTGTTCTGTAGACTGTTATTGGGTTTGTGCATAAGTTCAGAGCGTTTTTCCATATGTTTAATGAGCGTAACAGATACACACAGTAATGACTTTAGTCATCAATAATATACCCTCTTTCAATATTTACAACAAGCTGCCAAATTTGGGTACTTTTCCGACTCCGTGACAGTAGAAATCACGTGCTTTGGAGGCGAAGAACTCTTCGAACCATGTTCGGAGCACATTTCCGTCCGGAAAAGAAGACCCTTTAAGGTTGTTCAACAGAGAACAGAAAAGGTGGAAACCTGAAGGCGTACGATCATGTGAAAAAGGTCGCGTCCTACGTAAGCGACAGAAGTCACCGGCAGCTTCAGGTATAGTTACAGAAGTGTCGTAGGTATCCATGGCGCTCCCTATCCTCTGCTTAGCAGCTCAGGAACCCAAAAATTCAGCACCTCACTTACAGAGTTCAGGAGTATGTACTAGAACTGAGTGCATACGAAGTTGATAAACGGCTCATTGAGGCGAATAAAATAGTGTGATTGAAATATGTGAATTCTTGTACTTACGCTTTGTTGTAAATCGGTCATCACTACCAAAATACATTCTTTATTTCAGAAATTACAAATCTGTTGTATAAGTATTTATATCTATGTTGTAATTCGAGGTTGTAAAGCTCCAGATGACCTCTGGCGGTTTTATAACAACAAGAATTAACTCATTCACTCTATGATACATCTTTCTGCCAATGGTGGAGGGAGTTGTTGACCATTTAAAACATTATTTCTTCCAAGTTTATTAGTGATTCTCTTCCACTTCCACAATCCACCATATTTCACTTGTGAATTTAAGCAGTGAAAGGCCACTGTAGGAAGTTTCAAAGTGTTCTCAGGCTTTATTTGTATTAGGCTACACTATAGTCCACTGTCACCTCAGGCTAAACTTCTCTGCAGGGGTGTGCAAAACAATGAAATTGGTTTCAGCTGTCCATCAAGCTCCTGGCAGCACACAGCGTGTGTTGGTCTGATATCTGTTCGTTCTAAAAGGAGTTGTAGAGTACGGGGAATGTGGCCAATATTCACGGGTGACCTTGGCTCCAGAAGTTCATAGGACTGGACGGTTATCAACAGAGGATCCCACTGGTGGGGAATGAATTTATGGCTCCTTGCAGGCTGCCAGCATGTGATATGTTGCTACTTTTATTACTGACGAGATAATTGGCACTCATATCTTAAAAAAACCGTGGGAACCTTCATCCTGTACTCTCAAAATACGCTAGTCTATTGATTGTTGAAATAAGGTAGAACTTCAGACATTGCGCCAAGTGTTTTCGATGTTCTCAAGTAATATATTTGGTGGTACTTGAAAAGGAAACGAATCAGCATATCTGTAACATCCTTTGAAACGCATTCTGAAAGTCAACAATCCTTCCTATTCTCGCAAGTGTCCCTAGGGTATCTACTCATTACCTGTAATCAATAAGATAACCAGAAAAAAGATAAATTAAAAGAACCCGTTTTTAAAGCTGAAACAGACCATGTCTCCTTTAATTTCTTTGCATTATGTTAGGCCAGAACACGCAGTAGTATACATGTCTGTTCTTGGCGCTTATGAACTTAGCACGAACAACCTGGTCAAAAATACGTATGGTAGGCTGCAGGGAATAACAAGTC
The DNA here is from genome assembly GCF_021461395.2 of Schistocerca americana. NCBI lineage: Eukaryota > Metazoa > Arthropoda > Insecta > Orthoptera > Acrididae > Schistocerca > Schistocerca americana. The sequence goes on from NC_060121.1 coordinate 457,014,234, forward strand.
TTTTTGTTGATGCTGTATAGTAAATCTTGTATGTATGGAAAAACAACAGTGAAAACTCTCAATTTTGTATACCAAGCCTGAAACTTTGCTCCATTCGTTTATGAAATAAGAATTACAGAGCAATATTTTACGAATTTCAACATTATTACAACGTTATTCTTTTTTTTCTGTGGCGTGAAAGTTTCTAACACGTGCGTCCAACTGAAATACGAAAATGGTTGTGAATTTTGTTAATTTACGTCCTTTTGACTTGTCAGTTAACTCCAACAATTCGAAAATCAGAAATTGTTGCTTCCTAGTGCATAATTAAATTCTCAGACTACGTTAAGGGTTAAAAAGAAGAAGCGCTAGTACTTCATCCTAGATGGGTCTGGAGGTTGTTGTGATAAAAGTCCGAATTTCCGGCTTTCATCACTGAATGAATGACTCAATTAATTAGTATTGTTATAGATCCGTCAGAGGTCATCTGTAGCTTTACTTTCCAAGGAGAGTTTTGTTGGCAGTTCAGTAGCGGACAATTTGTTCTGGAAATAAATGTTTGTTTCTAATTCATGAATTTCGTTTTTGCCACTCGTTTTAGGTTCATAACTCTATTTTCAAAAACTAAAAATAAATAATTACCTAAAACTAAAACAGTGTAGAAGTGGAACGTTTATTCCCAAAACGAATAACTACAGGTTGCTGCTTTTGTTGTGTATTCTAGTCTGATACCCTCGCACTTTCGCACCTATAATTGGATACTGAAATACTACCAGAAGCAGAAAAGAATGCACATGATAGACTTAAATTATTCTATAAAACAAAAGCGTGTGGGTAATCTCTCTTGAAATACTCCCGTGTTACACAACCGTGTAGCATTTACGGACGAGTGCTTTTTTTCGGGTAGGCAGGTCGAGGAGGGGGAGAGGAGTCTTAAAAGAAGCCTGCCGATACAATCGAACCACTGTAGCCGGGAAAAGAAACGAACTTTGAGTGAAGAACATTGTAGTGGATCCCAGGGCGGAAGGCAGAGGAGACGACGTTAGCGCTGCCGGTGGCCGGTTGCCGAACTTTGGTGCCCGCCTGTACCCGCTGCAAGTGCTGACAATGTTGCGTTAATTAAAACAAGCGTTAATTAAGTAAACAAACTGAGGCTCTTCTCTTTCCTCTCCTCCTACGCTCTCCGGACCGGCGGCTCGGGTAATGAATAGAGCGGCGCGGCAGCCGAGTTTCCGAGAAGGAAGATAAACAAACAGCGACGGAGACAGAAGTAAAGGAACTTATCCCGGTTAATTGATTTGTTGTTCGGGTCTGCCGCCGAGGGCTGCGCCGGCACATTAGCACGTGAAGCGCGGGCGGCACGGCGCGTCTTAATCCACTCTGCCATCCCATTTGCCCGCTCTCTGTTCAGAACTGGAACAATCCCGCACCGGGAGATAGCATTTCATGCAGACGCCTTTGCGCAGTGATGAGGGGGCACGTTTCTGGCAAATGCAGCCTATTTCTGCTGATAAAATCCGGCTAAAATTATCTGGCGGCACTAATTGTGCGAATACGCTCAGTGTCTGGTCAACGAACTATTTTCTTTTTTTTTTTCTTTTTTTTTTAGGAACGATAGTTTCTCATCAAACTGTTACGAAAAATTTTGTATGAGCTTATACTGCTCTGAAAAAAAAACGCCTGATACGTGCTAGATGTTTGTTTGTTGTAGTAGGGTCGAACGGAGGGACGTGGTCACCTGTGAACGTTCTGCATCAGGATGTCAGTTCTCAGTATCGTTTGTTTGCTCAAACTATGTCTTGCAGACATTAGCGTAAACATAAACAACTCACGCTGAATCAAATGAAAGCAATTAGCAGTGACGTTGCTGTAAAGACGACTGAATACGTCCTAATAAGTGACTAGTCATTTTATCTTCTGAGAAACAGACAATACGCAGTTGATCGTCACTCTGGAGGTTTGTTTTAATTTATTTATTTAACCTGATCTGACAAGCGCCATCAGGCCCTCTCTGACATCTGACCAGAGTTTCACACACACCGTACCTTTTTTACACGATAGCTACTCAAGAAAAAACAATTTTAATATGGCAAGTAGTATTAAAATGTTTTGAGTATCTATAGAGACGATGTGAGTAAATAATACTGACCATAAACTAATGAAGTTAATAGAGGCAGTACTTCTATTACTGCTACTGCTGTCACTAATAGTGACAATAGCCGGCCGTTGTGGCCGAGCGGTTCTAGGCGCTTCAGTCCGGAACCGCGCTGCAGCTACGGTCGCAGGTTCGAATCCTGCCTCTGGCATGGATGTGTGTGATGCCCTTAGGTAGTTAGGTTTAAGTAGTTCTTAGTGTAGGGGACTGATGACCTCAGATGTTAAGTCCCATAGTGTTTAACCATTTGAATAATGACAATAACAATAATAATAATGGTAATAATAACAATAATGACCGTGGCAGATATAATAAGAATATATAGGTTCACAAAATAGATGTTTGTTGGTACAGACCGATTTGTGGAAAGAAAATTTAAGGCGACTGCACCAGTGAAGACTACTGGGAAAAGAGGGAGATCTGGATGGAAAGAAGTATGTACAGGGTAACGTGTGCGTACAGGAAAATGGTAGCCGTTATTGTTGGCTCGGTAGACATGACATTAACTGTCTTCTGAAGATAGAGATGTTATTGAGTTCTTTAATATAAGGTGGGAGGTTATTCTAGAGTCAAGTTCCTGCTACTGAAACGGACTTCGAGAAAATGGCTGAACGATGGAGTGGGACAGAAAGGATTTTGCTCTTGTAGGATCGGTTGTTTCTGCTATGTTGATCAGACAAGAGCATTAATGCCAAAAAAAAAAAATGGTTCAAATGGCTCTGAGCACTATGGGACTTAACGTCTGTGGTCATCAGTCCCCTAGAACTTAGAACTACTTAAACCTAACTAACCTAAGGACATCACACACATCCATGCCCGAGGCAGGATTCGAACCTGCGACCGTAGCAGTCGCTCCGTTCCGGACTGAGCGCCTAGAACCGCTAGACCACCGCGGCCGGCAGCATTAATGCCGAAGAGAGCTATGAGGGACGTGTACGTTGATGAGACCGTAGAGAAGGCGAAGGGTATGGAAATCTCTGCGCTTGTCTGCACACAGCCAGGTTTAGTTGTGCATTTGATGGTGCAATATGATCAAAGAATCTAACGTCACAGATATATCAAACATAGGCATTTGTAAAGTTACAAGCGCCGTGAGCTTTCCTGAGAATGACCTTGCAGGATAAAATCGCTGTAATCAGTAATTGGAAGTTTAAGTGTTTGTACAAGTTTCTTTTCTAGGTCAACAAGAAAAAACTTTTTATATTTTTGTAGGGCATGGAGAGATGCTGATGCCTACTTGCGCATTGCAGTTACAAGCTCAACCCAGTTTAGATTTTCATGCATTGTTATTCCTAGACTTTTTGCTGAAAGAGAGAAGTTGATTTTTGTCCCATTTACTTAGAAATGACAGGCATCCCCGATATTTCGGGCTAATGAGCCTGGAACGACCAACCAGTACCGCTTGGGTTATGAATGGTTTGGGCTTAAATTCCATGTTCTGTGCCCATTTTGATAGTGCACGCAGGTCGGTGTTGAGATTATCGATAACTGTCTTCATGTTTACTGAATACGCACTTTGATACAACTGGAGGTCATCAGTGTATATGTGGTATTTGCAGTAGGGCAAAACTGATGACTCATTAACATACGATGGAAATAAAATAGGACCTAATACCGAACCCTGGACGACGTCTGATACTACAGTACATGGTCAGAAGTATCCGGACACCCCCCTCCTCCCAAAAAACATACGTTTCTCGTATTAGGTGCATTGTGCTGCCACCTACTGTCAGGTACTCCATATCAGCGACCTCCGTAGTCGTTAGCCATCGTGAGAGAGCAGAATGGGGTGCTCCCCGGAAATCACGGATTTCGAACGAGGTCAGGTGATTGGGTGTCACTTGTGTCATACGTCTGTACATGAGATTTCCACACTCCTATACATCCCTAGGTCCACTGTTTCCGATTTGATTCTGAAGTGGAAACGTGAAGGGACAATTACTGCACAAAAGCGTATGCCAAACGATGCCTCGCATGGTGTAAGCAGCGTAAACAATGGCCGATTGAACAGTGGAAAAACATTGTGTGGAAAAATGAACCACGGTACACAATGTGTCGATCCGATGGCGGGGTGTGGGTATGGCGAATGCCCGGTGAACGTCATCTGCCAGCGTGTGTAACGCCAACAGTAAAATTCGGAGGCGATGGCGTTATGGTGTGGTCGTGTGTTTCATGGAAGAAGCTTGCACCCCCAGTCGTTTTGCTTGGCACTATCACAACACAGGCCAACATTGATGTTTTAAGCACCTTCTTCCTTCCCGCCTGTGAAGAGCAATTCGGGGATGGCGACTGCATCTTTCAACATGATCAAGCACCTGTTCATAATGCACGGCCTGTGTCAGAGCGGTTACACGACAATAACATGCTTGTTGTGGACTGGGCTGCACAGGGTCCTGACCTGAATCTTACAGAACACCTTTGGGATGTTTTGGAACGCCGACTTCGTGCCGGTCCTCACCGACCGACATCGATACCTCTCCTCAGAGCAGCACTCCGTGAAGAATGCCTGCTATTCCCCAAGAAAACTTCCAGCACCTGATTGAACTTATGCCTGCGAGAGTGGAAACTATCATCAAGGCTAAGGGCTGGATAACACCATATTGAATTCCAGTATTACCGATGGAGGGCGCCACGAACTTGTCATTTTTAGCCAGGTGTCTGGATACTTTTGATGACATAGTGTACCTGCCTCTATTGGGACTTCATGTTAGTGGCGAGACGTCAGGTATGAGCGAACGCATTCTACTGCACTTGGCGAGAAATTTAGGCTGCTAAGTTTGGAAATTAAAATGTCGAATTCGACTGTGTCAGGGGCTTTGCTGAAATCTTAGAAGCACGTGATAGTCACCTCGTGTACATCCATTGCAAGCTTCGTATCATCTGTTGCCCTTATTAAGGCAGATGTGTTGCGATCTATATGGAAACCCGATTGCTATTCGTCTGTTAGGCTGTTTCGCCTGTCTTGCGGCCGAGTGGTTCTAGGCGCTTCAGTCTGGAACGGCGCGACTGCTGCGATCGCAGGTTCGAATCCAGCCTCGGGCATGGATGTGTGTGATGTCCCTAGGTTAATTAGGTTTAAGTAGTTCTAAGTTCTATGGGACTGATGACCAGAGATGTTAAGTCCCATAGTGCTCACAGCCATTTGAACCATTTTTGAACCATAAGCGACTTTCACAATGAGCAGATTAATGAAAATACGCTTCAGATGCTTTTCTTACAACTTTATAACTTCACATGGCCGATTTCGGCATTTATATTAGGCCACTATCAAGCTATCTGAAACTACCAAATGTTGAATATTATATGGATATTTTCGTCTTTTGTAACAGGAGATGAGTGAAAATGCTTATATAGTTACAGCGCAAGGGCATAAATAATATACAACTTGCGTTATGCTGTAGAGAAGTATAATCAAATGATAAAAACGGTAGAAGTCAAATGGATTTTATAAAAATTCGCGCCCAATGACATCATGAGAAAAATGGACGTGTGTAATTATAATAATTGTACAGTTTGATACTTTAAAACTGTTAACATGGTTTAACTTAACGGTAGACGATAAAGCAATGAAAAGCAAGTAGATTTCAAAAGTTTTACCCGCAAATACGTCATGAGAAAAATTAATGTATCGTAATTATGAAAACATGGGATCCGAAAGAACTGTGTTAACATACGAGACGTACTCCCAAAGTAAGGTCTGATCGGTCGCGAAATGGAAACCATAGTGAAAATCCGATAAAGCTTTGCATAGGGGTGTTGGACAGTGCTTATAGTATGTCCTTTGTTCGCATCACGTCTATCTTTTCAGTTCTGAGTGCACAGTGAGCACGTAAGATGCCTAGAAAGCAGTGTCGCCTGATTTGATGCAGACCACAAAACATGACTGTCATGCATTTCCTTCTTCATGACAGTTCTCGGCCGCACTCTGCAATGCCAATGAGGTCGCCTATGCAGCATTTTCGATGGAAGTGTTTGATCGCCCTCCATCCAGCTCGGACTTTGCTGCCTCTGATTTTCGTTTTTGCTGACATGAACCGCTGGCTTTGAAGTCAATGTTTTTGAACACACAGCGAACTGCATATCAGCGTACAGAATCGGTAAAAGGTACAGGCGGCTGCCTTCTCTGATGAGGGTATTGGAAAGTTGGTATAATGCTACGAAAAATGTCTCAGACGGAGCGGCGACTATGTAGAGAGGTTGCTGGAAGGTGTGACTAACTATTGCAAATAAAACACTTTTGATTTTCACTGTGGTTTCCATCTCGCGACCGATCGGACCTTACTTTCGGAATACGGATCGTACTTTAGCTTGAAAGAATTATATTTGCCCTGTTTCAGAAATACAACTACTTGTTTTCGAACTAAAAGCTGAAAGTAATTATTTCGAATTAGTAGAAGTGTAAAATAGTTGTAATGAGCGAGATTTACAAGTCGATGATTGTGATTATGATTATGACACTCCCATTGTTCTCATGACGTCATTGGGTGCAAACTTTTTCAAAATGGCTCTGAGCACTGTGGGACTTAACATCTGAGGTCATCAGTCCCCTAGAACTTAGAACTACTTAAACCTAACTAACCCAAGGACATCACACACAGCCGGCCGGGGTGGCCAAGCGGTTAAAGGCGCTACAGTCTGTAACCGCGTGACCGCTACGGTCGCAGGTTCGAATCCTGCCTCGGGCATGGATGTGTGTGATGTCCTTAGGTTAGTTAGGTTTAAGTAGTTCTAAGTTCTAGGGGACTGATGACCTTAGAAGTTAAGTCCCATAGTGCTCAGAGCCATTTTTTGACATCACACACATCCATGCCCGAGGCAGGATTCGAACCTGCGAGAGTAGCGGTCACGCGGTTCCAGACTGCAGCGCCTAGAACCACTCGGCCACTGCGACTGGTTCAAAACTTTTAAAAGCCGCTTGACTTCTAATGCTTTTATCATTTGACGTTGCTTCACTAGAGCATAATATAAGCTGCATGTTATTTCTGCCTTTCACTTTACATATATAAGTAGTGACACTCATCTCCTATCATAAAAAACAAAAGTATTTATGGATCCACCTGAAGCAAACCAACCGCTGCGTCATGTGTGAGATACAGAGGCAGGCGAGTGCGCCGGGACTTAGCCCAGTTCACTGCTAGTAGCGCCACGTCACCTTAACGCGTCTGCATGTAGCGCACAAGTATTGCACTACAATTTAGTACGAAATTAAAAATCAACATTCATGTTTAAAACTTTGATAAATTACAGTTTAGTGTAATAATGTTCCAAATACCAAGTCTTGACGTTCTAAACTCAATAGTTTGCGGAAAAATGCCGTTTTAAGAGAAAAATCCGAGGCGCTAAATAATGACGCTAGGAAGCCAATATTTGGTCAGAGGGTGCAGTTAGAAATTATAAATAAGTGATGCTGGTTTCCAAAACCATAAAACAAAAATTAACGCCAAAATCCACGTTTTTCGGAAAAATCAGAGGCGCTGAATAATGGACTTCGAAACTTTAAAATTTGTTTTATGCTTCAGTACATCCCAAAAAATAATAAGAGAGTCCACGTTAATCTACCTCTTATAGTTTTTGAGTAACTAAATAAAAACTAATTTTGTAACTGAAATGTACCTAAGTGTTGTAGATTAAGTACTTGAAATTTTAATGATATAGGATTTTGGTAGAACCAGATGATCAAATATATCAAATAATAGAGCTACACCAAGTTTAAGACTTGTAACATAAATAGCAACTGATGTAAGTTTTAGCAAAGGTATGGTTCAGAGGTAACAATCTACCGTTAATTCCACTAAATAAATTCTGTTAAGCAAAGTTTTCATTCTAGCGAGCTGAAACTTTCTATGTGCTTTCAAACTGCTTATCTGGATACCAGCAAAAATTAATAAGTTTCGGAAGTAATTGGTAACTATATTATTAAGGATTATGTGTCCGAGATAGCGGTCGTTTGTAGACTGCCGCCGTATGCAAATAGACAGAGACAACAGATGTTTTCTCGGCAGTCCGCACCGGCACCTTATAAATACAGCCCCTGAAGCAGTAGGAAGGTTCACTTCGCTGTCAGACACTGTGTGGTCCACGCCAGCTAAACGTCGGGTCGCGCTCTGCCTCGGATGACGTCAGAGCCGAGCTGTGACAAGCGCGTATTTGGCAATGAAAACGGATAGTGAACTCGCGAGGACTGTACACCGTCCTGCATTGTTTAGAATTGGGTAAAATAACTGTTAGTGTGCCATCCGTGTGAAATTCAATTCCGCGTAGCAAGTGGTGGATGTATTTCCACTTTTACGGCGAGCATTAGATTTTGAACATTTACTGCGAACTTTCAGTTGAGTGATGTTAGTCAGGGCGAAAAACAATCTGGTCGGAAGTTACCGTAGAGGTCGCCTCTGAACTGCTAAAGGTGCTATTGGATTAGAAAGACTTGTTTTCAATTGAACGTAACGCAATTTTAAGTGGTGTTTGTGAGAAACTTTAATTAAATTAAATCTTTATTGGAACTTTAAACTTTTACTGAATTCGTAGTCCTGATCCCGCAAAGAAATGGGAAATAGACAGTTTTCTTTCAGTGGGCTGGACCGGAATGTGGCCGTGCAGACTGGAAACTAAGGTCTGTATGTTTCCCTTCGCTTTCTGGTTGACCACCAAATTAGTTGCCAGGCTCACGTGATAAAGACGGCATCAAAACTTCAAACCAGTGAAGTAACTTACTCGCCGCCCCACACACCATATTATGTATTAACACATGACAGTTTCAGGTACACTTGATAATGCCCTAATATAAAGGCCGAAAAAGGTCGTGTTAACTTAATAAAGTTCTAAAAAAGCAACTGGAAGGGCTTGTCATTGATTGAACAACGGTTGCGGAATCAGCATCAGATCATAAGGGACAGATTGTTACGGTCGGGGCCCTGGGAACGACCATCTCGGAAACGGCGGACTGGTTGGCTGTTTGCGTGCTACTGTCGTGAGTGTCTATGCAAAGTATATAAAGGCCCACGAACAGGCAACAGTTTGTTGGACGTTGATGCCTCATCACAGTAGGTGGGGACAGCAGACTCGCCCATTCTGTAAAGCAGAATAGGTGGCGCAGCTGGTCTGACAACAGGGTACAGCGCTGGCGCAGGCAGAAGAGTTTTGGAGCACATCGTTCAGAGCACACTGTTGAACATGCGGTTGCACATCTGACGACCCCTAAACGTTCTCAAGTTGACACAATGACGTCGTCAATTATGACTGCAGTGGGCACGGGCTCATCAGAACTGGACCCTAGATCAACGGATACGTGTAGCTTGGTCGAATGAATCACGTTTCTTGCTGCGTTAGGTCAATGGCCGTGTCCCGATACACCGTCGTCCAGGAGAAAGGCTACTAGGAACATGGATCGCCCTACGTACGAAGGCTGGTGTGGGCAGTTGTATGGTGTCTGTTAAAACGAAATATCTATATCGATGATGAGCATCTGACTAAACCCAAGCATGGCTCGACAGATATCAGTACATGTATTGCGCAACGGTAAAATCTGTCGTTATTTTAGAGATGTTTTGGTACAAGGAGAATAAATAACCTCTGTAGGCTATTAATGGCTCTGGGCACTATGGGACTTAACATCTATGGTCATCAGTCCCCTAGAACCTAGAACTACTTAAACCTAACTAACCTAAGGACATCACACAACACCCAGTCATCACGAGGCAGAGAAAATCCCTGACCCCGCCGGAAATCGAACCCGGGAACCCGGGCGCGGGAAGCGAGAACGCTACCGCACGACCACGAGATGCGGACTGTAGGCTATTAACGAGCAATTAATATCCTTATGTATTACAACTAGCTTAGTGCCCACAGCTTCGCTAGCGTAAACTGTATGATCTGCGCAGATTTCCTTTTTCTTTAATAGAATTTTTATGTTGTTCACAAACTGCGAAATGCTTTACATGCTGAACGAGGTCCTATAAACATGGTCACTGGCGAATGTACTTCTGGCTAAAACGCGATTCTGGTAGTTAATGTTCTGGCGTAACCACAAGCTCCGGAACGAAGAGGACGACCGCAAGACCAGAGAAGGCGGTGAGGTAACGTCAGCCAACAGCCCGCTGACAAGGAGCGAGCCGCGTCAGGAGCGACCTCTGCAAGAAGTGAAAATAAGCGCCGCTCCCGCCACCCTAGGCCGCTCAGATCGACTCAGTATACGGACATTAGCGGACAGTATAGGCACAGTTGTACACTGGCACTCGCAGATCAATTATTAATGACGTGTGTGACAAACTTGCACGAACTCTGACTTGGTTGCATGACGTCCATCGTTTGGTTCACCTTTGTAAATACAAGTTAAGTATTGTCAGTCTGCTTTATAGAAATAAAACTACTAATGTTATTTGCTTGAATTGTTGTCTAGCATTCCCAGAACGCAGCATCCCTTAGGCACCCTATACGAGAGGAATGGGCGAGACCCAACAGCAGGAGTCCGACGTTTGTGTTAATAATGCCTTTTGCGTTCTTGTTGCTGAGCCGTGCTAACCCCGGCTTAAACCTTGACTGTTACTCTGCGTTTCGTTTCCCGCGGTTACTGCGGTTATGCCGTGGTTCTTCCTCTTTTTACGTGTGGCAGCAGCGGTGTGTATCGATATTCGCACCTTGTACTATCTTTGGTCTGGTGCTTATAGTTTCCGGCTAGCCGGTGTGCGGCAGTCGGTCGCTTGGTGTCGATCAGCCAGGAAATCTCCGCGCGGCGCGGTGGGCCGGGCCCGCTGGAGGTCTCTACGCAGTGTTGGAGTGCGTGGGAGCTGTTCCGATTGCTACGAGGTTTGTGGCTCACCGACCCGGGATATCAAAGTTGAGTGGTGATTTAATTACCGAAGCCAGTCTGTTCACGTTGTGCCGTTGGTTTTCATGGTTGGCTGTTGGGGGTATTCCCGTGAGTAACACAGAGTGTTAGAGTTGGCGAAAGTGGGGTTTAACTGTATTTTGGTTATTTGAAGTCCAAGTGCACCAGTGAAATTTTCTTCCTGCCCTCTCCGCTGACGTAAAATTCAGACAGTGTCCTTTCCTCACCGTGTTGTCGCTGTCCAACATGTTTGTGTAGTTTTGATAGCTTATGCATACTTGGTTGTGGGCGGCTACGCCTTTTACGTTTTGGCTTGGGAGTTCGTTGTTTACTGGCCGGGTAGAAAGCAAGTCGTCTTGACGGTGGATCCGTGACTGTCTCTTGGTTGGGTTGCCGTCGGATCGGATATAGTTGGGCCGACTACCTGTCTCTCTTAAGCGAACGTTAATATTTCAAGTGCAGACTGACCCCCGGAAACTTTCGAGCGCCGCTGGCTGTACTGCCTTTTCTTAGTGGTGTTTGGTTGTGTATTTTAATGGCTCATAGCCGATGGTTTGAATTTGGATGCTTTTAGTTGGTTTTTAAATAATGGACCTTCAGCCGCTTTAAAATTGAAAGTCCTTACTTGTCAAGTCTTGCATTGTTTGGGCCTTCAGCCTCACTTAAAATATTTTTCTTTGGATAAAGCTTTAGGTCTTCCGCCTATGAAAATTTATTGTAGTTGGTTTTTAAATCATGGGCCTTTGGCCGTTTTAAAAATTAAAGAGGTTGTGCCCTTAAGATATAAGATTGTGACATATTCAGTCGCTAGTTAAGCTAGGAAATTAGCGCTGTAATGTTTTTGCAACTAAATAAAGTTATGTGTGTTCGAGTGTAACTGACAGCCACACATTTTTGGCCCCTTTCCACAATTCCAACTACCTGTTCTGTCCTGCAGATTTAACCAGGCGTTTCAGTGGTGATATTTCCATCCCGTAACACATTTCTACATCCAATCAAGGAGTCAAATGATAGTTTTCATAGTTTTAGCTTTAAATATTTTTTGATATATTGAAATATTTTCTTAAAAATGTCGAGCCTCTATTTCGCCATCTTAGGAGATGAATTTCTAAAAACAGTGAAACACGCACTTTTTATTTCTAACTGAGAAGTCAAATACCAGTTGTTGTATATACAGCTTTAAAAATGCTTTCGCAGTGAAGTATTTTCATAAGACATTTCCCCTCTCATATTTCACCACCTTAGCAGTTAAGTAACCAAAAACATTGAAATTCGTACTTTTTTTATTTGTAACAAAGAAGCCAAACAAATTTTCAAAGATTATCTTCAAAAATGCTTGCGTAATGAAATATTTCCATACAATCCTTCGTCCCCTATTTCACCGCCATAGGGATTCAGTTTCCCTAAATAGTGAAAATATTCTTTTTTATTTCTAGCCAAGAAGAAAAATTCAAATTTTCATAGATTTAGCTTTAAAAGTGCTTTCACACAGCCAGTCAGTCAGGACATTGTCTTTTATATATAAAATGGAAAAGTAAACCATAGATACAGTTACTTATACATGGACTGACAACGCCACGCCATCTGCAAGGAATGAGATTAGAATTAGACAGGCGTAGCTACGTCGTTTAGCGGCGTGACTTACCTTACTTTTGTAAAACTGACTGTGACGTACAACTGTGACTCCTAGAAACATCGTACTGAGGCAGCGGAAAGTTAATTATCCACTCTAACATTAATCACGAAATATGTGTCGTTTATTACTTCAGAAAAAGTACGAAATGAGAGCATTAGTCTGCCCAAGGTAAAGAAATTGGAAGATTCAAATAAACTTCTGGCTCATTACAATAATTACAACACCTCGCATAAATTAATTGAACGCATAACTCTTACTACATTTAATACTGTTACATTTGGTTCGGTTTCTGAATCGGCAGTATTAAGAAAATTAAGAAATATTTCCCCTCTACCTGATAAATGAAAACAATGATTTACTAGCTCCCGATCTCTGATTAAATATTGGACCCGAACGTAACTAGTGCTGAATATTGAGCTCAACCTAATCGTCACTCTGCTGCGTGGTCCATCAGAAAACTTAATCAGTCACGGTGCCACTAGATATATGCCAAGTCGTAAGAAAAGTATAGCAGTAACGCCTTACCTCTGAGCCCTGAGCAGATTGCATAAAGAGGATCAATATGTGCTTATCCAGATCAATTAAAAAAAACACAGCTTGCTCTTTCAAAACCAATACTGCAGCCATTCTTAATATCAGTATCGATATCATACACTCCTCTCTTCAAATGAATGGCGACAGAATTATCGAATCAGAGCTTGTCTGCTAAACAATCAGACCTCTCTCTTCCGGCTCAGCACTCCCTGCTTGCACCAACTCACCAACGACATGCACTTCACGAGCAAAACTGCTGAGCAACGTCCAACTTATAATACAACATAGTAGTGCATGTGTTGTTAACAAGTATGATGCAATGTTCCTGTACTTGTTAACAGCACAGGCGAGCCGTGCTGACTCCGGCTGATGTGTTGCCTTAAAACTTGGCTGTTACTCTGCGTTTGTTTTCCCACGCTTATTGCGATTATGCCGTGGTTCTTTCCCTTTCTACGTGTGCCAGCAGCGGTGTGTATCGATATTTGCACCGTATACCATCTTTGGTCTGGTGCTTATAGTTTCGCTAGGCGCTATGCAGCCAGTTGGTCGGATGGAGTGGATCAACAAGTAGGTCTCCGCGCGACGCTGTCGGCCGGGCCTCTAGCGGTCTCTACGCAGTGTCGGAGCGTGTGGAGACTGTTCAGAGTGCTGCGAGATTCGTGGCTCGACGACCCAGGACATGAAAGTTAAGTGGTGATTTAATTACCGAAGCCACGTCTGTTCACGTTGTCCCGTTGTTTGGTGGTTCGCTGATGGGAGCAATAGCGAGTGTTCGAGTTGGTGAAGATGTAGCCGCCATGTGGTGGAATTAACTATATTTGTCAATTTGAAATTCAAGTGCACCAGCGGAATTTTCTGCCTTATGGCGATTAGTGTTCCAGTTAGCCGGCCGCGGTGGTCTAGCGGTTCTAGGCGCGCAGTCCGGAACCGCGCGACTGCTACGGTCGCAGGTTCGAATCCTGCCTCGGGCAAGGATGTGTGTGATGTCCTTAGGTTAGTTAGGTTTAAGTAGTTCTAAGTTCTAGGGGACTGATGACCACAGCAGTTGAGTCCCATAGTGCTCAGAGCCATTTGAACCATTTTGTTCCAGTTACCTGCCCTGGACGCTGACGTAAATTCAGGCAGTGTTCTATCCTCGCCTGTTGTCGCTGTCCAACATGGTGTGTAGTTTTTGACAGCTTAATGTATTTTTCGTTGTGGGCGGCTATGTCTGTAATGTTTTGGCTTTGTAATTCACGTATACTGGTCGGTGGTTAACAAGTCGTCTTGTCAGTGGGTCCCTGACTGTCTCTTGGTTGCGTTGCAGTCGGATTGAGTGTAGATGGGCCTTGTCTCATCCAAGCGAACGTTAAGATTTCAAGGGCAGCCCCTTGGAAACTTCTGATCGCCGTTGTCTATACTGCCTTCTTATTAGCGTTTAACTGTGCATTTTTTATGGCTCATAGCCGATGATTGGAATTTGTATGCTTGTAATTGTGTTTTTAAAAACAAAGGCCTTTAGCCATTTTAAAAGAATGTTTTTCTAAATTGGGAAAGTCTTAAACTGTCTGAAGATAAAGCTTGGGCCTTCTGCCTGTTGAAAATTTATTGTACTATTTTTAAAAGCATTAGCCTTCAGCCGCTTTAAGTTTTAAGGATCCTACTTATCAAGTATTACACATCTGAATATAAAGCTATGGGATTTCTACCTGTTGAAAATTTGTAACCTCCCCACAGAAATATAAAAATGAAAATGAACCAAGTGTAACCTTCCCACAAAAATATTAATTAAATGAATTTTAAATATTGTAGCCTCTGAACAAAACTGGTTCCCATTCATAATCTCTGTGCATAAATGCATTCACATTTAATGTACCCACAAAATTCTTTTCTCATTTAATGTTAAGTTCGAAACAGAAAAACTCCTAACACCAAAATAATAAAAAAAATTCAGTAACCTGGTATATTTTAGGACGACAGCAGCGCTGCGCCACGGCCCTGTATTCTGAATAAAAAAAGCAAAAATTCTTACCTCAATAAAAACTGCGAATATATCTGCTCTTACCTAAAAAATTTTTCGGCACAGCTTCGTGTAATGCTGGCCTATATTTTTATGATTCTTGAAGGGAACGATGATGCATTGGATATATTCCTTAAATCGAAATGAATGCTTTATTAATAAAAATTACTTTATATTACAAAAATTATTATTGGGGCATTTTTAAAAGAAATTGGATGACAGTTCACATACATTACTAGATATGCGCAAGGCTGCTTCCTTACCTTACACAATAATACTCATCGTCCAGAATCCCGACCACAGGAGACTGCAGACAAGCGCAGACACGCGCCGACTACTGCTGACTCACGCAAACTACTACTGTCGACTATCGACAAGCAACAACTAACTACGTACTGCTCTCTGGTCAGAGACTCTCCTATGCCTTGCCTATTGCAGGCAGCGCATGTAGCGCGTACCTCTTACATAACCCTCCGCTGGGGGGGGGGGGGGGGGGGGGGGCAAAAATTTGCCAGCGATGGTGAGTCAATTGGACTTGCCATGAGCAAAAAATTTTTCTTAATTAACTAACAAGGGGAGGCCGCCAATTGTGAAATTCAGATTCGATTCATACTGCGCATAATAAAAGCTCATGGCCAGAGGTGTAATGTTGCAAAGCACCAAGATGCACTTCTCATCCGTTGTCGAGAAAATCGACAGTTAAAAGAAACCGTTGTGGTGAAATACTCTCGACGATTAGTAATTTTCTACAGCGGCGGGGCGCAGCGGTAAGCTCTCGGGTTCGTAACCTGAAGGTCGCCGGTTCGAATCTCGCGCCATGCAATTTTTTTTATTATTAGTTTTTTGTAATTCAAATATATATATATAAAGTATTAATGAATTGCTTATGCATGTTGGTGAAGGCGGATCGGTCTCCAATTGTACCGCCTCCATTTTTCCGTTTTTTTTTAACAGGGTGTACCAAAGCTCTCCCGTCCGCACTGATTTTCGACAATGTTATAAGTTGCGCTAGGGACCGCATCTACCTTCTGTCGAAGTTAGCAGGCAACTATGCTGTTATGCGGCGGCTCGTTTCGGCCCATTCAACATCTGTCATTAAAGTGTAACGAGCGAGTAACGGAGTTTATATTTCATACCTGCCACAGCAAATTTGTGTTCGTGGGGTGTCTATTCTAATTCGAACGTTTGACTTACGCTATAATTCAAATATATATATATATATATATATATATATATATATTTGAATTACTAAAAACAAATACAAAAAAAAGGGTTGCATGGCGCGAGATTCGATCCGGCGACCTTCGGATTACGAACCCGAGCGCTTACCGCTGCGCCACGACACTGTATAGAATTACTAATCGTAGAGAGTATTTCACCGCAACGGTTTCTTTTAACTGTCGATTTTCTCGACAACGGCTGAGAAGTGCATCTTGGTGCTTTGACACATTACACCTCTGGCCATGAGCTTTTATTATGCGCAGTATGAATCGAATCTGAATTTCACAACTGGCGGCCTCCCCTTGTAAGCTTACAATCACAGAATATATACATATATATAAGTGCAAAACATGAAATAAAAATATTGTGCACATGCACTGAGTACAGAACATATCAAGCAATGACAAAATGTATACGCAATGAGTACAAAACATATTAACAAATGGCAAAAGTGCACACGCACTGTAGTATAGAACATATCAGGATATCACAAAATGTATAGGCAATGAGTACAAATCATATTAACGAATGACATAAAGTGCACAGGCACTGTAGTTTTTTACTGTTTTACAAGAACTAGGATAGGATAGGAAAGGGAAGGATTGCATCATGGTTGTAGCACATTAGGTTGCACGCAGCTGTACTGAAAGTCCATATCTTTCTACAGAAGCACAACACCAAGTGAGACAATCTGAAGTTCTTTTCCCTGAAGTATTAATCAGTGTAGCCAAGACACTGAAATGAAATGTCGTGTTAATATTCCATGTTATCATTTTGGTAGTACATTAGGTACACCAAACATTAAGACCATAACAACATCTCCATCGCTCAAGATGGTGGACAGCATGTCGTGTCAACACCACGTTCTTGTAAGTTACACCAACGTAGTGCTCCATGATCATGAGGATAGACAGGACAAACTGATATTGTAGTAATTTCTGGTAATTAGGTCAAAGGTGTAGGACATTAAGTCTTATGCCAGTCATCATTGATAATTACACTAGTCTAACAACTGATTTGAGTAATTGGTGGCACTGATCGCCCAGTTACTGAAAATTTCTGTACCATGTATGAAGTATTACAGAATAATGTTCATATGTCATCTGTTTACAGAGAACATTGGCACTCATTGACCAGGTACAAACCATCAGAAGTAATCATTCAAAACAGGAGCTAATGAGTGTAGCATCAAGCTACTGGTATTAATATATATAGCATGAAAGAAACAGTGGCATTCATTGGTCATCAAGTATTGAATATTACAAAACATTTTTCATCATTCAAGTGACATATGACATATTTAAAAATAATTATTGGCACTCATTGGTTAGTTACAAATCATCAGAAGTGATCAGTCAAAAGAGGAGCTAATGAGTGTAGAGCATGCATGCATTATTACAAAACATCATTCACTATTATTCAGAACTCATCATTCAAGTGACATATGATGTATTTAAAAATGTAACACTCTGTAACTATTACTCAAAGTTTGTGATTGGAAAACATCATTCAGTATTACTCATAACTTTCTTAAATTGGTACCATTATTTGGGACTGGTAATACTTTTTTTTGTGCTAGCAATGCATTGCGTTGGGATCGATAATTAATTGCTGGGGCATAACAATATTTGCTTTTGACTTATTGCTGCAAATGAAGATGGGTAACGTCATTCGTCATGAGTCAGCTGTAGCAAGGTTATGAAACAAATAGAGTATATGTGATCACATTCATGAATGACACAGGTTTAATGACCAACTGCTTATAGCACATTAATTTCATGAATAATTTCTCCTGCAAAAAATACAAAATGGATTATTAAGCTGAAAGAAGAAACGCATATTATGCTGAAAAGTAGTGAACTTCGAATTAACAGGTAATGAAATGGGTATAAAATATATATGTTCTCTAGCTGTCCTTTCCAAAACCTTCAGTCATCATACCATGCGACATGAGACATACTGTCAAGACGAACTGCAACAAATACTTAAATAACTACATGGCATAAATACATAAACTTCAACATTATCCTCATCTGCAAAGAAAAACTTCATTATCATTACTATCATCACCTGCAAAGAAAAACTTCCATATTAGCATATTCTTCATCACTATTCATCATCATTCATTATCATCTGCAAAAAAATCACTTCATTATTCATTATACAACTATTCATAGTATATAGTTCCTTATTTCTAGCATATTTCATCACTAAAACTAAGATGTGTAGTTCTGTCTGACAGCCTGCATCAATCGCCTCGTGTTCTGAAAAAAAAAATTAGTTAAGACTGCTATCATACGATGTATATAGTATGTTCTTGTTAATGCTTCTTAATTCTGATCCATTTACTCTTCGTGACGAGGTATTGCATCTTCTTTTGTTCATTTCGAAGGTGAAATTCCCATAATTTCTTTTACACGTTATTTCTTTCTGAAAATGATAAACAGTGATTAATGTCTTGCATTTAAATCATATACCCATTAAATAAAAACTGGTTTATAATGATATAATTAAGCATACAGCATAGCATGACAGAAAACGTAATATGTCAAAAACATAGTGTGCAGGTGCAAAAATGTACACAGAGTATCACAATATAGCAGCAAAAAAAATGTAAAATAGTCACGATGTTGAGCTATTGTAAGGCATAATGTCAAAGTCAACTGGTGTTTGTTATATCTTAAATATTTCATAGTGCATACAAACAAAACAGTAAAACAATCATACATACATGAAAAATGGAAAATGTGCATGGTCTGATGTGTAACGACAAGAAGAGCGACCTGCTAACCTTACCTTGCCGGGCACTTGCCAAGAAAAAATAGGATAATCATCAGTAAGTGTTCATGTGAATATAATTGCATAAGTGGTCATAAAAAAAATCAGGAAATGCCATTACAGTGCGATAAATCATAAAGTATGTTCGTTCAATAAAGGGTTTGATGTTGGAGATATGGTGATTCCCTTTGGTTTTTCTGGTTCTCAGAGTTTCGACGTGTGCTAAATTGGGTGAGGAATGCTGCGAATTCGATATGGACCTGCATATAGAAGCTCAAATTTACATCTACTTTTTCCTCTATTAGATAAATGTGTGCGTACTAATATCTTCTGTCCAATGTGAAAGTCACGGCGTGTACAAACCTGTTTTTGCTGTCTTCTCCGGCGCTCTGCAGCACGTTTGATGTTGTTCAGCGCAATGTCAATTATTTCATGGTGTCGTAGTCGACAATATGTAGGAAAGGTTACTAATTCTTTAATTTTGTTAGGTGGTACAACATTATTCAGTATAACAGACGGAGATAGCATAGTAGATTCATTTGGTATGGAATTAATTACATCCTGGAATGAGAGTATGTGTGTGTTCCAATCAATATTTTTTTATGGCAGTATATTCTACACAGTTTACCAATTTCTTTCCTTAATCGTTCACAAGGGTTCGAAGAAGCATGGTACCTGGATATATAAATCGGAGAAATGTTTCTAGCTCGTAACATACGTGTCCATACAGCAGATCGAAACTGTGATCCATTGTCAGAAATTACTTTCAGTACATGCCCTACATGAAATAGAAAATGTTTTACAAATGCTTTCGAAACAGTTTTAGCAGTATGCATAACAGAGTGAAGATAACAAATTTTGAAGTGAGTTCAACAGCGACAAAGATGTAGCAAAAACCTTTATTAGTTCTGGGAATCGGACCAAAAATGTCTACAGCAGCCATGTCTCAATTTATCAGGTACAATGGGATGTAATGGAGAAACATGTGAAGTCGTATCTGACTTAGCTTTCTGGCAGATTTTACGTGACGCTAAAACTCGTCGAATACGTTTCTCCATGTTGGTAAAATAACAGTTCTCAGTATAAGAAAACATTTTCTGGCTCCGTAATGTGCGTAACTTAAAAGACTATACCAGATTAATTTGTTAACAAGCTCGTCAGGAATTCATAATAACCAATTGTTGCTGTCATGGTGAGAGCGGCGAAACAATGTTATTGCATACAGAGTAATGGTTTCTAATGGTAACATTATTCCTATCTTGCCAAAGGTGTTTAATTTCTATCCATACGTTGTCTTTACTCTGCTCTTGTGCTACGTCTTGTAATGACGATTTTGATTGTGTAAATCATGAAATTCTGCTAGACAAGCTCAAGTATTGTGGCATGAGTGGGACAGTGCACAAATGGTTTAATTCGTACCTAACTGGAAGAGTGCAGAAAGTTGAAATAAGTAGTTCTCGTAACATGCAAAGATCAGCACATTCCTCAAACTGGGGAACTATCAAGAATGGGGTTCCACAAGGGTCAGTCTTGGGTCCTTTGTTGTTCTTATTATATATTAATGACTTGCCATTCTATATTCATGAAGAGGCAAAGTTAGTTCTCTTTGCTGATGACACAAGTATAGTAATCACACCTGACAAACAAGAATTAACTGATGAAATTGTCAATACTGTCTTTCAGAAAATTACTAAGTGGTTACTTGTAAATGGACCCTCACTGAATTTTGATAAGACACGGTACATACAGTTCCGTACGCCATTAATAATTATAGACCTTAATCAGAAGCATATAGCTAAGGTAGAATATTCCAAATTTTTAGGTATGTCCATTGATGAGAGATTAAATTGGAAGAAACACATTGATGATCTGCTGAAATGTTTGAGTTCAGCTACTTATGCAATAAGGGTCATTGCAAATTTTGGTGATAAACATCTTAGTAAATTAGCTTACTACGCCTATTTTCACTCATTGCTTTCATATGGCATTATATTTTGGGGTAATTCATCACTGAGGAATAAAGTATTTATTGCACAAAAGCGTGTAATCAGAATAATAGCTGGAGTCCACCCAAGATCATCGTGCAGACATTTATTTAAGGATCTAGGGATATTCACAGTAGCTTCTCAGTACATATACTCTCTTATGAAATTTGTTATTAACAACCAAACCCAATTCAAAAGTAATAGCAGTGTGCATAACTACAATACTAGGAGAAAGGATGATCTTCACTATTCAAGATTAAATCTAACTTTGGCACAGAAAGGGGTGAATTATACTGGCACTAAAGTCTTTGGTCACTTACCAAATAGTATCAAAAGTCTGACAGATAACCAACAAGTATTTAAGAAGAAATTAAAAGAATTTCTGAATGACAACTCTTTCTACTCCATAGAGGAATTTTTAGATATAAATTTTAAAAAAAATTAAAAAAATAAAAAATAAAGGAAAACAAAAAACACAAAAAATAAAGTTGTTATATTAACTTAAGTATGTTGTTAAATTAACCTAATTATGTCATGTATTGGAAAATTCGACTCGTTCCACATCATTATGAAATATCGTATTCATGATCCATGGAACTAGTATTAATCTAATCTAATCTAATCTAAATGCAACTTGTTGAATGTACATAATGCAGAAATTTGCTTTGCAGAAGTTGGTTGCGATGTCTTGCTGATTGTTGCTGAGAGAATGGGATAGTGCGTCTGTTACAATATTTTGTATACCGGGAATGTGAACAATTGTAAAATTAAATTCCTGCAAATAAAGTTTCCATCTACTTAATCTGTCGTGTGTAAATTTAGCCGAAAGTAAAAACTGTATCGCTCTATGATCTGTGTAAACGGTAGTATGTCTTCCATAAAGAAAATGCCGAAATCTCGTAAATGCCCGTACAACACATAATGTTTGAAGTTCTGTAACAGAATAATTGCGTTCAGCAGGTGACAGAATGCGACTCGCAAAGGCGATGTTTTTAATTACTGTAGTGCCATCTTCTTCTGTTTCCTGAAAAATATGTACGCCTAAAGCTGTGTTAGAACTGTCGGTGGCAATGGAAAAATTTCTAATAAGATCTGGATGTGATAAAAGTGGTGCATTCAACAAAGCTTCTTTCAGGTTCACAAATTCAGAATGTTCTTGGCTATCCCAGGACCAAATAGTGTTTTTACCTGTCAATTGACATAATCTAGGGCTGTCTAAAGCAGAGTAATGAATAAATTTACGAAGAAAGTTAATTAAACCCAAAAAGCTGCATAGTTGTTTGTTCGTCATAGGAACAGTAATGTCGTGTAAAGCTCGAAGTTTTTCCAGGTCAGGCGCAATGCCCTCTGCTGAAATTACATGTTCAAGAAATTTTATAGAAGTTTTTGCCAAAGTGCGATTTACTGAGATTAACTATGAGTCCTTGTGCACGAAAAGTTCGTAACAGTTGTTCAAGAATCAGATTGTATTCAGACCAGTTAGCTTCTGCAATAAGAATATCGTCTACATACGTTGTGATTCTGTCTTTAAGTTCTGTCGGAAGTATTGTATTCAAACCGCGAATAAATGCTGCTGAAGAAATAGTTAAACCGAACGGTAATTTACAAAATTGATAAGTCACCAAAACAGAGAAAAGCCGTGTACTTTCTGCAGTCCGGATGGAGTTGAATTTGCCAAAATCCCGATTTCAAATCTAATGTGGAATAAATAGCAGCACCATGAAATTTCTGTAGAAGTTCTTCTAGTGTCTGTGGGCGATCTATTTCATTCATAATAATGTCATTGATGTGACGCGAATCAAGTACGAGGCGAAGTGAACCATCCTTTTTCTTAACAATATGGAGCGGGTTTCTGTACGGACTAACTGCCGGTTCAATAATTCCTTGGTCAAGCATAGCTTGCAATTTTTTCTTAACTTGTTCTCCGTGAATATACGGAATGGGATAATGTTCGGCTTTAAATGTGTCATGCTGTTTAACTTCAAATTCATACATAAAACCGGACATAGTACCTGGAACGTTGTCAAAAATTGGAGCTTGCTGTAAAAGAATTTTGCGTAGTTGCGTGCGTTCGTCGCCTGTATTTGCACTGCTCTGTTTAACTTTATCAGAAATCATCTGTATAACGTCATAGTGGGCTTCGTCTGGAGTATTATAGTTGTGTACGTACGCATCTGCTAACAATGTGGAATGACAGTCTATGTTACGTGATGCAGAAATGACCTCTGTACGATTAATTGTTTGTTCTTCTGCAGATAAAGATTGCTGAAATTCTAAAGCCAGTTGTACATTTTCATGCTTTAACATTAAATAGGAGTTTTGAAAGTCAATAATTGCATCGTGTTGTACCAGAAAATTCGTACCTAGAATAACGTCTGTCGTCAATAAGGGAACAATCCAAAAATTTGAGTGAAATTTATGACCTGCAATACAAAATGATGAATGTGTCTGTAATTTTACATCTACTCCTTTACCAGATACTGCTCCTTTTACTTTAGTTTTGCCTAATGGTAACGTAGGATAGGTATTTCCTTTGTTACATTCGTTGAAAGTTTCTTCATTTATGACTGACATAGGAGATCCAGAATCGATTACTGCTGAAAATTTGGATGATCCAATTTTTACTTCAATGACAGGGTGTGAAATGATTTTTTGAATAACTGGTCTTTGCAAAAGAGTGTCTCGGATGTCGTCAAAAGTAATAACATTTTCGTGAACAAGATTCTGCATGTCAAAAGTATTGCTTACGTTACTGGAAGTGCAACCTGTACTGTATTTAGTCGAATTCTATCTGACGTGCAATTATTTTCGGGAGGATGCTGTGGCGTTTCCATTATTTGAACTGTTCTGTTATTTCGTCCTGACATATTACGTTCGGGATGATGTCTGCTGTCTGGTTCATTCATGATAATATGTTGTTGCGGATGATTTTGCTGCTGATAAGACCGACTGTTATTAAACGTAAGCTGAGAATTGTGCTCATCACTTTTACTTCTGTCATAATAGTCATTTCTATATGGTGCATTGCGATAGGAATTGAAATGGTGTGTTTTCTGTACGTACTGATTTCCTTGTTGCTGTGCGTTACTATTTGTTGGAGCTGATGCTATACGTGCAGGTGGCGAAACATTAAAGCTTGGTTGACCTTGTCCATTACATTGTTGGTTAGGTATGCTAACCGGGTGGCTTTCATGCTGTCGTTGTGAAAAACCTCTATTGTTACCAAATTGCGTTCGCTGTTGCTGATAATCTTGACGATACTGATAATTAAAATTTTGTCTGTTATTAAAGTTCTGGTGGTTGTCATTCCTGAAGCGTCTATTAGCTTTGCTATTGAAATTGCGTGGCTGATCGTAATTGCTGTATGTTTGTTGACCTTGGTTATTATGTGAAAAATTTTTGTTTATGAAGGAATAATCTGATTGCTGAACTTCCAAAAGCTGTAACAGATCTCTAAATGCCGAAATATTTTATTTCTGCTGACCCGTTAAGTGACTCTCTCAATGATCATGGTAATTTAGAAATACATAATTGAATAAGTGTAGATTTGCTGTATGGTTCACTTAAGTACTGGTTTTGTTGGACCACGTGTTCAAAAAATTGCGTGACAGTGGAAAAATTTGAGTTCTCATAATTTGGTAAACTAATTAATTGATCCTTGATTCCGCATTGTGTCGTCTTTGACCAATACGCTGACAGAAAAGCATTCTGAAATTCTACCGAATAGCATTGTCTCGCGATCGGTCTCATACGAGTTGTCGGTTCGCCTTCCAAAAAACTGCAAATAAATTCAAGTTTATGTGTTACAGGCCAAGTCGGTGGAAAAGCAAAGCTAAATTGTTGTATCCAATCCAAGGGGTGAATCTGTGTTCTGTCATTTTTAAATACTTTAAATTTTCTCACGGATAGAAAATGCTTGTAATCAAAATTATCGTCTCTTTATGTCTGAACAGGTTCAGGATTGTATGAGAATCTATTTGTCTGTAACTGTTTGGAATCTAACTCACGTACTATCTGTAAATTACCTAAATTATACTGGCTGAGTGAGTCTGACAAATGTTCGCAAAGTGGCGTCTGCTGTGATGTGTTAAAGGCTGAAACATTTTTCATATCTGTTACCTCTTGCTGTAAAGTTGACAATTTTCTACGTAATGTATTATTGGACGAACCTATCTCACTTATCGTCTGCTGTAAATTTTGGAATTCAGGTGTTTGATTAAACGAAATGGGTGAAGTATCGTCTGATTTGCTGTCATTATTACTTTCAATAACGTCAATACGACTGGCCAATTCATCATATTTTTCAGTCAATATTTTTACCTGATCATCGTTTTTAGTGTCACAAGCATTAATTTGTTTTTGTATTTTACGTGTGGTTTCGTTCAATTTTTTAACGTCTGCTTTGATGACATCGGGATCCTGAATTAATTCTAATTGTTCAAGTCTGTCGGTCACTGTCTGAAAGTCTAATGTGTGTGTATCCGTTTTTGACTTAAGATCGGAAATTTCATCACGCAATTCGGTGTTCAACTGTTTGATAGTATTAATTTCGTCTGATACTGTAGCAATATTGTTATCTACATATGTTTTTGTTTTCGTAAGCAATTTACGTTTATCTTCCTGTCTCTGTGCGGTAATTGTTTCCATGACTTGTCGCTTTACTTTATTCTGTTCCTGTATGAATTTACGGTAACGCGTTTCACTGTTTTGTAGGTGGTGATTAAAACGTTCGTCAGTTTGACTGTTCTGTTGGTCAAATTTCGCGTCTACTTTTGCATCCAGTGTGCGCGAAAGTTCTGCTGACATTAATTTAAACTCGTCGCGTAACTGTGTTGCGTTCTCAGAGCATTGTTTAGCGACTGCACTAATTTCGTCTCTAAGTGATTCTGTTGTAGCTGCTTGCGTACTCCTTAATTCTTGAGCAACAGATCTAATTTCTTCACTACTTTTCCTAGCACAAGCCTTAATTTCCTCACTTAATTGTTCTTTAGTATCATGACATTGCGCGGCAATGGCTGTAATCTGTTCACTAAGCTGTTTATTCTGTTCACTAAGTTGTTTGAAATTTTTGTTAATGTTGTCTTGTTTTTCATTAAGTTGTTTGTGATTGCTGTCTTGCTTATCATTCGACTGTTTAAGACTTTCACTAAGTTGTTTGTGATTGTTGTTTTGTTTTTCATTAAGTTGTTTGTGATTGCAGTTTTGTTTTTCATTCATTTGTCGTAATAATGCCATAACTTGATCCCAGCCAAAATTATCGGCTCTATTCTCTGTGCGTACCTGCAACTGTCACGTTTTGTGTAACCATTTGGTCATTCTGTGAATTTTGATAATGTTTGCCAATCGGATGTGCACTGTTGGTCACTAAATCGGAATCAAATAAATCTGTCGTACTTTGAGTACACTGTTCACTTTCGTTAGAAAAATTTATCTATGCACAATTCAAATTTTGCAAATTGGGTGTGTTAAACTGGGCAGCGTTCATTGTAACAGAACGTCCCGCATCATTAACTGTCGTTAAATTAACAGAGGACACAATTGAATTTATTTGTTCATCATTAGGATCAAAATCATTACTAGCGGTCGGTATGCACTGATTGTCTGTAAATGGAGGATTGTCATCATTACACTGAGTGTCGCAAATATTATTGGTCAAATTATTCGAGTCGGCTATTTCACTCATTGCACATCACGATGTACTGTTAACAGTTTTTCGCGGCATTTTTCACAAATCAAAATTAAGCACAAATGAAACAAGGACAATGCAAAAATGCAACAAACACAATTACAAGAAAGAGCAACAAATTGCCGATGATCTGTGAAAGAAAGAGTGACAAATTAGTAAATGCGTTGCGCCAGATGCAAACTATATTTAAGTAAATAAGAGCAGATATATGACTGCTTCTCAGAAGATTCACAAAGAAATACAGTCCTGGCCGGATGTCGCCAAGTGTAACCTCCCCACAGAAATATAAAAATGAAAATGAACCAAGTGTAACCTCCCCACAAAAATATTAATTAAATGAATTTTAAATATTGTAACCTCTGAACAAAACTGGTTCCCATTCATAATCTCTGTGCATAAATGCATTCACATTTAATGTACCCACAAAATTCTTTTCTCATTTAATGTTAAGTTCGAAACAGAAAAACTCCTAAACACCAAAATAATAAAAAAATTCAGTAACCTGGTATATTTTAGGACGACAGCAGCGCTGCGCCACGGCCCTGTATTCTGAATAAAAAAAGCAAAAATTCTTACCTCAATAAAAACTGCGAATATATCTGCTCTTACCTAAAAAAAATTTCGGCACAGCTTCGTGCAATGCTGGCCTATATTTTTATGATTCTTGAAAGGAATGATCATGCATTGGATATATTCCTTAAATTGAAATGAATGCTTTTTTAAAAAAAATTACTTTATATTATAAAAATTATTATTGGGACATTTTTAAAAGAAATTGGATGACAGTTCACATACATTACTAGATATGCGCAAGGCTGCTTCTTTACCTTATAGAATAATACTCATCGTCCAGAATCCCGACCAGAGCAGACTGCAGACAAGAGCAAACACGCGCCGACTACTGCCGACTCACGCAGACGACTACTACTGTCGACTAGCGACAAGCAACAACTAAGTACATACTGCTCTCTGGTCAGAGACTCTCCTAAGTCTTGCCTGTTGCAGACAGCGCATATATCGCATACCTCTTACAAATTTATTGTCGTTTTTTTGTTTTTAAAAGGCATGGGCTGCTTTAAGTTTTAAGGTTCTTATTTATCAAGTACTACATTATTTCAGGATAAAGCTGTGGGCCTTCTGCCTGTTGAAAATTTACTGTACTTGTGTTCTTAAAATGATGGGCCTTCACCTGCTTTAAAATATGGATTCATATTTATCGGATCTTACATCACTTGGGCTTAAATACTATTTAAGGTTAAAAGCTTTGGGCCTTCTACCTTGGAAAATTGGTTGCAGTTTTTTTTCAACAGTTGGTTTCAGCTGTTTGAGGTAAGGTTTCTTATTGGTAATGAAGCTTGACCCTTCTGTCTATTGAAAGGTTATTGTAGTTATGTTCTTTTAAATTTATGGGCCTTCAGCCGCTTTTAAAAATTTAATCTGAGTAGTCAAGTCTTACATAGCTTGGCCTTAAATGCTATTTAAAGGTTAAAGCCTAGAGCCTTCTGCATAATAATAATAATAATAATAATAATAATAATAATAATAATAATAATAATAATAATAATAATAATAATAATAATAATAATAATAATAATATATAACACACACATTAAAATAAACAATCCACCAAACATAACAGATATGGAACACTTCTGGAGCAACATATGGTCAAACCCAGTACAACATAATAGGCATGCACGGTGGATACAAGCAGAAACAGACACATACAAGATGATACCACAAATGCCTGAAGTGATAATTTTGCAACATGAAGTCACCCAAGCAATTAATTCTACTCACAATTGGAAAGCCCCTGGAAATGACAAAATAGCAAATTTCTGGTTAAAGAAGTTCACCTCAACACATTCACATCTAACTAAATTATTTAACAGTTACATTGCAGACCCATACACATTCCCTGATACACTTACACACGGAATAACATATCTGAAACCTAAAGATCAAGCAGACACAGCGAACCCAGCCAAATATCGCCCCATAACATGCCTGCCAACAATATACAAAATATTAACTTCAGTCATTAAACAGAAATTAATGACACATACAACACAGAACAAAATTATAAATGAAGAACAAAAAGGCTGTTGCAAAGGAGCACGAGGATGTAAAGGGCAACTGATAATAGATGCAGAGGTGACATATCAAGCTAAAACTAAACAAAGGTCGCTACACTACGCATACATTGATTACTAAAAAGCTTTTGATAGTGTACCCCACTCATGGTTACTACAGATATTGGAAATATACAAAGTAGATCCTAAATTAATACAGTTCCTAAGCATAGTAATGAAAAATTGGAAAACCACACTTAATATCCAAACAAATTCAGATAATATCACATCGACAGCCAATACAGATTAAGCGTGGAATATACCAAGGAGACTCATTAAGTCCTTTCTGGTTCTGCCTTTCTCTGAACCCACTACCCAACATGCTAAATAATGCAAATTATGGCTATAATATTACTGGAACATACCTACACAAAATCACACATTTGCTATAAATGGATGATCTAAAACTACTGGCAGCAACAAATCAATAACTCAACCAATTACTAAAGATAACAGAAGTATTCAGCAATGATATAAATATGGCTTTTGGAACAGACAAATGTAAGAAAAATAGCATTGTCAAGGGAAAACACACTAAACAAGAAGATTACATATTGGATAACCACAGCGACTGCATAGAAGCGATGGAAAAAACAGATGCCTATAAATATCTAGGATACAGACAAAAAATAGGAGTAGTTAATACAAATATTAAAGAAGAAGTAAAAGAAAAATATAGACAAAGACTAACAAAAAACTGAAAACAGAATTGACAGCAAGAAACAAGACAAAAGCTATAAATACTTAACTATACCATTATTGACCTACTCATTTGGAGTAGTGAAATGGAGTAACACAGACCTAGAAGCACTCAATACACTTACACGATCACAATGCCACAAATATAGAATACATCACATACATTCAGCAACAGAAAGTTTCACATTAAGCAGAAAGGAAGGAGGAAGGAGATTTATCGACATAAAAAACCTACATTATGGACAGGTAGACAATTTAAGAAAATTCTTTATAGATCGAGCAGAAACTAGCAATCACTCATAGAAATACATCAGCTACACCATTGCAATTTCATAACCACTTCTACAACTCTTTAGATCACATAACATCAACAGATACGAAGAAAGTAAGTTGGAAAAAGAAAACACTACATGGTAAGCACCCGTATCATCTAACACAGCCACACATCGATCAAGACGCATCCAACACATGGCTAAGAAAAGGCAATATATACAGTGAGACGGAAGGATTCATGATTGCAATACAGGATCAAACAATAAACACCAGATATTACAGCAAGCATATTATTAAAGATCCCAATACCACAACAGATAAATGCAGACTTTGCAAACAACAAATAGAAACAGTAGTTCACATCACAATCGGGTGTACAATACTAGCAAATACAGAATACCCCAGAAGACATGACAATGTAGCAAAAATAATACATCAACAGCTTCCCATACAACATAAACTAATAAAACAACACGTTCCCACATACAGGTACGCCCCACAAAATGTACTGCAGAATGATGAATACAAATTATACTGGAACAGAACCATTATAACAGTTAAAACAACACCACATAACAAACCTGACATCATACTCACCAATTAAAAGATGAAATTAACACAACTAATTGAAATATCCATACCCAATACAACAAATATACATAAGAAAACA
The DNA here is from genome assembly GCF_021461395.2 of Schistocerca americana. Taxonomy (NCBI): domain Eukaryota; kingdom Metazoa; phylum Arthropoda; class Insecta; order Orthoptera; family Acrididae; genus Schistocerca; species Schistocerca americana. The sequence goes on from NC_060121.1 coordinate 457,044,805, forward strand.
GGAGAAAAATTGAAAAATACATCCAACTGGCTGAGGAAGTCAAGGACATCTGGCATCAGGATAACGTTGACATTGTACCAATTATACTATCAACTACAGGAATAATACCACACAGTATCCACCAGTACATCAGCGCAATACAGCTACATCCAAACATATATATACAACTACAGAAATCCGTAATTATTGATACATGTTCAATTACCCGAAAGTTCCTAAATGCAACGTAACATATACCATACAGTTAAAAGAAAGTGACGCTTGATCAAGGTTCGCGAGACTTTCTATTTCTGACCAGACATAGCGTCTGAGAAAGGAAACAATAATAATAATAATAGCAGTTATTGAATTCATGGGCCTTCAGCCGTTTTCGAATTAGACTCTTTCTGTCGATAGTCAAGTTTAGAAGTTGCGCTGTAATGTTTGGACAACTGAATAAAGTGTTATGTTTGGAGTGTAACTGACAGCCTCTCATTCTGGCCCCCCCTTCCACAATTCCTACTAGTTGCCCTGTTCTGCGGGTTTAGCAAGGCGTCTCAACAGGCACTGCTACGTCATATTTATCCGCCGATACCGGGCATCGACTTCCAATTAAAATTTTACCCTTTACGGGAATTCTATAATGTGAAATTACGTAATGTGTACGAGTCCAGGTTATGATGCATGAACAACTACATATGGATGTTTGTGCCTGACAGTGAGTCTTGCACGATTAGCAAATGTTCAAATGTGTGTGAAATCTTATGGGACTTAACTGCTAAGGTCATCAGTCCCTAAGCTTACACACTACTTAACCTAAATTATCCTAAGGACAAACACACACACCCATGCCCGAGGGAAGACTCGAACCTCCGCCGAGATCACTCGCACAGTCCATGACTGCAGCGTACAGACCGCTCGGTTAGTCCCGCGCGGTGCACGATTAGCGAAAGCGGTTAAAGTGACTGATAGCGTAAACCGGAAAATCCGGCTTCGAGTCCTGGTCCGGCACAAATTTTCATTGTCGTCATTCCATTACACAGCTGATGGTTGTCCGAATTCACAACTACAAATACATTTCATGCAACTCATAAAAACATGCACTGCACTCCGTGGAAAGTCCACTTAGCACTGTACACATCTGACAACAGACTGACTGCCTCAGTACCGCTGCCACATGGCAAATGCTTCCGTGCAACTGCTTCCATACAACTGACGCTTTAGACTTGCCAAATTGCAACTGCCACCTTTTTCTTCCTTCAAATAGAATGTGGCACCACCACATCCTAGACGTGATTCTCGCTCGGTAGGTCGCCAGGAAAATCTAAATACTTCCTTTGTAGCAGACGGATATTGAAATAGACTAGTGAGCGGTCGGAAAATATACCAAAGAGTTCTCCCGTAACCGAGATGTAGAAATGCGTCGTCGAAATGGAGGGTGTCTCAACAGACAACTTTCACAGTATTATGTTACGAGAGTCACTGACCTGGGCCCCATAGGACCTATCGTAGTAATTGAAGGCACCATGGCACCTGTTGACTAGATCAACATTACTGCATTTCTTCATGATTGATGTCATCTTTGACTGCAATGAAATCTTCCAGCAGGATAACTATCTACATCTACATCTATATTTATACTCCGCAAGCCACCCAACGGTGTGTGGTGGAGGGCACTTTACGCGCCACTGTCATTACCTCCCTTTCCTGTTCCAGTCACGTATGGTTCGCTGGAAGAACGACTGCCAGAAATAATCCGTGCGCGCTCGTATCTCTCTAATTTTACATTCGTGATCTCCTCGGGCGGTATAATTAGGGGGAAGCAATATATTCGATACCTCATCCAGAAACGCACCCTCTCGAAACCTGGACAGCAAGCTACACCGCGATGCAGAGCGCCTCTCTTACAAAGTCTGCCACATGAGTTTGCTAAACATATCCCTAACGCTATCACGCTTACCAACTAACCCTCTGACGAAACACGCCGCTCTTCTTCGGATATTCTCTCTCCTCTGTCAACCCGACCTGGTACGGATCCCACACTGACGAGCAATACTCAAGTATAGGTCGAACGAGTGTTTTGTAAGCCACCTCCTTTGTTGATGGACTACATTTTCTAAGGACTCTCCCAATGAATCTCAACCTGGCACCCGCCTTACCAACAATTAATTTTATATGATCATTCCACTTCAAATCGTTCCGTACGTATACTCCCAGACATTTTACAGAAGTAACTGCTACCAGTGTTTGTTCCGCTATCATATAATCATACAATAAAGGATCCTTCTTTCTATGTATTCGCAATACATTATATTTGTCTATGTTAAGTGTCAGTTGCCACTCCCTGCACCAAGTGCCTATCCGCTGCAGATCTTCCTGCATTTCGCTACAATTTTCTAATGCTGCAACTTCTCTGTATACTACAGCATCATTCGCGAAAAGCCGCATGGCACTTGCGACACTATCTACCACGTCATTTATATATATTGTGAAAAGAAGTGGTCTCACAACACACCCCTGTGGCACGCCAGAGGTTACTTTAACGTGTTTAGACGTCTCTCCATTGAGATCAACATGCTGTGTTCTGTTTGCTAAAAACTCTTCAATGCAGCCACAAAGCTGGTCTGATATTCCTTAGGCTCTTATTTTCTTTATCAGGCGACAGTGCGGAACTCTATCGAATGCCTTCCGGAAGTCCAGGAAAATGGCATCTATGTGGGAGCCTGTATCTAATATTTTCTGGGTCTCATGAACAAATAAAGCGTGTTGGGCCTCACATGATCGCTGTTTCCGGAATCCATGTTGATTCCTACAGATTAGATTCTGGGTTTCCAGAAATGACATGATATGCGAGCAAAAACATTTTTTAAAATTTTACAACAGATCGATGTCAGAGATATACGCCCATAGTTTTGCGCATCTGCTCGACAAACCTTTTGAAAACTGGAACTGCCTCTGCTCTTTTCCAATCATTTGGAACCTTCCGTTCCTCTAGAGACTTGTGGTACACGGCTGTTAGAAGGGGGACAAGTTCTTTCGCGTACTCTGTGTAGAATCGAATTGGTATCCCATCAGATCCAGTGGACTTTCCTCTGTTGAGAGATTGTAGTTTTTTTTCTGTTCCTTGGACACTTGTTTCGATGTCAGCCATTTTTTCGTTCGTGCGAGGATTTAGAGAAGGAACTGCAGTGCGGTCTTCCTCTGTGAAACAGCTCTGGAAAAAGATGTTTAGTATTTCAGCTTTACGCATGTCATCCTCTGTTTCAATGGCATTATCATCCCAGTGTCTGGATATGCTGTTTCGATCCACTTACTGACTTAACGTAAGACCAGAACTTCCTAGGATTTACTGTCAAGTCGGTATATAGAATTTTACTTTCGAATTCACTGAACGCTTCACGCAAAGCCCTCCTTACGCTAACTTTGACAGCTACAGGGGCTGAAGAGGGAATATTCAACCATGTTCAACAAATTTCGCGTTTTTTCAACCGAAATGGGCGAGATAAGTGTTATGCATTACTTATTGAACACTCCCCCTATTTGAAAATGAACGACAACTGTGCACTGTTCTCAAAACGTTGCAAGTGTCGGTCCTGTTCAGAAAAGTGTTCTGTGTAATTATGGGTGCATTACGTCAGAGCTAGGCGCCATGCACTCCGCCTCGCCTTCCGAATACGCCTCCCGTCCCCCATACAGATCTTCTACAACCTGATTCCTTTCCCTCATCTGCTCCCATTCCTCGAACATATCCGCATATTCTACATCTCCCAGCGCCTTGATCCCCCTCATCCCTTGGTTGCTCCTCTCCTCTCCAACCCCCGCCCTCTGCCACGCCTTCGCTGTTGTGTCCCCCCTACACTCCATCTCTACACCCTTCACCTCTTTTCCCAGGGTGGCTTCTGTCAACTTCCCCTTCCGGATGATGCCCTCTCTCCCTCCATTTATCCCTCCTATCAACTCTGATCCTCACCTCCCCCTCCTTTCCTCTGTCCTTTACCCGAGCTCCCTCCCCTCCATTCCCTACTGTTTTTTCCCCGCTTTCCCACTCTCTGCCTCCCTTCTCCCCCCCCCCCCCCCAAGTCCTTTTGCATTCCTGTCCTCTGCCTTTCCCCATTCCCTCTTGCACCTGCCCCCCCCCCCCCCCCACTTATGAGTCCTCGTCCTCTGTCGGCTCCTTCCTCCTCTCCCCCACTTCGCTTTTCCTCTCCTTCCCCCTTTTCTTTCGTATCATCTGTCCAGGTTCCCCCTATCTGCCCTCGACTGTGGTGTGTCATTTTTGTGCCAACTTTTTAGTGCAGTGTTCAAGTGAGTGTTCGGTGTTGTGCATCTTTCCAAAGTGTTGCGAACAGAAATTTTGCTGTCGCTGGGTGTGATTTTTATATCTCTTGTGAACAGAAGCCAGACTGTCACCATGTTTTTTAATTGTCTATTATTTTACCTGTCTGCTTCCTGTGTATTTTATTCGCATCACTGGCCCTATGTTTTATGTTTTAAGTTTCACAATTTTCCGCCATTTTACCATTTAAGTCACCGATTTTATCGCCTGCTTTTATTATTTATTATCTTCATTTTTTAAAACAAATTCGGTAGGCTGAAGAGCAATGTACTAAGCTGCTGCCAGCCCACCCCCTTCGGAACCGAATCTCAATAAAGGAAAAAAAAGTCAGAGCTTAGTGAATCCCCCTCACCCCATGGTGTCTCCCTTCATCTTCACCCCCAGCCCATTGCCAGGCCTTTACTGTTGTATCCCACACTCTCTCCATCTTCACACCCTCCGCCTCCTTTCCCAATGCAACTTTCACCATCTACCCCTCCTGGATGATGAACTTTACCCTGACATCTATCCTTCCCTACCCTCTAACCACATCTTCCTCCTCCTCCTCCTCAGGGTTCCCTCTCCTCCCCCTCCCTTCTCTTTAGAGGCTTTCCCCACCTACTCCAAATTGTTCAAATGGCTCTGAATACTATGAGATTTAACATCTGAGGTCATCAGTCCCCTAGAACTTAGAACTACTTAAACCTAACTAACGTAAGGACAGCACACACATCCATGCCTGAGGCAGGATTCGAACCTGCGACTGTAGTGGTCGCGCAGTTCCAGACTGAAGCACCTAGAACTGCTGAGCAACACCAGCCGGCCCTTCTACTCCCTCTCCCTCTCTTGTGCTCCGCTTCGGTGTCTCTGCACTCCCTCCTGCCTTGTCTTTCCTCTTCCTCTCCTTCTCCACCTGTCTCCAGCCTCTTGGTGCACCTGCTGACACCCCCTACTCTTTTCATGCCACCCCCTCCCCTGCTGCACCTAACTCTCCCCTTCTTTGCCATCCTCTCAGGCCTCTCCCTCGGCAGGTCCCACCTGGCAGTTTTATTCTTCATCGTGTGTGCTGCAAGTAGGTTTAAAGTGTCTGTTCTGGAGTGTTTTTAATACTGTGGCCAACTTTTAACCTGTGCATGTGACGTCAGTGTCTTTTTTGTGTTCTACTAATCGCCAACTGTGTTTTTAACTTTATATCGACTTTTTCAATTGGCCCCCATTAACGTCTCCATGTCAGAGTATTTTTACCTCGATTATCTCCCCTTACTTTGTTTTATGCCCCCCATTTTTATCACCTTATATGTAACATTTTATTTTTGTATAGTTGTTATATCACTCGGTGGAAGAGCGGCGGATTGTGCCTCTGACAGCCTTCCCCTGCCCCATATGGGCAGTGGAATGAAATCACAATAAAGAAAAAAAAAAGCTAAGTGAATTCTAAAGTTGACAGATTGTTGATCCTGCTGGCCCCACCCACCTCAAGTGGGTCTTCTCTGAACATGCCCCGTCCATCGACCTTCTCCTAAAAGAGGGTACCCTCTGTTCCACCACTGGTATAAGGTTGACCCCTCTGTTCCCCTCCCCAATCCGTCTGCTGCCAGAGGTGCTTGTGTTATAATGCACATCAAACTTCAGAGTGCCACAAGGCCCCTGTCTGCCTGCACTGTAAGGAAGTGCACTTCCTCCAGCAGTGTGCCAACCTCCAGTCCCCCCTTCCTGTAACACTTGCAACCTACCCCACCCAATCTACTCCCAGATGTGCAAGGCCCGATCCCCCCCCCCCCTCCACTTCTGAACTCACCGTCCCCAACCGACCTCTGGATGTCCCCACCCTTCCCCTTCCTGGAAACTCCCTCCATCTGTTGAATATGGCTCGAACTCAGGTTTCTCGCCACGAAAACAGCGGCTCTGTTGTGGACTGATAGGAGCCACGGTGTCGTTGTTAATGTGCGATACCCAGCGTCTCCACCAGAATAATATCATAGAGGAAGGTGTAATTAGATCAATGACGAACACTAACTTCACTTAACGAGTGTTTATGTATCACTTGCACATACAGGAGATCGGAGCGAACTGCCTCCGACCAGATCACATACGGTATATATTCAGTTACAGAACTTTCGAGTACAATGATTCTTGACATTTTGGATACTTCTAGAATGTACTCGAACCGAATATAGAAATTAAAATTTGACAGCTCAGGAGAGTTTTGAACACACGACCAACCACGCAACAGTCTAGTGCCATAACCACTACATCACGGTAACTGTGTTACTCAGCTTCTTCTGCGACAATATTTTCATTAAATAAGTTCGTTGGTTAAGGTTGTGAGTATAAGACTATTGTCATTGGCCATTTTTTTAACTGTACAATCACAAGGATGTGAAGAAGTATAGGATACAAACAGCATCCCTGCAGTAAATGTAGAATTGTTCTTAGTTTAATATTATAGTTTCCAACACTGAAAATTTTGGAGTCTTGGAATAGTTCTCGTATTATTTGCATTAAGTGATGTAATAGGCCTCTCACATCCAATTTTTCTCACAGCACTCTCCTGTCAGTTTTCTCAAAGGCTTTCGCATAGTCAGTAGGCAATAACTCTGTTCGCTGTTGATCCCTATATACTTCTCAGTTATTTGTCTGATAACAAATGTGTTGTGAAATGGGACTAACTTAACACGTCCATTTTCGAAAAACTACTTCATCACTCGAAATACGAATCTAATTTTTTGATTCAACGCTCTTAAAAAGGACGGTTGGTGTCACGTAATTCTTTTCTGCATCATGCAATCTATGTAATTTGAAAACAAACATGAGAAAAATGTCACTATAAAAGGAGGAAGGGCACTTGACAAAATGTGAAAGTCTGTCTTAGCAAATCGCCGTGTGCATTAGGTCGACTGCAAAGGTCGAATTGGATTCTCATTCATGCGAATTGGGACTTAACTTCCCGTCCGGCCATCCACATTTAAGTTTCTCGTTGTGATCCTAAATCATTTCAGGAGCATGCCGTGATGGATCCTTTGAAAAGATCGCGGTCATTCTCCTCCGCCATCCTTATCCACTCATAGCTTATGCTCTGTCCCTAATAACTCCATCTTAGGCGGGACATTGAACTTAAATTTTCTTTCCCTCCTCCGCTCCTTTCTCTGCAACGGTCCATCGAAACCAAGAAAAGACGCCAGAGGTAGCGGACAGTGTTAAGGCTGCCGCCTTAGTTTGACAACGCCCGCCGTTAGTATAAGGGGTGATCAAGAAGTTTCCGTTTGAAGGCGTTGCTATAGCGTATGTGCAAAATAGCGAGACTCCGTTGCGGGTATGTAAGCACCAACATATAGGAAAGAGATCAGTGTAGTACTCGTGTCTTTCCGATGTGCATGTTATAAATACAGAAACGTGAACTATGGCGACATTATTATCAAATGCATCCAGACAGGATCAACATGCTGTTATTCTTTTCTTGGCTGCAGAAGAAGAAACACCGGTAGACATATATCGGAGAATGAAGAATGTGTATTGGGCAGCGTGTCTGTGGGAGACGACCGTTGTGGAATGGAGCGAACAAGGGTACTACTGCTTCATATATCGCAAACGGGGTAGCGCATAAGTTTCGCCACCTCAAGTGGCAGACACTCGAGCATTTGCTGTGTAGTCATGATCTGTCCCCATGCGGTTATCACTCCATCTGCCCCTTAAAGGCCTTGAAAGGTCGATGATTGCTATCGGGGGTGGGTGTGCATCCGGCAGTTACGGACTTCTTCAAACAGCATGTTTTACCAAATGCGTATGTTCCACCTCACCTACACAGTTCCGAAGACTGCAAGATCCGAAAAGTGAGAGAATTATCGCACAACCGGCTTAATACCTCATGTATCCAAATTGCTGATAAGAATGATGTACAGAAGAATGGAAAAGAAAATTGCTGTCAGATGATGATAAATTTGGCTTCAGGAAAGGTGAAGGCAACAGAGAGGGAGTTCTGGCGTTGACGAAATAAATCTCGGGTGAACAGCCTGGAATGAGTGTGCATAGGACACTCCTATGCACACTCATTCCAGGCTGTTCACCCGAGATTTATTTCGTCGTAAAATACGCCTGGAGAAATTGAAGAATCACATCAGCTCTGTCGTTGTTTTCGTAATGGAGGCAAGACTGAAGAAAAATCAAGACACGTTTATAGGATCTGTAGACCTAAAACAATCTTTCGGCAATATAAAATGTTGAAAGATGTTCGAAATTCTGAGAAAAATAGGGGTAAGCTGTAGGAAAAAATAGGTGATACACAGTATGCACAAGAGCCAAGAGGGAACAATAAGACTGAAAGACAAAGTACGAAGTGCTGGGATTAAAATGGTTGCAGGACAGGGATGTAGTCTTTCACCCCCTGCTGTTCAGTCTCTACATGCCAACTGAGGCTGTCGGAGCGCAAATGTTCGCAGGTCATATTTCAGCGCTAGCTGTATCACTTCTAGTGATCAATGATTTGTTGGGATTTATATTAAAGACGGAAGTAAAAGGAAGGTTCAGGAGTGGAATTACAGTTCAAAGTGAAACGATATCAATGATAAGATTTGATGATGACATTGCTAGTGAAGAAGAATTACAGAATCTGTTGAATGGAATCAACTGTCTAATGAGTACAGAATATAATTTGAGGAAAGACGAATGTAATGAGAAGCAGCAGAAATGAGAAAAGCGAGAAATTTAACATCAAATTTCGTGATGGCGAAGTAGATGAAGTAAAGGAATGCTGCTACCTAGTCAGCAAAATAACCCATGATGGACGCAGCAAGAAGGATAAAAAAAGCAGAGTAGCACAGAAAAAAAGTACATTCCTGACGTAAAGAAGACTACTAGTATCAAACATAGGCTTTAATTTGAGGAAAAATTTTCTGAGAATGTACATTTGGAGCACAGAATTATATGGTAGTGGAACAAGAACTGTGGGAAAAACGGAAGAGAAGAGAATCGAGGCATTTGAGACGTGCTACTGCAGAAAATGATGAAAATTGGGTGGACCGTTAAGGTATGCAATGTGGAGGTTCTATGGAGAATCGAAGTGGAAAGCAATATATGGAAAACACTGACAAGAAGAAGAGGCAGGTTGATAGGACATCTGTTAAGACATCACGGAATAACTTCCATGGTACTAGAGGGAGCCTGAGAGGGTAAAAGCTGTAGAGGAAGACAGAGATTGGAATGCATTTAGCAAACAATTGAGAAGATAGCTTGGAAGTTCTACTCTGAAATGAAAAGGCTGGCTCTGAGCACTATGGGATTTAGAAATGAAAAGGATGGCACAGGAGAATAATTCGTGGCGAGCCGATGAAAAAAAAAACTTCAACCTGCTGCGTCGGTGACATGATTGCCTCAGTGCTCACGGCGATTTGCCTTACTGGCACACCGATTCTGGAGTGTACGGCCTTCGAACGGAAACTTCTTGATCGTCTCTCATATTTCTGATTCTGATACACTTTCAGTTCGATTGCTAAAGACTGCTGTAATTCCCATAACCTTCAGTAATATTTGTGCGTGAAGGTAGCTTAATTAGTACACCAATAAACATGAACAAACACAGCCGTTACAACACTGTGGACAAAAGAAGAAAACCTGAATGAATGGAAAGGAAGACGGCAAGCGTTCTCTTTTTCACCCACCACCATGCGCAGCGACAGTGGGCTAACTGTACATGATCAACGAATTGCGAAATCTATTTTGCAAGTGACTAGACTTACAAATCAAACGAGTTTCTCCTCCAACGAATGTAGTCCATTACAATTTTCTTATAAAAACATCCTTACTTTTTAAAAGACTTCATATTAAACAAGAAATATTTTATTTTCACTATTGCGATTTCGGACTTATGTCCATTATCAAGTGGTTTACAGCAAAAGACTGTGCTTTAGCTCTTGCCAGACTTACAAAACCTTCTGACATGTACACATGTGATCGTCTGATTTGATCCGTTTAACAATGTTAACATCTCTAATATAAATCCCAACAAATCTTTGTTCTTGTAAACTGTTCGCATGCCAACTGGGGCTGTTGGAGCACAAATGTTTGCAGGTTATATTTTCACGCTAGCTGCATCACTTCTCGTGAACAATGATTTGTTGGGATTTATGTTAAAGAAGGTAACATAGTTAATCGGCTGATATACGACATTCATATGTGCATATGTCAGAAGATTTTTAAAATTTGCCGTGTACTAAAGCATAGTCTTGTATTGTATACTACTTGATAGCAGCCCTAAAGAAGATATTGCAGTAGTCAAATAATTTCTACAGTCAGAGGCCAATATGCTGTCTTTTAATGCGTTTTACATGACTGTGAACATCCTTAGTGTTAAATTTATGAAATGATTCGGGCACTAGTCAACAGAATCTCATACTGTACAGATCGTCTCCCAGCTTGCACAGGTAATGAGCAAAACTGATTACATAGCAGAAGCAGCATATTGTTCTTCCAGGACTGAAGATTCTGCTGTCAAAGGACGACATGAAATTGTATGGGTTCAATGATGTGAGTCCTGTTGTGGCGTAGTTTCACTTTATTGTACAGCAATGTCGCTTTGACCACGTGTTACCGATTGATTAGTTTTGTTACATCTGAATGTTGGTAGGCAAAAGTAAATTGAAAAATCATATCACTTAGAGATCGCTGCCCCAAATGTCAGTTTCGTAGCATATCACTTAGAGATCTGTTGAGAATCAATGAGTTAAATGACGTTGAAATTCTTAAGTAAAACATCGACTAAGGAAGCACTCCAGATACTATGACTACAATTCCTCATCTGTTACATGTTTAGTACAAGACACCATTTCATCTTGCGTGACTGATTTTCCTGTCATTTCGTATGAAATCGCCTTCCTACTTGTTGTCTTAACTGCGTCAGTACATCCATCGAACCAAGAAGATCAAATTACTTTAAAAACAATACACCGATTGCTTCATAACTATGTCCTTTCGGTATATTTTTGTCGTACCCCTAAGTTTTCTGTTTATTTAGAGGATGGTGTTCAATATATGTTAGTCGAATGCTCAGAAGGTATTAAAATCTTACCAGGAATAATATTGTGTTTTAGAGGCAATGCAATCGAGATCTGACGAAAATTCATATGAAAAAAATGTTATTACGGACAACTAAGAAACACCAACATGGTGTTAGAATAAAGGACTAGTAACCTCAAGTTACTTATTAATTATCTAGTTTTACGTCACAGTTGCATATAATCTTTACTGGTAACAAAAGCACGTACCGAGCTACTGAGCGTCTCTCTTGCAGTGTCTTCCACTGGAGTTTATCTATCATCTCCGTGACGCTTTCGCGATTACTAAATGATCCTGTAACGAAGCGCGCTGCTCTCCGTTGGATCTTCTCTATCTCTTCTATCAACCCTATCTGGTACGAATCCCACACTGGTGAGCAGTATTCAAGCAGTGGGCGAACAAGCGTGCTGTAACCTACTTCCTCTGTTTTCGGATGGCATTTCCTTAGGATTCTTCCAGTGAATCTCCTGGCATCTGCTTTACCGACGATCAACTTTATATGATCATTCCATTTTAAATCACTCCTAATACGTACTCACAGATAATTTATGGAATTAACTGCTTCCAGTTGCTGACCTGCTATTTTGTAGCTAAATGATAAGGGATCTATCTTTCTATGTATTCGCAGCTCATTACACTCGTCTACATTGAGATTCAATTGCCATTCCCTGCACCATGCGTCAATTCGCTGCAGATCCTCCTGCATTTCAGTACAATTTTCCATTGTTACAACCTCTCGATACACCACAGCATCATCTGCAAAAAGCCTCAGTGAACTTCCGATGTCATCTACAAGGTAATTTATGTACATTGTGAATAGAAACGGCCCTACGACACTCCCCTGCGGCACACCTGAAATCACTCTTACTTCGGAAGACTTCTCTCCATTTAGAACTCCTCAATCCAATCACACAATTGGTCTGATAGTCCATATGCTCTTACTTTGTTCATTAAACGACTGCAGGGAACTGTATCGAACGCCTTGCGGAAGTCAAGAAACACGGCATCTACCTGTGAACCCGTGTCTATGGCCCTCTCAGTCTCGTGGACGAATAGCGCGAGCTGTGTTTCACACGACCGTCTTTTTCGAAACCCATGCTGATTCCTACAGAGTAGATTTCTAGTCTCCAGAAAAGTCATTATACTCGAACATAATACGTGTTCCAAAATTCTACAACTGATCGACGTTAGAGATACAGGTCTATAGTTCTGCACATCTGTTCGACGTCCCTTCTTGAAAACGGAGATGACCTGTGCCCTTTTCCAATCCTTTGGAACGCTACGCTCTTCTAGAGACCTACGGTACACCGACGCAAGAAGGGGGGCAAGTTCCTTCGCGTACTCTGTGTAAAATCGAACTGGTATCCCATCAGGTCCAGCGGCCTTTCCTCTTTTGAGCGATTTTAATTGTATCTCTATCCCTCTGTCGTCTATTTCGAAATCTACCATTTTGTCATGTGTGCGACAATCTAGAGAAGGAACTAAAGTGCAGTCTTCCTCTGTGAAACAGCTTTGGAAAAAGACATTTAGTATTTCGGCCTCTAGTCTGTCATCCTCTGTTTCAGTACCATTTTGGCCACAGAGTGTCTGGGCATTTTGTTTTGATCCACCTACCGCTTTGACATAAGACCAAAATTTCTTAGGATTTTCTGCCAAGTCAGTACATAGAACTTTACTTTCGAATTCATTGAACGCCTCTCGCATAGCCCTCCTCACACTACATTTCGCTTCGCGTAATTTTTGTTTGTCTGCAAGGCTTTGACTATGTTTATGTTTGCTGTGAAGTTCCCTTTGCTTCCGCAGCAGTTTTCTAACTCGGTTGTTGTGCCACGGTGGCTCTTTTCCATCTCTTACGATCTTGCTTGGCACATACTCATCTAACGCATATTGTACGATGGTTTTTGTTGTGACTTGGCAAGACAGCCAAGCCACTAGGAGGTGAAGCCGAAAGGCACGCGTTTAAGCTCACGCAGCCTGGCGTGAGGTCTGGAACAGTTAAAGGATTTGAGTCTAGCAAATAAAGTACGTAGCTGTTGGAATACTTAACTTTAATCCATAATTGGTGAACATCAGTCTGACGGAACATGCATCACAAGATAAATAGCAAATGATAATGGTGCCTTGCTAGGTCGTAGCAAATGACGTAGCTGAAGGCTATGCTAACTATCGTCTCGGCAAATGAGAGCGTAATTTGTCAGTGAACCATCGCTAGCAAAACCGGCTGTACAACTGGGGCGAGTGCTAGGAAGTCCCTCTACACCTGCCGTGTGGCGGCGCTCGGTCTGCAATCACTGATAGTGGCGACACGCGGGTCCGACGTATACTACCAGACCGCGGCCGATTTAAAGGCTACCACCTAGCAAGTGTGGTGTCTGGCGGTGACACCACAGTTTTGAACTTTGTCCTCTGATCCTCAACACTATCTGTACTTGAGACAAAACTTTTGTGTTGAGCCGTCAGGTACTCTGTAATCTGCTTTTTGTCACTTTTACTAAACAGAAAAATCTTCCTACCTTTTTTAATATTTCTATTTACGGCTGTAATCATCGATGCAGTAACCGCTTTATGATCGCTGATTCCCTGTTCTGCGTTAACTGTTTCAAATAGTTCGGGTCTGTTTGTCACCAGAAGGTCTAATATGTTATCCCCACGAGTCGGTTCTCTGTTTAACTGCTCAAGGTAGCTTTCAGATAAAGCACTTAAAAAAATTTCATTGGATTCTTTGTCCCTGCCACCCGTTAAGAACGTTTGAGTCTCCCTGTCTATATCCGGCAAATTAAAATCTCCACCCAGAACTATATCATGGTGGGGAAATCTACTCGAAATATTTTCCAAATTATCATTCAGGTGCTCAGCCACAACAGCTGCTGAGCCAGGGAGCCTATAGAGACATCCAATTACCATGTCTGAGCCTGCTTTAACCGTGACCTTCACCTAAATTATTTCACATTTCGGATCTCCGTCAATATCCTTCGATACTATTGCACTTCTTATCGCTATAACCACGCCTCCCCCTTCATTGTCCAGCCTGTCTCTGCGGTACACATTCCAATCGGAGTTTGCATTGACGGCACTTTGAACAGTGGACATTACATTTCAGATGTGTTACGACCCGTGGCTCTACTCTTCATTCGATCCCTGCGAAACCCTACATTTCAGCAGGATAATGCACGGTCGCATGTTGCAGGTCCTGTACGGGCCTTTCTGGATACATAAAATGTTCGACTGCTGCCCTGGCCAGCACATTCTCCAAATCTCTCACGAACTGAATACGCCTGGTCAATGGTGGCCGAGCAACTGGCTCGTCACAATAAGCCCGTCACTACTCTTGATGAACTATAGTATCGTGTTGAAGCTGCATGGGCAGCTGTACCTGTGCACGCCATCCAAGCTCTGTTTGACTCAATGCCCAGGAGTATCAAGGCCGTTATTACAGCCAGAGGTGGTTGTTCTGAGTACTGATTTCTCAGGATCTATGCACCCAAATTGCGTGAAAATGTAATCACATGTCGGTCTAGTATAATATATTTGTCCAATGAATACCCGTTTATCATCTGCATTTCTTCTTGGTGTAGGAATTTTAATGGCCAGTAGTGTACATTTGCTTTTTGAAATGGACATAATCAGATCCTTTTTGAAACATAATTAATAATAACGAAAGGCACCATTCTGACAAATACAAAATAGAGATAAGGTGCCAGAACGGTCGTAATCAACACTTACTGTGGCGATGATTGTGGGGGTTGGTGATTGAGTCTTGCTTCTCTTCCTACGACATACTTATTCGGTCAGCTTGCTTAGTGTTTCATGCATATTCGTTCAGTTTGCTTAACCGTGTCACCATTTTGTCCTACCAACTAGACCAATGACCTAACTGCAATGAATAGTCCATGGCCACTCGCGACATTTCTGGCTTACGACATAAATTGTACTTGTCATTCTCATGTATATACCAATTTCTGATCCAGCCAAAGAACAGATAGCCATTCGCGTGAGGAACTATACGTAGCGTCTACAGCATCTATATTTTATTAATTTATTGCAGAAAGGTTTCTTTCACGACTTTATAATAAGTATACGTGGTCGCTGTTTTTCACTACAGTTCAAACTTTTGAGAAGTTTATCGTCTAGTGACAACGTATTATGACAACTGACAAAAGCTATTATCCATTGTTACGAGTAGTATGGAGATTCCACCTTCACTGTTGACAATTATTTTCTGCTTTTTATTTGAGATTTGATCTGCGGGATACTTCTCCATCTCAACTCAGTAGTGCGACCTTCCCCTTGATGAGCCCGTTGGCGGACGTCTTTAGGAGCTCTCGGTGACGCAGGCCCAAGGGAGGGGGGGGGGGGGGCGGGAGGGGGCGACAGGCGGCGCAGAAAACCTCCAGGGGCCCTTTTCCCGCACTCTGGACTGACCGAGGGGTGGAGGGCGCGGGAAAAGACGAGGAGAAGAGAAGGGCGAAAAGTTTATTGGGCTCCGCGCCATTACAGAACAACAGCGTGGAAGCTCCTTAAAAGCTCTTTTGACTTCCAACCGCTGTGTCTCACTCGAGTCAGAGATGGATCGTCTATTGACGAGGAATAAATACACAATCACTTTCATTTACTGTGCTGCCGACTTCCTTCCTCCCTTCTGCTAACTCGCGTTTATTTCTTTTCGCTTTGCGAAGAAGGGGAAACTAATCCGTTGGAAAAGCCGCCAAGGCAGAGCTGCTTCGATGGTATTTGCGTCGATGGAACCTTACTGATTGTGAGTTCACAGTTTCCTTCATCTGATACGGCGGCAAAGTCGCTAGTGTCTAAGACAAAAGTTTATTATGTATCTTCACATCTCTTTCTTAGCAAAACTTTGCTCGCTGATGAGAGGAGTACACGTGTGTCCTTCGTTTATGGGCAACTGGTCATTTTCTGTCCGGTAATTGCGTAATTCCTTATTTGTAAACGCCAAAGCTGCAATTACTCATTCCTTACCTTCATAATCGTTTCCATCTTTTCCCTTGCGCCAAATACACATATATTTTAGTGGAATTTTCGATTTAGCAAGCTATGCTGCTGCTCTTTCGCTCCTACTACACTGCTGCTCTTGCACATAATAGTAGACCATTAGGAATCAGAGGGTGTCGAATGGGTTGCTGGTCTGCAAGCGCCTAAGAATTGGTCACCGCTTCTGTATGTACAGGTACATTTTTAAAATTCTCATTGAAGGTGGGTGGATGCCACCGAGGGTATTGTCGAACTAGAGCGTCTTAGAGGGACTCTCCGCCGTTTTATTCAAGCATGTGTCAATGCCGCATGCCCCATGATCGCACCACAGGATGACATCAGACAGGAGCGCTATAAAAGAATAAATACTCTTAGTTGCTTTGGATCACGTTCAAACTTCGTCCGACGATTTTGGACGGTCGCTAGAGATCTCAATCTGTACACGAGAGCAAAATTACAGACGCGTTGCGCTCCAAATGGGTACGACCATGTTCGATGAAGGTTGCAGCCCCACAGTGTCGTTGGAGAGGTGATGAAACGCCCGAGGGTGTCAGCAGTGTGAAAGGTTGTGGAAAAAGTCTTCCTACGGACCGTCGTTTTCGACTATGAAAGGTGTGGAAATTAACGTCCAAGGGAAAGAGGTCCCTTCATTGACGCATTTCAAGGCACCCTCTGAGGCCTGTTCATACCAATTCTGAGTGGCAGTGTGTCTGGAACGTTTTCTTTGGCCACTCATAAGAGAATCACGTGATTTCAACACTGGGCGTCGCGGTTCTAACCTTCACCGCAGAGGCGATAAAAGACGGGGTGAAATGTGGGTAACAGGGAGTGTGCCAACCGCATGATCGTGTGATACGTCCATGGTGGGACTGGGCATAACTGTGGTGAACTTTGGTGCCCTTAACGCACCTTACACGTCAAATGAACTTCTGAGCAGTGACCTTTTCTTCCTCCTGTGTCAATACCTTGTTGTCTGAAGCGTCGTCGAGCCCGAGGGTGATGCCAGAGAGCACCACGCTTTTGCACCGTTATGGTGGAAGGTTCCACGCACTTTTGAGGCAAATTTCAAACTTAAGCGTCTCAGTGGGTGGGGATTACAGGGTTTCTAAATGTGATCCTTCAGATCTGACGCAAAGTATACCTTAGAAACAATGACACATCAATCAATGAAATGATTGCAATGTGTTATATATCATTCCCAGCATCATCATGAGTCATTCTCTTGGCATTAGAGACGCAAGATCTACACTGAAGAGTAAAAATAAGCTGGGATACCAGCCTAATGTCGTGTAGGGTACAGAGCACGCAGAAGTGCCGCATCGCGACGTGTCATGGACTCGACTAATGTGTGAAGTAGTGCCGGAGGGAACTGACACAATGAATCATGCAGGGCTCTCCATAAATCCGTAAGAGTACGAAGGGGTTGAGATCTCGTCTGAACAGCACGTTGCAAGGCATCCCAGATATCCTCAATAACGTTCATGTCTGGGGAGTTTGGTGGCCAGTGGAAGTGTTTAAACTCAAAAGATTATTTCTGGAGACACTCCGTAGCAATTCTGGATATGTGGGATATCACAGTGTCCTGCAGCAATTGCCCAAGTCCGTCGGAATGCAGAATGGACATGAGTGAATGCAGGCGACCAGACAGGATGCTTACGTATGTGTCACCTATTAGAGTCTTATCTAGAAGTATCAGGGCGCCATATCACTCGAGATGCACTCGCCCTACACCATTATACAGAGTCTCCACCAGCTTGAATAGTCCCCTGCTGACATTTGAAACGAGATTCGTCCGACCAGGCAACATGTTTCCAGTCGTCAACAGTCCAGTGTCGGTGTTGACGTGCATGGGCGAGGCGTAAGGCTTTGTGACGTGCAGTCATAAAGGGTACAAGAGTTGGCCTTCAGCTCCGAAAGTCCATATCGGTGATGTTTGTTGAATGGATCGCACGCTGACACTTGTTGATGGCCCAGCATTGAAATCTGCAGCAATTTGCGGAAGGGTTGCACTTTTGTAACGTTGAACGATTCTCTTCAATCGAGGTTGGTCCCGTTCTTTCAGGATCTTTTTCCAGCTTCACCGATGTCGGCGATTTGATGTTTTACCTGATTCCTGATATTCACGGTACACTAGTGAAATGGTCGTACTGTAAAATCCCCATTTCATCCCTACCTCGGAGATGTTTTTATTACATATTCGTGTAGTAAGTAAAGAAATGTGTATGTTTTAGTTGGACCACTTTTCTCGCTTTGTGATAGATGGCGCTATAATAGTCACAAACGCATAAGTACGTGGTATCACGTAACATTTCGCCAGTGCGGACGGTATTTGCTTCGTGATACGTTACCCGTGTTATAATAGACCGTTTACCAATTGCGGCAAAGGTCGATATCGTGTTGATGTATGGCTGTTGTGATCAAAATGCCCAACGGGCGTGTGCTATGTATGCTGTTCTGTATCCTGGACGACATCATCCAAGTGTCCGGACCGTTCACCAGATAGTTACGTCATTTAAGGAAACAGGAAGTGTTCAGCCAGATGTGAAACGCCAGCCACGATCTGCAACAAATGATGTTGCCCAAGTAAGTGTTTTAGCTGCTGTCGCGGCTAATCCGCTCATCAGTAGCAGACAAACTGCGCGAGAATCGGGAATCTCAAAAACGTCGGTGTTGATAATGCTACATCAACATCGACTGCATCCGTACCATATTTCTATGCACCAGAAATTGCGTAGCAACGACTTTGAACGTCGTGTACAGTTCTGCCACTGGGCACAAGAGAAATTAGGGGACGATGACAAATTTTTGCCCGCGTTCTATTTAGCGACGAAGCGTCATTCACCAACAGCGGTAACGTAAACCGGCATAATATGCACTATTGGGCAACAGAAAATCCACGATGGCTGCGATAAGTGGGACATCAGAGACCCTGGCGGGTTAATATATGGTGCGGCATAATGGGAGGAAGGATAACTGTCCCCCATTTTATCGATGGCAATGTAAATGGTGCAATGTATGCTATTTTCCTACGTAATGTTCTACCGATGTTACTACAAGAAGCTTCACTGCATGACAGAATGGCGATGTACTTCCAACATGATGGATGTCTGGCACATAGCTCGCGTGCGGTTGAAGCAGTATTGAATGGCATATTTCATGACAGGTGGATTGGTCGTCGAGGCACCATACCATGGCCCGCACGTTCCCGGATCTGATGTCCTCGGATTTCTTTCTGTGGGGAAAGTTGAAGGACATTTGCTATCGTGATCCACCGACAATGCCTGACAACATGCGTCGCGCATTGTCAATGCATGTGCGAACATTACGGAACGCGAACTACTCGCTGTTGAGAGGAATTTCGTTACATGTTGCCAAACGCATTGAAGTTGACGGACATCATTTTGAGCATTTATTGCATTAATGTGGTATTTACAGGTAATCACGCTGTAACAGCATGCGTTCTCAGAAATGATAAGTTCACAAAGGTACATGTATCACATTGGAACAACCGAAATAAAATGTTCAAACGTACCTACGTTCTGTATTTTAATTTAAAAAACCTACCTGTTACCAACTGTTCGTCTAAAATTGTGAGTCATATGTTTGTGATTATTACAGCGCCATCTATCACAAAGCGAAAAAAGTGGTCCAACTAAAACTTTCATATTTCTTTACGTACTACACGAATATGCAATAAAAATGGGGGTTCGTATTTATAAAAACGCAGTTGACATCCGTTTGACTATGACGGCGTCATCTAGCGGGCCAACCATAGCGCCATCTGGTTTCCTCCTTCAAGTTGGACAAGTTTCGTTCTTTGTGGTTTTCTCATTTGACCCTTATTTCGTGAGATATTTGTCCCGGTCACGTTCAATGGACCACTCTGTATATTTGAAGACGGTATCTGTTCTTTCGGACATCATTTCCGCCCTTTTAATTGCTCATGAAAACCACACATTTCATGTTGTATGACAATACAGCGAAACCGTCAGAGGTGTTGGCCCAGATTGCTGTACACACAAGTACCTCTCATGCCCAGTAGCACGTGCTCTTGCATATTGCGTGCCTGTATTCGTCGTGTCATACCACCCATAAGTTAATCAAGGCACTGTTGGTCCAGATTGTCCTACTCCTCAACGTCGATTCGGCGTAGATCCCTCAGAGTGGTTGGTGCGTCACGTCGTCCATAAACAACCCTTTTAAATCCATCCCAGGCATGTTCGATAGGGTTCATGTCTGGAGAACATGCTGGCCACTCAAGTCGAGCGACGTCGTTATCCTGAAGGAAGTCATTCACAAGATGTGCACTATGGGAACTCGAATTTTCGTCCATGAAGACGAATGCCACGCCAATATGCTGCCGATATTGTTGCACTGTCGGTCGGAGGATGGCATTAAAGTATCGTACAGCCATTACGGAGCCTTCCATGACCACCAGCGTCATACGTTACCCCACATAACGCCACCCCAAAACCGCAGGGAACATCCATCTTGCTGCACTCTCTGGACAGTGTGTCTAAGGCGTTCAGCCTGACCGGGTTGCCTCCAAACAAGTCTCCGACAATTGTCTGATAGAAGGCATATGCGACACTCATCGGTGAAGAGAACGTGATGCCAATCCTAAGCAGTCCATTCGGCATGTTGTTGGACCCATTTGTACCGCGCTACATGGTGTCGTGGTTGCAAAGATGGACCTCGCCATGGACGTCGGGAGTGAAGTTGGGCATCATGCAGCCTATTGCGCACAGTTTGAGTCGTAACACGACGGCCTGTGGCTGCACGAAAAGCATTATTCAACATGTTGGCGTTTCTGTCAGGGTTTCCCCGAGCCATAATCCATAGGTAGCGGTCATCCACTGAAGTCATAGCCCTTGGGCGGCCTGAGCGAGGCATGTCATCGACAGTTCCAGTCTCTCTGTATCTCCTCGACGTCAGAACAACACCGCTTTGGTTCACTCCGAGACGCCTGGACACTTCCCTCGTTGATAGCAGTTTCTGGCGCCAAGTAACAATGCGGACGCGATCGAACCGCGGTATTGACCTTCTAGACATGGTTGAACTACAGAGAACACGAGCCGTGTACGTCCTTCCTCGTGGAATGACTAGAACTGATCGGCTGTCGGACCCACTCTGTCTAATAGGCGCTGCTCATGCATGGTTGTTTACATCTTTGGGCGGGTTTAGTGACCTCTCTGAACAGCCAAAGGGACTGTGTCTGTGATACAATATTCACAGTCAACGTTTGTCTTCATCAACCGGGATGATGCAAAACTTTTTTTTTTATGTGTATGAATTGTATTCGAACATTATGAATTACCTCGAAGAGAACGGTCTATTGTCACACAGTCAACCCCGATTTAGTGAACCTCGTTCCTGTGAAACACAACTAGTTCTTTACTCACACGAGGAAAAATGGCTCTGAGCACTATGGGACTCAACATCTTAGGTCATAAGTCCCCTAGAACTTAGAACTACTTAAACCTAACTAACCTAAGAACATCACACACACCCATGCCCGAGGCAGGATTCGAACCTGCGACCGTAGCAGTCCCGCGGTTCCGGACTGCAGCGCCAGAACCGCTAGACCACCGCGGCCGGCACTCACACGAGGAATTGAGTGCTATAGACAAGGGATTTCATATTGATTCCGTGTTTATAGATTACCAGAAGACTTTTGACACTGTACCACACAAGCGGCTTGTAGTAAAATTTCGTGCTTATGGAATATCGTCTCAGTTATACGACTAGATTCGTGATTTCCTGTCAGAACGTCATCGAGTAAAACAGAAGTGATTTCTGGCGTTCCACAAGGCAGCGTTATAGGTCCTCTGCTATTCCTTACGTACATAAACGATTTAGGAGACAATCTGAATAGCCGTTTGAGGTTGTCTACAAGTAAATGCTGTAGTTTATCATCTAGTAAAGTCATCAGAAGATCAAAACAAATTACAAAAGATTTAGATAAGACATCTGCTTGGTACTAAAATTGGCAATTGACCATAAATAACGAGAAGTGTCAGGTAATCACCATGAGTGCTAACAGGAATCCGTTCAACTTCGGTTAGACGATAAATTATTCAAATATAAAAGCCGGAAGTTCAACTTAATACCTAGGAATTACAATTACGAACAACTTAAATTGGAAGGAACACATAGAAAATAGTGTTGGGAAGGCTAACCAAAAAATGCGTTTTATTGGCAGGACGTTTAGAAAATGTAAAAGATCTACTAAGGAGACTGCCTAGCAGTCCATCTTTTAAAATACTGCTGCGCTGTGTGGGTTCCTTACCATACAGGACTGCCGGAGTACATCGAAAAAGTTCAAAGAAGGGCAGCACGTTTTGTATTATTGCGAAATAGGAAAGAGTGTCACAGAAATGATACAAGATTTGGGGTGGACATCATCAAAACAAAGGCGCTTTTCGTCGCGGCGGAATCTTCTCAAGAAATTTCAATCACCAACTTTCTACTCCGAATGTGAAAATATTTTGTTGACACCAACCTACACAGAGAGAAACGATCACCACGATAAAGTAAGGGAAATCGGAGTTCGTACGGAAAGATATGTGTTCGTTCTTTCCGCGCCCTGTACGAAATTGGAATAATAAAGAATTGTGAATGTGGTTCGATGAACCCTCTGCTAGGCACTTAAATGTGATTTGCAGAGTATACATGTAGATGTAGATGCAGTCATGAGATCTTGTACCAACTTGCATGTAAACACTGGTTTCCACACAGTTGTTCTCTCCCAAAGCAGGAATCACAAGTTTAGAAGGGCGTCTCGATACGGTGCAGACGTCGCGGTGCACCTGATAGGAAATTTGGAAATTTGTGGTAAGGACTATGGGGCCAAATTACTGAGGTCATCGGTCCCTAGGCTTACTCACACCCATGGCCGAGGGAGGACTCGACCTCCGACGGGGGCAGCCGCGCAAACCGTGGCAAGACACCTAAGGCCGCACGCCTACCCCGCGCGGCCCACACCTGATAGGCCCTATGGGTGTATCCTCCTCAAAGAAGTACGGACAGAATAAAGGTGCTTGTGAATTCACACCACGCAGTCACATGAGAGTACCGCCAGCGCTGTAGCTCCTCGTGCACAACACGCGGTGTAACAGTACACTACAATCAGCAGTTCCGTGTATTCACTGCATCCTGTAGTGCGAAATGTGCATCGTTACTCCACAGAACACTGACCGGGCACACGTCATGAACTGCGAAAAGTAATCCTGTGTTTTCGATTAAAGTAGAAGCCTGTCATAGAGTGGGATCATACCATTCCGAAACGAATCTAATAAATATTTTTGAACGTATTGCTCTGACGACGAACAGATGGAACTTCTACGGTCTTTTTTATTGTTCTCGAATGGTACTTATGAATGATTCGGAACGTCCCGAATGTTTTAGGATGCTCTCGAGTATTTTCGAATATTCTCGGTGTTCTATAAAGAAGTAATAAGTGAGTGACTTTATTTTAAATCAGATTATTGTCGAGTAGTGAAGTGGACTTGAGAGCACTCATTTGAGAGTCATTTTGAGAGTGAAACACTAACTGTTTATGATCTTTTGAATGTTTACTTTTATGATGTTTCGGCTAATCTGGAATTTCTGCAGAAAATAAAAACAAAGTGAACATGATTCTTGAAGGACATCATCTTTACGCCAGTGACTGTTATACGTTTTATCACATTATTGCAATTTCATCCTTGGTGCTGATATTATGGCTTTAAGCCATGTCAACGTAATCTAAGCCGACACATTAGTATTACGTTGACATGTCTTAAAGCCATAACATCAGCACTTCACAATGGCCTAAGGCCGAAATTGCAATAGTGTAAGAAAAACTTCCAACAGTCACTGGCGTGAAGATGATGTCCTTCAAAAAATTTTTTATGATTGGGAATCCCAGCTACAGCAAGTTTAAAGTGAACATGGTCTTTTTCAGTTAATACTCCCAGAAACACCTACTGACGACAATGGAATTACTCGCCAATTTTTGCCATTTCGTCTGGGCACAGGAAACAGAGCACCAACCCACTCTGCATTGTTGCCAAATTTATTCAATATGGCGGATCTAAGAACGCGGTCATTGATGTGGCAACGTCGCAGTGACGATGTGGAGGGAAACTATAATTTTCGAGGGAAAATAGGTCAATTGGGCTATTTCCATTAACCCATGTCCACCCCACACCACTCCTCCAGCCTCCCATCCCCTCTCCTTCTCTCCCTAACCTGTAAATTAGAGGCAAAGACTCTATCTGTGTCTGGCTGCTGGACTGGGAGGACAGATGTAATTGTTAACTGTGTGTACTACGTGTTCAGTGGATCAGATGTCTGTGCTGGGGCCGGCCGGAGTGGCCGAGCGGTTCTAGGCGCTACAGTCTGGAATCGCGCGACCGCTACGGTCGCAGGTTCGAATCCTGCCTCGGGCATGAATGTGTGTGCTGTCCTGACGTTAGTTAGGTTTAAGTAGTTCTAAGTTCTAGGGGACTGATGACCTCAGATGTTAAGTCTCATAGTACTCAGAGCCATTTGAACCATTTTGTCTGTGCTGGAGAAGGACGAGTTTAACGGGTGTAATAGCTATAATTATCCAGCTAAGGACTGTGTCCATAACTGCCTGCACGATGTTTGGAAAGTAATGATATTTAGTGAATGTATGCAGAAGATGAACATGCTTCATCAAATAATGAAGATGCAGCAGGATGGGGCTATGTTATACGTCACAACTCATGCTGATATATGCATGTGCTGTAACTGTAGATCATTCGATTAAAGTAAAGTTAGTCTTCCGAAGCGTAAGAGGCAAGACGTTCACCCCAGAGTCTCTGCGCCTCACTGGATGAGAGGCCACGCACCGGGCTCACAGTAGCTGCAGGATGGCTGCGCATGCTAAGCAGGAAATACCTGCAGCCTTACTCCTTTCCATCCCCACCTCAATGACATCTTTTATCGCTGAAAAGGAACCACTTCAGGAGTTATTACATCTGGTGTCCGAGAAATGTGTGGAATACTGTCGCGTAGATAATTTGAAGATGTCGCAGTAACTAAATGTGCCACGGCACAAAGAGAGTGAGAGAGCTTTTCAGATGACGCAAGAATATTGAAACAGCTCTCATTGTAATTACACGTTTTATTCCGAGGAATACTACTACCGCAGCTGCATATGTACTCTAAAAGAGATCACGACACACTTGTGAAACCATCCCTGAGACCCTTCGTGCGCTTTTGTGGGGAACAGACCCCGAAACCAATGAAACCAATATCAGCTGCAATATCTCATTTTACACGACAAAAAGAGATATTTTGAAATAAAAATAAGTATCTCTGAAAGTCTAGACAGGACGCTCACCACTTTTCAAGTTTTAGCTGTTTGTTTGAAAGCACTGCCAGAGAGAGAGAGAGAGAGAATTTCTGAGTATAACAGCTGCTGTGGTGGTAATCAATTTTCTGAAACGGTGAGTGGGATTAGTTTATATTTTCTGCTGAAGTCAGGGACGTTATTTTCCTCACTTCTCGAAGTACAAACTGGTGTCGAAGCACAGACGGGAAAATCAGAACAATCACATAAACAGAAAGCCGAGTGCTGTCCTACAGGCAAGAAAAGTGGCTGAAATTTCGGTGAATTTTTGATGTCCTACAGCTTCTGGCCTGGAGATGCTCTAAAGCCACGATGGTGGGTGAGGGTCAACATCTCGCCTGTCCGATCTAGAGGAGGATGGTCTGCTGGAACTTGTCTCTGAACACTCGAACAAAGAAGAAATCACGTGATTCTCAGACGTCAAAGAACTTTCTGGAGATATCTTGCTGCCGTCTTGTTCGAACCAGTCTGCAGAGACTCCTATTCCCCGCATAAAGGATGTCTTGTGAGTCTCTGACATCATGGCGCTTCTTGTGAATTCAGCATTCTGAATGGTTCTTACTAACTGCTGCTGCTACCGGTGCGGGAGCACTATCCGCCATTTTCTGCTGACATACAAATTACAAGACGTTCAGCGGCAAAATTATTTTGTAGAGATCGAAAAAAATTACACTGTCAGTTAAACCCCGCAAAATTGGTCTACAGTTCATGTAATACTGCAACTACCGCCAAAGACGCTTTATCAATTACATTACTTTGCTGCTATCGAGGAAAGACACTCGTACATATACCGCGAAGGCAGACAGATCACAAAAAACGATAAGCACATACACCGTAATAATCCTCGGAGCACTAGATATTTCGTGCGATGTCGGTGGGTCATCCACCGCGGTCAGCGGTCACAAGTCAACTGCTCCCGCACTCGCTTGCCTGATACTTGATCAGAGCACCCTCAGCGGACCGCGGTCACTCTCCAAACTGGTGTACAAAAGGATTACAAGAACGTACCTATTTTCACATGGTTTGCCAGTATATCATACCACTTACACGATAGTTCTTGATATCAGTTACATAGCAGAATGCAACCGATTGCTTGCACGGTATAATTCCGAAGATAGAGTGGAAATTATATCTCTAGAGACCCGAAACTTTAGCGAAGTGAAGCGAGGTGGAAGTTGCAGTAAACCATTGAGTAACTGGAAACTTACCGCGTCTATGAAAACCTTTACGCTGAAATTCAAAAAAGTAGAGGAAACTGGTAGTTCCACTCATATTTTTAACGAATATCGATGTCAATGATATAACAGATTCCTAATCACCCTTCTACTTTACAACGTCATCTAAGTTGTTTTCATGTCTGAAGAACCAGCAAACATCTCTAACACCTGCTTTTCACCATTTAGGTCACACAACACACATCACAGTCGATGTTCTCTCACCCAAATAAAGACGAGAAATGTGTAGAAACAGTCAACCGGTCAATCTACAAGGGAGGGAATAATTGTCCAACACTTCCCGGACGCTAGGCAGAATCGTCCTAGGAAACCAGTCACATATTTATCGCTGTACTTACAACTGAATATTACAATTACAGTAATAAAACAAATTTAAACAAATTATATTAGAATTTAACGGCATCATGAGCATCCTTAGTGGGGGCAACACCATACTAGCCCTTCTCAGCTGCAGGAGTAAGCTCTTAGAGCAAAATTCGAACTTCCTGTCCATTTTCCAAAAGGATGACGCGCCAAGACCGCAAGGCGAACACACTTGATGGTGGTAGTGGATCTAATTCTTTAAATAAAGAGTGAAAATAAAGACCTATGTCCAGACAGGCCGAGTCTTTCGCCCCCCCCCCCCCTCCCCCAGTTCCTAGGAAGAAGTGGCATTCGGGTGACTTTGGATAATGGAGGGAGCACAAATGACCTATCTTCCCTCCAAAATTCAAACTTCCTGACAGGGGGCCATGGTACTTTGCTGTCTTCTTAGGTGACGGTACTTGTCATCAGCTGAAGTCACGGCAGCCATCTTTAATGACGTCAATCACGTCATCAGCTGACGTCACGTGACGTCACGTACTTGCGTTATCAGCTGACGTCATGGCCACCACCTTGGGTAACGGTACTTTGGGATGATGCCCTCCTTGCCCCTCTACTGCCACCAGCCATGTAACTCTTCTTGTTGAATTTCATTCAGATTTATCTAAAGCATTTGGAAAGTGTCATATTTGGACGAGAATTTGCACTACCAGTTAGTCGAAATAGTTCCAAAAAGTGAAATTATAATGCCTGAATGGGGCATGCAACAAACGCTAAATTGGCGTAACGCGTATTACAAGCTTGGATATAAAAATGACTAGTACTTAAGTGCAAGTGGGCAGAGTAAGTATGAGTAATGCCCTCTACAACCCGTTTGTAATGGAAGCTTGTGCACCGTTTTTCTCATTCAGAGATCGACTTTTGAACATTGGTTGGACAGTGTCGTGATTCGAGTGCTTCAGTACTGTCGCTTATCGATCCTACAGTTTGTAGTCCAGCGATATAGTTGTTCGAATTGGTCACGATCCCATGACTGGCATGTGCATGTGAAGCCGATGAGCTCGGGAGAGAGCTCAACGACTAGCATTGAAAATGAGAGACACACTGTGGATAGTACAGTTACACCACGTACCTGGAGTCTGCAAGACAAGTAACCACACGGATAGTGCGACAACGTCTGGAGCACTGTTGACTGTCAGCTTGGTGCCTATTGTTGCGGCTTCCCTTGATGCTTCAGCAAAGCATGGCACTCAGTCACATCTCTGGTCGCAGGAGAGGCATCACATCGTCCTTTCATAGGAGTCCCCATTCTGCGTACAGCGTGACAATTGACATAACCATGTGTGAAATCTCCAGGGACAAAGAACATGGACACAGCATTTGGATACATGATATGGCGTGCCATTAGGTACACAACACACTTATCACTGGTTCGCACAGCCGGTAATTTCAGTAGCAAGTGTTGTACTTCTGACGTGTTCAAACTACTGTCTGCGCTCTTAGAAGTTTCCGTGACATTATATTGCATCAAGACAATGCAAGACTAAATGTTGACTGTGATCTCCTGACGTATCTCCAAATAGAGGGGTCCGACTATTGCCCTGGCGAACACATTCTTCATATGTCTCACCTGTTGAAAGCATCTGGCCACGAGCTGCTGAAAGACTGGGCTCGCCAAACGCTGTGACTGATGACCTCTAGAATAGAGTTTAAGCAGCTTGGCCTGATGCACCCGTATCAGTGGTCAAAACTCATTTTGACTCCATTCCCAGCCGGTTTCGAGCCATTGTTGGCGCTTCAGTTGGTAATTTTTGCACATCGAATTTCGCACCTTGCAACTCCCTAATCACCTAAAAGCGTTATCTTGTGTTGTTTCTGCACACGCCAAGTAAGTAAAATACAGTGCCCAGTAACGTTAATGTGACTATCTGAATAATCATCTTTTGCAGTGTGGACCATTGTGTCACGAGCAACAAGAGTCAGTGAGGTTATGGAAGGTACCGAAAGGGGTATAGAATCATGTCGACTCCAGTACCGTAGCCAGCTACACTAACTTTCTCCGTTGGGGACTCATGGCACAAATAGCCCGACCGAGGTGGTCCATAGATTCTCGACTGGGTTTAAGTCCAGGGAGTATGGTGGTCAGGGGAGTACAGTAAACTCATTCAGGTGCTCTTTGAACCACGTAGGTACCCTGAAAATTGTGTTATACTTTACATTGTACTGTTGGTAGATGCCATCGGGCCAAGAAAAACCAAATGGCACACAAGAGTGGGCATAGTCCCCAAAGATAGATACAATTTTCGTTGATCCACTATGCCTTCCGGAATGACGAGATCACCCAGCGAATGCAATGAAAACATTTCCCAGACCAAAATGCTCCCTCCATCGGCCTGGAGTTTTTGCTATCAGACCTTTCAAGCCATACGCTCAACGACCTGTGTCCTTTGGAGCGCAAAACGTGATTCATCTGAAAAGGCTAACTGTCGCCATTCAGTGGACGTCCACCTGCGGTAACGGCGTGTAAATTGCAGCCTTCATCACCAATGAACAGCAATCAGAATGGGTGCATGAACAAGACTTGTGCTCTGAGGGCCAATACGCAGCAACTTTCACTGAAGAGACGTTGATGATCCCTTACTCATCATGGAATTCACTTTGCTCGTCTATTTGCCCGCACTCATCTCTGCATCCCTCATTCTCCCCTATCGTCTAAAGCCCACTGTGCACGGCAGTTGCCTCGGCGGAAGCCAGTTTTGGATAGTGCCATATTGCTATGCACCGTATACTTTAACCACAATGGCACGTGAACAGTTCACAAACTCACCCATTTTCGAAATGCTTCCAACCTTGCCTGAAAACCAGTAATCACGCCTCTTTTGACGCGAGATAAATCGCTATGTTTCTGCATTACGAGGACTGCACAGTGTTCCGCGTCCACCCCGACACGCTTTATATACCTTCCAATAGTAGTGCTGCCACCTGTGAGTGGTTACTGCGAGTAGTTGTCGAACTTAGGTGGTGGTCACATTAATGTGGCTGGACCATGTGTGTTTAAATGCTTTCATCCTTGATTTTTCGGTTTCAGTTACCAGCAGTGTCGTTGGCTGCTTGTCTGCACATTTGAAACTCCAAGGACACGGGTACTTTGTTTTCCAGAATGAAGCAAAACATCTCTTGCAACTTTTATGTCACACTTACTACGTGGGAGAAATTGCACACTTAAATACCTCGGACTAACCTTTGACCGGTAACTAATGTGGAAAACTCACCTACTAACCATCCAACAAAAGCCCTCTGTAGACTAAAACTACTAACTGGCCAAACATGGGGAATACACTTCTCCACTGTCCTTCAAATGTACAAATCCCTGATCTGCCCTATCGTTTGCTATACAAATAGTACATGGATATCTGTGCCTCCCAAGTTCTATAAGCCCCACCAGATCCGCATCCATTTAACACGCCGCACAAGGATCCTTCACCAATTCATCAAAGTCTCACCTCTCTTCACTCACATTGAACATCTCCAAACGATTTACATCATCTGGAAACTCGACTCCAATGAACCTAATGTTGCCTCACTACTTTCCAATTCTCATAAGCTGCCGCACCTTTACCAACACATTCAACCACCCCTACAGATACATACCCTCCACAGACTCTCCCGACGAAACTTCAACCACCTCCCCTCCAGATCATAAACTACGTCCTGACATTTACCCATTCTACCATCTATTACTCCACCCCACCCATTCCACCCCATCAGGGCTTCCTCTCCCTCGCGCCCCCCCCCCCCTCACTGTTCTTTACCTCGCCTTTCCCTCATCTGCCTTTCTTTCCCCACCCTCTCTTCTTCCAGTGTCAGATTTCCCTCATCTGCTTTTCTTTCTCCACCCTCCCTTTTTCCAGTGTCAGATAAATCGCGTCATTCTCGCACTACGACGAATGCATTGTTTTCTGTGTCCACACTGACACGCTTTGTATACCTTCCACTGCTAATGCCGCCATCTGCCCTCTGTTAGTGGTTTTTGCACGTTAATGTCGAATATAGGTGATGGTCATATTAATTACTCCCTCTACTCCAGCCCTTCTTCTGTCCCAACAGCCACTCCTACCCTGTTGCTGTTATGCAATAGTCCTCCATCCTCATACCACCATATTTATTCCTGCCTCATCAGCCAGCCTTTTGCCCTTCAACGACAGCTTCCATTTCACAGGGCAGACGCTTCCAATTCTTAGTGACAGAAAAGTGCTTCTTTTAAATATCAGCGTTTCGGCGTCAGGTTATAAATGTTTTTAACTATGCGCTTATTGTGTTTCGTTTTACGTTTCACTGTTACTGTTTCTAACTACCAGTGTAAGAGGTCACAACTCTCGTGTAGGCTATCTAAAAACTTCCATTTTATTTTTTCCATGAAAAACGTTTTAAATTCAGTGTAAATAACTCCGCTATTTATTTCATTTCTCTTAGCTGCAGAGCGGGTTGCCTGTACCGCTGACAGCCTACCCCCCGCCCCCCCCCCCTCACCACTCACGCATATGGGACGTGGAGGGATGAAATAACAATAAGGAAAAAAATAGTCGGTCCGATTCCTTCTTGTGGATCTGCGGATCTACCATTCGCTTTCTCGTTGATATTCTTCAAATTTAGGCAAATCCTTCCCCATGGCTGTAGTGCAGGTAGATTTCAGCAGCAGCAGTTCGTCAGACTCGGACAATTTTGAATAATACGGTAATTTTTGTCTTTTATTGTCGCATCATAAGGTTCCTCTAAGCACTTATCAATAAGGCGGTTCTTTGTTTCCATTACCAGGAATACGCACTTGCGTACAGAGCGTACGAAATTACAGAAAATCGACGTTTCTTGAAGTTGTGTTGTATTTGCATTCCCGATGCACTATCGTCATCGAAGTTCCAATATACTAACAACGGGATTCATATGTGCTGTTGGGGTCAGCATTTCGAAACATACTACTTATTGCTGGACGTAAACACTTTGTGTTCCAGTACTTCAATGATGCTCAGCGGTGTCCTACCATGCGTTTCCGTCACTCCTGTCGTGATTGTCCCATTACGGTCTCTTTCGGTATTTTATCCCCCTTTCGGATTGGTAAGAAATGGGTTTTCCAGTTGAGCGGTTATTTCGAATTCCACTCACAACAGACGAGGTAACGTTAGTTTCTGGGAACTACAACAATACATGTACGATGCTTTAAAGAAATAAATACAAAATAAAGGAAAGAGCAGGGCTGTAATAATTTCTGTCCGTAGCACTGGTGGCGGCGGCCACGGCCACGGAGAACGCTGCTGGACGTGTACGCCGGCGGCAGCGTTATCGCCTGCTGGTGAGACGTGCGGAGTGTGACGGGACGGGAGGGGAGGGGGCGCCGCCGGCCGCTCTTTTGTCCGGCTTATCGGCGCGTGCGTCTTTTGTTCTGCGCCGTATAAAAGCGCGCGTTCGCAAACTGTGAATGGAGTAATCCGGCGAGTCGGCCGAGCGACTGATCAAGTGCGCACCGACCCCGGTGGCGAGAGACGATCAATCTGGCTATCGGCAGGCCCGTTCCTCGCAAGACAAGTAGCCGCGGAGTCGTGATGGCGCTTTAACACCACCGTTCTGTGCTCGCGAGCCGCCGGCGCGGCAGTGCAGAAGGACGCTCGCATTCTGTAAATTTGGTCTGGGTCAAATTTTGTCGAAACAGTTCACGTCGATTCAAATCTGGAAAAAGAAATAAAGTGCTCTAGGGAAGAACTTTAAGGGATGAGTTGGAAGTCGGTTAAAGTGGTGCTGGGAGTGAATGAACATCAGACCTTTACAGATTCACTGATCATAGACATAAATGGTTAAGGCGACCGTTCACGATAAAGTAAATTCTGATTAGAGTCCTTGTCCGGCAAAAATTTTCAGTGTCGTCATTCCATTCTACAGCTGGAAGTCGATCGTATTCGCAATGCATGCATGTCCGAAAGAACACTGTAGCGTACTTCTTACAAACCCTGGCCCTGCTGTACCTTATTTATCCGCCAACACCAGTCTAGTGGCTTTCGATTAAAATGTCTACCCTGTACGGGAACTACAGTAAGTGTACAAGTGCAGGTTAATGACATATGGACGACGACATATGTAAGTTTCGATGTGGCCAAAACAGTTACGGCGACTGCTCGCGACAAGTGGGAAATCCAGATTCGAGACCCGGTACCGCACAAATTTTCAATGCCGTCATTCTATTCTGCAGTCGGAGGTTGTCTGTATTTGCAAATGCGAATCCATTTCCTGTACACCAATATAAATATAGTAGATGTCGGTGCTGGATGCCTAGCTACAGTTAGATTTTCTACAACTGCAGTATGACAGACACTTGTGTGATAAATCCCATAATTAAATAAAACTTGTAGACTCGTGTAAAAATTTAATCACCATAAATTTCGACAACTTCACAGGTTTGCAGGTACGATTATGTCGATATTTGGATCTATGTACTTGTGTGAGCAACTTTTTCCGCAGTTAATTGAACAAAATGTACCTACAGAAGCTCACTGGTAGAGTCAACTTAAAAACTTATCTTTGAATTAGTCGTGCTTAGAAAGTGGTACGAGACATTAATGCTGTAGTGAAAAGCAAAATGAGTAGTACCGGTACTCATTGACATCTAGTGCTTTTATGTTTAACGTATGAACAAAATAATCAAGAAATACGAGTACTTTTTTCCTTTTGTTGTGGCCTTGAAATATTAGTTGATGTCGATTTACACTTCGTCTCAAAACGATATTCATCATAAGGTTGCATCAGTCTTAAGAAGTATTACGTTTCGTAATCAACTGTCCAACGTTTTTCGCCTCATCAGTAAACAGAAATGAATGTCTCCATTTTAGCTGCCATTTCTCATGAAATAAATTTCCCATGAATAGTATTAATTAACGATTGAAGAACTAACGTTACGCGTTTAGAATGCACTCGATGATAATAGTTTCTCGTGCCGAGCTGCGTTGCTCTCCGATTTCTCCTCCCCTCCCCTCCATTTCCCCACCACTACTGCCCCTGAGCTGGTCGGTTGCTCACTGCTAAGAAGCGGGCGTGAGCCAGTTAGCACGAGCAGATCGGCGAACAACCTGCCCTACGCCACGCACTATTAGGTGGGTCGCACAGTAAAGATACAGTTATAGAGTATTGTGCAATACGCTTTGGACAG
The DNA here is from genome assembly GCF_021461395.2 of Schistocerca americana. Lineage (NCBI taxonomy): Eukaryota > Metazoa > Arthropoda > Insecta > Orthoptera > Acrididae > Schistocerca > Schistocerca americana. The sequence continues at coordinate 457,079,226 of NC_060121.1, forward strand.
GCAAGTGCCAAGCGAAGTTGTGAGGGAGGTGAGAGATCCTTCATGCTTCAATAGCCATTTCAGAAAGTTGTTCCGAAAGCAAAAAAAATGTGTCATCGCAAATTTAAACACATCTGAAAGCTTGTAGATAAACAAGAACTGAACGAAGCCAAAATGAGCGTAAGAAGATCCATATCTGAAATGTTCGATGATTTCTGAAGTAAAATTGCATCAACGGATCTGGCAGAAAATCCTATGAAGCATTTTCCTTGATTCGCTTCCCTAGCTACGTGGTCAACACGGCAAGACGACATTCGAGAAACCCGGGTTCGATTACCTGCCGGCTTGGAGATTTCCTCCGCTCAGGGAGTGGGTATTGTGTTTTTTTCAGTATCATTTCAAACTCGTTGGCAAGCAAGTCGTCGAAGTGGCGTCAACTAAAAAGACTTGCACCAAGCGACAGGTCTACCTGATGAAAACCCTAGCCACACGTACATTTTTTTTTTTTTTTATCGTAACGTTAAGTCAGCGAACGGAGCAAAAACACTTGTCTATTCACTCAGTGATTATAAACACATCGGAAAGTAAGATGGCACAGAGATGGTCGAAGTATTTAACTATGATTTGAGAAATTGTTTCACTGAGGCGCCTCGTATTGTTGTTCCTCCATTCAGTTGTTACACGAACGTGAAAACAAGAGACATTCAAGTAAGAGACTGCGGGGTGGAAAATCAACTGAAATTGCTCAACAGAAGAAAGGCCACTTGACCTGATGGGATACCTACGTAATTTTACATAGGTTATGCGGAAGAACGTGTTCCTATTACAGAAACAATCGTGAGTTGTTGAAGGAACGAAGCATTCCAAGTTTCGCTGACGTCAATCTGGTGCAGCGAAATCAGCTAGAATGAGATAAGTGGAGCACGTGGCACGGATGAGTGATACAGAAGTAGCTAAAAGGATATTAGATAGAAATCCAGCGGGTCAAAGAGAACACAATCATGTGGACAGACGTAGTGATGGAGAACCGGCTGAAAACGGGTTGAAGGGGATGGAAAGCTCGATCGTTCATTCGTGGTAACTGGCGGATAATTGCTGAGAGACCAAGGTTCACAATGAACTGTAGAGCCACGAAAAAAGAAGAAAAGGAAGGAAAAGCAGAACAAGAAGGAGGAGGAGGAGGAGGAGGAAGAATAAGAAGCAGTCTGATGCGGAATTTTATGATCGCGTATTACATTTGTGGAAACCGAAACTTTCGTGGTAGCGATCAATATGGATTCCACAAACTGCGACCGTGTGAAACCCAGCTGGCTCTGTTCGTCCACGGGATCAAGAAGGCAATACCTAGCGGCGCCCACGTTGACTCCGCGTTCTTTGATCCGCAATGCGCTATAGACAGTTACACACTGTCGCCTAACGATCAAAATACAAGCGTAGCATTGTCATACCACCTCTGTGATTGAACTGAAAAGTTTGTAGCAAATACGCTCGTATTTGACGTAGAAATAGCTTCGGGCGTTCAAATGGCTCTGAGCACTATGGGACTTAACTGCTACGGTCATCAGTCCCCTAGAACTTAGAACTACTTAAACCTAACTAACCTAAGGACAGCACACAACACCCAGCCATCACGAGGCAGAGAAAATCCCTGACCCTGCCGGGAATCGAGCCCGGGAACCCGGGCGTGGGAAGCGAGAACGCTACCGCACGACCACGAGATGCGGGCTTCGGGCGTACGCCAAGGGAATGATATAGGACCATTACTTATCACGTTTTATGCAAGTGACTTAGTGGATAACGTCGAAGGCTCCATGAGACTATTCGCATATGAATCTATTGTATATAGAGAACTCTCAACGTTATAAAATTGTAGTAAAATGCAGGAAGACGTGCGGAATATCGACGCCTCGTACAAAGACTAACAGTTGACATCAATCAACAATGTCTCGCACACAAATAGGCGGAGAGACCCGCTGTGACACGATTTCTGAACCGTCGACGGAAACAGTCACATTCATTAAATACCTGGTTACGGGGTGGAATGATCGCGTAAAAGTAATGGAAGGAAAAGCAAATACCAGTATTCGTCGGAAGAATCCTTAGGAAGTATTGTTTATCCCTGAAGAATATAGCTTACAAAGCTCTCATTCGACTGATACTTGAATATGGATCTTCAAGATTGATTGAGGAAATATGGGAATCCACGGAAGAATAGATCGTTTCGTTAAGTAACTGCGAAAAGTCGCGGAGGTGCTCATCTAACTTCTCTTAGAGAGGTGTCTTGTATGGTTCACTGTCGAAATCCTGAGAACGTACTTTTCTAGAAGAGTTCACTACGGGAAGAAATTTCTAGTTCACTTGAATACTTGACAACAGTTAATCCTCTCACACAATTCACGAATGGGACAGGAAAGGGTAGAACCGAGAGGCCTAGGTGAAACACTGTCGTAAGGTACCTTCTATACAAGCCCCCTTACGACGAGTGTACCGTATATACAGGGGTGAAGCGAAATTTGCGCACTCGGGCTTCGAAGAGCGACTCCTCACATGCCAGCGATAAAAATATGTCTGGCACAAAATTTCGTCCGGCGAGCACATCCGGTAGAAAAAGGACGTTAAAGAGTGGCAATCTAGCCACACGGTAACCTCATGTATTGTAACTACCTCTGGCAGTAGGTGTTAGTCGCTACTGTACAGCTGGTGCAGTGGATAGTTTTGGGTTAGTATGCAGGAGGTCGAAGGTTCGATCCTGGGTTCAGGCGCATCTTTTTTATTTGCTTGTTTCATTCTGACATTTCCTACTGCAATATACACCGTTTCTTAGGTCACATATGGCCGCGCGGGCTTAGCCGAGTGGCCTATGGCGCTGCAGTCATGGACTGTGTGGCTGGTTCCGGCGGAGGTTCGAGTCCTCCCTCGGGCATGGATGTGTGTGTTGTCCTCAGGATAATTTAGGTTAAGTAGTGTGTAAGTTTATGGACTGATGACCTTAGCAGTTAATAAGATTTCACACACATTTGAACATTAGGTCACATGTAGCCTAAATTTACAATATTTTGTAACGCTGAACATAACAAATGTGTGGTTAGACAAATAATAATAGACAGTTGAAACAAATGACCTGTCATAGGATAGAATAACTACAAAAACAATATCAATCAATAATGATGATAGCACATTATAAAAACACAGCATCTACTTGTCATTTATAATACATGTAATATGAGCGCTCAGATAGCGCACGTTAGCAACCAGTGATAATAATCATGTCCGTATAAATGACCACATGACCTTCACAATAGAATACACTGTCCTCAGAACAACAGATGCTCAAAGCGACCTCCCTGCACTTCCAAACATTGCGCAACCCTTCGGATCATACAGTTATGGACCCTTCGCAGCAAAGCTGTATCCACAGCAACAAGAGCAGCATGAACATGCGCTACCAATTTTGCCGCATTCGTCGACAGAGTAGAGTACATGTACTCCTTCAGGTGCCCCCACGGGAAGAAATCGAGGGTATTTAGGTCAGGTGAATGAGATGGCTATACAACTGGACCTCAACGTCTGAGACATTTCCCTGGAAACGTTCTGCCCAAATACTGTCGCACATTAATTCCAGAGTGTGGAGGTGCACAATCGTGTTGGAACCATATCCTATGCTGAACGTGTAGTGGAACTTCGTCCAGCGCATCAGGCAGATAGTTTGACAGGAATGCATGATAGCACCGTGCAGTCAGCCGGTCAGGCAACACGTAGGGGCCCAAACACCTGTCGCCCAATATTCCAGCCCAGTCGTTGATACCAAAGCGAACTTGATATCCACAGTCGCGGGTGCGGATTAACTTTACACCAATGGTGGTCATTGTGCATATTGAAGACATCCTCACGAGTTAATGGTGCTTCATCTGACCATATTCAGTGTTCATGAAGTCATCGTTGGCTTCCTGTTGTTGATGGAACTTTCACAGAGTTACATCTGCTGATGGCGAATTGCAGGATGCAGGTGTTGCGTGAAAGCGTAATGATAGGGGTGCAGCCGATGCTCGTGCAGCACGTTAACGACCGTGAGTTGAGAGACACGCAGCTGTCTTGTTACGCTATGTGTACTTCGCAGTGAGGTTCTTGGTGTATGGCCTCCAGAATAGCTTCCTCAGCAGCTAGAGTACGAAGAGTCCGTGGACGACCTCTGTCACGCGATGGTGGAAGGAGAGAACCTGTCTCCCGAAGGCGCAGCTCCAGATGATGAAACACATTTTTATCTGGATGGCGTCGATGAGGATATCTAGCAGCGTATTCACGTGGCACATCATCCGGTTATCAGATGCACCAAGGACCAGAAGCATATCCACATATTCATCGTTTGTGTATGCCATACGTCTGCCACATTGGTTCAAATGATTCAAATGGCTCTGAGCACTATGGGACTTAACTTCTGAGGTCATCAGTCCCCTAGATCCTAGAACTACTTAAACCTAACTAACCTAAGGACATCACACACATCCATGCCCGAGGCAGGATTCTAACCTGTGACTGTAGTGGTCGCGCGGTTCCAAACTGTAGCCCCTAGAACCGCTCGACTACTCAGGCCGGCGCCTGAGGTTTAAATGAGAAAACTCGATACGCGCATGCATGTACACTGGAGTCTGTCATGGGCTCATTACTCCGCTCGCAAGTGTCCCTGTCTGGTGGACGGCACATACAGTATAAACACGCCGTCAGTCCTGCGATCTGTTCCACCTAACGCGGATTAATCCTCTGACAGATATTGTTTTGCATGATTCATCCCGACACCGCTAATTGTAAAATGTTCGGTTTCGAATTACACTATTTCCCTAACGGCAATAGAAGTGATGTTTCCACAATCCTATCGATAGAATAATAATAATTTCAGTAATTTCAGTGGCAACAGTCTGGATGATTGACAGATCTGTCCTTGTAACACAACCAAAACGGCCTTGCTGTGCTGGTACTGCGAACGGCTGAAAGCAAGTGGAAACTACAGCCGTAATTTTTCCCGAGGGCATGCAGCTTTACCGTATGGTTAAATGATGATGGCGTCCTCTTGGGTAAAATATTCCGGAGGTAAAATAGTCCCCCATTCGGATCTCCGGGCGGGGTCTACTCAGGAGGATGTCGTTATCAAGAGAAAGAAAACTGGCGTTCTACGTATCGGAGCGTGGAATGTCAGATCCCTTAATCTGGTAGGTAGGTTAGAAAATTTAAAAAGGGAAATGGATAGGTTAAAGTTAGATATAGTGGGAATTAGTGAAGTTCGGTGGCAGGAGAAACAAGACTTTTGGTCAGGTGAATACAGGGTTATAAATACAAAATCAAATAGGGGTAATGCATGAGTAGGTTTAATAATGAATAAAAAGTAGGAGTGCGGGTAAGCTACTACCAACAGCATAGTGAACGCATTATTGTGGCCAAGATAGGCACGAAGCCCATGCCTACTACAGTAGTAGATGTTTATATGCCAAGTAGCTCCGCAGGTTTCGAAGAAATTGATGAAATGCATGATGAGATAAAAGAAATTATTCAGATAGTGAAGGGAGACGAAATTTTAATAGTCATGGGTGACTGGGATTCGAGAGTAGGAAAAGAGAGAGAACGAAACGTAGCAGGTGAATATGGATTGGGGATAAGAAATAAAAGAGGAAGCCGCCTGGTAGAATTTTGCACAGAGCATTATTGAACTATAGCAAACACTTGGTTCAAGAATCATGAAAGAAGGTTGTATACATTGAAGAAACCTGGAGATACTAGAAGGTATCAGATAGATTATATAATGGTAAGACAGAGATTTAGGAACCAGGTTTTAAATTGTAAGACATTTCCAGGGGTAGATGTGGACTCTGACCACAATCTATTGGTTATGAACTGTAGATTAAAACTGAAGAAACTGCAAAAACGTGGGAATTTAAGGAGATGGGACCTGGATAAACTGAAAGAACCAGAGGTTCTAGAGAGTTTCAGGGAGTGTGTAAGGGAACAATTGACAGGAATGGGGGAAAGAAATACAGTAGAAGAAGAATGGGTAGCTTTGAGGAATGAAGTAGTGAAGGCAGCAGAGGATCAAGTTGGTAAAAAGACGAGGGCTAGTAGAAATCCTTGGGTAACAGAAGAAATATTGAATTTAATTGATGAAAGGAGAAAATATAAAAACGCAGTAAATGAAGCAGGCAAAAGGGAATACAAACGTCTCAAAAATGAGATCGACAAGAAGTGCAAAATGGCTAAGCAGGGATAGCTAGAGGACAAATGTAAGGATGTAGAGGCTTCTCTCACTAGGGGTAAGATAGATACTGCCTACAGGAAAATTAAAGAGACCTTTGGAGAAAAGAGAGCCACTTGTATGAATATCAGGAGCTCAGATGGAAACCCAGTTCTAAGCAAAGAAGGGAAAGCAGAAAGGTGGAAGGAGTATATACAGGGTCTACACAAGGGCGATGTACTTGAGGACAATATTATGGAAATGGAAGACGATGTAGGTGAAGATGAAATGGGAGATACAATACTGCGTGAAGAGTTTGACAGAGCACTGAAAGACCTGAGTCAAAACAAGGCCCCGGGAGTAGACAACATTCCATTGGAACTACTGACGGCCTCGGGAGTGCCAGTCCTGACAAAACTCTACCATCTGGTGAGCAAGATGTATGAGACAGGCGAAATACCCTCAGACTTCAAGAAGAATATAATAATTCCAATCCCAAAGAAAGTAGGTGTTGACACATGTGAAAATTACCGAACTATCAGTTTAATAAGCCACAGCTGCAAAATACTAATGCGAATTCTTTACAGACGAATGGAAAAACTGGTAGAAGCCGACCTCGGCGAAGATAAGTTTGCATTCCGCAGAAATGTTGGAACACGTGAGGCTATACTGACCCTACGACTTATCTTAGAAGCTAGATTAAGGAAAGGCAAACCTACGTTTCTAGCATTTGTACACTTAGAGAAAGCTTTTGACAATGTTGACTGGAATACTCTCTTTCAAATTCTAAACGTGGTAGGGGTAAAATACAGGGAGCGAATGGCTATTTACAATTTGTACAGAAACCAGATGGCAGTTATAAGAGTCGACGGGCATGAAAGGGAAGCAGTGTTTGGGAAGGGAGTGAGACAGGGTTGTAGCCTGTCCCCGATGTTATTCAATCTGTATATTGAGCAAGCAGTAAAGGAAACAAAAGAAAAATTCGGAGTAGGTATTAAAATCAATGGAGAAGAAATAAAAACGTTGAGGTTTGCCGATGACATTGTAATTCTGTCAGAGACAGCAAGGGACTTGGAAGAGCAGTTGAACGGAATGGACAGTGTCTTGAAAGGAGGATATAAGATGAACATCAACAAAAGCAAAACGAGGATAATGGAATGTAGTCGAATTAAGTCGGGTGACGCTGAGGGAATTAGATTAGGAAATCAGACACTTAAAGTAGTAAAGGAGTTTTGCTATTTGGGGAGCAAAATAACTGGTGATTGTCGAAGTAGAGAGGATATAAAATGTAGACTGACAATGGTAAGGAAAGTGTTTCTGAAGAAGAGAAATTTGTTAACATCGAGTATAGATTTAAGTGTCAGGAAGTCGTTTCTGAAAGTATTTGTATGGAGTGTAGCCATATATGGAAGTGAAACATGGACGATAAATAGTACAGACAAAAAGAGAATAGAAGCTTTCGAAATGTGGTGCTACAGAAGAATGCTGAAGATTAGATGGGTAGATCACATAACTAATGAGGAGGTATTAAATAAAATTGGGGAGAGGAGGACTTTGTGGCACAACTTGACAAGAAGAAGGGACCGGTTGGTAGGATATGTTCTGAGGCATTAAGGGATCACAAATTTAGCAGTGGAGGGCAGCGTGGAGGGTAAAAGTCGTAGAGGGAGACCGAGATGAATACACTAAGCAGATTCAGAAGGATGTAGGTTGCAGTAAGTACTGGGAGATGAAGAAGCTTGCACAGGATAGAGTAGCATGGAGAGCTGCATCAAACCAGACTGAAGACAAGAACGAGAACGAGAACGAGAACGAGAACTAGAACGAGAACAAATTAGTTGGCTCAGGACAGAACTAATGAAGCCTCGGACAAGCGCCGTCATGGTCGGGGACGACGCTTGAACCCTATGCCCGCCCACAATGGTAACGACACTGCTAGCCAACTGGAAAATGATTTAAATCCTAATAGAGGTGTTTTGCAGGATATGCTTCCTGCAACCACCCTAGAAGGAAAACAAAGACAGAGGATGAGATGGTCAGATGAAGTTAAGCGACACCTCATGTTCTGTTATTACCAAGCAACAAACCTAGGAACCAACACAACTGGATACAGGTCACAAGTATACACAACATTTATTACCAGATACCCAGAATTAAAATTTTTAACAGAACAACGACTAGCTGATCAGATCCGTGTAATAATAAAAAATAACAGGATACCCCAGTCAGAATTAGATAACATCAAACAACAAGTACAACAAATACTGGAACAAAATAATGTGCAATCAGAAGAAGAAGAAAATACAGTAATGGACTCAAACATCCCAGAGCAAACAAACAAAGAACAACACGCACCAATTAAACAATCAGAGGAAAACGAAATCTTAAGGCAGCCACCAGAACTAGCACAAATAGAACACAAAGTGACACAGATATTAGATATAGAAGAAAACTTTCAGCTAACATATATAGAATACAAAGACACAAATACAGACATTAGACCATTCTTGCATAGACCACCAAATAACCCACAAGTCGAAACAACAATAAAAACTATCAACACAATCATACACAACAAAATAAATGAAAACACAACTATGGAAGAGTTACAGCTACTGGTATATATAGGAGCACTCACTACACTAAATATACACACTAGGCAGAGATCAGAACCAACCAACACACAGAAGAAACCCACAAAACCAGCATGGCAACACAGGCTACAGATCAAAATAGAAAAACTGAGAAAAGACATCGGACAGCTAACACAATTTATAAGAAATGAAATCTCGGAAAAAAACGAAAAAGGTTAGGTAAAATCTCACAACAAGAAGCGACAGAGCAATTAGACGAAAAGAAGCAGAAATTACAAGCATTCGCCAAACGACTCAGAAGATACAAAAAAAGTGAAAATAGAAGGAAACAAAACCAAACATTCAACACAAACCAAAAGAAATTTTACCAGACAATAGATAACACACACATTGAAATAAACAATCCACCAAACGTAACAGACATGGAACACTTCTGGAGCAACATATGGTCAAACCCGGTACAACATAACGGGCATGCATGATGGATACAAGCAGAAACAGACACATACAAGATGATACCACAAATGCCTGAAGTGATAATTTTGCAACATGAAGTCACCCAAGCAATTAATTCTACTCACAATTGGAAAGCCCCTGGAAATGATGAAATAGCAAATTTCTGGTTAAAGAAGTTCACCTCAACACATTCACATCTAACTAAATTATTTAACAGTTACATTGCAGACCCATACACATTCCCTGATACACTTACACATGGAATAACTTATCTGAAACCTAAAGATCAAGCAGACACAGCGAACCCAGCTAAATATCGCCCCATAACATGCCTACCAACAATATACAAAATATTAACTTCAGTCATTAAACAGAAACTAGTGACACATACAACACAGAACAAAATTATAAATGAAGAACAAAAAGGCTGTTGCAAAGGAGCACGAGGATGTAAAGAGCAACTGATAATAGATGCAGAGGTGACATATCAAGCTAAAACTAAACAAAGGTCGCTACACTACGCATACATCGATTACCAAAAAGCTTTTGATAGTGTACCCCACTCATGGTTACTACAAATATTGGAAATATATAAAGTAGATCCTAAATTGATACAGTTCCTAAACATAGTAATGAAAAACTGGAAAACCACACTTAATATCCAAACAAATTCAAATAATATCACATCACAGCCAATACAGATTAAGTGTGGAATATATGAAGGAGATTCATTAAGTCCTTTGTGGTTCTGCCTTGCTCTGAACCCACTATCCAGCATGGTAAATAATACAAATTATGGTTACAATATTACTGGAACATGCCCACACAAAATCACACATTTGCTATACATAGATGATCTAAAACTACTGGCAGCAACAAATCAACAACTCAACCAATTACTAAAGATAACAGAAGTATTTAGCAATGATATAAATATGGCTTTTGGAACAGACAAATGTAAGAAAAATAGCATAGTCAAGGGAAAACACACTAAACAAGAAGATTACATATTGGATAACCACAGCGACTGCATAGAAGCGATGGAAAAAACAGATGCCTATAAATATCTAGGATACAGACAAAAAATAGGAATAGATGATAGAAATATTAAGGAAGAGCTAAAAGAAAAATATAGACAAAGACTAACAAAAATACTGAAAACAGAATTGACAGCAAGAAACAAGACAAAAGCTATAAATACCTATGCTATACCAATATTGACCTACTCATTTGGAGTAGTGAAATGGAGTAACACAGACCTAGAAGCACTCAATACACTTACACGATCACAATGCCACAAATATAGAATACATGACATACATTCAGCAACAGAAAGATTCACATTAAGCAGAAAGGAAGGAGGAAGGGGATTTATCGACATAAAAAACCTACATTATGGACAGGTAGACAATTTAAGAAAATTCTTTCTAGAACGAGCAGAAACTAGCAAAATACACAAAGCAATCACCCACATAAATACATCGGCTACACCACTACAATTTCATAACCACCTCTACAACCCTTTAGATCACATAACATCAACAGATACAAAGAAAGTAAATTGGAAAAAGAAAACACTACATGGCAAGCACCCGTATCATCTAACACAGCCACACATCGATCAAGACGCATCCAACACATGGCTAAGAAGAGGCAATATATACAGTGAGACAGAAGGATTCATGATTGCAATACAGGATCAAACAATAAACACCAGATATTACAGCAAGCATATTATTAAAGATCCCAATACCACAACAGATAAATGCAGACTTTGCAAACAACAAATAGAAACAGTAGATCACATCACAAGCGGATGTACAATACTAGCAAATACAGAATACCACAGAAGACATGACAATGTCGCAAAAATAATACATCAACAGCTTGCCTTACAACATAAACTTTTAAAACAACACGTTCCTACATACAGGTATGCCCCACAAAATGTACTGGAGAATGATAAATACAAATTATACTGGAACAGAACCATTATAACAGATAAAACAACGCCACATAACAAACCTGACATCATACTCACCAATAAAAAGAAGAAATTAACACAACTAATTGAAATATCCATACCCAATTCAGCAAATATACAGAAGAAAACAGGAGAAAAAATTGAAAAATACATTCAACTGGCTGAGGAAGTCAAGGACATGTGGCATCAGGATAAAGTTGACATTATACCAATTATACTTTCAACTACAGGAGTCATACTACGCAATATCCACCAGTACATCAATGCAATACAGCTACATCCAAACTTATATATACAACTTCAGAAATCCGTAATTATTGATACATGTTCAATTACCCGAAAGTTCCTAAACGCAATGTAACATATACCGTACAGTTAAAAGGAAGTGACGCTTGATCAAGGTCCGCGTCACTTTCATTCCAAACCAGACCTAAGGTCTGAGAAAGGAAAGATAATAATAATAATAATAATAAAAATAAAAATAAAAATAAAAATAATAAAAATAAAAATAATAAAAATAAAAATAATAAAAATAAAAATAATAAAAATAAAAATAATAAAAATAAAAAAAATAAAAAAAATATAAATAAAAAAAATAAAAATAAAAAAATAAAAATAAAAAAATAAAAATAAAAATAAAAAAAATAAAAATAAAAAAAATAATAAAAATAAAAATAAAAAATAATAAAAATAAAAATAAAAAAATAATAAAAAGAAAAATAATAAAAATAATAAAAGAAAAATAATAAAAATAATAAAAATAATAAAAATAAAAGTAATAAAAATAATAAAAATAAAAGTAATAAAAATAAAAATAAAAATAAAAATAATATTGCATTGAGATACATACTAAACAGCATGCGGTTTATCGTACAAATAGTAACCAAGTTTGGACATTATTCGCAAAGTACTTTACTAGTCCTACTGGTAACGTAAAGCCCTAACGACATGTAATGGACCTGAACGAGGCAAGCATTATAGTTGGCCCTAATATATGTGACCATTGGAGGGGGGTATAAAGAAAACAGGTTCCGCATCTAGTAGATGAAGTGATGCGAATTAATTCACGCACACGACGTGGAAAAGGCCTCTTTCAAAGTTGACCAATCTTTCTTTTCTATGACTGTAGTATGTAAGAGCAAATGTTTACTAGACGACCCGCTACAATCGTTGTTGACGAATAAGATGACAGATACTGTACCACGTTGAATATATTTGCGAAATAAAAATCATACACCTCCACCCAGTATCTATCGACCGCCTGACTGCTAACCCGAAACACTATCCACTACACGAACTGTACAGTACGAAAAGAATGTGCGGACAGAGATAGTTAATATCCATGTGGTTACAGTGTTCCCAGAGTGCCACTCTTTAACGTCCTTTTTATGCCGGATGTACTCGCCGGATGAAATTTCGTGCGAGACATTTTTTATCGCTGGCATGTGAGGAGTCGCGCTCCAAAGCCCGAGTGAGCAAGTTTCGCGTCACCATGTATGTAGCGAGTCCCCTTAGGATGAGTGCAGATGCAGATGTATATACATATTCAGCAGCAAGCCCCTTACAGCGAGTATATGCGTGGGTGGCGGTGGCAACTTTGAATTTTCAGTGAGAATCTCAGTTTTTTTATTGCACATTACGATTTTACGGCAAAATCTACGTACGTTTTTTCTGAACCATTTTCTTCATTTCGCCACAGATGGCGGTGTAATTGGAAGAATGCAAATGGATAAGCAATCGTAATTCACGACATGCTACTCAGTGGTTTTTGAGTATCCAGTGACACGTGGGGACCCCACCTCCATGCTGTGGGGCTTTGAAACGTCAATATTTCATAACTGCTAGTTGGAAATCACATATGCAACACTGTATTCCTCTTACATATCGAACAGGGGACTGCTCGATGTGCCACCGTGGCTGTGTAGGAAACTACAACGTATCATAACAGGCAGTACACTGCGAATGGACCTCACATATCTTGCAGATGTAGAACAAATAGTGTCTCTAAACATTACAATACCTGCCCGCACACCTCCCAATCATATGGAGGACAGACACGCAAGAGGACGATGAATGATGCAACCACAAAAGAAAAAATTGAAATGATCCTGATATATAGAGCACGGAGAAGAAATTCTGAAGCTCTTGTTGTCTTGTACACCGAGCGTTTCCCAGAGAAAATTCGCTCGTTATTGCGATATGTCCGTAGGCAGTATTGTCGCAATACTGTATCGTCATAAGTATCATCAATGCCATGTATCACTGCAGCAAGAAGTTAATGGTTCCGGTTTCCATAAGCGGGGAGTTTTTTTTGTGAATGGGCACATCAACAAATGCAAACCACCGTCACTTTCCTTGCTGCGATATTATTTTCCGAGGAGTCTACATTCACTAACCATGGTACCGTTAACCAGCATAAAGTGCATTACTGGAGTGCATACAATCCCCACCGGTTACGGCAAGTTGACCGTTAACGTCCTTGGTCGGTTAATGTATGTTGAAACCTCATGGGGAAAAAGCTCATTGGCCCATATTTTATCCATGGCACATTGAGTAGACGCAAAAACTGAAGGTTTTTGGAACAGGAACTACTAGTACTATTGTAAGATTTGCCCTGTACATTCTCCTATGTATGCGGTTTCAGAACGGTGCCCAGGGCATTACGCAATAGAAGCACAGGAGGTATTAGACTGTGTTTACATTGGTCGTTGGACCAGCAGAGTGACCCTATTAATTGGCCCCCTCGGTCGCCGGGTTTGATGTCGCCGGATTTCCTTCTGTGGGGCTAATTAAAAGCTAAGATTAGTAAGGCAAACTTCATATGAGTGCATTTTGTTAATGCAGGTATGCACTCAGGGGCAAACCTATTGTTCTCCTTTGAGTTACAGGTACTTAACCTATTGTTCTCCTTTGATTGACAGGTCCTTAAGCTATTGTTCTGTTAAGTGGTTTTCCATGTCATGAACATTTCCTTTTGACAGTCGCTTAACGTACTGTGTGAAGAGGGACCAAAAAAATGCAATGTGTAATTTCTTGTTTGTGCCCAGTGTCACTTTTAAGGGGTAAAACAAACTGAGAAAAGTAATTTGCCATATTAGGTTTGGAGGTAATATCTTCGAAACGATGACAATGGTGTTTGGTTTGTGGGGCGCTCAACTGTGCTGTCATCAGCGCCCATACAAAATCCCATCTTTACGCAGTCAAATCTAGCCACTTTCATGAATGCTGATGAAATGATGAGGACAACACACACAACCAGTGCCCAGGCAGAGAAAATCCCTAACCCGACAGGTAATCGAACCTGGGACCCCATGATCCCAAGGCAGCAATGCTAGCCACTAGACCACGAGCTGCGGACACTTCAAAACGATGATATATAAAAAAGTTCCCTCATATAAATGCTAGTACACAATTACCATTCTTGAAAACCGTATCATCTAATTTTGTAATCATTAGAATTTTGCTAAATACCTCACCATGATTGATTAATTTTGAAAAATGAAAATTTTGTTTTAGCATACATTAAGAAGCTTTCAAGCTACTTACATCCATGTGTAATAAAGTTGGTATGTCAAATACCGTTTTTGGAAAATAAGGTGTACACAATGCTCTGTCAGATTATTTTCAACATACCTTACTACAGTATCTAAACATTCATTATTGGTCTAGTTATTTATTTTACTTAAATTTGTTTTACATTTTAAAGTGTTACTTTACTTTTTAGATTCATCTTTGTTTTTCAGTTTACTGTTCCACATATGTGTATTTTGTTAAATGAAAGTAATAAATAACTCATTATTATGATTTAAAATCATTACACTAATGATAATTTGCTAAAATGTTTGAAATATAATATTTTCTTATATTGTGCTTATAATATACATTATGGAGAACACCATATAAAACTAAATTCAGTGAGATTTCAAAAGTCACGTGTGATTCTCTAAATATTCTGAAATGTATCAGATATTTCCGTGCATTGTTAACCCTTGGTGAAAAGAATTGGTTATATACTAGTGACTGACACTTAATTACATTTTTTCTCAAGTGAGATTGATATCAAAACCATTCAACAGAACTATATCTCAAAAATCTTCTCACATAAGCTGTTCCAGTATCAAAAACTGTATACATCTCATAATCGTATCTGTGTCATCGAGCCCTTTGGGCTCACCAGATGAACAAGTTCTTTTTCCTCAGATACGATGCTCTATATAGTTGCTGCACATTGACAGCCCTACGAATCTATCAGCAATACAAACTTATCTCCCTCACTGGGAAAGAAAACATCTTTCAAATACCTTTTGATTTAGTCTTACCAGAGTTCTATGCTGTCACAAGGATATCTGTGGTTTTAAGAAGAGTATTTTTTGTTTTTTTTTGTTTTTTTTTTTTTTTTAACTGTGAGAAGGTAGGTGGCCAGTGTGAGAAAATCGTTATGACCATCATGCCAGAGGACGAGAAATTTGTTCATTGGTGAATCCAAAGGACTCCATGGCACAAGTGCAGACGTGGAAGGTATGTGGCTTTCGATGTTTGAAGAAACTTGTGAGATTTTCAGGTCTTATTCTGCTGATTGATTTTTATGTCAATCTCCACTTAAGAAACAATATAATTAAGCAGCAGTCACTAGTACATAATCAAGTCTTTTCGCAAACGCTTACCAATGTAATGAAGTATGCCTGATGCAAATCCCAATATTTAGAGAATGACACGCAACAGCGTGAAACCCTGCTGCATTTTTTTTCACATTATGTTCTACATCATACGTATTATGTGATGAAATTTCGTTCACTTTTTGTGCATGGTGTAAGAGAACGTTATTTTTGAACATCTTCTTTTGTGGATTGGCATTAATTTAATGATTTTGTATCATAATAATGAGTTACTTATTATTTTGAAGTAACGAAATGCAACTATGTGAGACGGTAAACTAAAAAGCAAACAAAACAAAACCGAATGTAAAAGGAAAAAAAAGAAATTTAAAACATGAAAGGAATAAAAGTGAAATAAATAACTAACCTAATAATGAACGTTTAGATATCTAAATTAGATATGTTGAAAATACGCTGACTGTACATTCTGTACAGTTTTCCAAAAATAGTTTCAGAAACCAGCTTAATTACGTATGGATGTATGTAGCTTGAACGTTTCTTTAATCTGTTTTGTAACGAAATCTTTCATTTTCAAAAATTAATTAATCGTGGTGGGTTATTTCAAAAAATTTCAAATTATTACAAAATTCCGTTATACTGTTTTCAAGAACGTTTGTTACATCTCTACTTTTGTGTGAGAAACATATTTTATGCATAACCTTTTCTGAAGATATTTCCACCAAACCTAACACGCCAAATTACCTTTTGGGGTGTTTCTTACCCACTAAAAGTGAAACTGGGCACAAACCAAAAAATAGGTGGTGCATTACTTTACGCCTTTACACGTCTTTGCGTGTTTTTGGTACTTGCATTGTTTAATTCATAAATTTCGGGCGTATTATAGTATTTGAGAGTTGTAGCATCGCGTTTTAGTACCTGAATAGTGTAAATTCGCCTAGTCGTCTGTCTACTGTTTTTGTTTTGAACGGCCAGTGTCGGTTGGTCACAGTCAGTGTGCTCCCTGCCGCCGTTGGATAAGCAGCTGAGCAGCAAGTCGTACACTCCTAGCTCACTCATTTGTTACATAGTTTAATTCTTAATTTCTTTGCGTGTTTTTGGTACTTGCATTGTTTAATTCATAAATTTCGGGCGTATTACAGTATTTGAGAGTTGTAGCATCGCGTTTTAGTACCTGAATAGTGTAAATTCGCGTAGTCGTTTGTCTACTGTTTTTGTTTTGAACGGCCAGTGTCGGTTGGTCACAGTCAGTGTGCTCCCTGCCGCCGTTGGATAAGCAGCTGCAGCAGCAAGTCGTATATTCCTAGCTCACTCATTTGTTACATAGTTTAATTCTTAATTTCTTGGCGTGTTTTTGGTACTTGCATTGTTTAATTCATAAATTTCGGGCGTATTATAGTATTTGAGAGTTGTAGCATCGCGTTTTAGTACCTGAATAGTGTAAATTCGCGTAGTCGTTTGTCTACTGTTTTTGTTTTGAACGGCCAGTGTCGGTTGGTCACAGTCAGTGTGCTCCCTGCCGCCGTTGGATAAGCAGCTGAGCAGCAAGTCGTATACTCCTAGCTCACTCATTTGTTACATAGTTTAATTCTTAATTTCTTTGCGTGTTTTTGGTACTTGCATTGTTTAATTCATAAATTTCGGGCGTATTATAGTATTTGAGAGTGTAGCATCGCGTTTTAGTACCTGAATAGTGTAATTTCGCTTAGTCTCCTTCCGCCGCCGAGCAGTGTCAGCAGTGCGCAAGTAGCAGCATTACTGCATTTTCTAGGCAATCCTGTATTTTAATAACCGTTTAAATTTTGTCGATTTGTTTGCGCTCTCTGTAGATTAGTTCAGACGTTCTTTGCAAAACAGTTTTTAGCATGGATAGGGACTGCAACTGCTGTGTTCGGATGCAGGCTGAGTTGGCATCCCTTCGCTCCCAGCTTCAGGCAGTGTTGGCTTCGGTCACACAGCTTGAGGCTGTTGCCAATGGGCATCACTGTGAGGGTCCGGATGGGGGTTTGTCGGGGACGGCCAGCTCGTCCCACGCATCCCCTGATCGGACTACGACTGTGGTTGCCCGGGATACTGCCCGCATTGAGGCTGATCCCTCACCTGTGGTAGAGTGGGAGGTCGTTTCAAGGTGTGGCAGGGGGCGAAAGACATTCCGGAGGGCTGAACGGAAAGCCTCTCCAGTTTGTCTGACGAACCGGTTTCAGGCTCTGTCTCAGGCTGATACTGATCTTCGGCCTGACACGGCTGCTTGTCCTGTTCCAGAGGTTGCCCCTCAGTCTGCAAGATCCGGGCAGTTGCAGAGGGTGGGCTTACTGGTAGTTGGGAGCTCCAACGTCAGGCGTGTAATGGGGCCCCTTAGGGAAATGGCAGCAAGAGAGGGGAAGAAAACCAATGTGCACTCCGTGTGCATACCGGGGGGAGTCATTCCAGATGTGGAAAGGGTCCTTCCGGATGCCATGAAGGGTACAGGGTGCACCCATCTGCAGGTGGACGCTCATGTCGGCACCAATCATGTGTGTCGCTATGGATCGGAGGAAATCCTCTCTGGCTTCCGGCGGCTATCTGATTTGGTGAAGACTGCCAGTCTCGCTAGCGGGATGAATGCAGAGCTCACCATCTGCAGCATCGTCGACAGGACTGACTGCGGACCTTTGGTACAGAGCCGAGTTGAGGGTCTGAATCAGAGGCTGAGACGGTTCTGCGACCGTGTGGGCTGCAGATTCCTCGACTTGGGCCATAGGGTGGTGGGGTTTCGGGTTCCGCTGGATAGATCAGGAGTCCACTACACGCAACAAGCGGCTACACGGGTAGCAGGGGTTGTGTGGCGTGGGCTGGGCGGTTTTTTAGGTTAGATGGCCTTGGGCAAGTACAGAAAGGGCAACAGCCTCAAAGGGTGCGGGGCAAAGTCAGGACATGCGGGGACCAAGCAGCAATCGGTATTGTAATTGTCAATTGTCGAAGCTGCGTTGGTAAAGTACCGGAACTTCAAGCGCTGATAGAAAGCACCGAAGCTGAAATCGTTATAGGTACAGAAAGCTGGCTTAAGCCAGAGATAAATTCTGCCGAAATTTTTACAAAGGTACAGACGGTGTTTAGAAAGGATAGATTGCATGCAACCGGTGGTGGAGTGTTCGTCGCTGTTAGTAGTAGTTTATCCTGTAGTGAAGTAGAAGTGGATAGTTCCTGTGAATTATTATGGGTGGAGGTTACACTAAACAACCGAACTAGGTTAACAATTGGCTCCTTTTACCGACCTCCCGACTCAGCAGCATTAGTGGCAGAACAACTGAGAGAAAATTTGGAATACATTTCACATAAATTTTCTCAGCATGTTATAGTCTTAGGTGGAGATATCAATTTACCAGATATAGACTGGGACACTCAGATGTTTAGGACGGGTGGTAGGGACAGAGCATCGAGTGACATTATACTGAGTGCACTATCCGAAAATTACCTCGAGCAATTAAACAGAGAACCGACACGTGGAGATAACACCTTGGACCTACTGATAACAAACAGACCCGAACTTTTCGACTCTGTATGTACAGAACAGGGAATCAGTGATCATAAGGCCGTTGCAGCATCCCTGAATATGGAAGTTAACAGGAATATAAAAAAAGGGAGGAAGGTTTATCTGTTTAGCAAGAGTAATAGAAAGCAGATTTCAGACTACCTAAGAGATCAAAACGAAAATTTCTGTTCCGACACTGACAGTGTTGAGTGTTTATGGAAAAAGTTCAAGGCAATCGTAAAATGCGTTTTAGACAGGTACGTGCCGAGTAAAACTGTGAGGGACGGGAAAAACCCACCGTGGTACAACAACAAAGTTAGGAAGCTACTGCGAAAGCAAAGAGAGCTTCACTCCAAGTTTAAACGCAGCCAAAACCTCTCAGACAAACAGAAGCTAAACGATGTCACAGTTAGTGTAAGGAGGGCTATGCGTGAAGCGTTCATTGAATTCGAAAGTAAAATTCTATGTACCGACTTGACAGAAAATCCTAGGAAGTTCTGGTCTTACGTTAAATCAGTAAGTGGCTCGAAACAGCATATCCAGACACTAGGGGATGATGATGGCATTGAAACAGAGGATGACACGCGTAAAGCTGAAATACTAAACACCTTTTTCCAAAGCTGTTTCACAGAGGAAGACCGCACTGCAGTTCCTTCTCTAAATCCTCGCACAAACGAAAAAATGGCTGACATCGAAATAAGTGTCCAAGGAATAGAAAAGCAACTGGAATCACTCAATAGAGGAAAGTCCACTGGACCTGACGGGATACCAATTCGATTCTACACAGAGTACGCGAAAGAACTTGCCCCCCTTCTAACAGCCGTGTACCGCAAGTCTCTAGAGAAACGGAGGGTTCCAAATGATTGGAAAAGAGCACAGATACTCCTAGTCTTCAAGAAGGGTCGTCGAGCAGATGCGCAAAACTATAGACCTATATCTCTTACGTCGATCTCTTGTAGAATTTTAGAACATGTTTTTTGCTCGCGTATCATGTCATTTCTGGAAACCCAGAATCTACTATGTAGGAATCAACATGGATTCCGGAAACAGCGATCGTGTGAGACCCAACTCGCCTTATTTGTTCATGAGACCCAGAAAATATTAGATACAGGCTCCCAGGTAGATGCTATTTTTCTTGACTTCCGGAAGGCGTTCGATACAGTTCCGCACTGTCGCCTGATAAACAAAGTAAGAGCCTACGGAATATCAGATCAGCTGTGTGGCTGGATTGAAGAGTTTTTAGCAAACAGAACACAGCATGTTGTTATCAATAGAGAGACGTCTACAGACGTTAAAGTAACCTCTGGCGTGCCACAGGCGGGTGTTATGGGACCATTGCTTTTCACAATATATATATAAATGACTTAGTAGATAGTGTCGGAAGTTCCATGCGGCTTTTCGCGGATGATGCTGTAGTATACAGAGAAGTTGCAGCATTAGAAAATTGTAGCGAAATGCAGGAAGATCTGCAGCGGATAGGCACTTGGTGCAGGGAGTGGCAACTGACCCTTAACATAAACAAATGTAATGTATTGCAAATACATAGAAAGAAGGATCCTTTATTGTATGATTATATGATAGCGGAACAAACACTGGTAGCAGTTACTTCTGTAAAATATCTGGGAGTATGCGTGCGGAACGATTTGAAGTGGAATGATCATATAAAATTAATTGTTGGTAAGGCGGGTACCAGGTTGAGATTCATTGGGAGAGTGCTTAGAAAATGTAGTCCATCAACAAAGGAGGTGGCTTACAAAACACTCGTTCGACCTATACTTGAGTATTGCTCATCAGTGTGGGATCCGTACCAGATCGGTTTGACGGAGGAGATAGAGAAGATCCAAAGAAGAGCGGCGCGTTTCGTCACAGGGTTATTTGGTAACCGTGATAGCGTTACGGAGATGTTTAATAAACTCAAGTGGCAGACTCTGCAAGAGAGGCGCTCTGCATCGCGTTGTAGCTTGCTCGCCAGGTTTCGAGAGGGTGCGTTTCTGGATGAGGTATCGAATATATTGCTTCCCCCTATTTATACCTCCCGAGGAGATCACGAATGTAAAATTAGAGAGATTAGAGCGCGCACGGAGGCTTTCAGACAGTCGTTCTTCCCGCGAACCATACGCGACTGGAACAGGAAAGGGAGGTAATGACAGTGGCATGTAAAGTGCCCTCCGCCACACACCGTTGGGTGGCTTGCGGAGTATCAATGTAGATGTAGATGTAGATGTATTTTGTAAATCTGGGGAGGGACTTAGTGCACAGAGCTGTTTCCTGCCGCCGTCTCAAACTAGTGACCTCTGCTGACAGATCATATGGCATCATCGTACAGCGCAACTCTGTCATCTTGGTTGGGCTTTGAGACGCAGAAGAATTCTATTACAAAATGACCAGTCCTTACAGTCGCCATCGATGTGCTTCTTGTGTACAGGGTGGTCCAAAGATAGTGACCGGACCAAATATCTCACGAAATAAACATCAAACGCAAAAACTACAAAGAACGAAACTCGTCTAGCTGGAAGGGGAAAACAGATGGCGCTATGGCCAGCTACATGGCGCTGCCATAGGTCAAACGGATATCAACCGCGTTTTTTTAAACAGGAACCCTCATTTTTTATTACATATTCGTGTGGTACGTAAAGAAATATGAATGTTTTAGTTGGACCACTTTTTTAGCTTTGTGATAGATGGCGCTGTAATAGTCACAAACGCATAAGTACGTGGTATCACGTAACATTTCGCCAGTGCGGACGGTATTTGCTTCGTGATACATTACCCGTGTTAAAATGGATAGTTTACCAATTGCGGTAAAGGTCGATATCGTATTGATGCATGGCTGTTGTGATCAAAATGCCCAACGGACGTGTGCTATTTATGCTGCTCGGTATCCTGGACATCATCATCCAAATGTCCGGACCGTTCACCGGATAGTTACGTTATTTAAGGAAACAGGAAGCGTTCAGCCACATGTGAAACTTCAACCACGACCTGCAACAAATGATGATGCCCAAGTAGGTGGTTTAGCTGCTGTCGCGGCTAATCCGCTCATCAGTAGCAGACAAATTGCACGAGAATCGGGAATGTCAAAAACGTCGGTATTGAGAATGCTACATCAACATCGATTTCACCCGTACGATATTAATATGCACCAGGAATTGGATGGCGACGACTTTGAACGTCGTGTACGGTACTGCCACTGGGCACAAGTGAAATTACGGGACGATGACACATTTTTTGCGCGCGTTCTATTTAGCGACGAAGCGCCATTGACCAACAGCGGTAACGTAAACCGGCATAATATGCACGATTGGGTAACGGAAAATCCACGATGTCTGCGACAAGTGGGACATCAGCGATCTTGGCGGGTTAATGTATGGTGCGGCATTATGGGAGGAAGGATAATTGACCCCTATTTTATCAAAAATGGCTCTGAGCACTATGGGACTTAACATCTGTGGTCTTCAGTCCCCTAGAACTTAGAACTACTTAAACCTAACTAACCTAAGGACATCACACACATCCATGCCCGAGGCAGGATTCGAACCTGCGACCGTAGCAGTTGCGCGGTTCCCTATTTTATCGATATCAATCTAAATGGTGCAGTGTATGCTGATTTCCTAAGTAATGTTCTACCGATATTACTACAAGATGTTTCACTGCATGACAGAATGGCGGTGTTCTTTCAACATGACTGATGTCCAGCACGTAGATCGTGTGCCGTTGAAGCGGTATTGAATAGCACATTTCATGACAGGTGGACTGGTCGTCGAAGCACCATGGCATGGCCCGCACGTTCACCAGATCTGACGTCCCCGGATTTCTTTCTGTGGGGAAAGTTTAAGGATATTTGCTATCGTGATCCACCGACAACGCCTGACAACATACGTCAGCGCATTGGCAATGCATGTGCGAACATTACGGAAGGCAAACTACTCGCTGTTGAGAGGAGTGTCGTTACACGTATTGCCAAATGCATTGAGGCTGACGGACATCATTATGAGCATGAGCATGTATTGCATTAATGTGGTATTTACAGGTAATCACGCTGTAACAGCATGCGTTCTCAGAAATGATAAGTTCACAAAGGTACGTGTATCACATTGGAACAACCGAAATAAAATGTTCAAACGTACCTACGTTATGTATTTTAATTTAAAAAATCTACCTGTTACCAGCTGTTCGTCTAAAATTGTGAGCCATATGTTTGTGACTATTACAGCGCCATCTATCACAAAGCGGAAAAAGTGGTCCAACTAAAACATTCATATTTCTTCACGTACTGCACGAATATGTAATAAAAATTAGGGTTCCTATTTAAAAAAACGCGGTTGATATCCGTTTTACCAGTGGCAGCGCCTTCTAATGGGCCAAACATAGCGCCATCTGGTTTCCCCCTTCAAGCTAGACAAGTCTCGTTGTTTGTAGTTTTTTCGTTTGACGCGTATTTCGTGAGATATTTGGCCCGGTCACGATCAATGGATCATCCTGTATGTGTGCCACTACCAGTCACCTGTTTTATAACACTCCTGCCTCTCTCACTGTGTTGCAATAGCCGGTGTAGTGTTGCTGAGTACGCTGCTTCAGCCAGCTGACCTGCCTCGCAACAGTCAACTAGCCTTGTTGAATTATTACAGTGACAACATCCCGCACTCACCTGCCGTCAGCGCTACTGCAATATACTGCTCAGGCTCACACTAACATGCCCATTTATGATATAATACGAGAACTTCAGCCAGTTCTCGAAAGCAACCTGAGTTTGAATCAAATGAGTATCATTGGGTCGATTTTTCCGCAGATGTATGATGGAAATGGAGAAGGAAACGATGAAAAATTTAGAACTATAGGTAGGTGCAGTCAAGATTAAAGTATCAGCTATTATATTTCATTTATGGATTGATGGTAGATACGTAATTTGTGAAGGTGAGTATTAAGGATACCAGAGACTAAAACCAGCGAAGAGACTGTCTTTAGCGTCATTAGGTAACATTTATCTACATGGTCCCTATCCTGTACTTTCTTCTCATCACTCGTTTAAAAATCGTCAAAGTTTGTTGGTATCCTTCTACAGATTACTCAAACAATCGTAGCTATCTATAACCATGTGGATTATTTGTAATGGTTCCCAAGAAAAGGTACATCACATTTCAACAGCGCTAATTACGAGACTAGCTTCTTTTAGGTGGAAATATTTGTCTACGTTTTTGACTATCATGCAGGTAAGAGAGAGACAATTGGCTATGAAATGGACTTATAGACCTGATGGGTAACATACGATGTGTACAAGAACCAAAAGGGAACATTAATAACGGAAGACCAAGAACGAATTGTTCGGATTAAGGGATCCAGTTTTCACCCATAATGTTCAAGCTATGAATCGAGGAAGCAGTTATGGAATAAAACCAGGGTTCAAGAGCGGGATTAAAATTGGGGTGGGGGGTGGTGAAAGGATAAGATTCTCTGATAACATTGCTATTCGCAGTGAAACTGAACAGTCAAATGAGCACAGAATGTCGTTTCAGAGGAAACCGAAGCGTTATGAATGTAATGAGTAACAGAAATGAGATTAGCGATAAACTTAAATCAAAACTGTGTACGAGGATGTAGACGAAGTTAACGAAGCAAAATAACAGATGACTGACGAATCAAAGGCGTAAAAAGTAGACTAGTGCAGGCAAAGAGGGCACACCTGACCAACAGAAGTCTACTAGTATAAAACAAATGCCTTAATTTTAGGAAGAAGTTTCTGAGAATGTTCATTTGGAACTCAGAGTTTCATCTTAGTGAATCATGAACTGTGGAAAGCAGAGAATCGAAGCATTTGAGTTGTGGTGATGTAGAAGGATGTTGAAAACAACGTAGACTGATAATGATTGAAGAGGTTCTTTGCAGAATCCGCAAAGAAAGGAAAGTATGGAAAACATTGACAAGCATAAGGGAAAGGATGATGGACACATGATAAGTCATCAGGGATTAACTTCCATTGTAGAAAGAACCTTAGAGGATGGAAACTGTAGGGGAACACAGATTTTTGAATATATACAAGTAATTCAGAAAGTAGGGTGCTAATGCTGCAGGATTCGTGGCAGGCAGCATCAAATTAATCAGATGACGCGCGACTCAAAAACGAAACAAAAGAGAGATACAAGGATGAACAGTCAGTTGATCGTCTAGTCCTTTCAGTGGCAATCCATGAGAAACCTAGTGAAGCATTCGATGTTAACTAGGCTGATCACGATTAACATCATCGTCATCATCTTGAACAGTTTCCAGCCCCAGGTTGGACCTGTTCGGAACATAAGCCCCGCCATCTAGTCCTATTTTACAGCCATTTTTCTGTGTTCACTTTAGTCCATTCCTCTCCTCTTTTCTCAACACACCCCTCCACACCTTTTAATCATCCATCCATTGGTCTTCCTCTTGGTCGTTTCCTTGGCATTTCTATTTCATGTATCTTCTTGTGACTCCTCTTATTTTCCATTCTCATTTAAGTGCCCATGCGATCTTAGTGTTAATGTTCCTATCCTGCTCTTCAAGGGTTCCTGTTTCACTGTTTCTCTTATTTTTTCATTCCTCATCCTATCCCTCCTTGTTACTCCTGTCCTACTTCTGAGAAACTTCATTACACGCGCCTGTAATCTGCTTACACCTCTATTCTTCATCACCCATGTTTCAGATGCAAAGGTCAGTACTGGGATGTAGTAGCCTCTATATATTACGTATTGGATTTTCTGCTGGGACGTCTGTGTTCTAAACCGGGCTCCCAACACTTCACAGGAATGCTTCTACCAGTCTGCCATGTCCACTTCTCTCTCTCTTTCATTTCTTCTATTTTCCTCTATCACACTTCCCAAGTACTTGATACTCTCCACCTTCTTCAACTGCTCACCGACAATCCTTATTCCGCTAGTTGGTATTTCTAGCTGTAGCCAGGATCTCACAGTTGTTTACATTACATTTCATTTTATACTATCTCACAGTTTCTTCCCAAGCGTGCATTTGTTACTGAATCTCCTCCTCCTTGTTTCCCCAGAATTAGTGACAATTCTCTTGCAAAACGTAGCGTTTTACCTCAGTTTTCTGAAGGCAGAGTGTAAAATATACTGGTCCATGACTTCCAACTCACATATCGCAGAGTTTCAACAGAATTAGTTGAAAACTGCGAATTAATATTCATTACATTACAGAGGTTCACTACATGTTTGAGATATGTACACCTTGGGGATTAAAGACCATACAGTAATGTTTAACTGCGTATTAGCCCCGCACAGTTCGTAGAAAGTTGTGAGACGATTTGTCATACTGAAGGGCCAGGCGCTTCCTATGATGTTGGGGTATACAATGAATTGACCTTTCTTCCCTCGTAAGTGTCATCCACACAAGGACACAACTAGTAGCCTGTGGCAAGAAGGGATCATAGTCCCATGTACACCTAGACACACTCATACATTTCCATTGAAGTATCCTAATTTGTACCGCTACTCATTGATCTAAAAGGTTCTGAGCAGCCTTCGAATACCGAATACCACTTTTCTTGGACTTACTCTAATCTCACGGTACAGTGAAATTAGTATTAGAAAACACGGCTGCTCAGGTGCTGTAGTCTTCTACATTGCTTCAGCGATTTGAACTGTGCCCAATGTGTCTACAAACTCAGTCCTAACTAGTTGTCAGCAACGCCTGTCATTCTGGATTGATAATCGTGTGAGTTGAATCTTCTGGCGGTATCAAGTCGTGTCCATCCTGAGAGGTTGTTTGTCAGGTGTCCAGCTAAAGGACTGTCAGTGTATTGTAATGCAACATATACCTGTCTGTACTACCTAAGGACTTATAACATTAAAGCATACTTAAATTCGCTATAATTCGTTATAATATTTATCTTTGGAAAAGAAATCACAAAATTACAAGTTCGAAATTATATTAAAACGAAGGAGTGTTCAACGTTTCCATTATTTGCAGCGTCAGACGGACACAAAATAACATACACTATACCACATATTTCTTTCTATTAACAATGAAACCAGAAAGGAGAGATTATATTTAATGAATTGTTAAATAAATGAAATTATATGGTTCCAAAGACCTTTTCAAGTCTGAAACATCTATGATGTGTACAGTATGTTCCACAAATCATGTTACACATTTTCAAAGGCTTCACAGGGGACTTGGTGGATCAAATTTTTCACAGGAATCCATGTCCGGATACGTCATCCAACGACGCTACAGAGCGATAAAAATATAGGTGCCGCCGCCTGTGAATGTATGCGTGTACATCGTGATACCGTTATGACGTCACAGACTTTCTAGGATTATAGAGAAGGATAAATGCATAAAGGAGGTAAGGATCCCTGTACTGGAAAAGGAGTCGGGAGTTGTAGACGAAAACCGTTCTGACACCTCTGACAGAGAAATACATGTACTGACACTGTTGTTGCTAAGATTGTAAGGTAGGAAACTTTCGGAGGTGGTAGTATGTACCAAAACAAGGAAAAAAGACAAGCAAACATGGGCTCTAAAATGCATTTGTACAACAGAGGAGATGTGTTTCACACTTGCGAAGATGGACAAGCGTTCATAGTTCCTCAGTTATGCATTATAGGGCCCACGTTTGTCAGACATTATTTATTGTTTTGATCCATACCACCACCTCCGAACGTTTGCTACCCTACAATCTTAGTAACAATAATATCATACATGTATTCCATTGTCAGAGATATAGGAATAATTTTCACTTATAACTTTCGACTTGTTCGTTTCTCGTACAGGGACCTCTACCTCAAATTTATACATTTATCTTTCAATGTCTTCTTAGAAAGTTTGTAAAGTCATTGCGGAATCACCCTGCATGTTCGTACATTTGGAGGCGCCGGCGCCTGTAACTTCGACATTCTGTAACGTCGTTGGCTGACCTTTATTGTCATGGGTTCCTATGTAAAACTTGACCTACTAAGTCCCCTATACAGGCTCTAGAAGTATGTAACATGAAGTGTGAAACACCTTGTATATGCAGACTAAAGTAACGAGTGAAAATTTGTATCAAAGCCAGGTCTGCTGCTCGCTAGGCATTTGCACTAACCATTACGCCACCTGGCACAATGGCTTTGCAGAGCTGCTCGGACTTAATTCAACCCAAATTCTCATTCACGGGTCAGCCCACGTGGTATTCCCCCTAAACTCGAAAAGCAATGCAAAGACTCTCCAACTGTATTGGAATGGCATGGAACGAAAATGGATTTCCTGCCTGAAACGCTGGCATTGGTGCTTTATTCAAATGAAACTATGTGGTTACAAATACCTTTTCCAGTCTCAGACATCTGTAATGTATATATGCACACAAAAGTGACGAATGAGAATATGTACCACGACCGGGATTCGAACTTGGGTCTCGTGCTCACTTGGCAGATGCATAAACCACTACAACACCCTGACACAGTGGCTTTGCACAACTGCACGGACAACCATAGCACAAATCTCTCCTCAGTTCAAGATTAAAGCACCTACGGCTTGATTTCAGGTGCTATCCCCCATTTCGTTCGCTGCTGAGGTGCTACTCCTACTCCAGTACAGCTGGAGAGCCTCTGCAATCCTGTTCCAGTTTTGGGAACATACCAAATGGGCTGAGGTGTGAATGGGAATTTGGATGGAAGAGGGCTAGGGTAGTCCGTGCAGTTGTGCAAAGCTGTTGTGACACAGTGACATAGCGGTTAGTGCATCTGTCTAGTGAGTGGGAGACCCATGTTCAAATACTGGTCGTGGTAGAAGTTTTCATTTGTTGCTTCAGTCTGCATATGTAGATCATAATGAATAATTGTTTCAGCTAATAGAAATAATGAAACGTTATTTAGCTGTAATTAGCTCACCAATCCTTTTTAAGTGATTTATTTATTATCACTAATAGCATTAATATGAGCTTTCGGTGAGACATTTGACTGTGAAGAATAACTGCTACAGTCCGAATACCTGGGAGAGTCAAGGACCTTTGACCTCCTTAACTGACACCTCGTGCCTGTCATAAGACGGTGAGCCTTGCGCCACATCAAGTGGGCATGAAGATACTAAACTCATGATTCATCAATCAAATAACCAAGAATTTGAAATTAAAAACCCTTATTACTGTATTAAAAATTCAAATTGCATGAATAATCCAATTACGTTAGTGGAAAATTAACAATGTTGTGCTCCTTATCTCTAGCCACTCATAGAGTCAAAAAATCCAAGATAGTGTAATAGCGCAGTTGTGTTAGTGGAAATTCAAAAGCTTCCCTTCCATATCTCCAACCAATCAAAAAAGTCCAGTATGGTGGAAACAGAGCACTGTGTTATACCCGCTCCCTCTCCTCCGTTTCCGTCTAATCAGAGTGTAGTATAGTAAATGGCATCTGATATGTGGTACAAATTACGTAACCTCAACTTGAGAGTCTCATTATTGGAAGTCTAAAATATTAATTATTTTTGCCATTAAAAGTAGCCTCATTTTACTTTATTTAAGTTCAGACCACTCTTGTGCTTTATACCGCTCCGCCTTCTCTTTTACCAACCAGTATTAAAATGATGTGCCAGATATGCGGTAAGAAAAATAACATAGCCCTGTGTTTAAAGTTGAAGATACATCCACAATTCCCAAGAAAGTCACATACCTTTCAATTAATATTAAAGCAAAGCCAATATCATACTTAATCATACTTATGCACATACATACCTGTTGTGTAATATCAAAATGATGTCAAGGTCAAAGATACGCAATATATACGTAAAATGACGACTCTTTAATTTATGTACTGACCAACTGTGTGATTTATACCCTTTCCTCCCTCTTTCCAACTGATAAGTGTTGCCGGTCAGTGTGACCGAGCGGTTCTAGGCGCAACCGCGCGACCGCTACGGTCGCAGGTT
Organism: Schistocerca americana; assembly: GCF_021461395.2. NCBI lineage: Eukaryota > Metazoa > Arthropoda > Insecta > Orthoptera > Acrididae > Schistocerca > Schistocerca americana. The sequence goes on from NC_060121.1 coordinate 457,109,464, forward strand.
CGAATCCTACCTCGGGCATGGATGTGTGTGATGTCCTTAGGTTAGTTAGGTTTAAGTAGTTCTACGTTCTAGGGGGGCTGATGACCTCAGATGCTAAGTCCCATAGTACTCAGAGCCATTTGAACCATTTTTGATAATTGTTGTATTTTAATGATATGTCCAATATGTAGTACAAAAATCAGGTAAAGCTGGACGCGAAAGTCAAAGATATTAGTTATTTCCCTTGAAGTTAAAGACATTAGTTCTTCCTCGCATCAAAATTGAATCATGTTACGTATTTACAACAGAGTAAATGAGTGCTTTATAATGCCCCTCCTCGTGTTTCCAACGTATTACATTGCAGTACTAAAAACACAAGATGATGAAATAGACCACATACCCACCTCCAGTAGTCAGTAAACGGTAAACACTAAACTCAGAGCAGTAAACATCTAACGGCAAAGGCTAAACAGTAATGCTGAATACCTTATGGTAAATACTAATCACTTAACACTAAACGGCAAATGCTCAACATCAAACAATAAATTCTCAATATTGAATGCCAAATGATTAACAGTAAATGCTAAATGATAAATGTTAAATGCATAACACGTATTGAACACTGAGCATCATTGATCACTGAAAATCACTTATTACTGACCATTTACAATCATTGATCGTCATTGATTCATCTCCATAATTAAGAATCACTGAACATTACTGATCACTGACCATTACTCATCACTGACCAAATTTAATCATTGGCCATATTGATCACTGATCATCTTTGGTAACTGTTCATCTTTGATCACTAACAGTCTTGATTACTGGCCATCTTCAATCACTGATCATCGTCGATTCTTCCCTATCATCAATCGTTTAGCATCACTAATCACTGATCACTGACAGATTTTGAACACTGACCATCACTGATCACTGATTTTCTGGCACTACTGTCATTTTGCAGAACACGCAGAAGTTGGCTAGTGTAGAAGTGTAATTCCAATCATGACTGAAGAAAAGGTTGTAAACTATGTCCTCTCTGCCTAAAGTTTTAATTATATATACAGCTATAAACCCAGATGAAATATGGTACATATGGATATATATGTTACACCCAAGAGCTGTAATTTAGCTGAGTGTATATGTGCCCTACATTCAAGCAAGATTCCGACTCCTGCATCGAATGGCTAATGCATAATGCATAATGCCTTCAGGCAATACAATATAATATACAGTTTTATCCCTTCAATAAAGGCGTCCATCTGGTGTCAGAAAACTATTACAGGTACAGTGACAGCTGATGTGGACCATTTAACACATAATCCATAACATGTAATGCCTAATACCGAACAACTAATATAAGAAACTGCTAGTGAATACAAATCTCAGGTGTAATATTGAAAAATGACTCCCAAGGACAAGTATATAAATAGTTGTATTCCGTCAGAAAGGTATTACTACTTTTAATATTACTTATATAGAATCTTCGAGCACAGAATTTTTTGCAAGGTACTGTGTATGAAAAATTCGATCTGTGTGCTAGAGCACCTGCACTAGATGCATATATCA